>NW_025999579.1:0-2785000 GCF_019419815.1 Pyrus x bretschneideri | reverse complement strand
TTATAGTTTTGGTTGTTGAGCTTCTTGATTCCTCCAACAACTTGAAGATCACCCATCGTATCGGCAAGACTTTGACTACACCGAACAAGCTTGAGTGACTACCGTGCAGAGTAATACACTACTCTCGACACAAAGAAGCTCCCTCTCAAGGTTTGTGATAACCCTAGCAATAATCTCAAGAAATCTTTTCTGATGTGGAAGATCAGTCAAAACTGCAACCACAGAGCATACTGGAATTTCAAGAGACTTTACAACCAATGCTCTACCAAGAACGATCCTTGACCGACTTGGCTCTAGATACCAATTGTTGAATAAGAAGAGTATCCAAGATAACTCTAATGATCCCAAGAAGAAGAAAATAGAGCACACTCTTAAAGAAAGCTCACAAAACAAACTAATTAGCAAAGCTTTTCTTATTTAGCTCTAGGCTTTGTTTTTCCTTGGATGATCTACAATGCTTGGGGACTTGGGTATTTATAGCAAACCAAATGAAAGCTACACCACACACTTACTTCACCTACAACATCCACCTACTTCACCTACAACATCCACATACTTCACCTACAACATCTACCTACTTCACCAACCTCACACACTTACTTCACCTACAACATCCACCTACTTCACCTACAACCTCCACTTACTTCACCAACCTCACACACTTACTTCACCTACAAATGACATTGATTCTCAACATACTTCAGATAACAATTCACGGACTCACACAAAAAAGCTACATTCTAGTTCGGAATTTTATCGTTCTATGTAGCTTCTGGGTATCTCATTCACGGACTCACACCAGATGATCAGAGGCCAATCAGACAGAAACGCTGCACATGGAGACGTGTGATAGGTTTGAAGGGTAAATCAGACAGAATCTAGAAGGACTTGCATGAAACAGAAACACCGTGTGAAAAATTAAAAACACGGCGACATGTGATAGGGTTGAGAAACACCGCCACCTTGATGTACTATTTCTCCAAACAGAAGCATGTCTTCAGCTTTCTTCAGAGCATTTACCCTGTAAAGTTGAAACACACTGTAAATTAAATAGATTTACCATTTTGCATCTGCCTTCGTCTTCAAGTTTCGTTGGACCTGATCACACAGTAGACGTGGGAGATGGGGACAAGGCTCCGTGTGGGTTTGCTGCTATTAGGGTTTTGTTTGAATCTTTGATCACACGCCATGGCAAGGAATTATACCAAATATACATTCCCATATTCCTGTCATTCGTGCAGGCAACACAAAGCTTATTGTTGTTCCGTACAAACTACCTCTCGTTCATGCAGTCAAGTCAAAGCCTTTTGTTGTTACGTACAAATCGCATGTACGCAATCTGACGCATATTTATAATCGTCTATACACGTGCTAAATTTTGATTTGTCTGCAAAGAGAAATCACCTATATTCTACACAAAATTCTCTTGAATGTGTGTGATCTTTCAAATTAGGCTTGACAAGCTGTTAACCTGACACGAAACGACACGAAAATAATAGTTTCAGATAAATTCGTTAATAAATCGAATCGTTATCATGCATTAAGAACTTGTTAACGAGTTGGTTCGTTATCGGATTACCTATAAAGAACCCAATAAAATATACTTTGTATAATCAAAATATTAGATATAATAATTTCTTGCATAACTCGTTAACTAACATGTTTTAAAAACCGGTTAAGACAACAGAACATATTAGACAAACACGACAAACATCATCCGTTTACCAGGTCTACTTCAATCGGACACAAGACTTTATCGCGTGGACACTTCTTACATTTGGCCAAGGAAGCAGAAGCCGCATCGTACAACTGCTTTATATAGGAGCGGGGATTTGGACACTTAATACAAAAAAATGGCGAGTCGGAGCGAGGATCGGTTCGAAATAGCCTTCTTCGACGAGTCGCCGATACGGTCTACGACATTCTCCACGGTTAGCTCCTTTCCTTTTAATTTTTGTTTTCTCAGTTTCTAACTCTGTGTTTGGCTGCCGAGAAAATTGAGGGAAAAATTTGGACTTTTATCTTTAGTTTTGTACGAATGAATTGATAATTAACGTGAAGGTTTGATTTTTATGGATGATTGTGTGTTTGGTTGCTGAGAAATAGAAGGAAAATTAGCTGAAACTAAACTAACTCAGTTTTAATTTTTGAGTGTTGCTTTGGATTTTCATTTCTGTGGTGGTTGTTGGTGGATAATTTGAGATCCATTTTTCGAAACGGCATTTGATGAGTGAAATTTGATTTTGCGGTTGTTGTGTATAGAACGTATATGGGCTGGTCACAACATTCTGAGGTTTGATTGTTATCGGATTCGGGAGGCTTTCGCACGCATTGGTCGGCCTGCACCAGAACCGAAAGGTACCATTGATTCATTGGCATTGTTGACACAGCGGTTCGGAAGGAGAGCTGGTAACATGAAGGTATTTATTTTCTCTCCATATGTTGGTAAATGTTACCGGTTAGATTTTGATCCGAATAAGTTCTTTAAATAAGGGGCAAAATGAAATATGTGGTTTTGAGGAGGGGGAGCATTTGTGCAGTTTCTAGGTGTTGATGTATGTTACTTGTGAATGTTATCGTTGATACATACATGACACATTATTTCGTGCAGATGGCCTCTCTTGCAACCTATTTCGGGCTTGGACAGCAGACACACAGGTATTTCTGCAAACCTACTTCGAGTTTAAACTAATTACTCTTGCCTCCAATTTTGTTTCCTTGAACTAATCTTTTATGTAATGGTTTGTCAGGAGTTTGGATGACGTTCGAATGAATCTTGAAGTGCTGAAGTATTGTGCAACCGTGTTACTCTTGGTAATGATATGATTTTTGAAAGGATGGTGAACCCATACTTTCTTGAATAATAAAGCATTTATATGAAATTTCATATGATGGTTTTTTAATGGTAGTAACTTGTGAGGAGCTCAAACGTGAAGGGCGGGGGGTTCACGATGTCAGAATATAAATCAATAGTATTTCCTTCATTTTTTCCCTTTGTTTTTTCAAATTTGAAATGTATGAGGCGTAAAACGTAAGACCAGTCTTTCTAAAACAGTACTTGGCTCACATCCTAAAAGTTAGACCTTTTGAAACTCAAGTTGAGCTGCTTGACTCAACAAAATATATCAATAGAACTAACTATAGTCTGATCTACTCACAGGAGTCGAGCCTCCCAGACATATTCACAGAGAATAGTTGGGTTTCTCCAAATGCTACCACAAGAAGTCGTAGTGACGGGAAATCATCTGCTGAGGGGTCTCGCATAAACATGAATACTGAGCATGCAAATCAAATAACAGGGGAGAATCATCCAATAACATCTCTTAGGACTAAAGACACTGAAGAAGTCTCTAATCTGATTGAATCTAGCACCGCTCGACCAGATCCCTTTGACATGGGCCCACTTAACGATGAAGTGATGAAAGAGCTGATTCAGCCAGACATTGCCATGGTAGAAATACCTTTGAAAGAGTCTGTTGAGAGTTCTTCCCCTTTTGCTGCATCGGGGAGTTCCAATGGCACTTTGGACTTTTTGCAGCCTGATGAAATCTCTATTCCTTCTATCTGTGCTTCCCTTGTTCCGTTGTATCGTGGGAGTCAGAGGATAAAGTTGTTACACAAAGATGTAAGTTTGCAGCTTTGCTGTAGGCATATGAAATTGCGGTTTGGAATCAATGGAAAGTTTTTTGATCATGCTGGCCGGCCACGATTGAATATTGTTTGTTACGCATCACAAAATTTGTGCAAAGTTCTTGATGCATGTGATGGCATTGCACAAAAGTTGTCTGTGGATTCCGGTAGCAGCTCCGAATGGAAGCCTGTTGTGATCCGAAAAGAGGGTTTCAATAACTATCCTACAGTGAGATTACAGTAAGTTTTAGTCTCTCTCTCTCTCTCTCTCTTTCTCACACACACACACACACACACACGAAACACATTATTCCTGCAGTCTATTGGCTACTGAGAAAGAATATTCATCTGATTAGTTGTACTTTTTTGTGTATAATTTGTTTTTGCAGCATACAGACAGCAGTATGTGGGGATATTGCAATATACGCCACAGAGATATATCAAAAAGAGCCTTCTGGTGCCGAGGAGAGGCTTGTATTCACCAAGTTTGATGCTTCAGCACTTAGCACCCTTTTCAAACCGCAGACTTTTATGGATGCATTCTTCTCCTTGGATCCGTATGACTATCAGCAGAGTGCAGGCATTCGGTTGGTGGCAAAGAAATT
The DNA here is from genome assembly GCF_019419815.1 of Pyrus x bretschneideri. NCBI lineage: Eukaryota > Viridiplantae > Streptophyta > Magnoliopsida > Rosales > Rosaceae > Pyrus > Pyrus x bretschneideri. Next base: position 2,780,765 of record NW_025999579.1, on the reverse strand, counting down.
GATTCTTCATTCCAATTGATGGATGAATTTGTATCTCCGATTTATTTGATGGGGGAAGTTGCTCTGTAAATATGACAAGTAGATTGACATATTCAGGATGATAGTTGTGCCATGTAATTGCAGTCTCTGTTAATGTTAATTCTTTCTTATTAAAATTCTGTGCTACCATATATGTTCTTTGACTGTGCACTCTGATCAAATTAACTTATTAGTATGAAGTTATTATTACAGAAATGGTTTTCGCACTTCCCTTTTCTTCTCATATGCTCTTTCCTTTTGTCCTAGCCTTTGAATTCAATAAATCAAAGTAGATCAAACAACTGATACACCGAGAAAGAGAAAACGAGGGTGTGAAAATCATTACTGTAAACTATTCGAAAAGAAAACTCTTAATAAGTTTGCAACTAATTTGGCAACATTGTCTCTTGTGGCCAAGATGGGACCCACTTTGAGATTTGCGATTGTGAGCAAGAAAATAGGAAACTTGTATACTAATGAGGCCAAAAATCTCCTTTTAATCAAACCTTAAAAATTCATAAGACTTGAGCTCCTCCTTGATCACCAAGTTAATTATGGCTCCTGCATGCCGGCGCTGCCGTGCCATGTTAAACTCATGTGGTTTATATTTGTGAGGATTCAGAATCTTGTCCTTGAGATTTTTCAGTTCGGTAAAGGATGTGATGGATGATAGCAAAACAGAAACGGGGGCAGACATACTCTGGAAGCTTTGGAGTGTAGGTTATTTTCACTTCCAATTTTGGAAGGACAACCTTATCCCAACAACTGACTTGTTTAAGGAACTGTAACAATCTTTAGCAGTTGAAAAAATTTGTGTTAACTAGTTTGACTTATTCTGCAATAGGGATTAGTTTCTGCATGATTGAAGATGGCGGCAGACAGACGGGAGGACAAGCCAAGCCATCGTGGGAGAGAGCACGTGTGCGAGAGGAATAAGAGCTGGTCTCTAGTCCACCAGGCAAGAAGGCAGGTAAGAGAGAGCAAGAGTAGCCAATGTTAAGATGTTATATTAAGATTGTCCCTGCAGGCCCTAATTAAACATGTTTTGCTGAGCATGTGATTGAATTTTCGTTGGTGGCATGTGCTGTGCTTGATATTTTGTCATTTGGTAAAGGATGTGGTGGCTACAATGTTTTTCATGTCTGATTCTGTAAGATGCATGTACTTCTTCACTTCTTCTCTGGTAATTTCTAGCTATGTCCACATGATGATTGTATATATAGATAGACACAGATCAATACAATGCTCTGCTTCAACGAAAATGGTGTAATTCTGGTTTACTGTAGGTAACCCTTAATTCCATTTTGATTGTTTCGATCAGATGAATCTTGATTTTGGATTGTGCAACAGAAATATGGTACTCTGCAGATCCGAACATGTGGTGGTTAAGTCTGAAATGGTTCTGCTGCACTTAGTTTAGCTGTTGTAAAGCATGAGACAATGGGGGTTAATCCTTAAAATGGGGAAGGAAATAGGAGCTTAATTTAGAACTCTGAAAAGGTGAGATGTTGCAGTTGGGTAAAATCCGAGACATATATATAGACATATGTGTATAGAATTTACGATGAGATCCTCCAAAACATCCGACTGGAGGCCGTGAAACCCGACCAAAAGTTTGGTAGACCAAACTTTTTGTTGGGAAGCTGGTGTATTTGTAGCATGGGAGCGAGTCTGATTGATGCATTGCATGGATATATGCACTTCTTGAGCCTTTGTGTTTTTTGTGTGCTGGTTTGAATTGCAATGGAGAAAGATAAGCAGATCGATATTGGTAACAGCAGCAGGCAATATGGTGGCGGTAGAGCTAAGAGCAAGAACATGTCCGTGGATCGCAGTAGGGTAAGAATTTTGCTGTGTGATCGCGACGCTGGGAGTTGCGAGGAGGTTTGCACATTGCTGACAACATGCAGTTATCAGGGTACGTACACAAACGTAAATACTAATGTATGCGTGTATATATCAATATGATCAGTCCTTTTTTCTTCTGCATTTTTAATTCAAGTTTCCAATCTTTTTTTTTTTTTTTTTTTTTTTTTTTTTGCGTTCCAAACACCTTTGACAGTAATATCAGTTGCCTCGGCCGTGGAAGTGTTGGATGCGCTGAATGCCGAGTGGTCATTCATTGATATCATACTCGCTGCAATTGACCTTCCTATAGAGGCAAGCATGAGCATGCTCAAGTATATAATGCAGGATCTGCATTTCAAACACATTCCAGTTATCAGTAAGCTTTACTTCTTCTTGTTTCGCCAGCCTTCTATATAACAGTTTTCTGCACCATATTCTTGTATTTAATAGAAACCATTGCACTCGGTTTTGCTCACTTGGGGAGCAGAAAAGTGAGCAACTCCGAGCGACACTTAATCTAATGGCTCATTATCCCCTATATCTGGTATCCGGTTCCCACTGGAGATCTGACTGCTAATATTATCAAGTGCTCGCAGACGCTCTTTTTTGTTTGCTTTAGAAAGCATCCTACGTAATGCACTATCTGCACATTATGGAGTTCTACGGATACAAACAATATTTTCTTGGAAAACCATGTAAAAAGTGCATCACACTTTGCTAATCTTCTTGTTTTGAAGTGCTGGCGACGCAGGATGAAAGCCGTTTCCTTTTCAATTTCTTAAAATTTGGGGCCACTGATTATCTGGTGAAGCCACTGTGCATTGATCAAATACTAAACTTGTGGATGCACACTTGGAGGCAGAGGAAGCAACCTAAGGTAGGCATCCCTCTTGAGTTTTCGATAAATAAACAAGAAAAACGACCACGAACAAAGAAAGATGTAAACATTTGAACCGTTGTTTGGAACTGAAACCTCATGGAAATGGCAACATTGTGGTAAAATCTTTCGATCTTTTCAGGGGCTGGAGGCGCTGCAGAAGAACATTGGTCTGGTGGTTTCGTCTGAAGCAACGATGAACAACATCTTGGTCTTAGATGACACGGAAGAAGAGTTTGCAGAGGATTCAAAGCCAGCTATGTGTATCAAAAAATAAACAGCGGAATCAGAATTATGCTGAGTATTTATATTGCAAATAAAATTTGGTTATCGGGTGAGAATTTCGAACCAAATTGTTGTCGGAAAATAAGCATATGCTCCATAGAGGAAAGGCTTAGGCTCGAAAGTGCTTTTAGAATCTATTCATTCTTGTTTAAATTTGATGGTTGAGGCAAAATCTTGGCTTAAACATGAGATGTAATCAGCACTGAAATTTCCTTATCATCGAATGAGGATCATGATAATTCTTCAATCACATCCGTTTATCGTATTAATGAACATCAGAATGTATTAACTAACAATTAACCACATGGCAAGTGGTGTGTTTCGGCCTCGAATTCACACCCTCTTTTTAATAAAAAAAATAAAATAAAATAAACAATTAACCATATGACACCCAAATAGAACTTGGTTGCTGAAAAATCAGCAGCAACTCTTGCTGCTAGCCAATCATAGATAAACACGTGTTCAAGTAATTGGTTTTTTAATCACAAATTGGACATGTGGCCATCTGTAATTGGCTATCAGCAGAAGCTCCTGTTGATTTTTCAGCAATCAAGTACCATCCATGACACCCTACAATGACGCTAGCTATTAACAAGCGTCATGGAGGGAGTAAGATGACGCAATATAAGAGAAATAATTTGTTTTATTTATATATATATGTTTCACACCTAAAAAGGGGTGTTTGTTCTCATTTACAGAACCTTCATAAAAGGTTAATGAAAAAGGCTTGTGATTGATTAGGACCATTCACCTTTGTTCTTGAGATCTCTAGTTCGAATTCAAAATTATCAAAAACACAAAATGCATTTTCAAGTTTTTAATTTTTATTAATGCTAAATGCTAATACAACCAAAGTAGAGAACATATAATATTATGCTCTCTCCGTACCTTCAACCTTTCTCCTTCCCAGAAGAACCAAACGTCTGTAAGATTTCAATTTCAATGGTTCTATCTCTCAAACCCCTGAAATGTTCATGGCTGCTAAACTACCAAGGCTCCATAAAAATGAATAATCAAGCAACCCCAATAACTCATATTCCATATTTAGAAATTATCGTTGTACCAAGAACTTGGTTCTTCGACCCAAAAACAAAAACAAAACAAAACAAAACATGTATTTACATCAATCTTGGATCAAATTATCCCGATAAAAAATATCAAAGAGCATAAGGAAGTTGCACGGAGAGATCCATGGCAAAATTAACAATTCTGTTTCAATGGAGAGAGTTGGTTTCTACTCCTTTATGGGATCATTATTAGTTCTCTCTCTCCCTATCTTCATCTTGCTCAGGATGGCAGAAGCCCATAAGACGGTTGATGCAGACTTCTTCTGTTGTTTTTTGACAGAGTAGTAAGTTGAACATGATACGCATGGATCATCAGAATGTTCATTGACTATTAGGAAGCTTCGAAGATGGTGTTGAAGGTGTTTTGGGGGGTAAAGATGGCGTGGTTGTACTGATCATCAGATATGTAACCACAGAAGATACTCCAACAATGCCTTTAACAAGTATCTCCTGCATTTAGCGTGAATGTCCCGATCCTTATCTTTCTTCGAGAAATAGGAAGAAACTGAGCTAGTTTTAGTGAGATCAATTTCTGATCGTGCAACTGAGAATGCATGCATGCATCTGCTGAGCTTCCATCCAAGCAACGGTTACATATCGCCTTAGCTATTTTGATCGATAGGGGCAAGTAGGAAAGCTATCTACAACTACAAGTTAATGGTGCTTCGTTAGGCAATAACAGCAGCTCAGCTTCATCCATGTCATGGTGCAGTAAGATGGTCCCAGTCCCCCCAACTCTCAACGTGCGCGATAGATTTACGTCGATTCTTCTTGAAGTTGGCTTAATTGTGAAAGCTTTTCTTTGTTGGGTGAGTTTCCATCTGCCTATTAAGTCAGTGTGTCTTATTGACTACACTTCCTCTTGCATTTATTTTGGCTTCTCCAGCGCACTTGCTGGTGAGTGCATGTATTTGCACCTAGAGCAGTTCGACAGATAGAAAGTTCGAGCAGCAAACCCATTTGGTGAAGAGGGAGTTGGGTGTACTTGGCTTTTGTAATTACTGTTTGATATCAATGGAATTTCCTTGCCGTTTCCGAACTAGACGTACGCTTTTGCCAAACCAGTACAAATCCTCATGGTATTTCGATTTCTGAATTTATCATATTTTGCCTTGTTTTGAACAATTCCATGTGCTTAATGTGCTTGAAATTTGATTTGGTAAAGGATGTGACAGCCACCTGCTTGTGATATCATTTTGTAAGCATGTGGAGCAAAAATCTTGGAGAAGAAGAGTATAGGCTAGCAGATACATCCTCTCCCATGATACACATGCAGGCATCCTGCTTATGTTTTTTATGATTTGAGCGACGGTCCACATTAAACTAGTCTAACTACGGGAATAGAGATTTAAATTTGTGTGTGTAAGGGTATAGCACATTGATCTAGCTAACTTAGCTTATCGCGTTCTGCGCAATACACACTTTGCTTATGACTCACCTAAATGTTCTTCTTTAGTTATGGGGGTTGCTTCTGTTTTGTGGTTAGGATAAGTGGGTAGTGATTTTCATGCTTCCATTTTCTCCTTATGTACTCCTCAATTTTCCGTGAATCTTAATTTTTTTTTTAATTTATTCAATCCAAAAGAAAAACAAGGAGGAGTGCACGAAAAAAAAAAAAAAAAGGGTGGAAAATATGCAAATCAATGTAAAATTACAGTTCGGATTGGTTCCATTCATGCATAAAATTAGTTGTATAATGTGCCAAATTATTAATTTAGTTTTTTTTTTTTTCTTTTGACAAAGGATAGAATTGTATTAATAATCAAATACGAATAGAAACATTTGCATCTTCTGCTAGAACATTAAACAAAAATTCAGGTCCTAATTCATCTCAATCATAGCTCCCTCCATGCTTAAGAATGTATGTCGTCATCGTATGGATTACACGATTGCATTGTCGAGGGGTAAAGATAAACTTCACCGATTAGAATGACTGCATCATATCCCAAATATCAACTAAATAGACCTCCATCAACACATCAGCTTGAATCTCCTTATTTAACATTTGAACCAATCCTTTCAAATCAGACTCCACCTCCAGTACCTCCATGGTAGCATGAAATCCCCTTAAAATACACATCTCCAGCCCATGTCTTATGGCTGCCGCCTCAGCCAGATCTGATGACAAGAAGTACTCCCCACCATTTCCTTTCATTCATAACTAACTAGGAAAATATTACATATTAATGGCTTTCATACAATAACATAGCAATAGTTGAGAAAACTTATTACCATCAAAATTTGAGATTTACGCTCTTCCTTAACATATAATCTTCTCTAGCAAAACCCAAAAAATAATAGAAAAATACTAAGAAGACTTTGTGCTATCTCATACTTTTTTACAAAATGTTTTATAACGTTATCACGAAAATTAACATTAAGCATTGAAGTAACAGAGAGTCCTCACTTTGAGAGAGTATTTCTCAAAATAATATCCAAGAAATAAATAGATTATTATTTTCAATAAAAATAAATAAATAAAATGTGAGTCCTGTTCTAACCTGAAAGGTTGAAACACCCTCACCTTTGGAAAGGGATTCTCTTCGTATCATTTTCGCCTTATCCTCTAAATCAAGGAATCCATACTATAGAAATTTGATTCAACAACTGTAAATCGGGATCCATTTTAAAAATTATAATAACTTCAACTGTTGAATCAAATTTTAATAAATTGGATTCTTTGATTTGATAGAATAAAAGAAAGGAATTCGAAGAGGATCATTTTCCCTTACCTTTTGGCACTTTTGTTTTCTGTCCCCCAACCTTCCACGTCTCCTCCTCTCTATCCTACGCCTAATACTCCCCCACGCGCACGTTAGTGAACCTTACACGTAATATTTATACAGATTTTAGTGAGATTTATTTAAAATTTCACTTTTATTTTCCTGCTAACTTTTCTTTTTTGTTTTTTTCCAACTCCTCGGCTGGTGCTATCGTGCGCCGCTGGTGGCCGGTGAGCCGAACTTGGAACTCTTTTTAAGTAACAATTCTATCGGCTTCTCTCCCGGGGTCAACTCGAATTCCCAACCGTCCGATAAGCTTGCTCGGAGCTGCGATTGTACGGACGGGTTTGGGGTTTGGGGTTTTGACTAAGAAATGGAGTCAGCGCTTGGGATTGGGGATTGGAGACCAGCAAAACCCTGATTTGGGATTCTGATTGGAGCCCTGGAGATGGAGCGGTGAGTATTTTGGTTGGATTTATGAAGGTTTTGTAGGATCGGAGAGTTTGCCTGGGGTTTTTGGTGGGTTTTGCTATGGAGCTGAATTTGAACAGAGAGTCTGAAGCTGATGGCAGTGGCGGCGGCGGCGTTTGTGGCGTCGGTGGTGGTGCTGATGGGTTCATCGACAGGAGCAGGGTGAGGATTTTACTCTGCGATAACAACGAGTACAGTTCAGAAGAGGTTTTCACGCTTCTTGTGAAATGCTCTTACCAGGGTATGAACGTATTTTATTTTTGTAAAAGTTCATTACTTTGATCGTATCTTCCTATTTGAAGTTTGGAAATTGTTAGAGCTTATCATTTGTTTGGTTGCTAAGAAAATGGAGTGAGAATTGCGAAAGAAAGGCCAAATTTTTAACTTTTTGATGATCTGAGAAAAAAAAACAAGTTGGAGTCGCATTTTCTGTTGCTTTGTGCTGTTTTTTGTTTTCAATCTACAAAGATAAAGTGCACTGAATTGATCCCAATTACGGTATGTGATAACGTGAATTGTTTGTCGTTGCGGATGTTTGATCGTTTCTAACTTTCTCGAGTTTCCAAACGAATCCTTTAGAGTTTAGGTGAAATATGGTGTGAATATATTCAAATAAGTAAATGTTTGTGAAAAGTAATGCTAAACATGCGACCGGTTGAAATAAGAATTTTGAACAGTAAGGTTTAGAAAAACCAATGCAATTGAAGATGATTTGTGTGCTCAATTCTGACTCTCGATTTCATTGCTTTACAGTTATTTCCGTGAAGTCTCCTCGACAAGTGATTGATGCATTGAATGCAGAGGGGCCTGATATTGATCTCATACTTGCCGAAGTTGACCTTCCTATGCGCAAAGGCATGAAAATGTTGAAGTACATCACACGGGATAGAGAGTTAAGGCGCATTCCTGTAATCAGTAAGCATGTCTTATCCTATTGTTTCCATTTTCTTTCAATGATAAATGTTTCATGTTAAGGAAAATTATTGTATTAACCTCACTGCTGATCCTTTTTTTTTTGGGTCAGTGATGTCGGCACAAGATGAGGTCTCTACTGTTGTTAAGTGCTTGAAGCTTGGAGCAGCTGACTATCTTGTAAAGCCTTTACGCACTAATGAGCTTCTGAACTTGTGGACACACATGTGGAGAAGAAGGCGCATGGTTTGTTTGCACGACTTTAATGCTTTTGTTTCTGAGCTGTTCTTCGAATTACCCCTTGCTTTATCAAAATCTTTCTCGATAGAAATAAACACAATAGGGATGCCTAGCAAGCTAGCAGGTTAGAAGTGACCGTCATGTAGGAGTTGATGTTTCATTTGGGCTGTTAGTATCTTTATATGACCCTTTTAGGTGGATTTACTATCTTGGATAGTTCAGAACAAAGCATGCAATCAAATTACTTGGCTTCTCACTTCTCAGCCTTCTCACTTCTAAAGCTAAAGTTCGTACTCTTTTAGTTGAATGTACTCTCGTGTATGTAATACCTCTTTTTTTCAAGTTCCTCATCCCTAACTGATGCATGTGCACTAGGATACTACTATGTCCTCTCAAATTAGTAACTAAAACATTTTTATTTTATGTATTTGGCAGCTTGGGCTAGCAGAGAAGAACCTTATAAATTATGTTGATCTGGTGATATCAGACCCTAGCCGATCTAATACGAACAGTACTACTTTATTCTCGGATGAAACAGATGATAAATTGGGCAATGCAGAGACTGGAACCCCAGCTCCTGAGGAAGATAAGGTGACTGTTTACTATTTATAATTTACTTTTTGAAGATGAGTTTTTTTTGTTGGGATATAATATTAACTTAATATTTATTATATATAGAGTTAAAGCATGATCGTTAATTAATTAATTTTATTTTTTAGTCTACTCCTGTCATGGAGCTTCCAGTCGAGAATATATCAGAATTTCGGCCCGATGTTCCAGGAATAAGTGACCGGCAAACTGGTGAGCCACTTGTGACTTTGAGAAATTTTGTTGTATCGTGTCTTGAACACGTGTTCACTTGAAACACCATCATGTATGGCTAATACTATTGTGTCATTCATTCGACTTCACTAATTTGAGTAAGGCAAAAACCTATCTTTAAGAAGAATAGTTTTTCAGTATGACATTTTCATCTTTTACACAAATAACTTTTTCCATTTTCTCTGATTATATTCTTAGGAAAGTTTTTATCTGCCCCAAAGAAGAGCGAACTGAAGATTGGCGTTGGCAAGTCATCTGCCTTCTTTACGTATGTGAAATCAAGCGAACTAAAAATCAATCCTCAGGTGGTTGCACATATTGAAGACATTGCCCCTGAAAATTTGAGGATGGAAGAGAAACATGAAGAATGTGTTCACCAAGTGGTTGATGATCCCCAAGTACACGGAAATGGAGAGGCGTGGGAAAGCAACTCACAGGGAGATGACTTGCCAAGCAGTAACAGTATCCCAGATTCTCTTTCTTTGGAGAGGTCTAGTACCCCGTCTGGATCAATGGAACTTCAAAATCAGAGGAGTTTTGAGGAAGACAGATCCTCTCTGGTGCCTGCACATCCAAGAAATGAACCTCAACATGATTTTTCTGGCCTACCTACCCAAGCCGCCTATCAATATTATATGTCGGGGGCTGTCAATCAAGTTATGATGTCATCGTCACCCGAAGTTTATCAAAAGAATCTGCATGACATGAAAAATCATGCTATGATGCCACAATACAATCATTTTCCACACTGCCCTCCACACCCAAATGGGATGGCTTCGTTCCCCTATTATGGTGCATGCTTGCAACCTGGTCAACAAATGCCGAATGCTCAGCCATGGCCATCATTTGGAAGTTCAGCATCCACTGAAGTGAATCTAAATAAGGTTGACAGAAGGGAGGCAGCATTGATTAAATTTAGGCAAAAAAGAAAGGAGCGGTGTTTTGATAAAAGGATCAGGTATGTAAATAGAAAGAAACTTGCCGAAAGGAGACCTCGTGTGCGGGGACAATTTGTGGGGAAGTTAAATGGTGTAAATGTGGATCTTAACGGCGAGCCTGCTTCTGTTGAAGATGATGAGGAGGAGGATGAAAGGGATGACGAGGAGCTTGCGCCAAGGGATTCCTCCCTGGAAGAAGGTGCTTCTTGATAGGAAGTGATTGTATTTGGTTACGTGGGAGAATCATAAGAGTTGAATCCCTTTTCATTACGGAAGTTCCTGCATCCCTTAATGTTACCTATATGGATGAGTGGGGATTGTTGTTGCATGGTTCAATTGAAGTATACTGGGTGCATCGTCGTATTGGTTGGACATTGATCAAGGGTTCAAGCTACTGGTTCTATTTCAGTAATCAAAGATGAGATCATCGTAAAGTATCCCGCCGTCCATCTTCTTGAGTTACAGAATAACCCAACAGACACTCGGTGTGGAGCTCTCGAGGTCGGGAGCCTTTCATCCTTGATTCATCCATGTCCGAAATCCAAACCGGAATGGAGCTCATCTTCCGAATTTTTCTGTCGAGAAGTTTTAGATTTAAACAATGACTTAAACAGGAGTACGGTGTTTTCTCTTCTTATTAGCATATGGAATTTTATGGTAATTTTTGTGAAAGTTTTGAAGATTTATTGTGCCTCTTTCCTTCTTTGACGTAAAAAGTATAGTTTGCAGAACAGAAGACACATTTGTGACTTCCCGAAAGGCGGCCTCTGTGCTCCCCTGATACACGGTCTACCCTGTTTTCTCCGGCCAACCCCGGCCACTCTGTTCGTCTCAAACGAATCCATGGCTGCTTTCATTCATTCCAACACCAAATTTTGCAAAGATATAACGAAAAGACAGCTCTGTTTGCCCTTTGCCCGAATCAACCAGAAACGATATCCAATAACATACACACCAATATCAGAGTGAAATTCCAGACCAATATTAGCTAGCGCGTAATCTTAAGATAAAGGATAAACAAGATTGCAACGGCAAAGACTCCGATGATGGAGCCGACAATCCATTTGTTCCTGTTCATACTCCTCGTCATGGCGGTCAGCACCTTCTTGCTCTTGCTGATACTTTCATCCGCCCCGTGGAGCTGGCAACACAAAGAAACGAAATTAGGGTTACCACCCCGACAATCTCATTTTCTCGTTAGCCTAATTCATCGGAGATTATCTAATGTAACCGTGGATATATCCCCCTCGTCCTATATCTCTAGTCACGTCAGCAACAAGCATATGCTTTCCAGGGAAAATGACACAAAGCAAAAAGAGGAGGTACAGGCATAACAGACATACTGTATTGTGAGCATTTAGAAGTGACTGGCGTTGTTGGTGCAAATCTTGGAGGATTGAGACCCCAAGCTCCTCGGTTTCCAGCATTGCTCTTCTACTCTCCTTGATTCTGTCCGTCGACTGATTTAACATGTCGGTCGTCATCAACAATCTTCCTCGTTGATCGTTAGATGTCTGCCACATAACCAAAACATCCTATGAACAAGAACCCTTGACAAGCTAACACGCATTGAAAGAGGTAAGGTAAAGAGATGATGCATTACCGTCAAGGAATCTGCCATTCCGGGCTCCAACAGCTTGTCCCGAGCTGCGAAATTCACGACAGGTGATGCGATTCTCTTCAGTTGGCTCTTCAAATTGTTCAAATCAACCTTGTATTCTCTTAGCTTGGCAAGAAGAGCAGCCTTCACACTTGGTTGCAAACTCCTTGCCTCAAGGTCCATTTTCCTCAGCTGGATAAGTTCTCCAACATGGCATAAATCATCAATCTAATATCATAAACAGAAGAAAACTTGGGTACGGTTGCTAGACCACGAAATCCGTAGAGCACCTCTCACAAAAAGCACAAGACCCTGTGTTTGGATTTCACCAGAGCCTACGTTGGTCCCATATGATGTGAGAGCTGCCCTAATCAGACAACCGTACTAAAGTTTTTCTACGTAAACACAACAAACATGAAACATCTAAACCATGGATTTTAACTGGAGTTAGTGCCATACCAAAGTATCTGCATCCTCTAATCCAGCTTTTACCTCTGAAATTATCTGCTTTTTTTTCTCTGCAAAGCAAGAATTCACATGAGCACCATCTGCATTCCAAAGTCTCTCATAAGCACCACCTTTTATGTAATTCTAAAGTCTATCGTTGATCGTTTTATGTTACAAATTTTCAAATTGAACCAAAAAATAAAAACAACAAACAAATGCATGATGAATCCAACCAACACTCTATGTTTGAATTACAATTCAATATTTTTTTTATTGCACCCGACATTAGCAGTTGACCGCTGACGGACCCGAATGCATGTGTCATGCATCATATTCTTATCAAACTCAAAAGAAAAGTGAAAAACAAATGCATCTTTTATTTAGATATATACTGCTCCAGCCAACTATTCTTGTTTACCAGGAACGAGTATCTGACATGGTAAAACAAGTTTAAAATTACTGCTCTAATTAACTGACATAATTCACGTTTGAAAATCTAGTTATCATGCATTGTACACAACTATCAATACTCCTCTAAAAACAAAAGAAAAGGAGAATTATATAAAATAAAATAAAAATAAAAAAAATAATTGCATTTCATTATTCAGAGATTTTACCACCTCCTCCATCCACGGCGGTGGCAGCCGTGCACTTGCTTGAGAGATTAGCTGAGAGCTCGCAGTATTGGCGCTCGTACCCCTCAAACACCTCACTCATCCTTCTCGATCTCGATTCCACCGCCTACCCAATTCTCCTGGATCCGATTAGTGCCTAAATTTATCAACTTTCTGTTAATCAAGCTCTGAAAATTGAACCAGTTTTCAATTTAAGACAAACTGATCGAATTTGAGCTTTTGCATGGCTGGGAGTTTGCGAATGTTCCCATCATGCCCTTGGTTGTTGCGTTGGATTACGTACAAGGGACGGGTATTGACGTGTCGTTACATACATGGATATACAATAATAAAATTTCATTTTAATCCCTAAGGAAGATTACTTTTTCAATAATACGGTATGTAAAATTAAAAACTAAAAACAGTCCACCATGTCAGATTATAATATTTCATATCACATTTAATGATTTTTTTATTTATAAATTTATGGAATTTTTGGTTTCCCTATTTACCCTTATTTCTCACTTAAAATCAATTAGAGAAACAAATATATAATTAACTTTCCAAGAATGCTTAAGTAACTAGATCCATAATTAACATGATCGCAATAACAATAACATTACCATAAACCTCCATGTGTTATTCCAATTAAAAACCCCAAAAAACTCAAAAACAAAAAATCATGTTGTATTCGGAAGAAAGAAGGAAAAAGGGACTTTTGGATGCCAAATTGACAGTGAATTCAAAGAAAAATGAAAAAAACAATACACATAGAGAAAATGGAATGTGAAATCACAATCTAATTGACCGTACCGAATTGATCGGACCTACACTATATAGTACCTAGCCGACCGTACCGAATAAATAGGACCTATTTGACAGTATCTAAATGAACAATTTTGTATGTAGAACAATATAGTGCACCTATATTCTCTATGCATTCGTTTTTGTTTTTATAGTTTTGGATTCAATAAATTAAAAATGAATCCTAAGATAAGTGAAAAGAACAATTTTGTATGTAGAGAAAATGGAATGTGAAATCACAACCTAATTGACCGTATCAAATTGATCGGGCCTAAAATATATAATGTACCTAATTTATCAGACCTAGTGAACTAAAACATAAAAAATACAAATCGTAACAAATTGATCTTACCATATCTATCGAACCTAAACTATATAATGTACCTAATTGACCGTACCGAAACTATCGGACATAAATTAGTGCATTCTTGTAAATAATTGTAGACAAAAATGATGGCATTCTTGTAAATAGTAGTAAAACTTGTGGTTTTATTATAAGTGACATCATGGTGCATTAAAATGAATGATCTTTTTTTGATATTGAAAACCTTCCGAGTTATATTCTAAAAATCATTTTTGACAAACCCTTATCTCTAAAATCCCCCATATTATTTTGTTGAAAATTTTTATTTGAACTCATATAATCTCTTTCTACACCCAACTTAAACTTTAAATGTGAATTGTCTTTCTTATCCTATTGCATAATTACCATCAAGTACACGATAAGATTAACAATAAAACTAAAATTTATCAATAAACTCACATGCAATAATTAAACCCTAGTTTCACACAATGTTTATCCTACGTTCATTCCGGCTAAAACCCTAAGAGCTCATATAGAGAAAACAAACTTTTTTATTTATTTATTTTATTTATCAATGGATAGTGATTTTGAAGTTTTAAATCCTCAAACTAAGGTATGAATTGATTTATGCAATTTTTTTCGTTTGATTTCAATTTTTTTGGAGTTGAGAATGTGAGTTTTTAAGTTTCAATTCACAACCATCAACGCTGAAAGTTGAAAAGATGAGTTGTAAATGGTGGCGAAGCCATTTGGTTTCCTCGAATCCACTCCATTAGCAAGGTTGAAAATCTAGGGCTAACCTAAAGTAATAAGGGTTTGCTACCACTTAAGAAGGTAAATGAGCATGTTGTTTGCTAACACTTACCTTAGATCATGGAATAATTGAAAATTGGTTCATTAGGAGGCAGCAGGTACCACAGCAAAGAGACACTAAAATACAAACAAATTAGCTAGCAACAATAGCCATGGGAGCCGTAGTGATGTACGCTGCAGCTCCAGCAATGGGGCACATCATCGTAAGAATTTATATTAATTTCTACACATAATAATGTTGTACTACAACAATTACGACGTAAATACCTTAATGAAAGCAGGCCGTACGAATTTATGCTTATGCAATTTGGGATTAAAGAGATATTAGTTCTTTAATAAAAATGATTCAATTGGAATTTTATTTTCTAAATGGATGTAAAGAAAAATTTACATGTTGAATTGAGTTTGTGAGGGTAGATTAGGTAGTAAACTTGAGTTTAAAGAGATATTATTATTTTAGTTAAAAATAATATGGGTGTAGAGAGTAAGTTTGGTGTCAGCTAACGGGCGATGTTGGGGCTGAGCTTTTTATAATGCACTCCAAGTGTTGGACGGATTTCCTGTATTGATATCGAAATGGCAGCGGCTTTTGCTGCAGAATGCAGTCAGTGGTCGGAATCTCAACGCTTTTTCGTGTTTTTACTCCTCGACAGAGTTTCCTGTGTAGCATTGTTTCGAGTGCAATTGGCGGTCTGGATGATTTGGAATCGAGCCTAAATAAACTTACTGCTTCCTTAACATCATCACTTGTGACCCAAGTAATCGATTCTTGCAAAAACGAAGCACCCACTAGAAGAATGCTAAGGTTTTTTTCCTGGTGTCATAAGAATTTGGGTTATGGTTTGTAAGAGAAGGACTACAATTTTGGCATTCGGGTTTGAGGACCACACGGCAGCGAACATTTTACTCTCTGATATTGTGAAGGCCGGCTGCGCAATGGCAGCTTAAACTTTTGGTCTTGTTGCTGAGGCATTGGTGAAGTTGGGGAAGGAAGATGAGGAATTGGGTATGTTTAAGAACTTGGACAAGTACAAGTGATCTCGAGACGGTGTTACAGTCACTGCCAGTGTCAATGCGCTTTGCGCTTGAGGGCACGTTAAAAGTGCAGAAGGGGTTGTTTTGAACCACAGGGATAAGATTGCCGGTATATAGCCTTGCATTTATAAAAGTCTTTTGCATGGATGGTCTGTGCAGGAGAATGTGAAGGAAGCAAGAAGAATCATCAAAGAAATGAAGTCGATCGGGATTATGCCAGACTTGTTTTGCTACAACACATTCCTTCGGAGGCCTTTGCGTGAGAACTTTAAGCGCAATTCGTCTGGACTTGTTCCCGAAGCGCTAAATGTTATGATTGAGATGAGGTCTTATAGCATTTTTCCAAATTCCATTAGTTACAATATATTGCTTTGGGCGTATATTGTCCGGTTTATGATGCGTTGATTCCCAAGTTTTGTAGGGGAGGGGACCTTGAAAAGGGTAGAGAGCTTTGGGATGAAGCCGTATTACTCTTAGCTGCTCGAGCGATTTGTTGGACCCTTCGATCACTGAGGTTTTCAAGCCAGCAAGGAATGAGGAAAAACTCCGACTTATAGAATGCACCAATGCAAAGGCTGAGGTGAAAGTTAGAAGGAGGACCGGGAAGACAAAGCAGACGAAGAAGAAGAGAGATTTTAAGGGGGAATACTGAAGAAGAAACAGAAATCCGCCGCGACTTAATTGGTATGCCTGTAACTTGTGCAACTGTTGTTTTAGTTTTCTCATTTGATGTTTTGTTGCCTTATACACTTATTTGAACCCTTGGCCAAATGGATTGAATTAGACTTGGGAAGCGGGAATTCGAACTTTGGACCTCTTCCAACATCGAATCGAGAAGTATCACTAGACTAATAGCTGGTCAGTTGAATTTGATGAGGTTGGTGAACCATATAGTTTTTAGTGGCCAAAAACTTATGGTGAAGCGTTAGAGAAATTTAGGAGACTTGAGAGGTATGTGAATCAAAATTTTTTTCTTTCGATATCTTCACATTTTTGTCACGTTTGTAAACTCTGATAATTCACCGCATTGAGTAAGATTGATTTGGCTGAATTAATTATTAACCCTTTATTTAGTTGGTTGAATCCAAATTCCAAGTCTTTCCACCTAACTCAGAGCACTTCTGCAAGATTGCACTTTTATTAGGAATATCCGATCTTTGCCGGATCCTCTTTGTGAGGATCATGAAAATCTGTTAATCGTGTCCATTCATCGTACATTGTATGGTTAAAAATTATTTTAAATATTTTTATTTAAAACTAAGCACAAACAGTATTCGACAAAAACTGATCACACAATGTATAATGAACGAACACGATTCACTGATTCTCAAAATCCTCACCAAAAGGATCTGGAGAGAATCCTGCTGGTTTTATTAGATTACTTGGGGCGGCTCTAATAAAATTTAAATCAAAAGGCTAAATTGCACAAAGTCGTATGTGGTGTCGGTTTATGTACCCTTGTGGTTAAGCTCGCTGCCAATCTCAGTCCAAATCAAAGTTTCCATCCGATTCACTTCAACTTCGACCAAATGTGTGCATCACTTTAAGTGCCAAAAGGGTCATTCCAAACCTTGCTGAAGAGTCAAACGAGCTTTAGATGGCTTAAGGTAACCTTTCTACCCTTTGCACCTTGTATCGTGGCACGCACGACAGATTCTTTTATGTACTTAATTTACCATGGGACAAGCATCCATTTTACAAATAATTTACTTTTTTAACATGTGACATTATTTGATAGTAACATTACCGTGACTAAAATTTAGTTGCATAAAAGAATCTCTCAATGTAAACCTTGTGAATTAAATTCAAATGAACCATTGGATTTAAACTGATATCCACAAGGATGTGATTCGGGGAAGAGAATCCTTTTCGAATCAAATTTATAGGGATCTTAGGGAGTCCTACATCTTAGTCGTTCATTGTACATCGTGCGATCAATTTTCCTCATGTACTATTTATATTTAATTTTAAATTTAAAAAATCAAATAATTTCTGATCGTATAATACATGATTAATAGTTAAAATATAAGGATTTCAAAGATCCCATAATTTGAATCCGAATGGAATTATTAGGATTTTTTTTCAAGAAGGACAATTTGTGCAACTCCTAAAAGGCTGCTAAGATCAGTAAGTTGAAACATGGCACATGGTCCATGAGGATGAAGACACTGACATGACTGCTGAGGTGGGATCTTGTGGGACACTACTTAAAAAAATTAAGTAAAAAGTTTGGGAGGAGGATTCTCTCCTCCTAATTTCTCTCTTATTCTCTTATCTTATACTTGAACAGTTACGGTTAAATTACGTCAATATTTTATATTAATTTTGTTTTATAGAAACAATAAGATAAAAATAAAATGTGAGAGGAGGGGAAGGAATGAGATGAGAATAGGAGGGAAGAGAATCCTACTCTAAAAGTTTGGAGAGGGTAAGGAATAAAGATTCTCTGGACCAATTTACTCTTAATTTTCGGGACCCTCGGGTAAGGATCCTGTTTGCTCTCAATCAGCGCGGACCTTAAAATGCTCGCCCTTACGACCAGCAGGCCTGTCTTCCTCTCGTTATCACTGGCGTTAATGGTGAGCATGGCTCAAATTGGCAACCAGCAAATCCGTCTTTATCCATTTGATCGAAGTCAGAGCAATGGTGATAGTTTTCCTCTGAGTCGGCATCAAAGGTGTCAATTAATTTCCAGTGTGCGAGACCCAAAAGTTCTTCTCCATCTTCGATTTCCAAGAGGAAGATGAAAGGAATCTACACGAGGCGAAGAGGAAGGGAAAGAAAAATTTCAGACCGTAGGATTAAAATTAAACAGCTAAGATTACTTGGTATGCCGTGTTCGAAGGACACAGATTTCAAAATTGTGTATGCATTATAAAAAAAAAACTTAATATAGAAAATATCGTTAGTTAAAAATAAAAAAAATAAAAAAATATTTGAAAAGAAATTTCGAAATCCAGATCAGACAATAAAATTTAAAAGACATCAAGCCCCACGACAATCGATGTTGGACACATGTCCTGACATTTCCCCCATTTTTCCAATAATCTCCAAGCCTTCCTCCGCCATGCCCCACTCGTTCGCTCCCTCTAGGGTTTTACACCTCCTCACTCCCCTATAACCTCACCATACAAATTTACAAATACACCCCCATAAAACACCAAACACACTCGACCCACAAGGCGATTGGATATGGGGCAAGACAGTCCTTTCGCAGCTCAGAAGCGTACCAGCTCGGGCGGGCTTCCGACGACCACCACTGGAACCTCGGCCAACGGCCGTGCGGGCCGCGCTTACGGAGCCCTGCCACGTGGACGGCAGATCCAGAAGACATTCAACAACATCAAAATCACCATCCTCTGCGGCTTCGTCACCATCCTCGTCCTCCGCGGCACGATCGGCGTCGGCAACCTCGGAAGCTCCGAGGCCGATGCCGTCAACCAGAATTTGATCGAAGAGACGAACCGGATCCTCGCGGAGATCCGGTCCGATTCCGACCCCAACGATCCGGACGAGCTGACCGAGACCGAGATGAACCCCAACATCACGTACACGCTCGGACCCAAGATCGCGAATTGGGACAAGGAGCGGAAGGATTGGCTCCGGTTGAATCCGGATTTTCCGAGCTTGGTCAACGGTAAGCCCCGTGTTCTTCTCGTTACTGGGTCTCCCCCTAAGCCTTGTGATAACCCAATTGGGGATCATTACTTGTTGAAGGTAATTAAGAACAAAATTGATTACTGTAGACTTCATGGGATTGAAATTGTGTATAATTTAGCTCATTTGGATAAGGAACTCGCCGGGTATTGGGCGAAATTGCCGTTGATTCGGAGGCTGATGCTTTCGCATCCGGAGGTTGAGTGGATTTGGTGGATGGATAGTGATGCATTGTTTACTGACATGGTGTTTGAGATTCCGCTGTCCAAGTATGATAGTCATAATCTTGTGATTCATGGGTACCCCGATTTGTTGTTTGATCAGAAGTCGTGGATTGCGCTGAACACCGGGAGCTTTCTGTTTAGGAATTGCCAGTGGTCTTTGGATTTGCTTGATGTTTGGGCGCCGATGGGTCCTAAGGGTCCGATAAGGGAGGAGGCCGGGAAGATTTTGACGGCTAATTTGAAGGGGAGACCGGCATTTGAGGCGGATGATCAGTCTGCGTTGATATACTTGTTGCTTTCGCAGAAGGATCAGTGGATGGAGAAGGTGTATGTTGAGAACTCGTACTATTTGCACGGTTACTGGGCTGGGTTGGTGGATCGGTATGAGGAGATGATCGAGAAGTATCATCCGGGTTTGGGTGATGAGAGGTGGCCGTTTGTGACCCATTTCGTGGGTTGCAAGCCCTGTGGAAGTTACGGGGATTACCCGGTGGAGAGGTGCTTGAGCAGCATGGAGAGGGCGTTTAATTTTGCGGATAACCAGGTGCTTAAGCTGTATGGGTTTAGGCACAGGGGGCTATTGAGCCCTAAGATCAAGAGGATCAGGAACGAGACGGCAGCCCCTCTAGAGTTTGTTGATCAGTTTGATATTCGGCGGCATCCAGTGCAAGGGGGCAGCGGATCACACAGCTAGTGAGTAAAACATCCTCGTCACCTCGAATGTTTGATTATTTGGTAGGTAATGATGGTAATACATCAGTTACAGAAGAAGATTTTAAACTCGATTACAGTTCACGGTTACTTTGTATTTCGTCTGTTCAGTTGTCTTTCTACTTGTTTCCAACTTTCAAGAACGGTAGAATAGAATTCTTTTACAATCTTGATATCATTTTGTACTGTGTTCTAGTAAGCCTTAAAGAAGGAATTTTATTTATCGACCGCGGTATACTTTCCCATGTTCTTGTTGTCCCATGTTATTTTGAATACTATTTGTTCGAGATTTTCTAGTTTGATCCGGTGTACAGGACAATAGAAGTTCCGGCATATGTTCTCCTTGTAAGTGCATCCATCATAACCATATTTTCGGTCTAGGGTTTGTCAACTTAGGTTAGTAGTCAGGACTTGGAAGTTAACTTGGAAGCAACGGTTGTTGAATTCTTGAGGTATTGTTGTGATATGTTGTGCCACTTCAAGTTTTAGTTGTTGCATTGAGCATCGCGTTCGGATGTCCTCAACTCTAGGACGCGATGCTCTGCTCCGAAGTATTTCGGAAAGGATTTGACGAGCTCTACGTGATTGTTTAGATTCTCTTGTTCAAGTTTCTGAGATTTCTACCCGAGCATCAACCATGGATTATCTGGCATTGCTTGTACTTTGTTTCTGAATGTTTAAGGTGTAGAGAAATTTATACTCGGGCTTTAAGATGATCAACGAATAAATACCAAGTAGTTTAGTTACGTTCATCATTTTCTGAAACTACAACTTGTTTTCAAATTGAACGGCAGTGAAAGTTGGGTAACAACAACAAAGCTTGCGGACTCCGAAATCGTACCAATCGCAGGCGGATTGCGCCCTGTAAATATGTTTCCATGCACTCAAGAAACCATAGTTATGCGGTAATTTAAAACTAATTAATAATCCACATAAACTTAACACAGACATTGACACCCTGCATACTCTGTTACGAAAATTCTAAGACAAACAACGAAGAGGTAAGCTCAGTCGACCACAGCGAGAGTTTGATGCTCCTTGTCAAAAACGGCTGCTTCCACGTAGTGGTGTAGCCAGAATTTTTAAATAATAGAGTCATAATATCAACAAAAAAGCTTCATTGGGCCATTTCGTCGAGCACTTAGTAGGTACCTGCCAATTTCTGTCAACACATGCTGCAGTTTATGTCAACATATGTCGACAACTAGTATTATTTGTAGAGGCTTGTCGAGAGTGTATGCAAGACACTAGAGTAATACTAAAGACTGGGAAGGTTTTTCAACTAAAGTATTTCATATAAGAAGAGAGAAAATGAAGGCAAATATGATAGAAGAAATAAGAGCCGGAGGTTGTAATTTAGTTTATCTTAACTATTTATCGGGATCAAATACAACATACAGACAAATATACATTAAGTTTATGTAGTTATTGGAATCTAGGACAACCAATGACCTCATGCTGACTTCGTCACTGCTTCCACAAGATGTCACGGCTAGGGGGATGATTTTCCCGCCATCGTCCAGGAAGAATTTGACCAAATTATCGGAGTTGCTACACGGCCTTGTCGGCCCTCGATCAAATAAACAACAAAATAATAATACAAAATACTTCGAGCACACAAATTTTTTTTAACATTTCAAGGCCTTTATTTTCACTTAATTTTCAACGTTGGGCCAGCTTTATTGAGCTGATTTTCAGCTTTATTGGGCTGATTTTTGTTTGAATTTTGTCGTAGTTATTAAATAAAATAAATTTTAATGAAAAATTTATGGTATTATTTATTTTAACAAAAAATTATATTTGTATATTAATTCTGATACTATTTATTTTATCCTTTAATTTATTTTTTTATTAAATCTTAAAATTTTCAAATTTTTTCCATTGGTTTTCTTTAAATAAATTTATGAGTACTTTTGGTTAAAAGTTAGTTATTGTGGCCGTTATGGTTGGTTTTCCTTGGATTAGCTGATACAACCACCATTGGAAGACACGGCGGCGATCCAGAGGGCTTCCATGGAGTTTTCTCGAGCTTTTTAGCCGGCTTTAAAATGGCGGGCGAGCACTTCGATTCAGCGGGATTCGAATTCAAACGCATCCCCGAAACCCAACACAAAGAATGGTCCATGGTCGCCATCAGAGACACTCCCTCACCCAATACTGACTCCTCCGTCTTCCCTCCAATCAATCACGAAAATCTCCACCATCCATCACAACCCGATCGAAAGCATCCGGACCCGTTATCGTCTCCGTCGCTGTCATCTTCTTCGTCGCCGTCGCTGTCGTCATTCTCACCGTCCGATTCCGATGAATCGGGCCCGCTTTCGCCGCTTCCGTTCGATACCCTGGTCCGAAAACCTGGCGAATTCACCACCTGGGTAGGAATTGGCTTTGGGTTACTGCGTTCCAAGGTTTCTGCTATGGCTTCCTCATCTGGGTTCGATAAAGTTTGGAGCTTTGCCTCTGGCGCGGGAATGGCGGCTGTGGTGTTCGTGTTATGGTCCTTGTTCTTGCGGGCTTGGCAAAGGCGGTATCGGAATGATTTGAAATTGATCCGCAAAGAGAAAGACGAGGTTAGTTTATCATCCAATGGCTTGAATTTAGATGTTGCCTACCAAGTGTTTGATGCATTGCCCCAAATTTGATTGCCTTTTATGTGTTCGATGGAATGTCAATGTGGGTACTGAAAACTTTATGCCGGAGCCGATTGTCAAGCTTCCTTTTATTTCTTGTTGGTTTGTATGATTGCTTGAAGCAGATATCTTGTTTGTTACTGTCAATGTAGCCTTTGTCTGTGTACTGAATTGTTTGAGCTGATGAATCTGCAGAAAATCAATAAACTGCTGCACCAAATCGCGCAGATGAATGAAGTTCTGGTAGCTCGGCATAAAGCTCTCGCTTCAAAACTGGTTAATTGAATAGAGAAATATAACATCTTTAGCTGCTAGGTTGCTACTGAATTCGTGAAATTAGGATTGACCACGCAATAACAGAGCTGCGAAACATTGCGGTAGACTTGCAGTGGCACTCCGATGCTCCAGTCATCGCTGAGGAGAGAGGACACATCTCAAGTTGAAGCACGTATAACGGAAATGCTGGTACAAGTTTGAGCTCTGCAAACGATTTTGAGTGGAGAAAACAAGCTTGGTACCCAAGCTTCGGAGTTTCGAACATATAGCGGAGAAACTTTGATGCACAACATTCTTTATGCATGGAAGTCACAGAGTCTTATTAGTTTTGCTTGCATTTTAGTTCATGGTTTATGAACCCAGTTGAAATATCTTGTGTATATTTGGTTTGGGGCTCTTTATGTACATATGTATTGACAAATTTTAGTATTAATTAAAAGTTTAAGCTCATGAGTTCATCCTCGTTTAATTTTTCGTTCGATGCAGTTTAATTTTCCCTGAAAGATCACGGTGTTTGTGTTCGAGTCCTTGACAGTTCGCAGTCACAGATATGATATTAAAGCTCAAAACATATGGATAATTCTATAGATTGATAAGGTTCAAAACAAACTGTTTGGACAACTTAGCAGGCAATCACTAACATCTTACTGAGTTATTAAAAACCAAGAAAGAGAGACCTATCTAAGAAGCTTTTTCCCAAACTGTGAACTAACAGTTCAATCGATGCCATTTTTACTTTGATTCGTGTCGATGCTCGTCATCTGCCAAAGCGGAGCATGGAACTCGAACCCGAAGGGACCAAAAGTGCGAGCAGAAAATCGGAACTAGGGCGAATTTCACCTCCCCTGAATGTTCCCTTTTTTAGCAAACGCAGGAGAACCAATTGTCACTCCAGAATCATCACTCACGCCAACAGCAGAGCCTTCCTTTGATCCGTTTTCGCTTGCTTTGTCCAAAGAAATGAGACTGGAAGTTTTATCTTCCGGCAGATCAATCAGCGAGGCGGCCTCTTGAAGCTGCAAAGCATACTCCAAGTTCCACAACACATCTCCCATGTTAGGCCTATCTACGCCGTATTCTGCGAGGCATTTCTCTGCAGCTTCTACAAACTTCTTCAGCGAACCAGAGTCGACTGAGCTAGCGATATGAGGGTCGATTATCTTCTCAATCATGCCTTTCCTGTGCCACTGCATTGCCCACTCAGCCAAGCTCACCTGCTCTCTTGGCAGCGCCGGGTTTATGACAGGCCTTGCGCATAGCGCCTCGAAAAGCACCACACCAAAAGAATAGACATCAGATTTCTCAGTAAGCTGTTGCCTTCTGAAGTACTCCGGATCAAGATAACCAAAACTACCCTTGACGGCTGTGCTGACATGGGTTTGTTCCAGCGTAGGCGCAGCTTTTGACAAGCCAAAATCTGAAACTTTTGCTACGAAATTCTCATCGAGGAGAATGTTTGTTGTCTTTACATCGCGATGTATGATACCTTGTGCGGCACCAGTGTGCAGGTAATGTAAACCGCGAGCAGCGCCAATGCAAACCTCAAGCCTTTGTTTCCATGACAATGGAGGCTGGTTCGAGCCATAGAGGTGGTCGCGAAGCGGTCCATTCGCCATGTACTCATACACAAGGATCATTTCATTATTCTCATCACAAAATCCGATCAGCGAAACAAGGTGGCGATGGCGCAGCTTGGAGAGCATGTCCATTTCCGTTCTGAATTCATTAATGCCCTGCTCCGAATTTGGATTCCCTCGTTTGATCGCGAGCTTTGTGCCTTCTTCCAACTCCCCAAGGTACACTTTTCCAAACCCACCAACGCCGATCACTACCTTGTCATCAAAGTTTTGTGTTGCATTTTGTAACTGAGCGAAGGTGAAGGACCTTCCATAGGATGAGAAGTAGCCTGAGTAACCGCTTTTGCTCTTGCGCGACCCAAAGACGCTTGATTTGCGAGAGCTGTTCTTGCTGGAGAAGAAGCTAGATTGGCTCGAATGGAGAGGAAGCAACCACGACGAAAAGCTGTTTCGCTTTTCCCAGCCTTGAGGTCTTTTCCGCCACCGGACAACAACTACAACAACTAACAACATTGCTGTCACTCCCATTGCCAAACCAACGCCGGCAACTATCTTCTTCACGGTGCTTACTCTTCCCGGCCCCTTGTATGATCCATCAACCCCGAAAAGACCATCCAGGCTATCCGCAACGTTGGTCATCTTTAGTATCTCCAATCCATTAAGAAGTGCATCCTGAGAGCCTGACCCAGTAGTTCCGGGACCAACCTGAATTCTGATGGTACTATTTTCGCTTGAGACCGCGGTGGCATTGAGCACGAAATCTTTGTAATACGCAGTGGAGAGCGCGCCGGTGAGTGAGGAAAGGTCAAGGTTGGACGCGGCCATTATCCCGTTGATGTAGACATTGAAGTACAAATCGTTAAGGGTTTTACTCACAATGTCAGCAAAATGCAACCTAATCAAATACGAAAATTCTTCTTCGACATTCAACTTCCAAGTGAGGTTGAAATTCTGCTGGCTCGTAGCAGAGTCTCGCATGTCTTGAGCAGTTGAGTAAATCCAATTCGGGGCAATCAATGGAGAAGCGCCACTATGTGGATACTTGATGGCTTTCGTAGCCACAGACACGTTTTTAGCTCCTTGTGGAAATGCGTTGTATGCACTATCAGGCTCCCAAGTCCTTGACAATGTGTCGTTTCCTGGAGATATCAACTGCCCTCCAATGTTTATGCGGTAACGAACTTGAAAAGCGTAATTAGACAAGCTGTTGAAGTCTCCAACCGGAGAAACGGATGTAGCTGAATTGTTGAACATAGTGTCAGGGGCAGAGACAACCTCAATAGCATTAACAAACGCACACGATTTCTTCTTGGGATTGAAATGTAGTGAAAATCTGTTTTCCGTGACATTGAGGATGTACTCTTTAAACACCACCGTCGTATTGTCTGTCACGGAGAAGTCATGCAAGAGAACATACTTATCCGTGTTCACTGAAAAAACCGCGCTCGTCAGATTATACGTGTTGTGTGGAAGTGGATAGAAGTAAAGCCTGATCCAATGCTGCCCCGGTTTGTTAATGTAGAAAGAGTAGGTGGATTTTTCGGAGAAGATTCGCGCAGTGCGATACAAAGGTTGAGAGGAAGGTGGTATAGAGGAAGAGGCATTGGCAGTGATTGAATCAACTGAAGTTTGGACATCTTCGGTTGTGGACAAAAGACTAGACGTGTCGCGGTCTGATTTGAATGTCCTGCCATCGTCAAGCTTGGTATGTTGGGACGAGCCACAATCGATGAGAAAGCTATCGGAGGGAGAGAATGTGGCACTAGGAGGAGGAGGAGAAGAAGGAGAAGATTCGTGACCTTTGGCCGAAACAAAGTTGGCGAGGTTGAAGGCTGACGTGAATAGGAGAAGGAAAGGAAGGGATAGGGAGAAGAAAGGCCGAGGCATTGGTGATGATGCCCCATTGATCATTCTACCCATCGTCGATGTTTTCTGGCAGGGTTTACTTAAGGAGGACGCAGCAACGATGGCGCAATGGTGGCGGTGGTGGCAATGGAGGTGTTGATCATACTATTGGGATTGGATTGGATCGGACACAATATCAAAATGCAGCAACGTTAACTCAAGAACAATGGAGGTGGTGAGGGAAGAGGTATACGTGGTTTTTGGGCGGTTTTCGAATGTATAAAAATGGTTAAACAGTTGGAGGAAACAGAAAAGAGAAGATAAAGATTAGATCAGAAGAGACGATGAAGTTGTTGGAGGAAGAAAACGTGCAGAGATGTTTGTTTCTGTTGCTGTTTTTGTTTGTTTGAGTTTGTGTGATGGATGAGAGAGACTTGGTAAAAGAAATAGAGAGGGACAGCGAGCTATGCGTTGAGACCTCAAACCTCTATAAATATATACGCATTTGTTATCTTATCACTAACTACCTTACTAATCCAAATCTTGTCCTTAACACAAAATTATGACGCTGCGACATCGTTTCAAACATATCGAACATTGTTCGGCTCCCTTGCATGCAAAGCGCAACTTTTTATACAAAAATAACTAGTTACGCATGCATGTCAAATTGTGATATATTTATAATAAAAAATAACTACTTAAGACTCGTTTAAAATTGTTTAGGTAAGAAGCAATTCTGCTCATAAACACTTACGTTATAAATTCTTTCATTAAAAAACACATTGAAATTTTTATTAAAAGCCCAAGTACTTCATAAAAAGCACATGAAAGTACTTAGGAAGAAGCATTTTGACATACGCTTATCTAGAAAGTGCTTCCAATATCAAAAAATCACTTCTAACTTTCTTTTGTCGAAATGTTTTTTATTGTCAGAAAGCATTTTAGTTACTCGAGAATTGGTGCATGCACACGAGAGATTGCAAGTTAACCAAACCATGCATGAGTGTTTCCCATGTCGATAATTATATGAATAGTAAATCAAGTTTAAGAGGAACAAACCAATAGTTTGACGACAGAGATGGACGGCTTCGAAGAAGTTAGCAAATAAACATATTAAAATGCAGGCCAACTTTGCTTGGGGTCTAATTAAGAGTCAACTCTTCAACTTTGTACAATAAAAAAAGGTTGATCTGCTTTTCGAAAAATGTTAAGAGATTCTCTCAAAAGTGAGAAGTTTTATGAACTCTCTGTCATCTTATGTTTTTGATACAATATTTTATAATGTTGACACAATAATTGACATTAAATTGTTAGATAGCACAGAGTTCATATGAGTCCTGCTTTTGAGTCTCCTTAGCATTTCTCTCGATTTTTTATCTATTAGATTGGCACGTTAAGAAATGTAGTATGTCGTCAATTCTTTGTTGTTTATTAATTTCCGTACTGCTAAGTAATCCAGACTATTAAAGAAAAATTTATAAATTCAAAATTTTAGAAACTTGATTTTATTTATGGTAATTATTAAACGGGTTAAACCCAATGTTACAACAAAAAACAAGGGATCCACCAACATTTTGTGGATCAAAGAATGCTGAATTTTCAGAGAATGTAATTTTGCTTGTATAACAATATAACTTCTAAACTGTGCATTCATATGAACTAAACCCAATTACAGCTTTCCCTCATTGCACTTGACAACCCTGCCCTTCCGCTTGAAGATACATCCGTCCCCGGTGTATTCTCTGCAGACCGAAAAATGGATAAGAAACCGCCTGACAAAACAAACAACAGAGCTTCGCAGCTCTGTAGTTCATACGCCATGGCGTTGACGTATGAACTTATTCTAAATGAGATCTCAAATAGCATGTGTTTGTTGAGAAGTATAATTCATCGGTAGGCCTTACGTGTCCATGAAATCGCTAATGCAAAGACGGGAGACGAGTAAAATACCTCTTTTGTATCTCGCAAGCGTAGAAGATCCAACCTTTCATGAGGACGCCGGTTTGATAAGGAGGCAAGCTGCATCCAATCATACATTAATGCCGTTAATAACATGATTGCGCCCTCGATACTAACTGCAAATGAACAGACAATTATAAGGTTACCCAAAAGCTGAAGCGTTCAGGATCTTGTAGTGAAGGCATCATCGCTTCCACACCGAGAAGTTTCTCCAGTCGTCTTCGATCTGCAAAGAGACGGTCATACATCATGGGATACCAACATAAAAATAGGGGCAGAAACCATTCTCATGTGCACTGACTTCACATTTATACTCTTGAAAAAGACTAGACGTCATCCCTGAGCATTTTACCTTGACGTGCTGCTCTTTTACCCCGCGCTATCCATGATCGAGCATATTCTGCTGCATTTCTTGCCAATTCCTGCAACTGTACAGATATAGAAGTTAAACCACTATGCACAACCAAAACGACAGGAAAACAAGGAACGACATTATCGTCCTTCTTCCCATTTCGAGAAACCAAATTATCATAAACTTACTTCTTCTCTCGCTTCAGACCCTTCTGGTAGAATGTCTTGTACCCATTCAATCTCTGCAACACGGTACCTGAGAAGCACATTAAAATGACAAATATATTTAGCAAGATGCCAAGAACAGTTACTGGAGACTGAATGAATAGCTAGACAGCTCACCCATCTTGGTCCCAAGATCGAATTATGCGAAACCTTCGCCGACTTTCAATCTGCTTGAAATTTTATTGTTATAAATATATGACTGGCTCTATGAAAAAGAAAATCACAAAATACAGTATGCCATGAAACATAAGGGATAGTAGGTCGGTTTTAGGCATTCAGTTTAAGTAAAACGGGTTTAAGTAAAACGGCACTAGTATCTAACCTCTAAATAAAAACGCCCATCTGGAAGTGGCTCACACCTACATAGATAGTAATTAGTAAAATAGTTATAAGAAAAAAAATCCAAAAAATAGAAATATTAAGAGGCAACATTCACAGCGGAGTTTACAAATGACATTCTGCATAATATGAACTTAAGAAGGAAAGAAGGATGACGAAAGACATACTCGGTAATTTCCACTTCGCAAGCAAAATCAGCTATTGAACCTGTTGAAGAATCAATGATAACCTATAAAATACAAGAAAGCCAGAGTCAGTGAAAGTTATACTTTGTATCAAACTTCATATAGGTACAAAATGTTGAAAAGGAAATAAAAGGACCAGTGACAATAATCTACCATTCCCATCCGACGATTGCCTTCCATTATCCTCCTTACCTGTTGTTTAAGTAACAAGTTAAAAACAAAATCTATAATTATTCTATACAAACACATGGACCATACAAATGTACCAAGTCGATAAACAAAAACTTTGCCAGATAAGTTTGTCAACATAGTTCTTTTGCATAAAATGTACCTCTATGTCTCAATATTTCATGAATGTCATATGTAAAAACTATAAATTGCTAACAAACTTACCATAAGTCTATACCGCGGTTCAAAAATGTGCAGTGAAATCTTCTGGAATGGGAGGACAACATCCATTACAAAGAGTGGCATCAAATCAACACCAAAGTTTGTCATTTGGTCATTCTCTAACTTCCTTTCGGAAAATTCTTCTGGGAAGTTCTTTTGTATAATGTCATTGAGTGTAACACTGGAAAAAATGAAATAAAAACATTGCATGATGATGATAACAATTTGAACTGCTCCAACAAAATGATTTCCCAGGAAATACAGATTGACAAATTATTAATATAGTACTTGAATTATTATTATTATTTTTTTGTTTATTAGACAATATGGAACCATAAATTTACTAATTGTTATGCCCTATATTTGAAACACGCCAGACTCAGTATATACAAGGTGAAATGCTGAAACGTTGCCCAGATGTGCACCCATTCACCCAAAAAAAAAAAAGCACGGGTAGAAAAAACCATAAAGCAATAATTACGATGCCAATTGATACAACCATCTCATTTAATTGTTATAAATTAGCAATTTACCTGATTGCACATGTTCTAGGACTAATGAAAAGAACTGTTCGGCACAAAGGACATTTGTTACCTAAGATAATTAACACAGGTCGGTGAAAGAAGAAGGGAAAGGAAGATATATAAAAGCTCAATTAAATAGAATAATACCAGCAAAACACTCACCTCGATCCATTGACTGAAATAGGCATGAACGACAAAAGGAATGCCCACAAGGAGTTGTGACAGGTTCATATAGTAATTTTAAGCATAGTGTGCAATCAAAGTCATCACTGCGTTCTGGTTTTCTATGGCTTCTCCTCCCTGTGAAATTAGCTTGTATTCTCTCTAAATTCTGGAAAGATTCCTGGAGATAATTGCTACAGAATACCACATAAAAACAAATTAGAAATTCACAAACAGAATCTCGTACAGCCAGTGGGTTTGAATAACATATAATTATATCCATTTATTTAGTAATCAGAAAAATGAATAGCATTATATATTACCTAAAAGGATTAACCTGAAGACCCGAAAGAATAACATCACGGGCCATTTCATATTTCTCCAACTGCCAATGCAAATGAATGCAAACTAATCAATCACAAGTAAAAAGGTGCAAGGGTGAAACCAACCATTGCAGAGAAAAATAATAATAAATAGTTGTAACCTCATCATATTCAATATGACAAAAATTATGAAAAGGAGCCACACAGCGTGACCAATTTACAAGTAATTAACCCCTGGGTGCCTCTTCCTCTTAAGAAAAGTATAAAGGTAAAATAAATAGCAAAACATTCTCACCAAAATGAGAGTTTCGGCCTTTAATATGTACGCCTTTTCTGAATTACTTCGAAGGTTGACTAACTTCTCCGCATCCTTTAACGCAAGCTGAAGATTTTTTAAGCTCTTTAGAATGTAACCAACGGCTATCTGGTTGAAAAAGACTTTTGTTTCCTAATGCATAAACAGTGAGCCAATAAGACATACTTCAGCATGTGTTGTGGGATCCAATCCAGTCCGTGCTCTATATTCAGAAGCCGATGCCGGTATGCGTTTAAGGAATTTACTGATCCTGCTTGTTCAAATGGTGTACAAAATTAGGTCAAAATTCATCTCGAAGATGCTTGAGAAAAGCATAGCCTAGACAGTGAATGGCATAAAAATTAAGGTAAACGAATATAATATATAAAATTAACCTGATATAAGCAGCACTTCGGTTGGCAAGAATAATTGGATCACACGGTCTAATGTTATTGGCTCTGGAGTAACAATTAATTGCCTGATGAAATGAAATTGATTAATCAGCAATGGACAAACAAGAATTCAGAGAAGCTAACCGAAAAAATTTCTGTCTAAAACTTAAAACTCATGAAATTACAAAAAATATTAAGCAGAATGATAAAGTGCTAATAATCATTCCAGTCACCAAGATAAATGTATCATTTGATTGTAACACTTTTTATTACCTAAAGAAATAAGCATGCCCAATAGTGGCAACACAGTATCAAGGAATACTCCAATGATAATAACGACAACCACAATAACAGTACTACAATAATCCCAAACTGATAACCCTTGGTGCCCCTTAACATAACACAAAACACAGCAAGAAGGAAACCACCAAAACAAAAAGGTTTAAAAACCAAAAGTTACATGTCCCTTCAGTTGATGGAAGAACGACATTGGTTGAAATACCATGTCTTCTTTTGTCAGAACTAGTACAGCATATAATTACCTCTTAAGGAATATACTCAAAAAACACTGACTCTCTGCTTCCCGTATACTCCTCTAAGAATCTCATATCAACGACATCTACCTGATCACAATCACCATTTCCAATAAAACTAAGGTTACTAAAAGCCTTCTTCATCTAAGGAAATCCACAAATACAATGGAAGAAGATTATAGTCATCCCTCATATCAGTCCTCACAACTCATATAATTGGGTAACACTTAGTAGGTAACTCCAAAGACAAGGTTTCCTAGGATAGTTGCAACAAATTAAGAACACTAATAAACCATATCGTGTGGATTTTAAAATTTAGAAGCTCGCATAAAAAGATAATGTACACACTCAGAATGAAAGTGATTGATGCTAACATATCACCTCCTCAAAGCGATTCTCTCGAAATGCTTGATTTCCATTCTTCACAAGATCAAAAATGTGACCAAATATGTCCCAGGGCAATGATGGCTCTCCTTCTTTAGCCTGCATTTCAGACATCGCCATACCATCAGATTCATAAGCACTGTCCAAAAGTGTCAACGGAAAAATGTTTTCTCACTTAAAAAAACTGAACTCTTGCATTGGTTTCGGAAAATTTATAGAAGTAAAAAAACCTAGTAAGAACAATGACAACGAAACTCAAATTCATATACTCTTGACTTGACTTACAAAAATTAGGAACTCCACTAAACTAAATCAAAAAACCTTATCATGTCGTTCGAGCTTAAAATACATTGCCTTCTATTCTTTATTTTGTTACAAATATTGTACTGACTGAAGCAGCCATAAGCCAAGATAAAGTTACATACATGGGCTCCAGTTCAAGTTCTAACACTCCACAACAACAACAACCACCACCACCAAGCCTTATCCCACTAAGTGGGGTCGGCTGGATGAATCCTAGAACGCTACTGCGCTCGATTTTGCGCCATGTCTTCCGTTAGCTCTAAGTACTTACACTCCAAAGTTCGAAAAAATAAACAACCAATCAATTGCAGCAGCTATATAAACCAATGAAAAAAAGAATGTGAATTTGACATGATACTTTATTTAACTGGATACAAAGGAAAGAAAACAAGCAAACTAAAATAATCAATTTGTTTTTCAATGAAATCTTCGTAGCAGCCAAACACTACAAACAAAACTCAAATCCAATCGATGATGAAAACTCCGTTCTTCGAATTCGCTGGCAAAGAAAATGCCGGGAAAACACAAAAAACTTCAATCTCTCCACCGAACTAAGTTCCCAAATTACATCTACCAAGCATATTGCAGCTAAAATTTTCTTGTTTCCTCCACTCCTACAGCTTTAAAATATTAATAAAAATATCGAGTTTAAATTAAAAAATATATTTTTTCTCCCACATGTTCTTCTTCCATCGATCAAATAACTAAGAAAATCATGTTTCCATCGGAAAAATAAACATAATCCAGCTACAAATTCTCCTCATTTTCCCACATTTTCTCAGCAGCCAAACAGGCCCAAAAAAAATTTAACAGAAAAAAACGCACACTCACCGAAATGTAGTCCTCGACGTCGGCAGGCACGTCGGTGCCGAACCCGGGCGAAGACGGCTCAGCCTCGCTGGACATGGAGGAAGCCGAATCCAATCCAATCCGCAGAAAAAAACTTGAAAGTTCGAAGCTTTGAGAGAGAGAGAGAGGGTGAAGAACGAGGCTTTGAAAGCTCGGGGGAAGCGCTTATAGAGAAGCGAAACGGGTGTGAGTGCGAGTGCTGCTTCTGCACGCTTCGTGTTCGTTTCTGTGCCCCTTCATTTCACTCGCGGACCACATTCCACGACGTCGTCTCAGCGGCTTTTCGCTCGAAGCGCTTTTTTAACTAGCTGTTTTTTAGCTTCTTGTTTCCGGATCCTCTGTGGCCCGTTCTATCCGAGCTCGCGATCGCCTCCCGTTCTGTCCAGCTCCATATATGTAGGGAGACGAGTTGTCACTAGTCCGGTACGCGTGTCATACCTTCATTGGCTGATATAATTTCCACGGATTTTATCTCCCGGGAAGCACTTAATAAAAAAAAATTCAATAACAATGTAGCCACGTGGACGAGAGAGTTTTTAGTGCATTCGATACACAATATATTAATATATACAATTGAAAATGTATTTGAAAATAAAACTTTTTCCGATTGCATAATAAGTTATATCGCTACAATCGTGCAAATCATAATTAAAAGTCGAACGCCACAAATAATTAGTTATTATTTTCTTATGAATGCAACAATATATTTATAGAAGGGTTAATAACAAGTAGTGATGAATAACTAAACCGTAGTACTAAGCGACAGTAATTATTAAATATTTATGAATGTGACTAGAGCATTGTGAGTAGTTATGTTTCAAACGTTTGGAGGAACATGAATGAGTTGGATACAGAGTGTGAAAGCCGTCTTGGTCTTAGATTACCGTTTGCTGGTTGAAACGACAACCGTCTTACAAATACCATAAGACAAAACTCATGTTTAAGTTATCCACTAACCCCAATCTTAATTCTTAATAATTATATTAGTGAATCCATGTGAGTTGGAATGAAGACCAAGAATTTACAAGTCAATAAAAAATGTGGGTCAAAATGAAAAAAATAAATATTTAAAGAAAGCCCAAGAAGAATGAGGAGTACGGGGTTTTTTTTAATGTCTCGATGACATTATCTGAAACATTATAATTGGTTTAAAACTTTAAAAAAATATAAAAAATTTAATCTATAACACTTAGTATTTTATTGTGTATTCTCAGTACTCTGAAAAATTTCTCGAATAAGAGCAGATTTGGGTAAGAGTGAGTTGGGATTATGTGGACTAGGGATTTTTAGGGTGGTGTTTGATTGAGATAAGGCCACGTTGACCAGGTTATATCCACATTATTTTTTTCTGTCCTGTTGGTTTTATTATTGTTATTATTCTATTGTTAAATTGATAAGCAACTGAGCATCTGTCTTTGTCTTAATTCTGGCCTGCTTTCCCACTCAAAAAGAACACTTAATTGGTTTGAAAGTTAAAACTG
The DNA here is from genome assembly GCF_019419815.1 of Pyrus x bretschneideri. Lineage (NCBI taxonomy): Eukaryota > Viridiplantae > Streptophyta > Magnoliopsida > Rosales > Rosaceae > Pyrus > Pyrus x bretschneideri. Next base: position 2,745,332 of record NW_025999579.1, on the reverse strand, counting down.
TCATTGTAGAAAGTACTACTGTTTATAAGCGTTTTTAGATGGTAAAAGAGTTTTTAAGTTTTTTTGCTAAGTAGTTATGGTTGAAATGGTATTTGGATAAATTACGTGGCAAGTTTCGTATCAAAATCTGGTTTGCTGTTCAACGTGATCATTTGGTTTAACGGTCGTTGTTCTAAAAAATTTCGCCTAACACTGTCTAAGCTCCGTTTAAACGCTAAACGGTTTACCACCATCTCGATTAATTCACGGCATTTCAAACTGTAATAAAAATGCAAACTTAAATGCATAAAACAAACGAGCAAGATTCAAATCTTGTCTTGTATTGGATTGTCGCTATGAATTTGGAATCAATGAAACTTGGTCTACCCCAAGTGTCTTCTTCTCATCAGGCATAAATGATGGCCTTATAAAATGTCTGTTTGTGAATTTGTGATCCACCTTATTTTCAAAAAACAATTATCTAATGAAAAAATGTATCACTCCAATGAAATAGGTGAATAGGCAAAAAAAAATTTATATTTTTTTTTCACCTTTGATATTTATTTTTATCTTTTATTTTTTACTTTGTCCCCTCATCATATAGAATACATGCTCATTTCGACATGTTATTAAAATGATTGAAAACTATTTTGATAAAAATGTTTTTAAAATCAATCCTTAGTAAGATCTTGAAAAAAATACTTGAAATATTTTTTACAAAAGGCACATATTCGGTGGTTCTTCTAAAAAAACACTTAAGACATTTTTGGAATTCAAAATTAATTTCACCATAAACGTTTTTAGTTATTTTAAAAACACTTCTAAACAAACTCATTTTATTATAAACAGATGTGTGAGGTCGAGTTTTGCCTGCACATATACAAGTAGTCAATTGTCCATGTAGCTTGTGAAAACGAATTTGACTTTTCATTTGCCTAATTCAAACTGTCCTCTTTTAGTCATTTGTCTAATCGCACTTTACAACGACTTTTTTCAAGTACAAATAATACTCTTACAATGAGGCTTCGTTTGGTACCCTATATTAGAGCACTTCCAACGCGAGAATCTCCGGTAATACATTATGTTATCCATCTATTGAAAAGTAATTACTTTTAATGAATAGTAATTATCTTTTACATCTTCATCATTGCACTTTAATAGTCCTGATAATAGGTAATAAAATATTAATATATTTTTTATTTATAAAATAATACAAAATAATTTTATTTGTAATTTCGGATAAGATTTTTAATCGCTCTCATTGCGCCACGTGTCATTATCCGAAAAGTTATAAAATAATACAAAATAATTTTATTTGTAATTTCAGATAAGATTTTTAATCGTTCTCCTTGCGCGACATGTCATAAAATCCGAAAAGACAATTATTGGTGATAGATTTATGATAAGATTTTTAATTGTACTTATTGCGTCACATGTCATTATCCGAAAATACAATTATTGGTGATGGATTTCCGATAAGATTATTAACCAATTACGTCGGGCCACGTGTCATAATCTGTTTACAATATTTGAGGATAGATTTCCATCAGATTTTTAATGAATGACAGTATGCCACGTGACATTATCTACAACCTAATGCTTTCTGAATCCTCCATATAATCCACCATCCAACCTCACAAATCTCACACCAATTTTCTCAAGATCTCTATCATTATTTATAGTTTCTACATCATTCTTCACCAAAATCTCTATCATTATTCATAGTTTTTGCTTCATTTTCACAATGTCTTCTTCTTTAAGGATGATGTGGGAAATTGATCAGCAAGAGGAAGAATTGTTTAACTAATCAGAATGAATGTTCAATCTCCAAGTGACCTAAAATGAAAGGGAAGAGTATGAGGAGTGTAGAAGGAGAAATGACAAAGCAAGAATGGGCAGAGCCTTACATTCGCATCGAGTCATCCAAGCTGTGGGTCAGATCTGCAGGCCCAGCCATTCTAGAAACCTTGATAAAAGTAGGCAATAACGAGGTACGGAACTCTTGGACGATTATTTTGTCCATAATAATGCATTCCTTGATACGTACTTTAGACGTCGTTTTAGAATGAAATGACATATGGAGCATCTGCAGACCAAATGAATAATGCTTTTGACGTCGTTTTAGACGTCGTTCAACAAAATCATGATTGTTGTTTGCAACCATGAATCTTACTTTGTGCAAAAGAATAATGCTTTTGGTGCTATGAGTCTCCTTTCTCAGGAAAAAATTACTGCTGCCTTGCGGATGCTTACATATGGAGCATCTGCAGACCACGTGGATGAGATAACGAGGATGGGGAAATCAACCATTCTTGAGTTCCTGCTGAAGTTTTACGGAGCAATGGAATCTATCTACACCGCAAAGTACCTCTGGAAACGTACTGACATGAACTTGCAAAGGCTTCTGAAGAACAGCGAGATGCGAGGTTTTCCTGGGATAATTGGAAGCATCGATTGTATGCACTGGACATGGAAAAATTGTCCAAGTGCATGGCAAGGCGCTTATAGGAACATAAAATAAGCAAAAAGTATCATTTTGAAGGCGTTGGCATCTTTTGATACATGGATTTAACACACCTTTGTCAGGGTTCTGAGAGCTCAAAATGACCTCAACGTCCTTACCCAATCCCCAGTGTTCAACGATGTCCTGCAAGGAAAGGCACCAAAAGTCACGTACTGCGTCAACGGACATATGTACGACGGGCCATACTACTTAGCAGATGGCATTTACCCAAGGTGGTCAACATTTTGTCAAAACAATGCCACGTCCACAAAAGTGCAAAGGAAAAACACTTTGGAAGTTGTCAAGAGGGGTGCATAAAGGATGTTGAGCGTTGTTTTGGTATTCTCCAAGCTCGATGGGCGATCGTCAGGGGTGCCGCCAGATTGTTTGATGTAGAGTCGCTTCAATCCATCATGATAACGTGCATCATTCTTCACAACATGATTTTGGAATATGAGTACGACTATGATGCCATTGATGAATATAAGCCAGTCAATTAAAGAACACGTATATATTGTGCTCATGATGCCACTGAAGAACCCGTGCAACATGAGCATTAGAAAGGGATGGACGTTACAATAATTTGATCATTCAACAATATACTGCACTTTAAAGGCCATATATGCACAATGCCCCGCAAATTGATTTGATAGAGCACCAGTAGAAATTGAAACAAGCTCAAGATACTTAAGTTCATTTAGTGTGTTTGTGTTTTTATTTTTTTTGGTGTGTTTATTTAATTTTATTTGGTATGTTTTTTTTTTAGTTAGTGAGTTTTTAATTATTTGGTATGTTTATGTAATTTTATTTGGTGTGTTTAAATGTCTTTTGAATAAAGATTCTCTTATTATAAATAAATTACCAAATTAAATAAATATACTCTTAGTTTAAATAAAGTACTAAAATCAATAAATTGGAAAACAACATAAAGTACTCTATTCAATAAATAAGAAATTACAACCTAAAGTGATTGGAAAATTATGGGCTCTAATTACAAAAAGTACTCTGTGTTGGAAATGTGCCCTAAAACCAATCATATGATGATACTTTACGGACATTTCAAACTAATGTAGTTTAAATGTAAAGGGCAAAGATTATTTTTTGAGCCGTCTCATATAAATGTTATATGCTTAAACGATAAGTCCAAGGAATATGTGATTGGAAGAATGCGATCTAAAGAAGTTAGATTCATGAGACCATTCTTTCGTTGACACATCCTAAATGTTCCTGATCATAGGATTGTCAATTGGGCATTGACAATCCGTTAAGATCAGTACGTGTTATGTCTTTTCTCAAGGAGAGTGACTAGTCTCGAGTCATTGGTGTGTGTGACATCAAGACAAGCATGTAGGTGCTCAATAGAGAATGAGTTCACTGAACACGATCAACGAGGAGTTCTCATATTCATGTCACATGAGAACTCATGGTTGGGATAATGCAAAGTAGTCTTTTGACTTGAGGCATCACAGTTGTCTTGTGGTTAGGTCCTTAATCTTTGATTATGTCAAAGTCACTCCATCAGGAGGGTGTCCATGGCATCGTTGGGGTTAAGCCACTTAGCCATGGAGGCAAGTGAATGCGCAACAAGGGATCTCTAACCTTCAAACTGTTTGAGGGAGAATACTCTATGATATGATTAAGAATCTTTGGCCAAAGTATGAATGAGATTTAGGAATATGTTCCAAATCACATTCAAGGTAATCATATAAGCACAAGACTCACATTGGATAGTAGACATGAATTAACTATCAAACCAAATAATGTGGTCAAGAGTATTGTATTAGAGAAAGACCGTATTGCATTTGTAATCCTAAAACTGAATAGGTTCTCCACCTCTTCTGATTAGCTTGGGTAACCATGACATGCTGCTAGACGTCAACCATGGTTTGTGGAAGCCCTAAAAGTGTATTATCACTAACGGGAGAATTGAAAGTAAGTTTCAATTCACAATCGATTAGAAAGAGTTTTAATCGCCCACTGCCTCGCTAAAAGGAACCTAATGGATCGTTCACCGAGTAAGGTAGAGTTTGAAGAAACAACGGAGATGAGTAAGAATAATTAAATGGTTTAATTATTTATCTAAGGCTAGGATTAATTAATATGTTAATTAATCAAACAAATAAGTTCGTTAAAGACCTCGGGTTAGTTTTGGGCCACAAGGCCCAATGGGATTTGAATGTCAAGCCCATTAACTCAAGTTGTATGACAACTTTAATAAACAAAGGGCTTGAAAGCCCAATAAACCCTATAGGCTTGCCATGTTAGAAGAATAGGGCTTTTGGTCCATTAGGTCACTTATTTGAAGGGACTATATAAAGGACTTTATAGCCTAAAATTTACATATGATAATTTTTGGGGAAAGGATGAGAACACAAGCTCTCCTTTCTCTCTAAAATTTAGGCCACCTTGGAGGGATCATCTAGCAATCAAACTCCTACAAGGTCACTCATTTTCTCTTCATTATGCCTTGGTGATGAATAATTAGAGGTTCTCAATTTTGGGAACTTGGAGAAACCTTTTCATCCATCCAAATCCATGGATCTAAGATGCAAGGAATGAAGGCCCTCTCTTTGGGTGATTAGCTTTTGCTTATGCAAAGAGGAATCTACAAAGGTATTGATTTCTCAACTTACTTTGTTTTGAGTTGAGTCTTGGTTCACCTATCTACTAGGCTTTGAATTTCATGGGTAAATGTTTTGTTTTTAAGTGCATACAAGCATGATTCCGCCTTTAATTGTTAATTGCATGCTATTGATGTTGCTTAAATGAACATGTTTTTCACAAATATTCCTTCACTCTGTTCATCATTACTTGACACACCCCGACCGAGGTAGGAGCGTGCTGGCCGTCACACAAAGGCGACGTAGCCATGTGCACGTGCGGAAGCTAATAGAGTAGTAAGAAAAAGTACGAATAATTAAAAACTAGCATTCAAGTACCAGAATAAGTGCTAGTTAGTGCGATACAAATTCAGAGCAGGTCTATAGCAGTCCAAATAAAATAACAACCGTAGTACGCCCGAAGGCGAACCTACAATGTGGAGTGTCTGTCAGAACGCCGAAAAGCTCGCAAGGGAAACCACCGCAACGGCTAAGCAACTAGAACCTGGAGGGGCGCAAAACAAAAGCGTGAGTGGGCAAAAACAAAACTCTTTGAAACCCATTTAGCAAAACACAAACTAACCCCTCGCCGTAAAACCTGTATACGTCCCAGAAAATAACATATGTACGTATGTATAGATATGCTCAAACATGTTCAAGGGTATGCCAATCATGCTCAATATGTGCTATGACAAAATCTCCTAATGATATGCAAGTGCTCAGGTGTGAGTCGTATCAATCACACAATCTTCTGACAACCGGAGTCACCTAACGCGACCTGTACGGCTGTATATAGAGCTCAAATGTCAATCTCAATAATTAAACCTGCCCACGAGTCGGAACCACCTAAAGGGTCTGTACGACAGGCCTGGGTGTAACATGTATATACGCTCTAGTGCTACGATCACGTGAAGGCTGTGCGAATAATCGCGGGTCACCTACGAGTCGGAACCACCTACTGTGGTCTGTACGACAGGCCTATGCACCTAACTTGGATCCAAGCTGAGCGTATGGTGCGGGAGGTGAACAACACGTGAAGGACTGTGCCCTACTCTGGGCGGGAGCACTAACACCGGGGGTGCAGGTTATGAGCTCTCTAATCATCTCTAACCACTATTTAATGCAATCGTTAATTAACGCTTACCTGGCACTCACCTATGCCTCCGCAGCACCCCCACACAAATATATATGACGTATGCATATGTATATGTATGCCACAAATGATGCATGCAACGATGCATAAACGATAAATAATAAAGTACATGGCATAAGGCAATTAACCCTTTTTAAATCAATTTCTGGGAATATAAATGTATATAGGTATATACGGAAAACAAAAGCCCACTCACTGGTATGTAGAAGGGTCGTAGCCCCCCTGCCTCGAATGTGCACGCTCGTCCTCGGGATACGTGTCACCTATATGCGAATTAACTATAAAAACGTTAACTTTAGAGCACATAACCGTCCGTTCAAAATAACTTCTCATACATTGCTCAAAATGGACAAATGAATATACCAACGTGACCTACACAACCTCACGATCACAACCATATTTTTAAAATAATTTTTGGACCACGCACGCGCCCCCACGCGCCAGCACAGGCACGGGTCCACGCGCCCCCACGCGCGGCCACGTGACCTGCACACTGACGGCGTCAGGTGACGCCGTCAGGAATATTCCCTGGAATATTCCGTTAACCCTGACTGACGCCGTTAGCTTCTGTTAGGAATATTCCGTTAACCCTAACGGAATATTCCTCTGTCTTCTCCGGCCAACCCCCCTCGCCGGCGCCGTCGCCGTCGCCGGCGCCGTCGCCGGAAAACCTGCAACTTAGGTTTTCTCGCTCGTTTTTCAACCGTTTTTCAAGATTTTTGCACCAAAAGAAAGCTCTAGACTAGTAGAACATGTCCCAACAAGTTTTAAGGGCTAAAACCTAGAGATTATACCTGTCCAAAAACTCCAAGCTCGGCTAACCTCGAACCAGGCCTTCCCGACGTCCAAATTCGTCCAACGAGCTACTCCGACGCTCCTGGGAACCTCACCAACACCTCTACAAGCTTCAAAAGTCCAAAAACTCAATGTATAAAACTTGCATGAACAGTACTCAATTCGGCCATTGTTGAATCGACGTGAAAACGAAGTATTCCTCACCTGAAAATGGTATGGTTGAGCTCGCCTCGACCTTACGAGTTGAATGGTGTAGCTGGTTTCCACGATCTGTTAGGATTGTGTGGGTTGTGGGTTTGTCCGTACGTTTTCAAAGGGAAGGAGGAGAAATGGAGCTCGGGGGAGAGAGAGAGAGAGGAAAGTCAGAGGGAGAGAGAGATAGCAAGTGTGAATGTGTGTGTGTGTGACCCCCACACCTGTCCACACCACACTAAACACCAAAAACCTAATAGAACAAACTAGGGGTAAAATGGTCATTTCACACGTACGGTTCGATAGTTTCGGGACGGGATGTCACAACCTACCCACCTTATTAGAATTTCGTCCCGAAATTCAAAACAACCGAAAACGACTCCTAGTAACCAAAGAATAATCTAGGATACAAATCCCTCATCCGATCTTCTGTCTCCCACGTCGCTTCCTCAACGGAATGGTTCCTCAACAAAACCTTCACTAATTTCACCGTCTTGTTCCGCAGAACCTTCTCTTTCCAATCGATGATCGTCACCGGTTCCTCGTCATACGTCAAGTCTGGATTAATTTCTAACGGTTGAGGAGGTATCAAATGGGATGGATCAGCAACATAATGTCGGAGCATAGACACGTGGAAAACGTTATGCACTCTGGCTAGCTCCGGAGGTAACTCCAACCTGTAAGCTACCTCACCAACTCGCTCCACGACCATGTATGGTCCGATGTACCGTGGACTTAATTTGCCTTTCTTACCAAATCTCACTACACCTCTCCACGGCGAAAGCTTCAGAAATACCCAATCTCCGACTTCGTACACCCTGTCTGTAGCATGCCGATCCGCTAAACTCTTTTGTCTGTCTTGTGCCGCTTTCAAATTAGTCTTGATTACCTGGACGTTCTGGGTAGTCTCCTCAACGATCTCCGGACCTACTAAGACCCTTTCTCCGACTTCTGACCAACACAACGGTGTGCGACAAGCTCTACCATACAAAGCCTCAAATGGTGCCATGCCAATACTTGAATGAAAACTATTATTGTAAGCAAACTCCATCAAATCTAACCGCTGGTGCCAAGCGTCACCAAACTGCAACACCGAAGCTCGCAGCATATCCTCTAAGGTCTGTATAGTTCTCTCTGACTGCCCGTCGGTCTGTGGATGATACGCCGTACTATAAAGTAATCTCGTGCCCAAGGCTTCCTGGAAAGCTACCCAAAACTTCGATGTGAATCGTGGATCACGATCCGAGACAATACTCACCGGAACACCGTGGTACTTCACAACCTTCGAGATGAACAACTCCGCTAAACGGCTCAAAGAATACTTCTCTCTCACTGGAATAAAATGGGCCGACTTAGTGAGTCGATCAACGATCACCCAAATGCCGTCAAAGCCATTATGTGTACGCGGCAACTTGTACACAAAATCCATGGTGATATTTTCCCACTTCCACTCGGGAACTGGAAGCGGCTACAACAACCCAAACGGCTTCTTCCTTTCTGCTTTAACTTGCTGACAAACAGCACAACTGCTCACATACTCGGCTATCTCCCTCTTCATACCAGGCCAATAATAAAATGGTCGAATGGTATGATACATTTTCGTAGCTCCTGGATGCATGGCGTAAGCCGAGATATGTGCTTCATCGAGAATTTCTTTCTTCAACTCCACGCTCTTAGGCACGAACATTCTACCATCTAGCATCAACATGCCATCCGAATCTCGAACTCTGAGGTCTCGCCTCCTTCCTTGCTCACGAGCTTGAATTAGTGCTTGAGTCTCTTGATCAGCTACCTGAGCTTCAAGTACCCGATCAATAAGAATTGGCCTAACTTGGAAATTAGCAAGTAACGCCACTTCTCGATCTTCAGCTTCTAACCTCACTCCCGTGGCACGCAAGTCAGCCAAAAGAGAAACACGACTAGCGTACAACGCATTAATGCGGCCCTGTGACTTCCTACTAAGCGCGTCAGCCACTACGTTCGCACGACCAGGATGATAATCAATCGTGCAATCGTAATCGCTGAGCAACTCCAACCACCTCCGCTGACGAAGATTAAGTTCCTTCTGAGTAAAGAGATACTGGAGACTCTTGTGATCTGTAAAGATCCTGCACTTTTCTCCGTAAAGATAGTGTCTCCACAACTTCAACGCAAAAATGATAGCAGCCAACTCCAAATCATGTGTAGGGTAATTCATCTCATGAGGTTTCAACTGCCGCGAAGCATAAGCAATCACCCTACCCTGCTGCATCAATACACAGCCCAAACCATTCAAGGAAGCATCGCTATAAACCTCGAAATCACCGCTATCGTCTGGGAGTGCCAAAACAGGTGCATGAGTGAGACAATGCTTCAACTGTTGGAAACTCTGTTCACACCTATCATCCCACTCAAATTTAACATCCTTCCTTGTTAACCTCGTCAGTGGTAAGGCAATCACCGAAAAATCCTTAACGAATCTCCGATAATACCCTGCCAATCCAAGGAAACTTCTCACCTCGGTGACGGTTCGCGGTTGCTCCCAATTCTCTACCGCTGCAACTTTCTGAGGGTCAACCAAAATACCCTGAGCAGAAATGACGTGCCCCAAGAACGCAACTTGGTCTAACCAGAACTGGCACTTGCTAAACTTAGCATATAGTTGGTGTTCCCTCAACCTCTTTAACACCAAAGTAAGATGTCGAACATGCTCCGCTTTCGACTTAGAATACACCAGAATATCGTCAATAAAGACAATGACAAATCTATCCAAGTAAGGCTGGAATACTCGGTTCATCAAATCCATGAAAGCGGCTGGTGCATTCGTCAACCCAAATGGCATAACCAGAAACTCGTAATGACCGTAACGAGTCCTGAACGCCGTCTTAGGGACATCATCCCTACTGATCTTCAGCTGATAGTAACCAGACCTCAAGTCTATCTTAGAGAACATGCAAGCACCTCTCAGCTGGTCAAACAAATCATCGATACGAGGCAAGGGATAACGGTTTTTAATCGTCACCCGATTGAGTTGCCTGTAGTCGATGCACAGTCTCAAAGTTCCATCCTTCTTCCTTACGAATAACACTGGAGCGCCCCAAGGTGAAGTACTAGGCTGAATAAAACCCTTATCCACTAATTCTTGCAGTTGCACTTTCAATTCCCTTAATTCAGCAGGTGCCATACGGTAAGGAGTCAACGAAATAGGATTAGTACCTGGAAGCAACTCGATAGTGAACTCTAAATCTCGATCTGGTGGTAACCCAGGCAATTCCTCGGGAAAAACATCTGGAAAGTGTCGGACGACCCTCACGTCCTCAACACCACAAGGAGGAACCTCATCCAACACCACATGGGCTAAATACCCCTGACAACCCTTAGTCAACAACTTTTTCGCCCGTAGCGCCGAAATAACACCATGTCTCACCCCACTCTGCTCACCAACAAAGGTAACCACGGGTAGTCCAGGACGACGAAATGTAACTACCTTCCCGTAACAATCAATATTGGCACGATTGGGGTGCAACCAATCCGCGCCCAAAATCACATCAAAATCCACAATATCTAACGGGATAAGATCAGCGGGCATAACCACGCCCTCCACTATCACTGGACAACCTGGGTACACGCGATCCACAATACATCTCTCCCCTCTAGGCATAGCGAACTCTAAATCATACCCTAGGGGTGTGGGGCGAGGTTGCGTCACTTGAGCAAATGTATGAGAAATCACAGAATGTGTAGCTCCACAATCAATTAAGACTCTAGCAAAATAACCAAGAATATTTAACGTACCCATAATCAGATCCGGGTTGTTCTGAGCATCCTGCAAAGAAATGTTGTGTATACGCCCCTGGCCCTGATGCCGTCCGCCACGACCTCTGCTCGCCTGAGCACCACGACTCTGCGTACCACGCCCCTGACTGGGCTGACCGGTCTGTCTCGAAGACCCTGCACTACTGGTAGCAATCTCTCCTGTCTGAAACTGTCCTCCTTGATACCATTGAGAACCGCCGGCTGAAGCTGGAGGATACGGCATATAGCCGCCCGAATACTGAGGGTAACTACCCTGGGAGTAGGGGTCCTGAGGATACTGATACTGTCCCGAGGCATAGGGTACAGCATCACCCTGGTAGTGGTAGGCACCACCTCGACCTGCTTGTCCGTAACCACTAGGACCCTGGATCTGTTGAAGTGGTGCAGGTGGTGGCATAAAGGTCTGCTGTGGTTTCTGCTGCTGCTGGCCCTGGGGACAATGTGCCGCTCTATGTCCCACCTGTCCACATGTGAAGCAACCATTGCTACCACGTCTACACTCACCAAAATGCCGGTTGTTACACCTACGACAAACTGGGGCTCTGCCTCGCCCACCATCGCCCTGCCTCTGGCCTCTAGCGCCACCAGAAAATCTACCTCCACGACCCTGCCCAGTGGCACTGAAGCCACCACTCGAAGAACTAGAACTAGCTCCACCTCTCTTGAAGTTCTGAGTCTGACGGGGCCCAAGCGATGCTTGACCTTTACCTTTGTCATCTTTCTTCTGGTTGCCGTCCTTTTCTTCATCAGTATCGCTCGACATATTCTCCGAATCCTCGATCCTCAGTAGTATCTCATAGAAGTCCCGATAAGTCTCGCTGTGGATTGCAGACGCCATAGAACGCCACTTCTTCCTAGTGCCCAAACGGAAAAGACGGAGCATCTCCGCCGGATTACCAGCGACATCAGGGTGGTAACGGGACAAGTCCGTAAACTTACGGTAGTACTCATTCGCTGACATCTTCCGCTGTTTCAGTTCGGAAAACTCCTGTTTCTTACGGTCAATATACTCAGGGGGCACATACCTTCTCCTAAACAACCTCGTAAAAACATTCCACTCGACCCTCTGATCCGGAGTCAACCTACGAAGCTCCTGCTCCCACCAAGCTGCCGACTCCGTATCAAGAAACCAAGCGGTCGTCTCAACCCATCTCTCCATAGGCAAGTTCCCCTGATTATGTAGCACCCGAAAAGTCTTCTCTATATGTTCTAGCCAGCGCTCTGCGTTCTCGGGTCCCTCACTGCCCTTAAACTTATCCAACTTCAGATTGTACATAGTTTCCAGAGGAGTCCTCTGGGGAGGGCGCATCACTGCCTGAAGGGCTGTAGCAAAAGCTTCCCCCAATTGAGTAATATCGGGGAACGTAGGCTCAGAAGAGCGACGGGGTTCCCGACGAGGCGGCATAGTTCTGACAGAAGACACCAAAATTATTAGAATACTCACAAGGACACAGGACTGCCAAACCTAGGCTCTGATACCAAAATGACACACCCCGACCGAGGTAGGAGCGTGCTGGCCGTCACACAAAGGCGACGTAGCCATGTGCACGTGCGGAAGCTAATAGAGTAGTAAGAAAAAGTACGAATAATTAAAAACTAGCATTCAAGTACCAGAATAAGTGCTAGTTAGTGCGATACAAATTCAGAGCAGGTCTATAGCAGTCCAAATAAAATAACAACCGTAGTACGCCCGAAGGCGAACCTACAATGTGGAGTGTCTGTCAGAACGCCGAAAAGCTCGCAAGGGAAACCACCGCAACGGCTAAGCAACTAGAACCTGGAGGGGCGCAAAACAAAAGCGTGAGTGGGCAAAAACAAAACTCTTTGAAACCCATTTAGCAAAACACAAACTAACCCCTCGCCGTAAAACTTGTATACGTCCCAGAAAATAACATATGTACGTATGTATAGATATGCTCAAACATGTTCAAGGGTATGCCAATCATGCTCAATATGTGCTATGACAAAATCTCCTAATGATATGCAAGTGCTCAGGTGTGAGTCGTATCAATCACACAATCTTCTGACAACCGGAGTCACCTAACGCGACCTGTACGGCTGTATATAGAGCTCAAATGTCAATCTCAATAACTAAACCTGCCCACGAGTCGGAACCACCTAAAGGGTCTGTACGACAGGCCTGGGTGTAACATGTATATACGCTCTAGTGCTACGATCACGTGAAGGCTGTGCGAATAATCGCGGGTCACCTACGAGTCGGAACCACCTACTGTGGTCTGTACGACAGGCCTATGCACCTAACTTGGATCCAAGCTGAGCGTATGGTGCGGGAGGTGAACAACACGTGAAGGACTGTGCCCTACTCTGGGCGGGAGCACTAACACCGGGGGTGCAGGTTATGAGCTCTCTAATCATCTCTAACCACTATTTAATGCAATCGTTAATTAACGCTTACCTGGCACTCACCTATGCCTCCGCAGCACCCCCACACAAATATATATGACGTATGCATATGTATATGTATGCCACAAATGATGCATGCAACGATGCATAAACGATAAATAATAAAGTACATGGCATAAGGCAATTAACCCTTTTTAAATCAATTTCTGGGAATATAAATGTATATAGGTATATACGGAAAACAAAAGCCCACTCACTGGTATGTAGAAGGGTCGTAGCCCCCCTGCCTCGAATGTGCACGCTCGTCCTCGGGATACGTGTCACCTATATGCGAATTAACTATAAAAACGTTAACTTTAGAGCACATAACCGTCCGTTCAAAATAACTTCTCATACATTGCTCAAAATGGACAAATGAATATACCAACGTGACCTACACAACCTCACGATCACAACCATATTTTTAAAATAATTTTTGGACCACGCACGCGCCCCCACGCGCCAGCACAGGCACGGGTCCACGCGCCCCCACGCGCGGCCACGTGACCTGCACACTGACGGCGTCAGGTGACGCCGTCAGGAATATTCCCTGGAATATTCCGTTAACCCTGACTGACGCCGTTAGCTTCTGTTAGGAATATTCCGTTAACCCTAACGGAATATTCCTCTGTCTTCTCCGGCCAACCCCCCTCGCCGGCGCCGTCGCCGTCGCCGGCGCCGTCGCCGGAAAACCTGCAACTTAGGTTTTCTCGCTCGTTTTTCAACCGTTTTTCAAGATTTTTGCACCAAAAGAAAGCTCTAGACTAGTAGAACATGTCCCAACAAGTTTTAAGGGCTAAAACCTAGAGATTATACCTGTCCAAAAACTCCAAGCTCGGCTAACCTCGAACCAGGCCTTCCCGACGTCCAAATTCGTCCAACGAGCTACTCCGACGCTCCTGGGAACCTCACCAACACCTCTACAAGCTTCAAAAGTCCAAAAACTCAATGTATAAAACTTGCATGAACAGTACTCAATTCGGCCATTGTTGAATCGACGTGAAAACGAAGTATTCCTCACCTGAAAATGGTATGGTTGAGCTCGCCTCGACCTTACGAGTTGAATGGTGTAGCTGGTTTCCACGATCTGTTAGGATTGTGTGGGTTGTGGGTTTGTCCGTACGTTTTCAAAGGGAAGGAGGAGAAATGGAGCTCGGGGGAGAGAGAGAGAGGAAAGTCAGAGGGAGAGAGATATAGCAAGTGTGAATGTGTGTGTGTGTGACCCCCACACCTGTCCACACCACACTAAACACCAAAAACCTAATAGAACAAACTAGGGGTAAAATGGTCATTTCACACGTACGGTTCGATAGTTTCGGGACGGGATGTCACATTACTTAACCAATTTGTGGTGCTAGAATGATTTTCTCTTGTCGTGCTAGGATCATCTCCTCTTGTACGCCTCTTTCGCACCACTTCTGCTTTCTCCAACTCCCAAAAATATTTAGAATTTGGAGACTTCCCTTCTAAAGGCGTGTTCATAATGTCACGATCTCATTGAGCCATTCTTTCTTCTCTAACATGTTCCATTTCTTGCCTAAGTAGCTCTCTTTCTCTCTCATTAGCTTAAAATGCTCTCTCAACAGCTATAGCTTTTGCCTCCTCTCTAGCCTTATCAGCCTCAAATTTTGGCATTTCCAGCACCAAAGTCAATTTACCTTGGCGGGCAAGTTCTTCCATATACTTTTCATAATCATTCTTGGAAACACTCCCTTTTCACTTTAAAGTCTTCTTACCTTAAGGCCTAATCGGATAACGGGTCGATCCCAATGCTTGTTCGCTGGGGGAGGGGGCGACACGTTTCAGGCACTTCTTCTGCTTCATCTTCATGAACATGCGAGGTATGATCGGGTGTAGAGTGTAGAGGGGTGTTGTTCATGAAAACTTATGGACCGACAGACACAACTTTGAAGTTAGGACAATCTTTCACAATGTTCCAACACTCCCACAGGTTGAATGATTTATTTTTGCTTTTGGTTTTGGCACCATACCAAGCTTATACTTGAAGTTGCTATACAATGCGGGATAATAAATAATTATAATGTAGGTAACAAATAAATAATACAAACAAATAATTATAATGAAAGTAGGTAACAAATAATTATAATGTAAATTTGGGTATAGTACAAACAAATAAATAATATATTGTTACCTGATCCGTGTAATTTTCCCTACTTCAAAGATTAGTACTAGCTTGTGCCAATGCGTCTCTCCACATACTAAACGATTGGCTAAGTAATTTTCAACGACTGGACATTGATTCTTTGGTTCTTTTCCCACCCATTTTCTCAAGATAATTGGTATGAATAAGACTCACATTTCTCGCAATTGCATCTCATTACCCGTAAGCGAACTATGAGTAACTTCAACCTAGCTAGTACACAACGCAACATCTTCAAGAAGCATCCAATCCGTACATGCATCAGTAGTCATTTTGTTGAAAAAAATTGGATTGAAACTTTGAGATGAAGATAGGAATGTGGTTGAAAGTAGTTGAGAAAATATGAAATTGTGGTGTAAGATAGATGATAATGAGAAGATATTTATGGAAAAGAAAAACAGTTTTTTTTTTAATTTTTCAAATTTTTTTTCGGATTTTTATTCATTTTTTACAATTTTTTATTCAACTAATTAATCTATGCTGTTAGATATAAAAAAAATTGAATTCCAACACTCCAGATTGTACCATGTGGCACAACGGTAACATCTATGAATTTCAAACTATTTTTTTTATAAAGGAAAATAATATCAACCGTTGATCTTAGATCCAACGGTTGATATTAAATAAGATTTTTTTATTTTTTTTTACCGTTGCAAATTTGACGGTCTACATTTTCTTACCGTTGAGATCCAACGGACCATGGGAAGCTACGTGGCTTCCCAACAATAACAATTTGAAACTACATTGTGGGCCCCATTAGCTGAAAACATGTCTGGTGACACGTCCCCACGCTCGGGTGTAGTGCACGTGCTTGACATAAAAAAATTAGAAAAAAAAGGCAAATGCCTGGCTGATGTCAACCTTGCGTTAGCTAGCCTTCGGGCTCGCGAGCTGGCAATTCGTGACAAGCTTGGTGCTCGAGCCTGCCCTGTCCCTCGAGCTCCCACACGCTGAAGTCAATGGGCCAGGCTCTCGGGCGGCCTATACCCTGAGCAAAAGCCAACACTAGAAATGCTCTTAGGCATCGAAAATGACCAATAATATGGGGTCGGATGGTTGGCGTCCATATGTGTTAAATAGGCACATGATTAAATAGTCCGGATCCATCTATTTTATACGTTGTACACCCGCTTAGTTATACACTTTAAAACCACTGTATTATTTAGTCGGGTTGAAAACACTCTTGCTTGCTCTCTCCGTCCCTCTCGTCGCTCTCTCTCGTCCCTCTCGCATCGCTTGCTCGAGAATCTCAGATTCTTCTTCTTGCCTCTCTGTTCTCCCCTCCTATTTTTCTTGCAATTTACTGCGGCATTTGCTGGTGGGACTGCTGCACGTAATTGGCGACGGGGTAAAGCGGGAACTGTTGGACGTCGCGCTGGGCTTCTTCCTTGAGATATAGAAGAGCTCGCCCTCGTCCAGGTCGTCGCCGTCACTCAACATTGCTAGGGATCATGTCCCTCTCTCTCTCTCTCTCACAACTCAATTTTGCAATTTCAGATTCCGAATTTCCGAAAAATCCAGAAAAATTGTGAATGTAGAAGGAGAGATTTCATCTAGGTTTTTGGATTAAACAGTAATTGATTTTTTGTTATGAGGTAATTAAACTCAAAATGTGAAAGATTTCATCTGGGCTTTTGAAGGAAATTGAAGGTGGTGATGAATTGATGATAGATTTAAAATTAGGTTTTTCTGGGAAATATTTCAAATTGGGAAAGATGATCGGTTTTGCTGGGAATTGATATTGAGATTTGATGAGAATCGATAATAAGATTTCAAAATTATGAAAGGTTTCATCTGGGCAATTTCATCAGGGAAAGATGATGGAGAGAGGAAGACGATGACCTGGGTTTTTTTTCTTCTTCTTACTCTTATCATTACAGTGCCAAACATTATATAAATAATACGGTAATTAGTCTGATGTTACACCAAACATCCAATTAATTTAGTCAGAATTATCCAATGACTATTTATCTTATCCGACTGAAATAATCAGTACAATCTGAGCTGCCAAACGAGGTCTAAAATGTACAATTAATACAGTCGATCCGTATTGAAATAGCACGAGATACCTCTTTATTTGGTCTCACTTGTTGCAAGTCTTTGTGTGGTCTCACATGTTGTAAGGTTGTGTTATTGTAGGTCTTCATTTGGTCTAATATGATTTTATTTTAGTTTTACTCGTCGTTTAATAAGTCGGTCTAATACAACAGTGTTAATATGTTCCACTTTTAAAATATATTTCATTATTTCTTAATATTCTACTTATCTAAGACATTTTTATATCGTCTTGCATTCTAAATACATTGAAAATTTTCTCATCTACCAAGAGAGGCGCTCACATGAAAACTAATTGAAATACAAGATCGAAACTGAAATAACGTAAGAATAGTGATATTCAAATACTCATTTTTAATTCTCACATGTTTCTCTTAATTTTTTTGTTGTAAAATAGAATGGTTTGAAGAAGATCGATGATAAAAAATTAACAAAAGTGCGTGGAATTAAAAATGCGTGGATACATCTTTCGCAACGTGAAGTGATATAGAGGAGGAATATGCATGGATGCTGGATGCCATAAAGACACGTCCATCTCCCATGCAAATAGAAAGTAGTTCGGCCCTAACCCAAAAACTAGCCTGGGCCTGTCATCATCAGCCCAATCCTCAGCCAGAGGCCTTGAAATCATCATCCACCATTTCTTTTTCCAACTCCAACTTAGGGCCTAAGAGCTTCTTGCACTTATCAATAAACCGAAAAGGGCAAAATATAGGACAAATAATAAACAAAAAGGGGTTTTATATTAGCACTCCACGTAATCTTGAATGCACCTTACATTAGAATTTAATATTATATGACTCATGTACCCTATTATGCAATGACAATTTTGGCCTTTATAGGTTTTGAAAAAAAATAAATTTTCAAAACACATTCCAAATCACTTTTAACGTGTTTTTTTATCTTCTTCAATTATCAAAACCTATCCCACTCTTCATTGTTGAACAAAATCCTAACCAATGAAACTCCAAAAACGTTGATTGGGAAAAATTATTTTTGACGAATGGAACATGAAATCGATGTTGCGAAAGCTTCACATGAGGTGAGACTTCTTATTTTTCATTGTTTTAGTGATTTCAAAGACATCTATAATTACTAAATCTGGCTTTTGTTTTGTTATTTAAGCTTCTTCACTCTTATTCATCTTTTAGTGAATACATGAAGAACATCCAAATGAAGTCTCAAATCATTTAAGCTTCTCCATTCTTATTCATCTTTTAGGGTAGTTTGAAATCGTTGTTATTATTATTAAAAACACGTTCAAATGAATCTAAATATTTTTTTTTTTCAAATCACGCAATTTGAAATCATTCGGCAAACTAAACGTTCAAATGTTTAGATTCGGTCTCTGAAAATTAAAATGAGTGTTATAAGATTTGAAAAATGTGGGTGTATGTAGAAAATGTAAGATGTATGTTGAGAATGTGGGGTGTAAGGGTATCATGGAGAAGTATGTTGGGTGTATTATGAAATTTTAATTGTAAACGCAAATGTAGAGTGTATTAAATATGTGAATTTTATTCAACAATATGTAGAGTGTTAATATAATAAGCCAACAAAAAAGTGAAGACAAATTAATTTGGATTTGTAATCCTAATGTTTCGTCAAAGATAGATTGATATATATCATGCTAAAATTATGAAGAGAGTTTCCTACATAAAACATCGAACATATATCCGGCTACACTCAAGTGGTTCTCAAGTAAAAGACGTCAACCACTTGGTAATAAAGGAAGCAACATAACTCCTTATAAGCGTGGAGAATACAAATTGGGTGACGAGAAGTACGTGTGACTGTTGGGCTTCACATGTGGTACAATCTGCTCTGATACCATGCAAAAAGTTAGAGTTCCACAATAAAATCACTTGACAACAAATCACTTCGTAAAATAAGGAATGACCCAACTCATTATAAACTCTTACATAGTTTGGTCACTCACTGTCATGTGGGACTTCATTCTCACATTCTCACACATCGGAGTGCTGTAAGTCAGTTGACTTAATCCATTGACACATAAGTTCGATCTAATATATAGATTAGCATGCCTTAACCACCAAGTTTATTTAGATAAATAAACCCTCTTCAAATATTTTTAGGCACTTATGAGAGAGTTGGCAAGGTATGTGGATGGGATCCAAACAATAACGTACGTAATCAACTGAAAAAATAATTAGTAAAGGTGGTGCAGTTTCTTGGTGGATTAATGTTACAACAAAAGACAATAGGATTAAGTCAAAATAATCTTCCTGCTAACCTGAGTTCATGGTAGCAGTATAACTTCAGGCAAGAAAGCAATGGATGTTTTGGTAAGTTTCCACTCAAAATGTGGAGAGATTCTTGGTTTTTGTGTGTGTGGCTTTGGTGAACAGATGACAGGACATCGAAACCCTCACACAAGAATGTCCCCAAGTTGAATTTAAAATTAGATAGGTTTTTCATAGACTGAGCTAGTAATTGATGGAAATACGAATGAAATCGGTACTGCGGGTTTTTTTTCGTAGGAGAGGGTATCAAATATGTAGGGGCCTGCTAGACGAATTTCTTCTTATCTTTTAGTGTATGCATTTTTTCGTCTTTTTTTAATTTTTTTTGTGTGTGCAACTTTTGTTATTTAATCATTTTTCTCTTGTATATATATATAATCATTAGATGATGAAACTAATACATTGTATTATTGAAGAACCAAATATGAATAATAGGGGTTGTCTTGCTGTTTATACACAGATTACAACCCATGTGTGTCTTTAATTTTTCACAATAAGAAAATGAAAAAGCAATTGATCCAATAATTAATTTGGTAGATCGAGCAACTCTTGGCAAATAAAGTTCAAAATAAAAATAATTAAAAACAGTCACTTGATGTGTATTCTTGATTAATTTATTGTCAGCTTTATGCAAAGATGTATATATCTCACTCGTTGGAAAAGGTCGTTAATCGCAATTAGGGTGTATTTATTATATTTGGTCATTTGTATTAAATAAAAAAGTTTATTCAACAAAGCTAATTCTGTTGTACCCCTATTTTACTGAGGGAAAAGCAAGGGGGAGAACTAGCGGCAAGTAATAACCATATAGCAATACTGATTCATTGATTATTCAATTGGATTGAGTTAGTTAAGACGAAGTTGTTAGAGAGGGTAATTGAGTCATTTTGTAATAAGATATTAGACCATCTCTAAAGGAGATGTCAAATTTTAAACCTAAAATTTAAATTTGAAAGCTTACGTGGCACTTTAACCTCTTTTGAATTTTTGATCTCCAACCAATATGTCAAATTTTAAACATAAAATAATAATTCATATGTATTTTCTTTTCATTGGGAATGAAAAGAAACAAAAAGGTAATGGTTTAAACTAATAAAAAATTAATAAAAAGCATTTAATAATTAATTAAAAAAATTTGAAGGTGCTGTCAAATTTGGTAGCAAGGGGGAGAGATGTCAATCCATGTCATGCCACATCAGATTTGGCTTCTCGATTGGAAAACATTAATATTGTCTTTTGTTACCGTTATTGCTGATTTGGACATTTTGACATCTTCTTTGGAGATGCTCTTAGTCACTATAAATAGCTGATATAGCAATCATTGAGATTGTATTGTACTTCATATACTCTTTGAAATATGCAGAGCTTTCTCTTCTTCTTCTTCGTTATTCTTTCTGCTATTGTTCTATGCTTTGAGTTTGTCATAGTTTCTTAGGTTAATAGCAAGGAAAAGAGAGAGAAGGGCTCGAGAGATTCATGAGTGTTATTCATCATGCATTATATCTTTATTTATATGCTTTTATTTATACTAATAAGGGAGAAATAAATTTGTTCTCTAAGTAATACATGTTGTACAAGGAAACTATCTAAAAGATAATGCAGAATCCTACATATAATTTACTAGGATTTAAACAATCACACTTTTAACGATGTTTGGATTGCAACACCCCCTTGAGTGTGTAAATACTCAAGTAAATTACACATTAGGTTTTCATGTGATGATGTAGAAATAGTTGATGAAGTAGTCTTGTCAAGTCGGCACAATGAGTGAATGTGAGCCTAATAAATAACGAAAGAATACATAAGTAGTAAAACTCACAAAACCTGACTATGGTAAAACAGAAGGTAGGATAAATCTCACAATCTATGGATAATAGTGAGAAGTTGCATTAAGTCAAAACTAAACGTTTTTAGGATGCAAGTAGAACACACACAAGGGTATGGCCAACCCATAATAGATATCTCATTAAAACCTCTCTAATCGAGAGATGGCCCACTAATACATGTAGGTTCCATCTCTATTAAAAAATTTATACAAAAAATGAAATAAAAGTATCATTTTTGTTGTTTATTTATGTGAAGTTCACATGGAATGTAGCTGGGTGAACTCGTAATCCTTGTACAAGACATTTTTGTTTAAATTATCTTTAAGTTAGAAGGTCACCACAAACACAGACACTTGACCAAAGCAACCAACTCATTTTATATCCCATAGAAACTAAAACTAATGATTGGAATATTAGCATAAACTCTGTAATTAAGCTTATTGAGCAATCCCACTCTTAATCTACTAAGATTTAAATAATCACATTTTTAATGAGATTAGGATTGCAAGACTCTTTAAGTGTGTAAATACTCAAGTAAATGCACATCATGTCTTCATGTGATGCTATAGATGATGAAGTCGTCACAATGAGCGAATGCAAGTCTAAAAAATAAATGGAAGAATGCATAAGTAGTAAAACTCATAAAACCTAGTTATGCACAAGCTAGAATAAAACTCATAGTCTAAGGAGAAGGTCAGACGCTGCATTAAGTCAAAACTAAACGTCTTCAGGATGCAAGTAGAATGCATACAAGGATATGACCAACCCATAATAGATGTCTCGTTAAAACCTCTCTAATTGAGGTAGAACCCACCAATACACATGATTCCATCTCTATTAAAAATATGGTACGACAAATATGATAAAAGTAGTATTTTTGTTATTTATTTACGTGAAGTTGACATGGAATGTAGCTAGGTGAACTCATAATCCTTATACAACACATTTTGGTTTAAATTATGTTTAAGTTAGAAGGTCACCACAAACACAGACACTTCATCAAAGCAGGAAGTAAGCACCCAACCAAGTCAAAAGTCTGCGCACCAAGCTCAACCGCATGATGAAGACGATAATCCCTCATCATCTTTGTACTTATTGGGCCATCGGAGTAGGGCTCTCCACCTAAACATACCTAGTGATGTTGATTAACTCAGCAGAATTTCACTAATATTATTTCATTTAATTATTTAAGTCAATAAAATTTCAAAACCATTTCCTGTCATACTAACACAATTTCTCCATTAACAACACTTTTCTTAAAAGTTCAACATACTTATAACGCGTATAGGACTGTAAAATCAAGTTATTGACAATATCAATAACATATGCGACATAATAGTTATCAAATGATTGAACAACCGGGCGTAATTTATTTACGATACTTAGTTGACATTAATAAAAAGTATCTAATGAATTATGAGTTCGATACATCATGTTTAGCATAAAGACAAATTCCTTGCTCATTATCAAACAATCACCTATTCACAAACCTTATGTGGGGCTAATAGTTTTCATTTCTCATCTCATGGAAAACCCTTTTCGCTCCCTTAGCTCTATCCCTCTAACTGCCTTAGAGAAAAAAAATGGCATTTTAACCAAAATGGTCGCTGAGATTGACCTAACTCCTCAATTTGGTCATTGAAATTTGAAATCAATAGAAGTGGTCCATGCGTTTGTCCAAAATCAATCATTTTGTCATTCCATGAAAAATCTATGTTAAATAAAGATCAAAATGAAAAAAAATATATCTTCAATTTAATAAATAATGGGCCAAAAAATGGATGATGTGCATTTACGCAGAAATTCAAGAGGTGGAGGCATCTATCAGTGGATCTGATTTAATATGAAAATCGACGGTGAGGATTTATGTTAAAAAATGATAGGGTCCTGTTATTATCATAAATAATTGTTGACAGAACAAGAAGGTAACACATTATCTATTCTAAAACTAAGGAGAGATTTACTGTTCATTGGGCTACAGTCAAATGTTTGCCCCTCGATTTCATCTTATTTACAAAAAAACCATGAACATTGGGCTGGGTTTGAAGGATATTATTTGAACTGATAAGGGTGATTTTGTCCGGAGGGTTTAGGACGAATTACCCCTTCATTTCATCTTATTTGCAAGAAACCCATTATTTGTAGACTAGGTTGGAAGGGCAATTTTGTCCTCTGGGTTTTGAGTCAATTAAAGCGTTTGCCGTGTAAGGGTCGCACTTACTGTCTTTCATTTATGGTTTCGGGGAAATGAAGCTCTCACAGAGAGCGGAAGAAACGGAGATACAGACAGAGAGACAGACAGAGAGAGAAAGAGAGAGAGAGAGACAGAGAGAGAGAGAGATTTCGAGGGGAAGACAGCGCAGTGAGAGTGGGTGATATCAGAAGTGGTAAAGTGGGTGATATCTTCTCGGTTTTGACTGAGTTCGAGGGTTGTTCTGTGCTGTCCTTCGATGAGGGTTTCGGGGGGATGGAGATTGTGACAGAGAGCGGAAGAAAGAGAGAGAGAGAGAGAGAGAGAGATGACGATGGAAGGAGAGCGAAGGGGAAAGGTATGAGTCGTCGATTTCAGAAGTGCGGATACGGATTATCCGGATCTACCGCTGCATGCCTGGATTTCGAAAGATAAGTGCTTTGAAATTTTTTTTTTTTTCTATCAGCTTAGATCTGCCTGTTTGTCATGGATTATTTTCGAATTTTTAAGTGTGTTAGGTCAGATTTTAGGGGAATCATCAGAGATATTTATTTCCCTTATAAATTTTGTTTTCTCTCATTTTGCACATTGATCTCTCTGTCTGCGCATTTGTTCTCAGTCCTAAGGTCTGTAAAATTTTTTTTTTTTTGTTTTTTGGGGTTTTTGTATGGCTTTTTTTTTTCTTTTTGTTTTCCAGGTTATAGATCTAATGTTCTTTTGTATACCAATCTTGGTTTAGTTTTCTTTTCTCTCATTTTGCACATTCATCTCTCTCTCTGCGTGTTCGTTCTCTGTCTTAAGCTCGATTATTTATTTTTATTTTATTTTTTTGGATTTTTTTGTATGCCCTTTTTTTTTCTTTTTGTTTTCCAGGTTTTAGATTTAATGCTCTTTTGTATAACAATCTTGGTTTAGTTTTCTTTTCTCTCATTTTGCACATTCATCTCTCTGTCTGCGTGTTTGTTCTCTGTCTTAAGGTCGATTAAATTTTTTTTTTATTTTTTGGAGTTTTTTGTATGCCTTTTTTTTTTCTTTTTGTTTTCCAGGTTATAGATCTAATGCTCTTTTGTATACCAATCTTGGTTTAGTTTTCTTTTCTCTCATTTTGCACATTCATCTCTCTGTCTGCGTGTTTGTTCTCTGTCTTAAGATCGATTAACTTTTTTTTTTTTTTTTTGGAGTTTTTTGTATGGCTTTTTTTTTTTCTTTTTGTTTTCCAGGTTATAGATCTAATGCTCTTTTGTATACCAATCTTGGTTTAGTTTTCCTTTCTCTCATTTTGCACATTCATCTCTCTGTGTGCCTATTTGTTCTCTGTCTTAAGGTCCATTATTATTTTTTTTTTTTGGGGTTTTTTGTATGGCTTTTTTTTTTCCAGGTTATAGATCTAATGCTCTTTTGTATACCAATTTTGGTTTTGTTTTTCTTGGAAAATTGTTTTTATCTGATTGTGGATTCGTGGGTTTTAATTTCTATCGTTTGTTGCAGGTTGCAAAGCAGGAAGTTCTCACCTGTAGCTTCAGTTTAAGGTACTGTTATTATTAGTTTTAGTTCTTAGAATTTAATGTTTTCAACTGATATGATAATTTGGTTGTGAAATGTGGGATTTGTGTTCGCCTTCTGTTGCGTATGTGATCTTCTCTATTTTTATTACTGGGTGGAGATTCCATGTATTGCGGATGTTTTTGGAAATACAAAAAATTTTTTTTAGCACTAAAGTTACATTGGTTGTAAAATGGTTTTGGAAGATGATTGTCTCATTATATAAACTGCATGTATAAGGATATGGTGAGAAAACTAATTAAACTGAATCTTGGTGATGATTTTGTTCTTCGGAAGTTGTTATAAAGCGATTCAATTTAGTTGCTATTTCTGTTTATGTTTCCAAACTCGATTTTTGAGAGGTTTTGGTCACCAAATTTTTATTGTTTTTATGGTTCATTTTTTATTAAAGTTTTTCAATTGTTTTATATTGGGTTGCAAATGTTTATGGAAGTACAAGATTTTCTGATTTTGTGGATGTGAAGAATTTGTGCATGCCGAGCTTGATAATGAGTCACCGATAGATAACAGCCCTCAAATTTATCAGAGTTTAGAGTGTGTGCATTGAACTCTTTAACTTACTAGCATTTCCTAAAAACAGAGCATGATGACTATTTTTCTAATACTAATTAATACCAATTTGCTAATTCATTACCTAACGCGAAATTAAAAGAAAAAGGTCAAAAGTCATGATCTTTTTTGTTGTTCTGGCCTTAAAAGTCTTCGGAAGTAGGAACTTAAAATACGACTTGCCACATAGTGGGAAGATGCAAGCATTTTCTGGATAGAGATTAGTGTTGTGATATGCCTGATTCATGGACACTTGGATACCTACGTGTATGTAATTTATTGTAAATATGTTAATCATTGTAAATGTGATTATAAATAAATTTTCACATGTATGTAAATATGTTGGTAATTATAGTTTCTGGTATCTTTTTGCTGAAATTGTTTTCGTCCTTCCTACAAAGCCCTGATTTCTGCTATTAATTGCTGCTGAAATGTGACTTTTCCTATTAGTTTTTTACCCTTCATATTTATGCTGCTCTTAGATTCCATTTGAATTAAATAATGTAGTTAAGCTTGATGTGAATTCTCCCTGGAACAATATCCTCAAATTTTGCTGTATCCTCAAATTTTTTATGATGTTTGTTGTGTATTTTGATGCCTTTTCTAATTTTTCCAATGTTTTATAAACATACGAACAATTCTTCTAGGCGGAGGACAATAGTCCATAAACTCTTTTTCTAATTATGCTATATATGGACTCTATTATAAATCGAATTTTTTCTCATGTGTATAATAGCTCACATGCATGGTAATAAAAACAAATGTCATTGCATAAATATTTTTGCCTTTGCATACGTTGCTTTTCTTCAACTTTGGCTTTGACCATCGTAAAACCTAAAAAAAGTGGTTGCTTTTCTTCAACTTTGGCTTTCACCATCGTAAAATCTAAAAAAACTAGCCTTATTCCTTATGCCTAATTTGACATACATGACAACCGTAGGGATGAATGAGAGAACGAAAGGGACTCATCCTCCTTTAAGTGCTTCAATAATTGCTATTGATAACTGGTCTCTCTCAACAAACTACAAATTATTCAGAAAAAAAAAAATTCGTAATTTACGTACTTACTAAAATGAGTATAAGTAATCTTATAACAAACACAAATTGGTTATTCAAACAGATTTATAAATATTTCTATTCATGTATTCTTTACTTATAAAAAAATAATTGATGTATGTTCTTTGTTGTTTCAGATTTTTAAGAATTTAAACAATGTTGCTCAAGTTTACAAAATTTTATCTTTTTAAAAACATTTATTGACATTATATTTAATTTTTGATTCAGAGAAAAAAAAAATGGTGAAAGAGATCGATCGAAAAGAACAACAAATTCTAGGAGGGGTTTTGGTAAAAGATTTAAGAAGATTGGTAAAAGCTCGAAAAGACGAACAGCTTCGAGGGACAAAATTGTTTTATTCAGAGACTGCTCCAGGACCCAGCACATCAAGAGCACAAAAAATAGAAAAAACAAGAATGGGTTTACGTGTTTATGGAAAAGGTGTCAATCGAAACAAGTTGGTCGTCCACACTATGTATTCACCTACAAATCGTAGTAATCCACCAAAAGAAAATGTTCAAAAAAACTGTTTTGGGTTGTACAATTGGATTTGCAAGTTTAAACGTCCGAAGAAGATTGGGATGCTCCTTCTTTGGTTCATCTCCACTGTAGTCATTTTCTGGATTTTAAAAAATATGTAAGGATCAGCTAGATTTTCAATTTTCAAAAAGGTTGTGTGAACCTTTTTTTGTTGTCTGATAAGTATAACGATGTAAACAATGAAGTGTTTTTTGAATTGTGAATATGTAAGGATGGTTGACTATAAGTGTAATGATGTAAACAATGAACTCTCTTATCAGTTTAATAATTAAGTGCTATTACTACTCATTTACCCAAATCTTTGTTAATAGTTGTATCCCTTGCAGAAGGATTTAATTTTTTTGGATATCTACTTTTGAGCTTTAAGTTTGCCATGTATGCAGCATTACTAGACCCAAAACAGCGAAGTGTCATGGAGTAATTAGGACTGTTTCTGTTCCTTTTTTTATTTTTTATGTTGAATTGACAAGTGGTTTTAAAAAATGGATTATTTTTTTACTGGGTTTAGTTTCTGTGTTTGGTTTGAGAGTAAATTCAGAGAGCTAAAAGGCAGTAAAGTTTGAATTTTTATGTTTAATGTTGTTTTGGCTTTTTTTCTGGATTTTAAAAAATATGTAAGGATCAGCTAGATTTTTAATTTTGAAAAAGGTTGTGTGAACCTTTTTTTGTTGTCTGATAAGTATAACGATGTAAACAATAAAGTGTTTTTTGAATTGTGAATATGTAAGGATGGTTGACGTATAAGTGTAATGATGTAAACAATGAACTCCCTTATCAGTTTAATAATTAAGTGCTATTACTACTCATTTACACACTTTTTTAGTTCTCATTAATTCATTGCTGCCTTTAAGCAAAAAAATATATATATATATAAATCATTTCTACCTTAATGCAATTTTTCCCTAATTTTGCGACTTCATATAATTGATGCTCATATTCCATTTACTATATAACAAAGATAATCATAATATTCAGAAATAATTCATGTTTTGCTTCAACTTTAATTTACCTTTATTTTTATGTTGTTTATGTTTATTCGCTGGTTGATCTATTGTTTACCTAGAGTTGTTTTTCTTTTTTTTTTATTTCATTGTGTCGTGTATGTCCTTACATTTGTAGCTTTGTTTGGTTGTTTATCTTTCTATTATCCAGATTTTTGCAATTAATTCCTCACACTTGCCAGTGATTTCTTTTGCAGTACTCCACTATAGTGATTTTTTGGATTTTAAAAAATATATAAGGATCAGCTAGATTTTCAATTTTGAAAAAGATTGTGTGAACCTTTTTTTGTTGTCTGATAAGTATAACGATGTAAACAATAAAGTGTTTTTTGAATTGTGAATATGTAAAGATGGTTGACGTATAAGTGTAATGATGTAAACAATGAACTCCCTTATCAGTTTAATAATTAAGTGCTATTACTACTCATTTACACACTTTTTTAGTTCTCATTAATTCATTGTTGCCTTTAACCAAAAAAAATATATATATATAAATCATTTCTACTTTAATGCAATTTTTCCCTAATTTTGCGACTTCATATAATTGATGCTCATATTCCATTTACTATATAACAAAGATAATCACAATATTCAGAAATAATTCATGTTTTGCTTCAACTTTAATTTACCTTTATTTTTATATTGTTTATGTTTATTCGCTGGTTGATCTATTATTTACCTAGAGTTGTTTTTCTTTTTGTTTATTTCATTGTGTCGTGTATGTCCTTACATTTGTAGTTTTGTTTCGTTGTTTATCTTTCTATTATCCAGATTTTTGCAATTAATTCCTCACACTTGCCAATGATTCCTTTTGCAATACTCCACTGTAGTGGTTTTCTGGATTTTAAAAAATATGTAAGGATCAGCTAGATTTTCAATTTTGAAAAAGGTTGTGTAAACCTTTTTTGTTGTCTGATAAGTATAACGATGTAAACAATAAAGTGGTTTTTTGAATTGTGAATATGTAAGGATGGTTGACATATAAGTGTAATGATGTAAACAATGAACTCCCTTATCAGTTTAATAATTAAGTGCTATTACTACTCATTTACACACTTTTTTAGTTCTCATTAATTCATTGCTGCCTCTAACCAAAAAAAAAAAAATTTAAATCATTTCTACCTTAATGCAATTTTTCCCTAATTTTGCGACTTCATATAATTGATGTTCATATTCCATTTACTATATAACAAAGATAATCACAATATTCACAAATAATTCATATTTTGCTTCAACTTTAATTTACCTTTATTTTTATATTGTTTATGTTTATTCGCTGGTTGATCTATTGTTTACCTAGAGTTGTTTTTCTTTTTCTTTATTTCATTGTGTCGTGTATGCCCTTACATTTGTAGTTTTGTTTAGTTGTTTATCTTTTTATTATCCAGGTTTTTGCAACTAATTCCTCACACTTGCCAGTGATTCCTTTTGCAACTGCAAACTGGTTAGCTTTCGCGCTTTTTACATATGAATTGGTTTTCAATTTAAACTTTGATCTTATTTACTTTCTTTGTTTTCGTTTTAGAGAATTAAAAAATTGTTAATTTTGGTAGATGTGGAGAAATGTTTAGGGTCTTAACATAATTTATATATGCTTTCTTCGATTTTGCTATTTTGTGCCTAAAACCTTTACAATCTTTGACAAGATTGCTAAAATTAAGTGCTCTTTATATCTGGTGTTAGTCAAATTTAAGTAGATTTTTACTTATGCGATTATATTTTGGATGCATTTGTGTTTTTAATGCACCATTTTTTACGTGTGGCGATTTAATTAGTGAATAAGGTGTAGTCATTCGTATGTTTTTTTTTTTTATTTGCGTAGTGTTATGCCTAGGAAACTCAGAATACCTGGGAAGGTTGCTGAAATTCAGCATGCCAATTTGCGCATCTGTAATGGTGATGTTTATCCAGATGATGTGGTTTTGCAAGATGTCCCAACTTCTTACGATCAAGAATATAACAATGTTTCAAACTCTTTACTATCACATGACAATACAACCAATCCTGTTCAACCATATACATCTGTTTTGAAACAAAATGCATCTGTTAGCGATGAATTCAACTCATCTTCGTCTGTTGCTAGCACTTCACATCAAATCACCGTCCCTATTTTTCTTGCAAATGATGTCACTTTGCGTGGTATATTGGTCACTGATAGTGAAGCTGGTCATTCTGTTAGAAGCTCACATGTGATTGGTCAAGCCGCTTATCAAAAAAAAAGAAAACGTATGTGCTCTTACAATATAATTATCTTTGCATTTTTTTTGACTTATTTAAAAACTTAACTTTTGCTCGCTGCTTTGGGGATGATTTTGTCGCTCTTTCTTTTCATAGGTGGTGTTCCAGATTATATTGATTTTGGCCCTAGAAATTTTCAATGTCAATATTGTGGCGCTTTATTTTGGTCTACAGAGCGGTTAAAAACAAACGCTTCTTCTACTAGAAGGCCACAATTCACTGCATGCTGTATGAGTCAAAAAGTAAAATTCCCACCTGTTAAGCCTGCCCCTGCTTATTTGGACCATCTACTAAATCCAACAAATTCTCAAGAAAATTCACATTTCAAAAAAAATGTTAGATTGTATAATTCAATGATGGCATTCACTTCAATGGGGGCTAAAGTTGATGCATCAATAAACAAGGGTCAAGGTCCTTATGTTTTTAAGATTAATGGTCAGGTGCATCATTTAATGGGTTCTTTGTTGCCTCCTGAAGGCGAGAGCCCTAAATTTGCCCAACTCTACATTTATGACACTCAAAATGAAGTCAACAATCGTATGAGTTGTTTTCCTCATTCTGAAGCATCTTCAAAACTTGACGAACAAATTGTTGGTGGGCTCATTAAAATGTTAGATGAGTGTAATGAGTTGGTTCAATTATTTAGACTTGCAAGGGATAGAATTAATCAACAGTCAGCAAGTTCTTTGCGCTTGCGTTTGTATGGCACAATGAGCAACCATGATGCGCAATATAATCAACCAACATGCGACGGCATAGGAGGGTTAATTGTTGGGGATATCGGTCAATTTCACACCGAAAGAGATATTATTATTGAACACAAAGCCACTGGTCTACAAAGGATAACAAAGTTGCATCCTAAATATATGGCTCTTCAATATCCTATTCTTTTCCCGTATGGTGAAGATGGATACACCAAAGGTCTTCCTTGGAATCCTGCTTTTAAGGGGAAAAAACCCAAGACTGGTGGGGTGTCTATGAGAGCATTTCTAGGTTACCAAATTCAGGATAGACCAGGACAAGATAGCACCCTGTTGAAGGGTGGCAGATTGTTTCAACAATATTTAGTAGATGCATATGCCACACTTGAAGAAGATAGACTTGATTTCATTAGGACAAATCAAAGTTCTTTGAGAACTGAGCGTCTTAAAGGAATTCATGAGGCGTTAAAAAACGGAAATGCAAGTGGTTCAGACATTGGTAAAAGGATTATATTGCCAACTTCATTTACTGGCAGTGCTAGGTATATGATAAATAATTATCAAGATGCCATGGCTATATGTCGTCACTTAGGAAATCCTGACTTATTCATCACCTTTACATGCAATGCTAAGTGGCCAGAAATTATTGAAGATCTACGTGAAAGACCTGGTTGTAAGGCTGAAGACAGACCAGACATCATATCCAGAATTTTCAAAGCAAAACTTGATCATATGATTAAGTATATAAAATCAGGAAAACCTTTTGGCAAAACTGAATCTGGTTAGTTATTCACTTTTCCCAATTCTCAAGATTATTTGTTTGTTTTCTCTTATGAGCATAAACCTTAGGCGCTTCGTTTTCATGTTTTTGTCTTATTTTTCTCCGAACAGTTATTTACACAGTTGAATTCCAAAAAAGAGGTCTCCCGCATTGTCACATCTTGGTTTGGGTCAGTAAAGAGTATAAATGTCATTCTCCTTCTGATGTGGATTCAATCATTTCGGCTGAAATTCCTAGCGAAGTATTTGACAAAGATGGGTATGATGTTGTTGCACAGTATATGATTCATGGTCCATGCGGTCTTGCAAATGAAAAATCTCCTTGCATGAAAGAAAAAAAATGTTTAAAGAAATTCCCAAAACGTTTTGCAAATGAAACTACTTTTGAATCTGATGGTTTTGTCACATACAAACGTAGGGAAATGGAGAATTGTTTTGTTGTTAAAAATGGAGTCAAGCTTAATAACGCATTTGTTGTCCCTTATAATCGTGAATTGTTATTAAAGTATCAAGCTCATATAAATATTGAATCGTGTTGCCAATCAATGCTTATTAAATATCTTTTCAAGTATATAACCAAAGGTGTTGATAGAGCTAGAGCTGTTTTTGAAGATCAAGAGTTTAATGAGATTCTAGCTTATCTAAATTGCAGATATTTATGTCCTTATGAAGCAGTTTGGAGATTGTTACAATTTCATATTCATTTTAGAGAACCAGCTGTTCAAAGATTATGTGTGCATCTACCTTCTGACCAAAATGTTGTCTTTAAAGACAATGATAGTTTAAACTATGTTGTTAACCAACCTGATCTTGAAAACACAATGTTAACAAAATGGTTTGAAATGAATACTCAAGATCCTAATGCACGCCAGTTGTCTTATGTTGAATTTCCTTCGAAATATGTTTGGAATAGTGAGAATAAAGAGTGGACTCGAAGGAAAAATGGTAAATCTCTAGGTAGAGTTGCATATGTTCACCCTGCTGCCGGTGAATTATACTATTTGAGATTATTGCTTAATTATCAAAAAGGTAGCTTTTGTTTTGATGATTTAAGAACAATTAGAGGTGTTCTTCAACCCACATTTCAGGCTGCATGCAACTCGCTTGGCCTATTGGGAGATGACAAGGAATGGAACAATGCAATGTTAGAAGCGATGGTTACCGCATCATCGCATCAATTGCGACAATTGTTTGTTACATTAGTTTTGTTTTGTGATGTTGCTGATCCAGCAACTTTGTTTGAGACACATTGGAAAATGATGTGTGATGACATCTCGATAAAGATGATTAATGCTTTTGGCTTGCAAGATATGTCTAAGTATGAGGATGAACTTAAAAATTCTCTTTTGTATGAGTTAGAAAAGTTGTTTGTTGCTTCAAATAGTTCTCTATCTAAGCATCATCTCCCAATTCCAAGCAAAGATGTCATAGATAGACTTAAGAATAGAAGTTTAAGAGAGGAGTTAAACTACGACACTGAATCATTGAAAGAGCAACATTCACAGTTGGTTGCACAATTGAATAGAGAACAAAAAATTGTTTATGATAGTGTCATAAAGGTAGTTGATCATAATAAGCCTGGTATGTTTTTTGTTCATGGACATGGTGGGACTGGTAAAACTTTTTTGTGGACTACTATCATAGCTAAGATTAGATCAGAAAACCATATTGTTTTGGCAGTAGCTTCATCTGGAATTGCCTCCCTTTTGCTTCCTGGAGGAAGAACTGCACACTCTCGATTTAAAATCCCTATTAGCATTACAGATTGTTCACTTTGTGAAATAAAAAAAGGAACTCATCTAGCACAATTAATTAGTGATGCAGCTCTTATTGTTTGGGATGAAGCACCAATGAATCATAAACAATGTTTTGAAACTTTAGATAGATCTCTTCGTGATGTTCTCAAAGGTTCAAAACCAGGTTTTGACGATTTGCCATTTGGAGGAAAACCAATTCTCTTTGGAGGTGATTTTAGACAAATTTTACCTATTGTCCCAAATGGAACTAAGGCTGACATTGTTGAAGCTTCGTTGACAAGCTCTTATCTTTGGCCTTATTTAACCATTTTTTTTCTCAAAGAAAACATGAGACTTTCAAAAACAGGTTTGAATGAAAAGGAAAAACAAGAGTTGGCTGATTTTGCTAATTGGATATTACAAATTGGAAACGGTAGTGTCGCTAATTCTATTTTGTCAACTGATGAAGAAAATTCTTGGGTTGAAATATCAAAAGACTTTCTCATTGATTTTGAAGACAATCCCATTGAAAACATGGTTTCAGCAGTGTACACAGATTTTCAAAGAAATTTTCATGATGTGTCATATTTGAAAGAAAGAGCTATTGTTACACCGCGAAACGACACAGTGACTGAAATAAATGATTTTATGTTAACTATGGTGCCTGGTGAAAATCGCACATATCTTAGTTTTGATTCTGTGTCTTCTTCAACAGAAAATGTTGAAAATCTTGATATACTATACCCATTAGAATTTTTGAACCAACTTGACTTACCTGGTTTGCCACACCACAAGCTAGCATTAAAAGTCGGTATGCCAGTAATGTTGCTTAGGAATTTAAATCAAAGTTCTGGATTGTGTAATGGCACAAGATTGGTGGTGATGCAATTAACTGATAGAATTGTGGAAGCAAAGATCATAACGGGTAGCAACATTGGTGAAAGAGTTTACATTCCAAGAATCATTACTGAGTCATCACAAAATAAATATCCGTTTACTTTGCGAAGAAGACAATTTCCTCTCAGAATTTGCTATGCAATGACAATTAATAAGAGTCAAGGACAATCTTTGAAGATTGTTGGGCTATTTCTATCTCAAACAGTTTTTTCTCATGGACAGCTCTACGTTGCATTATCTAGGGTCACCTCAAAAAAGGGTCTTAAAATTGTGATTGCTCATGATTGTGATATGCCTTACGGATACACAAAGAACATTGTTTATAAAGATGTTTTGAATCGTTTACATGAAGGTGTGTTGGTTTGTGTTTATCCATTCATTTTTGTTTTTCTCTTTTTACCTATTTTTTTGAATTCTAATGTATTCTTTGTTTCATTTGTGTGTTGTATGATTTTAAAGTTTTTATTTGCTTTTAAATTTACTTTGTATAGATTGATGGAGCATATGCCAATTCGTCTTTTGTTACCATACAACCCAATAAGCAAACTACAAGTTAGGATATGCAGAATTTGGGTGACAAAAAATATTGGAGCTGATCGTCAACCTGCAAGTTTGGACTGTGTCTTTGTTGACAAAGAGGTTAAATCTTTACACTTTTTTTTTCATTATTAAATAGGTACAAATTTATATATGTCGAAATGCATTTATCATACAATTAGTATTAATTCAATTTTTCCTTCTCATTTATTCACATTCCATCTGGTTTTTTATTACAATTTCAATCTTTAATGCATATGAGAAAATATTTAAAATCTACATCATTTTATGCATATTTTTGTATAAATGTCAATCTTTAAATTTTCAAATCTATTAAATAGTAACTTTGTTACTTTGTATGATTTGCTTTTATGCATATGTTACTATATGCTATAGCCATACAAAACATGCTTTATACATTATTTGATATGTGATTTAATGCATTTTTTGCTCATTTAAAAACTAATCGATCTAATTTTGTTTTTCCCATCCAAAAGGGACATGCAATTCAAGCAACCATGAAACCCTGGGACATCCAATTCTTTTTGGAGCATCTAAAAGTTGGGATCGTGTATGAAGTAGATAAATTTCGTGTTATCCGCAACAGAACGTCAAGCAAAATTGTCCCTCACGATGCTATGCTTGAGTTAAACAAAAACACTAGCATAGTCCCTGTTGAGAAACCAAATCAAGTGATACCAATGCATTGGTTTAATTTGATTGAATTTGATAACCTTGACCAAAGAGTTGATAAAGATGTACACCTAACAGGTAAATCGTCTAATTTTCACGATTGTCGCTATTCTAAAATCATTGTTCTTAGTTTTTAACTTAATAAGCTGATTCTTATAACTGTATCGTATGTAGATGTTTTTGGTTGTCTAATGGCTTTACAACCAATTGAAAACATCACTGTGCAAAATATTAGAGTTGAAAAAAAGCGAGACCTGCAACTTCAAAATACTAGGTAAACCATACTTCTCTTAAACTATAATTACATGTTTATACATATATACCCATATAAAAATTACATAAATAGTTTTGACTCCGTTTTGCAATTGTAGAGGTGAACAAGTTACAGTTACCCTGTGGGCAGAAACTGCAACAAACTTTCAAGAAGATGCATTAAAATCACTTTCACCTCCTGTCTTCATTGTTTTGACTTCACTCAAAGTGAAGAAATATAAAGGTTATATCTTAACAAAATCTAAATGTTATCGTTTTTCTTTTGTATTTATAATTGTTTTCTTTGTATTTATAGGAAAACCTGTTCTGGGAACCACAGGCTCAACGGTTTGTATTTTCAATCCTGATATCCCACTACTTTCAGAATATGAACAAAAGTGAGTGCACAAATCTTATTTAATATTTATTTTCGTTTTTAATTTTATAGTGTATATTCTTGGACCTAAAAATTTGAAACTCAGGTTTGAATACCTCAAAACACCCATTGAAACTCTACCAACTTCTGCTGAAAAATATGGGAAAAGTACTACTATCGTTGATTCAGAACAAAAGACAATTGCAGAATTGCTTCTTCTTGATCCGACATTAAACAAGGTCAATCCACCATCACTAAATTATCTCATATTTTGTCAATTGTATTATGCAACTACTTTGCAATTGATTGGTTGTTGTAATTTGGAAATCACATTGTTTCTTAGTCTATACTGTGTTGTGTATACAAAGTGTCATGTTGTTTGTTTGTTTCTTCATTTATAAGCTTCAACACAAAAAATTAAACAATTTATATTTTGTGATTCAATATACATTTTCCAAATGTCATTTCATGACCAAAATCTATATTCTACTTTATATTTTGTGTGTAAATGCATTTTATAGGGTGCAAATGTCATGTTTGTGATTTTGTTCTCAAAATGTCATTTGTATTTGAAAATTTTATATCATACCAGAATACAAGTTTCATGTGTCAAGCAACAATTGTCGATTACGATCTGACAAATGGATGGTGGTACAAGTCGTGCCCGTATTGCCACAAAAGTGTGAGAAATACAAATGAAACCTTTCAATGCTTTGAGCATGGGGTGCTAAAAAAAATGCCTGAACCATGGTAATTTCCTAATTTCTTCTTTCTACATTGTTTACATCTCTTTGCAATCAATATTGTTTTTATTGCAAATTTTTTAAACTGCAAAACACATCTCATGACATTTTCATCTCTTATTTAGGTTTAAGATGAATTTTATTGTGGATGATGCCACAAATCAACTCAACTTTTTAGTGATTGGAAGGACTGCTGAAAAACTTTTGGGTATTTCTTGCCACTCTTTGGTCATAGAAGAAGGCTATGATGACTCTTCTGTCTTGCCACCACAGCTCCAAAAATTGGTTCACAGCACAAAAAAATTCCTGCTCCGTTTTGGAAATCAAAACAATGAGTTTGGCAACACCGACTTTGTTGTTCATGGAATAATTGAGGAACAAACATCAGTTGAACCAAAACTTAGTTCAATTGTACCACGTACACCTGCTAAGAACATTGGAAAACAAGTTATTGATGCAACAACCCCTCTCCCTTTTACTACCCTTGAATCTCAGACTCAACAAATCCAATCAGCTGCAATAAACAAGGGTGTAAAAAGAGCACTATTTGTTGAAAATGAACCTTCAAAAGCTCACAGGTTAATTTTTCCTTTTCAAGTAATGTTGGTATTTCATTAAACAAAAACATCATGTATGCACTTTATAATGCTCATTTCCATATTTTTTAAATTTGACATGTATTCACAGCAAACATGATGAGGGGAGACAACAACTGTCTACTAATTCAACCAGAATCTCAGCAGAATTCTCTAACTTGGTTGTCCCAAAAGTTGAACCTGCAGACAAAAGTCCGATCAGTGCTTTAAGAAGTAGATCACAGGCAAAGAAAATCAAAGACAGGTATAGTGACATATTGTTTACAATAATCTATGCCAACTTGGACAATTACTTACTTTTTTGTTCTATTTTGCTGCTCAGTGTTGGAGATGTTCATTCGCCAAAGAAATGAACTATGGAAGACATCGTGATGGACTACTGCAAAGGATCAAACATATATATTTTTTGCTCATCCCACTAACATGGACATATACTTTTTGCGAATTCGACTACTAAAGTCAACTAATGTACATACCATAAAAACATGTTTATTATGTTTTGCAACTGTTGGAATGATACAAACCCCTGCAGAACATGTATTTTGTCATGTTGTATGAACAAACAAAATATGTGTAAACTGCATGGTACTTCAGTCTCTAATGCAAAGACACTATATTTCGTCCTTGCAACTATTGTCAACGTAAACTTTCATTCAAGTAATTTTGATTGCATGCTGACTCTCAATATTGACTTAATACATAAGCAATGTAAATGAAATTACTTTTTCTATAGATCAATTCACCCATATCTTGCTTTTTCTTTCATTTGGAGCTAACTGTGTAAATATGTGATTTTGTAAACGTTACTCATGTTAAACATACGTTCTCTAACTTGCTACATTATTGAATGCAATTATATTACTAAAGCATTTTCAATCAATTTTCTATGAATATTATTCATCATCTAAAAACCCGCAGCAAAGCGCGGGCATTCATCCTAGTCTTATTCTAAACCAATTTGTATTTAATTTATTTCGACATTTCATTTTCCTTTTTATTTCGTACGTAGCTATTATTATAATTATATTGCAAGCTAAGAATTATACTATTCCCACGTGAAACATTACAAACTAAGGACTACTTTACAGGTCGCGTGAAGGTCAATTGTTTGTCTATTTATCTTAGAATTTACTTTCAAGAATAATAAAGTTAACGATAAAAGCCCCAAATATTTAAACCTTAACAAAAAAAGTACTCATATAACTTTGTTTAATGGTTATGACAAAATTCAAAATTTTCTGTTTTGTTTGTTTAAACAGAGTTTTTGCTTGGTTAAATGTTCATAAAATAAAATAATGTAGTATATTCAACAATGCAAAATCTATTTTTGAAAAAAAAAGAGAGTAAATTCATGAATTTTACTTGGTTAAAAAAATACATAGATTACAATATAAAATATTTTAGAAAATAAAGAATACCTTAATAAATTTATAAGTTATTAATTAGTTGAAAATTAATAAGGTATTAGTTAATTGATAAATTAATAAATTATTAATTAACTGATTATTTAATATTCTCTATATTTATAATTTTTTTTCCTATAGAAGTTTAATTATCGTAACTTGCGACTAGCTGATCTCTTTTGAATTAAAAAAAAAAAAAAAAAAAAAAAGAAGAAGAAGAGAAGTATTCTACCTTTTATCTTTTACAAAATTCAGGCATGTATAGATATGTTTGGCAAACAACAAGATCTACCTTTGTCTTCTTAGAGTTGAGTCTTAGAGTTGAACTCAAATTTTCATATATATGATAATTCATAAATTAGGAGATTGTTATTAGTATTTAGTATTCTAATAGTCATCCTACATTCTTATTCTAATAGTCATCCTACATTCTTTCTTCTTTTACTTTTTATCCTGGAAGAATGCAGAATAACTTTTTCAAATACTATTAAACATGGGGCGGATCTGTGACACCACTTTTTGTATAACTATTGACTCACATTTTTGTGGAACCTACTCTATAATGTGTTTTAATAATTGAAACCATTTATGTTTTAGAACATCATCAATAGATTATCCTTACAAAACATTAGATAAGTCGAAAACCATTAAGAAATTCATTTGTAGCGAAGAAAATGGATGAATACGGCTCTACAAAGAAACCCTAAACCCTTACTCCAACAGTTATATAGGTTCAGATTTAGGTAGTTTTTGGTAGACATGATATTTGAGGGGCAGACCTAAAACATAGACACTTAGTATCGTTGAAATATATTACAAAGTAGGCCCCACAAAAACGTGCGTAAAAATTAGTGTAAAAAAGTGGTGCCACATATCCCTCCCCAATAAGAATTTCCAGAAAAATATGTAGGGTTTACATTTTCATATGATTTTATATCCAAATCAAAAAACAGTTCTTTGAAGTTAAGTCAAGGGAAAAAAAAAAATGATGCTATCATCATGAAACAAAAAAACAAAAACAAAAAAACAAAAAAAAGTATACTTGAAGCAATCCAAAACAAAGGTTTCTTTCTACTCAAAATTTTACTCAAGAAATTGCCACAACATCCTCCTTTGTCCAATTACATTATTGGGAATTTGGAGATTACAAAGTCATAAAAGGCTCCAAATATTTCTTTGATGAAAACAATAGCCTTCCCAAACAACTCCACCTCTGCAAATTTGTTAGTTTTAGTTGTTGGCCAGTCCTTGCATCCAAGACACCAACCGAGAGAGAGAAAGAGAGAGAGAGACCCAATTAAAAAATTTGGGAAGAGAAGAGAACCGACATTTCTCTTCTAATACACACCCAAATCTGTGATTCACACACCCAGTTTCATACCAATTTCCTCTCCCTTGGAGTGCAAGAAGGCTCAAAAAGTTCTTGCAATGGAAAAGGCAGGCAGGATTATCAGAAAATCAGTCCACACATTCCTTCTAAACTACCAATACTTCACCTCAATTGCAGCAGTCATTGCCTTACCATTCTCAGCCTCAGTTCTCATCTCACAAGCACTTCTTCCGTCTAGCTCCGCCCTCTTGCCCGCCGTCTACAACCGCCTGCACAGCCTTTTTGATGCCGCCGGCTTCCCCCCCTCCTTGGAATTCTTCACCATTCTCAACAACAAGCTCTCCCAAACCATCACCTCCTCGATCTTCACATTCCCATTCTCCCTCACCTTCCTCCTCATAACCAAAGCTTTTGTAATCCAATCTCTCAGCCACCACCAAAAACCGAATACCTCGCCACACCCATCGTTTCTTTCCACAATTTCTCTCTACACCCCACTCCTCCACACTCATGTCTACAACTCGTTTTTGATCCTCTCTGCCAATGCAACAGTGTTTTCTCTCTTGTTCATCGCCTTCAATGTCCTCGAAGGACTCGGTTTCTCTTCTCGGAACACCCTCCTCTTCTTATCGGTATCTGGGGCAGTTCTGTACTCCATTGTTCTTGCCAATGCACTCATAATATGCAATCTTGCATTGGTTCTATCAGGTGCACAAAAGAGTGGCGGTTACTTGGCACTTCTCAAGGCTTGTCTTTTGATCAGAGGAAGAACTTCAACGGCTCTCTGTCTTGCTCTGCCTGTCAGCTTAACCCTAGCTGCAGTTGAAGCATTGTTTCAATACCGCATCGTACGAGCTTATCATTTCGCAGGAAAGCTTGGATCTTCCATGGCTATGGAGGGTGTTTTCATTGCTTATTTGTACTCAATTCTTGTTGTTCTTGATACTACTGTGAGCTTTATGTTCTTGCAAAGCTGCAAGCCTAGTTCTCGGCGGATTGAACACAGAGACGACGAAGAAAGTCGTGGAGATTTGAAGGCTGTCAAAAGTGCTTCCATGAAAGTGTTTCCATGAATTTTGGTTCAAGAAATTCAAAGGACCCTTCAAACTTCAAAGTTCAAACCAATCCATTTTTAGTTCTTTCTTTGTTTATACAGGAAAGAATATAAAAAAGGCATTGAAAAAAAAAAAGAAAAAGAAAAAAAAAAAAGCTTATTATTATTTTATTCCAATTTAATTTAGTTGCTTTGTTAAGTTAGACTGTCAACTTTAGCAGTGTGGATGATACATTTAGGTCTCTTTGTTTCTTTATACTTTTTTGTTATTCAAGTTAGTTTTGTGTTGATTTATTTATTTTCTTTTAAATTATGGACCAGCAGTTGACAGATGCTTATAAATCTTGATTAGTTTTGTGTTGGCTTAGCATTAAACGAATAATATCGGTCATATTCCAATGTAAAAGTACTGGAGTGATTGAGCAATATAAAATTTACATCTTGCAACCGTTTATAAATTCTTACAATTCATGCATGAAATTTCATAGATGTTTCGGCCTGCGTAAATTGTTCTCTAATTGTGTCTGCAAAAGATCTTGTGAAAACTCGCGATCGCATTTTTTATGGCATTTTTCCAAAAAATGTAGCGCAAGGATTTTTCATATTGATTTTGCGAAAACTACAAAAATCATTCGAAAACATAATTTGTAAGCATTTATCATTGTTTGATATTTTATAATTTCTGGTGTCTCTCGACCTCGCACCATTATTTTGTAATTTCTCTTTTCTCGGGCTATTATCCCCTTTATTTAACCAAAAAAATACATTTCATGAATGAAGTACACTTTTCGACTAACAACCATAAGGAAACAACAGTCAGTTTCTAAAACCAGCCTATACTTATTTTACAATTACCCTAAAAAATGAAAGAAATTCCCCGTCGTTCGTCTAGTTTCTTTCTGAACCTGATCACCTATACAACGCCTATCACGACGGGGTCTCCTATCCAAAATTTCAACGTAACGAGGAACTAAATTATATGTTACACGAACATGAATTGAATTCTAAACTACAGAGAGAGGGGTTAGCGTGATTTGTACAGGATTTAACGGTACAGCAGGAATGCGGGTGCTTTACAGATCCCAACGGCATCTTCCTTGGTGTGTGCTGTACATTTTATGCCAAACGAATGGTGAAAGCCGAAACCTGATCGCCTAGGCTGAACCGAGACTCAACTTTGCTCTCACAAGGATGCCAGAGGGGACAGATCCGACATCATGATGGCAGCGGAAACCAGATTGCCTCAGGGAACCCTTGCTTCTCAATTAATGGATAGAACTGTCGAGTGAAAGCCAAGGTCCGGTCTCTTTGTATGATATCCCGCATGATTGATCAGTTGGCGTGATCATCCGATTGAACATCTTGTCAAGCATGTATAGTTAAGATTCATGCATAGTTCACAACTTCGAATGCTGCAGGACTCGACCAGTTGCCCTTTCTGCCCTCATCCAAATAAATCTCCAAGGGCTTTCCGTTGCACAAGCTCTGAGAAAGGGATTCCAACCAGGGTCCTCCTTGCAACTAGTTAGGAACACTGCGACCGAACACTGGGTCCTAAAAGCAAGTATGGCAGGAGAGCTCAACTTCCCATGTAGCGATAGAGTGACTATAATCTTCACCTATTTTGGTGGTTTTTTTGTGAGGTTAATGCCCTTGGCCTTTTCCATTTCAGCTTCCTTTTCGACTTTCTTCTTCTCCAATTCAGCCTGTTTGACATTCTCTTCGTGTGCTTTCCGAAACAACTTAACGAAATTTATGAGAGTCACAGTAACTGCAGTCATCAAAAATGGGTTTTTAATATGATGATAGTTAGTTTCAGAATGTCAACATGAAAAAAGTTAATTACAGATTGTGCGCATCCAGAAAAAACCCCGTCCCATAAAAAACATAAAGGTTCCACCGAAAACATAAACTCTCTTACCAAATCCAAAATTTAAAAACTTAAAAAACCTTCACCCCCATCCACTACTAACCTTGCTCAAATGGACAGCGGGCGGGATCCTCACCAAAATACAATGCAAGTGCATCTGCATTTCTACCCTGTCCACCAAAAGCAAATGACAATGCTGAGATCATAAAATACAAAATAAGACCGGCCACAAGGACACAGTTGATAATTAGCGTATTACCACCACAGAATATAGGTTCGTCACAGATACCACTTCGGTCTCAGCAACAGTAATGAACTCTTTCAATGTCTAGAAATTCAACAATAAAAACAAATACCAAAAAAATTGTTAGGGAACCCATAAAGAAACCAGAAGAAGAAAAAACTGGCCTTTTAGCATTA
Organism: Pyrus x bretschneideri; assembly: GCF_019419815.1. Classification (NCBI taxonomy): domain Eukaryota; kingdom Viridiplantae; phylum Streptophyta; class Magnoliopsida; order Rosales; family Rosaceae; genus Pyrus; species Pyrus x bretschneideri. The sequence continues at coordinate 2,701,080 of NW_025999579.1, read as the reverse complement.
AAAGGGAAAGATTTAATACCTTACGGAAAACCTCTGACACAGGGCCATCATTTTCTGATGCTGTCAGCTCCTGATTGAGCTTTTCCAACCCCTTGATTATGGCTTGCATTTCTTCTGCTAAAGACTTCAATTGTATCTGCATGGAAACAAGATTTGTCACATACAAAATTCAACTAAAATGCTTACAATTAAATTAACACCAAGGAAACAAATGGGCACCTTTGTTGCAGGTTCCAGGCTGACAAGGTCCTGGTGAAAATCAAGAAGTCCCGGTGATTTAGATGCAAGGATCTAAGACACAAGAAAGCCAACCCTTAGAATCAAAATTTGATGGTAAGTTCTGCTTACACAAAAGACACAGACAACATATCCATCTGAGAGAAAACTTGTATCCAAAAACATTTGGCAAGAACGAGAAATTTTGCACGCAATCATCTCTTATTTGTTAGTTCTCATCAGACAATAACGCATGAGTGTCAATATATTCACTCATAACCCAAAAAAAAATAAAAAATGAAACATACCTTACAAAGATAATGCATGAGTGTCATCTTACTAGTAGACGCACGCGTATCATAGAGCTTCAGTAGACTGTCTAACTTAAACCCAACAGCAGCACCTGTACAAATAATTTAACAACTCATATCATTTCACAAAGGCTACAAAAAAATAAAGCTAAGCGCAGATAGGAATTTAAAATGGAATACGAAATAGTTGGTTTCAAATAAAGGATGCTTCTGCCGGTAACTCTTAATTCTCCAGCATGTTTCACATAATTTATCTTAATACTTCCCAGTCTACAATAATACGTTATCTTAAAGTTCTTACTTTAAGCAACATATAAAACAACCTTCCTACATGCTCTAAAGTCAACAAACATAACAAATTCCAATATAACATACCCCTTGCAGTTCCTTGGTTCAATGTGTTCCCTAAAAAAAGAATCTTCTTCATAATCTCCTTCAACTTAGCAGAGTTCCGAACCTAATTTATCAGTAAAAGAGTAGCTGAGTTAATATCGGTATCTATATACTGCAGGAAGTGATTCATTATTAGTACTGACATACCTCCTCACATGCAGAGTTTACTGTGTTCAAACTTCTTTTAAATTCCGAGACCTGCAAAAGAGGTCAAAAATTAGATAATGATGCAAAGAGAAAAACATTGGGTCACATTTACTAACATCAGGAACAAAATAGCACATACTACCAAACCTGAGTGCCGAACTGAATCTTGAAAGAAAAAACTCTCATCTTTGACTCCACCCGAGGCACTTTCATCAACTCCAAAAAATACTGAAACATTACAAATATACAGAGACTTTAAATATCTGACAATTAGTTATAGCTGTAAATATGTAAGGGAGATTACAATCCAATATGCACTCAAAACATCTGACACATAACTGCTATTATTGAAATTCTCCGAGCAACATAAAACATAACAATATTCAAAAACTTAAGTTTATGTAATGCAGAGCACTACTATCACAAAAGTTGGGAATATCCCCAAGAAACTAATCTGAAATGATTCCACCTAACCATTCAATAAAGTTTATGTAGTGCCTCACTAATTTTCTTTGTGGTTTTCCTGTATCTAATTAAGACACCGATTAAACCAATAGAAGTGTAATTTAGCATCTTACACAAGGACAAGCAAATTATATCCCTTAAAACATTACAAAACATATCATTTCTTGGTATTAGATGGAAAAATTCCATATATTGTACGCAAAAAGAATTTGGTCCATCTCAAAATCTTTTATTTTTCAACAGTAAAGGGAAATCATTTATTGATGTTTACCGATTATCAGCCATCTTCAAGTCTTCCATTGCCGCCACATTTACAAGTGTAATAATATTGGAGGAATATTTTTAAATTAAACTGAATAAGTGGTGAATGGACTAATCTCTGTCTCCTTAATATTATAAATTAATAAAGCACAAGATCATGGGGACACAATAACATTTAAGTCATAATTTATAATATTCAAAATCTGGTCAAAGCTTTTTTATATGGCACAGAAAAGGCCAGCGACTTAGAGCATCTCCAATGGGAGATGCACAATCCCTTGAATGTGTAACATACATTTTTGGTTGGCCGGAAAGCTCCAATGGAGATGCAAAATATCCATCTTACCATTGGAGATGCTCTTATAGTCATTAATCTACTAAGACAAATACTTCGAGAATATACTATGATCTGGTTATACCTTTTCACACTTCCCCAGGGTCTCCTTGTCACCAGTGTAGTTCTAAACGACAGAAATCACAAGCAAGAAAATATATAATTGATGAGGAGATGGAAGTCATTTCAGATTGTAAAAAGGGACTATAACTGTGCAAAAGGACTATAAAAATAACCAACAAAATCATTAAAAAAAAAAAACAAATTGTAAAAACGAATAAAGGCCACACCTTAAGAAGTTCCATCTCTTCTTTAGTAGGACAAAATTTAATTAAATTTTCCACCTGATCAACATCTAATACTGAATCATCCATTGCTAAAACGGCAGCCTGAGAATGTGCATATAAATACATAATCAGCTAAGTATGAAAAGTGTTCATTTACAACATCAGCATTAAAAACATTAGGGAAGTAAAAGCCAATTGAGAAGACTCATCGGATAAGCAAATTATCTATATTCACGAACCACAAGTAAGAAGAAATTCAACTGGATCAGCTTACCATCATATCAGGAAGTGGCATCTTAACTTTTGTGAGCATAATTTCTGTGTTGTTTGCCCTTCTCAGGTCAATCTACAATGTGGTACAAAGAGAATCACAGTAAGAAAGTAGAGAAGTAATAGCATCGGACATTATATTGAAAAATGAAGAAAAAAAATATTCATCAGAACAAATCTCTGCTTTAACGAATATAGCCAACACGCAGCATCGTGCACACCCAACTTATTAATATAAGTGCAACTATACAACAAAAACTCTGGCGACATGGAGGGATGGATGATAGATGGTTACATTCTAACAGAATGATCAAATCCCATAACTGGTAGGAAGACCCAGAAAGTATAACAGGAAAAGAATCCCCTTTAACAAGCATAACTTTAAGAAGATATGATTTTACAGTAAAATAACCAATTGTACAAAATTACCAGTTGGACTTTCTCAGGTTTAGAACCAGCAGACTTGCGGCGCCCTCCAGATTTATCTGAGTTTGCAGGCTTTGGAACTATAGCAGAGAAAAGGCTCTCTATCTCTGACACATCAAATTCTGGCTCACTAGATTAAAAGAGAAGCACATTAGTGATTTGAAATGAACAATCCGAAACAAAATACAAGGTTGCATGTGTTAAACATGTAAGATCCATCAAATCGACAACATAACTTTATGGCAGAAAACATGCTGCTAATGGAATGATAAGTTGAAAAATAAGATGCAATACTTTTGAGTCTCTCCATGTCTTTGCAGTTCCTCCCACAGGCTTCCATGCAACGCCCTTGTCACCTTGCTCCAATGTAGTGGTTTACAAGAGGACCGTCGGGGCGCTGTGGCAGGTATCCCACGTCCGCGCCCTCTACCAGCAGTAGCTCCTCTGGCACCTAATGTGGGTGGCGGTGGAGGAGCACCACCAGGAAGTCCAGGTGGAGCAGGAGGCCCAGGAACACGACCTCCTGGAGGTGGTGGTGGAGGTGGTGCTCCAGGCAGTGAGGGAGCGCGACCTCCACTTGGAGGTGGAGGAGGAGGTGGTGCACCATGTCCTGAAGGTGGTGGAGGTGGTGGAGGTGGCCCCCCATGCATTGGAGGGGGCGGTGGACGTGGGGCACCATACATAGGAGGTGGCGGAGGAGGTGGGGCACCATACATAGGAGGTGGCGGCGGAGGGGGGGCCCCCTGCATTGGAGGTGGTGGTTGTGGTGGAGGTGCTCCCTGCACTGAAAATGGTGGTGGGGGTGGTGGAGGTGGAATTCCACATAATGGTGGTGCCGGTGGTGGAGGTGGAGCTCCTTGCATTGGATGTGGTGGGGGCGGGGGTGGCGGTAAAGCTCCACGTAATGGAGGTGGGGTTGGTGGACGTGGAGTTCCTTGCATTGGAGGTGGTGGTGGGGGTGGGGGTCGTGGAGGTGCACCACGAGTAGGTGGTGGCGGGGGAGTAGGTACTCCAACTCCAAAAGGCTTGGATGCATTTGCAGCAAAAGGAGGTGGAGGGGGAGGTGGCGGTGGTGAAGTTCGAGAACTTGCCACCATAACACAAGCAGCTGAAGAGTACCCAACCTTCCAAAGAGATGTAGAAGGCTGTGGCGAAGGGGCAGAGGGAGGTGCAGGGACCAAAGCTATACCAATATTCTGCGTGCTAGATGATGAGGCATAAGGAGGTGGAGGTGGAGGTGGTGGTGGTGGCAGGGGAGGAGATGGGAATAAGGACGAGGCTGAAGAGGACTTTGAGAAGACAGAGTTAGCACTTAGCAGAGGTGGCAGTGGTGGCGGTGGAGGAGGTACAGCTACCTGTGACAATGGGGTAGCTGGTGAAAAAAGCATAGGAGAAGTGTACAATGAAGATATTTGAGACATAGGTGGTGGAGGGGGCGGGGGAGGGGGAGGGGGAGGAGGAGGAGGAGGTGGAGGTGGAGGTGGAGGTGGAGGTGGAGGTGGAGGCGGAGGGGCCACTACTGGTGCATCAATATGTTCTGTTTTAATAGAGGAAGGTTGTGTCTCTTGGATTGGTGGTAGTGTTGATGGCAGGCAGGATGTGGATGCCTCTGTAAGTGTCTCTGGTGCAGACTTTGAATGCTTCAAAGGGTCCACCTTACCATTTTTCAGTTCAGTTTCCACATCCTTTGAAACCACAGTTCCAGAAGAAGCTTTCAATCTAGCATTTGCATTTGTATCTTTTGAAGAAGCAGTACTGGCAAAACCAGCTGGTGCACTATTATATCTTGATGGTGGATAGTAAACATGCATTGAATTAGTATAAGAGCCTTTGTTAGGGGGAATCCACCTAGATACCGCATTTGGTTTTGCTATTTTTGCCGAAGTGCCCTGAGTTTCTTGTTGTTTAGTCTTCTGTTTTGCTACTGTAGTTTCTGCACCTACTTTTGCGTTAAATGAAGGCTGTCTCTTATAAGCAGGTGGCTGCAATCTCTCAGATTTCAGTCTAGAGACCTCAGCACTTGGTTTTGATTGTGCAACCTTGGTCTCTAACCCCTTCCTTGGACAGCAGTCTTCTTCATTAATTATATCTTCCATCTCTTCCAATTTCAGACACCCCTCTTCTACCACTTCCTTAGATCCAGTATGACTCCGCACATCAGCAGCAACTGGGATGAAATTTGACTTCATATCTCCATCATCCACAGCAATGTCTTTCACTGCATCGACATTGGAATCCACCTCATTGAGCTTGTACTTCACATCGTCAACAGCAATGTCCTTCACCGCATCAATATTAGAATTTGCCTTTCTGTTCTTTCTGTGCTTCCCATCATCTGACGTACAGTCTACAAATGCCTGACGATCTAAATCCTCCTTCCAGATTTTTTTCTGATCTATGTCTTTAGGAGTATTGTCGTGAACCATGGAAGTGTCTAAATCCGCCTTCACTTCGTGTGACTCCAATGCATTGCTAAATATCTCTTCCACCTCAAAAAATTCCTCGGGTGATGCATTCCCTGCCTCGCTTTCTTCACTTGCCACAACTGTGGTGATATTAGGCACAACAGCATCAGCGTCCAGAAAAAGTACCTGATACAGATTTGAGTATGCATTTAACTCCTATAGCTTCAGAAAAGGACACCCATATAAGAATAAACAATGACATACCTCTGCTCTAAAGTCCTTTGGAAACTGATCCTTGGCATGCCAAAGAATATCAATATCATCACGACCCAGCATCAGTATATTTGATCGTACAAATGCTGTATGGAACATAACCCGGAGCATCATCTCCTCGCGAACCAGATCTTCATCTAGGTGGATGCATTCAAGAACCACATCCCCTCGAACACGGCAACGAATATCAATTTTCACCAGCACACACTCTGCCTGTGATTAGGATTCATAAGAACGCTAAAAAATATATCATCTTATTCATCAGATTTTGTTGCATGAAGTAGACATTACCTGTACATAGAGGTGGGTATTCTTTTCATTCCTTAAAGTTGGAAAGAGAAGCTTAGAGCTCCTGTTAGCTGGTGTAGAAGGATCTTGACCAAAAACACGTATAAAAGGCCTGCAACCTTTTCCGTCATCAAAAAGCGGTAGATTTCGAAGTATCAGACAATCCAAAAGTAGAGGTGTATCTGATGGAGGCCATTCAGAACCCAAATTTCGTCGCGAAATGTACTGAAGATATCTCATCTGCGAAGGCTGTGGGTTTAAAGGAGATAAAATATTGAGAAGTTCCCTAGGAGCCTGCTTGTAAACCATTTCAAGAGTCTTCTGCTCCCCACTGTATTGTTTACGGTACAACAGAAGACCCGCAAGCATAAACGCGAGAACAGGCCATCCTCCTCTTTCACAGTGCATCAACAACACATTCTGTTGCCCCTCCAATGACAACCAACTCTCACTCGAACGAAGGAAGTGATGAATCATCTCTAGTGGCAACAGCGGGCACCCCTCATATTGCCGAGGGTAATCCATTACTGTCATGTCATACTGCGTAAGCACGTCGGAAATTTGGCTCCTCTTATCCCCTTCTCTGAAGTTAAACACCATGAAAGAAGCATCTGGGAAGTAGTCTTGCAGCTGTGCTACAATGCCACCCAAGTATACTTTGTACTCATCTTCTTCCAACACATCGGTCGAGAAGCAGCAGTCGAAAACTGCAAAATTCGGAGCCAAAACAAGTTAAAATCAATCCACATTACACTAAAAGGTTCACAATTTTGAGCTAAGACAATCCACAAACATATATAATGAGCGAAAAAACAAAATTTGATCGAATTCTAAGCAAATTCAATCGCATTTCAACAAGAACCCCAAAAAAAGACTCTGAATTTCCATCAAATTCAACCGCATTGGCCCAAACATCAACAGATTGAGCACAAAAAGACCAGAATTTGGCAAAATTCTCAAGAAAGACGAAACGGCGACGTACCGTACACCCGCTCGGAGATCTCAAGAAGCCGATCCGGCGGCTTCCGATAGAAGAATCGTCTGAACAGCGCCATCTGATGGCGCTGTTTCTCCCCCGATCGGATCCAAAACGGTAATCGAAACCAGCTCCAATTGGATCACAATTCCGATCCCTAGCAATATACGCAGCCAGATCTCGCCGATTCTTCAACGGTCCAAAACCCGACCCGAACGAGCCAAACCCTTCCGGCGAAACGAAAATCCCGAAAGAAATCGCCAATTGAGAAAAAATCAAAGGGGGGAATTGAATTCCCGAGACGAAGTGAGGGAGTGGGGGTTTTGGGAAGGGAAAGCAAAGGGAATTCTAGAGAGAGAAAGAAGAGAGAGAGAGAGAAGATAAGTGGACTGAGAAGGAGAAAGCAGCTACAAGACCCGACCCGTCTTCTTCTCCTTGTCTCCGTGGGGGCACCTCTGTGTGTCTTCTGCAACTCTCGCTTTCTTTTTTTATTTTTTGTTTAATTTAATTTCCTTCTTTTTTTTGTTTTTCCGTCTTTCGGGTGGGGCAGCGCGGCGGAGGGGGGATCGGCCGGCAGCTGTCCGACGTGGCAAATACGATAGTGGTAAATTAATTAATTGATGAATAAAATTCGTTATGAGATAATTAAGACCACTGTCACTGTCTGAAAAGAGAGAAGATTACGTTTGTGTCGGAAAAAAATTTTCTTCGGATCTCTTCCATCAAATTCATCATATCCATTTAATCATTTAATTCAGATATTTAAAATTTGATCAAACGGTCAAAATTATTATAACTTTTAAAGAAGTTCCCTGTTTGTAGATGTTGGATCAAATTTCAAGGGTTCGAATTGATTGATTAGGTGGATTTGATAGAAGGGATCCGAAGAGAATTTCTTTTCGTTTCTTAGGTCTAAGGTAAAAACTTTTTTTTTTTTGGTATTTACAGTTTAGTCAAACTTATGCTTTCAACATAGAAATTATTATTCATCATGTAGTACTAAGATCTAATTATATTCATTTTTACTTATAAGTGAGAGGTCTTATATTCGATTCTTACTAAAGGCAAGTTTGAACCATATTATTATTAGCCCATTGTGAGATTAAGTTCACCCACTCCCCCTTAATGTAAATAATATCGTTTGTTCAATAAATAAATAAACATAGAAATTATTCATGATTGACAAGCATTGAGAAAGTTTACTTCCTTTTAAGAGAAATGTCAAAGAGACTCTCCTAAAGTTTTGAATTCTTCATAGACTCTTTGATATCTTACAATTTAATATTAATTTTTCTAGCAATCTTATAAAATAATGTGCTGAAAATATGAGACAACAAATTGCGTAAGAAAATTTATTTTTTAAAGAATCTGCTTAAAATTTTTCTCCTTTTATTGCAACAAATTAGTTGGGTTGGAAACTTAAAAGTGCTGCAAAGCAACGACTCAAGTTTATTTCGAAACAATCATTCTCAAGATAAATTAAGAATCACATAATTAATTTGTGTGATCCGAGTTTTGTCTTCTTTTATGTATTCCAACTATGAAGTTGTTTCAGAATGGGACGATTTACTTCGAAATTTCTAAGGTACATAATTATTTTAATTTGCTTTGATTTACCATCCAAGAATTTTCCAAAGTCTAAGTCCCAAATGTTCATCTTTTGAGGATAGTGGAGTAAAGAAATTATATAATCATACCACATAACGTTCCAAAAAAAGGTCATGTCGTCGAATAGCCAATCCCTATGTGCGCGCAGTGCGCTGACTCTCTCCGCTATCTGGGTGACTTTCTTTGTGCCAACATGATCCTCTTCGGATCGTGAAGATTTTAGAAATTTATAAATTGTGTTCGTTTATTATATATTATGTGATCAATTTTTATTAAGATTGTTTATTTTTAATTTTAAATAAAAAGATTAAAAATAATTTCTGACCTTACGATATACGATGAACTGAAAAGATTAACAAATTCTTGGAATCCTCACAAAAATTGACAAAATTAGTTGTGTCGGAAACTCAATAGTGCTGCAAAGCAATGACTCAAGTTTATTTCGAAACAATCATTCTAAAGATAAATCCAGAATTACATAATTAATTTGTGTGATCCAAGTTTTTTCTTTTTTTTTTTATGTATTCCAACTACGAAGTTATTTTCAGAATGGGACTATTTACTATGAAATTTCTAAATTCTGGTACATAATTATTTTCCAAAGTCTTAAGTCTCAAATGTTCATCTTTTGAGGATAGTGGAGTAAAGAAATTATATAATCATACCGCATAACGTGCCAAAAAAACGTCATGTCGTCGATTAGCCAATCCCCATGCGCGCGCAGTGCGCTGACTCTCTCTACTGTCCGGGTGCGACGCTTTTGACACGTCATCAGATCAGATGGCACTTGTCTCATCAAATCAAGACATTTCTTTTTCAGATCGGCTTCTCTGTCATTCCACTTCCCATACACTCTCATTTTCTTTTATTATTTTGTGTAATCACAGTTAAGGTATGTTAATATTTTATATTAATTTTTTTTATAAAGATAATAAGATAAAAAATAATATTAATATAAAATATTAACATGATTTAACCGTGACCGTACAAATAAAAGAAAATAAAATTGTATAAAAAATGAAAGGGTAGAGTAGCTAGGTCCTTCTTTTTCCTTCTTCTAATTGTACGTTTCCGTTTCCCGAAATGCCTTTTACTCGTTATCGACTGTACGACAGCTTTTCAGTCCCGAGGGATGTCGTTTAGCACTTGGAGCCGGAACCACCACGTGATTGCTCTCTCACGTGTATTCGTTTGGACCGTCTAATTTGTTTTCATTCGCGGTCCAATCACCGCCGTCCAATCTTTTACTTTCATCCAATTCAACCAATGGACGGTGACAATGAAATATAGGGTGGTGGTCAAGCAACTTTTGTTATATAGTAATAATCTAAGACACATCATGTCATAAAAAATTAAATCAAAAATCATTGACTGGTTGTTAGTAGCCTACTCTCCAATTTATATGCGCAAGATGAAGCAATTTATCTTGCTGAGCAAGATAAAGCTCGCACGTTATTTTGATTTGTGATTTTTTACCATAAATCATTGACTGGTGCTGATGGATGTTTACTTAGGGATCTCCAAGGCTTGTTTTGTTTGTTCGGATGTTGTTTCTTAGTTTTGTTTGGGATTTTTGACCACATTATTTACTTAAGTTGTTAATTAGAATGTTAATAACTTTAAATTTCCTTGTAACCAAAGAAACATTGTCATTACAGAAATCAGAGGCACATGTTGGGGTGAAAAGCTAGGACCACTAAGGCAATGAGATCCAGATCCAGATCCACGTGGCGTACATGCAATGCAACTGATTTATCAAAGGAGGCAGATTGTCTGCTCTCTTGAATGGGTGCCCTTCCTATCCATTCTTATTTGTGCGATCACGGTTAAGTCACATCAATATTTTATATTCCTATTGCTTTTTATCTTATTATCTCTATAAAAAAAATCAATATAAAATATTTATGTGATTTAACCGTGATCTCATAAAATAAAAAAGGATGAAAATAACACTAAACAGGACGGCAGACAATCTGCCTCATTTGTCAAAACATCAGAAACATGAACGGTGAGATTACAGTGATCATCTTAAAAGGGCCCCACGAAATGATTACAGCCACTCCGTGCATGCCATGTGCACCCTAGCATATTCTGAGAGAATATTTTATCAATTGGGGAGATGATTCGTGAAAGCGAGACCTCACCTTCTAAAACCTTCACCATCATGTGTTTGTCTTAAGGTAATTATTATGGTAACAGTAATCCCAATTGCTTCAATAACTATTTTTGATAACCACTTACTTTAATTCATTCGATGGTACTGATTAGGGATTCGTTTGAAAACGATTTTAGAAAAAATATTGTTGGGTTCTAAAAGTACTTAAAATGTTTCCTGTAAGAAGCATCAGCGCTTCAAGTACTTTTCGAGAATTCACTTGCATTTTTATTAAGACTTTGATTCTAAAAATACTTTCATCAAAAATATTTTTAATCATTTTAAAGATACTTTTAAACGAGTGCTAGTACTAATTATTAAGTAACAGAACGGTGTTTGTAATAAGGACTATTTTGGTGTTGAGCAAAGCAAGGGTGTGAGTGTTGATTGATAAGCCTCGCACATGATGTGCACTGTTAACGACCACGTAGAGGAGAAAAACTTTCATGCGACAAGAATGTTATGGTGATAATATCTTAAGTCAATCATTTTTATGTGATGAGTTTAACGTATAACAATACGTATTTGGCTTGAAATATTGTCATAGAGACAAAAAGATGCAGGTACATTTCTCTAACTAGCTCAAACAATTGTACGTTATGAATTGTACTTTCTTCAAATTAAGCTGTTAACATTGCTCAGCAGTTTCTCATGCGGAATGCGATCTTATTAGTGCCCGTTAGGTGTGGGTGTAAGTGACTAATCATGCATTGTATTTGAAAAAGTCAAAACACATAATAATACGTGATTAACTTAAAATATCGTTACGGACGTAAGTTTATCTTGAATAATAGACTAGCTCTGACAATGATTATGACTTGAAGGGTTTGAGTGGAGGAAAACCAGATAGACCCCTTTTTTATCTATGGCAGTGACAGATTTGGGCCATTGGTTCCTTTTCATGTCCCCCCCTTTACAATCATGGAGGTTGCAGAGCCCTTCACTCATGCTTTAGTTTTTCATCTTACGTTGTTTTCTATTTGTTTTCATCCAATTGATGCAAAGCTTACAAGTTGTAGTTGTAGCTAAGGTTTTGAGATATCTAGTAGAGACTTACATGAGATGGGGACACCAAAGACACATGCTGAAGGTGTCCCGAACTTATCATGTCTCCATATGTTTGAACTTTGTTACACGACGACACATAATTGATTTGAAACACCATCACCTTTACATCATTGTTTCGGTGAAGTTATTCCCTCAATCACAGGTTAAAAGCTACATGAAATCGAGTGCACTCCTTAAGTATTTGTCTCTTTCTTCATGTCTCACGTACGAAGTATATTGTATAGACCTGATTTCAGATAAGTCTCTCTCTCTCTCTCTCTCGTAGGACTTCCATTCCGTGACATGAATACACGGTGATACAACATCATGTAAGTTTTTATTTACATACGGTTGTTTTACTAACACGGAACACCACAACAGCAGTATACTCACGCCTTCGAGGTCTCCATCAAATGAATGACTTCCTAATCCACATGATAAAAATTGGATTGGACTTAAATGTGAAGTTGGATCAGTCTTAAATCTAAACGTGTTTCAGATTTTGGGCCGCCAAATGTTGTATGCGTGCAATAATCTGAGCCTGTCAAACGTTTAAATATGCAAACCTGCTGCGAGCTAAGAATCCTTCCATTTTTGCTGTTCTTTCACTTCAAGACTCTTCTGAAAGCTGAGAAGTTCAGAAGAACCAAAGCTATAACGATACGAAGAGAGGCCTGATGCCCTAACCTACGAAACAAGAAACTGTACATGGCTTTTCCTCGGAAACCATTGCTACGAATCTATACATTAGCCCAACGGGACTTTGACAAAACAGGAAACCAAGAGCTAATCAGGCAACAAACAAAAAGTTTGAACAAGAGAAAGAGACCATGCTTTCCTCCCCTCCCGAATATTCTAAGGTGGATCGGTAGTTTCTCTGCTTGCTTTGTCACCGAGTTTGTGGCGGAGATTTTCACTTCCTCAACTAGTATATGCAGCCACCTAGATGGAAATGCCAGCAACCAAGTTGAACTCTTGTATAATCTGTTTCTCGTCGAGACCTGTTTCCTTTTCTGGTTTACTCAAAAGTCTCTCCATCAGACATTTACTTCCCCTGCTTCTTACCTGCAATTCAAAAGTCACATTATTTAGCCAAAGACAGCCATTGCAATCATCACCTATATTTAGTAAGCTACATGATAATGTAGTAATGTACCCCTCTCCATCCCCGATCCACTAGGTCTGTGGGGAAAACCAGAAGATATATGGTAAGTTAGTAGTGTTAGTCCTGTACCTCTATGAAACCATGAGTTCCGGGTCGCCCTTCTGATGCGGCGCTCATGTCTGTCCAAAAATTCATCAACTCTATACGGTTGAGACAACAAGGGTCCAGAAAATTCAACCTTGTCTCCTTGATCTTGAACTTGAAACCCCTGTTACAAAACCAATATTAATGAGGTTAAAGACGCCAGGTGATCATATATAACATCACCAAAAAGAAAATTTGTTTGCCTTACAACTTGTATTCAACTCGACCAAAAAAATGAGTAACTACGAAAAGCTAAAAGATAAATGAGACGGTATTCTTGTGGTGTTCCAGGTAATGTGAAAACTGGGAGTTGTATGTCGAAAGTCATATAATTGTATCTGACTTCTGTATTTACAAACTTACTGTATCACTTTTAGCTGCCATTTCCTCTCTCTGATAAAGTGCCAATGATAATTCCTGCGAATGGTACTCCTCGGAAGCATCAAAGGAATCTGGATGCTCAAGCTTGCCCCATTGTTTCAGCATCGCAAGCTTTGCAATCTCGTATGAATCTTGCCCTCTAGAATCTGTGCACCCCTTGTACGTAAGTTCCCCATTTTCATGCCTTCTTGGGTCAAAGTTGCTCCTTGTATGCACTGTGATCGAAGATTCTAACGTGTTAAAAATGTGTCCTCTTGAAATAGACCGAGTATGAGATCTTCTAGCCTCATCTTTTCGTCTCTTTGCCCATGCAAAGCCACTTGATGTAGAAACCTCTAATGGACCGGTGAACGGAATGTCTCCTTGAGATGCATTTTTTACATGCGAAGAGTCTTCTGCTTTACCAGCTGACGGCTTTGGAAGCTCCCTACCTACTATTGAATTATCTTCCTTGAGAATATGTCCATTACTGCCATTAATTTTATAAGAACCTCGAGACTCAGCTGCCAAGTCCTGCAAGATAAGGTTGAGATTATCAATAAGAACCTTCAAATGGTTACCATTAAAACACACAGACCCGCGAACAACATACAAGAGAGAGACCTCTGCTGGTGCCAATTTACTAAACCCAAGTGACTTTCTTGCTGGCTTTCGTGTTTCAGATCCACGAACTCGCCCACCAATTTTTTTCCTGAAAATTCAGCGACCGCACTAAATTTCAATTTTCATACTTTGGTGAGGACTACACTAATTTTTTTCACACAAGAGAACGAGAACCACTCACCTATTTGCCTCCTCCCGGTTGTTCGCATCTATCTCCTTGCTAGGTGGGTATATAGGCAAGCTTGACGGATCGCATGCATGAGGCTTCATTTTGAAATACTGAAGTGGGAATAAAGAATACTGTATTAGGAAAACCTGAATGATGAGAACCAACGCATAAGGTACATATTACATTATTTTGCACGTTACCTCGGATGCAAGAGCGGAGGAGGCAGTCCCACGCTTGTGTGGTTCTACAGAAAGGAGAGTCTCTAGTAGGTTCAAAGTGGCTGCAGGAAAATCTTTAAAGGTATCCCGCAGAGAACTATCGTAAGGTTGTTGTGGTTTAAATAGAGTGGCGTGAGGAAGTTTGGACTTTTTCCAGTAATCTTCTGGCGGGGAGCCACAAAGCTTGAAAATCTTGTGTAATTGTTCAACCTGTCAGTGGAAAATGCATATAAGAAATCGAACAGGAGCACCAAAGCAAAGTATGGCAACAGCAATCCTTGTACAACTTTAGATGCTTACATAAAAGAGGACTAATTAACGCATCCGAAGAGAATCAACGTGTTAGTTCTCATAAAAATATGCACTAATTAAGAGAATCAGATCTTTAATTTTTCGATTTATGCAAGCATAACAGAGGACTCCACATTCTGACTATTTTTCCAAGACTGATAAAGAAAAGCAATGTATTTCGATTCGTTAATCACCTCTGTTCTCCCTTGAAGAACAGGTTTCCCCATTAGTAGCTCTGCAAACGCGCAGCCAACACTCCATAGATCTATAAAAGCTCCATAATCAGTCGATCCAAGCAAAAGTTCAGGAGGACGATACCATAGAGTTACAACACGACTGGTTAGGGGTTGCTTATGACCGGTATTACAGAAGTTTGCCAACCCAAAATCAGCCACCTTCAGAATTCCTTCATTGCTCACCAGAAGATTTGATCCTTTTACGTCCCGATGCATTACACCCCGCGAGTGACAATGCTCAAGTCCAGATAACAGCTGCTTCATGTAGCATTTAATCTACAAAATACAGCCAACATCACCAATTTGAGCTTCAACATGAACGGAAAGATAGACGACTACTGTGAAGTAGAACATCATGAAAGATGAATCCTACTAAACTAGCATGACAACTATTCATAAGAGAAATGGAAGCAAACCTGTGCCTCACTGAATTTGATGTCAGGGTTAGACAAGAGTCCGGTAATGTCATGTTCCATGTACTCGAACACAAGGTATATGCTACATGATAATCGGGAAGTAATTAAGCCCTCCAGTTTAACGACGTTTGGATGGTCAAGCCTTCTAAGAATCAAGATTTCTCGTGCCATAAACCTGACGCTTTCAGGCTCAAAATTGTCAAACCGCACCTTCTTCAAGGCAACTATCTTCCCAGTTTCGAGGTCCCGTGCTCGGAACACACTACTGTATGTACCCTGTCCAATCTATTCAAGGAGTTGCGATCGAATAAGAACAGATAAGAAGAAAGATGGTAAACTATCAAGAGTAACAAAACATATACCATGTAGATATAGTTTCTACAATTCACAATCAATTAATACTTGCAATGAAGAATACAAACAATAACAAAAGTTAGATTATAACGATCCTATCGAAAAATATATCATGTAGATATTCCGGGACAGCAAAATTAACCATGTCGAAGGTTTAGACAAGAAAAAAACAGTCACAGAAACACCAGTTTGGATTGGCCTTGCGTTTTACCAAACAATCTGCAAATGGTAAGTTGTTGTAAGCTTACTCCGATGCACGCCATCAATTTCAAGCAAGTGCTTAAAGTGTTTAGCTTTTTAACCAGTCGATATTCTAAACTACTCTAATTTAGACGGGATCAAACACAGGTTCAAAAACTACTCTAAACAAATATGCCAACTTTGTAAGTAAGTGTAAGAAGATGAAGTGTAAATGTCTCACTAGCTACATTGAATTTTAACGTTTGTGCTCAACATTTTTGTAAAATCCAAAACTTTTTTAAACAAAAACCAAACAATCAACAGAAAAACTCAAACTTCGCAAACAAAATCTAATAAAATGAGTGAGAGGGAGAGAGAGAGACTCACTTTCTCTAACTTCTCATAGGCATCGGCACGGAGTGGGACCCACCCTTGAATGGCTTCGCCGGCGACGGCGCTGAGCCAAGTAGGCCAGCCTGCGGCCACCTGCTCACCCTCCACATACTTCTGCAGATTGCTCAATCTAAAACTCAGAGACTCGGAATAATTATTATTGCTCTTGTGACAATTCCCGCCACCGCCGCCGCCGCCGCCATTCGAACTCGCTCTTCCTGACTCACCCAACTCGCTCCCGCTCAACTCAGCCCCCTTCTTACTCTTCTTCTCCGCCTCCCCCAGCCCGACCCGACTCCGACCCGAATTCCCCACATTGTCCCTGAAGGCCCCCGAGTGGTCGAACGCCGGCGTCACAGACACCGCTTGCTTCGAGCTCACGCAACCCATCGCCGGGCGCCGACCCAATTACCATGCACGACCCACCCGCCGAAATCTGGGTGTATCGGGAAGCCGCCGGCTCAGCTCGGGTTGGAAGTCCGGAGCAACCAACTAGGGAACCAACCAACTGGTTTGCTCAAAACATCAAAAATGGAAAATGTAGAGCTGGAATTGAGGAGCAAACAGAAACTGGGTTTTATACAAACAATCCAAAGATAGAATGTTCGTTTGTAATTATATTCATTTCATCACTTGCTTTCTCTCTCTAACTTTTTTTTTTTTGGCTTTTTTGAAAATTTAATTTTCCTTTTTTTTTTTTTGCGGTAATCGCGGGGATGGGGATAGAGGATTTTAATGCGCGGTTTTCTTCATGCAGACGGAACAAAATGTATATGTGCCCTCCTCGTGCTGCCAAAATTTGAGTCTTTTTTTGTTTTTTTTGTTTCTATAACACAGAACGATATTTTATACTAATTTGCGTTAAAGAAAATAAAAAAAATGTTTGAATCTGGAATGCAAGATGTTAAAAGATGAAGATTTTAACTATCAAAGCAATTTACATGCAGTTTTCTTTCGTTTTTTAATGTCGCTTGTACGTGGTATTTCTCCTCACTCCTTAAGGGATGAAAATGTCTTAAACTTAATTTAAATTGATAGCAAGTTTCGTATTTATTTATTATAACTAACTTATTGTGTAGCTTCACACAAATATCTCACTTATTCAGCTAATCATACCGTTGTCTAAAAAAAACGATACTAATCCACATTACGTTTTGATTATGTTTTTTCAAGACGTAAAAAATGTTACTTTTCTTTGCTTTTTTTGTAAACAAAATGAGAACGCGTCATGCGATTGCCAACGGGAGTTTTTGTGGGGACTGTTCTTGTTTTGTTTGCAACCATTTTATTCTCTGCTTTTTGTTTGCATTGCTATTTTTCTTTGTTTCCATTGCTAATTTGTGTGTGTTCAAAGTTATTGAGGTTTGTATTATGTAGGCCACCATTAGGCAGCTACATGGGGTTGCATATTGCGCATGGGAGGGAAATAGACTGGCATTACACAAGTGGGGTCCCAATCAAGTTTGGGGATTGGGAGCTAGTTTAGTGGTTGGGTCATGAGTCATGAGGTCATGAACTCATATATGGGGTAGTTGTTGTAATGTTGACCAATGGTATATGTAATGGGGTTGTGATTGTGTTTTGGGTTATATAAATTGATTTTGAAGCAACTAGTTCTTGGTTTAATGGTAGTTGTATTAATTTAGCTGGTAATGTTTTAGGCTCGATTCTTCTAGGTGCAAGAATAATACATTTCGTAGTTTAATTTAATGTTGATAGTTGTCTCTACTCGTCTTAAGTTCGACTGACTTACTTTATTAGTATTTGTGATGAATTCAATACCTAGTTGTAACTAGCTCAGTTAAAGTAGTCTCCTAACACCTGTCTTCACTTATCTCAAATTCAACTCACTTAGTTTATTAAGACCTATAACGAAATCAATATCTAGTTATTATATAGTTATGACTAGCCAAATTACAGTGACGTAATTTTGTCGCTGGTGTGGTGGCGGTAAAATATTTATACAAAAATCATATATATTTCAAAACCAAATATATCTTATTTTGTAAAGTCTGTTTCAAGCTTTGGCATTGGAGTAGGGGTTGGGTTTGTGGATAGATCCAAGAAAGGGGAATGGAAGGAAAGAAAGGGAGTTGATTAAAGAAGACTTTTGTTTTTTGGTGAACGATTAAAGAAGAATTGGAAAGCAAGAAAAAGGAGAGAGGAAAACTCGAACAAAAGACCCTTCCTTCTCCATGCTGTTCTTTTGCCCATCTCCCACTTCTAAGTTTCTGACATTTCTTATGAGGCCTTCAAACTTCATTAGTCTCATGGCCCCACATGTTGAGTTTGATGGTGGGATCCACTCAATAATTGGGACAAAGCATCTCTATGCTTAATCTTAGTTTAGGAATAAAAAAATGATAAGAAGACTCTCTCAAAAGTGAGATTTTTTTTTTTTATGAACTTTGTGTCATCTTATATTTTTTGCATAATGTTTTATAATGTTAGCACGAAAATTAACGTTAAATTGTTATGTGATAAAAGTCCATAAAAAATCCGACTTTGGAAGAGTGTGCATAACATTTCTCTTTGCAGTTGTAGCTCAAGTTGGTTTGCTGCATCTGCCCACCAAAATGAAGAAATGAATCATCTTAATTATATTATCTGTTTTTATCTCAGTTTGGTAGGAGTATCTAAGTCCCTAAATGTAAAATTTAATATCATAATATCTAAATATTGATGAGTGAGATTGACAACATTTCATTTATTGAAGGAGTACATTTTTTGGGTGCTGAAAATAAATGAATAGTGGGGTTTTCACAATTGACACTTTTCATATGATGATTTGAGGACATACAATTGATGAGATGTGAAAAAAGTAGTTAGCTAAAAAGTAAATATATTTAAGGGCATGTCTGAGAAAGTGAGGAGCAATGCATAAATGTAAAGTTGTGATCTACTCAAACCACATCTCAATCACAAAGTAAATCCAAAGCAATTATGCAGTACAATTGATGTTAAAAGTAATTTTTCTTAGTTTAATATACATTGTCGGCGTATTTTTTTTTTACAATTTAAGGGCTCATTTGAAAGCTTATTTAAAATAATTAAGAGTGTTTTTGGAGAAAATGTTTTTTGGTTCCAAAAGCAACAGGAAATACTTTTCAAAGTTTCACTAACATTTTTACTAATTAAAGATTGGTCTAAAAAACATATTCATCAAAAGCGCTTTCAGCTATTTTAAAAGTACTTCCAAATTAGCCATAAAGTTTCGAGTCTAATATGGTATCAAAGTTTTAGTTTTTTCATGAGGTTTCGTTGTGCCGTGAATCTGTCTCTACTTAAGCTTTTGAGGCTTAGTAGTTATCTAATATGATATTTCATGAGTTTTTGTTGCGTTGTGTATCTTTCTATGGTTAAAACTTGGATTCCATGAGGTTTCGTTTTGCTGTGCATTTTTCTAGGCTTAAGTTTTTAGAGCTTAATCTTATGGAGCACGGCAGTTGTCTAACAATGCTAATCCTTGATTTTCAAGCTTCCCAGTTACAAAGATAGCGAAGCCGACCTTCTTAAGTCTGTTCAGCTGAGGTTTAACAAATACTTGTTGAAGTGAGGGGTCTGCTGCTTTGGTAATCTACGTGCAAAATACGCAATATGTTAGCTTATTTTTTGGTTTCCACCAAACAATATATGCATGGAGTTTCGTACGTTCATATGACATACACAAAAATAGTATAATCTATATCAATTTTACTATTATAATTAGCTAGCTGTGATGCTACAACCTGGACCAATCCATCAATGGGATGTATGTATTAGCTATGCATCAGGATTCTTTCCCCTCGTATTCTCCTCTTCTCCAGTCTCCCCTCTCCCTCTTATTTTTTCTTTCTTTCTCGCTCTATAATGAAGACAACATAAAATGTTGTCGTGGTTTAATCATGATCATTTAAATATGAACAGACTCAAGAAGAGGGAAAATGGAAGAAGAGATAATTCTACTTCATGGCTATAACCTTCTAATTAGTTGGTTAATAAGATTATGATAATCCAACTTTTACGTACTTAAATTAAGAAATTGGCATGTGATGTGTGTGCATGCCAGTTGCCACCACTACCTTGAACTCTGACCCTTAAGGTATGATTGCTGCTTCCCATGATCCAACCAAAATCTCTAGCCACTCATCGATAGCACTCACGCACCAGAAAATATAAGAATTTGGTTATCATATATTTTTTAATTTACAAAAAAATAGGTTATCATATTAATTTGTTTTTATTAATTATCACATTGAGGCAAAGAGCACCACTAGCCCTAGAGCTATTTTTACATTGACCTAAGGCTTACTTTTGAATATTTCTTGATGACCTTGAAACCTACTTTTCGTAAGAAACCCCAAACCCTAATTCTGAAACTAGAATCTTCTTTTGGATATATGACCAATTTTTCTTCAAATGTCTGAAATTTCTAAGTTCAGAAATGAACGGTAAAGTTTTACTCTAAATGAATCAAATGATAAAAATTACTTAAAAAATTAGACTACTTGTTAGACTTGAACTATAAAAGACAAATCCGGAAACCAGATTGCACAGTTAACCTTAAAGAATTAGGGATATTTGATGGGGTAGTTGAAGGTAGGTCTAGTTGCATGTGTGTCACTTACAAAGACCATATAGTTCAACGACTTCACTCATATATAATATGATTAAGATCATGGTGTAAATATATTAAGAGGAGCTAATTAATCAACAGCTATATTTGTCCTTCTTTGGTGAATACATTTTTAATATCTTATTTATAGGCAAAAGATAGAAGAACCAGTAGGACAGGTCCCAGACTAACAACGACAAGACAAACAAATAAGTAGATGTGTGGTTTTTTGGTTCAGTTATTTAATTATGCTTCTGAAACTGTTCACTGTTAATCATTTTAATTATCTTGTAAAAATAATTTTGTTAAATTGAAGAAATCACTAGTTCAAATGGAGAGGTTCATTTGACAAAAATACTCTTAATTTAACAAATATTTTTCACTGAAGGATTCAATTGATTTACTGTGGACAATCACATGGATCACTACTATCGATTTTAAATCTCAAGAATCAAACTAAAGAATTATGCTAATCTCAGAGACCATTTAAGTTAAAAAATATATTTAAATTATTTTTTTACAGATATTTTTGACTCACAAATAATAAAAAAAAAAGAAGAATATATATTCACGAATATGCTTTTAGGTTTGGTTGCATGGACTTATCAAATAATAATACGCTTTTAGGCTGTTAGGTTAGGTTAATTATCATTGTTATAATTAAAGTTACTCTATATATAATGTCAATTCCAGTAGAACATAACGAATATATATATATATATATATATATGACGGATCCGTGATATCATTTTTTTACACAAATTTGGCATACGTTTTGTAAGATCCACTTCATTATGTATTTCAACAATCAAAATTGTCTACATTTTATAACATCATTTATAGATCATCCTTATGAAAAATTAGAAAAATCTAAAACTATTAAGACGTTTATTTAATACCCAAAATTGATGAGACACATTATTAATGCATTCTACAAGTTTTAGTAAACACAAGATTGAGAATCATACTTATTCACATACATGACGAGTAAACGTGCCCTCAATTGCGCCCAAAATCAAGTTATTTTGGTAGTCTGGTATAATCTAGTATCAAACTTGCCAAAAGATATAAGGTTCGCTTGAAAGTGCTTTCAAAACAATTGAAATCATTTTTGATGAAAATATTTTTAGAACCAATTCTTAGTAAAAACGCAAATGAATCTTGAAAAAGCATTTAAAATGTTTTTGAGATTCAAAAATATTTTATTTAAAAACGATTTTAATCATTTTAAAAATATTTCTAGCTCATGCTCTAGTCTCTCCCTAAAATGAGCTTTAAGATTCATGATTGCTTGGAGCTAGACTTGTACCGCAGTCGATGGGTCAATGAAGAAGGTAGGTCTCAATGGAGACATGACCCATTATTCTATTATGTCCCCTCTACATAATGTTCCTACTATTTATTTGGTTTAAACTTTATTCCAACAACCTTCAATGATTAGACGGTGGTGTAGCATCAATCGTGCATGCTTAGATTTTTTATTTTATTTTTAGAGAATTTTTTTTGACAATTTCTTGATTTATGCGTGTCATCTTTGCGGAAAGGCTATGCTAATTTTCTTTGTATCGTTCCAATTTTATCAGATGTCCCTAAAGGGACTGCATGCTTAGACCTTAGAAATGCTTGAATTAGTAATGTCCCATTCACTAATCATGTATGCTAAGATTTTATTTAACTAAGTAGGAAGTTATCTCATGTATGTTAAGAGGCGGAAACACACATGAAGGAGAAAACAAACTTTAAGAAAATATATGGAGTATTTAGAACTAACAAAAGATATAACGCAAAACTGAGTGAGTGGTGTTTTATGATTCATACAGCTGACCTCACTTAGTGGAATAAAGCTTGGTTGTTAATTGTTGTTGGAAGAGACGGAAGTAGACACGAAGGAGAAAAAGAGATGTGTTGTAATCATTTTCGTAAAACAATGAGTGATACTTCAACCGTTTCCATTGACTTAAGCAAGATAAGAAAATTGCCTTGATGGGGGAAGATAAATTCCAAACATTATGTCAATGGCCATGATGGTACAAGGAAAGTTAAAATTTGATTAACATGTCTAATCAGACATTATACAAGTTGACCCAAATTTGTGTGCAGGGTCACAAGTTGAATTGATGAACTCACTTTAAGTCTTAAAAACTAGTAATTGGGTGCTAAAGAGCCCAACCTATGGCAACTTGCAAGCAGCTGTTTGGTCTTTCGACTTGTGCTGTCCAAGCATCTCGGCTACAGTTCTGCATCGGCATTGGTTTCCTGGGCGGATCACGTCACCATATACGGCCATTTCGATTATGTCAAGCGCCTTATCTGCAAGTAAAAGAGATGTGTGATCATGAGATACGAGTCTCACCAGTTCTAATAACGAACTAGCTTCCAAGTAGGCCAGAATGAACACCAAAATACCACTAGGTTGAAAGCAATGTGCCAACAAAGAAAATCACAACTGTGTTGACTCGGATAGAAAGGCAATCAGAAGTTCGCACAAATGCTTTTTGAATGCTGAAAGATTCAAATTACTCAGAAGGTTCCTCCTCTTCTCCATCATTTTATGAAGTAAATCTTGCAATAGCTGGGGTCTTGGAGAAAGCGGCCCAAGTTGAAATTTTCCATTCCCTTTTCTTTAAATTTGGAATTCGTTGAATGATTTACTTTGTATAATGAACAAATAATCAAATCTAGGTTTATGAAAATATTCCGATAACAAGATCTGCTGCTCTTTATGTTCAAAAACAAGCACTAGGAAGTCAAGGATATGGGGAAGGATCAGGGGAAAAGGTTTTTCTGAGAATAATTGCAGAAGGTAATTATGAAATTAAGTGGAATCGTCGTTATCAGAAAAAGTTCAGAGCAAAGGTATAGCCTAAACTACAGTGTGGCATTTTCACTTTGAATATAAGCTAGAGACAAAGTGCATCCCGCCCTTCTGCTTAGATAATTGATCATGAGTTAATGTCTCTAGACATAAAGCTCCGACCTTTTTCCATAACGAAAGGCATACTAGAACAGTAGTACGAGTGAACCTGGGTAATTTGTATTTCTGATTTCATATTTACACCAATAAGAATATGATATGATGTCAATTCTCAATCGGGAAAAATGATGAGGTTATGTAGCTCAACAAAGACCAAGCTAGCCAAACTTAACCCTTCAGTCCATCCTATAAACTAACCCACAACCCTGTTAGCACACCTACATTGTGAACAGTGACCCCCGACTGGAACATTTACAAAGCATTGGACATACTGAGACATAAAGTCCTAGTACCATGACTAAAACCAGTATTGTACATATGGACCTAAAACATATATTCTCATTGCGAATCTTTGGACACTTTAGATCAGAAAAACAGGTTATAAGAATTGTTCAAAATGGTGACAAATTCCGGATGACACCCATAATTGTTATCAATGGAACGTAGGAGCATCAGGTCACGTAGATTCACGAAACACGTTCTAAACTTTGATTATAGTCATGTGCACTTGACTTGAAAACAATCACCCCTAAAATCATTAGATACGAACAACAATGATGAATTGTGTTTATGATTCAAAGACAAAACCATTATGCTCGACCCAATAACCACAATTCTGGGTTCCAAACTAAATAGATCAGAACTCCGAATCTAATATTAACAGTGAAGAAGAGAACGCGAAAAACTTACCTGTAAACTTGACATCACAAGAGTAACCTTTCAATATATTTGTATCGATTTTGTCTTTGTCGGATTTGAATCTGTTTACCCTTGTTTGAAGAATCTGACAATTTTCTTCTGTGGATTCACCACCTACAACACAACCCCAAATCTCGATTAACTCAAACACCAAATTGGCTGACAGATTAAAGCCCACATTTGCATGTTTACTGCTGAGGAACAGCAAAGAAATAACTTCCGAAATTTTTTGCCTCATAAAACGCCACGATTTGAATTTGAACAATTCAAAAAGTGAAAAAATAATGTAAATTACATATCAATTAGAGTCAGCTAAGAGGGCAAGTGATTTTCAAAAATAAAACCCAATAAAAGCACAAATAACAATATCGAAATTCAGCTCAATTAAGTAGTATATGCACTAAAATGCTAAATTTCAAAATACCCAGTTCAAAAATCATCAAAAACCAATCAAATTATTGAAACTTTGCAATAAAATTGCTAAAATTCAAGATACCCAGTTCAGAATTCATGACAATCAATCAAAAAATTGAAACTTTGCGGAGAGAATTTGAAACTATCTAGTTGAAAAGAGAGGAAGTTCTGACCTTTGGAGAAGGGAACGATGTGATCGTACTCGAAGCAGAGGCAGCCCTGGCAGTTGCAGAAGCGCTTACAGACGACGTTGCCGGCGGGGTCTTGCCGCCACCGCTCAGGGTGTCGACCCGGCACCACATCCGCGTTTGCCCAGCACTTGCTCTTCGTTTTTGAATCGAAGAACCGTGGTCTTTCGTCACCCTTGCTCTTCGGCGAAGAACTCATCCCCCCCTCTCTCTCTCTCTCTCTTCTTGAACCGGAAGAGACACAGAATTTGAGAGTTTCTACAGAGAGAATTTTTGCCATGTCAGATCGCTGACGTGGTCCCGGCCGCCAATCATATTGTACCACTTGTAATAACCTCCCGTCACTTTCTTAGTTCAGATCTGATCCAACGGTTAAGGATGACACCCTCAGTCTCTCCCCTCTTTTGCTTTTTCACTTGTTTAGAGCAACTCCAGCGTTGGAGCCCTCCCTCCTGGCAATTCACTATTCAATCCACCTAATGAACAGTAATTGCCCTTAATGAACAGTAAGTAGCCCTGGCAATAGATTTTGCATCTCCACCGTTACACTTCTATAGCCCTGGCAATAGGCAATAAAATATTAGTATTTTTTTTATTTATAAAATTAATACAAAATAATTTTAAATGTAATATCGGATAAGATTTTTAATCGTTGTCGGTGCGCCACGTGTCATTATCCTAAGTATTATTAAATAATACAAAATAAATAATTATAATATGGATTTCTGATAAGATTATTAACCAATCACGTCGCGCCACGTGTCATAATCGGTTCACAATCTTTGAGGATAGATTTCCATCAGATTTTAAACGAATGACGGCATGCCACGTGTCATAATCTGTTAACAATCTTGAGACAAAGAAAGGAATGTGATTGAAAGTGGTTGAGAAAATATGAAATTGTTGTGAAGGTAGATGATAATGAGAAGGTATTTATAGAAAAGTAAAAACAATTTTTTTTACAATTTTTTTCAGATTTTTTTTTGAATTTTTTTGAATTTTTTACATTTTTTTTTGAATTTTTATTCAATTAATTAATCTCTGCCGTTGGATATAAAAAAATTTGAATTCCAACGCTCCAGATTGTGCCACGTGTCACAACGGTAACTTTTCAGATTTTTTAAACTATTTTTTCATTTATTTTTTAATTTATAAAGCATTTTAATATCCACCGTTGATCTCAGATCGAACGGTGGATATTAAATCTGACAGTTTTAAAATTTTTTACCGTTGAGATCTAACGGTCCACATTAAGTGATCGTTAAGATCTAACGTACCGTGGGAAGCCACGTGGCTTCCCAACGGTAACAGACAAAACTTTTTTTTTTTCTGATTAAAGTGTCAGGACGCGCCCCCACGCGCGGGTGGGGTGCACGCGCCTGACACAAAAAAAATTAAATAATAGGCTGACGCCACCCTGGCGTCAGCATGGCGTCACTCCCACCCCGGGCTCAAGGCCTGTCAATTCCTCACGGGCTTGGCCCTCGGGCCTTCCCCTTCCCCCCGGCTTCCCAACGCTGGAGCCGATCCACCTTCACTCGGGCCTCCGTTTTGGAGCTCGTCCCCCGAGCTAAACCCCACGCTGGGGATGCTCTTAGGGTATGTATTTACTTACAGAGAATAAGAACTGAAATCTGATTAATTCTTGCGTTTTCTGCGTTTATTAAAATAGAGGTAAGTGAACCACTCCTTAATTTTTTTAGTATTTACTTACAAGTGTATCATAAAATTTTAAGTTTTTTCTTGAAATCCCTAATCACATACTTAAAAATTAAGAATTAAATTGACAAGAGATGACTAGTTGATTTGAATCTCCTTCCTTACTTCTCCTATTGTTTGCAAATTTTGTTGCGCAACGTGATTTCTGCACATACTTTTTACCGATAGTTTGAACATTCTCTCTTAAATTCTTGTCCAATCTGATGAAAAAGCTAGGAGTCTGCATGAATCATTTTCTTTTTATTTTATTTCTTCAGTTTCGTTTTGTTTTGTGTTCACAAGTTTTGCATATCTGAATAGTATAAAAAGAATCGCCTGTCACAATTCTTTGTTTAAGATTTTCATATTTTCCAAAATATAACGAGTGTAAATTCGAAAAATTTCGCACATCCTCAAAGTTCTTCTACTCGAACGGCATCACTGATTCACTGGGCATTTCACAGGCATCTTTCGGCCTTGGTTTCTTCACACCGTCACCGAACCACACTACAAACGTGGATAATGCATATCTAGATGTGAGTCACATGTTGAATTTTTAATGTGTGTATATATATGGAGATGGATC
Source organism: Pyrus x bretschneideri (assembly GCF_019419815.1). Lineage (NCBI taxonomy): Eukaryota > Viridiplantae > Streptophyta > Magnoliopsida > Rosales > Rosaceae > Pyrus > Pyrus x bretschneideri. Next base: position 2,673,575 of record NW_025999579.1, on the reverse strand, counting down.
CATGATACTATTTTTTTACACAATATTTTGACCCAAGTTTTTCGAGTTTCAATAATGTATTTCAACAATCCGAACCGTCTTATATTTTAGGTCTCCCTAAAATACCATTTCTACAAAAAATCATTCAAATATGACACCATATAACTATTAAATTAAGGGTTTAGGGTTTCGTAGAACCGTATTCGTCAATTTCTTCACATTAAATGAATGTCTTCATGATTTTGAATTTGTCTAATTTTTTTTGTAAGGATGATTTATGAATAACATTATAAAAAACAGAAGGTTTGGATCGTTGAAATATATTAAGAATTGGGTCATTAAAACTTGTGTCAAAAGTTGTGCAAAAAATATGGTGCCACAGATCCATTCCCGTTGTATATACCATTAATTACTAAGAACAATTGGACTTAGCACATAAGTGCGCAGGCATATTCTTGTTGTCCATCTATATGTCACATTGTCCAACTACATTTGTTGCTCCCCATCTTTAGAACACAGAAGTGTTTAAATTCTGCCGAACGTTTCTGGCGATCAATCCAAAGCACTGGCGGAACATACACAGGAGAACCTTCGCCTTATTCTGCAGCGCATCCTCCAAAGCAAATAAAACAATGTTTCATTCCATCATTAATCCCCAGAATTCACATCAACTTTTCAGGAGATATAACTGACTGGGAAACATGGGGGAGACTGATACAAAACCAATTGAACCAGTCCAGGCTGCATTGTCCCTGTTTGAAGAGAAGAACGATCATCGGAAAACCCGGCTTTCCGGCACAGATGTAAGTGATCGTGTGTGTACACATGAACTGGTATGGTAACAGCCTAACAGCTCAGTTCTATAGGAAGATCCTTCCCTTTAAGTTTGAGTTGTAAAATATGCAGATGGTTTCCTAGTCCAAACTCATAGCTTCATTTTTTTTTTCTGTTTATGCAATTATGCTGTGTAGTTAAAGATGTGATGGCATAGTCAATTTGGATATAGCAATCTGCTCGTACTTTTGTAACTAAGTTTAAATCTCACTCTTCGTCATTGGATTACATTAGAATATTGCTCGAATAAAATGAAAACAAGTGATGCATGATCATTATTAGGTAATTTCTAGAATTAGTAGGGTTCCAAATGTGAGGATAATTCGCATCGGAAATTTAAAAGTCTTGCAAGAGTTTATAAGGAGCTAAGCTACTCCCACTATTGTCAATTGTTAAGGAGTTGTGCTCTATGTCACCCCAGTAAAATTATTCATGTATTAAGCTTGAAATTTTTCCACGCGGGAAAGGGGATGTGAAAGATTTGAACGATTGTCAGACATTGCAAGGTTAAGAAACTTTGCAACAGTAAAACCTCAACTTTCTTTACCAAATTTGATTTGGTAGTGCTTATGGAAATGTATATTTGAAGATGGTAATTAATACCAGAACTGATTTACTAAATAAATAAGGACAATCTGGTAGTTTGTATGTAACCATACTCTTGATAGGCTGTTTTGGCATGCAAATATTGTTCTTAAGTTTGTTGATTCCGACAATATTTTGCAGAAGGATAGTGAGAAAGAAAGAGAGCTTGAAGGTGTGTTGAAGGATTTGGCCAATTACAAGGTGAAGCTGGAAGCAAAAGATGCTTCCTACATGCAAGCCCTTCTCAAGCTGCAACACCACGAGTACACAGCGGACGAACTCCCTGCCCTCCTTGAAAACATCGAGTTCGAGAGAGATAAGTGCGTCGAGGAATGTAAAGAGGCTCGGGCGCAGATATACCATCTTGAATCCAAGGTAAAGGAAATGGGGGATCAGCTAACTGAGACTCAAAAGGTGAGAGAGCACCTCATGCATGTTTTTAGGGAGTTGAAGGCTACACAATCAGAGCTGCTTGGCATGGAAACAAAACTAGCGGACGCTAGAGATTCGGAGCTAAAAGCTCTAACTCAAGTGGAGCTAATGGAAACAGATTTCGTGATGGAAAATGAGAGGGTGGAAGAGCTTCTTAAACATGTCTCGGAGCTAAGTGAAGCCGTGGTTAAGTCAAAGGTTGCTGCTAGTGAGACAGATAAAGAGAAGTTGGCGATATTATCTGCGAAGGATACTGAGATTGAGTTAGCTACACAGGCTGCTCTTCAAGCGCAGGAGCAGCTCGAAAATTCTAAGAAACAAACGGTGAAGATGGAGGAGTTGGAGGATCAGCTACTCGCCAAGTCTTCGTTCATTGAGATGCTTCAGCTGGAGATTAAACAGGTGAATGAGAACCTTAGTTTCTCTGAGATGGCGTCTTCTGACGCGATGAATGACTTGAACCAGCTGGAAAAAGAGTTAGAAGAGAAGGAAAGAAAGATCTCGGATCAGGAAGGTTTCATCGAGGGGCTAGAAATGGAACTGAATCAGTTAAAATTGGAGCTTAGTGATGCAAATCAAGTGGCCAACAGCCTGAAGCACGACATTGAAGTTCTTACTGAGGATTTACAGAAAGCTAAAATAGAGCTTGATGAGATGGCGGAAAGGGAAAACAATGCGCGGGTTGAGATAGCAATGCTGGAATCTGAGCTGCATAGAGGGAGGTCAAAAATTGCAGCAGCAGAGGCAGCTGAAGCAAGAACCGAAAATGTTAAATCGGGGTTGTACCTTGCGATTCATCAACTAGTAATAGAAGCCGAGACTGCCAAGATGGAAAACAGAATGTTAAAGCAAGGAGCAGACAGCGCAGACGAAGAAACTGACGAACACTCTCCCCTTTTTTATTCCAATGAAGATGCTGAGGTTTCCAAAATTGGTGAACTTAAGGAAGAAGCTGAAGAGCGAAAGGAAGAGAATGATTCCCATGTAACAATTTCATTGAAGGAATACAAGTACTTGGTTAAGAAGGCTGACCAGGCTGATCAAATTCCTTTGTCATTGGTGGAAGCCTTTAGTCGTCAGTTGAGCTTCAGCACCGCAGGAGATAAGTCTGAGTTGGAACATTTGAAGAAGGAGTTGGAAGCTGCAATGGAAAAAGTTGCGCAATTCAGGAACCGGGCTGAGCAGGCTACTACTAGGGCTGATCTTGCCGAGAGAGCGAAAGAAAGACTAGAGGACCGGATAAGGATTTGGCGAAAGGTGAGGCAAAAGAGAAGAGCTGCTCTTGCTGCGCTTAGGGAGGTGTCTCTTCCTAAACAATTTAGCCCTCCCGCATATGAATCTCCAGATGAAATTAAGCCTCCTGCATATGAATCTCCAGATGAATTTAAGCCTAATGCATCAGAAGAAATACAAAAAACATATCCGCAATTGTGTGACGTACTTAAAATGAAATTCTAGCTGTTTTTCTTAAGATTAGACTTAGCTAAATAATTGTTCATGTGAGAAGCACATACTGCTTGTTGAATTCATGTATTCAGTTATCATTGTTAATTACCATTTGCTTGTTTCTAATGTGCTTTTCCTTTCCAAATGTATTCCTTACGCTTCCGTTTGCACGCGTTCGTCTTCCTTTCTTATTTTTAAGTGATCCGTTTCCTATGTCAGAAGGTTCATTCAAACATTTCAAACGATTGACAATTTGAGTACTCCGTGAACCCGGCTGCTATTGAAGCCCGAATGGAAGCAAGCCGAATTCGGGAACTAGAAGAAAGCAAGCGTGTTCAAAACATAAGCCAGTCGGAATAGTTACATTATTGTTCCAACTTTGTACAAAACCATTGAAGATTATGATTACCATCACAGGTCAACATCTGCAAATATCAAATCGTACTTGTGACGTGCATTCCCCTTTCTCGAAGTTTGACTAGAGGTTCGTTTCCTTGAATCCAACGTAATTTGCAGAAAAAATTGTAACCTCAGTTCATCTTCACAACCTGTCACATTGATAAAACCTACCACAGCATCTTTTACCCTATTAGGGAAATCTAAGCCGGAACGGATTCAATCTGAGGATTAGGAATTGCGAAAACTTAAACCCAAAAGTGAGTTAATAGATTTGGGCTTAACTAAGTTGACTAGAACAGTGCACTTACTTTTACACCTAAATTCTGATTCTCCTTCTCGTAGTTTACATGAATTTAGCGTTCTATCATTTGTCAAAAAAGGAAAAAGTCGACGTGGGTTTTGGGTTTCGGGTTTCGAGCTGTGACTAGCAGCGTAGCAGGCACGTAATTGGTAGGAGCCCTAGTGTGAACCTGTGAACTTAATTTTTCTCCATATACTACTACTGACGTCAAGTCTTATAGAAAGTTTGAACTTGGAAGGATTTGGAATGCAATTTTTAGACCAGAAGGGTCTGAAGTTTCTGCACACGGGTAGTGTGGGATTTGTTTTACATGCTTGACCATACTAATTACGTTGTATTTTGACTGGGATAGTCGTGACCCCACTGTCGTGGTAAGGACCAAGGAAAAAGGATGCATTAGCACTCTTCTTTTCTTTTTCTTTTTCTTTTTTTGTTTTTAAGAAAACCTTGACCAAATGACAGAAATTTTATCAATAACAAAAAAAAAAAAAAAGCTGCACTTAATCATGGGGACATGAACTTAACTTGTCATGGTATAAGAAAAAATATAAATAAAAAAAATAGATAAGGAGGACATAAATTTACCCTTTTCGCTCCCTATGTCTCACTCTCCATCTGTATCTCTCCCTCTCTCTCTCTCTCTCTCTCTGCCAATCTTGTAACAATCCATATGCCTCCTCAAATCATCACCATATCAGCTCTAATTCAAGCTCCACTGTACTGATTTAATTCAACAATCAGTCATCAAACCATTGAGTGTGTCTGTGACAACTGGGTTGATTTGTTCATTGTATTTTTATTTTTAATTAATAGTTAACAAGGTTAAATCGCGTTAATTAGTTTGAGGACATGTGTCAAGCAATGAGTTAAGACACGTGGAGATCAGAAAGAGTTTTGGAGGCCGAAGGTTTGGACTCGTTGATTACCTTGTAATTTCATTTTCCATAATTAATTAACAAATACCTACAACTTGGGGGTGCATGCTGTCACTGTAAGCGTGTGAGATTTTAGTATAAATAAATTTACTTTCTGTGATTCTAATTTCTATGACCTTTGTCTCCTGTTGTATTAGTATCTTTGTTGATCTTTCTTTTGGCTTTTATTTTTCGACCTCAGTCCAAAACCATATTTTTGCATGGAATTATTAAATGGCCAATGGCCGGCCATCAAAATTCAAAACCCAATTAAATATTTTCTGGAACTTTTGGCCGAGAGCGTAAAAGTAAATTGAGCTGCAAATATATATGATTCAAATCTCTAAATTCATTAAATATAAGAGAAAAATAACCCATTTCTGTATGTCCAAATTCTATTACATCATCATCTGTAGAGGATAAGTGCTTCAATTTTATTTTTATTTTTTATTGTGTTGTTTTCATACCCTTAATTTCTTTTTCTTTTTCCATGAAAATTTATGCAGGCAAATTTTAAAAGAGCTTCCTTATGTGCAACAAATGGTTCTCTTATTTTTATCAGACTTATTATATGCTTGAGCTTGACTACATTGTGCTTGGCATTTTCTTTTATTTAACTTATTTATTTGAATGAGTTTGCGATAGTTGCAGTGATGACAACATAATTTTTTTACTTTATAACTGAGACGCGTCCAATATTAATGAGTAATAAAAAGTAATATAGAGTAATAATATCATTTACATCGGTGAAATCCTTGTGTGAAAGGAATATTTTCAGTTATATAAAGATTTTCCAAACCACAACACGTGTGACTAGATCGGAACAAAGGTTATCTGATGCTCTTCGTGTCACACCATACAAAGATAATACATAGTTGACAATAAAAGTCTTCACTTTGACTATGAACTTGTTAATTACTCAACTAGAATATGATAATCAAGCAAATTAGGGACCACCCCACGTCCCTTTAAGTACATGACTATGCTGTGAATCCAAATCCACGATCACGACCGCTGGCCGACCCACAGATGCCTTTGAAAACCTCCAAGCACGAGAAATTGTTCGGTATCTTGAGAAGATAGTCTGGCATTTCAAATATCAAAATACAATTGAGTGAAATTTTTTTTTCTAAGTTTTTAACAAATTGTGTTATAATATTTGTAATATCAAGCTGTATTCTTAACACACTAAAAAATCTCCCTAAATACATGGGCTTGTTTTCGTAGATTCCGACCGCGCCCTGGCTTAGATAAACTAATTAGCCCATGAAAAATGAAAAAGTAGATTAAAAAAATGTCCTTTGACCGGTCAATTTTATTTCTATGGATTTACATTAAGGAATTAGTTTCCCTTTGGATTCTCACACCGGAGATACCGGAGATCAATTAATAACAATCCTATCATCAAAGATCTTGCAATTACATTTTTTTTCATTTATATTTTTCAAGCAAAACGAGCTTGCCTTGCTATTAAAAATATAAAAAATATTTAATTGTGATCATACGATTTTTGATGAACAGTTGGTATTAATTGAACTCCGAAATCCCTAATGAAAAGATTTGGAGAGTATCCAATTCCTTACATTACGTGCAAAAACAGTTTATAAGAACCCTAGCTTTATGTCGTTTTCTTATTAGTTTTCTCTAATCTATATGGGAATTTTTGCTTGTTTTGTACTTAGTACATGTAATATTTTTGTTTTATAATAAAGTACTGGTATTAGGACATTTTGGTTTTGATATTTAATCCCAAAAACGCGAAACGAGCATATTTTTTTTTCCACACAAATTGTAATTCGAGAACCACCACATTGTGGTTGGGAACGAATTTCATATTCGTATTCTATACAGAAGTCCTGAGTTCGATTCCTAGTACTGATGTATCACACGATCGTGGTTAGAAAAAGCTGAAATACTATGTAAGTCTTTCTTGTCTCTGAAAGAATGGACACTGGTGACGAAGCCACCTGTTATTATTATTATTTTTTTAAAAAAAAAAAAATTGTAATTCAAGTCTCATCTTCAAAAGCGTTATAGCCTACACGAAGTGAAAAATCAATGAAAAGTTTGTTCTAATCTCTTATTTATAAAAGTAAAATAACATCCCTAATTGCCCAGCTCTATCAGTGTCTTGAAAAAATTTTTCCCAGACTTGGATTGTCACATCCCGGCCTGGGCCCCTACCACATCCTGGGCTCGACTCCACCGTAGCACGATATTGTCTGCTTTGGGCCCCGACCACGCTCTCACGGTTTTGTTTCTGGGAACTCACACGAGAACTTCCCAGTGGATCACCCATCCTGGGAATGCTTTCGCCTGAACTCGCTTAACTTCAGAGTTCTGATGGAACTCGAAGCTAGTGGGCTCCCCAAAAGGCCTCGTGCTAGGTAGAGATGGGAATATACATATAAGGCTTACATGATCCACTTCTTTGGACGACGTGGGATGTTACAAGGATTGCATGAGCAAAAAGACCAACAAGCATATATGTGCTCCTTCTCACATTGTAAGGGTCCCATATATTAGATCCCGAAGTTGTTGGGAAATACCTAAAAGCTTAGGGTTACGAAAAAGAAGGTATTAGTTATCTCATAATTAAACAACCAAAGGTTCTGGTTTTGAGTCTTTTAACCATACCATTGTTGGCTTCAAGTTTTGGACAAGGATCTCTCAATGGTTTTGGGACTTCATCATTTAGTCTTGCTGGATAGTTGAAAATTTTGAGTGCCCAGTGGGTCTTTTTATTAAATTGATTGATCGAACGACTGCTCTCACATTCCATAACTATCTTACAAGATATGCATTTGAGAAATCATTGTTTCTATTGCTACCACAAAAGAAAAAAGTGTAAACCATTTCATTTTCTTTTTGTATATTAATAAACTAATAATTTCATGTTTATCTTTATAATTTGTTAGGTGAGCCACCACCATAGCACACGTTAGTTGTAGCCTTTTGTTAATAAAGCTCCAATCTGCATATTCAAAGTTTTGTCCTCTTAGCTTGCAGTAAAAAAAAAATTATTTCAAGCCTTCGTGTGGAGATGTCCCCAGCTATAATTGTTAATTTAATTAACATTAACTAATACCAACTTTCGTTCTTTTGCCAACATCATTGACCAATGCAAACAGCTTATGGTACGCATAGCAGATTGCAAGTTGGTTCATGTCTATGGGGAGAAGAATGTTGTTATGGATTGCCAATTGGAATTATAATATAAACCTTGAGTATTATTATTTTGAGAATCCATCCGAATGAATTGAAACTCATTTATTTAATAATATGATCAGAGTCTCTGGAACCTGAATTGTTTGCAATAATTTATTGAGTTGGTTTTAGGGTCATCTACCCCTTATGTTACCTAAATTTTTTTTAGAGCTTAATCAACAGTTAGGAACCGGGTCTAACTCGACTTCTATATGGATAAAATTTGAGAGTATTAAGGGGGTACTAATTTTGTAGAAGGTTTTGCATCAAATTCCAAAACCATGGGTGCCCTTTTGACTTTGAAAAATATTATTCCCTTTATTAGTAATTTTGCTTGGATTATTAAAGCAAAACATGCCAAATGTCAAATCTTAGTATCCAAACAAACGAATGATTTTTCAATGCATTCGTAATATAGGGTCGGGCATCATATGCTACTATGGTAGTATTATTTACATATTTCTTTTTACTTTTCACACACATCTGTTAATTTTTGTCAATGATTTTCTTCAATTTTTTTTTCATCTCAAAAACGGAATTTGAGAGCGATGGTTGAGAGGTAAAAATAGGCGTATAGATAGCACCACCTATGTTATTATCCAAGTGGACGGAAGTTTTTTTTTTAAGTATCTCTTAATTTATGTATCACAAATAACGTATGTGTCCGTATTCTAGACATTCTGAAATCTCAAACAAACCAACGTGAAAGCATGTAGACATGGACTAATGGACACCTGACCGGACTCTTCTTTCCGTCCATCTTTTTCTCTCCCGAGTGAAATCCCAAAGCCGGTTTAATCAAACCGGTCAACATGGGCGGCTCAACGGCCCCCAGCAAACTGTATTAGCAGAGAGATTTTAAGCTAATCAACGCAATCAAGCAACGTCGTTAATATTTTTAACCAATAATTAATTGTTATATTAAATCACTTAAATATAAAATAAATACAGAAGAAAAATTCTTTGTTTCAAATTCTGCTTTCGCTTGTATACGTATTGCAGACTGTGTGCCTTCAAAGACATTCCTCCGACATTTTCAACCTTCATACATTCTTCACCTGTAAATAAAAAAAATATTCTTTAATCTCTACGAACACATTTTTCATTCGATTCTAGCGCCTAATCAAGATTCAATATCAAAGTTTTGCAAGTAGCGAGCAGCGCAGAAAATAAAAAAGTTTGCATCATGTACTCATCGATCACGAAAAATACTTCATGGCGCGCAGTGTGTTCTATATTCTTGGTCTTGGTTGTGATCATGATCACAGGTACTTACTCCAACATGTTGCAGACTATTAAAAAATCATTTTTTTTGTGGTAAAATTTTAAAAGAATCTTTGTCACGGGTACTTTTGTTTTTTGATTTTAAATTCACCCGTTTTCCAAGGATGATTATGTTGATTTAGTTTTTCGAGAATGATTCTGTCATGTGTAATGAAAAAGTGTTTTTCGAGGACGATTATTATTTAATTTACTAGTTGCTAGCCCGACTTTGAAATCTTAACAGTTTTATCGTTTTTCGCAGGTGCTTTCATGGTAGCCGGAGATTCTCTGGACACAGACAGAGAAGTTCTGCTGAGCCTCAAAGCATTTCTTCAGCAAACCAACCGCGTCAACCAAGGAATATACTCGCAGTGGAATCAGAATAGCAGCAACCCGTGCGAGTGGCCCGGAATTTCGTGCAACCATGACAGCAAGAGAGTCAGCGGCGTTCAGCTCTCCAACCAACAAATCACCGGTGAGATTTTCCTAAACTTCTCTGCACTGACAGCACTTTCGCACCTCGACCTCTCGAAAAACACGATAACCGGAGCCCTCCCGGAGGACTTGAGTCAATGCCACAGCCTCAAATACCTCAACTTGTCACATAACACTATAGACGGTGTGCTGAACTTGAATGGTTTGAATCAGCTGGAGGTTCTTGATTTGACTGTCAATAGATTTTACGGCGATCTGGAGATGAGCTTTCCCGGAGTTTGCAGTAACCTAGTGGTTGCCAATCTCTCAGCGAATAATTTTAGCGGAAGGATTGATCACATGTTTGATGAATGCTTCAATTTGCAGTACTTGGATTTGAGCACCAACTATTTTAGTGGTGAGATATGGAGTGGATTCGGTAGGCTTACGGAGTTTTCAGCATCAGAAAACTATTTCAATGGCGCTATTTTGCCTTCTGTTTTTGCGAATAATTGTAGTCTTGTCGATTTGGACTTGTCCGAAAACAGTTTTTCTGGTGCAGTTCCTGCAGAGATTTCGAAATGCCAGAGGCTGGTCAAATTGGATCTATGGGGGAACAAGTTTACGGGGCCAATCCCGTCTGAGATTGGATCAATTTCGAGTCTGCAGGCCTTGTTCTTGGGCAAAAACAGCTTTTCAAGAGATATCCCGGAATCCCTTTTGGATTTGAACAGCTTGACATTCTTGGATTTGAGCAGGAACAATTTTAGCGGAGATATACAAGACATTTTCGGGAGACTCAGACAGGTGAAGTTTCTTGTGCTGCACTCAAACTGGTACACCGGTGGGATCTATTCCTCTGGCATTCTCAAGTTACCTAATGTTACAAGGTTAGACCTCAGCTACAACAATTTTACTGGTCCTCTGCCGCTTGTTATTTCTCAGATGCCGAAGTTGGAGTTTTTAGTCCTCGCTTGCAATCAATTCAACGGAACTATACCACCGGATTACGGAAACATTCCAACCCTCCAAGCCCTGGACCTTTCCTTCAACAGCCTAACGGGAGCAATTCCAAGCACCCTCGGAAACTTGAGCTCTCTCTTGTGGTTGATGCTTGCGAACAATTTCCTGACTGGTCCAATTCCACACGAATTGGGAAATTGTGGTAGTTTGCTGTGGCTTAATCTCGAGAACAACAAGCTCTCCGGGCCAATCCCATCTCAACTGACAAAAATTGGGAGAAATGTTAAGCAAACATTCGACAAAAATAATCAGGACTATGATAAGGTCATAGGGGGATCAGTAGAGTGCTTGGCGATGAAGAGATGGATTCCTGCAGATTACCCACCATTCAGTTTCGTGTACACGATCCTCACTAGGAAGAGTTGTCAAAGCATATGGGACCGGCTGCTTAAGGGAAACGGCCTATTTGAAATATGTGCGGCTGGCTCTTCTGTACGGACACAACAAATCTCGGGTTACATTCAACTGAGTGGGAATCAGCTTTCGGGTCATCTCCCACCAGATATCGGAACATTGCGCAATTTTAGCATGATACATTTGGGTGTCAACAGATTCCAAGGCGAACTCCCTGCAAATATCGGTCAGTTGCCACTTGTAGTGTTCAACATCAGTGCGAACAATTTTTCGGGTCAAATTCCGGAGGAGATTGGGAATATTAAGTGCATGCAGAATCTTGATATGTCATACAACAATTTTTCTGGCACATTTCCTTTGAGCCTAAACGGCTTGACTGATCTAAGTAAGTTCAACATTTCGTACAATCCGCTCATCTCCGGCGTAATTCCTTCGAGCGGGCAGTTGGCAACGTTCGAGAAAGAGTCCTATCTCGGTGACCCCCTCCTGAAGCTTCCCATATTCATCGACAACTCCACGTATCCAGCTAAAAAACCATACAGGAATCCGAAAAAGCCTAAAAAGCTTGCTGCATATGTTTTGGTCTTGGTTTTGCTATTTGCTGTCTTGGTATGTGGAGTTTTGTCACTTGTAGCGTGCCTATCCGGAAAGAGCCCGCCACAGCCACCAGGATACTTGTTGCAGGACATCAAATACCGGCACGACTTGGCCTCGAGCTCTAGCAGTTCATCCCCGTGGTTGTCGGATACTGTTAAGATCATTCGTTTGGACAAAATGGCTTTTACACATGCTGACATTTTGAAAGCTACACGCAATTTTTCGGAAGATATGATTATAGGGAGGGGAGGGTTTGGGACAGTGTACCAAGGAGTATTGCCGGATGGGAGAGTAGTAGCGGTGAAGAAGCTTCTAAGAGAAGGACTCGAAGGTGAAAAGGAGTTCCGAGCTGAAATGGAGGTTCTTAGTGGGAGTGGCTTTGGCTGGCCTCACCCGAACCTTGTCACTCTTCACGGCTGGTGTCTCTATGGGTCCGAAAAAATACTAGTCTACGAGTACATGGAAGGCGGGACCTTGGAGGATTTTATAACTGATAGAGTAAGACTGACATGGCGAAGGCGAGTTGATGTGGCAGTTGACGTGGCTCGAGCCTTGGTGTTTCTACACCACGAGTGCTTCCCTGCCATCGTGCACCGCGATGTGAAGGCGAGCAATGTGCTGCTAGACAAGGATGGAAAGGCGAGAGTTACAGATTTCGGGCTGGCTAGAATGGTCGATGCAGGGAATACTCATGTGAGCACAATAGTGGCGGGGACTGTTGGTTATGTCGCGCCCGAATATGGGCAGACATGGCAAGCCACGACAAAAGGAGATGTGTATAGTTACGGAGTGCTGGCAATGGAGTTGGCAACCGGGAGGCGAGCGGTGGATGGAGGAGAGGAGTGCCTTGTGGAATGGGCAAGAAGGGTAATGGGAAATGGACGGCAAGGATTCAACCGGTCTGTGATGCCGGTTATGCTTATGGGATCGGGGCTGGTTGATGGGGCGGAGGAGATGTGCGAGCTGCTTAAGGTTGGCATAAAGTGCACGGCCGAGGCACCACAGTCAAGGCCAAACATGAAGGAGGTTCTAGCTATGCTACTCAATATATATAATGACGAAATGTTACATATATAGTTCACAAATAAATTAACTTTTCTACTCGGATTCGTTTATGTAAATTCTTCTTGTAAAGAAACGAAAAATCCAATCAATTTTGCCCCTTCTTAGGTTATTGGATTTTTACCCATGCTTTGCTGGTTCGAATTCCCCTTCTTTAAATTATTGTAATAATTTCAAACTCTTCCTCTTGTCTTAATAATAGTAAAAAAAAAATGGAAAAAAAAAAAGAAATTATCTTCCCCTACCTGAAAAATGCAATGCATTGACCAAATAAATAGCATACCTGGAGTGAGTCGAGTTAGCTAAAGCAATGTACTCCCTTTCTTTGCATTCAAGTTCGAATTGTCCTATAATTTAAAATATTTTAGTGTAAATTATCCTATCGTTTGTCAGGAATCTACCTAATAAGTAATGTTTGATGAATGACTTGTTTACTTGCGTAAGTAATATGGAAGATAATGTCTTGAACAGAAACAGAGCACGCTGAATTGCCTAGTAACAGAATTTGCTACTCAATCAATTACCCCATATATAATTTAGATTTATCACCGGCAGTTTTCACCTTCAGATAATATGATCAATGCTACTCAATCATGGGTTAAAGTGGTGCAGTCTGCCTTTTCACCAACTTCCAAACTATATTCAATCAATACTACGGTTTAGTGAGAGCATTTTTAACAATATTAATTAAATTTTTGTTATTGTAGATAGCCAAATGACTCAAATGTTAACTTTTCTTTTTCTTATTTCTTGTTTATTATTTTAAATGCTTCGTTCAAACTTGGTAAGTGACGTTATTTACTTTGAATTGATTTGTGCTTTGTTTGTTTACCCTAATAGAAGGAAAATATATGTTAAGATTATATATAAGGATGTGGCATGCGAAGTTATAAACAAATTTGGATCCTCTTTGGACCTTCGTACTTAGAGTCTAAGGATCAGGAAATTCGAGTATTTGGTTTGTGTGAAAGAGAAATCGGAGCCCTTAATCTGTGTAAAGTGAGTCCATGGAATGAGTTAATAAAATTGTCGAATCCAATTAGAGTGGTCCGAATTGCTTGATCCTTGAACGTAGGATAGATCCGAGGAGGATCTCTGTCCGTCATAAACTACCTTGTATAGGCAGATAATCTGACATGCCAAGTTGAATAATTGGAAAGGGGCCCTTCACACTTTCTTCTCCTATATATACAAATCCTCCTTATTAGTCCTCTCCTACAAGAAACTCATTGAAACAAAGCCAGTCATCAAATTACATAATTTCCAACGACGCCATGGCTGGCAAGATCTCCTCCTTCTACTCCTCCTACGGCGATCCCTGCCTTGATCTGTTTTTCCATGTGACACAAAAATACTTCAAAGATAACACCGAGCAGGCCTCACATAATTCCGGTTTGCTTAACAATCTGAAGCAACTGCTGCCCTTAGCCTGGTCTCACAATCCCTTAATCACACTCGACTCAAGCTCATCAGCAACCTTGACTCTGGAAAACTTTATGATGAAGCGTTCTTCTCCGCCGTGTTTTGGCTCCACCCCAACCACCCACAGACTCTACTACGTAACGTTTCGTTTGAAGACTCGTATGTCCTTATTGACATTCTCTACAGCCTTCTGCAAGGCCAAGACGCCGCTGAGAGGCTGCGCAGCAATCCGGATTACAGGTTGTTGCAAGACCGGGTGATGGATCTTTTCGTGAAGAGGTTGAAATCTGATATTGGAAAGTTGAAGCAGAACAAGCTGAAACTTAAGTTGAATGATGATGTTGGCAATGATAGTGATGATGATGTTTTCGTTACCGAGGCTCAGCGTGGTGAGTTAGCGCATACCCCTCGGTATCCAAAGATACCTGCGCTGGTTTGCTGCGTGAAAGCGTTGAGAGGAGGCTTTTCCCGCATCAATCATCAGTTCATTCACAAGAGTGGAAGCGGCTGGCGAAGGAGGTTTTGGAGCCCTTGACCAATTACTACAATCTTCGAGACATTGTCGGACACTAGCGCCCTGATGATAAGAAGTATTTGGGGGCAATTGCAGCAGGAAATTTAAGTGGCATAAAGTACGATACTCTCCTTCCACATCAAGTCATACTCTACGCCGAAGATGGCAGTGATGTCAAGCAAGCGGCTGAGCTTCAGTGGAAGACAATGGTGGAGGGCATGCACCTGAAGGGAAAATTCAGAAACTACTTCACTGTGTATCACACCACCAAATACGCGGACAGGGGAGTTGGAGGAAGGATGATGCTGGGATTGGCACTTTTGCTGTCTCAATTGAGCGAAGGGCCATGGAAAGGCAAGGTGATCGTTTTTGGTAATTCGGCCAAAGATCAGCCGCTGCTATGTCCGATACAAGGCAAAGATCTCAAGTACAAGTGCGAGTTTATGACAACAATGGAGTCCGACTTGTTTGTTGATTACGAGAAGTTGTTTGATATTCCGGAAGTGGCTGCCATTGCAAAGGGGAGTGTGAAGCCAGAGCAGATGATCAAGACGGTGTTTGTATTCAGCGAGTCCCTAAGATTTAGCCGCATAGACGAGAGCCAGTACGACAATACGGAGAAAGTTTAAGGACAAAGGGTACGGAGATGATACGGTGCCACACAGTCTGTTTTGGATTTTTGGGGACTTGGAAGATCCATCGATGCCTCCTAAACAACATCCAGGAGTTTATGAGTATAATTTGGTCAAGGTCTTCTTGGACAATGGTGGGGAAATTGTCCCACGCCATCTCAGGGAGGCTGCCCTCTCGGACAAAGATTACCAAACTCTCGCTGTTGTCGACCGAATTTCAACTGATCAATTAATCCTCAATCCATTGGATTTGGGTTGGATTGGTCTGATCTCATTTACTGTTTTTGTTTTTTCTTTTTTGTTGATATTTCGTCACAGATTACATTATTTATAGTCTCGATATTCATGGTTCTCTAAAATGAAAACCCCAAAACTTTTTAAATTTTGCTTTCGTTGTGGCTTGTTAATTATACAGCAGTCACTTGCCCTTCAATTCGTCTAGAAATTACTAGCAATTACGTTCACTGGGGAAGTAGATAACTTTTACAAGTTTATTTCTTAACATGAAAGAACACTATTTGGTTGTAGATTACATGGGAAAATTGACAAACGAATCATTTTTTCTTGCTTTTAATAAATGTGTTGTAGCAAAAGGAAAAGCACTTAAATTTTTGCCGAAAAGCAGAAGGAGAAGCACCTAAATTAGCAAAAAGTCGCCATTCTTGTCTAAGATGACTGGTTCTATCTTTTGCAACGAATATTGACGATTTTATGGCCTTCAGTAACTAAAAATCCTTTTAGAGGCGATTTATTTCGTTGCTAGCCGCTACAAAAGGTCTCTTTAGCGACGACCTCTGTTGTTGCGGCTAAAAGTATTCTATAGCGACGATAATTGATTCCGCCGCTAAAAGTTGTAAAAGAAAATTAATCTTCTCCCGTCCCCGTACCAATTAGGTTTTTTTTTCATACACAGTGGGAATTTTGGAATCTCCACCGGTATGAACAAGAACACAATTTCTTAATCATTCGTAATTACAAACTTCACATTACATTTTTACACTTCGAATTGTTTTTGGGTTTTTGCAAAAATTCGTGAAGATATCTAAAAACAGTCCCTATAAAGCCAGTTAACAGCTTCCCAAAAAGATTCTTGACGGTTGAAACGCAAAAGTTTCAGTCCCGTGATATATTCTGCTGCCAAGCTGCATCGAAAACATTGATGTAAGGGATGGAACACCATGGAAGTGAGAATCAAATTGTAAACAGAGAATCCACTACAGTTTATATTCGAACTTGCTCTCCAGCAATGTTATGCTTTTTAATTTCTCTTGATGGTAACAATCTACCGATAGCATACTTAATGAAGCGGGGTTTTTCTGACCTTGGGCACGAGATCAGTATAGCATTAATGCATTGGTCACCAACTGTCTACATTATAAGATCGTCTCCACAAGAAAGGCGGCAGCTTAAACCTGCTAATCAAAGTCAAGGGAAAGTAAAAACAAACCAAAAATGAAAATCTTCACCAGAAAGCAAATGAATGAACTCATAGGTCCCAAAACTGATGGAACAAAAAAAGACAGGAGATTCGAAAACACATACATCCCTTTAAAATGAAGAATTGCACAGCTTCGTAAAGGCGTAGACAACGTTGAATAAGCGAGCCTATGTACCTAATGTCCCTTGCACCAGGGGAAATGACAGAAAAAAATAGAGAAAAGCATCAAAAGCAGGACTGAAAATTGTATAAAGCAAGACAAAATAAATTCATACTATTTAAACAATTGAAAACAATGATAAGATTACTGAAATTTCATGT
Organism: Pyrus x bretschneideri; assembly: GCF_019419815.1. NCBI lineage: Eukaryota > Viridiplantae > Streptophyta > Magnoliopsida > Rosales > Rosaceae > Pyrus > Pyrus x bretschneideri. The sequence continues at coordinate 2,656,438 of NW_025999579.1, read as the reverse complement.
CGAGTTCAACAAAGAAGGCTCTCATACAAGTTGACCATTAAAGATCAACATGATAGATACGGCATGGGCAAACACAAAAAAATCCAGTAACTGGAATAATTCATTACGGAAACTCATCAGGAGACCGAGAAAAATAAAATAGGAACTGAGAGTCAGATTCAGTCCAGCATAAGCAGATACCTAAAGTTGGTTGGAATTGAGTTCTCACTTATATAACTTAATATCTGTGTTGTTGAGCGCCACCAGGAAGTGATAATGCATGACTAGTGGTCTTGTCCTCCGCTTTTCCATTTCCTCATCCAATTCCTCTGTTGATCCTCTTAACTCCTCCTCCACAACCTCGCATGTTCGTTTCCTCTCTTTCTTAACTGAATAATCTTCATCACTCTTCGTGATCAGCCTCTCAACTCCATCATCCCTATGTCTATCTGACCTGCTGCTACTCCTTTCTCACTTTCTCTTTACGTTATCCTTGTGATCTTTCTTACACCGTTTCCTATCACTCTCCTTATCTCTAGTCCTTCTATGACTATCTCTCTCCCTATCTCCTCAATGCCGCTTCTCTACATTGTACCTCTCGTCCTCAGAACAATCACAAAACTTGTCTCTCACGGAACAACTATCACAATCTCTCGTATTTCTATCTTCCCCACTATAACGCCTCCTCCTCCCATTTCCTCTCCTTTTCGCCCTCTCTATCTTGAAAACCACTTATCCTCTTCGATTCTCACTCCTTCCTAGGTTTATATTTGCCCTCTACCATTGCAGTTCCTCCTACAATATCAATAGTCCTCTGCAATTCACACATAAAAATCACTCCTTTTTCTGACTTCTATACAATTCAGACCTACCCAATCAAGCAACAGGAATCCAATTCGAACAAGAAAACACTAAACAAAACGAACCCTAAATTCAAACCGAGTCAGAAGTAAAACAAATTCGTCTGTTATTTTCCAAATTTAAGAAATTTCGATACAGGAGAGATTTATTACCTGATTGTGATAAGGGGGTAAACGCAAAATTAGGGCAGATTGATTTCTTCGGCTCAACTGAATTTGATCGAAACCGGGTCGGGTTTTTTGTTGGGTTACTTAGTTGGTAGGCCTATTTTGGGTTAACAATTTTAAATGACTTCACTGTTCCTCTCTAGTCTTTCCTATAGAAAGTTAGTTTTTAGTGACGGGATGTAGAATTTGAACTTATATTTTTTTTTTATGGAAATGGATTCTCTGAATCTTTTTCTCCTAATTCACTAAGTTTGAGGATTCGGACCATTAAAATTTGATTAAATGGTTACAAACAGAAATCCACTTTAAAAATTATAATAATTTTAGCGGTTAGATTAAATTTCAATAATCTAGATCCCCGAACTTAATAGATTAGAAGGAAATGATCTGGAGATGATCATTTTCCTTTTTTTAGCATATTAGAAAGAAAAGCCACTTAATATAACGATTTAGTAGTATTTTGTACTAAGTGGCTTTTCTTTTTAATATGCTAAAAAAAGGAAAGAGATTATCTCCAGATCTCTTCCTCTTAATTTACCAAGTTCGGGGATTCGGATCATTGAAATTTGATTAAACAGCTACAAACAGAGATCCACTTTAAAAGTTATAATAACCTTGGCCGTTGAATCAAATTTCAATAACCTGGATCTCCAAACTTTGTGAATTAGGAGGAAATGACCTGGAGATGATCCCTTTCCTTTTTTTAGCATATTAAAAAGAAAAGCCACTTAGTACAACGGTTTAGTGGTATTTTGTACTAAGTGGCTTTTCTTTTTAATATGCTAAAAAAGGGAAATGGATCATATCCGGATCCCTTCCTCCTAATTCATCAAGTTCAAGGATTCGAACTATCACGCGAGAGCATTCCCAAGATGAGTGATCCATCAGGAAGTTCTCGTGTGAGTTCTCAAAAACAAAACCTTGATGACGTGGTTGGGACCCAAAACGGACAATATCGTGCTACGGTGGTAGAGCGGGCTCGGAAAGTAATCTGCTCCGGGTCGGGATGTGAGATTTACTAAATTTTCAAAATAAGTATTACAGCGTAAATTAGAATGTTTATTCATGATAAGTGAAACCGTATGTAAATTCAAACTTAGTATGACAAAATAGCATTAACATGTATATCATGCATGCATCTTAAAACAAAAGTTGTAGTAAAGATGCATGAGATATATGTGAGATATCTGGCAGAAAAATGTCGGTTCCAAAATTTAATCAAGCGGCTACAAACAGAGGACCACTTTAAAAATTATAATAACTTTAGTCGTTGAATCAAATTTCAATAACCTGGATCCCCAAACTTGGTGGATTAGGAGGAAAGGATCTGGAGATAATCCCTTTCCTTTTTTTAGCATATTAAAAAGAAAAGCCACTTAGTACAATGATTTAGTGGTATTTCTCTTCACTTGTAAGTAAAAGGTTTTAGGCTCGATTTTCATCAAAGGCGAATTTGAACCACATTATTGCTAGGTTATTGTGAGGCTAAGCCCAACCCCCTCCATGTTAGTTAATGTAGATAATATTGTTTGTTATAAAAAAATAAAAATAAAAATAAAAAAAAAAGATATCATCGTATCAACGATTTTATATTCTGAAAGAAAAGAGTTTCCCACCGAAAGCCAAATAAGACATGTCACAAATGTTAAGAAAAATGTGGGGTTGAATAGCATTTTACTATAATTAGACAGTCAACGAAATTGTCAGTCATTTATATTGAACAACTGCTAGACGTCGCCATGGATGAAACATTACCATTTTACCGTTTAATAATTTATTACTCTTGATCCCACTATTATTGAAGGGGTGCTCAGCAATGTGATCGATAAATATAACATAAATATTCACACAGTTTCTCAAGTTCACAAATTAGTGGCTACAAATAAAAGAATCTTAAAAATAGAGAGCTCCAAAGTAGTAGTGGAGCTAATATGGGATTATTGGTTGCCCATGATCCAAACAACTTAACAATTGCTATGTATATTGACTGTGTAGTTGTATTTGATCCTTATAAACTGTCATGACAAACTAAATCATAACTTCCGACTTATTTTCATTTTGTTTTCGTTTATCATCCACGTCTTCCTTTCTCTCTTTTTGTGTGGAACTCTTTTGTGCGAACCAAGTGCTCAATGAAATGCTTCATTTGACAAGCTATGGCGATCTTCAAAGTTACTCGACAGTTTCCTACAGCTGCCCTTGAAAAGCCTCTATATTCATAGTATTTGTCGACATACATTGGTGTAAACTTTTGGCAAATGTCGGGAGGAATTGGCAACTACCTATCAAGTGCTTGAGAAATGGTCCAATGAAGTATTTTTTGGTCAAAATTATGATTTCATTATTTGAAAGTCCTGACTCCGCCACTGCTCCGAAGTAAAAATCGTTTAGCCAAAACTATAGTTAACATCAGAAAACGGCCAGAGAGAAAAGGCAAATAGAAAGGTAAAGGGAAGAAAACCCAACCAAAAGCTAAAGATGAAGGATGATGATGAACATGTATCCAGCATGGGCAAATCAATCATTAATTTCACTGCACCAAGAAGGCAAAAGAACGGCAAAGCAAGAAGACACAAAGAACACTTTCGCCATTTCATAGTTAATGAACAGTGTCGGGAAAAACTGAGTTTTAGTATATGTAATATTTCATTCTGTATCTTTCAAATCATAACTCGTTTAGTTATGTAATTATGACTTGATAAAAAATGATCTTGCAATATTAACCTAAAAAAATATTGGTTTAGATTATGAAAAATATTTTGGAGCAGGCCGAGACAAGTGGTTAGCATCATATTAAATTGCGAACTATTTAGCGTTTTGCACATGTCAGTGAAGTATATATATAGAATGAAATCCTTAGATTTCAGTTTCAATTTATGAACACAATTTTATTATGAGATCGAAAACTAAGCCATATGGTTTCATCTTGATCTTCTAGTTGCATTGCGTGCATCATCTCATCAATCATCACCATGAATGAAAGTAGAAAAGCTACTTCTACAAAAGCACTTGTGGAAAGATGAATCAGAGATGATAGGGTCTACCACTACATTAATACCAACCCTATTGGATTTTACAGACAGCAGCTGTTCTTAAAATGGCAACACCTTTGGAGCACGAACGTGATACCAACAGTCCCTAAAGCCTTTCGGAGATTCGCGATCATAGTAGCTTTTCCTGCAACCACATTATATATTTTTCATTTTGAAATATTTTAAATAACATATGTTAAAGGCTTCACAGAAACTGAAATTTGTTGAGAGTATCAATACCACATTGGAGAAATGAAGGATCATGCATGTACTTACAAGTAGTTTGGCTATTCACCATATTGCCAATTTATTTTATGGTAGAACTTGAACCCTATTCATGGTATCAGAGCAGGTTGTCCAATATCGGAAAAAGGAGGGAGGAGGGGTTTTGCAAGCGTATTGAGAGTATATATCAATCCCAAATCGGGAAATGAGGTAGAAGGGATCTTGCATGTTCTTATAAGTAGTTGAACTAGATTTTGTGAGCATATTGAGAGTATCAATTTCATATCCGGAAAAAGAAGTAGGAGGATCCCACTTCGGGGATAGGAGGTAGGAGGGATATTGCATGTGCTTATAAGTTTACTTAGAGCAAGTCCAACGTTGTTAAAAGCCATGGGGACCGGCTGCTCAGCAACCCAAATCACCAGCCTTCCTTGCTCCAGCCCATGCGGGCAATTGGGCTAGGGGCGGGCTTGTGGGAGAAGGGAGGCACGAAACTTAATGAGTCTTGCATGTTCACCGGCAAAAATTAATTACGTTAATAAAAATTTAATAAAAAATGTCAAAAATTAATAAAAATTCCAAAAAATGTTTAAATTTTAAAAAAAAAAAAGATTTTTTTTTCTATAAATACCTTATCATTATCTTCCACCTTACACCACAATTTCATATTTTCTCAAACTCCTTCAAACACATTCCAATCTTTATCTCAAAGTTTCTACATACTTTTGTTTCCAACCTAATCCTTGATAGAGCACTAGTGGAAATTGAAACAAGCTCAAGAAAATTAAGTTCATTTAGTGTGTTTTTTTTTTATTTGGTGTGTTTATGTAAATTTAGCAAAATCACGAGACGGATTAAAAATCCTATCAGAAATTATAAATAAAATTATTTTTTATAATTTTATAAAATAAAAAATATTAATATTTTATTGCCTATTGTCATGACTATTTAGTTTAATGGTGAAGATGCAAAAGGCAATTACTGTTTATTAAAGATAGTTACTATTCATTGAAGGGGACTCAATAGGCAGTTGCTCTGGGAGCCTTCCAACACTGGAAGTGCTCTTATGAGTAGGACTAATGGGTGGGCGCCAACGCTTAAAGCATATGCAAGCAAAAAACTTTTTTTTTTTTTCTCCCTTTTACACGTTTTATTCTGCAGAATAGGCAATAGCTTTGCTGGTTGGGTTTTTTGTTTTTTCAACTTAGACACGAAATGACAACCATAGAGGATTTTGACAACAACAAAAAAAACAAAAAACAAAAAAAAACAGACAACCATAGAGGATGATATGAAATATTCCAATGCTTTGTCTGGATGCCTTTCAAGTTTCCGATTCTGATGTCGTAAATTGTCCTAGTTCTTATCGCAATTTCCGGATTCATATAACAAACACACAACCGATGATGTTTTTGTGTTTTTGATTCCACAAAAGAGTGAGAAACCAAAATATTTTGTGATTGTTATGAAATCTAAAAATATACTAGCTAGTGAAATTGGTGGAGGATAAATTCAAAACGCCATGGAACAAAGTTATAGATTCTAAGGATTTGAGACTAGCTAGATTCTATAAAGAAAGATTGCCTGCCATAGCCATAGGTCGGGGATTTCTTGTGTGTAGACCGGTCCCTATATTAGTATCTCTCTTATCACGTAGTAAAAGAAATATTTTCTTAATTATAATTTTAAAACATTCCCATTATGTGACACACGATATTAGTATCTCACTCATCACCTCCCGATTTTTTATTAGATTTCTCGCATTATAAGAGCCAGGTGATTTGGACCAACTAATAAATAAAGGATAATGTTAAGGTGACCAAAACTTTAAACCTAATGATCTGTCACTAATAAGAAATAAACATGTTAATAAACACATAAGTAATAATTCAATAATCAACCATCATATCATTTGGTTTACAAATTTAGTTTAAAAGCTTTGATCTCACTGACATTACGTATAAATAAAAGTTTGTAGATGGGAAATGTAAGTGATTTCACGTCATGGATGAGAAGGTTGGGAACTTGGGACATGTTTTGTGCCATACCTGAAATGATTACTGTTTTGAGGGGAACACTCAAGTGCCCCATCCACTATACCAAGTTGTGCTTTTAAAAATAGGTAATACTAGAGAAACTAAATTTAAAGACAAAATTTGTAAATTAAATTATGGTAACACTCAAGTACCCCATCCACCATACCCTTCAAAAATCTCTCTCTCTCTCCCCCTCTCTCCATTTGCTTTAAATTTGGTTGTGTTGCATGAAAGCCGAAGTGTAGAGGAGAGCCAGTAATATTGAAAGAGAAATGGGGAGTTCTCATGAGCTTGCAAGAAATGGTCATAAAGATGTTTCACTTCAAGAACTTAGTGATAGGCTTGCTGAGTTTGCTCAAGTAAGAGGATGGGAACAATATCACAGCCCCAGAAATCTCCTTCTAGCACTAGTAATCACCCTCACCCATTTAGAATCTTATCTATTTATTTACTTTCTTATATGCGATATTTTTTTTTCTCTCATATCAGACATGAGGTAGGTCAGTTGCCAGGTCAAAGTAGTGAGTCTACCGCTTGCCTGTAGACTATAGTAGTTTAGAATATCGTCATGTTAAACAGATAAAAGAACTTATATATGGCATGTGTTTGTGCAGGTGGGAGAGGTTGGAGAACTGTCTGAAATTTTCCAGTGGAAAGGTGAAGTTGCAAGAGGGCTGCCTGACTGGACTTCTGATGACAAAGAGCATTTGGAAGAGGAGCTCTCTGATGTTCTGCTCTACCTGATTCAACTCGCAGACGTTTGCGGACTTGATCTTGGACAAGCAGCTCTCACCAAGATTGTCAAGAATGCAAGAAAATACCCCGTTGCCGAGCAAACAGCAGCTTCCACCAACTAGCTAAGCTCAAAATTAAGAACCAGCTCTATATGTTTGGATCCTCTCTTTTTTTTTTTTTTTTTTTTTTGGGTAATGTTAGGGAGACCAAAATTTTAAATCAAATTTGCAAGTCAAATGATGTGTCATCAATAGGACATAAGCACATTATCAATGCTTAAGTAGTAATCCAATCATCAACAATCACATCATTTGATTTGCAAATTTGATTTAAAAAATCTGGTATCCCTACCATTATCTCTTTTTTCTATATGTATTTTGGTAAACTCTTGCTGCTTATATTTTCTCGAGTTAGATTGTCAACTATGATCAAAGTTTTGTATTTGGAGGAATCTACTTCCTTATCCTTCTTAATAATATCTGAGCTGGACTTATTTTTTATACAAACAATATTCTATCATAAACTCATCTAAACTATGGGGAGGGAGATTGAATATGGGTGCGGAGGGAGAAACACATTGATCCAGCCAACTTGAATAAACCTACGTCTGCTAAGCTGGAGTTTAAACCCAAGTGTGCCAGATGGATTAGTTGGACATTGTAATGATTTCATTTTACTGTTATTATATATATTGGTTAGGGTTGATAATCTGCAGTGCAAAACTGATGATGCAGTATTTAATCTCGGCCATTACTTTAAGCTTAGCAGAGTAATTAGCAACAACAACAACAACAATAAAGCCTTTTTTTTACTAAGTGAGATTGGCTGTATAAATTTAAAACACCATTGCGCTGAAAAATGTGCCACATCTTCCGTTAGATCCAAGTAATCTAAGTCTTTTTTAGAATCTCTTCCAAAATCTTCCAAAATCTTCCTCTAGAGTTTAGATTTCCTTCTTTATCCAAACGGTATGTGAGCGCAACTTGACAGATTGTCCTTGTGGTCATTTTAGTTGCCTTTTGATTAAGGGCCAACCATCTAAAGTGGAGCAAATATTACATAGGTTAGGCTAGCTTATGATCACAGATTCACAAGCCACAACGTGTGTCTACCATGTTGTGATTAGTGAAAATACATAGATTATGATCTTATCCCAATATAGTTAGTGTGTGGTGGGCTTCGATTTTAATTAGTTTATATTGTTGTGACAGTATTCCAAATTAATAATGTAATGTTATGTGTTTTAACTGTCTTATGTGATAATAGATTATTAATTTGAGATACTGTTATAATAGTGTACCTAGTGTAAAGAAGCCTCCCTATTTGCCAAGTGCCAAATAATAGGGAACGAGCTTTGCGGCCTCAAAACAAAACGATCGTCATCGTCCCTAACCCAATCATCCCAAGTGAAGCAGGTATATAGGTCATTGACCATCGCTTCTTAGTATTCTAATCAACGCATTATTAATTTGAGATACCGGTCTAATAATGTATTTGGTGTAAGTAAGCCTATTTGCCAGTGGCCAGGCCGATCATCCAAAGTGTAGCAAATATAGGTCGTTGGCCACCGCTTCCTAGTACTCTAATTAAAAGGGTTGTCTACGATTACCATGTTGTGATCATTGAAAGCCAGTGGGATAATGAAAACCTTAGCCAACAAAGTTAGTGTCTGGTGGGGAAAAAACTTAGGTTAGCTAGTCCCACTTTATCCCACCTTGCTCACTCACATTAATCTCATATATGTTGTGATTCATCCAACCCCGTATTGACTCCATTCGTGATAATGTGAGAGCTTGTTGTTTGGCAGTCACACAAGTTTGATTATATAATGTCTTTACTAAAAAAAAATTTGACTTGACGGGGTAAAATTTGGATTGATTTCTTTGGAGATACAAAACTGCAAATCTAAAATTTAAAGTGCAAGTGTAAAAGAAAAAAAATTGTATTAAAAAAAAAGTGTAAAAGAAAATTAAAATCATAAAGTGTACAATCTTCTTTTATATTATCTATAAAAAAAAAAAAAATTTACATTGTCATTTTTTTTTTTTTTTGCTTAAATGGGGAACAACCGGTGGCGAACTACATTATTCCAACCTTTTCAGGCCCAGAAGATGCTAGTTGGGAATTGCATTTTATCCATTGCAACAACTAAACAGATTCACAGCTTACAAAGTATCGAACCTAAAACCTTTTTTTTTTTTTTTTAAGATAATTGTTTGCACTTTTTACTGAATCACTTGTCGTGGTTACATGCTGACAATTTTGAGCATACTTAAATTTTTCCGACCACGAAATGATAGAAAATTGTTGTTTGTCACTTTGAAAAAGTCATTACACAGTCTTTTAAATTTAAACGCGGTTAGAATGCCGAATGAGTATTTCAAAACGTTATTAATAATTTCCAAAAATTAAAGCTTAAAATATGATTTGCTTAGGGTGTGAGTTTCAAAAGGCTTAGAGCACTCCCACCGTTGCAATTTGCTCGGGGGACCGGCTCCAGAACAAAGGCCCGAGGGCCGGTGGAAGGCGTCCAGCGTGACGCAGGCCGGGGGACGGGGGAGGCCCGAGGGCCAGGCCCGTGAGGAATCGACAGGCCTTGAGCCCGGGGTGGGAGTGACGTCATGCTGACGCCAGGGTGGCGTCAGCGTATTATTTTATTTTTTTTGTGTCAGGCGCGTGCACCCCACCCGCGCGTGGGGGCGCGTCCTGACAGTTTAATCAGAAAAAAAAAAAACTTTTGTCTGTTACCGTTGGGAAGCCACGTGGCTTCCCACGGTACGTTAGATCTTAACGGTCACTTAATGTGGACCGTTAGATCTCAACGGTAAAAAATTTTAAAACTGTCAGATTTAATATCCACCGTTCGATCTGAGATCAACGGTGGATATTAAAATGCTTTATAAATTAAAAAATAAATGAAAAAATAGTTTAAAAAATCTGAAAAGTTACCGTTGTGACACGTGGCACAATCTGGAGCGTTGGAATTCAAATTTTTTTATATCCAACGGCAGAGATTAATTAATTGAATAAAAATTCAAAAAAAAATGTAAAAAATTCAAAAAAATTCAAAAAAAAATGTAAAAAATTCAAAAAAATTCAAAAAAAAATGTAAAAAATTCAAAAAAATTCAAAAAAAAATCTGAAAAAAATTGTAAAAAAAATTGTTTTTACTTTTCTATAAATACCTTCTCATTATCATCTACCTTCACAACAATTTCATATTTTCTCAACCACTTTCAATCACATTCCTTTCTTTGTCTCAAAGTTTGAATCCATTTTTTTTCAACAAAATGACCACTGGTGCAGGTACGAATTGGTCGCTTATTGAAGATGTTGCGTTGTGTACTAGCTGGGTTGAAGTTACTCATAGTTCGCTTACGGGTAATGAGATGCAGTTGCGAGAAATGTGGAGTCTTATTCATACCAATTATCTTGAGAAAATTGGTGGGAAAAGAACCAAAGAATCGATGTCCAGTCGTTGGAAATTACTTAGCCAATCGTTTAGTACGTGGAGAGACGCTTTGGCACAAGCTAGTAATAATATTCGAAGTGGGGAAAATTACTCGGATATGGTAACAAGATATTATTATTTATTGTTTGTATTCTTTATTTGTTACGTACAAAATTTATTATTTATTGTTACTTATTTGTTACATTATAATTATGTTGTTTGTTACATTATAATTATGTTATTGTTACTTATTTGTTACATTTATTTGTTACATTATAATTATGTTGTTTGTATTATTTATTTGTTACTTATTTTCATTAAAATTAATGTATATATATATATATATATTTGTTAATTATTTTCATTATTTACTAAACTTGAAGCCTTCTTATTTGCTTTGTTACTTATTTTCATTATCTTTGTTACTTATATATATATATATATGTATATATTTGCTAGTTACTTATTTTCATTATAATTATTTATTTGTATTATTTATTTGTTACTTATTTTTATTGTGTAGGAACTTCAAGCACAAGCTTGGTATGCTGCCAAAACCAAAGGCAAAAATAAATCATTCAACCGGTGGGAATGTTGGAATATTGTCAAAGATTGTCCTAAATTTAGAGTTGTGCCAGTTGGTCCAGAAGTGCACATGAACAGCACCCCTCTAAACTCTACACCCGATCATGTTCATGAAGATGATGCAGAAGAAGTGCCCGAAACGCCCCTCCCTGAACAAGCGTCGGGTTCGACCCGTTTTCCAATTAGGCCTCAAGGTAAGAAGGCTACAAAGAGAAAAGGGAGTGCTTCCAAGAACGATTATGCAAAGTTCATGGAAGAACTTACTCGCCAAGGTGAATTGACTTTGGCGAGGGAACTGGCGAAAGATGAGGCTGATAAGGCTGATAAGGCATCAAAAGCAGCAGCTGTTGAGAGAGAATTTTATGCTAATGAGAGAGAAAGAGAGCTACTTAGGCAAGAAAGGGAACATGTTAGAGAAGAAAGACGAGCTCAACAAGATCGTGAGATTATGAACATGTCTTTAGAAGGGAAGTCTCCAAATTCTAAATTTTTTTGGAAGTCAGAGAAAGCGGACGTGGTGCGAAGGAGGCGTGCAAGAGAAACAATAGCAAGCCAAGGTGGTTCTAGCACCGCAAGAGAAGATCATCCTAGCAGCACAAATTGGTTAAGTGATGATGAATAGAGTACTTTTTGTAATCGGAGCCCATAATTTTCCAATCACTTTGGGTTGTAATTTATTATTTATTGTTTGTATTATTTATGTTGTTTCCATGTTCATGAATATTTATTCAAATTAATTTGGTAAGTTATTTATATTAAGAATTAATTTGGTAAGTTATTTAATTTGGTAAGTTATTTATGTTGTTAAAAGTCCATTAAACATAAACATAAACATACTAAGAATTACATAAACATAAACATAACAAAATTACATAAACATAAACATAAACATACTAAGAATTACATAAACATAAACATAAAAAAATTACATAAAAAAATTACATAAACATAAACATAAAAAAATTACATAAACATAAACATAAACATATACTAAGAATTACATAAACATATACCAAATTCAAAATAACACACTAAAATGAACTTAATTATCCTCAGCTTGTTTCAATGCCCACTGGTGCTCTATCAAGTCAATTTGTCGGGCATTGTGCATGTCTGGCATTTGAAATGCAGTATATCGTTGAATGAGCCTTTCATTGTAACGTCCATCCCTTTGTAATGGCTCATGTTGCACGGGGTCATCGGTGGCGTCATGAGCACAATATATACGTGTTCTTGAATTGTTCATCGGGTCTGGCTCATATTCATCAACAGCTTCATAATCGTACTCATCTTCCACAATCATGTTGTGAAGAATGATGCACGTCATCATGATGGATCGAAGCGACTCTACATCAAACAATCTGGCCGCACCCCTGACGATCGCCCAGCGAGCTTGGAGGATACCAAAACAACGCTCCACATCCTTCCTGCACCCCTCTTGACAGCTTGCAAAGTGTTTTTCCTTCGCACTCCGCGGACGTGGCACGGTTTTGACAAATGTTGACCAGCGCGGGTAGATGCCGTCAGCTAGGTAGTATGGCCCGTCGTACATACGTCCGTTGACCTCATATGTAACTTTTGGTGCCTTTCCTTGCAGGACATCGTTGAACACTGGGGATTGGGCAAGGACGTTGATGTCATTTTGAGCTCCCGGGACCCCGAAAAAGGCGTGCCAAATCCATGTATCAAAAGATGCCACCGCCTCCAGAATGATACTTTTTGCCCCTTTTCTGTCCCCGTAAGCGCCTTGCCATGCACTTGGACAGTTTTTCCACGTCCAGTGCATACAATCAATGCTTCCAATCATCCCAGGAAAGCCACGCATCTCCGCCTTCTTCAACAGCCGCTCCAAGTCCATGTGTGTGGGTTTGCGGAGGTACTCAGCGGTGTAGATAGATTCGATTGCTCCGCAAAACCTCATCAGGGACTCAAGAATGGTTGATTGCCCCATCCTCGTTATCTCATCCACTTGGTCTGCAGATGCTCCATATGCAAGCATCCGCAAGGCAGCAGTAATTTTTTGCTCCGGCAGTAGACCCATAGCACCAAAAGCATCTTTTTTTTGCACAAAATAAGAATCATGGTTGCAAACAGCAATCATGATTTTGTTGAACAAATGTCGTTCCATTCTAAAACGACGTCTAAAGTACGTATCAGGGAATGCACTATTAGAAACAAAATAATCATCCAAGAGTTCCATACCTCGTCGTTGCCTGTTTCTATCAATGTTTCCGGAACGCCTGGGCCTGCAGATCTGAGCCGCAGCTTGGATGACTCGACGGGAATGTGAGGCTCTGCCCCTTCTTACGTCGTCATCTCTCATTTGACGCTCCTCATCTTCTTCCCTCTCATTTCTTACCCCCTGCTGATTGAACATTGATTCTGATTGGTTAAACAAGTCTTCCTCTTCCTGATTCAATTCCCACATCATCCTTGAGGAAGAAGAAGAAGACATTGAAAGAAAGAAACAGAAACTATGAATATTGAAACTGATTTTTGTGAATAAGGAAGCAGAAATTTTGAGATCAATGATAGAGATCTTGAGAATTTTGGTGTGAGATTTGTGAAGATGGATGGTGGATTATATAGAGGATTCAGAAAGGATTAGGTTCTGCATAATGCCACGTGGCATGCCGTCATTCGTTAAAAATCTGATGGAAATCTATCATCCAAGATTGTTAACAGATTATGACACGTGGCATGTCGTCATTCGTTTAAAATCTGATGGAAATCTATCATCCAAGATTGTTAACAGATTATGACACGTGGCATGTCGTCATTCGTTTAAAATCTGATGGAAATCTATCCTCAAAGATTGTGAACCGATTATGACACGTGGCGCGACGTGATTGGTTAATAATCTTATCAGAAATCCATATTATAATTATTTATTTTGTATTATTTAATAATACTTAGGATAATGACACGTGGCGCACCGACAACGATTAAAAATCTTATCCGATATTACATTTAAAATTATTTTGTATTAATTTTATAAATAAAAAAAATACTAATATTTTATTGCCTATTGCCAGGGCTATAGAAGTGTAACGGTGGAGATGCAAAATCTATTGCCAGGGCTACTTACTGTTCATTAAGGGCAATTACTGTTCATTAGGTGGATTGAATAGTGAATTGCCAGGGGGGAGGGCTCCAACGCTGGAGTTGCTCTTAGTTTAATCTTCACGGCAGATCCATGAAAGTGAGACCCAAGAAAGTGATGTAACAATGTAGTCATTTAGCAAAACGAAGGGTACTTTTGTAAATCCAGCTGGAAAAAATAATAATAAAATATAAGTTTTTTTATGCGAAACAATAAAATAACCACTTTGCACCTTGAACTTCTAGATTGGCTCTGCTTTGCCTAAATTTTGTCAATTCTATCAAGTTGGAGTTAAACTTGATGACGTGGAATGAACAATGCTAATGTAATATCCATTGAATCCGGATCCTCGTTGGATTCTCTTTACGAGGATTTTAGAGATCCATGAATTTTGTCTGTTCATCGTACATCATGTGATCAAAAATTATTTTAAATATTTTTATTTAAAATTAAATATAAACAGTACTCGACAAAAATTGACCGCACAATATACGATGAACGGATACGATTCACGGATCTTCAAGATCCTCACCAAAAAGATTCAAAGAGGATCCTGTTGGGCATCCATTAGGCATAACGGAGAAGAGCATTTTTGTCAAATCGTCAAATCTCCTTCCTTGTTAAAGCATGCCATGAATTTTTAGCCTAAAACCATCACCCAGAAACTGAAAATTTAAACTCAATAATATGGCAGCCATATTAACAGTTAAGTGGGTCGTACTTATGCCATGTTAGAGTTTTAACAGATATGTCAAAAAAACTAACGAAAAATGCCAAAGTGAAGCAAACATTAAGTTTCAGTGTAAAATGACGAAATTTGATTTTCAGAGGGTAAAGTAAGATCAAAACAGAATTTGAAGAGAAGTTGGAAAAATAAGCCTAAAATAAAATTGGGAGATCAGGACCCAAAAGGTCAAGAAAATTTTCATTGTGTTCATAATACGAGTGATACATCACGAGTTATTATATAAGTGGTGCCGTTTTATTTTTTAAGTTCCTAATTTTTTAGCACAAGTATTTCACCACTTGTATAGTGACATGATGTACCACTCTGTGTTCGAAGCCCACTAAAAAAATCTCACTAGAAGGTTGACATCAACTTTAGAATGAAAAAATCATAAAAGAAAAGTATGATAGATGATAGGATTTTTACCATCCGCAAAAGTAGAGATAAAAACACTTAAATACTTGCAAGAGTATAAGGTAATTGTAGTATAGTCGGCTCTAACAATGTTGTTATCCACATGGATTGAATGAATAATTTATGTTAACCAAATCTTAATTAATTATTTTAAAACAAAGTTTGGAAAATGGTGATTTTATGACCTAAAATACTAAAAACGAATTTAATTAAAAACAATTAAATAAATTGGCAAAGTAAATAAAACAAAAGAAAATAGTTAGTTTAAACCGGTGAATAATAATTTAAAACTTGCATGCATAATATCATAAGCAAATTGAAAAGAAACATTCTTGTTGAGGCTCGTGGCCTTGCCTAGCAAACGGAATTAGTTACTAATAATCACAAATAAAATATTATTAAGAACATGGATAGAAAACACTTTGTGGTAAAAAGTCTGAAATTCTCCAAAATAATGCATTCTTCTCTTCTCCGTAATCTCTAATAGCTAAATAGCCTTATTTATACTACTACAAAATAAAATCCTACCTAGAAAAGGTAATCTAAAAACTAGAAAGCATAATAGTAAAGATAACTAGGAAATAAAAATTTTCCTATTTAAACAAGAATTCAGACTGCAGAGAAAATCCATCTTTTGACCAACCAAATCAACTCTGATTTGGTCTCAAAAGGTCTCTATTTAAAGCTTGAGATGTCTCTAACAAATCATCAGAAGGAATCTCTTTCAAAATATGCCATATTGACCTTCAAAATACCTAAAATCTCTAAAAACGTCAATTTAGGACAGCTGCACGCTAAGTCTTTATTTCATTGCCATGGTTAAATGACTTAGTGGAAAAATCTGGAATTTTGATAAAATCATCTTGAAACACTCACAAACATCCTCCAATTAGAATCATTTCAAAATTCATCTGTTTGATCATTTTTTGCTTAAGAGGAAGTCGAATGTTCTACATTGAAAATACAAAACAAAGTATCAAATTTCTACCAAAATAACTAATAAATTATAACTAAGATTATGGTAAAATATAAAGTATAGTATCGACTCATCAATAGTATAAAGGGTCCCACCAGAGAATTTTCGCACGCTGAATCAATACGGAGGATTTGTTATTCTCCCACCTCGATTGTAGTTTTATTTGCAATTTAGGCCTATAAGCTTTTATATTTTTAAATAGGCATTTCTTTTACAAGTTTGTAAATTAAATTAAATAATGATTAGGGATACACTATTTGATATGTTTATAGAAGATTGAAGTATCCGCACAAAATAAAAAGCTGCAAAGAATAGCAGCAACTTAATTACAACAATTCTCTAATAACAGAGATGAGGTTCGGGAGATCCTTAAACCAACAACAAAAACAACTATTATGAAGGGCATAACGGATTAAGCGATGAGCAATTATATTGGCTTGATGTTGCCCATGAGAAGGATAAGCTCCAATGATCGCAACCGTTATTGACTCGAAAACGTTCATCCATTATCAATTTTTAAAATAAAAAACGTACACTCAGTTCACTTTGAAATTTGAGAGTTTTAAAGAAAATGTCATTTTAACGAAAAACCACTTTTTTAAACTAAAAAGTCAATTCTGATACTATTCAGTTTACTCTTTATTTTGTCCTTATCGTTAAAACTCAAAATTTTTATACCCTTTTTATTAGTTTTCCTTTGAAATTTAGCATCAAGTTTTACAATAGATGGATTACTCTTTATTTCTTACCAAATTCAAGTAAATACACTTTTTCACTTTTTATCTTGAGGAGGAGGGTGTTATAGTTTCTTTGCGTGCAAGTTGATGATATCATATTCATATACAGAATCTTGACTTCAAACAATTTTCCATTTAACATCTAAATAAAGTAATTAGTGCTTATTTTTACCATTGTCACTCAACTCTTGCAATTGAAATTTTTTTTAGTATGTCGGGCACACAGTCCAGTTTATCAAGTATAATATTATAATTAGTTGAAAATTTGAAAAAAAAAAATTATTTTTAGCTACGCCTCTTGGAACTTAATTTTAATTTCACTTTGCTCCCAGTAACTCAAAAGTTGTCACTTTACTCTTTGAAACTCAAAGTTTGTTTCATTTTATTCCTAAAACTTGAAAGTCGTCTCTATAAAACTTAAAGTAGAACGAATTGATTTATTACAATTTTTATTACATATTTTAATGGGTAATGTTAGAGAGACTAAAATTTTAAACTAAATTTGCAAACCAAATCATGTGTCACTAATAGGAAATAAACACATTAACTAATACTTAAGTAATAATTCAATTATCAATAACCACATCATTTGATTTACAAATTTAACTTAAAAAATTTAATCACCCTATCATTCCCCTCTTTTAATTGGTGTTTTTTTCCTTTATTTTCTTTCTTTGATTTTAAGTTTTTTCATACGACGTAACCTTGTAACTTAACAATTACGTCTTTGTCGTGTCAGTTGTTCTCGAGGCTTTAGTCATTACCACCACTCACCCACAATGATTAGATTGTCATATTTGGCAGAATATTTCGGAAATAAAAAATCAAAACTACACACCCAAACACGAGCGAGAGGTGATTTCTGCACATTCGTTTATTTTTGTTTTGTATATGTTTATTTTCTACTTTTGAGTTTAATAAATTAAAGTAGATTTTTTTACTTGAAAATTAAAATAATATTAAGAAATCCATGTAAATAGATGTGTGGGGAAGGAGATGAAAGATTTGTAAAAATCATTTTTCAATACAAATTTGTAAGGTCCCGGAAATTACAAATTTGTCTTTTATGGTTATAAGGACCAACATGCGATGTAATTTTGAATTTAGAGAGAAATTTTTTAGTGAAATACATCAAGTGACATAATATAAATGGCTGAAAAAAAAAAATTTAATATCAAACCACTTGTATTATGATACTTAATATATCAAACCGTATTCCTGATATATTAAAAATTCCCTTGTTCGTAATGAATCGAATGACTCCAAAAAGTATCTTCGTTCATGCATTTAACTCTAATCATAGTTTCTAGGAAAATCATAACACCGTGAGACCTATATGCATTTCCCAATTAAATCCATAATTATTGTAAAAGTTAGTGCGTATAATCATTTCAATTTTTGACATGTTTGAATATGAGTTATTCCAATTCTATAATTCTCTTACCAACACATAAAATTGCAAATAACATCGATCATGAAGAGTAGTTGATTGTATTTTTATTTCTTCTCTTCCACTATTCATGACTTCTCTAATTCATAATTTTTCTAATCTCTACTAATTAATAAAACACTCATTGTCAACCAAAACCTTATAAAATTATCAGTTTAACCCTTTAATTGAAACAAAACATGAATAAGAAATATAGAGCATAAATGTAATTTTACATAACCAAATTTTACTATTTTTTTTTCAAAGCCTCACCTATACGTAATCCTAACATATGTATAATTAAAAAAAAAAAACTTCCTCTCTCCACATTCTCTATCATTCTCTATCACAAAACCTATTGTAATGATAAACGGTTCGCCTTGCTGTGACATTCTCTTGAATTCTCAAAACTTCTATCGCTCCATCCTGCAAAGGTCGAAAAGTCATCTTTATCTTGGCTGTGCTCTACCAAAAGCTCATGGGGAAGTCAGAAACAAGAGGAAATGTGTTACATCATTATACGTCATTAAAGATATGGGTCTAAACCCAAGTATTACCTATTCATAACTAATGAAAAATAATAATAAAATTGCACTAAATTGTTAATTAGGATAATAGAAGTAGTCTAATGACTAGTAAGTGCTGGTGGATGCGTCCCCTATTGAAACCCAAATATTTTTGAAGTTAAATATTAAATATGCTTATGTTTTTCGTTTTTCTTTTCCGGAAACCGAAATGGCAGAGAGAATCTAGAACCTCATAAAACAATGTCCACTTGCTCGAAAAACCAAAATCAAACACAAGAAAATCGAGAAAGGGAGATACTTTGTTGGGTGTGGACCAACTCTCATGTCTCTTCTCATGTAAGAGAGAGATTTTTTAATATGATCAGTATACGAAGTGATATCTTACGTGTTATTATATAAATAATAGAATATGTAGATTAAAAATTAATAATTTAAAAAATAAAATTTCTACACTTCTATTAAAACACGTGATGTATCATTTGTGTTCCACTCGCAATTTAAAATTTCTCCATGTAAGTGTTGTTTTTTTCTGTGGATTTTTCTCATCTGCTCTCTCTCTCTCTCTCTCTCTCTCTCTCTCTATTAAATCTTCTTAGAAAAAATGGCCCAGCGGATCCGAACTTTCATCGTTTATCCTTTTTTTTTTTCATGGTATTTCCAAAATGCTTATACATTTTTTTATGTTCGAGCTCTGTTGGGATACTGTGTTATTCTGACTCCTGATTCATGGGTTGTTCTTGTTTTGCTGTGTTTTCTGCTGCAGAGGAATCCGGAGTCCTGGAATGACTGATTCCTTGATGGGTTTTTGAGGAGGAGCTGGAATAGAAACTATGCATCAAATTTCAGGTGGGTTTTTTTGTTTGTTTTTATTGCCAGAGGTGATTCCTTTAAATCTTTTTTTATGAGTAAAAGGTGTTTCATTTGATGGATTTGTTGTATTTTCCTTTTCTGTTTCTTTGCTAATTTTTCTTTTTTCGTATATTTGATCTGTAAAATATGCATCCATGAGCTAGGAAACCAAAAGGATGGAATTTTTAACCACATTTTCTCAAAAGAATTTTTGTTGTCGTTTTTGTTTTGGTAATTTGTGTTTCTGGGTTTCTTAAATTATTCTGATTTTGTTTTCCTTTTTAATCTTTGATTTGTGAGTTCCCCTGGAATTTTGGGATATATTTTATTGTGACTTTTACAGTCATCTTTCCTTATGTGAATATTTAAGTTGAAGAAAATCTGGATTCTGGATAGGGTGAAATGAATAAATTACTCTGTTTGTGATTTCCGAGTTTGTTTTATGTTCTTAATGTTGTTTCCATGTTTACTTGTCTGGCGGCTTTTACTGTAATGGATTATCTTGAGTTAGCGCAGCCGTCCAAAGGATGCGCCTTCCGATCTTCGTAAATTGACTCCCCTGGAGAGGATCATTGTAGCCTAACAGTTTTAAAATGTTGGTTTGTCTTGGTTCTCTTTGGATTTCGACAGTTCATCTATACAGTGCAGACTAACTCGTTCTGATTTCTGTGCATTGCACGTTTTCTTTCTGATGCAACTGAGAGCGCTCACGCGCAGCTATGCTTAATTGTCTTATCCAGTAAATTGTGTGCTTCATTACATGTAGATTTTCTGCAAATGGGGGCAAATATCCAGTGCAACAGCTATTTCCCAGGATATTATGCCTCGGGGAATCATAACTTAATTGCTAATGACAGTAAAAGGAAGCATAACTTATCTGCGGACCATTTCGAGTACTACAAGGAGGCATTAAAGCAGACAATGCTCAAGCAAGACACAATACTTAGGAATCAGGTATACTATTTCATCCATTCGTGTCATGTATAATATGCAGCATTTTGTATTTCATTGAGCTTAGTACATTCAAATCATTTTGTCATAACTCTTCCTAAACCAATTTTCGCTGGACATTTGTTAATACTTAGAATGGTTCTTAAACAATAAATTGGAGTAGTGGCAAAACATTGAGTTATAATGTAATGAAAACCATGCTGCTATCTTTTGTTTTTGGCCACAATATCTTTGATACTCGCAAGTTTTATAGAATTTCACAAACACTTAAATATGCCTATATTGTCTTCTGTTCATCCAGGTTCAGGACCTTCATCGGCTTTACAGAAGACAAAGGGAATTAATGGATGAAATAAGAAGGAATGAATCCGAGAAACATCAGCAGAAGATGGAGGCTTCATGGTTGACTACTGATTTGTCTCGGAGCTCATCTGTTTGTGTTCAAAAGGCACTTCACGTTCCTTCCTTGCCTTTGGTAAACCCTGCATGCAGTCAAATCTCTGTTTCTGTCGCTGAAAGTTTCCAGTCACCTTCGTGTTTTGTTCGAGGGAGGGACATACAGACATGCTCTTATCCTACTCAAACTGAAGGTCGTTCGGGAGACTCTGAATTGTTGGAATCCAAATGCAACAAATTTCGGAAGAACTTCTTGGATCTTGAACTTCCAGCGGATGCATACATTGATGATGAAGGAGAAGGATCCTTAGTAGATGGCAAGGTTTCTGAAGCACCTGAGGTTTCAAGTTCTCATTTGATAAGATTTCCAGAGGCTGTATGTAATGGTGATGCAAAACAATTTCTTGGCACTGATGGATACAGTTCTGTTTCGGAAGATGATATGTCAACTACTGCATCATTAGAAAAAGGTTCAGTTGACTTAAATTATCTGCATAAGCTTGAGAAAGGAACATCTCCTACATCAGGCCTTCAGTTTTTATCTAAGGAATATATCCAAGACACCTGGAAAAGACAGGATTTTGAAGTTTGCTCAAATGTCCTACTGCAAGAGAGAAAAAGGAAACAAGAGTTGCCGTCCACTGACGACACTGGTAAGAATTTTACTGCAAGGTGGAAATAAAGCTCAAGTTTCTTCATTTTTTTTTCTTTTAAAGAATTACAACTCTTGTAAGTATATTTATAATTAGTTCTAATACTGTGATAATTTGTGATCAGCTTGAATAGCTATGATCACCGGAAATGTTCTTATATTGGATGTGTTTAACTTTCAGAGAAAAGGAAAAGAACCTTGAATTCTTTTCCTCCAGGTTCTCATGCAGATAAATTATATCCTTCATCTAGTTTATTGCATGAGGAGCTCAAGGCAGCTGAACCTCCAACCCTTCATCAGAATAACCAGAATTCATGGAGTGGAAGAACAATTTTCGGTCTACAGAACCCCAGAAGTTATAGCCAATCTGGACCAAGCGGAGCTTCTTCCATGTGCATGCCATATGAACATATTCCTCAGGGCAAGATGGAAAATTCAGGGGCCTCGTGCAATGCAGCTATAAGAAAACCTGTACATGACTTTGCACGGTTCCCAATGGCAGTTCAAGCACTCCCAAGTTTTAACACCCCCGTACCATCCGGTAATTGTTCTAAATCATCAACGGTAAGGCCTGGGATCAATGGTGACATGCTACAGTTCAAAAATGATTTGAGATCTAGCACAAAACATGGTAGTGCCTTCTTTCTTGATGATAACTTTAGCAATGGCTCCCAGTTGGAATCCAAGAATTCAGAGCCACACATCAGTTTTGATAATCTGATCTGGACCAGTGACAATTTAGTGATTGAACTGCCTGGAGTTCAAAAAGATGTGATGGATTCCGCAAATGTCAAGTCTCGTAAGGATATTAACTTGAATTGTGTGCCTACTGGCTGTTCTCTGGATGCGGCAGTTTCCCAGTGTTTCCAAGCCACAACTGGATCAGAAAAACTTGAAGCTTCTAGTGAGAGCTTGCCTTGGCATAGGCGAAAGCATAATGGCAAAACTGACAAAGGATGTGAAGATTCAACCCAGGTGGAGGCAAGTGACTTCTCAAGTAAAATAATTCGTGAGTCTACTGGCCACCCCTCCAATTCCATTCTGAACCCACCTGAAGAAGTCAAAAAAAGAAGAAAAGCGGTGGTATTTGATTTAAATGCTGATTGTGATTCAGTGCTTGACGCAGAAATAGAACTTACAGGTCAGGTAGTAGAGAATGAATTTGATAGGAAAGATTTTGGATTTCAAATTGCCCTGAACTCGTCCACAACCGGAGATAAGTTTTCACCAGCAGACTCTCTCTCAACTGGAATTCTTTTGGAGGCACCTGCTAGTCCAGAAAACAAGGAGTGTTCTCCACCAAGAGGAGAATCGGACGTAAATCAAGTTGAGACACCTTTTCTATTGCAAGGACAGGATGATCCGGAAAACAATGACTTTTCTCCGCCGATAATACAATTTGATGAAAACCAAGTTGTCAGGACTGCGGCAGAATCTTTGGTTTCCATTTCATCATCTGAGCTTCGTAGTTGTATTGTAAGGACCACAGACAAGCCACTTAAAACTTCATGTGCCTCCCTATGTTGGTTTGCTGGGATAGCATCTTCAGTTGTAGGTGGTCAAGAGAATGAGGGTAGAGTGGTTATCAGCGAGGAGCTTCTACCAGATGGAATGGACTACTTTGAGGTCATGACCTTGAGTTTAACTGAGACAAAAGTGGAAGAGTGCTGCTGCTGCTGCTGTAGAAGTAATGGCCACAAAAAGGAAGAGACGGGTACCACTTCATTACCAAATCAGCCAAGGAAAGGCCGGAAGAGGGGAAGGCAGCGGAAGGATTTCCAGAGTGAAATTCTCCCAAACCTTGCTTCTTTGTCAAGGCATGAGGTGACTGAAGATCTTCAGACAATAGAAAAGTTAATTGAGTCTTCTGGTACAACAAGGTCGGTTAGATGCGCAACTAAACCTGGGTTGGCGAGGGGAAGGAAAAGGTCCAGCATTTCTCCGTCCACTGTAACCGAGAGTAGTTTGGAATCACTGATTGGTGCCAAAAGTCAGGTCGGAAAAGAGGAGAGAAGTCTGATTTGTTGGGGAGAGGTAACTAGGCGGCGTAGAGGGCAGAGATATCCAGTTAGCAAGCCTTGGCTCATTTCAGGCCAAGCATGGCAAGAACGACGATAAACCGTCTGTTTTTATGTTCATTTGGTGAGGTTTTTGTGAATCAAATAGCTTGTTTTGTAAATGTTCTCCAGATCATAGTTCATACATGTGGATATATATGTTTGGGGTGGAGAAGAAAAGAAGCCATATTGCAGAATGAAAATTTCTCTTTTTAAAGCTCCGATTACACTTCCGAATCTAATGAGCTTATCCAATCCAATCGTGTGCACTAGATGAGACCAAAATGTGCTCATACTAAGATCTTAATCTTTCCAAATGGTAGCCGTTTACAAAACCCAATTGGCGTCATTGCCTAAAACGTGAATAAAACACATATTAAGTGATGTGAGATCATTTGAAACTTTGAACTTAAGCAGCGAATAATTTGATCTGATAACATATTAATATGAACATTCAACTCAAAACCAATTAACTATGAGTGTCAAAAGTCAACGTCATTTAAACTATTAAACAATACTTCATCGTATTAAGAGATTCCAACTCTCAAACAGTTTACAAGTCGACAACTTGCTAGATGAAATTGAAATTTAGTTTTAAGTTGAATTAAGCTTGTTTTTATATGAAATTTGATACAAAATATATGAAGCATTATGGAAAAAAACAAAAGGATAATAAAAAATATAAATGAAATAATATAATAGCAAAAACTTATAATATACTCAAAGTTGGTGGTCCAAGAAAAAGAAAGAGTAAAATAATAATAAGAACAGTATTTGTAGGGTTACTACGTAGGAAAATCAAAATCTTGAGGCCTAAGTTGAGTAAAATGTGGACTTTGAAGAGCCTCTTGAAGCAGCTCATGATCATCCCACGAATCCCTATATGTTTCTAAGTCGGTGTCAGCATTTCTTAGTGCCGAAAGGCAAAGCTCTTTCCTCCATTCTTCCAAATGTGGGAACCCTATGTGATCCCCATATCTATCACAATACTGCAACAACAAGCAAAACAAAAATGGTAGAGACCTTAGAATATGAGCTACAATGGCTTTACGAGTCACTGTGATCAGTAAATATGATATAGGTAATGTTGTTGCATGGAAGTTTACCTCAAACTCGGCGATATCGTGGGTGTTATGCTTCGGAATGCCAGCAACATCCCTTGAGTGGTAGAACTCCTTGATTGACTGCATCATGTCATCCCTTGATGGCAATGTTGTTTTGCCAGAGAGCAGTTGAGCTATCCATTTTGCTTGTGACTCAAAAAAAGGAAACCCTATGATCTAGATCATATCGATTGATTAATAAATATCATTTTTTACAAAGATTTATTAAATTAGAACAAAAATTCTATCACGT
This sequence comes from Pyrus x bretschneideri, assembly GCF_019419815.1. Classification (NCBI taxonomy): domain Eukaryota; kingdom Viridiplantae; phylum Streptophyta; class Magnoliopsida; order Rosales; family Rosaceae; genus Pyrus; species Pyrus x bretschneideri. Next base: position 2,631,193 of record NW_025999579.1, on the reverse strand, counting down.
TTCGAAGCATTTTATTTTAAAAATTTTAATTGTTAAATTTTTATTATTGTATCTTTAACTAAAGATATGTTGTAAGAAATTTTGACGTCTACATTTATATTTGAACAAATACTAAAAATTCTCAAATTAGATATGTTTAAGTTACCTTTCTAGGAATGCCTATAAATGATAAAAAGGGAGCGAGCGATGGAGGGAAGGTATGCTCATACAAAGGCCCCACTCGGTCATCATCCACAGCTACTATTCCTTTGGTGTCAAGAAAGGGGAATGTGTATGAATACCTGCACGCATCCCACTTGTAAAAATTAGTTTATAAACTAATTCAAAGGAATACGACTAGATCTGGTTCCATAATTTTAGTGCGGGGCCCACACAAAATCTTTCAGTCAAAAGTCAAAAGATTCGGGTATCAATCACTTTCCAAAGCAAGTACAGCATATGATCCGAAGGAAAGATGTCATGTGGTTGTATTTTAGATCAATCATACTATAAAATAGTGCGTGGATGATTTTAAAATGTTATCAATTTGTCACAATAACATTTCATGTATAAATGATATTAGGTTAGAAATTTACCCAGTACAATATATGATAGTGTCTGCAATGATCCAAGAACCGTCTACAAATAACACCCTCCCGTCTTCTTGAAGTATCTCTATCTGCATTTGGTTGCATTTAAACATTACATAGACGAAATCTGTTTGGACATAGTTTTTTTTGCTTATAATCCAATCCTAAATACGAAACGTGACGTTTCGCTATAGAAGCTAATTTCTTGTACCTGGGGACGAAGGTGCAAGTTTTCATGTTTGGTAATGACTTTGGACAAGCCCTCAGATATGTCAAGAGATTTGCCACTGAGGTAGATTGCCTTTGCCACATCCACTAGTTCCATTGATATATCTTGCCCACTTAGGGAAGTTCCAACCACCACCACAACCTGCAAATAGAGCAAAAGGATCGCTTCATCTCTTTGGTGCTAGAAACTTCCGTTGATCTATTTGATCTTATGTTAGACGACTATAATTCTCCTAATAGTACTCTTAAGTTGTCAGAAAGTGAACCAACAATATATATCAAGCTAACAATCTAATTTATAATTAACTACTAGACTGCCTTGCCTCATCACGAAATGGCTCCGGAACCCTGTAAATGTGACCATGCATTTGCTTCCTCTTCCATGCATCCATTCCTAAACATGACCAAATTAAACCCACCTCAATTAAAAAGAAACAAAAAGGAAATAGAGAAAAAGAAAAAGAAAATTGAAACAAAATATAATTATGATTACTAAAAAATGCGATTGTTATGCACTTGAGCTTTTCCTTTTAGTACCGTGTCATCGTCCATTTTCATATGAAAAATAAAGAGCTAAAACGTATGTCAATCCGTATTGACCAAGATTAATGTCGCAACAAAATTCTTGTTAGATATGACCTAGCATGGAACTAAAGAAATTGATCTAGTATGTACCTTTAATGGAAGGCAACCTTGGCTTAGAGTAATGACCGGTGGCCACAACCACCACATCAAACACCTCCTCCACGAAACTCTCGGTATTCTTCTCCACACTCTTCACAACCCATTTCAGATCTTTGCAACCAACTACATGATCTCCATCCAACATCCCCACATATGAAACCCTAGTATTGAACCTTATCAACTCCCTCAACCCAAACCAATCACAAAAATCCTTGAGGTACAAAAGAAGCTCCGTATGGCCAGGAAACCTCCTCATGTCCCTACCTTTCTTGACTGCAAATGGAAAGTCAGTGAACCCCATGATCTCTCTCGGAGATATGAGCCTCAAAGAAGTGTAAAGACTGCTATGCACTTTTAGGGTAGGTGATCTTCCTAAGGGATCCTCTCCTTCCACATTTGGGTCGTACAGCCACTGCCCTCCCACATCATGGTTTTGTTCCAACACCACCACACGGTGACCTTCTTTCCTCAGCTCCCTTGCAGCTACAAGCCCTGAGGGTCCAGCTCCAATCACACATACATTTTTGGATTGGTAAGTTTCAGAAACCATGGTAGGTCTAGGTTTAGGGTTGTGGATTTTTATTTTTATTTTCTGGGTGTGGGGAATTTGTTGTTGTTGAATGGGGTTTTATAGTTGAATTTTCTTCACGCAAACAGATGGATAAAAAATGATGATAATATGTAGTTGGGAGATAGTCAAAGTCTGGTGGAGATGGTTTGTTAGCTGGGAGACCACACGTGACAGATTAACCTCAATGCCTAAGATTTCTCTACTTTTAACTAAAAAGTTTACTTGCAAATAAATTTTCGATCTCATCTTTTGTTATTTCTGATCCTTCATCGTCATCATATCCCAGTGGTCTCCAGCCAATTAAAGGACTTTGGGATATGTACAGGCTCATGCATGCAAGTTCAATTCAGTCTTTATAACTTTTCATGAAAAAAAAAGTAAAATAAATTTACGGATTTTATGAAATATCTTTGCGTAATTGATTTCAAAGTTTGATACCAACTTCACGAGATGACCCTTCGTCATCCAACACAGCAGTACAAACTCAATGGGCCATCAACACTGGACATCAACTTATCATGGAGTTTGGATTTTCTGCTTCTATATATTCTCCGGTTAATTATGGTAAATATCACCATTTTTTTTTACAGAAATTAAAGGGTGCATGCATGTGTAATTAGCAATGTGTCAAGTGTAGGGTTAGCAAGCAGAAGAAAAGTAGTGTAGTCGCAGTCCCCACAACTACAGAAAGAATGCCCCATCTTGAAGGCAACAAAACGTCAACAATCATGAAACAGTGCACATGTTTATTCAACAAAATTTCCTTCTCCAGTTTGACTTGCAACTGTGGTGATCATGAAGTGAAGTGATCATATCCCAAATTTCATTTACTTCTGTACATTAACAAACCCACACACATACTATACATAGAAGGAAAAAAAATTACTCATATCAGATCCTTTAAGACAAGAGATCTCTATTTTTTTTTCAAAAGCTCATAGATCATCTTTGCAAAATATTAGATAAATTGAAAATATTTAAGGCATCTAATTGAGTTCAAAGAAATTGATAAACACTATGTTTTAAGAAACATTGAAGTTTCATAGAGACAATTAAATAGGCAAATGGTTCAAATTGAATAAATTTTTGCAAGAATAATCTATAAATCGAGACTTGTAAAACAAACAATTTGGACCTTTAAAGTTCGATTTGGAGTAGATCCGACAAACTAATCCCAATTTTTTTACCATTCCCTAAAAGGGACCGCATAAGTTATTATCATCATTTTATTAGTGTGTAATCCAAGTATGCAGTACAAAAAGAATTTTTTTTTTTTTTGTGCCCTAGCTAATCTAGCAAGTAAATGATTGACCTACTTTGTCACTTTATTATGATTCAGAAATTTCTAATCATGCCATGTAAATGCTGTTGCATGATCAGATGGAAAACTTGCGAGGTAAATTACGTTGATGAGATAGCCAATAACCTTATGACGGGTACTAAATAATATATATATATATATATATTAAATAAGCAATTTTTTTTTTTAATAGAGCAATAATGTTAGTAGATTAAACAGTTGTTGTTAGGAAAAAAAAGTTGATAAAGATCAAACTAGCTGGTACCATGATGTATAAGCATAATTAATTTCTGTTATTATAATAAAGCATCATCTGCATATATTATTATTGAATTGAAAAAAATTGCAATGCTCGAGCAATACAACTTCAAAAAAAAAAAAAAAAAAAAAAAAACAGTTCCTCAACCTAATTGCAAGAGGCATTGACATAAAGAGCGAACATGGACCGAATTTGCGTATAACACACGCATGCATGTGTTTTTTAAAAATATTTTCATTTTTCATGCGGTCATAACAAGACCAAATTTGCATATATATCATTTACGTATATAAACGTTAACGTCAGGGGCAGAGCCACTAAAGGACTATAGTGGTCCCCCGGCCCATCTTGATAACAGTATAAGAAATTTACCAATGTCCCCAAGCTTTCAATCGCTGTGAGACATGAGGAAGATGAATTGTTTCTCATGAAGAAGTTCAGTTGTGAGTTGAATCACGTCGTCGTCTTCTGCTTCTAACAATTTTGTTGTTTTATCTTTGTAGTTTGATGAATGGTGAGTTTGTAGATGAGAGTTTTAAAAGAGATTTTAATATTAATTCTAAATCGACATAATCATCTATTATTTGTGGACTTCGTCTTTACCCTCCTATGTAACACATAGTTTTTTTGTATTTAAAAAAAAAAAAAAATTAGTGATTGCTCTCTAGGATCGCACTAAGTTGTATTGCCCAATTCGTTTGATTCTCTCTATTAAATTTAATAGGTCTTTCAGTTTGTGAAGATTACTTCGTTTCCTCATGTAACAAGTTCAAATATTATTTTTTTCATACATATTTGAAGGGCCCTCCCTCACATATAGAATTCTCACTCTGCCACTTGTTCATGTACTATTTATGTCCCGTATTTTATTAAAACTAAAACTATTAGTGATCAATACTTTACGTCGAAGGTGGTGAGATTTAAGCACTAATTATAGCAAAGGCCTTAATTGGTTATGCAAACTATGTACTAACTTGTGGCATGATTAAACTGAGTTCTGTGATTACAACTTTGGAAAGCATACATTGACTGTGCTTACCACCCCATTTATTATCGTTGAATGAATTTAAATTTCAAAATCTGCGTAGTAGATAAACACAAATTTCGAAATTTAAATTTATTTATAATAATAAGCAGATTGGTGAGAGAATAATGCACTCGTTTTGTAATCTGGCCTTTACCATGAAGACAAGCTCTTGAATCATAGCTTGCTTTCAAAATCATGCCTCCACAAATTTATCATTCAGCAAACTTCACCGACTGCGAAAGTATTCTACCGACATTGGTGTACAGTTTGTACAAAATATTTACCTACTCTTGAATTGAATCATGGAGAAAAAACTTCAAAGGAATGAAAATTGGAGCGTGAAAGTGAGGCTAAGTAGGTTATTCATTTGGGAAATATTTTACCTACCCTTGTAATATCAGTGTCACTTGTATTTTTTGTAATCATAATATATATGTAACTTTATTCTGAAATAGCTTTTGCTTGAATGTTAAAATCATCAAGTGATGAGGATTGATTAGTTATTAGGATATGTTAGATATTTGATTTCTTTCATTATATGAAAAGAAAAGAAATAAGCTGATAACGATTGGTAGGAGTATTTTTTAGTCCAAATGTTTCGCGTTGCCTAATCAAGAAAATCATACATAAGCTTTCTATTACACTCGGTTAGACCAATGTGCATGTTTTCTCAGACTAGACCAACCAGTGCTAGCATGCCTATGAACCAAGGCCGAATGCATTTGTATTTTAGGTTGGACCAAAGAGGTGATCGAAACCCAAATGCAATAGGCATTCTGGAAAGAATGACTCATGCATACTTTTAAAAGGGATAAGGTTTATATCCTATTTGACTAGGTATAACTAATACTTCTTTTTTTGTTACTAATAAAATCTCCCTAAAAAAAATTGCTTCTTTAAAATTAACACACGAGTAATTAATCAATTAAACAACTCCAATTACAACCAGTTGGAGGCACTACTAGAATTTTGGCTAGAGGACACCCTTTTCATTGTCTATTATAAAGAGTGAGCACTGATATTGATGACAAACCTCAATTGCCACCAAGCAGCCACTAAAGAAGTGTACATGTCCTATAGAGAAGTCTTTATTGTAACAATGGCTACCCTTAATAGATCTGTGCCACCTAAAACAATGCCACCCTAATTCATTGGGGTCAAAGTTGAAAATTGTGTTTTTAAAAAAGCATGCCCTGTGTGGGCACCCAAATTGGAGTATCATATTTCTTTTTCTATTTTTGGTGAGAAAACAAATTGTAATATCATTAAGTATAAGAATACAACTATAGAATTGTCATTAAATATAAGAATATAATTATAAATTTGCATAACTGATATTTTATACAATTATGTACAAATGTTGGAAACAAACGTTAAAAAGTCTTGGAACCCCTTGTTTCCAAGAGCTTAATCATCTCAATAACTTGAATCTGATCATTAGATGCAACCTGCACCCAAAATCAAACCCACAAATTTTGTAAGAATAATGTTAATTGAAGCCCAACTGTTAAAAGTGATTAGAGTTGAGGACAACACTGAGATATGATGATATAAATACCTCGGAAAAGTAGATTTTCAAGGGGTTTGCAGTCATAATTTACGTACAAAAATCTCAACAAATTCATTGCAACCCTTCTGCAACTTCAACTAAGAACATATTAATTTGACAAGATCATGAATATGCAAACCACCTTCAACCTTGAAAGAACAAATGATCTCCCAATCTGTGTGGGTGTTCAAGAATAAGATAAAGAAAGCATAGATACTATATTTATGACCAATGGGCAGAGGACAAGATACAAACAAAGCATTTACATATGAATGAGAGAGAACAAAAAATGAGAACGGAATATCAGTGAAGAGCGTACACATATTCACACATATAAATGCATTAATATTTTCTCTTTTTTATTTTTTTTTTCTTTCAGAAACTCAAAAAAACCAGGAAATTCCAATACAAGAGTTTAGGATAGAAACATACAGTTCTTCCAAGAAGGAAAGCAGCCCATGCACCTAAAGTGGCTCTAATTGAATCAGCAACAAAGCCAACAGGTAGCCCAAAAAGATAACCACCACTGACCAGTTGGAGGGTCCTTGTCTACATAGTTTTAGGGTTGGAGGTTTATCTAGACTAAAGGCAGCTGAAACTACCCATTCAGCTTCAACTGGAAGAGTATAAGATCCAGAAATCAAGTCCTAAACCTCAAAAGGCGAAGAATCGTTTAGGCTATGTTTGGATGAGGCTCGTGGCTCTACGGGCATGGCTAGTTTTGATAGTATTTTTTTTGTGCTTGCATCATTGTCTTGGATGTTTTGCAGGATGTTTTGACATTGCTACTGCCTTGGAGGCAGAACTTAAAGCTAGTATTCATGCTGTTTATATGGCTTTGGAGAGGGGGTATTCTCTTTGGGTTGAGTGTGATTCTTGTTTAGCAGTGCATTTTCTTCCAAATTTATGTTTCTCCTAGGAGTTATCTTAATTGATTTTTGTTTCTAATAATTTTCTACTTCTTGTTAGGGTTTGGCTTCATGTACCCTCTAAATTATTGCATTTTTAATTTTTTTTTAATTCTACAATATGTTCACAATAATGTCTTTTTTTCATGATAGCAATGTTTGAGTGGAAATAACATTGCTGTTTTATTTAAAAAAAAAAAAAAAAAAAAGGGTTTGGACGAGATTTTCGCAAGTCATGGGTTTGAAAGCCAAACTATAAAGAAAATGGTCACAATGTTTTGGGCATGAGGGTAAAGAAATCAACCTCATCTCATTGAAGGACCTACACAAATCGAAAATAAAGAATTCTAGAACATTCACTAAGGTTGGTTAGCTAGTTTATTCAAGTTAAAGTAGTCCTTTGTAGAAATGACTAGAATGTTGTTTCTTAAGTTGGTGGAAGAGTCTAGAAGAATGGTGAGGTATCCACCAACATGCAAGATTAGTGTAGATAATTCTAGCTTAGGAAGTTAGTGGAATTATCTAGATATCTCTAGCATAATGCTTTCATGCTTCTCCAAGGTTCCATCCATGCCTATAAAAGGAGAAGGCATCCAAACCATTTGTATCAACAATAAACCAACCAAGTAGAATTAAGAAGACTAAGTGAGAGTGAGAAGTATGAGTAGTCTTGTGAGGAATGTGAGTGATCTAGAGTTTGTCTCTAGAAAGAGTGAGTGTTATAGCTTCAAAGAGTATCTTTAAGAGTTTGTGTGTTGTAATATAATTGTGTGTGTAATACAAGTAATTTGATTACTTGTGTTGTCTCTTCAACACTTGTGTTAGAGTTGAGTACTCTAAGTTTTTCCCCAACAGAGGGTTAGGAAATGCATCATCTAAGTAATATAAAGGCAGGTGAGAGGGATTAGCTAAACCAACCTTAAAAGGTGTCATTAGCTAATCCATCCTTAAATGCTTTTATAACGCTCTATGGTGTGTTTTCTAATCCCGCCTATAAAACATTTTGTGATCATTTTATTTATCGTTTGGCTTCCAATCCCATGACTTGCAAAACCGTCCAAACATGGCCTTATGCTCTTGTACAAATGCAACAAGTTTTACAAAAGGGAAATGCAAATTAAGGCAGCATATATGCCGGTAACCTTTTGACAGCGCCTCTAACAATAAACCAAGCCGACAGAGATTTCATTCCTTACAAACTATGAGAGAACACTTTTCCGTCATTTATAATTAACTTGTCTTTCTCTCGAAGATTCTAAGGTGTTGCAGAGTATCCTATTTAGATTTTGGTCACTGTATCTTTGACCAAAGATTCAACGGTTAAAATGATCAAAGTATATACAAAACCCCCTCTCATCCCTGTTCATAGTTTCAGCAAGTTTGAAACATTAGCAAATTATCAGTAACACTGGTAAAGCTGCAGGCCTACTTACCATCTCAAACTGTACATGAGAAACTATCAAGATACATACAGTTAAACTAGTTAAACACATTTGCAAGCACATGATGCCAAAAATAAGAAAAAGAGAAATATTCATCACTAGTGAAAATATGTAGAAATCAGTTTAATTGGATTGTATTAAGAAAATAAATGACTTTCTTCTAGGAGCCTAGGAGGGACATTGAAGTTCTTGGAAGCTATATCATAATTAAAGCTCTAGCCTTCGCCAAAGAATCAGTTAAATTAAACATGGATAATGATGATGACGATGAGGACGAGGATGATGAGGAGGTTCGAATTGAATTGATACCGTATGTGATGAGCGTTACTCAATTAGTCTACTACAACCAGAGTCTGATAGGGTTGAGGAGAGATGGCGGCTTCCATGACAAGGTCTGGGCAAATTTCCCCGTCATTGTCCCGGAAGGACTTGATCAACTTGTTGGAAAAGTCATTCAACACCGTCACCCCATACTCTTGTTGTGTAGCACAGAATGGCGGCATGAAAAGGTTATGTTTCAGATTCCAAACCACCAAGTGTGGCACCACTTTGCGGTACCCTTTCTCTTTGTACTTGCTCCAGATTAGCTCGTAATCACTCTCCCAGCGCTAGAAGCCAGCCAAAGTCGTGGTCTCCGGTGATCACAGACACCCTCTTGATCATCTGCTCCGCCTTCAAATTCTCGTTCACAGCCACTTCCAGAATCAAATCAAACACCTTTCTGAAATCAACACGGCAGTGCTCGCAGTCCATCCTCCTCAAAAAGGCGTACCTGGACTTGAGATCATCAAGTCCTTGTGTCGAATGCAACTTCGGGTTTGGACTGAAATTGATCACCTTTCCTTTCCAGGCATTCTCTTCGTTCAGTTCAGACAGCAACAGCCCCAAACCCACCGAAACGTCCTGATCAAGTCTATACGTGCATTTGGAGATGTTACACATAACCAATGAGTTGTTCAGTATCTTCATCTTCTTCTTCTTGCCTTGCACATTCTTCATGTTCTCCACCATTGCTTCCACTGAAGCTGAACCACTCGCCCAACCTCCCCGTCATCCACATATTCTATGATCTGGTGCCGAAGCAGAGCACCAGCGTCAATCTTTGACTGGCCGGATTTCACCTCCTCGAAATACTTGCTAGCGAAACAAGGCTCTTCGTCGAACTCCATATCATAACCCCACTTGGAATCAGCTGAAATGTCAGAAGCCTTCCTTAACGGCACCAGAACCTCCTTCCTCAGCCGTTCCTTAAGGTCCTTGTTAGTAAACCTCCTTTGTGAATTTCTCGCAGAGGAAAGTGGCGCGGTCTTCAAAGAAATTCGCAGCCTGAGTGATCTCCAACCGGTCACCATCACGGCGGTCCATCCCCTTCAGAATTCGAATGTCCCGCTTGATGCAGTGGGCGAAAAGTGTTAACAATATATAATGAATGGTTAGATAGTGTGCCATGTGTCAATGGATTAGTAGGTTTGTTATAAGGAGGTTAAGGCAGTTATAACAAACCTTAGTGAACAAGCTTGTAGTGTGAGTATATAACAAATGTAGTGAATGTAATTGAGTGATATATAGAAAAACATTACAATAATACATTCTCTCTTTCTCTCTACATTTCTTCCTTATCTCTCTAAAATCATAGTAATCTTTCTGCATCAATACATCTCTGCAATATAATATGTTGCTTTACATGGTATCATTCGCCGGGTGAGCAATTCTTGCTTGCACGGTTCTCTCGATCTTGGATTCTTCATTCCGCTGCTCTAGTTCTTCTTCTCTGGTATTGTGTTGTATTTTTTTTTCTCTTTGGTTTCGGGCCTTTACACGTTTCCCTCTCTCGCGATTGTTCCTCTTTACAATCGTGCCCGCCAAGTGTTTGTTATATTTCCTGTGTGAATTTCCTTCTTCACAAGCTGCAATGGTGACTGCTACTCAACTACAAATTGTGCAATCGCCAATCACCTCTCTTATTTCTACTGTTCCTACGTCGGTTACTGTCAAACTTGATGAGTCCAATTATCTCACTTGGCACTTTCAGATGCAATTGCTTCTTGAAGGTCATGGAATTATGGGGTTCTTGGATGGTTCTCTTCCCTGTCCTGCACGGTTTTTATCCTCGGGGTCTGGGGAGTCTGATGTTGATTCTGGGGATTCTTCTTCCAGAGCTGATACAGATGAATACAAGGTCTGGAAAATGCATGACCGTGCCTTGATGCAGCTCATCACTGTCACACTTTCCCCATCGGCTGTATCCTGTGTCATTGGTAGCACAAGTGCTCGAGAGCTGTGGATTCGACTCAAGGAGCAATTTTCCATTGTTTCTCGTGCCACCATTTTCCAAATGAAGTCTGAGTTACAGAATATAAAGAAAGGCCCTGATTCCATATCTCAGTACTTGCAGCGCATTAAGGAAGCTCGCGATTATTTGACTGCTGCAGGGGTGTATTTCGAAGATGATGATATTGTCATCTTAACTCTCAATGGCTTGTCAGGGGAGTATAATACTATCAGATCCATTATTCGAGGTCGCGACAGTGTAATTTCTCTTAAAGACTTGAGATCTCAGTTGCTTGCTGAAGAAGCCATGGTTGAGAATATTGCTGTTACTCCTTTCCTTTCTGCAATGATGGCCAAGAATTCTGAATCTGGTTCCAAGAACTCGTCTTTTTCATCCAACGGGTATACTGGTAGTTCTCATCAAGGGAGTCCTGCAAATTTGAGTCCAGGGTATTTGAGCACTCAGTCTTCGGGGTTTTCTGGATCAAATCCTCCACATACATACTTCAAGACCAATTTCAATAAGAACAAGGGCAGAGGTAAATTCAACTACAATTCTAATTCTCGATCTGGGAACTTTCGAAATGTCTACCCTACTCCTGTTTCTGGTATTCTTGGTGCATCTCCCTCACAATCGGCCTGTCAAATATGTGGAAAACTTGGTCATCTTGCTGATACATGTCGATTCCGGAACACTGAGGTTATTATAGCTGAAGGATGTCAGATTTGTGGCAAAAAGAACCATACTGCCCAATTTTGCCATTTTCGTAATGCAAATGTGCCTGGCACCACCTCTCAAATGTCTGCAATGCATGTCAATTCCTCATTATCCACTCCAACATCAAATGCTTCTTCTCAGCAGTTTTGGCTTACAGATTCAGGGGCAACAAATCATCTCACTGCAGACTTGCAGAATCTTTCCTTGGCTACGCCTTTCCCATCCACAGAGACCATTCAAACTGCCAATGGTGCAGGTTTATCAATTTCACATACTGGTTCATCTATCATTCATACACCCTCTCAAAAGTTGAAGCTTAATTCAGTGTTATATGTTCCAAGAATTACTCAGAATCTGTTATCTGTGCACAGAATCTGTCTTGATAACAATTGTTGCCTAATTTTTGATGCCTTTTCTTTCTGGATTCAGGACAAAGCCACAGGGAGGACTCTGTACAAGGGGAAGTGCAGTAATGGGTTATATCCAATACCAATTTCCAGACCAGTTGTGCTTCAGCAACAAGGATTTAAAGCTGCATTTCTTGGACAGCAAGTGCATTCCAGTTTCTGGCATAGCAGACTAGGTCACCCCTCCAATTCTATTGTCTCCACTATGCTTAGAAAATCAAATATTTCAGTTTCTCCTGATGTATTCTCTTCTTTGTGTCACTCTTGCTTACAAGGAAAATTCAGCAAGTTACCTTTTTCCCCATCTGTGTCAAAATCTGTAATTCCCTTTGAAATACTGCATAGTGATGTATGGGGCCCTGCTCCCTGTACCTCTATTGATGGATACAAATACTATGTGACATTCATTGATGAATGCACTAGATATTGTTGGCTGTTTCCCTTGCATAATAAAAGTGAAGTATGTTCTGTGTTTATTCGATTATATCAGTTCATCTTTAATCACTTTGCAGTCAGTATTAAAACCTTACAAAGTGATGGGGGTGGGGAGTATACAAGTACTGTGTTTCAATCTTTTTTGATAGCCAAGGGAATCACTCATCACATTTCATGTCCTTATACTCCAGAGCAAAATGGCCTGGCAGAAAGAAAGCATAGACATATTGTTGAAACCTCAATCACATTGTTACAGACTGCATCCCTGCCTGCATTCTTCTGGTCTTTTGCTTGTCAAACTGCAGTCTACCTTATAAACAGGATGCCTTCCTCCACTCTACATAACCAATCCCCATTTGAGGTTCTTTTTCAAACAGTTCCAGATGTTCAACACCTAAAGATTTTTGGTTGTGCATGTTTCCCCCTCTTAAAACCTTACACTAGGAACAAACTGCAACCTAAAACCAACTTATGCATTTTTCTGGGATATGCATCTAAGTACAAGGGCTATATTTGTTTTGATGTTACCTCCAAGCGATCCTACATTTCTAGGCATGTGCTATTTGCTGAGTCTACTTTCCCATAGTCTTCTCTTGTCTCTAAGTCATATTCCCATTTCCAGAGGTCTAGTTCTCCAATTCCAGTAAGTTCAGTGTCTATTACTAATAACAATACTATTGTTGAAGCACCATCAACCACTTCTATGTCTAGTCCTCGGGCTCCTCCAAAATCTGCTAATGCCAGATCTCTCCAGTCTCCATCTCCACTGGATACATCTCAGTCTCCATCACCAAACGACACAAGCTACCCCATTACTGGCACTTCACCTCAGTGTACTTCCTCTGCTGTCCCTGTGGCTCCTGAGTGTCCCTCAGACTCTTTACAAGTCATTTTTCCTATTCCCCCATTAAACTTACATCCTATGCAAACAAGATCAAAGAATGGCATTGTCAAGAAGAAAGCATTTCTTGCCCTGGTCTCCGAGCCTACAGAAGTGGATTTATCACAGATTGAACCAATGTCTTACAAATCTGCTCTGAAATCTCCTGTATGGGTTAAAGCTATGGAGGAGGAGATTCAAGCCTTACATTCCCAGCACACTTGGTCCTTGGTACCCTTACCATCAAATCGAAATCTTGTGGGGTGTAAGTGGGTTTTCAAGATCAAGAGGCATGCCAATGGAACTATCTCAAGATACAAACCTAGGCTTGTGGCCAAGGGGTTCAATCAAGAGGCTGGGATAGATTATGGTGAAACATTCAGCCCTGTAGTTAAGCCTACTACAGTGAGGCTTGTTCTTGCTTTAGCTGCACAGTTTGGTTGGGATTTAAGACAGCTTGATGTCAAAAACGCTTTTCTGTATGGAATCCTGCAAGAAGAGGTATACATGGCCCAACCTCCTGGCTTTGTGGATTCTATCTATTCCTCATCTGTCTGCAAACTTCACAAGTCTCTATATGGTCTCAAACAAGCCCCAAGGGCATGGAATGAGCGGTTTACTAATTTTCTGCCTTCTCTGGGTTTTCAAACAACTTATGCAGATACTTCCTTGTTTGTCAAACACACTGAATCTGGGGTTGTCGTCCTCCTCCTTTATGTAGATGATATAATCATCACAGGGAGTGCAACAGCTAGCATTCCAGCAGTCATTGCTGCATTGGCAGCAGAATTTGATATAAAGGATCTGGGATCACTCCACTATTTCCTTGGCATTCAAATTACAAAAACTGCAGACGGGTTATTTCTTTCCCAGCATAAGTATGTTAATGATCTGTTGACCAGAACAGAGATGCATCTGTCAAAGCCCTGTGCCACTCCTTGCTTGCCTCATCATCGGCTCCTCAAGGATGATGGAACACCATTTGATAATCCTGCGTTATACAGAAGCATCGTGGGTGCTTTACAATATCTCACTTTCACACGCCCTGACATTGCCTTTTCTGTGCATCAAGTCTGTCAGTTCATGCACTGTCCTATGGAGTCCCATTACTTGGCTGTCAAACGGATATTACGTTATCTGAAAGGGACTCAACACTATGGTATTCAATATGTCAAAGGTGAAATGGAGCTGAATACATTTAGTGACGTTGACTGGGCAGGGGATCCCAATGACAGACGCTCCACAACTGGTTTTGTTGCTTTCTTAGGCCATAATCCCATATCGTGGTCATCCAAGAAGCAACAAACAGTTTCTCGCTCATCTACTGAAGCAAAATATCGTGCTCTTGCTACAACAGCTACTGAGATCGATTGGATAAAGCAGATTCTTGCATTTCTGCAGATTGCCATCTCAACTCCTTCAACAATGTTCTGTGATAATCTGTCTGCCATTGCTCTTACCTCCAATCCAGTGATGCATCAACGAACCAAACATATTGAGATTGACATTCATTTTGTTCGGGAAAGGGTTGCTAAACAGTTACTTCATATGCAGTTTGTCTCTTCTACTGAGCAATTCGCTGATATTCTGACTAAAGGACTGTCTGCACCTTTGTTTCGTGCTCATTGTTGCAATCTCAGCCTTCGTGATCCTCCTCCTGAGCTTGAGGGAGGATGTTAACAATATATAATGAATGGTTAGATAGTGTGCCATGTGTCAATGGATTAGTAGGTTTGTTATAAGGAGGTTAAGGCAGTTATAACAAACCTTAGTGAACAAGCTTGTAGTGTGAGTATATAACAAATGTAGTGAATGTAATTGAGTGATATATAGAAAAACATTACAATAATACATTCTCTCTTTCTCTCTACATTTCTTCCTTATCTCTCTAAAATCATAGTAATCTTTCTGCATCAATACATCTCTGCAATATAATATGTTGCTTTACAAAAAGAGCCGAAACCCGGTCGTGAAAAAACCGGTAATCCGGGTCGCTCCGGTACCTCTCAAGAGCTACCTTGTCATCCACTGCGAACATTCTCTCTTCAATGTCCCGGTCATCCTCATCATCATAATTCCTGACGTCCTGGCGGGAAAGTATCCGGTAGAGAACTCGAACAAGGTCTCCCATGCCGCCGAAGGAGCCGGCGATGGGAGCCAGGTTGGTGGCAAGGGTCTTGGGGGTGGTTGTGGTGGAGCCAATACGCCGCCGCGTCAAACCCCCGTTCGTCGTCTTTGCCCGTGCCATTGGACCTGTCGAGGAGGTTGCACATGAGCTTGAGGGTGGTTAGGGGATTGTGGGACCAAGCCAAGGGTAGCAATCGATTCCTCATCACATGAAGTAGCTTTAGATCTATTGCATGTAGACATGTGTTTCAAATTTTGGAATTTTAGTAAATATTTTTATAATTTGTAGAATTCTTCGTTTAAATAGTGTTCTTAGAACTATGGTATGAAAAATTGTATATGGGATGTGTACAAAATCACAAAATAGAAAATCCCAGGAGTCCTCTTTAAAAACAACCGACCGGAGCGAACGACACTGATCACAAAGACTGCATTGTTTATATAAAGGGTGAAGGCATTGCCTCATCCAAAATAGAGGTTTCCTAAAATTCAACAATTCTAAAACAATCAAAAGCAGTTCAATTTTGAACAACC
Source organism: Pyrus x bretschneideri (assembly GCF_019419815.1). Taxonomy (NCBI): domain Eukaryota; kingdom Viridiplantae; phylum Streptophyta; class Magnoliopsida; order Rosales; family Rosaceae; genus Pyrus; species Pyrus x bretschneideri. The sequence goes on along the minus strand of NW_025999579.1, from coordinate 2,615,284 downwards.
AAACAAGAAAAAAAGCTTCAAAATTAGAGTTTTACTTGAATATATATAATTATTATAAATGAAATTGAAAAAAAAAAAATTTGTTTTTCGGGTATTATTATTGACACCCCAAATATCTCATTGTGCACTCTAAATACCTCTTGAGAGCCCTTTTGGCCAAGCGTTCCGTCAGCTTGCATTCACTATGTGGGTCAATAACCTCCATGACTTGGCCCTCAAGACTCTGGTACAGAATGCCGAGCACTGCTTCAAAAGACGAGAACTCGCCGGCAATGGCGGCAAGGTTGGAGGCTAGGGTTTTCGGTTGATTCTGGTGGAGCCAAGACACCGCCACGCAGAAGGATTCTCTGTCGCATTTTCCAGTGCCGGTGTACCTGTCTATAAGGTTGCATACGAGCTTGAGCGTGGTTAGTGGATTATGGGAACATGCCATCGGGAGCAGGTGGTTGAGGTAGTTGCGGTTGGCTTCCTGCTGGAGCGCCGTGTCGGGTTTGACGAGGCGGAAGAAGATATCGAGGCAGGGGTTCCCGAAGAAGGTGAGAAAAATGGGCGGCGGAGCTCTAAAAGCGGAGGAAGAGCAAAAGCAAAAGCAAAAGCAAAAGGATTTTGAATTGTGTGCACCGGAGGAGTTGGAGGAGGAGGAGGAGGAGGTGGAGCCATTCTTCCGGCTGGTGAAGCATTGGGGAGGCCGACATTACGGTAGTTTCCTCATACTTTGAGAGCGGAGATGAGTCGGACTTGCGCCACCGGTTTGATCTTCGGAACCCAATCGAATTAGTGCGGACTGTGCTTTTTTTCCAATGGACTTATCGGAGAAGGACTTGATATTGACAACTGATTTTACACCAATATATCGCTAAAACATGAGGGTTATAAATTTAAAAGTTAAAAGTTAAATTTGGAGACAAATACAGAAATACTCGTACAGGAGTTCTACTCCTTTCTAATGGATGGTAGCTAGATTGAGTCCAATTTAAAGTCAAATCCAACTTTTTTACGTGTATTGAATGATATGGTCCTTATCTTTCAATTTCTTTTTAAAATCTTTTGTTTAAATTTTCAGAATTTTGGATCGTTAGAGAAGGAAGTTGGTTGCTTGACATTTTGGGGCAGATTCAAAGCCTAATTAGCTACTAACATTTTTAAAATTTGTCTTTTTAAAGCTTCCATGCTTGGATTTTAAATTTTTTACTGGTTTGTGAGAAATTAATGGAAAAAAGAATCAAGGGGAAAGCCTTTATTTTTTGGATTTTCTCTTCTGTGAAACGTAGGGTTAGACCTCAGATTTTCTGAATGGAATTGAAGTATGATCTTGATATAATCATTCTTAATTTGTGAAGGAAACAGTTCTCACAATTACTATTAGTAGATGTAACAGGTGACACAACAACAATAAGAATAAAACGTTCCTGCTTATCGACATCTGTTTCATATAAGTCATGAAAAACGTCTCTAAACTCCCGCATCGTTGTCTCAATCTCGAACCTCCGTTGGCCTTCTATTGCTGGTTTTTTTTTTTTTTTGTATCCCTTTCAGATTTGAGTCACATTTTTGTTGCATTGCTATCTTAATTTCGTTTATTGTTCACTTAGCTCTAGCTGTGTTGTTAACTACAAATTTCACTATTATGTTCTGTTTTATTTAACTGCTGAGAAAGGATTTGGAAAATAAAATCCTTATCAATTTATCGAACAGTGTTTTTAGAACTTATGGTATGGAAAATGGTATATGGAATGTGTACAAAAGTCGCAAAATAAATAATCACGGGAGTTACTTAGGAGTTTTATTTTGAGTAATGTTACACTTACCACATATTTGTATCATCTTTCTAATAGAAGTAAAGTTCACCAACACATTTGAGTATCATCTCTCTAGTATTTGTAGAGTTATTACAAAGGAAAATCTAAATCTTGAGGCCCAAGTTGAGTGAAATGTGGACTTTGAAGAGCCTCTTGAAGCAGCTCATGATCGTCCCACGAATCCTTATATGTTTCTAAGTCGGTCTCAGCATTTCTTATTGTCGAAAGGCAAATCTTTTTCCTCCATTCTTCCAAACGTGGGAACCCTATGTCATCCCCATATCTATCACAATACTGCAACAACAAGCGAAACAAAAAACGTAAAGACCTTAGAATATAAACTACAATGGTTACTGAGTCGCTTGATCAGTAAATGTGATGCAAGTAATTTTGTTGCACGAAAGTTTACCTCGAAGTCGCCAATCTCGTGGGTGTTATGCTTCGGAATGCCAGCAATCTCCCTTGAGTGGTAGAACTCCTTGATGGAATGCATCATGTCATCCCTTGATGGCAATGATGTTTTGCCAGAGAGTAGTTGAGCTATCCATTTTGCTTGTGACTCAAAGAAAGGGAACGCTATGATCTAGATCAGATTTATCGATTGATAAATATCATTTTTCACAGAGATCTATTAAATTAATTACGGATTAGGATCGTTTCCGGATCATATCTATTTGGATCCTGATCAACCGATCCTCGCCATTCGTAGTACATCGTGCGGCCAGCATCAAGTTTATTTATTTATTTTCAAATTTGCACCAGAGAACTCTCTCTCCCGTTCCACAGTTCCACTCGTCTTTCTCCTTCTCCTCTCCTCCCGTCCCACAATTCTTTGGGATCAATCAATTCTGAAACGTTGAAACCAGATCATATCGCAGAGAAGGGTTTACTAGTCGGCCATGGAAGCCATGAAAAGCACCATAAGTGATGGATTCGCCGGCGCAGAGAGAAGAGATTAGGACGAGCACCGCTCTGTCAAGACGCAAGCTGCGTCACTCATGGAGACTCAGAGAAGAGAGAAAGAAGAGGATCAGGAGGAGCCTAGAAACAGTATCGGTTGATCCTGAGAATCCGGATAGATATATCCGGAGACGATCCGAATTCTTAAACTAGAATGAATCATTCTAATTATGCTCCAAAGTGCTCTATATTTTGAATTTTTTGTTGTCAAATTTTAATAATTGTATTATCTTTAACCAAGAATCTATACCTCAAAGCATACTAAAACTGGAAGACCCAAAACCCCAATAGGGCTCCCCGTTTTGTGAGGATCATAGGAAAAACGTTTATCGTTCACATCCTTATTCTTACTTTGTAAAAAACTGTTTCCACAACATAAACCTTAACCTTTCAATCACAAACAAAAAAAAAACAACATTTTTCGTTGTACCTTGGCTCACACTCCCTATACCCCAAAGCATGCTATACATTGTAAAATTAGAAATGTTATAGTTACCTTTGTTGCAATGCCTATAAAGGATAAAGAGGGTGCAAGTGATGGAGGGAAGGTGTGCTCATACAGAGGGCCCACTCTGTTATCATCTATAGCAACTATTCCCTTGGTGTCAAGAAAGGGGAATATGTATGAATACCTGCACACATTCCACTTGGAACGATTAATATACACTATTTCAAAGGGAATGCATCTGGGTGTGGATCCAAAATTCGAATGTGGGGACCCACACAAAATTTTCAGTCAAAATCAAAAGACTATGGTTAACCAATCACTTTCCAAAGCAAGTCCATCGTTTGATAGAACGAAGGGATGTTATGTGCCGGTATTTGAAATCAATCATGTTACATAATAGTGTATGATTAACTTATAATTTATTACCACTTTGTCATAATGAAATTTTCGTTGTATTGATGATATTGGATTGAAAATTTACCCAGTACAGTATATGATAGTGTCTGCAATGACCCAAGAACCGTTCACAAATAATACATTCCCATCTTCTTGGAGTGACTCTATCTGCATTTGGTTGCATTTAAATGTCACATAAAAGAAATCTGTACTGAAACACAGCTTTATATATTTGCTTATAATCTAGTCCTAGACACCAAACGTGATGTTTAATTTTAAAAGCTAATTTATTGTACCTGGGGACGAAGGTGCAAGTTTTCGTGTTTGGAAATGACTTTGGACAAGCCCTCAGATATGTCAAGAGATTTGGCACTGAGATAGATTGCCTTGGCCACATCCACTAGTTCCATTGATATATCTTGTCCGCTTACTGAATTTCCAACCACCACCACAACCTGCAAATGAGCAAAAGGATCATTTCATCTCTTTTGTGCTAGAAACTTTCGTTGAACTGTATAAACTTATGGTAGACAACTTGATTCTCCAAACGCTTATAAGCTATGAGGAAATGAGCTAACAATATATATCAAGCTAACTATTTAGTAATTAACTATATATTGCCTTGCCTCATCACGAAATGGCTCCGGAACCCTGTAGATGTGACTATGCATTTGCTTCCTCTTCCATGCATCCATTCCTAAACATGACCAAATTGAACCCACCGCAATTAAAAAGAAAAGAAAATGGAAATAGAGAAAAAAGAAATTTGAAACCACATATAATTATGATTAAAAACGTGATTATTATCCTTTTTATTTTTTAAAATTATTATGTGAGAAAGTTGAAATATTTGTTAGTATATGATTGATAAAAAATAATGTCAAGACAAAATCCTTGTTAGACATGAGCTAGCATGAAAGTAAGGAAATTATTAAAGTAGTAAATACCTTTAATGGACGGCAACCTTGGCTTAGAATAATGGCCGGAGGCCACAACCACCGCATCAAACACCTCCTCCACGAAAATCTCCGTCTTCTTCTCCACACTCCTCACAACCCATTTCAAATCTTTGCAACCAACTGCATCTCCATCCAACATCCCCACATATGAAACCCTCGTATTGAACCTTATCAACTCCCTCAACCCAAACCAATCACAAAAATCCTTGAGGTACAAAAGAAGCTCCGTATGGCCAGGAAACCTCCTCATGTCCAGGAAACCTCCTCATGTCCCTACCTTTCTCGACTGCAAATGGAAAGTCAGTGAACCCCGTGATCTCTCTTGGAAACATGAGTCTCAAAGACGTGTAAAGACTGCTATGCACTTTCAGGGTAGGTGCCCTTCCTAAGGGATCCTCTCCCTCCACATTTGGGTCGTACAGCCACTGCCCTCCCACATCATGGTTTTGTTCCAGCACCACCACCCTGTGACCTTCGTTCCTCAGCTCCCTTGCAGCTACAAGCCCTGAGGGTCCAGCTCCAATCACGCATACATTTTTGGATTGGTAATTTTCAGAAGCCATGGTTGGTTTAAGGTTTAGGCTTGTGGATTTTTTTTTTTCTCTTCTGGGTGTGGGAAATTTGTTGTTGTTGATGGGATTATATATATATATATATATATATGTTAATTTTCTTCACTCAAACTAATGGAAACAAAATTAATAATAATGTTATGAGTAAATTATAGTAATGATTTCTTAATTTTAATTCAATTAGAGTATTGGTCCATCAACTAAAAATCTATTATCATTGATCTCTTAACTTAGCAAAACGTGCAACTATGATCTCACAACTTTAATCTAACTAGAGAAATGGTGCCTCAACTTTATCTCAATTAGAGCAATGATCCCTCAACTTTAACCCAATTATAGCAATGGTCTTTCCAACATAACTCATTTTGACAAATATCTGATGAAAATAACCATAGTTACACATTTTGATGAGTTGAGGGACCCCAATTGTATCAATTGTCCTTCCAACATAACTCATTTTGACAAATTTTGACGAAGTTGACGAAAACGACCATAGCTACACATCTTGATGAGTTGAGGGGCTAATGGTAATAGATTTTTAGTTGAGGAACTATTACTCTAATTTGATTAAAATTGAAGGACCATAACTACAATTTACTCTAATGTTGTTAGGAGATAAGTCATAGTCTGATGGAGATGGTTTGCTAGCTCGGAGACGACACTTTGATAAATTAAAGTCAATGCCTAAAAGTTGTCTACTTTTAACTAAATAGTTTACTTGCATGAAAATTTTCAATCTCATCCTTTTGTTATTGGGTAAGGGTAATGGTAGGGAAACTAAATTTAGAGACTAAATTTGTAAACTAAATAAGAGCAACTCTAGTGGTGCAAAGCCCCCTAGGGCAACTTACTATTGAATGCCCCCCAATGAACAGTGATTGTCTTTAATGAACAGTAACTGCCTTTTGTATCTTCACCCCTAAACTGAATAGTCATGGTAATAGGCAATAAAATATTAGTAATTTTTATTTTATAAAATAATACAAAATAATTTTATTTGTAATTTTGGATAAGATTTTTAATCGTTCTCGTTGCGCCACGTGTCATTATCCAAAAAGACAATTTTTTGTGATAGATTTTTATCTAATGCCGTTGTGCCACGTGTCGTTACCATTTTAGAATCGTTAATAATATATTTTCAATAAGATTTTTAACCAATCATGTTGCGCCATGTGTCATAATCTATTTACAATCTTTGAGGATAGATTTTGATCAAATTTTTAACGAATGCCAGCATGCTACGTGGCATTATCTACAACATAATCCTTTCTTTTTCCTCCATACAACCCACCATCCATCCTAAGAAATCACACACCAAATCAAAATCTCTATCATTATTCATAGTTTATACTTCCTTCTTACAATGTCTTCTTCAAGGATGTTGTGGGAAATCAATGAGCAAGAGAAAGAATTGTTTAAGTCAGGGGAAGAAATGTTCAATCTCCATGTGGGTGAAAATGAGATGGAAGAGGATGAGGATGAAGAGTGTAGAAGGAAAGATGATGAAGCAAAAAGCCAAAGAGCCTCACATTCCTGTCGAGTCATCTAAACTATGGCTCAGATCTCTAGGACTAGCTATTCTGCAAACATTGATAGAACCAGGTAACAATGAGGTGCGGATCTCTTGGACAATTATTTTGTCTGTAAAAGTGCATTCCCTGATACGTACTTTAGACGTCGTTTTATAATAGAATGACATTTGTTCAACAAAATCATGATTGCTTATGATTCTTACTTTGTGCAAAAGAATGATGCTTTTGGTGTTATGGGTCTCATTCCTAAGCAAAAAATTATTGTTGCCTTGCAAATGCTTGCATATGGAGCATTTGCATATCAAGTGGATGAGATAGTGAGGATGGGGAAATCAACCATTCTTGAGTCCCTAATGAGGTTTTGCTCCGCAATTGAATCTATCTACACCACAGAGTACCTCCGGATATCTACTGAGATGGACTTGCAAAGGCTTCTGAAGAAGGATAAGATGAGAAAGTGAGGTTAAGTAGGTTATTCATTTGGAAAATATTTTGCCTACCCTTGTAATATCATTGTCATTTGTATTTTTTGTAATCATAATATATATGTAACTTTATTCTGAAATAGCTTTGCTATAATGTTAAAATCATCAAGTGATGAGGATTGATTAGCTATTAGGATATGTTAGATATTTGATTTCTTTCATTATATGAAAAGAAAAGAAATAAGCTGATAACGATTGGTAGGAGTATTTTTGAGTCTAAATGTTTCGCGTTGCCTAATCATGAAAATCATACATAAGCTTTATATTACACTCGGTTAGACCAATGTGCATGTTTTCTCATACTAAACCAAGGCCGAATGCATTTGTATTTTAGGTTGGACCAAAGAGGTGATCGAAACCCAAATGCAATAGGCATTCTGGAAAGAATGATTCATGCATTCTAGAAAGAATGATTCATGCGTACTTTTAAGAGGGGTAAGGTTTATATCCTATTTGACTGGGTATAACTAATACTTCTTTTTTTGTTACTAATAAAATCTCCCTAAAAAAAAAATTGCTTCTTTAAAATTAACACACGAGTAATTAATCAATTAAACAACTCCAATTACAACCAGTTGGAGGCACTACTAGAATTTTCGCTAGAGGACAATTGGTGTCTATTATAAAGAGTGGGTATTGATATTGATGACAAACCTCAATTGTCACCAAGTAGCCACTAAATAAGTGTACATGTCTATAGAGAAGTCTCTATTGTAACAATGGCTACCCTTAAAAGATCGGTGCCACCTAAAACAATGCCCTAATTCATTGTTGTCAAAGTTGAAAATTGTGTTTTTAAAAAAGGATGTTGTGTGTGGGCATCCAAATTGGAGTATCATATTTCCTTTTCTGTTTTTGGTGAGAAAACAAATTGTAATATCATTAAATATAAGAATACAACTATAAATTTGTCATTAAATATAAGAAACAAATTGTAATATCATTAAATATAAAAATACAACCATAAATTTGTCATTAAATATAAGAATACGACTATAAATTTGCATAACTGATATTTTATACAAGTTTGTACAAATGTTGGAAACAAACTTTAAAAAGTCTTCAAACTCATTGTTTCCAAGAGCTTAATCATCTTAATAACTTGAATCTGATCATCAGATGCAGCCTGCACCCAAAATCAAACCCACAAATTTTGTAAGAATAACGTTAACTCAAGTCCAACTGTTAAAATGATTAGAGTTGAGGACAACACTGAGATATGATCATATAAATACCTAGGAAAAGTAGATTTTCAAGGGGTTTACAGTCATAATTACCATACAAAAATCTCAACAAATTCACTGCAACCCTTCTGCAACTTCAACTAAGAACATATTAAATTGACAAGTTCATGAATATGCCGACCACCTTCAACCTTGAAACAACAAATGATCTCCTAATCTGCGTGGGTATTCAAGAATAAGATAAAGAAAGTATAGATACTATATTTATGACCAATGGGCAGAGGACAAGATACAAACAAAGCATTTGCATATGAATGAGTGAGAACATATATGAGAACGGAATATCAGTGAAGAGCGCACGCATACTCACACATATAAATGCATTAATATTTTCTCTTTTTTTTCAGAAACTAAAAAAACCAGGAAATTCCAATACAAGAGTTTAGGATAGAAACATATAGTTCTTCCGAGAAGGAAAACAGCCCATGCACCTAAAGTGGCTCCAATTGAATCAGCAACAAAGCCAACAGGTAGCCCAAAAAGATAACCACCACCGACCAGTTGGAGGGTCATTATCTACATAGTTTTAGGGTTGGAGGTTTATCTAGACTAAAGGCAGCTAAAACTACCATTCAGCTTCAATTGGAAAAGTATAAGATCCAGAAATTGAGTCCTAAAACTCAAAAGGCGAAGAATCGTTTAGGCTATGTTTGGATGAGGCTTGTGGCTCTACGGGCATGGCTAGTTTTGATAGTATTTTTCGTGTTTGCATCATTGTCTTGGATGCTTTGTAGGATCTTTTGACATTGCTATTGCCGTGAAGACAGAACTTAAAGCTAGTATTCATGTTGTTTATATGGCTTTGGAGAGGGGGCATTCTCTTTGGGTTGAGTGTGATTCTTGTTTAGTAAACCTCCTTTGCGAATTTCTTGCAGAGGAAAGTGGCGCAGTCTTCACAGAAATTCGCAGCCTGAGTGATCTCCAACCGGTCACCATCACGGCGGTCCATCCCCTCCTTCAGAATTCGAATGTCCCGCTTGATGCAGTGGGCGAAAAGAGCCGAAACCTAGTCATGTAAAAACCGGTAATCCGGGTCGCTCAGGTACCTCTCAAGAGCTGCCTTGTCATCCACTGCGAACATTCTCTCTTCAATGTCCCGGTCATCATCATCATCATAATTCCTAACATCATAGTAGGAAAGTATTTGGTAGAGAACTCAAACAAGGTCTCCCATGCCGCAAAGGAGCCGGCGATGGGAGCCAGGTTGGAGGCAAGGGTCTTGGGATGGTTGTGGTAGAGCCAATACGTCGTCGCGTCAAACCCCCGTTCGTCGTCTTTGCCTGTGCCGTTGGACCTATCGAGGAGGTTGCACATGAGCTTGAGGGTGTGTTAACAGAAATGTAGAAAACACAGAGATGCAGAAAGAGCATGTATTGAAGAAGAAAAGAGAGAAGGGAATGAGAGAAAAAGAGAGAGAGAGAGAGAGAGAGAGAGAGAAAAAGTAATTGATTACATTGATACTGAATTAATCTTTACAACTATGAGAATACAGTTTATATAGCCATCATGACTAACTTGCAGCCTAAGCTATTTATATAACTAATTTTGGTAACAACTCTAACAACCTTTGGATATTGTCAACATCCCCCCTCAATCTCAACTGGGATTGCCCAATTTGAGATTGAAGCAGACCATCCAGCAATCAACTTCTTACAATCATAGAAATCAAGAAACACAACCTTCTTCGGCAATCGGCCTTCAATGAAAAAAGGGAACAAGAACTGTAATCCGGCAATCGACCTTAATGGAGTTGCACATAATAACAACAAACAAAACTTTTCAAGAACGTTACTCCGGCTATCGGCCTTTAAGGAGTGACACACAATATCTGAGACAGAACTTTTCACTTGGCTATCGGCCTTATGGAGGAAACAAAATGCATTCAACACACTTTTGGCAATCGGCCTTTTTCGAACAAACTGGCATACAAGAAACACCATCGAAGAAGAAAATTTTCTCAGGGAAGAACTTTCTTGCGATATCTGCTTGGAGATTTGCTTTGAACCAAGTACTACTCCTTGTGGGCACAATTTCTGTAAGAAGTGCTTGCGGTCTGCCATTGACAAATGTGGGAAGAGGTGCCCCAAGTGTAGGCAGCTAATCAGCAATAGTAGATCCTGCACCATCAACACGGTTTTTTGGAACACAATACAACTCCTGTTTCCACAAGAAGTTGAAGCAAGGAAAGCTGTTGGAGCCTCAAATGGCAGATAAGCTGATCGTCAAAGTCCTGGAAGGGCGGTATATAACGCAAGGAATGCTCAAAGTAGAAGGGCATCGGGGCCATCAAGCACAAGCAACGGCAGATAAATGACCATGAGGAGAAGATGGGTAATATTAAGCCAAGATGAAGAGGATGAAGCTGAGCATCGAAATCAAGAACAACTGTTGATAGAAGCATTCGGTTTTTAAGGGCATCAAGCAGAGAGATGAATGTAAGGAGGATGAAGGCTTGAATGACCAAAACGTCGTCGCTAAGTGCGTTGGGATATAGAACGTTATCTCTGAAGCAAATTTTCAGTGCGGCATTTAAGCAAACAGATGGAGTGTAGAAGTGAGTAACAAAACCTGAGACTTGAGTGGATGATCAGAAAACCCTATTACAGAAGCTTCAACAGATCAGCTACCAGAAAACCCCAGCGAAGTAGGAAGAAATCCTCAACAATTACAGCCGAAGAACAACCCTGAATGAGCACAAGATACAATATCACAAAAAACCCAATTAACAGACAATCTTTTAGACAACAAAAAATCTCGGCAATCGGCCTTAGGGAAATACAATCAACAATTTCATAGCAACTGAGAAATGGCAATTGGCCTTAAAGATTCTCAAATATGGCATTCGGCCTTGAAGTCTTAACAAATCTGAAGTATACGTCTATCGGCCTTGACACTTCCAAAATTCCCAAGAAAATTCTCATCTCGCTTTCTTCACCTCTTCACGATCTCAATCTTCGAATCCCCAAATCTCTAAATCCCTAAATCGATCATCAGCCCACAGACTCTGCGATTAGATCTTTCCGACAGCAAAATCAGAGAAGAAAGATGAAGATCACGGCTTTGCTGGTCCTTAGGTGCAATCCAGACGAATCCGACCCGATCATCAGAAAACGCACTCGAACATCCAAGCTTGTACGAAAACTCGTTCACCCACAGCGGAAGAGGATCACCAAAGATCAATCCATGGCGATGATACCATGTTAACAGAAATGCAGAAAACGCAGAGATGCAGAAAGAGCATCTATTAAAGAAGAAAAGAGAAAAGGGAATGTGTGTGAGAGAGAGAGAGAGAGAGAAAAAAAAAAAGTAATTGATTACATTGATACTGAATTAATCTTTACAACTATGAAAATATAGTTTATATAGCCATCATGACTAACTTGCAGCCTAAACTATTTAACTAACTAATTTTGGTAACAACTTTAACAACCTTTGGATATTGGATATTGTCAACAGTTAGGGAATTGTGGGACCAAGCCAAGGGTAGCAATCGATTCCTCATCACATCAAGTAGCTTTAGATCTATTGCATGTAGACATGTGTTTCAAATTTCTGAATTTTAGTAAATTTTTTATAATTTGTAGAATTCTTCGTTTAAATAGTGTTCTTTGTACTATGGTATGAAAAATTGTATATGGGATGTGTACAAAAGTCACAAAATAGAAAATTCCAGGAGTCCTCCTTACAACAACCGACCGGAGCGAACAACACTGATCACAAAGACTGCATTGTTTATATAAAGGGTGAACTGAAGGCATTGCCTCATCCAAAATAGAGGTTTCATAAAATTCAACAATTCTAAAACAATCAAAAGCAGTTCAATTTTGAACAATCAAACAAGAAAAAAAAAAAGCTTCAAAAGCTTTAGAATTTTACTTGAATATGTATAATTATTATATCATGAAATTGAAAAAAAAATATTATTTTTCGGGTATTATTATTGACACTTCAAATATCTCATTATGCACTCTAAATACCTCTTGAGAGCCTTTTTGACCATGCGTTCCGTCAGCTTGCATTCACTATGTGGGTCAATAACCTCCATGACTTGGCCCTCAAGACTCTGGTACAGAATGCTTCAAAAGACGAGAACTCGCCGGCAATAGCGGCAAGGTTGGAGGCTAGGGTTTTCGGGTGATTCTGGTGGAGCCAAGATACCGCCACGTAGAAGGATTCTCTGTCACATTTTCTGGTGCCGGTGTACCTGTCTATAAGGTTGCATACGAGCTTGAGCGTGGTTAGTGGATTATGGGAACATGCCATCGGGAGCAGTTGGTTGAGGTAGTTGTGGTTGGCTTCCTGCTGGAGCGCCGTGTCGGGTTTGACGAGGCGGAAGAAGATATCAAGGCAGGGGTTCCCGAAGAATTAGGTGAGAAAAATGGGTGAGCGGCGGCTGAGCTCTGAAAGCGGGGAAGAGCAAAAGCAAAAGCAAAAGGATTTTGAATTGTGCGCACCGGAGGAGTTGGAGGAGGAGGAGCCATTCTTCCGGCTGGTGAAGCATTGGGGAGGCCGACATTACGGTGGTTTCCGCATACTTTGAGAGCGGAGATGAGTCGGACTTGCGCCACCGGTTTGATCTTCGGAACCCAATCGAATTAGTGCGGACTGTGCTTTTTTTCCAATGGATTTATCGGAGAAGGACTTGATATTGACAACTGATTTTACATGGGGGTTATAAATTTAAAAGTTAAAAGTTAAATTTGGAGACAAATACAGAAATACTCATACAGGAGTTCTACTGCTTTCTAATGGATGGTAGCTAGATTGAGTCCAATTTAAAGTCAAATCCAACTTTTTTACGTGTATTGAATGATATAGTTTTTATCTTTCAATTTCCTTTTAAAATCTTTTGTTTAAATTTTCAGAATTTTGGATCGTTAGAGAAGGAGGTTAGTTGCTTGACATTTTGAGGCAGATTCAAAGCCTAATTAGCTACTAACATTTTTAAAATTTGTCTTTGTAAAGCTTCCATGCTTGGATTTTAAATTTTTAACTGGTTTTTGAGAAATGAATGGAAAAAAGAATCGAGGGGAAAGCCTTTATTTTTTTGGATTTTCTCCTCTGTGAAACGAAGGGTTAGACCTCAGATTTTCTTAATGGAATTGAAGTATGCTCTTGATATAATCATTCTTAATTTGTGAAGGAAACAGTTCTTACAGTTACTATTAGTAGATGTAACAGGTGACACAACAGCAATAAGAATAAAATGTTCCTGCTTATCGACATCTATTTCATATAAGTCATGAAAAACGTCTCCAAACTCCCGCATCGTTGTCTCAAACTCGAACCTCCGTTGGCCTTCTATTGCTGGTTTTTTTTTTGTATCCCTTTCAGATTTGAGTCACATGTTTGTTGCATTGTTATCTTAATTTCGTTTATTATTCACTTAGCTCTAGCTATGTTGTTAACTGCAAATTTCACTATTATGTTCTGTTTTATTTAACTGCTGAGAAAGGATTAGGAAAATAAAATCATTCTCAATTTATCAAACAGTGTTTTTAGAACTTATGGTATGGAAAATGGTATATGAGTAATGTTATACAAAATTCATGTTATACAAAAGTTGCAAAATAAATAATCGCGGGAGTTACTTAGGAGTTTTATTTTGAGTAATGTTATACTTACCATATATTTTTATCATATTTCTAATAGAGGTAGAGCCCACCAGCACATGTAAGTATCATCTCTCTAATATTTGTAGAGTTATTACAGAGGAAAATCTAAATCTTGAAGCCCAAGTTGAGTGAAATGTGGACTTTGAAGAGCCTCTTGAATTAGCTCATGATCGTCCCACGAATCCTTGTATGTTTCTAAGTCAGTCTCAGCATTTCTTATTGCCGAAAGGCAAATCTTTTTCCTCCATTCTTCCAAACGTGGGAATCCTATGTGATCCCCATATCTGTCACAATACTGCAACAACAAGCGAAACAAAAAACGTAAAGACCTTAGAATATAAGCTACAATGGTTTCACGAGTCACTTGATCAGTAAATGTGATGCATGTAAATTGTGTTGCACGAAAGTTTACCTCGAAGTTGCCGATCTCGTGGGTGTTATGCTTTGGAATGCCAGCAATCTCCTTTGAGTGGTAGAACTCCTTGATGGAATGCATCATATCATCCCTTGATGGCAATGATGTTTTGCCAGAGAGTAGTTGAGCTATCAATTTTGCTTGTGACTCAAAGAAAGGGAACCCTATGATCTAGATCAGATTTATCGATTGATAAATATCATTTTTCACAGAGATCTATTAAATTAATTACGGATTAGGATCGTTTCCGGATCATATTTATCTGGATCCTCGGGATCAACCGATCCTCGCCATTCGTAGTACATCGTGTAGCCAGCATCAAGTTTATTTATTTTTTTCAAATTTGCACCAGAGAACTCTCTCTCCCGTTCCACAGTTCCACTCGTCTTTCTCCTTCTCCTCTCCTCCCGTCCCACAGTTCTTTGGGATCAATCAATTCTGAAACGCTGAAACCAGATCATGTCGCAGAGACGGGTTTACTAGTCGGCCATGGAAGCCATGAAAAGCACCGTAAGTGATGGATTCGCCAGCGCAGAGAGAAGAGACTAGGACGAGCACCGCTCTGTCAAGAAGCAAGCTGCGCCAGTCATGGAGACTTAGAGAAGAGAGAAAGAAGAGGATCAGGAGGAGCCTGGAAACAGTATCGGTTGATCCCGAGAATCCGGATAGATATATCCGGAGACGATCCGAATTCTTAAACTAGAATGAATAATTCTAATTATGCTCCAAAGTGCTCTATATTTTGAATTTTTTGTTGTTAAATTTTAATAATTGTATTATCTTTAACCAAGAATCTATACCTCAAAGCATACTACAACTGGAAGACCCAAAACCCCAACAGGGCTCCTCATTTTGTGAGGGTCGTAGGAAGAACGTTTATCGTTCACAGCCTTATTTTTGCTTTGTAAAAAACTGTTTCCACGACATAAACCTTAACTTTTCAATCACAAAAAAAAAAAACCAATATTTTTCGTTGTACCTTGGCTGACCCTCCCTATACCCCAAAGCATACTATACGTTGTAAAATTAGAAATGTTTGAGTTACCTTTGTTGCAATGCCTATAAAGGATAAAGAGGGCGCAAGTGATGGAGGGATGGTGTGCTCATACAGAGGGCCCACTCTGTTATCATCTATAGCAACTATTCCTTTGGTGTCAAGAAAGGGGAATGAGTATGAATACCTGCACACACTCCACTTGGTACAATTAATATCCACTATTTCAAAGGGAATGCAACTGGGTGTGGATCCATAATTTGAATGTGGGGACCCACACAAAATTTTCAGTCAAAATCAAAAGACTATGGTTAACCAATCACTTTCCAAAGCAAGTCCATCGTTCGATAGAGCGAAGGGATGTCATGTGCCGGTATTTGAAGTCAATCATATTATATAACAGTGTATGATTGACTTATAACTTATCACTTTGTCATAATGAAATTTTCGTTGTATTGATGATATCGGATTGAAAATTTACCCAGTACAGTATATGATAGTGTCTGCAATGACCCAAGAACCGTTCACAAATAATACATTCCCATCTTCTTGAAGTGACTCTATCTGCATTTGGTTGCATTTAAATGTCACATAAAAGAAATCTGTACTGAAACACAGCTTTATATATTTGCTTATAATCTAATCCTAGACACCAAACGTGATGTTTAATTATAAAAGCTAATTTATTGTACCTGGGGACGAAGGTGCAAGTTTTCGTGTTTGGAAATGACTTTGGACAAGCCCTCAGATATGTCAAGAGATTTGGCACTGAGATAGATTGCCTTGGCCACATCCACTAGTTCCATTGATATATCTTGTCCGCTTACTGAATTTCCAACCACCACCACAACCTGCAAATGAGCAAAAGGATCATTTCATCTCTTTTGTGCTAGAAACTTTCGTTGAACTATATAAACTTATGGTAGACAACTTGATTCTCCAAACGCTTATAAGCTATGAGGAAATGAGCTAACAATATATATCAAGCTAACTATTTAGTAATTAACTATATATTGCCTTGCCTCATCACGAAATGGCTCCGGAACCCTGTAGATGTGACTATGCATTTGCTTCCTCTTCCATGCATCCATTCCTAAACATGACCAAATTGAACCCACCGCAATTAAAAAGAAAAGAAAATGGAAATAGAGAAAAAAGAAATTTGAAACCACATATAATTATGATTAAAAACGTGATTATTATCCTTTTTATTTTTTAAAATTATTATGTGAGAAAGTTGAAATATTTGTTAGCATATGATTGATAAAAAATAATGTCAAGACAAAATCCTTGTTAGACATGAGCTAGCATGAAAGTAAGGAAATTATTAAAGTAGTAAATACCTTTAATGGACGGCAACCTTGGCTTAGAATAATGGCCGGAGGCCACAACCACCGCATCAAACACCTCCTCCACGAAAATCTCGGTCTTCTTCTCCACACTCCTCACAACCCATTTCAAATCTTTGCAACCAACTGCATGATCTCCATCCAACATCCCCACATATGAAACCCTCGTATTGAACCTTATCAAATCCCTCAACCCAAACCAATCACAAAAATCCTTGAGGTACAAAAGAAGCTCCGTATGGCCAGGAAACCTCCTCATGTCCCTACCTTTCTTGACTGCAAATGGAAAGTCAGTGAACCCCGCGATCTCTCTTGGAAGCATGAGCCTCAAAGACGTGTAAAGACTGCTATGCACTTTCAGGGTAGGTGCCCTTCCTAAGGGATCCTCTCCCTCCACATTTGGGTCGTACAGCCACTGCCCTCCCACATCATGGTTTTGTTCCAGCACCACCACCCTGTGACCTTCGTTCCTCAGCTCCCTTGCAGCTACAAGTCCTGAGGGTCCAGCTCCAATCACGCATACATTTTTGGATTGGTAAATTTCAGAAGCCATGGTTGGTCTAGGGTTTAGGCTTGTGGATTTTTATTTCTCTTCTGGTTGTGGGAAATTTGGGAAGAGGATCCCCGCCAGATCGTTTTTATGAGAATTTTAGTGATTCCGTGATTGCGACAGTTTATTGTACATTATACGATAAATTTTTGTTAAATATTATTTATATTTAATTTTAAATTTTAAAATAATTTATAATCATACGATATACGATCAATAGCCATAATTACGGAATTCCTAGGATATCAGGAAAAGCATGCGGTTCCGGAAATTTGTTGTTGTTGATGGGTTTATATGTATATATATTTAATTTTCTTCACGCAAACTGATGGAAAAAAAAATGATAATAATGTTGTTGGGAGATATAAGTCATTGTCTGATGGAGATGGTTTGCTAGCTTGGAGACAACACTTGATAAATTAAAATTAAAGTCAATGCCTAAAAGTTGTCTACTTTTAAATAAAAAGTCTACTTGCATGAAAATTTCCAATCTCATCCTTTTGTTACTGGATAATGACAAAGAGATTAAATTTGTAAATAAAATTTTAGAAATTAAAAAATATGTAAATTGATGATTGATTTATTATTTAAATATTGATAAACGTAATCGCTCTTATTGGTGACATATTATTTAGTTTGTAAATTTTATCTTCAAATTTAATCTCTCTAATATTACCCGTCGTTATTTGTGATCATCATCATCATGCCCCAACCAAAATTATCTTGAGCCAATTGAGGACTTTGGAATACATGCGGGTTTATGAATGCAAGTTTTTAACAAATGATATTATCTGTATTAATGGGCTAATGAGTGGGCTAAGCCTCACAATGGGCTAACAATAATGTGGTTCAAATTTATCTTTGACGAAAATCGAACCTAAAACCTTTCACTTACAAATAAAGACCACTAAACCGTAGTACTAAGTGACTGCAAGTTCAATTCAGTCCTTATAACATTTCATAAAATAAATAAATAAATAAATAAATAAATAAAGAATGCTAGGGAGATCAATGATACTCTTTTTTGATAACCTTCAACTTCACAATTTAATGACAATCTTTATGCTAATATTATAAAAAAAATTATGTCAAAAATATGAGCACAGTAATACTCAACCAACCTCATTTTACCAAATTATAAACCTTTACATTCACGTTCTTACACGTCGATTCCAGCTCCACACACGTTCTTTTGCACGTTGATTCCACCAACGTTCGAGAGGATATTTTATGAAAATCACTTTGTATTATTGATTTCAATACTGTTTGAATACCAACAAAACGAGATGAACTTTCATCCAACAGCAGTTCAGAAAAGGAATTAATGGGCATCCCATCAAGGTTGGTAATGTTAGAGAGATTAAATTTTATAAATTAAATTTACAAATGATTTGGTTGTAGATAATTGGATTATTAATTAAGTATTGATTAACATACTTATTTTTTATTAATAACATATTATTTAGTTTACAAATTTGATTTATAAATTTGACCTCCGTAAAATTATCCATATATATTTTCTCTGGTTAGGGTATCAATGTCACCATTTTTTCACATAAATTAAAGGGTGCATGTTTGGTGTAGAATTTACTTCTCAAAGTGGTCGGTATTACCTTTTGTTGCAAAGTGACCTTTTTAGTGTTGTTTTCTTTCTTCGTTTGAATGATTTTGATCCTTCTTGGGTTCTTTGTACATAATGCTTACTCGTTTGGTTTGCATGCGCCACATGAATAAACACAGTGCAGATTAATTGGTATTTCCACCAATACTGATATTCCACACATATAGTATATAAAAAGCTCATATACTGACATCTAGGGTCTTGACAAAACATGCATCGCTATTAGATCAAACAGAAGGCATGAACGTTCTTTTTTACTTTTCACACACCCTTCTAATTTTCGGTCGTCAAATCGGATGAATTGAAAAAGATAAAAAAAACATAAATAAACAAGAGGTATGTGAAAAGTAAAAAAAGTGTGTGAATAGCATACCCCGTATTTTAATTATCCAGGGTTGTGTACCTATCCAATTGAACTTATCACACATTAAACTACAGTAGATATCAACAGAAACATGTACAATAAACAAATTAACACCATCAAATCAAATTTTAAAAATACTAAATGTTGATATCATTCATGCATATATATCATCCATCAGTTTCAATCAATGTTTAAAATTTCTTCGATACGGTTGATTTTAAATTCATCTCATATCGGAGAAACTCTTTAAATTTAGGCTAAATTGACAAATATCGTCAATATTTCTGGCACATCGGTTGAATATGGGAGGAACTCTTATATTTCGTCCAAACCATATTTAACAAGCCGTAAAGTTTCATTTTAAATTTCCATCATTTTTATTGAAAACAGCTGATATCGATATTCGATATATTCCTCGACATTTCCACAAATTTGCATCGATATTTCCACCAATACTGATACTTTAAACACTGGCTAGTCAAATGAAATGATTTTAATAATTATATTGTAGTAAACGGAACTCAACTATCACAATGATTCTAGTTCTCATTCTAGTGCTTGCCGGAAGAGAACATAATGATTCTAGTTCTCATTCTAGTCCTAGCCGGAAGAGATTGTGGCTGAAAAGGATTGTTTGATCTCTATTGGAGATATGTGCCTCAAAGAGGTGTAAAGACTGCTATGCACTTTTAGGGTAGGTGACCTTCCTAAGGGATCCTCTCCCTCCACATTTGGGTCGTAGAGCCACTGCCCTCCCACATCATGGTTTTGCACCACCACACTGTGACCTTCTTTCCTCGGCTCCCTTGCAGCTACAAGCCCTGAGGGTCCAGCTCCAATCACACATACATTTTTGGATTGGTAAGTTTTAGAAACCATGGTTGATTTAGGTGATGAGTCCATAGTATACTATATATTTTACTCTAATCTTAGTTATAATTTATTGGTTATTTTGGTAGAATTTTGATATTTTGCTTTATATTTTTAATATAGGATATTCGAATTCCTTTGGAGCAAAACGTGATCAAACAGACGAATTTTGGAGTGATTCAAATTGGAGGACGTTCGTGTGTCTCTTAGCTTATTCATGTCAAAATTTTGGATTCTACCAAGTGGTTATTTTCTGGTGATTAAATAAATGAGCAGTACGTGTTGCTGGAAAGTAACTTTTATGGGCTTAAACTGCATTTTTGGAGCCCAAGATGACCTCAGATGGGTTCGTGGCCTTTAGGAGAAATATTCATAATAGTCCAAGCTTTAAATCCAGCTATTTTGGGCCAGTTTTGGAGCTGATTTGGGTCCAAAACGTGGCTGTGCAGATTTTTAGGCGAATTTACCAAGTTAAATTAGGATTATGTTTCCTATTTTATTTCAATTTATTAGATTTCCTAGTTTTAGGGTTATAGGGAGAAAAGGAGGAGAACGCACACACCACTTTGGAGGATTCAAGTTTATTATCAATGTGTTTTCTGTCCATGTTTTTAATAATATTTTATTTTTTGACTGTTCATAGCTAGTTTCGTTTGCTAAGGCGAGGCCACGAGCCTTAGCAAGAATATGTAGCTTCTTTTCAATTTGTTTTTGATATTATGCATGCAAGTTTTGAATTATTAATCACTGTACTTTAAACTATCTACTTGTCTTGATGATTGGCCACCATTAAGGTATTTAGAAAGTAATTTGATGCAATTTTGGTGAAGAGTTGTCCCCGAAATTGATTAAGGCTTCATGTGATTAATATGTGTAACTTCTTAGGATGGACGACAAGTTTTAAGAGTTATATGGTTTTTCAGAAGGTTTTTACAAAACTTAATGAGTCTTGCATGTTGACATTCGATCTGGACGCCACAGACAGATTACATGTTAGATATACGTTCTATGTTGGAGGTTCCAAGTAGGGCATACTTTGGGAAAACCTTACCTTCAAAATATGCATGTGTAATTCATAAGTAATTGAAAGAACTACATAGGATTGTTAAGGTGATGGCGGAACCCTAGTGCTCAAATTTATTTTCAAAACTATTTTCTTTTGTTTTCTTTACTTTCCCAATTTATTTAATTGTTTTTAATTAAATTCGTTTTTAATATTTTAGGTCATAAAATCAACCTCTTCCAAATTTTGTTTTCAAGTAATTAATTAAGATTTGGTTTTAACATAAATTATTCATTCAATCCATGTGGAAAACGACCTTACTTAAGCTGCTATATTACGACAACCTTATACTCTTGCAAGTATTTTTAAGTATTTTTATCCCTACTTTTGCAGGTGATAAAATCTCTATCACTAGGGTTTAGGGTTGTGGATTTTGATTTTAATTTTTTGGGTGTCGGGAATTTGTTGTTGTTGAATGGGGTTTTATAGTTGAATTTTCTTCACGCAAACAGATGGAAAAACGATGATGATAAAATGTTGTTGGGAGATAGACATAGCCTGATGGAGATGGTTTGCAAGCTGGGAGACTACACGTGACAGATTAAACTCAATGCCTAAGCTTTGTCTGCTTTTAACTAAAAAGTTTACTTGCATGAAAATTTTCAATCTCAACTTTTGTTATTTGTGATCCTTCATCATCATCATCATCGTCATCCCAATATTAAAGGACTTTGGGATATATACAGGCTCATGCATGCAAGTTCAATTCAGTCCTTATAACTTTTCATGAAAAGAAAAGTAAAATAAATTTACGGATTTTATGAATGTACGTATTAGTCTCTCGACATGCGTTCTTTTTAAATCTTAAGTGAATGTATTTGATTTAGATAATGTTTGAATGAAAAATGCTACGAAAAATATCTCAAAAGTGGAGTCTCCATGAATTATCTACCACCTTATATTTTTTGTACAATGTTCTATAAGATGGCCTCCTTAGCATTTCTCATGTTTGAATACATACCAACATACCACATGCTGGCCCCTTCATGCAGCATCAGCACAATAATGCTCAACATTCCTCCTTTTTTTTAAAATTAGCCTTTTCACCACGTTCTTGCTCATCGAGAGGCATTTTATGAAAATATCTTTGCATAATTGATTTCAATAATGTTCGATACCAACGTAACGAGATGACCCTTCATCCAACACAGCATTACAGACTCAACGGACCATCAACTTATCATGGAGTTTGGATTCTCTGTTTATACATATTTTCTGTGGTTAATCATGGTAAGTGTCACCATTTTTTTCTTTTTTACAGAAATTAAAGGGTGCATGTATGTGTAATTAGCAAGATGTAAAGTGTAGGGTTGGCAAGCAGAACAAAAGTAGTCTATTCAAAGTCCCCACAACAGAAAGAATGCCCCATCTTGAAGCCAAGAAAACATCAACAATTATGAAACAGCGAACATGTTTATTCAACAATTTCCTTTTCCAGTTTGACTTGCAACTGTGGTGATAATGAGGTGAAGTGGTCATATTCCATACACACCCCCACCCCATCCCTCTCTCCTCTCTCTCCCAAATTTCTGTTGCTTCTATATATTAACAAGGAGATCTGACCCACACACAAGAGAAGGGATCTAACTACCTTTGGCCCTTGGTGGACTCGCCACATGATATGAAGAATACCAAAGAAGCTTTTTGCCACATGAAGTGATTGTAAGGCTGGTTTGGTATAGGATATCAAACCGAAACTAGTATTCGGGATCCCAAACGAAATTTTTCGGGACAGAACTTTGAAAACGAATCCCAAAAGAAATTTTCTGGAATCCCGAAGTATTTTAGAGATTTCGGAATAAATTGGGAATCCCAAATTGAAGGAATGCCTGTTATGTACCAGAATAAAAAAAAGAAGAAACAAAGCAGAAGAGCAAAAAGAAGAAACAAAAACATACAACGAAGCAAGAACAAAATGTGCAGAGCTGATTAGGGCATTGTTCATGGCAATTTAATATGTTAACCCTAAACCCTTCTACGAAAACAAGGTTTCTCCAAACAAACTAAACGAGAAGAGAAACAGGGCTCAATTTGTGATAGCAGAATGGCACAAGCGACACG
Organism: Pyrus x bretschneideri; assembly: GCF_019419815.1. NCBI lineage: Eukaryota > Viridiplantae > Streptophyta > Magnoliopsida > Rosales > Rosaceae > Pyrus > Pyrus x bretschneideri. Next base: position 2,591,987 of record NW_025999579.1, on the reverse strand, counting down.
GACAAAATGATCCTAAAAGGTCTTCGCAAACATTTCGCATACCTCAATCCGGAAAAGAGAAAAACATCTCGAGACAGAACGGAGCCATTTGCGTGTGAAAAAACTTATAACCCTGTGTTAAAAAGGATTCTTTTAGCAAATGCTTTTACATCTGTGACAACTGCAAATGCAAACCTTTTGAAGCTGAAGCAACAAAGTGGTAAGTTAAGAGCAACATCACCTGCTAATTCAAATGCGTATGACAAAAATGACGATTTGAATTTTTTTAAATGAACAGAACTATGGTACAGGCAGTATTACAGAATATAAAGGGATATCGAGAGAGAGAGCCGTGGTCGTGGCTCTGTGTGGTGAAGGAAGGCTCCAGCCGCTCCACAGTGAGGGATGAGAAATCGAGAGAGAGATATCAGATCAGAGAGAAATTGGCGAGGATGACTGGATGAGAGAGCAGGCTGAGCGGTGAGGTGAGGTCGAGAGAGAGCGACTGAGTGAGGGTTTTATTTGGATTCAATGGCTGAGATTAAATCTCAATCAAATCCGGCGGCTGTTACAATTTCAAATATATATTTTTTATTTCGGTTTGGTTTGGGATTACCGAACGAATGAAAATGTGATACCGATTCTCGTACCGAAATTTCGGGATTGGTTCGGAATTGGGTACTAAAATTTTCGGGATTTTCGATTTGGGATTTTTTCAATTTGGTTTGAAATTTTCGGTATTTTTTTTCACCCCACAACTAACTGTTTAATCCATTAACATTATTGCTCTAAAGAAAAAAATATAGCACTAATTTAATATATATATATATATATATATTATTTAGTACTTGTCATAGGGTTATTGGTTATCTCATCAACGTAATTTACCTTGCAAGTTTTCCATCTGCTCATGCAACAACATTTGTATGGCATGATTATAAATTTCTTAATTATAATAAAATGACAAAGTAGGTCAACCATTTACTTGCCGGATCTCTATTCTTTTAAAAATATAGGAATTAGTTGTGAGACTCACACTACATCGAATTTTAACGATTCAAATCATATATTTTTTAAGTTGCACATCATAGATTATCTTTGCAAAATATTAGATAAACTGTAAATATTTGAGGCATCTAATTGAGTTCAAAGAATTAACAAACACTATGTTCTAAAAAACACTGAAGTTTCATCGAGACAATTAAATAGGCAAATTGTTAGGATTGACACAACTACATCAAACTTTAATGATCTGAACAGTCTATTTTTAAGTTGCACCTCATAGATTATCCTTGCAAAATATTAGATAAATTGGAAATATTTGAAGTATCTAATTGAGTTCAAAGAAATTGACAAACACTATGTTCTTCATCGAGACAATTAAATAGGTAAATGGTTCAGATTGAAATAAATTTTTACAACAATAATCTATAAATCAAGACTTATAAAATAAACAATTCGATTTGAAATGAACCTCACAAACTAATCCCCATTTTTATATCATTCCCTTAAAAAGGGACTGCATAAGTTATTATTCATCATTTTATTAGTGTGTAATCTAAGTATGCAGGTACAAAAAGAAAAATTAATTGTTTTTGTCCCCTAGCCAAACTTGACCCTGTTAAGGCCAAAAAAATGGTTTGGGATCAACTCCAAGTGACCCCCTTGATTGTCTAGTTGGTGACGCTTTGGTGCCCACCATCTTTTGACGAAATGACTAAATGAATTGCCTGAAGTTGATGTTTCTGCATACTGAACGCACAAGCCTTTTAAAACGACATGATTTTGAACCTGATCTTTAGTTCTCGTTTTCTTTTACAAATGTTTTAAAAGAAAAAAAAAAAAACAATGAACCTCCTTGTATCCACACCCAACCCCGACTACTTCCCCCCCCCCAAAAAAAGTCCAAATCACTGTCATATCATCTCCCAAATAGGACAGGAGCCACCATAACCCCCCAAACCCGCCACCACATGCGGCCATTTTGCCACCGAGCCACTACTCTTTCCTCTCTCATATTTTCATCCCTAAAATTTCAAGTAACTTTTAAATTATAATCCCAAATTTATGGTTTATGAAATTGAAATTGAGGTTTAAAAAAATTAAACATTTTTATCAACTCATTGATTATAAATCTTGAATCCGTCGCTGCTCATATATATATATATATATATATATATATATAATTCTAATCCATAGATTGCAAAGCGGTAGGTTGATAAACATATATTACAATATATCCTAACACTTTATTTATGCACACTATCTAGGGTATACTTCAGTGATAGATCTTTCATCAACGAACGGAGATGACTTGCTGATAGATTGATCGAATTCCAGAGTTGTCTTTGATGTGTTCCCTACTGCTCTACTTCGGAGGAAAAATGCCGGTTGTTTAGTTAATGGCAGATTGACAGAGTAGCTTAAGAATAACAAGGGTGAAATGCCAACTTAGTCCCTGAACTATTACCTCAATGAAAATTAGGTCCCTGAATTACTTTTTGGTAAAATAAGTCCCTAAATTCATTAAGCATTGCTAATTGCATCCCTACTATTATATTCAAAGCTATTTTATCCAATTTTTCGTCAACTTAAGTCACTTGAGACACTTTGAAGTGTAATACCATCCTTTTTTCGCCTATAAGTCCTTAACATTTCATATAGGTTACAAATCTAACGTATAATTTATCCTCAAAAGTTAACTCCATACACTATTTCTTTATGAACAATTACCAATCAACCCTCCAATGTGTATCACATGCAAGTAACGTGACTTAAATTGATGCAAAATTGAAAATAGTAGCTTCGAATATAATATTAAGGATGTAATTGGCAAATTTTTATAATTCAATGATTGATATTTTTGAAGAAAAAAAATAGTTCAGTGACCCAATTTTCACTCAGATGATACTTCAGAGACTAAATTTACAGAAAAGAACACAATCTTCATTTTATACTCTATGTAAGTCTGTACTTGCTAAATAATACATGGAAAAAAATAGAATGTACAATTTGAGGAAGATGCTGGAAAATGATCGTTACGATAGTAAGTATCAAAATGTTTAATTCGGTTATTACCGATTAAAGGCCTCACTAGACCCTATCAATCACGTTATGTGAAAAATCAAGATATTGGTGAAATTCAGGATACATATTACATTTGCATCTTTGATGTTTTCAATCCTAACAATGGTCAATCATCGTTGTCAAGTTTCATGTTTTCTAACAAATAAATATAAATAGATGTAGAGTCCGAGCACTAGTAGAATTTTATGCGATTGTATATATAAGCGGATATTACAATACGTAGCAACAACAGCTTATTTATTCACACTATCTAGGGTATACTTCAGTGATGGATCCTTCATAAACGGATGGAGATGACTTACTGATAGATTGAGTGGAGTCCAGTGTTGCCTCCGACATGTTTTCCATTGCTCTGCTTTGGAGAAAAAATGCTGGTTGTTGAGGTGATGGCAGAGTAAGAGAGTAGCTACTGAGCATGAGAACTACTGATTGCATTGTCGGCCTATCAGCTGGATCTTCCTGAACACAAAGTAAGCCGATGTGGATGCATCTGATTACTTCAGTCCTCGAATAAAAGTCTCTTAGACACGGATCCAACAATTCCAAAGGTGCCCCATCTCTCCATAACTTCCAAGCCTACATAAAATTCCAAAGTTTAATTCATGATGCTATGTCAATGCAAGAGAACAGAACACTACACTTTTCATTTTAAGCTTACATGGCTCATGAGGTCCTCAGTTGCATCAGTCTGAAAGAATTCACTGTTCTTCTTGCCACTGATGATTTCTAGCACTAAAACACCAAAACTATATAGATCGGACTTGACAGAAAAATGTCCGTGTCTTACATACTCGGGAGACATATAACCACTACAAGGAGCACAACCATCAGTATAGAAATTATGACAAAGCTGTAACGAGAGAACATTTCAGATTCAATTTGATAATTGCAAAACAAAAGTGGTCGTGAGAAAAGAATGAAATAGGTAACTTACAATGTTCCAACAATTCTATTTGTGTTTGCTTGAGTTTGATTAACCCCAAATATCCTAGCCATGCCAAAATCAGATATTTTTGGATGCATCTCCCCATCTAACAATATGTTGCTAGCTTTGAGATCACGATGTATAATTCTAAGTCGGGAATCTTCATGTAGGTACATGATTCCTCGAGCAATTCCTGAAATAATCTTGTAACGTCTTGACCAATCCAATTGCCCTTGTCTCTCAAGGTCTGCAAATCATCAAAATCAAGTTATCATTGACGAACTGCTATTGCAATAGGGAAAGACTATTAGATTTCTGAGTGTACAAACCAAATAGGAAACAGTCTAGGCTTTTGTTGGGCACAAATTCATAAATAAGAATCTTTTCTTGGCCTTCCAAGCAGAATCCCGATAGCCTAACCAGATTTCGGTGTTGAAGCTTGACTACCAATACCATCTCATTCTTAAACTCTTCCGTGCCTTGGTCAGAGTTCCTTGATAGCCTCTTCACAGCTACTTCTTGACCGTTTGAAAGTATACCCTGCGAGAAAACTTCAATCAAACAATGGAATGTCCACTCATGGCATTCATGGCATTCATGGACAACTTCTGAGGCTCCAAAATTTTTCAGATTTTGCATGCATATAAATTGGAACTTTGTAGACCTGAAGGAGCACTCATATCATATACAGATTAACATACCTTGTAAACTTTACCGAAACCGCCTTCGCCTAACTTGTGATCATCGGAGAAATTGTTCGTGGCTGCTTGGATGGCAGCAAAATCAAATTGCAAAGACCCGACAGTAGTAATGTCATTGTCACCTGCACAACCAACCAAACCATAGAAGCATAATGTTTATAGACGAGGAATAAATGAAAGGAGAATAAACGAGAATAAACAAGAGGAGAATTGCAGAAGAATATATTTGTTTACCGCTTGGTTCGTCTGCTGCTGCTTGATTGTACTTCTTTCTTGCTCTCCTAGTTATGCAGCAGTACCCAACAACAATGAGTAGCACAGATACAGATATTGGTACAACAATGGCAACAACTGTAACAGTTGGGATTTTGCTTTTTCCTGTAAAATAAACAAAAAATATTTTCCAATGAACTAATCTCATAATACCAGAAATTACTTGACTGGGGCTTCTAAAAGTTTTAAAATGTTTGTTCGCTTTACCTTTAGGCGGAGGAGGAGGAGCCCCTGGTGCAGGCTCAGGGGCTGTGGCGTTCTGGGCGTAGAAGGGGTAGTTTGCATACCTAACGTTACAACTCGGATGCAGAAGGCGTACCGCTAGCTTTGTTCTACAACAAATCATCCATTCCACTATGACAAGCCTAATGCAATAGTCGCAAGCAGGCGCGGACAGGTCCTGTGTGCACTGTCCAAGGATGTACAGGTGAATCAGATCACTGACGTTCTCTTTTTTTGTAGCGAACTTGTTGGCGTCGTTGGCAGCCTCGGTAGCCACCTCGTTCATACTCGTCGCCACCACCTGGTCGAACCGAGTCTGGTCGGTGGCGTTACCCTTGTCCCACATGTACAGGGGGGTCAACGGGGAGGCGGTGGAGAAGAATGACTCGTTGGAATAGCGTAGCATGCAGTCGTCGTACCAGATCACCACCTGTTTTTTAAAGGAGCAGAGTTGTGGGGCCTCGGCGATTGCGGTGGCGACACAGGTTTCGCAAGCGTCGGTGCCCACGACGTCGCCGCGGCAGAGGAAAAGGCCGTAGACGGCGTTGTTTGTGGTTTGGACTGTGGCGTTGTAGAAACCGGTGGAGCGGTTAGCGTTGGAGGAGAGGGCGGAGAGGAGGCGGTTGAGATTGGACTGGAAGGTGGAGTTTGGGGTGAAGGTGGTGGTGTTTGGGCAGAGTTGAGTCAGGTAATCAGCTTCCGTACTGGTCGGAAAGCTGAGCAGAGTAAAAACGGAAATAATCAAAAGAAGGGTAGTAATGTTTTTCATTTTTTGATGATTGATCATAAAATCATAGGTTTTTGTATTGAGTAACAACAAAAGCAATGCAGGAGTGGTAGCTTGACTTTCAGTTTTGAGTGTTCACCAGAAGAGTTCCTCTCATTAAATAGACCTGTAAACGTACGGGCTGGGTTGACTGAGTTTGGAATGGGTTGAATCTGACCTGTTAATCTAACAGGTTACTCAAATTCAACTCATTAATCTAATAATTCATCTGTTTTATCTGTTAACACCTGTTAACATTTTATTTTATTATTATTATTATTTTTTTTTTTTGCAAAAATAAGAGAATGCATATTCGTTTACATTAAAAATTTCCCATCTGCAAGGTATGTATGGTATATTATTATTTAATTATTAAATCATTATAATACATATGTTTACGTATTATTATTAAATCATTATAATCGATCTGGGCATTTGTTGCTTTTTTGTATGGTAATCCTTCTTCTGTCATCCCCTTTTTGTATGGTTATCCTTCTTCTGTCATGTCCCAAAAGAGGAGCAAAGGGAAGGTCGGAGGGTCTGCCCGGGAAAATGAAATAAAAATAATTGATTGAAAGAGAGAGAGATATATATATACACACACATATACAGTTATTCTTATCATATTTTTGTTGCACAATTATATACCGGATGGTATGTGATATGGAGAGCCACATCATCTAAATTAATTAGCATTTAATTTCAAAATGTTAATCAATAATTAATTAAAAGATTGTAATTAAATGATGATTGTGGTATACGATGAGTCTTCTTCTACCATATAAGATTATTTAAGTGTTTTAGTTAATAAAAATATTGAAATTAAATGATGTAGCTTATCCAACTCATTTGTCATCCAAGATGGTAAAGAAATACGGTATAAAATTATGGTAAGAATAGCATTACTCATATATATATATATATATATATAGGTGATGAATTAATAAATAAAATTCAATGTTTATTTCCTTGGAAGCTGATGATATTGTAGCTATGTAGGCGGAAGGAGGAGAGACAGAGAGAGTGAAAATGAACCCAGAAAGGATGGAAAAGCGGAGGTGGGCGGTGGGCGGCTGACGGAAAGAGAAGTGAGCATCCAAATCCAACCCGTTAAATAACGGGTTGTTAGCAGGTTTCACTTATTCACTTAAAATGATCCATTATTTAACGGGTTGACCCGTTAACCATCCAATCCATTAAACATTCATCCAAATACTCTTTTTAACGGGTTGGGTCGGATTAACGGGTCAAGTTTAAAATGCCACATCTACTCTCATACAACCGGATTTGGATAATTCTAGAAAGACTAAATTTGTAAACAACATTTTACAAATTAAATGATATAGAAGTTGATAATTGAATTATGACTTAAGCATTAATAATGTACTCATTCATATTGGTAACACATTATTTAATTTGTAAACTTTATCTATAAATTTATTTTCTTTAGAATTACCCACCATATTTTAATCTCAATGCCATTGTTGTTTAATAAGTGCTTGCAACTTGTAAAAGTTGCACTATTCTGTCCAATGGCCAATTGTTTATTGGTGAAAAAAAGAGAGTATATTTTTGCTCACCACTATTTATTGTGGTGTATGCTCACCACTTTAATTATCATCGCTAGATGAGTTTAAATTTTAAGATTTGTGCATATTCACTACATGAATTTCGAAATTCAAACTCATCTAACGGTGATAAATAGGATGGTGAGCATACACTACACTAAATGGTGGTAAGCAAAAATGTTTCCAAAAAACAAAGGTAAGGATACCAAAATTTTAAACTAGAATATATAGTTGTTGATAATTAAACTATGTTGGTTAACGTGCTTATTTTTTATTGGTGATATATTTTTTAATTTAAAATTTTAATTTCCCTAATATTGTTTTGATTAATCCCACCTTGTACGTACCTTGTGCACATAAGAAATGTTTAGGTTAGCTGTTATACCTTTAACCCGTGTTTGACGGTTTCTTCGTTGTCACCTTTCTTCTTTGTTTGGTTTTTCAAACCGTGTTTGACGGTTTCTTCGTTGTCACCTTTCTTCTTTGTTTGGTTTTTCAAAGTGATCTGCTCATGATTGAAATGTAGTCATGAATTGAAAGAAATGTTTGAACCAGCAGACAAGTTTTGTCCTAAGAGTTGAGTTGACTGGAAAGTTGAGTTGACTGGAAATTTTAGCCAAACTCTTCTTGCCTTTTTTTTCTCCTCAAATATTCAACATCTTTGAATTTTTTTTTTTTCTTTTTTTCTTTTTACAAGGCTACTAGTCTTAAACTTGAGCTTGAGTATAAGGGGCTGAAACTGTCTTAATCAATTGATGTAATCAACTTGTGCTATTGGACATGTTCAATTAACGCTTTCGAAACTTCTTTAGTCTTCAGAAGGATTAATTACACTATCACCCCTTGAGGTTTATCCTTTTTTCACAAAACCCTTTCAGGTTTGAAACATTACGCTCACACTCCTTGACGTTTTAATTCACTTTCACATCTACCCCTTAAGGACAAAATTAACCTTGTAGTTAATTAGTTAAAAATAATTTTTTTAATAAATAAATGGAAAAACAAAATCAAAATAAAGAAATTATATTAACAAATTAAAAAATAAAATGAAACCCTAGATACGTGTCTTATATCATTGGATCCTTCATCCCTGCCAATTTCTTAGCCGGCACCCTAAATGCATATATATCGTATCTCTTCTCCCCTTGCAATTGCTTAGCAAGCATACCCAACCAGTGGGGCCCACCCCGCCCCGCCCCGCGGCCGCGTTTTCTCTCTCAAGTAATAATATAAAACTTTAAAAATGAGGGATGCAGTGAACATCCTAAGTTAGAAAAATATTTTCCTTCGTTGATCTCATACTATTCATAGGCTCCACCCAAAGACAAAGGGGCATATTTTACAAGGTCTTTTTTACTGAAGGATTGGATTCAATAACATGCATAGCCATTGATTCTCTTGCTGTAAGGATTTTTTTGCTGATCATAACGAAAAAGCTTGTCTAGAAAATCAATAGCCTCTGGAGAAGCTAGATGCCGATTTCCCACATTGATAAATCTTGCAAGAGTATTTCTTTGGGTTTTTTTCCTAATGTTTAAATGTAATTTTTTATTTATTTATCTATAAATTTTGTTTTTAATAATTAACTACAAGGGTAATATCGTCCTTAAAGGATTCTTAAGGGGTGGATGCGAAGGTGAATTAAAACGTGAAGGGATGTTGATGTAATGTTTCAAACCTAAAGAGGTTTTGTGAAAAAAGGATAACCTCAATAGATGTTAATGTAATTAACCTACCCCTTTAATTTTTATGTCGCAAAATAAATTTGCAATGTACTAAAATAATTATGAATTTGCATAAAAGAACAGAGTCTTCGTTATCTGCCTCTCTGTACTCTCCCCTTTTTTTCTCCGTCCTAACCTCAAACCTCTCTGGCTCTTTGCTTCATCAAGCTTGGCCTGAATGTTTGCTTTCATAGAATTCCCATTTGCAGAGAATTCAACCAACCAAACACCTTTCAAAATCTCATTTGCTTTCATGGAATTCCTCAGTTCCTATTAATTGCCATTTCATTTTCTTTCTCTATTTTCTCACCAACTAAACACCTTTCAAAATCCTCAGTTCCTACTAATTGCTTACTTTGTTTGTCGTATCAGATTAAGACCATGGTTTGCTGAAAACGGCGGAGTTGGATATTGACTTCCCGCGACGGAACGTGACTGATGGGGGAAGAATCAGCGGAAGTGGGGTGTTTGGTAGGTGAGAAAATTCAGGTCGTTTGTGAGAGAGAGAGAGAGAGAGACAGAGAGAGAGAGCGATGTGTGTGTGTGAACTGAGATACCAATAGACCCAGATGGCGGAAGACCCCAAATCACCGACCCAGATGGGAAAAGATCATTTTTTTCGGGGGGATTGAAGATCTTGTAGATTCGTACAAGGCAGACAAAGCAACGTGGGAGTCTAAGCAGTCCTGTGATATTTGGGGGGTTTCGATGAGAACTTTTAGCGAGGGAGGCCGTCGGAGCTAGTTGGGTTACTCCCATTAAACTTAATCTTTGTGCCTACCAAATATTTTTACTTCTCATTCTTTTGATTTACAATTGTCGAATTAGATGAATTAAAATAAATTAAATGACAAAAATTAACAAGTGTGTGAGAAGTAAAAAGCAGTGTGTGAATAGCACACCTTCATTAGTAACTAATCTAATTCAGTCCAATAAAAATTAATGAGCCTAAACAACCGCACTCTTGATTTCTTGCCCATCAGAATTTGAATTAGGTTTAGCTGACTATACGGTGATTATATTTTATTATATACAACTGGCTGCAATGTATTAGTTCTCCTTTTTTCTCAAATATTTTTAAAAGAAACAAAACAACAATAAACCTCCTTATATCCACACCCACCCCCGATTACTCCCCTCCAAAAAAGAACTGAAATCACTGTCATATCAACTCCCAAATTGCACAGCCACTGAGCCACCCTAACCCCCCAACCCCGCCACCACATGCGGCCATTTTGCCACCAAGCCATATTTTCATTCCTCAAATTTCAAGTAACTTTTACATTATAATCCTAAATATTATGGTTTATGAATACTTGGATATTGAGGTTTAAAAAAAACATTAAATGCTTTTACCCATTTATAATTCTGGATCAGCTGCTGCTCACATGTATATATAAAATTCTAATCCATGAATTGCAAAGCAATAGGTTGATAAACATATATTACAATAGATCCAAAGGCCTTATTTATGCATGCTATCTAGGGTATACTTCAATGATAGATCCTTCATAGACAGACGAAGATGACTTGCTGATAGATTGATCAGACTCCAGCATTATCTTTGACGTGTTCCCCACTGCTCTGCTTCGAAGGAAAAATGCCGGTTGTTTAGGTAATGTCAGATTAAGCATAAAAACTACTGATTGCATTGGAGGCCTGTCAACCGGATCTTCCTGAACACAAAGTAAGCCGATGTGGATGCATCTGATTACTTCAGTCCTTAAATAAGAGTCTCTTAGACATGGATCCAACAATTCCAAAGATGTCCTGTCTCTCCATAACTTCCAAGCTTGCATAAAACTCAATAGTTTAACTCATGATGCTATGTCAATGCAGGAGAACAGAACACTACACTTTTCATTTTAAGCTTACATGGCTTGCGAGGTCCTCAGCTGCATCAGTCTGAAAGAAGTTACTGTTCTTCTTGCCACTAATAATTCTAGCACTAAAACACCGAAATTATACAGATTGGATTTGACAGAAAATTGCCCGTGCATTGCATACTCTGGAGACATATAACCACTACAAGTTGAGATAGGAAAGTTTGACAAATTCATTAGTATAGATAATGCAAAGAAGAGGCGGCTGTGTGAAAAGAAAGGAAGAAAAGGGAGAAACTTACTATGTTCCGACAATAATATTTGTGTTTGCTTGAGTTTGATCAACCCTGAAGATCTTGGTTATGCCAAAATTAGATATTTTTGGATAAGAGTGCAAAGAAATACTGAAATTTCCAAACTGAACCCAAAAAACCCAAACCAAAAATCCCGAAAATTTCGGTATCCAATCCCGAACCGATCCCGAAATTTCGGTACTGGAATTGGTCTTACATTTTTATTCGTATGCTAATCCCGAACTGAAATAAAAAATATATATATTATTTAATTTTAAATATATATTTAGAATTGTAACAACCATCGAATTTGGTTGAGATTTAATCTCAACCGTTGAATCCAAATAAAACCCTCACTCAGTTACTCACTCTCTCTGTCAAACTCACCTCACCGCTCAACCTGCTCTCTCATCCAGTCATCCTCGCCGATTTCTCTCAGATCTGATATCTCTCTTTCGACTTCTCATCCCTCACTGTGGAGCGGCTGGAGCCTTCCTTCTCCACACAAAGCCACGGCCACCGCTCTCTCTCGCGATTCTCTCTCTCTCTAATTCTCGACTTCTCATTCCTCATTGTGCACCGATTCTTCCCCAAATCAGGTAAATTTTGGAATTCATTTAGGGTTTGAAATTTAATTTAGGGTTCGAATGGTCTTAGAGTGGAAGATCTCCGTGTTTAAATCCCTGCAACACTCTTCGTATTTATGTTCAATTTCATAACTAGAGAGCCCAAGGTTAAGCGAGAGAGTTAGAACATAGATTGGTGGTCCATATCTTCACAGTCCAGATCACATAATGGCTAATGCATCTGAAATGCCGTGCATCCACTGAGAGCTTTTGCCAAAAGTTGCTAAAGTTTTCATGGTGATATCCCTTTATATTCTGTAATACAGCCTGTACCATAGTTCTGTAATTCTGTTCATTTAATAAAATTCATTTTTGTCATACACATTTGAATTAGCAGGTGATGTTGCTCTTAACTTACCACTTTGTTTCTTCAGCTTCAAAAGGTTTGCATTTGCAGATGCAGTTGTCACAGATGTAAAAGCATTTGCCAAAAGAATCCTTTTAACACGTAGTTATAAGTTTTTTCACACGCAAATGGCTCCGTTCTGTCTCCTGATGTTTTTCTCTTTTCCGGATTGAGGTCTGCGAAATGTTTGCGAAGACCTTTTAGGATCATTTTTGTCCACGTCGCTTGTGCCATCCTGCTATCACAAATTGAGCCCTGTTTCTCTTCTCGTTTAGTTTGTTTGGAGAAACCTTGTTTTCGTAGATGGGTTTAGGGTTAACGTGTTAAATTACCATGAACAGTGCCCTAATCAGCTCTGCACATTTTGTACTTGTTTCGTTGTATGTTTTTGTTTCTTCTTTTTGCTCTTCTGCTTTGTTTCTTCTTTTTCTTCTTCTAGTACATAACAGGCATTCCTTCAATTTGGGATTTCCGATTTGTCCCGAAATCCCGAAAATATTTCGGGATTCCCGAAAGTTTGATTTGGGATTGGTCTTCAAAGTTTCATCCTGAAAAATTTCGGATTGAGATTCGGGATACTAGTTTCGGTTCGGTATCCCAACCGAACCAGCCCTAGTTAGTTGTTAAGGGAGGAGAGTTGATGGAGATCGAACAAGCATCATGATGCATAAGCATGACTAATTTCAGTCATTCAATAAAACGTTGTCTGCATATATTATTATTATTGAATTGAAAAGAAATGCAATGCTCGAGCAATACAACTTGAAAACCAAACAGTTCCTCAACCTAATTGCAAGAGGCATTGACATGAAGAGCAAACGTAGGCCAGATTTGCTTACAATACACGCATGCATGTATTTTTTTAAATATTTTCATTTTTTCGTGCGGTTATAACAAGACCAAATTTGCAGATATATTATACACGTATATAACATTCATGTCAGGGGCGGAGCCACTAAAGGACTATAGGCCCATCTTGGTACGGTATATGAAATTTTCCAGCAGCCCCAAGCCTTCAATTGCCATGAGACATGAGGAAGATGAATTGTTCCTCGTGAAGAAGTTGAGTCATGAGTCGTCGCCTTTTTCTAGTTCTAATAATTCTGTTGTTTTATTTTTATAGTTTAATGAAATGGTGAGTTTGTAGATGGGAGTTTGAAAAAGGATTTTAATATTAACTCTAAATTAACCTAATTATTGATTATTTGCGGACTTCCTTTTTGCCCTCTTACGTGACACGTAATTTTTTTGTATGTTCTTTTTAAAAAAATTTAGTGGTTACTCTGCTCTCCACGACCCCACTAAGTTGTCTTGCCCAATTCTTTTGATTCTCTCTATTAAATTTAATAGGTCCTTCAATTTATAAAAATTACTTCGACTCCTCATGTAATGAGTTCAATTTTTTTTCCGCACGTATTTAAAAAGCTCTCCCTCACAATAGAACTCTGACTCCACCACTATTAATGTACTATTTTTGTCCCATATTTTATTAAAACTATTAATGATCAATATTTTATGTCGAATTTTGTGAGGTTTAGGCACTAATTATAGCAAAGGCCTTATTTGGTTATGCAAAGATGTTTACCACTTTATTTATCATTGTTGAATGAATTTAAATTTCAAGATTTTTGTAGTGAATAGACACGGGTCTCGAAATTTTAACTCATAAAAAATAATAAGTAGAGTGGTGAGAGAAAAATGCACTCGTTCTGTAATCTAACCTTTACCATGAAGACAAGCTCTTGAATCATAGCTTGCTTTCAAAATCATGCCTCCACAAATTTATCATTCAGCAAACTTCACCGACTGCGAAAGTAATCTACGGACAATTGTACACAGTTTGTACAAAAATTTTACCTGCTCTTGAATTGAATCATGGAGAAAAAACTTCAAAGGAATGAAAATTGGAGCGTGGAAGTGAGGTTAAGTAGATTATTTATTTGGGAAATGTTTTACCTACCCTGGTTAATATCAGTGTCACTTATAGTTTTTGTAATCATAATATGTAACTTTATTCTGAAATTGCTTTTGCTAGAATGTTAACATCATCCAAGTGATGAGGATTGATTAGTTATTAGGATACGTCAGATGTTGGATTTCTTTCTTGAATCTAAATGTCTCGCGTTACCTAATTAAGAAAATTACACGTAAGTTATGACACTCGGTGCATGTTTTCTCGTACTGAAGTTCAAATCTCTCCTCTTTAAAGATTATAGGAAACAACTATAGCAACCAACCACTGCTAGCATACCCATGAACCAAGGCTGAAGGCATTTGTATTTTGGGTTGGACTAAAAAGATGATCAAAACCCAATTGCAATAAGCATTTCGGAAAGAATGATTCATGCGTACTTTTATGAGGGGTAAGGTTTATGTATTCTCTGACTTGGAATGCATTGGTATAAACCCAGCCAACACCCTAATTCGTTAGAATATTGAACCACATTCAAACAAATAATATTTGCAGGGTTATTTCAAAGGAAATCTAAATCTTGAGGCCGAAATTGAGCAAAATATGGACTTTTGAAAAGCCTTTTATGATTGGTCATGCATGTTATTCATCATTTCATTGTGTGATTTAATTACTATAAAAATTCTTTGATTTTTTTATGTACTCTAAATTGCAAGATTAAAATGATTTAGTATTCAGAGCCATAAACAGGTATGAACTAAACTGAAACAGTCATGAATCGGAGAATCATAAGAATTTGGCAAAGACTTATGGCTCTAAAATATGATTCAATGAATCGGAGAATCATAAGAATTTGGCAAAGACTTATGGCTCCAAAATATGATTCTTCATCGGAATTCAATATCAGAATTTTGAATGACAACATATCACACGCATGTTTAGAACACCAAAAAGACTAAATTGAATGGCTCTTAAGTGTTTTATACATTGTAGAGAGACTCAGATCCTCACTTGGTATGAGCTGGAACAGCCTTCAATTTCTTTTCACGTTCAATAGCTTTCTTGACCATATTTTGCTCCTCCTTGTTATTTGGGTGAAAGCTCATTGCCTTTCCTTTCCAGCCTCTTTCAGAAGTTTTCCAGCCTTGACATCATCTCCTATCTCTGCATAAAGTGGATCGTCATGGTTGAAAGTTGGAGCAGTGTTGTCCATGACCTCTCTGCGCTTCACTTCTACTGAACGCTGGGAATTAGGCATTTTCTGGATTTTGTAGGCACGGTACCAATTTTTCATGCGTTTCCATTCAACGAGAACACCATCCATCAGCTTTCTGATCTTGCCCATGTGATCTTGCATGCAATTACATGAAAGCATGTAAGTCAATCCATCAATCTATACATATATAATACGGAGAGCATCGATTGTTTCTAGAAATGAATTAACAGAGAAATGTAGTCATACATACACAGAGGAAGGAACAGAAAAGGTAAAAAGAGAGATCGATGAATGTACCAGACGTGAAGCTATCTCTATGCGTAGCTTTCTCCCTTCCTTGCTCTCTCTATAGCGCTCTTTCTCTCTCTCCTATGTAGCCAATTTCATTTGGAAAGGCATCCTTTGGATCCCTTCCACCTAATCCTCCTCATCAAATAATTCGGATCTTTGAAATTTGATCAAACAACTAAAGTTATTATAATTTTTAGAGTGGCCTGCAGTCGTTGGATCAAATTTCAAGGGTTCGAATTGTTTGATGAGAAAGATTAAGTGGAAGGAATTCGGAGAGGATCCCTTTCCAAGTGAAATTGGCTACAGAGGAGAGAGAGAGCGCTATAGAGAAAGTAAGGAAGGGGGAGAGCTACGTACAGAGATAGCTTCACGTCTGATACGTTTATCAATCTCTCTTTTTACCTTTTATGTTCCTTCCTCTTTGTATATATGACTACATTTCTTTGTTAATTCATTCCTAGAAACGATCGATGCTCTCCATATTATATATGTATAGATCGATGGATCGACTTACATGCTTTCATGTAATTGCATGCAAGATCACATGGGCAAGATCAGAAAGCTGATGGATGGTGTTCTCGTTGAATGGAAACGCATGAAAAATTGGTACCGTGCCTACAAAATCCAGAAAATGCCTAATTCCCAGCGTTCAGTAGAAGTGAAGCACAGAGAGGTCATGGAGAACACTGCTCCAACTTTCAACCATGACAATCCACTTTATGCAGAGATAGGAGATGATGTCAAGGCTGTGAAACTTCTGAAAGAGGCTAGTCTGTGGAAAGGAAAGGCAATGAGCTTTCACCCAGATAACAAGGAGGAGCAGAATATGGTCAAGAAAGCTATTGAACGTGAAAAGAAATTGAAGGCTATTCCAGCTCATACCAAGTGAGGATCTGAGTCTCTCTACAATGTATAAAACATTTTTAGTCTTTTTGGTGTTCTAAACATGTGTGTGATATGTTGTCATTCAAAATTCTGATATTGAATTCCGATGAAGAATCATATTTTGGAGCCATAAGTCTTTGCCAAATTCTTATGATTCTCCGATTCATTGAATCATATTTTAGAGCCATAAGTCATTGCCAAATTCTTATGATTCTCCGATTCATGATTGTTTCGGTTCGGTTCATACCTCTTTATGGCTCTGAATACTAAATCATTTTAATCTTGCAATTTAGAGTACATAAAAAAGTCAAAGAATTTTTACAGTAATTAAATCACACAATGAAATGATGAATAACATGCATGACCAATCATAAAAGAATGATGAACTACAATAGAAGAAAATTTAGAAGTTAAATCGCTACCAAAACTTTACAAAGCTAATAAATGTTATCATGTCAATAATTAATTCACATAACTAACAAATTTAGCTTGCCATACCCATTTTGGTTTACTAATTTAACATTATGGAAACGAAAGACTAAAAGCACTCTTATTGAGAAGCATGATCAAACAGTCAAAATTCACAAAAATTTCAAAATCCAATTAATTATTTATATTAACAATTCGGTTAGGTTTCGAGCGGTTCCACCAACATAAAAACCATAAACGAAACCGGTATGAACGGTTCAATTCGATTCTTGAACCTAAGTTAATTTTTTATTTTTTAACAAAATTTTTCGCGGTTCAATTCGATTTCACGATTTTTATGCCAATCTCTACTTGTGTATATCAGGGCAGCACGCTGCTGGGCATGAGCTACGTCTAAGTTTTCGTTACGAAAAAGTTCAATATGTTAGAGCTAGCTGCAGGGTTTCCAAGTCTAGTAACATTATAGAAAAGGTTGAGAGATAGACCTTTTACAATTGTTCAATTTTTAGGATACCCCACATGTCACTTAGAAATTTTTGTAGTTTGCTGAAAATCCAACTCAGTACACCAAGGCTCATAATATAAGTTGTCAATTTTTTTTTCTAACATCTAATTGCTCCTATTATGATATTTGGTGTATCAGACTGTGTTCTCATTAGATTGAAAAGTAAAGAAAATAATATATATGTTAATGTTTGGCACTTTTAGGCTTACATTATGAAGGGGTCGGAACCTTCTGTATTGAGGGTCTATATAAAGGGTGAGAGGTTGATCATTGAGGGTCTATATAAAGGGGTCGAAACCTCCCGTATTGGCCGACTGTTAACTTTAGTCTTGTATTAGCCGTCTGCTAATCTTACTCTTGTAATCAATAGAATCCGAGCAACACAGTGGATGTAACCTGGTTTTAATGGGTGAATCACTTAAATTTTGGTGTCCATTTCATTTCAGCCCATAACTTAAGCCCACAAAAGTTTAACATTTTAATTTGTGAAATTGCAAATTTTGAACGTCAACAATATTTATCTATTCGCTTTAAGTCGCAAACTCATAGTGTATATATATCTCTCAGCATTTGACGTAGAACTTCTAAATCATGTAACATGAAACTTAATTACTTAACGACTAATTAATTAAATTATCTAAAATAAGAGCGGCCGCATATATAAGGAATGTACAATCTCAACTTGTGTGGTGAATCGCACATGCTGATGAATTGTAAGATAATGGTCAGGGAGAGCATCTGTGAGTCTTTTCAACCCTCGAGAAGATAGATTGTCGTGACAAAATCACTAGTTAGTCCCCTTTTCAAATAAAAAAAATTACCATATCACTTGCTCAGTCCACTACAACCGGAGCTGGATAGGGTTCGTACCAACGATTGCTGCTTCCATGACCTCGTTCCGGACCTATAATTTCCCCATCAATCCAAAACGGATTTTAGTAATTTCAATTAGTGATTAAGTAGCTATAGTAATTTAAATTTATATCGAGTAATTACAATTTCCCTAATCAATTAAGGCTTATGAAATAAGGGGTTGATTTTTGACACTCCAAATTTCCCCTTGTGATGCTATTTGAAGTGATTTTGGAGTGTCAAAATTATTTCATTGGTGGTAAGTTGTCCACTTCCTTGTATTCTATTTAAATCGAGCTTCGTTTATGCACTTGAAATTTCGTGTTCGTCCTCACAACTGAGATGAATTTGATATAAAATATCCTACTTTTGCTTTAAAAAAAAAAAGAAAAAAGAAAAACCCTCTCAATTATAACAAATTATATTCAATAGACACCGAGGCCAAAAATTAAGAAAAGAACTAAAAACGGAAGGTAAATTCGGTCGTTGGGACCGTTAGGACCCGCCATTTTCCCTCTCTCTTGAACTCTCTCACTCTCCTCCACCTCTGCTTTCTCTCTTTCCAGCCAAAAAGAGGCAGCCGACCCGCCACCAAAACAAACGCGCATTCTCATCCTCACAGAGCCAACGACGACGAATAAATCGCTACTTTTTGTAAGGGACGACCAATTTTGTGCAGCTCCCTTTTGCGGTCTTTTCGCCTCTTGTAATCGAGAAGAGGGATAGGAAGATACACAAGAAAAAGGTTCGATCTTTGATGCTTTGTTCTAGTTTTGGATTTTTTTTTTCCGCCGCGGAATGTGATTTTTTGTGCCGGATTGCAGTTGGGTTTTGTGTGTTTTGTGATTTTAGTTTCATGGTTGATGTGAAAATATGGACTTTTTATGTTTGTTTTTGTATGAAATGAATGATTGTGTGAAAACTGCAAATGGCTAGTCTCTGTTTTCCTAAATGTTTGATATCTCATCATAAATATGCTTTCTTTGCATCTTTAATGAGAAAATTTTGAATCCATGTCTCTGCACCCAAGTTTGAATCCCCATCTCCGTGGTTTGATGAATTAGTGTAGAATATCGCTTGTGTCAAAGAAAAAAATTGAATTGGTTGTGTTTACCGTTATCATTTCGACGGTTTGGTGATGTATGAGATACATTGTTCTTGTTTTGGTATTGATGTTTGCAAATGCAGATCATAGATGGTTTTGCATTCATCTTGATTATACCTTTGGTTTTTCAGGTTTTGAACAACGAGCTCAGTAATCGAGACTAATTCTCCGAGGAGACCAATCATGGTATGTCTAATGTCTTACATATCTGCATTAGACCTCTTGCTCTTTGTATTAGACCAATCATGGTACGTTGATCGTAGAATGTCACAAGTTGATGCATGAGGTATCTGAAGGGCATCCCATCTGAATTAGGAGGTTGAATGTTCGATTATCTGGTGTTCGATAAGTTTTAGGCGATGTGGCAGTGACAAGTTCTTAGGAGTACTAAAAAGGATAAAACCCTAATCCAAGAATGGGAAGAGAAAGAAAGAGACAATTAGGGACTGTCAAAGTTTAAAAAGGCTCACCATAAATGTTAAAGCTTTGAGAATGTAATCTCTAAATTCTTTTGCAAGCTTTTGTTTCTGTTCATGATACAATATGAAATCTGCATTTTTTTGTTCACTGGAACTATTGCGAGCGTTATCTCACTCACTCTTTCTTGGGAAATTATAATACTTTACAGGGTTGTCAGTTTGCTATGTCGTCTTCTTCATAATGGAAGTAGAGAACATCGGTATCCCAGTGATCCTACAAGTCCTGGACCTTCGTGGTGACAAGGCCAAAAATAATTCGATCCCACAAGAACCAGAGTCCAATTGGGGTGACGTTGGCAGTAATACCAGAAGGGATTCCATCCCTGAAATCCCACCGGAAATGGATCTCAAGGGTGGTGATGTCAGAGGTAACTTTGTCCTAGGGGTTCCACAGGACACAGAGCCCAATGGCAGTGATAGCAGAAGGAGCTCTATCCCAGTGATCCCACAGGAAATGGATCCCAAGGGTGGTGATGTTGGAGGTAATTCGGTCATAGGTAATTTGGTCGTAGGGATTCCACAGGACATAGAGCCCAATGGTGGTGACATCAGAAGGAGCTCTATTGGAAATGTTGATTCTCCTTCTACCGAAAGAAACTCTATCCCACTGGTCCCGCAGGACATGGATCTCAGCGATGATGATAGGAACTTTATTGCAACTGTCGCACGGGAAATAGAACCCGATGGCAGTGCTATCAAACAGAACTCTATCCTAGAGATCCCACAGAAAAAGGAGCCTGAGGGTGGAAACATCAGAAGCAAGTCTATCCTAGAGAACCTACAGGAAATGGAGTCTAATGCCGGTGATATCAGAAGAAGCTCCATTGATAAAGTAGATCCTCCTGCTGACATCAAAAGGACCTCTATCCCAGTGATCCCACAGGAAATGGAGCCTAATGGTGGTGATGGTAGAAGGAACTCTATCAGAGTGATCCCACAGGAATTAGAACCCAATGGCGGTGGTATCGGAAGGAACTCTATGCCAGCGGTCCCACAGAAAATGGAACCAAATGCTGGGGATACCAGCAGGAACTCTGTTCTGTGGATCCCACTTGAAATGGAACCAAAGGGTGGTAGAAGGATTCAGTCCCGATATCTCAGAGCTCCAACAGGTTCCTGCCATGATTATTGCAAATATGGAGTGAGAAATGCTTCTGAAGAAAATGCAACTGCCGCAATGCGAAAATCGGCAACAGAGAGGAAACAGATGTCCACTACAAATCAAAAGCCTTCTGATTCCGGCACCAAGAAGCTTGACAATTCTGCCATCACAGAGAAAAAAGTTTTGTCATTGAGGAAGAAGGAAATTGTTTCTGCAGAAAAGGTTCCATCCTCTTCCAAGGATATTGATGTTTCTATGGAAGATTCCTCCAGTTTGAAGGTGAAGCGTGTGCAATCAGAGCCATCTTCTCTCCGAGAACCGGCTTTAAGCCTGAGAAATTCAAAGGCGATATCCACAACTGGATCGAGGTCTGTTCCACATTCCCAAACCTGGAAACTTAATAACTCTGTCGTCATGAAGAAAAAAGGTTCGTCATCTACAAAGAAAGAAACTGCTTCTTCAAAGAAAGTTTCATCTCCCAAGGAAATAGCCATTTGTATGGAAGAGTTGATTGATTCGATGATGAAAGCTGAGCAGTTAGATCAATCTTCTTTCCCAGGATCAGACCCAAGCCTGAGCAATTCGGAGGTGACATCGACAATCAATTCTAAGCCTTCTCCAGATTCCGAGTCCCAGAATTCTATTGCCACGCTGAAAAGAGTTTCACCTCACTATAAGGATATAGATGTTTCTGCTGAAGATTCCACCGATTCAAAAGTGATGTCAACAGTCAATCCTAATCCTTCTCCAGATTCTAAAGCACGGAAACTTAATCATTCTGGTGTCATGGAGAAAAGAGTTTTATCATCAAAAAGGAAAGAAAATGTCTCTTCAAAAACGGTTTTAACTCCCATTAAGGAGATTGAAGTTTCTATGGAAGGTTCCATCGGTTCAAAGGTGAAGCGTGAGCAAGTAGAGTCATCTTCTTGCACAGGACAAGGTTCAAGTAATCAAGGAAAGAGTGGAACTAGAAAAGGCAAGGAAATACCAGAAGGTTTGAGCAGCAGTGTCAATAGAAAAAACAGAAGCAAACCGCCGAGGACTCCTGTATTGGTTGAGAAAAAGATGTTAGAGCCTGACACCGTTTCTTTGACTTACAAACACCCCGTCAAGAGAGTCTCCAATGAAAATGCTGGAAGCTTTAAGAACCTTAAAGGGTTGTCTCATATGAAAGATCAAAATGGTCCCCGAAAAGTTGAACCTGAGGGACCCTGCAATAAGGATGTTCCAGAAAAGATTTTGTATGTCATCGAGTCTAATACTGAGAATAGTACTGTCGAACCAACTCCAAATGGTGCCGATGCCCCTGAGTTATCGTCGTCATCACATCAATCCTCGGAAGTCAAAAGCTCGAGACAAGCTAGGAAGGGAGTTGGTACCACTCGAGCACCTACATCCTCTATGAAGAAAAACTTGAAACGCACTGCAAATGGAGGTTATGGTCGTTCACCTACTGTTCCATCCCCTAAAAACAAAGGCTTGAGGCGTAGTACTCAAAGACCTTTATCTTCATCGTCATCCTTATCATCATCATCCGCGTCTGCATCCCCAGCCAAGTCCACTCATAAAAAAGAAAATGGCGCCACCTCTCAACGCAAAGCAATGAAACCTGGTAATCAAAGAGCAAATTTGAAGGTGGGGAAGAGTACTAGGCCTCGAAAGTCTGAGATACTTAGCTCTGAAAGTAAAAACAGCTCAGCCCGAAAGCTGACATTCAGGAGAGGAAGGGTGCTTGACATTAAGCCTGAGATCAATACTACAAGGAGACTCAAATTCAGGCGAGTAAGATTGGCAGGGGAGACCCAAAATGGTAAGGGTGGTGTCATAGGGGGAAGCGCCAGGAGGAAAGAAGTATGCGACAGCCAGTCAATTGGTGATGTATTCCAAAGGTTAAGCCCCTGGTGGAATGTAGTTGATCACAGTCACTCAAATGGTGCTTTTATCAAAAGGCGAAGCCTTGGGAGGATTCAAGTTGATGGCAGCCAGTCAAATGGTGGTAAATTCAAAAGCGAGAAAGTTGTTCCGAGAAGCTTCAAACGAGATGTGGAAGGTTCACAAAGGAAGAGCTTGAGGAGGAAAGCGGCCGGTGATAGTGGGTTGAATGGTAGTACTAAAACGAGTCCTGAGAAAGTTGTGTTGAGACACCAAGGTGTGACAGGAAGGAAGGATGTGCAGAAGTTGTTGAATAATGTGATTGAAGAGACTGCCAGTAGGCTTGTTGAGTCCAGGAAGAGTAAAGTCAAGGCCTTGGTTGGTGCTTTCGAGACTGTGATTTCGCTTCAGGATACCAAATCCATGGCATCGGAAACAGACACAGAAGATGCAGTCTGATATACCAAAAACATATTGTTACGATTTCTGTACATATCTGAAAAAACACGAATGCAGTAGTTTTGGAGGTTGCGTGGGATTGAAGTTATGCGAGCTTGTGAAGTTGCGGAGGCATAAGTGAAGAGAAAACTGAAAGGCTCTCTGAGAATATGAAACATTTTTCTTGTGTGTACTGCTATACCGATTGGTTTGCCGAAGGAGTTGTGCATTATTGCTATTATTTTTCTGTTGTATGTTTCTGCAACGTGATTGTTGGTGATTTATTAGTTACTGCTTATCGAAATTACATATTTACGAAGCTTGCGATGAACAATTAGGGACCATGGTGTGACTGCCATTTTCATAGATGCCCCCATAGATGGTTATGAGTCGTTGTCATGTGACATGTCTAGAATGTCGGTAACACGAATAAGTACGTAGATATCTAGAGACCAGATTAATTGTTATGGTTCAAAACTCACATCAGAAAATGTAGTGTGGGGCAAAATTGTTATGGTTTTAACAGAGTCATGCATCAATTTTCCAGGATGTTGTGATGTGGACTTCCGATCAACCAGATTCGGTATTTTAGCAAAATTATATAGGAAGAAATAATCTCTAAGACTTAATTGAAAAGTCCAAGCATACAAGACCATTAGTAATTCAGAGAACGTTGGAATTAGTCGCATTTTACCGGGTCTAGATCGTATATTAGTATTTCTCTTATCACGTAAACTATTATCTCCCGAAGCTAGGTGAGTCCTCATTAGTTCCTTCGAACATCGTTTGCCTGCGGCTGGCTGCTTGACGCTGCTGTTGCCGGAGTGACTTGTTGGCAATAGTGAGCCGCCATCCAGTTGAACAGGTCCATATTCATTGATTGCTGCAAATCAAGTTTTATTCAAATTAGTTCCAAAAGTTAAAAATAAAAGATCACATTCCCGAATAGCCATGCTTCTTTAGAAAGTGCTTTCTGGAAGCACATAGCAGGTGCTCTCGCATAAAACACTTGTAAGCATTCTGTTATAAACACTTTTGGTTATCTGAAAACGGTTTTAGCGATTCTAGAAGTACTTCCAAGCATGGGTTTCACGCTACATTTCCTCACACGTATGTGGAAACACGTACTTGTGCTAGGAGGGCACAATATGGATCAGGTAGAGGGTCTGAACCATTATTCGTGCTGGTTGGTTCAGGCTTTGCTTGAGGAGGAGGGTGTGGTGGCATTAACAGCGGCATCATAAATGGCGGCATGAAAGAAGGAAGAGCGGCAGCCACAACCGGCGCAGGATGAATGCGCGTTCCCATTCCGATTCCCATATGAGCGAGGAGTGACATTTGATGAAGATGTTGCTGCTGCTGCTGCTGCTGCATCATTTCTAAAGGCACCATCATATTCATATTCATGTGGCCATTAGGCATGAAATTTCTCAGATTATGCATCATTTGGACTTGAGCTTGAAGTTGTTGCAAGTATTTGATCACCTCATCAAGCATTGAAGCTTTATCAGTCTGTAATTATTCACTTGACAAGTCCAAAATTAACCACAAAAATAACATTCTCTCCAAATTAAATCAATTAATGATGATCATAATTAAGCACACATCAAATTTTCTCACCTTACTTGCATTTGGCACCAACCTTTGCAGCGCTTTTATCTTCTGGTTAATCAAGTCTCTTCGTTTCTGCACGGAATTAGTTTCAGTTAGGGAAGTGATTTCCGCACACAAATTATTAGATGGGGGAGACCGAAATTAAATTGTTACCCGCTCTGACTGATTATGAACAGCAGCAGCTCGCCCTGGTCTTGTTGAGTGTGAACGGCTTGATTGGCCACCTTTGGTGGTTTTCCGGCCATCATCTCGGTTTTCCTGCTAGTTGTAAGATACAAGTTGCGAGAGATGTGACGAGAAATGTGATACATGTAGCATAGCATCATTTAAAGTGTACGACGCCTCAAAGAATATGTACATGTGTCTTACCAGTCCTCCGTGAGAGGCTGAATCCCCGTCGGTGCTTTTGGTCTTCAAACTGGGAGGAGACTCAAAAGAAACTAACGTAGAGGTAGTTGTATGATTGTCCCTGCACAATCTAACACTAGCACCGGGACTAGCACAACTGCTGGGATCTGCATGTTCTTCATGAATGCTATTAGTACTAAAATTATTCTCGAAGAAGCCGGAATCTGATCGACTGCGTTTTCTTATCCACCCCTGTGCCGGCGGCAACTGGACAGAGCTGTCGGTCCATGTTTCGCCGGAGGATGCAACCACCGAGCTTGTGTTTGCCGGGGTCTGGTCATGGCGGATGATATTTGGGTCACGTTTGTGGCATGTAGCTTGATCGACAATTGATTCCAATGTGTCACAAGCCCTGCTCCTGCTCCATGTGGGCTTTGATTGGGCTGTACGAAGAAGCGCACCAAACCCATGCATGGCCAACTGGCCATTTTCCAATTTTAGCTCTGTGACGTCATAATGAGACCTGTAAAACCAAAGTATATGCGTGAATGAGCAAGAAAATCCTAATATAAAATGAAATATTTTGATAAAAAGAAAGAGTATGAATTGTACTGTCTAAAAATAAATTAATTGACTAAAAACTCAATGTTTGAAACCAAAGTGCATAAGGTACATAACCATTTGGTCTAATGATATTTATTCTTCAATCTATGAGATGAGGTTCAAATTTCAATTTCACGAATGATAATTGTTACGAAAAGAAGGATTAATTATAACATGTAACTGGGTTTTTTACAACTCAAAGGTTTCGAGTACATCAAGATTCTAGTTAAGAGAATAGAGCGAGTAAAGAGAAGCATATAAATCCTACTGGTGTAAATAGCATTGCAAAAGAATAAAAACACCAAATTCTGGTTAATTATCCCATACACAATTACACATTGATAAAAAAATAAAAAAACTCCATATAGAAAAGCAGAAATTAAGAGAGAAAATTACATAAATAATCAACAAAAAATTCAAAGGTTTATGAAAGAAAATATGAACAGTGGTGCTTACAAAGGGACAAGACGACTGGCGTTGGGGTGGTTCTGCTGCTGCATGACGCATGCACACGTGAGGAGGAATGGAGGATATCTGTTTTCTCTCTTCTCCTTCGACTTGTTATTTCTTGTTCGTCTTTCCTTTGAATATAGTAATCGTATTCCAAATCAGAACTCCACGGTACTACTCTATATAACTCTCTCTCTCTCTCTCTCTCTCTCTCTCTCTCTCTCTCGACAAATGAATGAGTTGGAGATGTGAGTTTGGACTCTCTCTTATTATTTCATTGTCTTTCTGGTCCCTTTTTTGTGTCACACTCACAATTGCTGTGATGGAGAATTTACACAAAACATGTGGCGGAGAAAAAAAATATATATGCTTTGCCTCTCCCTGGACCATTTTAGATAAGGGTCTTAAAGTCATTTGTTGTTTTTTTTGTTCGTGTGGTGTTTTATACCGTCACAAATCACGTAGGATACTCTCAGTCTCACGTGCACAGTCTTTTACACCTAATACATGAATAATTCGCTCTAAATTCTCATCAACACGAATTTCATAATTCAATTGCCCTAGATCAATATAGATCGAGGGTCTTCAAATTATTTCGTGTAGGATACTCTCAATATCACCTTACACAGTTTTTTGCGTTTGATTAATTTTACATGAATAGTCTACTCTAATACCAAGTTACCATGCTAGACTTTTCATCCTTTGACGACCGATGCTCTCAACACAAATTTCGTAACTCGATCACAGTTTCTTTAAATCTTAAAAGAGAGAGGGTACTAGAACTGGTGAAAATATAGTTTTTCCCTTTAATCATTTAGCCGCTGATATAAGTCGACAATCTCACATTATGCAGTGCCTCAAAGTTCAAGACAACCTCGTCTGGTTGATTTACAACATATATCATGCAAGTTATGAACACATTAAATTTAACAGATAGATCAGTTTTGGTTGAAATTGACAATTTGAGTCCTTTCATGGCCATCTGTCTCTCTATCTCTATCTCTATCTCCCTCTCTGTCTACCTTGTGCTGCCACTTGAGACCAACAACAACTTTTACAGGAATTTATACACAATATACATATACATACATACATACATACATACATACATACATATATATATATTATTGTGTGTGTATGTATGTGTGCGTCATCCGTGGCCCCAAATGACGGGGCCGTGGCTTTTTGACGTTATTGGCCATTGAGTAACCAGTCATCTATGTCCATTTTTGTAGTCGCAGGGCGTGACTTGACTACAATTTTTGTATTTCTTTTTTAAATTGTCAGGCTAAGAGCTAGTTGGTAATTTGCAAGTCATATAAACATCTCTTGCAAGCTGTTATGCGTTATTGTTACAGGAAAAGACCAGATGATGTTTTTAAAAAGACAAAAAAAAAACAGGCGCTTGCCAGGCTGAAGAATCTGGTGCATGTTTTTGCAGAGTTATGTGTGCTGAAATATAAGAGCCAATGATTTATTCAGGTTTGAGCTATATCATGAGAGCTGAATTTTTCTTTTTTGAGAAGGCGATATTCTAAACTACATTTAATCTATGTGTATGTGGATTCGGATTTAGGGCCATCAGAACTGATCGAATTTGGACAACCGTCTTTCATTTTCTCTCCGTCTCATTGATGGTCTGGTTTCTGACTCTTTGCTAGCTAGGGTGGCAAAAACTCGAAAGCTCGAAATTGGATGGCTTCCAGCCTCTTGATCAATCTGGCTTAGGTTAACAACAATGCTCGATGTGAAGCTACAGGAGCATGTGATGCACAGATAGACTGATTGAAGCTAATGTTGGGTAATATGAAATTGTTCGAAAAGATTTCCAGACAAGATTGCCAATAGTTTACTATTGCTGCAGTATGAGAAGCATATTTATAACTTGATGAACATATTAGGAGATCCCAAAATAGCAGTCCAAAGTATGAAGGCAAGATGTGATGAGGAGGTAGCGGTTGGAAACAACGTCGCTTTTGGCGGAAGCAGCTATCTTGTGGTGTAGGTAATTTCAAAGTTCATGGTTTAGGGTAATTTAGTCCAGCATAATGGTCCACCTATTGTGCCCTTGCCCTCAAAATGAGGGAAGCGTTTACCTAGATATTTGATATCTTTCTCGTTGAATGAGATCTCAATTCGAGCGACGGTTTCATTAGATATCTTATAACTATGAGTCGCGTGACTCGCGTCGATCCAAGTCAAAATCTTGGACCTTATTCTTTCCCCCTGAAGTAGTCCATTTCAATACTTTTCATGGTTTAGGCCTGCAGAGGCAAAATTATAACAAGGATATTTTTTTGTAGTGTTTGAGAATTTTAGATGAAGTAGCAGATTGAACAGGTATCTAACTCCTTGTGCCTGCAAAATCTGCTGTCTCAAGTCTTTGAATCGAAAGAGCCAAATATATAGTTTTATTGGATTAGCAGATTCAACACACAATTAATTGCTATACATCATGTACAGATTAAAATAAGTTAGGATTGATGTACTGTTAGGTACCCGTAATGTGGTTAACATGTACAGATTTTAATCAGCAGAAGATCGAGTGACCGATTCACCTTCTAGTAACAAGTGAAGCAGAAACATGTAGTGGGAGCCTTACCTGTTGACCTAATCCTTTTCACCTTTTCTTTCACTTTCGACTCTTCATTTCTTCGTTTCTCTTCCACTTGTGCCCTTGCTCCTCCTGCTATCTGGTCAATTCTTGCTTGCTTAATTTGGTAATGCTGCATGTTTCTTGCTCTTCTCTGCTCAATTTCACTCTGCAATTTCAACACACTATTTCAGCAGTCTTCTTCATTGCCATTCGCAAACTTTGATTTAAAAAAACAACAATTGTTGCAACGTACCTTTCTCCTCTCCATCTTAGCTTTTGCTTTCATTTTCTTCTCATTTTCCCAAGCAACAATTGTAGCCTTCACCTTCTCATACCTGAATAGTATAATTTACCATTTCAAAAGGAAGAAACTGAATCCATCTTCTATCAACAACGATTATGTTGTACTAGTGACTTCCACACATGCCTTTTCCCCTCAGCGCACCCCAGTTGTTTATTTTTGGCCTTTGATTCAATCAAAGGAGAATCAAAGGACACAAAATAATGAGGACATGTGAAAGGAGAAAAGGGGTGTGCGGAGATCGTTCCCGCATAAAACATTTAATCTTTACCGCTTCTGAATCTTTTTCATCTGAGCTCTCTCCCAAGCATCTGCTTTTGTGTCCGCAGCATTACGTCTGCCTGAACTTCCCTTTTGGGTTTGGTATCCATTTGCAGGAGTCGAAGGTCTTGAAGAGGATGCACGATTCGGGTACCTAGATGGAAAAGCACTCTCCTGTGCTCTTTGATCTTTCATTGAAACTTCACCTATTATGAATACAACCTGTTAGTTCTCCGAAACATTTTATCACGAAAAAAGTAAATAGTCAAGTACCAGCATCCCTTGCTTCTTTGTTTGGCCGCCCAGTCATCAGATCCTGCAGACTCTTGGTCCTTGAGATCGGAATGCTTTCCCTCGTCCCTTTTTGATACTGTAATTTAGCTTCTTCATTCGAGTGAATGGAAAAGGCAGCTGCCGCAACCGCAGTTGCAGACTCGATATCTTGTGCATCAGAATAATGACTCATTTCCTCCGAAAAACTGGCCCGGGAAGCCGTTTTGCCCCTTGCTAGGAACAAAAATAAATCAGTGGGAGTTTTTTTAGTTTTCTTGTAACTCAAGCCACAGAATTGAACATAAAATTCAGTTTTCGATAGCATAACATTCTGTTTTGGACAAAATAATCAACTCTAACTACATACATATAAGGAAAAAAAAGTAGAATAGTATGCAGATTAGTACCTACAGAGATTCTGTTTGTTGGGCCGGCAGCTTTCTTTCTTCAGAAACCTCTGTTGCCGGTTCTTCGCTCTCAAATTTCCTGGTTTTCAAGCAGATTACTGTTTGGCTGCCAAGAAAAATCGAAGCAAAGGCGTGTTGCTATTGCTTATATCAGAATTTTGGTCATGAACAGGGAGAAACATGGAAGCAAAGTGAAGCAAAGGGAAAGATATGCTTTGCCGTTTGCACGAAGAAGCAAAGGATTTTCCCCAAAATACAACACCACAGGCACATGAGCATAAACCTAAACTAGCTAGATTCTTCCATTTTTAATTCTATGGGCCTCTTTTCCCTTCATAATTTTCATATTATATTCAGAAACATGATTTTCCCGCACTCTTTTTCTTCTTCTGAACATCCTTCTTTATTTATATCTTTTGATTTCTTCAATCCGAATACTAAAAATGAACTTTGGGGCGTGGACGACGAAAAAAAATGTGTGGAAATCACTTAAAGATGCAGTAGCGTTCTTGAAGTTTTGCCTATCACCATTCCATGCAGGTAGCTGTCCTTTTTCCATTGGATGGGAATGGTATAACATTGGGCACCAACATTGGATTCTGTTGGGCCACCAGAGGAAGCAAGCAACAAATTATAATGTAATTTATTGAAGAATTTTCTTGAGTAAGACTTCAATGCTACGTATAATTCAATGTTACAAGTATTTTAACTGTTAAATTTGAGTTTTACCACTATTTAGATTTTTTATGTTTAATATCAGATATTCTTTTCCGTATTAGTTAATACTACGTAGTGTTAAGAAGAAAACTTGTCAAATTTGATGGAAGTTGGAGGGGGAACTAGCAGATGTGTGTTATTGGGTTTAGGGTTCACTGTCAAACATTGAGAGGCATCTGTGTTTGCTTTTTTTTTTGGGGTTTCAACTTTTCAAGCACTTGGTAATTTTAGCATATTTTATCAATCATGAACAACTCGATAACACAAATAAAAAGAAACAAAAGAAAACTAATCAAAATGATTTAAAAACTTTGAGTTTTAATGATAAGGACAAAATAAAGGGTAAAGTGAATGGTACCAAGACTGACTTTTTAGTGTAAAAGTATGATTTTTCGTTAAAGTAAACAGTACCAGCAGTTTTTCGTTAAATTCCCAAGAAACAACCCGTTTAGCCCGGTTTTTTTTATTGGGTTGTGTCACGTGCAGACACAGGTGTTGAATTTTGTTCCGATTATCTCCTTCTTCAAAGCCCTCTCTCCCTCTGGGGTTCCCATTCCCGCCCTTTCAAGAATTGGAATTCTCCCCCAATCTCAAAACCCTAATTCCCAAAAATGGAGATCACAGAAGAACAAAGAAGACGAGCCGAAGCGAATCGATTAGCAGCACTAGCGAAACGCAAAGCGCTGATCGAATCCGAATCCTCCAATCTTCAACAACAGCAGCAAAACCCATGGTCACTCTTCAAGTGCCGAAAGATTTCTCCCGACCTCACCCCA
Source organism: Pyrus x bretschneideri (assembly GCF_019419815.1). Lineage (NCBI taxonomy): Eukaryota > Viridiplantae > Streptophyta > Magnoliopsida > Rosales > Rosaceae > Pyrus > Pyrus x bretschneideri. The sequence goes on along the minus strand of NW_025999579.1, from coordinate 2,560,222 downwards.
AGCTCCACGCATTGCATCCCCGATCCGAGACCCGAAATTTCCCGGGTCAAACCTGTTCCGGATATCCAATTTCCAGCGAGGTTCCTGGTCAGGCTTGAAATCTGCTCCCCGGACTCCTTCTCAGCCACCCCAGTTGCCGTAAAAGGGTTTGCATTTCCGGGGCAGGAGGAGTGCTTAAGGAGACTAAGTGATTGCTTGGCTAATGTAAGTAGTTTAAGTGGGTTTTTGTTGTTTTAATTTTGTGCGGTGAGAAAAAAATGGTTGAACAAATAGGAAAGAAAGGAAATTGAATTCTGGGTTTTGTGAATTTTGGTGGTTTGGTTTCCAAAATAGCTTATTTCTAGGCTTCGAAAGGTATTTGTTTGGGTGGCAGAAATGAACATAGAGAAAGGAAATTGAATAAAAGTTTTCTGATTTTCAGTGGTTTCGTTTCGAAAAAAGGCTAAATTTTTTAGTGCATTGAGATTGTTTCTTTCTTATAAAACTATTACTATCGGTATTCAGTACTTGTAAAGCTACTTCAATAAGAAAATCATAATATTCAAACGTATTGCAATTGTTAGTGAGGATTTTGTGTTTAAATTGTGGTGTTATGGAATTGTCTTAGGTCATGCCATCCCATTACACGCAAAATCATGGTGGTGGAAAGGCCGGTGTTTATAAGCTGAGTGATTACAGTGCGGTCTTGAAATGTCTAAGAAGCAGCAAGAGCATTGACACCGAAGAGATACCTTGGGGCACTCTTAATGTTGTAGAGAGACTTTCACATTCTTTTGTTGCGGGAAAATGGATACCATGCAGGCCAGAACACTTGTCGGACGAAATGGTTGATGAGTTCATTGGGAAGCTACCGAAGAAGCTGTTAGATGCACTTTTGCCTTTCCAACATGAGGGTGTTAGATTTGGTTTGCAGAGAGGTGGACGATGTCTTATTGCAGACGAAATGGGCCTTGGAAAGACACTCCAGGTAGTTTTTTATTAAGTGATCTTAAATGCCTTTTGATTTTTATTCATGGTGCTAGGTTTTGACTGCATACTGCCTTTTGGGTGCATTGAGTCAGCACTGAGACAGTGCAGTGTAGTTTTATTGAGTGTGAGTGCTAGAACGCTGCTTTTGATAACATCTGCAATATTATTTAGCTTTTTCACAACCGTGCACATTAAGTGACTCCGCGCGCGCGCGCACACACACACACACACAGAACTTTGTATTATACACAAACAGGTGTATCTCCTGCACTTTAATTTTTATTTTTCTCCTATTGCCCCCTAAAGTTGCCGTGAGTAAATGACATTTAATATGCTAACAATTTTCCACCCAGGCTATTGCTATTGCAAGCTGTTTCATGCATGAAGGTTCCATACTTGTTGTTTGCCCTGCCATTTTGCGTTACTCTTGGGCAGAAGAACTAGAGCGGTGGCTTCCGTTTTGCTTGCCAGCTGACATCCATCTAGGTACATACTTTAGCTGTTCCCAATTTACTTTTGTTCAATTTATGTGTGTGTGTGTGTGTATATATATTATAGATTTACTTCTAAAACATGAATGGATTCTCACATGGTCTTGTGACTCCAGTATTTGGTCATGAAAACAATCCTGCCAATTTAAAGAGATGGCCCAGAGTTGTGGTTATTTCTTACACAATGCTCCACCGGTTGCATAAGAGCATGCTTGAACGAGAATGGGCTCTCTTAGTTGTTGATGAATCCCACCACGTACGATGTACCAAGAAATCATCAGAACCTAGAGAGGTAAAGCATGTTTCTTATCATGCCAACTATCAATGGTTACAAGGACTCTTATAACACCTGGTTTAATGATAAATTGGTCGTATAAGGTGCTCCAAGATTTAAAGTTTCTTATTATTGTTGCCTGTACCATATAACGCTAGCCTCTCTACGCTGGAAATTAAAATTAATAATTTATGAATTTTCTATCTTTTGAGGTCTTTGGTTTTGGATGGTAATTTGGGTGTTATACACTCAATGTAAGGGAAAAAAATTTTCTTTGCTTGTTTCTGCATATTTTTGTCATCAATTCTATGGACTGGCAGCTTAAAGATGCTAGTATGAACAAAAATTGTAATACGAGGAATACTGCTTTCATTCAAATTTAGTCTCCTAGATTGCTTTTTGTGAATATTCATAGTAATTAGTTAAGTATAATATACTTGCAGGAATCTTTTACTATATGCTAATTAAATCTTGTGTATTTACAGATAAAAACTGTTCTTGACATTGCAACAAGGGTCAAGCGCATAGTTTTACTATCTGGAACACCTTCTTTGTCAAGGTTGTAGCATGGGACTTTGAAGAAATTGGCAGCATTGTCTGCAGTTCTGTATTATTTTTGTATTTCTCTCTAGTTAACCACTCTTTAGTCTGTTCTAATGTCACATTTTGTATATCTTCCTAGGTGATCATAGGCCGTATGACATTTTTCATCAGATAGATATGTTATGGTAAGTTCTCTTCACACTGTTATATCTCTATCAACCGGCTTGCTTCGCTCTCGGTTTATTGGTTACTTTACATCTTGCTTTTTTTTTTCTTTTTCATAGGCCTGGTTTGCTGGGAAAAGACAAGTATGACTTTGCCAAAACTTACTGTGATGTCAAATATATCCACGGTGTTCAAGGGAAAACCTTTCAGGTAATATTGAAGATCATATAATTATATTGATTTGTTGAAAATTATCCTCTTTGTGCTGCCACGTTTTTAAACATGATCAGAATTTCATGCTTCTTGGCCATGGCCTAAAAGGCCTTTCCATTTTGTTCTGAAAAGCCTTGTGGTTGACTATTTCAGATGTTATTTCTTCTTGTGGAGAAATTAAACTTACTGTCAACCCGTATCTATATATTTACCTATACATTTTGCAGTTGTGCTAGCACCTTTTATTAGCATCAGTTTTTTCTAAAACGATTTACTGTGACAAAGGAAAGTTTTGAGATACTCCATGGGATTGTGCTGCAGGATTTCTCTAAGGGCACTCGTTTGGAGGAGTTGAACATGTTACTGAAGCAAACGGTTATGGTGTGCTCTTGTTCTTTATATTATCTTTAAGATGTATATGTCCTCTCTTTGAACTCCATGTATGTTTAAAGTTAACTTACATGTTGTTCTAGTGACCAAGGTGTTTCTGCTGTTTTAACATGGTTGGGACTTTGTAATACTTTTTTACCCTTGGTTATTCTTGTTCAAATCTCAATTTTTTAATTGCACACTTAATTGTAGATAAGACGCTTGAAGGAACATGTCCTGGTTCAGCTACCACCCAAACGCCGGCAGATTATACAAGTAGTACTGAAGAAATCAGATATAGCTTCAGCAATGGCTGCTGTCAAGGTGGGAAGAAGTGCCACTAAGAATGCATATTCAGAAAATTTGGATGAACCAAATGGTAATTTGAATATTTTCTGCATTCGAATATGTGCATGCAACCAAAGGGTCATGTATTTTCTTTTATTTCCTGCCCCTTGATGGTTTGGTGGAGAAGCCATTTCGAGAAAAAATTCGTGCAGCTAGTGTTATTATTTATCTGCCTATACTCATTTTTCTTTTTCTTTTACCCTATTGCTTTTAGATAGTGAGGGTTGCTGCAGATCAGGGCAACTTTCCTACCAAGAATTAGGTATTGCAAAGCTAACCGGGTTTCGGGAATGGCTCTCCTTTCATCCACTCATTGGAGAATCAGATGGTGTTGCAAACTTGGAATCAGATTCCAGTTCTCACAAAATGTTAATATTTGCGCATCACCATAAAGTACTTGACGGATTACAGGTGAGATTTTCTCCAAAATTTGTGCTTGCTGTTCATCCTTTGAGAATGGTTGTATTTTAGTGATTAAAGTTGCTCAAGTGGGGTTACTTGGGTTTACTGCTTCAATCTAGGGCCATTGTGACCAGTTATTCAAAAGGTAGTGTGTGTTTAGTTATTTGAAGTTGAAAGGATAAAGTGGTGGACTATGATTGTAATGTTTATGAGTATTTCATTACCGTTGTCTAATTACTCGCCTGAACTCTGTCTTATTTCTGTTGGTATTTCATTATGGATTATCATGTTAATGGTTGGTGGCCATTGCTATTAATGTTTCTGTCCAATCAATTCCTCAATTTAGTCTTGTTTTGTTCTGAATTATCAGGAGTTCATATGCGAGAAAGGGATTACTTTTGTCCGAATTGATGGAAATACACTTGCCGCAGATAGGCAGGAAGCTGTACGATCATTCCAATTATCTACCGAGGTTCGTATATACTATACTATCATTTCCTCGGCAATTTTGCTTGATGTGCCTACAAACTAACCACACAAATATCCTTTCCACATTTTGAGTTGCACATTTTGCTGAGGTCACAGCCAAGAATCCTTTATTTTGCCCCATATATTTGTGTGTTTTGACTTATGTATTGTGTCAAATTTTCAGGTCAAGATTGCAATAATTGGTATTACTGCTGGAGGTGTTGGCCTTGATTTCTCATCAGCAAAGCATGTTGTGTTCTTGGAGCTGCCTCAGTCTCCATCGTTGATGCTTCAGGTTTAAACATTAAAAGCTAATTTCAGGCCCCATTGTTGAACTTCCTCTATTTTATATGTTATTGACTCTTTGATGCGCATGATTCTTCTGATTTGAAGGCTGAGGATAGAGCTCACAGGAGAGGGCAAACAAATGCAGTCAACATATACATATTTTGCGGAAAGGTGCTTGTTTCTTTTGTAATATAAAAGTTCTGTAAACGTATTCTTTATTTCCCTTTTACTGATGAGTATAACATGTTGTAGGATACTATAGACGAGTCACATTGGCAAAACTTGAACAAGAGTTTGCACCGTGTTTCATCTACAACGAACGGGAAGTATGATGCAATACAAGAGATACCGGTACTTTTCATTTTCGGAAGTTCCTTTCAACTCTAACTGGATTCTAAACCTCTTTACTATGTTCATATCGTTATTGTCCTAAAATGAAATACAGAACAAGTTGAGTACTAGGTTAATTTCAAAAAACGTAATACTTATCTAATCCTTATGCAGTCAGGTTTGGTTTCCATTCTGCCATAAGCAATGTAGGATTTGACTTCATATTTGGGTTTGGCAGGTCGAAGGTATTTCTTTCTTTGAGACGTCAGGTGGAGCTGATACTTGTGAAGATCATATATGGCAAAAGACAGCGGGTGATGAGGTCTCTGGAGAGTCAATAAAATTGCCTAACTTTGGCTGCTTAGCCAAAGATATGATACCGGCGTATGATAAATTAGTTGCAAACATTCTACATGGATCTGCACAGCACAATGATAGTGATGGAATTTCATCCCAAACGCACAGTAGTACCAAGGTAAAACCTAAGTGTATTAACTGCACCTCCTTCTCCTTTTAAGTATGAGAGTGAATTTTCGTCGTTTTGAGTTTTTATTTTTATTTTGTGTCATGATGTATACAACTTTATCGGTGAAATAGGCTCAAGTGGTTTCTGATTGCAATGGGGACAAGGGATGTTCAGAAGAGAACTTGGAAGGAGATGTTTCTACGAGCAGTGAAGACAAAGATGGACTTGAAAAGGCACATTCAAATTTTTCTTGACTCAAAAGAAAGAGATGACTTTTTCCTTTAAATTTATTGTCAAGGGAAGCAATTTTATAAGTAAGAATTTGCAGGAACACCAAAACAACTGTCAAGCAACCAAATCAAAGGACGCCGAACCAGTTCAGCCAATGGAAGCTAAAGAAAGTAGTACCAACCAAGTAGATGCTTTGCGATTTGAGGTAAAACTTGCAATCTGGTTAATAGATATGGTTTCAAACAATCAGATAGTGGACAGTCTTTCTTATTAGTTGATTTGTCTGTATTGATGCCCAAAAGTGTATGTGGCTTCATTTAGTTACTTCAGCATTACAGATGGTGGCAATTATACAAATAGTATTTGATCACAACTTTCTTTCTTGGATATTAGGTGAGCCAATACACTGGTAGAATCCACTTGTATTCTTGCATCTCAGGAGAGGATTCAAGACCAAGGCCACTTTTTGAGAATTTTAGACCAGAAGAAATCGAGGCATTGAATTCTACTGCTGCTGACAATATTAAAGGAACTTCTTTCAAATTTTTGAAGGAGAATCCAGGTTACTTGCATGCTCTTCTTGCATTCATGGAAGAATGGAAGAAACTGAGGCCCATCGAACAAAAAAAATTACTTGGAAAGCCTTTGCAGCTTCCTTTGACTATTGAGTTGTGCTACCTGTGCGAAGGCAATAACCACGACATCAGGGTATCTTTTTACAAATCTGAATTTTCATACTTTGTTGATATCCCTTTGTGGGAGTAAACTTGATCTCCTTTCTCTGTGCATTTAATGATAATACATATCAGTGTCTTTTCAGCAGTGTATTGTTATGCTTACAAATCATTTTATTTTCTAACAGGGACTACTGAAAGGTGGAAGCAAGCGCCGCTCTACACCTTTTGTTGAGATCAGCAAACCTTTACCATCAAACGCTGAGTGGAAAAAAGTCCACCTACGTAGTGGCTATGGAAAAAAGGAGAAGGAATACACTCAGGGTTTTACTCTGACTGATGATCCTCTGTGCAAACTCTGTCAATCACCATGCACGTAAGTTGTCCGTAGTTTATCTACATGTACTTGATGCATCTTGTTGTTTCAGACACTTACTTTACTTGATTTCAGGGGCCATAATGCCAAGACACCTGAATATTTTGAAGATCTGTTCTGCCAGCTTAGCTGCTACGAAGAATACCGCATCCGAACAAGTAACAGATCTCTTCGTCATGTAAGGACATGAAATATGTTACTTGAGATAATCAAAGTTCAGCACATTCTTCTCTTCTATTTTGATTTTATGCATGTGGCAAGACAACTTCAATAGAAACTTTTGGAGTATGTTTTTTTTCTTGAGCTTTGTCTCCTTTGATTTGCAGGAGCTTTTTCAACTGGAACGTGGTGTCTGCACAATTTGCCAATTAGATTGTCATAAACTTGTTGAGCACCTAAGACCGTTATCATTGGCAATGAGGAGGCAGTATATTGAAAAATTTGCGCCACGAGTGGGAACTCTGAAGAAACCGTAAGTTAGAAGAAATTGTCGTGCAACTAGTTAGAAGAAAATGTTTACCCGACAATTGTACCAACAATATCCCCGATTCCCTTGAACCAAAACACATTATCATTTGATGTCGTGCAGGCTTGATAGGCTTGTTAAGGATCCGAAAGAGGGCAATGCATGGCATGCAGACCACTTTGTTCCTGTCTATCAAGGCGGAGGTATGTATTACTTCTTAGAAGACTTTCAAGAATTTGCTCTCCCCACAAATATTTGTACCACTGATTTTCCCAACCAACTTTCCGATGATTTAAACTACACTAATTCATAATATTATTGATTAGTGTTTTGTTCACGTAATAAATGGAGTTACAACTTGTTTCATTCCGCTGATTTGGTGATGTTTCTCATATCATACCTGTTGAAAAACAGTGTGATCTTGTCATTGAATGTTAAGAAAAGTAGTTAAAACATACCTTAAAATGCTGGTCTTCATACTCTTGTTTTCACTTGTGGAGGTATACCACATCGTTCTTGAAGATCCCTTCTTTTGGTTTCGAAGCACAAATACTTTATTTTCCAATTTATGTGCGTGGTTAGAATTTAAGCTTTGGTTTTCAAAGTCTTATATTGTTCAAAACTTGTGTAGGTGAATGTAGGCTCGAGAACATGAGAACACTTTGTGTGGCCTGTCATCGCGACGTTACTAAAGCACAATGTGCTGAACGGCTGTCAACAAGGATCCGGGCTAAGAAAAAACTGAAAGCAATCATGAACGACATTAAAGAGAAAGCTACGGAGACTAATCTAGCGGTATGTTCTGAAACCGGTGGTATTTTTTCTATTTTCCTAACGTGCTCTTCGGTAAGAATACTAGTAATAAGGACGCAACTGTTCATTTCCTTGTGCCTGAACTACATTAAAGTTCATTTAGATTGAATTTGCAAATTTGACGTCACGTTAACTGATTTTGTTAGGGCCCGGAACATATAGAGATTATGCAAGAGGATGCAACTGAGGATGAGCTTTTCGTCAAGGTTCCCGGGAGCGCCTACTCATTGGAAAATCGCTTGGATGCTACAACTACAGGCGAAGACTTGGACGAGCCCTCCAGTAGCAACAAGGTTCCAACGGTAGATACCCATCTGTTAGGAGTATAATTCATGTATTTTTTCTTCGTATAGCGAATATTTTGATTTTTTGAGAACCTTTTGATGTCTAGGACTCAATTTCTGGACTTCAGACCGTTTAAGTTGAAGCTGCAGATTTAGGTAGTTTTAGTTGCCTTGTACTTGTCGTCGGCCGGCTGTATACGATACAAGCATTTCCACTGGAAATATAAAGCAATATTTGTACATGTATAAAAGATTCAAACTTTTTGGTTTAATTTTTAGGTTTTTTTTCCTTGGTTTGATTGAATTGTGCCGGGGAGGAGAAACTAAAGGACCAGTGAGTCAGTGACTCCGAGAGACTCATTCTTCTCTAAAAAAAACCCTACATTTTTGTTACTGGCTTTAAAAACTATAAACCCTACGTTTTTGTACTTTCTTGTTCTTTTTTTTCTTTTTTTTGCCAAAGCACCTCGAAGGTTCGACTAATCCCAGGTGGGGTCTGGCAAGACTAAAGTAATTTCAGCCCACTCTTGATTTCAATCAAATGACACACGTTCTTTCAAAGTTTTCTAATAGTTGAGTTCCGTAATCCATACCTAAAAATCAAGAACCAGATCGAATACCGAGAACTCGCTGATCCAATTCCCTTATTCCTATGTTTTCCGATGCTTTACTTCTCTCATTCATGTTAAGTAAACATGGTAGAATGTGTAAGTGAGGATAGTGCTATTTGACATAACAAGAAAAAACCGAACACAGAAGTATCCTTTATTGTTCAAACTGTCAATTCTGTATACATAGAGGCAAACAATTTAGTCTGCTTGGTGTTCTAAACATGTGTGTGTGATCTGTTGCCATTCAACAGTCTGATATGGCCAACAAAGATACAGGTTTTCGATAAGTTAAAAAGTTTCGTAATTTATTTCTTTCGCTTAACTCGCTCAACACCAAAGAGTTTTTAACCCTTTGCCGGCAATGCCTAATATAAATCCCGTAGCTGTTTCAAAATTTCGGATTGAATGTTCCAACTCGAAAATGAAGCCAGAATGCCAAAGAAACAAAATTCAGTATGCACACACACATACACAACTAAGATGTCATCTGTCGTAAGGATAACTCTTCGGTGCATGAGCTCATACCTCATCGATGTCAGGGGTCCCAGTGGAAAAGAAGTCTTCTGCTCTATCGATGAAGCTGATCGGAAATCTAGAGTGCAACATCACGGAGGAAGTGTCCGAAACTGGAAGATTATCCTTCTCAGCCGTCTCTCCGGGACTCTTCGTTGCTTTACTTTCCCTATGGCTTTTCATCTTGCCGCCAATTCTCAAGCTGTTTCCTGAAGCACCACCCTTCACTGAAGAAAGCCTAGTGCTTATAGTGCTCTTGGCATTGTTGCGCCCGGATCTTAGGGGAACACTATCTGCTTGGGAATTGTCCAAGTTTGAATTCGATTTAACTGACGGCAAGACATTTCTACAAGATCGTAACAATGAGAGTAACATATCCGTACTGATTTCCTGTTGAACAACACCCTTGTTCTGCTCACACCCATAACAGGCAGCAACCAGTGTACCAGCCAAGATTGGCATCAACTCAGGGTCACTGAAGAATACGAACGGTAGATCACATACCTGGCCACACACAGCTAAGTAATTAGATTTTACCAATAAAATTTGAAGATATAAGAAATTTGAAGGCAAAGACTTCACTGACCTTGTGAATGATGGTAGGACTCTTTCCCCAGCGAAGGACAGCCTGATTTCCGAGATGGAACAACGCAAAATGGCCAAGGAGCAAAAGAGATTCCAGTAGAAGAAACCCCACCTGAGACACAAAACATCGTACAAAGGTACATGGATTGTTTAGCTCAACTTTGAGCAAATACAAGTAAAACAAACAAATGTAAGAATTAAACCGAAAAGTGGCATGGATTTATAACCTGATCATTAGCTGCTTTCCACTTGCTGGTGCAATGCGAAAGAAGGAAACTCATCAAGTGGAAAAATTCCATTTTCAGGTCTGGCCTAGCCTGCAAGAAAAGTCACAAAGAGTGCAAGAAGGGTAAGCTCACCGCACGATAGTTTCAGAATGAAAATTAAAAAATGAGCATACTATCTAAAAAATCACAATGAAAAAGTAAAATGGCCTTACTAGCATTCTCTGCATGAATTTAAGATCCAAAAGAGCCAAATTATTCAACACCTTCAGTACTCCAGTTGCCACATCTTCAAAATTAGAGGGAAGGGCATCTGAGGTCTGAAATAGAATAGAGATCATCTTAGGATTCAGCAGAATTATATGTCACGAGCAAGATACCATCAGTAAAAAGCACTGCAAACAGATAAGCATATAGCTCGTTTGGATGTGCTTTTAAAATGACTGAAAACACTTTTGGTGAACATGTTTTAGAATTAATTCTAAGTAAAAATGCAAGTAAATCTTGGAAAAGCACTTAAAGTGCTTCCTGGAAGAAGCACATAATTGGTGCTTCTTGCAAAAAGAACTTTAAGTGCTTTTGGAATCCAAAAACATTTTCTCTAAAATCGCTTTTAGTCATTTTAAAAGCACATCCAAACCAGCTAATAGTCTTCCTTGATCTGTCAACCCACCACAACTCTTTTTTTTCACAGACACCAAACACAAACAGAACATTTGGCACTCAAACAAGATAAGAAAAGCACTAGCTATTAAAAGAGGCCAAAATGATAAGAGTGCCAATTTATTTATGTACTTTTTCTGAAAAATATGAAGAAATTGGAAGCACCAAGAAGTTACCTGTTCAGAAGCCAATCTATTGTTTGCCTGCAGTAGGACAGATGTCAACAGAGAAGGGAGGCTGACAAGCCCAGTCTCCGATACAGCAGAAAGAAGAAACGCTACCGGTTGCTCTGCACTCACAATGTTTTCATTCTTTTGTTCTGCACCGTTAACTACCAAGGGTTTCTCATCCCTTTGTGATGCTAAAGGCTCCATAATATCCACTACTGGAATCTTCTGGGGTTCATCTGGAACATCTGTGCTGATTGTGTTAGCATTCCTGCCTGCTACCAAACTACTAGACTGCTCTTTCTCACCATCCTTAATGGAGGATACTGACTCAGCAGACTTATTTATCGGACATGATTCATTTAATGGACTTTCCTCGGGTACATCTAGTAGATGTACAGCTTTCCCACCATTGACGAAAGAGAATGGAGGTCTAGAATCTCCCAAGGACTGAGTGATAGGAAGAAATTCAATGCTGTCACCCTCCGCAAATTTAGCCTCTTCACATCCATTTCCTACCATTGTTTCAATAGGCACAGATTCCCAATTGATAGAGCCATTGATTTCAGATCTGGAAGTTAAAACGACCAACAAATTTATACTTAAGAGAATTGAAGATGGAAATGGAGACCCTTCCACCTGGGGCCGATCATAAAGTGCAAAGAGATCTCGCAGCCGTTGAATAACTTGGTAGGCAATCAACAGCTCAAGCAAGCCATCCCGCATTTGGAGCTGTCGTTCATCAGAACTTATATGACTGATGATTGTTGTCACAGTCCATAAATAACCATCCAGAACCTCAGACATCGATTCAAAATTTTCAGCTGAGGTTTTGCTTGATAGGGAATTAACATTAGCTGAAAGGTTCAATGATACTGCCATCTTTATGTAGCTCTCGAGAGCTGCTGCCAGCATCGGGATGATAGGAGGTAAGAGATTCTGTATGAGAAAATAACTCCTGTTTGCAGGCACTGATAACACCACCCTCAAAAGCTTTAAAAGGTGTATTGTCACTTGGCAGGCTTCAGGTTTTGATGTATGAGAAGCAGGTAAAGTAGAAGCTATGAAATCAAGCAAACCAGCTTGGCGGGAAGCCTGCAGTTCAGGCTCCTTTCCCTCCAAATACTATTTCCACAAAAAAGGAAATCAGGATCAGTGTAGAAGTCACCATAACCATTCCAAAGAGTAGAAACTTAAAAGCCAGTGTTCTGTCATATAACCATAAGGCATTTCCAAGCACACAGATTGATAAAATAGTATGACATAATAAACAACTTTTTTGGTAAGAAAAAATACTCACTAATCCCATGTTAAATGCAAAGTACCAAATTCAGGACCTTAGCATTCCTTATCTGGCTACACAGTATAAAAACTTGTAATTCTTGAACTAAATTACCTTGATCATTTCAGCAATTATTAACCCAATACTTGCAGCCCCTTCTTTTCTTGCCTGCCGGAGTGTTTTAAGTTCTTGAAGCCATCTTCCAATCTTTGCCCTTGCAGTTCCCACTGCCGTTCTGTATCCAATGCCAGCATTTTCAGCACCAGCAGGAGGCTCGGGAAAATCATATTTTAGAGCCATAAGTCTTTGCCGAATTCTTTTGATTCTCCGCTTCATTGAATGTTGTGCTGTAACATTGCTTGCCACAAGAGTAGAACCTCCTAAGCCTGAGAAGTTGGTCCCTTGATACTCCTCACCATTGTTGACCGATGAAGATCTTCCCTGACCCTCCTTGTTCAGAGTTCGGCGGAATAAAGGCGAAGATTGATCCCTGAAATCCATAGAAGCTCTCTCTCGTATCTGCTCCAGGTAAAACTTTCGGCGTTGCTCACTTTCACTAAGTCTCTCAGCCAATTTCTGGGCCAAAAGTTCAGCCTCTTCCTGCTGAGCTTTGGCTCTTTCCTCCTTCCTACGAAGTTGTTCCATGGCCCTTGCTTCACGGGCTGCACTTGAAGCTTTGCGTTCCTCTTCTCTTCTAACTAGAGCCTCTTCCTTTCTTTTCTGTGTCTCAGCAAGACGCTGCAACTTTTCAGCTTCAATAAGTTTCCTCCGTTCTAAAACAGCTTCTTCTCTTGCCATATCCTCTTTCTGTTTAGTTCTTATCACTTGAAGTTTTTCAGCTCTCCTCAACTCTGAATCATGAAGCTTCTGGCGCAAACTAAGTTTTTTATTTTCTTCATTTAAGGAAGTTATGAAACGAACCTCATTAACTTTACTGCTTTCATCACCAGCTCTCTTTACAACTTGAGCCAGAAAAGCTTCGTGGCGAGACTCACTGCGTTGATGACGAGCATATATTCCCTCACGTAACTTCATGTTGCGAACAACGTGAAATGCACTAGCTCGATACACCTTTTCTGAATTGCGATGAAGTTTTTGAGCTCTCTCATTATCTAGCTCACTTTTAATTCTCAGAGCACGAGCATGCTTTTCTTCTGCTTCTCTCTTCAGATCAAGAGCAGTTTTCTTCTTCTTCTCAGGAGACATTAGTTTATAATGCAGCATACGTGCACGGTCAGCACTCTTCCTCCTCATTCCAGGTGAACGTGAAACACGAGAAGAGACACGGGAAGGAGAGGAAAGTACGTTCTCCCAGTTCCTCTTCTCTTTCCAAGCATCCATAGATTTCCATGGAGCTGAGTTCCTCTTTTCTTTATCTTTCTCAAATAGAGGAATTTCCTTTTTGGATTGATCCGTCAATCTAGGGAATTTTTCAACACCACCTTCTGTTGACCATTTATCTTTCTTAGGGAGCAGCCTCTCGGCTTCGGATCCAAACTGTTTGCTCTTAGTCTTTCCAGCAGCAGAAGTATCCCTAGGAGGCAGCCTAGATGCATTAACAACAGAGGAAGATGCATTATGAGAGGCACGTGCACTTTGTACCAAGTTTGTTTTGCTCGAACAGCTTGACTCAGTATTGCCTTTTCCTCCATTTATGTCAGCTTCAGCAAGATCCGAACCTCCATTCTGCTTTCCTGACTTCTTTATTGAATCTTTAGTATTAAATTTCCCATCACTTATGGCAGATAACTTATTCAGCTTATCAACACATCGGAGATTTAGGTACTGAGGCCCCAAAAGTTTATCATCGGTAGTTGCACACAAGCTAGCTCTTTCTTGTTGAATTTTCTTAAACGCCTCAAGAGATGACGATAGTATTTCTGCTTTGTGTGCTGAAGTTGTCATTCTTCTAACCTGCATGCAGCAATGACCAAACAGTTATATTAGAAGTTGATTTGTCACATTGTAAGAAGTATATGAGAGCTAGCTTACCTCCCATGAGAGAGCATGCGGCCTACGGTGGTCGCTCTTCAAGGTAATGGGCACACCATCAATTATCTGGGATGACGACCTTTTTATTTCCTCAAAGTCTTCCACTCTAGTGCTTAGATCTCGAAAATCAGAGGCAGCCTCTTCAAGAACAAGAATTGCCTCTTTCATCTGCTCTACATCGCATTCTAGTTCGCAAAGAAGATAAAGTTCATCCACAGCCCTGTTAAGATTCTCAAAAAGAAAGCACCAAAGCCGCTGCCTAAACCTTTCTTTGCTTTCATCTGTGTCACATTCTCCAAGGGCACTCATATTTTGTGAGTTTGACATATCATGTATCATACCACATTGTGTACCCTCATGGTCCTCATCGGAGGCTGTGTAAGTAGACACCTCAGAAATTCCATGATCCCCCTTTGGTGGAATTAACCCTTTATCTTCGGAAACATGAACTTCAATTGAATCCCCAGTTATCACTGATACTTCAGGAATTTCATGGTCACCTACCTCAGGTAGAACAACAGGTGTCTGACATTTCTCCACCGTCGCAGCCTCTTCACCAGCTAAAGGACTGGCACTTAAACTATCATCAGCTACTACTTCAACGTGTTCAGTATCTATATCCTTGCAATTCGAAGTACTGTTATCAAAATCAAGCTTTTTTTCATTCAAAATTGGCTCTTCAGCCTTTTCAGAAGAGATTATATTCACCTCCTTACATTTATCTTCACATAATTGATCCTTCGCATCCACAGATTCTGCAACCAATGTGTTTTTTTGTAAATTTGTAGAGGAAACAAACTTATGACCATTCCCATGCTCACTCGAGACCACTAGATTATCATCTCCAATAGCACCAAACTTGATTTTGGCACCGACAAGGTTAGCACAAGGGAGTGCCAAACCATCACCCTCAAGATCCCCCCACCTGATTTTAGCAACTACTTCAGAGTTATCGTTTGCAGGGATTTTCTCAGCATCTATAGTTCCATCATCAGAATTTGTAACGAAGGAAGGAGGTGGCTTAGGACATCCAGTATCTTGCTTAATAACACAGATATCATGATAGGGAGCACCCGGTTTCTTTTCATTTGGGACAGCAATAGAATTTGCATCACTTCCCCGGCTATATACACCATAGTTTCCCGGTATCTTTGGAGGCTGGGATCTGCGCTTGTCCCGAGAATATCCACTGCTTTCACTTGTAGAGGTCCGACTACTCGAATGGTTAGAAGCATTTTTTCCAGAAAACCCCCCAACCCAACTCTGTAGAGAGAACTTTGAGCTACTTCTATTTTTCTACACAGGACACAAACAAGTTAAAAACCAAAATTTCAAAACACGTCAGTGACACTGGAATTGATCGATAACTATCCGGAAAAAACATATAAAATCTGCAACATTTCGGTTGATATCTATCTACCAGTAGAACGAAAATGTCACATCACATACGAACAACAACGCAATCGATTTCATCCTCCAATTTCCACTTACAGAGATAAAATCTGAGAAATACAATCTTGATATGCAAAGATAAACTTGGTAAATGGTAATTAGAGCAAACAGTTTCTGGGTTTCATGCATTTCAACGACTATAATCCAAAGATAATTGCTTTTAACCAATTAATTATCAGAAAAATAATCTCTACCAAATACAATAATCAAAATCCATCAAAATCTGCAACATTCCATTGATTGAAGAAAAATGAGCAAACAAATTGCACCTTTTTCACTTCGAACCATCCAGAGCCCTCATCATCTGCTGCTTCTCCACTGTTCTCCATTTCCCAATTGATCAAATCCCAATTAAATTCATCCCCAAATCAAAGAAAAGGATTTAATTCAAAGAAAAATTTGGGAAAGTTTGGAACTTTGATTGTTTTTGTTTGATGAGACAATTTGGGAAAGTGATTTTCGGTAGCATAAAGGGGGATGACAGCTCAGACGGAACAGAAACTCTGGGGAAATGGAATTTAGAAGGAAATTGGGAATGTGGAATTTTGACTTTTGTGTTGGAGATTGGCGAATTTGAATAAAAGATTTTTTTTTTTTTTATATATAATTTTTTGGTTTGGGGAACGGAGGGAAGAAGAAGAAGAGTGAGATGAGAGTCGGTGAGAGAGTGAGGAGTTGTGCAAACAAGTTAATTTACTGGTTTGCCCATGGAGTTCAAATGTACAATTGTGTTTGTTCCAATTTTTTATGTTCGACTATCGCCAACGAAGTTGAATCACATTATTATAACAAATGTATTATAAAACTTAGCTTATTTTTTGATGTATATATAACCGTTTGTTAAAAAACAGTAAACATAACCACTAGGATAATTAATTAATAATCTGAGTTTTATAATCAATTTGCTTAACAATTCAAATATGGATTTGAGGTAATTTAATCCAATAATGATTTGATTTGACATAGTATACCAAAATACACATAAGGAATCAGCAGAATTCTAAAACTACGAAACCAACTGGTTTCACACCGGGGAAACAACATCCGGAGCAACGACCCCAACAATTTGAAAGACATCTTGAGTACATATCGATGTATCCTATATGTACTCTAGTTTATTTGAAGTATTCTAATGGTGTAACACCGTCGACTTATTGGGAAAAATGAGGAAAATCACTTTGATCTCTTGTTTCGGAGAAATAAGTAATTTGAACTTCTGACCATTAATAATTAGTAAAACTTTGAATTTGCCTATTAATAACTAGCTGAATTGAATTATCCGGTGTATATATGATAATACCTACTGAACTTTCTTTAATTAGTAACATAAAGTGGTGTCGTATGATTAGCATTTGGGGTGTCATATGTGTTCTACATTAGCACACTAACATAATCCTTGACAAAATTAGACAACGTGTATAACATTGACACGTAGTGCATCCAAATCGGTTTCCAATGTGAGCATAGGAACATTAGGGTTCGAAATCCAAACATAATCAACTTCAATCAGTTCCAGTTCAATATATAATTGATGACACAACTGAATCATGTTCAAGAAGTAGGACAAAAACATTCATAATTTACTCTCTGAATTCACTGAATTGTATAGTAATTAATGCATCCTCTCTCTAAATGAAACCCACAAAAGACATGTTAAAAGTACTGCATGCAATGTGTGATGTTATTCGGTTTCACCTCCACCGAGCTACGCAAAATTTGCATTTACGAATGTATTACGTAGTTCAAAGGCAGCAAAGCCTCCATCTTCAGCCTCTCCCACCTTCTGATTGATCTGATTCCGGCGGAAGAAACCTCCTCGCAACGCTTTCGCTCAGAAAAATGGCGCGGACGTGGTGGTCGTCCTCGTAGTGTTTGGGAGAGAATGCAACACTCTCCAGCCTCAGTTACGAAATGCTCAACATCCTCGTCTTCATCATCGTCAACAGGCTCATCTGTGAAATCAGATGACTTCAAGTTGCAACTTGTTCTGCTACATTTTTTCGATTCCGGACTTCAACAGCTCCACAAAAACATCCACAACCTGGTCGTGTGACAGCCTATATCACCCTCGTACCTCTCAGGACGATCAGTATCACATGCATAAAAAAAAAAACTTAAAAATCCAGTTGGGGTGTTCATCTCTTGGAGATTAACTTGAAAGTCATTTCATAGTATTCGTTACTGGTAGTGTTCATATTTCACCGGTATTATATGTGAGGCGTTTGAGCATTGCAAGGACCTTTCCCCCTAGAACAAGAGGATCGGAATGACGCACCTCTGGTGTACCAGTTATCGTAAAAAGTAAGTAATTTAAATTTCCATTAGCTACTTAATCATCCATACAATATACTTCAACCCAGTGTAATAGCCATCATTTTATTTTATATTATTTTTCAAATGGAAAACATATTTCACAACTCACAAGCTTATACGTAGTGAAGATACAACACAGAATCTGAGTGCATTAACTTTAGCTTATAAAGGATATGTTTTAGTTAATGGAAGAACTACAAAAAGGGGTGTGTAGAGAGCACACAGATCCCTTGTTAAATTTTGTCATTTGATATTCTTCCATTCATCAAGTCCGAATGCCGAAAATTAGAAAAGCTTATGAGAAGTAAAAAGATGTGTGTAAATATCACACCCCTCACAAAATTAATAGATTTTGAGCATTAAATAGTTAATCTAAAAATACTCAAGAGTCGTGTTAATCTACCAACTCTTTAGCGCTACAAATATATTCTCGAAATGATGGCGGTGGGAACCAACCCCATGAATTAATGAAATGCCCTACCCTAAGAGAGATTTCGGCTAAGTTACACAATTAACAATCTAATTTGGTATCTTATTCGTCATCTACGAAATTTAAACCTAAGACCTCTTACTTCCAATTGAAGAGAAATATCACCAGACCGTAGTATCAAGTGACAATTTTCTTAGACTTATTATATTAAAATGTGCATTTTAATCAATTCAACTGACTAGTACTTACAAATTAAGCATGAACTTAAACGAACTTAGAAATATAGTTAGGGGATTACACTTGAAATTTAATATTTAATGAACATAAAATGATGAATATTACCACCAGTTAAGAGAAAAATCTTTGTAATGGATTACACGATGACCATTAATCCAATTTGGCCTATTTGTGCGGGTTTTCTAACAATAATTAATAACAGTAATATTCCGCCTAGTTTTGCACCTAATAATATCCACTGTAAAGACCATGGCTGCTTTCCAAAATGTCAAACCAAAAACCAAACTAAAGTTTCGGTTATTTAAAAAATGGAACCGAAATTTTTGGTATTGAGCTTTGTTTGTTAGGCCAATCTTTTTGGACTCTCTCAATTTAA
This sequence comes from Pyrus x bretschneideri, assembly GCF_019419815.1. Taxonomy (NCBI): domain Eukaryota; kingdom Viridiplantae; phylum Streptophyta; class Magnoliopsida; order Rosales; family Rosaceae; genus Pyrus; species Pyrus x bretschneideri. The sequence goes on along the minus strand of NW_025999579.1, from coordinate 2,541,207 downwards.
GTGGCTTTGACTGCCAAAATTTAGTGTAATTTTTAAGTTAGTTGACGGTGTTAATTGAGTGCAAAATTTTTATGTAACTTCAAAATTTAAATGGCGTAATAAATAATATAAGTTCGAGTTGAAACTTGAAATAGAAAGTAGCTTGGAATTACAGAGAGATTACACAAGTTGCACGCAATCTTAACTTTTCACAGTCACATATATGAATAGGAAGCGCGAAAAAAGTAACGTACGTTTGAGATTCATTTAGAACAAACAAACGTATTTTCTGATAATTAAAAGCGTTTTTGACTATTTTGACATGTATAAGCTTTTTTAATAAAAAGTAGCACATGCCAAATACTTCATTAGGAAGCACTTGTGAATTTTTAATTAAAAAACAGTTTCATTACAGGCACTTATGAACAAAAATGCTTCTTAAGGGAATCAACCCCAAACAAACTCCCACTTTGGTCAAACCACGGTCAAAATCATAAAATACTAAAAACTTAAAAACATTCCCTAACAACAAAAGCAAAAACCTTTAGGAAAGGTATTCTCTTCAGATCACTTTCTCCTAATCCATCAAATTTGAGGATTTGGACTGTTGAAATTTGATCCAATGACTATAAACAAACAGGAGCCCACTTTAAAAGTTATAATGACTTTAACTGTTAGATCAAATTTCAACAATCCGGATTCCTGAACTTAGTGAATTAGGAGGAAGGAATCCGGAACCCTACACAAACTTTTATTGTAAGAGAACATTTGGTGTTGTTATCACTTTACATATGAGTAAAGATAAAGCCTCTCGAAGATAAGAAATCAACGATCAAGCTTTATTATATTAAGTGGAGTCCATTTTATGAATTCTACATCGATGTTGCGGTCAGTTTTGTATCAAATCTTTCGTTAACTCCAAATACTAAATATCTTTTCTTATAACCTTTTTCAAAACCTTCAAAGATCTCGTTTTACCACTTTTGACTTGAGCCTCTATCTCTCAAAAGATAAAAGTAAAATAAGAACTCACCTTCAACTTAAAAAACCTACCCTCCAGAATCCTGCTAATAAACAAAGATAAGCTCAACAGCCTCAACAGAGTGGGAGGAATATCTGCTAATAAAATTTGCACGCAAATCCAACCAAAAGTTCTCGCTTTCATCTCTAATTAATAATTAATAAATATGATTATACTCTGTAAGATCTTAACCTTTCCTCTAATTATTGTACTTAACTCTTTAATCTACTCCCATCAAATCATCTGTCTTTTCTTTGTCTTTTTGTCGACAGTACACCGCATCAGTGTGCCATAGCCTCACATGATATGAACAGTTCATATGCGGCTCAATCTAAAACTTTGGTAGACCCATCTCACCCAACGCGGTTTCCATTTCTTTGAATCGCCTGGCAATGCCGACATCTCCCATTGGGGACTGAGAAAGCTGGTTTGATTAGCTGAACAGCATTAAAGAATTGATTTGCATTTCCTTTGAGCTCGAGCTTCATTAATGGCGTTGTCGATGGTAAATTTTCAATCTTTGAGCTTGGTTTTGACATGGGTTTGATTTGTTTTGATCAAATATTATCTGGGTTGGTTCGTTTTAGTTCTTCACATACTGATTTATCCTTGAAATCTGAAGTCTCCAAGGAAAATCTGCTTTTGTTTGTGATAATTCTCAATTGGATTGCGTATATTTCTCTTGAATTTTGTTGGTGAAATGCCCTTCTTCATATATGTGTGTGTGTGCGCGCGCGCGTTATCCATTCGTTTCTCTTCACCTAATGCAACTTCAAATATTTGTGCCTTGCTTTTACAGCAGGCAACAACATTAATCCGAATAAAAGTTCATTTATGGCAATGCCACCATTGTAAAGCATATAAATATATATATATGTATGTATGTATGTATGCTATCCGGCATCCCCCAGTTTGGATTGGCTTAGTTCTTTGGTAGTGTTCTGATTCTCAAATATATGTATATACTCAAGAAATTGAAATTTCCAGTGATCTAATTATCACTGGATCTTCCTCGGAATCCGAAATCTTTACTCAAGAAATTACTTTCGTGTCCGAAAGATGATGCCTTTCTTTCTCTATTTGCAGTTTTTCAATGATACTTTTTTGCGTACGCTGATATTTTTATATGCTCTATAGAAGCTGAGAATCATGTCCCTTAGGAATATGTCAAGTGGCACGACACACTATCTGCTATGCTTCTCATTCAAAGGTTTATCTTTCTCCTGTTGCAGTTAATTTGAATTGACTGAGTTGGTGGCGGGACTACTGCAACTGAAATTCCAATGGAATTCCGTCTCTCCTTGGTCCTCTTTCTGGTTTCTCTCCCTGCAATTTTAGCTCAAGAATTTGGAAAAGCTAATAATGTTGAAAATGTTAAGGTTGTGGTTAACGGCATTTTATCTGTTGCACGAGTTGACAATAACTTTGTTTGTGCCACGATTGATTGGTGGAATAATGAAAAGTGCAACTACGGCCACTGTCCATGGGGACATTCATCCGCGTTAAATTTGGTAAGGACTTAGATATTATCTCTGTATGCGTTTGATTTTTTTTCTCTATATGTAAAATAGTAAGAAAAGAACTTAATGTGGTTTCCTTTTGTCCAGAACTTGTCTCATCCTTTGCTAGCCAAGTCAATCCAAGGTTTGTCTGTTCGTGTTAATTAGTTCGCATCCTTTACACTAGTTCTGAATCAGACTTTCATGTCATTTAGAACTAATGAATTAGAGTCTTCTAGTTTTATTTGTTAGAATAACATTTTATTAAGTTACTCTTTTATACTGGTGGTTTGATAGCTTTCGATCAGTTGAGAATCAGAATTGGAGGTTCCTTGGAAGACCAACTATTGTACAATGTTGGAAATTTGAAATATCCTTGCCATCCTTTCAGAAAGCTGGAGAATGGCTTGTTTGGATTTTCTAGAGGATGTTTAAATATGAGTAGATGGGATGAGTTGAACCAGTTTTTCAGCAAAACAAGGTAAGATTCTAGACTTCTAGTTATCAACTTTCCACCCCGACCAACCAAATATTTGAAGACAAGTAAGAAAAGCCGCGTCTTCTTCTGTGCTTACTTGTGGTTTGACCTATGATTTTTGTCTTACATTTTTAGGTCCATCGTCACATTTAGCTTGAATGCACTGTTGGGGAGGCACCACAAAGGCGGGGGAGTTTGGGTAGGAGAATGGGACTCTAGCAACGCTTATGATTTTATTAATTATACCGTCTCGAAGAGATACGAGATAGATTCATGGGAATTTGGTATGAACTATAGAAAAACCTCGTTTTCTTCCCTCTCATTTCGTTTTGCTTCACTGAGTTTTTGTTTATGTTGCTGTAGGAAATGAGCTCAGTGGAAGTGGTATTGGAGCTAGTGTTGGAGCTGGACAATATGGAAGAGATTTGATCAAGCTTAAACACATCATCAACCATTTGTACAATGAGTCCGTTGCTAAACCTGCACTTATGGCACCTGGAGGATTCTTTGACCAATCATGGTTTGCCAGGCTTCTTCAGGTTACTGGTTCTGGCACAGTCGATATCATCTCTCAGCATATCTACAATCTGGGTGCAGGTAACTTAGCATGTTAAACTTTTAATAAATGTGCAGTTTATAATTACATAATACGTGCTTAGATTGTATTTTATTCGATTGTCAGGTGTTGATCCCAAGTTGGTGAAAAAAATATTGAATCCCCATTACTTGAATCATGCATACGGGCTGTTCCATGATCTTGAACTAACTGTGAAAAAGAACGGTCCTTGGACTTCTATATGGGTTGGAGAAGCTGGAGGGGCCTACAACAGCGGTGGTCGTAATGTGTCTGACACATTTGTGAACAGCTTTTGGTAATAATCTTGGTTGCCACATTACTTGCAACATTGTGTCTTTTCCATCACGAGCTTTTGGTCGCAGAAGAGGAGCTATTCACCTTTGGTGTCTGTAATTTTGTTTAATCAACTAACTACAATTACTATTTACATGAACTTTAGGTACTTGGATCAGCTCGGAATGTCAGCAAGGCACAATACCAGAGTATATTGCAGGCAGTCTCTAGTTGGTGGGAACTACGGTCTTCTCAACAAAACATCTTTTGTTCCTAACCCTGATTACTATAGGTAAAGCATAGGCACGGGCGTATTTAAGAAGGATTTTCTTTTACTTGATATAAAGGGGTCCTGAATTTTGTTTTCTCCGATTTGTTATTCTGAATAGTGCACTTCTCTGGCATCGTCTTATGGGACAAGGAGTTCTTAGTGCTCACAACAACGGTTCAGCAGATTTACGCACTTATGCCCATTGTACAAGGGGAAGAGTAAGTCCAAGAAGCATTTCAACCTTTACGTAACAAGTGAATACATTGTTCTTTCTCTTAGTAGTTCATGATTATTTTTCGGTATTGTTGCAGGCCGGTATAACTCTACTCCTCATCAACTTGAGCAATGAGACTACTTTCATTGCCAATGATGAAAACATTTTGGACACCGATTTGGGTGCTCACACAAGAAACATTAGCAAAGAAAGTTATTTCAAGCGCGGCCTGAAGAGAACGGTGTCATGGGTAGGACGCAAAGCGTTAGATGAAGCAATTTGCAGAGAAGAGTACCATTTGACACCAAAAGATGGGGACCTCAGAAGCAAAACCATGATTCTCAACGGAGCGCCATTGGAGATCACCAAGGACGGAAACATCCCAGAATTGGAACCCGCTCGTGTTGACATGAAAGCTCCGTTAACAATCGCCCCGTTGTCCATCAAGTTTGTGGTGTTACCTTACTTCGATGCGCAAGCTTGTCTATGATTTTTGTGTGCTCAACCCAACCATGACTTACGTTTAATTTTAGGTAGCAGACACCTAAAAGTTGCAGGAATTTTTTAGGCAAATGGAAATTGTAATTTTGTGCAATAAAACAAGGCAAATAAGTACCTTCGTCATAAGTGATATTTTGTATTCTTTTTATGTTGTAATCTTTTCTGTTAAATTGAAAGAGTTTATAATAAGTTACTTGCGTTTATAATGGTTTTTTTTTTTAATGCTGCGGTATCATAATGCTCTAATCTAGTGGAATTTGGACATAGGTGCAAAAGGCTTGTGCATTGTTTTAGCCAACTAACTTAATTGACTGAAACTACTTTAATCGATCGAAAAGAGAATTCGAACTTGAATGCAAATGAGACGTACTAACATGACCAACTACCCGCTAACCCACAATTGGACAAAGAAATATTTTCCAATTATTTTTAAAATAAGCGAAGGGCTTTTAAGGCTAGAATTTATTCATGAAAAATAGATTAGAAACAACAAAAGAAATTGTTTTTATCACAAATCGTTCATGAAATTGAGTCATCCCATCAAGATGATCTTGAAATTAAAAATCGATCAATGCAGTCTTTGAAATTGAATGTCGCGAATCAGCGTGATCTTTCTATTACTTCTGTCAAAAATTCTATTTTATAATAAAACGACATGTTCATTTTAGAATAGATCTCCCTCTCTCTCTCTCTCTCCCCAATGGCGTCGCCTCCAACAAAAGCGGAGGTGCTGCGGCTGTTCTGGTCGCCACTCCGTACGGCAAGGCAGTTCTCCGACTACGTCAGAGAGTACACCAGCACCGCACCGCCGACGCCTCAAGTCCCTTTCCGAGCCGTCTCACCTCTCTTCAGCCTTTTGCGACGGCCAGGGCCAGCTGGACGTCGCTAAAAGGCAAGAACTCGTGTCCAAGCTCTACCACCACCCCCCCCCCCCCCAAAAGATGACCAGCATCATGGACCTCAAACATAAACCCATCAATTGAAAACTATTCATATCAATCCCGCACTGTCACGTGTCTTTCATTTATAATTAGCTTGAGATGCGGTTACGGTTTTCCTTCAGAAATTATTTTCTTCCATTGCGAGTTTGCAAAGCTCATTACTTTGTGTAGCTCTGGAATCATATGCAGAAAACAACTTACAAGGAAAAGGCATCGTTTTATCAATTTATCCTTCAAATTCGTGATCGACGAACAAAGTTTTATACAAAATCCAGATCAATAAATGGGGAAAAATAACGAGGGCTACGGGAAGGAGACGCAAATACAAGCCGGTCCGTCCAGGCAACCATCTACAACCCTGCATTCTACTTTCCGAGCAAGCGACGACCACGTTGAGTTGCATCTCTAACACGGCCATTTATCACATCAACATCATCGTAGACACCGTCTATAGCTTTGTTATGCCTGCAATTATCATTAGAGTAACTAGTTACATATGGTTCTACGTTGCCTCAAAAAAGACCCGGGCTGGATGAGCAAATAAAGGTATAGAAAAAATATAAATATCGAGGCAACCCTGCATATCGGAAACATCATAACTTACCTCTCAATTTCAGACCCCATATCGACAGCCATATCCTTCAGCTCTCCCAACAGATCACTTAAATCGGACAATCCATCATCTTGCTTCGCCTTCTCAACCTGTTTAAGCCAAAAAAGTTAGACATCCAGAAGATTTGAGCAAGAACAAAGCATTTCATATGCCAAGCAGACAAAACCAGTTAATATCCTTTCTTGTTCTCTACAGTTACAATTATTAGTAACAAGTTAAAACAAATACAAACCTCAACTTTCTGAAGGGCGCTGGTTGGTCCATCAGGTAGTGTTCGGGGATTAGATCTTCCCTTGGGTGCTGGAGTCAGTCCCAACTTCTCCCTCTCCTCCTGGCTACCCCTTCTGACTGCGTGATCTGCATTTAACAATTTTTGGAATGAAATTTTACTATTTTCCAATGCAAACTGACGACATTATTACATTTTCCGGGGAAAACAAAGATGGAGCATGTAAGTCATGGACATAGAAAAAAATAAAGAAAATTAACCTCCTGTGATGACAGGGCCACTAATTGGGCGAGTCCTCTTTGGCTTCCACGTCTTAGAGAACATGCCCCCAAGACTTCCCAGAAGCTTTTCACCCTGAAATAAGCAAGTTAAATTGTTCAGTTTGCTGAACAAGATCTTCGTATATACCAAAAGAAACAGTAACAGAACGATAGGAGTTGTTGAAAGCCGACTGCAAATCTAAAAGAAGCATAATTCTTTAGTAAGAGAAGAGAATAGTGTAGGAAGCTATTGTACAAAGCAGTTATCATCATCAGTAGTCAGATCCATTATAAGCCAATGTATGTCGAGCAGCAAATCATCGTCAATAGTACACAAAAAGGAAAAACGTCTACACAAGATAAAATCAAACTCTATCCAGGAGGAGACCGGGGTTTGGAATGGGGAATTTCTGACAGAAATCAAGACCAAAAAACAAACAGAGATATTGTAAATACAGACGGACAATACATGCATGAACAAGGTCACTTGCAATAACAAGAATTTCATAGACAAAAACCATGAACTCCAACGGTACATTCTACGTCAAATAAGTAATTAACTATGCTAACTGCAAGTAGAAAGAATAAAACTATAAAGACATTATACTTTCAAGTCCTAACTTTCCATATGCACTTAGATTCTTGATGTATCAGGTATATATTTTTAACTGGATCAGATAAACCATACCCGACTAAGATCCTGATCTATGTCTGCAGCAACCATGTGGGTTCTAGTGATTTGTTCGCCTTGCTGATGCAACGTGACCAAAGTCTTGGTAGCATCCTCTCTTATTTCTTCAGCAATCTTCAAGCAGCCGTTGACTGCTTTTGTAGTCTCCTCAGCCTTGTACACTGCATAGTTCTCCAACTCTTCCACTGATTGATTCTGTACTCCTCCGGTGTCACGGAAATCATTCTTGTATTTGTTCCTCTCTGTCAAAGCAGTCTTGTATGCATAGGAAGCAGAGTTCTCTTGTCCTCGCTCATCATCAAATGGATTGGTGCTTGCATTCTGTCCAACTGGTGCATCCTCAAAAGGATTTGAGCCAGAGGAAGCAGGATGTACAGGATCGAGTGTGATATGTTTGGCAGTCTTCAAAGGAGACTTCTTTAAACCGAACATTTTCGATGGAAAAATGTCAACACTTTACTTGGGCCGCGTAGAAGATCGTAAACGAAATTGAAACAACGGTAATTCAGAATCTTTTCAGAGACCAACAGCAATCCTGGAAAAGCAAACAAGAACAATACGTGAGATGTTCGACATAAGCATCGGTGCTCAAACACAGAAGGATCAATTTTGAAGAAATACACTAGAACACCATCATTGAAAAAATTCACAGAGAAGAAAACACAAGTGAATAATTTGGACCAAATCAAGCCACACAAACTACTCAGAAAACAAACAGAAATTGAAAAGTCGAAAATTTAAAACGAGATCAAAGGACGAAATCAAACCTAAAACAATAGCATCTACAATATTTTATCACAAACCCAACAAACCCATTTGCTTAATTTGGTTGTTAAGACCAAACAAAGAAAAGAATCAAATTCCAGAATTTCTGGGTATCACAGAAAACTAAACAATTTGATTTGGTTAACTTGACCTTGTTCATTACTCAACAACCCCAACTACACAAGCAAAATAACCCAAAATTCCATTTTCCTTGAGTTTTCCTCCATTTTCTCAGCAACCAAACAAGAAAGTCACAAAACGCATGTAGATAATTTCAGAACTGGGGAATTTGAAATTAAAAATTGAGAAGTTGACCGTTGAATAACAACAGCAAACCTCTTGTGGAAAAAAGCAGAAGCAGAATCCAAGAAATCGATTCAAAGAGAAGGATTTGGGTACCTGAGAAATCGTAAACTGTCTCGCAGGAAAGACCAGATCTTTTTAGAGAGAGAGAGAGAGAGAGAGATTTAAAGAGTGGGAAAGAGGGAAGTTTCAAAGGTCAAGACTCGGCGAGACACGGAGTCGCAAGGAGGCAGAACGCCTCGGGTGCCCTTTTCATCCTTTTTTGTTTTTTTTATTTTGTACCGTCACGATTAAGTCATATCAACATTTTATAACGTGATTTAACCATCATCGAACAAAAAGGAAGGGATAGGAAGAACACTCAAATAGAAGGGCAGACAATCTGCCTCCGAGGCGCAAAGCGTAGTCTTTGAAGATGGAAATTGCAACGTTCTTTGCTTTTGTTTGTTTTCTGCGATTTAGTATTACGAGTTTAATTTTTAAATTTTATTATTAACAAATTAAAATTAATTTATTCCTCAATTTTTATTGTAAAATATATAAAAAAATTTCTTTAAACTTATGAATCAATTTGGACTTCTTCTTTGAGTATTTGTAATTAAATCTCCTTTGGCAAGTTGGTGTTCAATTATTTGGAAATAAATCCCCTTCGGCAAGTTGGTACTATCCTTTGCAATTATTACCAAAGTACCAAGTCAATGTCTTTTAAGTCATGTCCCTGTGTGTTTTATTGCGTCCACTCCTTTGTATTCAAGCCGAATTGTTTTTTCTGTAATTCAGAATGATTCAGAATAGGAAGGTATTATCCACTCGCCTCGTTTTAGATTCTAAACTCTTTTTAATTTTCAATTGTCTAATTAAATGAATTGAAGATCAATAGACAAAAATTAACATACAAAAGTAAAAAGAAGTGTAGATAGCACCACCCTTTATAATATTGCTTTAATATTAATGTAATTTTCATAACATGAGTCCATCTTTTTTAAGAAGTAACAACTAGTACCGCTAACGCGTACTCTGTAAGTTTTTCGACTATAACAAAATAACAAACAAAAAGATTACGCTTAATGTTATTAGTCCTCTAATTTAGTAGTATTTATGTCCATATATAAGTGGTAGGTCTCAAATTCAATTCTATTGACTGGTAAGTTCAATACCCGGTTATGACTAGTTCATCAAGTAGCTTAATACAAATTCACTTCGCCAAATCATTGTATAAAGAAAAACTCTTTAATCAAAAACAATAATTTCATTCATAGACTTATTAGTAATCTCATCTCTATTTAGAAAGATTGTACAAATGCAATGAAGAATGTGGTAAGAGTAACATTTTTGAAAGAGAAAATGACTTCTGCTTCCAATTTCCCAAGTTTCAGAAATTGTGGAAATGCCAACAACTTTTTTACTTTTTGGTCCCCGAAAAACCTACTAATTAATTATGAGAAAAGTCACCATCATTGTATCCCTTTCCCTTATCTCGTATGAGAAGGGCCGGCTCTTTGACAAAGAAATTTGATAAAGAAATATATCTATATATTTATATTTATATATATATATATATGTATATATAAAATATTATGAATCCAACACACAAATTGTGTGACTCAATAAAAAAAACCATCTGGCCTGTTTGGTTGCTAAGAAAATGCAAGGAAAAGAATCACATTCCAGAAAATACTCTCATCATGCATTCTGACTCGGTTCGGTTGGCTGGACCTTACTCTTTTCCTACCAAACCCCAAACAATACATGAATACATGCATACATAAGAGTCCAAAAGTCCATTTTCTCAGCAACCAAACAGTGGACATTTTATACACTTTCAAATCAATAGTTTATGAAGCAACTTCAACATCCACAAATTAAATTCTCAAGTACCAAGATTTTTGTACTTTATTCCCCACGGCTAACAAGGGTAAGTACAACAAGAGCGCTTCAGTGACCGCTGATCACAAACCGCCACTAAAAGCCGGCATACCACAGGTCCACAGCAGCCTGTTTCCTCGGAACTACATAATATCTTCGGTAAACGGAGAAAACAACCCCCCTCTAAATAAGTACTTGGATACATGGGAATCTCCCAATCCGAAAAAATTGGATGCAAGTACTGCGAGCATAACCATAAGAGTGAGGGCTGACACTAGAATAACCATGTAATCCGGGGAATACCACTACCTTCGAGCATCACCTTCAGTGCATCACTATGCTTCATCAAGCTGTCGGAGAGCAGCAATGGATTTGGTCCGTTCTTTTTGAATCTTGTCACAGAAACAAGATTATACATTTCAGATGTGCCCTCTCACGGGTAAATGAAGCATACATTACAAATCTAAGCATCAATACCTGTACTTCTAACTCAGCAATTCTTTGTAACGATGCTTGCTCGATGCAAGCACGGCGCTTACACTCTTCTTCAAGTAACCCTGTCATTTGGTATCTGAGCTCAGCCATTTCTTGAGCTAGATCCTCCGCTTCTTCTTTTGCCTTCAACTTTTCCTCTTTCAGTTCTTCCTAACAACCATAAGTAATGTAACACTTAAAAGATATAATTAATTTATATAACCTCAAAACTCGGAAAGGACAATACTGATTGAATTCACACTCGAAAGCTTGATTGTAGAGTTTATGGAACGGGTCAGAAAAGCTGTATCTGAGACTGTACATAGACTTTCTAATAAACACCGTAAAATCAATTGTTTTATGCCTCCCTGGGTATACATACCTTTAGTTGCTTCACAAGAACTTCGTACTCTTCTATCTGACGTGACATCTTCTCCACCTTCTTTATTAAAGCTGCATCTGGAGTGACTACCATTGCCAATTTGGAAAAGAGGGGGCCCAAGACTTCTCCATACGTGCTTTCGAAAAATCATCAAAATATTACTACATAAGTAGTTAACTACTAAGAAAAAGCTATTTTTAGATGAATTTGGAAAGATGAACTGGCTTATGGTGATAATAGTAGTTATTATACTAGTGTAAGTTAATCGGTAAAGAATGAAGTAACTGTAAATAGTAGCATACCTCATTTCCTCTGACAACGCAAGCTTTCCCTCTAGTTCACACAACAAGGACTCAGTATCGAGTTGATCTCTGTCCATTTCCAGCCATTTTTCAACTCTCTGACAGAATATCCTTGTATTTGTCTCCGATGTATCAAGCTTCTTCCTAAGTTCCTTATTTTCCATTTCAAAAGTTTCAGCAGTTTTCTTGGAATCCCAACATTGAACCTCAAGAGCTTGAATTAACTGACTCATCCTAGTATTTTCTCGAACAGTTTCTTCCTGTATTTTCTTAGCTTCAAAGCAGCTATGCTCCAAGGCCAATATATCAAGCTTCATACTCTCTATTTCACACTGAGACTCTAATGACATGGATGAAACTGACTCCTCCAGTTTCTCCATGCACAAATTTGAATTCCGTAACTCTATTTCTTTGTTTTCTAGTTCCTGTATTAAGTACAAGCGATCTGTATAGGACTTCTTAAGTTCAGTCCTTAACCCGTCAACCATCTTTTGTAAAGTTTCCATATCGGCTAATTTAAACTCAAGGCTATGTACATGCTCTTCAAGGAGGTTCACTTCAGTGTTCCTTACATTTAGTTGATCCTGCAGGTAATCTGTGATAAATGTTTTGATGGGTTAAATTCAAAATAATTACAACAGTTTGGTACTTTGATATATCTAGCACCAAAGATCATCGATTATAAACTGCAAATTACAAATTTTGAAATACAAAGCATCTTTCACAATGTCAACCATAGGAAATTGACGGTCTCAGGAAATGAATGTCAGAGTAGATGACTACCTATTTCTTGAGAGCAGTTCTTGAGTTCTTTCTCTAACATTTGAATTTGTTTCTTGTCTTCTGTGCAAGCTTCTGATAACGAATTCACATGCACTTCTAATCTCTGAACAAACCAAATTTGAAATCAGATACTCTACCAGAGAAAATAATTCATTAAAGCTTCAACGAAATCTTTTGCTTGAATTTTCCCATTTATTTAACATCTGTAGACAAGAACAAAACCACCCAAGCTCCCAGCCCACATTTTTCCGTATTTTGTTCTATTATTTTCTTGATTGATGTGCCACTGTGAGAAACATGCATCTGGTGTTAAAGAAAGGAACTTTAACTGCAAAACAAACTTAGCCACTCAAAAAATTATACGGCACCGATAAGCACTCTTGCACGAAGCAAAAGACCCACAGACCTCTAACCTAACTACACCCACATGCCTCACGTTCTCTTAACACAGAAACGGTGGATGAAAGCACTACAAACTTCATCACTGGGGGCAATTCAAACTTATCCATAATACAAACAAGTTATAAATTTGGCTGAGAAACCCTACAGGGAGTGCGTGAATGACATCCACAGTTGACAAATGCTGAATGTAAATAAAAACATGAACATTACCCTGATCAGCCCAAAGCTCTGGGATTGTGATTCTTTCAACATGTCTTTCTCTTTCTTTAGCTGCATAAACAAAATTTATCAACTTCCACAAACAGTAATATTGAACAAACCAAGACACCAACTAATACAATGAAATGGGAAAGTACTAGCAGAGTTGCAACGGTTACTGTCTCAAGCAGCTTGTGACGATATAATTCACAGTAAAACTTTTACTTACATAACTAATACATCCATAACCAATATATCTCATGCTAGACAATATCCAAAGCAAATATTATTTCTTATGTTCCAAATGATCCATCTTCGAAATTACACCAAAAAAAAGGGAGACAAAAACCGCACCTCTCTGCATCTTGTCCCAATTTGAAGGAGTTCCTCAACATCAAATGAGCTCTCACTATTCCTCTTGCTGCTGCTACTGCTGCTTGTGCTTGACATTTGTGCAATTACTAAAAAGCTATATAATTTGAGCTCCCTAGTAGCCCAAAATCTAAAATTCACAAGACCAACATCAACATCCATCATAAAAATTACCCACACCACAAAACTCGCTAAATGTTCCAATCCAATAAATTAGGCTGCATAATCATAATTATTTATTAAAATTTAAAAGAAAAAGCAGATTGCCATGGTCTAAATTCTAATAAATTATCTGAATATAAACAAAAGGTTAAATTCTTAGCAAAACAAAAATCAAAAAGTTAACTGAAAATTTCGCAAAAAAAAAAAATTTGGGATAGGCCCATTAGATATGAGAACTTTAAGGGGTATCTTAATCAAAACCCATCGAAATATCCGAACCTAGAGAGAGAGGGAGAGAGAGAGTAAAGTAAGAAGCTTTGCTACCTTTACCTGAGGTGAGTTGGAGGGGTTTTGGGTGAAACGAATCAGAATTTGAGCTTGGGAGTTTGGGAGAAGTTTGGGAAATTCGAAGAATACCGTTTTGTTTAAATGATGAAGTTTTGGGTTTCGCAAAAAGGCCAGCTCAGTTTCGGTATCAGTGGGTCCGGCGGAGGCGGAGTAGAGCTAGGTAGCTCACCTCAGCTGGCAAATGTTCTGGTCGGGTCAAGAAGAAAAGTTCAGGTCGGGTCAAGAAGAAAAAACAAAGCTCTATCAAATTCGAATTTATTCACTCCGAAAAATAAAAACATCGAGAAAAGCCAAGGTGATTTTATAAATAGTCTGTCAGCATCGTACTTTTGACGTGGTGTGATATAAGCGTAATAATTGACGTTAAACAGTGAGTTATTAAAGAATTCATGGAAAATTTTATTTTGAAAGAATCTTCTTAACATTTCTTAAATAGTTAATTTCATTTACTTTCAAATTGGCTAAATTAGTGCGTCCATCCTCTGAAATCAAGTTCGAGTCATTATGTAGATTAGTGCTAATCTCCATGATTTAATGCAAGGGTGCTTAACAAATTAACTTCCCGAAAACTCTGTCTTAGTCAAAAACACTTAGAACACCGTTTTGATTTCTGACTCAACTGTTCTTTGCACCTTACAATTTTTGCAAGTTATTGGCCAAGTGATGGTTGTCTTTTATGTAGTTTGATTTTTAATGTATTTTTACGACAATTAACAGTTGTTGAGGGACTACATTAATCATATATTAGTTTTAAGTTTTTTTGCGTGGCAATATTATGTGGAATTCAGAAGTGGTTGTTTCACTTTGCTCTGGTAGCTAAAACTGCTTTGTCAAGAAAGCAACACATAAATAATGATAATACAGAGAAAAGAGAGATTTTCGAGTGTGCTAAAACACAACCAGATATATCAAGTTTCATAACCGCTTGTATTATGATACTTAGTTTACAATGCCGTGTTTTCAGCACACTAAATATCTTTTTGATTTATGCTCCTAAGATAGAAAAAAGGTATTATTATGTACATTCATATCTTAGTTATTAGAATTTAAAAATAAAAAAAATAAAAAAAACAGTGATTTACGCACTCGTTTCATCTTTTTTACACACACTTGTTTATTTCTAATTTTTATATTGAGTAAATTAAGGGAAAATTAAAGGATAGAAATAATATAGTTGTGTCAAAGAAGAAAAATGTGTAAGAAAAATATATAATTGCCTATTAACCACCTTCCCAACCGCAGGTGCCAAAAGAAGACTCGGAGACAAAGAAAAAAAGGTCATATGTGGAGGAGCAACAGCTAGTGCGGTCAGAACATGTATCGTGTGCAATAGCCAGACAATTTTTAGTTCTCATCTTGCCAGTAAGAAGCATGCTGCTATGGTTAAGAAACAAGTAGAAGCCGAAGTAGCAATTAGAAATCCGAAACTTATTTCAAAGCAGAATTCTGAGTTTTAGGACGCAGTAATAGGCCTGTAGTTGCTACTTCAGCTTCTGCTTGCTTCTTAACCATAGCAACGTGCTTCTGACCGGCAAGATGAGAACTAAAAACTGTCTGGCTATTGCACACCACATTGCACACAGTACACGTTCTGACCGCACTAGCTGTTGCTCCTCCATATATGACCTTTTTCTTCTTTGTCTCCAAGTCTTCTTTTGGAACCTGTAGCTGGGAAGCCTTTAATGACTCTGCTCCTGGGTTTTTCGTTGGCCCAATTATCGCATTTGTTGCAGCTGCACTCCCATCATTCTTGGACTTTCCCAGTTGCTCCAAGTTCTTCTTATGTTTCTTTCCAATTAGGTGCGCAACGTAGGCATCGTTGCTGTTACAATTGATTTTGCAAACTTCACACCATGCAGATTGAACAAGCTTGACTTTATTTGGGTCTTTCTTCCATACTCCATTGAACTGAGATCCAACTGCAGCAATATATGGCCCGCCATCTAGAGCCATTAAGCTAGCCTACACAGTATATGGAAATAGTACTAGTAAGTATTATAAAAATTATATGAAGCATAGAAGTAGACTTCTACTGCAAATCTATCAAAATGCTTTAATTTCATATACCTAAAGACCCCTATAGTAGGTGCACGAAAACAAACCAAATGTTGCAAACGCGTTCCACCACTTAAAGATTTATCAGTTGCTAGAAGGGACGGGAGAATCTTAAAAGGAAAGCTATTTAAAAACTGTTTTATTCACCTGAGCCTTGTGCCTTTTTCCATATAGATGCTTATTATAAACTTCTTCGCTATTGCAAGTAATGTTGCATATGGTGCAAACCCTCACAGAATCAACTGTTGAACCGCCCCTCAAAATCTTACGCCTCTTTGTTTCCAATTCTGAACCAGCAGTCACACCGGGATTATGTTGCATTGCGACTTTCTTCTGGTGTTTCTTTCCCGCTATGTGTGTCTCATAAATTGGTTTGCTAGTACAATAGATATCACAGACATCACACCGCAGGGACTGGACAACCACAGTTGGTTGTGGAGTGTTCATGGTAGCAGTATTTTCCAAAGGTTGATTTGTCCAACTGCTATTCCACAAAGAATTCGAGGCCATTGCGTGCACAGACATACACTCATTCAAGGATTTGAAAGACTGCAAACCAGTGAAACCACCAACAACGACTTTCACAAATCGAAATCAAAACAATGCAAACAAATGGGAAAAGTTACAGGTCTAAATTCGACATAAAATTAGTACGAAAAAATCGAATTGAACTCTTAAGCGATGAAAGCTCAATACAAGTAGTGCCTTTCAGTAACAAGAAATCGAATCGAATCAAAATTTCCACATAATCCAACTCAAGGTAGAACCTTCAAATTCCATTCCAACTATGAACAAGACATTGAAACAAACAGATTACGATCAACAAATCCAAGTTCCTATCAAACACCTACGATTACAACTACATTACAACAAAATCAAGAAAATCCAAATTTAAAATGCACCAAAAACCCAAACTTGAATTGAAGAGAATAACTTACAGCTTCATATCGAACAGGTTCAGCTTGCTTGGCAACCCAGTTCTGCGGACGGATATTTGGGTCTTCACCAAAAGGCGTCTGACCTTGGAATCCGACACGGGTCCACGGGTACAAGCCCGAATAGTCATACGGGTCGGTGCCGGGTGGGTGACAGGCGGGATCCGCGGCGGCTACTGCCGAGGGAACCACCGGTTGAGGAAAAGACCAAATTGGGTTAGTGGGGTTGGATTCATAGGGAATTTGATAGGTAAAATTGTTGGAATATTGTGGAGGAATAAAGATTGAGGATTGTGAACCGGAAGGAAAGTTGGAATCCGGTGGGATTATCATTGCACAGGATGGTGGGTTTTTGCAGAGAGACTCAGAGAAATGGGAATTTTGGTGCGGGAAAGAGAGGGCTACATGACTGCTTATAGGTGGTTGGAATATTTTGGTTTTGGGCTATGTATCTGAGCTGGACTCGGGGTGTATTTGGGCTTGGGTTAAGGTTGACGAGGAATATTTTGGTGTTTTCTTATTTTATTTTTTATGCAAAACGTAATTGAGGTGGGAAAATCAAACCTAGAATCTCGGTTTAGTGGTTAACACTTTGAATCACTTCAACTATAAGCAATGGTGGATGCATAGTGGGACCAAGGTGGTCTCAGGACCATTTGGAGTCCAAAAAATATACATATGAATTCCAGGGCTCCTTTAAATGTTTGGTATGGGTCTTTTTTGTGTCCACCAAATGTTTGATGTAATGCGTACTAAGCATATCTAAACAGCATTCGCAGGTTGTGTTGAGAACAACCTGCGAATGTTTGGTATGGGATCTTTTTGTGCCCACCAAGTGTTTGATGTAATGCATGCTAAGCGTATATCAGCAGAATTCGTAGGTTGTGTTGAGAACACTAGACAAATTCTCTCAATAGAACTCGTTAGATTACTTCGGTATATGTTGATATCTGTTGACATGTGCCCAACATGGTTCGACTGACGACGAAAAGCCACCAAGTGTTCAAAGAAATGCCTCAGTGAATGAACTGAATTTTTTTTTGTATGTTGGGTGCACTATATCTATTAAAAAAACTTAGACCTTTATACTATGATCCCTCAATGTTCGAATCCTAGATTCACCACGACTATAAGCCCTTGCTTTGATTTGCCTATTTGTACTTTATTAATTTGCAAGTAAATTTTGAGGGACAATAATTTTCCAAATAAAATCTGAGTTTCAACAAGGAATTCAAATATGAAGTCTTAAGTGCAGGAGTAAATGCTCTTAATTACTTGAGTAACAATCATCGTAAGTTATGAATTCCATATTATTTTGAATTCATTAAAGGATAGTTGCACTGGTTATAATCATTATTATCTCTAGTTTGATTACCATGTGCCTCAACAGCTTAGTTTTGTTTAATTAATTTAAAATACAAATCTCGAAATTTAAACTAATCCAACGGTAACCAGTAAAAGGGTGAGCATTATCCTCATTTTGCAGGATGAACAAAAATGCACACGTTAAATTATGAAATAATCTCATAGGCCTGGCCCATACTTAAACCAACCTCCAAAAGATCTGGTTAACTTTGTATTAAAGTTGACTCAAATGTGATGACCAATATAAAAGGTAAATTATTTGCATGTCAATATTATAAAATACTGTATAAAAAAGGGAATTGTTATTGGCACTCCAAAAATTTTATTCTACTATCCAAACTTTCTATATTTGGAAAGAAAAATACACTTGTGAGGAGTATAAAATGAGATTTTTGGAGTGCCAATAACACTTCCCATAAAAAATATGAAATAAAGAAGGGTCCATGAAAAGTGAAAAAGTGAAATTTAGAAGTTCCGGTGGATGCTCTTACACTCATCGTATTAGTAGGCTTTCTCATATCCAAGCAAGAAAAGGGGATTGTTATTTGCACTAAAAAAAACTCTCATTTTGCACTCCAAACTTTATATAATTAGAAAGAAAAATACATTTGTGAGGAGCGTATAATGAGATTTTTAAAATGCTAATAATAGTTCCCCAAGAAATTTACCTTCTATATTTGTCACCACATTCGAGTCAACTTTAAAACAAAATCAACTGGGTCTTTTGGAGGTTGGTTTAAGCGTGGACCAGGCCTATGAGATTATTTCATAATTTAATGAGTGCAGTTTTGTTCACTGAGGGTCATTCTCACCCCCTTACTGATTACCGTTAGATTAATTTAAATTTCGAGATTTGTGTCTTAAATTAATTAAACCAAACTAATCTATTGAGGCACATGGAAATCAAACTAGAGATAATAATGTACTATTATACCCAGTTCAATTATCCTTTAATGAATTCAAAATAATGTGGAATTCATAACTTACAATGATTGTTACTCAAGTAATTAAGAGCATTTATTCCTACACTCAAGACTTCATATTTGAATTCCTTGTTGAAACTCATATTTTATTTGGAAAACTATTGTCCCTCAAAATTTACTTTCAAATTGTCTGAATTGGCAAACCAAAGCAAGGGCTTATAGTTGTGATAGATCTTGGATTCGAACATTGAGGGGTCCCAGTATAAAGGTGTAAGTTTTTTTTAATAGAAACAGAGAACCCAATGTACAAAAAAAATTTAGTTTATTCACTAAGGCATTTTGTCGAACACTTGGTGGCTTTTTGCTGTCAACCGAACCATGTTGGGCACATGTCAACAAATATTGACATATGCCGAAGTAACCTGATGAATTCTATCGAGAAAATTTGTTTAGTGTTCTCAACACAACCTGCGAATGCTGCCGAGATATGCTTAGTATGCATTACATCAAACACTTGATGAGCACAAAAAAGTCTCATATCAAACATTCAAAGGAGCCTCGGAATTCACATGTATATTTTTTGGATTCCAAGTGGTCCTGAGACCACCTTGGTTCCACTATGCATCTGCCACTGCTTATAGTTAAAGTGATTCAAAGTGTTTACCACTAAACCGAGATTCTAGGTTTGATTTTCCCACCTCAATTACACTTCGAATAAAAAATAAAATAAGAAAAAACCAAAATATTCATCGTCAACCTTAACCCAAGCCCAAATACACCCCGAGTCCAGCCCAGATACATAGCCCAAAACCAAAATCTCCCAACCACCTATAAGCAGTCCCTATGTATCCCTCTCTTTCCCGCACCAAAATTCCCATTTCTCTGAGTCTCTGCAAAAACCCACCACCCTGTGCAATGATAATCCCACCGGATTCCAACTTTCATTCCGGTTCACAATCCCCAATCTTTATTCCTCCACAATATTCCAACAATTTTACCTTTCAAATTCCCTATGAATCCAACCCCACTAGCCCAATTTGGTCTTTTCCTCAACCGGTGGTTCCCTCGGCAGTAGCCACCGCGGATCCAGCCTGTCACCCGCCCGTCACCGACCCGTATGAAAATTCGGGCTTGTACCCGTGGACCCGTGTCGGATTCCGAGGTCAGACGCCTTTTGGTGAATACCCAAATATCCGTCCGCAGAACTGGGTTGCCAAGCAAGCTGAACCTGTTCGATATGAAGCTGTAAGTTCTTCTCTTCAATTCAAGTTCGGGTTTTCTTGATTTTGTTGTAGTGTAGTTATAATCTTAGGTGTTTGATAGGAACTTGGATTTGTGATCGTAATCTGTTTGTGAAGGTTCTACCTTGAGTTTTGGTACATTTGGATTATGTGGAAATTTTGATTCGATTCGATTTCTTGTTACTGAAAGGCACTACTTGTATTGAGCTTTCATCGCTTGAGAGTTCAATTCGATTTTTTCGTACTAATTTTATGTCGAATTTAGACCTGTAAGTTTTCCCATTTGTTTGCATTGTTTTGATATCGATTTTTGAAAGTAGTTGTTGGTGGTTTCACTGGTTCGCAGTCTTTCAAATCTTTGAATGAGAGTATGTCTGTGCCTGCAACGGCCTCGAATTCTCCGTGGAATAGCAGTTGGACAAATCAACCTTTGGCAAATACTGCTACAATGAACACTCCACAACCAACTGTGGTTGTCCAGTCCCTGCGGTGTGATGTCTGTGATATCTATTGTACTAGCAAACCAATTTATGAGACACACATAGCGGGAAAGAAACACCAGAAGAAAGTCGCAATGCAACATAATCCCGGTGTGACTGCTGGTGCAGAATTGGAAACAAAGAGGCGTAACATTTTGAGGGGCGGTTCAACAGTTGATTCTGTGAGGGTTTGCACCATATGCAACGTTACTTGCAATAGCGAAGAAGTTTATAATAAGCATCTATATGGAAAAAGGCACAAGGCTCAGGTGAATAAAACAGTTTTTAAATAGCTTTCCTTTTAAGATTCTCCCATCCCTTGTAGCAACCGATAAATCTTTAGGTGATGGAATGCGTTTGCAACATTTGTTTGTTTTCGTGCACCTACTATAGGGGTCTTTAGGTATAAGAAATTAAAGCGTTTGGATAGATTTGCAGTAGAAGTCTACTCTTATGCATCATATAATATTTATATTTCTTACTGGTACTATTTCCATATACTGTGTAGGCTAGCTTAATGGCTCTAGTTGGCGGGCCATATATTGCTGCAGTTGGATCTCAGTTCAATGAAATATGGAAGAAAGACCCAAATAAAGTCAAGCTTGTTCAATCTGCATGGTGTGAAGTTTGCAAAATCAATTGTAACAGCAACGATGCCTATGTCACACACCTAGTTGGAAAGAAACATAAGAAGAACTTGGAGCAACTGGGAAAGTCCAAGAATGATGGGAGTGTCTCTACCTCCAATGCTCCATCAGCAACAAATGCCATAATTGGGCCAACGGAAAACCTAGGAGCTGAGTCATCAAAGGCTTTCCGGCCACAGATTCCAAAAGAAGACTTGGAGACAAAGAAGAAAAAGGTCATATCTGGAGGAGCAACAGCTAGTGCAGTCAGAACGTGTGCCGTGTGCAATGTGGTGTGCAATAGCCAGACAGTTTTTTGTTCTCATCTTGCCGGTCAGAAGCACGCTGCTATGGTTAAGAAACAAACAGAAGCTGAAGTAGCAACTAGAGGCCATTGCACACAGTGGCGAGATGATAACTAAAAACTGTCTGGCTATTGCAGACCACATTGCACACGGTACACGTTTTGACCGCACTAGCTGTTGCTCCGCCAGATATGACATTTTTCTTCTTTGTCTCCAATTCTTCTTTTGGAACTTGCGGCTGGGAAACTTTGATGACTCGGCTTCTGGGTTTTCCGTTGGCCCAATTATGGCATTTGTTGCAGCTGATGGAGCATTGTAGACTAAATATTATAATACAAGTGGTTGGATAATTGATTATAAGACATGATATATCTGGTCGTGTTTTGGCACACTCGATAATTTCTCTTTTCTGTATATTATCATTATTTATGTGTTATGCTTTCTTGACAAAGCACTACCAACTGCCAGCTACCAGAGCAAAGTGAAACAACCACTTCTGAATTCCACATAATATTGCCACACAAAAAAGCTTAAAACTAATATATGATTAGTGTAGTCCTTTCAACAATTGTTAATTGTCGTAAAAATACATGAAAAATCAAACTACATAAAAGAAAACCATCACTCGGCTGATAACTGGCAAAAATAGTATGGTGCAAACAACAGTTGAATCGGAAATCAAAACGGTGGTGTTCTAAGTGTTTTTCGGAAATCAAAACGGTGTTCGAAGTGTTTTTGACGAAGATGGAGATTTCGGGAAGTTAATTTTTGAAGCGCCGTTGCATTAAAAGCTGAACAGAATTTAGATGTTTAGCTCTAACAAAAAGGTAACCAAACCCTATGACTAGAAGCCAAAAACTGGTGTAGAATTTGATAAATTAGGGCAAAAATATTACGTGCTTTAGCAGCCTTGGCCACCTAAATCAAAACCCATTTGCCTGACGGCATCAAAGTTCGCGTGCTAAACTGACGTTATACATGCTTATATACACTTCTCGTTGCAGTGGTCCACATAAATTTAAAGATTTTTATTTATATAAAAAAGACGGATATGTGGTACTATTTTTTTACACGTATATATATTTTTGGATTATTTTCGTAACGTATTTTAACATTCTGAACCGTCTATCTTTTAGATATTCTTTTGAGATCATATTTACCAAAATTCACCTGAATTTGAATCATATGACCGTTGAATTAAGAGTTTATGATTTCTTTATAGAATCGTATTTTTCACTACAAATGAATGTCTTAGTGATTTTGGATTTGTCTAATGTTTTTATAAGAATAGTTTATAAATGATGTTATAAAAGATAGACGGTTCATAATGTTGAAATACATTATAAAGTAAGCCTTACAAAAAAGTGTGTCAACAATTATGTAATAAAAATAATGTCATGGATCCGTCCCATATTATATAAATCATTATCAAAGGTCGCGTGCTAAGCTGACTTTATACTCGCTTAAATACACTTCTAGTTGTAGTGGTCCAAAGACTTTTTTAAAATTACACACACACAAATGTATATAGTTATTGTATGGGCGGATTGCCTCAGTGGACAAAGTATTTCTCTCTAATTGATTGTGCTCCGGATTCAAAATTTCTTCATTCTCTTAGTCTAATTTAGAATAATAATATCGCTTGCAGTAAAAACAATTAATTTTTATTTTGTTTTGTTGGTAGTGAGCATAGTTGTAGTTAAAAGTAGAGAAATATTAGCATGACTTGACATACTAAGTTTGTGAAAGAAGTGAGATGAGATGGTTTGTCATGTTTAATGGTAGGTGACTAAACAACCACCTTCAACTAGCTCACATGACATGTTTCATATTTGTGTACATTTTGAATTTCTTTTGCATCTCTTCGTTTCTTCATGACTTCACATACCATCCTAATTTTTCCTTTTTCAATACCTCACTCACTCATAAGCAATTCTCGTATGTTTTCAGCCATCTGCACTCTAAACTGAATATTATGTTATCACGTAACTTTTTATTGACTAAACCTGCAAGTTGAAGATAACTAGCTCAAACGTTGACATCTGCTACATGGTATACTATCCCCTCTCAGGCCCCGACTCATAGCATATAGGCGAACGAGACAGTAACCTTCTCTAACGCCTCTTACAACTTCATATCATACTACGCTCTCCAAAGGGCAATTCTTCTCAAGATCTCATAATTAATCCAAAACTGAAACGTAATTATAGTATTGAAGTTGTGTGGTGAAACAAAATCAACGAGCCTGAATCTTAAAGGAAATAACATTTATGGTATAACCGAATTGGCTATGGTGATAACTATGAAACTGTTGAAATTTGGTAAGGCCTAACTTGGGAGGCAAATTAGCAGCAATAATGCCTCAGCAAACCCTAAAATTTGTAAAGAATTAATGAATCATACTGCCCAGAAAATTTGTATCTCAACAATTTTCAACCTTTATTGGAAGAATCTTAATTTCCGCACTTCTTTTTTCTCCTTCCGCACTCTTCTCCTTTTTCGCTTGACTGTTATTTGATTTATTCAATCAAATGGCAAGAATAAAAAGGGAAGAGTGCAGGAGGACAAACCGACAGTGAGGAGATCATTTCCCTATCAGAATCCATGGCCAAAGACTTGAAACTCAGTTGGAGATGAGGCCTACAAGGGCAGCCTCATGCTTATGGCTGCTCCTTCCAACCCACCATGGCTTAAATGCTACTGCAGCTGCATCATGGTTGCTACTGCTCTCTTCCTCCACAGGAGCAGGAAGGTTGAGATCAAGAAAGTCTCTCACTTCAGGTGCTGCAGGCTTCTGAATCACTAGGGTTTGGGTGGTAATTTTAGCCTCACCAATCAAATGGGATCTCTTGTGCCCTCCCAATGCTTGCCCTGATGGAAAAACTCTGTAGCAAATTGGACAGGAATGCCCTTTTGTACTCTTTGCACTGCTCTCAGCTATTTCTTTCTCAACGGGGTTCTCATTGTTGCAGCAAGACTCAGGGGAGATGTCGGTTTCCATGGTGTTTTCGCTGCTTTCGATCTTTGAGGCGAAGCATCCTTTGATCTTCTTGTGACTTGCCCTATGGCCTCCGAGAGCTTGGTACGATCGAAAAACCTTGTTGCAAGTAGTACATTCGAATTTGCTTCTCTTTTGTGAACTCTTGCATACTACTACTTCAGAATCCAAAGCATCAGCTCTACTAGTACTCGATTTTTTCGGGGTCTTATCTGACCTCAATTCGAAATCACAAGCCTCTCTGATCTTTCTCTTGCTTGAGTTGTACTTGTTGGAACCCAATTTATCATTCTTTGAAAACCCGCCATCAGAAGAGCAAAACTTGGATTTTCTATCTTCTAGTACTGCTAGGGACTCGAAATCTCGAGGCTCCAATACCTTTTTAGTGAGTTTGTTCTTCAGTTTCGAAGTTTCATCAATCTTACCCTTAATATCCGCAATTGTTCTAACTGATGATGGAGAATCGGAGAATCCTGAATTATCATCGGGAGAGTTATGAGGTACTAATTTTAACCCTCCCCAGTGACTCGAATCCCTCGAAAGCATCATCAAACACATAGCAACCTCTTCTTGTTCCTGCTCAGTCTCGGAAACAGAGGAAGTAGTAGTAGCAGGAACAGAAGCATTAGCAATTGAAAAATTAGAAGAGGAAGTTGTTGCTCCCATGTACCTTGTTCTTCTTCTCCCCGATCTTCTTCTCCGATTGGGAGCAGCAGCAGTAGGAGTTTCGTTGTCTGATTGGCTAGTCCAAGAACCTTCATGTTCTTCAAAGCTCTCAATCGAAACTCTTTCTTTTTCTGAGTGGCACTTCATGTGACCAAACAGAGCTTTCCAAGACTGAAACCCTTTGCCACATTCTCTACAAAACTTGTCCAGAAGAAACGAAGTCTCCTCACTCAAATCCGCGAGTCTCAAAGTTTTTTTCGGATTCTCCCTGAGGCCGTAACCGGGTTGCTGATGTGGTCCTCCTCCGAAATCAGAATCACCATTGTTGCCTGACGAGGGCTTAAGTCTGCCGGTGTTGAGCTTTTCCTCTGTTTCCGGCGAATGGTTGGTCAAGTGAGATTTCATGTGACCTCCCAAGGATCTGCCGCAGGGGAAGCTCTTGGTGCAGAACTTGCACACATACTTCAACTCTTGATCTTCTTCCATCGGTTCGAATCAAAACTCAACCAAATACGGAAATTCAGATCAGAAAGCTTCGAATCTGATCACGAGATTTGGAAAAACTCTCAGATTCTTGATCTCATTACACTAAAACAGGAAAAATGCTACTCAAACAGAAGACAATCCGATCAGAAAATCGAAGCGAAAACTCGGGTTGAGAATTGCATTAGATCAAAGCTTTGTTGCTGCTATTTAAACTTTCCCAGAAAGAAAAAAATCTCAGATTCCATGTAACATGAACTAGAAAAAAATGTAAGTCAAAAAAAAAAAATAAAAAAAAAAACATAAATCAGTAGCTCTGCTGTCTTCTTTGTGTTCTTTGTTGGTGGTGACGATGGCGACGAACAAGCACAAAGAACAGAGGAAAAATGGAAAGTGAGAGAGTGAGCGAGCGAGCGTTTGTTTCTCTTTCGCTTTCTCTCTCTAGTTTCTCTCTCTCTCTCTCTATCTGTGAACTTGACTATATTTGGAGGAGAAATCCATGCATGGAAGCAAAAGATTAAATTGAGGTAAAGGAGAGGAAAGATACTAGCACGTGTACTGAACCGAGGATCCTACGGCAACCCGAAATTGGACGGCCGAGATTCGTCCAGGTCAGCATCCTTATGGTTCAAGAACCTCTACTTAAAATGAAAACGCGTATTCATGCATCTTATTGTGTCATCAGTTGTCATTAGCGTAACTTTAATGATTCAAATTGCATAACTTCAAACCGTTCATGTTCTTAATTATCTTTAAAGACCGTCTCCAATAAGAATTAGTTCGAACTAAAATTCGTTTAAACATTCGTACGTATCAAATACATTGACGGTTTTGCAAGCCTTTACCCTTGCGAAAATTAACTGCCTTCCTCCTTAACTATTCTTTCCTTTGTCTTGCTACCAAGCAATGGGGCCCCACACCCTCAACTCACCCCAAGTCCAAAGTGAGGTTCCACTCTCTAATATTGCTTAATTAATCAATTATTTAATAATAATATTTATATAATTTCAGGATTTAATTTTCATGGTCGGTCCCATAGATAAAATCCTCTATCCAGTTTCCTTCAGTTGCAACCAAAGCATAGCATTCCACACTGCTACTCGTCATGTGAGTTTGATAAGATGCTTATATTACAGGAACTTTAAAGAAAAACTTTCGATATTGTTCATTTTAATGAAAAATTATATTTTTACACTAAAAAATCAATCATGGTATCATTCACTTTATCATTTATTTTATCTTTATTGTTAAAACTAAAGTTTTCAAGTTTTTTTCATTAGTTTTCCTTATATTTATAATACCGTTAATCTTTGCAATGGTTAATTGCAGTTTTTTTTAAGAGTTCCGTCAAATTTATGGGGGAACGTATTGATAACTAGATTAGCCAAGTATCGACAACTATACGATCAAATTAATAATATCAAGAATACAGTCGGATAGTCCAAAACTCTGCATGTGTAAGTTTATCTTACACTGTCGGTCCCAAGTCCGGATAAAAAAGAAGGAAGATGGTATTAGGTAGCTTAAAGAGACATTTCGTTCTTACGTCGAATTCCCCTATGATAATGAATCCTACACGATAGTCCTTAATTATTAAAAACCAACTTTACTCCAACGGTCAAAAATGATCAAATGATTAACCTTAATTAACCTTACCATGCATGGATGCAGAAAATTATATTTTGGTAGGTAACCTTTGAAATTTCTGGATAACCACAAGAGTATGGTAAACCATGATCTCTGATAAGTTATTTCTCATTATATTTTACCATATAACTTGCACCACAAGCATATCTGGCATGCAAAAAACCCATCAATATTGTCATCTATATAGTAGATTATAAGTTGTAATACTGATATACAAATCTGGCAGATAAACTTTTTAATGGAAATTCATTAATTAATTGGGAAAATATATATTTTTTCCATACATTTGATACATGTAGTGAATTTGCAACACTATCTAACAAAAAGGAAAAATTAAGTATAAAGAATGGGAGCAGCTAGAAAGTAAGGAGTCAAATAACTCACATGCCACATCATATATAACATATCCATTGGAGAACACTTAAATGTATTTTAATCTTATTTGACATATTTGACATCTCCTTGGGAGATGGTCTTATATTGTTTTCTAGTACCAATATATATAGTTTATCCTTTTTATGAATCCTAATTAAGTGGATAACCAATACGGGGTGCTTCTGTGGTTGGGGCACATTCTAAGTCTGTAGTTTACATGAGTCATCTTGGGTTCGATTCATGACACTTTTGAATTACACGATGGTGTCAGTAAGAGGCTGAAATGCTTCTACGAGTCTTCTTAATCCCGAAAAGATTGATTGCTGTGACTTTGCCACCGGTTGATTCATTTTCAAGGAAGATTTTTTTTTTTTTTTTTTTTTTTTTGCAGTGGATATATTTGGATGTACTGCTCACAAGCCGCTTGATCAAAATATATATTACTTCTAGGAATTGGATCCTCTCCTGAACTCAGGATGAGGATCCTCATGAGCAGTTCATCCGAACCGTTCAAATTTGATTTAATGGCTGCAATTATTATAACTTTTAAAGGAGCCTCCTATTTAGAGCCTTTGAATCAAATTTCAATGGTCTGGATAGATTGCTGAGGAGGATCCCCATCCTGAGCTCAGGAGAGGATCCAGTTCCTTACTTCTACATAGAGGTCAAATTAATAGGCTATTGGGGTCTATGAAAATGTACAGTATTAGAAGAATCGAACATATAATATCAAATAATGTACGATGTAGACACTAACCTAACCAACTAGTTTTTAATTTAATGGTATCTCTCTTGTGAGTGTCAAAAAACATCGCATGTTCCAATCATCATGTCCCGTCAATTAGAAAGAAACGATCATTCCTAAAATATAGGGTTTAATTAAACAGAAGTAGCTAGCTTAGGGGCCATAGTTTTGATAATTAACAGACATATAGATCTTCTTGATTAATTAGTTAAAAAAAATACTAACTTAATGATACAAGTAAGTTGTACATGCTGCAAGTCTGGATTGTAGGTGCAGCCATACACCAAGGTCAGAAATAGGGCAGCTAGCATGGCCAAACAACCGGTGTTGGCCGGCCTCTTTATTGGTGGTGGAGTAGCCTGCTGCCGGCTTTCATTGCTCTAATCGTAACAAGAATGTCTTATTAGCAAACCCTTAACCACACTTAACTGCATAACTCCCCTTCCTTTGTGCCCTTCTTGCCGGCTCTTTAATTACCAGTTTAGTACAATGTTTAGCTGTAAACCCTACATTTCTTCTCTCTTCTTCTATTGTTTTTTAATCGACCCACGAGATGTCATATTATACGTACATACGAGCAAGTAGGAAGATCTTAATGTTTCTTTTACATGCAGCTTATGCGCATGTCCTACGCAACTTGCGGCGGTGGCCAAAGTCCGAATTGTTGATATGCCTGATGTTGTTGTGATCAAGAGAGATCGTATACATACTCAAGTACATACATGTATGCGTAAAGATGTATGTGAGATATGTATGGTAGCCCACAAAAAACTTCACTTGAGAGTCAAGAGAGATGGCCCTCCATAAGTGATGCTCAAATCGACTAGCATGATCACTTCAAATGAAAGAATGGCCACAGTCCACTCCTTTCTGCCATGCCTTGTAATGTGTTAACTGTAAGAGTAATAAGATAGAAGATGCCCGATTTGGCTCTTAATGCTTTTCCGAAGCTTCCTTACTTCGTTCCCCTATTTCCTCAACATCCAACACCAACTTTTTTAAACCATTGTGACTCAAAGGAAAACTTTTGCGGGACCGTTTGACTAGGCCAGTTCTCACGCCAGGTGAAACATCATGAGGTTGAATTAGACTAAAATACAGAGGATCTCATGCTTTTATAATAGCTATTTTACGAAAAGCATGTGGTCAGAATGTCCATACACAAGTTTTTCTTTATGACTCCACTTAATTTGGCACTTTAACCTAGTTATGAAATTTGGTGGTATCAACCCAACAGCTAGCTAAGTGGATGTTGCAATGCTTTAGCATTCCAGTCTACCTTACCTAATAAATTAAACATGACATGCTGCTATTGTGGTTATGCGTTTCAACTTTTGATGGATTATGCTAGAAAAGTGCATGGAGTTGCAGAAAGCAATTGATTTTCTGGCAGCCACACTTTGATTTTTGCTCCAAGAGACTTGTAATCTATGTCCGGTTGCCACTAGTTGTTGAACTGCCCACTTTATCCACATGGACTCCACATATTTGATTGACAAATATTTGTAGCTAGATAGCGAGAATTTTTTTATTGTGATCGGAATATAAGTTGTATACCACGTGTTTTTATATAAATGGTGAAATTTTTTAATATTTAAGTTATTAACTTTTTAATACACATACTCCACCATTGGTATAGTAACACGTGATATACCATCCCGTGTTCCAATCACACTGAAAAATCTCATAGCAGCCTAAGGACTAAAATGCAACTCGGGATAGATATAGTTCAAAATCCGTTATTACAATTAACTCTTTTATGCTAAATTAAATTAGAAAGTGCTGAATCATTCATCACAACAACTCGCATGAACCAGAGCTTGACGACCTCAAACTTGTTTACAATAAAAAAACGTGAATAGAGTTAGAATTGTGATAAGTTTAGCGTTCGATTCTCTAAAATAAAAAGGATTAGAAGTAAGAGGTATTAAAAATAAATAATGCATATACAGTGGTGGATTCAGAATTCAAACTATGAGAGTTTCGAGTGTTAGAATGCAAGTTAAATAGAAACAAAGAGCGAAGCGTGCAAAAAAATATAGTTTATTCACAAATGTATTTTGTTGAACACTTAGTGTGCTTGTTGTCGGCAGCCAAATCATATTGCGCATAAGTCAACCGATATAGACATACACGAAGCAATTATAAGTGATATAGAGAGAATTTGTCGAGTGCTGTCGACCCAACCTGTTGAGATATAATTAGCAGTCATTACATCAAACACTTGGTAAACACAAAAAGGATCCGTACCAAACATTCGAATGTCCTCAAAAGACCTTCGCATGTATATTTTCTAAACTTCAAATGATCCTGAAAGTCTAAGACCACCTTGGTCCCAATATTCATCCGTCCCTGTATCCATATGTATGTATAATATATGTTGTATGCATATTCTGATTTTTTTTATTATGAGAAAATAAGATAAAATGAGTTGGTTGGGAGGCGTAATGAACATGATATCTTTCCCTGCATGAAGCAAACATGTGACAACCAGGCCGACACCAATTTGATACCAGTGATCAAAAAATATAAAATCATCAAAAAGTTGCCCGAACTATAATTAAGCATATCTTAAGCTTTAATTAAGTCATAATTAAGCTAGTAGTCTTGGCAGTTGGGGATTTTTTACTCGAATGCTGCTATTGATTAATCATAATTAGTAACTGCTAATCGGCTTCACAATTACAAAATAACTAAAAATTCAGTGCATCTACAGAAAAAGCTTCGCAATCTCAATCAGATTTGTTTTAATTTTTTTCCTTATATATTTATGTAGTGATATATGAATGCGTGAGTGTAGAGGCAGAGCCATAAAGAGACTAGGATAGTCCCAAGTCTATTAGGAATTTTTTTTTTCACGCAGAAAAATTTAGTATTATGTTTATGATATTCAAGGTTTTCCATAGGCTCAGAGCCTCAATCCGATATTTTTTTACTTCAATTTGTTTCATCAAGTTTGATTTGAAATTAATGGCTCTTATGAAATTCAGGTAATCTGTTGCTTGTAAGCTTTGAGGAGGACACCATACCAGACTCAAACAATGTTGAACGGTTACTCACCACACGTTTGAACGATTTTTACAAAAATCAAAAGAGCGTTTTAGAGCTAAAATTTTGCCCATGCCACTGTGTGATCGTATATCATGAAGCAACTACAAAATCCCCTAGCTTCTCCCTCTCTCTCTCTCTCTCTCTCTCTCTCTATAAATAAATTTATGTACGAATCATAAAGATGCATGTGTTTCTTAAAAAGTAATAATGCTGCATGTGTTACTGAGCAAGCACTCACCAGCAATGCTTAGGGGATACTCAAACCAGTCAATATATTTGACTTCAAAAAGAAAGAGAACATACAAACTAATTACAGTTTATTGATTTTTTTTTTCAAATTCAACTCACATTAATAACGATAATTATTGTATTGAGTTCGATATTTAGTTATGACTAACCCATTATGTGCTTAGTTCAATCTATCTTCGTGTTAACGTCATTTTAAAATCATCACGTGAGACCTCCTCTTGCTTGGCTAACTATTCTGGTTGGAAGAGGCATCTGCTTTGGATTTAGCACTTAATCAGTCTTTTAAGTTCTTAACCTTGTTTATTCGTTGCTTTTCAGCTCACTAAGCAAGAGTTCTACTGGTTTAGTGTACTGCATAGTATTTAGCTGCTGCACTGCATATTCACCCCTTATCCAAAAGCCATGTGGGTGATGGAATCATAGATTAACTCATAAAAAGACACAATAGCTTTGCTGTTACTTTTTGAAAGAAATTGCTTTCCATTCCACTTTCCATTCCACCATAAATGGATCTGGATTCAGGGTGTTGTCAAAACAAAATTCGTCTTTTGTTAAAAGAAACGTGATGTCTTGCACAAAGAATTTCTAAATACCGACAGTTTTTGCGGTCGATAATCAGCTGTTAGATGGTTATGGAGTAGTCAAAATTTCAAATAATTAGCACAAGCAAGTGAAACATTCTATGCTTTTGTTAGAGAACATCTTCCTCTTCCATAGTGCAGCACCGTGCTGCTGCAATCACACCTCAGCAGTCATCAATTCTTTTTCAGACCGTGTTATAAAGTTACAAACCACTCATATGTCGTCGTAGAGTAGGTTTTGAATTCGGACAAAACAAGATGAATACACTGCCTTAACCGACTGACCTAAACTCCCGCTTTAAGTTGCATTTCATCTTCATAACAATACAAGATTATAATGAACAATGAGGGATAAAATGCTCGGTGACTTTTCATTAGGAAGATAATTCAAAATTACATCGCGGTATCTTACTATGAAGATGAGCGTTACGCTTACATTATCGGTATGTTTTCAGGACAACCCTACAAAGATGACGACTCTCGATCTCCTTCTAAAGTTATGAAGGGAATTTTCCATTTCCACACCAGCTAATAAAAGAGAGACCTAAACAACAAATCACCTTACACTATGTTACAGGGACAGCGAGCTTCCATCTCCCAAGAAATCTAATGTACACAAGGAAAACTCGACTCTAGTAAAACTGTTTCGGAGGAAAAACTTTCAGGTGGACCTCTTGAATATGAACATTTCCGGAGACCATCTCGGCGAAGGACATGCAACGCTAGCCCAAGTTTTTGCCATCCCTTGCTTTGTAATTCCATGATTCTTTCCCGAAAACCTCTTCAATCATGTTGCTAGTTGGCAAGAAGTCAACCTTGTTTTTGGGGAAGGTCATATACCCAGCATCCCAGATTTTGGCATCACAAGGCTCCAAGACATATTCGTGGTCACCGCGGTTAAAACTACCCGACCAATGATTCCCGTCCTCAGGCTTCCGCTGACTCTCTTGCGAGGCAGCCACGGCTGCATCAACGGACGTGCATGAATCATCTTGGACTTCTTGATCTACCTTTTCATCCCAGGAAATCTTATCCTGAAGCTGAGGTATGGGACAGGAACTGCAGTTGTCAACCAACCCGTAGCATCTATCTAAAATTTGCTCAGGTCCCCGCCCAAACATATCCACGTCAACATTATCATCACAAGTTTCATCCGTATCGTCCTCATCGAACACTTCCAAATCATCCTTCCAATTTTGATTATAACCAGGAACACGTCTACCTTCAGGAGACTCAACCACCGAGTCCTCATCCTCTGTCACAGATGGTTGATTGTCACCGTAATCATTACTCCCCTGCCATTCATCATTGTCACTATCAATATTCATTGGGTCATACCTGTTCTGCTCCGCCCTCTTCCTAAGCATAAAGACATTGAAATAGTAACTGACAATCTCCTTTTTTGTCCTGGAGGGGAATACAGTTGAAAGTTTGTCCCAGAAATTCTTGCCCAAAGATGTTGGAGTTGAGAAGACAACCCGGTGGAATAGTTGTTCCTCCTCTTCACTCCAAGTTTGTGCCACTTGCTCTCCCATGTCATTAAATCCTAGCTCCTCAAATCTCTTTGGCCCGATGGTCTTTACAAGTTTCTCTCTTGCTTCCAAAATGTGCTGCCTGACACATCTAACAGACTCTCCATCTTCACAGCTGCAATCAATTCTGCCCTTTCCAACTATGCAACCCGTGTCGGTAAATAACTCAGTATCAGAATCAGGCATTGGAATTACACAAGTCCCCATTAGTCGTTTCTCATCCTCAAGGTCAAAATTATTATGGGCTCCTTGTGCACCCCACAGTGGAACATCAGCTTGATGCTCTGGTCCAATGGAGGCAGACTTCCGAGGAGGGTGATCCAAAAGAACAGAATAAATATCCTCAAATTGAGTCAAGGTCCTTATTGAACGTTCATGATTGAAGTACTCAGGGAAAAAGGACCCATGAAATAATGCTTCAAACAGAGAATCTTCTCCACTAGTGCTGCTAGTGGCCCATGAAGATATGGTAAAGCTTCTAGATGCACTGGTTTCAACATCCTCACCGCCTTTTGGAAGACCAGAAAATTTGTCATCAGAAATCTCCTCTTCACTTCTATTTTTGTCTTTTGCACATCCATTCTCTACCAATCAAACATCAAACTTTTTTCAAGAGTTCAAACCAAAATGTAAACGGGAAACAGCAGAATCGCATTAGGCTGTTTTAATGTGACCAAATTAGTTATGGACAAAATTGAGAGCGAAGTGAAAATGATTTGACTGAGTTTGACATTTAAAAATCCGTCGAATTAGAAAAAGTCAAGAACATTGACAGGGCTGGACAAGGTGGACTCAGAAACAGACACATTCAGACTATCCGACACATGCACAAACGAGAAAAAAATGCAAACAATTTTATCCCTCTTCCAGAGGTTCCACATAATACTTTTTAGAAATCACAGACCCTCACCTAAAGTCTCTGGTTCCTCGGAAACATCTCCAGGAAAAACAGATTCTGAGAAAGAAACTAGCTCTTTATTATGTCCCACTTGTCTTGGGTGCTTGAAAGAAACAAATATTTCCTCATCATCAAGTGATCGTTTCTGTACCATATTAAACTGCATAAAAGAAATAAAAAACGTTTAGATAAAATCATAAAATGCAAAAGAAACGCCTAAAAGCATTTTACACCTACGCTTCTACGTATCCAAAGGGAAGCACCAGGAGACATTTTTATACATATATACACCTAAAATTAATCAAGCACAAATGGTCTTCCAACAATTCCATGATTCTATCACTCGGATAGCAGAGGCGGTGCACCACAACACAAGTTTCATTACAATGAAAAAAAGCAGGACCTCATCCACAAATTTGTCATATCAACTTGCTTCGACTCACATAACGCATCTTTAACAGTTTAAAGCAACTAAATTAAGCACTTCCGAAACAAAGCAAACACAAACAGATACCTCAAACACGGACATTTCCGGCGAAAAATGGCTACTTCTGAAAGTCATTTATTTCCCAAACAATGACACTATAGTTCCCTCTGTCAGTTAATGTCTTAATGTGACAACGTTACACCATATGACTACAAGTCCATCAAAATTTTGACTTTCCATAAGAAGATTACAACTATAATTGATATCCTTAAAGGGCGTTGTGGGCCCAATTATGTAAAGACCCTCCACATAAAAGAGACATCACAGATAGTAAAGGAGGGCAATTTAGTAAATATGACCTGCTGCTTTATTTCTAATCAAAGGGTGCCCCTTTTAGCTAAAAAACAGGGTGCCCATATCACATCACAAAATTGAGCAAGAAAAAATGAACTTTTTAATTTATTTAGCATGCAAAAACTAATAATTTCATCATAAATAAACAAAAGAACTCGGTTTATACCTCAGAAAAAAGTCTTCGAGATATGAAGCAGATCGCTGAATTGGAAGATAGGAGCTTTTGATTTGACGCACCCAAAGGGAAAAACCGAGCTTAATCGAATCAACCTGACTTTTCCCCAACCTAATTTAACTAAACCACGAAAAGCCCCAAATTTTTGAAGACCCTAACCCTAGATCTTGAATTCTGTACGAAATCCCAGAAATTGTACCCAGATCTACCAACAAATACAGCTGATGAGCTACAAAGGAACCTCAAAGGATTGTAGGTATA
This sequence comes from Pyrus x bretschneideri, assembly GCF_019419815.1. NCBI lineage: Eukaryota > Viridiplantae > Streptophyta > Magnoliopsida > Rosales > Rosaceae > Pyrus > Pyrus x bretschneideri. The sequence goes on along the minus strand of NW_025999579.1, from coordinate 2,504,932 downwards.
CGGATCGAAACCCAGAAATCAAAAAACCTAAACGCGAAAAGAATTCAAAATAATTTACAAAATCGGAAGAAATTTACAGCGGAAGGCGAAAAAATTGCTAATCCGATAAGCGTTTTGTCAGATCTACAAACGAAGAAGAAGATCGAATATTTTCTGAAACCCTAACCCTAGAATCGAATTGGGAACACGGCTGAAGACAAAACTGGGATCGATCGAGAGCCGAGAGGACGAATTGATCGAATCTGAAATCAATTTCAGGATCGGGACAAAAAACGGAGATGGAATCGAGGCGAAGAACTGATCGAGATCGACAAAAGAGGCGGCGATTGAAGAAAAGGGGCGACGTAGGGTTCGGCTTTTTTGTAAGTGGATTGTCCGAGAAGGGAAATACCGAAAAGAGACAAGTATGGGATCGTAATTACGGAGAATACCACTCGTAGTGCGGGAAGGGAGTAGCGATAGGGATGAGGTATATGAAGGGTCGCGCGGTGATCTGGATTTTTGTAACCGCCGCTGGGTGAGTGACACGTGGCGTGTTGTTAGAGGAAAGTGGCATGAGGACAGCTAAGCTAGAGATTTGTCTCTTACTTTTTTAGGTTGCAAAATTGGGTGGATTTGATTGGTGGTTTGAATGCAATTTCCTAAGGTGACCCAATAACTTTTGCTTTTCAATTAAATTAATACAATTATGGTAATGAATGTGTTGTGATTTTGTCTTTTAGAAAAGAAAAAAAAGGATGTTTGAAATTTAAATACAAGATTAGGTTTGAGATTTTAGTTGATTAATTGTGGATTTTATGTTACAATTCACGCAAATGTTCAAACATGGTTTGTTCACGTGACTAGCTGGTCTAACGGCACATAGTTTTTACTTTGTTTGATTTATGCTGATATTAGGATGAATGTAGTGAGATTGATACCAAGTTTTTGATTTTTGCGGTTTTGTTGAGAATGAATCCTACAAACCTTCCATTGACTTATAAGTAAGTTGGGGTAATCGCTATATAACTAATTAATTTTATGGTAAAACCTCAACTTTGTTCATGATATTTGAGTAAGTTGTCCCAACTATGAAGCCAAATAGTCAAGCTCCACATTAGTTTGTTGTGTTTTCTGTGTTAGGCTTAAATTTCGCCTCATTTTTTCGTTTTGTTTTTTATTTTTTATTTTTCAACAAAAATTCAACAAAAAAGAAAATTGTTTTTTCTATTTTTGCCGAAAATGTAGGCTTCTATTTGCTGGTAGTTATTGTTTGTAAATTTGCAGATGGAGCTTTACAGCAATAGTGGAAAGCATGATGCCTTTGATCCTCATTGATCCCCACCTAACCTACTAACGCCATCGTTTGTTAAAAATTAAAAAAAAAAAGAAATTGGGATTCATAGAAATACACTTCCATTAAATGGAATCGATAATGTAAATATATCGATGTATTAAAAATTAAAAAGAAATTGGATTCGATGTTCTCATTATATTCACTTTTCCATGTTGTATCAACATATGTAACATTTTACAGTTCAAATGTGTAAGTGTAACCAAACCCTTTCATATACAAACCTGCCAAAGACTGGCAAGCACTGAAGAAAATAGTATCGAAGTGTACAATGCAACGGAATCGAGTTTGGATACGTTTTATTTTGCATCTGACAAGAGTGATCATAAATAACAAGGTCTCCCCAACGTTGTCCACCCGAAGCTACAGGAATTGCTCATCCGAATTTACAGCAACAAAGAAACTACCCTTCATTCGCATTTGAATGGATTTGACTCTCGTTAGCAACTGTCATCTGATCGGTTACCATAAAAAAAAAAGTTGAATGCAAGTCATTATGGTAAGCAAGAAGAAATACGTAGAATGGACGTGCTATTATAAACGCAAAACAACATGAAACGAGGTCTTGAAGTTGGGGAAGTCGAAGATTAACAGACATGAAAATCTCGTTTCTCAACACATAACGATCAATTTGTTTTAAGATAGCACCTGATAGGTAGTTTTTTTCCCATCAATCAGGCATAGCGGACGGCTATCACATGAACAACATAATGAGGACAGTAAAAGCTTAATGTGTAGAGGGGAATGATGAGCAATTGAGCTTGAATAAGCTTATTTTATTTGAAAAGTGTCAATTTTCATTTAAAAAATCAGCATAGTAAGCAAAACCAGAAGAGCAGTAATGAGAGGGCCACAACCAAGAATCTAAACCCGCCCAACAAATAACTCCTCTCGTTTTGCTCGTATAAATAATAGAAATTCATTGAGATTTGGGAGCAGAACTTACTGTTTCAGGAATGTCATTGCCATACGCTCAAAGATCAACACCCTCATCAAGGCCTTTCGAACTGATCATCACATTTGAGTCAATTTGTTTGTCGAACTTCTTCTTCCTCCTCGCTTCAAACTCTTGGAATCCTTCCATCTAGATTTTTATCACATGGCAAATGTTCAAATATATTGCTGAAGAAAACAGGATTGAAGTAAAACACTATATGGAAAAACGTGGCATACCTGCTGAAACTGATCCATGGAAATAGGGTTTCCATGAAGGGAAATATTCTGCAGCGCTTTACAGTCCTTCAACAGATTAGTGGGTATCTGTCAAACAAGGAATACTCCAACCTGTCATTCTTCTGTGTAGTTAAGAAAGTCAAACGAAACTTGTGATTAGTAAAAATCATACCTGCTTCACACTATTATTGTCCAAGCAAAGTGACTTTACGTGGGTAAGGTTACAAACTGATTCAGGAAGTTCTTCAATTGAATTATCTGAAAAGCAATCCAGAATCACGAAGCTGTCAGTGGTATGATAAACTTTACAGCCATATAACCACATAGAGAAGGAAAACAGTCGCATATTAAACAGACATCGGTTACATACCATTTGCTTGTAATTCTTCCAGAGAGAAGCAACTTCCGATGGATTCAGGAAGAGACTTTAATTTGTTCTTTGATAAATTTAAAAGCTTTAACTGCATCAAACAATCCATTTTTAGATCGTGGACCTTCACAAGGAACGCTAAATGTTTGATGTTCAAAAATGTAAAAGCGGAATTCAGATTCTCATTAATGCATTTTCCAATGTTTTCGCTAATTCCAAATTCCAAAATCTAAATGCTATTGATAATTAACTAAGACATAAAGCAAAACAGACAATCAGGTGGAAAATCTCAAAGCACTTACATTCCGCAAGCTTCCAATAGTCTCAGGCAAAGACTCTAATGAATTCCCAGAGATAGATAACTGCTCAAGTCTCACCAACTGTCCCACTAGAAATAGGAAACGTACATCTTGTTAGTTAGATGTCCCATGATGAAGTATTTGAAAGAAACAACAGTCCCATCCAGTTGAAGAAAAAATGGTCCCATACAATATCTTACTTAGAGAAGAAAATTACATTCATCAGGCAACGTAGTAACTCGATTTCCATCAAGTGTCATAACTTTTAGGGACACTAGTTTTGCCAGATTTATCGGCAGTCGGTCAATGAGGTTATGAGCTAATATCTGAAAAATAGAGCAAATGGAATTCAACCGTCAACTGATCATCTGAATGTATGATAGAACAATGTACATTTATATTAAACAAATTGGCTCACTTAGGGATTACTTAATTCGTGCGAACTAGTTTAGCTATTTGTTTATAAAAATAAAATAAAAAGCTTAATGGTTTCTTGTGGAAAAACAACTTTTTATTTTCATATATTTTGAATCGAATAATCTATGCAGTTCATTCACAAATCTGAAAGCACAGAATCCCACCCAACAGTCAGCTCGGGATAGTAACCTTCAATAAAAGGACCACCATTTTCATCAAAAAAATTTGTGCACTATCTATTTATCCTTATCTGTTCAATAGAGATAGTAAAAGTTGAAGTCTTAAAAAATTTATATACGACAAATTGCTCGTATAGCATGAATTTAGGAATGAGAGAAACAGTACATGTACAAAAGACAAAAATACATGATTCTTACCAGTCGCTGCAGGTTTACTAATTTGCTGATATCCACAGGAATGTCAACTGCACCCAGAATAAGAGAAGTAAACTAGATGTTCAAGTATGCCTAAGTTCTGAAAATATCGAAACCTTTGACACCAAGCCATGAAAAAAGACCATTATCGTTAAGGTTAATTCTGAAGCTTTTTGTTAAAGACAGTTAAGCGGAAATCAGATCAGATGCCTTCTAGAAAAGACTGCATCGTAAAAGTTCTTAATCATGCCTCAAGGAGAAGAGAATATTACCTATTTTATTGTGTGTTAGATCAAGAGTACGTATGGACCTGTCCAGGTCAAGAACTTCATCTGGAAATGTCTGTTCCAGAGAAAGTAACGAATCAGTACATTGCATCGAACACACGCACACACATGAAAGGAGCCAAAGCACCAGCTCTGCATTGGTTTGTATTTATTGTCTAAAATGCGTAGATGGAACCCGAAACTAGGCGTTTATGCACGATGCAGTATATATCACATTGTCAAATAACTCTCTGACTCGCTAAACCGAAAGACTAAAGAGAAACCATGTCAGATACTTCAACTGAATACACCAACAACACAAATAGAAAACATCTCCATGTAAACTTGGAGCTCTCTTTCGACTTCAATCAACATTCGAACAAGTACATATTCGAAACACCTCAATCAACAGCACCCCACACAAAAAGATTTGAACTTTATCGCATTTTCCGCATTCAATTTGTAATCACAAAACCACAAATGGAAAATGCAACTTATCAAATGAAGCAACTTCATCAAAATTAATCAATTCACTCCACCCACCTCCCCAACATTTCACACCGAATTATTCAAATTACAACAATTATAAAAAATATAACCACAAATTCAATCACGCATCCCAATAATACAACCAATATACGCGCGCGCACACACACACACGTATATATATATATATATATATATATATAGGCAGAAATTGAGAGAGAAATTGCCTTCAATTTGGAATCACGGAGGCCAACAATGCCGGTGGATCGCCACCGGGCGGCCCGACTTGCTTTCGAATCCACGTTTCTGCTTGTATTGCAACCCATCTCGTCACCACCAAATTAATCTCACAAAAATTTAATAAAAAAACAACAAAATTTCAATAAATCGATTTGTATATAAATATATATGTATATAAATTCTTAGGTTTCCCCTCTGCACGGAGAGATATGAGATTTGTGCAGAGAGGTTTAGGTGGGGGTCAAGCTCCCGAAAGCTCCGAAGCTATGGAGGCCAAGAAGATGAAGAAGAAGTCGTCATTTTCAACGACTTGTTGTACCTTTTTCTGGCACCGAAAAGACCGCGTCTTTTTCCCACGTGGCTTACGCTTATTGGGTTTCCCATGGGTTAGTGTGGTTGTTACTACAGTTGATCAAGACTTTTGATTAATGATAAAATGGAATTTAATAATTTAAATTTGTTCTTTGTAATTTTTGGCGTTTTGAGGCGGACTTCGCGCAAGTTTTTAAACGGGCGTTCGGATCAAGCTTTTCAGGTCGGCCCAAATTTGGATCATGGGTGGACTAAAATATGCAAATAAGCGTTAATTCCTTCTTGAACAACTTCAACTCAAGTGTTTTAAAAATTTTAAAATAGTTTCACAAAAAACTTATTCAATTAATTTAAAAGTATTTTCAAACAAGTCAGAATACAAACACATTTACATTGAAGGTCGAAAATTTGGCCGACTCACAGAATCCATTAAATATTATAATTTAATATCGAACCCATCGTGGACAAATCAGAGAAAGTTGAATGAAAGTTAAACAATAAAGAGGTCCAAGGCCCGTCTTATATAAAATGCACGGGACTTTCTTTCTACCCCGACCCGACTTCTTAAAAGCACTTTTCTCTTTTCTCCTCTTCCTGTCGCCGGCGTGACAGTGTTTTGAACGCTCGGCGAACAGTCCAGCTCCGCTGTTTGCAGTGACGTCGAAAGCCACCGCAACCTCCACACCGTCCCGATATTCCTTCACGTGCGAATCCCTGCATAGCCTTCTTATATAAAGTCCATCCCTTTCCCTGCCAAGCAAACAAAGGCCGGAAATTATTTGTTTAAATCGTGAGTTCTCTCGATTAATTCAAGCACCCTAGCAGGAAGCAGTAGTTAGGGTTCCAATGTGATCGTTTTTGTTTAAATTTACAATAATTGCATTGAAATTTAATTGCTTTTTAGCTTAAGCATACAAATTTTGAATTCTCTTGAATTGGTGTTAAATTGATTTAGCTCAAATGTCATGCTCTAATTTTCGACTTTTTTCCCGAATTTAATGTTTCGCCGTTGTTTTGTGTTCATGTATATTGAGAACGATTGTGTTGTCCAATGCAGTAAAAATGGGAAGCGAGAGTAATCTGAAGACGTTGGTCTCCGATAAGCTAATGGTGTTGCTCGGATACTCGGCCGCCCTGTTGTTCAGTACATTATCGGAATAAGTTAGTTGTTCTTAGTCCTTGTCCGCCTTACTGGTTAAGTTGCTTTCGATTTTGTTAATTTCAAACGGATGATAGCAGCATTGTATGCAATTTGATTTGACTAATGGAAAATACAAGCAAAATCACCAGCTGATGTGGAAGGCAAGCTTGTGGAATATGGGTTGTCTTCATCAGCTGAAACAAGTGCATTTGCTGAAGAAATCTTTTCTAGGGTGCCCCGTCAAGAATCTGGTTTGAACGTGAGTTCTTGTTCTAAATCAAATGAATGTACAAACTCAGGATTTTCGACCCCAGTTTTATCCGTCGATGAAATCATGCCTTTCCTGATTGTACTATTCTTTGTTATTTATATCTAAGCAATGTCAGAAACACGAGAGGGAAGCTGCGATGTTGGTCATGAAGCAGAAGACATATGCTTTTTTGGATGCGGATGATGACGACGACGATGATGGAGGTGGATCATCTGTTCCTGTTGTTTCAGAGTCAAGGAAACCAGATTCCCATAAGAAGCGGTTTAGGAAGAAGATTTTGAGTCAAGAAGATGACGATGATGAGGTTAAGCCTTTGAACTTTTGTAATATAGTATTCTGTTTTTGTTTCTCGGGTTAATTGCTGTTTTAACGTAGTGCAATGCTGCAGCTGATTGCACAAGAGGAGAAAAGAGAAGAGGTTTTCTTCTTTTATTTATATTTTTAAATTTGGCATAGATTCAGTATCGTAATTTGTCACTGCTTTAATTGAAAAACAAAGTTAAGTAATACTGCATGATGGAAGCAGAGATAAACTTGACTGAATTGTTATAGTTCTTCAATACTTTTTTAGACTCACGTTGTAGTCTGATTGATTATTTTGACATCTTTTTACCCGACGGTGTTATTTGCAGGTTCTCTCTCATATTATTATAAATCTCAGTACACTGAGTAGCAATTTTACGTTCATTTTTCAGTTATAGGTTTTTCCTTGTTTTTCTCTACCAGATTTTAACATTTCCTCTATTTATAATGGCATGCAGTCAGAAGAAGAAAGATTGCGTGATCAAAGAGAGAGGAAGCAATTGGAGCATAATATAAGGGACTGAGACACAACAGCAACACGAAAGGTACAAATTTCGTTCTGAGCTGATTTTCATTTCTACTTTTCTTTGGTATCAAATCACCTGGGATTGTCTCCTTGCTTCGAACTACTTCTGGCACTGCTTGTTTCCTTTCTCGTCGCTAACATCTTTTTATCTCCCTTCCAACAGTTAACAGAGAGAAAGTTGTCAAAAAAGGAAGAAGGTACTACAACTTGAGGATATAATTACGTGACACATATTTGTCAAGAAATGCATATTATGTGCTTAATGAGTGTTGGTGCAAGGGTTTCTCAAGAAGTAGGGGTCAAACTTGGGCACGAGGTATCCCAATTTCGTTGAATTGATCTTTGTTCATTATGCTAATAAGTAATAAGTTGATAACCTGAATGGATTATAAGAAAAGCTTAATGACCTGCAAAGACTTGATACTCACTCTGATTATCTGATGTTATGATGGTATGCCTATTTTGATGATATGCAGTACGTTCTGTTTACCAATTTGAAATGTTTTTTCTAGTTTCTTATCTGTTACGAAAATTTACCCAAAACCTAGAAAAAAGCAATAGAGGTAGTGGCAATCTGACCTCTTTTAACAGCAGTGGGTGCTTTTTCCAGGTTGGTTATTCCATTCGTTTTGAGGAAAAGACTGTTTTGAAATATATGACAGATGGAATGCTGTTGCGAGAATTCCTTGGTGAACCAGATCTGGCTAGCTACAGGTAAGCTAACCTAGTGGCATAATGATTGGATTTTCGTTTTTTGGCTGTCTCAATGTCTGTCTGCAATTGTTTCAGTGTGGTGATGGTGGACGAGGCCCATGAGCGAACACTCTCAACTGATATTCTATTTGGATTAGTAAAGGTAAGCAGTAAATCTTTCATGTTTTCTAGTCATTTCTGTAGAGTTATTTTTTTGAAGATCATTATTCGTCGATGTTTGGACCAAACCATCAGTGGTCCCAATTTTTATGTGACCTTTGTGCACCTTTGTGGGTGATAACTGAGTAGTTGACCATGGTTGAAGATTTAGTTTTCTTGTCTTTGCATAATTTCACGCTTTATGGATTAACTCTAGTTATATGTGTGCCAAAATTTGAGGTCATGGTTTTGTTTTTCTTTGAAAATTACTTTATAATGACGACCCTGCTGGAAGCACTTCTTAATAGACTCATAGATACCTTTGGTTTCTTCGAATATCTGATGGGTAGTGGTTTTTGTAATGGGATATTGCTTGGTTTAGACATGATCTTAAACTGCCTATTTCAAGTGCAACGCTTGATGCTGAGAAGTTACAGTGATTATTTTGATTCTGCTCCAATTTTCAAAATTCCTGGGAGACAGTATCCTGTTGAAATACATTACACGAAAGCACCAGAAGCTGATTACTTAGATGCAGCAATTGTAACTGCACTTCAAATCCATGTGACACAACTGCCTGGAGATATATTGCTGTTCCTCACTGGTCAAGAAGAAATTGAGACAGCAGAAGAAATAATGAAGACAGAACAAGGGGTCTAGGGACAAAAATTGCTGAGCTGCTTATTTGTCCCATATATGCAAACCTACCAACTGAGCTGCAATCAACAATTTTTTAGCCCACACCTGAAGGGGCAAGGAAGGTTGTCCTTGCCACAAATATTACTGAAACTTCGCTTACTATTGATGGGATCAAATATGTTATTGACCCTGGATTTGCAAGATGAAGTCCTATAATCCAAGGACTGGGATGGAGTCGTTGCTAATCACTCCCACCTCAAAGGCATCAGCAATGCAGAGGGAAGGTCGATCTGGTTGAACAGGTCCTGGAAAGTGCTACCGCTTATATACTGCCTACAATTATTACAATGATTTGGACGATAACACACTACCAGAAGTGCAGAGGACTAATCTTGCAAATGTTTTGCTTTCGCTGAAGAGCCTTCGTATTCATGACTTGTTACATTTTGATTTTATGGACCCTCCACCATCTAAAGCATTGCTAAAAGCCCTGGAACTTTTATTTGCACTAAGTGCATTAAATAAGGTAGGTGAGTTGACTAAAGTTGGTCGAAGGATGGCGGAGTTTCCACTTGACCCCATGCTATCTAAGATGATAGTTGCTTCTGATAAGTACAAGTGTTCAGACAAGATTATTTCCATTGCTGCAATGCTTTCCATTCGTAATTCAATCTTTTACCGTCCAAAGGACAAGCAAGTCCATGCGGACAATGCACGATTGAATTTTCACACAGGGAATGTAGGAGATCACATTGCATTGCTCAAGGTATTTATTGGATAGTTTTGTTTCCATATTCCCTTTAGTGAACATGTCTGATGTTCAGGCCTTTAAACCAGGACTTTGGGACTTGGGGGATGGGGGATGGGAAATGGTAAAGTTCATATTGTTAACGTTTAGTTATAATGAATTGAATGAGGTTGGTACTGATTCTCATTATAAAAGATACAAGAATCGGTGAATCAGAAACAATTAATTAAGATAAATTTTTAACTCTGTGTCAAGTAATATTTCAGTTGTTATTGACTCCATTTGTTTCTGTTTTCTTCTTGTAATCTTAGGTTCATAGCTCCTGGAAAGAGATCAATTACTCAACCCAGTGGTGTTACGAGAATTATATACAGGTAGATTTTGATATTTCACTGTTTCTCATTTTGATACCAGTTTGTGGTGACGTATAGTTGAGACCGATGCTTGTTAAAGCCTTGATGTATTTTTTATTTGCAACGTTGATACTAGTTTAGGCGTTTCCTGTTTCTTCTACGTACTGATTAACATCTTGCTTTGACTATATCAATTTACACTATATTGACTCTTGAATACTGATCAACACTTCTCTTACAGGTGAGAAGCATGAAGCGTGCTAGAGATATTAGAGACCAGCTTGAGGGACTCTTGGAGAGGGTGGAGATTGAGCTGGTTTCAAATATGAGTGATAACGAGACTATAAAGAAGGCCATTACATCTGGTAAATATGCCATTACTGTTAGCCGTAATGATTTAAAAACGAAATCCTTTTTCATTTTACATGTGTTGATTATTGAATTAAACTGTATTGGTTGCTATTTCTATCAGGCTTCTTCCCTCATTCCGCAAAGCTTCAAAAGAATGGATCTTACAGAACAGTCAAACATCTGCAGACTGTCCATATACACCCAAGCTCAGGGCTGTCACAGGTAAGGAGGAATTGCATTGTCCTTTTTGTTGCTTTCCGTATGAACTTAGTCTTTTGGATCACAATATCATCTCACTCATGCTATGTTATATTCCTAACACATTATTCCGCATCTGAACACATGTACATGATAACAATTACCGAAAATCCCTAGGATTTTGTATAATTTGGATGACCGTTAAGGGAATTTTTATGCATCTTATTGTAATTGGACGACAGATTTCATCTGATGCATTGCTTGATTATGTATTTATTTTTATTTCTTCTCAGGTGCTTCCAAGATGGGTTATATACCATGAGTTGGTACTTACGACCAAGGAATATATGAGACAGGTATCTGTCCCCTTTACCTTTCATTTGCATGATTGATATTTCGTATACGTTTGCATTACAGCTAAGCCTATAAATTAAATTGCAGGTGATGGAATTAAAGCCGGAGTGGTCAGTGGAAATTGCTCCGCATTATTACCAACTGAAGAATGTTGAAGATTGTATGATCTCTCTCTCTCTCTCTCTCTCCCTCTCTCTCTCTCTCTCTCTCTCTCTCTCTACAGCCTCATTCGTATATCTGATATCATTTGATTGTTCAAATTGCTGAATTATTTTTATCAATGGCAACTACGTCAAGGAAAATGCCTCGTGGAGAAGGGCGCGCGCAAGAAAGACTGGTGGCTTGTCGAAGCCTGTAAGTACAATTTTGTGTACTAAACTGTGTACTTTATCAAGTAGTTGACATACTAACGACTCGGGCATTTATAGAGATGGATCATTTCGTAGTCCGGGTACTTGTTTGCAGGAGAATCCGAGGATGTTCTTACAGTCAGGTTACGATTTAGTTCGAGGTAGACGAGAATGTTTTGATCACATATATATACTCTCAGGAATACCAAATACAGGTTAATCTTGTATATTCTGTATCTGATATCTGTACAAGGATTGTTATTCATTCGTTGAATTTTATTTAACTTCTTAGGACGGGTTTTGCTTTTCTTTTGAAAATTTTCGGAGCTCCTCGAGAGGAGAGAAACTTACACACAATCCGGAATGCTTGTGTTGCGGTATATCAAGTCTCGAGCCTATTATACGCCTTCATGATTTAATTTTTCTGCATGACATTTTATGACTGGTTTGATATATCGTCACTTTGCGTCCTGAGTGGATCTGTGTATGCAAGTTGTTTTCTCTTTCAACGTGACCTCTGGTTTTCTACTTCTGCCTAATTGTGGTTGACCTTTGACTTTAATTTAATTAAATTCCTGCCTAAGTTGAAGGTTCCACACAAAGTTTGTTAAGGTTCCACACAATGTGTAGACTCCTGAGATTCGGCCACTTCGCCTAATTCAAACAAATAGTGGTTATTAACCATCATGGGCGGTCCAGTGGTTGATGGATTTTAGACTCGTATTTTATAAAGCACGCTTTGAGTTTGATTCTTGTATTTCACAAGACACGCTTTGAGTTCGATTTGGCGCGTGTGTATCATACAATAGTGGCTAGTAGAAATTGAAATGTCTCTGTGAGCCTTTTCGACCTCAGAAAAATGGACTGTCATGACGATGCCACCAGTTAGTCTGTTTTTAAATAAAAAAAATATAGTGGTTACTTGCCAGAAAGAAGAAAATACTCGTCAACACATGCATGACTTATTCTAATATTTCCCACCGATATAGCCAGTCAACCTTCTTTAGTACAAGTAACACTCGTATTTGACTAATGTTAGAATCAATCGTTCACTAAATCATCGATTTACCGATCTAATAAAATTTTCTGTTTATTCTCATTAGGACCAAAGGATACAAAAAAAAAAAAAAAAGAAAGAGTAATAATGTCACACTGTCTGAGACAACAGGAAAGTAAAAACATGAGGTGAAAAGTAGAAATTCAAGGAATCACTTATGCTCCTGCAGCTGCAAGAAAATCTCCACATCTTATGCCACAGCAGGCATGTCCTTGAGCCAAGAATCCAACGGCTTCCCGATCGAATACACGACGAATCCGATCTCTCTCAGCTTCACAGCATCAACCACATTTCTCCCATCGAACAAAAATGCAGGCTTCTGCATGCTGTCGTAAATCTTCTTGTAATCGAGTGTCTTGAACTCGTCCCACTCGGTGAGAATGCAGATCCCATGAGCGCCCTTTGCTGCCTCGTAAGCATCCCAAGCGACGCTCACTTCCTTGGCCGCGGCAGGGCTCATTGGCTGCAGATGAATTGGATGGTCCCAATCAAACTTTTTCATCGAAAGATCCCTCCGAATCTGTTCCTCGGTAACCTGCAGATCATATATGCTCAAGTGCGCCTTGTCCCCCAACAGCCCGTTGCAAACATCAATGGCAGGGGTCTCCCTTGTGTCCCCGGTGTCTTTCTTGAATGCGAATCCAAGAATCGCAATCTTTTTACCTGAAACAGTGTTGAACATCGAAGAGACAACCCTGTTCACGAAGCGGCTCTTTTGGTAGTCGTTCACCTGGATCACTTGTTTCCAGTAGTCTGCAACTTCAGGAAGGCCATTGCATTCGCAGATATAGACCAAGTTGAGAATGTCCTTCTGAAAGCAAGACCCGCCAAATCCAACGCTGGCATTGAGAAATTTCGGTCCAATTCTGGTGTCCTTGCCAACAGCATGGGAAACTTCTGAGATATTTGCTCCGGTGGCCTCACAGAGAGCTGACATTGCATTCACAGACGAGATCCTCTGTGCCAGGAAGGCATTCGCGGCGAGCTTTGATAGCTCAGCTGACCACAGATTGGTTGTTATGATTCTGTCTTCCGGAACCCAATTCGCGTACACTGCCTTCAATGCCTGGATTGCCTTCTGGCCATCCGGGGTTTCCCTCCCTCCAATCAACACGCGGTCGGGCTTGAAAAGATCCTCAATTGCTGTCCCCTCGGCAAGAAACTCCGGGTTGGAGAGAATTTGGTACTTGATTCCCTTGCTATTATGTCTCAAAATCTTTTCAATCGCCTCGGCGGTTTTCACTGGGACAGTTGATTTCTCAACAACAATCTTGTCGGATTTTGAAACATCAGCGATCATTCGGGCTGCGCTTTCCCAGTATGTCAAGTCAGCAGCCTTGCCGGCTCCAAGACCCCTGGTTTTCGTTGGGGTGTTAACTGAAACGAAGATAATGTCCGCTTCCGCGACATGCTTTTCGACAGCAGTGCTGAAGAAGAGGTTCTTTCCTCTGCATTGCTTCACAGTCTCATCAAGTCCTGGCTCATAAATGGGGAGCTGGTCGCTGTTCCAGGCCGCGATTCGGGGCACGGAGATGTCTACCACTGCCACTTCGATGGCAGGGCACTTCAGTGCAATCACTGCCATTGTTGGACCCCCAACATAGCCAGCTCCAATGCAGCAGATCTTCACCATTTTTTTCTTCTGTTAGAAGCATGAAACAAAGCAATCTGTCAACAGAAAATAATGGGCGGCTTCCTCTACAAGAACAAGATTTATACTTGATACAATGGAAAATCAACAACAATTTGCTCCACCACCTTAGTTTCTTGACAAGGCGATATTATAAACTACTCTTAACTATGAGGAGGCAATTCGAACTTGGGTTCAATTGGACAGGACACATTACCTTGGCCAATTTACCTAACATAGGTATGCAAGATCTAATATATAATTTAAAAAAATTAGACCAAATCAAGAAAATAAGCAAATGGCCATGGTGGAAAGAAATAATGTCTATGTACCTTGGTGTTGATGCAGGTTCGATCCCCATCAATCCCCTCTCACCTTATATTTACCAATTTAACCCACTAACGCTACTAAATCTAAAAAATAAAAGAGAAGTATCCACAATTATAAGATGCCCAACTTTCTAGAAACTTTGAGATGGCAAGATGGTAATAAAGAATGCGATACTCTAAACTACTCTAAATTACACGTTCGGAGACTCAAACTCAGAAGCAAAGGATGGACACACTACCTTAGCCAACTACCTAATAAGATTTGACATTTAATTTGGCAAAACTTGACTAAATCTAGACAATGAAAGAACAGTGTCCACAATTTTTACATGACAAACTTGCTCAAAACTTTCTTCCATGCCAGAAAATTGTCATCGGTTGAGCATTTAAACATGCAAGAAAATGATGAAATACCTTAACCTAATTTACACAAGAAACCATGGCATTACCTTGATAAGATTTCTGTAGCCTCAAAAATTGAAGCAAGAAATAAAGAGCAGAGAGAGAGAGAGAGAGAGAGAGAGATAGAGAAAGAGAGTAGAGAGAGAGAACACAAACTACTGCAGGAAAGAAAGAGAGGAAAGAGGTGCCTAAATACCCAAAAGCACTTGTGAGATCTGCACCAATTATGTTACTTTTCACAAACCAAAGCAAAGTCAGATTAATGGAAAAGCTGGAACGGAGCATTCAACACGTTTACAAACACCATCAGTAACAAACAAGGGAAATTCAGTCCCCCCTTTTTTCCCCTCTTTCAACTCAACGAAAACTGCTTATCGAAAAAGCAGATTTCCAAGAGTACCCATGTCATTAGAACACAGATAAAAATCAAGTCAATTGAAGAAAAAAAAACAGTTTTCTGGCATAAAAACAAGGGTTGGAATCTAAGCGTCTGACCAAACAGAACCCATAGAGTAAGACTGCAACTGCGTTACAAATGGGTGATCAGAGTAAAAGCTGGACTCTACGCGTCATTGGTTCATGTGCCACCATACCAACATTAAACACCCCATGCGCCCACGAGAAATATGCACAAACAGAATCGGTTACAAACTTTTAATTGAAGAGACGTGATTTTCACTGAGAGAATGTGATTTCCGTTGTTTCTCATTTTTCAGAACATTGTTTTTAGGTAGGGTTATCCACCCACACATTTTTACCACGGGACGAATAAATTGTCAAAAATTAATAAGGGTTCGTGAGAAATAAAATTGAGTAAGAATTGCACTATTTTTGTATTTATCTTATTTCCAAAACTTGGATATAATAAATCTTAGAAACATAAATAAAAGTGTGCAAAAAGAGAAAAGAAGTATGCGAGATATGAACACGAATCAAACAATAAAAGAAGCAAAATCAAAATTTATATACGATTTATTATCTGTTCAGTAACCCTTAATTTTATTTTTATTAAAAATTTGTAGTCAGTTCTATTTCAACGCATTAACCAAAAATCAAGGCATATCAAAAACTACTAAATTCAACAAACACGTCTTGGTTGGTACGTTTCCATGGCATTTGGTCTACAAACCATTGGGGATTTAACGAATTAAACACCAAAATTTTACTAGTCACCATGGCTGGTAGTTAAAAGAGGAAGCTTCTAAGTGCAGAAAGGAAGGGTGTGTGTGCTGGTGTGGTGGAGCCCAGAGAATGTTTGAGTAAGATGAAAGCCATGGCGATTGCAATTAATATTAGCTTATATAAAATTGCAGAAAAGTGACAGACAACAACGACATTTGATTCGAAAGACAATTAACAAATGAGATTAAAGTGTTCATACCTCAGAAGATGCCCACAAATCAGCACAAAGAAAAAGAAACAAAAAAGTTTGACGACAAAGTGTGAAGTAAGATCGAACTCGATAATTATAAAACAGAAAAGAAGGAGTGCGTCAGATAGTCGACAAACTGAATTTTTTGTGTAGAGAGTGCAAAGATTATGCAACGAGAGGCAGACGAGATGTGAGTTATCGTAAGCAACAAAAGGTGTTATATACGCATCAGGATTTTGCACATTTATTTATTTACTTAATTAACAGGATTTGCGGATTAACTATTAACGCGGACAGCCCAGTTGGTAGGTACATGAATGCCATAGATTCCACGCTATACGTGGAAATGATGAAATGGTTATGAGATTGTCCATCGTTAATTATTTTGTTCATTTCGTGAAAAAATTTCGTTAAATTGAGAGTGTTTTTGTTAACCAACTCTTCCACTTGAACTGGTGATTTCTTCGATTTAATTGAGATTTTTCATATAATGACTAAAATAATTGACGGTAGATAATATAAGGGACAACTTCTATTGATTTTAAATTTCAGAAATCAAATAAAGAAATTACGTTAATCTCAAAAATCATTTTGACTAAAAATCCGTTATAATTTGTGTAGACTTGACATCACATCAAAATTAGGGGAGAAAGTTATTTATAAGTGGGACATTACGGTGACAGGAAAACACATCTTAGTTGTAGGAATGATTCTTTTAAGCAATAGTATTATTTAGACACAAAAAATTGATACACTTTTAAATAATACAACCAAAATTGTATATTTACAAGAAACTCATCTATATTAGTGTGAGTTTTGCGTATCTAGAGTCTATAGCCAACATTACTTCCATTAGATGAGGCACACAAAATAATTAAAATTTACCAGAATGTCATAAATGTGGTGGTTAACAGTTTTGACTTTATAATAATTTTGGCACATTGAGAGAGACCGTGTTAGGGGTGGGATAGGGTGGTGAGACTAAAATAAATACGGATTTATGTTTTTTGAGAGATTCATAGGGTGTGACAACAAATCCGTTAGTTTTGTGAGAGGTCTTAGGCTTGATTCTTGTCGAAGGTGAATTTGAATCAAATTATTGTTAACACATTGTGAGGCTTAGTCCACTCCCCCATCCTCTTAGTGTAGATAATACTGTTTGTTCAAAAAGAAAAAGGAATTACTCTCTTTTTCACATATTTTGTAATAATTTTATAACACCGAGTGTGCGAGTTAGACCAAAATACATGCTCTTTATAAATTTATCATCTATTTGGATGAGGGAAATACATTTAAAATTTGGACAAAAGTTCTTAAATTGAAATGACCGATTCTCTTGTTCGGATTTATAATCATAGAAATTTAGAATTTCTCTGTGAAAATAAAACTTAAAGTTTGGAGCTAACAATTCGCAACTTGAAATTTCATGTAAATAGTTGTTATTTATTAATTTCCACAAGGAAGAGTTTGTTATTTTCCATTTATCAATTGATCACATTAAATTTTGTACATAAATTTCATTATAGTTTTACTGTAGCCAAACAAGAAACTTCACAATTTTTAAGAAATTAAATTTCATTATTTCAAATTCCATAATTTTGATTTTTCTTAGCAATTTTAAATTTTCTTATCCAAACATATGGTTAAAGAATTTATGTTTCTCCAACCAATGTTACCTTTTCTTTTTTTGGTCAAACCAGTAGTACCTTATGAAGAGTTTTTTTTTTTTTTTTTCTTTAGAGAATGTATGTTGCTTTCTTCTTTTTCAGTTCTAAACAATCATGGGATATGAATATGATTTGTCTTTTGATGCATTGTTTGAAAGTCCATAAAATTTTAAGAAATTTAAATAAACTAACATGCATTGTTTAGGCTTGCAATTGATAATTTGAAATATAAATGCTATAAGTAAGTGTCAATGAGTTTTGTAAATAAAGGTTCACCTATTTCTTACTGATTTTAATTTACATTTTATTTTTCTACGAACATTCAACTAGCTATTGATTCGGTTATATTTTTCTTTTTAACTTGAATTAATAAGTAAATGTAAATAAAGAATATCTTAAAGAAAGAAAAATACTTTTAATTTTTTTTTTTTTTTAAAGAAAAAAAAAGTAGATCTAAGCTTTAAGTTTCACTCGATTTATAAGATTATATATATGGCGAAGTCATGAGGGCACTAACATGCATGTCTCTCAAATACTTTATATCACTTGCCAAAAGTCAATACTTGGATGTAGAAGATTAGAGTTGAGTATAGAATTTACTCCACTAATACAGTTTGATTAGATCCTTCACTTAAGATTATTTTGTAAAGAAGAGTGCTGTTATTTCAATCTCACTGTTATCTTTCCGCCTACTTTTTAACGAAATTTTTAATTATAAGTTTGCCTATTTGTAAAATAATCAATAAGGACCTTGAAAGATATATAATAACAATAGGTTGGGTGCGAAGAGGTAACATGAGTCCTAGACTTACATTGGACAATGAAAGGAATGGACAATATGTAAGCCGAATTGGGAAAAGAAAAACGTAAAAGATGGGGATAAAAGGAATTTTGAAACGAAAAAGTGCGGATGCCCAATTAAAGGGTAAGAAGCTAGGAACTAATGAGTATTGGATATTGATGGTAGTTATTATAGCACATAATCACACAGTACTTGAGTATTTGGAAGGTCATTCATTGATATGTAGATTATCATGGGATAAGTCTTCGTTTGTGAGGAAATAGCATTTTAATTTTTTGGAATAATAGTGGGTGGAGAAATAGCATTTCAATTTTTTAACTTTTTATGCTGGATGAGATTATAATGTGGTTAAAAAAATAAGACATTAGAATGGATTTAGCAGCTATGAAATAGAATTAAGCACTTAATTTAAGATTTGGAAGCAAGCAAAAGCATGTGCAAACATATGATGAGAAAGAGAAATACCACTTTCCACCTCCATATTGTCAAAAACCTTGAACAAGACAACAACAAAAATCTTAACATACACACATATCAAACTATAAATAAAAATAAATAACTTAATGCTTTCATGTTTAACATCATTTATTAATTAAGAGTTTCACAGTCACACCGTCATATAGTATTATTAATTTATAATTTACAAATTATATAATTTAAATTGACCGTTGACGACGTAATTGATATTTTATAAGCTTACGATAAAATATTAATAAAGACATTATATACGATAGCATGAGTAATTTAATAATACCACGTAACTGTGTGATATTCCTACAAAACTTATGATGTCAATGTAGAAAGAAAGTCTGTCGAGGACGTATAAAACAATACAAGTGCCTAGTAACATTCACTTAACCAACGTTACTTGCAAGGCAAACTACCCATCCACCCATAAAATACACCCCCAAAGCCTAATAAACAAACCTTAACCTACTCTCTCTCTCTCTCTCTCTCTCTCTAAAAAAACATGGGAGAGTCTTCAACACATATAGACCTAGCAACTTTCCTGGAAATCCCGGTCGGCAAAGAGCCACAAACCGTTACCGCGACACATGCTCACCCCCGCATGATAAGCCCTGTGTGGCGGCTGAGCCCGAGTCACAACGGCAGCACGCTATACGACTCATACGAGTTCCGAGCCGTGACTCACCAACTCAACAAGGCCATTCTAGCGTCGAAAGCTTCCTCGTCACCTCATTACATGTACTGCTTCAACTCACCTTTGTACAGGCAGGGCTTAAGTCGCATTGCCAAAGAAAGTGCCAGGACACCGAAGAGAGCGATTACTGGGGACCAAAAGCCGCCTTCTTGTGCGACTGCTGGGGGCCAAAAGCCGACCGCAAGGCCGGCGGGGCTGGTAACGAAGGGGTTTGTGGCGAGGGCGTGGAGGAAAGTGAAGCAAGGATTTGTGAAGAATAAGCAAAAGAATGAGGGTTGATTACTACTACACATGCATGCAGGTCTCCTCCCGAAGTTGTGTGCAGGTTCAATAAGCTTTTGGTCCTGGTAGAAGTCAGAACTCCAGCTTGCTCGAGTCTTTCGTGCTTCGTTGAAATCAAAGGGGTCAGCCGCTCTTCCCGGAGCACTGCACTTCCTGTTAGTAGTCATACAATTTCATACCCAACTTCAATCGGGTTCAACCCCTTGTGATATTATTTTTTCTCGAGTGAATCTCATTGTAATATATGATTTCTCAATTTCAACGTATTTTGCAAGAATCAAACTTTAAAACCTCTCATTTACTGGTGAAGAGAACTATCGTTATACTGCAATACTAAATGGCTCAATTTCGATGAACTTTTAGTCATATATGGTAGGAAGGAGACTTCCCCCACCGCTTGGTACGCCACTGCTTAATTATTAGTCTGATACACCACGGTAACCTATCAGAGTGTAGGTAAATCCTCGTATAGTAAGACACACAGTTGGTCTTTTGGCCCGATGTCAGAAAAATCGTAAAATTCCCTATTTCCATTGATGATGAACAAGGTTCATGTACAACAACGCTTCAACAAGAAGCAATCTATTAAAACCACAACAAAAATAAAGGCAAAAAAAAAATACATGTGATATGATGGTATACAACATATCAATATTAAGCAAGATACAATCAAAACTTTTCACTTTCACAAATTTTAAGCAGTTTATAGAGAGAAGTTCTTTTCTATGTCAGCTTCAGCGCCATTTCTTGAAGAAGAGCTCGCTTCTGCGCAGCGTTTATCACACTGTTGGTTTCGGCATTCTCAAGAACATCAGTGATGATGGCGGCGGCGTGACCTAGTGGTTCCTCGGCTGCCCGCTTCAACATGAATGCCTGCGCACGACATAATATGGCAAACTTATGGACAGGTTTAGCTATAAATTAGATTTTCATCGGACGAGAATTTTGAGAGAGAAAGAGACCTGGCTGTGATGGGATATAGCCAATGTACAAGGTTTTTGAAACCAAGGCTCCCCGTCAACCTGAACAGGCAATGCAGCATAGAGCTCTATCTTAATTGACTGGCCCTGTGCCAACCTTTGAGCACGGGAAAGCCCAACCTGTACCAAACAAAATGGCAGATCAGAAATATAGCACACTTTCCCAAATCTAGTGTTCACGCCAGATATAAAAACCATAATCCGTTTTCAAATTGAACCTAAAAAGCAAGACATCAATCTTATACGTAAGTATATGCATCGCACTTATAGAGAGGTAGAGCTTCCACGTATACCCAAATTACCTGAAGTTTCCCAAGGTGCCATATTCCAGAAATGCTTACAACCTCAAGTATTTTATCATGCATAGATTGTGGGTAAAAATTGTCATAATTTTCGTCTTCATTGTGCCACAGATCTACACCACCCATGTAGCTCCCAATGTTCGCTACAAGTACACCTTCTGCATCCTGAAAACGTTTGCAAAATTGTCAAGCACTGATAATTTCAAAATTAGTCAATCATAATAAATCCAGACAGCCAAATCCGAAGCAATATGATGATTTCTGAATCAATAGTCATTGTGCTGTGTGTTTATAATTAAAACTTTTCATACTCACCTCAGGGACCTCTACCTCAACTCCATCCACTTCAACTCGGACTTGCCAAGGAAAATCTACAAATGTTCTATCTATTATGCCCTTCGCGCCTTCTCGTGCATAAAGAACTTTATTCATGAACTGCAGGTAGGTAACAAACTCAACATCTTAAGAAGGACACATCAAAGTAAAATCTAAATAAAACTACTAACAAACAACGATTACAACGACAGGAACCGATTTAAAATGTGATCCACCCAGGTTGAGGTTTGATTGACTGTAATTGCTTTCTAATTTATATTGCAACCACATGTGATCTCAGACTCGAAGATGCAATAGCATCTGCACCATAGTTCCCCTATTCTTACCAACCTGTCTCATCAGTCTCATGCCTAATATAGCACAAGGGAGTTTGACTCTAAATAACTTGAATTCCATTTTTGTTAAATATTACCTGGTTATAAAACTTCTCCGGATTCTCCTCTCGTAGATTATGAATGTCCAGAGCAACCTTAGCATCACACCCAATTCCTGCAAATGAAGCAGGCCAGAGTTGGTGATTGGTGGGTGGTAAGTCATATGAGAGCTCACTCAATGTGATGAAAAACTTACACAAAAAGGCGCAGAAGTTAGTCGGAATACTCAGAATTAACTCATCGACTGACCAAATCGACATTGTTTCATCAGATGGACTGTTTTTAGAATATCAGAGAGTAAATTCTTATGCAGCAGAACAATAAGTCTAAGGTTGAGATAAATTTTGTAGGTTTTTCTTTTCTCCTTACAGAAAATATTCCAACTCACCTCATACATATTGACAGTGAGCTGTTTATACAGACTGAAAGATCTGAATAAGGAGATATGAATAAGGTAAAGATGTGAAGCCAAAAAATTGATAATTGGTCCGATACATGGGACCGAGACTTAAATTTGAGCTGAATATGTAGTTTGTGAACTGAGCTGAGCCAAAACTTTAAGTCAATAACTATGAGACATACAAACAACATGAGAACAAGAAAGATCCAGCAAAAATTCAGTATTCTACTATTACATACCAAGATAGTTGTTCAAAAACTTTGGCGATTGGAGCTGCTTCCCCTCTTGATTTACAATTGCTACCTTCCAACGATCAAGAATGGTTACTGCAGCATGCTCTATGTGGTGCAAAACTGTGCAAAGGCCTCCTTGTCTCTCCACTGAGCCCAAACCTCCTCCCCAGGACAAAACTCTAGCAAGATCATTCCCCGTTCCAGCAGGAAGAATAGCCACTGGAGGAGGAGAATCAAAATTTTGCTTTTCTATGGCATTCAAAACCCAACCAACGGTACCATCTCCCCCACACACAAGAACTCTAAAGTGCTGCACCTTTCTGAACAAATAAAGACCCACCTCTGGTCCATGTGTTGAGCTCAGCTCAAAAACCTACAGGAAACAAAAGCACATGCAACATTTAAACAAAAATATATGAAATACCACAATTACTAATAAAGTACAAGTTGATCAAACTCCGTAGACATCAATTGTGGAGATAGGCCGGCATTTAATATTGATAAATTGCAGCAATTATAATTTTCTTTTAGGGCATCCTATTCCATTAAGAGGCTAAACTTGCAGGTTTTAATATTTTTCTCACATTAGATCCCATTTGTTCATAGGCAGTTATTATCACAAAATTCAAACCTTAAATCTTACCTAAGAACCTTACTTAGTCCACATGAATATAAACGGAAAGATCTTACCTAAGAACCTTACTTAGTCCACATGAATATAAACGAAAAGAAATGCTTTTCTTTTCCACCATGGCATGTAATAACCTTACTTGACTCATTCATGTATCAACGATGGAAAATAAATTTTTTCCATCTATTCAAGATGGTAGAAGAATCAAACCTGAACAGGATTGAGAAGAGTATTTAAACGTTTTCTCAATGAATTTCCACGCTGAGCCCCACTCTTCTTGTTGATAAAAACTAGCAAGGGTCTTGCATCTGGTGATAAATCAATCAACTCATATCTTTGTTTCATACCTAAAACCTGAGACTCATCCTTCTTATTGTTTGACGTGCTCCTTTTGAAACTGGGTTTGGAATCCAACTTCTTATCTACATCATCGTCTTGGTGCTGCAGATTCACATTCACAGTACCATTACGGTTTTCCTCAACTTCATGAGAACCATTAACAGCTTGAATGGTATCAGCTGTGCTTTCTGTAGACATATCCCCAGTACTACCACTATTTCCCGTGTCAGCAGAGTTTTCATTTCCATGCTTGGACTTTTTGCTCTGGTTCCTAATAGTTGCACGTACTGAAGATGCTATTTCATTGGCTCCATGAGTAATGGTGCTCAGAAATCCACCTGAGGAAGTCTGGTTCAATTCCTTTACATGCAAAGGCGACACAATCAACCTTCTGAATGGACCTAGATCACAAATATCGCCTGTTTCATTGGACATGCCACTGTGGCAATCAACATGTACCACTCTTTGACACCACAAGCAGCACCATATTGGGGATCCGCCAAGAAAAGACCCACTACACGGTTCTTCACAATAGCTGCAGAAAGAAGTTTCATCAGGTTGATCTGTTGCCTCTGTCCAACGGACAGCCCATTGGTGCATCACGTGCTCAAACCCCATCATGGATACACACTTGCAATCCTTATGGGCACTAGACGAGCAGCTCAGATGAGCCACAGCACCACAAATGTCGCAATGGTGACTAAAACTATCTGAAGCTATCATAGGCCCAAGAGTTTGAGAAGGGCTCATGGATTTTAGGCAAACACAGCAATTCAAGTTCTTTCCACGAGATACAGATTCTAGAACCCAAGTATGGGGAGTTATAGGAACCTTGTGACGTGCCTTAGGGTTTTTCTTTGACCTGGCAATGGCTTTCATCCAACTTAGATTTATATTTCTCCTCCATTGAAAGGCGGAGTAGGCTATAGTCAAAATTCCAACTAAGGCCGCAATAAAGCAAGAGACTATGAAAAGGCGATCAGTTGGATTCTTGTTGTTCCAATAGGGCAAAAACATATCAAAGTCTCCATCATCATCCATCCTCAGTAAACTCCCTAAACCCAATTTAATTACAAATCAAACTCATACATCCTCCAATACAGTTTCATCATTCAATAACATTATCAGAAGCCTTATCATCCCAACACCCTCCTACTTACTTCATCCTTCGCAACACAGAGCCAAACCACGCTTTTGATAGGCGCTACTTATTATAACCGCTTCAACCTACTTCACAAAACAAATCAAATAAAATGTTCAAAACGCAAAACGAAATATTACTCCAAAAATTCCAACAAAGCACCTACTACCATGGATGGTTTCAAATCAAAATTCAGAGGCGACAACCAAATCAAAATTCGAGTAAACATAAAGAAATTATGCGGTTCCGGATGTAACTACACAATTCTATGATTCTATCATAATTTAGTGATAACACTACACCCACACAAAATTAGCTTATAGTAAAACACTACCGCTTTGGTTGGAAGCTTAAAAGGAACAAATTGGCAAGCTTGAGGAAAATAAACCATTCATTCGAAATTTAAATTTAAATTAATAGTCCAAACTGATAGTCCACTGCACAACTAAAAAGCCTCCATATTTCCAGACCAAGCAAACAACCCAACCTAACCGCCTAGAATAAACTTCATTTTCTATCCCCATTTCTCGGTAACCAAACAGAAAATCTAAAAACGAAATACAAATGCATACATACATTTCAATATCTAAAAAAACACACACACAAAGATATATGTACATATATGCACAGAAACATGAAGATTTCAAAAAATGAAGCATGAAAGGACTGAAAATTCTAGAAAAAGAAAACAGACTCACAGTGACGGACGGCGGAGGACGGAGGTGCGATCGCGCAGATCAGAGAAAACCCTATCTCGATCCACGCCGGGAGGCAAAATCCACAGAGTGTAGGGATCGAAGCAAAACCCAAATCCAACGAAAAGCAAATGGCTTTCTCGAATTCGAATTTTTCTTTTTTCTTTTGGATATTTTTTTCTTGAGCTCTAATTAATTAATTTTGTTCGTTTATTTATTAATTTTGTTTAAGATTCTAGAATTCGAATTTGTCGAGGTCCCACGTGGCGTAAGGAGAGGGCATGAGGTGGAGCACCATTCGTGGGACCCGACTCGGGCCGCTCGTTCACTCGGGCTGTTCGAATCCGTGACACTCGACAGCTCTATTCGGACTCGGGTCGCTTTTAGGCCGACATCGGTGTAAATTCTTTTTAACAGCTTGAATATAGGGAAAAAAATAATATTAAGATTACAACTTTAAATTAGTTTTTAATTTCTCATTAATGACTAATTTTGATTAAAGAAACAATTAATAATTCCAAACTATTAGATA
Source organism: Pyrus x bretschneideri (assembly GCF_019419815.1). Lineage (NCBI taxonomy): Eukaryota > Viridiplantae > Streptophyta > Magnoliopsida > Rosales > Rosaceae > Pyrus > Pyrus x bretschneideri. Next base: position 2,478,910 of record NW_025999579.1, on the reverse strand, counting down.
ATTAATCAAGATCACCATTTACGTTTGAAAAGTACGTTTAAAATAATTAAAAGTGCGTTTACATTTAAAAACGTTTTCAAGTCAACAGAAATTTAACAAAAAAAATACTAGAAGTACTTTTGGGTTAAGGTGCTTTTAAAAGAAGCATCTATTGTGTGCTTCTTGAAAGAAGCACTTGCACTTTTGTTAAAAATTTCAATGTGCTTCTACGAAGCACTTTTATTAAAAGTGTTTCTAAACAAAAGGGTTTTTATATAAGCAGTTCCAAGCCATCCCTAAGTTGTACTTTTGAGAGAAGCACTTCCAATTTCCAAATCCTATTCCAAGTCACTTACTAAAAACTTTTACGCGCCTCTAGAAAGACAGTTCCAATGAAAGCACTTATGAACAAAAGCACTTTATAGAGAAGCATCTCTAAATAGTGTAGGACAGTAGGAATGGGTTCAAGTAACAAAACTTAAAATTGCGAAAGCCAATTTCAACTTAGCACTTCAAAATTAAACCGAAAAACGAAGGATGCGATGTTCATCATCATAAAACTGCTAAACACAACATAACATGTCAAAATCCTTCCTATATCTGCTCACTCACTCATAGCTGCAAAAAGTTTTCTGAATTGTTTTGCATCCATAATCAAGTCTTTCAAGAAATTCTCTTAGATTGCGACAGCGATCCGTCCAGCAACTTGGTCGAGATCCCTCTGGCCATTGGATGTGATTTTCCGTCCACTGAAACACAGGAAATACAAGTAGTTTAGTCGCCAAAAACTTCATTCATGTTGTCGTTTGTAACAATGATACGATAACTCTCTACACCAAAATTCATATATGAAATCAGAGATGTGTGAAAGAAACTCACCCTTTGGCGTCAACATCAACGATGTTCATCTTCTGCAATTGCTGAAGAATGTGACGAGCAATAGCGCCACTGCTTTTACAGAAATGAGGTGGGCGACTGCCGTTCCTCTTGCTCCCTCCGTAGATCCTGCGGAAGGCACCAACACCAAGACCACCCCTCAAGTAGATTTTCCTTGCCATGGATGCTGCAAGAAAAATTGACTTTCGGATGAAGATACTCACGGTAAACAGTTTTACGAACACCAATACTAGTCGAAGGTTTTGTGGGTATGTGGAGAAAGGGTGGGAGAATTCCACATACCAGATCTAATGTAGTACCAATCAGGGTCATATGGTGCAAGCTCCTTGAATGTCGCAGTCTTCACAATGTCGGTCCAGTCAGGAAGCTCAATCTATCAGATGGTACAAGACAACACATGAGAAGAGAATCCTCATTGACAAGAGACAAACAAAGTATAACCGGAAGCGAGTGAGAGATTAGTATAAAAAAATCATTAAGCAAATGAATGACACTAAAATCATTAAGCAAAGGAACCTTCTGGCAAACACATTTCCACATTCAAAGATATCATATGACTATCGGAACTTCGGTTTTTGTTTTCCAAAATGGCATCAAGTTGTTTAGCATCCACTACTGATAGCTACAACTAAAAAGGGCTAACGAAACTGTATTTTACACACATTGAATGACATTTATGTTCACTTATGATAACTAAGAAACAAAAACTACTACAACATGCCGAATACTGGCTTCATAACAACTTAATGCTTTCGTTTCCTCGGCGCCATTCGACAGCAAAAATGGCATATCCAGTTCGGTGTTTTTTCGAAGACTCGTCATTCAATAATTGCCTTCTCCCTTCCTCTAATCAAATCACACAAACTGAAAATTATAACAGATCGAACAAAACCAAATCCAACCTCCTACTTTCGCAAATTAACACTTATTTCGGTATACAAACTAAAACAAATTCGAATGCCGCTGAACCTAAAATTTAAACCAAGTACTCAGATTATCTAAGCTTTGCAATCTGTTCATATCACAAAAGTACATCGATAATCGATCATACAATACACACACCCAGATACATACATACATATATATATGTATAAAGAGGGAGAGAGCGAGAGAGACTGACTCGGCCGGAGCGCTTCAGGTGAGCGGCGTAGGCCTTGACAAATTCATGAGGGGACACGTCCTTCACTGTTCTCGCCGTCTCCATTTTCCGATTACGTAAAGTCCTGCTTCTCCTTCTTCTGCTAGTTGCTGCGGCGGCGGCGGAGCACCTCGGAGTCTTCGGGCTTGTGCGTATGAGAGTAGCGTACGCAAGGTTTGGGATTAGGGTTTTATGTGGTTTGGCAGTTGCAGCTTATGGAGCCCAAACTAAAAGTACATGTTTAGCCCTAGCGCAATTCGTTACTCTCTCTCAAACTCTTGGATTGGGCGTCTTTCCCTTTTTTTTTTTTATATCTGGGCCCATCTAAAGGAGTTTTGCTTTTTTCGGGCCCAACCCCGAGTATTGAGGGTAAACTAAATAAGCTTAATTATAGTGAATCTCGCTCTTTTAGTCACGTGATGGCTAAAGATTCTTAATCATCTCATTCTCTTAGTCACCTGGTGACTGAGGATTTCTGGTCACCCAAGATATGATAACAAGAACTGAGATTAAACCCCTAAAAGTAAATGCTTTTATTTTCCACGCTTAATATCAAACTGGACATCCGGTGATCGATAAAATATTATTGAAACTATACTAGTGTCCCCGGAATTATGATCCAATCACATATTGCCTTATGAAAGTCACAAATAACCACCTTGAGCCCTTGGTCGATGTTTGGCATCCCACAATATATAAAGGGTGTGATAAATCGTATTATTTGTTAACATATTCAGCCCCGACACAGTTATATCGGGGCTACAAAATGAAAAAGAATGTCTTAGCATTTTGCTCAATGCACAATCTACTAGAGGTGAACCACACGTGTGTGTGTGTAAGACCTAACTGCATTAGAAAGGTGATCAACATCGTATGCGCTAGCAAGTAAAATGTGATTTAATAAATAACACTCCTAAAATAAAATTTAAAACTTCGTGTTTAGCTACATATTGGTAGGATTTCTTTTTTCATGGATTTCATGCCTCCACATAGACAAAATCCTTTCGTGAACAAGTTATCAACAAAATTTCCTCGTATTGTTGAGATTTTTTTTTTTTTATAAAAAAAAAAAACATGAACTAGTGGTCATGGTTGATTATATTTGCAACTTTTATTTTTATTTTATTTTTTAAAAAACATTGGACTAACTGGTAGCTTCGTCGTGGCAGTCACAGAGGCATTTTAGCCTCTATCTAGCCACCATCGTGTAATTTACACGTGCTAAGAATCAAACCCAAAATATGCTACGTATAATACGCATTTGAAATTCATCCAAACTACTGAGTCATTGCGTGGTGGTTTCTTTTTATTTTTAATTTATGGTTAATGTAAAACAAATTCTTGATTGACTTGGTCTCTTTTTTCAAGATACATATCCATCCCACTGAAAAGAAGAGTCAAAACCTAAACACCACTCTAGGCTCAAAATCTTCCAAGTATATATATATGCAGACACAAGAAAATGATAACACAATTAAGAGAAAAAATGGTCTTTAAAATCCAAGTTCTACTAGGATTCAATTACCACCACTACTTCCAAACGTTGCCACCTACACAATCTAGTCTATAAATATGCATCAGTATTTCAGCTCAAGTTTACTTGACTTCTTTGTGCAACACCAGAACTATTTCCTCGATCCAACAATCTCCGGATCATCATTTCTTCCAAGCTAGGTCACATATTAATTTGGTCCGCCGTCGACTAAACCGACTCCGAAATGATCATTGGCTCGAATCAGCTGCCGGTCGGATTTAGGTTTATGCCAACAGACGAAGAGTTGGTCACTCACTATCTGATGAACAAGGTGTTGTATCGGCCTGTACCAGCTGCTCAGGAAATCCGAGAGATCGATGCGGCTCAATTCTACAGCAACCATCCTAAGAATCTAGGTACGTATGTATTTATTTATGATTGTTATTGGTTCTTTTAGAATTAACAGTTTTGTTAGCTAAAGTTTATTTTTCATCGCTGGTCTCAAGTTCGGATGCGTCAGGCATTCTGTTCTTAGGTCGAATCCCTATATTAGCTAAGTGTGTGTGTATATATATGTATGTATACGAATGACATAATATATATTCTTAGAAGTGTTATAAGGTCCGATCAGATCCATGAGTTATATGTTGATCGAGGTAACTTAGTGATTAACTATTGTTGAAGCTAAGTTTAATTAGAACAAATTTTAGATTATTGTTGTTGAGAGTACGAATTTCACATTGAAAAAAATACAAAAGAGAATATGAACAAACAAAACAAAGAAAGGAATTTTTTGGAGAAAAATAGGCGAGGACTTAGTTTTTGGAAAATATATGTTCGCATATATATACCACGTATATATGAAATGAAATGCTTTAAACATAAGCTTTAATATAAAAAAATCAAATACAAACTGGACGAAAATTTTCTTTTCCATTTGAAAAAAAATGCACGAAAAGTTAACTTCTGTGAATGTGATGGACAACTTCGAGTATATATTTTCAACTTTTTTAAATTTAATGCCATATTTTAGTTACTTTGAGTTACGTTGCACTCTTTTTTAACTATGTATATGAAATATATAGCACCAAATCATAACCATAGCGAAAGCAAATTAAACAAAACTTAACTCCTTGAGTGCATGCTTGCATGGTTGTAGGGTAATGTTAGAAAGACTAAATTTTTAAATATGATTTAAAGAAGTTCAATCATTAATCGTTACATCATGCAATCTATAAAAAATGATCCAAAAATTTGATTTCCATAGCATTTTTCCGCACTGTATATTTCAATCAAATGTCATGCATTGAAGATATCTGTAGATTAAACCCTAGTTATCTATGTTCCAGTAGTATTTTTCATTTTTTTTCGAGGTTTCAACTTTTATAATTTATATGGACGAGTATATAATTTTGTATCTTCTTACTTGCATGCATGCAGTGACGTTCTCCTGCGGGGAGAGAGAGTGGTTTTTCTTCATCCATCACGGTGAAAGCGGTCATGCATCCCAAACCAGCAGAAGCAGTATTCGAGTAGTTGGAAATGGTTTAGGGTTTTGGAAACCCAAGTACGGATCAGAAACTCCCATCTGCGATGAGGATGGACATTTCTTTGCCTCCAAGATCTCTCTCACTTACTTCTCGGGAAGAAGTGCTTCGCATGCAAAGAGAACACATTGGAAATTGGTGGAGTACTATTTACATGAACATGATCACGTCGAGTCTAACACAGAAGAAAAGTACCAAGGTAAAAGACGAAATATAACCATACGTATTCTACTTTCATGGGGCACTGCAATGATTATGACTTATTTTGGTAAAAAATAAAGCCTATTTATTTTATTATATTTTATATTACGTTGTGACCAATGTGGTCAGGATCATAGAGTTCGAAAAATATACATGTGAAGATCTTCCGATAATCCTTGAATATTTGGTATGTGTACCCGCCAAGTGTTTGATGTAATACTTGCTCAACGGCAAGTTGCGTTGAGAGCACTCGACAAATTATCGATGGCACTCAGTAGGTTGTTTCGGCTTATGTCGACAGCGCAACATGGTTCGGTTGACGACAACAAGTACACCAAGTATTCGACGAAATGTCTAAACGAATAACATCATTGTAGTTTCAATGAAATTCTTAGATTTACCAGCAAGTGCATCAAAGATGCAGTCATCGATTTGCCCAAGAGGCCACAACTACCCCGAAATAAAAAAATTCATAATCATCCTGTTAAGATCGATCAAAACCAGATCATTAGAATCAGTTGCTTATTATTGTTACAAGTGATTTGATAGCGCACACTAATTCTACTACTTTTGGATGCAGTTCGGAGAAGAAAGTGGATATTGGGCCGAATGATAAGAGGAACGGATTACACTGGATTATGAGGATTTTGCAAATTTTGGAATTCTTTTATAATTTGTTCATTAAATAATAGAGAAAATACTTCAACACTTTTTCTTTAAATGTTAGAAATAAGGCTGCAGGAAGCATTTTATTAATGTAATAAGATGATTTATTTATTTCTCCTTTCATCTAGGTCCTATTTTATATATCTACAATTTTGTGAGGTATTTTTTTGCTCCATTTGTTCAATCAAGCTTTCCAAATTTTCACTCAAACTCTCCGGTCATTTTTTTTTGGGCTTTATTGCATTCGCGATTTAGCCCTGTATATTGCGCATTATCGTGAGTGTATTCAAACTATGGGTGGAAGTCGAACTCAAAAGTAGAATCACAATCGCTCCTAAATCAATAGAAGAAGCATCTGTATTATCAGATTTTGGTTTACTAAATTCCTTGTAGTACTTTGTGGGAAGGAAAATAAAGTTTTCTACTGAGTTTCAATGACAATTTCTCATTTTTATCGACTATTTCCAGTGTTTTGGGACCGCTTCCTACTTTGACGACCATTTTAGGGCTTCCTGCGCGTTGAAAGGTCTTTAGTAACGAGTTTCATTGTCACTCTCCGCTACAAAAGGTACTTTTAAGCAACGCTTCAATGATTCGTCGCTAAAAATCCGATTTAGACAACCACGGTTTTACAAAACAAACGTAACAACTGTCCCTTTCCCCGACTACCGACAGCAGACGACCAAATTTTATAAACGATCCCGGCACCTCCTCAAGACAATAAAACTTCAAACCTATAAACACTGGAAACTAATAAGCTGTATGAAAAGCATAACCACTCTGGTACAAACCACAAAACAACCAGAGAAATGAAGCCGTAGCTCACGAATAATATATATGAGTTCTGGTTTTTTTTATCAAAAATGATTCATATGATTGCATAACTCATCACTTTGGTTTATGAAATTGTTCACCGACATTCATTTTGGTCATTCTGTAAATACTCTTCGTGAAATTAAAGAAACCACCAATTCAAAGGGAGGGGTTGATTTGACAAAATTACGATCGATTTAACAGAGATTTCTAACAGAATGACCAAAATGATTGACGATGAACAATCTTAGGGACCGCTTCTATCGATTTTAAATCTCAGGGACCAAAGTGAGGAGTTATGCTAATCTTAAAGACTATTTTGGCTAAAAAACCATTAGTTTCAGAGAAGCATTCATCCATTTTCAGCGTTGGTTATGCTAAAAACCAACATCATCTTCGCATGAAAGAACATACATAATACCTAATAGCAGTCATTCATCTTTGATGTAGATTTTCTCTTCCAGATTTAATGCAGAAAACTATTTTGAAAGCTCGAAATTCATGGGATCGGCACATCAAGAGATGGCCATAGACTTTCATTTTGTTGATATCTAATGGACGATTCGGCACAAAGGGAAGAAAATTGGTTTACAGTACAAGAATAATTGGCTATAAACTATCATCCAATACAGTGAACAAAAAACAAAAGAAGAACAATATAACAGAAGGCCAGCCACACCTTCCAGACTGCTATAAGATTTGTGACAACTACAAGATTTGTGACAACTACGTCCTATCACGGTTGGGGAACTTACATAAACATCTTCTTCTCAGTTAGTTTGACATAATTCGTTGAAAAAATGCACATGAACCCGACCAAAGCAATGGTTTGATGAATATGCATTCCAATCATACATTGAGAAAACACAAACTTCCAGTTAGTTTGATATAATTCATCTCTTATTCGGAACGCTATAGCAACCAGTTTCATCATAGTAGGGCCGTAAGCCTCTAAATAGTCTCATTGAGATCGAAGGGAGCATTAGCACAAAAAAGCAACAAACAAAAGATTGACTGCACAGACCAAGACATAACTAAGACTTTCAATCGAATTGATGTAAGAAGCAGTTTAGTATCCCTTCAAATTGATGACACCAAACTTAAACAATGGTTTCCATCTAGAAAAAACATAACGATAATCAGATAAAGCGAAAACGCACAGTATTACATCTCAAGTCTCTGACGAGCAATTTCAACTCTTTTGTGTCCCCGGTCGAGCAGGTCCGAAGTAGTTGGTTACCAATCCCATAATAGCAAACCTGGTATTTGAGATAAAAAAACACAGGAAACAGGAAAGATTTCAGAACATAAACCATGACAAAATTTTAAATCCCATCACATCCATTCGAGAATAATAAAATAAACCCATAAATTATGGTGAATACAAGGAGCACTTAAGCCTAACGGAGCGTCTGTTTAGAAATGCTTCTCTAGGAAGCACTTCTGATCATAAGCGATTTTACTGAAACCGCTTTTATTAGATGCAATGCAAGTAAATTTTTTTGATAAAAATCCAAGTGGTTCGTGAAGTAGGTGCTTCTTCTAGAGAGCACTTCTGGTCTAGGTGTTCTAACTCAAAAAGCAGTTAACTTTTACTGAACAACATTGTCAGAAGCACTTATGTTTATCTGAAAAACTATTTAGCTTCCAAATCTCGAAAAATGTTGTTGTAAACACACTACTTTCATGTCCGAATCCCAAATGCTTTGGTAAATTCGTAAATCATGCACAAATTTGGAAATTTACTAAAGTAATTCAGTAAAAAGTAAATTGGGAACTTACATCATGGCCATGGAGATCTGTTTGAGGTCGTTCTCGATGTTCTTCATGTTCACCAGCGATTGAGCGCAGAATATGATCGCAACCCAAGAGCACAACTTGTACTGCAAATTCATAATTCAAATAATTAATCACACTTCAAATATTAGCAAATTCCAATTAAAAGTAGCAAATCTGCAATCGAGAGAGAGTACGGACGCGGAACATGACGCCGGCGAGGCCGAAGACGACGGCGATCAGACCGGAATAATCCACTGGAAGATCTTGCGGCGCCACCGCGGACGGCACGTAGCGCTTCGCCGCCGAGGGCTGGCGCGGGTCGTTCACCGTCGATGACATCTCTCTTTTCTCTCTCGGGCGAGTGTTCCGATGGATCTCTAGCTCTCGCGCGAGTTTTGGAACGTTGGATGTGAAGAGGAAAACAAGGAGTTAAATTATTAGGTCGTCTATGGTTTTTGTGTAATTGTATGTAGCCCAAAAGTAAAGAAAAACAGAGTTTACTCCTACAAGGCCTAAAAAAAAATATGAGAACTTTAACGAAAAATTCTTTGTACTGTTTATTTTAACGAAAAATCATATTTTTATATTAAAAAATCAATCCTTGTACTATTCGCTTTACTTTTTATTTTATCATTATCGTTAAACTCAAAGTTTTCAAACCTTTTTCATTAGTTTTCTTAAAAGTTTTGAATTGAAGATTAACCAAAATTGAACTGAATTGAGGAGAAATTCGAATTTTTATTAAAGTTATTTTCTATACGGAATTGGAGAACAAATAAATTGTTTCATATAAGTTTAGGAATCACATAAATCGTAAGAAATCAATTTTATTTTGTTTTATATGAATTATTTTATATGCAAACTAGGTTAAATGAGTTAGTAAATTAGAATTTTAGCAATGAATAGAATCTTACATTGAGTATATAACAAAATAATATACAATTTCATTTTTGTCGAAACAAAGTAATATACAATTATTAAGTGAGAGTTTTTAACCTGACATTACTAAGGCCTTTTATAATAAAATTGAACACTTAATAAGTGGTTAAGTTAAAACAATATCGGTGATGTTGGTGATGGATCATATTGGTATGCAAGTTTATCATAGTATCATATTAGTTTATTCTTTCAACAAGTCCTAAATCAGATAGCTTGGATTACTGAGACGTTTTGTGATAAAATAAAATATTTAGTAATAGGTGATTAAGTTGAGACAATATTAATATGTTGATGCAGACTTATTAAAGAAAAAACAGCTTCTCCTCCAAGGGTAGAATTGACATTAAAATGATCCATACAATTACCAATTTATCCTCCTTTCGCAGCTGTTCTTCTGTTCTTCACCCGCCCAATTCGCTATAGCAATGGCAGACCTAGCTGCTCTTGCTCATCCTTCTTCTTCTCCTTATTCTCCAAACCCAGCAAACCCAACTCCCCAAAACCCAAGCCGAAACCCTTTACCGTTACCATTAACAACATCGGCGGTGAGGCAATGGAGACCCGCCGCGCAGACAATGGCGCAGCCACCTACAAGGTTAAGGTGAGCTGTAGCCAGGGAGGTTTTCTGTAAGGGTAGTGCTATCTATACATTCATTTTTACTTCTTACACACCTCTCTTAATTGCCGGTTGTTCGGATCGAATGAATTGAAGATGATCACTAACAAAATATTAATAAGGGTATGTTGGAAGCAAAATGGGTTTGTGAATAGATCTATTCTTTTGTAAAATCATGCTTATAGCCTACTCAATTTCAATACAAAATATTATTTAATGTATATTTAGTAGAGGAGAGGTAGTAAATAATACGTTTTTTTGCTAAAAATTATAAATTAGTTCTATCTTCAGTCCCCCTTTATTCTATTCTTTAAAGAAAAAGATCATTTATCCTATGTAATTTAGCTTCTGTGCTTCTTACTCAAGAAAAGATTAATAAAGTTCTTTAAATACACAATTAAATCCCTATCTCCACAATTCTTGACTTTCCGTTGCAATTTTCCAATGGATGTCACCTTTGGCACGTTTTTAATCTCTTTATTTACTTATTCTTGATTTAATTAGTAGGTTAATTATTTATATGATCCTTGAATTTATTGGTTAAGATTATGATTTTGAGAATAATTTATATTCTATTGTTGTTCTTTTATATTGATTTTTATATAATTTTATATAAGCAAAAAAATAAACATTTAATTTTATGGTAGTATTTTCAGCTAGCCCACCCAAGAAAAAAATCTTCGCTCCGCCCTTGCCTGTATGCAGCGTTTGCTTGTGGCGGAGTTACTATCTGTTAGTTGCAAAGTTCCAGCAGTAGACACTTCGCTTTGGTCGGATGAGCTTTATCCCGGAGAATTTGGTGATTTGAGTATCTGCAACTTATATTCTGAGGAAACTTGTAAGCCATTTTATCCAAGATTGGATGATCAGCAACCTAATATGCCAGCTACACAATGTAACCAGCAGCCAGTTTATTCAAAGCATTTTAGACTTTTTTTTACAATACTTTTCGCCGTTGCATACTATCAAAGATGTTTCTTGAACCGCAAAACTGTACAAATTTTTTTATTTTAGAGGCTTAATTAGTTTCTTCTTTTCAGAAGGGTGGATGAAATATATGCCGAAGTCGGGAAGGAAATGCATGTCAAGCTCTCATGAGCTGCTGCTATGGGTGAAGATTTGATGCTCCTCCAAAGCGTCCGCTATTACTTGCAATCAAAGAAATATTCTTGAGGAATACTCAAGAAGCTCAATTCTGCGAGTCTCGGTGCCCTCCAAAGACCAATGGAAAAGAAAGAACGGGCTTTACGATGGAAGTCAGTGCAGATCGAATGCAATACCACCAATCCTTGGCGTAATAGTTTATCGATCCAATGGCTGAAAACTGATAGTAGTGAGATTTTGCAACTTTGCTGGTCTTTGTTTGATTTTAACACACCCTGTGCTTCGAGTTTTATTCCGTTTTTCGCTAGGAATTGTCTGAGAACCAGTGTTCAGATTGCCGCACTGCATTTTTCAGTCGAATGTAGCTTCTTTTTTCAGGCTAATGGCCGTTATAGGTGAAGGAATTTGTTGAACATAACAATTCATAGTGCACAAACTACTTCGTCATTGGTCATGGTTCGGAGCTCCGACAACCGACGGTAGCCATGAATTCCTAAAACATGCTCCAAGCAATGCGCATCTTTTTCTTTATCCTCCATGCAGTGCCCAAGTCAAAGCAACATATATTTGGTAATGTCGGAATACATCAAAACATGAGAGACATTACGAGATGCATGTTCGAAAACGTATATCCCTCGAAAAATCTCAAAACCCGTCATCCAAAGCCTAATATTCAGCTAGAAGCTAAGATAAAAAGGAACTTCAACGAAAAGTCTTTGATACTGTTTACTTAAATGAAAAATCACATTTTTACACTAAAAATTCAATCCTGGTACTATTCACTTTATCTTTTATTTTGTCATTTTCGTTAAAACTCAAAATTTTCAAGTTCTTTTCATTAGTTTTTCTAAGATACACAAGGTACACTGAAAGTTATGTAGCCATTCAACTACTCATTTAAGAATCCTTCCGGGCTACAATGAGTCATTCGACATTGCGGAATAACAAATGCTTAACACATAAACGACTACAAGAAGTACAAGAGGGAACAGCATCAACTCAGCAAACAAGGTACTTTGCCTACAGCATTTTCAGAAATGACAACGTCCTTAAATTTGAGAACACTTACGAAATGACAAAAGGAAGTAAAACATCTAGCAAAGAGGGGCCATATTAGCAAAGGGTCACACTCCCGTTTTCTTCCACCGCACTCCTGCCCTTGTTTCTTTCCCTGATTCTCATTTCATTTATTCAATCTAGAGGGTAGAACCGTAGGAAGGCGTGCATGGGGAGAAAATGGGAGTTCGAAAATCAGCCATGAAAGTAAAACAAAAGCCGCAACCAACATAATGCATGCAGTACTCAAAGCTAACAACGACTTCATGTAATTTTTTGATTCTCAAACTAGTGGCACACGAACAGGCAGCAGAATTTAAACTACCCCATTTTATCAAGCCTTCTGTGGACGTCATAAACTACCCAGACTTCTACACAACCAAACCAAAATCAAGGCAAAATTTCTCTTATAACTTATTTCAGAACTTAATACCAAAGTCCCTCTTCTCGTAAATCCCAGTTGCAAAACCTCAACCAATGGATTTCCCATGCTTAAGATTATGAACGAGAATACATGATTACATAAATTATTGAAGTGTGTACAATTTTGAGTAAAGGGACTGCGGTTCTATCCTCCCCCCTTAGCCAAAAAATTGATGGGGCATCACAGTTCCTTTCTAAACTTTCGGAGTATACAGAGACCATCTTATATTTCTTAAAAATGGCATCAATGGCCCATGGTGAAAAGAACTAAAAGTCGCCTTTGCTTTTAAAGGAGACAATCTAGAGTTCATTCTTCTCCTACATTCCGATTTGTGTGACTGCTGTTGCGAGCCATGTCCCATTAAATAAGTTGAAAGATAATGGACACGGGGATCACAAGGGAAGTGGAGATAAATGGCTGAGGAGGGAAAAATAATAAATTAATAATCAAAGTGAAAGACATTGTACCCTGTCTGGCAGATTTCTAGGCACTCGATGTCCAGTAACATATTTTTGGGGGCAGGATTTTTGAGCATCAGAAGACGATGAGGCCTCCGGCCCCTCACCTTGTGCCCGCCCGTGAAACCTAGCAAAACGATTGATGACAGAAAACTTCTCAAGATCCTGGCTTTCCACTCTCAAGTCTAAGATTGAGCTTTTCTTGTCCAGTCTGCATCAGTGGAAGAATTACACCAGAGTGAGTGTGAGAAAGAAAGGGAGAGAAAGAGAACATACATAAGAACAATAAGATGACAAGAAATAAGTATCTTAGAAATTAAAGTTAACTACAATGTGAAAACTAGTAATCAGAAACAGTGGTGTGAACAGTGAAGGAAAGGAGACGGTTGTGGAGGCTACCTCAACAAATCATTTTCCAGACTCCTTGCTTTATCAATACAGTCTTCCACAACTTTTGAGTAGTATTGATTGCTGACTTTCTCCCGTGTTCTAAGCTTCTCGGGAAAACTATAAATCATATAATGAAGACTGAATGTTAGCACGCAATGAATAATGCAAATTCCACCAATCATCAATCCATTGCCTTAAAAGGAAAATTTTACACAAATTTCAGACAACTCTTACAGGTTTACACTGTCAGAAGGCAATGGAGTTTGAGCATCACTTCCGGAGCAGGATATTGCACTGCAAGCATCACCCAGAGATAATCTACATGCAAAGTAAGCCACACTCTCATAGCATGAGCTAGCATCTGCAGAAAGAACTGCTGCAGAAGGAGGGTGAAGCAGTTGCTGCATAAGCTGTGTAGTCAAGACTAGCCTTCTTTTGGACCTAAGTATTGGCGGTCCATCTTCAGTTATTTCAGTTTCATCTTCCACCTGTCAAACCAACATGAAGCAATTAGAAATTAGACCGCTCAAAAAGAATTACTGTATATCAAGGCTTAATTGTGAGATTGGTGGTTGAACTTGAAACGAACCTTCTCAACCAGTCGGTTTGTTGAGCGAGCCCAGTCTGCTTCAGCTGCACTGTACGTATAAACCTTCTATATGTTAGAAATTCATAAAAGAAATAAAAATTAATATTTTCTTCTGTGAAAAATAAAAATAACAAAGAACTAAAGTTAAATGGAGCATCTTTCACTATCGAGCAGAGGGTCAAGCAACCCACCTGATACTCAGAAGCCTTTTGGGGAACTCGGTCAGCTCTTTATGCCAAGGTGAAAGTTCAGATGTAGCACTTTTACGCTTCATCGGTCGCTCAACAATTAAACCTTGATCAGCTACATCAGAATGTGATACATGAGGTGAAGGTGATTGCTCACTGGGAGTAGGTATGGGAACTGAACTCTGCAGGGTGGTAACAAGCTTACTAGCATCAGAAGCGGCACTAGCTTGCTCCATTGATTCCCGAGTATGCAGATCATCACCTGCCCTTCCAACAACTGAAGGTTGTCCCATAGCCTTCATGGTGGTTCTCAGTGTATCATGCATTGCAAACACTTGCCCATTCTTAAAGGTTCCATACTGTTCAAACCAGGATGGTGCCATCTGGGGGCTAACTTGAGACTGTTCACCTCTAAGAGAATATGCATTACTACTAGTAGAGAAATTCTGGGAGTTCTGGCGATTTAAAGCAAACATATCCTGACTAGATGCATTTGAATTTCGAGTATCCCCAAGCTTGGATGTAAAGCTAAGCATGTTAGGATCTTTAGAGGGAACTAAAGTATGATCAGCTGATGAATCTCTAACCATACTATTATATCCATAAGGTAATTGTGATCCTCCCAGGGGACCCACCTGCTGAGTCTCCACACCTGAATCTGCACCCTTCAACCTCTTCACACTCCGATCACTTCCATCAACGTCTGTAGTTTTCATAGCCTGCACTTGGTCCGGCAAGGAATAACTTTGATGCAAACTGTTATTTGGCCTTAAAGAGCGACCAAAAGCTTCAATATCTCTCTGGGTAGCAACAGAGCTTGAAAAGTTATTTGCAATCGATTCTTTTCCCTGAGAGACATTGATATTTTGGGCATTCTGAATGTTCTCAGGTGACGCTTGTTGCCCGGTACTTTCTTTGGATTTTTGCTCTTTCCCAACAAAGCTTTGCATGTTGGAAGAATATGCACCAAAGGCAGACGAGCCATTCCCTCTTTCCTGGGTATCTTGCTCATTGAGCTTTGGTGATTCAGCATTTGCTAAAGGTTGCTGAAATGGAACATTGGTCCATACATTAGTCAATACTTTAGAAACGGCACCTTGACAGGACATACCGGATACAACAGAAGGCTGAGAGCCTGGCAGAACATCTGATTTGGGGATTTTGCGGGCAGCAACTCGTAAACCGGATTGATCAGTGACATTCAGTAGGGATGCCTCTGCAGAAGCAGAGGCAAGGTTATTCTGTGAAGTACTTCCAGACAAATCTAGCACTGATTGCAGGGCAGATTGGCTAGTTTGAGATGTGTCACGAGAATCACCCATCTGTTTCGGTCGGAAAGCATGCCTATCAAAAGGTATGTTCTCAGACTGGCTTGCTGCTGCTTGTCCACTTGAACCTGACATGTGCTGTTTTTCTAGTTGACTTCTTGAAAGAGGAAAACCAGATTTGAAAGCTGCAGAAAAACTTCCCTGAATATTGTACTGTGAAGCCTTACTCCCTGTCTGTCCTGAGGTACCAGAGAGATTATTTCTAAATTCACCTTGAGATGCTTCACGAGAAGAAGGCAAGGACTGGGCAGATGCTGCCGAGGCCAACCATGTATGACCCTTCTCTCCTATCTCAGAATGGACAGGGGATGAACTGACAACTGCTTGTGAAGAGAACTGAGAAGATGAGGTATGATCTGTAATTGGAGTACGTTGAGATGGAGGAGCCAGCTGTAAACCGAAACCTTGAGAAACAGATGACTGATTTCGCTGCATGTGACCTACAGATCCTTCAGAAGTTTCCACTTCAGGCATCTCCAACGATGTATTCTGATCCGAAGAGCTGAAGTGTGTAGCATTGCCACCCTCCCTTGGTTGGTCCACCTTGTGAAGTAGCTCAAGCATATGTTGACTGCAAGGAATTGAAAATATTAAAGCGTCATCTCATCAAGCAAGTCTATCTATATATGAATTGTACACATGCAGTGGAAAATATTAATTCAACTAAAGCAAAAATATGAATTGTAGCAAAGATAAAAATTATTCAACTACCTTGATGGCGCAGCCTTGATTGGGGCATTACTTCCAGTGAATCTGTCAAAGGGAGTAGATGTGCTTGGTACAAAACCTGGAAGCGTATTTTTGGAAGGTGTCTCATCTAAACGTATTGTGTCACCCTGACAACCAGGTAAACGCACAAGTGGGTAGAAAACGTCAACTAAACCTTAATTTTAAAATTACGATAGACAGAAAAACAAATAAGAATAAAGCAAAAATATTTAGATGAATCAAGAAAATCAAAACGAAAAATTGTGGCATCAATCTCAAATATAAAAAAATAAAAAAAAACAATTGATCACCTTCTCGATTTCCATAGAACGTCTATCAGTGTGACCAATAAATTTTGACTGCCGAAAACTCCCTTGGTCACGACTTTTAAAACCTGTAGGTACATTCTGGGACATAGCTTGCGATTGTGTCACATGTTTTTTTCCATAAGATGGTTCAACTTCAACATCCACATCCCCCATTGGATGATACTGAAACTTGCGAGTTGCAGGGGGTCTTTGAGCAGCATTACTAGATGATTTTTGTTTGCTTCCAAGAAAAGCAAATGAATCACCGGCATCTGAGGCAACGTTTTCCTTCAAACCACCAATTGGAGCGGGGTGGTGTGCATTAGAGAAAAAAGTATCAGTCGAATTCTCTTTTCTATTCACATTCTCGATATCATGCATCTCAACTGCTCTTTTGTCTAAGCCATTGTTCCCTGATGATTCCAAGATTAGACGATTCTTATCCAGATGATGCTGGTTTTTCCTCAAAACCTCGTTTCCCTGAGGGTTCACTTGAGAATCAACTGATTTCCAGAATTCATGATTGTCTGCAAGTTGTTTCTGGCTTTCGTGGTTGGCTCTTGCACTGCTGGAATTTGATTTCCCTATATTGTTTGTGCTTGAACCCTCTCTATTCATCAATGGACCTCCAACGGGATATTTTGCATGTTCCATTTCAGAATTTGAGTTCAGAACAGAATCCGTCTTCCATATACCAGCAGCATGGCTCATTTCCTCATGCATGCCTCTCTTACGATCACCGCCTGGTATTGATCGTGATAAAATTTGATTCCCATGATTTTTGAGATTATTACCCATATCTGTTGGCATAGATTCCATAATTTTCCTACCATTTAACATATTAAATGGCTGCCCATCATCATTATTTGACGAAATGCTTTGTTGACAGTTCCACGAACCTGAAATGCTATTTCCATTTATTTCTGTACCAGATAAATGACTACTATTTCCATAATTATGACTACCTTCCACAGGTGGCTTTTGTAGAGAACTGTTATCCAACCATTTACTTCCTTGTTCAGGAACCTGTTGAACAAATCTCTGAGGAGAATGATTCTGAAAGACCTCACCTCGTTCATGCGAAGTTTTAGGTCCTGGTTGCTGAAAAAAACTAGTAGTCGTATTCACCCTATGGGCATCAGTAGATTGTGGAGGAGCTCTAGAATTCAAGTCGGAGGAAGAGTGCAAGTTGTTACCAGCCCAATCAGATTGTTGTTTGCGAGTATCACCAACACTTGAGCGCTGCTGATTCACAATTGGAGGTTGTTGATATCCAAAACTTGGAGGACACCACTCTTCCTGTAGCCCTATATCAGCACTAGAAGTTTCTGCTACTGCAGATTGCATAAGAGCACTCCAACTCCCGCTTTGCAGAGAAGGAAGTCCTCCAAAAACTTCCGTACCATCCAACACACTGGAACCTCCCATTCCCACATCTGTGCTCCTGCCAAAGGCATCCCACAGATTGTCATCTGAACCAAACAAAATCTTTTCCTCAGTTGGATCTAGTGTAGCCACGCTCTGTCCGGATGCAACTTGTGTGACTGCTTTCTCTTGTGATGGTTCTGACAATCCAACTAGTTGTGGCCTCCCTTGGAATTCTTCCAGAGGTTCATTTCTTTGATGGGGATTTCCTTGATTCAAGTTCTCTAAATTAAACCCACTATTCAAACCTTCAGCAGCAGTAGGCCCAAGCACACTCCTGCCTTGAAAATCCTGTCTAGAAACCCGGGGTCCATCTTGCATGCTAACCTGATCTGGAAATGCAGAATATTGATTACCTGGAAACGAATTGTTACTTGCCGACATCTGATGCATTGCCGATCTGTCCATTTGAACATGAGGATATGAACCCATTGAGCCACTTGTGCTAGTAACTGGAACCCCGTATAGAGATTGATCAGCATGTTGAGGAACAAAACCCATCAAGTGTAGTGTGTGGGCTTGTTCAGGGGGCAATACATGTCCACTAGATGCAGCCTGAAGAACAGGAGAAGCACCACGCTGCAGCCAGTTTGTGTTACCTGCCACAAGATCAGGTGGCCATTGATTGTTCGATGGCTCATTGATCGGAACACCATTGATCAGAGCTGATGAGTGGTTACCAGCAGCCTGTTTTGTAATGGAGGAAGCCTGATTTGCAAGAACCTGTTGCCTTTCTAGTTGCTGAAGTTGTTGCTGCCTTTGAAATTCTTGAATTTGTGTGAACATAACCTGTCGCTGCAACTGCTGCATGTCACTCATCCCCGATTGTTGCCTAGGCAAAGACTGCATCGTGCTGGGATGTGGACCACTCATGTGCTGTTGACCACCAAAAAAATCAAAACCAATGGGGGATTCTGAAGCTTCTAATCTCATCGAATTATTCTTCTGCTCAGGGCCACTTCCTCTCTGTGATTCATGTGCCGGCAAGCCTCTAGATGTTAAAGTTTGCCGATCAGGTTCTGAATCCACTCCCAAAAAGTTAGCTTCATTCTGCCTTGCTTTAAACATCTGGTGCCCATGCACATAGCCATTCAGGTTTGCCTGTTGATTTTGATACTGAGCTCTGCCAAACTCGGGCCTCACATTTGATTGCATAAAATTCAAACCATGAGGCACATGAAAAGACTGACCACCATGCCCTCTCTCCGAATCTGCTCATAATAAAAGAACAGAGATGTTTAGAAACAGGTGATGGCTCAGGCAACACAAAAACCATTACAACCTTAAAGTAATCTAGAAGTTAGTTTAATAGTACCTGGTTGCTGTACATTATAATTCTTTAAACTTGAATTAACAGGAGCTCCACTTTGTCTCTGGGCCCCAACCCACAGGTTGTTACTAAGACCTGGCCAGTTCCCATCAACAGCCTGAGGATGATGCTGACCCTGTGACAAGTTCTCTTGGCCAAAGAAGTTATGGACCCTGTCTCCAACTTCGTTTCCAGGCATAGATAATCCAGCCACAAATTTGCAGCAGCTAAAGGTCTTATGAGAAAATAACTACCTACGAAAAATATGAATAGAGTTCAGAGCTACCATATTCCGACAATTTTAAGATACCAGAAAATCATATGAAGTTCGACCAAACAAAATTCCATTCAGAAACACACCTTTTTCCGGTATAATTTAGTGCCAATCCAACTGCCATGTTCCCAGCCCAAACTACTTATCCTGCATATAACCATGTGACGGTAAGTTATACATCAAGTAGATCATGTATTAGAGGCAGAATTACAGCCATCAGATATAACCATCATGATAATTCCTGTTATCCACATTCAAACTATTGATATTCATCCTGAAACAACGGAGGAATAAAAATTTCCCACAATCAAAATATGTAAAACTGATATTTGGTAGATCTCTCACTCATATGGTTTGATTAAGTTGCACTATAGGACTGCAATATATGGCCTCATTTCAGAATATTCTATTACCATGTGCATGTATATTCACATTGAGAAAACTCGGGTTCAATTCCACAACAGGTCCATAAGGTTTGCTCATTACATTACATTCCAACAAAGATTGGACAATTTAACAAACCATACAATGCGAGTGTAGGTCAATAAAGTTCACACGCTCTCAGGTAAATTTAATGGTGGGGAATTGGACTGCTGTCCAGCAATGAGTTCAACCCTAAATGCAAATAACACAAACGGTATATCCTACAATAACACATCCAAGCATTAACTAAAATTACAGACATTCCCATAGAAACAAGTCATACAAACAAGCGAAATGGAATATACAATCGACAGTGTTCCCTGCATTCTCAAGTGCCTCACTCAAAAAAAATGGTCGAGTGGGGAAAACAGGAGGCAATCAGATATGTGCAATTCATCAACCCAACCCACATCTGACACAATAACCTTTTGCTCAAATTGGCTGCCTAAAATGCAAGTAACAGGAAAAAGCACGAAACTTAACGGAATTTTAATCATGTGAAGCCACACTAAACCAATCCAGCCAAATTGTTTCGTTTCCGAAATCAAAAATCCAAAAGTAACAGAAAGTTATAAAATTTGAGCTGCCAATTCTTTCCTTTCCGGTCCATTTATGAGCAATCAAAAGGAATGCTAAAGCCACATTTATAGCAAAAACACACAAGATCGAAAACAAAGCAGCGACACTTCAACTGTACAAGCAGCGACGGACCTGCCCAGCCATGGCACGCCAAAACCCTAGCTTAGATTTGAATTACCAGCAGAGATGGTCCGAGCGGAGAGAAAATTAGGGTTTTTTTAATTTAAAAAAAAGGGAAACTCACAGTGACGCTGCGAAGCCGCCATTGGAGCTGGAAGCTGATCCTCCGAGACTGTCAGACTGAGAAGCGTTAGGGCTCGAATCGGAAAGAGAGAGGAATGTGCGTCTTTGAGCTTCAGATAGGGAGAGAGAGAGAGAGAGATAGAAAGTGATCGAAATAGTGCGAAATTTTCAACGAACTGAGAAACAAAACCGAGGTTCGGAACCGAAGCTGAGGTTCGTTGGCCAAAGCTAGGTGGTTGGGATCCGAAGCTAAGGTTGGGAAAAGGGAGGCGTTTTGGCGAAGGCTTCGGGTGGGTTTTTCCGAATAATTGTTGCGGGTAGAGGGAGAGTTAGGTAATCCTGCAATTAAATTGTGCCACGTGGAACTATTGTTTGTGGAGCCCGCAATAATTTGAAAATTCGGGCCAAAAAGAAAGAGAAAATCTTTACATCCCCTTTTTGTTGATATTTTAACATAAATATCTTAAAAGGATCAGAAAAAAATCCAAACAAAAATTCCATACTCTATTATTTTGGAGGGCAGATTGTCTGCGCTTCTGTTTGGGTATCATTTTCATCCTTTTTTATTTTATATGGTTAAATCGCGTCAATATTTTATATTAATTTTTTAATAAAGATAATAAAACAAAAAATAATAAGAATATAAAATATTGACATAATTTAACCGTGACCGCGGAAATAGGAGAGGATGGAAAGGGCATCCAAACAGGTGAACAGGAGGGCATACAATCTGCCTCCATTATTTAGGGCTAGAGTAGAAGTACTTTAAGTGTTTCAGAAGCACTTTGAAGTGCTTACTGCAAAATGCATATTTTAAGTATTTTTTCAAGATTCCCTTGTATTTTTATTAAAGATTAGTTTCAAATATATTTTTACATAAAACACTTTCAGCCATTTTAAAAGCAGTTGCAAACGACCATTACACATTCAATTTGATTTTCGCTTTCCTGCCTTAGGAGTGAAATATCTATAAATCTCATTTAAGACAATGTTAGTAAAAACATATTTTCTTTAGATTTTTTTTTTATTGTTAGATTTGGTTATATTCTATATTAGTCATTGAATTTAGTGTTTTTAAAAATATAAAGTTAAATAAGTTTGAATCTAAACAATTGGATCAATCCACGATCTAATAATTAAAATAGTCAGGTTCAAATAGAGTTGTTGGGCTCCTTTTGGATGGCCGACATTCTCATCAAGGGCATGCCGCACTTCCAGCCCTTGCACGTCTCGCGCATTAGGCAAGTAACCTTCTTGCGGCTTCCACGTTTCTGGGTGCGTCCGCATGCATAAGGTCGGACATCCTTTTAACCTTGGCCTGAATTCTAGGTTTTGCCCAAATTTTAGGTATTAACCTACACGTATTCTATGCCCAACTATTGAAGAATGATTAGGTTAGTTTAAAACCTAAACTTTGGTGCGCCAACCTTTTAAGTCTAGTATGAGTTACATTTGACCAAATTTGGGGTTGAACCCTTTTAACTTTGGTATGAGTTAAATTTGACCAAATTTGGGGTTGAACCCAAAAGTTTTTAGCCGAATCATCAGAGAAAGATTGAGTTAGTTTAAATCAAGGGTTGAAAATTGTCTAAAAGAAATATCTCATACAGTAATTTACTATTTTAACGGGAAATTAGTTTTTACTTTATAGATAAAATTGTGATTTTTATTAAATTTGGGTTTAAACGCAGACAACGAAATCAGTGGGTGCTGCAGAACTGATCCGCGGCCAAGTGAAAATCCCCGAGAGCTCCAACCGCAACACACAGCAGCAGCGATGGGGGAGGAGAAGCGGCACCAGATGATGCAGAACCTGTTCGGAGATCAATCCGAAGAGGAAGAGGAAGAGGTCGATTCCGAGCACGAGTCCAATCCCCAGCCCAATTCTGTATGATCCTCTAATTTCATGTTTCCTTTGTATTCAGATTCCAATTGCATGTTTGGGGATGATAGGGGTTTCAGTTTTTGCTTTAATCTTAGCTGAAGGAAGATATAGGTTGTGGTTTTGTTAATGGCGGTGGATGATTCGATGAAAGTGCGTATCTTGGGGATTTTTTTTGCTTGCAGTTGTTTCTAGGGTTTGGGAATTGTACAGGTGTGGTATTTGTTGTAGAAGGATGAAGGATTAAAGAGGTTGGTTGTATTGAGAAGGAGTTGAAAGCAAAGAATTTAAGCTGGATTTTAACAGGATCACAAGTTATTAGTTGTATGGTATTACTTGCAAGAATCTTAACATTCATTAGTTAACATTCTTTAGTTTTGAAGTTCAATTTCCCGATGAAAATGTGTGGAAGGTCTCGTCCGAGGAATTTCGTGATTATAAGAGCATTTAAGGATTGTATTTGACTATTAATATTAGTCGCACTTATATGATGTGGCGATTATAAGTTATTAGGGAAACATGTATTTTGTTTTAATGAAATGTGATTGTGCTTATGTTGAAAATAATCCTTTAGTACTTGCGAGAACTATACCGCCAGCAGAGTGATTTCGTAAACAACTTTGTAATGGTTTTGTTTTCAGGATGAAGGAGAGGGCGCTGTGGAGGCTGAGGGTGAAGGTGAAGTAGAGGGTCAGGGGGAGGTGGAAGTGGAGAGTGATGTTGAGCAGCGTAATGCTGATCCTGATCCAGGAGAAAGTGAGGGCGAAAGAGAACAAAGTTCCCAAGAAGTAGACATTGGTGATCATAGAGAAGAAAGTGAAGGAAAATATACAGACACAGATGAAAAAGAAGAGTTAACCAGCCGGAGACGAAATGTGATTGAAAGTGGGTCTGAGAGATCTGAGGAAAACCATTACCCTGACAATGAAGACGAGGTTAATCAGGCCATAAGTCCAAGGTAAATCTCTCTCTCACACACACAAACACACACACACACACACACACACACACACACACACACATGCTTGTCCAGTGAACTTGAAAGAAAATATCTGAAGCAACATTTTTTATTCTAATATATCTTGGGAAGTGTTATTGGCACTCCAAAAATCTCATTCTACACTCCTCACATGTGTATTTTTCTTTCCAAATATAGAAAGTTTGGAGTGTAGAATGAGATTTTTGGAGTACCAATAATAATTCCCTATATCTTATTTGATTTTTGTGGGTGTGGGGCAATGCATGCTGGTTTGTTGGCCAATTACTTTTATTTTTTGTACCCAAAGAGAAGAAAATAAAGATGATTGTATGCTTTTTGCACTTAGACTTGTTTGGAGCAAGCATGGTAAGTCTGACTATAAGGACAATTCTCTTGACTGCTTACAGTAGATCCCCTGAGGAGGAGGAGGAACATACTAACATCGCACACTCTGCTGTTCGCAATGTATTTGGTGACTCTGATGAAGAAGAAGAAGAAGAGACAGATTTTCGGAATGACATTCAGCATGAATCAAATGTTAGTACCAATTTGGAAAGCATTATGCTTAAATCATTCTTTTGTAAATGCTCTTAGTCATGGTGTTTAAATGATGTGACGTCATTTCCTGCCTTAGAGATCACCAATGGAAGAGGAAGGAAGCTATGGAAGGAGTCCAATACTAGAGGATGTAATGCCTGATGAAGATGCTAGATATGATTCAGAAGAGGACAATATGGAGGCTAAACCTAGAGATAAACCGGTTGGCCCCCCATTGGAGCTAGAGATTCCACTACGTCCACCTCCTGCTCGTCCAGAAAAGGTTTGAGTTCTTATTCTACGTGGTGGAATCACTTTTTAAAATATAATTTGTTTGTTTTGTGTATCAGCAGCTTCTAGGACCATATAAAATTGATGCAACTGTAAGACAGCATATAAATTGAAGGTGGTAGAGTTTTATAAATTGAAGGTGGTAGAGTTTAAGGTAGCTGTTGTATTAACAATAAGATAGTCTAGCTAATTTTGGGTTTAATGAATAATCTCATTTGCATATGCTGAAAGAGGTATAATGCGCTAATTGTTGGGGACATGGATTGTAGTTTGGTTCCAAAATGACTACCAGAAAATAGCTTTTCATTTTTTTTATGGAAAAAAAGTTTCTGACTGAAATTAGATAAAGGACAAAATATGTATCATTTATTTTCATGGACCTCAAAAGTACGATGCAAATGCACTGGTGTTATTTCTTCAAACGGTTGGATATGTTACAGGAGGATTTGCCAACATATGTTGTCATCAATGAAGTAATGGATATGAGCTATGATATGGCTACCTGGTAGAAACATTGTCTACATACGTTGGGGTGGTCTATTTGTTCTTCCTCATTTATTTCATTTGGGCATCGTTTGGGATACTTTAGGAATGATTTGACTGCTACTGTTTACCATCAGATGTGAAATAGTTAGACGGAAAATTATACCAATATTCAAATTTTGTCCTCATGTAGATGAACATGATCAAAGTTTCAAATATCATGGGCATCGACCCCAAACCGTTTGATCCAAAGACATATGTGGAAGAAGATACGTTTGTGACAGATGAATCAGGATCTAAGAAGCGTATACGTTTGGAGAACAATATTGTGCGCTGGAGGAGGGTTAGAAATCCAGATGGCACCACAACTGTAAGTAATCATCTCTATTATATTCTGTTATACATGTGCGTGTGTGCAATGCAATGGATTGCTGCAGACTTTATGTTTATCATTATTGTGTCAAAGATGCATGATTGCATATATTTGAAATTGATTTGCAGTGGGTGGACTTTGTGTACTTTTTTCTACGTCTGCAAAAGTGTTATTCATGACACTGAGTAGGATCAATGTTGTAATGGGTTATCCATTCGAGTACTTGACTATCATTTTTCCAAAGTAAAACTACATATGTATAAATGGCTTGTTATTTATTGGAGATGGGGTTCCTTTTTTCAAGATTAGGAAAACTTGTCTCTGTAGACTTCCAGTTCCTTGAACTTTACATTTCTATTTTTGTCATATCTGTTGTTGGGGTTTCCAGTGCTCTTTTTATCTTGAAACCCAATATAGATTTAACTTTACCACAATACCCATTTTATGTTGCACTGTTTACAAATTTATGCACTCAGTGCTTCAACTTTTATTTCCTATGATTGTAGAGTGAAAGCAACACACGCTTTGTGAGATGGTCTGATGGCAGTTTGCAGCTGTTGATTGGGAATGAAGTTCTAGACATATCTGTGCAAGAAGCACAGCATGATCAAGCGCACCTATTTCTCAGGCACGAAAAGGTAAAATTCCATAATCTGTTGGTGTTGTGCAATCCATGAATATATACATAACAGATGCTGTTTCCATCATAAATCTGGAAAAGCAGCTAAAAAAGTGGTTGAAAAGAATTCTCACCTGTCTATTAAGAAGTTGCTGTTCTAGAAAAACTCGGTCTTCACGAAAAAAATTTCATAAATACCTGGGCGTTGTTCTTACAGGGAATCCTCCAATCACAAGGAAAAGTTCTGAAGAAGATGAGGTTCATGCCATCATCCTTGACATCAAATTCACATCGACTGCTAACTGCTCTGGTAGATTCTCGACATAAAAAAGTATACAAGGTCAAGAACTGCGTTACTGACATCGATCCTGAGAGAGAAAAGGAGGAGAAAGAAAGGGTAAGTTGTTGCATAAGCTAGTTGTATCTGTTTATTATTATTATTATTTTTTTTTTTTTTTTCGTGGAACATATAGATTGATTTCTCGTTTGGTGCTGTAGGTCGAAAGTCAAAATATCAGAGCTAATTTAATTCTTAATCGGAAGAGGGAGAAGGTGAGCCGAAAGTATACAACAACTGGGGACAGGAGGCGCCAACTTTCACCTGGTTTCTTGGAAGATGCTCTTGATGAGGTACAATCTTGCTATTGGGGTAGGGGTGGAGGGTGGCATGGTGGGAATTTCCTTTGTTTTCTCTCTATGTTCATGGTTTTGTGTTCCTTTACAGCATATTCAAATGCTAAGACGTATAGCTTACCTGTTTATGACATTTGAAGAATGTTCTCATTTTTATTCTTTTTATGGACATGGAAGCCTCTATAATCATTTTCTAGTACTTGCTGGAATTTTTTATTTATTACCTATGTATTACTATTAAGTCTCTTATCTGATAACTTCTGATTTTCAGGATGAAGAACCAAATTATCATGAGTCTCGTCATTCTCGCCGCCATATGGAGGAGGATTTCGAAATGGAAGCTCGAAGAGAGAAACGCATTTTGAATGCTAAGAAGGTCCTACAACTTGATTATTACATTTTCCGCATATAAGTTATATTGCATCTTTTCTGGCAGAAGTACTAACATCTGGAGTTTTAGTCACAGGGACCTAAAGACATCCCTCGCAAGTCATCCTTGCCAACTGCCAAATCATCTCGGCGTTCAATGGGTTTGTCTGATAGTGAGAAAGACGAGTCTGAGTATGAAACTGATGGGGAAGATGATGAGCCTCCACATAAGATGGCTGAGGATTCAGAGCCAGAGTATGAAGATTCAGAAGAAGAAGATGACGAAGAACATCATGATGCCGAGGTTAATGATGCCTCAGAGTTGGAGGCCGAGGTATGTCCCTCTTCTTTTCAGTGAAAATGTTTCTGTATTTATGTTTTTTAACATGTGGATCTGTTATATTGTTACTTGTTACCATAGACTGATAGATGTGAGTGTTTCTCGTCGTTTTGTCTTACTTTTGTCAGCATATTCTTATGGTACGATGCAGAGTGATTATATCACTAAGATATAACATGCAAGAATAAGGCTCCATTAGTTTGGCCTCTGAGTTGGATTTTTCCCTTGGCAATACATGGCTATTTTCTTGAAAACATATACTGCATTTCTTCTGTATCATACAAGTGAGTGGATATTCTCAGTCCTGAGAACAATTACCGTTCCGTATTTTCAAATGGAAATCTATTTGCTGTTAATTCTTCGAACGGGGGGAAAAAGCTTGTTTTGTTCATCTGTTGTTACTATGTCAAGAAATTAGTATGCCTACAATGTTGTTTGATGCAAGAGCAAATTTTCTGGGCTTGGTCAACTCCACTCCAATTTATATACTTGCATCTTTAAACCTGTTTCTCGATATATTTGTAGGCACCCAAGCAAAAGGTTAAGGACTCTGGACACAAGCACAAGGCAATCGAGTCAGATGAAGACTCACCTCCAAGGAAGGCCGCACCACATCGCAGAATGGCTGTTGTTTATGATAGTGATGAGGACTAAAACCTTCGGTTGGATGATTTCCAGTGAGTACTTTACCAACGCTAACACGTCATGAATTTTGATTTTCGCTCTTTAATTCTCTCACGTTATGTTGCAGACAACTCGGTTAGGCTTAAGCCCGTTCATCCCGGGTGGATGAATCAGAGACGAAACCAAAGTGCCATCGATTCAAAGACGACATGAATTGCCCGTCGCAACTGGGTCTCGGAGCCAAAAATAACAGCCGGTCGTGTTTATGCTTCTTCAAATGTTTGCTATGGTGTTAGAACTTTGTTTTGTGTATATATAACAAGTAGTTTGCTACACTGGCAAAATTGATGTGAATTCGGGAGATCTGTCAAACAGTTTTTGCCCCCTCGAAAATGAATAATCTTGTTGTATGTAGCAAATTGCTTCATGGGAAAGAAACGTAGAATTATTGTGGCCGTGACGTTTCAAAGTGCTTTTGCATTTAGCTTTTGCCCATCAAGCCTAGTGAGAAAAAGGGGCACCAGACCATGTCATCTATAACGCACTAAAGCCTCATCTGTAACACACGAACAAAAGTTTTAACCTATTGAAGTAAAGATTTTTCAACTAAAATTTCACGATACTCATCAAAACGTGCAACTATGGTCATTTTCATCAACTCTGTTACAACTTCTGGCAAAATGAGTTACGTGACTCGCATATGAAGCTGAAATAAGGGGCAAATATGGAAAATCAAAAAGAAAAATTGTAGCAATGGTCCCTCAACTTTAATTTAATTTAGTAATGATCCTTCCGACATGACTCATTTTGACGGAATTTTGACGGAGTTAATGAAAATGACCATAACTAGACGTTTTGATGAGTTAAAAAAACAATGGTCATGAATTTTTGATTAAGAGATCATTGCTACAATTTTCTCTAATATATTTTAAACATAAATGTTTAAACTTGAAAGCCTATATGACACTCTGATATTTTAAAAGTTTTGTTTGTTTTCCATCTGATATGTTAAATAAAACTATTATTTATGACATTATTTATTTTTCATAATTATAATAAATATTTTTAACAACAAACAATAATAAAAATGATGAAGAGCATTTATTAATCAGCTAAAAATAAATTTGGCTAATACACGTTATACTACATAAGAATTGACATTTTTGCTTAAAAACACTAAGGATGTCTTTTTTTTTTTAACAAACGATATTATCTACATTAAAAAGATGAGAGAAAGACTAAGCCTTACAGTGGGCTTGCCGTAATACTAAGTGGTAGATTGTCTTTTTAAACTATTATTGGTGATGTAAACTTTTCGATATTTCCTTTGAATATGCTCTAAGAAGCTGAGAATTATAATGAGATAGATGGCAAATCATACATTTGGAACCTACCCGGTAATATGAAAAAAATTTCAGCATGTACAAAACACATAATCCATAATAATTATCATTTTTTTTAAGTCGAGCGATATTATCATTAAGTTAGAAATTAATTTGCCACTAATGAAATTCGAACCCATGCCGTCATGTAAAGGCGTCATTCCTCTTTACCATTGTAGTAGAGGGCCACCTGCAACCCATAATCATTATATAAAAGGAAAACTAATAAAAATAGTTTGAAAACTTTGAGTTTTAACGATATGATTGACATTTTAATGTAAAATATAATTTTTTGTTAAAATAAACTTACAGATGAAAGGGTGCTTAAAATCAAAATTTTCTATATTTCTGAAATGACACATGCCGAACGCATCCGTATTCCGTGCTCATTAAAAAATATATCCGATAACGTCGGTGCTTTACAATGTGAAAAGACATTCTTGAAATTACGAAAAGGCCCCGAAAGCTTCCCGCTTCGTCTAGTATGTTCTAGCTGCTTGCGTGTCGTCGGTTCATCCTTCTTAAAATCTCACTCACACTCTCCCAAGCACCCATCAGAAAAAACTCACAACGATTCGATCAACCGAAGGAAATACCATATCAAATTCTTGAAACGCAGTTGTGGATTTACCCGCCACTGTTGCAGAAAAGCTTCAGCTTCCTCCTCACAAGGTACGTCCAAGATTTCTCTTGCTTCTCTCTCGCTGTGAATCTTTGAGTTTTTAGAGTTGATTTCCATATGGGTTTTGGGTTTTGAACGAATTAATTTAAGTAGTAAAGTCTCTGTCATTTTTCAATCTCGGAAAAAGAATTGAAGAAGTTCAAGAATTTCGTAAATTGGGAAGACATGATGGATGATTGTATGTTTTATTTATACCCTCTGTTTTCGCCTTTCGATATTTGTTGAATCAAATTGAAAGGAACCCCGGTGAACAAGTTTTAATTTTTTTCATGTTACCAAGATGGAATATTTAAGAAGTTTATGAGTTTCGTAAATTGGGAAAGGTATGATCAAAGGTTCTTTGTGTTCTTGGGTTGAATTGAAAAGAACCCAGATAAAATATTTTTATTTCTAGTTGAAATTAAAGAAACCCAGATGGAGATTTTTAATTTTTATTTGAATTGGAAGTTTCCCAGATGCAAAATTCTAAGTTTTGTTTAAACTGAAGGAAATTATACAAAAAGTTTGAATTTTGACTGTATTTTTTTAATTATCTCACCTTGTTTGCAGTGTTTGTTAGGTATCATTAATTGGTGAAGGAAAATGAACCCTGATAAGTTCACCCACAAGACCAATGAGACTATTGCCGGAGCTCATGGCCTGGCCATGGATGCTGGCCACGCGCAGTTCACGCCGCTCCATCTTGCAACCGCATTGGTATCTGATCCCAGTGGCATTTTGAGCCAAGCCATTGCCAATGCCGGTGGCAGTGCAGACGCTCCGAAGTCTGTGGAGAGGGTGTTCAACCAGGCCCTGAAGAAGCTCCCATCTCAGTCACCTCCGCCGGACGAAATCCCAGCCAGTTCATCTCTCATCAAAGTGATTAGGAGAGCGCAGTCAGCGCAGAAGGCAAGAGGGGACACACACTTGGCCGTTGATCAGTTGATTCTTGGTCTTCTTGAGGATTCCCAGATTGGGGACTTGTTGAAGGAAGCCGGCATTGCTACGGCCAGAGTAAAATCTGAAGTCGAAAAGCTTCGCGGGAAGGAAGGGAAGAAGGTGGAGAGTGCTTCTGGGGATACTACATTTCAGGCATTGAAGACTTATGGACGGGACCTTGTTGAGCAGGCTGGGAAACTTGACCCGGTTATTGGCCGTGACGAGGAGATAAGGAGAGTGGTGAGGATTCTTTCGAGGAGGACTAAGAACAACCCTGTTCTAATTGGAGAGCCGGGAGTTGGGAAGACTGCTGTGGTTGAAGGGCTGGCTCAGAGGATAGTTGGTGGGGATGTCCCTAGTAATCTGGCTGATGTGAGGCTCATTGCATTGGATATGGGAGCTTTGGTGGCTGGGGCCAAGTATCGAGGGGAGTTCGAGGAGCGGTTAAAGGCGGTTTTGAAGGAAGTGGAAGAGGCTGAGGGGAAGGTGATTCTGTTTATTGATGAAATTCACCTTGTTCTTGGCGCCGGAAGGTCGGAGGGATCCATGGATGCAGCCAACCTGTTCAAGCCAATGCTCGCACGGGGGCAACTTCGGTGCATTGGCGCAACAACTCTTGAGGAGTATAGAAAATATGTAGAGAAGGATGCTGCATTTGAGAGAAGGTTCCAGCAGGTTTATGTGGCGGAGCCTAGTGTTCCAGATACAATTAGCATCCTTCGAGGTTTGAAAGAGAAGTATGAGGGTCATCATGGTGTTCGGATTCTTGACAGAGCTCTTGTTGTTGCTGCACAGCTTTCGAGTCGATACATCACAGGTATGAATTAAAAATGGCTAACAATTGTGGTCTATTTTCTATGTTTAGGTATTTTTAAGCTTTCGATGTTGAATTGAATGTTCTGTGTAAAATTACTTGGTATTGAAGTTTTCCTCTTTCCTTTTTGTTTTGTAGGGCGACATCTCCCTGACAAGGCGATTGATCTAATTGACGAAGCTTGTGCGAATGTGAGAGTCCAACTTGACAGCCAACCTGAAGAAATCGATAACCTCGAAAGGAAGAGGATGCAGCTGGAAATTGAGCTTCATGCACTTGAGAGAGAAAAGGACAAAGCTAGCAAAGCTCGTCTTGTCGAGGTGATTACCTGATCCATAACTTATTAGAGAATATTTGTCTGATGAAGTCGCAGATGTAGCTATTCAATATCTTGGTCTTTCTTTGTTCTTATGTTCGTTGTTCTGCCATTTTATTCTCAGGTGCGAAAAGAGCTTGATGAACTAAGAGACAAGCTTCAGCCACTGGTGATGAAGTATAGAAAGGAGAAGGAAAGGGTTGATGAGCTTCGAAAGCTTAAGCAGAAGCGTGAAGAGCTCTTGGTAGCTTTAGCAGAGGCCGAAAGAAGATATGATTTGGCTAGGGCTGCTGACTTGCGTTATGGCGCTATTCAGGAAGTGGAAACCACCATTGCGAAGCTTGAAGGTAGTACCGACGAAAACTTGATTTTGACAGAGACGGTTGGACCAGAACAAATTGCAGAGGTGGTAAGTCGTTGGACTGGCATACCTGTCACACGGCTTGGCCAGAATGACAAGGAAAGGTTAATTGGACTTGCGGAAAGGTTGCATAAGAGAGTAGTGGGGCAAGACCAGGCAGTTGATGCTGTCGCCGAGGCAGTTTTAAGGTCAAGAGCAGGGCTAGGAAGGCCACAACAACCTACTGGTTCATTCCTCTTCTTGGGCCCAACTGGTGTCGGTAAAACCGAGCTTGCGAAGGCGCTTGCTGAACAACTTTTTGATGATGAGAATCTGATTGTCAGAATTGACATGTCCGAGTATATGGAACAACATTCTGTCTCGCGCTTAATTGGCGCTCCCCCTGGGTAATTGCATTTATAGATTTCTTCGCTCGAGCATGTTTGTGAGCTCAGCTGCGGCATTATGAATTCTGACTCATTCATATTTTACAGGTATATTGGTCACGATGAAGGCGGGCAACTCACGGAGGCCGTGAGGCGGAGGCCTTACAGCGTTGTATTGTTTGATGAAGTGGAGAAGGCTCACACCGCTGTTTTCAACACACTCCTGCAAGTCCTGGATGATGGAAGACTAACCGATGGACAAGGCCGGACAGTTGATTTCAGAAACACAGTGATCATCATGACTTCAAACTTGGGTGCAGAACATCTCCTCTCCGGTTTGATGGGCAAGTGTTCGATGCAGGTTGCTCGCGATAAAGTTATGCAAGAGGTATCATCTTTGGTTATCCCAAATTTGAATTATGATTGTGTATCGCTTCGTTCTATCAATTCTTAACTAGTATGGTTCTTGCATAGGTGAGAAAGCACTTTAGGCCGGAGCTGCTGAATCGTCTCGATGAGATTGTTGTATTCGATCCTCTTTCTCACGACCAACTGAGGAAGGTTGCCAGATTGCAAATGAAAGATGTTGCAGCCCGACTGGCCGAGAGGGGCATTGCTATGGCAGTCACCGATGCAGCGTTGGAATACATTCTGGGCGAGAGTTATGATCCCGTGAGTATCGGTTTTACGAATCCAAAAAACTTTTCTCTGCATACTCCTGTGTGATATGAAACACTAAACAAGTACTCTTTTTTCGACTTCAGGTTTACGGTGCCAGACCTATTCGGAGATGGCTCGAGAAGAAGGTGGTGACGGAGTTGTCGCGGATGCTTGTGCGAGAAGAAATAGATGAAAACTCGACCGTGTTCATAGATGCAGCGCCAACCGGAAGCGGGCTGGTGTATAGGGTTGAGAAGAACGGAGGGCTTGTCGATGCGGCGACGGGGCAGAAGTTGGATGTGTTGATCCACATCCCGAACTCCAACAGGCCGAGGTCTGATGCCGAACAGGCTGTGAAGAAGATGAAGATTGAGGAAATGGATGAAGATCTTGACATGGTTGAGTAAAATAGGTTGTGAGCTTGTAAGGAAACTCTTCTGTTTTCTGCAGCGTGTCTGTAATGATGTTTTAACTGTTTTTTTTTTTTTTTTTTTTGTCTGTCTTCTTTTGTACTGGGTTGCTTTGTATAATCAAGTCATTTTTGATATGCTGCGGTGTATAAAATCAAAGGCCATTTTTAATATCTTGGGAAGTGTTATTGGCATTCTAAAAATCTCATTCTACACTCCTCACGTGTGTATTTTTCTTTTCAAATATAGAAAGTTTGGAGTGTAGAATGAGATTTTTGGAGTGCCAATAATAATTCCCTATATCTTATTTGATTTTTGTTGGTGTGGGGCAATGCATGCTGGTTTGGTGACCAATTACTTTTATTTTTTGTACCCAAAGAGAAGAAAATAAAGATTATTTTTTGTACCCAAAGAGAAGAAAAGTTTCTGACTGAAATTAGATAAAGGACAAAATATGTATCATTTATTTTCATGGACCTCAAAAGTACGATGCAAATGCACTGGTGTTATTTCTTCAAATGGTTGGATATGTTACAGGAGGATTTGCCAACATATGTTGTCATCAATGAAGTAATGGATATGAGCTATGATATGTCTTCCTGGTAGGAACATTGTCTACATACTATTGCCGGAGCTCATGGTCTGGCCATGGATGCTGGCCACATGCACTTCACGCCGCTCCATCTTGCAACCGCATTGGTATCTGATCCCAGTGGGATTTTCAGACAAGCCATTGCCAATGCCGGTGGCAATGCAGACGCTCCGAAGTCTGTGGAGAGGGTGTTCAACCAGGCCCTGAAGAACCTCCCATCTCAATCACCTCCGCCGGATGAAATCCCAACCAGTCTCCCATCTCAATCACCTCCGCCGGATGAAATCCCAACCAGTTTATCTCTCTTGAAAGTGATTAGGAGAGCGCAGTCAGCCCAGAACGCAAGAGGGGACACACACTTGGCCGTTGATCAGTTGATTCTTGGTCTTCTTGAGGATTCCCAGATTGGGGACTTGTTGAACGAAGCCGGCATTGCTAGGGCCAGGGTGAAATCTGAAGTCGAAAAGCTTCGTGGGAAGGAAGGGAAGAACATAGTCTAGCTAATTATGGGTTTAATGAATAATCTCATTTGCATATGCTGAAAGAGATATAATGCGCTAATTGTTGGGGACATGGATTGTAGTTTGGTTCCAAAATGATTACCAGAAAATAGCTTTTCATTTTTTTATGGAAAAAAGGTTTCTGACTGAAATTAGATAAAGGACAAAATATGTATCATTTATTTTCATGGACCTCAAAAGTACGATGCAAATGCACTGGTGTTATTTCTTCAAATGGTTGGATATGTTACAGGAGGATTTGCCAACATATGTTGTCATCAATGAAGTAATGGATATGAGCTATGATATGTCTTCCTGGTAGGAACATTGTCTACATACGTTGGGGTGGTCTATTTGTTCTTCCTCATTTATTTCATTTGGGCATCGCTTGGGATACTTTAGGAATGATTTGACTACTACTGTTTACCATCAGATGTGAAATAGTTTGACGGAAAATTATATCAATATTCGATCTTAATCATTGAATTTAGTGTTTTTTAAAAGTATAAAGCTAAATAAGTTTGAATCTAAACAGTTGGATTAATCCACAGTCCAATAATTAAAATAGCCAGGTCCAAATAGAGTTGTTGGGCTCGTTTTGGATGGCCGACATTCTCGTCAAGGGCGTGCCACACTTCCAACCCTTGCACGTCTCGCACATTGGGAAAGTAACCTTCTTACAGCTTCCACTTTTCTGGGTGCGTTCGCATGCAAAAGGTCGGCCAGCCTTTTAACCTTGGCCAGACTTCTAGGTTTTGCCCAAATTTTAGGTAATAACCTACACGTATTCTATGCCCAACTATTGAAGAATGATTAGGTTAGTTTAAAACCTAAACTTTGGTGCGCCAACCTTTTAACTCTGGTATGAGTTACATTTGACCAAATTTGGGGTTAAAACCTTTTAACTCTGGTATGAGTTAAATTTGACCAAATTTGGGGTTGAACCCAAAATTTGTTTTTAGCCGAATCATTAGAGAAAGATTGAGTTAGTTTAAATCAGGGGTTGAAAATTGTCTAAAAGAAATATCTCACACAGTATTTTTCTATTTTAACGGGAAATTAGTTTTTACTTTATAGATAAAATTGTGATTTTTATTAAATTTGGGTTTAAACGCAGACAACGAAATCAGTGGGTGCTGCAGAACTGATCCGCGGCCAAGTGAAAATCCCCGAGAGCTCCAACCGCAACACACAGCAGCAGCGATGGGGGAGGAGAAGCGGCACCAGATGATGCAGAACCTGTTCGGGGATCAATCCGAAGAGGAAGAGGAAGAGGTCGATTCCGAGCGCGAGTCCAATCCCCAGCCCAATTCTGTATGATCCTCTAATTTCATGTTTCCTTTGTATTCAGATTCCAATTGCATGTTTGGGAATGATTGGGGTTTCAGTTTTTGCTTTAATCTTAGCTGAAGGAAGATATAGGTTGTGGTTTTGTTAATGGCGGTGGATGATTGGATGAAAGTGCGTATCTTGGGGATTTTTTTTTTTGCTTGCAGTTGTTTATAGGGTTTGGGAATTGTACAGGTTTGGTATTTGTTGTAGAAGGATGAAGGATTAAAGAGGTTGGTTGTATTGAGAAGGAGTTGAAAGCAAAGAATTTAAGCTGGATTTTAACAGGATCACAAGTTATTAGTTGTATGGTATTACTTGTTAATCCGTGGATAATTGTAATGTCAATTACGCGTAAGAAGCTTAACATTTATTAGTTAACATTCTTTAGTTTTGAAGTTCAATTTCGAGGTGAAAATGTGTGGAAGGTCTCGTCCGAGGAATTTCGTGATTATAAGAGCATTTAAGGATTGTATTTGACTATTAATATTAGTCGCACTTATATGATGTGGCGAAGTTATTAGGGAAACATGTATTTTGTTTTAATGAAATGTGATTGTGCTTATGTTGAAAATAATCCTTTAGTAATTGCGAGAACTATACCGCCAGCAGAGTGATTTCGTAAACAACTTTGTAATGGTTTTGTTTTCAGGATGAAGGAGAGGGCGCTGTGGAGGCTGAGGGTGAAGGTGAAGTAGAGGGTCAGGGGGAGGTGGAAGTGGAGAGTGATGTTGAGCAGCGTAATGCTGATGATCCTGATCCAGGAGAAAGTGAGGGCGAAAGAGAACAAAGTTCCCAAGAAGTAGACATTGGTGATCATAGAGAAGAAAGTGAAGGAAAATATACAGACACAGATGAAAAAGAAGAGTTAACCAGCCAGAGACGAAATGGCATTGAAAGTGGGTCTGAGAGATCTGAGGAAAACCATTACCCTGACAATGAAGACGAGGTTAATCAGGCCATAAGTACAAGGTAAATCTCTCTCTCTCTCTCACACACACACACACACACACACACACACACACATGCTTGTCCAGTGAACTTGAAAGAAAATATCTGAAGCAACATTCTTTATTCTAATATATCTTATTTGATTTTTGTGGGTGTGGGGCAATGCATGCTGGTTTGTTGACCAATTACTTTTATTTTTTGTACCCAAAGAGAAGAAAATAAAGATGATTGTATGCTTTTTGCACTTAGACTTGTTTGGAGCAAGCATGGTTAGTCTGACTATAAGGACAATTCTCTTGACTGCTTACAGTAGATCCCCTGAGGAGGAGGAGGAACATACTAACATCGCACACTCTGCTGTTCGCAATGTATTTGGTGACTCTGATGAAGAAGAAGAAGAGACAGATTTTCGGAATGACATTCAGCATGAATCAAATGTTAGTACCAATTTGGAAAGCATTATGCTTAAATCATTCTTTTGTAAATGCTGTCAGTCATGGTGTTTAAAATGACGTGACGTCGTTTCCTGCCTTAGAGATCACCAATGGAAGAGGAAGGAAGCTATGGAAGGAGTCCAATACTAGAGGATGTAATGCCTGATGAAGATGCTAGATATGATTCAGAAGAGGACAATGTTGAGGCTAAACATAGAGATAAACCGGTTGGCCCCCCATTGGAGCTAGAGATTCCACTACGTCCACCTCCTGCTCGTCCAGAAAAGGTTTGAGTTCTTATTCTACGTGGTGGAATCACTTTTTAAAGTATAATTTGTTTGTTTTGTGTATCAGCAGCTTCTAAGACCATATAAGATTGATGCAACTGTAAGACAGCATATAAATTGAAGGTGGTAGAGTTTAAGGTAGCTGTTGTATTAACAATAACATAGTCTAGCTAATTTTGGGTTTAATGAATAATCTCATTTGCATATGCTGAAAGAGATATAATGCGCTAATTGTTGGGGACATGGATTGTAGTTTGGTTCCAAAATGACAGCCAGAAAATAGCTTTTCATTTTTTTAAGGGAAAAAAAGTTTCTGACTGAAATTAGATAAAGTACAAAATATGTATCGTTTATTTTCATGGGCCTCAAAAGTACGATGTGAATGCACTGGTGTTATTTCTTCAAATGGTTGGATATGCTACAGGAGGATTTGCCAACATATGTTGTCATCAATGAAGTAATGGATATGAGCTATGATATGTCTTCCTGGTAGAAACATTGTCTACATACGTTGGGATGGTCTATTTATTCTTCCTCATTTATTTCATTTGGGCATCATTTGGGATACTTTAGGAATGATTTGACTGCTACTGTTTACCATCAGATGTGAAATAGTTAGACGGAAAATTATATCAATATTCAAATTTTGTCCTCATGTAGATGAACATGATCAAAGTTTCAAATATCATGGGCATCGACCCCAAACCGTTTGATCCAAACACATGTGGAAGAAGATACATTTGTGACAGATGAATCAGGATCTAAGAAGCGTATACGTTTGGAGAACAATATTGTGCGCTGGAGGAGGGTTAGAAATCCAGATGGCACAACAACTGTAAGTAATCATCTCTATTATATTCTGTTATACATGTGCGTGTGTGCAATGCAATGGATTGCTGCAGACTTTATGCTTATCATTATTGTGTCAAAGATGCATGATTGCATATATTTGAAATTGATTTGCAGTGGGTGGACTTTGTGTACTTTTTTCTACGTCTGCAAAAGTGTTATTCATGACACTGAGTTGGATCAATGTTGTAATGGGTTATCCATTCGAGTACTTGACTATCATTTTTCCAAAGTAAAACTACATATGTATAAATGGCTTGTTATTTATTGGAGGTGGGGTTCCTTTTTTCAAGATTAGGAAAACTTGTCTCTTTAGACTTGCGGTTCCTTGAACTTTACATTTCTATTTTTGTCATATCTGTTGTTGGGGTGTCCAGTGCTCTTTTTATCTTGAAACCCAATATAGATTTTAACTTTACCACAATACCCATTTTATGTTGCACTGTTTACAAATTTATGCACTCAGTGCTTCAACTTCTATTTCCTATGATTGTAGAGTGAAAGCAACACACGCTTTGTGAGATGGTCTGATGGCAGTTTGCAGCTGTTGATTGGGAATGAAGTTCTAGATATATCTGTGCAAGAAGCACAGCATGATCAAGCGCACCTATTTCTCAGGCAGGAAAAGGTAAAATTCCATAATCTGTTGGTGTTGTGCAATCCATGAATATATACATAACAGATGCTGTTTCCATCATAAATCTGGAAAAGCAGCTAAAAAAGTGGTTGCAAAGAATTCTCATCTGTCTAGACTACTAAGAAGTTGCTGTTCTAGAAAAACTCGGTCTTCACGAAAAATTGTTCATAAATTCCTGGGCGTTGTTCTTACAGGGAATCCTCCAATCACAAGGAAAAGTTATGAAGAAGATGAGGTTCATGCCATCATCCTTGACATCAAATTCACATCGACTGCTGACTGCTCTGGTTGATTCTCGACATAAAAAAGTATACAAGGTCAAGAACTGTGTTACTGACATCGATCCTGAGAGAGAAAAGGAGGAGAAAGAAAGGGTAAGTTGTTGCATAAGCTAGTTGTATTTATTTTTTTTCATGGAATATGTAGATTGATTTTTCGTTTGGTGCTGTAGGTCGAAAGTCAAAATATCAGAGCTAATTCACTTCTTAATCGGAAGAGGGAGAAGGTGAGCCGAAAGTATACAACAACTGGGGACAGGAGGCGCCAACTTTCACCTGGTTTCTTGGAAGATGCTCTTGATGAGGTACAATCTTGCTATTGGGGTAGGGGTGGAGGGTGGCATGGTGGGAATTTCCTTTGTTTTCTCTCTATGTTCATGGTTTTGTGTACCTTTACAGCATATTCAAATGCTAAGACGTATAGCTTACCTATTTATGACATTTGAAGAGCGTTCTCATTTTTATTCTTTTTATGGATGTGTAAGCCTCTATAATCATTTTCTAGTACTTGCTGGAATTTTTTATTTATTACCTATGTATTACTTTTAAGTCTCTTAGCTGATCACTTCTGATTTTCAGGATGAAGAACCAAATTATCATGAGTCTCGTCATTCTCGCCGCCATATGGAGGAGGATTTTGAAATGGAAGCGCGAAGAGAGAAACCCATTTTGAATGCTAAGAAGGTCCTACAACTTGATTATTACATTTTCCATATATAAGTTATATTGCATCTTTTCTGGCAGAAGTACTAACACCTGGAGTTTTAGTCACAGGGACCTAAAGACATCCCTCGCAAGTCATCCTTGCCAACTGCCAAATCATCTCGGCGTTCAATGGGTTTGTCTGATAGTGAGAAAGACGAGTCTGAGTATGAAACTGATGGGGAAGATGATGAGCCTCCACATAAGACGGCTGAGGATTCAGAGCCAGAGTATGAAGATTCGGAAGAAGAAGATGATGAAGAACATCATGATGCCGAGTTTAATGATGCCGCAGAGTTGGAGGTTGAGGTATGTCCCTCTTCTTTTCAGTGAAAATGTTTCTGTATTTATGTTTTTTAACATGTGGATCTGTTATATTGTTACTTGTTACCATAGACTGATAGATGTGAGTGTTTCTTGTCGTTTTGTCTTACTTTTGTCAGCATATTCTTATGGTACGATGCAGAGTGATTATATCACTAAGATATAATATGCAAGAATATGGCTCCATTAGTTTGGCCTCTGAGTTGGATTTTTCCCTTGGCAATACATGGCTATTTTCTTGAAAACATATACTGCATTTCTTCTGTATCATACAAGTGAGTGGATATTCTCAGTCCTGAGAACAATTACCGTTCCGTATTTTCAAATGGAAATCTACTTGCTGTTAATTCTTCAAACGGGGGGAAAATGCTTGTTTTGTTCATCTGTTGTTACTATGTCAAGAAATCAGTATGCCTTTTCTGGGCTTGGTCAACTCCACTCCAATTTATATACTTGCATCTTTAAACCTGTTTCTCGATATATTTGTAGGCGCCCAAGCAAAAGGTTAAGGACTCTGGACACAAGCGCAAGGCAATCGAGTCAGATGAAGACTCACCTCCAAGGAAGACTGCACCACATCGCAGAATGGCTGTTGTTTATGATAGTGATGAGGACTAAAATCTTCGGTTGGATGATTTCCGGTGAGTACTTTACCAACGCTAAGACGTCATGAATTTTGATTTTCGCTCTTTAATTCTCTCACGTTATGTTGCAGACAACTCGGTTAGGCTTAAGCCCGTTCATCCCGGGTGGATGAATCAGAGACGAAACCAAAGTGCCATCGATTCAAAGACGACATGAATTGCCCGTCGCAACTGGGTCTCGGAGCCAAAAATAACAGCTGGTCGTGTTTATGCTTCTTCAAATGTTTGCTATGGTGTTAGAACTTTGTTTTGTGTTTTTGTGTATATATAGCAACAAGTAATTTGCTACACTGGCAAAATTGATGTGAATTCGGGAGATCTGTCAAACAGGTTTTGCCCCCTCGAAAATGAATAATCTTGTTGTATGTAGCAAATTGCTTCATGGGAAAGAAACGTAGAATTATTGTGGCCGTGACGTTTCAAAGTGCTTTTGCATTAAGCTTTTGCCCATCAAGCCTATTGAGAAAAAGGGGCACCGGACCATGTCATCTATAACGCACTAAAACCTCATCTGTAACACACGAACAAAAGTTTTAACCCATTGAAGTAAAGATTTTTCAACTAAAATTTCACGATGATTGGTTTCTTAACTCATCTAAACGTGCAACTATAGTCATTTTTATCAACTCTGTTACAACTTCCGACAAAATGAGTTACGTGACTCGCATATGAAGCTGAAACAAGGGGCAAATATGGAAAATCAAATAGAAAAATTGTAACAATGATCCTTCAACTTTAATTCAATTTAGTAATGATCCTCCCGACATGACTCATTTTGACGGAATTTTGACGGAGTTGATGAAAATGACCATAACTAGACGTTTTGATGAGTTAAAAAAACAATGGTCATGAATTTTTGATTGAGAGATCATTGCTACAATTTTCTCTAATATATTTTAAACATAAATGTTTAAATTTGAAAGCCTATATGACACTATGATATTTTAAAGTTTTGTTTGTTTTCCATCTGATATGTTAAATAAAACTATTATTTATGACATTATTTATTTTTCATAATTATAATAAATATTTTTAACAACAAACAATAATAAAAATGATGAAGAGCATTTATTAATCAGCTAAAAATAAATTTGGCTAATACACGTCATGCTACATAAGAATTGACATTTTTGCTTGAAAACACTAAGGATGTCTTTTTTTTTTTTTTTTTTTTTTTTAACAAACGATAGTATCTACATTAAGAGGATGAGAGAAAGACTAAGCCTTACAGTGGGCTTGCCGTAATACTAAGTGGTAGATTATCTTTTTTAACTATTATTGGTGATGTAAACTTTTCGATATTTCCTTTGAATATGCTCTAAGAAGCTGAGAATTATAACAAGATAGATGGCAAAGCATACATTTGGAACCTACCTGGTAATATAAAAAAAAATTCAGCATGTACAAAACACATAATCCATAATAATTATCATTTTTTTTTAAGTCGAGCGATATTATCATTAAGTTAGAAATTAATTTGCCAATAATGAAATTCGAACCCATGCCGTCATGTAAATGCGCCATTCCTCTTTACCATTGTAGTAGAGGGCCACCTGCAACCCATAATCATTATATAAAAGGAAAACTAATAAAAATAGTTTGAAAACTTTGAGTTTTAACGATAATGACAAAATAAAAGGTAAAATACATAGTACTATGATTGATATTTTAATGTAAAAATATAATTTTTTATTAAAATAAACAGTATTATGTGTTTTTCGTTAAAATTTTTGTATAGATGAAAGGGTGCTTAAAATCAAAATTTTCTATATTTGTGAAATGACACATGCCGAACGCATCCGGATTCCGTGCTCATTAAAAATTATATCCGATAACGTCGTTGCTTTACAATGTGAAAAGACATTCTTGAAATTACGAAAAGGCCCCGAAAGCTTCCCGCTTCGTCTAGTATGTTCTAGCTGCTTGCGTGTCGTCGGTTCATCCTCCTTAAAATATCACTCACACTCTCCCAAGCACCCATCAGAAAAAACTCACAACGATTCGATCAACCGAAGGAAATACCATATCAAATTCTTGAAACGCAGTTGTGGATTTACCCGCCACTGTTGCAGAAAAGCTTCAGCTTCCTCCTCACAAGGTACGTCCAAGATTTCTCTTGCTTCTCTCTCGCTGTGAATCTTTGAGTTTTTAGAGTTGATTTCCATATGGGTTTTGGGTTTTGAATGAATTAATTTAAGTAGTAAAGTCTCTGTCATTTTTCAATCTCGGAAAAAGAATTGAAGAAGTTCAAGAATTTCGTAAATTGGGAAGACATGATGGATGATTGTATGTTTTATTTATACGCACTGTTTTCGCCTTTCGATATTTGTTGAATCAAATTGAAAGGAACCTCGGTGAACAAGTTTTAATTTTTATTTGAATTGCATGTTACCAAGATGGAATATTTAAGAAGTTTATGAGTTTCGTAAATTGGGAAAGGTATGATCAAAGGTTCTTTGTGTTCTTGTGTTGAATTGAAAAGAACCCAGATAAAATATTTTTATTTCTAGTTGAAATTAAAGAAACCCATG
Organism: Pyrus x bretschneideri; assembly: GCF_019419815.1. NCBI lineage: Eukaryota > Viridiplantae > Streptophyta > Magnoliopsida > Rosales > Rosaceae > Pyrus > Pyrus x bretschneideri. The sequence continues at coordinate 2,434,959 of NW_025999579.1, read as the reverse complement.
GAGATTTTTAATTTTTATTTGAATTGGAAGTTTCCCAGATGCAAAATTCTAAGTTTTGTTTAAACTGAAGGAAATTATACAATAAGTTTGAATTTTTACTGTATTTTTTTAATTATCTCACCTTGTTTGCAGTGTTTGTTAGGTATCATTAATTGGTGAAGGAAAATGAACCCTGATAAGTTCACCCACAAGACCAATGAGACTATTGCCGGAGCTCATGGCCTGGCCATGGATGCTGGCCACGCGCAGTTCACGCCGCTCCATCTTGCAACCGCATTGGTATCTGATCCCAGTGGCATTTTGAGCCAAGCCATTGCCAATGCCGGTGGCAGTGCAGACGCTCCGAAGTCTGTGGAGAGGGTGTTCAACCAGGCCCTGAAGAAGCTCCCATCTCAGTCACCTCCGCCGGATGAAATCCCAGCCAGTTCATCTCTCATCAAAGTGATTAGGAGAGCGCAGTCAGCGCAGAAGGCAAGAGGGGACACACACTTGGCCGTTGATCAGTTGATTCTTGGTCTTCTTGAGGATTCCCAGATTGGGGACTTGTTGAAGGAAGCCGGCATTGCTACGGCCAGAGTGAAATCTGAAGTCGAAAAGCTTCGCGGGAAGGAAGGGAAGAAGGTGGAGAGTGCTTCTGGGGATACTACATTTCAGGCATTGAAGACTTATGGACGGGACCTTGTTGAGCAGGCTGGGAAACTTGACCCGGTTATTGGCCGTGACGAGGAGATAAGGAGCTTGATGAACTGAGAGACAAGCTTCAGCCACTGGTGATGAAGTATAGAAAGGAGAAGGAAAGGGTTGATGAGCTTCGAAAGCTTAAGCAGAAGCGTGAAGAGCTCTTGGTAGCTTTAGCAGAGGCCGAAAGAAGATATGATTTGGCTAGGGCTGCTGACTTGCGTTATGGCGCTATTCAGGAAGTGGAAACCACCATTGCGAAGCTTGAAGGTAGTACCGACGAAAACTTGATTTTGACAGAGACGGTTGGACCAGAACAAATTGCAGAATGACAAGGAAAGGTTAATTGGACTTGCGGAAAGGTTGCATAAGAGAGTAGTGGGGCAAGACCAGGCAGTTGATGCTGTCGCCGAGGCAGTTTTAAGGTCAAGAGCAGGGCTAGGAAGGCCACAACAACCTACTGGTTCATTCCTCTTCTTGGGCCCAACTGGTGTCGGTAAAACCGAGCTTGCGAAGGCGCTTGCTGAACAACTTTTTGATGATGAGAATCTGATTGTCAGAATTGACATGTCCGAGTATATGGAACAACATTCTGTCTCGCGCTTAATTGGCGCTCCCCCTGGGTAATTGCATTTATAGATTTCTTCGCTCGAGCATGTTTGTGAGCTCAGCTGCGGCATTATGAATTCTGACTCATTCATATTTTACAGGTATATTGGTCACGATGAAGGCGGGCAACTCACGGAGGCCGTGAGGCAGAGGCCTTACAGCGTTGTATTGTTTGATGAAGTGGAGAAGGCTCACACCGCTGTTTTCAACACACTCCTGCAAGTCCTGGATGATGGAAGACTAACCGATGGACAAGGCCGGACAGTTGATTTCAGAAACACAGTGATCATCATGACTTCAAACTTGGGTGCAGAACATCTCCTCTCCGGTTTGATGGGCAAGTGTTCGATGCAGGTTGCTCGCGATAAAGTTATGCAAGAGGTATCATCTTTGGTTATCCCAAATTTGAATTATGATTGTGTATCGCTTCGTTCTATCAATTCTTAACTAGTATGGTTCTTGCATAGGTGAGAAAGCACTTTAGGCCGGAGCTGCTGAATCGTCTCGATGAGATTGTTGTATTCGATCCTCTTTCTCACGACCAACTGAGGAAGGTTGCCAGATTGCAAATGAAAGATGTTGCAGCCCGACTGGCCGAGAGGGGCATTGCTATGGCAGTCACCGATGCAGCGTTGGAATACATTCTGGGCGAGAGTTATGATCCCGTGAGTATCGGTTTTACGAATCCAAAAATCTTTTCTCTGCATACTCCTGTGTGATATGAAACACTAAACAAGTACTCTTTTTTCGACTTCAGGTTTACGGTGCCAGACCTATTCGGAGATGGCTCGAGAAGAAGGTGGTGACGGAGTTGTCGCGGATGCTTGTGCGAGAAGAAATAGATGAAAACTCGACCGTGTTCATAGATGCAGCGCCAACCGGAAGCGGGCTGGTGTATAGGGTTGAGAAGAACGGAGGGCTTGTCGATGCGGCGACAGGGCAGAAGTTGGATGTGTTGATCCACATCCCGAACTCCAACAGGCCGAGGTCTGATGCCGAACAGGCTGTGAAGAAGATGAAGATTGAGGAAATGGATGAAGATCTTGACATGGTTGAGTAAAATGGGTTGTGAGCTTGTAAGGAAACTCTTCTGTTTTCTGCAGCGTGTCTGTAATGATGTTTTAACTGTTTTTTTTTTTTTTTTGTCTGTCTTCTTTTGTACTGGGTTGCTTTGTATAATCAAGTCATTTTTGATATGCTGCGGTGTATAAAATCAAAAGCCATTTTTAATATCTTGGGAAGTGTTATTGGCATTCCAAAAATCTCATTCTACACTCCTCACGTGTGTATTTTTCTTTTCAAATATAGAAAGTTTGGAGTGTAGAATGAGATTTTTGGAGTGCCAATAATAATTCCTTATATCTTATTTGATTTTTGTGGGTGTGGGGCAATGCATGCTGGTTTGGTGACCAATTACTTTTATTTTTTGTACCCAAAGAGAAGAAAATAAAGATGATTGTATGTAATGGTTTTGTTTTCAGGATGAAGGAGAGGGCGCTGTGGAGGCTGAGGATGAAGGTGAAGTAGAGGGTCAGGGGGAGGTGGAAGTGGAGAGTGATGTTGAGCAGCGTAATGCTGATGATCCTGATCCAGGAGAAAGTGAGGGCGAAAGAGAACAAAGTTCCCAAGAAGTAGACATTGGTGATCATAGAGAAGAAAGTGAAGGAAAATATACAGACACAGATGAAAAAGAAGAGTTAATCAGCCGGAGACGAAATGTCATTGAAAGTGGGTCTGAGAGATCTGAGGAAAACCATTACCCTGACAATGAAGACGAGGTTAATCAGGCCATAAGTACAAGGTAAATCTCTCTCTCTCTCTCTCTCTCTCTCTCTCTCTCTCTCTCTCTCACACACACACACACACACACACACACACACACACACACACGCTTGTCCAGTGAACTTGAAAGAAAATATCTGAAGCAACATTCTTTATTCTAATATATCTTATTTGATTTTTGTGGGTGTGGGGCAATGCATGCTGGTTTGTTGACCAATTACTTTTATTTTTTGTACCCAAAGAGAAGAAAATAAAGATGATTGTATGCTTTTTGCACTTAGACTTGTTTGGAGCAAGCATGGTTAGTCTGACGATAAGGACAATTCTCTTGACTGCTTACAGTAGATCCCCTGAGGAGGAGGAGGAACATACTAACATCGCACACTCTGCTGTTCGCAATGTATTTGGTGACTCTGATGAAGAAGAAGAAGAGACAGATTTTCCGAATGACATTCAGCATGAATCAAATGTACCATTGGAGATTCCACTACGTCCACCTCCTGCTCGTCCAGAAAAGGTATGAGATTATTCTACGTGGTGGAATGACTTTTTAAAATATAATTTGTTTGTTTTGTGTATCAGCAGCTACATTATAAAATTGATGCAACTAAGACCATTAATGTAGCAACTAAGACCATATAAAATTGATGCAACTGTAAGACAGCATATAAATTGAAGGTGGTAGAGTTTTATAAATAGAAGGTGTTAGAGTTTAAGGTAGCTGTTGTATTAACAATAACATAGTCTAGCTAATTATGGGTTTAATGAATAATCTCATTTGCATATGCTGAAAGAGATATAATGCGCTAATTGTTGGGGACATGGATTGTAGTTTGGTTCCAAAATGATTACCAGAAAATAGCTTTTCATTTTTTTATGGAAAAAAAGTTTCTGACTGAAATTAGATAAAGGACAAAATATGTATCATTTATTTTCATGGACCTCAAAAGTACGATGCAAATGCACTGGTGTTATTTCTTCAAATGGTTGGATATGTTACAGGAGGATTTGCCAACATATGTTGTCATCAATGAAGTAATGGATATGAGCTATGATATGTCTTCCTGGTAGGAACATTGTCTACATACGTTGGGGTGGTCTATTTGTTCTTCCTCATTTATTTCATTTGGGCATCGCTTGGGATACTTTAGGAATGATTTGACTACTACTGTTTACCATCAGATGTGAAATAGTTTGACGGAAAATTATATCAATATTCGATCTTAATCATTGAATTTAGTGTTTTTTAAAAGTATAAAGCTAAATAAGTTTGAATCTAAACAGTTGGATCAATCCACAGTCCAATAATTAAAATAGCCAGGTCCAAATAGAGTTGTTGGGTTTGTTTTGGATGGCCGACATTCTCGTCAAGGGCGTGCCACACTTCCAACCCTTGCACGTCTTGCGCATTGGGCAAGTAACCTTCTTACAGCTTCCACTTTTCTGGGTGTGTTCGCATACAAAAGGTCGGCCAGCCTTTTAACCTTGGCCTGAATTCTAGGTTTTGCCCAAATTTTAGGTAATAACCTACACGTATTCTATGCCCAACTATTGAAGAATGATTAGGTTAGTTTAAAACCTAAACTTTGGTGCGCCAACCTTTTAACTCTGGTATGATTTACATTTGACCAAATTTGGGGTTGAACCCTTTTAACTATGGTATGAGTTAAATTTGACCAAATTTGGGGTTGAACCCAAAATTTGTTTTTAGCTTCATTAGAGAAAGATTGAGTTAGTTTAAATCAGGGGTTGAAAATTGTCTAAAAGAAATATCTCACACAGTATTTTACTATTTTAACGGGAAATTAGTTTTTACTTTATAGATAAAATTGTGATTTTTATTAAATTTGGGTTTAAACGCAGACAACGAAATCAGTGGGTGCTGCAGAACTGATCCGCGGCCAAGTGAAAATCCCCGAGAGCTCCAACCGCAACACACAGCAGCAGCGATGGGGGAGGAGAAGCGGCACCAGATGATGCAGAACCTGTTCGGGGATCAATCCGAAGAGGAAGAGGAAGAGGTCGATTCCGAGCACGAGTCCAATCCCCAGCCCAATTCTGTATGATCCTCTAATTTCATGTTTCCTTTGTATTCAGATTCCAATTGCATGTTTGGGAATGATTGGGGTTTCAGTTTTTGCTTTAATCTTAGCTGAAGGAAGATATAGGTTGTGGTTTTGTCAATGGCGGTGGATGATTGGATGAAAGTGCGTATCTTGGGGATTTTTTTTTTTTTGCTTGCAGTTGTTTATAGGGTTTGGGAATTGTAAAGGTTTGGTATTTGTTGTAGAAGGATGAAGGATTAAAGAGGTTGGTTGTATTGAGAAGGAGTTGAAAGCAAAGAATTTAAGCTGGATTTTAACAGGATCACAAGTTATTAGTTGTATGGTATTACTTGTTAATCCGTGGATAATTGTAATGTCAATTACGCGTAAGAAGCTTAACATTCATTAGTTAACATTCTTTAGTTTTGAAGTTCAATTTCGAGGTGAAAATGTGTGGAAGGTCTCGTCCGAGGAATTTCGTGATTATAAGAGCATTTAAGGATTGTATTTGACTATTAATATTAGTCGCACTTATATGATGTGGCGAAGTTATTAGGGAAACATGTATTTTGTTTTAATGAAATGTGATTGTGCTTATGTTGAAAATAATCCTTTAGTAATTGCGAGAACTATACCGCCAGCAGAGTGATTTCGTAAACAACTTTGTAATGGTTTTGTTTTCAGGATGAAGGAGAGGGCGCTGTGGAGGCTGAGGGTGAAGGTGAAGTAGAGGGTCAGGGGGAGGTGGAAGTGGAGAGTGATGTTGAGCAGCGTAATGCTGATGATCCTGATCCAGGAGAAAGTGAGGGCGAAAGAGAACAAAGTTCCCAAGAAGTAGACATTGGTGATCATAGAGAAGAAAGTGAAGGAAAATATACAGACACAGATGAAAAAGAAGAGTTAACCAGCCGGAGACGAAATGTCATTGAAAGTGGGTCTGAGAGATCTGAGGAAAACCATTACCCTGACAATGAAGACGAGGTTAATCAGGCCATAAGTACAAGGTAAATCTCTCTCTCTCTCTCTCACACACACACACACACACACACACACACACATGCTTGTCCAGTGAACTTGAAAGAAAATATCTGAAGCAACATTCTTTATTCTAATATATCTTATTTGATTTTTGTGGGTGTGGGGCAATGCATGCTGGTTTGTTGACCAATTACTTTTATTTTTTGTCCAGCGTTAAGTCTTTATGCTTTAGCAGATGAGTTGTCCAGCATTAAGTCTTTATGCTTTTGTTTTACACAGTTGGGACACGCACTATACCACCATTGATAACGTGTGTAAAGTGTTCAGTGGTAAAACAAATTTCAAAAAGAAAAAGCCTATTCTAGGGGCTTTTTGAAATTTGGTTTGGATGCTTTAGCAGATGAGTTGTCCAGCATTAAGTCTTTATGCTTTTGTTTTACACAGATGGGACACGCACTATACCACCATTGATAACGTGTGTTCAGTGGTAAAACAAATTTCAAAAAGAAAAAGCCTATTCTAGTGTTTCCTTTTTCTCAATAGGCTTTTTGAAATTTGGTTTGGATGCTTTAGCAGATGAGTTGTCCAGCATTAAGTCTTTATGCTTTTGTTTTACACAATTGGGACACGCACTATACCACCATTGATAACGTGTGTCAAAACACTTGACACACGCTTTACAGAAAAACGTATCATTCTAAGAAACAGTTTGTAATAGTTTTGTATGAGGAATACTAATTACGTATACAATGTTTATTAAAAATGTAAAAATGCAGTCATATGTTTTTAAGATGAGTTAAAAACATGTAATTAGATTTTATACCTTGTGTAAATCAGGATCTAGAAAAGCGACTTCATCAATTGTGAACATCTTGGCTGTGCGTAAAATTTCGGCCTCGTTTACTTGTCTGGAGGAGGGGGCCAATATTTTCACAGGCTCATTACAATTTGCAAACCGGTATGATTGAAAATGTATAACTGTTTGAATAATTTTACGAAACTAATACTTCTTTTGCTTTTACAAAAGTTAAAACAGTTTAATTGTGTTAAAAGCTATAGAAATACTTACACCGACTTGGATGCATTAACTTCTGGGATGTCCGGATCAAAAAAGAAAAGTGGGCAACCAGTACTGTTCATCACAATTTTATCTGTGCATTGAAAAAAATGATAAGAAAGTTGAAAGAAAATATTGATAAATGGTTTTACGGGCACATGCCAAGTATCAGAATGATATGATACAATCACTTACTGCACCATGATTTTAATCAAAATGGACAAAGTTTTAAAAAGCTGAAAATAAAAGAGAAGGTTAATTAATAACAGTGATTGACAATTAGTTTATTAAGATATTTGAAAATTAATTAATCAAGTATAAAACAAAGATATATGATAAGTCACAGGAAGTGAATATAATAAAATCATGTCTTCAGAAAAGATTTGAACAATTTACACAAAGCCGTGTTAAAAAATAATAATAAATAAAGCTACAAAAGATTGCTTGTAATTATGCTACCCATATAAAGCTTCACTTTTAAGCTTGTAAAAACGACAACAATTGGGAGAGGCAGTGCTTGGACAGATGAAGAACAAAATTCTTCAGCAACGTCTCCCCATAGTGTAACAGTGAGTTGTTCCCTTCTGTAGATATATTATATCAGAAACAAATATATAGATGTTTTTCAATATAAAGCAAATTATGAAGATAATCTATAATGAGAGCGATAAGAAAAAAGGAATAACCTGACATTTTGAATGTGTATATCCCACTTGTATGCTACCTTTTGATTAATCTGTTTTGGCTCTAAATGTTGCATTGAAGTGAGATGACCAATGACATCTTGCAATTTAAAAGGTAAATATAAGCATGTTGTGAAAAATAATTTGGTAAAAATAAACTTCAGTGTTTTTAATCTCTATATATAGATACATATATAATAATATCACCTGTAAGAATGTCAACTTTGTTCAAGCGGGGATAAAGAGTGTTGTAATCCTGTAGGAAAAACCGGTGTTGAGGAATAGGCGGAAACACATTTGAGAGCTTTTTGAAATTTGTTTTACCACTGAATATAAGCTGAGTCTCATACGGTACCACGTTGTACTGGCCTTTCATTCTAGTGGTCCGAAAATTTGTGATTTCATAGCAACCCCAGGTTCAATTTTTGAAGCTATAGTCTTGTAGTAAATGTCCGGCATGTTTCTTTACAATTGGTTACGCAAATAAAATGAACCCAAAAAAAAAAAAAAAAAAGTTAAAAAGAGGGGGGGTGGGGGGAAATGAACAGAGTTAAAAAGGAGATTAATAAATGGAAAAAAATAGATATTATTCTTCAATATGCATATATTAAATTGTTAACATGGAGAGATGCAATCACATCAAGAGATAAAATAATTACGTCAGCTGCTGAACCAACACTTAAAAAATTAAGAAACAGAAAAAATGTAAAAAAGTTTAACCAAGTGTGAAGTTCACCTAAAAATATTTAATTCATATGTTTACTTGCAATCTATATAAATTACAGGATATGCAATTAAATAATGATGTAAAATTAATGACAAAATATATATCAATTTGTTATGATTATCTGTATACAGTTAAGATTCATTATTGAATGTATTACAAAGTATGATAAACAAAAATATTAATTGACCAGTCAATCATTCTTGTTATAATTCTTCATCAAAATAATAAACCAATATTTTCTCACCGTCTCATCAAGCAAAATGCAGTGTAGAGATGTGCATTTTTTAGTAGTTCTGGGAATTGTTGATTTCCATATTCTACAAACGCGAGATTTGATTTTCTCAGCCTTTATATATGGCCGTAACTCAGAGATGGGAGTTATCTCTGTGTCTTCCATTAAATCTCTGCTTAAACCAAACATAACTTGTATGAGTTAAAAAATTGGTCTCACCAAGTCTTAAAATAAATGACTAAATAAGTAAAAATATTAATTTCTCATACATCAGTTATATAACAATACTATGTTGTGTAAGTAATGCAGATAAATAAGGAAAGATAAGCTAACTTAAATCAAAATTTGATAACTATGCAGGAGTAAAGACTTGAACAAAATATTGATTAAGAAAAATTAAATGACTTATGAAAGTTCAAAAAGACACAGAAAAAAAATTGAATAGCCGTGAGCTCATACTATTATCCAGTTATAGTTATCCATATCATAAACAGGGGGAGAAACAATATTTAATAATCATTCAAATCAAGAAATACCCGATGTCCCAAATTAAATTTTAATCAAACAAATGAAAACATACCAGCCAAATCAACAAAACGATAAAACACTTCACTTAAAAATCAATAGACTTAAACTTGAGATTTTCATCAGAGGGTAAGTGTACCTAAAGCTGTGTTCTTTACGGTTGCTAGAGTGCAGGACGACAATCACCGCTTGCTGAAAATAAAAAAGAACTAAATCAAATGACACAACCCAAAAAAAACATAATTAAAAACGCACGCTAAAAAGACGGAAAAATAACCAGCAAGAACTTGTAAAACCTGAGAAGGTTTAAACAAAAGGAATTTGGAGCAGTGCAACACTTCTTAGCCACCTAAAATTTAATCAAATTGCTATATCAGAACCATCATAAACGTAAGAGGCAACCAAATTGATATATCAAAATAAAACGCAGCTTATAATTTGGAGAACCTAAAATTTAATCGAACTACTATATAAGAACCATCATAAACATAAGAGCCAACCAAATTGATATATGAGAATACAACATAGCTTATAATTTGGACAACCTAAAATTTAATCCAATTAAAACATGACAAATGAACAGATAAAGATGCTCCCAAAAGACCGAACAACTGATGACAACTTTAAGATTAACCACGTAACAAACTAAACCTCACCCTCGACTGAAAACAGACGGTGCACCAGCCAAGTTACCGTCTCCTCTACACAAACAAAACCTGCAAAACCAATCATGAACCAAAAAATTAAAATAAAAAACAAATTATATACCATAAGCCTGAAAAACGCTGAGAAAGGAAATTCCAGAAAGAGAAAACAGATGGAAGGCAAAGACTCTTCAATTTTAGACCCAAAAAAAACAACATACCAGTTTCATTGTCTCTTGTTCAATATGTAGACAAATCGCTGGGTTCAACAGCCCATAATTAGCAAAACCAAACAAAACCCCAAATTGATTTTTAAAAAATAATAACAATAGAAAACATTCCACCCTGTTCGTATCCTGCATCTCTTCTATAACACTATAACTGTTTCCATCGGAGACCACATAAAAACCTCCAAATTCAATTTAACCAGCCATGAAAATCCATAAGCGAAACTGGGTTTAAAAATTCACCCAAATAAAGATTCAACTTTTGTATACTTACGAATCTATCAAAATCAAACTTTTCAGTATAAAACAAAAGAAAAATCAAAAGTTGGAAACCCTGAATAAACGAATCAAAAGAAAAATCAAAAGTTGAAAACTTTTCAGTGTATACTTTTCCACCGGGTTTTAGTATATAAATAATGTTCTAGCTGCTAGCGTGTCGTCGGTTCATCCTCAAAATCTCACCCACTCTCCTAAGCACCCATTAGAAAAAACTCACAACGATTCGATCAACCGAAAGAAATACCATATCAAATTCTTGAAACGCAGTTGTGGATTTACCCGCCATTGTTGCAAAAAAGCTTCAGCTTCCTCCTCATAAGGTACGTCCAAGATTTCTCTTGCTTCTCTCTCTCTCTCTGTGAATCTTTGAGTTTTTAGAGTTGATTTCCATATGGGTTTTGGGTTTTGAACGAATTAATTTAAGTAGTAAAGTCTGTCATTTTTCGATCTCGGAAAAAGAATTGACGAAGTTCAAGAATTTCGTAAATCGGGGAGACATGATTGATGACTGCATGTTTTATTTATACGCTCTGTTTTCGCCTTTCGATATTTGTTGAATCAAATTGAAAGGAACCCCGGTGAACAAGTTTTAATTTTTATTTGAATTGCATGTTACCAAGATGGAAAATTGAAGAAGTTCATGAGTTTCGTAAATTGGGAAAGGTATGATCAAAGGTTCTTTGTGTTCTTGGGTTGAATTGAAAAGAACCCAGATAAAATATTTTAATTTCTAGTTGAAATTAAAGAAACCCAGATGGAGAGTTTTAATTTTTATTTGAATTGAAAGTTTCCCAGATGCAAATAATTCTAAGTTTTGTTTAAACTGAAGGAACTTATACAAAAAGTTCGAATTTTTACTGCATTTCTTAAAAGGGCTTTTAGATTCAGATCCAAAAACATAAATGATTTTTAGGGATGAGTTCAATTACCTAAGAATATGTATTTATTTTTTAATGCTCATTTTATATTTTTTAAAAATATTAAAAATCAATTAAAATCTTCTAATATTATGAATTTTCAACCTCAAAAAATATAATTAATATCTTATAACAAAAAAATAATATATTGATATAAATCTATCTGTAAATCATTCTATCCTAACTCAAGTAACAAATATATGAATGTATATCATACCTATAAGTAAGATATGAAACTTAACTAAAAGGTAGAAAAAAAACATAATATATCTGCAAGCAAGACACATGAATCTTACTTGATTATAAAAAGAAACTGTCATACAGGTAGATAAATATAATTAACATATAATATAGGTTGATTATAAAAATAAAAACTAAAATCTATAAATGGGGTTTAAAACGGGATAAAGAACAAGAAAGAACAAAATAAATAAATAATCAAAGAGATAATTAGGAAGAAATTTGATTTTTATAATAAATCTTATCATTTAAGAGATAATTATTGATAATAAAATAATAAGATTTAAGGAATTGAACATATATCAAGTTTCCCTTTTTTAAATTATCTCACCCATGATGTTTGCAGTGATTGTTAGGTATCATTAATTGGTGAAGGAAAATGAACCGTGATAAGTTCACCCACAAGACCAATGAGACCAGTGAGAGTGATTCTGGGGATGATTCTGAGGATACTACATTGAAGACATTGAAGACTTATGGACGGGACCTTGTTAATCAGGCTGGGAAACTTGACCCGGTTATTGGCCGTGACGAGGAGATAAAGAGAGTGGAGACGATTCTTTCGAGGAGGACTAAGAACAACCCTGTTCTAATTGGAGAGCCGGGAGTTGGGAAGACTGCTGTGGTTGAAGGGCTGGCTCAGAGGATAGTTGGTGGGGATGTCTCTAGTAATCTGGCTGATGTGAGGCTCATTGCATTGGATATGGGAGCTTTGGTGGCCGGGGCCACGCATCAAGGGGAGTTTGAGGAGCGGTTAAAGGCGGTTTTGAAGGAAGTGGAAGAGGCTAAGGGGAAGGTTATTCTGTTTATTGATGAAATTCACCTTGTTCTTGGCGCCGGAAGGACAGAGGGATCCATGGATGCGGCCAACCTGTTCAAGCCAATGCTCGCACGGGGGCAACTTCGGTGCATTGGCGCAACAACTCTTGAGGAGTACAGAAAATATGTAGAGAAGGATGCTGCATTTGAGAGAAGGTTCCAGCAGGTTTATGTGGCGGAGCCTAGTGTTCCGGATACAATTAGCATCCTTCGAGGTTTGAAAGAGAAGTATGAGGGTCATCATGGTGTTTGGATTCTGGACAAAGCTCTTGTTGTTGCTGCACATCTTTCGAGTCGATACATCACAGGTATGAATTAAAAATGGCTAACAATTGTGGTCTATTTTCTATGTTTACGTATTTTTAAGCTTTCGATGTTGAATTGAATGTTCTGTGTACAATTACTTGGTATTGAAGTTTTCCTCTTTCCTTTTGTTTTGTAGGCCGACATCTCCCTGACAAGGCGATTGATCTAGTTGACGAAGCTTGTGCGAATGTGAGAGTCCAACTTGACAGCCAACCTGAAGAAATCAATAACCTCAAAAGGAAGAGGATGCAGCTGGAAATTGAGCTTCATGCACTTGAGAGAGAAAATGACAAAGCTAGCAAAGCTCGTCTTGTCGAGGTGATTACTTGATCCATAACTTATTAAAGAATATTTGTCTGATGAAGTCGCAGATGTAGCTATTCAATGTCTTGGTCTTTCTTTGTTCTTATGTTCGTTGTTCTGCCATTTTATTCTCAGGTGCGAAAAGAGCTTGATGAACTGAGAGACAAGCTTCAACCACTGGTGATGAAGTACGGAAAGAAGAAGGAAAGGGTTGATGAGCTTCGAAAGCTTAAGCAGAAGCGTGAAGAGGCTTTGGTAGCTTTAGCAGAGGTCAAAAGAATATATGATTTGGCTAGGGCTGCTGACTTGCGTTATGGCACTATTCCGGAAGTGGAAACCATCATTGCGAAGCTTGAAGGTAGTACCGACGAAAACTTGATTTTGACAGAGACGGTTGGACCAGAACAAATTGCAGAGGTGGTAAGCCGTTGGACTGGCATACCTGTCACACGGCTTGGCCAGAATGACAAAGAAAGGTTAATTGGACTTGCGGAAAGGTTGCATAAGAGAGTAGTGGGGCAAGACCAGGCGGTTGATGCTGTCGCCGAGGCAGTTTTAAGGTCAAGAGCAGGGCTAGGAAGGCCACAACAACCTACTGGTTCATTCCTCTTCTTGGGCCCAACTGGTGTCGGTAAAACTGAGCTTGCGAAGGCGCTTGCTGAACAACTTTTTGATGACGAGAATCTGATTGTCAGAATTGACATGTCCGAGTATATGGAACAACATTCTGTCTCGCGCTTAATTGGCGCTCCCCCTGGGTAATTGCATTTATAGATTTCTTCGCTCGAGCATGTTTGTGAGCTCAGCTGCGGCATTATGAATTCTGACTCATTCATATTTTACAGGTATATTGGTCACGATGAAGGCGGGCAACTCACGGAGGCCGTGAGGCGGAGGCCTTACAGTGTTGTATTGTTTGATGAAGTGGAGAAGGCTCACACCGCTGTTTTCAACACACTCCTGCAAGTCCTGGATGATGGAAGACTAACCGATGGACAAGGCCGGACAGTTGATTTCAGAAACACGGTGATCATCATGACTTCAAACTTGGGTGCAGAACATCTCCTCGCCGGTTTGATGGGCAAGTGTTCGATGCAGGTTGCTCGAGATAAAGTTATGCAAGAGGTACCATCTTTGGTTACCCGAAATTTGAATTATGATTGTGTATCGCTTCATTCTATCAATTCTTAACTAGTATGGTTTTTGCATAGGTGAGAAAGCACTTTAGGCCGGAGCTGCTGAATCGTCTCGATGAGATTGTTGTATTCGATCCTCTTTCTCACGACCAACTGAGGAAGGTTGCCAGATTGCAAATGAAGGATATTGCAGCCCGACTGGCTGAGAGGGGCATCGCTATGGCAGTCACCGATGCGGCGTTGGAATACATTCTGGGCGAGAGTTATGATCCCGTGAGTATCGGTTTTACGAATCCAAAAATCTTTTCTCTGCGTACTCCTGTGTGATATGAAACACTAAACAAGTACTCTTTTTTCGTCTTCAGGTTTACGGTGCCAGACCAATTCGGAGATGGCTCGAGAAGAAGGTGGTGACGGAGTTGTCGCGGATGCTTGTGCGAGAAGAAATAGATGAAAACTCGACTGTGTTCATAGAAACAGCGCCAACCGGAAGCGGGCTGGTGTATAGGGTTGAGAAGAACGGAGGGCTTGTGGATGCGGCGATGGGGCAGAAGTCGGATGTGATGTCGATCAGGCTGTGAAGAAGATGAAGATTGAGGAAATGGATGAAGATCTTGACATGGATGAGTAAAATAGGTTGTCAACTTGTAAGGAAACTCTTCTGTTTTCTGCAACGTGTCTGTAATGCTGTTCCAACTGTTTTAACTGTGTTTTTTGAGTCTTATTTCTCTTGTACGGGGTTGCTTTGTATAATTAAAAGTCCTTTGTAATATGCTTGTGTATCTTATTGTGTATCCTGATTAAAGATCTAACGGCTAAAATCTCGTTTATAACTGCTAAAATTTCAGTTGCAACGGTTAAAATCTGTGTGTGATTTGATGAAAATTATACAGCTCCAAAACTACTCCGCCCTTAAATTTGATAAAAATTGTATTGCTCTCTTACTAAGATTGATACCTCAATATAATGGAGGTTACCTGCTCTTTACGCAATCAAGTTCATCAAAATACGACAATATCAACAAATACCTTACGATCCATTAACGATACATCATCTTATAAATTTAAGTACGTACGTTCGTATGTATACTTAATAAAATTAAAACAAATGAATTTTGTTTTGAAGAGCAACGGCAGAATGACTTCATTCATAAGAACTGAACAATACAAGAGGATGCCATATTAGGTACATATTCTCCGGTGATCAAATCTAATACAAAGACGATACGAGACATCAAATTTGGTACTCACAACAACCATTGCTAAAACAAGAAGGCCGCAACAAGTTGTCGAAGCAACCACAAAACAATAAAACTATTTAATCCGAGAATAGAACCACAAATCAGCTCGTCTTCCTATCAAGGGCAACACCACTGCTAGACAATATGTTGCCCGCATCGAAAAGACGCCACAGGCGTGGCCTAGTAAGGCGGCTCAGCCGCGGGTAAGTCGAGGAGCGCACAACCATCATGGAAAACGAGTTGTAGGAAGTGAATCCGACCCACTCCAACGATAAACATTGCCCACAACCACGAATCAAGGCCAAATTCGAAGCCCTGCCCAAATGAATTTTGTTTCCATCCACTTGATTCAGCATTAAGGTTGAAGGCATCCAAATATAGTTGCATTGGGACTTCCTAGTTGAAGTCAAGTTCCATTTCTACGTGTTCAGGCTGTAACCACACTACAAAAGTAATCATGCACATACACTACAAAAGAGCTTGATGAACTGAGAGACAAGCTTCAGCCACTGGTGATGAAGTAGAGAAAGGAGAAGGAAAGGGTTGATGAGCTTCGAAAGCTTAAGCAGAAGCGTGAAGAGGCTTTGGTAGCTTTAGCAGAGGTCAAAAGAATATATGATTTGGCTAGGGCTGCTGACTTGCGTTATGGCACTATTCCGGAAGTGGAAACCACCATTGCGAAGCTTGAAGGTAGTACCGACGAAAACTTGATTTTGACAGAGACGGTTGGACCAGAACAAATTGCAGAGGTGGTAAGCCGTTGGACTGGCATACCTGTCACACGGCTTGGCCAGAATGACAAAGAAAGGTTAATTGGACTTGCGGAAAGGTTGCATAAGAGAGTAGTGGGGCAAGACCAGGCGGTTGATGCTGTCGCCGAGGCAGTTTTAAGGTCAAGAGCAGGGCTAGGAAGGCCACAACAACCTACTGGTTCATTCCTCTTCTTGGGCCCAACTGGTGTCGGTAAAACTGAGCTTGCGAAGGCGCTTGCTGAACAACTTTTTGATGACGAGAATCCGATTGTCAGAATTACATGTCCGAGTATATGGAACAACATTCTGTCTCGCGCTTAATTGGCGCTCCCCCTGGGTAATTGCATTTATAGATTTCTTCGCTCGAGCATGTTTGTGAGCTCAGCTGCGGCATTATGAATTCTGACTCATTCATATTTTACAGGTATATTGGTCACGATGAAGGCGGGCAACTCACGGAGGCCGTGAGGCGGAGGCCTTACAGTGTTGTATTGTTTGATGAAGTGGAGAAGGCTCACACCGCTGTTTTCAACACACTCCTGCAAGTCCTGGATGATGGAAGACTAACCGATGGACAAGGCCGGACAGTTGATTTCAGAAACACGGTGATCATCATGACTTCAAACTTGGGTGCAGAACATCTCCTCGCCGGTTTGATGGGCAAGTGTTCGATGCAGGTTGCTCGCGATAAAGTTATGCAAGAGGTACCATCTTTGGTTACCCGAAATTTGAATTATGATTGTGTATCGCTTCATTCTATCAATTCTTAACTAGTATGGTTCTTGCATAGGTGAGAAAGCACTTTAGGCCGGAGCTGCTGAATCGTCTCGATGAGATTGTTGTATTCGATCCTCTTTCTCACGACCAACTGAGGAAGGTTGCCAGATTGCAAATGAAGGATGTTGCAGCCCGACTGGCTGAGAGGGGCATCGCTATGGCAGTCACCGATGCGGCGTTGGAATACATTCTGGGCGAGAGTTATGATCCCGTGAGTATCGGTTTTACGAATCCAAAAATCTTTTCTCTGCGTACTCCTGTGTGATATGAAACACTAAATAAGTACTCTTTTTTCGTCTTCAGGTTTACGGTGCCAGACCAATTCGGAGATGGCTTGAGAAGAAGGTGGTGACGGAGTTGTCGCGAATTCTTGTGCGAGAAGAAATAGATGAAAACTCGACCGTGTTCATAGATGCAGCGCCAACCGGGAGCGGGCTGGTGTATAGGGTTGAGAAGAACGGAGGGCTTGTCGATGCGGCGACAGGGCAGAAGTCGGATGTGTTGATCCACATCCCGAACTCCAACGGGCCGAGGTCTGATGCCGAACAGGCTGTGAAGAAGATGAAGATTGAGGAAATGGATGAAGATCTTGACATGGTTGAGTAAAATAGGTTGTGAGCTTGTAAGGAAACTCTTCTGTTTTCTGCGGCGTGTCTGTAATGATGTTCCAACTGTTTTAACTCTGTTTTTTTTTTTTTCGTCTTACTTTTGTACTGGGTTGTTTTGTATAATCAAAAGTCATTTTTAATATGCTACGGCGTATCTTATTATGCATTCTGCCTGATTAAAGATTTAACGGTTAAAAATCTTGCTTATGCGTATCTTATTATGCCTTCTGACTAAAGATTCAACGGCTAAAAATCCTGCTTATGCGTCCGGAATTTCGACACAAGATGTAACTGCAAAAGTTTCAGTTTTAACGGTTAAGATCTCAGTGTGTGATTCATTGGAGAACATGCTAAAATTTTCTGTTATATGCAGTCCACTACCTTAATATAATGGAGGTTAACTGCACTGTACGTAACCAAGTTCATCGAAAGTGTCGATAATATCAACAAATATTTTACGATGCATCAACAATATATCATCGTATAAATTTAAGAATGCATGTTTCTGTATATACGTAATAAAATTAAAAGAAATAAATTTTGTTTTGAAGAGCAATGGCAGAGTGATTTTCTTCATAAGAACCGAACAATACGAGAGGATGTCATATTAGGTACATATTTTTCAGTGATCAAATCTAATGCAAAGACGATAGAGACATCAAATTTGGTACTCAATGTCCACACAAAGCCGTCTTCGAAGCCCTTGCCCAAATGAATTTTGTTTCCATCCACGTGATCCAGCTTTAAGGTTGAAGGCATCCAAATATAGTTGCATTGGGACGTCCTAGTTGAAGTCAAGTTCCATTTCTACGTGTTCAGGCTATAACCACATTACAAAAGTAATTGCACACATACATACGTACGTACATACATACATACATATATATATGTATACTATTATTAAGAGAACTCTCATTGTCAACTTTTTGTCACTTTTTATCCTATTTTGCTCTCACTTTTGATACACAATACTTACATAAAGAGGGTAAAATAGTAATTGTGTATCTTTTTGCTCCTTTTTTCTTATTTTGCCCTCACTTTTGATACACAATACTTCCATAAGGAGGGCAAAATAGTAATTTTGTATCCTTTGAGAAAATGACAATCATATCCCTATTTTCCTATTTTACCCTCTCTTTTGATACACAATATTTATATAAGGAAGACAAAACAGTAATTATGTAATATTAAGATAAAATATATACTTATTAAGAGAAATTGTCCTACCATCATTTTTTCATATTTTTTTAAAAAATTTAAAAACTAATCACACTCCTTAATAAAAAACAAAAAATAAAATGAAATTGTTCACACACACAAAATGTATGCTCATCGGCTAATATGTATGTATATATATATATATGTATATGTATATGTAGCTTTCTAATCTTTTGTCCTAAGTCTGTACTCAGGCCTACCATTGTCGCCATGCTGGGACATCAGTACGATCATTTATTTAGGTAGCATCTAAAGAACGGACACCATATTCTTTGACGTGGGTGATTGTAAACCAGCTTATTACCTTAATTATATCGAAACTTTGTTCTAGTGTATGACACGTCATGCAACTCCGTTTTAGTGCGAGAACCGCACAGTTAGGGTGTGTTTGTTTCACCTTCTTAGGTAGTAATGGACTAACTAGGATTATTGTCCTATGTTTGGTATGCTTAAGGACTAACTTAAATGAGACTAGCTCAAACTCATGTGGACTCTGACTCTCGTTAGATTGTCCAAAACAGTGCCGTGCTGAACCATGGGATTGCCAAGGACTACGATATGCCTTCTTCTTCGCTTTCCTCACTCGCTGCCTCCTTCTTAGTCCTCATCTATCTCTGTCTCTACCTCTCTCTCTGCTAGATCAAACTCGTTGGGAAATTAATTGATGAGTTCCTCTTGGCGGTCGCCTTCGATGCGAATCTCAAACCGAATCGATTCTATAGTCTCGCGATTTCTTTGCGTGATCAAGCTCGGCTCTTCGACGACGGCCTTTAGCCGTCGATGTCTATCTCCAGCCGTATACATGGCCATGGGTATAGGAATCTAAGGGCGAGAAGGATGGGGATTGGGTATTTTTTATTTGTAATAATCAAAATATTGGGAAATTTGGGAATTGGGTCTTTGGTAGCGGAGGTCTATCTTCAAGATCAGGGTCAAGCCTTTTGTTATGGGAAATTTTGTAACTTCCAAGTTGCTGAGGAGCACCAGCAATTTGACGAAGAAGATATCCTCTTTCTTTAATCTATTAATTTTGATATTCTTAATAGAAAAAAATTAGAATATAATAATTTATTGTTAGTCCAACTTTTTAGTCTGACACTGCAACAATCGCTTCACTAAGTTGGTACTATTTGAAATATAATAGTTAAAATTAAGTTATTTAACCAAAATGGTTGCTAATATTGATATAGCTCGTCATTTTGATCTCTAACCATGAACATCTATATAAGTAGTTCTTGAGTTTGTCCATCGTAAATCGTTTTGGTCATTCTATGAGAAATCTGTCAATATCTCCATTAAATTGTCGGGGTGAATGACCATGTGATCACCTTTTAAGGTATTTTTATCAAACCAACACATCCACTGAACAAAGATATTGATAAATTTTTTACGGAATTATTAAAATGATTTACTATGTAGACAAATTTATGGCCATTTTTATTGATTTTCATTGTTAATGATCAAAGCGAGAAGTTATGTTAATCTTATAAACCATTTTAGTTAAAAAATCTTAAAATTAATTGATTGCTTGATCATCGTTAAAAACAACATATCCAAATCCTTAATATTCCCAAGAGTATAAAAGTTTAATTTACACCAACACACCCCACGCACCCACCCCCCCCCCCCCCCCCCCCCCCCCCCAAAAAACCAAACAAACACCACCAAACAAAAAGATATGACACAAAACAAACAATCCACAAGAAACCCAAAGTCACATTACCACAAAAAATTAAAGATTAAATATAAAATAAAATAAAACCACTTGGAAAAGCCATGGCATATTCCTAGTCAAAACCAAAACAAAAATAATAATATACACATAATATTCATATTAATTAATTCCCATCTCATCTTCTTACATATCCAACCTTCAAAAAATGTGCATCTACCATTCCTAAGTTCTAATCCCCAAAACAAAAATTAAAAACTAGATAAAATATAAGTGAAAATTCAACCTAACCCACCCAACAGATCGTACACGTTCCCAACCTACCCAGCGCACCCGAACCCTCCCTCTGTCTACCCTCCTATATATTTTATCCAGCACCACTAAACACTGGACTCCACTCACCATCTAAACGCCATGTTTGTTCTCATAGTCTTCACCGTCGTCTTTGCCTTCTTCTTATACCGGATCTTTGCCCCCAGCGGGAGCCGTCACTCTCTGCCTCTTCCGCCGGGGCCGAAACCTTGGCCTGTAGTAGGGAACTTGCCCCACTTAGGCCCCGTTCCCCACCACTCTCTGGCGGCTTTGGCCCGTCAGTATGGACCCCTCATGCACCTCCGCTTGGGGTTTGTTGACGTGGTTGTTGCCGCCTCCGCCTCCGTGGCGTCACAGTTTCTGAAGACCCATGACGCTAATTTCTCGAGCCGGCCACCCAACTCCGGCGCCAAGCATCTCGCTTACAACTACCAGGACTTGGTGTTCGCGCCGTACGGTCCACGGTGGCGGATGTTGCGGAAGATCAGCTCCGTCCATTTGTTCTCAGGCAAGGCTCTGGATGATCTTAAACATGTTCGCCAGGTCAGCAATCCGGCCGTCGTCTTCATTGACTTCGTCCCTTTTTACGTTGATTTTCCCTACGTTTCATTATTAATTTTCAAGCAATCGGAAACTGAAAAATGAAAGAAAAACGAACCAAATATTGTTTAAAAGCAATCGAAAACGTTGATTTTCCCTATGATCTTAAGTGTTTTTCTCAAAAGCGCTTTCAATAATTTAAAAGCACTTCTGAAATTTTTTCATTTGGGATATTTAATTACAATTTGTAATTGTTTAATATTATAGGAGGAGGTGGGTGTGCTTGCACATGGATTAGCAAGTGCAGGGTCAAGGCCAGTGAACTTGGCGCAGCTACTGAACGTGTGCACGGTGAACGCCCTAGGGCGGGTGATGGTAGGACGGAGGCTCT
Organism: Pyrus x bretschneideri; assembly: GCF_019419815.1. Taxonomy (NCBI): domain Eukaryota; kingdom Viridiplantae; phylum Streptophyta; class Magnoliopsida; order Rosales; family Rosaceae; genus Pyrus; species Pyrus x bretschneideri. The sequence goes on along the minus strand of NW_025999579.1, from coordinate 2,413,262 downwards.
TCGGCAACGGCAAGGGCGGCGAAGACCCAAAGGCGGATGAGTTCAAGTCCATGGTGGTGGAGATGATGGTGTTGGCCGGAGTATTCAACATCGGCGACTTCATCCCCTCCCTAGAGTGGCTGGACTTGCAGGGAGTGGCGGGAAAGATGAAGAAGCTGCACAAGAGGTTCGATGCCTTCTTGACCGCCATTGTTGAAGAGCACAAGAGGAGCCGCGGAGGGAAGCACGTGGACATGCTGACGACATTGCTGTCGCTCAAGGAGGATGCCGACGGTGAGGGCGCCAAGCTCACCGACACTGAGATTAAAGCTTTGCTATTGGTACGTAGCTCCTCTCTCTCTCTCTTCCTTTTTGTTTGGACCCTTTCATATATGGTGACAGAAGGAAATAATATCTTAATCTATATATTATTTATGCTTTTAAAAAAATAAGAGAAGTAATTATTTCAAACGATTTTTTATCTTCCACATACATTTTTGTAATTTGGCCTTAGAAATTAAATTTGATCAATTTAATTGTAAAAAAATGTGCAGAAAGTGATGTGCAACAATCAACCCATTTAAATTTAAATTACCTATCAACAACATTCTCTTTGTTAATTAAAATAGAGTAAAAAGGTAATTTACTTTTTTATCGCAAAAAAAAAATCACAGGCAATACGTAATTTTGACACAAATTTTTTTATCACATATTCATAACATATCTCAAATTTTTTTAAATAAACATATAAAATTCTCTTCACTCTCACGCTTTCTCACTCCCTCTATCTTTCATATTTCCCTCCAACTTCTCTCCCTTCCATATATTTTCTAAAAACAAAAAAAAAAAACTACTTCGCACTCAAAGTGTGTGGGGGCCAGTAAATGACTTTTGCAAACACTATCTCGTAACTCAATTATTGAACTTGACAAGACATGTCAACCGACAAAAAAAATTACTTATCGGAAAAAAACCTACAAAAATTTATTTTTCTAAACAATTTTTTTTTTCCTCGTAAAATAATGAGGGTTCTATCTGGATCTCCTCTCTGTGATAATCTTGGAGATCCTCTAATTAACTTTATTTATTATATATCATGGAATTTATTTTTATTAAGTATTATTTATATTTAATTTTAAATATAAATTACAATGATTTACGATCGCACGATATACGATGAATGAATATAATTGAAGGATTCTCGAAATCCTCACAAAAAAAATCCGAAAAGAATCCTCATTCCTCTTGAAAAAACCTTGGATGCCCTCGAGGTTTCTCTTTGTCTTAATTAATTTACTTTTTCCTCAAAAGAAAAGAGTGTAAAGTTTTTTACCTTATTTAGTTTTCAATTTTTTTGGGAGACTGACAAGCTAGAAAGTTAATATGCACTATTTTTACTAATTTCCCCAAAATACAAAAAAAAAAAAAAACATTTTTACTATTTCTTCCTGTTTTCATATATTTGATAGGTTAGAAAAGTAATTTTCTTTTCCAGCTTACCTTTCTTTTCTAGTTGGCCACGTGACCTCTCCCACGTGAAACCTTAAAATATGTCATTAATGGATCACCCGCTCCTCAACTGTCAAACTGCTACAAAAAGCTATTTAAATAATTGGACCACGTTAGCGTTTAGCACGTGACCATGTGATGTCTCTTAATTTTGATAAGAATTTTGAGAATCTGTAAATTATGTTTGTTCATCGTACATTATATGATCAGTTTTTATCAGTTTTTATTTTTATTTAATTATAAGTAAAAATATTTAAAATAATATATGACCATACCATATATAATGAACGGATATGATTTACAGATATTTAAAATCCTCACAAAAAAGATCAAGCAAGGATACGGATTCGTCTGTTTTTGGCATTTTGCACTGGATCCGAATTTTTTTCCGGTTACTCGTTGATATTCTGGTATCTTACTGTATGAAATTGTAGTTAACGGGATACACCGCATGATCATAAATCTTTTCATACACTTGGCATGAATTTGCTGATCAAAATTAAATTTTGTAAGAAGAAGGGATCTGTCTTTTTATAATTATGGCATATTAATGTGCACGTTCTGGTTCTGCAAAATTGATTCAGGTGTCTTATCAAATACAGGTAGATTTTTCAACTTTGCCGAGAATTTGATTCGGTATATAAAGTATAAAAATACTATTTAGACATTTAACAGAATGTTCAATTTATTGTATTATGACACTTAATGTATTGTATTGTGTTTCCGTCACAATAAAAAATTTCTTCCAAATACCAAATGACTAACCCATAATAATTTTCATGCACACAGAACATGTTTACAGCTGGCACTGACACGTCATCAAGCACAGTGGAATGGGCCATAGCAGAACTCCTTCGCCACCCCAAAATTCTAGCCCAACTCCAACAAGAGCTGGACCAAGTCGTGGGTCGGGACCGGCTTGTAACCGAATCGGACTTGCCCAACTTGACCTACCTCCAAGCCGTGATCAAGGAAACCTTCCGGCTCCACCCATCCACCCCGCTCTCTCTTCCTCGAATGGCGTCCGAGAGTTGCAAAATCAACGGATTCCATATTCCCAAAGGCGCCACTCTCTTGGTCAATGTATGGGCCATATCTCGCGACCCGGCCCAATGGTCGGAACCACTCGAGTTCAAGCCCGAGAGATTCCTATCGGGCGGCGAGAAGCCGACTGTCGACGTTAGGGGGAATGACTTTGAGGTCATACCGTTTGGGGCTGGGCGTAGAATATGTGCCGGGATGAGCCTTGGGTTGCGGATGGTGTCTCTGATGACTGCAACCCTAGTCCATGGTTTTGATTGGACCTTGGCTGATGGGTTGACCCCTGAGAAGTTGAACATGGACGAGGCCTATGGGCTCACCCTACAAAGAGCTGCACCGTTAATGGTGCACCCGCGTAACAGGCTAGCCCCTCATGCATATAATGCATCATCATCTTGAATTCTTGAGAGAGTTATGTGGTGGTGGTGATTTTATGGAAAATTTGTTGTCTTTGTTACTAGTATTCACGTTTGGTTTGGATGTTAAGTTGAATGAAATATTGTTTCTCCAAGAATTCTACAAGAAAGTTGGTCTAGAATTCTCTTTGTGTTGTTTGTAGGTAGAAGTGCTTCTTTGTTTGAGACTCGATGATCTACTCGTCGTGTCCGTTATTTTACTCAACATATCTTAGATGCATATAAGTATTTTAACCAAATCTCACATAAGTTACTCAAGAGCAAACATTGTAGTCAAGTCAGCTAGAAAAACGTGTCATCTTTTTTAATCTAAGTTTGAGTATTCTTGTATATAATTTTATTTTAACAAATGATAAGATACACTAATTCATCTATCATATGAGAAGAGAAAATGTTTAAACTCAAGACGTACCAAAGCAATTCACCATTTGCCCCTACATAATAGATTACATAAGAATATCGTTAAAAATATAAATTATTTAAGGATATTCATTCTGCAAATGTCATTTAATCACCAAAACAATTAAGGATTAATGGGTTTTTTTAATTGAAAAAAGTAGTTAGATTATTTCTTTCCATCAAGAAATGTCAAGGAGATTATCAAAAATGAGATTTTCTGCCACACATATTTTCGACATAATTTTTATAATCTTAGCACAAAAATTAGCATTAAAATGTAAGGAGACTAAGAATCTTTAAATAATCCTATGTTGAGATCAGAGCCTCCCAGGTATCATCGACGGTCAAGATCAGAGCTTTTCCGTCGTCAGCTCGCCGGAGTGCCATGGTATCTGGTACGACGCCGTTCTGGTGGTTCCCGCAGTCGTTTTCGTGGCTTACTTAGCGTTCCACGCCAAGAAGAACGTCATCAAGCTCTCCAATGGAAGATCATACATCATGATTTCCTATTATGCCCTTGTGTGAGTCGCAAGCCTTCTCAACCTCGCCTGGTGCGCTCTTCAGGTTCGTGGGTTTTCAATTTTTGAAGGTTTTGCGTTGTGGGTTTGTACAGTTTTGTGCTTCGAGTGCGATTTGGTGTTTGATTTTTCGATGCAGGCAGGGCAGTGCTCAGGTGGGAATGTTTACGGGTTTTGCACTGCTGGGATTGGAAACTAGCTTGGTGGGTTTCTTGCTCCAGGGGAATTATGCAAGTGGGGTTAAAGCTTTAGCTCATACTTTCCTTGTTTCTGGGATTGTTGTTGGTGTCGATACATTGATCAATGTAATCACTAATCACTAATCAGTGTAATCGCCCTTTCGTTACATTGACGAAGAATCAACCATTTCGATTTCAGTTTTCCTGGTATATGAAATGCAATTTCTGTTAATAGTGTGCTAGAATTTCGTTGCGAAATCCATTTTGTTACCTTTGAGCATATAGATGTTATGTCTGTAGAGGCAGAGTAAGCAATTGACCGATCACCTGCTGCTTCGGCCACTGTCAAAGTCCAGTGCTTTTCTTTTAGCACATTGAAGAAGTCTAGCGTTTGGTGCTTTTCTTCTAGCACATAATCGGTTTTGATCAATGAACAAGTCTAGCGTTTGGTAAATGTTTTACGACAACTGTTTTTGTAATTGTATGCATTCGGGTTTGTTCTACATCGTCATAATGTTTCACAACAATTGTTTTCGTTGCAAAATTCATTTTCAGGTAATCTATGTGTTCGGGTTTGGGGTACCACTGTTCATCGTTGGCATCGGAAGTACATTTGGAGTGAAGTGGGGCTTGTGGCTCATCCACAAATTATTGCTTACTGCACTTCATGGATTCATATTGTTTGTGCATTTCTCAAAATTGACAGAGAAGTTACCTCGTGAGTACATTTCTAATTCCGCTTTTACTGCTTTTGCCGGAATTTTTATAAATCTAATGTGCGGTTATCTTCTAATCTTCTGCAGCCAGACCAGCATTCTACAACTACATCGTCGTAATGTTTGTACTTAGTGCTCTGGCATCGTTTGGTTGCGGGCTTGCTGGAATTGGAGCTAGTTTCGGAATCTGGTACTCAAAATTAAGTTCAAATTTAGAACTATGATACATTCATTAGCTCAAATTCTTGCAATTTTAACTTTGAATTTGTGCATATCCTGCAGGTTGTACAATTTGACAGATATATGCTACCACACACTCTATCTTCCTTCTCTGTACGTGATTTTTGTGGCCGATTTTTTCCAGGTGATCATTCTTCTCAATAATGGTTAAACAGCATTTCTGGGTTTTCAATGACTTGTGCCGTAAGTAATTATCGTGCAATTGCAAACCTACGTTGTGATGTTTACAGGAAGAAAGTTTTCTCCTGGAGAACGCGTATTACTCGGAGATGAAGGATGCTGGATTCTTTGACGCCGATTGGGATTAGTCCGTCGGACCATCGGTAACTTGTGAATGTGTAAGTTCAGCAGAAAGAAGGCTGACCTTTTGTATACTTTGTAAATAACTTGAACAGATAAATGTTGAGTTTTGCAAGTAGGTAGAGGTTCCCATATAAATATGATTTGAGTGTTAATCGCCGTATTGTACCTAATAGCACTCCAAAATAGTCATACTGCACTCCTTTTAATTCTCGCAATATGGAATACTACAATTGTTTCGATCCCCCGAATTTGTAAGGAGCTGCCAACTTCTCCTAAACTTTTATAACTAATCAATCTTATCTTTTAACTTTTATAATTGGGCAATTTTATCGTAAACTTTAGGGTAAATTACATAAAACTACCTTAACTATTGAGTCATTAACAGTTTTATACCTTGTCTTTAAAAAGTTTCAATGTCATACCTTATCTTTGAATTTGTTGCAATGTCATACTTTTCCATCAGTTGTTTGTCAATTTCTCTGTTAAAAACTAATGCGACTTGAGGCGGGACACATTTTCTATTAAAAAATAATAAAATAATAATTTACCAAAAAAAAAAAAAAAACCTAAACACCGTCTTTCCCGACCCCACTTCCCTGCAACCCACCCATTTCTTCCCCCTCCTGTCTTCCCTAAACCCACCACGCACCCATCCTCCACCTCATTCTCCGCACCCATCCTCCACCCTCCGCACCCCAAACACCATCTTCCCTGACCCCCCTTCCCTGCAACCTATATCCCATCTTCCCCAAACCCACCTCTTTCTTCCCCTTCCCGTCTTCCCCAAACCCACTGCGCACCCATCCTCCACCTCCTTGCACCCACCCTCCCACTACTCCAGACTCATCAACCTCATCGCCGCCTCCCTCTCTGGAGCTATGTCTACCTTGTTGCAACCCAAGCGCGGTTACATGGCGCCGGAGTATCAGGAGCAAGGCAAGGAAAACGGGGTGGCCCCGGAGAAGAGGACAAGAATGGGGATAAGGAGGTCGAGGGTGGTCAACGGCGAGTGCTTGCAGAGGAAGGTGCAATTAGGGTTTGAGGATTTGGGTTTGGGTGTTGGATAGGAGGAGGATGGGGAGGATGATGACATGGGTGGAAGTGGTTTTGGATTTGGATTGCAAGGAAGGGGGGTCGGGGAAGATGGTGTTGGGGTTTTTATTTTGGGTAAATTATTATTTTAATAATATTTTACTAATTTTTTAATAGAAAATGGGCCCCGCCTCAAACCACATCAGCATTTAACAGAGGAATTGATAGACAACTGACGGAAGGTATAACATTGCAACAAATTCGAAGATAAGGTATGACATTGAAACATTTTAAAGACGAGGTATGAAACTGTTAATGACCCAATAGTTGAGGTTGTTTTATGTAATTTACCCTAAACTTCAATTTTATAATTGTAAAAATATAAAATTATCCTTAATGTGACCAACACAATTTTTTTTTAATTTTCTTCTTTCCCGCTGGTTCACTCCGTACATTTTTTGTTTCACTTTTAGCGTTTATGATTTAGGCGGGGGAATTAGCCAATTATAAAAGGTGAGAGTTCAATTAAAACTAAAGTTCAGGGAGAAACTGACCAATTATAAAAGTTCACTGGGGTAATGAGCTAAAATTAAAGTTTAGAGAGAAAAATGGCAGCTCCATACAAGTTTCGGGAAGGAAAGCCGCAAATAGTATTTTGGGGTTTATTGTTATGTTAAATAACTCCGTTACTTTGAAACAAAATGAAAATTACAGACCATCTAGAAATTTTAGGGAAATTACCAAAAATGATCAATTTTGTTAATCTTGGAAGCAAAATACGATTTTTCCCTAAGTTTTTATAGCTAGCCAGTTTCATCTTTTAACTTTTATAATTGGCCAATTATAAAAGTTGAACATGTGATCAGTTAAAACTAAAGTTAAGGGAGAAACTACTAATTATAAAATTTCAAAGGCGTAATAAGCTAAAATTAAAGTTTAAAGAAAAAATTGACAGCTTCTTATGTATATTTTGTAAGTATAAATAGGTAGTTATTATACAAAATATAATAAATTACTTAAATCCGTCTGATCTCTAGCGTTGTTGAGAACACAATTGGGTGCCATTGAACCCATCATCGTTGGCTCCACACTGTCTTCGAGATCCTCAGATCTGTTCTGCACTAACCTGTCAAAAACATTAGTACGCAACAGACGCATGGGCACTGGAAGACAATGATAAAAGAAAAAGAATCGATCGGAATTGAACATTTTATTACCTAGACAAATAAAAATAAAATTTGTTTACAATTTCTTCTCCTTTTTAATATAAATTAGTAGAAAATTAGAGTACAAATTCGCTTATATTAAAAATAAAAGAAAATTGATCCTTTAATCCTTCCCTCTCACTTTCTTTTGCCACCGTACGTGACACATGAATGAGATGGTCCACACCACATTACTACATTACAAAAAGATGATGTATAAACTGATGACGAAGAAATGAATGCGGTGTGTATTTTGACAAGGGGTAAAAATAGTTAAGGACTTCATTACAAGTACGTATAGTTTCGTTTCCATAATATAGAACATTACGACACAGTGACATATGAACGTAAAGATAAGTTACTTTAGGTAAAAAGAGTTTAGTTTTAGCTACGGTTTTTAGAACTTCATTTTAATTTCATTTTATCTTGTAACTTAAAGTCATCACTTTGACTTGTTGACTCCCTCTTCTCCTTAAAACTTATAGATCGCCTTCTAAAACATATATGTGAGCCAACATTCAATAAGATTATGTCACATGTGCAATAAATTTGATTATCCGTAATTATTCAATAATCAGATAATATTAAGTTTAAAAGAAATTGAATAGATGAAAAAACTAAAGGAAATTGATTCGTCCGGCTCACCCAAATCAAACCCATATAAGAAACTAATATATCTAATGTAATGTGCTGCGAATTTTAAGTTTTATAAAGACGAATTTCAAATTTCAAGAAATAAACCAGAATTAAAATCAAATTTTAAGAGGCACAGTAAAATGAAGTTAAGTTTTAAAGAATAAAATAACAATTTTTGAGTTACAATAAAAAAAATAAAATAGGTCGAAGAGATGTAATTCAAAATAAGTATAAAAAAAACTGTTCATGTAACGGAAAAAAAATAAAAGGAAAACTAATGGAAATTTTTTAAAATTTTGAGTTTTAAAGATAAGGATAAAATAAAAAGTAAAGCGAATAGTACTAGGATTGACTTTTTAGGCCAACTCCAATCGAAGGGTCCAGAGGGCCAGATGGCCGAAAATAGCCTGAAAACCGTCTCCAACCGAGGGCTAGGCCAGAGGGCTGTGGAATCTGAGAGAGCCCCATGGAATCGGAGAGGGTTAGAGGGCTGGCTAGAAAATATAGCATTCTTCTCGGTTATAGGAATATATTTATATTAAAAATTAAATGTATTTCTGTCGGTTATAATCGACATGATTGCTTAAAAAAAAAAAATTGAATACAATGGCTAGTCAGTTTGCCATTGTATTCAATTTTTTTTAAATTCTTAAAAATTCTAATTTTTTTTCCTATAAATAGCTAAACCATTCATTAAATTTTAGTTCTAATTTTTTTGATTTTTTGGGCCAGTTATCGTTGTAGTTTTTAAATTTAAGTTGTTGGATTTGAATTTAAATTGTTGTAGTTTTTAAATTTAAATAATAAATTATGTTTGGCCTTATGATCCTTTGGCCCTCAGTTGGAGACGGAGGCAAATATGATCATGTACTGTTCATTAAAATATTAATATCTTTGAGAATCTTAAAAGGTCAGAGGGCTAAAACGAGTCCTCTGGCTAGGCATCGGTTGGAGATGTTCTTAATGTAAAAATATAATTTTTCGTTTAAAATGAACAGTATCGGAAGTTTTTCGTTAAAATTCAAAAAAGAAAAAAGAACTTTAATGAAAAGCTTCCGGTACTGTTTACTTTAATGAAAAATCACATTTTTACATTAAAAAGTCAATCTTAATACTATTTTCTTTACATTTTATTTTATTCTTTAAAATTTTCCCATTAATTTTCCTAAAAGAAAAAGCACCCGCGAGCCGACACTACACACAGAGCCACTATCACCGCACCGTCAACATCACCTAGTTTTTTCCGTTTTTATATTTTATATTTTGGTTTTGTGTTTCTAGAGATATACCCATGTTTCCTCTTTTCTCTCACACACCCTCATCCCACCTCTCCTTGTCTCACTCTCTCCCTTTCTCTCTGTCACTTCAGAAGTAGCTAGATTGCTTCGAGCTCCACTGTTAACTTACCACACACTACGCTCTCTCTCTTCAGAAATGGCTGCCCTTGCTTTTGCAGCTCTGCTTCTCTTAGCCATGGCTGGCCAGTCAAGTAAGAACACATTTATGTATTTTCCATGCATGCATATATCTTTTTTTGGTGAAATGGGTATTTTTTCTCTGCCATATTTCCTATATTTTACTTATCTAATGAAGCCAATAAACTATTTTAGTTTTTTAAACAATGCCATTTTTCCTTAGTGGTAATGTGTTTATTTTTCCTTGTTTGTTTCTAATTTCTAACTTGTATTTATGTTATAAGATTTCATATTTCTCTTAAAGTTTGCATTTTTGGCGTTTCAAATAAAAAGAAAAAAAGATCTGGTCTTTGGTCTTCCTACCATATATAAACTCACCCCTTTTAATATTTTGAGTCTGATTTATTTATTTGTGGGAATTGTATTTGTGCAGGAGCAAACTGGTGTGTTTGCAAAGATGGAGACCCTGCAGCCCTGCAGAAGGCACTGGACTATGCCTGTGGAGCCGGGGCAGATTGCAACCCCATAAAACCCAATGGAGTTTGCTACAACCCCAACACTGTCAAAGCTCACTGCAGCTACGCCGTCAACAGCTTTTTCCAGAAGAAGGGCCAATCCACCGGTACTTGTGACTTTTCTGGCGCTGCAACCCCTACTACCTCCGATCCTAGTAAGTCCCCCAATCCTTCTCTTTTGGGTTTAATTTTTTTAGCTTTTTGGTTGAATTTTTTGGGTATAAATTAATTAGATTAAAAATTAAAGTTTAAAGGTGGTAACTTTTTTTAATTCCATTGTGTTTTTACAGGCTCAAATGGTTGTACTTACCCTGCCAGTGCCAGGTATGGTTAATTTGCACCAAATTTATTTGTTTTCAGTTTTTGAAGTGTTTTATTTTATTTGTCTATCATTTTTTTTGTTAATTACTACTGCTTGAATCTTTTGAATGTCTTCAATTTGATGCCTGACACTCCACAGTCCACAGTACTTACTCTGGATTTCAAATTTTAGGGGAGGGCAGAAACACAATTATAAAACATAAGTAGAAATGTAGGAAAAAGCACTTTTATTAAAAGACAAAAAATATCATTTGAAGGGACAAAGAGTTACCCTACTCTTTTCCCAAAAAAAAAAAGGAGGAGTTACCCTACTCCATTTAGTAATTTGACTGTAAAAAACTCAGGTTAGTATTTTCTTCTGCTGTGTAGTTACATTCCATTAACCGAAGGAGAAATTTTTTTGTGTCGGGACACTGTTTCTTAGTCTAGTGTCGTAATATAATTGGTTGAATATTAAAAAAAAAAAATTCAATCACTCATATTATGACACTTAGTGTACCGGATAGTATTTTCGGTAAATTGAAAAAAATTCTCCAACTGAAGAGCTTTCTTCTTATCCATTTTGACACCTTTTACTTGTTGAAGTAGGGCCTTTGGGCACCATTGTCTCATTATCGTTGAAAAAGATGCTTTTTTGAACTAATAACTGTTTTTATTTTAATATACTCAACATAAAAATGATTTGCTCGCTCTTTTTTTCTTCTTTGTTCTCTCTTGATGTTTCGTTTGCTTTATTCATTCGAAGGCTTAAAATGGATAGAAGAGTGCATAGGAAGAATAATGATGTGGACGTGCGTAAATCATTTTCCTTTCATTATACTCCATAATTATAAACCAACACCCTCCTTTTTCTTTTTGCTTTGTTCAGTCTAATTGAGCTCTTTTTACGGTTTGACTAGTATTGTAAGTTGCACCATGATCCATGACTCATTGCCCATTTTTTGGTAGTGGAGCTCAGTAAATTTTCCCAAATAATTGGGTATCCAATGCTTTTTTTTCAATCTTGTTGAAAATAAAAAATAACATTAAAAAGGGTAAAAAAAAGTTGGTGCTGAATTACCATCTTGCCCATGGCAAACAAAGACATTACCTTTTTGGCTTCAGGCGCCGTGCACTGCATTTTTCACATTATGCAATACATGGTCTGTGACCAGAGTCAAAATTCAAAAGTTGTGGCCACAAACATCTGTGGTAAAAGAGCTTTTGTCCTCGTATATGCTTTTTTGGGATGCTCAGTCTTTTGGAGATTTGAGCCTGCTTTTTAGAAGTTTTGTATTCTCGACGGCCGTGCCTTTTTAATCCCACTCCACCATGGTTTAAATTTGCCTGAGGTTAAGGATGCGGCGTCTCGGACTAATGATGCAATATCATGTGTTTTATCTTTTCTAGAAAAGAAATTAGAAACAATTGTGCATGAGTTTATGAATCTTATCCGTGACACTTGCATGGCCGTCTGGAACGCCAATAGAAATACAATGCTGTATGTTTTAACTTCCTCGCGTGGCATTGTATTATTGGAGGCATTGCGGATGGCGCATGTATTATTGTTCCTTGTCTCTCTCCTTTTGCTTTAAACTTTCCCACGTTTATGATTGTCTACATTTGATGCATCTCATTCAACTGTAAAATAATTCAAACATTTTTAATTAGTACTTTCGATAATTTTTTTAATTCAAAAGCTTTCTGGAAATACCTTTGATGCTAATGTACTTTAACTACTTTTGCTTAAAATTAGTGCTGAGCTCCCTCCTCTCATGCATTAGTGGATTTGTACGCAGTATGCAGATGGGGCGTACCATATTTAATATTAGTGATTAATGAATAATTTTCCCCTCTCAAACAGTGTTTAGGAGAAATATTTTTTTTCGTAACACAAGTGGAGGGAAAGTTATTTTTTTTCGTAAGTATCCAACCACTTGTATTGTAATACTGTGTGTTGGGGCTGTGTTCTTGGCACACTGAAAAATCTCTCCTAAACAAAGTACTTAATGGAATAGGAAATCAATAGCCTTTGAATCCGCAGTAAGTGACTGATCTTCAATGGAGAATCACATTTTGCTGAAACGGCGTATGTTTATGTGAAAATCTCAAGTGAGTAATAGTTTTCATCATAAAAATGAAAATAGGGACTCAGTGACGTCGAAGCAACATACCACTTGGGTCGTACATGCCTAAATATGATCCGAAAAAATATTATGTTTTCTTGGGTCGAGGCAGTGCAGCATGGCATAAAATGTTCATTATCTTCGTCGTCGGATGCAACTTTGAATAGTTATTCATATTTGTGAACTAGTTTCTGGATGAAGATCAAAGCTTGCTTTATCGGCATCTCTCTTAAGGTTGACTGCTTTTGCAATATCATGCTTGTTCCTTTACACTCCATTTCATATGATGGAGATTATCTATCCCGAAGAGTGGTTTGTAGGATCTCCGATGTGCTTTATGCTTCGCGGTCTCTGTTCAGGCACTGCATAAGCATATGGCATCATAAATTTTCGTGTAAAATTGTTACATGTTTATCTTCCGTGAGTTTTATTTCATATTCTCTCCTTCTGTATGCTTCACATGATCGTGTGCGTGCAGCTTTGATATTGGCATTTCTATTTGTTGTGTTTGGTCTGTTAAATATTGCTTTACTTTCTCCTTCAGCTCCTCAGGCACAACTCCGACAACACCATCTACTGGAACCGGTACAACCCCAAGCACCGGAACTACCCCAACCACTGGAACAACCCCGACCACTGGTACAACACCGACCACCAGCACAACACCCACAACTGGCACAACACCTACAGGCACCACCCCATACACGTCAACTCCTGGAGTACTAGGAGGCATTGGCACGGGAGTAGGGCCATCCGGAGCTGGCATCAACACGGACGACAGCGGTGTGATTAGACCTGTTGACACTACTAGCTTGTTTTCTTCCCTCCTAACCCTATTCTTCTCAGGCTTGATGCTTTGGTGGGACTGAAAAGGAATTTAGTGGACGTGAGGAGGAGGAGGTGGGGTAGGATGTGCAAATATGAACATCTTAGGGGACATCCTTGCTAAGGTTGGAGGCATCCAAATATGGGCCTCAGTACAGACTTAGGACAAAAGATTCAGAAAGCTACATACACATATATATGTATATATGTGTGTTGTGTGTGTGTGTGTGTGTGCGTGCATGATTACTTTTGTAATGTGGTTACAGCCTGAACACGTAGAAATGGAACTTCAACTAGGAAGTCCCAATGCAACTATATTTGGATGCCTTCAAACCTTAATGCTGGATCAAGTGAATGGAAACAAAATTCATTTGGGCAGGGCTTCGAATTTGGCCTTGATTCGTGGTTGTGGGCAGTATTTTTCGTTGGAGTGGGTCGGATTCCCTTCCTACAACTCGTTTTCCAAGATGGTTGTGCGCTCCTCGACTTACGGGCTGAGCCGCCTCACTAGGCCACGCCTGTGGTGTCTTTTCGATGCGGACAACGTATTGTCTAGCAGTGGTGTTGCCCTTGATAGGAAGACGAGCTGATTTGTGGTTCTATTCTTGGATTAAATAGTTTTATTGTTTTGTGGTTGCTTCGACAACTTGTTGCGGCCTTGTTTTAGCAATGGTTGTTGTGAGTACCAAATTTGATGTCTCTTATCGTCTTTGCATTAGATTTGATCACCGGAGAATATGTACCTAATATGGCATCCTCTTGTATTGTTCAGTTCTTATGAATGAAGTCATTCTGCCGTTGCTCTTCAAAACAAAATTCATTTGTTTTAATTTTATGAAGTATACATACGAACGTACGTACTTAAATTTATAAGATGATGTATCGTTAATGGATCGTAAGGTATTTGTTGATATTGTCGATATTTTGATGAACTTGATTGCGTAAAGAGCAGCTAACCTCCATTATATTGAGGTATCAATCTTAGTAAGAGAGCAATACAATTTTTATCAAATTTAAGGGCGGAGTATTTTTGGAGCTGTATAATATTCATCAAATCACACACAGATTTTAACCGTTGCAACTGAAATTTTAGCAGTTATAAGCGAGATTTTAACCGTTAGATCTTTAATCAGGATACACAATAAGATACACAGAAGCATATTACAAAGGACTTTTAATTATACAAAGCAACCCCGTACAAGAGAAATAAGACTCAAAAAACACAGTTAAAACAGTTGGAACATCATTACAGACACGCTGCAGAAAACAGAAGAGTTTCCTTACAAGTTGACAACCTATTTTACTCATCCATGTCAAGATCTTCATCCATTTCCTCAATCTTCATCTTCTTCACAGCCTGATCGGCATCACATCCGACTTCTGCCCCATCGCCGCATCCACAAGCCCTCCGTTCTTCTAAACACTATACACCAGCCCGCTTCCGGTTGGCGCTGCATCTATGAACACGGTCGAGTTTTCATCTATTTCTTCTCGCACCAGCATCCGCGACAACTCCTTCACCACCTTCTTCTCCAGCCATCTCCTAATAGGTCTGGCACCGTAAACCTGAAAACGAAAAGAGTACTTGTTTAGTGTTTCATATCGCACAGGAGTATGCAGAGAAAAGATTTTTGGATTCGTAAAACCGATACTCACGGGATCATAACTCTCTTCCAGAATGTTATCCAACGCTGCATCGGTGAGTGCCATAGCAATGCCCCTCTCGGCCAGTCGGGCTGCAACATCTTTCATTTGCAATCTGGCAACCTTCCTCAGTTGATCGCGAGAGAGAGGGTCAAATACAACAATCTCATCGAGACGGTTCAGCAGCTCAGGCCTCAAGTGCCTTCTCACCTATTCAAGAATCAAACTAGTTAAGTATTGAAAGAATGAAGCGATACGCAATCATAATTCAAATTTGGGGTAACCAAAGATGATACCTCTTGCATAACTTCATCGCGAGCAACCTGCATCGAACACTTGCCCATCAAACCAGAGAGGAGATGTTCTGCTCCCAAGTTTGAAGTCATGATGATCACCGTGTTTCTGAAATCAACTGTACGGCCTTGTCCATCGGTTAGTCTTCCATCATCCAAGACTTGCAGGAGTGTGTTGAAAACGGCGGTGTGAGCCTTCTCCATTTCATCAAACAATACAACACTGTAAGGCCTCCGCCTCACGGCCTCCGTGAGTTGCCCGCCTTCATTGTGACCAATATACCTGTAAAATATGAATGAGTCAGAATTCATTCATAATGCCGCAGCTGAGCTGACAAACATGCTCGAGCGAAGAAAACTATAAATGCAATTACCCAGGGGGAGCGTCAATTAAGCGCGAGACAGAATGTTGTTCCATATACTCGGACATGTCAATTCTGACAATCAGATTCTCGTCATCAAAAAGTTGTTCAGCAAGCGCCTTCGCAAGCTCGGTTTTACCGACACCAGTTGGGCCCAAGAAGAGGAATGAACCAGTAGGTTGTTGTGGCCTTCCTAGCCCTGCTCTTGACATTAAAACCGCCTCGGCGACAGCATCAACTGCCTGGTCTTGCCCCACTACTCTCTTATGCAACCTTTCCGCAAGTCCAATTAACCTTTCTTTGTCATTCTGGCCAAGCCGTGTGACAGGTATGCCGGTCCAACGGCTTACCACCTCTGCAATTTGTTCTGGTCCAACCGTCTCTGTCAAAATCAAGTTTTCGGCAGTACTACCTTCAAGTTTTGCGATGGTGGTTTCCACTTCCTGAATAGGGCCACAACTCAAGTCAGCAGCCCTAGCCAAATCATATCTTCTTTCGGCCTCTGCTAAAGCTACCAAGAGCTCTTCACGCTTCTGCTTAAGCTTTCGAAGCTCATCAACCCCTTCCTTCTCCTTTCTATAATTCATCACCAGTGGCTGAAGCTTGTCTCTCAGTTCATCAAGCTCTTTTTGCACCTGTGAATAAAATGGCAGGAACAACGAACATAAGAACAAAGAAAGACTTCATCAGACAAATATTCTCTAATAAGTTATGGATCAAGTAATCACCTCGACAAGACGAGCTTTGCTAGCCTTGTCCTTTTCTTTCTCAAGTGCATGAAGCTCAACTTCCAGCGGCATCCTCTTCCTTTCGAGGTTATTGATTTCTTCAGGTTGGCTGTCAAGTTGGACTCTCACATTCGCACAAGCTTCGTCAACTAGATCAATCGCCTTGTCAGGGAGATGTCGCCCTACAAAACAAAAGCAAAGAGGATAACTTCGATACCAAGTAATTTTATACAGAAGGTTAATTTCAAAATTGAAAGCTTACAAATCCCTAAACATAGAAAAGAGACCACAATTGTTAGCTATTTCTAATTTATACCTGTGATGTAACGACTCGAAAGCTGTGCAGCAACAACAAGAGTTCTGTCCAGAATCCGAACACAGTGGTAACCCTCATACCTCTCTTTCAAACCTCGAAGGATGCTAATTGTATCCGGAACACTAGGCTCCGCCACATAAACCTGCTGGAACCTTCTCTCAAATGCAGCATCCTTCTCTACACATTTTCTGTACTCCTCAAGAGTTGTTGTGCCAATGTACCGAAGTTGCCCCCGTGCGAGCATTGGCTTGAACAGGTTGGCTGCATCCATGGATCCCTCCGTCCTTCCAGCGCCAAGAACAAGGTGAATTTCATCAATAAACAGAATCACCTTCCCCTCAGCCTCTTCCACTTCCTTCACAACCGCCCTTAACCGCTCCTCAAACTCCCCTCGATACTTGGCCCCCATATCCAATGCAATGAGCCTTACATCAGCCAGATTACTAGGGGCATCCCCACCAACTATCCTCTGAGCCAGCCCTTCAACCATAGCAGTCTTCCCAACTCCCGGCTCTCCAATTAGAACGGGGTTGTTCTTAGTCCTCCTCGAAAGAATCCTCACCACTCTCCTTATTTCCTCGTCACGGCCAATAACCGGGTCAAGTTTTCCAGCCTGCTCAACAAGGTCCCGTCCGTAAGTCTTCAATGCCTGAAATGTAGTATCCCCAGAAGCACTCTCCACCTTCTTCCCACGAAGCTTTTCGACTTCAGATTTCATTCTGGCCGTGGCAATGCCGGCTTCCTTCAACAAGTCACCAATCTTGGAATCCTCAAGAAGACCAAGAATCAACTGATCAACGGCCAAGTGTGTGTCCCCTCTTGTCTTCTGCGCTGACTGCGCTCTCCTAATCACTTTGATGAGAGATGAACTGGCTAGGATTTCATCCGGCGGAGGTGACTGAGATGGGCGCTTCTTCAGGGCCTGGTTGAACACCCTCTCCACAGACTTCGGAGCATCTACACTGCCACCGGCATTGGCAATGGCTTGGCTGAAAATGCCACTGGGATCAGATACCAATGCGGTTGCAAGATGGAGTGGCGTGAACTGCGCATGGCCAGCATCCATGGCCAGGACATGAGCTCCAGCAATAGTCTCATTGGTCTTGTGCGTAAACTTATCAGGGTTCATTTTCCTTCACCAATTTATGATACCTAACAAGCACTGCAAACAACATGGGTGAGATAATTAAAAAAAAGGGTTCTCTAGATTTAAGCCCTTGCAACTTCTAAATAAAACGCAACTTCTAAAAAAGGGTTCTTTAGATTTAAAATCTAGACAAGAATCCACATATATTATAACTTCTAAATAAAACACAAATTTTAAATATGATGTCATGTTGGATAAAAGATGTCCATGAATTTGTGTTTATTTAATTTGTTTAATATATTTTTAATTTTGTGTGATCTCCTCCAATCCAAAGCCTAATAAGATCAAATATATACGGACATATATTCTACATTTATGTATACTAATACCATAAAAATAAGTAAGTAAATTAATTTTGTTACAAATTTAAAAAGTAGGCACATTAATTTTCATGTAATTATACAGTAGGTAAATTATTTTCGTAAAATTAAACGTACTGTTTTCAAAAAATTAATTTTCATAGTAGGTAAAAATTTTCATGTAATTATACAGTAGGTAAATTATTTTCATGAAATTAAACAGTAGATATTGTTTTAAAAAATAATAATTTTCACAGTAAGTAAACTATTTTCATGTAATTATATTGTAGGTATAAAATTAAATAATAGATATTGTTTTCATAAAATTAATTTTCATAGTAGATAAATTATTTTCATAAAATTAAACAATAGATATTGTTGAAAATAAACACTAAATTAGGCATATTCAAATTGAAATTTATTGTCAAAATTTAAAAAATTTCCAAATTAATTCCTCCATCTGGAACCATATTTCGTGGCTACAAGACCCTGCCAAATTCAATGCACGTGATCAATTAAAACAAAATTACAAGAACTTTCCGTACTGGCCTAGATGGGGTATATTAGGGATGGAAATTATTATTAGCATTCTAAAAATCTCATACTACACTTCAAACTTTCTATATTAGAAAAAAAAAAACACTTGTGAGGATTGTATAATGAGATCTTTGGAGTGCCAATAATACTTCCCTTAGGGATCTAAAAAATATAAAAACGGACACACAAACTTAATTTGGTATGTTGTTTAATTGGATCCTAATCATTATGTATTATCCGGATAAATATTATATGATGGGCCAAACTAGAGGCTAGAAAAAATGAGTTTGGAGGAGGAAAGTTAAATTTTTCGGATAAAAAAATACAGTAAAAATTCAAAAATTATGTATAAGTTCCTTCAGTTTAAACAAAACTTAGAATTTTGCATCTGGGAAACTTCCAATTCAAATAAAAATTAAAACTCTCCATCTGGGTTTCTTTAATTTCAACTAGAAATAAAAATATTTTATCTGAGTTCTTTTCAATTCAACCCAAGAACACAAAGAACCCTTGATCAAACCTTTCCCAATTTACGAAACTCATGAACTTCTTCAATTTCCATCTTGGCAACACGCAATTCAAATAAAAATTAAAACTTGTTCACCGGGGTTCCTTTCAATTTGATTCAACAAATATCGAAAGGCGAAAACAGAGCGTATAAATAAAACATGCAATCATTGATCATGTCTTCCCAATTTACGAAATTCTTGAACTTCTTCAATTCTTTTTCCGAGATTGAAAAACGACAGAGACTTTACTACTTCAATTAATTCGTTCAAAACCCAAAACCCATATGGAAATCAACTCTAAAAACTCAAAGATTCAGAGAGAGAGAGAAGCAAGAGAAATCTTGGACGTACCTTATGAGGAGGAAGCTGAAGCTTTTCTGCAACAATGGCGGGTAAATACACAATTGCGTTTCAAGAATTTGAAATGGTATTTCTTTCGGTTGATCGAATCGTTGAGTTTTTTCTGACGGGTGAGTGTGAGTGAGACTTTAAGGAGGAGAAACTCCACTGTACCGGGTACGCTGAATAATTTACAAGTGACACATGCATGTGACGTCCACACCAAGTTACTACTTTACAAAAAGATGATGTATAAGTTGATGACCAAGAAATGAATGCTGTTTGTATTTTGACAAGAGGTAAACTTAGTTAAGTACTTCGTCACAAGTACATATAGTTTTGTATAGGATAGAACGACACAGTAACATATAATAGTAAAGATAAGTTGCTTTCGGTATAAAAAAAGGATTAGTTTTAGCTACGTACCATTTTATTCACTTTATCTCTATAACTAAAAAATCACTACTTCACTTTCTAAAACTCAAAATTTGTTCTACTTAACTTATAGACTCTCTCTTCTTCCTAAAACTTATAGATCGTTTTCTAAAACTTATATGTGAGCCAACATTCAATAAGAATATGCCACATGTGCAATAAATTTGATTATGCGTAAACATTCAATAATCAGATAATATTAAGTTTAAAAGAAGGGAATTGTTATTAGCACTCTAAAAATCTCATTCTACGCTCCAAACTTTCTATAATATGAAATAAAAATACACTAGTGAGGAGTGTAGAATGAGATTTTTGGAGTGCCAATAACACTTCCCTAAAAGAAATTGAAGAGATGAAAAAAAATTAGAAAGGAAATTAATTCGCTTGGCTCACCTAAATCAAACCCACACATAAGAAACTAACATATTTAAGGTAATATGTCGCGAATCAAATTGTATCCGAGGGGGCAAAATGCAAGGGATTTTGAATTTTAAAGAATAAACTAACTACTTTTGAGTTACAATGAAAATATTATAATTAAAATAGAGGTAAGTTACATTTTACCACCTCAGATTTGAGATCTATTGCAATCTCATACAATATCTTCAAAACATTTTACTTTCATATCTCAAGTACTATTTTATTTCAATATAATACATCTGTTACATTTTTCATTCATTGATTCGTTAAAAGCTGACGTGGCTGCGAAATTTATGCCACATGGCAATTTTTTTTTTATTACCTTATTGAAAAATATATATATATTTGAAAACCCAAAAACCCGTAACCTTCATCCCCCGCCTCCCTCCCTCCCTGCACTTTTCATCCCTCCCTCTCCATGCACCTTCCTCCCTCCCTACACCCTTCATCCCTTCCTCGCCATGGATCAAACATTGCAAATCCCTATAATTCCACGTGCCATGCTTTGAAACAAAACCTAGCAAATCCAAATCCAAAAACCCATTAAAAAAAAAAAGTTGAAACCCAGAAACCCATTCCCCCAACCCTCGTCCACTCTCCTCACTCTCTCTCTCTCTCTCGAACCCCAAACCCCCCAAATCAGACAAACCCTAACAATCCATGGCAATTGGCAGAGATAAACAAATCAAAATTATCCGAAAAAAAGCCGATAAGATTAAGGAGGAGGAGAGAATATTAATGTGTATGAATCAACATCCAACCACATATCCACATTTTCTACCAGAATTAACACCTAATTCTCACTAAAAAACTTGACCCAAAAGAAAAAGAAGAAGAAAAACTACACCAAAAGGAATCATCATTCACTTCATGTTGAATTCCATAAATTGAAATAAAAGGAGATGACCTATAAAACCGAAAACTTCGAAATATTTGAAATGGGTTTTTGATTCTTAGAAACCACCAAAAGGAATCATCACTCATTCTCTCTCTCGAACCCCAAACCCAAAAAAAAAAAAAAAGCACCACCACCACCGTCTGCGTTGTCGATGAAGTGGGAGGCTGGATTAGCGGTCAAACCGACTGCTGGAATAACAACTTGGGACCTTAAAGATTGGAACTTGCAAGGGCGGGGGTGTCGATGGCAGGTGGATGGACGAGGCTGTGAGGAGGGTGGAGGAGGAAGGGCAGATGAAGTGGGAGGTGAGCAGTTCGATGGTGTTGGGATTGGGGGTGGGGATGAAAATGGTGAAGGGAATGATTTTTGGGAAGGAGGATTTGAGGGTTGGTGGGACTTGTGGGATTGGGTTGCAGGGAAAAGGAAGGGATCAAGGAAAAAGTGGGTTGCAGGGAAAGGGAAGGGATAAGGGAAGAAGATGATTATTATTACTTTTTTTAACAGGGTAAATTATTATAATATTTTAAATGTATAAAAAATTATTTTTTTGTTACGTGGCATAAATTTGGTAGCCATGTCAGCTCTTAACGGATCAAATGGATGAAAAATGTAACGGATATATTATATTGAAATAAAATAGTACTTGAGGTATGAAAGTGAAATGTTTTGAAGATATTGTATGAGATTGCAATAGACCTCAAACTTGAGGTGGTAAGGTGTAATTTACCTTTAAAATAGAGTTTAGAAAGGCATAACTAAAAATAAGAAATTACAAGCTTATCCCCCCCCGCCCCGCTCGGCAGCTGCTGGGTTGGGTCTTAGCATGGGACACGTGGAATCCCATGTGAATCAGCAATGATCACCTTACAAGGCTAAATACTCATGGGTGACCGATAGTGAAGTAATATCGTGAGGGAAGGGTGAACAGAACCCTTATTGGGGAGTTAAAAAGAACATGAAATCGTAATCTGCCATGTTAAAATTACCTTATGGGGAAGTCTGTTTGATATCCAAAAACTGCCCAGCGGCAGTCGGGATTTTTTACCTAATTTAAAATTTGAAAATCAAGGAAATTATTTACTCCATCCGACTAGTTATGGGTTCGAGTCCTGGGTAACCCATTAGGCCATCTCCAACGGAAGGGTCCAGAGAGCCAGATGACTGAAAATAGCCCGAAAACCGTCTCCAACTAAGGGCTAGGTCAGAGGGCTCGTGAGCCCCACAGAATCTAAAAGGGCCAAAGGGCTGGCCAGAAAATCAGAGCAATCATGTCAGATATAACTGACAAGAGTATAATTAATATAAATATATTCATGTACGTTATATCTGACATGATTGCTTAAAGAAAAATTTGAATCTAACAGCTAACTGACTTCAATTACCGTTGGATTCAATTTTTTTTTTATTCTTAAAAATTCTAATTTTTTTTCCTATAAATACCTAAACCATTCATCACAAAATTTTCACCATTCCTACACCATTTAATTCTTATATTTTCTTTCCTCTTTCAAAAATCTATCCTTCAATTTTTTCAATAATTTTCAAATGACCTCGTCTGCAATGAAAGGTAGGGTTTGAAGCCGAAAAGAAGAATAAGTTATTTGCAAGGCTTATAGATGGGTGTCGGAAGATAGTGTGAGGGGGAATTGTCAAACAAATGACGGTGTTTGGACTCGTGTATCCAAAAAATACTTAAAGTTCTATGAAGAACGGGCCAAGCAAATACAATAATAGATGGATGATAAAAATATGGAAAGTAGCACTTCAAATTACACTCCAATAAGTAAGACCTATTTTGATAGGAAAAAACAGAAAAAATTATGACTCGGCGACAGTTGTTTACCTCTAACTATACTTTTACAATGACGGATAATAAAGATGATGTTGATTATAAATATTAAATTTACGTTGTTGTATTATTTAAATTTAAGTTAATGTTGTTTTTAAATTTAATTTGTAGTTTTTAAATAATAAATTATGTTTGGCTTTATGGTCATTTGACCATCGGTTGGAGATGATTTTTTGTGACATGGCTAAAATGAGCCCTATGGTCCTCGGTTGGAGACATAGGCAAATATGGCTATGTATTGTTTATTAAAATATTAATATTTTAGAGGATTAGAGGGCTAAAACGAACTATTTGGCCAGCCCTCGAGTTAGAGATGGCCTTAGAAGTAGTATATCAAAACCATGTGCATATATATCCTTTAAATTCATTTAATTAAAAACCTGTTAAAAACTATACACATAGCGAGACAGAGAAAAAAAGAAAAGAAAAACTAATGAAAAGATTTCGAAAATTTTGAGCTTTAATAAAAAAGATAAAAATATATTGTAAATGAATAGTATTAAGAATAATTTTTTCAAGTAAAAATGTTATTTTTATTAAAAATTACCAGTATAAAAAATGTTTCTTAAAACTCTCAAAAAGAAAAGGCACCTGCAAGCCGACAACACACACAGCGACTGTCACCGCACCGTCAACATCACCTAGTTTTTTCCTTTTTTATTTTTTGGTTTTTGAGTTTCTAGAGAAATACCCATGTTCCCTTTCTCTCTCACACACCCTCATCCCACTTCTCCTTGTCTCTCTCTCTCTCTCCCTTTCTCTATCTAACTTCAGCAGTAGCTAGATTTCTTTGAGCTCCACTGTTAACTTAGCACACGCTACTCCCTCTCTCTTTCCCTTCAACCATGGCTGCCCTTGCTTTTGCAGCTCTGCTTCTCTTAGCCATGGCTGGCCAGTCAAGTAAGAACACATTTATGTATTTTCCATATATTTTTTTTTGGAGAATTGGGTATTTTTTCTCTACCATATTTCCTATATCTTACTTATCTAATGAAGCCAATATCTTATTTTGGTTTTAAAAAATGCAATTTTTCCTTACTAGCAATGTGTTCATTTTTCCTTGTTTGTTTCTAATTTCTAACTTGTATTTATGTGAAAAGATTTCATATTTCTTTTAAAGTTTGCATTTTTGGGGTTTCAAATAAAAAGAAAAAAAGATATGGTCTTTGCTCTTCCTACCATGTATAAACTCACCCCTTTTAATATTTTGAGAGTCTGATTTATTTATTTATTTGTGGGAAATATGTTTATGTAGGAGCAAACTGGTGTGTTTGCAAAGACGGAGACCCTGCAGCCCTGCAGAAGGCACTGGACTATGCCTGTGGAGCCGGGGCAGATTGCAACCCCATAAAACCCAATGGAGTTTGCTACAACCCCAACACTATCAAAGCTCACTGCAGCTACGCCGTCAACAGCTTTTTCCAGAAGAAGGGCCAATCCACCGGTACTTGTGACTTTTCTGGCGCTGCAACCCCTACTACCTCCGATCCCAGTAAGTCATCAAATCCTTCTCTTTTGGGTTTAATTTTAAGGGAAGTTAATGAAAAAATTCTGAAAATTTTGAGTTTGAATGGTAATGACAAAATAAAGGATGAAGTGAATAGTATCCGGATTTATTTTTTAACGTAAAAATATGATTTTTCGTTAAATTATACAGTATCGTGGGATTTTTTTGTTAAAAATTTCTTAATTTTATTAGCTTTTTGATTGATTTTTTTTAGGAATAAATTAATTAGATTAAAGACTAAAGTTTAAAGGTGGTAACTTTTTTTTAATTTCATGGTGTTTTTACAGGCTCAAATGGTTGTACTTACCCTGCCAGTGCCAGGTATGGTTAATTTGCACCAATTTTTTTTAGTTTCTTGTTTTCAAGGTTTTATTTTATTTTTGTTAATTAGTATTTAGTACTGCTTTAATCTTTTGAATGTCTTCAATTTGATGCCTGACACTCCACACTCCACAGTACTTTCTGGATTTCAAATTTTAGGGGAGGGCAGAAACACTTGATTTTGAAACATAAGTCGAACGGTAGGAAAAAGCACTTTTATTAAAAGACAAAATATGACAGGGACAACTCCTCTTGGTCATTTGACTGTAAACAACTTGTTTATCTGATGTCTTGTTACATTTCATTAACCGAAGGAGAAATTTTTTAGTATGTGAACACGGTCTCATACATTTAGTGTTTTTTAACAAATATTTTTTTAACTACTTATATTATCACATTTAGTGGTACCGGATCGAATTCCTGTCAACTTGAAAATTTCTGCTTTCTTGTTTTACATTTGTCACCGTTGCATGTTGGAAAAGGGCCAATAGGCATCATTGCCTATGCCTTTATCATTGAAAAAAAGATACTTTTTTGAACTAATCACTATTTTTATTTTAATACATTCAACATAAAAATGATTTCTTCACACATTTTTTCTTCTTCTTCTGCTTCACGCATTTTTTCATTCAAAGGCGTAAAATAGAAATAAGTGTGTGCATAAGGAGAATAACGACGTGCGAAATCATTTTCCTTTCAATGTACCTTATAATTATTATCCAACACCCTCCTTTTTCTTTTTGCTTTGTTCAATCTAATTGAGCTCTTTTTATGGTTTGACTAGTATTGTAATTTGCATCATGATTCATGACTCATTGCCCATTTTTTGGTAGTGGAGCTCGGTAAATTTTCCCAAATAATTGGGTATCCAATGCTTTTTATTTACTGCCCAAAGGGCGGAAAAGGTTTGATCTTGTTGAAAATAACAGTAAAAAGGGTTAAAAAAGTTGTCACAGACTTACCATCTTGCCCATTGCCAACAAAAACGTTGCCTTTTTGGCTTCGGGCGCCGTACACTGCATTTTTCACGTTATGCAGTACATCTGTGGCCACACACACAGTCAAAAAATCAAAAGTAGTGGCCACACACCTGTGGTAAAAGAGCTTTTGTCCTCATATATGCTTTGGGATGCTCAGTCTTTTGGAGATTTGAGCCTTCTTTTTTGAAGTTTTGTATTCTCGACGGCCGTGCCTTTTTAATCCCCACTCCACCATGGTTTAAATTTGCCTATTAAGCAAATCATGTGTTTTAATTTTTTTTAGAAAATAAATGAGGAACAATTGTGCACGAGTTTTATGAATCTTATCCGTGACACTTGCATGGCCATCTGGGACGTCAAGAGAAATATAATGTCGTGTGTTTTAACTTTCTCACATGACATTGTATTATTGGTGGGCTTCCGGATGGCGCATGTATTATCGTTCCTTATTTCTCTCATTTTGCTTTAAATTTTTCCCAGGTTTATGATGGTCTACACTTGATGCATCTCATTCAACAGTAAAATATTTCTAACATTTTGAATTAGTACTTAAGGTAATTTTTTTAATTCAAAAGCTTTCCGGAAAGGCCTTTGATGCTAATGTACTTTAACTGCTTTTGTTTAAAAGTAGTGCTGTGCTCCCTCCTCTCATAGATTAGTGGATTTGGACTCAGTATGCAGATGGGGCCTATCATATTTATATTAGTGATTAATTAATAATTATCCCCTCTCAACAATGTTTAGGAGAAATATTTCAATGGGCCGAAAAGACAGCATGGTACACCAAGTGTTATAATACAAGTGGAGAGAAAGTTATTTTTTTCGTAAGTATTCAACTACTTGTATTGTAATACTTGGTGTATTGGGGTTGTGTTCTTGGCATCCTGAAAAATCTCTCCTAAACAAAGTACTTCAATGGAATAGGAAATGAATAGCCTTTGAATCCGCAGTAAGTGACTGATCTCCAATGGAGGATCACATTTTGCTGAAGCGGCGTATGTTTATGTGAAAATCTCAAGTGAGTCATAGTTTTCTTCATAAAAATGAAAATAGGGACTCAGTGACGTGGAAGCGACATACTTCTAGGTGTGTCAGTCAGCTCAGTTTTGTTGATCAGGCATAAGTTTAAATCAGCTTATACGATTGTACATGCCTAAATATGATCCGAAAAAATATTATGTTTTCTTGGGTCGTGACAGTGCAGCATGGCATAAAATGTTCACTGTCTTCGTCATCGGATGCAACTTTGAATAGTTATTCATATCTGTGAACTAGTTTCTGGACGAAGATCAAATCTTGCTTTACCAGCATCTCTGTAAGGTTGACTGCTTTTGCAATATCATGCTTGTTCCTTTACATTCCATTTCATATGATGGAGATTATCTATCCCAAAGAGTGCTTTGTAGGATCTCCGATGAGCATTATGCTGCACGGTCTTTGTTCAGGCACTGCATAACCATATGGCATCGTAAATTTTCGTGTAAAATTATTACTTGTTTCCATGAGATTTATTTTGTATTCTCCCATTCTGTATGCTTCACATGATCGTGTGCATGCAGCTTCGATTCTGGCATTTCTAATTGCTGTGTTTGGTGTGTTAAATATTGCTTCGCTTTGTCCTTCAGCTCCTCAGGCACAACTCCGACAACACCATCCACTGGAACCACTGGAACCGGCACAACCCCAACCACCGGAACTACCCCAATCACTGGAACTACCCCAACCACCGGAACAACCCCGACCACTGGCACAACCCCTACCACCGGCACAACCCCTACAACTGGTACAACACCTACAGGCACCACCCCATACACAGCAACTCCTGGAGTACTAGGAGGCATTGGAACGGGAGTAGGGCCATCGGGAGCTGGCATCAACACGGACGACAGCGGTGTGATTAGACCTATTGACACTACTAGCTTGTTTTCTTCTCTCCTAACCCTATTCTTCTCAGGCTTGATGCTTTGGTGGGCCTGAAAAGAAATTTGGTGGGCGTGAGGAGGACGTGGGGTAGGATGTGCAAATATGAACATCTTAGGGGACATCCTTGCTAAGTTCTTTGTATTTTTGCATCTCCATTGCCCTCCTAAAGTTCTAAGTAATTAAATTATTGTACTATGTGGTAAAAAAGCAGCTGTGGGGAAAAGCGGATGGGCTTTTGATTCCTTTTGGGTGGTGTGAACCGTGAAGCATCTGTCTTTCCGTCTCTCTTTGTTTTTTGTACATTAGTTTAGATCTAATCTGAGAGTGCACTACTGGCTAGTCCCTATTAATTTGATGAGTATTATTGGCACTGTTTTCTTACTTGGTTTTGTTTCATGGGTTTGGTTGTTTTCTTGATTTTTTTTATTATTTTGGGTATTTTTCAACGTTACTTATAATTGGTTTCTAATGTATAAGAATCGAGTCATTTCTCATTGCAAACAAATCACAGATGGATTTTTGTTCATCATCTTTCATTTTGTAAGCAATTTATGCACGCGTTGGATTATTTCGCCTATAAGTAAGAATGACTCGTTACATGTTTGAATCATGCAATGGTCGTCGTTTATTTATGGTGCTCCTGTTGTTGAACCGTACTTTCAGTTGCATTTATTTGAATCCGAGTATAGTTTGCTACTCATAAAGTTGAGACCAAACCAATGTTTTGACTTTAGGATGTTATTACTTAATTGTGGTGTCGTTAAAGAATTCAATTCATTGATTTATTTATCTTTAATAAATGTTGTTTTTCGTAAATAAGATTTTTTGAGTGTCAAAGTATTTTATTTCTTGGACATATGTACCTGTAAATTCAAAAATGTGACATCAATTCCCAAAACTAAAGTGTTGTCTCAAACAAATCTAGAGAGAGAGTTCAGGTTATTTTAAACTTTTATTTGCGATATTGCATATTTGTATAGTCGTTGACAATTATTACCATGTGGAGACGTTTTTTCCAAGACCAGACCAAGAAAATTATAACTTATTACAATGCAGAATTTATTCATATACATAACTAGTCCCAAGCTGAGAACGAAATTTTTAATGACTTTAAGTAGGTTATTGCCTTACATAGTATTACTTCAGAGAAATTTTACTATGATTACAATTCAGTCTCGAGAATTGGTAACTAGGAACCAAATCTTAATTTTCCATATATATATATAAATTGAGGGGAACACATTGTCATGGTGGTCCATCATAATCTGGCGTTGGTTGAGCATATAGACCCTTTAATGTTGAATTTATTTCCCTCACCAACTTCCTGCAAATGGCTAAAACTCCGTCGTCAACAAAATCATCCTTCTGCATCACCAGATGATATATTCACATCGCAACTTCTCTCTACTAGTTTTAATCTTCGGATTCATAAACTACGTTATATACACAATCTCAAATTTACCCTGATATAGCACAAAAAATCAGGAACAATATTGGCTTTCCAAGTCTCATTTGTGTTTTCTAATGACCAGATTTTTTAACGTGAGAAAATTTTAGAATGAATCGGCCCATGGCATAAATTAAAACAACAATTCATGCTATGCACCAAACCATACTAGACAAATTGTCCAAGATGTTGCAATGTTTTTCATTTTCGTTGTGTCACCAAACACGTCTTCGCTCTTTACGTTTGCACTTGTACAATTTGGTTATCAAAAAACAATAAGTAATGCTACACTTACAGTATATTTGTACCATCATTTGTACCGTCTTTCTAATAGAAATAGAGTCCGCCTACCATGTGGGTTCCATCTCTTTTAGAGAGATGGGGTTCCATCTCTATTAGAAAGATGGGGTCCCATCTCTGTTAGAAAGATGATACAAATAGATGGTAAAAGTTGAATTTTTGAAAAATAATACTCACACGAGTTTGAGCTTACCGTAGCTTTTGCCAAATCCCTCCACCAATGGACGGAGCATTCACGCCCAACCCGAAAATGCGTGTGCCCACACGTGTGTCCCTGTGTTTTAGTGGGCATGCACGTTGACGTATGAGTATATATGTATCTGTTCTTATTTGCAGTGTTTTCTATTTCGGTTCCTGATAGCACTTCTGTAGCTCATAACTTTCTGTACAATCTGGACTACGGAAACTGTAGTTCCGATGTTAAGGTTGTCTTTCTTATGATACCTTTGTTGCTACCTTGCTGTAGTTCTACAACTTATACAATCACGAGTGTACTCGTCACAATTTTTTGGATCGTATTACTCTAAAGACTTGATCAGATCCTTGTTTGCTTAATCAACCTGGCTAACCTTGTTTAACCACAAGACGGAATGACCTTGGTTGCCACCCGCTTCCGTTTGATCTGTATCTGTATCGTCAAAGTTTATTTGTAAAACTACGAGATTGTGCATTTTTTATTAACCAATTCGGGTTCTTATACTAAACAGGTTACTGCTTCTATTCCAGATACTGCATGAAAATCCTCCTTATGTTTGTTCCAGAAATTTGGGTTCGTGAAACATGTAGTTCTGGAGGTGCAGCCACTAAAAAATTCTGTTAGAAATGAACTATCTCACCAGGCTTCAGGATCGAACACCCTTGAGATGGTCCGCTCTGAAATGTGGCGATCTATGCGTTCCAAAAGGCTTACTGAAGAGACCGGCAGTTCAGGTCGTCTTAGAAAGCAAATGTCACCAGTAACTGGCAGAGTGAAGTTTTCTTCATCGAGTAAATTGCACTCGAGCTCTGGCCGAGTAGATACCAGGCAGACAATGCCTAGAAGGACTACCGTTCAGTTTGAATCTGCCTCGAACAAATATTCTTCGCAGAAGGTGAAGGAAACTTACAAAAGTCTAAATCATGCTCTGAATTAAAATGTATGATGGTAACTCAAAGTTGAATGCCTGTAGTTATCTCAAATCTTAAATGCATTACATATTCTTCAATAACCAATCACTAATCAAATAATAAAAGAATTATAATACCGATAACTACATATTACGCAATGTTATTATTCACATTATAAAATATAATCAAAAGATAAAAATAAGAATGATGACATCTTATGTTAGTAATAGCCTCACTTCACACGTCAAAACATTATTTCACATTAATTTCTCAACATATTGGTGAATGGTCCCTATTCCCTCGAATATAATTTAGAGAAGTGATTTTCGCATATTTTTTTTTTCACGTACAAAATTATGTTTGTTTTAGTTTCTTATTAAAATCAAACTAGAATAAGAGACATATATAAATAGGATTGTGAAGAAAGAAAAAAAAAAAAAAACGTCCGGACAAATCATTTCTCTTAATCTAACCTAGTTAGGAAAAATCTTAGGTGAAACGATCTTATCATGTGTCTCTTAATACGTTCATATCATCATTGAAGTTTCACCACAGACAAATATGTCAACTGTTGATAACATCTTTATATACTTATTTGTATTGAATGATTTAACACGACACGTGATCGGGCGACTTTGACCTAATAATATGTTCATCCCCCTTACCTATGAATTGGCTACCCAAATAAATGACATCTTAAGAGATGGTAACCATCTATTTTATTATCGTTGCATGAATTTAAATTTTGAGGCTTAAGTCAATCCACTACACAGATTTCAAAATTTAAACTCATGCGAGCATCAACACCATTTCAGGATGGTCAGCAAAAATATTCCGAGACACAAACCAGACACAGATCGCATGCCCGGAAAGCTTGTAAAATTGCAGGTACAGTGTACAATTCTCCCCCTCACCCTCTCTCTCCTTTCTTTCTCTCTCTAAAACCAGAGACTCTGCAGTGAGTGAGTCTGAGCTGAGTGAGTGAGTGGGTCACAGATTCGTCACCGATTCGTCACCCTCCTCGCCTCCTACCCTACCAGCTACAGCTACAACTACAAAGACAAGTAGCTTGCTTCTTCCAGTCCAACGCACACAAAAATCAAATGCAAGAACCGAGAGAAACCCACATGGTAAAAAGCCCCCACAAACCTAATTCTCTTTTATTATTTTTATCTTTTATGATTTGGCCGCGTTCGATGGTTTTTATTGTTGTTGAATTTAAAATAATTAAAATGAAATATATTTTTAATTAATTTTTAGTAAAAATACAAGTACAATCACTTGTAGTGCTTATTGCAAGAAGTTATTTAAGTGCTTTTAAAATTCATATGGCTTGTTTGAAAGTGCTTTGAAAATGATTAAAAACGTTTTTAGTGAATTATTTTTCAAACCAATCCCTTATAAAAAATCTAGGTGAATCCTAGATAAGCAATTTAAGTGTTTCATGCAAGAAACACATGTCTGATGCTTCTTTCAAAAATCATTTAAAGTCCTTTTGGAACCTAAAATCTATTTCATCAAAAACGCTTTCAATCATTTTAAAATCATTTACAAACGAGCTAATGGCCATTTTCTCTAAAAGAGTTTTTAGTCATTTTCAAAATACTTTCAAACAAGTCCCAAGTTGTTGCATGTTTTTCGGTTTATTTTTATTTGGGTGTGATTTTACTTTTCTGTTTTTATTTCCTTGTTTTCTTCGTTGGTTTTGTCTCTCATGGATTTATGATTCTCATTGAGTTTCCTTTTGTGCCTATATGTTGAAATCAATCATACAAGAGATTTTTTAATGTGCACATAATACGAGGTGGTACATCATATATTATTTAATTGTGAGGTATCAGAAAATTCATGGAGATTTCTACTTTTGAGAGTTCCTTTAACATTTCTCAAACTTGAATCTGACTTAAAATTGAAGGGAAATAAATTGGATACCCTGTTTCACCAGTTACAATTTCACATTGACTTGAGTATATGTTTTACAACATACTACAACCTTGTTTCCAAATGCTAGTTAGGTCCAATTGTCAAGGACAATATGCTCACTCCCTTGACCCTGTTCGAATCTTCATTTCTATAGTTTAAAGTATCGCCTTATCAAGCCTACACCCTTGTCGTGTCCGAAATAAATTGTTACAATATACTTAAGAAGCCTACAACCTTGCCACTATGCCACTTCTACTCCTAACCCTTTTTATTGTTACATGCCATGGTTGGTCTCCAAATAAGCAATGCGTTCTTTTTCAGGTCGCACCCTGTGATACATGCGGTAGTGGTAATGACGAGAACCTCATTGCAACTTGCCGTAAATGCAATATAGCTCGTGCACACCCGTATGACTCTCTCTCTCTCTCTCTTTCTGCACGAGCATATATGTAGCTGCATTTGTGTGTGCATGCAGTTTGGCTACTTTGCTTGCCTGTCAATCAAGAACTGAATAGTATGTCTTCTTAATAATATCAGTCGATCAAAATCATGATGCATCTTGTTTTTTGCCTTTTTTTTTTCCTCTGAAAATTAAAAGAAGAAATAGAAAACTTGTTTATGCAAATAAATAAAAGTACAATAAAGGTTAGAAGGCAAGTCTAATTACAAATGTAAACTCACCTGTTAGCTACCATAATCACAAGATAATAATCTACTTGGGTAAAGAAGAATATGTAGAAATCAAATCCCGCAAAGTTCCCCCAAAACGAATGTTTCTCACAAAAGATCCTTCTAAACGACGTTTCTTCCGAGCTTCCTCAAGTATTCTAAATTACTCTCATCAACTTTCGATACCCATCATGCATGGTATTTTGAATCACCTTTCGATTTCCTAAGGTTCCTTTTTTACGGTACAATTTACTGTAATGGTTTGTACTGATTGCAAACTGTAATCTTTTTGCACCATATTGACTGGTGAATGTGGTTTTGTGTGATGTCTTCGTTTTTCAGTTATTGCATGCGGAAAGTTGATATGGAAGCTTGGGAGGATTGGATTTGCGAAGAATGTCTCGGAGAGGAAGACAATTTAGCATCCCCCACTGATTTCGACAACCGCGATGTCATGCATCCATCAGGTCCCAGCAGAGTTCTTGCTGATTCGGGGTGGCAAAAGCCAATTGGGACTGGAAAAGTTAAGTACATCTCACAAGGAGAAGTCATTAGGCTATCATCAGGAGTTGAAACAACGAGATCTCAGCGAAATACTTTCAGCTCCAAACCTGGTCAGTCAAGTTCTACAGCACTTATGTCCCAGAAGACTACTTTTGGCTCTAAAATCGCGACAACAAAGTATCCAACGCCTGCAATCAAAGCAAATCCCAGCATTGTGCCTTCAGGATATGTGAAGCCTCCTAGCTGTGGCAGGAATGCCAATATGTTAAATATCTCAAAGATAAATCAGCAAACATTTCCAATATTGAAGGATTCAAAAGGTGACAAATCTTTTAACCTTTCGTCTTAAACATTTGTCTTATAAGTAAATCCCTTTTGTATCGTCAATATTATTATCGACACAGTGTCTTCCATATCATTGGTACTCATACGTATTGAGACTGTATTTGATGTATCCATTCACCTTTTTCTGTTGAAAATATTGTGCGTGTTACCAAAAATGTGAAGATGGTCGTCACAAAATTTGTAACTTTGATAAATGGTTGTGTGTGCAATGCTTATGATCTCTGATTCCATTTGTAGGAACAAATATTTCAGTAGCTTATGGAAAGGAGCATGTTCGGGAGAATCAATCAAAGGATGTCTTAGCTCCGGGAACATCCGTTGAAACAAAGACTCCGGGAGCTTCTGGAAAGGAGCATGTTCGAGAGAAGCAACCAGCGGACGTATTAGTTCCAAGACCATATAATGAAACTTCTCGGAAGAAGATGGAGGCTGCAATAAAAAAGGAACCGTTCACAGTTGCAACAATGAGGCACTCCTCACCTATTTCCAGTCCAGGCAAGTGTTATAAAACCGATAACATATTTACGTGGCAATTTGTGGAATTCATTTCTTTCCTATGAAGTTACCAACATCTTGTGAAAATTTTGAAATTGTAGCCCAGTTGCGACTGAGGTTGGTTCAATTGTTGCCTTGACAACAATTGAACCTACCTTAATTAATCTGGTAACACAGTTGTTGCTGAACATAACCATGCAGATGCTGAAGAAAGAGATCTTGAGAATACGCTTGCTAGTCTCAATCTAAATCGCTCGAGCCTTCCTGCTCTACAAGTTACTTGGAGGCGGGTAGCTTGTCCATTTAAGATGTTACATACTCTATATTCTGTCATGATTTCGGGAAGTTATGATCGCAAAAGCTTAATTGATATTTCTTTCTTTAGGGGAGGGTTCATCGTTGATGCAGCTACAACAAGTGAATTCATCGGAGGGTTCCAGGGACGACCTCCTTGTAAGATCCATCCTAAAGCCTATAGATTTGCACAAACAATGCCTCGTGTCCTCAAGGCGAATTTTCTTCCTCGATCCCAACTGTGGACTGATATCTTCCAATGCCAACCTCCTGACCTTCAAGATGTTGGACTTTACTTTTTCCCTGATGAAAACGCTGAGAGGTTTGTTTTGGCTTCTGATTGCATGGTTTTAATATCTGAATTATGCTGTCGTTGCTACTTTGAACATGTTTCTTTTTCTGCCGGTTAGTAGATCAAGAAAGGACCACGCTCGGCTGATTGAGCGGATGGAGACTGAAGATGTTGAGATGTAAGCTGCATACAAGCTTAATGTTGAATTGCAGATGACAAACCTGCAGAGAGAAGTGAAGAGAGCTCTGAAATCGAAGAAGTGAAGAACTTGCTATTTCTAGCAAGTAGCCGTTTGGTTTAAAATTTGCAACGGCTAAGTTTCTGTTTTTAGAATCCATACAGCTGGTTTTTTATCTGGTTTTTAAGTTGTACTGTGTTTCCCATCTTCTTCCAAGTGGATGGATGATATCCTCCAATGACCAATTATTGGCTGGAGAAGAGCTTCTAGACACCTAGTTTGTAGGTTCTGTTTTTTGATCTGAAAAGGTCTGATATAGTCTTTGTAAAGTTTAATGTTTTCGGTTGAAATGAATTGAACACAAACTCTTGACTTCTCAACTCTCTCTTTTGAAGAACTTCAGTTTTTCCTTAAGAACTATTATTCAAGATTCAATCTTTAACAAAGTTATTAATCAAATACCATGCCTGGTACCATTTCAAACATGGTATCAGAGCTTTTGGTCTGATTCCGAAGAAGGGAGTAAAGCTGTGAGAGAGGTTCCTCCTTAAGAAAAATCCCAGAAAGGATAAAGGTGGTTCCTTTATTGGTTGATTCACTGATACTCACTAAGAAAATGGTGGGATCAGGTTCTTCCAGTGGAGACTTACGAACTCCACAGTTCGATGGTGCAAACTACGATTTTTGGGCTGTCAAGATGGAAACTATCCTCATAGCACATGATCTATGGGATGTAGTGGAACTCGGTGTACAAGTTCAGCAGATTTCTGAAGAAGAAGAAGGTTCTGGAGAGGAGGGTAGTGAGGCTGAGCAAATTCCAGTGGAACCACCAACCATCTCCAGAGAAGACAGAATCAAAAACGCCAAGGCGTTGAGTCTTATACAAGGAGCTATAACAGATGAGCTTTTTCCTCGTATCAGAAATGAGAAGACTGCAAAAGGGGCTTGGGACATTCTGAGAAGAGAGTTCAGAGGAGATAAAAAGGTAAGAGCTGTGAAACTTCATGCTGTTAGGGCTGATTTTGAATATATGAGAATGACAGATAGTGAAAACCTAGATGACTATTTGGGTAGGTTTTTTGGAATTGTGAATAACCTGAAGTCTCTTGGTGAAGATGTAACTGAACAAAGAATTGTGCAGAAACTATTGATGAGTCTAAGTAGGAGGTATAAATCCATTGTGTCTATTATTGAGGAAACTCGAGATCTGGATGCTATTAGAGTGGAAGAAGTTATTGCATCTGTCAAAGTATATGATAAAAGGGAAGACTTACATGATGAAAGGGATAGATTGACAGAAACTGAGAGGGCTTTTAGTAGCCTCAGAGTTGGAAACAATCAGGTCACTGGCACTTACAAAAGTTCTCAGAGTAGGCCAAATCAAAAGTGGCAGGGACAAAACAAGAAGGGATCAAACTGGTCTCCGAGTGGAAGCTGGAGTAACAATCCAGGAAGTAATTGGAACAACAGATTCAATGCACAGAATAAGCAAGGGAGCAGTAGTCAAAGTTCTGTGAAACCACAGTGTCAAGTGTGCCAGAAATTTCATTTTGGTGTGTGCAGATACAAAGGAAAACCAAAATGTGGAAAGTGCAATCGTTTTGGTCATCTTGCAAAGGACTGTGATGGTCACAAGCAAGTTGCTCACTGTGCAAAGGAAGAAGAAGTAACTACAGGAACCATGTTTTATGCCTGTCACTCATCAACTGTGCAAGATAGAAGTGTGTGGTTTGTGGACAGTGCTTGCAGCAATCACATGACATCAAATGAGTCTACCTTAATAAATCTTGACAGATCTGTGACTTGTAAAGTTAAAATGGGCACTGGTGATCTTGTACAAGCAACTGGAAAAGGCACTTTGGTGGTTGAAACTCAGCGTGGGAAAAGATATATAAATGAAGTATTGCTGGTTCCTGGTTTGGATGAAAACTTACTAAGTGTAGGTCAAATGATGGAGCATGGCTATTATGTTCTATTTGGGGGTAATATGGCAGTGATCTTTGATGATAACAGTCTTAAAAATGTTGTGGCAAAGGTGATAATGGCAGGAAATCGATGTTTTCCTCTCTCACTGGAGTCCATAACTCATGCAGCAAGGAAAGCCTCTATAGTTGAAGACTCATGGATATGGCACAGAAGACTTGGACATCTGAACTTTATCAGTATGAAAAAGATGCAGCAGAAGGAAATGGTGGTTGGACTACCTGTGTTGACAGAAATGAAAGATGTGTGTGAAGGTTGTGTATCAGGCAAGCATCACAGAGAATCCTTTGACAAAGAAAAAGCATGGAGAGCAAGCTGCCCACTTGAACTGGTGCATACAGATTTGTGTGGACCTATGCAAAATGAGTCCATTGGAGGAAATAGATACTTCATCACATTCATTGATGATTTTTCAAGAATGTGTTGGGTATACTTTCTAAGAAACAAATCTGATGCCTTCAATGTGTTCAAGAAATTCAAAGTGTTTGTTGAACTGCAAAGTGGATACAACTTAAAGAAGCTAAGGAGTGATAGAGGTGGTGAATACACCTCAAATGAGTTTCTAGATTACTGTGCAAGCATAGGAATGGAGAGGCAACTGACTATTGCCTACTCTCCTCAGCAGAATGGAGTTGCTGAGAGGAAGAATAGATCGATTGGTGAAATGGCAAGGTCCATGATGGTTGAGAAGGGAATGCCTATAGAATTCTGGGCAGAAGCTGTAAGCACAGCAGTGTATCTTCAAAATAGATGTTTTACAACATCTGTTCTAGACAAAACTCCATTTGAAGCATTCACAGGTAGAAAGCCTGGAATCAAGCACCTGAAAATTTTTGGTTGTGTTTGCTATACTCATATTTCTTCACATCTGAGACACAAGTTCGATGAAAAGTCCAGGAAATGAGTATTCATGGGATATGGGAGCTGTGAAAAAGGATATAGAGTATATGATCTACAATCTAAAAAGATAGTACTCTCAAGAAGTGTAATTTTCAGTGAAAAACAATCATGGAATTGGAAAAATGATCAAATGGAGCCTACTTCAACTCATTTAAATCTTGAAGGATTTGACTATGAAGAAGAAGATAGAGAGGAACAATCTGATGATCTCCAGTATAACAGTGCTGGAAGTTCTCATTCAAACACTGTTGTTCATGAGTCAGTTGAGGACAATGGTGAAAATCACAGTCAAAGCTCCACACCAAGCTCCACTCCAGTGAAATTGAAAACTCTAGAAGATATATATGCAAGGTGTCACATGTGCATTATAGAACCTGAGACTTATTCAGAAGCAGCAAGTGATTTAGCTTGGCAAGAAGCTATGAATGCAGAATTGGAGATGATTGAGAAGAACAACACTTGGGAACTTGTTGAGAGACCTGTTGATAAACCTGTTATAGGTGTGAAATGGGTGTTTAAAACAAAATTGAATCTGGATGGAACAGTTCAAAAGCACAAAGCCAGACTTGTAGCAAAGGGGTATGCACAGAAACCAGGGGTTGATTACAATGAAACTTTTGCACCTGTGGCAAGATTAGACACAATTCGAACTCTCATTGCCTTAGCAGCACAAAAGGGATGGAAACTGTTCCAACTGGATGTTAAATCTGCGTTTCTGAATGGTGTGATTGATGAAGAAGTGTATGTTGAGCAGCCTGAAGGTTTTGAGGTGAGAAATGCAAGTCAAAAAGTCTACAAGTTAAGGAAGGCTTTATATGGACTTAAACAGGCACCTAGAGCCTGGTACAGTGAAATTGATGCTCACCTTTCTCTGTGTAAATTCAAAAGAAGTACAAGTGAAGCCACTCTATACACAAGATCTGATGATGAAGGAGGATTGATAATTGTCTCAATATATGTTGATGACATTATCTATACTGGCAGCAGTGAAAAGATGATTTGTGAGTTTAAAAAGGAGATGATGCAGAAATATGAAATGTCAGATCTTGGTCTCCTGCATCATTTCCTTGATATGGGGATATTACAAACTGATCAAGGTGTATTTATTCACCAAAGTAAGTATGCAAAATCTCTACTTGAGAAGTTTGGGCTTGAAGATTGCAAACCTGTGTCCATTCCCTTATCTACTGGTGAAAGACTTAAAAAGGTGGATGGGAGTGAGTTGGCAGATGAAGGGCTTTACAGGAAAATTGTTGGAAGCTTACTGTACTTAACAGCAACTAGACCTGATCTTATGTATGCTGCAAGTCTGTTATCAAGGTTTATGAATGGACCAACTAAGAAGCATCTGGGAGTTGCAAAAAGGGTACTGAGATATGTGCAAGGGACCCTAAACTATGGCATTGAATATGTGAAAGACAAGTCTGCAATTCTTATTGGTTTCTGTGATGCAGATTGGGCAGGCAGTGAAGATGATAGCAGAAGCACTTCTGGCTATGCTTTCAGTTTTGGCAGTGGGGTATTTTCTTGGGCCTCTGTGAAACAGAACACAGTTGCACTGTCAACAGCTGAAGCTGAGTATGTTTCAGCAGCTGAGGCGACTGCACAATCAATTTGGTTAAGATTTGTTCTTGATGACTTTGGAGAAATGCAAACTGAGGCAACACCTTTATTCTGTGACAATATGTCAGCAATTTCTATGGTCAAAAACCCTGTGTTTCATCAGAGAACTAGACACATAAACAGGCGATATCATTCATAAGGGAAGCTCTGCAAGAAGGGATGATCAATGTGCAGTTTTGCAGAAGTGAAGAACAACTTGCAGATATATTTACAAAAGCTTTGCCAAAGGATAGATTTAATCAGTTGAGATTGAGACTTGGAGTGAAGCCAGTAAGCAGCTTAGGAGAGGCTGTTGAGATGTAAGCTGCATACAAGCTTAATGTTGAATTGCAGATGACAAACCTGCAGAGAGAAGTGAAGAGAGCTCTGAAATCGAAGAAGTGAAGAACTTGCTATTTCTAGCAAGTAGCCGTTTGGTTTAAAATTTGCAACGGCTAAGTTTCTGTTTTTAGAATCCATACAGCTGGTTTTTTATCTGGTTTTTTAAGTTGTACTGTGTTTCCCATCTTCTTCCAAGTGGATGGATGATATCCTCCAATGACCAATTATTGGCTGGAGAAGAGCTTCTAGACACCTAGTTTGTAGGTTCTGTTTTTTGATCTGAAAAGGTCTGATATAGTCTTTGTAAAGTTTAATGTTTTCGGTTGAAATGAATTGAACACAAACTCTTGACTTCTCAACTCTCTCTTTTGAAGAACTTCAGTTTTTCCTTAAGAACTATTATTCAAGATTCAATCTTTAACAAAGTTATTAATCAAATACCATGCCTGGTACCATTTCAAACAGAAGATTCAATGATGAGAATTTGCTTTGATGATGAGGGCGTTGAGTTGCTGATATTTACATCAGAAAAGCTACGGTTAGACAAGCAGTGTGAGTTTTTTCCTTATGAACTTCCTTTTCTCTTGCAGCGACTTCAGATTTCTTTCGTCTGTCAAGGCCATTTGGATTAGTATTTTTGGAATTTTCAAGTAGAAGCTTTCTGTTCATGTCACCAGTGACAAGCTTCTTATGGGGAGTCCTGCATTGTACGAAAAACGATCAAGTTGAAGCAAACATGAATAACAATCAGAGTGTGGACATGGAAATCGACATGGAAGGTGAAAATACGGGGGGAAGAGTTGATGTTGTAGTTCCGACTTCCGAGGGATCCACAGCTTACTAGAAAATCCAAAACATCATCAGGTACTTTGAAACCTTTATATTTGCTCCTTGAACATGAACTTTCTTGTGCTTTGTCAATGGAACACGATGATTATTGATGCTTATACTCAACTGTCTTCAGACGGGATATGGCTCGCGATCAAACTCGAGGAATGAAGATGGTGAAATCTCCAGTGATGCAGAGCGGAAAGAATTGGCAAGGGCAGTCTTCAGGGTGCTACTGGTTCAACGGAGGGAATGGCAGGGCCGTCTTCATCTTTTCGACACGGAGATTTCTCCGCCTCGAAAAGATGAAGACTGGCATATGAAGAAACAGAATCCCCTTGTTTTGGAACACAGTGTTTGTGCAAATAATTGTTGACGTCTTGAACTTCATGACGAAGGGAAATTCTTGCATGTCACCGTGGTATATCCTTGGAGTAGGATTGTCTACCCTCCTATTTTCATACTCTTCCCATGCTTTCTTGTTTATGTGATCACGATTAAGCCATGTTAACATTTTATATTACTATTACTATTTGTATTATTATTTTTATAAAAAAATTAATATAAAATATTGACGTGGCTTAACCGTGACTACACATCACAGGAAGGCATGAGGAAAGTATGAAAATGGGAGAGCAGACAATCCACCTCCTATATCCTCACCTCATGAGGAGAGTATGGAAATGGAAGGCCAGACAATCTACCTCCTATATCCTCTGATGAGTATAGAGGATTATACTTGCATGAAACTGTAACTCCGATAACACGGATATTTTGATGTCCAATTGATGACATCATATGTTGAATTATTGTGGTATCATATAAGATGCATTTAACACATTGATGCAATACTTCGTCCGTACAATTTGAATTATTTAAAATTGTAACAAAGTGAAAAAATCATCCCACACTGGAAAATTAAGAAACCTGAAAGGGTTCATTTTTGAAATTCCAAGTCAAAGATCCGGTTTGAAATTTTCAAATTTTGAATTATTTATAAAATAAAAACAAAAGCTTGATTTGTTTATAAAAGTTAAAAAGAAAAGAAAAAGAGATAAAAAAATTCAAAGAGAGAAAGAGAGTGAGAAGTTAAAATCGAATACGCAAATTTGATCTACATTATTGCAGATAAATTATAAGACTAAATTTACATTTGTGTAAATAACATCGATTGTTAATAATAAAAAAAAAAACAAAATAAAAGTAAAAAAGATCGAATACGCAACGCAAAGCAATTGGCTTTTAATTTCGACGTTTGTGGACAGCGGGTTGGCAGCCTCACTCCTTCCCCTTCCCGCTTTCGTGGTCTCACAGACGAGAGAGAGAGAGAGAGAGAGAGAGAGAGAGAGAGAGAGAGAGAGAGGGAGGAGAGAGAGAGGATGGAGGTTACTGAAGATGTTGACTGTGAGAGCAAAGGTCAGCAGCAGAAGAGGACGAGGAGGGTAGGATTGTTGTACGACGAGAGGATGTGTAAGCACTCCACACCAGACGGCGATCCTCATCCGGAAAACCCCAACCGAATTAAGGCAATCTGGAACAAGCTCCAATCAGCTGCCATTCCCCAGAGGTACACACATTTATACATATGTGTATGTGTGTATACACATCAGACATGAGTGTTTGGCTGCTGAGAAAATAACAAGAACGAGGGAAAATCAAAGAGAGGAGAAAAGTTTACATGTCTTTGTAATGCTAGTATTCCTTTAGCTCATGAAAGCTCAGTAATTTTTATAGGCTGCTGCATTTACTGCTGTGATTTCCATAGAAATCAACTTAATTTCTAGTATTTGGTGCCCAAATGCAATCGTATGTTGTCTTTGAATTTAAGGGAAACTGAATCTCAAAGTTTTTCTAGGTACGGGGCCATAATAGAAAATGGAATTTGAGCATAAATAAATTTTGTCTTGTGTATGAAAGATAATTGCTCGGTTTATGTATTTTTTTTTCTTTCAGGTGTGTTGTTTTGGAAGCAAAAGAAGCAGAAGACAAGCATATTTTGTCAGTTCATAGCAAAAAACATGTTGATCTGATTAGGAATATAAGCTCCAAACAGTTTAATTCACGGAGAAATCGGATTGCGTCGAAATTCAATTCCATATATCTCAATGAAGGATCATCCGAAGCTGCCTACCTTGCCGCGGGATCTGCCATAGAGGTAATTCCTGTTGGCCTGATTTTGTGTTTGTTTGACGTGCTGAGTAGAATTTCCTTACACAGTGAAAATATGTGAAACTGTTGATTTCTGCTAAT
The DNA here is from genome assembly GCF_019419815.1 of Pyrus x bretschneideri. Classification (NCBI taxonomy): domain Eukaryota; kingdom Viridiplantae; phylum Streptophyta; class Magnoliopsida; order Rosales; family Rosaceae; genus Pyrus; species Pyrus x bretschneideri. Next base: position 2,369,942 of record NW_025999579.1, on the reverse strand, counting down.
ATCATGAGTCCTGTCTTCCTCTGAATTCAACCCACGATTTACACTTCTATTGCAGTTTCAAAATCAGTTACAAATGGAGCTATTTTCGCATGTTTCAGATAGTTTCAGTCTAAGTGTGTCTCCTGCAAATAAACTTATGTGTTACATTTCAAATTTTTACAACCTAACTATGGGTGTTTCCTTAAATAGGTGGCGGAAAGAGTTGCTAAAGGCGAACTGGATTCTGCTGTGGCTATCATTAGGCCTCCAGGACATCATGCGGAACAAGACGAAGCTATGGGATTTTGTCTGTACAACAATGTAGCTATTGCAGCAAGTGTCCTTTTAAATGAAAAAGTATGACCTGCCTTGTAGTTATTCAGAAATTAGGACTTAACTTTTGAGCCTTGGAATAATTGTTTTGAAAATTCGACTTTGTTTTCCGCATTTATTAAGTAAGTTGTCACCTAAGGGCATCATATTCATACTTTCTAATTGACAGCCAGAATTGGGTATCAACAAAATTTTGATTGTTGACTGGGATGTGCATCATGGTAACGGTACTCAAAAGATGTTCTGGAAGGATCCTCGTGTTTTATTCTTCTCTGTTCATAGGTATGCCTGAATTTTGAATTGATAATTGTTCTTTTCCTTGATCATTAAAGCCTATGTTTAACATAAACAAAGTTGAAGTTAGATTCCATCATGTAGTATTTTGTTAAGATGTGCTGCTTGGGGTTCCTTTGATTTTTCTTGAATTTAAGTTTTTTACAAGGTCATTTTTTTTACACTTTTCAAGGATTCTGTGACTTCAAAATTTCTAGCTTTTATCATTGTATCAAAAGTTATCTCATTGGAGCTTGTAGCATCTAACTTGTTTGGTTGACTTGTCTTGCATAAGATCAAAGTTCCTAATTCTGATGACAGTATGGTGCGGGGTTTTTTCAGGCATGAGTTTGGAAGTTTTTATCCAGCTAATGGTGACGGTTTCTATACTATGATTGGAGAAGGAGCAGGAGCAGGATACAACATTAATGTCCCCTGGGAAAATGCCGGGTGTGGGGATGCAGACTATTTTGCCGTTTGGGACCATATTTTGGTTCATGTTGCCAAGGAGTTTAATCCCGATTTAATTATAGTCTCTGCAGGATTTGATGCAGGTTGGTGGGCTAACTTTCTCTGTTTAATGCAGGTTGCAGAATGAGTTTTCATTTTGTTGTTGTGGAAATTTTTGCTTGTGGTAGTAGTGTAGTACACATCTTCAATATCTATTTAAGTTAGATAATTTTTTTTTTTTCTACAAATTTGTTGAAACAGCTGCTGGTGATCCTCTAGGGGGTTGTCGTGTCACGCCATATGGATACGCAGTTTTGTTGAAAAAGGTCGTTTTACAGTTTCTCTTTTCTCATTAAGATGGCCTTGATTATTGTATCATTTTTGACATAATTTTATTGTCTTTCAGTTGATGAGTTTTGCGAATGGAAAAATTGTGTTGGCTTTAGAAGGAGGATACAATCTCAAGTCTATTGCAAATTCAACTCTTTCTTGTGTTAAAGTTCTGCTGGACGACAATCCTATACATGGGTCTTCAGATGCATACCCATTTGGGTCTACATGGCGTGTGATTAAAGCGGTATATTAACATTTTGTACCTTTTTGTTTTAATACTTTTCCTATACTTTCTGTTGGGTTATCCATTTCTCCTTGTATTCATTCTACCTGATTTTTATTTACTGTGAGTCAATTCTTTGTTTCTTTAACGCATATGTATTTTTTCCAGGTTCGCCGGAAACTAAGTGCTTTCTGGCCATCACTTGCAGATGAATTACCAGAGACGCTAACCAATCAAACAGCTCCTCCAGCTTTGGTACGTTTCCTTTTCTCTTATCAGTACTTTGTTGTTTATTGCTTCTGGTTGGGTAGTCAATAGTTCTATTTGATCACTCGATTATCTCAAGACTCCCAGTACTTGGCATCTATTTCTTTTCTTCGCCACAAACATTGCTGGAATACTTGTTTTGCAATTGTAGTATATTCTCACCTCAAGCTCTGATTCTGAAGCGGAGGACAACGAAGGTCCAAATGTCATACCTAAACATCTTGAGGAGGTTCTTCAAGATGTTATAGAGCCCTTCTCAAAGTTGAAAGTTGACGAAAGTATTCAAGGTAAATTGATAACTGAGATTTAGGAAATGATTTCACTATTTGTTTTAGTTTATATGATGAGCTGTTAACTTAATCCAGATCATGTGGCAAGTAATTCTTGCATCTGGAGATCAGAGCTCTCAAAGGTTGAGATTTGGTATGCCGCTTTTGGATCAAATCTGTGTCTAAAAAGATTTCTCTGCTATATTGAAGGTGGACAGGTAATATGCAACCCAAAAACTTTTATCTAATATCGGTGTTGAATATGAAACAGACTAAGCATAATATGAGCTTCAGTATTTCACAGCAGCGGTTTTGGTTTTAAGCTTATAGTATCATGGATATTAGATAATTAATACTGTGATACTGCTCTTCTTTTCCCTCGTCTCCGCTTTTCTTCCCACTATACAGTCCTGTTGACATCCGCAAGATGATTTTCAGATGGAAGGTATGAAAAGGCCATATCTTGGTTGTGCGGACAAAACTCCCCCAAAGGAGATTTTGTGGAAGACCTTCCCTCATCGCTTGTTCTTTGGTCGTGAATCTACACTTACATGGGGTCCTGGAGGAGTCGCTTTCCTTAATCCCGAAAGCAACATCCAGGATAAGACTTATATGTGCCTGTATAGAATTACGTATGTTTTCTTGTCACACAAATCAGTCCTATTGTTTTAACTGCTGCTTTCTGTATAAATCATTTTCTTTTCAAACATCACACTTAAAAAATTGATTCTCCAATTGCCTGAATCCGGCATAGTTGTGTTTTAATCTCAGTTTTCTCTGGCAGGCTTGAGCAGTTTAACGATGTAATAGTCCAGGAAAACGTTGCAAGTTTTCCTATGAACTCTCCTTTGTTTGACTTGGCTGGTTTAGACTCAGTCATTAGTGAGGAGCCTCATTCTCTACAGGTTCAACTAAAGGTAGCGGAACTTGATATGCCTCCTCGTTTTAGAATGATTATACATAACTGTTACACTTACGCTGTTGATGTGCGCAATTTTGTTTCAGAAGTGTTGGTACGGTAATGTTATCTACTTGGGCAAGGAGCATGATATTCCGATACTAACAATGACGTATGCATCAAAGATTCTCTTTCATTTTTCTGTTTTCCTTTTTGTCAGAGGTGTTCTTGTCGATTTACTCGTGAAATCTGTGTGCATACGTAGTGAAGAACTCAATCCCTTTGGTCGGCTTTCATTTGATAATGTGCAGGTGTGCACAATCACAAATGGAGGGCTTCAAATCCGGGGAGATTCCCTTGTGTGCTCCGGCCAAAAATTATGTCAACGCAGTCGTGAGGGGCTTGGTGGAAGGAAAACAACTTTCGCAGGAGGCAGCTATGGCTTACTTACAAAAAGCTTCTGTTAACCCATGGGGATGACAACTTTTCATCCTTGCAGCGTTTGTATACTAGCTCATTTGTATAAATTCCTTATGCCGGAAACGGCAATTTATGGCCTCCTTAAGACCGAACTTGTAATGTGGTGTTGATGCTCTAGGTGTTGATATTGATACAGTAGTTAGCACCTTGAACATTTGAAATGGATCATATTAGTCTCTCTGCCGCTTAAGCAGAATTATCAAAGTAAGACTATCATTTATTATTACCGTTCGGACAAATTTTTTTTTTCAAGAACTCAACTTTTAAAGATATAAAGCTCAAAATATGACCACTTTTGCCTTTTCATTCGTTAATTTTGCAGTGTTTGGGTCCAAAGGTGCAATACAGTTTATTGCAGGGTGTGGCGAAGAAGTTGGCTAGTAGTATTTCAGGGGAAGCAAACTAAATGTCTGCCTAAAAACAAGAAGAAAGGTTTTCCCAAAAAATGACAGGGCCAAGTTTTTTCCGATGGTTTTGAGATATCTTCTGAATTTGGTGACCAAATTATCCTCCAAAAACTGTTAAAAAGGTTTTGGCGACAGAAAAAATTGTCGCCTAATTATTTGACCTGTCGTTAAAAATGTTTTTATCGACGACTAACACACGGTCGCTAATACATGGTCACTGAAAATATGTTTAGCAACCTTCAAAACCGCCACTAATAGTTTTTTTAGAAACGGTTAAAAAACCGCTGCTAAAAACATTTTTAGCAACGTTTAAAAAACCGCCGCTAAAAATCGGAGAGGTAATACATGCCTTACTGGTAGAAATTAGTAGAACTGCTTCAACAAACACATCACTAAATCCTTTTACCAACTCTGTATGCGTATCCATATTACATCAAAACATCTAGAACACTACCAAATTACATGACATCATGCTCGCGACACTTGACGAACTGGGAAAAAGTTTTCGTATAAGCCACCCCTTGTGAAGGTCATCCCGTTTTCTGCAAGGAATTTCATTTCCACATATACAAGGGCCGAACTTTCTCTGTGCACCTTCAGTCGACCGTCCATGCGTTCCGCATTGCATCCAGCCAGCCGTGTACCTAAAGTTCACGATATTAGATGGAAATCCGAAAAACTGTTTGCTATCGACTCAGACATTTGTAGCATGAGAAACAGAACAGTAGACAAATTTTAGGCAAATACAACGGAAAAGTGTTATTAGCACTCTAAAAATCTCGTTCTACACCCCTCACAAGTGTATTTCTTTCTAAATATAGAAAGTTTAGAGTGTAGAATAAGATTTTTGGAGTGCCAATAACAATTCTCATAAAACGCCCACTAAATAAATTTTCCCTACCACATTTTCCGGAACAACTTGGAATGACAGCCAACGTGAACTTTACAAAGACGTTACTAAGTCTACATGGTTGCCCATAATCATTCTTGTGCCAAATTACCTTGCACAAAATACTACTACTCAGAACACTAAACGTTCTACATCTACGTTTAATTCTGCCTTATGTTATACCCACTGCACATGAAATCATCATCTTAAACGCTTAAACAACATTCCAAAAGAATCCAACAAAAATTTCTAGCCTCCCAACCACAACATGTTTGCTAGATAAACCGCTCATATTTGAAAACAAAAAATGCCATTTTCTGAACATACAAGTTGCAATTTGACAAGAGCTAAAATGTTAGGCAATTTCATTCCTTTTGGGTGCACACATGGTTGAATTCACAAAGCTAAGAACCAAACAGCGTGACAGCTTTGGATACGTACCGTTTATGATAAAAGAGGGTTGTTGTACTTCTATCTGATCACCAAAAATAATGGAATGCTTCCTACAGAGATCTTTGACTATTTCTGTAACTTATAAAAATGAATGAATCGCCGCCAACCAATGTCGCCATGTTCTTTCTATGGCTGATAATTTAATCACATCATGTTAATATTCAGCAACTGTTCCCTCATCGATATTTCAGCTTTGCATGGCCGGTGTCACCCAAATGCATATGTAACTTGTTTCTGTCATGATAAAACCATCCAAATACAACTGATCAGAATCTAATATTATCTATAGCAGCAATGCATAAATGCCAGTCAGATGTCAAGGCAGATCAACCAGGAGTGGAAGCAATGAATTGCATCAGAAGAAATATAATTAACTTGATTCGAACTCCTCTCCAAATGTATCACATGCGTTGCTAGTATTCTTCAATGCTCCCTGCTTTGGGATATAGCATCAATTAGTGAACGGAACAAAGCAAGCATGAGCAACAAAGAAGCTTTTTAAAAGGATCATACCATACGCGAAGTTAGGAAATAAGCATTCAATCTAAGTTTCACGGTTACAAACTCAACAAGCCAGTGGATTATACACATTATGGTATTTCATGAAGCATAAAAAGCAAGGACTTTACCTTAGATTTCTTCCCATTAGATGAGTTCTTTAATTTGTCGTTCGCCTCTTTCTTCGCTTTCTCTTTCTTATCGACGGCTTTGCTTGAGCTCTTCTTCTTTCGTGCTAACTGTTCATTACTCTCATTTTCCACAACGGAATGAGATGTGGATTCCTTCATATTTGAATTATCTTGTTCATAACTCTCGTCACTCTGACCACCGTTGTTTCCACTTTTATCAACATTATTAGCTTCACAACCACTCTTCTTACCCCTCTCTTTCCTCGTGCCTCCTTACCTTCCTGCGCTCTTCCGGTTATTATATTCCATGAACCCCGTGTCATCGTCATCCTTCTCCGCACGAATATCTGTCACCAAGATATCCTCACGCTCGACCCAAAAGGCTGCATTTTTCTTACTCTTTCGCCCATTCACCAATGCTTCAAGAACACCCAATTCATCTTCATCACCATCCAACTCAAGTGCCTCGTCAACCTTTTCGCTCCCATTTTCAGCACCAAATTCATGCAACTCATCCTCCTGATCACTCACTCCTGCCCCATCTTCCTCCTCCCCAATCTTCAACCCCTCTCTAATCTCCTGACCTAATTCATCAACATCGTCAAGCTCACCCCTTTCTTCACCCTCTTCCTCCAAAATCTCTTCATCATCAAGTTCAAGATCTTCTTCTCCAATCGACTCCCGATACTCTGCAACCTTATCTCGATGCTTCTTCGACTGCTCGTGATTCTTCCACTGCTTCTCACTCTTAAACTTCTTCCCACACACTACACAACACAATTCCTCCTCCTCCACTTTCGCCCCCTCCGGCTCCTCATACGCCATAGCCCTCTCCAATTTCTCCTTCTCCAACTTCTTCTTCCTCTCTCTCTCCTCCTCCCTCTTCCTCACCCTCTCCTCCTCCTTCTTCAGCATCATATCAATCACCCTCTTGTCCCTCTTCTTCACAAAATCCGCCAACCCCCGCACCGTCTCGTTGAACTCTCTCTTCGCCTTCTTCCTCTCCTTCTTGTTCTCCTCCTCCATCAACCTCCTCGCCTTCCGGTTTGGACCGGCCATCACGTCATACTTGTCCTCCCAGCAAAAATCCATCACCGTACAAAACCCGTTATAAAACGCGGTGACCTGCACGTACGGACTCTCTAAATTCCCCATCGCCGGAGCTTCAGGCACGGTGTCCAACCCTAACCCTAATTTCCTAGCAAAATTGAGCTCGTTGGCGTAGATTTTGTTGAAGACATCAGAATATACCTCATAAAACCCACGGCCGGAGTCGGAGTAGCCGGAGAAGACGGTTGTGGAGAAGAATGAGAAGAGATCGGGGATGCCCGAGCCGGAGCTCGACGCGGCCTATCTGCGATCGGAGAAGAGGATTTGGGAGCGGTGAGAGTCGTACCAAGCTCGCTCTTTAGGGTCGGAGAGAACCTCGTAGGCATGGGCCAGCTCCTGGAACTGCGCTGTGGCTTCGGACTGGGACAAGCCGGACTGGACTAGCTTGTCCCGGTGGCGCTGGAGAGCGAGCTTCCTGTAAGCCGACCGGATCTCGTCGGCGGAGCAGTCGCGGGGGAGACCTAAAACCTCGTAGTGGCACTGCCTCTCCGACGCCGCCATGTTTTTTCAGTTGTTCGCCCCAAATTGTGGGATTTTGACAGCTGAGATTAGGAAACGGATTACATACAGGAATAGGATCCACTTCGGATACTCATTGTGAGGATTTGGAGGATCAATTAATCGTGTCCGTTCATTGTATATTGTATGGTTAGAAATTATTTAAAATTGAATATAAATAATATCTAACAAAAATTGACCGCACTATATACAATGAACAGACACGATTGATTAATTTTCTGAATCCTCACAAAAAACATCCGAAGAGGATCCTTGCCCTTACATAAAAGTCCCGCTGAGATTAGGATTGTATGAACTCAAGGGCTCCAAGAAGGCCCAAATAATAATGCATAACAATTTACACAATACGAGAATATTTGATTTATTCTTACAGGTTGATTTATATCCATCCTCACCTATTTAAGCTTTACTCTTTCTTAATTTTTGTTCTTTTTAATTTTTTGCTTTTTTTTTTATTTGTTATTTTCATGGCATGTTATTTTATTTTAATTCGTTTTCTAAGTTTCTTCACTCATTTTCCACTCGTAAAAGACGACATTGACTCACAACACCTATATTTAGAGATTACATTGATCGATTTTTAATTTTAAGAACCATCTTGATTAAACGGATCAATTCTAGGGATGATTTGGAAAAAAAAAAAAACACACATGTTATAAACACTTATAGACTATTTGACGTTCATTCTCCGTGATGTGTAAAGATGGATTTATTTTACAGGAATTCAATGTATTAATACTCCAATAACTATTACAAACTTTAACCTTAGCATCTGTTTTGTAGTACTTTCCAATTCATACAATACAATCCATTCAAACGGGTTCCTACAAAACACCCAAATACACACTTCCTTGTTCATCTTCCAATGAGTTTGACACGCCGGAAAGCATGTCACGGCGTACAGATTACAAGACTGCAGCAGCGCAGGCAGCGTAACGGAGGAACAATAGTACAAAGTACAGAACAATATCGTGCTGAATCAATCCATGGAACTTATCAAGTCTTGAAGATTAAGAACAAGCCAATCAGCCTTTGCAGCAACAGCCTCGCGTAGCTGAACACCAGCGTAGCAGATGAACAAGTCAGCACCTCCGGGTTGGCGTGCCTGGATACAGGGACAAATGGACATTTGACTAGTTTCGCCAACAAGCCTGAAGGAGTCAGCTTTAAGTGACAGATCGTACATGAAATACTCCCGATCCTTCCTTTCAAGGCTCGCTGAGCGGGGTTATGTTTTAGCTGTAACATTTAGTAGCGTGCGAGAGGCAGAAAACAGAAACACAATTTGCGTCAAGATTAAAGTTTGGACGTTTGAGTGAATTATTACCTCAAGATCAGTCGCGCCATCCCCGATCATGACTAGTTCCTTGTAATTGTGAGCCTGGAAAACCAGTTTTAATCAGCTTAAGCAACATACTCGACAACTAAAACATTGAGCAAACCGGAACAAACCAACCTTCCTTATCTGTTGCACTGCGGTGGCTTTTCCACCACTCCTTGAAGTGGGCTCATTTTTGTCAAACCCCAGAAACTCTCCAGAAGTTCCAAACAGTAGTTGATTCGCAAACACGTTTTCAGTTGGTATATCAAGAATCGCCGCCACAGGCTTCAGAAGAAATTACTTAGTATTACACATTGTCGGTTTATTCTCCATCACACGTTACTTCACTATGCTATATACTGCCATGATAAATGAGATAAAGCGAAGTAGCAATATAGCAAAGACACTCGTTTAGTTATTCAGCAGCATACTTTGATCATTTGACGGAAGCCTCCAGAGACCAGGTAAACGTCGGTGCCATTAGCCTTCAGCTTCTTGACTAATTCGACCATGCCAGGAGAAAGCCTACATAGAATTTACACAATGACTAGATTCAGAAGATTTTTCGTCATCAAATTGCCAAAAGTACAAATAATAAGCAGACACTAAATCACTTCATGTCTACGCTTTACCGATATCCCTAGAAGTAAGTAACTATTAGGAAGTCATTATTTGGCTTAACAATCCAGAAGCAATCTTTGTTGTCGGTAACACAGTTTAGAAGCCATCTTATATTGGAAAATTAGGCCATTATACTCAAATGGCTTTGCTTGAAAGAAGTACGCCAAAACTTTTACTCAACTTCAGAATTCCAGGTCGAGGACGGTTACAACTTACAATTCTCTCCCTCCCTACACCTCCCTCCCTCTGTCACACTCTCTAATTGCCGGGTTTTTATGTCCATTTTCAGAAACCTGAGAATACGTTCTGTGCACAAGAAGTCTTCAAACAGTGCGACAGAAGATTTCAAGTAAAAACTTTTCATGTTTAGATATGATAGACATGGCAATTGACATTGTCCAAGGCTGACAATGTTATAATATAAATAAATAGACGGAGGGGAACAATAGAAGCAATGGATAGCCCGGTACAATGCAGGCATATACTATGAGGACTAACTTTAATAGCACGTAATGGAATCTACTTAACCAAATGATGTGTTTGTTTGCTGTAAAGCAGCGGCTCACAGCAGATATGAAAGAAGACTGGTCCTAACTTGTGTTTTCACAGTCTAAAAAAGCTCAATAAGTTTAACAAGACTAAAAGGCATGCCCAAATTAAGCAAACAAGAAGGCAACATAAAGTCAAGACAGTTTAGAGTCATCATACTTTGGGGGGTTCTTTATGAGAAAATCTTGGACTTGAGACAGGGAAGGATTGAACAAAGATAGTCTAGCAGCCAAAGCCTCCTCAAAAGGTACTGAACCACCCATTGCCCTGCCAAGGATGAGAACTGCAGTCAGCCGAAAATCCTAGAGTACGGAGCAAATGAAGGGAATTCCAGTAACAACTCTAACCTAGCAGTCCATTCTGCAACAGTCTTTCCAGCTCCACAATGTTCTGCAAGTTCATCAATGCCCTCATCCAGGCAAACCGTGCTATCCACATCGAAGCATACCGCATCAGCATTTCTCCATAAATCAAGAACCTCTATAGACATTAAAATAACAACCATCACCCAAGGCCATATGACTCTGAACGTCTCGAGACTTGAACTTTACTTAGCTCTTTATTTTTCTTAAATCTCAACGGCTCAATCGACAAGCTCATACTCAATTGTTCTCCATCGTTTGAACATCAACTTCATACTTAACTTTATGGTCACACTTTCTACCAATTAAACATAATGTCACAAAGAAAAGTTTTCCGCTCCCACATATCAAACTTACCATATTCGATTCACATTTTTTTCCTCAAAACAATTAACCCCGGATGCAAATGCAAGTTCCCAGATTCGATCAACCACATTACCTTTGGATGGTAGCCTGTTGTCAAAGGGGCTCAATGTGGCTTCTAATGGTTGAGCTGAAGCAGCAATAGAGTTCAGTAATTTGGGATGTTTTCTCATTCCAACTTGACCGCTATTTCGATACAAACGTCTTGGACATTGCACTGAAGATGCAGAAACAAAAGAAAGTTGCTTTTGCCTCAAATGAATACGAACTGGGGTGACTCGCGACGATGCAGCCACCAATCCCTCCATGAAACTCTGCTCCCAACAAATCAACAAGCAATGATCATAAAGAAATACCTTTCAAAAACCAATCACAAATGCTCCAACACGTTGAAGAAATTGAATAATATTGACATTGCATACACCTTTTCTATTCAATTAGCAAAAAACACACCAAACCAATTCTCTGGACGCACAAATTAAGAAAACGGAAAAATAAAGATGTTAAATTTAAACAAAATTAGGGGGAAAACGAAAGCATGCCGACGTACAGAATGCATAAAAACGAAAACTTGATTACAAAAATCTAAAGAAAACGTTTCTATCAGTATTTTCTCGGGAAACAAACAGAGAACAGATTATGACAAAGCAGTCTCAAACCAAAACTTGAAAACATAAATGGAGAAGAACACAAAAAGGGTAATTGAAAATTACTGTTCTTGCTTTGTTTCTGAGATCCCTCTTTAGCTGTTGATTTTTGTGTAGCTCCTTCCTTTCCACCTTTTCAATGGTTGGTGGGAATCTCTGTTTTGTTTGTCTTTGTATTTTATATTTTTTTTTGGTATGGGATGTTAGGTGCCTGTGAGTTTAGCCCAATGTTTATGCGTGAGGACCCAACCCAACATAGGTTCACAAGATGGGTCAACCCAGTCCAGCTTTACTTGTGATTCCGATTCTCAACGGGAGAGGGCTCGTTTGATTCTGTTTTTTTTTTTTTTTTAGGTACTTCTGTTTTGAGTGTTTTTGTTAGAAGTATTTTCATTAGACACACGTCGAAAATTTTATTAGAAGACAAAGTATTTCATGAAAAATCACTTGATTATATGAACCAAACCGTACAATTAAGGGAAAGGGGTGGTGGTACCCGCACATTTTTTAACATTTCATACACTCCTTGTTAATTTCTGTTTTTTTTATCTTCTTTAATTCATTCGATCCGACGGCAAGAAATTGAGAAGAGTGTGTAGAAAGTAAAAAAATGTATGTATATAGCATCACCCAAAAGAAAATAGATATTTTGAATGAACAAACTACAATTAAGTCACATCCTAATCTACCATGAGTTATATGAGCATGATCTTGGTCTAATACACGACTTCAAGTAGTGCAACAATTAGGTGCACTAATAAATGCTCTTAATCATTTAAGCGACAAACCTTATACTCAACATCGAATAATCTTTAGTTAATGACTAAAATTAGCAAATCCCATCTGGTTGGTTGAAGTGGAAACTTGATGTTGCAAAGTGCAAAGTAGAATTCTATCAATGTCATATAGTTGATTGATCAAGTAATGTGGCTAATTGTTTGCCTAATTCTGAAAATAAATAAATAAAAAGGAAAATTAATGAAAAAAACTTGAAAACTTTGAGTTTTAATAAAAATGACAAAAATGTGTTGTAAATGAATAGTACGAGGAGTGATTTTTTTAGAGTAAAAATGTTATTTTTGTTAAAAATGAACAGTAACGGAAATGTTTTATTAAAACTAAAAAGCCTACGTAACCAGCCCACCCTTTGTCCTTTTCCTTTATCCACAAAATACAACCCATATAAGGCATGCAATGCACAAGTCCAAATTAATGGAGTAGAAGGAAGCTGCTAGGCAAACATGACCTGTTATAACCAATTATTCTCCAAATCCCTTTCTTGCATGGTGAATCATGCCATTTTCATATGTATTTGGTGAGAAAAACTCGCACAGTGGATAGAGAAGACGATCGTACACTTTCATAAAAAATTGATTTCCATTAAGTTTGATTATTATCCGACCTCACGTAAAAACAACTCTCAATACACACACCATTGCATATTTTGTGACCGAATTAAGTTATCCTACTAAATAGTCTCTCTTATTCGAATAAGGTTGATGTGAAATTTAACCTTATTCCCTCTCTCTCTCTCTCTCTCTCATATCACAACCTTTTCACTAGTCTTACCTGCTCTTTCTCTCTCTCACTTCCTTTTCGCTCCTAACCTTTCTACCCCTAACAAAACCTCTCTCTCTCTCTCACTTGCTCAACTTTCTCACTCAACAACCACCAAAGTTCCAAGAAACCAAAAACTAGAACACAAAACCAGTTAAACAAGAATTCTTAGCTGATTAGCTTGTACAAACCAAACAAAACAAAATAAATGAGGCCACTCTCTTCTCCTTCCATCCCAAAAAACTTACACCTTTCAAACAAGTTATAAGCACTCCACCCATCGATCTTCATTTCCTTCCAGAAAAAAAAAAACTAAAACTCTCCCACCTCACACAGCAGTCCACATCTCTTTCTTCTCATCAAAACTTTGATCACCTTTAGCTATTTCGGGCTATAACCTCTCTTTCGGTGTCCATATGTTCGCAGTTCGCTAATGCTCCTTCTTATATTTCTTGTATCCTCGAGAATGATATCGCTAGAAGGGATCGTAATAGGGTGGTGATTTGCTAGTTTCTTTTGGTTTTCTCGTGCTTCGACCTGCTTCTACACCGGAAAAAAGAAATACTCACCAATGGAGGAGCATGTAGAGCTTCAAACTGCTCACCAACCCAATGTTTCAATTATGTCACCATCTTCATCTTCTTGCAGTGCTGGTATTTTCCCTGTGTCTTTCGCTTCGGTTTGGACTGAACCGCATGATAAAACTGGAGTTGTGAACCGGCAGCAACATTATATGGCAGAAAATGGGGAGGCACCGTCCACAGCCGGGTCAGCCAATGAGATTGAATGGCTTAGATTTATTCACATCACGGCCAACGGTGGGATGAAGTGGAAGGATGTAGGGGAGCAGTTCGACCGGCTTGCATTGACCAGACACGGCGTTGAACCGGCTATAAAATCGTCGGATTTTGGTCTGTGCATAGGTGAGCAAGCCTACAAAATAATTATCTTACCCTTGCTACATGTGTTAACGTTTAAAATAGTATGAATGGCTTTTGTCCGCTCTAGTTTTTCCGTTTTGGATTATGTCTTTTGTAGTTCTATTGAGATTCATGTTTTGTATACGTCTTTAACATAGTATTTAACGTTTTTTTTAATGAATATTGTTGATTTGATAAAAATAAAAAAGATTTTGCGTTTTACCAATAACCTTTTTTTATGTATATTTTAACGTTTGGCTTGATTCTAATTATTCTTTGCAGAACGTGTTTGTGTTGTTATATCTTGTTTTGCGCACAAAAATGTGATTGCTTTGTTTTTTCCTCTGATTGCTTTGTGTCTTTTGGCCTTAGTTTTATTCGTTTGGTGGGTGGCTGTGTTGGCCTCTTCTGTGTTTAATTAACGCATCAACTGTCACATTATGTGATCAGTAAATATATCGAGTAAGTTGTTACGTATTTCTTGAACAATAGCTCCTTCTTTGATATGTTCTTTGGTTCATGTTTCTTAGGGATGCACCAGTCGCCGGAGTTTGCTAATGAGCTATTAAGGGCTCTAAGAAGAAGAATGGATCGAAATTTCGATATGACAAAATGCGAACTGTATGGTTACTGGTGTCGTATGACTGACCCTTGCTTCGATTCAAGGATACGAATATACTTTGACTTGTAATAATCCTCATTAAAATTTGATCACATGCTTAATTATCTTCGTATTGTGATGCTTAGAGAGCAAGAAATTAAAACCTTTTCTTATGTACTTAACTTTTTTCTCTAAGGAAGTTGTGATTCGTTTCAGGTGTGACAGAAACATGGATGGAAGAGTGACTGAGAAAGACATTAAGCAGGTATTTTTGTGTCACACTGTCATGAAAAGCACTTTTCTAGCCTCGCTGCACGCACACGAGAGGCTTTTTTCTATCACGCGGGGCTATGCGTGACTTACAGATGTATCGTTAATTGGTTTCGTGTTCATGTTTACCGGTTTCCATTTGGGCACTTTTGCAGACCATAACACTAAGTGCTTCTACGAATAAGTTGTCTTTAACTCATGAGGAAGCAGAAGACTATGCTGCATTAGTCATGAAATTGCTTGACACCGAAAACCGGAGTTACATTGAGGTACATACCTTCAATCGTGGAAATCGATTCTCCTTGAAAATTAAATTGTGTTCAAGAACATTTTGTTGCCTTTCTAATGTTTGCCAATGACTTGCAGTTCCCTCAGCTAAGGACTCTCTTCAATGTGATGAGCTTATCAAAAAGCTCATTTTCAACTAATCACTTTTCAATCAGACTTAGTCGTCTACATCGCAGTTTTGATCCAATTGAAGAGCCAAGGTCCAAAACTGAAATTTTATTTCGATCATACTGGCGGCGTGCATGGATAGTTTTGCTTTGGTTGATCATTTGCAGTGCGCTTTTCGCTTGGAAATTCACCCAGTATCGCCATAGAGCAGCTTTTCAAGTAATGGGTTACTGCTTATCCACTGCTAAAGGTGCTGCAGAAACCCTGAAGTTCAACATGGCTCTGATTCTCCTTCCTGTTTGCCGTAATACAATCACGTGGCTTCGCAAGAACCGGTCTATAAACTCCATCATTCCGTTTAACGACAACATAAACTTCCACAAAGTAAGTTGGATCCTAGCTTGGTTCTAGTAGCTTAACCCTTTCAACACCAAAGTAATTGTTATACACTCGTTTTTTTGACAAGACGATCTCTTAAACCACTCTCATTTACGTAGAAGGCGATTTGGACTAGCCTTACCAATGTCTGCAAATGTTTCACATTATTAACATGTGTACATTTTTGTGTTGATCATATATAGATGATTGCAGGAGGGATAGTAGTAGGAGTAATCCTACATGGAGGTTCTCACCTTGCTTGTGATTTTCCAAGAATCAGCGACTCGGATCGTATGGTCTTCCGGCAAACAATAGCTGCCCGATTCGGGTACCATCAGCCATCATACTGTGAAATATTGGCTACAAAGGAGGTGGCAACAGGGATTGCAATGGTAGTACTAATGGCCATCGCATTTTCTCTTGCAACAAAATGGCCACGCCGCCAGTCGCCTTCGCTGCCAAAGTCTGTCCGGAATGTCACAGGCTACAACGCCTTCTGGTACTCGCACCACCTGTTCATTCCTGTGTACGCATTGCTCATTCTCCACTCCATGTTCCTCTTCCTAACCAACAAAGCAACCGAAAAAACGGTAAGCCTTTAAGTTCATGTGGTAAATTCTACTTAAACGGATAATGTGTTTGAAATTTTTAGAAAGTTTGTATGTTATGAACTTGGTTAAGCAGACATGGATGTACATTGCCATTCCAGTTGTATTGTACGCTGGAGAACGAGTTTTCCGAGCCATAAGATCGGGGTTTTTTGAGGTGGAGATTTTGAAGGTATCTCAAGGAAGTACTTATAAGTTCATCCGTTCACAATCATCGAAATTTACTTCTTTTTAATCACAATTTGATTAGAATTTGCTTCTCTTCGTGTGACCGAATTGTGCAGGCAAGTATTTATCCAGGAAAAGTTTTGTCCCTCAAATTGCATAAACCAGAAGGTTTTAGGTACCTGAGTGGCATGTACATATTCATCCAATGCCCTCAAATTTCACCGTTTGAATGGTAAGTCTGCATTTGACAAACTCGCTACAAAGAAGCAATCAAAAGGCTTTCTGAAACAATCCCTAGCATGTATGTTGAACTCTGTTTCCCTCTTCCTTGTTCATTGACTCAGGCACCCTTTTTCCTTGACTTCGGGGCCGGAAGATGACTACCTAAGAGTTCATATTCGAACTGCTGGAGACTGGAGTTATCAGATATACAGTCTTTTCCAAGAGGTAAAAACTGGATGGAAAATGGAAGGACTCAACCCGAAATCTCAATTCGGTATTGTGAACATGGTTGGACATTTCAAACATTTTCCTTTTGAAATTTTTACAGGCAACATTATCTGGAGTTGATGGCTATCCGAAGGTACACATCGATGGACCTTATGGTGCTGCCTCTCAAGACCATGTTAAGTACGACATCGTTGTTCTCATCGGTCTAGGCATAGGCGCTACGCCTTTCGTTAGCATCCTTAAAGACGTTGTCAATGCTGCTAAAAAACCACATTGTGATCATGTAAGACTTTCAGGATTTGGTTTGCGTTTGTATTAAGTTGGGAACAATATGGTGTTGATTAGTAGTGAGCCGCTAAACCATCTCTAATATCTTAACAACGAGTAGTTTTTTTGAAAATAGAGTGGTTGCAGAAAATGCGGCTCAAGAAAGGCTCCATTGAAAGCCTATCTTTATTGGGTTACAAGAGAACAAGGCTCCTTTGATTGGTTTAGAGACATCATGAACGAAGTCTCAATCTCAAACCAAAAGCAGGTACAATCCAGACTCCCGTTGATAGTCATTTCGTTTTCAGTTTGGAAAATAACGCACACTTTAAGTCTTACCGTTCTTTAGAAAATGTTGTTCTATGCATTCTAACTGCTTTTGGTGACCCTTCAGTCCGTTGTGGAGATGCACAATTTCTTAACATGTGTGTATCCGGAGGGGGATGCGCGATCGGTTCTAATAAGCACTATACAAGCGTTGCATCACGCGAAAAATGGTACCGATTTTCTCTCCCGGACTCCGGTAAGTACTGCACTACAATCCCTAATCTCATTGCTTTCCCCTGCATAATTAGTTAAAGAAGCAATCTGCAGGCTTAAACGTTTGTCTTGAACCCTTTCTTTCTAATTTCTATCCTCTTCTCTTCTGGTGGTAAGAGTTTCCAAACCAGTAGTCTTTGTTTCATCGAATTCCTTTCAATATTTTCTGATACGTAGCGCGAGAGGGGAGTCTCGACAGAGGAGATGGATGGAGGAAGAAGAAGCGAGAGGGGAGTCTCGACTGAGGAGATGGATGGAGGAAGAAGAAGAAGAAGCACCTCGCTTTCCCTCCTCTTTCTTCTCTAGTCGTTTCATACACTCCTCTTTCTTCCCCAGTCGTTTCATGCACAAAAACAAAAGTTGGTAAAATGTATTCCGATGTCAAAAACATATAATATCTTTCTATGGATGTCTCAGGTACGCACACATTTCGGTCGACCGGACTGGTTCAACATCTTCTCAAAATTAGCAAGGAGACACAAAGAAGAACGGATTGGTGAGAATGCATGTAAATTCTCAGCATAAAAGATTTAAATATTGAATTCCAAACCAATACTACTAAAAACATTGAAAATTTGGTGTTTCTTGGGACAGGGGTTTTCTATTGCGGCCCATCATCTGTCGCGAAAGAGCTGGAGAGGATGTGTACCAAATTTTCCACCAAATCCTCCACAAGATTTGTATTCCACAAGGAAAATTATTAGAATTCACACCCATTTTTTTTTACAATTTTTAACCAAAAGGTACAGACGTTTTGTCGAAATGTCGATTGATCATTTTTGTACCAAATCCACCAATTGGATGGTCCGGAAGAACATAATCGGCTTACAAAGTTTAAAATCGCGAACAAAATCTCATTTGGGAAACATTATACGCATGGCTTCGATCGAGGAGAGAATGCAAACATGAATACAAGTTCATGAAATCGAGCATGACAACTCGACCGAAGCTATTGCAGAAACACATTATTGCAAAAGAGATCCCAAAAACAATATCAGAGAAGAGAACGCATGAACCTTCCTTCGAAGAAAATTGTGTTTCATGGTTCCTTCAAAAACACAATTTTATTTCGCCACCGTCAGATGAACTTAACCCTCCAGTGCTGATGCTCCTGATATAATCTCAATCAATTCGGTAGTAATAGATGCTTGACGAGTTCTGGAACAAGTAACCATACAACCAAGAAAGATCAGTCGTTTATAGTGGAACGCGATATTAAAGTCAACAAATAAAAAATAATGTCTACAGTAACGGATTAGCTAGGACTTCAAAGAAATTGGGGGTGGAGAATGAGGGGGACCTGTTATAAGTGAGTGTGAGGCGATCAAGCATCTCTCCGGCATTTCTGCTTGAGCTGTCCATGGCAGACATCCTTGCTCCTTGCTCACTGCAAGCATTCTCCAACACCGCATTGAACATGACCTGCCAAAAAGTAGTAAAACATAAACATTTATTGAGACGAGCTCAAAAGTGTTAATCTTAGGACAATACCCCAATGAATGCAATTTGAGGTTACGTGCCCAACCAGGTCAGTGGTTTGACCAACAAATACGAAAATATGAGGCCTCTAACCTCAACAAAAGAACTTACACATGAAAATTGGAACTCTGCCAAATTCTGAAGTATCTCCGACTTTGTCTCACCACCTTCAATCTCATAGGAATCTAAGTCGCCAAGCTTTCCACCAGCTTCAGATTCTCTCTCCACAATCTGTATGAACATCGTATCAAATGCCCAGTACAACAGAACATGAATATGAATGAAAAAGAGGTAATAATTGAACTGAATCATTCTTATTACCTCGGGAGATAATACTGTTGACACAGTTGGCAGAAATGAGACGACTGACTGAAACTTGTTGAAGACGATTCTCAAAGCATCAAACTCAACATTTTTCAAAATGTCATCAGCTATGACAGATACCTGAGAGGACAAAAGGCACACGCAAATGACGGTAAGAACTTTTACATTTGATAACTAATAAAATGTATAACTGCCACATTAATAACTCTGTTCGTATAAAGCTGACAAGATAACTCATCGAAAAGAATTTAACAGGCACCAACAAGTATAAAGAACCGCATGCTCTCATCTCCATCTCATCTCCAAGAGGCTCTTTAAACCTCTTGGAAAGCTAGTTTAGAGAGCCAAACTAAGGAATTTCATCTCCAAGAGACTCTTTAAAGGGCTTTTTAACTTAATTCATGACTCTTTAAACACCTCTTGGAAAGCTAGTCTAGAGAGCAAACTGGTTCCCCTATGACTCTAAATGTCATGTAGGAAACGCAATTAAACATTGAAAATATGAAAGACAAAATAAAACCAATATGTGGCTAATGTCCCACAAAGGTTGGACAAGTGTGTTCATGGTTCTTTAAGCAAACACCACCGCATGGGCTCATACCCACAACACAAACATTACTTTCTTTACTCAAACATACTAACCTGGGTGTAGTTCAAAGGATTCTTCTGCAACTCAGTTATGCATAGCTCAATGTCCTTCTTAGAGTCACGAATCAACTGAGCCTTTGCTTTTTCCCCCAAAATGACATATTTTGTCTCTTTTTCAGGACCTACAACAGTTTCAATGAAAAGAAATATATTAATGTGTGTAAAATATAAACTTAACAGACATCAGACTAACAATAAGCTTCCAAGAAATACCAGCGTTCAACTTGTGCAAGGCCTTGCTTATCTTGACTGAGGTAGAGTTAATTCCACCACATAAACCTTTGTCTGAAGAGATGGTAACAATAACATCCTTCTTAACGCTGACGCCTAGCATGAAAAAATAATAATTACACAACGACAATGAGGGAACTTCCGAAGATATCAATGTGCACAATTAGAAAGCAATGAAAATGGGGCGGGTTGGGGGCCAAAGAGTAAAATACACCTCCGTAAAGCGTGGACTTGGCAAGAGGAACAGTCCATTAAGTAGTCTACAATAAAGAAAAACTGCGGAAAAATTGTTTGCAACAAAGATGCCACGTCTTTAACAAGAACAAGCAAAATGTAAAGAAACCAAATAACTTATATAAATTGGCCTATGGAGATTATGCTGTTAGACATACTGGGAGTGTCGCCAAGAAGTGCTGTGAAAGGCTGCCACAGGCCACGAGAATTTTCAGCTTTAACTTGAATTGCTCGGAGCTTTGAGGCTGCAACCATCTTCATAGCCTTTGTGATTTTCTGGATATTCTTCACACTCTTCATCCGGTTTCTAACTGAATTCACCAAGTATTACAAATGAACCACGTCACCATTTGCATAGCAGGGAAAACAGAAATAAAAGAGGATATTCATGATGATTGTTCTTACCAATTTGAGTTGAAATTGAGCGCACTCCCAAAGGTACCTGCTCCCTGTGTAACCAAACCAAGTAATTTAGTTCTTGAAAGGCATAAGCAACGGAAAACGATAGCAAGACATACAAAAACATGGAAATGAATCAAGCTTAGCATAACGAGAAATCCAGAATTATAGTTGCCTTTCAGAGACGCACCAAACACATCCTCTCCTGCATTTCTTTTGTTAATCTAAACGACATCGCTCAGGGCTATCCAAACAAATTAAAACCAAGCAACATCAATAATTTATGCTCGCTAAATTCTAATGGCCGTCTTGTGTGAATTAGTACTTTCAGCCTTCCATACAATCCTAACATCTGCATTAGTATCCGTTTAACAAAATTCAATTATCCATTTGTTATTCGCCGAAAAAATTCAGGAATGTTCAAGGTTCTCACTTTCCACAAACAAATTGAATCACTCCCAAATTTAAGCTGAGTTTTCATTTCTTCACATACATATTTAACAAAATCCATCCTCAATTAGATTTTCTTTTATCTACTACTCAATTTTTCTCGGCATCCAAACAGACGGCAATGAACAAGTATAATGCAAGCAAAATGATAAGAATTAAAAATAAAAAATAAAACGGCGGATTTGGATAGAGAATGTACTCGGCTGGGATGATGGAGGATCGGACGGCGGCCATCGGATGGGGAGAGATCAAAGGGGCGAAACGCCTCCCTTCTCGTCTGAGAGCAGCCATCGCCATGTATTTGGGGATTGGTGGTGATCGGAGATTGGAAACCCTAGAAACTGGTTGTTCGGATCCAATGCCAAATGGAGCTGCGAGCTCTCTCAGGTGGGCGTTTTCACTTTCTCTCGCTTCGTTGATAGCAGGAGGCAATGTGCGCGCGAGGTTGAGGTATCAAACGACGTCGTATTTTGCGTATTGCTGAGTGTAGTGTAGACACCCAATTAAGAAAGGAAAAAACTCACGGTTTGGCCCACCAATAGGCCCGGCCTGTCAAATCTAAAAACTCAATGTCCGATTTCGGGAAGACTCAGAGAGGAAATTCAGCCTCCTTCTGACCACAAGTTTAGCTTCCACACAATCAGCGGGTTTCAAACCTAAGACCTCTAGTTTTTAGTTTGAAGGAAGTCTCGCAATCCGTCTTTTACTACTGAATCACTAGCTCGTGGTTGTGCAACATAATTTAAATTTTTATTGCTTTCGTATTGTTATTTAAGGCAGCCTTCTTGCTTTCTTTCATTTGAGTTCAAATTTCTCTTCTCATAGGCTATCGTAATATCAAATATTGCTTGTAAGAAAACTGTCTAATAAAAACTTAAGTAGCAACAATTATATCTTTTTTGTATAGGAAACATTTTTAAGTGTTTTTTTTTTTAAGATTCACTTGTATTTTTACTAAAGATTTGTCTCAAAACATTTCCATAAAGAAAAGTTTTCAGCCATTTTAAACACATTTTCAAAAACCGAGAAAACCGTATCAGCACTGATCCCTTTATAACTTTTACAAAAAAGGGATTAAAAAACAATAATTTAATAAACGACATTGAGACGAGAGAATATAACTTACAACATGCAAACAATCGAAATCATCTCCATCAAAGTGGATAGGAATGGAAAGAGAAATCATGGAATCTTCACCCTACAATTGGGCAGAAGTAATATGTAAAAATTAGAAAATTCATGAGACTTACCTACACTGTCATGATGTCACTGTGACGTCATGACAATTGATAATACGATATGATATGTAAGGTTTAAATGAGAATTCTTAAAAAACAGTGTTGTAAGCCAATCATACGTTACTACATAAGAAATTGAAATACGTGGACGTTTTATGAATCCGGAATTTAATATGAGAGGGTTTTGAGAAGAATTTTTCAATGTGCACGATTCAGTATATCAAGTATCATAAGTTCTAAAAAACACTAGGCGCTAGTCGAGCGGCGGGCTGGGGCCTAGCACCTAGGCGGCTAGGCAGGGCCTAAACAGGTGAACTAAGCGGATTTAAGTAAAACTATTATATTTCATGTAAATAAGTGTATGCATATACTTTAAATATATATAATTTCATCATAAACTACAAAATAGAATAATATATATATATTATCATGTGTTGGAATATAATGAAAACATGGGGAACAAAGATATAATATGTGTTCGTTTAAGTATACAACAAGTTTTTTACAATTGATTGAAAAAAATAAAATACAAAATGAAAGTTATCTATTTTATGTTTAAGTGAGTCGCGACCTAGGCAGGTTTGGGCAAACTAGACGGGGTGTCTAGACGATCTAGGCGTCATTTCTTAATTTTCAAACGCCTAGATATTAATCAGAACACTAGCCAATCGCATAACGCCTAAATGAAATTTTTTAAAACAGTGATCATAATACATGTATATTTTTCTTTTAAAGCATTTTCATTATAATACATAGTGTATCGGTTTGTGTTTCACAAAAAATATCTTGGTTTTTAGGACTCAGTCAATGGTATCATTGGTCCAGACGCCAGTGGGATGGCATGAGTCAGTGCGTGCGAAAATTGGAACCGTTAAAAGCTAAAACCCGCCCAATACCCACAAACCGTTCACCGAAAAAGAAGACCCTTAAACCCTAACCAGTCAGATCAGAGAGAGCTCAGAGCTATTTCCATGGCGACACAGAGCTCGAATTCGAGCGAACGGCATGCCCTATCGGATACGAATCACAAACACTTCTTCGGTAAGCATTGCTTTTCGCTATTTTCCGCTTCGATCATTTGGATTAAACGGATTTCATGGCTTCTGATGCAGCTAAAATCATAGTTTTAATTTTCTTGATTTAAATATTGAAATAGAATAATTCAACCAGCGGCAGAAATCAAAGGAAATATCTATTTATTTATGAAAAATTATTATTGGGGAAGAAAATAAATCAGGATTTGATTTAAGGGAATTTTAACAAAAAACTGTCGTACAGTTCATTTTAACGAAAAACCACATTTTTACGTTAAAAAGTCAATCCTTGTACTATTCACTTTCCCTTTTATTCTGTCCTTATCGTTAAAACTCAAAGTTTTCAAGCAATTTTCATTAGTTTTCCTTTGATTTAATTGTCTTTTTAATATGTGTGTGTAGTTATGAAGGAGTTTCTGTGGGGAGCTATTGCTGGAGCATTTGGGGAAGGAATGATGCATCCGGTCGACACCGTAAAAACACGCATTCAGAGCCAGGCTATTCTCTCTGCAAGTCAGGTATGATCATAGAGTAAAGATGTTATAGATGTAAATTCATGCCCTATTGTATTGTGTAAAGCTCAATTATTTGACATAGACTCCTGAGAATGGCTTTAAATTTATAAACTTTATGTAAGAAAATGAACTTTCACGTTTTGGGTCTGGCATTTTATTTTCGTGCTAAAATGTTCCATAGCTTATCTGGAAAATGCAATAGTTATTGATTTATGTCGTGTTTGCAGAAACCGAAGAGCATACTTCAGATGGTACGAGCAGTCTGGGTAGCCGATGGATTAAGAGGTACATCTTGGTCCTTTTCTGAAGCAGTTTTTTAGTTTTCACAATTGACAACTTAGTCCTATTTGTTTGCATGTAACATGTTTACACTGCCTTTTCCCACATGTATAAATTGATTAGATATATTTTGTTTATCATAAAATATAAGCAACCAGGCGTTTATTCATAAGTTTTGGACTCCAAAGTCTGAACCTAGGGATTCGTTTTTCTCTTTGTGGTGGTTTAGTGCTGGTGCAGTCTCTGAGTACATGTTTACTTCTTCTCAGAATCATTGATTCTTAAGTTTGTAACTAATAAGTTATGTAGGCTTTTATAGGGGCATAGCTCCGGGTGTCACTGGTTCTCTTGCAACTGGAGCAACTTATTTTGGTGTCATAGAGTCGACCAAAAAGTGGATTGAAGAATCACATCCAAACCTTGAGGGACATTGGGCACATTTCATTGCTGGAGCTGTTGGTAAGTGGTTCTGCAGCTCTCAAAACTTTAATCTGATTTATGCTGATTTCATGTGAGTTTCTTGCAAAGCATTTGCTGTTAATATGCTGAATTAAATGTTAACAGTATTCATTAATTGTCTTCAGAACTTCAGATTATGTGTAACATTATGACATTTGTGTTTATTAATTGAGGAATTTGATTATATTTTGTTGCAAAGATGCTCTTAAGTTTTATGGAATGTTGATTTTTAATTGATGGAATCTGATTGAAAGGCTTATGAGTGCCATTCGGATTTATGATCTGCTAAGTAGTCTTTGATCATTCATTTTGCTTAAGTTGGTCAGCTAGTCTTATATGCTTGACCTTTATATCCTGAATTTACAAAATCTTTTGACTTACTCTGACCATGCAGTGTTTGTGTTCTCATACAGAATTTTGTATAGTGAGTACTGGAATGCACTATAACTTGGTATCTGAATGCTCTTTTCTTATCTGGACGTGAATGTTTTTGCTGGTGCAGTATACTCAATGACATCCGGTTGGCTTTCAGCAGCTAATTGTTGTTGTTGTTAGGCTGTTATGTATGGAGGCCCATTTAGGATTTCAGTTGTAGTATTCAAAACTTGAATTATTGTGGACTCTTAAGCCATCATGTGCCTCAGGGGACTCAAAATGCATGTATTCCTTCTTTCTGTATTTCAGGAGATACACTTGGTTCTGTTGTATATGTTCCATGTGAAGTGATGAAGCAACGCATGCAGGTTCAAGGCACGGTGGCCTCTTGGAGTTCTGTTGTCATGAAAGATAATATCGCTATGAAGCCTGGTAGCCAAATGTATGGTTACTATACTGGGATGTTCCATGCTGGCTGCTCAATATGGAAGGAGCAGGGGCTAAGAGGATTATATGCAGGGTATATCTCTAAACTAATCTTTCATGGTGTGATATTCTTGTGGTGTTCCCCGCTCCGCCTTCCCTCTTTTCTCGTCCATCCTGTCATCATCCTTGTACCAATTTTTCATTAATAAACATGTGTTTCTTATAACAAAACAAATAACAGACTAGCTTAGTTTGAGTTTGTACTAAATGCATCCAGTTTCATCATGAGTCCAATAGTAATGTTAGCTATTGCCTACTTACAGCCATCCATGAATGCAACCGAAACACAACCCAGATAGGCCACACCCTGGCATGCATATGCTCATACGAATTATGGCCATAATGTTCTTGTCTAATTGTGGATTTATTTTTTCTTTCATTTGGCAGATACTGGTCCACACTGGCAAGGGATGTGCCTTTTGCTGGTCTAATGGTAGGTTGGGCGGAGATTGCTTGTATATCTTAAATTTTAGCTGTTGCTTCTTAATATTGGGAAAACGGGGTTGCAACTCCTAATAACAAAATTTATTCAAGTAGGGTTCACTACTCTTAACATGCATTTCCCCACCTTAGTTTTTTTTTTTTTTTGTCTAAAAATTTCAGACATTATATTTCGATCACTGGTGTATCATAAATTTGATTTCATGTGTGCTATGCAGGTTATGTTTTACGAAGGCTTGAAAGATTTGACAGAGTATGGGAAGCAAAAATACATACGGGATCCAAATTTCCATTTTAATAGTTCCGTCGAGGGGCTTGTACTAGGAGGGTTGGCTGGTGGTACGTACCTTGCTTGTTGTTCATTACTCTATAGTCGAGTTCATTAATTAGTTTTTTTCTGTAGGGTAATTTATCTTGCATTGAATTTTTTAGGCATGAGTGCGTATCTTACCACTCCCTTGGATGTGATCAAAACAAGACTGCAAGTACAAGGATCAACCTTGAGGTATCGGTTCTGTTTGTGGTTACTTTTATTGGTATTATTTTGAAATTACCTTCCAAATCCGACCTGGTATATGTGTGATATTTCCACACAATATTCATGTTCGAAATTTGTATATGGTTCCGTATATTACTTGTTGCATGGAAGTTAGACGGAGATAGTAAAGGGGTTGTCCAGTTCCATCTAATATTGTATTGAACCTTAGGTACAAAGGCTGGTTGGATGCAATTCACAGCGTATGGAGGGCCGAAGGTGCAAAAGGGATGTTCAGAGGTAGTGTCCCCAGGATTACATGGTATGTTCCAGCTTCAGCACTTACGTTTATGGCCGTGGAATTTCTCAGAGAACATTTCAACGAAGGATTGAGCAAAGATAACACCCGAGAAGTTGCTAGCGTGTCGGTGGAGAAAAAGGGATCACCTTTGCAAGGAGCCGCTTGAGAACTGGAAACATATGCACAAATTCTTTTGCCGATACTTTCATTGTGCTTTCGTGCAATACGTGTACATACACACATATAAATTGCATTTTTTTCCAAGGAAAAACAAGAGAATTGGTAGTGCACAGCTTATACCGTTGGTTTTACGCCCTCCCCTCCCGATTTGCCCGTATTCTGGTTTGGTCATCGGCCTTGAAGCCGATGTAGGGTTTTGTTCTGTCAGACCATTCCAAAACGTCGGGCAAGCGCCCTCATCGTGCGGATTCTCTCCTTGGGTCGTGGTGGTTGGGTAAACAATTTCTCCCTGCTGGCAATGGAGCGGCGGCATCTCTTCTTCTATCACCGTCACCGCCACTGCCACCAGCAATCATCGGGCAGAGACTCTTGAGTTTCTTTCTACTTAAGTGCTGCTACTGTTCTGGCTGCTAAATGGAACCCGAACAAACAAATGTCCATTCGTACAAGGTGGTCGCGGCTAATGTCCGGCGTCGATCCTTTTTTTACGGCAAGGTGGCATTTTGTTAAGAGAATACCGCATAAATAACATGGCAGGAATGACCTGTGTGTGATTCCCACTTCCAATCTTCATCTCTTGGTCATCTTCCTCAAGTTTGATTTCCAGAGAAACTTATTTCCATACACACATTTGGCATGTCACGGAGGTAAAGGCATTTCCGAACAAATTGCATTTTCTCACAGGACAATGCGTGATTGAATTTAAAACACCATCATAAGGGCATTCCAATTGCGAAAAAGTTCTCACCTCGAATATTTAAAATTATGTGATAAATAAATAAAATAGCTGGGGTTTGGTCAATTGTATCATTCAAACTCAAATACCAAATATAAAAGGAGAAGAGATCATCTCCGGATATCTTCCATCAAGACCAACAGATCAAGTGATCCGATCCTTTGAAATTTCATTTAACGGTAAAAAATTATTATAGCTTTTAAGGAATCAAAACAAGTGAGTCATTAGATGAAATTTTAAAAGTCCGGATCATTTGATCCTGTGACCTTGATAGAAGAGATCTAAAGAGAATTTATTCTCATATAAAAGGACCTTTGAACACATCAATATCCTGAAAATTCAAGGGCATCTTTCTTGCAACATTATTAATTAAACAGTTGCTTTCTATCATCTTTCTTTGGTTTTGGGTGGAAAGTGAAGCAGTTTCGAGTGTCATGTGTTGTGGCAAGGGCTCCATCCATGTGGGATTGCTTGCTGTCAAACCAATTAGGATTGGAGTGAAAGAGTCTACCTTTTCTGTCATTTTCACATAATCTAACCTAATTTTATGTTGTTCACCGCTCTCAAGTAATGGTAATATTAACCACCTTATTTGTCAATCGTTAGACAAATTTAAATTTTAAGATTTGTGTAATGGATAGACATAAATCTTAAAATTTAAATTCATCTAATGATGATAAATAGGGTAATGACCACTCAAGAGAGATGAACAAAATTACACTAAAAAAAAACTTGCATGTCCCCAACAAAAGACTAGTTTGACAACCTTTGTCAAATGTGACATATTTCTAACTTTAGAAAGATACAGAGGTCAACAAAGTGGTTAGTTTTTGTTAGGTATTATTTATATTTAATTTTAAATTTCAAATGATTTCTGACCGTAAGATGTACGATGAACAGACATGATTACAGGATCCCTCGAATCCCCAGAAAAAGAATCCGGCGAAAATCATTTTCCCACCTTTTTTGCAACATTATTAATTAAACAGTTGCTTTCTATCATCTTTCTTTGGTTTTGGGTGGAAAGTGAAGCAGTATCGAGTGTCATGTGTTGTAGCTAGGGCTCCATCCATGTGGGATTGCTTGCTCTCAAATCAATTAGGATTGGAGTGGAAGTGTCTTTAACTTTTCTGTCCTTTTCACATAATCTAACCTAATTTTATGTTGTTCATCACTTTCAAGTGATGATTATATTAACCATCTTATTTGTCATCGTTAGACAAATTTAAATTTTAAAATCTGTGTAATGGATAGACAAAAATCTCAAAATTTAAATTCATCTAATAATAATAAATAGAGTAGTTACCGCTCAAGATAAATGAACAAAATTACACTAAAAAAAACTGGCATGTCCCCAACAAAAGAACAGTTTGACAAGCTTTGTCAAATGTGACATGTTTCTAACCTTAGAAAGATATAGAAGTCATCATAGTGGTTGGTATTTATTTTCAACAATTCCATCAAAACGCATGCTTTGTTTGGTGGTTGTTTGGAAATGACGTTAATATCCAAGGGAAGTGATAGAAAAAGTTTTACATCTTTTGCAAGAAGTATAAGAAGTATAACGTTTTCAGTCATTTTAAAAGTATTATCAAATGAACTCATAATTAGTATTGCTGGAAGCGGTATCTAGTAAACATGTGAGTCATTTGGCAAGTTAAAATAAAATTTTAATCAGTATTATTGAAGATGCTCAAAACAATTCCGATATTTTATAATTTTTAGAAAATTAGATTATTAAACCAATCGGCCCACTTTAAATTCTTTTTAGAAAAAATGAAGGGAAAAAAATCCCCTGGTTTATCAAATGAAAAGAACGTGGGATTGTTTGTGGGGTGGATCGCTCAGTAGATAACAGAGCAAACGGGTGGTTTGGTTATTCTTCCTCCGGAGATTCCAATTTATTCTTCAAAGATTTAGAAAATCCATCTTCCAAATGCTGGGTTTCTCTCAGATTAGCCTCAGGAACTCACTGCTTCGTTAAAGTAAGCTTCTTTCTCTCTCCTTTTAATTTCGTTTTCTCTCTCCACCATCGCCAAGAAGACGAAGAGTTCCCGGCTGTTTTCACCTTCTTGCCAATGGCGGTCTGTCAAATGGGTTTTCTGTGGCTATTAGAACTTGCTTTCAATTGGGTATAGCTCAGATTTTCCATATCTTGCAATTTCTGGGATATTATTGCATTTTCGGAGATATTGAGGTTTGTTCCTTGATGAGCTCTCAGTGCGTGTAGGTTGCTAACTTGCTGTTAGTATTGGGTAGAGTTTAGATTTTCTGCATTAAAAATGGTTTCTTGATTTTTGAGGAATTTGGCTCCCCAGTTGGTTGTTGCTGCAGAAGCTGAGGTTTTTTCTGTATCTGGGACTTGCCTTATGAAGCCTTTTCATTGTTTTGTTCTTCTTCAGAAGTAGTATCTTTGTTATCTTCCGAGTTTTGAATGCTGGGAATTCTGTTCTGTTGAATTGTGCAGCTGTTTTGCTTCCACAAATCTGTGGTTGTTAGCTTAAGCATGCATTTTCATAACCGATTGTGCCGAAACAATAAAGGGTTTTTGATCCTTAGGTTCAAACATTTTCCCCCTTCAAAGTTGGCAAATTCTTGGTTGTGGGTTGTTGGTATTGAGAACTGAAAGAGAGGAAAGTTTCCCCGGTGGAATCTGGTTTCTAAAGGAGAGAAGATATGGACTTGTGGGTTGTTGCAGCGGCGGCAGGCGCTGGATATTTGACTAAGTATTGGCAGAACATATCCAAGAATGGGGGTAAAGATGGCTTGTTAAATTTTCCTTTTGGGGATGCAAATCTTGACAAATCTGAATCCTCAAGGCACCCTTTACACAGACTAGGACACAGAAAGAAAGTGGGTGATGACGTTTCTAATGACAGCAAAAAGGCTTCAGATGCTTACTTGTCAGAAAGTTCTTGTGGGACAGAAGTGGCTTCTACTAGCGGGTATGATGGTGAAAAGCTGGCAGGCTTGGTGAATTACAAGGATTGCAATGTACTTTCTTTATCACATATGTCACCGGAATACTCGGGAAATGAAAATGTGAATGGGGATGGGGCTTGGATAAGTCATGATATTGATGATAGTACTGGTGCCAGGATGCCTAAATCTTCGAGTGGAGAAAGAGATTATTTTCGTGTTCCTCTGAGGAACAAAAGTTCTATTAGAACTGAGCATTCATATGGGCATGCGATTAAGCCAGTAAATTCCTTAGAGAGTTGCCTTATGGCTCAGTTATATAAAGAGCGTGCTGAAATGGAACATGTGCTTACCCTTCCATCACCATCCAGACCAAGTATGAGACCATTGTTTGTGACTGATGGAAACCGAATTATCAGCAGAGCAAGTGGTGACCATTTCAGAGCTCAGATTGGGGTCGAGGAAAATAAGCTGCATAAGGAAGCCTATTTGGAAACTAATGAAAATGCATGTGGGTTTCCTCCACCACCAAAAGTTGGTTATTTGGATCTGCCCAAGAAGACGAAAAGTAAGACAGGCAAGGGGAGGAATGGAAAATTGAGCAGTACCAGTAAATTGGTCAATGGAAAACACTTACATTCTGAAGGTAGTCCTCTTCTCCTATTGTAGGGGTAATTTATTTTTGGTGTAATTCTCAATACTATCCAGATGTTTCTCGACTAGAATTCCACTTCATAAGGGCAACCTATCTTCGTTTTAGACTTTAGAGGCTATTCGAGTATGTATTCTTGCTTAAATTTTTTCTTTTGTGTCCTGTCCTTTCCTTGGCATATTCAATTCCTTAGGAAATATGGTATTATATTGAAAGGGGAAAATGTATATTCTCTGGGGTTGTTAGGTTGCTAACCAAGGGAAAAGTCTTTTGTTTATATGTTAATGGCTCTATTAAGTTATTCAGTCCAAGAGACTAATCAAGGTACCAAATGCATATATTACTGCAACCAATTGTAGAAGCTGAAATTTATGTTCACTCAATTTCCTGGTTGCTACTTATTTGTGTGCAGTATTTCTAACTTATCTCAGTTCATGTCCTAATGCTTTTCCCTTCGTCAGGTTCACTGGATGGAGCAGTTCTTCTCTGTCTTGGGATTTCTATTGGCATAATATCTTCTTTTATAGCAAATAAAAGAGAAGTTGACAAGTTGAAAGATTTGTTGAAGCAGACCGAGAACTTGGTTCAGGATCTAGAGGAGGAACTTGAAATGAAAGATTCAGTAACAGTGAAGGAAATAGCTGATGAGAATTATGGTGCACAAGGTACTTGTGACAGTTCCGTTTTTGATAAGGCGCCAAATTCTTTTTCTACCGAACAGAATATGGACAAATATGATGATAAAAATTCATATGACCGGAAAGCAGAAGAGAGTTCAGAGTTGATTAGTAAAATAGAGGCAGAGCTTGAAGCTGAACTTGAGAGGTTGGGGCTAAACATGAACACTTATATTCCGGAGAGAAGATCCATCGATGTTGCTGAGGTCAGTGTATGTTTATCTTTGTATTCCTATGTTTAAGCTGCACATCTTTACGTTTTAGTTTTGCATTGAATCTTTGTTAATTGGGTTCAAGTATCTCACTGTATTACATATCCGTTTGGCCATGTAAATGATTTTCTGCACTGAAGTTTCAGTTCTAGTAATGTGTCTTTCTAGAACATGAATGCTAATCCCATAGGACCCCTGCATTACCGGTTTTCTATATTTCAAATGCGCTTTTTGGCTAATGTAGTGATCTCAGCAGATTATTTAAGTGCTAACGGAGCTGATAATTTGTGCAGCTTGACCCAAACTTAATGGCAGATTTTGCTCAAGGTGAGCTGAGAGCTGACTTGGTTGGTGGGTTATCTGTTGGTGAACCCGGGTCTAACGAAGAGGCAAGCAGCACCTCTACGGATCATCACTGTGCAAACTATGCAGTTTCTCCCAGAGAGCTTAGCTTGCGTCTGCATGAAGTTATCCAATCAAGACTGGAAGAACGTGTCCAGGAGCTTGAGGTGGCTCTACAAAACAGCCAAAGGAAGGTCCAAATCGCGGAGTTGAAGCACAAGGATTCTTGGAGAGACTTATCAGACAATCACAGACATTCCGCAATCCATCAGATTACGAATTCTGCAGAAAAATGCAAAACCACAGAAGAGCCTCTAGTCATGAACTTATCAGGAGAAGCTTTAGATGCGTACAATGAGGCTTACGAAGAGTTGATGAAGATCAGTGAATCCGAAGGGGAGGATTCACCTTGTCCGATTTTTGGAACATTCAGCGCTCAAAGCCACAGTCAAACTCAAGGTGAAGAGGTGAATGGTTCCGTGGGGAATTTTGCTTTCGGTAAAGAGGAAACCGCAGGTGGTGATTCACCTCGTCAAGCTTTTGAAACGTTCAGGATTCAAAGCTCCAGTCAAACTCAAAGTGAACTGGTGACTGGTTCCGTGGGGAATCTTGCTTTCAGTAAAGAGGAAACCGTAGGTGATGATTCACCTTGTCAAGTTTTTGAAACATTCAGGCTTCAAAGCCCCGGTCAAACTCAAAGTGATGGGTTAGATGGTTCTGTGAAACATTTTGGTTCCAGTAAAGAGGAAACCGGAGGTGATGATCTCCTTTCGTTCAAGAGCAAAGCAAGTATCTCAGATGAGGAGCACATTTCCAGGGTTCGGCGTTCAAAGAACTCATCAGTCGGTGGGGTGAATAGCGATGATTCCGACGCAGAGATGGAGAAACAGTTGATAATGCAGATTGTGGAGAAGGCCAAGAAAGGTTCTCCGGTAGTCCTGAATGCACAAAGGTGGTTCCGGTCAATTGACGAGAACAAGAGTTGAGTCAAAAGCAGGTATTAAGTTTTGCAGTGTATAGATTCATAGAAAATATGAGAATATAGAAAGAGGTTAGGTATTCATTCTATAGCTAAAGCTAATACGCCATTCGTTTGTAACGTTGTCGATGTTTACTGATTGCCGAAGCTTATCGACGCTTTCGTTATCGAATCATCAGAAACTTTGCTCCAATATTTTCAGTTTTATGCACTCTCTCTCCCATTTCTGCCTCACCTTCCTTGTTTCTGTCCCGTTTTCTCTCTTGTAAGAGTCAAGTCATACGCAAATGCAAGGGTAGTTTCTTTATTACGGTTTATTGGCTGAGGCTGTTCTCTGTTCTAAACTACTCTAATATACAGAGAGGTGGTTTCAGTCTGACGCCAGGGAGCGACAAAGAGTGTTTCAAACTTGAGTGCAAGAGGCCGACACACCAGTCTAATGTGCTTGTTGAAACCCCAAGTTCAAACTCTACGACTTTACCGTCTTTCTCATAGACGAATGGAAAATTAAAACTGAGTAGGAGCCATAGCTAGCTATCTTTTGTTTAAGAACATTTTTTAATTTTTTTGAACAAATGATACCATTTGCACTAAAGGGGAATGGGGTAAGCTTAGCCTCACAATGAGATAGCAAAAATATGGTTCAAATTCGCATTTGACGAGAATCGAACCTAAAACCTTTCCTGCAACTTGGCACAGAGGAAGATAATGAATCAACAATTATTTCCACAATTCAAGGTCCTTCATTAACAAAGCGCACACAAACGTGCATGAAGATTGTGACAGGCAAATACGACATAAAATGAAATAAAATAGTTCGGAGAGAGGGGGAAGGGAAGATTAGATGGCTGTAACATAAACAGATAACAATCTACTTGTAGCACTGCCGAAGAAGCAAACTAAGTTTGCCCCTGAAATCTAATAATTATAATCAGGCCCTCTTGGCGAAGTCACCCGCGTCATTATCGTCCCTATCATTTCCTTCCAATGGATCGTCCAGGCCAAAGCCAGGTTTGTTCTCTCCAAATGGAGCATCAGGAGTGCCAAAGCTGTTGTCACCACCAACACCGAAGTTATCACCACTACCAACACCAAAATTGTTGCTACTTCCACCGGGAGCATCGTAAGTGTTTGCACTTGGATAATTGCTAGGACTGTTATAGCTTCCTGGACTGTTGTAGCTTCCTGGACCATATCCAGGGTTTCCTCTTCCATAGCTGTCACCTCCACCGGGTCCATAGTTACTAAATCCACCACCAGGTGCATAACTATTTTGACCATCACCGTAATTATTATAGCTGGGGCGAGGCCTTTCAGTTGCATAGTTCACCCTTACTCGTCGGCCATGAAGCTCCTACAGATTTTCAGACAAAATTTTACAGTTGCAAAGGTATATGAATAACAGTTAATATTTCATAAGACTACTATACTAATGCAATTTCACGTTACAAACATGTTTTGTCTTATTTTAATGTTTCAAAATTGAATGTATTGTTTCACCTGCAAGTATCTAAATTTTAAATCCCAGACACTAATTCAGTACTCAAGACTAATCGTCAACGTATATAATATACAAACGATTTCAATAAACAACTATTAACCAAGAAAATTTAAAAAAAGAAAAAAAAAAGAAAGAACATAACAACAAATAACTACCTGCCCATCCAAGGCCTCGAGAGCACTAGCTGCCTCCTCATTAGAAGTGAAAGTAACGAATCCAAATCCTCTTGATCTACCACTTTCACGGTCCATGATGATTCTTGCTGCAAGATTTATCAGGTCAATCAGCATCAAACATTCTTTCAAACTTTACAAACAAACATGTAAGGAAACTAAAATGTGAGAATTATCATCAGAGAATGCAAATGGAATGATCGAGAAACATGATGCAACAACAGAAGTTCACAATAAAGAAAAACAAAGGGATCATAAAAGAAGTGAAGCCCACATCCACACTTCACCAAGTCTTAAGCATTTGACAGTCATCTGACCCACTTGACAATCCCTTTAAATGAAAGGCCACTGGAAGACCAAGTACTAATTACATACCGTCTACAACTTCACCATATTTTTGAAAAGCTTCCCTCAGACTCTGGTCATCTGTCTGGTACGAAACACCTGCATTACAAAAGCAGAGGGCATCTTAACACAAAATCAGGCAACATGAGAAGAGGGATATCATATTTGGAAATATTGAAGAATTCTGCAATCACCTCCGATGAAGAGCTTCGAGCTTCCCATGGATGACATGCATCTTATAGCTTGATGGATGGACAGTTTGAAAGGAGATACTTCAGACCTTATCTGCTTGTTTGCAGTCTGCCTAAGTATGCTCCCAATTTTACTTAAGAAAGCCATCGTAATCACCTAAAAGAAAGCACAAGCCAACAAGCTTCAATAAACAAATCTCTATCGTAACACAGCAATCTTTCCGTTGTTTAACACAAGTACCGAAAAGTGGCAGAACACTAAACATGTTAACACAAATGTCGTGATTAAATAATACATAACAAAAGACAGATTAATTAGATACCCACACAACGATATCGAAAATAATTTCTTCACCTACTACTACCGAAACAAAACAAACCCAATAAGAACATGACGGGATCAAGCAGTTCCGCACTTCAAAAGGGTTATAAAATCACCAAAAAAAAAAAAAAAAAAAAAAAATCTCCTTGGTTCTTAAGAAAGCGCAGGGAAATGATTCAAATGAAGTTGACTTCAAAAAACCCATTTCGAAGAATCTACAAAACCAGACGAAAAATCTAAAGCAGAACACTTTATTTCCACCCGATATTCGATAAATCGAAAAACTACACCCCAAAAATTTCCCACCGCAAAAACACATAAGTTCAGCCGTTCCGCAGCATCCATGAACACCACAAATCAAAACTTCACTTTTA
The DNA here is from genome assembly GCF_019419815.1 of Pyrus x bretschneideri. Classification (NCBI taxonomy): domain Eukaryota; kingdom Viridiplantae; phylum Streptophyta; class Magnoliopsida; order Rosales; family Rosaceae; genus Pyrus; species Pyrus x bretschneideri. Next base: position 2,333,441 of record NW_025999579.1, on the reverse strand, counting down.
AAATCCTAGAAACTACAATCACACACACAGGCAGATAATCCATACGAATCGTATACAAAACCCCACATGCAAACATCAAAAACCCCAAATCCCTTCGATAAATTAAAACAAAAACCCGAATCGAAAAGCAACGAGAAATGGAAACAAAAACCAAATCAAACGGAGATATCGAGATCATCGGAAGTATAACAACAACATACGTAAGATCGGAGCGAGGGGTCGTCGGAGATTTACCTTGTCCGATTCTCACTCCGTCACTCTGCTCTCAGGGGACCGACTAAAACCCTAAGGCTTTAGATTTCGAATAGGGTTTATGTGGAAAATGGGAGGAGTCGGAGATATGAGGGCCCTGGGAGATCTGATCCGTCGAGTTTGGGGACCAAATTAACAGCCGTTGGATTAGAGGCATGACGTAGAGGGTTTGGGGATGTTTACTGGGCGGTGCTTCCTCCACGTGGGACGTTTGTATTGGGTTGTTATATGGTTTCTGGGACGGTCGGGCAAGCTATCTTTTAAAGAACTTCAAAATATCTGTTTATATGTGGACGAAGCCCAAATTAACGAATCCGGATCCTCTTTATGAGGATGTCGGATTCGCTGCGGTCAGAAATTATTTTAAATATTTTTATTTAAAATTAAACATAAATTGTACATGATAAAAATTGACCGCACAATGTACGATAAACGAACATAATTTATGAATTTCTAGTATTTTCATCATAAGAATCCAGATAGGATCCTGTTATTTATTATTTATTATTTTTATGTCAAAGTACAATTGTAACACTCAGAGGGCCACGTAATAATTTTGACGACTTTTATATCAAATTTAAAGTGATACACGAGTTAAGTTTCAAAATAATAAAAAAAAAAATTTAAAAGATTAAGTAGGTTTTAAATGTAATTTAGCATATGAGGTAATCATATTTTTAAGTACTTTAATTTTTAACTTTGTATTGTTCAAAAAAAATAAAATAAAATAAAATAAAATAAAATAAAATAAAATGTAGCAAGCCTTCCTTATCTTTTAAAATTGACATAAAATTCTCATTCTAATATTTGCTAAGAAAATCGGAATTGGATCCTTTCCGAGGCAATGCCTCGAGATCCTCCTGACCGGACAACATGGGTCATTGAATTTTGATCCAACAGCTACAATTATTATAACTTTTAGAGGGATTATTTGTTTGTAGTCGTTGGATCAAAATCCAACCGTCTGTATTGTCCGAAGATCCCGAGGCATTGCCTCGGAGAGGATCCAATTCAAAGAAATCAACTAATCACAGGAAAATTGGTAAAATATTAATGTCATCGTTTGAAAAAAGGTCGTGCTATTCATACGTTTATGTTTATTCTCATACCTACAAAATTGATGGGCAAAAATTAACAATAGTGTATATGAAGTAAAAAAACGGTGATAGTACTTTCTTTTAAAAAATTGTTAATTCATTCAATCCGAATAACGAAAATTTAAAAAGTATATGAGAAATAAAAATAGTTGTGTGGATATCGCATTTCTTAAAAAAAAAATAGTAAAAGTCAAAGAGATGTGCGGCTAAGATTGTTTCCCCAACGCCGTCGACCAGTCCAAGCAGTTCTTTCACCGAAACACCTGCGAAACAGTTCTCAGCCTCGACCAAATCTCAAATCCGAAATCCCAAAATCCGCCCCAAGATCCGAAATTGATCCGATTGTCGAACACCCAATGGCCCAAAACCCAAGACCCACAACAGTTCTCGAATCCCTGGGCGAAGAACTGATCAGAATCATCACTCCGGTCTCCGTCTGTATGCTGCTGGTGGTCCTTCTGGTCACTGTCCTCACCGACGATGCTTCATCCTCGTCGGAGACGGTGACCTCAATCGCCACCATTGCGTACGACGAGACCGCCTCGGACTCCTCCTGGGACAAATTCGTAGGTGCCGTCCTAAATTCCCTCGTTTTTGTCGCCGTCGTCACTGTCGTCACGTTCGTTCTGGTGCTCCTTTTTTACCTCAGATGCACCAGGTTCCTCAAAATCTACATGGGTTTTTCGTCTTTTGTTGTTCTGGGTTTCATGGGCGGAGAAATCGCCCTTTTTTTGATTCAGGACTTTAATGTTCCGGTCGATTCGATTACGTTTGTTTTGGTGTTGTTCAATTTTGCTGTTGTTGGGGTTTTGGCGGTGTTCATGTCGAAAATGGCGATTTTCGTGACGCAGGGGTATTTGGTTGTGATTGGAATGCTGGTTGCTTATTGGTTTACGTTGTTGCCTGAGTGGACAACTTGGGTGCTGTTGGTTGCCATGGCATTATATGATCTTGCTGCGGTTTTGTTGCCGGTCGGACCGTTGAGGTTATTGGTGGAGCTGGCAATCTCTAGGGATGAGGAGATTCCGGCTCTTGTTTACGAGGCCAGGCCCGTCACTCCTCATGATTCTCAGGCTAATGTGGGTGAGAGGAGGGTTTGGAGAGATAGGAGAAATGAGAATTCGAGTATTGGGAATGAGAATCCGAATTCAAATTCAAATCTTGGTGAGTTTGGCAATGTTGATAATGATTCGAGTTTGGTTAGAGCCGAAGAGGGGCGGATTCCAGATGGGGATCAAGAGCTATCTGCCCCATTACTCGAGCGTGTAGCGAATGTTCAGCCTCGCAGGCAGGAAGATGTTGTGGCGAGTGAAAGTTTGCTGCTTGAGGGCATCGGATTGGGGTCCTCAGGTTCAATCAAGCTGGGATTGGGAGACTTCATCTTCTACAGTGTTTTAGTCGGGAGGGCGGCAATGTATGATTTTATGACGGTGTATGCGTGTTATCTTGCCATCATAGGTGGCCTTGGAGTTACTCTGATACTGTTAGCTGTGTATCAGAAAGCTTTGCCAGCTCTTCCCGTGTCAATAATGCTCGGCGTACTGTTTTATGTATTGACACGGCTCTTACTCGAAGTTTTTGTTGTACAATGTTCTTTGAACCTCATTATGTTCTAGAAGTGGAAGTTTTATAGCCAAAGATTGATAGGCAGCAGGGGAGCATACTGCGTGACACCGATGATTTCTTGTTGCAACTGGTATATTTCTTTTCCGTGAACTGGCTGCACGTCTGGAATCTATATTGTTTCGTAAAGTTCATTTCAAATAGGGTTAGATTGTGGTTTTGAAGATCCATTGGAGTCCAACACCTGCAAAGTTGGGAGAAGGGAGGATGCCGTATGGATCGGAGCCTCGGAGGAAGCCCGAAGGCCTACATTTGTTTGTACCAATAATATCAAATCTTCGATTGTTTGTTTCAGCTGGATTCAGTTGCATATCGAAAGGTATTGCATTCTCCACGCCCCCTGTATCGATGTTTACATTGATTTTAATCTCGAGCTTTCTTGTGTATATATGAATTTTTCATTCCAAATAGGCTTAATGCTTCGTATTAGCACATCAAATTCAATTCCACTTTGCACCCTAGCATTCTACCTAGCACATAATAAACAAAATAAACCTTACCTTAAATTGAATTTGTACTCGTATTAAAATGACCGCACACATTACTCTTTCGGGGACAAGAACATAGCCAGAACGGAGTTTGATCGTTCAGAACATCATCGGAATGACCAACATTAATATAAAGAATTTTGTGGCACGGCGAATGTTCCATGAATAGTAGGTTTTATGATTGTTTTTGTACAACTTTGAAAAACCGACTAAAAACCGTGAGTAATTTTCTCGAATTGTTTTTGTGAAGCACCTGATTGTTGGATTTTGCCAAAAACTTTCCGCATAAGCATTGTTTAGTGAATTTTTGGACTGAAAAACATAAAAATATTATAGAAAATACTAGCGGGTACTATAACATAGCCAAATCAACTTTAGGGCGACCGTCACACTCAAAATATTTCCCTATACGACGTTGTTAGAGGAGATATAGTTGTCTATTTGCCCTAACTCCGATGAGGACGAAAAGGCTTAGCCCACTCTCCTCTCCCTTAATGTAAATAATATCGCTTGTTCAAAAAAAAAAAAAAAAAATCCGATGAGGACGAAAAGGGAAAATACAGCCTTGGATTGCAAGAAATTAGTAAAGATGGGGACGCGCAATGGAAAGTTGAGAGAGAAAGAAACCCCTAAGTCTAAGCAGGGCCTTATATTTTTCATCTGGTTTCTCTCTCATCCCCTCTGTCCATTTCATTTTTCGGTTTTGTTTTTTCGTTTTTCGATTTTGTTATTTTCTCGAATTTTCAGTCTTACCCATTACTCATAGGTTGCCGTCGACGCGAAACTGAGGCGGCTGATTTTCAGGCCGGTAAGGAATCATCATCGATTTTCCGAAGGCCGGAAGGTTGGCAGTCTCTCTGAGGGCACGTTCATTGGCATTTGGTTTTGCATGTAAGCTTAGTTATTTCTAATGTGTGTTTTCTCATTTGATATTATGAGTCTTGTTATACAATCATGAATTCAAATTTCATGAACGACAATTGTTGAGATATTTATGTTAATCATGTTGAGCATACAATTGGAATTTTCAATTCGGAACACATGTATGAATTTATTCGAATCTTAGGGGGCAACGATCTTAGAATGCATTGTGATTTATGTTTCATATCGAATCAATGAATTCAAGGTTTTATGTCGGTAACAGAAAACCAAAAACTAAAAGCGAAATGGTTACTAGGAGAGCTTGCCTTTTTCGCACAATTTGAGTTGCAAATATCACGAAGAAGCTCTTCATGATCATTCATTCCATATGAAATTCAGTCCCTTAACTTTCGATTAGGTTTATTTGAGATTTTTAACGTATAACAGCGGATTGGTAACCTTATGTTTCTGTTTCGTTTTTCGATTCACAGGAATCCGATGGTTTTGGACTGCCGGAGGTAGAACCAAGACAATTTTTAGTTATGGAATCTGCAGATGATAGAACAAGGTTAAGCACTGCAGCTACAACTCCATGTGAAGTTGATAATGCGGCCAAAGGATTAGGCAGCGGATCAGGCGGATTAGGCTTGTCTGATCAGTTGAATGAGTTGAGGACAGATCCAATTACCGCTCCAGGAGAAGCTAATATTTCTACTGTAAGAGAAAGATTAAGTAACTCTCAGGTATCTGATTGTAATGAAGCCTTTGAATTGGGTGCAAATGCAACCCGTGCCGAGGATTTTGCCGCCTGCGCGGCCACAGATGCTGCGCAGAATGTGCAGCCTACTGATAGACTAGAAGGATCACATTCTCAACCAGCAGATGATGCAAACGATTCAGCAACACAATCTCCGCCTACGCAGATGATGGAGCGGCCAGGCGACCCTGCCTCCTCACCGTATAGGATTCCGGATTATGTGTTTGCTAGGAACAAATCAACAGCCCCATTGGAATGGAGCACTGAATCCAATGAGTCCTTGTTCAGCATTCAGATGGGAAATACGAGTTTTACCAGAGACCAGTTTAACTGGTTGTGTAAATCTGGTGAATTGGGTTTACCTGGTGAGGTAAATTACTTGCCTGGTGGTCCATGCAACATTGACTTCACAAGCAACCAGCCTCCGGCTAAGCAAACTGCACAATCAGCGGAGAATGCTTCCAATAAGTTAAGCACGGTGGTGGAGGAGCCGAGTCTGATGAGGGTAACTGAAGAGAAAGCTGCGGAAACCATGAGAGAAGTTCTAAGGGAAAATGCAGTGAATCATGAGAAAGAGAAGTCAACCACCGCCCGTGAGGGCGGCAAGTATCACTCGGCTCGCCTCTCTCATGCTTCGGATGGAAGTACAAGATCTTTTGCATTCCCAATGTAAGTTGCTGCCTTCCCATCTTAGTAAAATTTAAGGTTAAAACATATTTTTGATCAATGTAGTGTTCACAAAGTTACACTCGCCACTGCATTTTGAGTTGCGTCGAATCAGGTCCTTGTAGTTTGCAAACTGTTCTGACTTAAGGACATTTGTCAACTTACGTTGATTTCTTGTCCAAAATCCGTCAAATTTACTCTCCTCTGTGTCGCGTATGTGACGGATTGGGACAAGAAATTAACGGAAGTTGATGAGCGTCCTCGTGTTGGAACAAGTTGCAAACTACAGGGACCAAACGACACAGTCCACAATACCGGGACAATGTAGAACGTTGTCAAAACTACCAAGGACTGAAATCGTGTCTCAGACAATGGCGGAAATAGCCTTAAATGCGCCGTTCAAACAATCTCACCAGAACAAAACCCTACTTGCAACTACGTACTTTTGCACGTTTGCATGTTTGAGCAAACATCTGAACCTTGTTTTTGTTCCATGAAGATTGTTAGGGGACATAAATGTTTCGCTACGGGGAGAAGGAACGAAACACAAGCACCAATCGGGGTCAACGCGAACGTCGCAGCGAGAATCGCAGCCACAAACACCAAAAGAAACACCGAATGCGTCGTCTCCGGCCTCAAAACCAACCCCAATTGTACCCAAGTGCGGCTGGGGGCTGTCTTGCTTCTCTTGTTGCCCATCATGCTGTACTTAGAAGAAAAAGTTCTTTAACATTTTCTCTCCTTGGAGTTGTATGTGAGGTTAATATGTTTTTTTTTTCTTTTCAGAATTTATGTTAGATTAATTAAATTAATTATTTAGGTATTTCCAATAGGGAATGTAAATATTTGATCCATGGTAATGCAAGACGTCGCCATGTTCCATTTTTTTGTGTTCTTTTATTGCAATTATTAGGCGGAATGAGGTTGGGGAGTTTGAAACTATTACAATAATTTAGGGGACAGAGATTTTTGAACTCGAGACGCAGAGATAAAAACTCAACATTGTACTCACTAGCATATTGGAATTGGACCACATGTTCATACCATCAGTGTTTAAAATATCGATATAAGAATATGACCAATTGTTTTCGACGGAAATTTGGTTGAGTAAATCAACTAATTCAGGTTTAATCAAAATTAGAGAAAAATTTCTCAAAAAAATTCAAAAGTTTAAAATTTGCAGCGTTCCGGAAAAATATATGTAGTTAATTCGTATATATCATCGATATATTGAATTTCCTATTTGTATTTCACCCTATTTCCATGTCGACCCTTGATTTTTCGAATATTCCGACAAAAATATTGACAATTTCGTGGACAAAATGATTTACGGTGGAAAAATTCAAGGGATCACTTCCATTGATTTTCATTGACAGAAATTAAAATAAGGAGTTATGACAATTTCAGAGACCATTTTAGCTGTAACGTCAAACTCAAATAACGTCGTGGATCCAGTTGTTTACAAGGCCCGCAGTTTTATAGTCCAACTCCAATCCAAAGCCGTTAGCCCAAAAACAATGGGAGGATAAAATGGTAAAAGAACGAAACGATATCGAACGCGCGGGGGCGCCAAGTCAACAAAAGTCAAACCAAAAAACCCACCAAAGCTAAATTCGCGCCAAAAAAAGATTTAAAAAAACCACGAAAATCTCCCGCCGAAATAAAAACCCCTTAAAAACTCACAACGCACACAGATACTCTCGTATCGTATCTCGCCACCTCCATCCGCCTTCATCATTTCTAGAGAGAGAAACAAGAGAGAGAGAGAGAGAGAGAGAGGAGAGAGAGAGAGAGAGAGAGAGAGAATGGCGAAGTTAATGCCGACACCAGATGCGATTTCGACCATCTTGGCGAACAAGTCGCCGGACGAGTCGGTTGAGCTGCCGGAGATAGTGGTCCAGGTCTCCGATCTTATCCCTAGGGGAAAATCTTTCATGTGAGCTTTGCTTTCTCTGTTTGGTCTTCCCTTTTCTCGCTTTCTTTTCTTTGTGGGTTTTTATTTAGGGTTTTCTAGATCTGGTTGCTGTCTTCAATTTTTTTTGGGAATTTAAGTTTTGGGTTTTGTAAAATGAGTCTTGATTAGTTTCGAACGTGGAAATTTTGGGTGTGATCGAGCTTTTGTGTTTGTAATATGGTGTTCTAGGTTTACTGCTACTGATGGAAATGCGAAGCTAAAGGGGATGCTTTCCTCGAGGCTGGGTCCCCAGGTCACATCTGGGGAGATTCAGAATCTGGGTCTCATTCGCGTTCTCGGTTATTCTGTTAATTTCAATCCAAACTTGTCTGAAAAGTAAGCGTTTCGATTTGATTCCCTATGTCTGTCCCTCTTTTGAAATATTGTGAATGTAAGTGTTGATGTTTTTGCTTTGCTGTTTTCAGTTATCTGCTTGTAACAAAATGTGATGTAGTTTCGGCTGCACTTGAGGCGGAGGTGAAAAATGAGGTGAAAAAAGAAGATGTTGGGATTATCTTGAAGCCCAAGCAAGAAATGGCATCGAAATCTGTTGCCCAAATTGTGCATGAGCAGGCTGGGAAGTAAGTGGTTTCGTTTTGCTGCCAATCAGTTGTGACTATTTGAATTTATAATTGTGTATGTGTTGATAGTTTGATTTTATATGAATTGATTCCAGTATGGCTCCGTCTGCGAGAATGGCTATGACACGAAGGGTTCACCCGCTTGTTTCCTTGAACCCTTACCAAGGAATTTGGACCATAAAGGTTCGTGTTACAAACAAGGGTACGATGCGTACATACAAGAACGCTAGAGGTGAAGGTTGCGTCTTCAATGTGGAGTTAACAGATGAAGATGTAAGCCAAAGACTCGTTTGATTTTGTTGGCGTTCTTCCAGTTTCCCAATTCTAATTGCTTAATGTATAGTGTGGTGATTCTTATGTAATGTAAATTTGTTTGTGTTTGTTTAGGGAACACAAATTCAAGCAACAATGTTTAATGAAGCTGCAAAGAAGTTCTTTGAAAAGTTTGAGTTAGGAAAGGTTTATTACATTTCAAAGGGGTCTCTGAGGGTTGCTAACAAGCAGTTTAAGACAGTGCAAAATGATTATGAAATGACATTAAATGAGTATTCTGAGGTGGAAGAAGCTAGCAATGAAGCGGCTTTTGTTCCCGAAACAAAATTCAATTTTGTTCCAGTTGATATGTTGGGTCCCCATGTTAATGGAAAGGAGCTTGTGGGTAAGCAACCCACTCCGAGAATCTGTTTTCGATGTGTGTTTTCTGTTTTCTCAATTACTCATATCTGATTCATATCCCAGATGTTATTGGAGTTGTTCAAAATGTGTCTCCTACAATGAGCATTAGAAGGAAGATCAACAATGAGAGTATTCCAAAGCGTGATATCACCATTGCTGATGATACGTAAGCTTACAACACTTGTCGAGTAGCTGACTACACTTTTCCATATGTTAATGCTGTGTATTGAAACAATTTGTATTTGAACTGCAGGAAGAAGACAGTTGTGGTTGCTCTGTGGGGTGAGCTTGCAACTAGTGTAGGCCAGCAATTGCTTGACATCGCTGATCAATCTCCGATAGTCGCTATCAAGTCCCTCAAAGTTGGAGACTTCCAAGGTAGCCTAAAAGTTCATACAATAACATCGCAACGAATTTATGCATTCTTGAAAAACAAACGACTATCAAAGTTCCCGTTTTTTATGTACTCTTTTATATATTGTTGCAGGTGTGTCATTGTCAACACTGAGCAGGAGCACAATATTGGTAAATCCAGAGTCACCTGAAGCAAAGAAGTTGCGGTCCTGGTAAGTTATTCTCCATCAGGATTTTACCTTTATTTTATCTCCATATGATTAAGTTTTCTCATAGCTGAAATAATGATAAAATTGACTTAATTGACAGGTATGATTCTGAAGGTAGAGTTGCTTCATTGGCCTCTGTTGGCTCTGGTATGAGCCCATTAGCCAAGAGTGGAGGAAGGTCCATGTACTCTGACAGAGTCACCCTGTCTCATATATCCGAGGACCCGTCCTTGGGTGAGGATAAGGTATATATACAATATCTACAGCTCTTAATTGCATACGAATCTTCAGTTAAGTAAATTTTGCAGTCTCAAAACTAATTAGTGAATTGTGATTGAACTGAATATTTTGTTTTGGTCATATGCAGCCTGTTTTTTTCAGTGTTAAAGCGTTCATAAGTTCGATCAGGCCTGATCAGGCAATGTGGTACCGTGCTTGCAAAACTTGCAACAAGAAGGTGACTGAAGCTATTGGTTCTGGATACTGGTGTGAAGGGTGCCAGAAAAATGATGAAGAATGCAGTTTAAGGTAAAATACAGTTCGATATTTCATGACAAGGATGCTATTGGTGTTTGAATACAGATTCCCAACTTCTCTTATATCCATTTTGTTCTCTTTCCAGGTATATATCAGTTGCAAGAGTTACTGATGTAAGTGGGGAAACATATCTTTCGCTGTTCAATGACGAAGCTGAGAGTGTCATCGGGTGCTCTGCAGATGAACTGGACAGATTGAAATCACAGGTATATGTTTACAATTCACTTCAGTGTGCTTATTACACATGATTAACTCAACCATGAAAAAATAGCAGCTGGTTTCTAATTTTTGAAACTTTTACATTTTGTTTCAGGACGGAGACGACAATGAATTCCAACAAAAACTGAAAGAAGCAACTTGGGTTCCTCATCTTTTTAGGGTCAGTGTTACCCTGAATGAGTACAATAACGAGAAGCGGAAGAGGATAACTGCCAGGGCTGTTGCTCCGGTTGATTTTGCTGCTGAATCGAGGTTTTTGCTTGAAGAGATATCGAAGATGAAGGCCTCATAAGTTAACGGTAGTAGAAGGATGGTGAAGAATGAAATGGGTGTCTAGGCTGATGTAACTTTAATCTCTTTGATTTAGGGTTCTGCATGTTTGGGGAAGGGCAGTTGGGATTAATTGCAGATGTTGGTTCTAAACACCATGAAAAATGCCTGATAGTGTTGATCTAGTTGTATAGATGCACGTCTTTTATAATCCTTTATTCCTTTGTTTGATTCACATTTTTCTATGGATGCTGATAAGTTCACTGTGAATGATTTACTGATGGTAATTTAATCCGTCAAATCCGATCCCTGCAAGTAATCGATTCGAATGATTTGTTTTCAGGCATAAAATTTTGGGTATTTTACGGTTATAGGTAATTGTCGGTTAAATTTTTCGGTTTCGGGTTTGGTTATGGTTATTGGGGTGCCCCCCTAAATCCATAACCGGAAATGAATCATTTCATCTATGAATAAAAAAAATATAAATATTTATTATATGGAAAGGGGTTGTTAATAATCATGCATTATTATATATGAAATTAATTATCTACTTTTATATCATTAATAATAGGAATTATATGCTTATAATTTTCAAGAGTGTAAATGATTTTTAGGAAAACTAATGAAAATGGTTTGAAAACTTTAAGTTTTAATTACAAGAACAAAATAAAAGGTAAAGTAAATAGTACAAGGATTGACTTTTTAGTGTAAAAATATAGTTTTTTGTTAAAATGAACAGTATTGCGGACTTTTCATTAAAACTCTCATGTTTTTTAGTAATATAAAATTTTAATATTACTTATTGGATGCATTGTATCAATTGTATTAATAATACCAATTTATTTAATATCTTTTTTTTTTTAATATTCTTCATTTAGTTAATAATATAAATATCATAATGGGGAAAACCATTCCCCGATCAAAAATCCGTCACCTAATGGGTTCGGTTATGGGGAAAACTCGTTCGGGGATTCTACGGGTTCGGGTTCGGGAAAAATAAATGGGTTCGGGTATGAGGATTAGGGATAGGCAAATACCCATTGGTTATGGGTAACTGCGGTTATCCGCCCATTTAAATCTGACGGTTACGATTATGGGTAACTGTTTAGATAAATAAACAACCCGTGAAATTTAAATGGATGGTTATAGGTGTTACCTGCGGTTATTTAACCGTTTATTTTAATATATGTAAAACTAAAAAAAAAAAAAGTTTCTAACTAGGTTTAGTATCCCGATATATATTTGGTTATAAAGGGTAATATAATATATATATATATATATATATTAATGCCTCACTTGAAAGAAAAATATAGTCGATAGTAAGGACTAATGTTTAATATATGTGATTGAATGTGCTAAAGCATTAAAGTGTTTGACAATTTTGTTTTTGAGTCTTTTGAAGTTTTGACCAATTCAAGATAATGATTACCTTAAGCATTTAGAAACATGTTATTATTAAATGATGCGTACCTGTATATATTACTAGAGTTGTTAGAGATTGAAGTGAAACGGGAGCCATGTATTATTCTGTTTATTTTCTTCACTAGTATCAGATAAGAGAAATGAATGTAGAGAGGGACAAATGAGGAAAACATGATTATTACTTTCTGCTTTTCATCTTTTTGTACTACCCATACGATACAAGCATACGTCTCTTTTAATGCATGTAAAAGGCTTGCACACCAAAACAATAAAAACCAAAGTTCTACTATTTAAGCAATATAATTTTGACTTCTATTCTTCCACTTTCCACCCTTAGTCATATGTGATTGTTTTCTTTATGTGGGCATTCAAACCAATTTCATAACATAAATCATTACTTGAGTTTTATAGTCTCAACAACTACTAATGTTAGTGAGAAACAATTCAAGAATTAATTACAAAAACAAAAAAGCACAACTTTGTATTACTTGTAGGCAAGTAACCCCATTATTTTTCTTAAAAAAGACACAAGGTACGGAGAAATATCATTACAGTAATTCCCAAGCCTATCTTTTCTCTTTATGCAGCTACACCCCTCTCTCTTCTTCAGTTAAATTTAGGCCACAACGCATTGTTAAACACGCTCCTGACACTGAGCTAAGGAACTGAATGCTTGTTTACTACAAAGCTTGTTCACAATATTCATCAAGCAATCCAAGTAATCTATAAAACATGGTTTCAATTTCGATATTTTTTCAGCAATGGTTGCATGAAACATTCATCATGAAGTATGAACTCTAATTTTACGTTTTTTTTTTTCAAATTAGTAGATTCAACTTAAATTTATTGTTCTTATAATTGTGGTGAATTGAATATGCGTGAATAAGAGAAGAAAAAAAATGGGATTTTTCAAGGGAATTGTTATTGGCATTCCAAAAATCTCATTCTACACTCCAAACTTTCTATATTTGAAAAAAAAATACACTTGTGAGGAGTGTAGAATGAGATTTTAGAATGCATAACACGTCCTTTTTCAAACGACACTACGCATGAGAGCCGCAGCCTGAAGCCGTGCTACCTGAGCCACCAAGTCGTTCCTGCTCCAAAACTCTAAGGTCCAAAACAAAGCCGTTTTGCATCACCTTTTTTACGGACCTGGGCTGCCTGCAGTCGACCCGCAATCCAATTAGGCATATGCACCAAACCGTTCCCACTTGTTTTTTTTTCTTTTGGGCCTGTGTTTATTTTTGGCTCGCATGAAATAACAAGCCCATGGGTTAGGCCCTTTGTTTTCACTTTTCCTTCTTAGCTCAATAATTGGGTGTATAATAATCTGTTAACCCATTACTTCCTCCTTTGTTGCCAGTAACCCAACAACCACTCCCTTTTGGTCTACAAGCCACGGACAACCCCATATTTTGGGTCGTCACTCATTCTTTTCACACATAAGGTCTCGAAGTTATTCCCGTTCACTACATTAGTTCTGTATGTGTTTGTTTGCAGGTATCATGAACCTAGAGTTCGTACTTAAACTCGAACTTGTGCAAGTTTTGAAAATAAGTGCCATAGAAATTCGAAGTTTCGTAAAACAATACATCCGTAAAAATCCGGAGTTCTTGTAGGTGATTTGTTAGGATTACATCTACATGATGCTTTTAAAAACAATTGTAAAATTTAGTTTGTGCAAATTACTTTATTGTCCATAATTTTATTTTGTGATAGAAGATAAAAATGTTTTTTTACCCTCTTATAGTTGACAAAAAAGTTTCATTAATATGTCGTTTAAATTAACTTCTTCCTTACAAATCTATTATGTGTAAATAAACTAACTTGAAATAGGTCCAATTTTATGCAAAGAGATCCTCTCCGGATCATTTCCACCAAATCTACCCAATCAATCAATTCAGGCCCTTAAATTTGATCCAACGGCTACAAATAGGGGCCCCTTTAAAAGTTATAATAACTTTAGTCATTGGACTAAATTTCAAGGGTCCGAATTAGATGATTGGGTGGATTTGGTGGAAGAGATCCAGAAAGGATGTAACATCCCACATCGCCCAGGGGAGTGATCCTTAAATGTATATTCCCATCCCTACCTAGCACGAGGCCTTTTGGGAGCTCACTGGCTTCGTGTTCCATGGGAACTTCGAAGTTAAGTGAGTAGCGCGCGAGAGCATTCCCAGGATGGGTGATCCATCGGGAAGTTCTCGTGTGAGTTCCCAAAAACAAAACCGTGAGGGCGTAGTCAGGGCCCAAAGCGAACAATATCGTGCTACGGTGGTGGAGTGGGCCCAGGAAGTGGTCCCCCCCAGGCCTGGATGTGACAAAGGATCCCTTTCCCAATTTTATGGCCGAACAATTAGTTTAGTCCAATTTTTAGTTATTTTTTTATTTAGGTTCCTGAAGAGAACTCCATGTGTCAGCACTTTTTGTTGTTAGGTTGATACTTTGCATTGTGATTACTATTTTACTTTACTATAGCTATTCAATGGAAAAAGAAAAAAAAGAAAATGATACGATCGGTACTTTGCTAGCAATTGTTGAGGAAACGAATCGCTAAAACGATAGTGACTACAAGCAAAAACAAGTCGCTATCTTCATACCGATCCCTCCCTTTTCAATTTTTTTTTTTCAGTTTTTTTTAATTTTTAATTTTATTTCTTTTACCATAACAACAAACTATCGTATTTGTGTTTTTCAAAATATATTTTTTCCGTGCAAAATATATTATAATTCATTTTTAAACGCTTGTAATCAATGATTTAAAACCTAAATTTAAAGATATTTTTCTATTTTCTCACTTTAAGAATCAATAAAAAATAGTTTCAGGACCTAATAATCGGTAGGATCACACCCAAAGGTTTTGCACAAAAAACAGTGTGCTATAAGCCAAAGTTAGAGTCTAGTTTAGTCCAACTTTTAGTTATTTTTTTATTTAGGTTCATAAATAGAACTCCATGTGTCAGCACTTTTTGTTGTTAGGTTGATACTTTGCATTGTGATTACTATTTTACTCTACTATAGCTATTCAATGGAAAAAGAAAAAAAAGAAAATGATACGATCGGTACTTTGCTAGCAATTGTTGAGGAAACGAATCGCTAAAAAGATAGCGACTAAAAGCAAAAACAAGTCGCTATCTTCATACCGATCCCTCCCTTTTCAAATTTTTTTTTTCAGTTTTTTTTTTAATTTTTAATTTTATTAATGTTTATTTTATTTCTTTTACCATAACAACAAACTATCATATTCGTGTTTTTCAAAATATATTTTTTCCGTGCAAAATATATTATAATTCATTTTTAAACGCTTGTAATCAATGATTTAAAACCTAAATTTAAAGATATTTTTCTATTTTCTCACTTTAAGAATCAATAAAAAATAGTTTCAGGACCTAATAATCGGTAGGATCACACCCAAAGGTTTTGCACAAAAAACAGTGTGCTATAAGCCAAAGTTAGAGTCTAGTTTAGTCCAATTTTTAGTTATTTTTTTATTTAGGTTCATGAATAGAACTCCATGTGTCAGCACTTTTTGTTGTTAGGTTGATACTTTGCATTGTGATTACTATTTTACTCTATTATAGCTATTCAATGGAAAAAGAAAAAAAAAGAAAATGATACGATCGGTACTTTGTTAGCAATTGTTGAGGAAACGAATCGCTAAAAAGATAGCGACTATAAGCAAAAAAGAGTCGCTAGATTCATACCGATCCCTCCCTTTTCAAATTTTTTTTTTCAGTTTTTTTTTTAATTTTTAATTTTATTAATGTTAATTTTATTTCTTTTACCATAACAACAAACTATCATATTCGTGTTTTTCAAAATATATTTTTTCCGTGCAAAATATATTATAATTCATTTTTAAACGCGCGGAATATAATCCCAAAGTACCCCAAAGACTCAATTATAGTAAATCAAGAAGGTGGTAAGACCCTCTATTTTCTCACTTTAAGAATCAATAAAAAATAGTTTCAGGACCTAATAATCGGTAGGATCACACCCAAAGGTTTTGCACAAAAAACAGTGTGCTATAAGCCAAAGTTAGAGTCATTCTATTCGTACCACATATTTCCTAAAATTAATTTAGGACATTTCCGAAATTTCGGACACCTATAAATCTCTTGGGGGCCCTCGCTATTAGCTATATTATTTTTCTATTTTTTTTTCAACTCAGGTACCCTATTAGTCGGCATAAATCCAGATTTCAACTGATCTTTTGCAATCTAAACTACCTATTATATAAGTACTTTTATAGTCTAAACTACATGTCATATAAGTACTTGTACAAGCTAAACTACCTATCATATTATAATATTAGTCGGCATTAACTTAGATTTCAACTGATCTTTTATAATCTAAACTACCTATTATATAAGTATTTTTACAGTCTGAACTACCTGCCGTATAAGTACTTGTACAAGCTAAACTACCTATCGTATTGTAACTACCTATCATGGTGGAATAAGTAATTTTACATGATTCTAACAGTAAGACGTAGGCCTCCATCTTGGTAATGTTAAAAGCCCCTGAAGCTAACACAATCAATGTCAAAAGCCTCTTGAGCAATTACTTACATAAGACAAACAACGTATAATGCTCACGAATCATGTAACAAATACCAGCAAAAATGAAGCTTACTGTTGTAAATGACTCAAAGAAAACATATAAAATTACTTATATTTCTCATAGTTTCATGCGAATTCAAATTCAAATTTGGATACTAATCTGCATGAATTGCGAGGAAAATTCAAAACAAGAGTCGGATAGAGTTTTTGATGAAATGACGAGATTTGATGAGTAACTTTTTTTTTTTTTTTTTAATACAACGATATATTTTGCACTAAAAAAGATGAGAGTTTTTTATGAAATGATGAGATTTGATGTGTAATTTAAAGTTCCATGTTAATTCTGGAAGAGTCATGATAAAACATTCAACGACAGTCGGTGCAATTTTGTTTTCAAATTATGGACACTTTAATTGCTCTACTTATTAGACCCTACCTATGACTGTGCAATACATTAGACCTATATCAAAACATGCGGATCAGGATCCTCTCCTGAGCAAAGGGTGAAGATCCTCCTGACCAAGCCGATCGGGTCGTTGAAATTTTATCAACGGCTACAAACAGGGGACCCCTCTAAAAGTTATAATAATTGTAACCGTTGGATAAAATTTCAACGACCCGATGGGCTTGGTCAGGAGGATCCTCAATTGAGGATAGCACATCTAAATCCAATCTGTCCCGTTGCCATCCCTAATTACAAGCGATAATTCTACTCTAAACTAGACAAGAAGGGTGGGTTTGAACCGGGGATGGGACACAATGGGTTGAAGATGAAGATTTTATCACCACTTGTGAAAGACTTGGAAGGTTCTTACGAAAACACCACTAAGCAGTGAATCTTGCATCTCACCAATAATGGTTTTTCTCACGAGTGCAAGTTGGATTGGAAATTATAAGTTTCACCCGAAAATGGTCCAAAAAGTTTCAACATTTGCACACCCAAATCAAATCCGAAGTTAGAAACTCTAAAATTTGATGATTCGAACAATTAGGATTGAACTTGAACACATATGGAAAATTTCAAAATTCCGAATTGTGATCCAAATATATTGTAAAGTAAACAGAGCTTCCCATCGCCTGTTTTTATCTTTTCCTCAACTGTTCTTGGCCTATCGAAAATGAGGTGAGCACGAAAAACTGAAGCTCGTGCAGATCATTTTGGATCAACAGTGAAATTTGAAGACGAAATTTCAAAGAATTTCACTGAACTGCTTTAACTTGGCATGATACTAACTGAACCGAGAAACGAACTTCTCTAAGCGAATTTTACAGGGCTGTGGTCTGCAGAAATTGATAAAGTGATACCTAAAATGTACTATCGATCTCACGCCTTCTTATAGGGAGAGACCATTGATGCTATTTTGTGCAGTAAACTTGATGCATTCTTGTCATCACTTTCATTTAAGGAGGTCCACTCTTGAAAGTTATGCAGGCTTCCTGTGAAGTCTGTGAAAAGTCCATCGACACCTATCTCGTTAATCCAGTAATTGTACTCCGCGTATGGATCTTGATGAAAGTCCAAGTGCAGGAATACGTTCTCGTTTCTGTATGTGTAGGGGTGCACCTGCATTGGAATTGAAGGAGAAGTAAGAATACGATTTACAGGAATTACGTCCATGCATCTGAAGCATTCATATTTCAGAAGATAAATCGCAGGAAACCAGATTGATGAGAAAAGGAAAAGTTCTTCAGCATCCCATAGTAAATAGTGGAAACAAATTTTCATGCTGCTGATGTATAACTGGATTTTAGAAAGAAAATTATCAACTGGTTCTCTACTCAAGTCATCAATCCGGTCAGTACATTTGTCAAAAGCAACACCTAAGCTATGCAATGTTTGTTTCTGTCGAATCTAAGAGATGCCTTGAATCATACCATCTACATTATTATACGCATCCTAGGGTTCCAAGTGACATCATAGCATCCAACATCCTAACGAGCTGTCGTGCTTGAACAATTACAAATTGGTTTCTCTTATGGTTATCCATTAACCACACCTCTCAGTAACAGATTAGAAAATTAGACTACAGAGAAACGTCTCTGTTTTTTGGTCATTCAACCTTTTGTGAGTAGGTCCTGTCAGGCATGTCACCGTATTCTGGCTTCCCAAATTATAGCAGAGGCAATCAACACAGTACTATACTAATACAGGACAAAAATGCTATGTCGAAGAAAAAGGACTCATGACCATGACTAGATTTTTTTCATAACCCCGTTACTCCAAATAAATCAGATAAGTCTTAACAGAGAAGAAATCTACCTGTAGGTCACGTGCATGGGCTCTGGCGACCAAATCGGTAGGTGTTTGCAAATAATTGTTTACTACAGGAACTATCGTATCCTTCCACGGTCCAATGCCCACCACATAATCTTTAATGTAGTCAAGGTAAGGATCCGAAGTAATTTCCCAATAGGACTGCACATCATAGATTTGAGGTCAGTTAGTGAGGAATTTAAATACTGAAAAGTCAAAGGAAGAACTATATCGCGTAAGTAGTCCAAGGGGAGATAAAACACTAGAAAGAACACACACCTGATTAGTGTCTTGGGTTGGAACAGTAACATCGTCAATTAAGAAGATCTTGGGCAAGTCTGTCAGATTTGATATGTATACAAGTGAAGTTGGAGCAAATGACTGGATAAATGCAGGTTGTTTCAACCAATTTTTTGATAGGTATGAACCCTTGTATCCGTACTTCTTAAGTGTCTCCACAAATCTGTCCTCGAACCTCTTACCATCTGCCCACTTCACCTGTCATAAATTAAAGCATCGGGCAAGTGTCGTGCAAAAGAGCAAAGATATCGGTCAGAATGCTAATCATGTTCTGTGAAACCATTATTTGTATCAGCTTTCAGGATACTTACATGTTGGTTGATCAATACTGGGTTTTTAATCTCCGGATATATTCCAACAACTCTGGGTGCATCCAGTGCGATTGAAATGAACTCTTCAAAAGTAATAATAGGATATTTTCCTGACAAATGCATCAGAAAATGATATCTCAACCATCCTTTATATTTGCATCTATATAAATGAATATCTTATACTCGGAAATAGAACATAAGTTTTTTAATGCAAAAAAATTACGAAAGTGTAGCAATATTTCATATAGCACTTTCGACACAACAACATAGGGAACTAGCACCGTGATTCAAATGGTGAGATGACTCATAGGAAAGCTTAAGCAGATGGTCTAACTAAATGCCCAATCAAGCTCAAAACATAAACTAACAATATCGTACTTGCACGATTTTAAGGCCACAAGATAAAGCTATTAGTGGTTAGAAATCTGATGCTGAAATAAGGTCTCTATCATCAAATAGTCAGCAACAGCAAGTAATAAAAGATGCATGCTAAAATTCAGAGTTATGTACCAGAGATAGGAACTCACCATTATATTGTTGATCCCGAAATGGGTATCTCTGCTTCACTCGTAATGACTTCAGTTCTTTTAGTGTAAAATCAACTGTATACCGTTAAAGTAACTTTTAATTTTGCAGTTGGCAATAAACATATCACAAAAAGAAAGATACAGGTATCAGATTTTGGAAGTAGTGGTAAGCTAACAAAACTTATCAGTTGGGTGCTCAAGTATGGTCAATCGTCAGTTAAAAGAGGGATGTACAAAAATACCCATCGACCCAATGTGATCAACAATCAGTTAGACTAATGATTTAAAAAGTGTAGCACGCAAAGGGGCTTCACATACCAGTAAAAAAACCAGTAGTGTTGACCCCTTGAACTTCATAGGTTCTTTTACGATCTGCAAATTCCTTGTGTTCAGCAACATCAGTTGTGTCATCAAGGGTCACATCATGAAAGCATATAAGAACACCGTCTTTAGAAGATAGGATATCCGTTTCAATGAAGTCTGCACCCTCTTCAATAGCTCTCTGCAAAAATGAATGTTTTAGTATTCATATACTGAGAACAGCTTTTCATCAAGTGAATGAAGTATTACCATGTATGCAGCAGCAGTTTCTTCGGGAATCTCTCCATTTGAACCTCGATGAGCAACGTTGTATGGACGATAAGTTTGTAGAGGCTGTCTATTGGTAGCATCAGCTACTTTACTGGGAAGTGGATAGAATGGCCTTCCAGAACACCCAACAAGGAGCAGTAGGAACACAAAAGGAGCAAAGCCTGTCAAATGCAAAAACACCAAAATTAATATAAATCTCACAGTATTTTTATTTTTCATGATTTGGAGAATAAACATATACGGAGTCTTAACACTATACATACATACAAACCGAAATCAATGTATCGCCATTTGCCATAGAAACTACTCGGTGCCTTGCCACATTTCGAAACCAATCGCCTCATTCAACTAAAAACGCCTACTTATAAATAGCATTCACATAACAACCTGGCATTATACCTACATCATAATTTTGCTAAATTTGGAAACACTCAAGGCAAATTTCCAACTAAAATTCGAACTCCCCAACATGCAAAGGTAGAAAATATCCTCTAAAACCACCAAATTGAATTCAAACAAATCAAATGCAAGCTTCAAACGAATCAAACAGGCCCAATCAAGCAATTGCCAGGGGCAAACAAGACGGAAGAGAAAACCAATATCAGAAGCGTATCAGCCACCACCTAAAAAATAAAGAATCAAACTTTTTTTTACGAAATTGAACAAAACCCAGTAATCATTCACATAAAACCATTGAAAACTCACACGATCAACAATTAAAACTCTAAAAGAAGAGCAAAGATTCAATCTTTGGAGCCAAGTTTGTAGCTTAATTCTACAAAACTGAAGAGAAAAAATAAAACCCAGTAATCATTCACACACAAATATTGCAAAACTCACACGATCAACAATTACAACTCTAAAAAAGTGCAAAAAAATCATTCTTTGGTGCCAAGTTTGCATTTAATTCCAACAAAATTGAAAAAAAAAAAAAAAAAAAAAAAAAAAAACCTGTAATCATGCACATACAAACATTGAAAAAGTCACACCATCACCAGAAAAAAAAAGATGCTAAAATTGGAAGCAAAAATTTAATCGTTGGAGCAAAGTTGGCAGCTTACAGTGGGAGGAAGCCATGGCGTTTTCCAAGCTTCTCTCTACCTACTGCGTTTCCTGGGCTTCTTGAAGAACCAAATGAACAAACAAGCCGCAGAGCTTCTTTTCTAAGGTGGTCGAATCGTATGCGGCCGGGAGTTTTATAACAACGAGGGCTCGGAGAACTCGACGCCATGGATCTAGCTGTAAACCAAGAATATTCCCTCCAACAGATATGATTTCACTTGGAAACTGATTTGGAAGTGACAGATGAGAAAATTTTCGTCCTCAATTTTATTTTTCAAATTATTAATTTTTTAACACATATATTTTATAATTTGTATAATGATACGTGTCGTTTGATGATGTGTTGGATAGGAAGATCTGACACGTGGAGGGTGGGATTGGGGAGTTTATTTAGAAGTTTGGATGATTGGATTGCCGTGGGATTCTAATTTCTAAACTCAGCGGCCAGTTGGCGTTGACTGAATGGTGATTTGTCGTGTGCGGCTTGATATATATACTTCCTTTTGGACATTAACCATGTGAGACGAAGAAGGATTTACCTGACACGGAGACGGTAAGATTGCGGTGTTTCAAATATATCATTTTTTTTGTTATTTATTTTGACTTTTGGACATGATGTGTATGATTGTTTTGTGACGTCAGAATGTTAGACCATCGCGTTAATAATTATACGATGTCTATGTGAGAAAGTTAACTCATACAATAAACTGTAAACGAGTGGTAAATTTGGAATACCATCTTATTTCACGCAAGTACTTTTGTTTGAGACGGGCGATTCTCATATTTTGACATTGTTATCTGGTGTGATTAGTGTGTTTATTTTTTCTTTAATACCATGTTCTATGTTCCTAATATAAAAACTCAATCAAGAAGAAACAAAACCATGAGCTTTTGTTTAAAGGAGTTTAAATGAAAGAGAGCCCAAAAAAAAAATAGAAAATGCAAAGAAGATGAAGAGAATCCAACTACAAAAATGAAAGTCCTCGAACAAGACATCTTCGGATTAAATACAAAACCAGCAAGTTACAAGGTAATCACAAGTCTTCTTGATATCTATGGGTTTGGTGTCCACCATAACCAAGACATGATGAACAATTTGGATGCAACACAAAGCCATCAGGTTACAAGGATAAAATACGTCTCCTGAGCTATCAGTTCGATGATAGTCGAATCCAAGACCTGCTAAACTTCCGATGTAATGTAAAGCCAACAAGTTATACGGCGGCGAGACACTTGCTTGGTATCCATCAATTTGATGCCAGATGAATCCAAGACCTGCTAAACTTTGAAGGTAACACAAAACTAACAAGTTATGAGGAAATTGAAAGTTTGCTTGATGTGCTTATGTCCAAATACAAAAGCTTTAACATCCACGGTTGCATAAAGGACTATATATATGATAATATGGTGTAAACATCGTCATAAAATGAGAGCTAGTTGCTCAAATGAGGGTGTTTATCTTTTAATTACCGGAAACTTTAACCCCTTCGAAGGGCTGATATGTTTTGTATTGGCCACTGGCTCCCTTTGGGAGGGCAAAGTATCAACGTATTCTGCTCCTGCATGGAATTAAACTGCAGGTGTTTCAATCGGAAACGATCAAGTTGTCTCCAATGTTATTGTTCATGTTGCTACTCTACTGTGTAAAAATTATGCAGAAGCAGTTTTTACTTTTACGTAGAACGAGTACTTTTTAGAATACTTGGAATTAACTTTCCAAAAACAAATTAACAGATGTTGTGGAAAGGCAGAATGATGCATCATGCATACTGCTTTTGTTAAGAGAAATCATGAGATATCTAAGACAAGCCTGCCACAAACCATTTCTAGTCACAAGAACGAAGGACGGTCATGAACCATTTCATGTCATTTGCAAGTTCCATGGAACAGTAAAGGTTAGGAAGATCACTCACTTAGACGTTACACGTAACTATAGAGATGAAAATTTTGATTTTGTCCGTGTGCAATCAGAATCAGCTCCTATATATTAGGCTCGTATGCGCCGATTCTCTTATTTTGTCAATGCGTTGTCAGGTATAGACTTTTTTTATTTATTTATTTATTTTTTAATATTTGTCGATACGCAATTAATTAGTTTTCTTTTATCCGTTGATAAATTATCGAATACAATTTCTTTTCTAATTTTGTCGGCATGTGAATGTTTATTAGATTCGATACTCGCGTTCACCAATCATCGCCATCTTTAACATCGTTGACGAAACAAAGGAACCTAGATCATCTTTCCTCGTTGACGCAGCAAATTCTCTTGTCATTGCTTCCCCACATGTTTTGTCATATTGTTACACATTTCATGACCAAAATCGAATGTACCAACCACCGAATTGTATCAATTACCCGCTGGTGAATCACATCATGGTGGTCAGGAGAAGACTGAAATATCTCTATAAGTCTTGCTAACCCCTGGAAATATGGACTGTCACTAAGGGTACTCATTTATGAGAAACATTATATATCCTGTGAGGTTACTTGTTCACATGTTATGGACAACAAGGTTAATTTGTTATGAACTAGGATATAAATTTAAATGTTATAATATGAGTAGATTAGTAATAACTTGTTGAGACGTCCGCACAAAAGACTAAAAAACTATAATAATTGATCAGAGTAAATCTCATAGCAAATTCAGATTGATAAAAAAGCAGCTGAAATGATAATGTTTCCTACTTTTGTAAGAGTGAGTGGAAAGCAAAAAGAAAGGAAGAAGAAATCCACAGCATTAAAAACTCAATCAAGAAGAAATAGAACCTTGAGATTTTGTTTAATGGAGTTTAAATGAATGAGATCTGAAGGAAAGGAGAGTAGAAGCAATAGAAGAGAATCCAACTATAAAAGGAAAGTCCTAATCCAATCAAACTCAAGACATGTTGAACTTTGGACGTAATACAAAGCCAACAAGTTATAAGGAGACCGAAAATCTACAACAAGTTTCAAGGGGATCAAAAGAATATATGCTTGATATCTATCAATTCAATGTCACACGAACTAAGATGTGCTGAACTTTGGAGGCATTGCAAAATCAACAAGTTACAAGGTGATCACCAGAAGTATGCTCAATATCCATTGTCCGAGTGCTTTGGCGGAACTATACAGCCAAGAGGCAGGAGTTCATGTATATGTCCAAATACATAAACTTCAACCATTGGAGTTGGTAAACATCATCATAAAATTAGAACTAATTACTCAAAATGAGGGTGTTTATATTTTAATTAACATTCAGTTCTCCAAAAATATTGACATTAGTTACATTTCTAAGGATGCGAAAAGAGCCTCCTCCGTTAACCTAATCTGAGGAAGGGCAGACAATTATGTGCCGCAAGGGATTTTCTACTTCCTCTCCACCGGCGTGCTTCACAAATTGTGCCGGCGAGTGGAAAAGTCCGTGGCAAACACACAGGATGTTAACCTCACCATCCCTAGCGTAAAGGATCCCCTTGATTTGTCTTCCTCCCACTCCGGTGGTTCTCAATGAAACCATATCGTCCCCAGAATCAAGTTTGACCCCCTTTGAGGGGCTTTCCGGTGTGCTTTGTGAAGGGCCATCCTCTTTTGTTGTAGCCGCTGTTGCAGAGGTGGCCATTAATGGTACTGTGACATTCCTTTGCGAAGGTAACGTCTCAACACTTTGTGCTCCTGCATGGAATTCACAGAAGTTCAAATAGTTTGAATGTAAAGATATCAAGAGCTTTGTCAAACTGGCTCAAATCTATATCCCAAACCCACCTCAACTGAAGGAAGGGAAACTATATTTTTCTTGATCATTTGAATGTAAAGATATTGTCATCATGAAACTTTGAGATGCTACAAACTAATATTCAAAAAATGAAGAGAGAGAAGAACAACAAAACTTTTTTATCAAGCATGTTCAATCACAATGGTGAATGGAAGGTGACCGGAAGTTAAAAAACCAGGAAGTATATGGGAAAGAATTCCTAAAGTGTTGATTAGAACTATTACTTTATGGTCAAGGAAACTAACTCCGGCTAAAATCATGAACCATTTTGTGTCACTTATAAGTTTCCATAGTAGTCAAGTTTCGGAATGTCACTTACACTTTGCGCGTATTAATATATGTTATGAGTAACTAGGCATCACTATGTAAAAAATACTTCTGAATTAATTACTAAAATGGACTATAAGGATGGCTTATTTGATTTTGTTCATTCACGGTCATGATCATCTTCTAAATTAGGCTCATATGCGCCTTTGTTCTATTATTTTGTCGATACGTTGTCGGATATAAGACTGTTACTTAATATTTGTCGATACGCAACTAATTAGTTTTCTTTTCCCATTTGATTCATTGTGGGATACAATCTTTCCTAATTTTTGTCGGCACTCGAATGTTTCTCAAATTCGAAACTCATGTTCACCAATCATTGCTATCTTTTACATCGTTGACTAAGCAAAGGAACCTAGATCATCTTTCCCTGTGGACGCCTTGTCTTTGTTAGTTCATTTTGTTACATGTTTCATGAGCAATTTGAATTCCAACTACCAAAATCGTATCAATTACCCTAACGACCGAATCGTGTCAATTACCCTAGCGATCGAATCGTATCAATTACCCTAACTACCCAATCATATCAATTTTACCCTAACGAGGTATCAGTTACCCTAACTACCCAATTGTATCAATTACCCTAACTATCGAACCGTGTCAGTTTTACCCTAACGACCGAATCGTATCAAATTTTTACGCTAATGAACAAATCGCATCAATTGTCCTATCTACCGAATCCTATCAGTTGCATGCACAACATTTCTCTTCCAACAATTCTAATACTTTCAATCGTGACCTTCCAAAGACAATTAGTGTTTCATATTTTCATTTTCAACTAGTTATCCAGTTCCTCTTTCTTTTTAGCTATCTATACACACCATGTATGAACTAAAACAAAAAATCATATCAAAAAGCAACCTCACACACAAACATATACTATATTTTTACTCATGCAACTAAATGATTTTCTTCCAACAGAAGCACCATGCTGCAAAAAATCATATGACAAGATCAAACAATCACAAATTATTCTCAAGCTGAACATTAAAACGGTAAACAAAATAGATCATAGACAAATTATTAGCTTTGAAGTTTGATGTGTAGCTTACCGTTTGCTGCACGAGACAGAGTCAAGTACCCCTCCGCCTTGTAATGATAGAGTACCGTCTCCAAGGCCCCGGGACAGTTGGAAGCACACTCTTTGAGTTCCGGCAGGATTACTGCCAGAGCTGCCGGAGTTGCTGGAGCTGCTGGAGCTGCTGGAGCTTCAGGAGCTTCTGGAGCTACTGGAGCTGCTACTGGAGCTGCTGGAGCCCTGGCCACCTCCGGCAAAGCAGCCGGTTGCTGGCTCATCTGCCGCTGAGCTATCTTCTGTTTGGTTTCCAGCCTTCTCAAGGCTCGAACGTTCTTGGGCCTGATCACCCGCCTTAGACCTTTTTCTGTGGGAAGCGAGCTTGCCCTCGGCAGCTGTACGGAACGAACTGGAGAAACCGCCCTATGCGGCGCCGCTTGAGGTTCCTGAGGCCTCATGATTGTGGCCACCGATGAGGACAGAGCCAGAGGGTTTTGGTTGGAATTCTCGGGGTAAATCCCTCCGAAAGAGAATTCCAGGTTGAGGTCTGGGACCTGGGAATCGCCGGTGGTTTTTTGCATGGCGGCGTTATTAGGTTGAGAAACGTTGTCTCTGTTTGCGGTGGCCATTGCAGACAGGAAGTGAGCAGATTGGACTGTAAAACGATTCGTTTAAGCCTCTTCTGCAGCAAGAAAAAGCAAAAGTTAGGGCAAAACCATGAAGATTTTGATTGCTTGGTTTTTTACAAGACAGAAATATACACACAGAAAACACCATGAAAAATGTAATATTTGAACCAAATTTGTGAAACTTCATGCAGCAAGAAAATGAAGAACTCAAGAAAGAGTGAGAAAGTCAGAAAACCGAGAAACTCCAAAATTTAATCTTTGACTCAATTTTTAATACTGCAGCAGAAAATGACAAGTGAGAAAGAGAGATAAGAAAACCCAGAAACGGTTACATGGGTTTTTGAAATTTCCATAATTTCATTCTTTAACCCTAAATTTTAGAAAATGAGAGAGAGATGAAGCAAACCCCAGAAAGGAATTACATGGCTTTTCTAAAATACCATTAAAAATTCAATTTTAACCTAAGTTTTAGAAAAGGAAAAGAAATATATGGAGAGAGAGAGAGAGAGAGAAGGAAAAACCAGAGAAAGGCAGGCTTACAAGGGTTTTGTGACAGACTGGTGCTCCTGCAACTAACAACTCTCTCTCTCTCTCTTTCTCTGCAAATACAGAACTGCAAACTGATGTGAGAGATTTGGAGCAGGGTAGGGGGGATTTATATTAGAAATCGGTGCGGAAAAGGGTTTGAAGGTGTTGCAGTGGCTGCATTTCTCAATCCCCACGTGGTTACCAGAGGAGATCACAGTGTTGCAAAGAGACTGGTTCACATTTTCTACGGTTACTCTTTTCATCTCTCTCTCTCTCTCTCTCTCTCTCTCTCTCTCTCACATCAGCCTTTGCAATATGCAGCTCCATGACTTTGCTCCTCTCCCACCACCTGTAACTCATCTTAGCTTTTTCTCCGTTTTCCACTCTTACGGATTTTTGTTTGTAATTGTGAGGAAAATTGAGGGCAGTTTTGATAAAATTTAGGATTACTGCCGGGCTTTTTGGTTGCTTAAAGGAGTGTCTACAATTAATTGTATAAAAATTGTCTTTAGTATTACGGTTTAGTGATATTCTTCTTCATTGGTAAAGAAGATGTCTTAGGCCCGATTATCGTCAAAGGTGAATTTGAAACACATTATTGCTAGCCCATTATGAGGCTTAACCCACTTTTTATATATACTAAAAAAATTTAGGGAGATTAATTTTTTATCACATTCATATATCACATGATATGGTAATTGACACATATAATCAACATTTAATGAGATAATTAAACTCATTAATTGATATGACAGGTATACATCACGTGATACATGAATGTAGTATGGTCTCCCTAGTATCTCTTTGTGTCATAACACATATTGCTATGGTGACAGCTACTTGTGCCATGTAAATATTTTCGTCCTTCAAATGTGAGCAAATTATGTGGAATGAGTTCATCCGTCACCATGTACGACTATACGTAGAAAAAAACTTACACACATCTTTGTATCACTAGTAACGTTACAGTGACACGTATGCCATTTAAAACTTTCTTGTTCTTTATAATGATAACAACTTATATGAAACGAGTTCATCATCATCATGTCTCAAATCAAGAATGCCTTGTTAGAAATAGTTATCTATAATAATGCACAATTGAGACTTTATGTGACAATAAACCCGTTTTATGTACTCGTTTTCCTTAGTGGAAGGAGTGAAAATTGGTATGGAAATATTATTTATGTGAGTAGGGAGACATAATTTACCAACTAAATAATGTGTCACTAATAAAAATAAGTATGTTTATTAACGTTTAAATTATAAACCAATAATCAACTTCTATATCTTTTAGTTTTCAAAATTTGTCTACAGCCCTGACACTACCCTATTTCTGTAATGTAGGGGAACTTGTAACGCATATCGTAATTCCCAATGCTAGCGAAGCAATCCCCACTTGATATTTCACTATTTTTTAAGAGATTTGTTCACACTTTTTTGTACCTCTTTAAGAAAAATTTAATTCAAACTCTTACAATTCAATTTAATCTTATCGATATTAAAAAAAAAAAAAAAAAAAAAAAAAGGATTTTGACAAGTTAATTAGATTTCAAAATTTCAAAACAAAAAAATTTATCTCCCTCTTTTACACGAAATAGAGTTTGAAAAATGGCATGATCCTTATAAGTGCACTGGAGAATTGTCAGACCAATTGACTTAACTCAAATCTACTACAAAATGATAACATACCTTTAAAATATTAGATTGTTAATTAAATCAAACGTCTTTTTTTTTTCTCCGTGTAGCGAAATTTAGATAGAAAAATTTGTGTTAAGTCAGACAATAAGTGAATAATTATTAGGTTAGAGCTCAATAACGTAGTGCTAATTAGAAAAAAGATCTAACCTCTCTAACTCTAAAATCACTTTACTAATTAATTCGAATTGACAATTATATAAAATCACAACACTTTGTGCAAGGAAACCCCCACACCAAAAACTCAGCCTAGACTTTCAGAGCAAAACCCCGCAGCGAGGAATTGAGAGAAGAGTTTCACTCTCTATGTGTCTCAGATCCGATTTGACAAGTGTGGGCCATGCACCAGCAAGCGCCAAGTCAGCGAGGCGGGTCCCGTAACTACCCATAAATTGTGGGGGCCACGGGTTGCACCCCTGGTACGGACGACGTCATGGGGTTGTTGAGTCGGTGTGCTTCGCTGTCGGGCTGCATGCACGGTGGGCCAAGAAGTTGTGCCATGCGGCGGGAGCATTGGAAGTCTCAGACCAACCGCTGCCAAGTAGAGATAAAACGTAATGGGGAATAAGGCCTTGTTTGGGATTTGATTTTAGAAGGGTTGAAAATGCTTTTTTGATATCTTGAAGTGCATTTCATATAACTAGAAGTAATCTCAAACAAGCCCAATTTTTGAACGAGAGATTGCAAAATTGAGATGTTAAGAGCATATGCGAAACTCACTAATACACACTACGATCTAGTGACAGTAAGTGATGGATTACTCTGGTAGCTATGACTTATATAAGAATGGGCAAATACTCATTGGTTATAGGTAACCGCTGTTATCCGTCCATTTAAATTTGAAGGTTATGGTTATGGGTAACATTTTAGATAAATAAATGGTTATGAGTATAACCGTTTGCCTGTGAAATTTAAATGGGCGGTTATAGGTATTACCCACGGTTATAAACAGGTACCCATTTAACCGTTTATTTTAATATATGTAAAACTAAAAAAGAAAAAACAAAATTAGTTTCTAACTAGGTTTAGTATCCCGAGATATATTTGGTTATAAAGGGCCATATAATATATATATATATATATATATATATTTATTTATATTTATTTATTTATGCCTCACTTGAGAGAAAAATATAGTTGATAGAACGGGCTAATGTTTAATATATGTGATTGAATGTGCTAAAGCATTAGAGTGTTCGACAGTTTTATTTTAGAGTCTTTTGGAGCTTTGACCAATTAAAGATAATGATTACCTTGAGCATTTAGAAACATGTTATTATCAGATGATGCGTACCTATATATATTATCAGAGTTTTTAGAGATTGAAGTGAAACGGGAATCATGTATTATTCTGTTTATTTTCTTCACTAGTATCAAATAAGAGAAATGAACGTAGAGATAAACAAATGAGGAAAACATGATTATTACCTTCTGCTTTTCATCTTGATGTACTACCCATACGATACAAGCATACGTCTCTTTTAATGCATGTAAAAGGCTTACACACCAAAACAATAAAAACCAAAACTTCTATTATTTAAGCAATATAATTTTGACTTCTATTCTTCCACTTCTCACCCTTAGCCATATGTGGTTGTTTTCTTTATGTGGGCATTCACACCAATTTCACAACAGAAATCATTACTTGAGTATTTAGTCTCAACAACTACTAATGTTAGTGAGAAACAATTCAATAATTAATTACAAAAAACAAAAAGGCACAACTTTGTATTACATGTAGGGCAAGTAACCCCATTATTTTTCTTAAAAAAGGCACAAGGTATGGAGAAATATCATCATAGTAATTCCCAAGCCTATATTTTCTCTTTATGCAGCTCCATCCCTCTCTCTCTCCTTCAGTCAAATTTAGGCCACAACGCATTGTTAAACACGCTCCTGATACTGAGCTAAGGAACTGAATGCTTGTTTACTACAAAGCCGTTCACAATATTGATCAAGCAATCCAAGTAATCTATAAAACATGGTTTCAATTTCAATATTTTCTCAGCAATGATTGCATGAAACATTTACTATGAAGCATGAACTCTAATTTTACATTTTTTTTTTTCAAATTATAGATTCAGCTTAAATTTATTGTTCTTATAATTGTGGTGAATTGAATATGCGTGAATAAGAGAAGAAAAAAATGGGATTTTTCAAACCCTACATGCATGGGAGCCACTGCCTGAAGCTGCACTGCCCGAGCCATCAAGTCGTTCCTGCTCTAAAACTCTAAGGTCCAAAACCATCCCACTTGTTTATTTTTTTTCTTTTGGGCCTTATTTTATTTTTGGCTCGCATGAAATAACAAGCCTATGGGTTATGCCTTATTTTTCACTTTTCCTTCTTAGCCCAATAATTGGGTATATAATTTGTTAACCCATTTACTTCTCATTTGTTGCCCAGCAACCCAACAACCACTATTTTGGGCCTGCAAGCCACGACAGCCCCATATTTTGGGTCGTCACCCATTCTTTTCACACATAGGTCCCGAAGTTATTCCTGTTCACTACATATGTATATTGTGTTTGTTTGCAGGTATCATGAACCTAGAGTTCGTACTTAAACTCGAACTTGAAGTTTTGAAAATAAGTGCCATAGAAATTCGAAGTTGCATAAAACAATACACCTGTAAAAATCCGGAGTTCTTGTAGGTGATTTGTTAGGATTACATGTAGATGATGCTTTTAAAAACAACTGTAAAATTTAGTTTGTGCAAATTACTTAATTGTCCATAATTTTATTTTGTGATAGAAGACAAAAATGTTTTTTCACCTTCTTACAGTTAACAAAAAGAGTTTCATTAATATGTGGTTTAAATTAACTTCTTCCTTACACATCTGTTATGTGTAAATAAACTAACTTGAAATAGGTCCAATTTTATGGAAAGAGATCTTCTCCGGATCCCTTCCACCAAATCCACCCAATCAATCAATCCATGCCCTTGAAATTTGATCCAACGGCTACAAACAGGAAACCACTTTAAAAGTTATAATAACTTTAGCCATTGGACCATATTTCAAGGGTCCGAATTAGGTGATTGGGTGGATTTGGTGGAAGATATCCAGAAAGGAGCCATTTCCCAATTTTATGGCCTAACAATTAGATTAGTCCAATTTTTAGTTAATTTTTTATTTAGGTCCATGAATAGGACTCCATGCGTCAGCACTTTTTGTTGTTAGGTTGATACTTTGCATTGTGATTACTATTTTACTCTACTATAGCTATTCAATGGGAAAAAAAAAATGATACGATCGGTACTTTGCTAGCTATACTCTTTGAGATCAATCGCTACAAAGCTAGCAACTAGTTTCATAAAAGGTCGCTATCTTCATACCGATCCTTTCCTTTTCAATTTTTTTTTTCAGTTTTTTATTTTTATTTTGTTAATGTTTCTTTTATTTCTCTTACCATAACAAAAAACTACCATATTCGTGTTTTTCAAAATATATTTTTTCCGTGCAAAATATATTATAATTCATTTTTAAACACTTGTAATCAATGATTTAAAACCTAAATTTAAAGATATTTTTCTATTTTCTCACTTTAAGAATCAATAAAAAATAGTTTCAGGACCTAATAATAGGTAGGATCACATCCAAAGGTTTTGCAATATTTTCCTTAACTCCAGCACAAAATATTTCTTAAAGCTAAAAATTTCAATTTTTTTTTTCACAAAAAACTGTGTGTTATAAGTCAAAGTTAGAGTCATTCTATTCGCACCACATATTTCCTAAAATTAATTTAGGACATTTCCAAAATTTCGAACACCTATAAATCTCTTGGGGGGCCTCGCTATTAGTTATATTATTTTTCCATTTTTTTTTTAACTCAGGTGTAACATCCCACATCGTCCAGGGAAGTGGATCATGTAAGCCTTATATGTATATTCTCATCTTTACCTAGCACGAGACTTTTTGGGAGCTTACTGGCTTCGGTGTCTATAGGAACTCCGAAGTTAAGCGAGTAGCGCTCGAGAGCACTCCCATGATGGGTGACCCACTGGGAAGTTCTCGACTCCACTGTAGCACGATATTGTCCCGCTTTGAGCCCCTACCACGCCCTCACAGTTTTGTTTCTGGGAATTCACACGAGAACTTCCCAGTGGGTCACCCATCACGGGATTGCTCTCGAGCACTACTCGCTTAACTTCGGAGTTCCGATGGAATTTGAAGCCAATGAGCTCCCAAAATGCCTCGTGCTAGGTAGAGATGAGAATATACATATAAGGCTTACAAGATCCACTCCATTGGCCAATGTGGGATGTTACAATCCACCCCCCTTAGGGGCCCGACGTCCTCATTGACACATATTCGGCCAGGGATTGGCTCTGATACCAAATTGTCACATCCTGGCCTGGGCCCTCACTACATCCTGGGCTCAACTCCGTCGTAGCACGATATTGTCCACTTTGGGCCTCGATCACGCCCTCACGATTTTGTTTGTGAGAACTCACACAAGAACTTCCCAGTGGGTCACCCATCATGAGAGTGCTCTCGCGTGCTACTCGCTTAACTTCGGAGTTCCCATGGAACCCAAAGCCAGTGAGCTCCAAAAAGGCATCGTGCTAGGTAGAGATGGGAATATACATATAATACTTACAAGATCCACTCCCCTGGACGATATGGGATGTTACATTAGGTACCTTATTAGTCGACATAAACCCATATTTCAGCTGATGTTTTACAATCTAAACTACCTATCCCATAAGTACTTTTAGAACCTAAAATACATGCTACATGTCATATAAGTACGTGTACAAGCTAAACTACCTATCATATTATAATATTAGTCGGCATAAACTTAGATTTCAACTGATCATTTATAATCTAAACTACATATTATATAAGTACTTTACAGTCTGAACTACCTGCCATATAAGTACTTGTACAAGCTAAACTACCTATCGTATTGTAACTACCTATCATGGTGGAATAAGTAATTTTACATGATTCTAACAGTAAGATGTAGTCCTCCATCTTGGTAATGTTAAAAGCCCTTGAAACTAACACAATCAATGTCAAAAGCCTTTTGAGCAATTAATTACATAAGACAATCAATGTATAATGTTCGCGAATCATGTAGACTATAATCATGTAAAAAATACCAGCAAAAATGAAGCTTACTGTTGTAAACGACTCAACGAAAACATGTAAAATTACTTGTAGTTCTCATAGCTTCATGTGAATTCAAATTCAAATTTGGATACTAATCTGTAGGAATTGCAGGGAAAATTCAAAACATGAGTCAGAGTTTTTGATGAAACGACGAGATTTGATGAGTAAGATTTTTTTTTTTTTTAATACAACAATATATTTTATACTAAAAAAATGAGAGTTTTTTTTATGAAATAATGAGATTTAATGTGTAACTTAAAGTTCCATGTTAATTTTAGAAGAGTCATGATAAAACATTCAATGAAAGTCGATGCAATTTTGTTTGCAAATTATGGACACTTTAATTGCTCTACTTATTAGACCTTATCTATGACTGTGCAATACATTAGACTCATATCAAAACATACGGATCAGGATCTTCTCTTGAGCAAAGGGTGAGGATCATCCTAACCAAGCCTATCGGGCCGTTGAAATTTTATCCAACGGCTACAAATAAGGGGTCCCTTTAAAAGTTATAATAATTGTAGCCGTTGGATAAAATTTCAAAGGCCTGATGGGCTTGGTCAGGAGGATTCTTACTAGGGATGGGCAAATATCCATTGGTTATAGGTAACCGCGGTTATCCGCCCATTTAAATTTGACGGTTACGGTTATGGGTAACTGTTTAGATAAATAAATGGTTTTAGGTATAACCGTTTACCCGTGAAATTTGAATGGACGGTTATGGGTATTACCCGCGGTTATAAACGGGTACCCATTTAACCGTTTATTTTAATATATGTAAAACTATAAAAAAAAAAAAAAAAATTAGTTTCTAACTAGGTTTAGTATCCTGAGATATATTTGGTTATAAAGGGCTATATAATATATATACACCTCACTTGAGAGAATAATATAGTTGATAGAACGGGCTAATGGTTAATATATGTGATTTGAATGTGCTAAAGCATTAGTGTTCGATAGTTTTGTTTTGGAGTCTTTTAGAGCTTTGACCAATTCAAGATAATGATTACCTTGAGCATTTAGAAACATGTTATTATTAGATGATGCGTACCCATATATATATATATATTTAATTGCCCTCGAGTTTTCAATAAATATTTGACCCCAAAATTAGAAATCGATTAAATGGCTTGGATCGATGAACATATGTTTCTAAATAAAAATCCAAATATTTATCAAATTAACCTATTAGTAGACTGATGCATGCTTATATATACAAGAATATTAATTAACCTACAACCATGCACGATTCTTGTAATAGATTGACCGTCAAATAATTGAGAGACATCGTATATATTCATAAATAATATTGCCGTTAATATAAAAATACATGTTAAATGTACTTATAACGGTATTTAATAGTTAGAAGAAAGAAAATTATGACAAATTTCTTTTTAATTTTCAAGTAGTTAAAAAAAAAGGTAGACAGGTAAAAAAAAAAAAAAAAAAAGTAAACGGGTACGCGGTTATGGGTAAATGAGTATGCGGTTATGGGTATGGGTATACCCGTTTATGTAAATACCCAATGGGTAAACGATTATGTGGGTAAAAACTTAAACGGTTATGGGTAAATAACCGCGGTTATCTGCCCGCCATAGTTGTTGCCTATCCCTAGACTTATAGCTTCAACACACTGCATTCCACATTCAAAATGTGCCCCTCCTATGACATCCCACATCGCCCAGGGGAGTGATCCTTATATGTATATTCTCATCCCTACCTAGCACGAGGCTTTTTGGGAGCTCACTGGCTTCAGGTTCCGTAGGAACTCTGAAGTTAAGTGAGAAGAGGGCTAGAGCTATCCCATGATGGGTGACCCACTGGGAAGTTGCTCGTGAGTTCCCAAAAACAAAACCGTGAGGGAATGGTAAGCTCAAAGCGGACAATATCATGCTACGGTAGTGGAGCAGGCCCGGGAAGTGATTCACCCCGGGCCGGGATGTGACAATTTGGTATCAGAGTCTAACCCTGGCCGCGTGTGTGCCGACGAGGACGTCGGGCCCCTAAGGGGGGTGGATTGTGACATCCCACATCGGCCAGATGAGTGATCCTTATATGTATATTCTCATCCCTACCTAGCACGAGGCCTTTTGGGAGCTCACTGGCTTCGGGTTCCGTAGGAACTCCGAAGTTAAGCGAAAAGGGGGCTAGAGCAATCCCATGATGGGTGACCCATTGGGAAGGTGCTCGTGAGTTCCCAAAAACAAAACCGTGAGGGAATGGTAAGCCCAAAGCGGACAATATCGTGCTATGGTGGTGGAGGGGGCCCGGGAAGTGATCCGCCCCGGGCCGGGATGTGACAATTTGGTATTAGAGCCTAACCCTGGTCGCGAGAGTGCCGACAAGGACGTCAGGCCCCTAAGGGGGGGTGGATTGTGACATCCCACATCGCTCAGGGGAGTGATCCATATATGTATATTCTCATCTCTACCTAGCACGAGGCCTTTTGGGAGCTCATTGGCTTCGGGTTCCGTAGGAACTCTGAAGTTAAGCGAGAAGGGGACTAGAGCAATCCCATGATGGGTGACCCACTGGGAAGTTGCTTGTGAGTTCCCAAAAACAAAACCGTGAGGGAATGGTAAGCCCAAAGCGGACAATATCGTGCTACGGTGGTGAAGCGGGCCCGGGATGTGACAAATTGGTATCAGAGCCTAACCCTGGTCGCGAGTGTGCCGACGAGGACGTCGGGCCCCTAAGGGGGGTGGATTGTGACATCCTACATCGCCCAGGGGAGTGATTCTTATATGTATATTCCCATCCCTACCTAGCACGAGACCTTTTGGGAGCTCATTGGCTTCAGGTTCCGTAGGAACTCTGAAGTTAAGCGAGAAGAGGGCTAGAGCAATCCCATGATGGGTGACCCATTAGGAAGTTGCTCGTGAGTTCCCAAAAACAAAACCGTGAGGGAATGGTAAGCCCAAAGCGGACAATATCGTGCTACGGTGGTGGAGCGGGCCTGGGAAGTGATTCACCCCGGGCCGGGATGTGACAATTTGGTATCAGAGCCTAACCCTGGCCGCGTGTGTGCCGACGAGGACGTCGGGCCCCTAAGGGGGGTGGATTGTGACATCCCACATCGGCCAGATGAGTGATCCTTATATGTATATTCCCAACCCTACCTAGCACGAGGCCTTTTGGGAGCTCACTGGCTTCGGGTTCCGTAGGAACTCCGAAGTTAAGCGAGAATGGGGCTAGAGCAATCCCATGATGGGTGACCCACTGAGAAGTTGCTCGTGAGTTCCTAAAAACAAAACCGTGAGGGAATGGTAAGCC
This sequence comes from Pyrus x bretschneideri, assembly GCF_019419815.1. NCBI lineage: Eukaryota > Viridiplantae > Streptophyta > Magnoliopsida > Rosales > Rosaceae > Pyrus > Pyrus x bretschneideri. Next base: position 2,295,528 of record NW_025999579.1, on the reverse strand, counting down.
CAAAGCGGACAATATCGTGCTACGGTGGTGGAGCGGGCCCGGGAAGTGATTCGCCCCGGGTCGGGATGTGACAATTTGGTATCAGAGCCTAACCCTGGTCGCGAGTGTGCCGACGAGGACGTCGGGCCCCTAAGGGGGGTGGATTGTGACATCCCACATCGCCCAGGGGAGTGATCCATATATGTATATTCTCATCTCTACCTAGCACGAGGCCTTTTGGGAGCTCACTGGCTTCGGGTTCCGTAGGAACTCTGAAGTTAAGCGAGAAGGGGGCTAAAGCAATCCCAAGATGGGTGACCCACTGGGAAGTTGCTCGTGAGTTCCCAAAAACAAAACCGTGAGGGAATGGTAAGCCCAAAGCGGACAATATCGTGCTACGGTGGTGGAGCGGGTCCGAGAAATGATCTGCCCCGGGCGGGGATGTGACACCTCCCATTAAAGTAGATATACTGCAAATTCGACTCACTTGAATAACGACATGTATTAATTTCAATACATAAATTATTGCAAACCATTGTGCACGTTACCCCAAATCTTATTTAGTTAAATCTTGACAGTTCACTTGTGAGAATAAAGACGACATTACCTATTCTTTATACTTGTAAATAGACCCATAATCATTCTCTTATAGTGAAATAATGATCCAATGGGCCTTATTTATTATGTTCTTCACCTTCCCAATTCACTTGCAATGGCGCTTGGCCCACTCAAACCCCTAAGAGCACTTCTAAGGTTGGAAGGCCCCCCAAGGCAATAGCCTATTGAATCCCTTACATTGAATAATAATTGTCTTTTGCATTTTCACTCCTAAGTTGAATAGCCTTGGCAATAGGTTGTTAAATATTAGTATTTTTTATTTTATAAAATAGTAAAAAATAATTTTATTTGTAATTTTGGATAAGATTTTTAACCGATCTCGTTTCTTCACGTGTCATTATCCGAAAGTACAATTTTTTGTGATAGATTTCGATAATGATAAGGTATTTATAGAAATATAAAATCAATTTTTTCAAAATAAAAAATTGGATTTTTTAAATTAATTTTTAACTTTTTTTTAATTTTTTATTAACTTAATTAATTCCTGCTGTTGGATTAAAGAAAATTTGGAATCAAGTGGTTGAAATTGTGCCACGCCATCTAGTCGTGGGGAGAGGTTTGAATTTTTTTTTACCGTTGAAAATCCAACCGTCCAGAAAAAGTATCTGTTGAAATCCAACAACCTTGAGGGTGCCATGTGGCACCCACATCGATAACGTTTCAGAATTCAAACCGCGGGCCCTACCATTTGAAAAGCTATTGGTGACACGCCCCCACGCGCGAGTGTTATACACACGCCTGACACAATTTTTTTTTATAACGTGGCTGACGTCAGCCTTGCATCAACGCTCCTTTAGGCGCTTGGGCCGTGGATTCATGCCTCCCCTCTCCTACAGGCCCGCCCCTAGCCCAATTGCCCGCATGGGCCGAAGCTCTCTCATAACATCGATCCCGTCCACCAGTATCGCTTGTATAAAAAAGAATTCTCTTCACCATCTAATGGAGATGGCGAAAAGGATGCATGAAAAATCAAATGAATAAGCAATCGATGATTCGCCATTCAGTATATGAAAGCTAAGCAATTTCATTCATCTCGAAAACTCTCCAATAGAACCACATTCCTATTTTGGAAACTCATTTCTGTTACTAACATCAACATGATCAAGGTAAACAGGAAAACCCTGTAACTTAACAGAATGCTAAATAAATCCGCATAACGAACAAAAGGAACCTTGCAGAATTTGCTCAATAAGATGACCTCCGACACATTGGAAGAGCTCATATAGCCATCAGATCACCATAACTCCTCATTAGAAGAATCGATCCTGCAAACAGCCCTGCAGCACGCAGCAATTTCTGCAAGATGGAAACACACTTTTAAGTCCTTTGTTTTTATTGGTTTCTCAACAAAAAGGATGTAAATAGCATTCTACAAATGAGATAACCATCCGGCATCTAGGCTAAGCAAGTAAAGCTCACGGTTCAGAAAGAATGGTAAGAATTGTCTAACAACAATATAACCTGGAGTGCAGTGGTGTTCTAGAATTCATACAGTCGACCCTACTTAGTGGGATAAGGCTTGGTTGTTGTTGTTGTTGTTGTATAACAAGGGCTAAAAATATAAGGCAACTTTGCAAATCACATTCATCATCAAAATCTAAAACTTTCTAAAGAAGAACAACTCTTCTGAGGAAAAACTTTATGAGGCCTCAGGTCAAATTTCGACAATACGAAGATCAAACTATAACGAAACACGCGTGACCTAAGAGCATACCCATTGTTAAAGGTGCAATAGCCATCATAAATTCTCGGTTAGGAAAATTTATCCCATCTGTAGACCGTAATGTTAATAACTAAATTTCACGCGTCACCTAAATTTCTCATCTTTCCTGACCAAACCTAGAAGCCACACTTTCCGCCACTTCTAAGTTCCTGAGTTAACATATTAAGCTTAAGAAACAACAAAAAGAACGACACACAAACATACAGAACTGATTAGTCATTTTGTGATTGTATCAAATCAAAACACACAAAAGTCTGATTTACCGGACACATATGAACCATGAGTAACGCTTGCACTCGTAACTCGAAAAATTAGCTTTCCCATTACTAATCTCACAACAAGATGCACATAACAGGCTAGGTTTTCACCAATGCGGAATAAATCTTGCGGGATAGCTGCAGGATACGAGTGGCCAGACAATCAAGCAATACAACCGGTTGCCCGGCCACTCACATCCCGCAACCATTACACAAGATTCATCGCGAAAACAGACATTCCGAAAACATCACGAATCGCGATCGCAAGTCATAGTATAGCTATATATGCACCAAATAATACAAAATCTTCCCACATACTATTAGCCAAAACATACAAAAAAATCATATAAACATATATAATTATATATCTATATGTATCTTGGAATCAAGAGATTCAAGAAACAACTCTTCACGCTTCGTGCAAAATCGAAAAGTAGGAGAGTAATTGAGAGAGTACCATGTTAAGAGCCCACTTCTCCTCGTCGTGATACTGCGACTGCAAGAAAAATTTCGCCTTTTCGAGGGAGACGTTGAAGTCCGCCATTGATGCGTGGAGAAGGAGAAGGAGAGGGAGGAGAGTATTTGCGTTAGGGTTTAGGTTTTGGGGTTTGTAAAAGGGAGAAGGCAATTAAATTACCGAAACAACCTCACTTACTTGGTCACTCAATGCAAAATCGAAAGGGTAAAAAAATGAAAGAAAATTGTTTAGACATACAAATTTGAAAACCCTTTATTAGGTATAGCAACTAGCGTTAGACGTAGAATTCACCTGTATTAGAGATTGTGTTAGCATCAGCGAAAATTTCCTTGTACGTGGAGAAGTATTGTTTGATGCAAGATATATGGTCAATTTTGAACATGTAATTAGGCTTCTAGTTGGTTCGAGGTCAATTTCCGTCGCTTTACACCCAAGTAAGTTTTCTTGATTTTTGTTAAGTAGAGTGATTAAGAATAAATTTTTCTTGCACATGGAGGAGAAATTGTTTGATACAAGATATGGTGAATTTTGCGCATGTGATTAGGCTTCTAGTTGGTTGGTCAATTTTCGTCGCTTTACATGCTGGTAAGTTTTTCTGATTTTTGTTAATTAGAGTGGTTAAGAATATAATATCATATGTAAAAAAAAAAATAATATAGAGAACTACTATTGGCACTTCAAAAGTTTTATTGTGCATTCTTCACAAATTTTTTTTTTTTTTTCTAGATGTAGAAAGTTAAAGTGCACAATGAGAACTTTGGAGTACCAAAATAAGCTCCAAAAATATATGGTCCATATTAATTTAGCACCTTAACTTTAACTCATCAGATTTGTTAATATCTATGTTTTGAGTTTAACATTTACTACCATGAAATGGAAATTCGAAGTTCGATATTAGGTTGTCGTTAAATCTGTCAAGTGATGATGTGTCAAACGTAAAACTTAACATTTTGTAATATAACCAGGGAAATGATTAACACTCATATTTTTCTCCTCTTACACAAATTTGTTTAATCTTGTCTACCGTTTTGGTTTTATTTATTCAATTTAGTTGCAAAAAATAAACAACTGTATGAGAGATTCTAAACATGAGCGTGAAAATCTGCTGATGACAACAATTATAAAAACTAAATTCAATGCCAATGAGGGTTCGCTTAGTTGGTGAGGTCCCCACCTTGTGTGTCGCCCCATCAAAGTTCGATTATTGTTGTCAGCAGTTCTCGTTCGTGCGCGATCTATATATTCTTACGTAAATCCATACTATTAATAGCTGACAATTAAGTATCACGCGTAAGTTCTTTTGGCTAAAAATTAGAGTATGCCATGGCGCTAATGATGAGAATAATCACACCCTAAACTTTTTTGTTCACCACAAAAAAACCAAATTCAATTTAAAAACAAATATTTAGAAAGAAAAAGCCTAGTTGACTACCAAAAGAAAAAGAAAAAAATCTAGGGACACCAATCTCCCTCTCCCATCCAGCGATCCACGTGGTGACACGTTTGCAATGGAACGTGATCTTCCTTGTCCACTAATTTAAGCCCAAATCATAGCCTTCCTCAAGGATTCAATCATCTCTCTGATAAAGAAACACCACTGAAAGCCGCCACCACCACCACCACACAGAAAAATGGAGGCCAGAGCATTTTACAGCGGCAGCGCCGGCGGTGTGCCTTTCGCTTTCAGAGCACCAGCAGCAGCAAAAGGAGGCAACTTTGCTTCCTCCTCCCCTCTCCTCATCCAATCTATGGCTACCACGAAACCCATTCCTTCAGCTACCAACACAGTCAGCTCCAAGAAGGTTAATAATCTTCCTCTCATTCAAAATATGTATGACAAGTTTTATTACAAAAGGTCTCGATGGAATTAGAAGTGAAATTGTTCATTATATATCGTATTTTATTTGGGTATTTGTCAAATAAGTACAAAATGCAAATGGGGTGTACTTTGCATTGCAGAATTCATCTGTGAAGCTGCTAACAAGGGTGGAGCAACTGAAGCTGCTGACCAAAGCAGAGAAAGCCGGCCTGCTGTCCACGGCAGAGAAGTCCGGGCTCTCATTGTCCGTGATAGAGAAGCTAGGGTTGCTCTCCAAGGCGGAGGAATTCGGAATCCTATCTGCAGCCACCGACCCGGGAACTCCCGGGGCATTGTTGAGTTTAAGCTTAGGACTGCTGGTTTTGGGTCCATTTGTTGTTTATCTTGTGCCTGAGGATTCTCCTTTGGAGATAGGGCTACAAGCTGTTGTTGCTTTGGCTGCAATAGCGGGTGGTTCCGCTGCTTTTGCTGCATCAAATCTTGTATCCAGTTTGCAGAAATCTAATTGAAATTTCAATGAGTTTGGTCCATCTCGGGAGAGACAAAACTTACATCGAGATGCCACAGTGGACTCCACGATATCCTAAGCCTGATCTTGGTTTGGCATATCGACACAGTGACATTCCTGTTGCATAAAAGTTCGTCTCCTCACTCGGGATGAGTACATTATTTTGGCTCTTTTGTGTAATTGTGAATGCTTAGAGATATCTATAACATACTACCATGTCGACAAGCATGGATTAGACAACGGAGATGAAGAAATTTCATGATCAAAATAACATAAATATAGATTTGGATTCGTAGAAATACATTTAAGTTGAACTAACACAACTTACTCACGCCGTGTAAGCTCTATAAAAATAATCTAAAGATAAAATACATGTTAGCGAAAAACAGGGAAGAACACGAATCTTTGTAGAAACTCGGAATTTAACAAAAACCCTAAATTTCTAACAGCTCCATATAACTCTTTATCCAACAAGTAGCAATTGAAGGAAAGAAGGGGAAAGAAAAAGTGACCCTCTTGGTTGTGTGAAAAAAATTGTCTATCCACCACTTTCTCTCAAAAAGCGTCAAGTAGGGGGAACAGAACTGCGGTTTCCCCCACCTTGACGCCCACCTCTTCCATTGGAACTTCCCCGCTGATAACCATCTCCACTGCGTCCTCCCGAGCCCCTGGCTCGCCCAGAAAACTCACCTTGGTTTCTGAATTCATTCCTGCCAAAGCTACGGCCACCACCACCATAGTTCCCACGACCCCTGAAATTGTCATTCCGATAGCCAGCTCTTCCTGAAGAGAACCTCCCTCTCCCACCACCGCTGACTGAAACAAAGCTTTGTTAGCTTAACATCATTTAAATAGGAGTTGTGTTTTACCTAGCAACCTTCTATAAACCACAGCTTACCTCGAGTTGAGGTTCTCTTTTCCTCAATCACTGCTGGGCGATCCCCAATGGTGATAGGTGAGGCCTGTAACGATTTTCAACAAGTTCAAAATTGGATAAATATACGTTGATACAAGCTGCGGAAACATATGATGGCACCCACAACTATGAATAAACACATTACAGTCTGAAAATCCAGTCAAACTGCACTTATATCCCAGTGAGGTTGTAACACGAAACACACTGGAGATTTTAATTTTCTATTACTCAAACAACAGATCTAAGATTCTGGGGACACCCGTAGATATGCATCAGGGACAGTATCTCCTTTTTCAACTCAAAATAAGTGTCCATGTTAATGCCAATGAGCAAATTACATTTGGGCCTTGTGGCTACTAGCCAATAATACAAACAAAATGTTCTCGAGCCAATATAAATGACTCAAAATATTTCTGCAATTTTCATACACTAGTTTTGAACTAAACGAGCCAAATTGTAACACTAATTGTATTAAAAAAACCAGGCCTAAAGAATCTTGGAATTTGACAAGTGGCATATGAAAGTGAAGCACAGTACCTCAAGTGCACTTTGCATGGAACTCAAGCTTTCGAATTCAACGAAGCCAAAACAGAATCCTTGCTGCTAGAAAGCCAAAATATAGGAACTGTAAGGCTACACCAAAGAATGATCAGTTGGATCAGTAAGTGAATTATACAAATGAAGAATACCTTACTACTCCTGACTTGGATCCCATCACGCTTAATAGGTCCAAACCTCTTGAACTCCTTCTCAAGTTGTCCCACTGTTGCATCATATGGCAAATTCCGTACATGTATGGAGTGACCTTCAGGTGCTGCAAAGAATAAATTGTAAATTAGATAATAACCCATTGCACGAATAAGGTCGATGTTGCTGTTTGCATGACAATAAATAGCTAACAGATCATGCATCATTCATGAAAGCGTAAATGAGAGTAAAACTCAGCCAAGTGTTATGGTAGTTAGTTAAGTGACCCAACCATTGAAAGCCGAGTACTTTTTTTGTTTTTTGAGAGTAAACGAAGACAGAAAGCTGAGTATTATTTACCTTCCTCGTGAGAATGGCTGCTTTCAGGGGCAGCATCACCTGTAGGAGGTGATGCCTCTGGTGCAGGAAATGATTTTGCAGGAGGACTGGCGGGATGGTGGTTAGTGTTTGCAGATACTGTCCTCACAGTGCGGGGAACCACAGTGGGCAGGACTGACTGTGCTTTTCTTCAATAACTAAAAAGTAAAAACACACCAAAATCAGTTGACATGAAAATTAAAAATACCCTCTTAAAAAAGTCAACAATGGGCCTTAACACACAATTGATGCATATGATTTCTTTGGAGCATCCTCCTGAGTTTCAGGGGCAGGATCAGGGGTTGGATCAACTTCTGCAAGATTCTGACTTGGGAGAGCTGGGGGCTCCACAAGCTCGTCTTCAACAACTGATCCTTCGTCATTATCTGAAGGATCACAAACTTCAGCACCATTATTGAGATCTTCGTCCTCAAGGGAGTTGCAGGGTCCACCACAAGATGATCAGGTGCATGAATAGGCTCTGGAAAGGTATAAAAGCAATTTGAAAACGATAGCCAAAACAAACAAAAAAAAAAAGATATATCGAGAAAGAAAACTAATGCCAACGTGGTTCTGCTGTCACAATAGCTTCTGGAGCACTTTCGTTGATGCCATTGACTGAGGTAGTATTGGTCGGCAATGATTCGTTGTCCTCAATATACCTAAAAACATCATTCAATACATAGTACCCCTTCTCCTGTGGAGCTAGAAAGAAAGTCTGTGCGAATTTTCTTCCCACATTGTCCCTTCCAGTCAAGCATCCAGTCACGAGAACAATCACCCCTTTCTCATAAGACTCCTGAGAATCTGCTGTTTTTATTTCTGCTGTATAGTCTCCATAATTTAAGGACTGAATTTTTTCACCTATTGCCTGTTCCAAAAGATAATGCAATGTTAACAAATGTAATATTTATCATTGACATTTATTATTCACGACAAAAATTTAGGATTCGCAATTCAGTTTACATCACATCCAAGATGCGATGCACAATATTTTAAGATTTCAAAACAAAATGTTTGGCCTGAAAAAGGGCGTGAATTTGATTCATTAAAGGCCTCGCTGCTTATACTGTCACATGTTCAACATGCAATCAATGCCTATATACCAAAATTTTCAATCTTTCATGACTAGAACACTGGCCATGTTAATCAACCACCCTATACATACATGCATACATATATATATATACATACATATATATATATATATATATAATGTCACCATTTAGGCTGGTTACAATTGGTCAATAAATGTCTAAATTTGGAGCCTTAACATCAAATAGACATCCTGTCTGTGTATTTGTCCAACATGCACATAAAGAAAAGTTTAATACAACAATGTATGATGGAAAAGCTGCCAAATTCATGTTCAACCATTATAAAATTATTAAAATATATACTTTTGTACATGCTAGCTACCAATTAAACATTCTTTAATACCTTAAGTGAAAAACTGAATCGGAAACATAAAGAAAAACGGTTGCCCAATTCATGTTAATCTTTGTGAAAACTGAACCGTGAGCCTTGAAGTAGAAACTGTGTCATGAATATATATGAAAGAATACTTACTTCCATCGTTGTCACTGTTGTCATATTGCCGTTGATATCCGTCCTGCTCAGAGAGCTCGAATCCTGATAAAACCTATGCACTAACTCTGGAGATTGGTGAAGAATATGGTAATACTGCTCCACAAAGGCATTGCCAACAAGTTGGGCACTGGGAGCAGGGGCAGGAGTCACTTCCTGCATGTCTATCTACAGAAAGTTTAAAATCTGTAATATTAGTAAGAAACATATTGATGGAACTACTACGATGATAAAAGAAAAACATGATAATGACAAGAAAGCCAAAGCAACATGCTTTTTTATTCTTGACCTAACAAATGCATGAAAGAAAAACAACCTTCAAAATTTTTACAGCGGAAAGTACAACCCATTTCAAGCAATTAGAAAATCTTTACATTCAAAAAACACAACAATGAATATAGAAGCATAACAAGTGATACATTGTGAATATCATATCTGTAGCAAGAGAATCAGCAAAGTAGAAAAGTAAAAACGACAATGAGAAATTCTAATAACCCGATAAGCACATACGGGCACTTTAAGTTGAAGCTAAAAGCACAAAGGCATTGTCTTTGAGCTCATATGTTAAAGTACTATGAGCTAAACGGTTTCAGCAAGTCAATCATTAGTGTAATATCACAAACCACACATTAGAATCATAACCAACCAATAAAAAACTCAATAAGTTGAACAAATAAGACAAATAAAATCAAACTTTAAGCACCACAAAATCTAGAAAGATTTGATAAAGAGTACAGAAGCATATGCAATGATGCATTGTGAATATCTTATTTGTGACGATAATCAGAAAACTAGCAACTTAATTAATAACTGCAAAACAAAACCCTAATAGCCCAATAATTACGAGCTAAAACGGTTTCAAGTAACGAGTACTTAATCATAAGTGTAATATCACAATACCACAAATCACACATTAGGAACCAATCCCTGCATACATGCTCAAATCGTGGAAATTCGCTAACAATTATAAACAATTTCAAAAACCCAGAAGTATTTATTCATGTTATAGAAATCCCAATAAAACCCAAATGAAGCAGACCATGTGAATTTGACCTAAGAGAAAAAGGGGGTCAACTGAAAAACTGAAGTAGCCCAGAACTTAACAACTATAATGATAAACAAAACAATATCTGACTAAAATTCATAAACCCTAATTTAGCAAAGTACGGAAAAGCACAGAAATTTATCAGCACCAACATCCAAAGCAATGAAGAGATTTGTTTGGGAAATATGACATTAACAGATCAATCACTATTGGCAAATAATAAAATCAAATGGGAAATTAACCAGCAGAGGCAGTAAACTGTAAACATAAAGAAAGTTGGATTCAAGAGAGGACCCTGGAGTACCTGCTTGGTAGTGATCTGAGCTTTAGAGAGAGAAAGCTTGAGAGAGAGAGAGATCTATGGGCTGAGAGGAAGCAGAGTGAAGTTGCAGAGAGAGAGAGAGAGAGAGAGAGAGAGAGAACAGTACAAGAGGATAGGAGGGCAAAAAAGAGAGAAGAAAGAGGGGAAAGTTGCTAAAGGCTGAAGCTTTTTATATATTTGGTCAGATCACATGAGAAGGAGGTTCCTTCTGGGAAACCCAAATAAGGAAAATTGTTTAATTTTGGAATAAAAAATAATAAAAAGGGATTTTTGGATCTTTTAATTTGGGAAGGAAATGATGAGATGGGTTTACTAACTTTACTCTGCTTTTGTTTTGGTCAACGTTCAACTTTGTAGTTTAGGTAACTGAATTGGGTGGTGCTATCCAGTACCCACTACCCACACACGTTTTTTACTTTTCACATTCTCTGTTAATTTTAGCTGTTATACTTCTTCAATTCATCCGAACTCACGATCAAAAATTAAGAAAAGGATATGAAAGGTAAAAAGATGTGTGAGAATAATACTACCCTAAAGATTTAGAGATAGTAGAATAATCACAAATTTGTGAGGAAAAGTCCATGATTTGGGTAGGTGCAAAGTACAGTCTTGAGCCCCTTCTATTTTCTTTTTGCCTGGTTTTGTATTTTATTTAGTAGAGGGATGGCGTTAATAGGTTAGAAGTTGATTCTTAGGAAGAAGGGGAGTTGATAGAGATTGAACTCGCACTACTGTGCATATATGTTTGTTTTCCATCACTGTGATGAAATACTAACTTCAGGACGAATACATAAAGAGTATTCTAAAAAACTTAATTTGAACTCATATAAGCTCATTATACACTCATAATTTAGTAATTAAATTATTACTATCTCTTTAAACCAAATTTACTACCTAAGCTACGTTTACAAATCCAATTCAATATGTAAATTTATCTTTAAAAAATAAAAACATAAAATCAAAGCATATGTTCTTGCTCTCCTTCCAATATGTACCTCGCATTTTCTTCACGATTACTTGAAATTAAAATTGAAATTAATAAAAATTAATGATATTTAATTTATCGTTTTGGGCAGAATGACAATGCCAACACCAAAAGACTTGCTTTTCTTCACAATTACTCGAATAAATGGAGTCATGCTTTAGTTAGGGGATTTAAAATTCAAAATCATCATTGGTGTTTTTTTCTTTCTATGAAAGCGTTTTAGGGTTCTAACAATAATAGAACGTACGAGAAAAATTGATTAAATGGGAGTGAGTTTATTAATAAATTTTAATTTTATTAATATATTTTAGTTTTATTGGTTCGCCTGAGTTTCTCACCTGATCTGCATCTCAAAACTTCTCCAATGGCGAAATCGGTCTCCACCGCCGTGTCATCCCTCGCCCAAACCCTAAAGCGTTACCTCAAGAAACCGTGGGAAATAACCGGCCCGTGTGCCGACCCGGAGTACAAATTAGCCGTGCCCGGCGCGCTCGAGTACCGGGTCGAGTGCCCAGCCACGACCAAGGTCCAGGCCTGCGTGCCCACCTCCAACCCGGAAACCGTGTACGACATCAAGTACTATACCCGCGACCAGAGGCGCAACCGGCCACCGATTAGACGCACCGTTTTGAAGAAGGCGGATGTGGAGAAGATGATGAAGGAGAGGACGACATTCGACGTCTCGGAATTCCCACCTGTTTACTTGGCCGATGCCGTTGAAGAGGATTACAATGCTCGAGGTGGAGGCTACCAGAAATGAAGTGGGTTCGTTTCCCTCATCCAATTTTTCCTTAATTTGATAGTTTAAGGCTTTAATTAATTTAATTTAGGGTTTTTATTTTGGGCATTCTGCAAATTAAGTGGAATTTTGTGTTTTGTGGTTAATTATATTTGTGAAAGTTTACTAATGGAGTGATATATATATGCAAAAGGAGGAGTCTTTATTGTGTTTTGGAATATAGTTGAGCAGGAAGTTGATCCCTTTAGTTTGGTTAATAGCTCGACAGAAATGAAAAAGGTTTTTGTGCTTCGGGTTTTTCGTGATGAAGGTGGTTTCTGTTGTTTTGAGTTTGTTGAGTTTGTGTTTGTGTCTGCTTTATGGTAGGAGCATACGTGAATGGTCAAGTTAGGGTAGTAATTTTGTTCTTAGTTGATAAATCTTATGCTTTCTGAGGCTTGATTGATTAGGAATTGCTGGTTTCAGCAGCGTTTTAGCTGTAACTTTGGATTATTGCAAATTCAGTTTCTCTGATGCTGAAGCAGGATGCATTTTTTGCTTCAACGGACCTCTGTAGGTGCTCCATCCACGTCTTTTATAGCCTCAGGAAACCATGAAAATATTCGATTCAATGAGTCTTTAGTTGAATACAAGTATGAGTAGTAAATGTACCGCAAACGCAGCAGTTTACACCTTAAACCTTGAGGCATAGTCTGTATCTGATTCGAGGATTGAGAATGTGGGACTTTTGTTTTGTTTTTGACACAGTTTACTGTTATATTTATCTGTCTATTTTGTGAAAGTTAATTGAAAAAACATAGATTCTTCACCTAGTACAAAAACCTTATGTTCATTTCTGTGAGTCATTTGCCCCCTGAATTTAGGTCTTAATGCTGATAACCTTGTAGGTAGAGAACAAGCCACCATGAGAGCTCACTTTTAGCTTCCCTGAACTTTCTCATCTCGTCTAACGTCAATTTTTCATAGAACATAATGCACATGGCCAACCTTTATACAGATATTAGACAAGTAATATGTGGTCCAATGACTCCAATCTTGTTGAAGGTTCAATTTGTTTGTTGGGGATGCATCAGTCAAAGTCTGGCACAATCTATGCTTCTGGTGATGGTTCTCAATTTCCTCTGAGCTTGTTGGCTGCATCTTGAATGTGGTAATTTCTTTTCATAAATGATTGGCCCGTTGAAGATACATAGAGATAACGACTATCCACGTGCTCCTTCCTAATTTTTAATTTTTAGTTTTTCTTTTCCCTGTTTCTCTCCTTGGTTCCTGTCGTTGTGTTTGTGTATTTTATATGCTTTGATTTCTCAGGTTATGTACTTATTTGGCGTTGCTTGCTTGTTGCTTTCGTGTTTAATTGTATCAGTGATTCTCAGCTTGTTTTAGCTTCTTGCAGGCTTATGGGATTCTGGAAAAATATGTGTGTTATTTTGTTCCTCTCGTCGAACTAAAGAGATGCTGTTCATGTTAGCATAGATGCTTGTCTAGTCTGCTCACTTAATGAAATGCTGTGTTCGACGTGAATAAAGGGTACTTGACACAACTTTTTTTTATCCTTTAGTTTGTGCAGTAATGTATTTGTATAAAATCTAAATGCAACCGCAGTTGGGTGATTGGATGACATTATCGCTCGTTTTTATAACTTCTAAGATCTCTACTTGCGATAATTTTGCAATTCTTGTCTGTCATTGTGATTGTCTTTCCCCAACTGCAACCGCATGAAGACCTAGGTTTCGGATTTAGAACGAATATGAGTAAGTTTCTCTGATCTCACTGTTTATCATTGTCAGTGTAAGTGTACTCCGAGGAGAGTTTCATTCATACAACCAAACTTATCTCTAGTTCTCAACATTAATCCCAAAGTCAAATGCTTTTCTCATGAGAGTTTCATTCGGAGACTGAATGCAATAAGGCTGGTATTTCGAGTTCAACGCCCTTAACCTTACATTATAGGTCGGCCTGGACTCCAAATGATCTACGTGAATCTCGCTTCTCATCTCTCCTTCCTATGTAGTCTTCAGTTGTTTCTAACTTGTTTTGTATGCTGCCGAAGTTTTAAGAGACGGAACTGCAATTGACATCGAAGGCAATTGAGCTTCCAGCAATTTGGCAGAAACGGGTTTTTCTAGTTAAGCAAATTTTGACGAGGGTGAGCCGGAATCTAGCAGAATGTCCCTGACTGGATCAAGGACGTGCCATGCACCGGCGCCCGATCGGATATTTGCACGACAAATAATTTCAACCATTTCAGGTCTCCTTGATTACTAGGTAAAGGCTAAAGCTTATGCGGATTATTATTGATTAAATTTAACAGTTCTAAGTAACTGCCAAAGTTGGGCAACTTTATGCAAACTCCGACCTCAAGTTCATAGTTCTTAATCTACTGCATTACAAGTCTCTTGCATAAAAAATCTCGTAATTAGGTAGAAATCTGAATGAATTTTCGGTTAATATGGTCAACTGCAACATAGATATATATGTTAATTCCCTAATTATCCCGTTCGCCGCTCATCATGATCATTGCCACCAATCTTCTCCGTCACCATCTATCATGTCTTATTTACATGGTTTTTCTTCAAAAGGGACTAGCTGATGACTTCGCCAAGACAATCCACCTTATGGTGATCAGAAAGATTCAAAGAGGCATTTCAACCTCTCTTGACTACAACCGTGTGATTCTCAAGCGCTAGGAACTGAAACCAGGATGTGCCATGTGCAATATAGGCCAAGTATTTATCCCTAACCACTGAGTCAGCCCGCATTGATTGTCTTATTTACATAGTTGACTATTAATTTTCCCAGCATGGTTAACTTATAATTATAACCCCATTTCACCGAACCATTCAATCAACCTTCTTAGAATTCACACTATATATATAGTATACAATGATCACTGTTTATATAGTTGTGACTTACTGCAAAAGGTCTAAGGCTCTACTTTAATCTTCACTGAGAGATCCAGTTCTCTTTTGGTCCGAGATGACACCCTCAAGAAATTGTGCCGTTGCGTGCAGGTTGGTTGCTTCAACACAGCTGACGTCTACACATTCACATACTTGTCAACATAACCCTGCAGATCATATAGAGAAAACAGTGAAGATCAAACTACGCAACATGTTCTCGCACTAAGACCGAAAGCATCAGGCCTTAAACTATGAGTTTCATCCTCTTTTCACGCGGAGAACAAAAAATTTATTTATGCAGAAGTTTAAGAGGGTGTGCCACTGTGCCTTGTGTCAAAATCCCAATCAACTAACACCACCATGTCATTCAAAGCAGAAAGGAATTGGAAAAAGTATTTACCATCACCAGTTTTGTCAGTTTCCGCTGTGACGAGTCAATGTAGTGATTTATCTTTGCCTCTGACTTGGGTATCTGGTGCTTCTTCATGGCTCCAGAGACCTTATCAACAGTCTTTTTGACAATGGTCTTAAACGCTTCCTTGCTCATATTACCCTGCCGCCACGATGGCTTCAGAATTTCCTTTACAAAATTTGCAATAGCAATCTTGAAAAGTCTCGTTGATCTTGAATCCTTTTTCTTCTTGCTCTTCCCTGGAGACTCAACCTGATCAATCTCAATCTCACCAGCCATGTTTGCTGCACCACCACGATCACTCAGACTCTCGTCCTCAACAACACCCACTTCTGCATCCGCTGTCTCACCAAACTCATCAATATCCAGAGATGTAGCTGATGCAACAGTTTCAACCTCTTTATGCTTGTTCTCACTGAGCCTCACAATGATATTGGAATCACCGGCAGATTCCTGTTTTTGACCATGACCATGTTTCTTGAGCAAAGCTGATGATGGCTCAATGCTGTCCCAAAGTGGATCATACTGCTCAGCTTCTGACTTGGGCAATAGCTGACCAGCAGCTCTAGCAGAACTCGGCGATGAAGTAGTCTGTCTTGATCCAACACTGCCAACACCTTGCCCATCCACAAGAACTTGGCTCAAATTGCCGGGAGTATCAAACATGTTACCAGAGGGAGCACCGTTGTCTTGATTGTGAATGTTAGAACTGAATTTGGAGGATAGTGGCTGCTCAAAAGTAGATGCGTAAGGATTATGATGTGTAGGTATTCTAGATGCCCCAAAATCAGGAAGGCGAGATGATTGATTTCTGTCCACAAGATCGGTAGGGTATTGGGACATAGGACCATCCTTCCCAGGAAAACCCAAAATGCTATCACCTACAGGGTATTGCGCACCAGTCTTCCCAGGCACACCCAAGATGCCATCACCAACAGGGTATTGTGTGCTATAGGTTGGCTGTTGGTTCTGTGAACAGGGATGAATCTGTGAGGATGAATTTAAAAGCTCGCCAGAAGGAAAATTGTCACCAGAGAAATTTTGCAATTTGTTCATAGTCAATTCCTGTGAAGGAGGACCAGGTTGTGGGTGCGTGTTGCCATGAGCAAAAGTGTGTGAAGAACTTAAATCCTGCACAGGAGCATGTGTAAAGTGGTCTTCTCTCATATGACCAGGGCCTCCAAATGGTTGACTTGATGAGTTGCCTGATCTGAAATCTGCTCTATGCAACACAGGGCGAGGAAATTCCTGCATTGGAGGGTACATACGATGCAGAAAATCATCAGCCTGAGAATGAGAAGGCAATACAGTTGAGTATGGCCTGATAGAAGGCTGAGAACCAAAGTCATTCCTTGGAACCAAATGGTTCGGCTGAAACTGTGAAGAACCACCTAGTGCGGTAGTTCCTGCATTTAAAGATGAATCATACAGTGGTCGTGGAGGTGGTGGGGGTAAGGATGTCCAAGGGGAATTTGGTGGTAGAGAGAACTGAGCATGTTGGTTGGGTAAGGAACCTTGATAAGATATAGACTGCGGTGGACAGAGTGGCATCAAATTGTAATCCCTATGCATCTGTGGAGCATGAACTGCACTGGCACCTTGTGAAGGTTGAGGAGGAGGTGGAGGAAGGGGCAGCTCTGAAAGATATGGAACATTTACAGCAGAGATGCTGGGAAGAGGTAACTCTTTAGAATTAGGAGCCATGAATTGTGATGAAAGTGGTTGGTCATTAGAACTTTTGATGGGCCACACATTAGTCGAGGCGATTGCATTTGGTAAAGGCTCACTACTAGAAACCATATTTGGAGAAGTCGTGGATGCTTGAACCGGTGACAGATCTGTTATGAAAGAGTTTTCCATCTGAACAGATGGACAATCAGCCTTTTGAGGTTGCTCGACTACGGACTTGTTCATAAGAGGAAGCACATCCTCAGAAGTACCATCAGATGACTTCATATTACCAGCACTGCTTATTAGCTGAGGGGGTGGGTGGTGAGATTTTTGCACTTCGTGAAATTCTTTTCTGTCAGGAATGTGAGTGGTGGTTTCCCTAAGGTTTTCAGGAACTATTTGTTTTACTTGCACTGCAATATCTGTGACTCTAGAACTCTCACAATTCATTTTCTCAGCATCAATCAACTGACCATCTTTTCTAGCAATAGGTGCATCTTCACAGAGTTGCATCTCCCGAGCTTTAATTTCATCAACCTTTTCCTTAATCCCAAAAGTTTTGAAACTAGGCTGAGACTCGAAAAGTGTTGGTTTGCTCCTATGTTGCCTTGAACCATCATTCTTGTCATATTCCCGGTGCATATACCGACAGTGTGCTCCTCGGTAGCATCTGCCTCGAAGGAAGTCAAAACATTCTGGAATGTGGCGCCGGTCCTGTCTCTTACTGCCATCTCTGAACTCATTTGCACGCCTAAATGCGGGGGACCTGCTCCTACTCCTGCTTCTTTGATTCCTAGAAGACCGACTGGGAACACAAACAATCAAGAGGAATATTTATTATTCTCCTCAGATACTGTACTCTATGAAATCATAATAAAAGACAAACAAAGACCCCGCAATTTAGATGCCTCAGACCTAAACTCAAGTCAACATTAAACAGCCCACCAAACAGAACAATGCAGATACAGCACAGTTGGAAGTACCTCCGAGAACGGCTTCGCTTCTCTCTTCTCCTCCATGAACTTCCCCTCCTGCTATCAAGAGGAGACCGACTGCGGCTACGGCTACGGCTATGTATTCGACTTCTACCTCTTTTATTATACCTTTTATTATAGAGTGAATCGTCAGAGTCACTATCACTGGAACCTTCTCTGACCAATCTCCCAAACTCATCCACCTTTGGAGGAACTGATTCAAACTTAGCCTTTTTAGTCTCCTGAGACTTTTCCGTCCTACAAACAACATCCATACAAGCACCATCCTTAACCTCCTTTTGAGTATGCACGGAATCTTCTGTTTTTATTTCTGTCGTATAGTCTCCGTAATTTAAGGACTGAATTTTTTCACCCACTGCCTGTTCCAAAAGATAATGCAATGTTAACAAATGTAATATTTATCATCTTTATTATTTACAACAAAAATTTAGGATTCTATAATTCATTTTCTATCAAGTCCAAGAAGTGATGCACAATATTTCAAGATTTTCAAAACAAAAAGTTTGGCCTGAAAAAGGGCATGAATTTGATTCATTAAAGGCCTCGCTTCTTATACTGTGACATGTTCAACATGCAGTTAATGCTTAAATACAAAATTTTCATCATTTCATGACTAGAGCATTGGCCATCTGAATCAGCCACCGTATCATATAAGAAATGTTACTGTATAGGCTAGTTACAATTGTCAATAAATGTCTAAATTTGGAGCCTTAAGCATCAAATAGACATCCTGTCTGTGTATTTGTTCAACATGCACTTATAGAAAAGTTTAATACAACAATGTAAAAGCTGCCAAATTCATGTTCAACCATTACAACATATACATATTTCTACATGCTTGCTACAAATTAAACTTTCTTTAATGTGTTAAAGTGAAAAACTGAATCCGAAACATACAGAAAAGCGCTGCCTAATTCATGTTAAGCCATACAAAAATTGAAAATCAAATCTCAAAACTTGTTAGAAAATAATTTCTGCGAAAACTAAACCATGAGCTTGAAGTAGAAACTGTGTCATGAAAATATATGAAAGAATACTTACTTCCATGGCTGTCACGGTTGTCATATTGCCCTTGATATCCGTCCTGCTCAGAGAGCTTGAATCCTGATAAAAATTAAAACTTATGCACTAACTGTGGAGATTGGCGAAGAATATGGTAATATTGCTCCACAAAGGCATTGCTAACAAATTGGGCATTGGGAGCAGGGGCAGCAGTCGCTTCCTGCATGACTATCTACAGAGAGTTTAAAATCCATAATATTAGTAAGAAACATAATGACGAAACTACTAAGATGTAAAAAAAAAAACACATGATAACAACACGAGAGCCAAAGCAACATGCTTTTTAAGTTATTCAAGACCTAACAAATGCATGAAAGAAAAACAACCTTTGAAATTTTAAAGCGGAAAGCACATACCCATTTCAACCAATTAGAAAATCAATACATTTAAAAAACAACGCTACAATGAATATAGAAGCATAACAAGTGATACATTGTGAATATCATATCTGTAACAAGAGAATCCGCAACATAGCAAAGTAAAAATGACAATGAGCAATTTTATAACCCGATAAGCACACACGGGCACTTTAAGTTGAAGTTAAAAGCACAAAAGGTTTTGTCTTTGAGCTCATATGTTAAATTAATATGAGCTAAAACGGTTTCGAGAAGTCAATCATAAGTGTAATATCACAATTCACACATTAGAATCATAACCAACCAATAAAAAAAATCAATAAATTGAAAAAATATGACAAATAAAATCAAACTTTAAGCACCACAAAATCTAGTAAGATTTGATAAAGAATGTAGAAGCATAAGCACTGATACATTGTGAATATCATATTTGCAACAAGAGAATCAGAATACTAGCAACACAATAACTGCAATACAAAACCCTAATGACCCGATAAGCTAAGTCAAGTCCAAGGATGATGAGCTAAAACGGTTTCGAGTAACAAGTACTAAATCATAAGTGTATTATCACAATACCATAAATCACACATTAGAAACCAATCCCTACGTACACGCTCAAATCGCGGAAATTTGCTTACAATTATAAACAATTTCAAAAACCCAGAAGTATTTATTCATGTTATAGAAATCCCAATAAAACCCAAATGGAGTAGACCATGTGAATTTGACCTAAGAAAAAAAGGGCCAGCTGAAAAAATGAAGTAGCCCAGAACATAACAGCTATAATGATAAACAAAACAATATCTGATTAAAATTCCATAAACCCTAATTTAGCAAAATACGGAAAAAGCACAGAAATTTATCCGCACCAACATCCAAAGCAATGAAGAGATTTGTTTGGGAAACATGATATTACAGATCAATCACTATTGAAGAATAAATAAAATTAAATGTGAAATTAACCAGCAGAGGTAGTAAACTGTAAACATAAAGAAAGTTAGATTCAAGAGAGGAGTCTGGAGAACCTGCTTGGAGCGATCGGAGCTTTAGAGAGAGAAAGCTTGAGAGAGAGATCTCTGTGGGCTGAGATGAAGCAAAGTGAAGTTGCAGAGAGAGAGAGAGAGATAACAGTACTAGGGGAGAGAGGAGGGCAAAAAAGATAACAAGAGAAAGAGGCACCTTCGGGAAAAAATAAATAAGGAAAATTGTTTTAATTTTGGAATAAAAATTATAAAAAAGGGGGTTTTGAATTTTTTTTATTTTTTTTATTTTTTTAACACTAAGACATCGTTAGTATTGGTTTTCTTTTTTTCACAAAAAACTGCTTCACATCAAAGTTAAACCGTAAAAAAATGTTTAATAAATGTAAAATATCTTTGCTTATTTTAAAAGCAATACCCTCCAACTTTTAAAAGCAGCGTAACTTTTAAAAGCTACTTTAATAAAACGCATAGTTGAGCCTTTAATAAATGTTTTTTAATTATTATAATACCTTCATTAAGTTTTGAAAATAACATATTTATCCTTCCACATACATTTTATCTCTTACCAATTCGTAATTAGATCGAGGATTGAAGAGGAATTGAAATTAGGTGGAATCAGAGTAGGAATAAAGTTGAGTCTATATAAGTTGTTTACTAATTCACTTCAATCGGAATTAAAACTAGGTTGATTACTAAATTGCCCTTACATAAATAAATTATTTTCATACTAATTAATTAAAATAAATTTCTTAATTAAATTTATATAACAAAATTCATCTATATAAAAATATATAAATAGGTTTTATTTAGTTATTAAAAGATGGTAATTTCCATCCATCCCCCACATCTCCATCTTTCCCATGCCTCCGTTTCATCTTGAAGTCCAGTTGCATTGCCCTCCACCCACCCTTGCCTTTCCTTGCCCTGTTTCTATCTTCCACACCCTTACGCCTCCATAGCCACCGCCTTATATCTAGGCCATTCATGGTCCAGCGCGGAGTGGTCTAGTTGCCGTCTTGATCCCGGTCCATTACATCGGTTAAGAGTGCAACGGTCATATTCAGGTAAGAGTCCAGCGATTCTGTGAAACAAATGGAGATTAGGCAAGGTATGTGATGTGGCCCTGCGCGGCGGAGGATGTGTTGTTGATAGTAGGGGTGGGCATAAAAACCGCCAAACCGCAAAACCGCATCGAACCGTAAGAAAAAAAACCGTGTTGACCGGAAAAGTCAACTTTGAGTGAAAAACCGAACCGAACCGTTCAAACCGGTTCCGGTTCCGGTTTCGAATGACCAAGAACAGGCCAAACCGAACCGAACCATTTTATTAATAATAAATAAATAAATTATATATACACACACATGTCATGGTATAATAGGTTGAAAAATTGTGTACATGAGCTGCTGCTTCCTGCTTGCTCTCTGAAGTCTGAAAACCTGCAATTTGCTTCATCATTTTTTTGTTTGTTGACTGATTGACCAGTGCGTATGTATTTTAGTTGTCTCTTTTTGTTGACTTGGTGCCACTACCAAAGACATTTGCATTAAAAAAGATGTGTTGTATGCAACTTTATGTAATCGGTTTTAGAAGATGTATTTGAATGCATAATGATTTGGTGTTCAAATAATTTATTATTAGGAACCGTAAACCGGCAAGAACCGAATCGGAACCGGTGTAGACCGAACCGTAATGTTCTAGTAATAAATTTAAGTGGAACCGCACCGAATCGAACCGTTAATATATTTCGATTCCGATTCCGGTTTAGGGGTGGAACCGCACCGAACCGCACCGTGCCCACCCCTAGTTGATAGAGACGGAGAATGAGCTGCGTTGGATAAGTGTCAAATGAAGGGCAATGTTGGGATAATCAGAAACAAGTGAGGGCATAATTGGTAGAAGAAATTCATTCCGGATTCCTCACGTGTCTAGGAATTGAAATACCTCCCTCGTGTAGGGAGTCCAATTTCTCCAAAATAAGGAGTGGGATTCCTTAATGCATGTCGACTCCACATGTATTTTGATTCCCCAAGATTACGTAAACAAAGGTGTATCCCATAATCGGAATCCAATTCTGTAAATTGTTTCCGATTGCAGGTACATAAACGTGCCCTTAGATAATAAAGTGACCACTACCATCTCCAACCACCATTGTTGCCACCTCCGTCACCATAACCACAACCTCCACTACTGTGACCACAACAACAACCGCCACTGCCACCATCGTCAATAGGTATCTTTCCCTTCAATTATTCATGATTTTATATAGATAGAAATTGAAATCAAAATTAATAAGAATCGGTGATAATTGCCCTCACCAAAGCACTTACTTTCAAAAAAGTTTCCATGGAAAATCGCATGGTTATAGCCTTAATTTCAGCATAATCCCATCAACTAAAGACCATTTTTCCTTTACAAACTCCCCCTTTTTTCCCGGCAAAAAGTAGGGCATAAATCCATTTTTTCTTTCTTTTGTTTAACACAGACTTGGGCTGACAAAGCCCTTTTTTGCAGATAATACACTCCTAAACCCTAAACAAAAATAATTGAAATAAATAAAAAAAAAAAAAGACTTACATAAATCGGTTCATACCTTAGTTAGAGAATCCAAAACTTTAAAATCATCATCCATCCATCACAAAGAATTTGTTCTTATCTTTCAGAGCGTCTTAGGGTTTTAGTCATAATACGGTTTAGGGTTTAGATTGGAGCATTTTGAATGGTGAAGTTAGGGTAGCAATTTTGTTCTTAGTTGATATAAAATCTTATGCCTTTGAGGCTTGATTGATTAGGAATTGCTGCTTTCAGCGGCGTTTTAGCTGTAACTTTGGATTAGTGCAATTTCAGTTTCTCTGATGCTGAAGCAGGATGCATTTTTTGCTTTAATGGACCTCTATACGTGCTCCATCCAAGTCTTTATAGCCTGGGGAAACCATGAAAATCTTCGATTCAACGAGTCTTTAGTTGATACGAGTATGAGCAGTAAATGTACCACAAACACAGCAGTTTACACCTTAAACCTTGAGTCATAGTCCGTATCTGATTCGAGGATTGGAAATGTGGGCCTTTTATTTTGTTTGGGCACAGTTTACTGTTATATTTGTCATCTTGTTGTGAAAGTTAATGGAAAGAACATAGATTGTTCACTTGGTAAAACCTTCTGTTCATTGCGGTGAGTCATTCGCCCCCTGAATTTAGGATCATGTTGTCTGCATGGCCTGCAAGTCAGGCTGGAGGCCTTAATGCTGATAACGTTGTAGGTAGAGAACAAGCAACCATGAGAGCTCACATTTAGGATCATGTTGTCTGCATGGCCTGCAAGTCATCTCTCGTCTAACGCCAATTTGTCATGGAAGTTAATGCACATGGCCAACCTTTATATAGATATTAGACAAGTATTATGTGGTCCAATGAGTCCAATCTCATTGAAACTTCAATTTGTTTGTTGGAGATGCATCAGTCAAAGTCTGGCACAATCTATGCTTTGGCTTGGGTGATCACACTTGGAATTATGTTTTGACCTGATAGAAAGATCCATGATGATTTTTCTAGTTCCTTTTGGGAAGAACTCATGGAAACATCCATGGGGATGAACTAAAGGTAGAACTAGAGAGCAGAGAGAATATTTTAGCTTATTTTATTCTTGTTTGGAAGGCTGTGGGACAGAGAAAGTCTTTAATTCAAGACATATTGAAAAAACTAAACCACAAAGCCTGGTTTTCACAGCTGGTATCTTCTGTTGAATGATTTGATATTGAAATCTATCTGTAGGAATCGCTTTCACTTCATTGACATCCATAAGTGGACGGACACTATTGCTTCTGGTGACGGTTCTCAATTTCCTTTGAGCTATTTGGCTGCATCCTGAATGTGCTAATTTCTTTTCATAAATGATTAGCCCGTTGAAGATGCATAGAGATAACGGCTATACACATGCTCTTTCCTAATTTTTACTTTCTCTTTCCCCATTTCTCACCTTGGTTATCGTCGTTGTGTTTGCATTTTTATATCCTTTGGTTTCTCAGGTTATGTACTTATATTTGGCGTTGCTTGCTTATTGTTTTCATGTTTATATTGTATCAATGACTCTCAGCTTGTTTTGGCTTCTTGCAGGCTTATGGGATTCTGGAAAAATATCTATGTTATTTTGTTCCTCTCGTCAAACTAAAGAGATGATTTTCATGTTAGCATGGATATTTGTCTAGTCTGCTTACTTAATGAAGTGCTGTGTTTGACATGAATAAGGGTACTTCACACAACCATTTTTTTTTCCTCCTTTTGTTTGTCCAATAATGTATTTGTCTAAAATCCAAATGCAACTGCTGTTGTCATGGATGACATTATCGCTCGTTTTTTTAACTTTTAAGATTTCTTCTTGCAATAATTTTGCGATTCTTGTCTGTCATTGTGATTGTCTTTCCCCAACTTCAACCATATGAAGACCGAGGTTTAACCATTTAGGATTTAGAACGAATATTAGCAAGCTTCTCTGATCTATATTATTGTTCTAGCCTAGAAGGGATGACTCTCGCTGTTTATCATTGTCAGTGTAAGCATACTCTGAGGAGAGTTTCATTTATACAACCAAACTTATCTCAAGTTCTCAACTTTAATCCCAAAGTCAAATGCTCTTCTAATGGAGTTTCGTTCGGAGACTAAATGCTGTAAGGCTGGTATTTGGAGTTAAATGCCTTAAACCTACATTATAGGTTTGCCTGGACTCCAAACGAACTACGTGAATCTCGCTTCTCATCGCTCTTTCCTATATAGTCTTTAGTTGTTTCTAACTTGTTTTGTATATTGCCATCGTTTAAGAGATGAAACTGCAATTGACATCGCAGGCAATTGAGGTTCCAGCAATTTGGCCTAAATGAAATTTTTTTAGTTAAGCAAGTTTTGACGACAGTCACTACAAGAAAAATGAGCACTGTACACAATAAATTATCTGTTCCCTTTGAGGCCAAAAAGCACCAACAATTGTGCTTATAGACCAATAGCAACAATGCAGCTACTATGTTTACGTCTGTGCCCTCTATGGGCGTCACCATTTGTCAAAGGGCACAATATGGTCTTTGCTGACCAAAAGGCTCAGCACAAATAAGGGTTTTCTGTGCCTCTTTTCTGACACCCATGTCAGATGACTTTTTCGTTAGCACAAGTTTGTTATTGTGCCCAATAGGATAAATATATAAAAAAATATATATTCAAATACTAATACCATCAATAAGAAATTATTCATACATATAATGAAAATAATTCGTAATACATTTTTTATTCCATGAAAAACTATTAGCTAAATCTAAGAACCTAACAAATACCATTACTCTCGAGTTCCTCGCATGCCAGACAACCCTCAACCACCGCAAACAACCTTCAGCCCCTGCTCCAGCCTGTGAAAATGAACATGAGTGAGAAATCTATCGAGCAGTAAAAGCAGCGATGCTGATGCATTGCTACTTTCTTTTCAAAGACTATGTAGCAAAGTTTCGACAGAAACGCCAACCAAAATACATAAATATTTTTCAATCATTGCCTAAATATACATACCATAAACTTTAACGATTTCTTATGTAAGAGAGTAGCTAAATAGCAAGTTGTTACACTAGTCCTATAATTATAATAGTAGAAAGATATACTCTTCGCAGCATAATGCAACAACCAGCCAAATTGAAGAAAAGAGCAAAGAATAAGTAAAAAAACAAATAACCAGGCAAGCACAAGCTAATAAATAAGTTTTTTGAAATCTAACCTGCTTATAATCAAGTAGCTTTCAGCTTTGATAATGTCTTTCGTGCTTCCACTCGGTAGGGAACTATACAACAATATGAAAAATCATTATAATTTATCGATTTATTATAAGTCCGAAGAGAGGAAAGGTAACTTATCAATTCTAATACACAAAAAATCATGTAGTTACTCTCCAATGGAATAACCAGACAAAAGGAATCACCAACGGGAAATAATAATGCACTTAGTGTAGCATATACAAAAAGAACAAACTTTTATAATCCAATACAACAGAGGAGAAAACATATACCCTTAAAAGAATAAAATTTACCGAAAGGCGAAAACCTAACCTGTTCTGGGATGGAAAAATCTGAATCTCAACGTAGTCCCAAGGTGCACTGGCATCAATTTCCCCTCCATTTTCAATGTGCTTAAAACTAAACCCAAGCAGAGCAACCTGTATGGGAAAAGAGGGAAACAAAGTTTAGGTAAAAAAAATTCAGCATTTGAAAATGCAGCTTTACAAAAATTCAGCACTTAAACAAACTAAAAGCCTGCGAATTCAGTGTAGTAGATACACATACATACATA
This sequence comes from Pyrus x bretschneideri, assembly GCF_019419815.1. Classification (NCBI taxonomy): domain Eukaryota; kingdom Viridiplantae; phylum Streptophyta; class Magnoliopsida; order Rosales; family Rosaceae; genus Pyrus; species Pyrus x bretschneideri. The sequence goes on along the minus strand of NW_025999579.1, from coordinate 2,268,790 downwards.
CATACGTACATATACATATAAATTCAAAGATAAAGAAAAACCAAACAATTTACAAGAGCAAAGAAAATGAAGGGATAAAGAATGAAAGACATACCTCTATCGTCTGTGGGAGGACTCATATTTGCTTTAGGGGCCTTTCCACCACCTGCTTAAAGATGATTCTTATTTAACAACTCCACCGTCCAAAACAACCAACAATGGAAGCAAAAGATTAATAGGGGAAACTACAAGTACTCCTCATAAAAAATACATTTACAAGCAAGATAAAAAACAAACAAAACTTCTAAGATTTTCCATAAAGCAGTTTACACAACCAACAAAAGGGGAAACTACCACATATTTCCAGTGATGTTCAAGGACCAAAAAACTTTCAAACATTAAAAACTTAAAAATGCATTACTAGGTTGTTCAGTCCCATAAGACTTTGCACAAGGTTACATGGCTAGTTGCTCAAGGATCAGATTCGTTATAGATAAATATTATCATCTTCATTTTGATTCCAGTATTCAAGCAGAGACTAGAGAAGTTTCCTATCCTTTTAAGTTATGTAACAGACTAAAGAAATTGACCAACTGGAATTACCGCTATTGAGAGCGACCATGGCAAAAACCTGTTGAAACCGACTAACATAACCCTTCGCTTGATGTTAGTGAATAAAAGACCCACTCGGCTAACAGACTACAATATTCATTACATACACATTCATTATGTAGTCAAATAGATACACATTCATTATATAGTCATTAAAACAAATATAGTCGAATTCAAAACCATTCCCACAATCAGTCGAAAAAGACACCAAAAAACGGAGTTAATTAAAATCAATACCTAGAAGTTCCAAATCTGCCATGAAGTAAGGCTACCTCAGCATCTTTCAGAACCTGCAAATTCAAAATGTCTTAATCAAGTATATAAGAAGAAAAATCAGGTAAGCAAATACAATAGCTCTGAAGGTTAATATCATAATCCCCTGTTTGTTGTAGAAGCCCTTTGCAAGGTTTGTGCTTTCTTGTGCTTCTTTGGATAAGGACGTATGGAAGTTCTTGTCGGGGAAATTTTAGATGGAAGCTAGTTGGAAATTAACAGCATCATATCAAGCAATTTGACGAGAGCATACAAAAGCTAGTTGGAAATAAAATTAACTATAAAGGGAAGATTGGGAGAAAAATTGGAAGAGACTTGAACAAATAAACCATTTGCCACTTCCAGTACCAGAGCAATTTGACAACATATCAAAGTAAAACCAGTGCCAGTTCATTTGCTTTCTAAGAAACCTCCTTCTCTTTCTAGATTGTAAGTTCATTAATACATTATACATACTACTACCAGTACCAATTCATACTTTATTTCCTAAACTAAATTACTCTACCAGTTCACCTTCCTTAAAGAATCATTGCCTACTGTACAAATACGAAAACCCACTCGTTGTACAATCAACCTAAATTGTACAAATGCGTTCATAGTGACAAGTCACAAATATGAACAATCAACCTGAATTGTACAATCAACGAGAAATATGAACAAATTTGAGCAAAATGGAATAACAGCCTTCCAATTAATTATTGTGCCATGAAAAAGCTGAATAACAGCTTTCCAAAGCCAAATATACCATTAGCTAATACATTAATTAGTACATATACAACTCAATATTTGTTAATTCATAAAAACAGCCAATCACCTTCCAGTATAAACCTATTCGAAGTGACAGCAGGTCACTTCCCATTCGAAGCAAAAATGGGTATGTTTGAATCTGAACCAGATCAAATCCCCTTTTGATTACCCAAAAGAGAAAAACGCTCAGTTCCCTTGTGTTTCAAACAAACCCTAACCCTAAAATTAATTACAAATTATTAACTAAATTAACCAATACAAGTTCTAAATTGTTACCATTTTACCTGGAACGAAGTGGAAAGGAAAGAATCCCATTATACAGGTATTGAACTAAAGGGGAACTCGGGATGAGATGAGAGTTGAGGTCGACTGATTTGTAGATTCTGTGTGAAAGAGATGGATTTGCAGAGTCTGTGAGAATTTGTGAACTCAACTGAAGACTTGAGTTGAGACCCACCGATTCTCAGTGTGTGTGAAATTTGAAGGGGAAGGATTTGCAAATTCTGTTTCTGCGTGAGATGTGAACTCCAACTTGAGAATTGAGATGAGAGGCGAGAGAGACACAGAGAGGGAAATAGAAAAATTTGGCGAAAATAGATAGATAGAGAGAGAAAGAGAGAGAGAGAGAGAGAGAGAGCCTAGGGTTGAAGAGAGGCTCGGTTCGATTGGGAAGGGGAGAGCCAGAGAGAGAGGAGAGGCGGAGGAATTGAAAGGGGAAACACAGAGAGGCGTGAAGATTGAGGAAAATGGTTTCTTATTTTGTTTAAAACATTATTTTAAACAAAGGGCACAAAAAATCTACTTTTACTTTAAATATATTAAATTATAGGACACAATTATATTTATGGTGTCATTGCAAATTAATAAAAAATTTCCATTGCTAACATTAACGGCACAAAAGTCATGGCTCTGTGCCCAGTAATGTGTTTGTGTCCACTTTTCTTAACATTGCGCACAAGTCATGGTGCCCATTACCAAATGAGCACTGTTCCACCTTATTGGTGTTTAAACAAACACAAACACCTCATTGGTGTCCCTAATTTTGTGCCCAAAGGCCATTTTTCTTGTAGTGAGTGAGCCGGGATCTAGCAGAATGTCCCTGACTGGATCAAGGGGATGGACTTTTTATGCACCCATTGTTGTTGCCCCCCACCCACCCCCAAGGCCTTGTCGAAATCTTAATATGCATTGTTGTTTGGGATTATCCCATATTAGCTCCAGGCCCTCCCGGAGTTGGGAAAAGCCCTATTGCCACTAGCCTTTTGGCTGTACAGAGATGAGGTTTTTCTAATATACAGTATACACCAGGATTTTTGGCTTGGTCATTGAACTCTTGGCCACACATCCAATATCCATTGCCCGGTGCATGGCATCTGTCATTCCATTGCCTGGTACGTGTCATGCATTGGCGCACAATCTGATATTCACAGAACACATGATTTTCAACCATTTCAGGTCTCCTTGATTACTAGTTTGCTAAACTTTAATGCCGATTATCATTGATTAAATTTAAGAATTCTACGTGACTGCCAAAGTTGGGCGACTTTTTGGTAATTAGTGGATTAAATCTTCCGGGGCCACCCTAGCTACCTACTTAGCACGCAGTTAATCCTAGTTTCTAACTGTTACTTAGTAGTTGATCTTAGTTTCTAACAGCTACTTAGTAGTTAATCTTAGTTTCTAACTTCTAAGTGGTACCAGAATAGCCATGTAAAAAACACCCTACACTACTGTTCCTTGCGGCCGCATAAATTTCGAGCTGTTACAACTCTATCAAGTTTTGGTGCTTGCCTAGATTTCGTTAACCTACTTTTGGTGGGCTAGTTAAATCTTGTATTTTCTTTTTACGCAAACTCCGACCTCAAATGCATAGGGTTAATGTTCTAAATTCAATGAGTTACAAGTCTCTTGTATAAAGTCTCGTAACTAACTAGACATCCTAATGAATTGTGTTAAATAGTCATAGAAATATATGTTAAATCCCTAATTATCCCATTTGCCGCTCATTATGCTCGTTGCCACCAATCTTGTTTGTCACCATCTAACATGTCTTATTTACGTAGTTGACTATTTAGAGCATCTTCAAATGAGATGTCTTAAGTGAAATGTCATGCAATCAAATTTGAAGGTAGGAAGAAGTTCCAATATGTCAATCCTACGTGGATCGACATAACAATTTTTTGTTGCCATTTCTGACATATGAGAAAATGGGATGTCAATTAATTTTCTAATTGTTTTGTTGTGTAGGTCTCATTAACGCACTAATTGTAAACCAAGAAAATTTGTTTTAGTTGATTTCTTTTTAAAATGGGTCCTACAAATATTATTACAACAACAAAAAAAACATATGAATCAGGAGAAAATTTTAAGGGTTCCCAATACTTGTGCTAGATGGTGTTCCTCGTCTGTGAGAATTTAACATCTAAATTTATTTAATTAAAAAGAAAGAAAAGAATATCTAAGTGTCAGAGTCCCAATGGTGGGAACACCACTTGGCATAAGTGCCGAGAACTCCTAAAAAGAATTTCATGAATTAGAGGAGAAGAAAATTCGACATTGTCATCAGCCATTAAATTAAAATTTAACATTTATCTTTTGACATGTCCATAGAAGATCCTCTTATTTTTCCTAAGCATTGTTAATTTATTATTATAACCGCATATATACATATATGTATATCCTAATTGACCTTGTTTGTTACTTCACTTTCACCTTGAGGGATGTTTCATGTTGGGCAGACAGTGATGGTAGATCTGTTGGAAAAGCATTAGGCACGAGTATAAGAGAAAAAGAAAGCTGCGTACAAAGTCAATGTAGTATGAATCAAGCTAAAAGAAGAGTATATAGTATACGATGATCACTGTTTATATAGTTGTCACTTACTGCAAAAGGTCGTCTTCTTTTTTTTCGTAAATACTGCAAAAGGTCTAAGGAACTATACTTTTAACTTCACTGAGACATCCAGTTCTCTTTGGGTCTGAGATGACAGAAGGGAGGAGATAAAATCATGGCATCGATGCACACCCTCAATAACCTGTGCCTGTAATCTAGTTTTAATGATCAAGTTTTCATAATTTTTATACTAGTGATATAAGGCAAGAAGAAATTTAACATAGGACATCAGTGCTGGATATATAAATATTTTTTACGGAAATATTGCATCTACCTATCAGGCTGTTACTGTTTAAAGCCAATGACATAGCACTATTGCATTGAATATAAATGAATAAGGACTTGTTGCTTAAGTGGTATTCTACTTTTAATTGTAATAGTGGTAGATTAGATCATTTTCCTATTTTTTATCAGTTGAACTAAAAAGACTCTCTTCGCCAGATCACGTTGAAGTTGATATCCAGTAAATACCCTAGAAAATTACCCTTAATCACTAAAATCTCACATGAATTATCATATCATATCCAAATATAGTCATAAACTTTTTGAATATCTTAGTGGATCAGGTTTTGGTTTCCATCATGAGTACCAAGTTCGAAACTCCTCCCTTCCTTAATTATTGTAATAATTTCAAACTCTTCCCAAAAACTAAGAAAATTACCCTTAATCCTTCTTTTCCACTCTCTCTCACCACTTGGGCTAACTGCTAATCAAGTACGCAAGTCCACGGTCATAGCGGAAGAAAAACTTTAGCAAATATTGCATTCAATATAAATTGATTTGTAAATGATTTCTATCCTAGTTCGGCCTCGATGGACTTTACCAATTGTAATAGGTTCATTACATATCAATCACGTACGTAGGAGAAGCGTAATTGGACACCAAATTAAATTTTGTCAATTAGAATACCGTCCATTAATTTTTGTTTCCTCTTCTCTTGATTAATTAGGAGCTAATGTTATAAATCTTACACGAATTAAGGGTAAGTTTTAAATTATAACTAACGCAGAAGGAGCATTACGAGAGAGAGAGAGAGAGAGAGAGAGAGAGAGAGAGAGAGAGAGAGAGAGAGAGAGCGGGGAGGGGATGGGGCCGCGGACGGGGAGAGTTCAGAGGGGGAAATGCAGTTTACTTTCTGTTGCAAGCTGAGAGATAGCAGGTTTGTATTATTCACAGAGACATGCAGAGGCAGAGAGAAAAAGAGAGAGCACGCATTTATTTTTGTTTTGGAGCCATCGTTCGCAAGCACCTTCTTTTTTATCCCTAGGGTTTTGGCCCCGTCACTTTCAGGCGTCAGAACGAAAGAACCAAGAAAAAAGAAGAAGAAAGAGAAGACAAAAGATGCTCGCGAATTAAGATCAAATATATCCCTTATATTTCACACTATACTTTTATATTCACACATTTATTTTTATTTTTTATATATCTTTTTAATTTTCAGTCAGATTAAATAAATTAAAAAAGATTAATGATAAAAAATTAACAAGAGTGTGTGGATAGCAAAAATAAGTGTGTACATAGAACTATCCTTAAGATAATATTGGAAAGGAGGACAATGAGAGGAATATACTTTCTCATTAACATGAAATATAATTTCACTGTACCATCAAAATGATAAAGACCACTGTGGTAAAAAGTGATGTGTCTGTCAACTTATTTGATTCATATGAATGACTAATCTAAAAAAGAAGGGACAATTATGGTAAGATGTGATGAGCTATTAGCTTGTTTTGATTCATATGAATGATTAAACTGTCTACAAATCAAATGAGTTTCTTCAAATGACAATAAAAATAATAGTATTACCGATTATGATGTTTGAACAATAAAATGATGTGGATTAGTAAAGAAGCATTATCTTTTTCTTTATTATTATTATTATTATTATTATTATAAATACTATTAATTCTCTCATATCCTACTTGGTTTTCTATCCAAATCTCCCCTCTCCTCCCAACACACAAGCATGTAATATATATATAGAGTACGCATTAGACAATTAGAAATTTGGATGGATAAATATGGACTTCTCTCTCCCTCTCTCTCACACACACATGCTAATGTTGTCATGATGATCGATAACTGAGATCATGTTGGTGATGGCCACACGTATTTTTACCTTGTATGATTAAGCATCAATCATAACGGTTAACTTAATTAAGCATGTAAATTATGTCGCATAACATTATATGGAGCGATAGATAAAATAATAATTTCAATCATTTGCGAGTGGTACATCATGTATGTTCAGGTAAATTACTAGTTTGTGTTCGGTTCTTCAATAATACCATATCAACTTTTCTCTATAGAAAATGGTATAATTAATAATTTGTTTCATCTTTTATAATCGAAATAATTCGCTATATCGTAATATTCGGTTTAGTTGTCATTTTCATTTGAGTGATGACCATTACTAGAATTGATAGGCCATTAAGATATCTGTTCTTTCATATATATATATATATAAGCATCTATTATGATTGAATATGAAATATACACATACAAATATACGTATAATTACCTTTATATTTCATTATTTTGATCAAATGGTTAATAACATTTACTTCTACCCTTAAAAGTAGAGGATATTCAAGGCTAGCTAACACGTGGATAACACAAATTGGGTAAACATAAAGCACGTGGGGCTTGGACTTCAGATATGAGACAACCTGGTTTGATACCATGAAGAAAGTTGAGGTTCCACTATCAAAACAATTGACGATATGGAGAGTAGCTCAATTATTTACAAACACATGCAATATCTATTCTTTATCCGATGTGAGATTGATACTCTTAACATACCTATCCTCGGATATCTCGCTTGTATAATAAAAAATAAAAAATAAAACATAGGGTGAAATTCTCATTACTCCTTCAGTTCTTCTGTAATGGATTTAGGTTCTACATACTATTGTTAACAAAACCCAAAAAAGAGGAGAAGCAGTTGGGTTCTCATCAAGTATCCCTGACTTTGACCATTCCTTTTGGCTACTCTGCTCAGACCTGCAGCTGCCTGCATACTATATACATATATATATATATGTATGTATGTATGTATGTATGTATGTATGTATGTATGTATGTATATCTAAACAAATTAAAATGGCAGCAGCAGGCCGGGGTTCTCTCTGGCTTTAAAATGGGAGAGACAAACACTTCAAACTAAAAGTGTGGAAATAATTTTCACCCAAAAAGTGATGAGGAAATTTATGGGTTCCTGAACAAAGTAAAACTGCTGTCTAGTTGGGGAAGCAATGTCTATACTATATTTAACTCACTATTGATGAAAAATCTGTAACATCAAGAGAAAATCGCCTTCTCGTGAAGGCGACCACTGTGTATGATAACTTCTCTGGTCTCTGTATATGATGAACTCTTAAGTAATCTTTCTTTACCTTTTGATTTAATGCATCCATTATTTTCAATAAAATAACTTAATCATTCAACTACAAACCCTAAAATTGGTAACATCCCTACATAAGTGCTGCCACAGAATTGGGTTGATGCCAACAATATAAATATAAGGGTATGTTAAATATTGCTTAAAAATTAGTTAAAATGGAATAATGATCAAATTGGTACTTATTATTATGCAGAAGTAAAATTAGTTGTCTTGGCCAAATGTCAGTGTGTCGGCCGGTTTATTTTCTTGTCTCGAATATCTGTGAAAAAATAAAGAAAAAAAAAATATAGGACTTCAGCTTTTGAACTGCAACGTACTAATACAGTAGTCATCTATATTAACGTACGTTCTCAATTATTTTGTTGAAAGATTCCACTACTTTTCTTGATTATTGAGGTGCCCTTATGCACACATGAATATATATATATATATATATATATATATATGAAGAACTCTCTCTCTCTCTCTCTCTCTCTCTCTCTCTATATATATATATATATATCTATATATCTATCAAACTCCTAAAGATGCGAAGAGTAAATATATATGTATGTATAGTATTTCGTTCATGTAAGTTATATTAGCAAAAACTAGTGCAACTTGGGGTTGTGAAAATCTCACTGCATTCTGTACATATGCAGTGGTCCTCTCTCTATGCATTCGGTGGATGCCTTAAAGAACCTGCTTTGGTCCCTCCTCTACTCTTTTCTAAAAGGTCTTACCCTTCTATCCATATATCCTCTCCAAACTGTACATATACATATATGTGCAGCTGATATACATATATGTATGTGTTTATATACATACATACATACAGACACGCACGCACACACACACACACATATATATTCATCCCAACTGGTATACAGACGATATCCTGCACACCACTACTTTAGGAGCTGCATGACTGAAATTACTGTTATGTACATATATATAGGAAACCCTAGTCTCTTTACTGATTATTCGTATCGACTTACTATTTATAAATATGCATGCATGCCCTTACTAATCTTAAATTTTGCTCCACACAAAATGAAGAAGAAACTAAAACTGTTGGTAATAATGAACAATGGGTATTACAAATATATATTTTGGTGAAGGAAATGTTAGCAAGTTGGCAAATTTGGTTTATTATTTGTAACTTGTAGTAGAATAAGTATTAAGATTGCTTTCTTTGTTGCTAGGGTTTAATATTGTCTTCTTGTTTGTTTCATGGTTAAAGTTTTTATAAATTCACATCTTGTAACTTTGTAAGAATTAAGTTTAGTGTGATGTAATTTTTTGGTTACTGTGTTCACCTTCACAATTTTGTAGTGTTCTTTATTTTTTGTTTGTGGAATAAAATTCAGAGTTTACAATTCGTTTTTTTCTTTTATCATCCATTGATTTGTTAACATTCTTTTTGTAATATTTGATATGTTTTATATATAACTAATTAAATTACTTAATAATACTTAGTTGGAGGCGGATCCGTGTCACCACTTTTTTTACAGAATTTTTGACATACGTTCTTGTGGGGTCTACGTAATCTATCTTTAGAACATCAATCATCCTTGCAAAAAATTAGACAAATCCAATATTATTAGGACATTCATTCTTAGTGAAGAAAAAAAAAACAAATACAGTTCTACAAAGAAACTCTAAAACCTTAATCCAACAATCATATGGTTTTAGATTAAGGTGATTATCGTAGATATGATATTTGAGGGAAGATTTAAAAGATAAATGGTTTAGATCGTTGAAAAACATTACGAAGTGCGCCCCACTAAAACGTGTCTCAAAAGTTATGTAAATAAAATGATCCACGTATGGATCTGTCATCATATATATTCACATGAATATATATATCTATATATATATGTATGTATGTATATGTTTGGCTTTTTAGCCAAAATGGTCTATGAGATTTGCATAACACATCACTTTGATCCTTGAGATTGAAAATCAATAGAAATAGTCCCTGAGATTGTCCACCATCCATTATTTTGGTCCTTTTGTTAAAAACTCCGTTAAGTGTCCCGGAGCTCTTAGCCGAAAGTTTGGGCAATTTTCAAAGCTTCGTAACTCAATCGTTTCTTAACCAAATTCGACCCATAATATATCAAAATGAAGATAGGAAAATGTAGAATAAGATTATACCTAGTTGGAAGCCCAATAGTTGTTGGAGATGACCGGAAAATAGCCTGAAAGGTGACTGGTCTGCGGGAAAATTGGAAAACTTGCCGGAAACTAGGTAAACTTTAAACGTTCATAACTTCTTCAATACTCAACGAAATCAAGTGATTCAAAACAAAAATCATACTTTTTGACGAGCAGAATTGAATGGTACCTTTCTTGACGCTAACTCGCTGTGGTTTGGCCAGAAAATGGCTCGAAAGTGGCTAACTCGACGACCAAGACAGCCACTTTCGAGCCTTTTTACGGCTAAACTACGGTGATTTAACCTTCGAGAAAGGTACTATTCTCTTTGTCTCATCGAGAAGAATGATTTTCGTTTTTGAATCACTCGATTTCGTTGAGTATCGAAAAAGTTATGAACGTTTAAAGTTTACCCTGTTTTCGGCGAATTTTCCAATTTTTTCGCGGACCAGTCACCTTTCAGGATATTTTTCGGTCATCTCTGGCAACCATTGGGCTTCCAAATAGGTATAATCTTGTTCTACACTTTTCTATCTTCATTTTGATATATTATGGGTCAAATTTTGTTAATAAACGATTAAGTTACGAAGCTTTGAAAATTGCTCAAACTTCCAGCCAAGAGCTCTAAGACACTTAACAGAGTTTTTAATATAATGACCAAAATAATGGATGGTGGACAATCTTAAGGACCATTTTTATTGATTTTCAATATCATGACCAAAGTGATGTATTATACAAATCTCAAGGACCATTTTAGATAAAAAGCCTATATGATTTGAACTTTTGGTGAATACTGCACTACAAATTCACATGTAGGGAAAAAGATCGAATAAACATTCTCTCAAACATTAATTAGGGTTTTATGTATAGTTCTGTGCTTTCTTGATTAAACAGGAGTTTCTTCTTCAACTCCTGCTACGTGGAATACACCAATAAAGCTACTTGCAGTTGCCGATAAGGGTGGGAGGGTGGTCCCCCTTCAAAATAATCCAATATCTATACCTAGAGAGCCTATTAATAATCCAATATCTATACCTAGAGAGCCTATTGCATAATTATACACGGTAAACTAAGACCAAACTTGTTCATTAATTAAGCAGTGATTGTTCAGTCTGTGGTATGAACAAATTGATGAAATTTTTACTGTTGTTTGACAGATTGACAAGTTATAGCGGCATTGGAAATATAAGTCATGTAATGTGTAATTTTATGTGTTATAATAAGAGGGAACAATAAAGTTGATATGTCTTATTTTTAGGACATTAGTAAAAACAAATTCATGTGTTTTTTTTTTTTTTTTTTGTGAGTATAACAATATATTTTACACTCAAGGATATGAAGTTTGACTAAGTTACACAATGAAAACTTAATTTAGTATCGAATTTATTATTTACAAGATTCGAACCGAATATCTATCACTTACAAGTGAACAAGAATATCTCCAAAATGTAGTATTGAGCAGCACAAATTCACATGTTATATTATATAATTAAGTAAAATAATGATAACGCTACGTTATTATGTTTCAAATACATAAAAAATAGCTCTAAACTAACGTATCAGCGTACTCGTATACCACGTGGCCATAAATGGTGCCATTACCTTTTCCTTTTTCATTCCCATGCAAGCGGTAAATTCTAGTTAGCATATTTTCTTTACCAAATTGTGAATTATTATTTTTAAAAGTTTATATTCTCTCTCTCTCTCTCTCTCTCTCTCTCTCTCACTGAAACTAAGAGCCTTTAAGATGTTGAATTTGACAGGCAAATGAGGTACACAGCTTAGTAAGAAATTCAAGAGAGCATCATATATACTTTAGCAAGAGGTTCAAATTGCACTGTTGCGTCCTGTTGCTCTCTCCTACTTCTTCTGCTTCTTGCTCATAAGTTTTGGACATCCAAGAACAAACTCTGATCTCAGCTTCTACAACCTCAATTTTCAGTCTGATGTGAGTACAGTTCATCTTATAATCCTAATTATATCTTCAAATTGGTTTGCTAAGAGATGAAGGTAATTTAGGGTTTCTGGTAGTTTGAATTTGTATGGCTTTTGTTACAAAATCAAAGGAAGAGAATAGAAGAAAAAACCTTATTTCAATTAAACTCTTATTTTCTGCTAGCTTTTCCTCAACATGCATGTTAACATCTTGAATTTAGTTTCCAAATTAAATGTTCAATTTTAAACGATTCAGATTTCAGTTCTTCAACTTATTTCAAGATTAAAATGGTCCAATTCATTAATCACACACACACACACATATATATATATATATATATATATCTTTAAGTAGTTTGTGACCATTCATTTTAATGCAATATTTATCAATATCTGCTCAACTTCTCAGCAGAATTTTCAGATTTGCATATGGAGGATCTCCATAATAATTAGAGGAGAATGTATATAAAATTGAAAAGAAATACTACTATCAGAATCTTTGATGAGAAATGTTTTCTTTCTCATCTATCAATCTCGAACCGATCAGTGATCAATTTAATTAGTTCATGAAGCAATTTTCCATAAGATATAAACTTATATGGAGTCCAAAAGAAATTAAGAATAATCTCACGAAAATGGAAGAAGGCTCATATGGTATGTAACAGTTTATTTTTCCTCTTAATTTGTGTTCTTCTTTCTCTTTCAGTTGAATCTTTGGAGCTGAACGATCGCAGTATTTCTTTCCATATCCACAAAAAAGGAGCGATTGAAAGAATGGCGAGTTTACTATAATCAGAAATATTACAATGATAACAAATTCAAGGGACAAGGGTTTCCAAGCGAAGCAAGAGGGCCACAACAACAATGATGGGAACAACAATAGCAGTTTTAATAAGGCATCATCATCAAGTACTACTACTTCAAGGCAATGGTCTGTATTTAGAAATCCGAGGATCGTTCGAGTTTCACGTGCTTTCGGTGGGAAAGATAGGCACAGCAAGGTTTCCACAGTGAGGGGATTGAGGGACAGGAGAATTAGGCTTTCAGTACCAACGGCCATTCAATTGTATGATCTTCAAGATAGGCTTCGTGTTAGCCAACCTAGCAAGGTAATAGACTGGCTGCTTGGTGTTACGGAACAAGATATCGATAAGCTCCCTCCACTTCAAGTTCCTCATGGATTTGGTCATCAATTTCATCAGCCAATGCTATATCCTCATCAAGCGAGTAATTCTCTTATTGCTCCTTTCTTTGATGTAAATTCTACATTTATGGAGGCAGACCAAGTAGATGAACAAGTTCGTGATCAAGCGAAAGGCAAGTCGATCAAGACAAACGATGAACAAGATGATCGAAATCGTCATGACCACGAAGGAAATGTTAGTGGACAACTCCTAGCTCAAAAGCTATTTCCCATAGGCAATCATCCTTCTTCCATACCTGGCTTGCTAAACAATGCAATGGCATTCAACTACTATCACAACTATTTGGAGCCTTCAACGCTATCTCTAGCGCAGTTTGGCAGCCATGGATTTCCACAAGGTCCACAAACAGATCAGCATCGTAGTCATATGATGAGTACTAATGCCTTATCATTTTCAACTCCAATGGCATCTGGTTCTCAATTATGCTTCTGTCCACCTACAGCAACACCAACGCTATTCGGTTCATATCCTCCATATATGACCAATCCAATAGTGGAGGGTACTAGTACTGCTACTGATCAGCCTAGACAAGCCAGCCATTTCCAATTTTTGAGCTCATCAAGTAATTCACAAAATTTCCTAGCTAATAATGCTCTCATGCCTTCTCTTCATTCAATTGGCTCATCCTTGAAATCCTTTCCGTCATTGGTTGATCCCAAGCAGCAGCTCCATTTGGATTCACAAAATAACCATGCAAGCCAACCAAACAAGGACGTTCCATAACTTATTAGCCTTATTGCAAGTAAGATCGTATACCTTAGTTGTTGGTGTCGTGGTCTTGCAACATTGATCTCTATACATCGTGCATATTGATTTGCGCAACAGACGGGGGATGGAAACTGATGAACCGTGAAATGTATTTGGGTTGACTCGAGGAGCTAAGAGTTGATTCTTCAGCAAAAGATATATAGCTACAAGAATTGCTAGTGAAAAACTATGTAAGTATGACAATGTTATATCTAGACATTTGCAAACTAGTGATCCATTTGAGTTCTTATAATCTTTTTTTTTTTTTTTGTTGATGAAAGACCTGGATTCTATACATTAGACCATCACCAAATAATAGTTGGTAGTGTGATGACAGTGCTTGTGGTAAGTTTGTATATTACCATGTCGTAATACCTCACTACGTACTCCATATAATCCAGAATATTTAAGATGTAGTTTCTCTCAGAGGATACATATTTAGTCTTGTTAATTACTGATAATTGGAAGAAAAATTGATAGAAAATCAGCCGATTCAGACGTCTAATTAAGTAACTACTTATAGAGCAACAAGGAGTAGAGAAAAGTAATATATACTCTCCATGTGTTGTTTAGTATGTAATGCCAAAATTTTGACACTATTAGTTGATATATAGTGTGTTTTTTTAAGAGAAAGTTTAGGGGTAGGAGGCTGTCCCATTCTAGAATCAGGACATATGATCATAAGCCTCTTTGAGAACTTACGGAGAGGGTCTTAGCTTATTTTATAATTTTTAAAGATCGCTCACCAAAAATGATTTTTAGCAAAGGCATTCGAACTTATACCTTAATCTAACACAGAAAACGATCCTTGTAAACTTAATCAACCTTCGTTCGCAATATATAATGTGTTTAGTGCATGCATGTTTTTAATTTAGTCATATCCTATCTGATAGTGTTTGACTATGAACTCTTTTCAAAGGAGAGGATTCATATTATAAAATGTGGCCATTATCAACCACGTTTTAGGATTCATAGATTAAGTATAAAGACTCGAGAGAGAAAGAAAACTTAAAATCACGTTGATGTGTATTTTGGCTTGATATTAGCTAGGATTATGAACTGTGTGATATGCACATCTCTTCAAAAGCCAATATTAATAAGAAATAAAATAAAATTTTAAATTTTGATAGACGTGCTCTACATAACCAACTGCCCTACCCCTTGTACAGTAGTACGTACATCACATGCTCGTTAAGATCATGTGGGTGTGTGCTTGTAACTTTTGAACTGTTTTCTTTTAAAATCTTCTTCCTGTTTCACCAGCCGGTTTTGGGGCCCAGAAGTTAATTAACACATATATAAGTAATCTAGGAGATCTATATACACAAATATATGCTGTGGTGTTTATATATGTGGTGTGCAATCTGCAATAGTATGTATAATGAACAGCACGTAGTCCTGGGGCCAAAATTGTGATCACCTCTTGATTTCTGCTGCTAGAACTGTAGCTCAAGCCTCGTGATGACCAATCGTACTTCCAATAATATTGCACGATTCTAATTACTAATCCTGACACATATACTTAATACGTAGGAACACATTATAAATGTATATACTGTATCCGTATAACCAGAAATTAACATGCACCACTGTTTGCCTCTATGCATATGGGTGCATGTTTAATTCTATATAAAGCACTCAATAATATATATTAATGCTTCCAAAAACGAAGAAAAGGTAACGAGTGGAAAGTGGCATATAATTCGTTTGAAAATGTTTTTAAAATAGTCTAAAGCGCTTATGGTGAAAATATTTTTGAAATTAATACTTAGTAAAAATGTAAGTAAATTCATAAAAATCACTTTACGTGCTTTTAGAATCTAAATTTTTTTTGCTAAAAGCACTTTCAGTTACTTTAAAAGCACTTCCAAACGAACTTAATTATAATCGGAGGAGAGAAACTTTTTTAAAACAAGAATGTTATTATAATGATATTTTAAATCATGTCATGTAGTGTTATATATGTGTTTTTTATTTTTTATTTTTTTTTTGGAGAAATTAGGTTCCTATCTCTCATTTTGCTAGTCCATTGATTAAAAAACCTTATTCCTTTTCAATTTTTGATTAAGGTCCTTGGGTATTAATAACATCATTAATTATTTCAATAATAAAATATTTTTACATACAAATATTCATTTAGTGTTAAAAATGTTACAATTAGTATATTTATATTTATGGCTAAATTTTTTATCATATATTTTTATTTTTAGTTTGTACCCATTTTTAATTTGCAATCCTTTTTTAATTTGTACCAATTTTCTTTTCAGTTTTAATTTGTACCCATATATTAATTTCTTTTGTGCCCATATTTTCTAAACTTTTATTTGTATTTGTGCTCATGTGTTTACCGTCATGTGACATTGTATAATTAATCAATGATAGAAAAATTACATATGGTATAGTTATGTTTTATGGCTAAACTTTGTATCATATATTTATATTTTTAGTTTGTACCCACTTTTAATTTGCAACCTTTTTTTAAATTTGTAGTATTTTATTTTTAGTTTTAATTTGTACCCATGTATTAATTTCTTTTTGCGTCCATATTTTTAAAATTTTCATTTGTACGCATAATTTTTTAATCTTTTATTTGTACCCTAATTTATTTATAATGTATCCATTCTTCTTTATTAATGTACCACTTTGTTATATGTGAAATGTATTAGTTTTTTTTTAAACACTACGGATACATTCTTTTGCCATTTATTATTTCTTATTGTTACATAGTTTTTATCCGTTTATTCAATTGAAATGTTTGAATTTTTTATTGTAGCCGTTTCTAATAGTATTATAATGAGGGACTTTAAATTTATAGGATTATAAATCTCATAAAATATCAAACAATTAATGTCAAAACTATAAAAATATAAATATTAATAGTAATATAATGAGGTGTACAAAGTCAAGAGACCTTGATCAAACTTTGAATACCATGAAGGTTTTTGTGATAGCCCGTCCCGAATTATTTGTACCGTAGGTGCGAAATGACTAAAATGCCCTTGGACGTATTTGGTGTTGTGGGGTGTTGTTTTGTTGTTTTTGGTGTTGACTCTACAGGACACACACACACACACACCCATACCACTCCCGTGTCTTTCTCTTTCTGTCACGAACACTCTCTCTCTCTCCTTCTTCTTCTTCTTCTTCGTACGGACCATTTCGAAGAACACCATCTAAGCACGGATCGAAGGTTTGAATGTGGTAAGTTTCATTTTGGTACCAATTTCGTGGAATTTGGTTGAGAAATGAAGAAGATATGAAGTTTTGAAATTTTTTCCAGTTTCTGGCAACGCAGACGACGGTGCTGATGGTGGTGGCTCTAGCGAGACTCACCGGAGAATATAAGGGAATATTCCGTTAAGTTAATAGAATATTCTTAACGACGTCAGGTTAGTTTTAACGGAATATTCCCTAACGCCGTTAGGGATTCCGTCAGTGTGGCAGGCACGTGCTTGCGCGTGTGGCCATGCCTTGGCCGACACATGGGGGCACGTGAGACGTCGAAAAATTATTTTAAAAATATGGAAATGTTCGTGAGGTTGAGTAGATCAAGTTGGTGTATTCATACACCCCGTTTGAGCATTGTATGAGAAGTTATTACCTAGTTTTGGTTATGTGCTTTAAATTGACGTTTTTATAGTTGTTTCTCATATAGGTGAGACCTATCCCGAGGACGAGCACAGTCACTCGAGGCAAGGGGGTTACGACCCTTCCAAATGCCAGTGAATGGGCTTTTGGTTTTCCGTATATACCTATATACTTGTGATTTTCCCAGAAAATGATATGGAATGTTTACTTGTTTTAAATGCTATGCATTGCATTTGCCTATTTATTTATACATTAGTAGTTGCATATATGTATGTTTGGTGCTACGAACGCACAGGTAAGTGTCAGGTAAGTTATGGTGTGATTGTAATTAGTAGTTATGTGAGATGCATAGAGAGCTCATAACTTGCACCCCCGGTGTTAGTGCTCCCGCCCAGAGTAGGGCACAGTTCTTCATGTGATGGTCACCTCCAGCACCACATGCTCATCTTGGATCCAAGTTAGGTGCACAGTCCTGTTGTACAGACCACTTTAGGTGGTTTCGACTCGTAGGTGACCTACGATTATTCGTCTAGTCTTCATGTGATCGTAGCACTTAAGCGTATTTATTTACACCCAGTCCTGTCGTACATACCACTTTAGGTGGTTCCGACTCGTGTGCAGGTATAGTTAATGAGTTGGGGATTTGAGCTCTAGATTCAGCTGTACAGGTCACGTTAGGTGACTCCGGCTGACATGTTACTTGCATTGATTGGCATTACCTGGTTTACTTACTTTCTATGTAGGGGCGTTCGACATGGCATATTTCTGACCATGTTTTCTATATATGTGTATATTCTATTTTCTAGGAAACTATACAGGTTTTACGGCGAGGGGTTAGAACTTTTGATAATGAAATGATTTTGAAAAGCTTTGTTTTCACCCACTCACACTTTCTGTTTTGCGCCCCTCCAAGTTCTAGTTTGGATTGCTCTTTTGGTGGCTCATGAGGAATTTACGGCATATCTGACAGATTATTACCAGTGTAGGACCCCCTCTGGGTGTGTTTAGTTAGTATTTGTTCCTCTAGACTGCACTAGGTTTTCTGTGCTCTGAATATTGTTTTTCACACTTACACTTGCACATGTATGTTAACTACTCTGTATGTAGTTTGATTTTTATTTGTTCGTACTTTTATTATTATTCTTAGCTTCCGCACTGTGCACATGGTTACGTCACCCTCACGTGACGGCCAGCATGCCTTGATTTCGGTCGGGGTGTGTCAGTTTTAATCAAAAAGTGTTAGAGACTAGAGACCGCATCCAATGTATCTTTTTTTCTGTTTTTTTCACATGACATTTCGTGATTGATATCGAAATCCTTGAATGAACATTGAGCTCTTCTTAAAGAACACACACGCGCACGCACACACACACAACACGCACACACTCTCTCTCTCTCTCTCACATGCATTTTGAAATGCATGCCAAACTACTAATTCTTCAGATTTTAACCATCCATATGCATGCATGCTGGGTCCTAATCTCGTTGTTTATTAACTATATACATGTCTAAAGTAAAACTTAACTGCACGAGTAAATAAATATTAACCAATTTCCTATACCCTACCACAGGGAAAACACAGAAAGCATTTCCTCTGTGGGTCATTTTTCTTTTCAGTTTCATGAATTAGTAGTCTTAATTTTGGCAGACAAGAGCCGAGCTACAAAGAATAGCCCACAGGTTTATTGTTTTCCTTCATCTCTGCACCCTCTTTTTGAAGCAACAATTAATATTATTAAATAACCATGGAAGACTCCGCACAAAATGAGAAAGGAAAAGCTACAGAAACACTGGTTAATTAATTTCGAAAATAAAGCAATTCTTCAGAGAATGAAAGCGAAAGAACACAAGTCCACAGGCAGAAAGGACTGCATTAGAAGGCAGACTCTGTGTCTCTCAGCTCAGCAGGCTCCGCAGCAGCTGCATCTAGGTATTAGTAGCATTATGTCACATCCAAGAAGCATTAATGGACACCGGACCCCAGTTGTGGTCCTCTACGCTCAACACCGTGTAGAAAGAGTAAAAATTCTACTACGCTCCCGTATATGACATGCATTAGATGAATAGAGTGTTGGACATGTTGCTAAAAATCCAACGATCAAGGATTCAATCAACGGATGTTATAGCGTTGGGTTTAAGGTTTCACTAGCACAACAGGGTTAGGGTTACAAATAATCTTCGATAAACAAATTAGTCTATCTTACTAAAATAATCGGTATAATGTACAGAGCGAGGCGTATGTGTACCTAGCATGCATGCACATGCATACACACGGTAAGAAACTGTTCTTCTTTTCTTATTATTGTTTATTTATTTTTATTGTTCAAAATACATAAGGAGACGAATGGAATTTGTGTACAGGCATGCTGATAGGTACTACCACTAAGATTTATGGAATTTTTTGTGGCCCTCAACTATCTACATGCTGCGCTAGGTCAAGGACCACATTTGATCCATGGTTTCTTAAATTCTCAAATTGGTTTTTAACTTCCACTTTCAATTTTTCTTGTGTAATTAATATTTATTGTATTCTTAACTCATTACTCTTGTATTCGACAACTGATTATATGTAGACTGTTCGACTGATTCACAAACTACATTTGGGTATCACTTAACCGCATTATACAGCCTCCAATACAAAAATACTCCTCTGTGAGAAGTCTAACATAATTCATCTGATTCGACTGTCAAACCATAAGATTTCTCCGTTACTCCACGCTCCTTGATTCTTTTATATGCATATGCATTCGATTGCAAACAAGAACCAATAAGGCAACGAGTCAAAAAAAATATTAAAAATAAAGAAGGTGATGAAGTTTCATAGTTACGGCCCAACTTATCTACAAGTTTATTGATTGGCATTCTGGATTTGGGTAAATCACTAAATTGTGGTAACGTTCATCAAAAGTCCAGCCCATTTGATAAAACTTAAAACTGAAAAGTAAAATAGCCCCCGGCGAGGATCGAACTCGCGACCTTTCGCTTACGAAGCGAACGCACTACCACTATGCTACGGAGGCTGAGTACTTATTGTTTAGTTTCTAAATTATTTGTAGAATACATAATCATTAATTCGCAAATGATTTTTCCTTCTTTCTAAATTATTTATCAAAGTCACATCACATTACGTGGAGCTCCATCAACAAAATTCATTTTCCGGATTTAATCACTAACCTAACGTGCAAATGGTTGTATCGATTATCGCTTGTATCAAAAAAAAAAAAATGAAAGCAAACGGTTGGGAAATTGTTCACCAGAGTGTGCTAGGTTAGATGGAACATGAAAGCTTTGCGATGTTTTGCTACAAATCCTTTGAATCTGATGCTAACGGCTAATGGAACACTGTTCTCTTTCGAACCTTTCAACCAATCAGTCCAACCCCAGAGAACGATTTTAGATAAAACTCGAGCGGTTTCTTGATAACTCAGCTGCGGATAAGAAAACATGTTATGATCAACACAACACAGCATTTGTAAAGGGAAGTGGAAAGTGGAGAGGGAAGATAAAAAGGATCTTATATATTGATTTCAAACACAAGTTCATCCTTTTAAGGACTTTTACAAGTTAACTTCTTTACAAATCCAGCATTATGATCTTACACACAATTTATTATGCTGCTTATCACAAAAAAATTTAAATTAAATCACGACAGAAAATGGAAAGGAGAAGACGGATTAGAGGACACTCTACTTAGCAAACAGCTGCCGACGCCGCCTAGCTGGCTTTGCTCGCGAGCAAGCTGCTGCCTCACCAATAACGATTTCATTAACCAGATCCTTGAAGATCAACCGTTCGACGTCTAACACTACACCGGAGATGTCACCATGGAAAATTGTCCAGCTTTCTGACCGGTGCATCACATCCTCCCACAAGATGTTTTTCAAACCATCACCCTCGTCCTCTAAGCTGCACTCCGGTTTCTTGGCTTGCAATTGTTCTATATCGCTAGACAGTTCCTTCAGAAGCTTTTGCGCGTTGAGGGTCTTCTTTGCGAGCTTGTCAGGCTTCAACCATGGCACGGAGGGATACCGGCTAAATTCAACTTGTCAACAAGAATTTCATTGACTGCATCGAATATGAGTTTCCGATGAAATTTCTCTCTCTCTTGTACCGCAATGGTTACCTTTTCGGGGATACATTCCTCTTTTGCAAGCAAACTGCTTGCCTTGGTTTGCTCCAAAACATAGAATAGCTCGGGGTTGATGGGATGGCCTGAGGGATGGAGCTGAAATGTTGTCAAGCTGGAGCCGAGGTCTCTGAGTAGGAGGCCTGAAGCTAACAATATCTCAGAAATGTATCTGTGGTCTGGATTTGTGTTCTCGCAGAGCGATGCAATATAGTCTGTTCTTGCTTCATCATGATTAGAATTCAATCGTCTAAGCTTCTGAACTAAGTTTTCAATGTTCTTCAATTTCATGCGATTGATTTCTGATGTAAGACCAGATCCCATGCTGTCAAGCTTATCTGCAGGGTTCCATTGATCTTCACCTTTGCCGTGCTTGGAATCTTCGGCAATATTGCCTGTATTCCAAAAAAGAAGTATTCTAGTCAGATTTTAAGGACGAGAGAATATAAAATAAAATAAAAACCTCTTTTCTAGAATGCAAATATGTTCACCACTAGTTCAACTCTATCTAATCTTTCTAGTGAGAGCATTTTTTGAAAATAATGTATTCTCTTCTAAGGTTAAACTGTACCTTGGAGGGCATTCGGCATCTGCTTTACGGGTGATGGTGCATCATCTCTATATGCCGAGTTATCAAGAACAGACACAGGACTAGGTTGTTCTGGAACAACTATAGCAAGTTCAGCAACAGATCCATATTCTTCCAACCTTGGACTTGATTTCTGAAATGTTACAAAAAACAATATAAACATATAAATTAAATTTTTGAAAGTGAATGAGTGGAAGCGGAAGATTAAAACCAGTAAAACACCTACTTGCTGCATTGAACCAGAAGCCAAAGGCTTGGCAGCTCTCAAACATGGACTCTGGCTGCCATTTATCTCAGTAGCTCGTACAATACTATTGACTTCCATATCGAGGTCATCTCCTTCAAAACTCAAACTTCTAGATTCATTACTTATCTCACTCAACTGGTCATCACTTTGCTGCAAGTTGGAAGATTTTGGTCTGAGTTTTCCACCCGGCGAACCTGACTCTGTCAATTGCCTGCTGGACTGCCTTCTGGATTTTTTTGAATCAGATGGAGGGGTAGGTGGACGAGATGACTTTGCCAACTCAAGTTTCTTCTGTTGTAGTCTTGGACTCACAGATCCTGAGCTCTTTACTGAACTTGATCCAGCAGTATCCTTTGGCAGAGATTGCGTTGATCTTATATTCCTGCCACTTGTTTTTTTGTCAGTGGAACTGACAGCAGATTCCTTCCGACTGTTTTTAGGATGCTGATCTTTAACTGTCCGACTGCTAGTTGAACCCGTCTTATTATCTGTACTTCTCCTTCTCTGAAGAGTACGGGCATTAGAGAGGCCATCTACTGAAATTAATGATGAAGTGGGAATACCAGATTTTTCAACAAGTTTTGCAGGTTTCATGATCACAATCGGGGACTCAAAAGACCCAGAGAAAGCAGCACCTGTACTTGTGGAAGCAACAACATGGTTGCTTGTGTTTCGCTGGTTTGTTGATTTCGAATTCAGATTGGAACTTGTACATTTGGATTCACTGTCTTTTTGAGTTCCAAAGTTTGAAGCTTGTTCTTCTTTTTTGGTCTCTAAAAGACCTTTTGCTTGCATTGCTTCGAGTATCTGTTTAAGGGCTCTGAGGTCCTTCCCGGATTGTTTAAATTCCAGATCTTTCAACCTCTTCTCAATCTCACTATAAACAGAAGGGAAGGAGTCTGAAGTCCTTGCTTGAACTTTTACAGGTTTGGAAGATGGTTTCTGAGAACCTCGACTTCCATCCTGCATTTTCCATGGGGCTGGCTCAATTGGAAACCTTGAACTTGAAATAGGCCTCATAACCAAATCTGGATTTTTCCACCGTGGTGATGATGGTTCTTTCAGAGAATTTCTTGTGGTATTAGAAATTCTCATAGGCATAGGCCTCTGCAGATTATTTAGCTTCAGTGGTTTTGAGAAAGGATCAATAACTTTAACCGGGCTGGTTTCAATCAAGTGACTATCACTAGTCGAGGCAGAATCTGGCAAGGCTTCCAAACCCATCAACTTTGCCACTACACTAGGAGGTCGATTATGACTTCGGGACAACTGAGGTAGATTATGGTATCTGTCATTTGAGTTTCCACTATTCTGAAAACTTTTCGAACGCTGATATGATTTTGAATCAGATGTGGAATTCCGCATTGAACCTTCTCTACCGTCCAGCGAAAGTCTTGGCAACTCTTTTAGCTTTGGGGTTGCTTTGAAGGCATCTCTTGAATCCAAAGACAAACGATTTCTCTCTCTCCCATCATTAGAAAAACGTGGAGCGTCCTTTGTAAGTGTGTTCCAGGAACTATCTTTCAATTCATATGATGATCTTGGATGATCTCTAGCATCATCATTACTCCACGGTGCTTCTCGAAGTTTAGCAAGAACTCGAAGAGACTCCCTGAGGTCAGCAGGCACATTTTGCTTCCCATTGATCCCAACTTCAATTGATCCTTCCACTGATTCGGACAACTGTAAGGGTCTTGGAGAGTCTCTATGCTTCACCGCATGACCTGCAGATTCCTCTTTGGTTGTAGTTTTAACTGATAGTGCCCTAATTTCCCTATGCATAGAATCCTTCACCATGTCCCGGAGATCAAGGGATTGCCTCCCTAGTTTGGGGGACATACTTGATTGGTTTGTCAGATCCCTTGGTGGAGTTTCAGGAAAAATGCTTCTGTCAAAGGAAGATGTTCCAGGTTGAGCTGTTTTGTTGTAGTCCAGAGATGACAAGGAAGATGAAACGGATGAGAAAGAGGCTCTTGACGATTCTGCTGAGAGTCTTTTTGTCTCATTCTCACTCTTGTTCAAATTCATTTCCTGCAATAACAAGCATTATAAATACGGTACCAGAAAATATCTAAATCACAGAGAAATCTACATTATGACTTCAAGTTCGATTCCAAATTCAGCAGAAGCTCAGATATACATCATTAGATCTGCTTGTGGATGTTGATTAAAACAAAGGGGAGGACTCATATACTAAGGTCTGAAACAACCTCAACTAAGAAAGGCAACCATATACAGAAAGCAGATATGCATATACAAAGACGCGCACATGCACACACATACAAGGGAAGAATAAAGGATGGCAGGGGCTGCTCACCACCTCCGGATAGAAACTGGCTGCATGCACACAGATATGAAGGGTGGTTCTAATTACACATAGGGCGCTAGCTATTTTTACATCCATCGATAACTTTGTATCGAATTGGTTTTCCATCAACTGAAATTCTCATCTAAAAACCGTATTAAATTAAAGTTTAAAAGCCCCTTCCAAATACATTAACGAAAGAGTAGGTCACATATTATCCGATCGATATGAAATTAACGTGTCTAAGAGATGGAGTCATCAAGTAGAAGCTCTTACAGGTGCTGTCTGACGATGGTATGCATTACTATACTCTCTTTCCAGGCCACCATTGCTGAAATGGGAATTCCCTACGAAGGCAATGCACTAGATGTTACAGGTTGCAATGCTAAAATTCAACCACCAAATTTGCAAGCAAGACAAGATAACATAAAGAACAAAAGTCAAAATTCAACCGGAAGACAAAGAAAATTTCCAATTAACCAACATTAACTTGATATCCATTCACCAGTAAGGAAACTACCTGAAGGAAGCCTCTTGTGGTGGCCAACCCGCCTACCGGTGAGAGCATGTTGCCGGTCAAAAAGCTGAAGAATCCCATTCATACATCCTATTTGCTTCTGCAAATCTGGACTGTCATCAGCTAAGGAATGCAGAAGTTTTGCAGCCATCTTCCCACCTCCTCCAATTGAAGACAATCAATTACTCTCACTTCCTAAACATCTACTGTTCTATATTCAAGCCGGAGAATCGCAGCATTTCATCCCCCATCTGCAGGAAAATTGAATGTCAAGCTCATCGAAAATTTCGGAACCAATAAGCAATTCACAACTATCAATGGCAGCCAGAACAAAAATCAGTAATGTGACTTACAATATTCCATCGCGTATTTAAGCAGTAGCCTCCTCAACAAAATGCAAACCCAGCAGCTCAATGGGGCTCCTTTCAATCAACTTTCCTCATTGGTGCAATTCCAAACACAGCTTCCCAACCGGAGTTACCACAAAATCAAGTCTTCTTTAAAAATCACTTTCTCCAACTGCTTGCAGCTCAAAGAAGATAACTTTTATCTTCTTCCAAAAATCCCACCATACAAAAATGTCCTTTTCAATCAAAGATCCAAACTTTCACAACATTTCCACTTCTACCATGAATTTATTTTCTGGGTTTTCCTCAATTTTCCAAAATCTCATATGCTTTACAAGAGAAAAATTGGAAATAAAGGGTAATACCCACAAAACCAAATCCAATCCAATCCGATCCAATCAGCGAGGGAAAGAAACCTTATTGGGTTTCATTTCACAGAACAAACCAGACAATGGCTTGTGGAAGACGCACAAAAGGGCCAAAGAAACTCAGGACTCTGGGGAACCAGTTTACGCCAATGAGCACACAACATCCAGAGTTATCAAAAACATTCACCTTCAATTGCCTAAGACGAAACTAAAACCAATGCAAACGTGTAAAGGAGGAATCTTTTTGTGGATCCAAGAGAAATAAGAGATGTTTTTCCTCAAAGAACAGATGGAAAGACACCCCTCCAACCTCCCTGGTGTCCCTTCTCTCTCGTGACGGCCTCCCCGCTCCGCCGACTTAATGCTTCATTTTCTGCTGCTTTTGTTTAGTTTCTGCACTGTTTTTCTTGTTCCTCTGCCTTTGTGGCTTTTACGAAGCATCTTTTGGATATACAAAAAAACAGATGGAAAGACAGCTTTGCAGATTGGGAAGGTTTGTTGTTTTATGGAAATTGGGCAAATGTGTTAACAAATCTTCTGGACTTGCGATAGAGTTAGATTTGAGAGTTGGCAAAAATTAAAAAGAAAAATAAAAGATGGGGCATTTTTTCTAGAGAGAGAGTGTGTTTGTGTGGGGCAGATGTAATTTAGGCGCTCTCTCTCTCTCACACATCCATGTGGGATGAAGATGTGGGTGGTTGTCTGCATGTGCATGTGATAATGTCAGGAGAGAGAGAGAGAGAGTTATATTTTTCTTTGGAAACTTGGAGTTGCCTGCAAAAGTCCAAGTTCCCTGTACTTCAAAAAGACTAGTCAGGTGATGATTTTTACCATCATAACACCGAAGGAGAAGTTCTTTTCTATAAATTACAAGCGCTGATAAGGGTTGGTTTGGTATTGTTGTAATTTGAAAAAAAAATTGTTTCTACTATATTGTGACAATAAACAGTTATGAAATAAAGTAGCAGAGTGTTTGATAAACTTTTTTGTAAAAGTGCTATTAAAAAAAAAAAAAACAATATTATAGTGTTTGATAAATTTTTATATAAAAGTGAAAAAAAGTTGATTTTTTAAAGCTGGGTTTTGCAACTTTGTGTTTTTGGTTTTTTTTTCACCCAAAACTGTGAAAAAAAGCTGAAGCTGAATGTTTACCAAACATAAGCTTTTTTTTATAGCCATTTTTTTCATAATCACCTCAGTACCAAACTAGGGATAAGAAGAATAACTTTTATCTCACGGATTCACAGTTATGATGATGTTTTGAGTCAATAAAATAAAAATACATGAAAGTTCTTGTCTAAATTTTTTTTTTTTTTTGGCGCGGAGCGAGACAGGACGAAGAATTTGTGTTATGTAAATTATTTTTTTACAGAAAAATCGAATTTGAGAACCTATTTACAAAGGTAAAATGTTGTAAACTACTTGAGCTAAAGTCTTATGCAGAAGCTAATATCATTTTATGAAAACGTTAATCATTTTCTAGAGTAAAAACACGCATCAAGTATGAGCATTTACAAACAATTTATCAGATACTGTGCATTAACCAATCAGATGGTGTGGTAAACGTTGAAATGATGATGCACCACTCAATAAATAATTTCAAGCATTTGCAAAAAATACGTGTTAATATTGTAGTCGGATGTGTTAATGGCAAATATACGAGTATCATATGTTTAAAATAAAATTGAAAAGGGGTGAATCCTATCAAGGCTCCTACGTGAGTAACGTGACTGGTGGCTGAGGAGTGGTTGCTGGTATTTAATTAAATCTATCTATAAATTGAGTTGAATAATGCCCACCTGCTCACGTTGAGTTGATTGAAAATGAAGACCATTTAAAGGATACTTATTTTTGTTAATAATCACCATAACTTAGTACAATAAATGGACCATTCCTTGGAGCCTTTTGTTCTAACATGGAGATTCCTAACTCTGTTGTGGCAAAGATAATAGCAGTAATTAAGACTATTGAATTTGATTTAGTTTCGGGATTGAATTTTATTTGGTTGGAAGTTGATTCTGATTTGGTTCTTGACTTCTTGTGCTCTCCTCAATTGGTTCCTTGGCAATTGAGAGTCGAGTGGAGGAATTGCTGGCATAGAATTTTCTAAATGTATTTTCGGTCTTCTCACATTTATAGGGAAGGTAATCAAGTTGTCTTATTTTGTGAGATTATCCTTTTGATTATATTTTGTCATATTACCCTCGTGATTATATAGGGCTTCCGCACTATCACTTTAAATAGGTTATCTTTTGTTGATCTTATTATATCTTGTATTGGTTGATGGTATGAGATGTTCTTCCTCAAAGAACGTATGGGAAGACAGCTATTGCAGATTGGGAAGGTTTGTTGTTTTATGGAAATTGGGCAAATGTGCTAAACCAATCTTGTGGACTTGTGAGAGTTAATACTTGAGAGTTGAGAAAAATTAAAAAGAAAAATAAAAGATGGGGTTTTATTCTAGAGAGAGAGAGTGTTTGTGTGGGGCAGATGTAATTTAGGCTCTCTTTCTCACATCCATGTGGGATGAAGGTGTGGGTGGTTCAAGAGCTGTATGCATGTGCATGTGATAATGTCAGGAGAGAGAGAGAGAGAGAGAGAGAGAGAGAGAGAGAGAGAGAGTTATATTTTTCTTTGGAAACTTGGAGTTGGAGGGAGAAAGGACTTGCCTCTGCTCCCATCTACCTGCAAAAGTCCAAGTTCCCTTTACTTCAAGGACTTGTCAGGTGATGATTTTTTTCATAACAGAAAAGTAAAAGTTCTTATCTATAAATTACAAGAGATAGCAAGGAGAATAATTTTTATGATACGAGTTTATCATCATAGTAACATCACGAGTCAATAAAATGAAGACACGTGAAAGTTTTATCCATGTTTCTTTATTTAGTGGCATAGAATATCATGTGACAATAAATTTGTATTATGTAAATTGCTATTCTAGGAGAAAATAGAATTTGAGAACCCGTTTACAAAGATAAAATGTTCTAAACTCCTTAAAGTCAAGCCTTATGCAGAAGCTAATATCATTTAATGAAAACATTAACCATTTTCTAGAGTGAAAACATTAACCATTTTCTAGAGTAAAAACATGCATCAAAAGTACGAACGTTTACAAACAATTTATTAGATACCATGTATTAACCAATGAGATGGTGTGGTAAATGTTGAAGTGATGATGCACCACTCAATAAATATTTTCAAGTGTTCGAAAATGTACGTGTTAATACTGTAGTCGGATGTGTTAAAAGGCATATATGCGACTATCATTTATCTAAAAGAAATTTGAAAAAAAGGTGAATTAATGTTGTCAAGGCTCCTCCGTGACTTGTGGGCTGATGAGTGGTTGCTAGTATCAATTAAATCTATCTATAAATTGAGTTGAATAATGCCCACCTGCTCAAATTTTATTTAATTGAAAATAAAGACCATCTAAAAGGTTCTTATTTTTTATTTTTTAATAATCGGCCAAAGAAATTACTAAAGAAAGTATTATTAACACTTAAAAATTTTTATTATGTGTTTTTTACGAAGTATTTTTTCTTCTAAGTATAAAGAACATTTTCTTACTATTATATTGGCATTGTTACGTAATGCTATTAATTTCTTCAGGCTAGTAATATTAATTGATTAAATTTGATTAATTTGTTTTAGATTGAAGTGTCCCAATTATATAAAACAAAAGTTCTCCTAATTATACAGATCGAATATGTTTGTATTGCACTAAATTCAAAATAAAAATAAGAAATTAATAATTTATGGAAAGTATCTCCTTTGTCAACTCTGAAGATTTAACCCGATGGCCGTCTACCATTTTGGAAATATATTAATCCTAATATTTTTTGGGAATGATTTATTTATGAAGAAAATAATTGTAGCAGTTAGGGGAATATTATAACTAAAATACCAATGTGAACATCTGAAGACATGTTAACCATAACAATTTAGAAGAGTCCACCTAATCTGAAGAAATCATATACTTAATCTCAACTCATTAACAACGAAAACTAAAAAATCCATAGAAAACTGATATAATTAAGAAGCTTCCATGGCTGCTGTTGCTGTAATGCTGTGGGTTGTATGAAGTGCCCGTGCTTCGAGTCCCGCAAACACAACATTAGAGTATATATGACAAAAATTCTATCATGCTTCGGTGTTTTTGCATAAAATATACCAAAACATATTAAAAAATGTTTTGTAATACTGAAACTAATTAAGAATTAGGAATGCTATTTAGAATCTTTAAGAGCTTCTTCCATCATCTCTCTCTCTCTCTCTCTCTAATTAACAATTTGACATGCTTTGGCTATAGCAATAACAAACTAATCTGCAGCTGCAGCCTCTATATTAACGCTTATTTATCTATTTGATTGATTCTGTGACTAAGGTTTTTTTTTTTTTAATTTAATGTAGAAGGAAGAATCGAATTTAAAATCTCTTCGACCTTAAAAACAAGACTTATACTATCTAGTCTAGTTGGTTTACAATTAAGCTTGTTAATTAGGGTGTTGTTATGATTCTTTAGGAACATATATTATATATGTGTTTGGTACTATATAATTGCATTGAAATTTGGAGAAAGTTAACGTACTGCATGTGCTTTGCTAGCTAACCAGTGGCCTGCATGCCTTCGTTCGCTTATTAGAAAGTGGAAACAGATTCTTCAAACACACAGAAAAGTCGAACCAAGAAAAGCCAAATGATGAAAAGGTGATATCAAAAAAGAAAAAAAAAAACAGAAAGATGAAAAGGTGACAGTGATATTAATTACGACTGATGGAGGAAGATTGGAGAACAATTTATATATCCTGTTGATTTGTATGAATCGAGGGAAGTTTTGGCACAACGGGTATGTTGTTCTTTTGTGATTAGAAAGTTACAGATTTAAATGGTAGAAATAATATTTTTGCAAAGTAAAGATAAAACTATTTTCTTTCTTAATTGTCGCAAAGCAGAAAACTTTGTTAACTTAGGATCGTCATTCGGTATTTTGTATTAATTCTACAATATCACATGAAAAAACACTTACAAAAAACATTATATATTAACACAAAACATTATGATGACAGTATAACCATATCATGCAACTCCTTCTCGGAAGATTGAGACAAAAGATTCATGCATCTTTAATTTTGCACACTCATAATTTGATGACAAGTGAAGGGAAAGCAGACGTGCTATGCCTGAACTCCATTAGGGCATACCCAACTAACCTATCTCAATCATCATAACCCATGTTTGAGGGAACACGTAATTACTCATTCGCCCCCACCCTTTAATTGATTGGAAAATTATGCCCAACTTTTCTGCAATTATTCCTCTTCCCCACAATTAATCATCTTAATCATTGGGGACATGGACATTACACTTCAAATTCATTTATCTAATTAGTATGTAGGACTGTTGTAAGGGAATTATAGAACAACCATAAGATTGATGAAATCATACAGGTATATCCAATCAATAATAGGTTATTAATTATTATCAAGGTCGAAATTAGGGCTAACTGAAGACGTATCTTTATCTCTATAATACTCATTACGTGACCAAATACTCTGATGAGTGTTATATATAAAGTTATGTGAATGTATTTAGGTGATATGTAAGAATTCTACATAAAGCAAAAAATTACAAAATGACAATTTGCAAATAAAATATCTTTATGCCCCACGTTGTGATTGAGTGACCACATATGAAAACATGCATGCACGATCGAATCACATATATGTTTTAAGAAACATAAATTTGCTAAGCTTAATTAGGTTATAAGAAACATATCAATCAAGGGTCTACTTTCTTATCCAAATAATGGCTTCGAAATGAACTCTATCAAAGCTTGATTAGGTTTTAAGAAAGCTCACTTTCTGATATAATGTGAATATATATATATATATATATATATATGTTTTTAACAGGCAATAATCAATATAAAATACGTATGAAGATTAGTGAATCAAAGTGAAACGTCTCTTAAAAAAGTTGGCCCCACTAGATTAAGTTTTGGTGGACCCAAGAGATGAACAAGCTTAGGGTTCACCATATCTGCTAGCTGAAACATACAGGGCAGGCACATGGAATCTGATTTGGTTGGTATGTTATCCCTTAGCTGAAATATATGATTTATATAAGCAAAGGCAAAGCCAATGAGATGTGATTTTACCTTCAAACTCAAAGCATAAGATCTTGCAAAAACATGGTGGTTGGGTAACCAGTTTCAATCAACTGTCAACGCCAGCTACCTGCATGAAGTTGAAGACGATGGTGACAGTGAAGAGGATGGTGAAGAAAAATTATTTCAGGTCCCTGAGCTTTAGCTGTCATCTGTATGGGCATTTAATGACGGGAATTACGCACTTGGTCATCATCTTGTTTGCATAGTACGTGATAATCATCTTCGGGAAATAGGAGATTTAAACTCAGGACGTCTCATGAAGAGGTAGAGATTATCCTAACCGTGCGAGTTACAAGCAAGGTCATGAAACAACGCATGGGATCATCTAAACCCTTCGCTACCTAACCCGAATATACGCTCTACTCTTAGATCTCTGTATGCTTGGTAAACAAATACTGAAACATAAAACAAAAAATATACTATTACACGTAACTGAAACTTGCACCGCAGGGAAGTTACAAACATCAAGGATTCAAGTCACAAGCTATGATTTCCCACCAATAACATTGTAAATACTTAGAAGTAAAAGTAACTGAGTCAGCATTATTTTCATTCCGATTCTAAACAGTCGGTAAACAAATTGATCAAAATGTGTGATTCTAATTCATGGATTCTCCGACTAATTCTTGATTATTCCGATTCCTGATTAGATAAACTGAAAATCACAAATTCAAAAACCTAAAGGAGGAATTGCAATTGGTTGTTCCACTTGGCAGAATTCTTTGTCTAATTTCCCTCCACAAGTGGTTGTCCCACTTCTGGCTCTTTGTGGTTCTAAGGACAACCTCTCTCTCTCTCATTTGCTTATACATGAAGCAAATCCTCTTGCTTTTCTTCCTCCTGAATTTTCAGTGCATATTTCAGCACTCCGGACATGAATTTAATTCAGATTCTTGGGGCCGCAGCACCTATCGTAATGTTGCTAATTTTCTCACAATAAAATTGGACCAAAACAATTACCCGTTATGGAAGGGCACAATTTATCCCTCTTCTCAGAAGCCGTGGTCTTCCCTCGTTCGCGGATGGAACTGCTGTCTGTCCTCCGGACTTTATTTCCGATGCTGAGGGAAGGTTGCCCGATAACGTCGATCCTCTCTGCGAAGCATGGATCCGGCAGGATCAGTTGGTGCTGCCATGGTTGGCGAGTTCACTAACACCAACGTTCTCACCGTCATTGTCAACAAAATTCGCACAAAGACGACGATTAAGCACTCAGTAGTCATCCTGTTTGCATAGTAAAAGTGAACCATACTCGAGGAAGAGATTCAAACTCGCCGTATCGGTTTAGAGGTAAATGTTCTAAACCACATGAGTTCATGCGGAGTAAAGAAACATCATCACATTAGCACGCTATAAGCGAAAACTCTTGTAGTCTGGTCCGTCACATGAACCAAATAACCAAAAAACCGAACATAATAAGAATGTCGCTTATATAAAAAACCGAATATAATTAAGCCAACAAAATTCAGTAGCAAACTCTTCGAAGATATTGCATTTCTTACCCAAGTAAATAAAACGCTCTATCCTTCTAGCTCTGTATGCTTGGTAAACAAAAAAACCGAAACAAAACAACGAATGTGCTCTTACACGTTTACTGAGAACTGGACCGCTAGGAAGTGAAAAACACCGAAGGATCCAAGCGCACAAGAAAGGCTTCTGAAGAAGGAGTTGCCGAACAATTTCATCTTGACTGGAAGCACAAGGTTTATGTGGGTTGCCAATACAACTTACACAATTATTCGTTGCCATGGAGGTGTTTAGAATCAACTCAGGAACCCGTTTCCTGAGTAACTTTAGCCAACTTCAACTCCACCGGCCAATACAAGTAATGGTATCAATTTTTGGGTGACAGCGCCTGATCCCTTAAAACTTGACTATAAAATTTCCACGATTTAGCTTTCTTTGTTATGGGGCGTTGACCAAATCGATTGTGCTTCACATATTCTTGAACATTTGGAGCATAAACTAATCCTTCCACATAACGACGAAGATCGCCTCCAACCCCTGTGATAAACCAAGCGTATAATTGCATATTACACCAAGTCATTATGTAAAAAGTATTTGATAGTAGAAAACAAAAACAGAAAATAAAATGGATATTATGATTCAAATGTCATCCGAAAAAATACAATCAACGATAGGGGACTGCAAAAGACAAGTAATTGTAATAAAACACCTGGAAGCTAAAATTTCAGACCAATAACGTTGTAAGTAAAAGTAATTGAGTAACTACTCAGAGAAGTAAACAAAAACATTGAGGATGAGAATAGATAAACTGAAAATCATAAATTCAAAAACCTGGAGGAACCTACAGACATAAGCTTTGAAGGCACACAAACGTGCATAATACTTGAAAGACATAGCGGCAAAACTAGGTCCACACATGGATCAAATTTTAACCAACGTAATTATTTTAGCTGAGATCGACCATGTGCAATGCAAATGTGAATGAGGCTAGAATGTGAGATATGCAACCATTGATCTCCTTACATTTCCAAATACACAAAAACTTGAACGGTATCTCACCTAGTGATCTATCTGTTCGATTCTTGAATCGATATGGGAAGGGAAATATTGCTGTGTTCTCCTAAACAATCAGAAACAAAGTATTAGTTTCAGGCTGTAACCTTTGTACTTAAACCAGTCACGTCAAAGTGAAGAAATAAGGAGGAAAGAGTTAATCAACTAACTGGATTGCATAAAGCTTTGTACGGAGAATCATCCACTAATAATGTGTTTGTCTCGTTGTACTCTCCCCTTGCAAATGGAAGATCAGGATCATGCTTCTCCCATAACTTTCTAAGTTCTTTGAAAACAAGGGGTTTTTCCTTGTTGTCAAGAGTTTTGAACTTCGTTTTAGTACAGTGGGATTGATTCTGCATACAACAATCGTTGTAAGAATAACGTAATAGAATTGAAATCAATGCAATGCAATTATGAATTGATTCACTCAAAATACAAGTTCTACAAATTGCTAAAGTAACACTAAATTACTTTACTGGATAAGTTTGATTACAGGTGATTATCTTACAAACTATACTGAAGAAGTCCTTACCCAGCAAAAAAGCAATTTCTTTTTGGAAATTCCCAAAAGATAATCTACCACCGCGTCCACGTTCTTCCTGAAAAAGCAAGTGTAAAATATCACAACCCAACAAAACAGAAAATGAGAGAAGGAACAGGTGTATCAGTCCTGGAATGAAGTTTACTTGTTTCTTGAAGACCAAATAGCCACGTTAAAATAGTCAAGGCAGAACAGTAGAAAAGAATCATAAAATGGCCTCTTAAAAACTGCGAAAAAAACATGTAGGGATTAGATTTCAGTAAGGCTAGAAAAGTATATAACTCTCCATATACATTTAAATGTAAATTATCACCTGATTTCCTTGCTATCATTGTGTCTGGTTTATACAGTTTAATCTGCTGGGGAACCAGTTGAACAATATCAGCAAGAAGCCCGTTTACATCAAGAATGAGAAGCTTTTTCCAAGAAACATAAACAAGAGGTCTTTCAACAGCCCAATATGGTATCTGTGAATAACTGCCTTCCTTCGCCACAGCACCCAAATCAACCTGGCCAGGAAAGCCAGCGCAAACTTGGTGGTTGGTGTTGTTATTTCCTGAGGCATTAGATCTCTTGTTCTGATCCTTGTCCTCATTTTTCTCCTGTAAAGTACTTTCCTCCAAAAGTAATTGTATCACATGTAGGTCTGATACTACTGCTACCGGAGGCTGTGGAGATGGATCCGCTTCTGGAATAATCTTCTCCACTGAAGTACCAACAGAAGGATCAGAACTTGTATCATTACTCTTACGCATTTTAAGCCTTTTCTTCCGATCCTTTCTCCCTTGTGAGCAACTCAAAACTTCAATGAGTTCGATACTCTCAGAATTGATTCTTTGTTTAATTCCCTCAACAAGAGGTTTTTCCACTTCTAGATCTTGTTTTGAGAACATTGCAAGTGGAGGCTGTACAGTAAGATCTACTCCTGGAAAAGTATTTCCTCCTAAAGAAGTACCAACAGAAAGATCACATCTTTCATCAATACACTCATTGGTCTTATGCCTTCTCTTTCGCTTCTTCTTCTGTTCTTGTGAGCAACTCAAGTCCACATTAAGCGACTTGGGACCTTCTGAACTTGCTGCCGCGCTATTTCCCTTCACAAGTGGTTGTGGCAAATCTAGTTTTTCCTCTGAGAATTCTGAGTCTGGAGGCTGCTGAGAGGGATCTATTCCTGGCATAAAATTTTCCACAAAAGGAATACTAACTGAAAGCTCACAACTTTTATCATTACTCTCCCGGGTTTTAAACTTTTTCTTCTTTTTTCTTGAGGAACTCAAATCTCCAGTAGGTTCAGAACTTTCTGAATTAATTTTCGTGCTAATCCCGTCCATACGTGATTGTGGCAATTCTAGCTTTTGTTCTGAGGATTCTGAGACTGGAGGCTTTTGAGACAGATCTACTCCTGGCACAATATTTTCCACTAAAGAGCTACCAACTGAAAACTCACCACTTTTGTCATTCCCACAACTTTCATCATTACTCTCCCGGGCTTCTGACCTTTTCTTCTGTGTCTTTTTCTTCTTTTTTCTTGAGGAACTCAAATCTTCAACAGGCCAGAACTTTCCGAATTGATTTTTGCGTTAATTCCTTCCATAAGGGGTTGTAGCAATTCTAGCTTTTGCTCTGAGGATTCTGAGACTGGAGGCTGTTGAGACGGATCTACTACTGGCATAATACTTTCCACTAAGGAAATACCAACAGAAAGCTCACAACTTTTGTCATTACTCTCCCTGGTTTCAGAATTCTTCTTCGGATTCTTTTTCTTCTTTTTTCTTGAGGAACTCAAATCTTCAATAGGTTCAGAACTTTCTGAATTAATCTTTGCGCTAATTCCTTCCATAAGGGGCTGTGGCAATTCTAGCTTTTGTTTCGAGGATTCTGAGACTGGAGGTTGTTGAGGTGGATGTACTCCTGGCATAATATTTTCCACTAAAGAAATACCAACTGAAAGCTCACAACTTTTGTCATTACCACAACTTTCGTCATTACTCTCCCAGGTTTCGGACTTCTTCCGAGCCTTTTTCTTCTTTTTTCTTGAGGAAGTCAAATCTTCAATAGGTTCAGAACTTTCTGAATTAATTTTCGTGCTCATTCCTCCCATAAGTGGCTGTGGCAATTCTAGCATTTGTTTTGAGGATTCAGAGACTGGAGGTTGTTGAGGCAGATCTCTTCCTGGCATAATATTTTCCACTAAAGAAATACCAACTGAAAGCTCACAACTTTGTCATTACCACAACTTTCGTCATTACTCTCCCAGGTTTCGGACTTCTTCCGAGCCTTTTTCTTCTTTTTACTTGAGGAAGTCAAATCTTCAATAGGTTCAGAACTTTCTGAATTAATTTTCATGCTCATTCCTCCCATAAGTGGCTGTGAAAATTCTAGCATTTGTTTTGAGGATTCAGAGACTGGAGGTTGTTGAGGCAGATCTCTTCCTGGCATAATATTTTCCACTAAAGAAATACCAACTGAAAGCTCACAACTTTTTTCATCACTACTCTCCCGGGTTTCAGACTTCTTCCGAGTCTTTTTCTTCTTTTTTCTTGAGGAACTCAAATCTTGAATAGGTTCAGAACTTTCTGAATTAATTTTCGTGTTCATTCTTTCCGTAAGTGGCTGTGGCAATTCTAGCTTTTGTTCCGAGGATTCTGAGACTGAAGGTTGTTGAGGCGGATCTCTTCCTGGCATAATATTTTCCACTAGAGAAATACCAACCGAAAGCTCACAACTTTTGTCATTACCACAACTTTCATCATTACTCTCCCGGGTTTCAGACTTCTTCTGAGTCTTTTTCTTCTTTTTTCTTGAGGAACTCAAATCTTGAATAGGTTCAGAACTTTCTGAATTAATTTTCATGTTCATTCTTTCCGTAAGTGGCTGTGGCAATTCGAGCTTTTGTTCCGAGGATTCTGAGACAGGAGGTTGTTGAGGCGGATCTCTTCCTGGCATAATATTTTCCACTAAAGAAATACCAACTGACAGCTTACAACTTCTGTCATTCCCACAACTTTCATCAATACTCTCTTGGGTTTTAGACTTCTTCTGCGTCTTTTTCTTCTTTTTTCTTGAGGAGCTCGAATCTTCAATAGGTTCAGCAATTTTTGAGTTTTCATTTGTGCCAATTCCCTCCATAGGTGGTTGTGCCATTGCCACCTGTTCCACTTGTTCAGGGAAGTCTACGACAGAAGGCTCTACAGAATGATCTACCGTTGGCATAATAGTTTCAGCTAAAGAAGTACCAACAGAAATATCACAATTTTTATCATCACTCTCATGGATTTTATGCCTTTATCCTGCTTCTTTCTCTTCTTTTTTCGCTCGTGAAACAAATCTTCTTGCTGTTCTTCCTTTTCTGAAATTGCCGTGCAAATTACAGCACAAGACTCCGGGCATGAATTTTCAGATTCTAGGGCAACACCTATTGTATCCTTCTTCTTTCTCTTCCTATTAGTCAAGCCTCCCAGAGGAGGTAACTCAGCTGGTACCAAATCAGAAATGATACTCATTGAAGGCTCATCCATCAGTTTTTCAGTCCCAAGTGAATCATTATGATGTTCATCCCTACCCAAAGACTGCACACAATTTTTTTTTTCAGGAGTAATATTCTCAACTGAAAGTGTCCCCTTCAAACAGCATAGATCTGAATCACCAATATTTGGGGCATGACTTCTCTGCACATTATTCTGGGATTCCACTGGGTTTACCAGAATGTCCAAGCTTTGCACTGGATTGAAATTATTAATAACTTTAGCACCACTGCTCCTAGCTCTCTTCCGCTGTCTCTTCGGCAATACAGCAGGCAGGGCTTCAGTTAGAGGCAAATTTGCACTAATATTTACTGAAGGCTCCTCCAACAAAGCATTGTTCATGGACTCAGTGAGCTTCTCTGAGTACTCCTTTTCTGACTGAGAATTTGGTTTTTCATTACACACTGCAGTTTCCATGTTGATCAGTAGATAATCACTGGGAATCTTCTCCTTGAATTCAAGCATTGTCAACTAAAATTGTCTTCTCCATAATTTTTCTAACACCTGAAAGAATGGTCAACATAAACGAAAAAACAGATTCGTAAAACCTTTCTGCATTTTCCACAAGTAATAAAGAAAAACACGCTAATTCATTAAAATAGAGATCGAGCACCCAGAAGCCAATATCATTAAACACATGCTTGGATTTCAAAATTACAAATTTCATACCGAAAGCAATTAAAAAATCATAATAAAGTAGTAAAAGAATCAGTCCAGGGTGTATATTCACATAAGCACAATACCCTGGATCTGTAGGTTGTTATACACATCAACAACAACAACAACAACAAAGCCTTTTCCCACTAAGTGGGGTCAGCTATATGAATCCTAGAACGCCATTGCGCTCGATTCTGTATCACATCTTCCGTTAGATCCAAGTACTCTTAAGTCTTTTCTTAGAGTCTCTTCCAAAGTCTTCCTAGGTCTTCCTCTACCCCTTCAGCCCTAAACCTCTGTCCCATAATCGCATCTTCTAACCGAGCGTCAGTACGCCTTCGTTTCACATGTCCAAACCACCGTAACTGATTTTCTCTCATCTTTCCTTCAATTTCGGCTACTCCTACTTTACCTCGGATAACCTCATTCCTAATCTTATCCATTCTCGTGTGCCCACACATCCAAGGAAGCATTCTCATCTCCGCTACACCCATTTTATGTACATGTTGATGCTATTGTTATACGCATATTCACTTAAGATCAAAATTGAAATTAACAAGATAACAAATGATAATAGTAATAAACTGAACCAAAGGATCCATGAAGATGATGGGAAACTTCTAGCTGATGATCGACCTCCGCTATAACTAACGACTTTATTTTTCAGCAGTCATATAACAATAGGACTAAGTAATTTGCTTCATATAAAAATGGGATTGAGTAGTCTGCTTCGTATTACCAAATGGATTAAGTAATTTTCTTATTCTAATAAAGAATTTGAAACTTTGTAACATTGAAAATTCGAAAATTGCACTCAATCAGCTGATACACACAGGACTGAGATGGGATTAATAATTTTCTTCATACAACAATGGGATTAATCCATTTGCATCATATTAATGAAATGGTTATGTAATTTCCTTATTCTAATGAAAAAATCGATTCTATCGAAAATTTGCACTCAATCAGCAGATATACACAGGACTGAGATGGGATTAAGTCATTTTTTTCTTCATGTAAACATTGGGATTAAGTATATCCATATTGAAAACCATAAAAATTACACAGTCACCTGATATACAAAGAAATGAACACACATTAAAATGCATTCACAAACAATCAAGCAATCAAATTAACAGCTCAAAATTAGTTTCAAAGCAATAACACAATCACCATTCAGAAGCTAATCAACAACAATTATAAATAATAAAAAAAAAAGATAATATGAGCCGAAGCAAACAGGATAGAGATTAGTAAATCAAAAACGCAATTAATTCGTTAATTAACTAAATTTTTATCAGACATTTCAAAATATGAAGAAAATAATAGTTAACGGAGAACCGACCTCTGTTTAATCGGCAGTGTCAGCACCGAGCAGATTTCTGACGGCGGAATTAAGAGAAGACGCGGAGAAGCAACCTCGGCAGTATCAGTACCGAGCAAATCTCTGACGGCGGAAGTTAGAGAAAGAGCGGAGGAGCAACGGAATTCGCGGCGGAGAGAAGAAGCAGAAGAAGAGAGGAAAATGAATGAGTAGGAGGCGGAGGGAGTCGAAGCGGCGGCGAGTCGAAAGGTCGAAGCGTCGCTTTGGGTGTGGTGGTAGTGCAAAATTGGCAATTGGAAAATTTAACTGCTTTTCGCTTCCGCTCCGATGCGCGGCTACCTGTTGTTAACCTAGGTGGGCTATTTCGTCATTTTACAAGGTGTTTACTTTTGCGTTTTCATCCGCCGCCTCTGCGTATTCGGATTAGGGTTTCTCCGAGCTGGACTCTTTATTGTTGTTTTGGGCCTAGTTTTCTGTTAATGGGCTGATAAGGTCTCATTTGGCCCAAATGGTGATTTTGTTTTGGTGCAAAGCCCAAATGTTGATAGTTCCGCCTTTAAGTAGTTTAAATTAAAGTAACATATTCCAAAAAGAAAATTAAAAGTAAAAAATATGATTAAAAGAAAAAGATTAAATTGTAGTAATGATTTTTTAACTTTTAACTAAATTCATTACCATTGGTCGTTCAACCCATCAAAACGTGCAGCTGTGATCCCTTAACTAAAATTACATTATCATTGTTTCCTTAACTTTAATCTAACTGGAGAAATGGTCTCTCAATTTTAATTCAATTGGAGTAATGATTCCTCAACTTTTAACCCAATTGTAGCAATGGTCATTCTAACATAATTCATTTTGACAAAATTCTAACGAAGTTGACGAAAATGACCATAGCTATATATTTTGACGAGTTGAGGGACCAATGATAATGAATTTTTAGTTGATAGATTATTGTCTCAATTTGATTAAAGTTAAAAGACCGTTGCTACAATTTACTCAAAAAAAAAAAAATCTATTTTTGAAAATATCTTCTGATAGTGGGCCCAGCGCATGCGATTTGAATTTCACTATAAATACGGAAAGTTGCCGCTGGCTTTACTACTCAGTGCTCTGGCGACTCAGATCTGAAGTCCAAACAACGCAACGCTCTCACAGGTAACCGTCGCTCGCTATCTCTATCTGCTGTTTGTTTCCCGAGAAAATGCAGGAAAATTATGTACAGAAATCTTCTG
Source organism: Pyrus x bretschneideri (assembly GCF_019419815.1). Lineage (NCBI taxonomy): Eukaryota > Viridiplantae > Streptophyta > Magnoliopsida > Rosales > Rosaceae > Pyrus > Pyrus x bretschneideri. The sequence goes on along the minus strand of NW_025999579.1, from coordinate 2,226,801 downwards.
AAATTAGCTAAACTGAATAATTTACTCTACATTTGGTGGATCTGTATCTGAATTTACAATCGTGATTTTACTATGGAATCGCTTCTGTTTGTTGTTGTTATTGTTGTTGTAGATTGATGTTTATCACTCTCTTATGATCTTGTGAACATTGTGCATTTTCTTTGCTTAATTTTGATTCTCGTGGATTAGCTAGAAATTTTCAGATTGCAAATGCGAGTTTGTTTAATCAAGTTGATTAATTGCAAATTTTGCAATTGCTTGAATCCATCTTTCATTACTGTTTTCGGGTCAAATTTCGCACTCGGAGTATGAGATATGGCCGAGGAATTGAATTTCATGGTCCTTTAGTAATTGATATGATCAGAGTTGCATTATTGGAGGTTGGGTTTTGATCATTTGATGTTATGAATTAATGAAAAATATGAATTTCGAGATCCGGAGACATGATTTGTGGCGTAATAGCACAAAATGTTTCGGAGATAAACAACAACAAAGCCATATTGCACGAAGTGGAGTCGGCTGTATGAATGTTAGAATGCCACTGAGCTCGGTTTTGCGCCAAGTCTCTTCCCTATCGGAGATAATCCCCGAAAATGGAAATTGACTAGAACTGTGTAATGTGAGATGGCATTTTCTTGCTTGCTTTGTGATTCATGCAACCCTGGGTACTTTTTGGTTGGTATTGCTTTGTGTTGGTTTCATTCATTGTTATTTAATTGGTTCGAAACCTATGTGCAGTATCCACTCATTCGAGGAGAGGAACATGGGTCGTGGAGTCAGCAGCGGAGGGGGAGAAAGCTCTTTGGGCTATCTGTTTGGAGGTGGAGAAGAAACTCAGAATCCCGTGGCGAAAAGGGGTGCAGCTCCTCAGAACGAGGCGCCGGTTCCAACTGCGGAACCACCTGCTCAGAGGGCTACTGCTCCCGCACCACCTGCAGAAGTCAATAAGGAGATTCCCGCTGGCGTACCTGGGAACACTTCAAACAACTATTTCCGAGCTGATGGCCAGAACTGCGGCAACTTCATCACAGTATGATCTTTGTTCATAGTCATGTTTTGTTCGGTAGAAATTTCACCTACATTTCTGTTTCTCTCGCGAAGAGATTGCTCGCAAATCTGTGATTCGCAGATTTGCATATTTTCTGATGTTCTGACTGGAAATTTGAATGTTCTTATCTTTTACTAATAACTTTTATCACCCGTTCATGTTTGGTATTCACTATTCATGGCTTTGAAATATGGTTGACAGGATCGACCATCAACAAAAGTGCACTCAGCTCCCGGTGGTGGATCATCCCTAGACTACCTGTTTGGAGGCGGTGGCGGTGGCAAGTGAAAACCTCACGCCGCTGAAGTTGGAATCATCAGTTTGGTCCTCGGGCACCTTTGTAATTTGGACCCTCTGTAGATGATTTCTCCTCTCCAACATTCTAGCACTTCCTGTGGCGGGGATTTGTTGGGTTTAGGCTTTTATGCTGCTGAAACTTTCGAGTTAAGTTGGCCGATGATATTATCGTTCACAAATTGCACTACATGTTCTACAAGGTTTTTTCGTTTTAATCGAAATTTGTACAAGTTTTCTAGATTCTGTTCGAAGGAAAGAAGCACACGAGAAGCGTTTCTCCATGAAGTCGCTTAAAAAATCACTTGATGTTATCGAAACCCCTTTTTTGTGCTCGATTTTGTAGTGTTCTTGAAAAATACCTAGGAACGAACCTTTTTTTCTCCCAACTCTTTCGTATAGAATGAAATCAATTGACCGACAAATCAACATGGGTTAGGCCAGTTAGTCAAGGCAATGTGCTCGCCCATTTTTTACTCAAATTCGAATCCCCGTCTAGAGATTCGTTCAAAAAAACATATGATGAACTTGCCCTAGCATCAAGATTCAAAGAACAAAATTCATGAACCGAAAAAGTACCAATATAAAACCAGATAAAACTACCAATGTAACGAATTTCCATCTAACGGAGACTGTAAACGATAACAAGGTAAAATTTAAACTAAAAAGACCAAACTTCTTATGAGCAAAAGCAACCTCTTTTTTTCCCCTTTCAATTAGGAGGACCTAATCGAGAATTCGCCCGAGTTTTGATGAGCACTATAAACTAGAGTTTAAACCTACGACTGTTATTGGAGGTTTGCAGATAACAACGGTAGGAAAATTCTGTGTCTCCCGTCATAGGCATCTATGATCTCCTTCGCATGATGAATGTACAGATACCCGGTGGTTTTTCATTTCTGGTTATGTTCAGAAGTAATCCTCAATTTCAAATGGATGCTGCGTCGTTCTGTCCTTCCGATGTTAGTTTCCTGTCACCTGCCATCAGAACAGTAAGAGACGATTGTACAGATTTGTTTCTCAACTCATTGCTTTGGCATAACTCATTATAGTAAGCATAAGCATTTGCGTACAATGCCGATGAGCCCGTAGCAAGGCAAATAAGTAGAAAAATACTCGTTACATTCCTACCTTGGCTTAGGGATGAAGCAGCAGCGGAATTAGCAGACAAACTTTCCCTTGTAACTGCAGCGTTGAAATTTGGTGCATCAGTCGGCTTATGAGTCCCGTTGTCTCCCACAACTTCAGAGTTAGAGTTCGGAGCATTATTGGCCTGATTTTTACCCAGATTCAGAGGAACCTCTGACTGCTCGGGGTTTCCAGTAACCTGCATAAGAGTCCAGGGTTTAGGTGCAACCCAATATATAGCCCACAACAGATAACATTCAGTATGCACACGACAAACAAAACAAATTTCTACCCCTCTTATCTATTCAAGACAAGGGAAAGAAAAATCAGACCTTATGCAGGTGAGAAGCAGCCGAATATGCTTGATTGTTTGAAATGGAACCTGCAGCAGCTTCTGTCTGCTCATGTGATATGGGCGCCTTTCCATGAACATTATCCGTCAGATCTGTAGTTTCTTGCCTGATGCCTCTAGAAGTTTTTGACTTGCTGCTGTAATCACCATTTGACATCAAACCACCAGCTTCACTGGCAGTCCGCTTCCTGATAAGGGATTCACACAATCAAAGTTGAATCAAAAATATTCAAATATATTAGTAATATACCTCAACAAAACACACACACACACATATAGACACCATATTCTTACCTGCTGGAATTAGGAATATCAATGTTAAACCCGGGCCGGTTGGGAAAAACTATACCACGAAGAAGCTTTCCATCAACAACAGTTTCAATTGCGTATCCATCAGAAAGTTTGTCAGTAACCTTTGCAACAAATGTCTTCTTCTCCAAAGAAAGCTGGGACTGATTCGAAGGGATATTCTGTCTGCCTGCAGTTATAGCACAAGATCATTCGTGAATGACATCAAAATCCCTCCTCACGTACATATTCAATTTCAATCAGTGATTTTTTTTTTTCTTTTCGATTACATTATTTTTCATTTTCTTTGAATAGATAACAAATAAAAGTCGCAAGTAGGGAATGGAAGCTTCAGTTACTGCAAAGAGTCATACTAGCAAGGCCAAAACATAAAATGCAAATGGAGGTACATACACATCGCAGCAAGTCAAACATAAAACAGTACAGGTACAACGCTTCCCTTTAAGGAAGTATCTAAAAAAAAGTCAAGATTGGCCACCAGAGACTGTTAATCATATTGACAAGAGTTTAAAACGAAGAACCAAAGGGTAGTCCTGTCCATCAGCAAATAGTTGTGCTGCATCATTCACTGCGTCACAACTTGTGTTTGCAGAATCCAACCGCTTACTCTACCTCAGAACTTCAGTGCTTCACTCATAAAGAGATTGAATAGACAAGAAAGCAAGGGACCTATGGCAAGCTCTCCACCAAACATTCAAGGAAAAATAAGTCTAGGGCCAACACCACTTTGGCCATGGTTGGTAACAGTCAAACTAACACCGTTGGATTGCAAGTACAAATTTATATAACACTATAATAACCTAATTCCTCATGTCCCTGTCCATTGAGAAAGAACCCTTGTTCTCTTCTCGGCTAAGAACCTAGATCATAGAACAGCAGACACCGAACCTTCTTTGGTCCTTTAAAATGGTTAAGGGTCCGTTTTGGGTGAGGAATTTGGTGGCTCCAAGGGATTGGCAAGGATGGGAGCAGGACACGAATGTGTTTGTGCATGTTAGCCATTTGAAAAAATAAATAAATAATAAAGTTATCTGAAAAAAAATAAATAAAAACAAAAACAAACATGATAAATTCTAATTTATTACATAACACGAAAACCACAGCAACTATTAGAATTGTACGAGTGGAGATCTAATTATCTGATTTTTCTCAGAAACCAAACAACAGCCACCAGGCTTGGAAATCCCAAATTCATCGGATTGGAGATTAGGCTCAGCTTAGTCGACAATGAATCAGATCTGAGCTTATGCTTCTGAGAAGTGGAAGCGCGGCCATCAGACCAGATAGCCTTGACCAAACCATTTCATCCAAACCGAGAGAGGGTGGGAGAGAGAGATTGAGAGATAGAGAGAGAGAGAGAGAGGGAGAAAGAAAGAAAGAAAGATACAGATGGGATGGAATGGGAATTGCACATGTGCAAAATTCGGCTCCAGCTTCGGCTTCAGATCTGGATACTGCTCCGGCTCCAACTTTGGCTTGAGCTCCGGATGCTGCTCCGGCTCTAGCTTCGGCTTCAGCTCCGGATACTGCTCCTGCTCCAGCTTCGGCTTCAGCTCCAGATTCAGCTCTGGCTTTGGCTTCAGCCTTGGATTTTTTGTGCGCGTTGTCATCTGCTTGAGATCCTCAGTCGAGAGAGAGAGAGAGAGAGAGAGAGAGAGAGAGAGAGAGAGAGAGAGAGCGACAGAGAGAGGCGACAACAGCAATCTCACCTATTTATGGTTGAGATTAGGGTTATCCATTGATTTAATTCCCGGTTTAAAGCCACACTTTGGCCCCGGGTTTTTCAAGACCTTTTAAAATTTACCCAAACACGGTATTCACGAATCCAGATTTTCCCAATGTCATCCCCTTGTCAAAAACCCCCTTCTAAACCCTCACACAAATGCACCCTAAACGACTAAACATTTAGCTAGTTCAGTGCAACAGCAGCAACATAATCCAACAGCTGCCAAGCGCATCTTTCATTTGCATGATAAATTTAATGAAACCAGTCATTGTGATAAACTTAACACATACACACACGTAGGCTAATGAAACCAAAACACATAAAACTGATAGCACTCATGATATCTGTTTTCATGGAGTAAGAATACTCGAAAGTGACACAAAGAAAAAAGAAGAAAAGAGAGAACTTCCTAGGGTCAGACAGCTTTCCCTGCCTCTAAATAACTTAGGAGTATGCAAATTCGGCAAAAATAAGAAAACAATAGAGCACATTTCAGACATGTCATTCTGATTCCTACAGGAAATATGTACATTTGATGCATAATAAATAAATGAGTTAATGAAAACAGGACACTTTATCTTAGTAAGTAACACTTACATTGTTGGGCATAAAATGAAACTGGCATGGGTTGGCTCATATCAGCACTAGTTCCAACCGGAACAAGGGCTCTGTCATGAACAGAGGTGAGATTTTGCTCTTGGCACTTTAGCTTCAATTTCTTCCTCAGCGATAATTTCTCTAGCTTACTTTCATTCTCCCTGGCAAGCCCTAAAATTAGAGATTATATCAGGCCAGTAAGACTCCATACACGTATAAAATTTTACCCTAATAAGATAACATCGATAATTCGGCGAGGAGGAATGAAAAGATAATACTTAACCTGTGTTTAGGTAAAACATGTCATCCAGTGCCTCAAGACCTTTACTGCAACCACCAATAAATACAAGAACACCTCCCTTGACAGGATCCAAACAGTCCCCAGCAACGGAAAATCTAGCAGACGGTCCATCACCAGCAGTTAGCACCTTGGTCCATACACCAGTATCTGCACCACCGTTAAGATAGAGTGGGTATTTAAGGATATGATTCCATAAAATATTAGGGCAATGGAAAGAACATAAAGTACATGTGACGAAAGGTGGCATAGACAAGAAGGTTCGGAAGCTTCAAACATCCATAAATGTAAGTAGCCAAAGGTGAATGTTTTGAAGGATTTCTTGAAACTTACCAACATCAAGCATGTAGAGGTCATTGTATAGATTTTGGGCGTCTGTGAATCCCCCAAAAACAAATAAGTTCTTCCCAAAAGCAACAGTACAATGACCCCCTCGGGGTGGCATAAACTGGCCAGTAGTTTTCAGCTCCCTCCAAATTAGAGTATCTAATGAAGTACCATAATACAAGAATTACAGAAGGCACATATCATATCCAATATCCGCGAGCTAGGTACTAGTAGTATCTAAATTACATAAAAAGTTTAATAAACTTGCAATTGGGTAAAAAAATTCAGAAAATAATGGTACCTGTATCAAGTATATGGACATCAGACAAATAGTAATCGTGCCCATCTTCACCACCAATCACAATAAGTTTGTTCTTCCAAGATGAACAAGTATGGCTATCACGCCGAGATGGTGGGTTGCCTGATGTTGTAGCACGTTTCCATACAAACGTCTCTACAAGATAGGATGAGAAAAGGGATTAAACATGTCTTACGTGCTATCTGTATCGATCAGTGACCTAGTTAAGTCGAGTGTTCAGGTTCTAGATAAATTTAGATCCCCAAGGCAATTTAAAACTGAATGTGATGTCCTACACCTAGAACGCTCCCTCTCTTCTTCCTCCCAGTCTAGATTCTAAAAAGAACAAGGTGACAGGGATGACCCTGTGCAATCCTATAAACTCACAGCACGAAAGAGCAAGAGGACAGAGACAAAATTCTTATATGACTTTACTGAACACCACACCAAGGTCCATACGGTATCCAAAAGACAGATATATCAAATAAGTAAACTCATAAGATCAATGCAACTGGTACCATGCAAATGCAGAATCATTATTTTTAACAACAAAAATGTTAGCAAGACGCAGCTAATATTGATAGACTTTACTGAAGAGCATGCCAACTTCATCTCCAAAGAAGTCCCACATGCTATCCAAAAACCTATGCTAAAGTGAGATATATCAAGTAAACTCATAAGATCCATGTGATGTAAATGCATAATTACTCTCAGAAAAATGTGTGATGAAAGTAATTCAAACCAATCCTCACCTAAGTGATTAATGAACTAACCTTACAAGGAAACCTACCTGTATTCAAAATGTAAAGATCATTGAAATACACTTCATTGTCGCTACTAGCAGATTTTCCACAGCCACCAAAAATAAATAGCCGTTTCCCAACAAGGGCAGCACTATGACCCTCCCGTGCCTCTGGTGCTTCGCCTCTTAAACTTGGAGATATCCATGTATGTAAAGCTACATGAACATTCAGAACATAAGCGGGAAGTGATATGCATATTTGAGAAATCAATAATAAGGAATTTGATGAGCCTTAAAAGGTCGCGGTGACAATAAATGTTGAGAATTGAGTATATCTGGTTACATAGTTCCAAACCAACAATAACGAATTTGATATAAGCCCTAAATGGTAACAACGTAGTAAATGTTGAAAATTGAGCACAACTGGTTTCAACTCTTCAATATACCAATCCAAAGTGGATAAGGAAAATAAGTCAATTGCCACCCCGGATTTAGAATAGCTGATTTAATTATTTATTTTCCGAAAAGGAATCGTCTGATTGAATTACTTGACCCAAAATAACGTATAGAAGGGTGAGCATACTACGTAGTCAAGAAAAGATATCAAAGCTAGGGAAAGAGCAAAAATATAAGAGAGAAAGCCACTCACAGGTGTCTAATATATGCAAATCCCTGAGAGGATTCATCCCATCCGTACCCCCAAAGACGAAGAGATTATTACCAACAGTGGTGCAGCTGTGGCTGTCCCTTGGAGTTGGCGGGGTGCCTTTAATCACTGGCTGGCTCCATGAATGCGTAGCTGCAGTCAGCAGAGTAAGAGTATAACAATAACAATCTCTATACAAAATGCAACAACACACAGGAAAATGCAGAGTGCTAGTTGTTAACACCAACGGGAAATTTGAAACCAAAGTTAAAGAGATTATGTAGCACTATCGAAATTTTATAACAAAAATAAAAAACACACAATAAAGATAAACAACTTTGGAAGTTAACAAATGAAACCCCTAAAAATCAAAATTCAACAGCATAACCCCATGAAGCATTTACTCTAATCCTGGTAGAAAATTAACCCATCACAGCATTTGATTCCAATTTTCTAAAATTACCAAATTAAACCCAACAAAAACCCTAATTACAAGCCAACTAAACACCCCTTAAACATTAATTAACGTGGTTAACTACATAAAGATTCAAGCTTTTTTCCCAGAAAAATCACAAGCAACCAAATTTACACAAACCCACATGCAAAAAACGATAAAGGTAAAAATTAAACGAATAATCTGGGTAAATTTTTAGCATTTGGGGAAGACCCACCAGTGTCAAAGACGTGAACTTCGTTGGTCTGACAGTTATCTCTGCCATAACCACCGAATACATACAGCATCCGCCCTTCTTTGATTGCATTGCATGTATGGCCCCACCGCTTCCCGGGCCCAGACACCTCCCCCACCGCCACTCCTCCTCCTTCTTGTTCTTGTTGTTGCAGGTGAGCTTGTTTGGGCTGCAGCTGCACCCTTTCCCACTTCATTGTGTTTTCTGGGTAAACAATTGGGAAGAGACGCCAGTTGGGTTAGAAAAATGGGGAAGCAGTGAAATATGCTGAATTACAGAGAAGAATTTTATTTTATTTTATTTATAATTTGGGTTTTTGCGTTTTGAGATTGAGCTGATTTTATTTTTTCTAGTCCATGCAAATAAGGACATTGAAATTGAATAAATAAAATTAAGAGATAGGATCATAGGAAATATTTTTTTAGGAAACGAGAGAAAATGCGTTTGAGTAGGTGTATTTGAAGCCACGTATTATGATTTAGTCAGTATCTTTCTTTATTGTAAGTGTGAGGTTTTAAATTTGATTTTCGTAAAAAACGAATTTAAATCATATTATTACTAATTTATCGTGAGACTACTTTTCTTTTAGTGTAAAAAATATTATTTGTCCATAAAAATAAAATTAAAAAAACTAAAAAGTGCATGTGGAGAAGCGATTTTTACCTACATTTTATAGGAAATTGATTTATTTAAAAAAATGTGTTTAGGTGATTAAGAAATTAAAATAAGTGTGTAGAAATTGTTTTTTATTTAAAATTGAAAAAATAAATGATATGTACTACCATAAGGCCTCGTTTGGATGTGTTTTCAAAATGACTGAAAACGTTTTTAGAAAAAAGTGTTTTTGGGTTTCAAAAGCACTTGAAGTGCTTTCTCCAAGAAGCACTAGTTATGTGTTTCTTCTAGGAAGCACTTTAAGTGCGTTTCCAGGATTTGCTTACATTTTACTAAAAATTAGTTCCAAAAACATTTTTACCAAAAGCATTTTCAGTCATTTTTAAAGCACATCCAAACAAATTCTAAAACATCAACAAAATTTGCTTTCTCATATCATAAAAAAGAAAGTTTGTAATTTGCTTTCAAATTTATAAAAATAACTTTTTGTTATCTTTTACAGAAATTACAACGTGATTTAATCAACAAAAGAATAATTAGCTCTAAATGGATACAAATTAGTTTATTCATGAATAAATTTGGTTATGTGATGGCACGTTACATGTCTTCACTGCAATTGTGTTTGTTACATTCAGACTTTCACTTCAGCATCATCGTTCGAATGTTACATAAAGTTATGACGGCCTTTCATAAAAATAATAGGAGGTTTAACAAAACACTTTAGGTACTGTTTATTTTTAACGAAAAATCACATTTATACTTTTCTTTGATACTATTCACTATACCTTTAAAAATAATTTCGTTAAAAAAAAATTTGAACTTTTCGCTAATTTTCCTAAAAATATATAGTACACAACGAACCTTTGAGTTCGAGAAACTCAATTCATATATAAAAATCTATAGCCTTTTCGCTGTCTAACACGGATATAAATAGTGTTTTTTAACTTATTGGGCGCATGCTAACACACGTCCAAACATCTTTTTCTTACCGTGAATATCATGTTATATTTCTTACCATTAAAATTGTGATTCGATTTCTTTGGCAACAGGATAGTGCATTCTGAATTATATAATTTATTCCCTAATTTATTTTTTTTTAAGTTGTTATTTAAATTTTAAAGTACTAAAATTTGGAATGTAGGGTTTAATTAAACTGTTGATAATTTTATCCGAGTCCGAAATAATGAGAGGATACAAGATAAATAACTGAAGAACTTCTTGTTTTGTATCTTTATTAATATATCAATATCAATCAATTAAAAATAAGAAGTTTTAACAAAACACTTCCGGTACTGTTTACTTTTAACGAAAAACCAAATTTATACATTTCCCCTGGTACTATTCACTATACTTTAAAGGGCTTTTCATTAAAAGGGAAATTTTTTTGTACTTTCCGTTAGTTTTCCTTAAAAAATAAGAGAATTTTTTTATAAAATAAATTAAATTAGGTAGTTTAAAATCGCTTGTTAAATGAAAATTTAAATTAGATAGATAATATCGTTTGTTCAAAAAAAAAAAAAAAAAAAAAAAGCGTTTTCCACAGGAAAGACCCTAAAATATGATGGGAAGCAGTAAAGTTCAGGAAATATTGTGAAGTCTGTCTCAATGGATGATTAGGTAATTTAAACCATTCACTACACGTTGGGCTACCTTAAGTTTCCTAGCCAGAAAATCTACAACGCGTTGCACAACTAATGCGCAGAGCCGTCAACAAAACTCAGAAACGCCCCTTCCGAAGCCGTGCCCACGCTATGGCTGCAACCGCAGCACCCCCCAAGTGTGCAGCTCCTGAGATATGTCTGTCTCCCTGCAATAAGAGCATAATGCTACCACTAAATGTACTCTGAAATAACGAATGACAATGGCAGTCGTTTCATGATAACCGTGACTCTCAACTCCTACTCTGTTTCATGGCACGAATGCACCACAAACACACACACAGACACAGACACAGAAAGGAAAGTGACACCAGGGAGATAACCAACGTACCTCTATTATCCTCAAGACGTCGTTCCCAATTAGAAAGATACCCTGAAATGGAAAAGGAGAGGTTAAGTTTTCAAGGATTTGCTTAACAGCCTCGACCAATCACACAACAATAATGAATCAAACTTACCAGCAGGATGGCAGGAACTGGTATGATGAATTCTAAGTAGAGGGTTGCTTTTGGGAAGAGAATATATCGAGCAACATGATAGCATTAACAGCTCCGCTTGCCCCCTGGATGTCACAAACAGACACAATAGTGAAATGAATGTAATGTTCACTGAATGTTCTTTTTCAGAGTATAACAAGTAATACAAAGCAATGTATACCAACAATCTGTGAAAAATGAAACTTAGCTTTACGCATGGGAAATAATGATAGATAAAAACAAGCCAGGGGGAGGAGAAGAAAGGTAAACTCAAAGCTCATCCACAGAATTAATATCCCATTCCTATTGCCATGAAAACGCTTAATGGGATGGCCGGCATGGCATGATGCTAAACTCTGGCACCATACGATAGTCTCATCTTTCATAATTTAGTTTCTTTGGTAATTTTTCTTTCTCTAGGCAGTTGTTCAAATTTCTTGGGGAAATTATACTCTAGGCCAGTATCCTGGTTTGTTCAGAAATGTAAAATCACAAAACCAGTCCTGGGCAGTTTCTGAAAGCATACCAGTCCTGGTATCTTTGCCGCCTCCGTGTTCCATGGCTTTCGGCCCTGCAAAGAGCAGATTGTGATGAGACACTCAAGAGCTAATACCGTACAATCACAAAACCACCCAGGAGTTCCCATACATTTTAAGAGTTCAGTAAGTAAATTAGAAGCATTATCTTCTGTGAACAAGTTCTTCTGTTGATTATCATTTGAGCAAAGCAATGAACTATAGCTTTGCTCAAATGAGTATTATTAGTTTGAGTATAATTTCACCTGCGATGACGCGGCCAGGAAGGCTTTGTGGACCAAGAAAAAGACTGAGCCACCAACTGCCCCGGCTAGATACAACTTCAGCAAAAACTCAGGCCCAAAAACTCTTCCAATCTGGTCAGTGCACCAAAAGCAGACAAAGATGATAAAAACAGATTGAACATAACCCTTCATGGTTATCAAATTTGACAATTCAAGCAAGCTTAGCCGTATGGTAATGATTGTATTGAAATTTCGATCATAAAAGGCTTACATTCATCCCAAAAAAATATAGTCCGATCATGTTAGAAAAGATATGTCCAGCATCAATATGACTGAATGCAGAAGTTATCAACGTGTGCAGCCGTCCACTTGCAAAATTGTGTAATGAAATCTGGTTAGAGAAAGAGTAAATTAACAAGTCAGGAAATTGAAGTGAAAAACACTCTGTCATCAAACTAGAGTACTAGCAGCAGTAAAGAGCTTGTCCTTCAACGTTCTGTTTCCTTAATCTTTCCTTAAGTTTAGGATTGCTTCTCACTTTTAAGAGAGTGCACACGAAAGGTGTCAGAACTCAGGAAATACAGCCATATGACAAGTTGACGACATTTAGTTAACTTCAAATTTAGAATGACTCACGGTAAAATTATTCATCATGAAGCTACGATCTGCAATCCTCCATAAAAGAAAAACAGCAACATTAGCTACAATCAATCCCAAAACCACTTCATTATTCGATAACCTCCCGAACCACGACCTCCTACAAAGGTGAGAAAATAAGTTACTGACAGATTAACACTACGATAGCAACTGCATATGGTCAAGGTTTGTTATGAATGAGCAAGGTTCTACACTCTATCGCAGTGCAGTCTAGTAGAACTCAAATAATCTTCTAGATAGAAACTATGAGTACAGACATCACCATCCCAAAAGGTCATGTATTTGGTTGATTTCATATGCTTTCTTCAATAATAAGGTGACAAATTTTGAAACATTACTTATTTTATAGCATAACTCGAAGAAACAAGCTGAATCAGAAAGTGAATTTAAACTCTGCTCAATTCTGAGTGGAGCAAATCACCACAAATGTCCAAAATTAATCTCTTTAAACTCACAAAACAGACACTTTGTTACATTTAAATTAACCCAAATAGGCCGAGTATGAATCTCCTCCCCGTAGACTTGAGTAATTCTAATACCGCCTGGTAAACAGTAAAAGCAATGCACATATTTTTTTCATGAAAACTTTAACGAAAGCTTTCGGTACTGTTAACCATATTTTTACACTAAAAAGTCAATATATTATTCACTTTGACCCTTAATTTTGTCGTTAACGTTAAAACTCAAAGTTTTCAAATAGTTTTCATTAGTTTCCTTTTTTTTTTCATTTCCTAACAGTAAACTGCGTTATTACATCAGATGGGCAAAAGTTTGCATTTCTCATCATTCAACTTTCAAAAATGGCAAAAGCAAACGTTTCCAGTAAAAAATGCAGGAGCTTTTGTGATGAACAGGAAGCAAGCAATGGCGTGCAGCACATAAAAAGTAATATTTGTACGGCCAACCAATCACGATACGTGTCGTTCTTCTCCGTTACCAGCCACATTACTCTCTTTTTTTTCACTGGTCAAATCAACCGTGAAAATATGAAATCAATCAAAAGCCAATAAGAAATCCCAAATCAACCCAAAGAACCCTAGCTGAATCACATACAATTTCACACATTCTAACAGAAATCACACAATAATGCAAAATTTAAACAAATAAAAAAAAGTTATTGCAGATTAAACATTACTTCAAAAACATTACCATGGACTCCGATGAGAAGTGAAATTCTGGTTGAACTTAAAGCTCCGTTTGGGAAATTGGGCTCTGAGGAATCCGAGTCTGCAGTCCGAAAGGCTCTTGCTTGAAGCTCTCAGAAGGGTATTCGAGAAACCCAGAAAGGATTGCTTTCTGAGTGATGAGTTGGAGAGAAACCCATGAATTTTTTGCGCGAGAGTGTGCTGCGACCGCCATGGATGAGGGTGGTGGCGAAGCGGGAGTGCAGGAAAGGAGCTGAAGAAGTGGTTTTGGTTCTGGGCTATGGGCGGTTTGGCGAGAGAAAACGTTTTGTGACATTGGGAGTGGAAGATTGAGGAGGTGGTGGCGGTGGATGTGGCGGAGGTTGGGAGGTTTCTGGGGAGGTTTGAGGAGGCTAGTTTCAGAGAAAGGAGCCTCTGCATTTTTGAGGCTTTGATGGAGGGCGCTCCTCGGTGGGTATTGGGAAGTTCCTTGCTTAGAGAACAGGGCACCCTCCAAGTCCCTCTTGAAATCAAATGGAAATGTGAATAAAGTTTGCAAATTTAATTGTGGGAGGAGAGAAACTTGAGCTTTATTGGTTTCTGAGATTTGTATAACACATTATTTTGATAATTATCAATAGAAATGGTCCTGAGATCCATTAGTTTGGTTATTCCATTAAAAACTCCGTTGTCTCGGAGTTCTTGACCAGAAGTTTAGGCAATTTTCAAAATTTCATAACTCAATCATTTCTTAACCAATTTCGACCCATAATATATCATAAAAAAATAGAAAAGTATAGAATAAGATTATACCTATTTGGAAGCCCCATGGTTGCCAGAGATGGTCGGAAAATATCCTAAAAGGTGACTGGTTCACGGAAAAACTGAAAAACTCGCCAGAAACTGGATAAACTTTAAACGTTCATAATTTCTTCAATACTTAACGAAATCAAATGATTTAAAAAAGGATCTCCAGTTAACTACTTTCGAGTCGTTTTCCAGCCAAATCACGGCGAATTAGCCGTTAAGAAAGGTACCATTCTCTTCGTCTTATTGAGAGGTATGATTTTTTTTTTTTTTTTTGAATCACTTGTTTTCGTTGAGTATTGAAGAAGTTATGAACGTTCAAAGTTTATCCAGTTTTCAGCGAGTTTTTTAGTTTTTCTGCAAACCAATCACATTTCAGACTATTTTCCAGCCATACGACAACCATTGAGCTTCCAAATAAGTGTAATATTGTTCTACACTTTCCTATCTTCATTTTGATATATTATGGGTCGAATTTGGTTAAGAAATGATTGAGTTATGAAGCTTTAAAAATTGCCCAAACTTTCGGCCAAATAGCTCCGGGACACTTAACGGAGTTTTTAACGGAATGACCAAAATAATGGATGGTGAACAATCTCAAGAACCATTTCTATTGATTTTCAATGTCAGGGATTAAGGTGATGTGTTATGCAAATCTCAAAGACAATTTTGGCAAAAAAATCAAGAAACTTGCTTAACTTAGGATTGGGAATGACCAAATTACGGTATTACCCCAGTTGATCCACTCATGATTTTCTTATGTTGAACATAATTTTTGGTCAAACTATTTGATCATGTGACATGTTTGACCTTGTCATACTTTATAGAGTTTATGTAACATCCCACATCGTCCAGGTGAGTGGATCCTCTAAACCTTATATGTATATTCTCATCTCTACCTAGCACGAAGTTTTTTGGAAGCTCATTGGCTTTGAGTTCTGCCGGAACTTTGAAGTTAAGTGAGTTCGGGCGAGTGCATTCCTAGGATGGGTGACCCACTGGGAAGTTCTCGTCTAAGTTTTCAGAAACAAAATCATGAGGATGTGGTCAGGGCCCAAAGCGGACAATATCATGTTACGGCGGAGTCGAGCCCAGGATGTGGTGGAGTCCGGGTCGGGATATGACAATTTGGTATCAGAGCCAATTCCTGGCCAGAAGTGTGTCGACGAAAACGTCGGGCCCCTAAGGGGGGTGGATTATAACATCTCACATCGCCAAGGAAAGTGTATCATATAAACCTTATATGTATATTCTCATCTCTACCTAGCATGAAGCCTTTTGGAGCTCACTGGATTCGAGTAAATGTCTAGTTTTAAAAGTTTTAAATAATTATTTAGAATGTTTTAAGAAGTTAACCAAGTATAAATCACTTTTAAAAATTGAGTAATTAAATATTTTAACCTTTAAATTTTTATTTAAAAGTATAAAAATTAAAATTTGACTGTTAAAACATGCGCAACGCCGGAACATACCACCCAAGAATTTTTGTAGCTTGTGACGTTGTATCCGGTACTTGTTCATGTAGTTTTGCGTTCGACAAGCTCCAAAACCAGAATAATGGCCATTAGGGTTCTAACGAGAACCACAGTTACACGCTTCACAAGCATTTTAACCGCCAAGCAAAACCCAAATTTCCCAAACCAAAAGTCCGAATCTTTTTCCACAAACCCAGCAAAACCCAGATTTACCCAGCAATCCCAGTACCGGAAACAGATTTCCCTCGCCACTCTGCTCCAAAGGTACGGCTTCCCATCTTCTCTGCTCCACAATTTCCTCTCAAAGCATCAATTTTTATTGAATTCCAACTTACAGGAATTAGAGAAGTCTCTGGCTGTTCTTTTATCCTTCAAAATCCCCCAGAAATCCCTTGTTTCTTTGATTTGTGACTGCCCCGGGGTTTTGGATTTTCAGTTTCTGAAGAAATGGGAAAAGGGATTTTCAAATTTGGGGATTTTGAGTGCTTCCCCATTGATGGTTAGGAGTGTTTTGGAACAATCTAAGAGGTTTCAGATTGACCCAGATGGGTTTTTTAGGAGTGTGGAGGTTTTGAGGGGTTTAGGGTTTATGGATGGCACGGTTATTAAGGTTTTAGAGGGGTTTCCAGGAGTGGTTTTGATGAATGGGAGGGAGATTCAACGGAGAATCGAATTCTTGGAGGGAATTGGAATTTCGAGGGATGAAATTAATTGGGTTCTAAAATATTTTCCTGGGGTCATAGGATTTGGGGTTGAAGATAGGCTGAAGCCATTGCTGTGTGAGTTTAAGGGTTTCGGTTTTAGCGAGGATGTGATTAGGACAGAGATAATGAAAGAGCCACGAATTCTTGGCATGGAATTGGGCGAATTTTCGCAGTGTGTGGAATTCTTGAGGACTTTGAAGTGTAGGGTACCAATCAAGGAGAAGATTTTCAGTGAGGGAGAGTTTAGAGCTGGGTTTGAAGTGAAGTTGAGAGTTGACTGCTTGTGCAGATATGGGTTGATTCGTAGAGAGGCTTTTGAGGTGTTGTGGAAGGAACCGAGGTCAATTATATATAAGGTGGGGGAAATTGAGAGGAAGATTGAGTTTTTAATACAAAGGATGAAATTCAGTACCCGTTGTTTGGTTGAAGTTCCACAGTATTTGGGTGTGAATTTTGAGAAGCAGATCATTCCTCGGTACAATGTGATCGAGTATTTGAGATCTAAAGGCGGGCTTGGTTATGAGGTGGGGTTAAGAGGTTTGATCACGCCTAGCAGGCTTAGATTCTATAACCTGTACGTCAAGCCATATCCGGACTGTGAAAAAATGTTTGGGAGATTTTCAGGAGATGTTAAAGTTCAAAGCCGACATCCTGCTGGACTATGGAAACTTTTCAAGCCACAAAAGTATCCAGAATCCAAAGAAGATGTGACGAACACAAAGCTATTTATGAAATCTCTGGGTTAGTGTTGCACCGTTTTTGAGCCATTTGTCATCCTCCAAGTTGAGGACTTTATCAGGTAGACTTTTGTCTGTAATCTGAATTCATGGAAAAATGGTTGGTGGCATGAAGTTATTTTGGTGCATGGTAGACATAGTCATGGTATACACTTGGCTTTTGGCACTTTGCCTTTTATGCTGCCTGCAGAAAGTTTTAAGAAAGCTTAAAGATTTGCATTGCTAACGGAGTTAGCCGTTTCCATCCATTGCACTCCATTCTTTATTGAATTGAAGAAAAGTGGCAGTGATTTTTGCATATGCCGGGAGTTGGATGAATGAACAATTGCAATATCTTTGGCAGAAAGATTATACAAGGTAAAAGTGAACTTAAGGGCTAGGGATTCCTTTGAATCCTGTTTGTTGTGGAACCTAGGAATTGATACCTGTCTACCCTCTGCTTCTTCTTTAAGTGTATCTCGTGTTCTGATATCTGCTTGTTGCAAATAACTTCGAGTCAGCATGGACTTCTCTGATTCCTATTGATTGCATTACCTCGTCATCATTCATCTGCGACTTATTTTACACTCTACTTATCATGTGTTCTGCATTCAAGGCGATATAGAATGAAGAAGCTGGTTCAGACAACAAATTGAATGTTCATTTGTACAAGCAACAGATTGATCACTTATACAAGCTCAGTCAACAATATTGGATTTGGCTACCGTGATTGGCTTCCAGAGGTCCTTGAATCTTGAGGGGATATCGAGAAGATAACTTGTGCAACCACTTTGATGTTCAGTGTAAAACACGTCTTGAAAACCTTGCTTTGGGCGAGGACTGCAAATGGGGGGTTCAAAGGAAATGAACAAAACAACATCAAGGATAAGCAGATGTTCAGAGCTTGCTGATGGAATGGTTGAATCGGCTATTATTTCCGCGGATTCATTTCTTCCGCAGATGGATGCTGATCGTGTATGGAATCGTTTCAAGTCCGGTGGTTCGGAATGTCTTCGGCTTTGGTCTTTTTTATCAATGCCTGTCATTTTTACGGACCATCTCTTGTATTATATTTCTGCTTAGAAACTATTACACATTTTGCATTTGTACTTACGGAAAATGTAGGCTTGTTTGGAAGTACTTTTAAAATTACAGAAAGCACATTTAGCGAGAATATTTTTGGGTTCGAATTTCGAGATTTCCTTGCATTTTTGCTAAGGATTAGTGCTAAAACTATTTACATCAGAAGTGTTTTCAACTATTTTTAAAAAACACTTCCAAACGAGTCTGTAAACCGACTTGGAGATGTATCTTGACAATATTACAAACCTAAATGAGAGAGCAGATAAGTCTATAAGCGATATTGTTAATAAAATGCCACAAGATCAACATGTGTATAGAAGCCCACAATGTCTCCCATGATGTTGTGCTGGAGCTTGCCCTACGCCTCTGCTTGTATTGGAAAAAACCCTAATTAATGGCTAATAATTATTTTCGCACTATCAACTTTTTCTTATTCACACGTATTTCTATGTTTTGATTTTTGAATTAAATAAATAAAAAAATAAAAATAAAAATAAAAACTGTCCAGAAGTTGAAAAAAATAGTGAAAAACATTGCTCTACAGCACTATAGATTATAAGAGCATCTCCATCTTAGAGCAGCTCCACCAGAGCTTTTTTTGCCCAGCACCAAGTCCAAATAACAGCCCGGCATGCAAGGAAAGTGCTCCAGCCCGCCAACTTGCCTGGCACCCAGCCCGTGCCAGTCAAGAGCCCAGCCCAAAATGGACAGACCCATTCCCCGGTCTGTTTCTGGCGCGTGCACAACACGCGGGAGGCCAGGCGAGTAGCCGACAGCTTTGCAGGCGGTGGGGCCCGCGTGGCAGGGCAACTTGCAGTCGTCCGGGGTGAAGGATACGTGGCCTCCTCAGAGCCGTTGGATTTCCAACGGCTAGTTTTTTAGGCCGTTGGATTTTCAACGGTAAAAAAAATTTAAATTTAAATTTTAAATTGGACCGTCCGATCACAGATCAACGGTCCACGTTTATTTCACCAAAAATTAAAAAAAAAAAAAAAAAAAAAAGGCCCAACGGTCAGAAATTTGACCGTTGGCCACGTGGCGTAATGAGTGCTGTTGGATTTGATTATTTTTCAAATCCAACGGTCCCGATTAATTACAACATTAAAATTTATTAAAAATTAATTAAAAAATGTCAAAATTTTTTTAAAAACAGAAAAATTTTAAAAAATTAATTTTTTTTTCTATAAATACCTAACCCTCATCTTCCACCTTACACCACATTTCAATATTTTCTATCTACACTTTCTACACTTTCTACATTGAATATTTTGTACACTTTGAGAGAAAAAAATGACTTCGTGGAAGCTCAGTGAAGATGTTACGTTGTGTGAATGTTGGGTTCGCACTACTCATGACCCGATTACGGGTAATGAGATGGATAAGCGAGAAATGTGGAGTAAAATTACGAAATCGTTCAACGATGTACATGGAAAAGATGTACATGGAAAAGATGCCAGATCTAGTTAAGGTCTTCAAGGTCGTTGGAAAAAGACCTAGCACAAGATATGCAAGCATTCGCAAGGCAGCCGTAATTTTTTGCTCAGGAAGAAGACCTAGCACATGAAAAGCATCCTCTTTTTGCACAAAATATGGATCATGGTTGCAAACATCACTCATGATTTTAGCGAACAAACTTCGTTGCATTCTAAAACGACGTCTAAAAACATGATCAGGGTAAACGCTGTTGGGAATAAAATAATCTTCCAAGAGATCTTTACCTCGTCTTTCCCTTCTTCTATCGATGTTTGTCGCATGTCCGGGTTTGGCTATCTGACCCATAGCTTGCATGATACGGCGGGAATGTGAGGCCCTCCGCCTTCTATGGTGATCATCCTCATCCTCCTCCATTGTGAAGACCTCATCTCCACCTCCATCTTGGTCAAGATTGACCAATTCTTCCTGTTGTGCCAACAACCTTTTCTGCTGCTCTTGCAACTGTTTATACGCTTTCCTTGAAGAAGACATTGTAAGAACTCAAGATTTGAAAACGATAAAGAAGAATTCTGAGCTAAAAAAAATGATTGAGTTTAGTGTGAGGATGGATGTAGGGATGTAGGGTTTATATGGACAAAAAAAAAGAAGATGAGGTTCTGGACAATGCCACGTGGCACTACGTGATTGGTTGAAAATCTTAGCGGAAATCTATTCAAAAAATAGTACGTTCAGATAATGACACGTGGCGTGACGAGATTGGTTAAAAATCTTATCGAAATCTTGCCTAAATTATTGTAAACAGGAAGTGACACGTGGGTTGTCGGGATTGGTTGAAAATCTTAGCGGAAATCTATTCAAAAAATAGTACGTTCGGATAATGACACGTGGCGTGACGAGATTGGTTAAAAATCCTATCCGAAATTAAAACTATTTTTTTTTATTATTTTATAAAAAAATTATTTAATATTTTAAATGGACTGGGTGCCAGCGCATTTTGTAGGGGTGGAGATCGTTTGTGCCAGCGCATTTTTAGACTAGGTGCCAGCACATTTTTTTTGGGGTGGAGATGCTTTGGCCTATTACTGTTCATTGAGTCTGTTATTGTTCAATTAAGTGGATAAATGGGCTGGGTGCTGGCGCAAAGTGGATAGGGGTGCAGTTGCTCTTATTGATACCTGATGTGGCATTTCGAAGCATGCTGTCAAATTTCATTATATTTTAACCGGTATGTTGGTGAGACCCACTTTAAAATAAAATAAACGGTAAAACTATTTTTAAAAACTTATATTCTAGTAGATGATGAGACCTACCAATTAATAATCAAATAAAATGAAATTTCAGGCAGCATCAAAATTTACGCTAGAAGCATTGCTATCAATCCAGGTCACCTAAAAGATTGTTTGGTTGGAGAAATATAATTTTTCAAAAATGATTAGTTCGCATTCCACTTAAAATTTGGTATCTTCTTTAAAGATGTTCCAAGACGAACTGTAATAACATTTCATAGTCAACAAGAATTTTAAGTTTGAATTCTAACATTAAAGTCAAGATCACACAATGAGTTGAAAACTGTGAGGTATTTACGAAGTTCAAATTTAATTCTTAGTTAAATGACAGGAAGTTAGTAAACTGCTTAGACCATCTCCTCAAATTTTGAACACAAAATTTAAATTTTGATAGCTTATGTGACACTTATTTTTTAAAGTTTTGTTCTCCAACCAATATGTCAAATTAAATTATTATTTTATTATTTTATAAAATAAATTATTAAACTAATTAAAATTTAATAAAGAACATTTAAAGTTTAATTAGTAATCTGTTCACATTCCTTGATTGAAAAATAGAAAAAAGTATGATAATTGCATCAGTCAACTCAACATTAATTATAATAAATGATTAAACTAAATAAAAATTAATAAAATACATTTAATAATTAATAAAAAAACATTTGAAGCTGCTAAATTTGACATCAACCTCTTTTGCTATCAATCCATGTCATCGCCACATAGGATTTGAAACTTCGGTTGGAGAATATTAGTGTTGTTTTTTTTTACTGTTATAGCTTATGTGTACATTTTGGCATCTCCTTTGAAGATGCTCTTACCAGTTACAACATAAATATCATTGTGACGGTGTTTCAAGCCAATTATACACTACTTTATGTTTAACTTCTCCATATAATTAGTGTATAATTAACTTGAAATATCACCATCGTGAATTCCAATGTGCAAGTGAGCCCTATATATATATATACACACACGTCATGCAAATATCAGAACCGTGGTAATTAACAGAATAAAGATCTAACGTACAAATTGAGATATGCATATGATACCTTGTAGGCAATTTGCCCGGTCCATACTTAGAAAGCAAGTAAATGTCCCCATGAAGATTCTACCAAAATCGAGCTGTAAAGATCCTCTTATTTAACCCAAAAGTAGCACACCGATGAACATGGCTTTTTCAACGTTGTTCAACATTTGGTCATACAGATATGCATACTGTCCGCAGGTTGTTTGCAGAGAATCTATACGTTTATCTAGGAAGAATATCACAGCTGCAATCTTGTATATCCAATATTTTAACAGAATAAGATTGGAAGGAAGATGTGCTTTCGGTTACTATAATTATGGATTACCGATTTGGTTAACTTTGTTTTTTCACGAAAAATTGACTAAAATGATTAGATGAATCAAATATTAACGATATAACGATTAGATTGGAATTTTTTTGAACTGATTAGACCAATCAAATATTAAAAAACTGACTATATAGGATTAAATTTTTTTGATCATTTTGACCCATAAAGTAGGATTGAATTTTTTATTTTTTTTGTGTGTGGTTATTTTGGCCCAATCAAATATTGACGACATAAAGTAGAAGTAGCAGTAATTGAATATAAGATAAGAGAAAATTGGTTAAGATGGTTTAGACACGTGAACAAAAGACCTATAGATGCTTCAAAAAAAAGGTGCGACTATGAGACGGAGGCTCAGGACAAA
Organism: Pyrus x bretschneideri; assembly: GCF_019419815.1. Classification (NCBI taxonomy): domain Eukaryota; kingdom Viridiplantae; phylum Streptophyta; class Magnoliopsida; order Rosales; family Rosaceae; genus Pyrus; species Pyrus x bretschneideri. The sequence continues at coordinate 2,203,836 of NW_025999579.1, read as the reverse complement.
AGAATAGAAAAAGACTTTGAAAGAGACTTTAAGAAAAGATAGAGAGTACTTGGAGTTAACGGACGACTTGATGCAAAACCGAGCGCGGTGACGTTCTATAATTCATACAACCGACCACACTTAGTGAAATAAGAATTGATTGTTGTTGTTGTTTATTTTAACCCATTCACCAAACTCCAATACTTAACATGGTCAAAAGACTGAAAACTTTTACATTCATGTCTAAATGTTGTCTGCCAATAAGGTGCATCTTATACAGCAAGGAAACCCCACTTGTAGGGTTATTGTGCAACAGCGTAGGAACAATCTTAGTACTAAACATGGGAGGCAAAACCCTATTCGCATGTACATTAGGACTAAATTAATAAACAAATCTCCTTATACGATTTCGAAATTGCATTGACCAAACATACCAAACACATTACCGTCCACCAGGAGTTAATCCACTTAGTTAATATATATATATATATATATATGCATGCAATTTCATACAAAAAGAATCAAGCATAAGCATGCAGCATTAGTTGGCCAGATTTAGTTTGGCAGACAGACAGCAATGCTGTTTTGGCGCAGCAATGCTCATAAAAAACATTGGCTCTCTCTCTCTCTCTCTCTATATATATATATATATATATTACTCTATATATTTAACCAGTAAGTTCTTTTTATACATAAATTAAGAGGAAATTACTAGTTGGGTTATGATATTTTTGGTCTAAATTCTAAAGCTGCAATCTGGTAGCCAATCATCAATTCGAGTCATTGACAATATGTTTTGCATTTTTATAAGGTGGTAAGTGGTAACTTCTAGATATCTTTCCTTAAAATAATTAGACATGCATTAGCTAGGGCTTAGGGGTGGCAGACTGTATATTTGACGTCACATGCATGCAGACGCGGTACCTGGAATCAGAGATGAACCAAAAAGTCTGTCTTCCTAAGATCATCTCCAACTAAAAGAAGATTAAAGGGCTACGTTTAGCCCTATAATTCTGCAAGAAATTATTTTTTAATGAACAGTGTCATGCAATATTTTATATCATCTTCAATCGACGGGGTTATAGTCCAAAACATAGCCCTTTCACAAAGAACCCATCTCCAACTGAAGGGAATATTTTTTTAGCCCCCTCAATAATTTATTACTTTAATTGAATTAAACTACCATATTAAAATAAAATTTTCAGACATATTTTGAATGCCACTTGTGAAAAGGATGTGAAAAATTGGTGAAGAATTGAAATAAAATGAGGTAAGATAGTATGGAATGGTAAAATGATGTGAGAAATGGGGTAGAATTGGCTTAGGTATTTATAGGAAAAAAAGTTAGAATTTTTTTTAAAAATTTCGTCTAAAAAAAATAGAAAAAAAAAGTGGCACTCAAAATTGAACTACTTGACGTCAGGTAGCATGTGTTTGGGCTGGGTGGTCTTGGCCAACCCTTTAGCCGGTTCTCCAATTTTTGGTTGGGTGGAGCCCACGAGCTCCTTGGCCTGGTCTTTGATTGGAGACGATTTTCGTGTCAAAACTGGCTATTTTTTTGTTTATGGCCCTTTGGCCGGATCGGTTGAAGATGGCCTAAGAAAGCTTGCTTTGAATAAAGGCCTACAGACGTACTCAACAAATCCTTTTTTTTTTTTTAATTTTAAATTGCCCTTGTATTTACTTGTTTTTCATTCTTTCTGGTTATGTGCGATCAATCACATAAAGATTCATCGATAAGTATAGGTGAAACCAATCCTCGTCAACCAGAAGAGGAAATCGATTTCAAGTATTCTTTGGAGTGTCATACTGTGAAAATTTCAGTGAAATTAATGTTCACCAACAAATTAAACTTCGATTGGTCAAGGTTTATGTGGCGCGCACCATATATGGATCCCCTAAATTGCACACATGACATGTGACTCATGTAAACTTAATGAGTTATTAAGAGTTTTTTCCAAAAAAAAAAAAAAAAAAGAGTTATCAAGAATTACACGTGTCCGCATCTGAAACATCCGTCATCAAACAAATCACATAAAGTAGAAAACTGGACAAATTAACCCTAGTTTGATCAAATTATATCATTTAGGATTTATTTTTTAAATTGAAGATTTTTCTTTAATAAAATTTAAATTAACTAATTAGCTCAAATTAAATGAAATCAGAAAATTAACCCCACAAATCACGGGATTCAGAATGAGCCTATAAATAATACGCTTATTCTAACAAAGAGGATTTTGGAGAGAAACGAAGAAAGCTCAAGCCTTAGTAGAAATTAGAAAGCTCTCAGGCCAAAGCAAACACCAAATACATGAACACTCTTGTGTTATTCATCAAACCTGTGCCGATTTATCCACAGCCAAAGCCGAAAGTCACCCACCACACTTCAAACTCTTTGTGGTCCCATTTCATTCCATAACAAACTTCAACATCCCTTGAAGAATCACAAGCAATAGATTCAAGTTCAAGATCAAGTGGCCACCACTCTTGGATCGAATTCTACTTTGGAGATCGAATAAGAAAGGTAGTCTTGTAAAAGAATAGCTACACAAAGATCGTAACCCTAAGTTTATTATTTTTTTTTGTCAAACCCTAAGTTTATTAATTCAAAGTATTATTTTTGTACACATGTTTTTATTTCATTTGTTACAGAAAATTTCTTGTTTACAATATATATATATATATATATATATATTTTTTTTTTCCTTTTTCAGTAGCTTTTTTTTCTTTCAATTATATACATATGAGGGAAGTTTCTTTAATACTACAACATTTAAAGGTACAGGAAAACATATTTTCACTAGTTTTTTTTTTTTTTTTGAAAAAACGATATTATCTACGCTAATGGGGAGGAGGTGAGCTTAGCCTCACAATGGGCTAGCAATAATGTGGTTGAAATTCGCCTTTGACGAGAATCGAACCTAAGACCTCTCACTTACACATGAAGAGGAAGACCACTAGACTGTAGTACTAAGTGGCTTCACTAGCTTAATTATATGAGGCAAAGGTGAAGTTGTAAGTGAAATTTCTTTAGTACTACAGTCTGATAGTACTCCTCTTTACTTGTAAGTGAAAGGTCTTAGGTCGATTATAGTCAAAGGAGAAGTTGAACTACATTATTATGTCAAACCCATTATAAGGTTTAGTCCACTCTCCCACCTTCTTAATGTAAATACGGTCAGTTTGTTCTAAAAAAAAATTATGAGGCATCACAAATAACATGACCATTATAGTGAACTATTAAAACTCAAATAAATTCTAGCAAAACTGTCTTCATAAAATAAAATTAAAAATAAAACTCTCAAATAAATAAAAGCACACTAAAACAAAGCTAATTAATTTGGAGTTAAACCCAAATGAATGAAATTAATAAAACTCAATTAATTTCAAAAATGAAGGCCACCTAGGTCCACATTCTGGTGTGAAAAATTAACATTTGGAACGGCTAAGATTTTCTTATCAAATTGATTATGACATTATATATCGACCTCTCATATGCCATATGGGCGCTCCATCATGTCGTCAACTAGCTTAATTGTTCCTACGTACACAATATTCCCCAAATCCCTCCATATGATGTCCAAAAGCTAAAGTTTGAAAGAAATATGAAAAAGCATACAGGAATCATAATTTTTTATCGAGAGAGACGGAACATTTTAACCACTGTGAAAAAAAATACAGTTTTGCTCACCAATTTATTTATTAAATGTTTAAATTTTAAGATTAGTGTCTATTCACTATACATATTTCAAAATTTAAATTAATCAACGGTGATAAATAGGTGGGAGCAATTATATTCCTACAGTAAAAACGAATCTTTGCGGCAAAGAGACACCTTCACTCTCTATATAAACTCACTCTTATTTCACTTCTCCCACCACCACAATCCCTCTCAGCTTTTAATTTCCCACTTGGTTTCTTGTTTCCGAAGCTTTGGCTTTTCATTGTCTCGCTCATTTTCTGAGTAACCAAACAGACACCGAGAAAAAAAAGGCCAAGAGTCAAGAAAATGTCCATGGAATCCAACCCTCTTTTCATTCCACCAACTGGGTTTTCATCAGTTTTGAGCTTGGAGTTGTTCATCTGTCTCTTCCTCTTCATCTTTGTTTTTGGCTTTTGGCTCTCACCCGGTGGCCTTGCTTGGGCTTTGTCCAAATTTAAAGCTCAAATCCCTTCGAAAACCGCCATTCCAGGTCCTTCCGGCTTTCCTATTCTTGGTTTGGTCTTGTCCTTCACTGGTTCTCTCACTCACAGAGTTCTAGCCAAGCTTGCTGAGACCTCAAAGGCCAAACCTCTAATGGCGTTCTCAGTAGGGTTTACTCGTTTTGTCATCTCCAGCCACCCCAATACTGCAAAAGAGCTCTTGAACAGCTCGGCCTTTGCTGACCGACCCATCAAAGAATCGGCTTACGAGCTTTTGTTCCACAAAGCAATGGGGTTTGCCCCTTTTGGTGAGTATTGGAGGAACTTGAGGAGAATATCCTCCACCCATTTGTTCAACCCGAAGCGTATTGCTAGTTTCGGGTTGTTCCGAGACAGTATCGGGTGCAAAATGGTGGAGGAGATGAAGGGTTTGATGGAGAGGAGTGGTGAGGTGGAGGTTAGGAAAGTGTTGCATTTTGGGTCTTTGAACAATGTGATGATGAGTGTGTTTGGGAGGAGCTATGAGTTTGGTGGAGAATTAGGGTGTGGAAATGGTGAGGGTTTTGAGCTTGAGGGGTTGGTGAGTGAAGGGTATGAGTTGCTTGGGACTTTCAATTGGAGTGATCACTTTCCTCTATTGGGGTTTTTGGACTTGCAAGGTGTGAGGAGGAGGTGTAAGAAATTGGTGGCAAAGGTGAATGCTTTTGTTGGGAAAATCATAGAGGAGCATAGAGTGAAAAGGAATGAAAATAATGGAGTTTTGGGTACTGATCATGAAAGTGGTGATTTTGTTGATGTGCTTCTTGATTTGGAGGAGAACAAACTCAGTGACTCTGATATGATTGCAGTTCTGTGGGTAAGTTAATTTGATTTTTGAAAAGAAAAAACCTATTAGGTTGTTTAGTTATTTGTAACGTTTGCACATTAGGTTTTCCAGTTTCAATGATCACTAGGAATATTATAGGAATATTTTTATGGAATTATTTCTATAAGGTTTTATGTTGTTGTTACTCTAAAATTATTATTCTGCACTTTTTCTTTACAAATTTTCTGTGTTTTTATTAGTTTGGAGTGCAAAATTACTCTTTTAGAAATACCAATAACAACAACATTTTTTTAAGAGAATTTTATTCATTTCTTGTTTGCTAAATTCCTTAGTTGAGCTTTTATTCTTCACCCTTTAATTTATTTTTTTTCATTTTCCTTCTTGTCCAAGCTTGAAAATTTTTAATTTTCTCCTTTGTGAACCAAATTATAGAACTCTCATGTTTCAAAATTTCTATTTTCCAATCCATTTAAAACAACATAATTAACGTGATTAATTATACAATAAACGTTTTTCTTCATGATTCCAGGAAATGATCTTCAGAGGGACTGATACAGTGGCAATACTCCTAGAGTGGATTTTAGCCAGAATGATTCTCCACCCAGATATCCAAGCCAAGGCGCAATCGGAGATCGACGCCGTTGTAGGCACTCCGACACGATCCGTATCCGATTCCGACCTCCCTAAGCTTCCTTACCTCCGTGCCATAGTCAAGGAAACCCTAAGAATGCATCCACCAGGACCCCTCTTGTCCTGGGCCAGGCTTGCCATCCATGACACTCACATCGACCACCACTTCATCCCCGCCGGCACCACCGCTATGGTCAACATGTTTGCAATCACACACGATGAGAAAATCTGGTCAAACCCTAATGAGTTCAAACCAGAAAGATTTATTAATGAAGATGTTCCAATCATGGGGTCTGATTTAAGGTTGGCTCCCTTTGGTTCTGGAAGAAGAGTTTGTCCTGGTAAAGCCATGGGATTGGCAACTGTTGAGCTTTGGCTTGGTCAGTTGCTCCAAAGCTTCAAGTGGGTCCCTTGTGATGGTCAGTCAGGTGTGGATTTGTCTGAGACCTTGAAGCTTTCTCTGGAAATGAAGACCTCTCTTGTCTGCAAGGCTGTTCCTAGGGTTGTGATTTGATGAACAATTTCTATTTACTTTTGATAATTAAATATGTTGGTTAAATTAGGGTTGCTTTGTGGTGGAGCTCAAGACATTTGGGTTTGGTTCTAATCCTATCTTATATCTAGGGCATGTGTATCACTGTCCATGTGAGCAGTTTTTGTCTATACATCAATATGCAATGCTAGCTTTTTATCTTAATTTCATTGTTTAATTTCTCTGCTTAAAGTCATTATTAATTTTAATTTGAGAGTAGAGAAACGTATCGCTGCACCCGAGTGAATTGATGCTGGGCAAAGAAATGATAATGGAACGTTCATTATTTAATGCAGAGGACCTAATCATATTAGCATATTTTGGAGTGCTGGCTGCGTTTCCTTGATGTTTCTCGTGATTGGCACACTCACATATTCACCAATAAGTTCATCTTGTTATATGCTTTTGAGTCTTTCTCGTTTGACAACCCCTTATATTCATCCAACATGATAGCTGTGAAGTTTATACGTTCTATTAACGTTATAACAATACAGTTGTTGTTTAAAAAAAAAAAAAAGAAGAAAAAAAAAGGAAGAGATTTTAGATGCAATCAATTGATCCCCCAATTAGGGGTGGATGTACATCGGGACCAAGGTAGTCCCAAGATCACCCATAGTCTGAGAAATATACATGTGAAAGTCTTTTGAGGACCCTCCGGATGTTTGGTACATGTCCCTTTTGTGTCTACCAAGGATTGGATATAATGCCTACTAGGCATACATGTTGCATCAACAACACTCGACAAATTCTCTCGATATCACTCATCAGATTGCTTTGGTAATAATGAATATTTGTTGACATATGCACAACATAGTTTGGCTGAAGACAATAAAACCACCAAGTGTTTGATGAAATGTCTTAGTTGAATAAACAATTTTTTTTGAGTGTGTGTTTCACGCTTTATTTGTATCTAAAAAACTTGTAATTTGACATTGAGACCCAAAAGTTCAAATCTTGAATCCGTCACCGAGGTGACTTTTGTTAAGAATCGAATGACATCAGGTTAAATTTAATTATCTTTTTATTTCAGGAAAATAAAATATTTGAAACACATCTACAATCTTATTCTTTGGTTTCTCACTTCAACTGTCATTGTGTATATGTAACTTTGGCCTTCCCTTTCCTCTTTATTCTTTGCATGCTTTCTATTAGCATTTCTTTATGATCGATATCGATATCGGATATAGCCTTTTGAATGCGAAAATTGAATATAAAAAATAATCAAGGGTTACGATTCCTTAATTAAGATTATATACAATAAAATTAAAGAATATTTTCCTAGATTTTTTTATTAATTTGATCATTTGTAATGCGTTAGTTTTAAATGATTGAGGAATAAGAACCTACACCAAACAATGATACGGCTCAACTCTCACCCTCTTTTATGATATCCAATTCCTTCCTCAAGAATATATTTTGGTGAAAGATATGCCTGTGATCAAAAGCTTTGCTCCTTTTTTCCAGCTATAAAGAAAAGATGGAAACAGATTTGAATATCCAATCAAACTAACATTATATATATTTTTTCCTTATAAATCCACATCAGTGCATGCAAGTAGATGCTTTTTCGGCCTTCAACCGATTCTCTATCACTCGACTCACACCCCCATATCCCTACCTATATATTCCTTTCCTCCTAGTCCTCTTACTCTCAAGTCTCACGATCAATAGTAGAAAGATAAACTCAAAATATAATGACAAGGTTAGTTAAGTCGGCTCCCCCTCCTTGTAGTTTGAGTTAATTAAGTCTCACTATCGTTTTCTGTATTTATATGTATATGTGTGTCTATATATACATATTATATGCAAAATGCTGATTTTATGGATAGATAATTCTAGGGAGACTATCTATTTAAATTATATATATTTCGTAAACCATATGACGTGGTTGTGAATGATTGAATTATTACTTAGTATTGATTAACGTGTTTATTTTTTATTAGTAAAACATCACATGATTTATAAATTTGGTCTAAGAAAATTGATCAACCTAGCATAGTGAACACTCTGAGCAAATGGCATATATCCGTACAAAGGGTGTGAACACATAATCCACATAATGCACATACTAATGACATGAGAAAATTAAAGAAAAAGAATCTAGGATGATGAAAATATACGATCTGTTGCACATATTTGGTTCTCATAGTGCAGAAAATTATATCTTTACCTCTAGATAGCCACATGTTTTTATTTTTTGATGTCAAAAAAATTATAGAGAGGAACCACTTGGGGTTCCAAAGTTCTTATTAATTATCATACAACACACGTAAATCAATTGAAGCATGTACATTATAAAATCAAATACAAAGACTAGACTTTAGTGTGTTCGAACTTCTAAATTAGCTAAGCATCAGCAGATGTATTAATTAGCTCAGAAAACATGTCGAATTTGTTGCAGTTGGAAGTGTTGTAACAACTTCATGATATCCAAATACAAAGTGAGCTTCTATTTTTTTGTTCTTCCTTCTTCCTTGCTTCTTCCCGATTAGGCGGAGCAAAAATTTCTACAAACTAGAATCATACGGATCTTCTCCATCCCAAACGAAATAGGCTATGGGTTTCATTGTTTCATCTCATTTGAGATTCATCTTGCCCTAAAAAAAGGCTTTTTCTTTTCAGGGTATGGATACAGAAATCATTGATGGATGGGAAGGTATATAAAAGAGAGGAAAGGTAAAAGTGCCCAAAAATCAAACTCTGTCTTGCGTAAAGTTGCTAGATTACGTTTAACATTTGAGGAGTTGGTGAAATGGGATATTTTTTTCTTTTGTAACAATCTAGCCACATGTATGGTTATGGTATCATGTGAATAAAATCACAAAACCTTTTATATATACCAGAAAATATTGGATGCCAAAAGTTTGATAAAGAATTATGAGTCACTAATTGGCATCTATAGCAAGCTACCTAGTATCCCAAAGCCTAAATTTGTGGGTTGCAAAGGGAATTTAGGTTATGTTGATGCAAAAAAGCTCATGTAAAAGGAATCTTTCTTTAATTTGACCACCAATATAAAACGTAAAAGGATTCTTCTTCTCTAAGCCTTCCATATTTCCGCATTTGAATATTACTAAGATTGAATTTTGCTGCTGCCTTTGCTTGCATAGCTCATAACCATTTTGATCTGTTTTTTTCCCCATGACCTCTATTTTTATATAAAGTTGTCTAACTGGCATGCTAGCTTGTTTTGTTTTGTTTTTTTTATTGAAACAACGATCCAGGGTAGTAAAGGATTAGTTGAACATAACTACACATCAGAGTTTGGTTGTCAGATAACTACAAAAGCCTATGCTCCGCTTGCAAAACGAGTAGAATGAACCTAGCCCCCAATTTTGTTCCTCAATTACCATGGAAACATCAAGATATAAAAGGGGCATATATTGAGGGAATATCCAACAGTACCGTTTTGTTTCCTTACCAATATGCATGGAAATTGAAATGAGATAGTCATATGTGCAGAGTCTAAACCAGAAAACAAACGGTAAATACGATTCTTTTTTTTTTAATGAACGACTTTAAAACATAAACTACTGGTAAGTTGAACAACAGAAGACAAATTTGTGCAAGTCATAAACATCAATGGCCCCTACAGAACCCATATATAACATAATTTAAAACTGATAATAATACCACATCATCAATTCACCATTACAACAAGCATGGCACAGATCAACCCCACGCTTATCTTCATTTCCACGAGGAGAAGATGTCATCATGATTTTGGCTAACCAAGTTGCCAATAAAAATGAATAAGTACAATTTTGGGCTGCCTACTCCATCGACTGGAAAACCCTAGCTAGGTCCGATCGAAAGCCCTAAAGAACAACATCTGAGCGAATCATCGTCCACCACCCTAGTCACAAACCCTACTAAACTAAACTGTTTTTCATCATTATAGCGTACCATGCATTGTATCAAGATATTCTATAAAACCATTGTTGCTTTACATAATTTCATGCGTATTCAAGTAGCTGGTCCTGATCAAGGATCAACTAATTCATAAGCTTTATAAACTGATGCAGGACCACCACCAATATTGTCGATATTATTCTAATTTAACCACATACCTATTTCTAGGTGTTGGATTGTATCACAAAAGGCCTCGGTGATATTAAGAGTGGAAACTCCTATATTTACTGGTACATTATTTTGTCATATGACCCTTGTGGGATCCTACTCTTCAACACTAATTATTGTTTGCTTATAAACATTATGCGGGTACAGGGTTCATTATTTGCTCTTGTAGGATGCTTCTCCAACATATATTTTAACCACTAACATGTTAATTAAATAAAACGCAAACTTGAGAAAAAGCAAATTGTGGTAGCTCCTCATCCCATTTGCATGGACCACTTTGCTTAATTATACATATACATATGCACATATAATTAGTGATGTGAATCAACCGGACAATTGGTGTATCAATATATAGAGAGACTCTGTCCTTGTGATCCCAGATAGGAAGAAGAACTAGACCCTGCTGTAGGGTACATAGTTTTTTTAAATCCAAAGTTGTATTGCTGCGTCAATGGTTTCACACAATTATGTACAACAAAGATATTTAGTTTTAGCTTATCTTAATAATTATATGTAGGTCCTAATAAGTTTAGGTGTTTTGTTTATGCTTTCTCAGTGTTAACTGGGATCCACATAGACATGTCCTTCTACATGCTTCTATAATTATATATACATTCCCTGCTTCATCATCTCTATCATTATGTGATTTACAATGATGACAATCGCAATAGTTAATCATGATTACGCGGAGAGAGAAAGAGATCATCTCATCTCAATATTATAAAGGAAAACTTTTGCTCACTACCGTCAAGTGAGAGAAGTTTTTAATTGTGACAGGAACACAAGTGATACATCACGTGTTTTAATAAAAGTGGTGAGAAATTTTATTTTTTAAGTTATTAACTTTTTAGCACACATATCTGACCATTTGTATAGTGACAAAGTGATGTACCACCCCGTGTATCTGATCACACTGAAAAATCTCTCGTTAAGTGGGGGTGATGCTCATGACTCTATTATTATAGCTGGATGAGTTTAAATTTTGAAATCTATGTAGGTGATAGACACAAGTAATAAGTAAGATGATGAACTTTATCGCAATTTTAGAATGATGAAAAAAAATATACCCGTATTATATGAACATATATATGCAATTTCTGACTTTTCTGACTCAAGAAAAAATGTTGAGTGTCAATATGATTAGTACTAATAGACTTATAGCCCTAGAGGCATAACTTTTGACAAACATATAATGGTGACAAGTTCAACATGCGCCCACAACAAGGCAATACGTAATTGAAACATAAATTTAGAAAGTGAGAGAAGTTAGCTAGGGGTTATTAGATTATAAACCTCCTCAAAGATACATTAACATAGTTTGTGGGAGACAGTTTGATTGCTTATATACTAGTATTAACTGCCAAAAGATATTAGGTCTCTCCAAGGTTAGGTACTTTAAACTAAAAGGTCATGCTTGATCATTTAATTTAGTAACACTCAATTTCATCTTGTTGATTGGAATCCTGAGTTCAAATTTTATAATAACAATCACGTCGATGCTTGTTATAATTTGCCTCAGCTCCAATGCCCAGTTTTAATCACATCCATATCACTTCATTCTCTTTTTACCAACACATAAAAATTAAAGAACCGTTTGATAACCATTTTGTTTTTTGTTTTTTTTAAACTAAAAACTCATTTGATAACTACTTTCACTTTCCAAAGAATTAAAAATTAAAAACTAAATGTAATTACCAAATAAGTTTTAATTTTCGTTAAAATAAAATAAACAAAAATTAAAAACGAAATAATTATCAACGCCCACTCACACTTTTCAGTCGAATGTACAATGATTTGATTGAATCTCATACAAAATAGGCATGCACAAGAACTATTTGTCTTCGATCCAGAAAGAGTAACATGTGTTTTGGGCTTGAGGCCCAACAAATTACATCGAAAGGCCAATTCATCGTCAGCCCACATTGGACTAGCCTTGATGCCTAGGTCATAGGCGCAGGCGCAGCCCCATTTCATAGAAAACTCACCCAAAACGCAGCGTTTTGTTAGCTAAGGAACGTTTAGGTTTTCATTCCTCCCAGCAATCATAAACCCTCCTCTCACGGTGAGCTCTCTCTCTCTAAAAATGCGGTCTTTACAGCCTCTGCAACTCCGGCGGCTCCTGCTCCGCTACCTCTCCACCTCCTCTTCATCGCCGTCGTCTTCCCAAACACTCCAAACCCACATTCCATTCCTCCCCCAAACCCCCACCCATTTCCGCCATTCCCGACCCGCCATAGTCACCGGAACAAGCTCCCACTTTCTATCTCTACCCCATTTCTTTCTCTCTAAACCCTTCTCTTCCTCCGCCCCACCGACCCAAGATCCAGATCAGTCCGAATTAGCTCAGTCTCTCTCCTCCGAGCTCCTACAGGATTCTAGCTCCGACCCCCTCTCCGTAACCCAACGCCTCCAATTGAGCTTCTCCCACATCACCCCGACAGCTCCTCTGGTCCTTAACGTACTCAATCAGTCCCCCGAGGCCGGCCGTACGGTTTTAGGGTTTAACCAGTGGCTGATCTCGAACCCTAATTTTGAGCACACGGACGAGACCCTCTCGTATTTTGTGGATTACTTTGGGAGGAGGAAGGATTTCAAGGCGACCCACGATGTGATTGTGAGTGCAGGTGGAGTTGCTGGGTCGAAAACCTTTGCTTCCGCCATTGATAGGCTGGTGAGAGCTGGGAGGCCTGCTCAGGCTGTTTCTTTCTTTGAGAAGATGGAGAAGGATTACGGGTTGAAGCGCGACAAAGATTCGCTGAAATTGGTTATCGAAAAGCTTTGTGAAAACGGTTTTGCGAGCAATGCTGAGAAAATGGTTAAGGGTTTGGCCAATGAGTTTTTCCCTGATGAATATATGTGTGATCTGCTGATCAAGGGTTGGTGTGTTGATGGGAAGCTCGAGGAGGCGAGGAGATTGGCTGGAGAGATGTATAGAGGAGGGTTTGAGATTGGTACTACTGCTTACAATGCGATTCTTGATTGCGTTTCCAAGCTTTGTAGGAAGAAGGATCCCTTTCGCCTTCATTCGGAGGTGGAGGAAATCTTGGTGGATATGGACACTCATGGGGTTCCGAGAAATGTGGAGACATTCAATGTGTTGATTAGTAATTTGTGTACGATTAGGAAGACAGAGGATGCTCTGAACCTGTTTGAGAGAATGGGTGAGTGGGGGTGTTACCCGAATGAAACTACATTTCTTGTGTTGATCAGGAGCTTGTATCAGGCGGCGAGGATTGGGGAAGGGGATGAAATGATCGATAGGATGAAGTCTGCCGGGTTTGGCGAGGCTCTTAATAAGAAGGAATATTATGGATTCTTAAAGATTTTGTGTGGCATTGAGAGAATCGATCACGCATTACGTGTTTTCAAGAAGATGAAGGAGGATAAATGTGAGCCGGAATCAAGACTTACGAGCTGTTGATGGGAAAACTGTATGCTCACAACCGCGTCGATAGAGCCACCGCCCTGTTCAATGAGACTCAAAAGAGAGGGGTGCACTTTGACACAGAAGGCGTATCCGGTGGACCCGTATTTCTTGAAGAAGAAGAAGGAGCTAAAGGCTTTGAAGAAGGGTGTGAAGAAGGAGAAGAAGCGGGAAACTTTCCCTGAGAAGATGGCAAGGAAGAAGAGACGGTTGAAGCAAATTCGATTGAGTTTCGTAAAGAAGCCGAAGAAAATGCAGCGTCGAGCCTACTGATGAGATGCCATTAGAAGTCGGACTTGTCAAATTATCAAAGGGGAATGACAATTTTGATCAAAGTTTCTGTTTTTGGAAGTTTGATCGTTTGTTTTCGTTGATGTCGAATGTAGTTGCCTTACTTTTGAATTGTTGTTTTGATCTTATAGTTGGTTAAATTAGAAATAAACCGGACTTTGATTCATTTAATTCTTCAGTCTATGCGACATTTATCTTTCTATTGTGTGCTATAAAATAACCTCGCTGTTCTACTTAATTTACATCTTAATTTACATTGTCATTTGCATGCGTGATGTTCTGGTTTATACGAAATGTTTGGGTCTGACAGGTGGACCATGTTACCTGACCGACCATACAGATCGGATTCCCCTATGTCCGTCCTATCTCTATCTAATACAGGATTCTCTGATTATGTGGCGTCCCATCTCTATCTAATACAGGATTCTCTGTTTATGTGGCTGGGCAGATAACATGGTTCACCCGCAGACGAACCAAAGAATTTCAACCGGTTTAGCCATTTTCTCCGGCATAGGAAATTGCAAGGTGTCGCATTCCAACAGGGTTGCTGAAGCTGCTCAAAATGTCCATTTGTTTACTTGTTGACCTCTTGTTTCACAACCGATGTCGGATCTGAAACTAGCTTGTAATCAACTAATCAACTTCCGAATATATACATCGTATCCGACTTAAATACGAAAATCATACTTATTCAAAGAGTTTGCGAATTAGAAAAGACAGAATAAAAAAAGTAAAACGAAAATATTTTACTGACCAAACTGAACCAGTAAAGTTGGGGGTCCTCTGTTGTAGGTTACATTCGATTAACTCATCTAGTTTTAAGGGAGAGGAGTAAAATCCTAACTCAGATCATCAATCTACACTCTTCACATCAAGAAAGTCGCCAGCCGGATTTCTACAGGCTTGACAGACTTTCCTTCCAGAACCGGATTGATCTGTCAGTCCCACAGGTAACGAATGCAGCCTCCGTTGGCGAGTGTGCAAGCCAACGGAAAGCACCAATATGATTGGAAGGCCACTTTGCTACTTTGTCTGCTGTCACAGCATCCCAGATAACAATCTGCAACCATCCCATATTTATCAATTGAAACATTTCTTTTTCGGTCTCCTATCAATTGAAACTAACCAGCACATTTATCTAAATACAGTAAGAGCAAACAAACCTCATTGGTTGGTTCGTCGATGGACAGTACAAATTCTTCAGTATCATTAAAAACAGCCTGCAGATAAGTTTATAAAAGCACCTATGATATTGATACATGAGTAGTTTATCACCAACTTTAATATTTCCTGATTTGGGTTCCTCGGACTGGGCAGCGGAGTGGAGAAAAATTCTGGTCTAGAATTTTACGTAGTTGACAAGAGGACTTATGTAGCCGTTTTCTTTGGCATAAGAAATTGCATTCTCAAATCCTTTTTAGAATTCTTAAAAGAAAAAACCACCAAAAGAAAGCCATTCCGGAATACCTGACACCACAGTTGAGTATGTGTAGCTCCGATATATTGATTAACCAGTTTCCCAGTGCCAACTTCCCAAAGATTCACGGTAGAATCCTTTCCAGAAGATAGAACGAACCTAGAAGACCAGCATTTGAGTCATATCCCAAAGAAAACAGGAAGGTTGTGAAGTCGAAGATTTAGAAAGAATTGAGGGGTGAATCAAAGTTACAGTGATGTTTTAACACATCTCAAGCCAGAGACTTGACAGGGATATAAGCAAAATATTCCTTAGCCATGTTATCCAACATTTGTGAAACAACTTAGATGCAGAAACATCATTTCACATAACAAAGTCAACCCTCCATACATGTACTTTCACAATTTTCCACACTTTCATACATATCATGTTTCAGGGCTTAGACCTATCCTATGAGCCATATTCCATACCTTTGATCCTTAGTGAAGCTTGCACTGGTTGCCTCTGCTGTGCCATGTGCGGGTATGGAGCATGCATACTTGGCAGTTACACCATCCCATAAACAAATAACATGTCTTTAGAAGCTGTAACATACTTGTCAACTGTAGCTGAATACCTGACCTGATGCACAAATATGTGGATTTGAATGCCCTCATCGAATTGTATTTATCTATGAACAATGTATAGCAGAGCTTGAAGCATGAATAAAGAGATGGAGTCAACCATATACCTGATTTATTGCTCTGTTAACATCGATTTCTGGGGCATTTGCAGATAGGTAACACTGTAAGGTATTGACATCATACAAGTGTGGAATTGTATGATCTGTCCCTGTGGTTTTATTGATAGATATAAACATCATTAGAAGCCAATTCACGGTATTGACATCTAAATGTAAACTAATACTTTCGGACATTACATAAGACTAAGATCATTATAAATTCTGTCATAACATTACAACATCTTGTATGAGAAAATGAAAAAGTATGATATATAACTAAAATATTTGATGAAGCTGGTATGGGTAAATTGTAGCAAGAGTAAATTTGAAGCTGGTATGGGTAAATTGTAGCAAGAGTAAATTTACAACAGAACTTCGACTACGAACCAAGACAAATGTACACATTCCGGGAAACACCAACTCATAGACTGCATAAAACATCAAATTGGCTAAAGCGACTTCACTCCACCAAGAAAATAGAAAATAACAGGAAAGAGCATAATATTACCAGCTAAAAGAAAATCTCCAGAAGGATGAAAACATACTGAACGCACCTTGTGTGTATCCTATGTCATTAAAAGGACAATTTATTAAAGGAGTGTCGTTGTATACTCTGCTTCAATCTAGATGAGATGACAAGCAAAACCTGGATACTCTGAATGCCCTCTTTGCGGTCATCTTGTAAAAATCAAAGAACCTGAAAGTAGTAACAAAATTGACATAAGGGTTCAAAGCGAACTCCTGTTTCGTTAATGGTCAAGGGCTTTGGAGAAGAGGAAACAGCAACATGACTAAAAAGGGAAGAAGAAGAGGGGGAAGAAGATATAAAGAACTTATCAATATATTATCTTGGAAAGTAAAGAATCCATACTTTATGGTCTGATCTTTTGACCCAGATATAACAACAGTGTTCTGAGGATGGAAATCCAAGTCATTAATAGGCTGCAATTAAATTGGAGTAACATTAGACATAAGGGAATATCCCGAAGACATTGCCTAATTGACTTTAAATGAAACATGAATAGAATCCAAGTAAATCCACACGTTATATGTAACTCTGATACTACAAAGTTTAAATTATCAGTTTACTTTAATCATTCTCTGTGTAATGTGCCTAGACAGGATGGTCTACATTGGATGATCACAGAAAATGGGTGCAACTAAACAATATTTGTGGTTGAAAGAATAGATTTTTCATAAGAAAAACAATATTTATTGATCAAAATTAGGAACAAAGGTTGACTTACTTGTAAGTGGTCATCGAATGTGCGTATGACAGGTCGCACAGGACCATCTCTAGCCTCGACAAGCATCATTTGCTTAATTTTTGAAACCTAAAACATTTTAACACTGCCTGAGAATCAGATTGGGGCCATGTTGAAGAAAGAACCAATTCTATGGCTTAGAAGAATGAGCACCTCTAAAAGCTTTATTGATGCGTCGGAACTTCCAGTAGCAACAAGCTTCCCGTCGGGACTAAAACCTTGCACATCTGGCAATATTCTAAGTTTATCCCATCAGAACAAGTCCCAGTGGAAAGTGAATTTATCATGCTAAATTAGTGAATCAATGAAAATAAGTACCCATGTTATGCAATTATTTTTTCCCTAGTTATGTATAACTTGTGCTCTGAAAGATGGCGTGTCTCATGCTTTGGAAAACTATTTGATGAGCCTTTTGTTTCCAGCACAGCACTGTTTGTGCAAAAGAAAATTCTGTAAATAATATTCCTAGGAGTTTTTCATGATCGGCTTGCTTTTTTCACTGAGCAACTAAATGATAAGTACCAGAGCCGAACGTTTGGAAGTTTGTTTGTAACCTGTTGCAAATCTAAAAGGCAACAAGCAGTAATCAAATGACCGAGAAACCTATTCAGAAAAACATAGTTACCCAAAATCAACAGCAGCAGTGCGAGTAGCTGGGATTGCACCATATCTAGAAGCTACTGATGTACCCTAATCATATGCAATTAACCCCTCTCAATATCTCATCTTTCTCCACTGTAATCACCTTAGAACCAAAACTTTCTTTACGAGTTTAAACAATGCAACATAACACTGAAAATAGAGGGAAAAAAAGCCTTGTAATACAAATACAAACCTTGGAAACCAGTTCAAGAAGCCTATTACGTGGGGCTTCGGCATTCAATGATGTCATTGTTGCCGAAGCAGCAGCACTTGCAGCCTGTGAATGAGAAAGATCACCAAAAATTCACAATCAACCTTAATATTTGAATTAAACTCTTCTCACCATGGATTGCAAAAAAGGATAGGTCACCGCAGTACATTGGTACAAGGCAGATTAAGCATCAAATGTAGTGATGTATTTGGTAACACAGAATCAAATCAATCTCCAATCAACGTATTCGAATTCCAAACTTAAAACCAGAACATCCAAAGTCTCATTACATCTTAATCCTCATCTACCATAACTACCATACCATTTTCTCCCCAAAACCCAAGAAAAACTGGAACTTCAGCAGAACCAAATGCTCATGAAGTTCCCAACTAAGTCAAGTTTACAAATTTGAAATTGAGAGTAGCAGATTTTCCTACATTTTCCCGGAAACCAATCAATCAGCGAGCCAAAAAAAACTTCACTTCCAGATTGAGATTGTAGCATGTTCTTCATACCCAACTGAGCTTAACTACTCGTTTCTTCCCAAAAACCAAAAAATATTGAATATTTACGTTGAAAATTCAATTTCTTTAGTTTTCCAACACTATGTCAGCAACCAAAAAACACACATGAACATCTATACATACATACATATATATATATATATCATATATGTAATGATGAAGAAGTAGAGGTAGTGTGCTTGCCTGATAGAGATTGCTGTCACGGAGATGAGCGACGATGAGGGAACAGAGCTGCCTGTGGAGCTTGGCGTCCTGCAGTGTTTCTTCCAAGCTGTTCTCCATTTTTCTCTCCCCTAAAACCGCTTCGTCCCCAAAGTTTCCGCCTTTACTTTCAATAAACGACATGTCGTACAACCCCTTGATATATATATATATATATAGATTTTTTTTTCCTTTCCTTTGGATCCGTTACATTATAATATACTAGCGACAGTCCACACTAAATAAATCTAAGTTGGCTAAAGTAAATATGTTTCTACCCTGCACTCTCAAGTTCCAGGAACTTCGCAAATAAGCCCTTTCAAATTTAATTTGGTCACAAACACAAAGAACTTAAGTGTTTGTTTGGAACTGCTTTAAAATGGCTGAAAATGTTTTTTGTAAAAAGAAAAAATTAGAATCAATCTTTAATAAAAATACAAGTGAATCCTGAAAAAATACTTAAAGTGTTTCCTACAAGAAACACATAACCAGTACTTCTTACATGAAGCACTTTAAATGCTTTTGAAACTTAGAAATATTTTCTTTAAAAACACTTTTACTCATTTTAAAAACACTTCTAAATAAGCCATAAATCACCGATTTATATTGCACATACTATTCATGTATTTAGCGTTTACAATTGATAAGTAATTTTATTATAATTTGATTCTTGAAATGTTTTTCGAACATTAACATTTTTTTTTTAAAGAAATCACACTAAAAGGATCAAAACTAGTTATTGGTAAGGGTGGGTAAGATGATAGATAAGAATAAGCTAAATCGAGAATTCTCAAACACTGGAGAGAGAGAGAGAGAGAGAGAGAGAGAGAGAGAGAGAGAGTAGACTAATTAACTAACCAAATAATTGTAGGCCTAATTGTAGTACATTAAATAAAAAAACAACCAAACATTTGAATTACACAATAAAAGACAATCTCACACTAATTAAATAGGGGAAATGGATGGCCCCAATGTGTTGGAGTGTGCAACTAAATAATGCCAAAATAATAGAATACCACTTTATGTTATAATCTGGTAGTTAGAGAAAAAAAATATATATTTGGACAAATTGCAAAGACCCAAATCATGAACATCTAACCACTCGGTTGGCTCTATGCTTAGAGATGAATTTCAGGCCTTAAATTTATATTTATACAACACGTATTGAATTCGATTTCTTGCAACGGTAAACCACATGACGATGATTTTTTTTTTCTTTTTTAAAAAGTAGGATAACTAGTGGTAAGTCACGATTATCCATATCTTTTGGAGGTCGGGAAGACTTACAGAGGCATTTCAGCCTTCCTCTGGCCACAAGTCTGGTTTCCACACCAGCAGAGAGGTTTCGAACTCGATACCTCCAGTTTTTAGTTTTAAGGAAGTTTTGTAATCCGTCATTTATCACTAAACCATCAGCTCGTGATTAATTACACAACAATGATTAGAAAACTGTTAAAATGCGTCTGTGAATTTTTTTACTAAAAAAAAATAAAATACTGTGATAAAGTCGCAAACTGATATTTTTATGAGAGAGAAAAAAATCATGACATCTTTTCCTTTCCGAGTGCACAAGCAATTGAATTTGCTATCCACCGACACTTAAGAATGCCTTGTGGGGCCTACATCCTTTGCTGTCTTCTTCACAGTTGTTTAATATGTTTTCCAGTGGCATATATGCTATGTTTTTTTTGTTCCGAAACTGCCCCTCATAGTACAAAGGCATCTCTTAAATTTGTTTTTAATTAACCAAACGGGAAATGGTAGTTGCTCGAGTATGACCTAAATACCCAACTAATGATATAATATTATTTCTGTGTGAGTAAAATATCGGGTGTAACGAGTTGTATATTTTTCTCTTACGATTTTTTTCAAGCATTTTTTTTCTGTTGATTTGCATATGTTGACGCATAGAATTCTTGCATACGATTGACGTATATTCTTCTCTTCTTGTCTCTCGTCCTATGTCAGCTTTTTTTCACACGAACTAATAAGAGACGTTTGAATAACAAGAGAATTTGAACTTAAGTACAAAGCTCTACAGTATATTTTGATTAGAGGAAAACTGCAAAGGGTAAAAATGGAATTTAAATGCATGTTGTGACACCTAGTCACCGACGACAAATCTTCGGTAACATTAAACAGTGATAGAGTGAGAGCTTCAAAGGCCACCAGGCATGTGACAAGAAAAGCCAGCCACACCCCCAGTTCTCTCTCTCTCCTCTCTCTCTCTCTCTCTCTCTCTCTCTCTCTCCACATTTTCTGTGCAGATCTTGAGAGCTAAATCAGAACATAAGCATCACTGTTACAAACTAAACCTGCATCAGAAAATGGAGCCTCAGTGCTTCTCAGCCGTTGGATCCATAGCCAAGCTCACGAGCTTCACCATTCTGCTCGCCTTCTTGCTTTCCTGCTTCACTTTTACTTCTACAGGTCAGTACTTCTTGCTCAAGTTTCCAAATTTAGCTTCTGTTTAGTGTTTTTCTTTGTTTCTGCTTGTGGGGTTTGGTTAACTTACCCGAAAACTCGTTTTCCGATTCGAAAGAATCCAACTTTCGAAGAAATCGTTGGAGGGTAGCTGAATCTTTTAGCGAAGTTTGAGATTTTGTGCTTTTTGTTTCTAAATTTGGAGTGGTGAAGCATTGAATGATTGATATTTCCTATTAAATTGGATATTTTTGTTGTTATATAGTAAAGCAGCTGTATAAATGTCTTGAAGAAAATTGAGTAGAACTAAGATTTTTGACTAATAAATCATGTGCTTACAATAAAGTCAATGTTTTGGGGATTTTGAGGATTGATGAATTGAACTGTGTGTTGCTGGATGTGTTTGCAGAAGCCTATGATGCTCTTGATCCAACTGGGAATATTACGATTAAATGGGATGTCATCAGCTGGACTCCGGATGGTTATGTTGTAAGTATTGATGGGCAGAGGATTCCTTTGATGTGATCATGCTATACATTTACTAGATACTTTGAAGCGGGTTATCGTTGAGTTTGGTTCGGCTCAAATTGTTGTTTTGGTTATACATCTGAAGTTTTTGAGTTAGATTTTAAGTGTTATCAAAAGATGCAGTGGATAATTTGTTTAAATTCTGCACTGGATTTTGTTGTTTGCTTGAAACTGAATCGGGAAGAAGAGATACTAGGTTTTGATTTAGAATTATCTTCTCATCTGTGTTAACATCAATAGTAACTTTGTTGGTATTGCTCGATATTTTGGAGAATTTGATTTAGTATTCCATTACCGATCATTTCCATTACCTAGGAGCTCGATTTTTCCGATATATAATCCTTTATTTGCCTTTTCCAGTGAATTTTCTGATACGAACTATATTTCTGAAATGGCAGGCAGTAGTTACAATGTTTAACTTCCAGCAGTATCGACATATACAAGCGCCAGGTTGGACTTTAGGATGGACATGGGCGAAAAAGGAAGTAATCTGGAGCATGGTGGGAGCACAAACAACAGAACAAGGGGATTGCTCAAAATACAAGGGGAACGTCCCACATTGCTGTAAAAAGGATCCCACAGTTGTGGATTTGTTGCCTGGAACCCCCTACAATCAGCAGATTGCAAACTGCTGCAAGGGGGGAGTCATGCAATCGTGGATCCAGGACCCACCCAATGCCATAAGTTCGTTTCAGGTAAGTGTGGGTGCTGCTGGAACAACGAACAAAACTGTCAGACTGCCGAAAAACTTCACATTGAGAGCACCGGGGCCTGGATATTCTTGTGGGATAGCAAAGATTGTTAAACCAACCAGATTTCTAACATCGGACAAAAGGAGATGGACCCAAGCCATGAGTAAGTTCAGAACCACTTCTTTCTGTGCACACCAAGTAGAATAAATTTCGATTAGGGCTTTGGGTGAGTTGATTGCTAAGGCATTTAGAGTAGTTTGAGCATATGAACAAAACAACTTTGTAGTTTAAGCTGCACTTAAAATGTTGTTCCTAGGGTTGAAAGATGCATTTCGACTGATGAGTATGGTATTAACACTTTAAACATGAAAGAATTTTCATGCTTTATCTAACCTCTACGTCCTCTTGTGGCAGTGACCTGGAATGTTACATGCACGT
This sequence comes from Pyrus x bretschneideri, assembly GCF_019419815.1. Lineage (NCBI taxonomy): Eukaryota > Viridiplantae > Streptophyta > Magnoliopsida > Rosales > Rosaceae > Pyrus > Pyrus x bretschneideri. The sequence continues at coordinate 2,180,868 of NW_025999579.1, read as the reverse complement.
ACTCGCAGTTTCTAGCTCAAAAGACACCCACGTGTTGTGTTTCGCTCTCCTCCTTCTATAATGAAACCATAGTGAGCTGTCCCACTTGTGCCTGTGGCTGCCAGAACAACGCTACAGAACCAGGAAGCTGTGTAGAGTAAGTTCTCTAATTCATGTGTTTCTTGCATTTCTGAATATTGTTTTTCTGTCGCCTACAAAAATTTCTCGAGTTTTTCAGTATGTTATTCATGTCCAAAGCCGGAGTTTGCAGTAATAGTAAATAAAAATTCTTTCCTCTTTTGCCAATATTTGCAGGCCAAAGAATCCATACTTAGCTTCAGCTGTAGCTGGTTCCGGGAAATCTGCTAACACTCCTCTAGTCCAGTGTACGAGTCATATGTGTCCAATCCGAGTACATTGGCATGTTAAGCTCAATTACAAGGATTACTGGAGGGTGAAGGTCACAATTACAAATTTCAATTACAGAATGAACTACACGCTGTGGAATCTTGTCGTGCAACATCCAAACTTTGATAATTTGACCAAGATTTTCAGTTTCAATTACAAGTCATTAACTCCTTATGTTGGCTTAAGTAAGTCTTTTCTTTGCCCTTCATTAATTTTTGTGAAATATATATCTGCAGTTCTTCTGACTTTTATTGACATAAAATTCGGTTATACTTCTGGTTGTGCAGATGATACAGCCATGTTGTGGGGAGTAAAGTTTTATAACGATTTCCTCTCGGAAGCTGGTCCACTTGGAAATGTGCAGTCAGAGCTCCTATTTCGAAAGGATACATCAACTTTTACTTTTGAAAAGGGTTGGGCTTTCCCTCGAAGGATTTATTTCAACGGAGACAACTGTGTAATGCCACCTCCGGATGCCTACCCATGGTTGCCGAATGCCAGTCCCAAACGTATTATTAGCATACTTGGTCCAGTCATGACCGCCTTCGCATCTCTGGTAATCTTATTGGCTTATGCGTAGTGAGTATGTTCGGGCTAGGCGGCAAAGGCTATCAGTTTTATCAATACACTCTAGAATTTCCCATCAAGTTCAGGTTTCCCCAAGGCTTATGGGAAATCCAAGTGATGATGTCAAATGTATTAGTGCTGTGGCTTCAAGCTATAAAAGCGGTTCAGGTGCACTCCGGCTTGACTTTCGCTACAAAATTCTGTTTCGTTATCTGTTACACGTATTACATTTTTTCTTTGTCACCACTGTTATTGTTCAAGTTTAGCTGTTGTGCGATTATTTAGAACAATCCGAGGTGAATATGTTGTTAGTGCTATATGATATTTCATAAGAAATTAAAGTTGATGTGTGAGTCTTGTTCATAGATTCCTGTTGAATTCAGAATCCGCGTATCGTTTTACATACTACAGATTGAAAACAAGAATAAAATTGTGTCCTGGACAGATATGGAAAAATTGTGTGAGATTATACTGATTCAGATAGAGTGTACAATCTATACCGAATTATCGCGCACAGGACCACATCTGTCGCTCTGACCTTCAAAAATTTATCAGGAAAGTGAAAAACATAAAGAAAACATTATCAGAAGCACGGAGGCTGCCTTTTGTAAGATTGAAATAGAGTGTACATGGCCGGAGTTAGGTAGAGACGGGTATTCATCCGGTGGGGGCAGCATGCATTCATCGCCATTGAAGTAAACCTTTCGAGGAAACGCCCATCCTTGCCTGAACGTGAAGGTATTCTGGTCCTTCTGCATAAGCACCTCAGACTGAATATTTCCTGATGGCCCAGCTTCCATTAGTAGGTCATTGTAAAACTTCATGCCATAGAACATACCAGTGTCATCTGCAGATTACAGTCAATCACGCTCGAACATTAGGACGAAACTCAAAATTCTGAGAAAAAGAAGCTTCAGAAGCTCGCGATCGCAACACTTACTGACGGATTGGTAGGGGACGAGGGGCTTGTAACCAAAGCTAAAGACTTGAGTGACGTTGTTGAGATTAGGATGCTGTACAACGAGCGTCCAATCTGTGTAGTTCATCCGGTAGTTGAAATTGGTGACGGCCATCTTGACCCGCCAGTAGTCCTTATAGTTTTGCTTGACGTGCCAGTGTACTCGGATAGGGCACATATGATGCGTGCACTGAAGCAACGGCGAATTATCCTTTTTCGGTGTGTTTATTCCTGCCTTGTGTGCCAAGTTTGAGTCACTCCTGTATGCATTGTAAAAGATTTTCATCCAGAAATTAGGTCAAGTGTGTACAAAACTGTATAATGTGGATAGGGTTGTTGAGGCTTACTTGACACAATTTTTTATGTTGTGGACACCCGCAAGCGCAAGACGGGCAAGGAACAATGGTTTCGTTGTAGAAAGACGAAAAGGAAACGCAGCAGCTTGGATTCTTGGACGCTAGAAACTGCGAATACGTGCACGTCACATTCCATGTCACTGCATTACAAGGAAAATACATAGAAATTAGTAAGAGATACTTGAAAGATGAGAGAGTAGGAAGATCTTAGAAATATGAGTGAGGAAATCTTACTAAGTGCTTGAGTCTTTCGCCGGCGATCCGCCGTGAGGAAGACTGTGGACGGCACGACCTTTGCAGGGCCACAAGTGTACCCCGGTCCGGGACCAAGCAAGGTGAAGTTTTTGGGCAGTTTCACCGTCTTGTTTGAAGTGCCGGCTTGCCCGACACTCACCTGGAAGCCAGCGACTGCTGCTGAGGGATCCTGTCCCCAAGACGCTAGGACGCCACCTTTGCAGCAATTAGCGAACTGCTGGTTGTAGGGAACTCCGGGAAGCAAGTCTACAACCGTTGGAGTTTTCTTGCAGCAATGTGGGATAGGTTGCTTTGAATTTTGAACAGTCTCCTTGCTCTGTGGTTTGAGCTCCCACCATTGTCCAGATCACTTCCTTTTTCGCCCATGACCACCCGAGAGTCCAGCCAGGGCTTGGGATTTGCCGGTACATTTGAAAGTTGTTCATGGTCACTGCAGCCTAACATAATTCAATGATGGATAAGAATCTGATTTGTAAATTAATCAACGAGTCGCGATTTTCAAACTCTTAGTTTAGCTTCGGACACTCTGTATTCTGTATTTACAATTTATACACTCACAAGGGGAGCGTCAGAAGTTAATCTGGGAATGTGTAAATCGCTACTCTTAATCATGGACAAAAACAAAGTCACTTGAATGATATCGATCTTACAACATAACCATCTGTTGTCCAAGACATAACATCCCATCTGATCGTTATATTTCCGGTTGGATCCAACGGATCATACGCCGCTAAAGATCACAAAACCGAAAGCAAACATCAGCAAACAAATAAATTAATGAAACCAATAACAGAGACAAAGGTCTGTTTCTTCAAGTTAGATTTGTTATAAAAAAACTTACCTGCAGGTGACAGTATCAAGCAATACAGCACAGCCAAGAATGTGAACTTCATCCAAGACCAAGAACAACATGTGAGGCAGATTTTGTGAGTTGGGTTGGCCTGGTTTTCGATTTCCATGGCCTCGGTTCACCAGATCACACGCTTTCCAGCGGCAGCGATGAGAGGATGAATGAATAGGAGACAAAGATATGTAGGGTGTTAGAAAGGAAAAGGGAAGAGACAATATCAGTATTTGATATATTTTACAATCATACACACACACATATATATGTATATATTACCTTATTTAAATTGTTTATCTGCGACGTGTTTCTGCACCTTGAAGCAAGTTTGGTGAAGAATAATTATGTGAAAGGCTGGCGGGAGAGTTCGAGAGGCTCTGAAGACAACAGCACAACGGTCAGTTTTCTTTCCACACACTGTTGCTTCTTTAGGTCATCTATCACATGAGCTCAAAAGCCTCCCATTTTTAGCCAAGAGAGCATGTTGTAAACTTGTAATTGGATTGCTTCAATTGCAAGTCTTCTGTTTTTTTTTTTTCTTTTACTAACTTGTAGCCAACACCACTTCCACTTTCTGTGCTCGTGCTTGCACTTTCTGGCCTCCGTCCACATTCAAAAATTTACATACATAGCTAATTAAACTCTCAAATTTAGGAAAACATGCAAGGATAAGACTTGTTAATAAACTTTTAACTAAATCGGTCCTTGTAGCATGAGCTTGTAGCTAAATAACGCATTAAAGTGATTGATTGTTTAAGCAAAATCTGACGAAGGTAAGTGTGATGGTCTTGTTTGGTTCACTTCGGTTGAGTTGCATAAAAAAACATTTTAATTAAAAAAAGAAGTGGATGACACCAAACATGCATTAATATAACTCGTTTGTTTTAAATGCGCTAAATAGATCAAACAAAGAATATTGGGCCGAATTGTACTATTGAAAGAACATTTGTTGCCCCAATGAATTACACGATAGTGCTCAAGGGAAGGCTGAAATGCGCTTATGAGTTTTTTCCGTCCCCGAAAGGATTGATTGTCGTGGCTTGACCACCAACTGGTCCTTTTGTTTAGAAGCTGACCTGCATGAGAAATTATGATCAAACATGTGTGTTGTTAAGGAGCTTAAACCAAGTTCACCTACTGATTTTATTAGGTATTTTAATGCAAATTTTGGAATGGTTCAACACAACAGCCCACCGTCAGTATAATTGTAGCTAGGTCATATTTATTGGATCCATTCACGACAATAAGAGATTTAATTTGAGTACTCCACAAGCATGATCTGTATTACCAAAAATGTAGATTATACCTGCAATCTTTGTATTTCTATGTTTGATGTGACTATCGATGGTATCTTGCGTTTCGGGGCAAGCTTGACACAACTAGTAAACTTCCCTTGTGAAAATGACCTACTACCTTTTCCCGCATGCCAAAATGTTATTCCAAACACGCGTTGAGAAAGATAGAAAGATGGGATATACACTCCGATTATACAGTAAAAGCTCTCTAAAAAGACATGATCATTCAGGAAAAATTCTATCTACAACCTTCTGAACAGTTTATGTTGGATCTACAATGTATGTCGTACATTGATGTTAGGACAATTTAGTTTTTAAGGATCATACACGTTCCTAGGATTATAAACTCGATGATACAACTATCTAACTCGCATGAAAAGGCAATCTGAACAGTTTTCCGTCTAGAAATTACAATACTTACACTTGACAATGACTTTTGCATCTCTTTCTCTTCAATCCATCCTCCCCTGGATTAAAAAAAAAAAAAAAAACGAAGTGTGGAATATAAGAAATCATTAGTTTCTAAATCAGACAGGGATTTTTCAACCTCTGCAGCTTTTGTTATATTAGGTACCCTCATGAAATTTTGATTAACCTGTAATACAATATGATTAAAGTGACTTGTCCAAGATTTCCGGTACAAGTGGCCGACGGTTTGGCTAATAGGGGTGTTAATCACCGGTTCATTGGTAGGATTCATGCCCTCCTTGTGCCGTTACTAATTATTCTCGTAATCTTTCTCGGCTTCTTTGTTGTAGGTTTGCTAGGAGTGGTTTTGTTGTTTATGTTGTCGTGCTTTGTTCTATTTTTTCTTGGAGGGGTTTTGGTTTTCCGTTGCCCTTGCCCTCTGACTTTGGTTTTTCTTTATTTTCTGCTTTAATGAGTTCTAATATGCAGCGTCAAGCAGTTCCGCTTTCTCTGTCTCAAAAGTGCATTGTTGGAACTGGATTCAAAACGCCAAGTGGCTTTAGATTCCGAGGTTACTAACTTACAGCTATAAACGAACACGATGGAAAGATCTTTATACTGATAGTTACTAGATCATTTTCGGGAAACAGAGATACTCTAAACATTCCATCAGTTATGTTTCGATCTCCATATTATCCTCTGCTAGTATATGGGTGTCTTGTCTCTCTATACATTTGGATATAATTCTACACATTTGTTCAACTTTTCTGAACTTGATCACAACTCTACAGGCATACAGTGACAGAGTTCAGACACTCCCAATCTTTTCTTGTCCAATCCTTCCAGTTAGTTGTATTGATGAAGAGGTAGCATCTTCAAAACCATCATTTAGGTTTTTGGTCGCGTCCTTAGTGATGGGAGCTGAAGAAAACTAGTAGTAGTGCTGAAAGCAAAGGGGTAGCTAGTGTAGACGATGAAATTGGATTTGAATTAGTAGAGCTGGGTAGGGATGGATATATATCAGGAAGGGGCATCTTGCATTCATTACCATTGAAGTAAATCATCAATGGAAATGCCCAACCTTGCTTCAACGTGAATTCCTTCGTGTTCTTTTGGAGAATAAGCTCTGATTCAACATGTCCACCGGTTCCAGCTTCCATTAGTAGGTCGTTAAGATTTTTTATGCCGTAAAACATGCCAGTGTCGTCTGTACATAATCAAAGTGTAACAGATTGAGAAAAATGAATAGTACTAATGTACAAATATTGTAGTTCCATTGTAAACTTACTTGTGTTGTAGTGAATGAGTGGCTTATAGAGAAAGCTTGAAACATTAGCAAGTTTATTGAGATTTGGATGCTGAGCAACAAGAGTCCATTGTGTATAATTCATCCGGTACTTGAAGTTTGTGACGGCAATCCTCACGCGCCAATACGCTCGGTAGTTAGCCTTCACATGCCAATGGACTCGAATTGGGCACATGTGATCTGTGCATTGTAAGACTGATGCATTTTTCTGAACTACGGTTTTCAAACTTACGACACTTGAAGGGTCATTGTCCCTGCATATGTTCTAATGTTAGAGGGCAGATAATATAAACTTACAAGTCTCGAAATTGATTAGGCTAAGAAAGTTGTGGCCCTTGTGGGTACGAGAGTACTGACGCGCAGTTATTCTTATTTTGACAGCCACAAGCACAAGACGGACAGGGAGTGATCATCGGGTTGTAAAAAGATGACAGAGAGACACAACAAGTAGGGTTCTGGGAAGCCAGCACTTGCGAGTAACTACAGGTTAAACTCCATGTCACTGCCAAAAAGGGAACACGATATTTACATGTTAGAGAGACGTACCGTTTCTTATTTTGCTGTCGAAGCAATTTATAAACCACATGCTGAAACATATGAAATCAAAGGCCACTTGTTGAAACGCTATTGCATGTACATGCGAAGATATGATCAAAAGATAGAATGTGACACTTTGGGCACAATTTGTTCGAACGGTAAAACTTACTCATTGCTCGAGTCTTACGCAGACCATCAGGCGAGTAGGAGACTGAGGGTGGCACAATGGTTGCAGCACTGCAGGTATACCCCGGCCCAGGACCAAGCACGAAAAAATTCTTGGGTGGTATTACTGTTTTATTCGAGGTACCTGAATGCCCGACACTCAGCTGAAATGCCGAGACAGCAGCTGAGGGGTCTTGTCCAAGTGATTCCAACACACCACCCTTGCAGCAATCAGAAAATCTTTGGCTGTATGCAGCCGTAGGAGGCAAGTCAACAACTGAAGGATTTTTTGAGCAGCTGTGTGGAATATTTCCTTTGAACTTGGAGCAGTATCCTTGATCAGTGGCTTGAGCTCCCGCCATGGACCAGATCACCTCCTTTTTAGCCCATGTCCATCCTAAGGTCCACCCTGGGCTCGTGACGGGGCGGTACATTTGGTTGTTGCTTATTGTCACCGCAGCCTGGGTAATCAACGTAATATTAATAAGCATTTGTTTTAATGAACTTTTTGGAGATTCTAAATGCTTGAATCTTTGTATTAATTAGAGCTTAATCATAACTTAAGATAAACAAAAATCTAAGAAAATTAATAAACAAATAAGATTAAAGTTGACCTTATACAAAAAGGCTGGCATTGATTTGAATCATTTCTGTGTACCTTTTTTGACAATTTTGGAGGAATATTCATTGGACATGATACTTTTTTTCATATTTTATACTTGTTGAATTTATTAATTGTTAGGGTTACTCAAAGTGTTCATACCAAAAACACAACAAAAAAAATGTTTTACAAGTTCTTGTGGCACTCACCACATAGCCATCAGAAGTCCAAGAAACAACATCCCATCTGATATTTATGCTCCCTTTTGGATCAAACGGATCATAAGCCACTACAAACACGACCGGAACGAAAAAAAAAAAAGGCAAGTTAGAACAAGCAACGATGCTTAATCAAGGAATCATATTCCTAATTAGAGTTCTAATTACAGTTAAAAATCTCACCTGCATAAGAAAATATTGTGAAACACACGAAAGATGCAAACAATGTGCTTTTACATTTCCTACTCTCCATGGATTAACTTCCAGTAGTGCTGCCTAGGGTTTTTTGAACAACGTCTTTAATTGGTACGATACGATTGTCGAAGGTCAGTATTTATAAGCAACTAAGCTCAAATCAAATAGTATATCTTGTGCTAAGGTTTTTACAGATGTCATGTTCTTATGTACTTGATTGCGACACAAGTATATGTATATGAGGAATGTATATACGTCTGCAGTATATAAAAATTTAAAGGCATGGAAGATTCCTTGCTGCAGCAACATTGATCCTGCCGGCCGGCGAAGGTGGGCTCAGACGATGAGGGGATCTTCCCATTTTTTCGGTGTTTATAACCAATCACTTAAGACGTCTGATCAGGTTTAAGATGATAAGCTGCTGATTAATGTTATAATTAGATACAAAGTTGCTCATATTTTATACCAAGTTTAACTAGGTCAACCAAGCCCCTATGTTTTTAAGCAAGAAAAGTCAACTTCCTGCATCTATCAAGAGTATTGCTTAGATCAGAAAAATATTGGTCAAATAATTTAACATTTTCTCCTTGTCCCTTATTCTCTTTACATTGCAGGATCTACAGTATGAGTATCTGCAGCTGAGGCCAAAATTAAATAATATTCATGTGCTTTTTGGAAGCACAAAATTGCTTTTAATTCACCAACCTACCAGTGCACCGTTTGGAAAAGCACTTATGGAGACAAAGCAGTAGATTGCACAAGCTTCTTGCCAAATGCTGACTGTGACCTGCATAACTAATTAATTTCAGCTTTTTCATACTATTTTTTTGGTCTTTTTTCATCTATATATTTTCATCTATCCACGTTTTCTAAAACCATGTTAAGTGGCATCTTCTTGGAACATGATGTACTTTGCCTAAAAGACATTTGTATAGCATCAAATCTGCAGATAGTTTGAGATTTGAACAGTGCTTGGAATTGAAATGGAGGGAAGGGCGGTGGGCCTTATTAAGGATACAGTTAGAAATATAGTTAGCAAGTTTGTTAGTATTTAGTTAACGTTGTTAGGCTTACTAGTGTAAAAACAATGTGTGTACTTGTGTAATTCTTTATTCTTTCAGTCAATACAAATCAAATTTCTCTACCTCTAAGATCTCTGTTCATCATTTTCTTCATCTTCCTTCTTGATTTTCTCTTCAATTCCCAAATATTTCAATGTAGTTAACAGACTTTCAAGTTTGAGTCTAGGACGTTATACGTCCTACTCCAAGAAGCTAAGATCGCATATTTTTATATTTTTATTTACAAAACAAACAAAATTCAGATTGCTAAGATGAAGTTATATACGAAATTATGAATAGTGAGTAAAGTTGATGAAATTTATACACTGCGTACTAAATATTTGATGATTAGAATGGTAGGGTACGTTGGCATAAATGATTACCAACTGCAAGGAACAATCACTTTGTGCACAATAAATACTAAATAGGAGAGTCTATGCTTTTGTAAGAAATGTCTACAAATGACGTGGTCAGACACTCCTACCTAAATTTTTCTCCAAACCGTAGAAACGTTGTAGTATTAAATTTACCTTCTCCTGGGACCCTTTTAAATAGTCATTTTGCCATATCCCATGATTCCCATCTGGTTGTCTGCATATATAGTTTTATAGCACTCTTCTGAATATGTACAAACACCATATTTACAAGTAAAACTCAAGAACACAAGGAAAATTGATTTGGACTGGGCTTTCCAGTCTCCTCTCGGCCACCCAGGGCCTTAGAATTGTAAAAGAAAAGGCCTAATAACATTGGTGGTTGGTGGGTTGGGTTACAAGCTCAAGACTAATATGGGCTTTCATGGTTGGATTTTATGCTCTTCTAAAGTTGTGGAAAGGGCCTATTAATAAGTTCAATTTGATTGTTTTTGTTGAAAAATGTAATCCACTTTGAAAACTTGAAAATTTTAAATTACAACTTTTTTATAAAGCTCAATATCTGTCGAGTTGTGCAGAGTGTTAAGTTAAAACAATATCAGTGTAATTAATAGTAAGTTATTAACCCGACTATAAAATCTTGATAGTTTTTATGCAAGTGATATTTAAATGAGAGAATACACAGGACATCTGGAGATATTTCATTGGTGAAAGAAAAAAGAATTTGATTAATCAAATTTCGATGGGATCTAACTAGTATAGTTAGAGAGACTAATGATGAATCAAAAGTAGATTAGTGGGAGTATCCCATATTCCCATTTGTTTTATAGCAAAAGCAATCATGCTTGCCATAATTTAACATTTTTTTAAATTAATCCAATGATATTCATACACTCATTTTTATTTCTCATATTACCTCCCTCAATTTTCAATCATCGAACTGCATGAATTGAAAAAAATCAATAACAAAAATTAATAAAAGTACATGAATGATAAAAACGAGCATGTAACTAACACAGCCCATGTACAAATGGTAACAAAACCACAAAAAATTAGAGAAAAAAAAAACAAAGTTTTAAAGAAACACTCATGATACTGTTCATTTTTAATGTTAAAAACATTTTTACTCTAAAAAGTCATTTTTAGTAGTATTCACTTACAACACAATTTTTGTCATTTTAGTTAAAATTCCAAATTTTCAATCAATTTTCATTAGTTTTCGTATAAAAAAAAAAAAAAAAAGGGGAAAGGGGGATGTATTTGTAATTTTTTATATATTCGTTGGCAGGAAGTGGGCACCAGTTGGCATGTCGGTGGTATTTTAGCAAATTTTCAACTACAGAACATGTTCGCTCACGTTACGGCAAGTAAAAACCTCCCCAGCTCACGTCGCCAATCCCGAGGAGCTTCTATTTCTCTAATATCTGACTCCCTGACGACATGTCGTGCACTTCTACTTATTCTATCGTTTCTAGATTAACTAACACTGCTCTATGTTGTAAGGGCAATTTTCATGACACGAGCGTTCTGTAGTAATAATACAATAGTATGTGTCATTTTTATGATACATCTTTATTTGTTGTAAGAGCTTTTAGTTTAAAGTGATTAAAAATATTTATTTTTACACCCGAGAAACTAGGTTTGACTCTCCCTTCTTCATTATCACTTGTATTAAAATAGAGAATCACTTCTCTCTTGTACTCAGCGGTGGTAGTGTGGTGGTGGTATTTTTTAGGGGTGGGATTCTCTCCGGATCTCACATTTCGGAGCCAGCAAACTATTCAATTTAAATTATCTGGTCTTTCATTTCACTTACCCACCTCACATACAATCACTCTTTAACACTCAAAAATCTCCTCTGAACGATCTAGATTGCTCGGTCCATGAGTTTTAAAATGTGAGATCCGGAGAAAATTTCAATCCGTATTTTCTGTATCTCAAGTTCCAATTTAATCTATAATTTAAAGGGATGTGTGTGGCGATCGTGGGCTATTGCTTTTCCTCATCATTGCTGGAAAGGTGGAGGGCTGCTACTAAATTTTAAAGATTTTATGTGCATGAAACGAAACCCTAGAGACCGAATTTTTGTAAGGTGGGGTGTCTGCTTTTCTGGTAGAGTTTGGTATGGTGCATTTACTATGTACCACCGCTGCCTAATTTACCTATTAAAATGAAGGTCAAATCAAACCATAACTAAGAGAATTTGTTAGTTAGGGTCGTTTATCGAATTACTCTCAAGTGATACAACTAACATACGTTATATGAACGGATTATTAATAATATTGTACTTTAAATTATGAATTTTCCATGTGTTTGTATAAGATCGTGTAGAAGGTTACTATCGTGTGACAATATCAACTAGCATTTGGTCGGAGGGTAATTGTCTTCTCTTAATTGGAAACTCTCTCAAGTTCAACTCACAAGAATAAGAGAGAAAAATGAATACTTATGATAAGTTTGATATTTAATTAGGCGCGCTACGTGGTTGACGTTGTTGTAGTGGTTTAGTTTTGTTGTAGGTATAGATTGTTAACCCAATTACAAATTGTACCGAATTCACACAAATATATTTATTGCTCTTATATTTATATAAATCGAACACGAAATCTCCTTCGACTAAATAAAAACTAAATACTGCTAAACCAACTGATAACGTGCATGATCCACTAGTAATTTCAAAAGCCCTTAGACCAAAATGACCAAACTATACTAATTAAATCCCACATTTCAACTTTTGGATCCACCTTTATCAAAGAGGGGTAAACGGGCAGGAAGATTGTGAAATTCTATTGACCAAACAACACTGTGCAGTAAATGAAGAGACAACTTGGGACCACCCCACTCAACACTCGAAGAAATTTTTTAACGTGTCTGGAACATAGTTACATCACGTATTATTATATAAGTAAAGAGAAGTTTTTTTTTTCAAGTTTTTTTTTTTTTGAATAAACGATATTATTTACACTAAAAGGGTGATGAGTGGCTCAGTCTCATAATGTGCTAGCAATAATGTGAATCAAATTCGCCTTTGGCGAGAATCGAATCTAAGATTTTTCATTTACAAGTGAAGAAGAATACCACTTGATCAAACAAGTATCTCACCACTTGCATAATGACATATGGTGTACTACTCCTTATTCTAGATATACTGAAAAATCTGTCAATACTTGACCCTCAAAGACATGAGATTTTTTAGTTTGACAATGACACGGTTCAGTACACCAAGTGTAATAGTATAATTATTTATAACTAAAAAAAAATTATAACTAATTGTATTATGATACTTGATATACCGAACCGTATTTCCGGCATACCAAAAAATCTCTTTGTTTCAAGTTCGAGATCTACGGCAGAGGGCTTGGATCCAGTCCAGTGTTCCTATTACTCAAAGTAGTGAAAGTGTCGGTCGGGAACAGGTGGGGCTGGGGACGTGGCGGCGTCCTAATGGGTTCGGGAGTTGGGATTCCACAAGGACAAACGAGAAATTGACATTTGAAAGGAGGAGAGAAATGTCCAAAGATGCAAGAGCCACCGGCAGCTTTGAAGGAGTCGCCTACCCAATGCCACCGCGGCCGGTGGGTTTTCCCCAAATTAAACTCTTGCTTGGGGTTGATAGTGGGGTTTTACCAAGATTTTATGCTTTTTTTTGCCAATGATCCCCGTGATTTAAGCTGCTTTGACGTGATTGTACGTCAAAGTGTTACAAGAATTGACTATGATTCAAAGCGTGTTCATAATGCTCTATAGAAAAAGTAGAAAAACGTTTTCGATTTGGCTACTCTAGTCATCGTGTTTATTTCTGTTAGCTGATTAATGACATTTCATTCAATCTCTTTTAAAAAATTCACAAGAAAATTCATATGAGAAATAATTACCCTACAAATCAATGAGAAATAACACATATAAGAAATAAAACTTCTAATCTGAAAAATGATGAAGGTTGTGACATAGAAAAGAGAGGAGGTCAGAGACTTGGAAGGAGAATAAATATTCTTTTAATTTTTAATTTTTTTAATTTTAAATCAAATAAATTATAATTTAACAAATAAATTTATAATAATTTATAAATTATTTACAGAAATTAAGTAGAAATATTCTTAATTAGCTAACGAAGATAAACACAGTAATCAAATTGGCCAAATTGAAAACACATAGACTTAATTGACCTAATGACTAAAATACAGGGACCATTATAACATTCAAGCCTTAAGAGTATCTCTTTGTCATATACAATTAATGATATTCAGGAATATGTCCTAACTTACTCTCACTATAATTCCATTATTTTTTTTCTTAAAAATTTTATCCATATTATTTTATTAAATAAAGGGCTACAACATTAATTGAAGAAAATCCCTAAGATCTAGAAATACATTAGGAGAGACATTTATTAGAAGAAAAAAACTTAGTAACTTACACCATGATTGTTATTTTGCCTTTTTACATTTCTACCAATTACATTTTAAATTCAAATTTTCTGTGCTCATTTTGTTTGTGGCCAATCTTTATCATTGATTGACACGTGTTTTTAAGCTTAACTCTCGTTTACTTTGTTGTCATAATTTTAATACGTGTCAATCAATAATAAAAGCCACACACATATTGAGTAAAGAATATTTCATCCTCTCATTTGACCCATTAAGAATTAGAATCTGACCAAGTCTCCTTCTCTCCAACATTTCCAATCCCACTTGAATTCTCTTCCAATTTTCACAATACCAAAACAAATATTTCATTCACTTCTAAATCCCAAAAAATCCCACATAATCTCAAATTATGGTAACTAATCAAAATCCTTACAAATTTACATTTGTAATTGTAATTACAAACTGTAAATTCTAATACACCTCTCCTCCCTCTTCGCACGTGTCGCCCGTTTCTTCGCACGTGTCAACAAGCCTTCAAATACTTCAAACACAGGCGCATCTCCCACACTCCCAACCCAACGCTCTCTCTGAACTCCAACCCATCTGTCCCTCTCTCTCTGCGTCATTGAGAAGCCGCTGCAGCCATGGCGCAGTACAGCAAGGTCGCCCCGACCCCTCTGCTGAAAGACGAGCTTGATATCGTCATCCCCACCATCCGAAACCTCGATTTCCTCGAGATGTGGAGGCCCTTCTTCCAGCAGTACCACCTCATCATCGTCCAGGACGGCGACCCGTCGAAGGTGATCAAGGTCCCGGAAGGCTTCGACTACGAGCTCTACAACCGCAACGACATCAACCGGATTCTGGGTCCCAAGGCGTCCTGCATCTCCTTCAAGGACTCTGCTTGCAGATGCTTCGGCTACATGGTCTCCAAGAAGAAGTACATCTTCACCATCGACGACGATTGCTTTGTAAGTATCGGTTTCGAAAACTCGTGATCTTAGTTGGGGCTGTTTTGGATGTCGGATTTGATTTTTGAGTTGAAAAGCTTGGATCTTGTTGGGTTTTGGGATATGGGTTTTGTTGGGGTTTTTTAAAATCTTGTAGTTCAATTGAATTTCGATTCGACTCGAATTGATTAGTCTGTGCTGAAATTCTGTTGCTTTTGTTGTTTAGATCTGTTTCTGCTGCTAATGTTTTTGACTTATGCCCTTCGTTTATTATCTTGATAGGCATTACCTACTTTGATCTGTGTTTCTTTTGAGTTATATGTTAATATCTGAGTTTCCTTTGGTTGGATCTGTTTCTTACCATGAGTTCTTTCGGTTGGTAAACTTAATGTCTTGTGCAGAGATGGGTTTGTTTAGTCATTGTCCTCTGATCCGGTTTCGGTGATAGCATGTCAATTTAATTGCGCTCTTATGATAGCAAAGCTTTGGAATGATGGATTGACAATTTCGTTTCGTTTCGTTTGTGTAAATCTTAATGGTTCAGCACTAGGCTAATTGATATATTGTTACCACATTCACAGATCTCCACCTTGCACCCTATTCAGATTACTTTCGGATTTACACTTCATAGTTTAAGGCTATAAATCTTGATTAAGTTGGCAATGTGAATTTTGGTTTCACTTATCCGAATTTTGAGTGGTCAATGATCCTTGTTTTGAACCATTGATGAAATTGGCAGTTATTGTGGTGCGAATGTGTTTCAGCTTTCATCGGTACGTACAATTCTTGTGAAACTGTGGTGTTCTAACTGAAGTATGGTACTCTTTGTGAAAATGCAGGTTGCTAAGGATCCTTCTGGCAAAGATATCAATGCTCTTGAGCAGCATATCAAGAACCTTCTGTCTCCATCAACTCCATTTTTCTTCAACACCCTGTATGACCCATACCGTGAAGGTGCAGATTTCGTTCGTGGATACCCCTTCAGTCTGCGTGAAGGCATCCCAACTGCTGTTTCTCACGGCCTCTGGCTCAACATCCCGGATTATGATGCTCCCACCCAGCTTGTTAAGCCTCTAGAGAGAAACACCAGGTACATTGTTCTGCCATTTTCCATCCATTGGAAATTGTGCATGTGAGTTTATAAAATGCTTGCTGACTATAATGTCGCTGTGTTTTCAGGTTTGTGGATGCAGTCCTGACCATTCCCAAGGGAACTCTCTTTCCCATGTGCGGCATGAATCTGGCATTCAACCGTGAGTTGATTGGACCTGCTATGTACTTCGGACTTATGGGTGATGGTCAGCCAATTGGGCGCTACGACGACATGTGGGCTGGCTGGTGCATGAAGGTATCTCTCAAAATACCTTTAGAGCCTATAAATCTGTATAGTCCTTTGTTATTACATTGCAATGATTTTGAAATCAAAACACCCTGCCTTGTGTTTTCGAATTTTAGTGGCTCACATGAGTTGTCATTGTTGGATTTATAGGTTATCTGTGACCACTTGGGGTTGGGAGTTAAGACAGGATTGCCCTACATCTGGCATAGCAAGGCAAGCAACCCATTTGTGAACCTTAAGAAGGAATACAAAGGAATTTACTGGCAAGAGGAGTTGATCCCCTTTTTCCAGTCCGCCACCCTCCCAAAGGATTGCACCACCGTCCAGGGCTGCTACCTTGAACTCTCCAAGCAAGTCAAGGCCAAACTCGGCAAGGTCGATGACTACTTCATCAAGCTTGCAGATGCCATGGTCACATGGGTCGAAGCATGGGACGAGTTGAACCCAGTCGGAGGAAAGGCTGTCGAGGCCAACGGAGTTGTTGCGAAATAGATTGATTTTCGGCTGACATTATCATTGCTTTCGATACTCAGTCATAGGGTTGGTTTGTAATCTGATCGTCATTTTTTCCGAGCTTCTGAGCTTTTGGTTTCGAGCTAAGGGAGTATTTATTTCGCAGGTCGGAGAAGATATTTTCGTGTTTATCTCAGTTCTATGAGCTTAGAACAATAATTTGATGACGGATATGTATTGCCATTATACATTTGAAAGTGTTAGTTTATTTATTTGATTCAACGACGACTCAGTGACAGTTTTGTTGGTTATACTGTTTGTTTTCTCTCTTTCGTACTGTCCGACTTAATCTAGGGCAATTGGCCGGGACAATATGTCCGTCTTTTTCCACACAAATTTGAATCTCTTTTTCCCGTAAATTAGAATAAGTTCGGTAGTTTTTGGTTTCTTTTGTTTGCGGACTTTTCGAGCATCATTCCCTGCATCTAAAATGCTACAGAATGAGTTGGCGGATTTCATTACTTGTGGGTGTAATGATATTTTGGAAAATAAAGCCGTTTGAACCTTTGGAACATTAGTCAACATCAAGTACGGAATTTGTTAAACAAGTGGCGTTGTTTTCAAAGTTTAAACTTCGAAGGTATGTACTTCGAGATTTTTAATTATCAGATATTTTGTTAAAAATATAAAAACTAAGATTTAACGGTTAAAATGTCCGGATCATCATATAATTTTTGGAAAATTGCAATCTTCCACTAGTTCTTTTCAAGATTTTAGGGCATCATATCGATGTTAAGTTTGGTAGTACGTGATTTTTATGACTGTTTAAGCACGACATTTTTTTAGCTTAGTCCTACAAAACTACGTGGGTCTGTTTTGATATGAGAGATGCCCTTCTCTCTAGCTTGTATGATTTGCCGACGAAAAAATTCAATATCAAGAAATGGAGCATGGACCCACATAGGAGAGAACGTTTTGGCCCCAAGTTCTTAATTTTCTTACTTCTTTGACATGACTTTTATGCCCTCACAACCTTTGGTTCAAAAACCTTCATGTGTCAGAGATTGTGGAAAATGTTTAGTTTTGAAGCATTTCCCTTCTTAGTAATTAAGCACTTTTCTATCAGGTCCTTTCGTCCAAAAGGTGATTTTCTCAACCACAAAAGCTATTTGTTTCTCAAATTTGAATTTGTGATAAATCATCCAAACAAATTGATTGAGAAGCAAATGAAGTTATCTTTCCCTTTTCTTATTGCCTTGGCAGGAAAACATCACACTCATCTCCCTCACAAATGGGAGAAAATCTTCGTTAGGTTCATGTAACTTTGAATGTTTCACCAATCTCGTAAAAGAATAAACTGAATTTCAGTATTTTGATGTCATATAACCTCACTCTCTATTCACGTTGAGAGAGTTGTCCTATGCAGCGGTCATGCTCATGATTCTCTCCCAAGGACAAAGGAGATGAAAAAAGGGAATGAAAGTTAAGTTAGAGCAACTAGGGTTATTTTAATAAACAAGTGAGACCTTTATAATCGCTCTGAGCAGGAAAGAAGCAGCCTACTTTGTAGTTGAGGGCTAATCCTGGAGTCTTGGTTCTTTCTAACCACCTTATACGGGTTTAAAGAATAAGGTTACAATTGTTGTCAGACGATCAAACTTTATGTGTAGTTCAACTCGCCTTATCTATTATCGTCCTTTAATTAATAAAAAAGGAGACGAACTATAATTGAATATATCACATGCACTCACCCACCCCTGCATCCTATTATTTCCCATTGCCACTGCTTGCAGCCTTTATTTAAACTCTAATATTGTCGATTGCCAGATTTATAAAACAGACATGGATTCTGAAAGATACATAACTACACAATTAGAAAAGCATATTCCTATATGAACAGCATCCATCCATGCAGTGAGGAGTTTTTGTCAACTCAAACAGTTGCAACCGTCGAGAATAACTTGCACGCAACTAAGACGCCAATGAAGCAGCATTCAGGATTAATCACTTGATGCTATGTGAACTAGTTAAAAATAAAAAATAAAAAAAATGATGGTGCGTGATAGATCTGGGATACCGCCACCATCCTTCATTGCCAAAGAAATACAAATATATGTGATCTACAAGACAACATTCACAATGCAGGCCCTGCAAATCAGCCACCAACAATGTGTTCTAGCCTATTAAAAATGATTGCTAGATTGTACTGCAAGTAAATTTCTGGGAGCTTGATTTGTTTTTCTGCAAGTTTTTGGTGCATTTGGTAAGAACCATTTTACCTGATGCATATCTGCAGCTCTTGAACCATCGTTGGTTCGATATAGTTTACTTACGAAGCAAGCATCCTTCTTTATTTTCTTCTGCGAAAACATACTTTTGTGCTGCTTGCACTGCCTGGAAACTCACCTGTTATCGAACTTTTCGGGGATAGTCTATGCTTAACTAGAGAAGTTTTAAATCATAATTAGTAATTGAAGATGATGCAGTGAAAGAATCCTATGACTTCATAGAGCAAAACAATTAAACACATCCGATATGACTCAGTAACAAAGTTCATTACGAAATGGTACGCAGAAGGGTAAGAAACAGGAGGTTAAGACGATTATTTAACCACGTATATAAGTGAACTAAAGGGGTAGTTAATAGCAGGTTAAAGGTAAACCAAAGATTTTCAGTTTCTTCTTACACACTCCAAGTGCTACTATCAATGTGTCTCAAGGAGATCCATGGTAGATTTCTTCACATCTCCGACATGCATTCACACTTTGCGTCCTATCACATTACAGACGGTATAATTAACTCTCTGATATCAACCACGAACGTCCAACTTTGAATCCCCTTCCCCGTAAATCAGAATAAGTTCACTATTTTGTTTTTTAGAATGCTAAAGAATGAGTTGGCACATTTCATTACTTGTGGGTGTAATGATATTTTAGAACATAAAGCCGTTCAAATCCTTGGAACATTACTCAACATCAAGTACGGAATTTGGCAAAACAAGTGGAGTTGTTTTCAAAGTTTGAACTTTGACGGTATCAAGCATGGATTCTACTGTGCTCGAAGTATTGTATACGTCAAGTTTTTTAACTACTAGATTTTTGGTTAAAAATACAAAAAATATAATTTAACTGTTAAAATGCCGGAACACAATAGAATTTTTGAAAATTGCAATCTTTCACTAGCTATTTTTAAAGTTTTAGAGCATCACATCAACGTTAATATTAGTAATCCGTGTGATTTTATTAATGTCATACGTGATGCCCGTGAATATATACTAGAAGGTTTTGAGAGCTGCCTTCTCTCTCCATGAGACAGTGGGACCTCAACGTTACCCACAATTTCACCCAATGTGAATGAGTTTTTAAACTTGTATGATTTGCCGGCAACAAGATTCAATTTCAAGAAATGGAGTATAGCCCCACATAAGAGAAAGTTTTGGGCCAAAAGTTCTTCATTTTCTTACTTCTTCCACATGACTTTGATGCCCCCACAGCATTTGGTTCAAAATTTCATGTGTGAGAGCTTGTGGAAAATGTTGAGTTTTGAAGCATTTTCCTTCTTAGTAATTAAACACTTTCCTAGCGTCCCTTCGTCCAAAAGGTGCTTTTCTCAACCATACAAGCTATTTGTTTCTCAAATTTGAATTTGCGAGAATACATCCAACCAAATTGATTGAGAAGCAAATGAAATTATCTTTCCTTTTTCTTACCAGAAGAGATCCAAGCAAAAGAATTTCAGTATTTTGGTGTTCTATAACACCACTTTAATCTCGATGAGAGAGTTGCTCTATGCGGCGGTCCTGCCCACGTTGTCTCTCCGCACGCACAAAGGAGATTGAAAATGGGAATGAAAGTTACGTTAGAGCAACTAGAGTTATTTCAATAAATAAGTGAGACCTTTCTAATTGCTCCAAGCATGAAGAAAGTAGCCTACTTTGGAGTTGATGGCTAATCCCGGGGTCTTCATTCTTTCTAACTTCCTTGTGCGGGTTTAGAGAATAAAGCTATAATCCGACGGTACAACCTTATATGTAGTTCGACTCGCCTAATCCATTATCAGTACTTTCATTTAAAAAAAAGGAAACCAACTATTACTATAATTGAGCATATCAAATACACTCACCCACCCCTACATCCTATTATTTCCCTTTGCCTCTGCCCCTTTGTGTGCAAAGTTTTGAACTCAAATATTATGGATTGCCAGATTTGTAAAAGCAGATCTGGATTCTGAAAGATATGTACACAATTAGAAAAGCATATTCCTATATGCACAGCATCCACCCATGCAGTGAGAAGAGTTTTTTTCAACTCAAACAATTGCAACCGTCGAGAATAACTTACACGCAACTGAGACGCTAATGTTGTGGCATTCGGGATCAATCACTTGATGCTATGTGGTCAAGTTGAAAAAAATACGATAGTGCGTGATAGATCTGGGATCGCTACCATCATTCGTTACCAAAAAAATACATACATTGAAATGGCGCCGGCGATCAATTCCTATGTTAATTTCTTTGGAGCTTTAGCCAAATATATGTGATCTACAAGACAACATTCACTATGCAGCCCCTGCAAATCAGCCATTAACAATTTCTGGGAGCTTAATTTGTTTGTGTGCAAGTTTTCGGGGCATTTGGTAAGAACCATTTTGCCTGATGCATATCTAGCAGCTCTTGAACTATCGTTGGTTCGACACAGTTTACTTATGAAGTCTTTATTTTCTTCCGCGAAAACAAACTTACCCTTTGCTTGTGCTGCTTTCACCGCCTGCAAACTCACCTGTTATCGAACTTTTTGGGCATAGTCTATGCTTAACTAGAGAAGATTTAAGTCATAACTAGTAATACAAGATGGTGCAGTGAAATGATCCTACGACTTCATACAGCAAAACAATTAAACACTTCCGATTTGAATCAGTAAAAAACGTTCATCGTGAAAGGTATGCAGAAAGGTAAGAAACAGAACTTATTCCTAAGGATGTCAGTTTCAAAGCAGCACTTATCAACGAAATTTCTTCAGAATGCAGAGAATAAAGAGAACCAGGAGGTTAAGACGATTATTTAACCACGTAAACAAGTGAACTAAAAGGTAGGTAGCAGCAGGTTAAAGGTAAACCAAAGATTTCTAGTTTCTTCTTGCACACTCCAAGTGCTACTATCAATGTCTCTCAAGGAGATCCATGGTAGATTTGTTCCCAACTCTGACATGCATTCACAGTTCGCATCCTGTCTCATTCACACGGAATAATTAACTCTGTGATATCAATGGAAGTCCAAAATAGTAATATAATGTATTCAAAGAGAAACTGGTCTGAGAATACAGCTGAGATTAATGTACATTACAAAGTGATAGGTTCGTGAACTAGGGACTGAGATTTATTTCTCAAGTCGAGTCCAAATATATTTTTTGGACATATTCATTGTTCAATGTGGCATATAATCGATGATACAAGGCAACATTTGGCTTTTTGATCGAACCACCATGATAGAATTCAAATTTACAGTGGTACACATCAACTTACCTTATTTGCAGATCACTTTTAAGTGATTCTCAGGCAGCACAAAGCATCACTTTACTGCTTCGCCTGCATGGATTGCCGTTGATCCTCTACTTGTTGGAGCTGCGATGACAGTTGAAGCAAGTCGATAGTGGCTCCATCTTGACAGGGTAGACGATCTTTGGTGTTTGCAAAACCTGATCCTTGGATGATCCCATCTGAGATTCCAAAATCATTGGTGTCATCACAATCATTAGATAGCAGTATGGGACTCAGGTGACTCCGAGCTCCAGAATTCATTCCTAAAGAAGGGAATTTACGGCTGGCTGGTATGACTAAGGGGCGTGCGAAAGGAATTCCTGATGAATAGCTTGAAGAGTTCTGTGATCGAGATGACAGAAGAGAGCGAGCACAGCCAGAGTCTGAGATTCCTGATAATCCTGGAACTGCTGAAGTTGTGTTGAAAACATTGAAATCTTGACTTCCTAATGCGATCTCATGGAAAATAGAATGTGAACCGGAACTTAGGCCTCTCACGTCTTGTGGATATTGACTACCATTCTGACTGAATACGCTTGCAGTTAAAGGATTAGTACCGTTTTCATGAAATGAGGGATACTGTTTGCCAATATCGTAAGAAGGGAAGACAGGTTTTGAATGCAGATGCCCGTTTGTAACAGGCATCCCCGACAAAGGCCTATAATGAGTCCCGCCTTCAACTTTTACATGCCTGCACCAGTCACCCGTTCCATATTTCTCAGGAATGTCAGTAGGGAGTATCTCTTGGCAGATAAAAGATGCAGTTGTTAACATATTCCCTTCAAATCTGCCACCTGCAAGATACGCATACTTTAAAATAAGCAATGAAAATCCGAATGCTTCAAAACAGTATAGATGGAGTGATGATTCTCTAATTAGACACTCTGAGAACGGTAAGTTATAGAGGAGAATCCTTAGACTACATTTGATTGGAGTCTTATGAAACATGAGTCATGAGAACAACACATAATGTTTAACTGTTGGTGACTAGTTGGATTCACTTGTGAATGCAATTGCGAATTTGAAAATTAAACACAACTTTTGTAAATTTGGGTGCGCGTTGGGCCCGTTTGAAGGTTTTGAGTTGAATTCTAGAGAAACTGTAACAAAAACATATGATCATACAGAGAAGATGACTCTTATTTAAGGCTTTTTCATCCATAGTGGTGTTCAAGGAGCTTGACTTACTTAAAGAAACTATCTCTTACGTATTTCAATATAAATTTCAATTGTATATTAGGCCTAACTCTCCGAGGCAAAAAGTTTCAGCTCAATGTTGCAGCTGCAATATGCACCCAGTGGACACATTCCTCCATTGCTAAGGCTTGATTTTCGACACGGTAGTCGCTCAAAGCCTCAATCGTAAGGGAGAAATTGGGTCACAAAACTATTTTTCATCGATAAGGGTCAACCATATATAGAGGACACGGATGTGCAAGAGATGACAGTATGTTTGTATGCAGTTGAGGACAAAAAGGAGGGGTGGGGGCGCCAGGAAATGCAAGGATAATCTAGATCAGAAATGAATTATTAAATTTTATTAATACCATCAAATGACTGAGGGAACCTCCCAGCTCTTCCAGGATGACTCCCTATCTGAGGCTTTCTCCGCCGCTCGTTGTGTCCTGCAAGGCGCCTACGACAGCTACGCTTACCATCATCAAATTCACCCAACAAATGAAACCTGTATGGTCAGAAGCTAGTACATATTATATCAGCAAGCAATAAGAATCATAACATTAGAAAAGCAGTTCGATTCAAAATCCTGTTGGGATTAACTGAAGCGTACAAAAAATCAGAACGCCAAATGCTTGTGACAAACCAAAGAACAAGAAATTCAATCAAGAAAATATGAATCATGACAAACCTGCTACATTGTTGACAAAACCTCTGTTCTATGCCGTTGACAATAACTTTTGCAGTCTTCGAGTGAACCTCGCAAACCTTATGCCTCTTGTGGTAGTCCTTATAGGAGCTAAGATCCTTGTTGCAACCATAAACCTGGCAGTAGGCAGGCCGAGGATACACACCCAAAACGCGCATTCGCTTAGGGGGTGTTGATGATCCAGATGAAGACAACATGGGAGTTCCTTTAGACAATTTAGAGCTATGAACATCTCTGTGATCAGCCAATCTCCCCAGTTTTAAGTCAATGAGTGAACAATCCCTACTGCTGGAGTCCACAATGGAGCTCGAAATCCTCGAAGAGGATTTGTCTTCACCGAAAAACAAATTCGGGGTGGACATACTTGTGCTCACTGCATCTCTAATTGAATCATTCTGCAAATGTTTGCCCACCATTTCTGGAAAACCCAACTCCCCAAAACCTTGACTTTCCATAAAAGTACAAGGGGTTTTCAATTCCCAACCCATCAAACCATTTCTACTTCTAGAAAGTGAATCAGTATGTGAAATTGTTCCATCTGATACAACAAACCCTTTCCCTTCAGAAATACAGCTCCAAGATTCCATTGCATGTAAAAATAATTATAAATTACCAGATTCTACCCAAATCCCACTTCAAATTATGCCATAAAATTATCACACTTTTTACCCAAGGATCAACTGATTATTTATCCATAGGCTCCCATTGGAGAATCATCACTAGCACTTTACAAAACCCAAAAAAATTCCAACTTGATACCAAAAAAAAAAGGGACGGCACCAAGTTTTCTCCTTGGAGTCCAAATTCATGGGAATATCATTTTCTGGGAAGCCAAACAGATTGTAAAGGAAACCCCATCAAGATTATATTAAGATAAATATAACCAAACTGCAAAACAAGTTGAATTCAATCAAAAAGCATTGAAGGAAGAGGTAAAAAAACTATTCATGCTTACTGGAAAGCAAAAGACTGACTAAGTGGGAAAACAAAAGCCAACAGTATTCAGTACTTAATGGAAAAACTAATCAGCACCTGATAGAAAGGATAACCAAAAGCTGCCCAAGAGAGAGAGAGAGAGAGAGAGAGAGAGAGAGAGTTCAGTATACCAGTGTAAAGGTGGAGAGTTGGTATAGTGTGGTAGTACGGGGTTGAGGCAGATACACCCAAATTTGGAAGAGAGTTTTAAATATTAAACTCCATGGAAGAGCTTGCAGTAGCTAACTTGCTGTTTTGAGAGAGAGAGAGAGAGAGTCTGAGACCATTGAACTGAACTGCAACTTTATTTAATTTAGTAGACTAAAGTTAGAAAGCAAAAGAAGTTTACCCACTTTTTCCTTGTTTGGCAGGCAAGCAGACCAAGGCATTGCTATTTCCACACTTCCGATTAACCACCCTATATTTCTTTTTCATTTCATTACTGCAAGACAATAATAGAGCAATTTTTTTTGTACAAGTTGATATTTTAAACTATTTTAATGAATAAAAGACGAGAACATAGCGATATATTTCATTGGATGTAGGAAAATGAATCAAACAAACTGTCCCAATCGACTGGTCTAACATGAATCTACAAGTTTTTTTTCTATAAAAGATATGGTTAGGAGAGCATAAATGATAAATCTTGAGCCTATATTGTTGCTATATGATGTGAGTGAGGGGAAAAAATTGTTGGTAGAAGTGAAACTTGCAGACAGAAGTTTGATTGAAAACACAAATTTAAATTGAAATATATATCCGAGTGGAGATAGAAAACATAAAGCTCATAAGCACCTATGCGGGATTTTTTAACGGATCTGAAACACGAGAAGGTAGTCATATGTCATTATATAAGTAAAGAAATTTTTTCTTTTTCAAGTGTCTCTTTACTTGTACAACAATATATGACGTAAGTGCCTTTATTTTGCGTTGAAAAAAAAAAAATTATTAGAGACCAAACGCAGAGAGTTTGATTAGTTTAAGAATAATCCTTGGAAGCAAGGAAAACATTGGCTCGAATTAAAACATGCCCCGTGATGACCACCACCAATGACCAAAGCCATGCGAACAACAGTCAATACCGTCCAACTATTTTAGCAATTTTGCACAAAGGCCTAAAGTTTTTCTAGTTTTTTGCAGTTACCATATAGATTAAAAGAATCTACAACTAACCACCCTCAATACAATTTGTCACCTATGCGGCTATGTCCAGTTCCATCCATCTTTCCGTCAAATGATGACGTGTGACAAGCACACATACCATTTTAAGGCGATTTTCGTCATGTCACTCAACTAGGGTTTAAATTTGATGAGGTTTTCTAGAGAAAATAGAGAGAATATGTTATTGAGGGAAGGAAAAAAAAAAACTGCTTAACACATGTTTTTGTAGCAATAAAGTGTGTAACACATGTCGTAATTTGACAAAACTGAAAAAATACGTGTGTCAATTGTGCAAATTGCACAACTTTCTAAATTTTTGTTAGTTACTAAACATGTGGTAACCTATCACTCCTGCCCTGACTGGCTGGAGCGTGCATGCAAATGCTGTCGAAGGAGAATGGGGATGGAACAACTCACTTACAGATATGGGGTGCTTTCACAGAAGTCCTCTCTCTCAATCTGCTGGGTATAAACTTTAAGATTTGGGTGCAGATCTTTCTTTGAATGGGGTGGTGCCTACTGCCTGGTGGATTAGTGGTGGTGGTGCGAAGTTTCAGCCAAACCCAACATTTAACTTGCTTTTGAAAAAGGAAGATTTGACGTGCAAATTCCAACACCATCCACTCAAATGATCAAAGACCAAAATTTGCAACAAGTACAAACTACAAAATCGTAACTTACATGTTTTAGTTTGATTTTTATCCATTTTTCGGATCTTGAATGGACGTAAAAACACATTTTACTTTGATGGTTGTCATTTGTTATGACATTCAAACTCTAGGTTTCTGTTTATAATTCAAGGGATATTCTAGTTACTTTTATTTTAGTTTGATTTTATCCATTTTCCGGATCTTGAACGAACGTGAAAACACATTTTACTTTAATGGTTATCATTTGTTATGACATTCAAACTCTAGGTTTCTGTTTATAATTTAAGCGATATTCTAATTACTTTTATTTAGATCATCAAATGAGTGATCCAAGTTTGAGTACAAAAGAGAACAATGTTTTAGTCGATGCCTAGTCTGCGAAATGGAATATCCTTTAATAGCACATCCTGGTACCGCTAAACTATGTAGTCATGGGCGTATTTTCTTATTAAAAAATTGACTATTAGCATAATTTTTCAGTTCCTAACATCTTTGTCTCTCCTTATTTTAGTCAAACTCACATCTTTATCTATGTTTTTAGTTTCTCTCATCTCTATTAAGTTCAAAAAATAAAGATGATAACAAGTACTAAAAATTCAATATTTAGAACAAAGTTGAACTAAGTTGGTGCAGTCATTTCTGTTAAATTTGTATATAAATGTGAGAGGTCAAGTACGGTTTGATTTTCTTTATTTGTTTAATAAAATTTCACTTTTGTTTCATCGAGATTTCATTAAAACAAATCCACTTTGACTGTCGCCCTAAAGTGTTAAAATGTAAAACTAAATCGCTAAGCAAAAGAGTGTTTGGCAAGTCTTTAGGGCATGATTATTTAAAAAGAATCATAAGAGGAAGGAATATGCGTGCGTAAGAATCGAGTTACAAGAAAATCAGAATGAGTATGAAACGACAAGAGACGTGTTCATTGAAGTGTTTACTAACTACCAGAAATGAGAATTGAAAAGAAGTTCAATCTAAATAGTACAATCAATATGGTGGATCATCAAAGAAAAAAGACTGGTAATATATGATGTCATAAATTTGGCACATCTAAATATTCCAACCAGTACAAAACATCAACCAAACATTTTCTTTCCAGTATAATCATTCAAATATTTGACCGACACTAGTCCTTCATTTACAAGTTCTTTTGTTGTAAAGTACATTTAAGGACAGAACAAAGAAATAAAAAAAAATCCTTCTAGTTAACTAGCTGCAGAAAAGTATGCCATATAATATTGTGGGGTGTGTCTTCACCCCCCTTTGTTCACCAAAAAAAGTATGACATAATATCGACCACAAATATTATGTTTTGTTTTTATTTTATTTCTGCCGACGATGTAGGAAGGAAGAACGAAAAAAATTAAGAATAATAATACTCAAACATTCATTTTTATCTTTCACATATTTTTGTTAATTTTTTATCATTAATATTTTTTAGTTCATTTAATCCAACGGTCGAAAATTGAGAGGTGTATGTAAGAAATAAAAATATGTGTGTGAATACCCAAAACTAATCACCTAGACTTGCAAGTCTCCAAGTAAGAAAACGAAGGTCTTGACCAAAAGAGAATTGATCCATGTCAAATGGGAAGTATTAATTATTCTACGTTCTATTTGAAATTGAGTTTCAAGGAAATATCAAAGGTATGCATTCAGATTAGATATTAGCGAATGTAAACCATGAATCAAAGTCTAATGCGACGCATAAAATGTCGACAAAACTTTGGCATCAGAGTGAATGCAAAGTATATGTTGGCTGAAGAAAACTGTGTGTTCACATGCATCAGAGTGAATTCATCAAGCGAGTGTAGATTGAGCCCTACAGAGTTGGGGCCAGAGACGAAACCCTACATCCCACTGCATGCTCCTTCACCAGAATACATAAAACCATAGACGAAAAAAAAAAACTATGCACACCAGCTATAATTTCAGCCAGTCTGTTTAGAAATCGTCCCCTAATTAACTAACTCATTGTCACGCGGTCCCCTAACTCTTTAACTTCCATAGTTTCCCTGTCAGAATTGAG
Source organism: Pyrus x bretschneideri (assembly GCF_019419815.1). NCBI lineage: Eukaryota > Viridiplantae > Streptophyta > Magnoliopsida > Rosales > Rosaceae > Pyrus > Pyrus x bretschneideri. The sequence continues at coordinate 2,151,997 of NW_025999579.1, read as the reverse complement.
AAATTCTATGGCTCGAATCTTTAGTATTCTCTTATTTATTACCTGTGTCTACTATTTAGGCAGAATACCGTCACCCATTGTTACTAAGAAACTGAAAGAAACCTCAGAAACGGAAGAAAGGGGGGAAAGTGAGGAAGAAACAGATGTAGAAATAGAAACAACTTCCGAAACGAAGGGGACTAAACAGGAACAAGAGGGATCCACCGAAGAAGATCCTTCCCCTTCCCTTTTTTCGGAAGAAAAGGAGGATACGGACAAAATCGATGAAACGAAAGAGATCCGAGTGAATGGAAAGGAAAAAACAAAGGATCAATTCCACTTTAAAGAAACACGGTATAAAAAAAGACCCGTTTATGAAACTTATTATCTGGATGGGAATCAAGAACAAGAAAATTCAAAGTTAGAAATATTAAAAAAAAAAAAAAAAAAAAGAGATATCTTCTGGTTTGAAAAACCTATTGTGACTTTCGACTATAAACGTTGGAATCGTCCATTGCGATATATAAAAAACAGTCGATTTGAAAAGTTTGTAAGAAATGAAATGTCACAATATTTTTTTTCTACATGTCAAAGTGATGGAAAAGAAAGAATATCTTTTACGTACCCACCCAGCTTAGCAACTTTTTTTAAAATGATACAAAGAAAGATGTCTTTGTTCACAAAAGAAACATCCCCTCTAATGAATTTTATAATCATTGGAGTTATACCAACGAACATAAAAAGAAAATCTAAGCAAATTTTTTTTTTTAATAAAGTAAAAACTATTGACAAAATTCTAGATAAGGAAGCCCTTTTAGTTGTACAGACAGAATTATCAATGTTGTATCTAATTTGGTACATGGAAAAGTTCTAAACTTCTTGGCTAAAATGGGGATAATTAGGATTTAAAATGTTAGAGAATACCTAGGGGCGCAAGACAACTCTCTCTAAGGAGCTTGGCAACATAGCCTCATAACTTCGGGAGAAGGGGTGCCTCCTCACAAAGGGAGTCACAGTGACCAGGCCTAGGATCAAGAAGAGATCCATGAAGAAAAGATTTATCCGAGAAAAAAATCTTAACAGTTACATCCAATTACAAACTACACAAAAGTCTCTCATCTTTATTCTTCATTGGACAGTTCGAATAGACTTTGCCGTTCTTTACCAACTAAAATAGAAAAGGCTGTGATTCTCTAATCTCTAAAGAGAAGGGTCAAAAGAAGAAAGTCTAGACTCTCACAAATATGAATGACATAGAATGACAATGAGGTAAATGTTCTCTTGTTAGATGTATGTATGTTTTATACAATACAGTTCAATATGGACAAAATCTATCTGTAAATAGTTAGCATAGTCTAAAGACTAACTGGAAATATTAATTTATTTTAGATTTTAGATTGGGAGATTAAACATATATGTGGTAACCCTGTCTCACAAAATCGAATACAACCCGCCAACCTTACGGTTAGGGCTTAGTACATTCGCTAACATCCTGTTATGTGAAGCCTGCAGCCAATAGGTTAGAGAGAGAGAGAGAGAGAGAGAGAGAGAGAGAGAGAGAGAGAGTTGTGACCAACCTATGACAAGGTAGATCGATATTTATTTCTATGTTGCTCATGATGTACCCAAACATAGCTAGTTAGGATGCTGCATGCATGGCCTAAAAAATATGTATCGACCCAGTTCATGAAGATGGGAAGAAGCAAGATGCGGTATCAGCTACAGGCTGCAGCTGACAGCTAATTTCCAACTACAAACTAACAAAAATCATCAATACTTTTGTAGGTTAAATCAATCGCCACTGGCATGATCGTCTAACAAAGCGACAACGGCGACTGGGGCTGGTGGTATTTACGTACGTACGTATTATAATTATGGCTCATACATACATACATACATACATACATACATACATACATATACTAGCCTTCATGCACGCGCTCATGTGTATGCAGAAGGCATTTTTTGAATCAGAGCGTGCTACGTGCAACTTACATATTTTAAATGTATTTATACGCGTAAATTGACAAAAGGAAAGTCAATATTTGAAATAATGAATAATTTTAGATCATGCTAAAAGAAACTCCTCATAAACCAATTAAAATAGCTAAATCCATATAATAAAATTGGTTTCTATTGAATATATATTAATAATAGAGAAAATAACGTTTAATAAACAACTGATTGAGTTACATTATTACTAGCTCATTGTGAGACTAAGCTCACCCCCACCTCCACGTGCGAAAGACTTTTTTTATAACCGGTATTACACGCCTCTTAAGATGTTTTGAATGTGTTAAAAATGAAGAAAATAATATTTAATGAAAAACTGATTAAATTACATTATTGCTATTGATAGTCTATTGTGAGGTACTAATTATTAAAAAAAATTGTACAAAAGAAACTAATTATTTAAAAAACACTATTAAAATGACGAAAATACCCTTACCACATTTAATGCATTATTTTGGGTTGCTTTTGAAGTTTTTTGTTTGAGGGACATTTTTGTTTGATTTATTTTGGTGAAGCTTGTGACACCAAAAATTCTATTCATTGGCCCCTTAGCTTTATATATAAAGATATAATATATATATAATATATATATATATATATAATATATATATATTACATACTATCAAAAGCTATCTTCTCCGGATTCACTTTGTAAGGATCCTAGGATACCCACATCTTAGTTGTTCATCGTACATCATGCAGTCAGTTTTCGTCAGTTACTATTTGTGTTTAATTTTAAATAAAAAAGTCAAATAATTTTTAACCGCATAATATACGATAAATAATAAGATATGAAAATCCTCAGAATTCTCACAAAATAGATCCGAATGGTTTCCAATTCCAAGTTATATATCGCGTTGCATGAAACTAGCAGTGCAAGTGGTCAACCACCCCAAATCATTGTGTGTATGTGTGAGTGAGAGAGAGAAGATGCATGTCTTTAAATTTATTTTGATAAAAGAAATTCTTCTCTAATTGCTATATAATAGGGCTACAAAGTTAGTCTACAGTCCCTTTTAATACTGAACGATTATTTTGTATTACAATTACGTCTACATATCAAACACTAATCCTGTAAGAGTAATAATAATGCGATTATATGTTATCTACTGTATAATCTCATTATTATGTAACATTGGACTATAAATTTTGACGATTATGTTGTAATCTTAATTTTTTTTGTAATTCAAAAGTTAATGTTAATATTATGTTGTAACACCGTTAAATATAAAAAAATAACCTCAAAATGAATAAAATAATGACTGATTACATGACGTCTACTAATAACTTTATCAAGGGGGAAACATGGGGGGAAGTAAGCGAGGTTGGGGGCTTAGCGTCGAGGGGAAATAGAGGGGGACGACTAGGAGAGTGGAGTGGCAGAGATAGGCTAGGAGGACGGAGGAGAAGGGCAGCCATGATCCCCAAACCGAAGCAAGGGGTCGACGACCATGGTTGTTGCAGATCTAGAGTTTGTTGTGTTGGGGAAGGAGAGAAAAGTTTTGGGATGAGGAAATTCTAACCAACTAATACTACAAATCTGTCACAAAAACAACAGACGTTACCAACCTTTAAACTAAGGCACATGTAATGTCACTACCAAAAGCAAGACTAAATTCTAATTCAACTTTTTTTCAAACTTGTGAGACAAATCTGTCACAAAGATTTATAAGTAGTTGAATCACCCCATTAACTGCCAAATGACATTGAGACAAAATCCCTTTCTACTTTTATCAAACTTGTGAGGATGCAAATAATTGATCCACCTTATAAAGTTTTTTTTTAAAAAAAAAAAAGTCTTGTGAGGACTTATAACTTTATAAGGAGTTGAATCACTCCACATTGACTGTTAATTGGTTATGGAACTAAATCATCTCAACTTTCTTCTAAACTCTGAACCAATTGTTTTTGAATATTTACTTTGTTGTTTGATAGTTGAAGTGGAAAAATTGGAAAACTTGTAGCAATGCAATGCAAGGTAACGCATTCACTTTGTTGTTGTAAAAAATATCTAATAAGGTTGGGTTTTGGGTTTTTGATGGGTTGGGAGGGAACAATAGAGGTGGACGCCACCATCCGTGAAGCTGTACCTACAATCAAGCACATTCACACATTGCTATAAGAAAAATGATAATACCACTATACCTTTTATCAAGTGAAAATGACCCCAATAAACCCCTCTTCTTTCATATGTCCCTTTCAAAAGAATTAAAACACAACTTTGCATGAAGGAAAATTAAGAAAAAAGATAAAGCAGGCAATTTCTGGGTGGCTAGGGATAGAAAAGGAGCCACTCGATCGATGCAATATATCGGAGCAAAGGACCCACCACCCCCACGTATTTTTAGTGTCCACTCCTTCCCTCTTGCCAAAGAGAGGAGAGCTAGTACACTTTGGCAATTGGCACCGTGTTGTTCTTTCTTTCAGGCAATCATGGTCCCCCTTTTTATGGATGGGAAAAGATCGGACTGACTGAAAGAGAAGACAACTCAGTCATAATCCTCCAACAAAATATTTGGTGGAATGGTCCCGGCTAAGATCGTATGTATTCATGCATCTCTTGACTTTTTCAAGGAAGTAAAATTTGAAAATTTACAGATAGAAGCAAACCCAGAAGCTAGATTAGTTTCAACTTTTTACCTTCCAAAACACATCAAAAAAATACGTTCATGGTCAAGTAGTAGACTAGCTAGCAGTACTACTGCCATTACTAGATCTTTTGGATAACAAACGATGAATACCGGAAGAATGAACGTAGCCAAGTTGGCTAGTGTTAAGATAGCAAATGAAACTATGATGAATAAGAAGTTTTTCATTGATTGGAATATTGATTGAATTACACAGAGAGAGAGAGAGAGAGAGAGAGAGAGAGAGATTCTCTTACATAACAACACTAACAATTTTTCACAATTTCAGCAACAATCCATCCTATACTATAGCATCCCCCTCACGGTTGGAGCAGCAAATCTTGTATGGAGCAGTCAAACATGAGATTGCTGCAAAGAACAGAGCACACATTTTAGAGGAGTACACCTAGTGTTAAATTCAAATTATTCTCTCCGTAGTTTTAATTAAATTAAATTATTACTCGGATCAAAACTTCAAAGACTTGAAAAGGATTAATCAGAAAAAAGTACAAGGTTAAGAGGGCGGATGGCAATTGCTTGGCAAAACCCAAGCTCAATAATGGGGTCAAAATTGGCCCAGCTTTTCTATGTTTCAAATTAACTTCCATTGTTGTTCCCTACCCAATTTCTAAAGGCTGTAGTGGCCTAGGAGATGGAAGTTTTGTTTCAACTTTCATGAACTGAAACGAAACCCAAATCAAAACTCTCTTGGGCCTTTTGGCTGAAGTAAAGAACATGATGGATCCAAAGCGACACACACGCACATCAAACATCTACAAATTATATGAAAAAAGAAAGAAACCATCCCCCACAAGGAATCCAAAGCCATTGATGTGCCCTCACACCATGAGATGTTTAATGTGGGTATGTACTGCGCCCGACATTATACAGTAAACTTGGGGCTGGAAATTTTTCATTTCATTTGATGTTGCCCTTCACTAGTGTACTTTTTGGTTGCTCTTAACAAGTGAAACTAGTGAAGTTTTAGGAAATTCAGGATGTTTTTCTATTTAGGCAGATAATTGAAAAATCTTTTTTGGTTACATGGTCAGAGTCAGTCAAATCCTAGACTTATCATACTACTAACTTGTTACTCTACAACTCCTTAATCTTTTGGCTAATCCCAAAAGTTTAAATATATAGAAGATTTTGTCTCCAAACGTTGTCCTGTGTTGAATTTATTGTTAGCATAATTTATTATCTCTAACAATAAAAATCGATAGAAGTGATCTATGAGTTTATTTACGGTAAATTATTTTGGTCATTTCATGAAAAATCTGTCAATATCCTCGTTAAATTTTCATGTGAACGATCACGTGACAATCTTTTTAAGGATATTTTTGTCAAACTAACCACTCCACTTAATAAGAATATTGACAGATTTTTTAATGATTTTGGTGGACAAACTCAGGATCACTTCTATCGATTTTCATTGTTAGAGATCAAAATGAAGAGTTATGCTAATCTCATTAATCATTTTAGCTAAAAAGCTTTTATTGTTTAGGTCATCTTAGTCTTGTGTGTATCAAGTTCACAATTGTTGTGAGTCAAAATCACATCTTATTTATATGAGAGTCCGATACAAAAACGGACACTTATATAGGACCAAGTCCAAGGCTAAAATCACCTTCCAAATATTCATCCTATTGAAAAACGGTCTTTGTAAACCTTGTGAACATGATAAACATGTGACACAAATATTTTGCGACTTGCACGTTTTTTCAGGGCCATGTAGTTTTTTTGCCTATGCTCTTGAGTGTTGTTGTTAAAATAATATTGATTATGTCTGGATATAAGTTATAACTAGTGCTCTTTCTTTGCAGTTTTGTGGGTGATCCTTCTTGCTGCAACCAGTTAATTACTTCATAAAAATAAAAAAAATAAAAAAACTGCGGTCTTTATCTTTTATTTTCTAATTGCTTGCATGCCAAGGCTGCCAAGTGCTTAAATAGGATTTTATGACTCGTTTAGATGTGCTTTTAAAATATTTGAAAGTGTTTTAGATAAAATATTTTTGAATTCTAAAAATGCTTCATGCACTTTAATTTAGTCATTTTTCAAGATTTAATTGCATTTTTACTAAGAATTTATTCTAAAATATTTTTACCAAAAACGCTTTTAATTAATTTAAAAACACATACAAACGAGCTGTTAATTCAATTCCAAAAAATCCTAGAAGTTAAAAAACTACAGCTTTCAAATGCTTGTGGAGGCAGGTTACTAGTATTGACTTGCCACAAAAGGAGGAGGGGGACTACACTAATTCACATGGCAATGTGAGTCCACGACAAATTGACAGTGACAAGTTGACAACACGAGCCATAACATTGTTTATAGACATGCTTCTATCTGGACCTTAGCTGGCTTCAGCCTTCAGAGTTGTATCTGAATGGTCTAATGTATGTTATGTCGTCAAATTGGTCCCTTTCATATGCAATTATAATGATAATTTTTTATTATTTTCATACACTTATATCTTTAATTTTTTTTGTTCTTAATTTGGTCAATAATCCATGAAATTTACATTCAATCTGATGACTCTTGGGTCTTATGTGCATACGTCTTTATCTCGAGAATTCAAGGACCTTGTTTCCTCTGCCTTTATGGCCTAATGTCGTATCTTTTAAACCAAGTAATTTCAAGGAAACATTTTCTTGCATACAAGTTACAACCAGGAAAGAATCCTCACACACAGTTGGGGATATATACATGTGTTAACATTTCATGATTACAAGATGAGAGATGTATACGAGAGGATATAATCCTAGTTATACAGCAAAATCTCTCAAGGATCAGAGGGACAAACAGAAGGATTGGCATATATATTGTAAACACAAAATTATCTACAACAATTGAAACAAGAACACGTGTACAAAATAATGAATTTGTATTAATGAATTTAGGCACACATCTTTGTAGCTATTCTTTTGCAAGAATATTCCTCTAATTCGATCTCCAAAGTAAAATTCGATTAAAACGTGGTGAACTATTGATTTTTAATCGGGCTTGTAATTTCTTCAAGGAGCGTCGAGGTTTGATCTTGAATGAAATAGAACCACGAGGAGCTTCACAGTAGTGAGTCATCTTCGGCTTCGATGGTGGATGAATCAACACGTATTTGTTGCGCTTGTTAATTATGTACGACCTTGACGAATAACACAAGAGTGTTTGTATGCTTGGTGTTTGCTTTGGCCAGGTAGCTTTCTGATTTATCGTTTTCTTTGATGTTGTCCTTCTTGAAAATGAGCCTAGAATTTGTAGGCGATTGAGTCTTTGTTTAGAATCCCCAATCTAAATCCCATAATTTGTGGGGATTGATTTTCTAATTTAAATTAATTTAAGCTAATTATTTAATTTCGCTCTTAATTAAATCAGAATCTTTAATTTAGGAAATTAAACACTAATTGATATAATTTGCCCCCTTTTGCATTTGATTTGATCTGATTTTTTTTAGTACATCGATAATTTTACACTAGGGGGAGGGAGAGTTCAGTTAAGCCACACAATGGGCAGCCTAATTTGATATCAAATTTGTCATCCACGATATTCGAACCTAAACTCTCGCTTCTAAGCAAAGAGGAATACCACCAAACCGTAGTACTGAGTGGTTGTATTTGATTTGATTTAACCTAATTGATTTAATTTAGTCATTAATTAAATCAAAATCAGTAGTTTAATAATTTAAACCATAATTGAGGGATTTGATCAATATGGTTAATTTGCTTTTTTTTTTTTACTTGATTTGATTTATTTGATGAAGGTCTCAAATGTCGACATGTGTCACTCTTAATGACTCGTCTGACTTGATGAGTTACATGCAATTTGTGGAATTTGGCAATACCTATGGTGTGCGCTTGTTGACCCTAAAAACTACCAAGCCTATGTGGCACGCAGGCCGAGCAATTAATAAGCTAACTACGTTCTTTGGTTGTGTGCGGGGCGTGCCAACTCATAGGCCGAGTTCGACCAGGGGAGTAAAATATGTTAATGTGGCGTTGGGCGCGCTGTTGACTTCTTAATCTTGCGACTGTGGCTGAGGAATGAACACATCTTGGCCTTCGGGTTCTAAAGCCTGAAGACAAGGCTGCTAGTTCTGAAAAGTTCAATTTCAGATTCGGCTTTCAATGCGCCGAATGTAGTAACCTAGTAACACCTCACTTCGTCGAGAAGGCTAATGAGATGACCTGTACCAACGAGGACTCGGAAATCCTTGTTGACCGTGGATAAATAACTAGTCGGTCTTGAAATAGTGCTGTTTATCCAGATTAAAGGTACTCATCGGTCGGCTGATTCTACGACTCCATTGTTGTCTATCCAAACTGAAGATGTCGCCGGTTGCTTCATAGTACTGTCTATCCAAACTGAAGATGTGTTGGCGAGAAGAAAGGGGGAGAGGAAAAAGTCTCAAGGTTGTTGAGAAACTTCGCGCAGGGCAATTTGTGTGTTGATTTTAAAAGAGATGTCCTCATTGCAGATCGTCCTTACTTATAAAGGTGAACTTTCACGATGACTAGATAACCAAGTTGCAGAGTCCTCCGCGAACAATACCTTGTGAAATAATAATCATGAACTACCACGCATTATCCTCTTACTTTTGGTGATATCAGTAATGTTAATCACTACGATGCATTGAACAAACCCATTTAAATATGGAATCCATGCAACTGACTAGATACCATTTTGATTAGGATAGAATCCTAAAGCTGTACGAAAAGCCGTCACATAACTCTCCTTACTGCCGTATTGATTGTAAGGGGTTGGCAAGCAGCCAGATGTGCAATCTCCATTAATTTCTCCACAATTCGATAAAACCCTTAATTATCTGCAAAAGAATCCCACACATAACTCTGTAAGCTTTAAGGATATTTTCAAAATAATTACTATGATTAAAATCAATTGTAATGCCAAGAAAAATCTCTTAATTTTGATAATCATCCGACCGCTTCGATTGCTTAGGCTTAAAATGTAAAATCGGGTCCAACCAGCACCACATAAGTTTGAATGAGTCAAAATTTAATTTGTTGGTATATTTCACCGAAATTTCAATGTCTACGTATATATAAATAATTGACATAGTTATACAGCATAATCTCTCAGAGCATCAATAATATTTTGCTTCTAGTATCAATTATATTCTCTTTAATTATTAACCCGGAGAAATTGAAAGAATTATTAAACGTATTGAAGTTGCACCTGTCTAAATTCAACAAACGAACTTTAATAGCTCTTCTATTTTTTCTAGGTTAATAATTAACGAGAATATAATTGATTCCAGAAGCAATATATTATTGGTGCTCAATCAATTGCCGGTTCCCTTTCATCTCATAAATAAGATGTTGATTTCATTGTTCTTATAGGTGCGGATCAGCCAAACACATTGAAAAACAAGATGTGACAGAAGACCCATGGATAAACCCCTGATGTTGCAAGGATGTTTGCTTAAATTAAGCAAGTATAACATAGATAGATTCTAAATTATCAAAGTTAAATTATTTGCGAGGCATGATTAAATAATTTAATCTAGATAGGGCCAACCTAATTAAACACTGAGGTGCTGCACTGCAAATTTTGTTTACCGACTTTGTACAACTACAATGTTTACAATACATAAGATTTGGCATAACCTAGCTAATTGTGGTAGAAATTCTAAAATAATTACAATTGTAAACTTAATAAGTACTACACACAAAAAAAAAAAAAAAAAAAACTCTAGATAAGGAGAAAAATCCAAAGATGAATATTCTACTCTTGTTGCAGTCTTATTGGAATAAGAATGTGATTGTGTAAATCCTAACATATCTAGGATATCTTTTATATTCCCTTTAGTAGTTAATATCATATTAAGAGTTGTAATTCTAAAAGGGTAAGGAATTAACCTTCCCTACTACTATAAATAAAGGCACAATGGGGTGGAATAGAACACACCCACAATTACACATCTCTCTCTTCTTCTCTCTATGCCGCACCTTCTCTCTCTATATGGCCTCCATATTTGTTCAGTAAATTATACCTACAACACGTTATCAACACACTATTGATGCTACGCTAAAGAGAGTTTGATCTTCAATCAGGAGAGTATTACATTTTAATCATTCTTTTTATGATTAATTTATTATTTATTGAATTGATCTACATGCTATTGATTCAATTTAATTTTTTCTGTGTTAAACGTGATACAACGCATTGAAGATGCAATTCCGGCTTTATGAAAAAGATCTTCTACAAATTCAAAGGCTTTTATTGTTTTATGCCAATCAGGTACGCTTAAAATAAAGTAAGATATTTGAAATGACCTTGAAGCATGAAAACATTCCCGATGATGCATGAACCCCCTACATTTGTATTTACCTTCCGATATATATATTGTATATGTTTATATATTTGTCAATATATATATATACACACACATATATATTTGTTTCATGCATCGCACAATTATATTTGCTATGTGGAATATGTGAGTCAATGTATACAAAATAAATTAGAAGCATATTTAGGGTTACATAAACCTAAGGGATTTCGAAAAAAAAAAAAAAAGGGAAAATTTGGACATGGTGCGGCACACCCACCACCACCCCCGTGGCACAGCCTTGGCAGCAGCCCTCTTGGCTTTGCTGCAACCACACAGACCCCCAAGCCTTCGGCTTGATTGACTAGCATGGACTTGAAGCCCCAGTCCGCTCTCTAAGAAAGCCCACAGCCTTCCTGGGCCCTGTCTGTTAGACCCAACCCACGACAAGCTTTGCTTGCTGGGTTCTTGTCCCGCACGCACGCATGCCTGAATACCTACTCACTCTGGTGCTAACCCACATGATTGAGCTTGGTCCTCACGGCCCAAATATGACGCCAGCCACATGGTAGGGCTCCTGTGCCTCAACCCACATGCCATCTTTTGCTAGGCTTTGACCCGTACCCCCTTGAAGCCCAAACTAGCAGCTTGGGCTGCTATTCTTTTACCCTACCCAAGCCAGTGGACTGCAGTCCGCTCCCGAAACCTTGCGTACTTACGGCACTTAGGCCAAATATTTTTGGGCTATATTTTCGACCCAATAATGTTATTTTAATATTATTTAGCTTCTACAATCGACCCCATATGGCCCAATTTATTGAATTAATTAAAAGTGATATGTAGTCCATTAATCTGATAATGAATCCACATTTATTGACCTGAAGATCACTTTTGGACATTAACGATTCAATAATTTATTTTTATACTTTAAACCGTTGACATACTTTCGTAGTAACAAAGCTCACTTGAGTTCCCAAAGGAACTCAAATCAACTACACTTAATTGTATATTGCATTCTGTGTTTTTGCAGGAACCTCTCTTTTATGAACTCAACATTCATAAACTAAATTGAACATGTAGCTTCAAATTTAGTGCCTTTGAAATCCAAAGTTTTCATAAAACAATACACCATGAAAACCTGACGTTTTTCATGAAAACCATGTCTTAGAACTCGAATGTTCTAACTTTGATTCTTATGGATGATTTATTCCCATAGCACCAATCACAATCTTGTTCCCTCGAATTCAATGGATTGTCAAACTGTCACAAATTTGATTTCCCTTATTTGGACGTTTCTAATAGAAACCATTTAATGTGGGGTACAAATGTGCATCTCCACTTGACTATCAAGAAGCTGAGAAACCATTGAAGCCAACAATGGCAAGGAAGAGCTGAATAAGCTTCCGCCATGATCTTTATTCGAAGACTTGTGCCTGAAGCATTACAAATGGAAAATACCTCCCGAACGAGGATTCCATAGCTCTGTGGCTTGCTTCTATAGACCGTTTAATCATGAAAGACATTGCCTGAAGCACACTAAGATTACGTCCATGAATGAGTACGATTATGAAGTTTATAAATCCGATCAAATTTTGAATGGAGAATACTTTTCTATTCCTTCCTTGTTTCTAACTCACCCCTAAAGTAATAGTGTAGAAAGCGGAAGTTTACCAAATTATTGGATCTAATTACTACCATAAACATATGGTATAATCACGGCCTACCAAGGTGTGGCATCATGCCCGAAACGTGATCCTTGACACCTAAGACCTAAAACTTCAAGAATAAGGGATTATATTCCCAAACCTTAACCCTACAAAATCTACTTCCGTCTTGATGGCATTGATCATTGGTTATGCACCTGTTCGTGCCTCTACCAATGTTGTTGATGAGTACCATTCTCATAGTCAATATTTGAGATTAATTTTGTTGGCCGAATCCCTTTAGTAAACCATTTACTTTGTGAACATTTTCCCATGTTCTTGGATTCATGTTTGGTGATTGTTTTACTTATGGATAATTTTATTGATATTGTCCTCGAATATGAGTTAATTGAATTATGTTTCTTAATACATGTGACCGATTCAATTAAACACGTGATTAGGTAGGAATGTGGGAAGTTAGTTTTCTGGATGAGTGCGATACTACGCACACTAACTTGACACCTAAATCACATCTCTAACAACGACTTCAAGTCTATCCAACCTAATTAAGAGCATTAGCACGCTCCTCGTTGTATGAATGGTACTGCATCACCATTTAAGGGACTTTAAATTCTCCATGTCGTTGAGTTTTTAAGGATATTGAGAGAACAATGATCATAAATGAAACCACTGAAGAAAATATAGTGAATATCTTTGCACCACCTCCAAGAATTAGCCTGAAGCTTTGATTTGAGGGCCAATGGGTTACCTCCTAACTAGGAACACGCCACTTGTGGCTAGCCTGGAGCCGGGTGATTCAAGTAGTTTACTTGCTTTGGCACGACCTTTTTGGGACACTTAGGTCGAACAATGATGATACGACGCATCTCCTTACTTGAAGTAAGGACCTTGTGTTTACAAGCACACTTTGACAAAGCCTGCTTGTTTGGGAAAGTTGATTTTTATATCATCATTCGCAAAGATATGAAACGTCCCTATTTTCATAGTGGATTCAAGGGAATATATGTGGACTAATCCAGCCAAAATGCGGACCATATAAATACTTATGGTTTTGGTTGATGAATTGACAAACTAGTCACATGTTTGTCCACACATATTGCTGCTAAACCTCCTAGCTGATTAAGGGCTTACCACCCTACTTATCCCTTAAAGTCTAGGAGATTGGATAATGCCGAAGAGTTTATATTGACGGTTTTCGATAAAGTATTGCATGTGTTTTGGGTTTATAATTGAACATCTAATTCCCATGTTCACCCCAAATAGCCTCGCTTAGCGATCATAAATCGCAATTTAAATGATGGTTTGCCTTGAGGCTCATTGCCACCCAACCTATTTGACATTATAGTTGGTTACTGGGTACGAACCTTGCGATTTTCGTATTTTTCGCATTTGGGTGTGCATTCCATGTGCCAAGTTGCGCCGCCATAACGTACCAATATGGGTCCTCAAAGAAGGATGTGAATCTTTGTCGATTATGATTCTCCTTTACACTAGCTCTCTTCGAGCCCTTGCATGCGATCTCTTTACCGCTCATTTTTGGGTTGTCACTTTAATGAGATAATCTTCCCGCCGTTAAGGGGAGATAAGAAAGTTAATGTTCCTAGGAGAACGGCGAGAATTTGCGTGGACATTGCTCACTATGTCTCATCTTGATCCCCGTATCGCACAAGTATGATAAGCAAATGTAATGAATTCTAGATTTCAGAATGTTGCTCCAGACGCATTCCTCTGATCTAGCTAAAGTAACGAGATCATATACTAGCTGCAAACATGCATGCAAGGATAGAAGTACTTAACAGACGTCGAGTCAACATCTTGGAAGGTGTACCGCCCCTGTTGGATGGTTTGGTACACCGGCAGATAGCCAATCAATTTATCTTATCTTGGAGTACTGATAGATCACTCGGTTCGTAGGATTCACTTCCCTGGAAGAGGAAGACACGACACAACAATGAATCGAAACTCGATCGCTGTCTCAAATCATTTCCATCTCATGAGATTAATCTCGATTACTCCCGAGACTTGAAGTTCTTGGTACAATATACTAGTTTGGATGAGCTACATGGAATTGACATGAGATTACCATCAATGATGTTTTCACTTATATGTTAGCTACCAACATAAATGAAAAAACGATATCGAACCATGTTCCGTTGATTAAGTGACAATGTAGAACTGATTGGACAACCAAAATTACAATCCAGGTCAAATTCCTTACCAAATTTGTATTGGACTGTCGTTCCTACATTGCCCAAGGTAACCTTGTTGTGTTACAAGTAGGAAAGGAAATGTTATAAGATGAATGAAATAGTGTGATATGATGCACACCTTACGGTGCAAGGTTTCTCTCAAATGTTCTGTGATTGATAACAACATTATGAAATGTGGTTAATGTTTCTCCATGGGAATATAAATATGGAGATTTACATGTAAGTTCCCAAAGAATTACATGGACTGGTTCAAATAGTTCCAAAACCACAGAACACCCTCTTAACTTGTTTGAGGCGTTCACTTACAATCTGACGGATGTCGTATACCTGTCTAAGTGATTATTTGATCAGTCAGGGATATGAATTATGCCCTTACGTGTTAAACTATGAAGTCTTATTCCAAATTGCTAGAGTTACAGTTTATGTCGTTGACATGAATCTCACCAAGACTCTGGAAGAGCTTGATAAAACTGCCTCTCACCTGAAGATGAAATTTGAGATGAAGGATCTTAGGAAAACTCGTTTATGCCTTGACCTGAAGTTGAAGCATTATTCTAACGGTATTTTGGTCTACCAGTCGAAATACACCCCGAATGTGTTACCTTTGAGTATACCTATGATCGTTCATACGTTATATGCAAATGAGACCCTTGAAGATGTTATGGAATCTGAAATTCCATATCTAAGTTCAACTTTGCACTTCGTTATACTTAGCTCATTGTATTTAGGCAGGATATCTCATTTGCTGTTGATCTTGGTAAAGATGCAGTACCGCGCCCACACGCAACCACTAAATTGGTTTTAACGACGTACCCTGAAGGTAATACGAGGGCAAATCCTAACGTATCTCGAGTGGATCCAACCCCCTTGATCCTCGAAATAATGCTTGCCTTATTGTTATGCTAACGTAGGTTACTTATCAAACCCGCATAAGGCAAAATCCCCAAATGGTTATATCTTTACCATTAGGGATATCACAATATCTTGGAGGTTCACGATATGACCTTAGTTGCGAAATCTTCGAATCGTTCTAAGACTTACCTCACTTCACTACACCATAAGTAAGATATGGTCAAAAGGTCTTGTTGAGCATATTTGAAGTACTTGCTGTGTTTTCATCCATCGTTGAGTCCCAACAATGATCTATGAAGATTATGCCACATGTATCCACCTGACCAAGCCATGATACATCAACGAAGTGAACACCAAGACAAATTATGTTCACATCTACATCAGTAAAGCATCAGGAGATTGAAGTCATGCAAGCCGATCCTAGATAACCTTGTCGACCTCTACACGAAGTGACTGCCAAAGTCAACCTTCTAGAAGTTTGTTCGAGGAATTGGTATGCCTAACTATCATATGCAATGCTTGTAGTTCTCATTTGGAAATTATATCAAACTCAAGGGAAGTATCCAGAAGTGTACTCACTTGATCTTAATGTACTATTTTTCCCTATAATTTAGAGTATTTTTTCCATTGGATTTTGTTACCTAACTAGGTTTTAACAAGGCACTCATCCTGGGCTGATCATACCCTTATGAGCTCTTCTACTTGCGTCCAAAAGATGCATAGTTTTGACGTAATGCAACTTCTCACTTTCCTCCTTAGTCTATGGGTTTTACCATAACGAGGTTTTGTGAGTTTTACTTTTTTATGCATTCTTCTGTTGATTTGAGACTCGCATTCCCTCATTGTGTCGACGACTTTATCAACTGTACTTACTTCATTATTGAAGACTTGATAGGAATATCTTTTATATTGGAATAGGAAGCAAATCCTAACATATCTAGGGATATCTTTTATATTCCCTTTATTAGTTAATATCCTATTAAGAGTTGTAATCCTAAAAGGGTAAGGAATTAACCTTCCATACTACTGTAAATAAAGGCATAATGGGATGGAATAGAACACACCCACAATTACACATCTCTCTCTTCTTCTCTTTATGCCGCACCTTCTCTCTCTATATGGCCTCCATAATTGTTCAGTAAATTATGCCTACAACCAAGGATTAAAATATCGACCGTGCAGATAATATCGGGCCTCCAATTTACTGATATTTCGGGGAATATATCGTTATCGTTTTAGGTATCGGGAAAAAATCAACAAAAATGACAAATATAGGCATTGAAACACATAATTTTGGTCTAAAACTTTCATAGATGTTATGTACATTATCAATGAATGTATTGAACAAATAAAACTCAAAATTTACTAATAATAAGATATACATATGATGAAATATAAGTGGTATGTAATGCGCGTTAACGAAAAGTTTTCTAATAAAATGTTTATTAGAATGAATAAACCATGCATAAATCCATAGTTTGTTTAAACATTAGATTACAATTTAGATAAGTGTCCAACTACATAAATGAAGAGCTCCTATGAGGTTCAAACAATGAGGAACAACCATCTAGATTCATACAATAGT
Source organism: Pyrus x bretschneideri (assembly GCF_019419815.1). NCBI lineage: Eukaryota > Viridiplantae > Streptophyta > Magnoliopsida > Rosales > Rosaceae > Pyrus > Pyrus x bretschneideri. The sequence goes on along the minus strand of NW_025999579.1, from coordinate 2,134,778 downwards.
CATACCAAGTCATGTAACCCGAGCAGTTTGTAAGCCATGTTTGAACATGGTGCACATATGTCTCTCTTGAGCTCCCTACTGTCCTCCCATACATAGGATAGTTAGGATTAACCCAACTAGTAGGTCCTATAGTCTGTTTCATCATCTTGAGCTCCATAACTAGTTCCACTATAATCAGATATGACATACCCATAGCCATCATAAGATTCATTTGAGTTAGTACTAGGTTTAGTTCCTATGCTCATAGATCCAAAACTGATCGCCATATCTAATCACTGCTCGCATAACTCCAAAAAATCTTTTGGGTTTCAATTTGCTTCAAAACTTTTGAATTTTTTTGGGTTTTGTTATAGTTATCGGGAAATATCGAGAATATCGGCAAAATATCGGAGATATCGCACTTATCGGGGATATATCATCGATATAGGTGAAGATATGACCTTACCCTCCAGTATCGGTATCGACAATTGAAAATATCGATATATCGGTGTATCGGCCGATATTTCAATCTTTGCCTACAACAACTCTAACTTTGTTAGGTAGACGAAGATAAACATTATTTTCCTACCATTCCGTTGCATATCTAGAATTGTGAAAAGGACTATGTTTTTGCGTTGGCCATAAAAAATCATAAGAAAAGTTTTATTCGAACCCATGTAATTAACTTCACTTTACACCTAATTTAAACTTAAAATATAAATTGTTTTTTTTTACCCTATTGTATAATTATCATCAAGTACAAAATGAAATTAACAATAATACTAAAATGTATCAATAAACTTACACTCAATAAGCAAACTTTACCATCACGCAACATTTATTCTACACCCTCATAAAGGAAAAAAAAAATCTTTTTGACGGATGGGTGGTGATTTTTAAGTTTTGAATCGTCTAACTACGGTATTAATAATTGATTTATGCACCTTTTTTTTTCATTTGATTTCAAGTGTTTTTTTTTTTAGTGTTGAGCGTATTGCCTGCATAAAAGGACTTTTTAGCCCAAGTATGTGTGTAAAACAAACGAAAGGAGAAATGGATTATGCCAATCAAGTTTTTTCATTTGAATTTAAGTTTTTTAACGTTTAGGAGTGTAAGGTTCTAGCCGTGCGATTTTCCCTGGTTGTAGCCGTCCATTTTTGTTTTTGTAATGCCTACGAAACTGTTCGGTTAGAGAGAGACTACAATATGTGAGTGATGAATTAGCCACATAAGCAAACAAGCATATTATCCTTTTTGAATAATCACTCACATATTGTGGTAAACATAATTCATTTGACTGCTCCCTTTACACCTTGAATGAGTAGCATAACATTTATTTTGGTTTTTTATTTTCTAAATGGGTGTAAAGATAATTTACTTATTGAATTGAGTTTGTGAAGGTAATTTAGGTAGCAAATTTGGGTTTAAAAAGACATCGATAGTTTAATTAGAAATAATATGAGTGTAGAGAATAAGTTGAATATGAAAAAAAATTATATGGATTCAAATAAAATTTCTGAAAATTATATTAGATAGAATTTACCAAAAGAAGAAAGTTCCTCCATTAAACAAACCCTGTATGACCATATATGTGGAAGGAAGACCAAACTCAAGCACATACACCATTTCATTTGACTCCCGAGGGATCATATATATATGGCACAATTGATTAACAAGGTTGTTAGTTTTTTCATGTATATATTCTTTTCTCGATCTCCACTTCTTTTTTTTTTGGTTAACAAGTTGTTGGTTTTTTCAAACCGAATCAAACCCTAATTATAATGAATTCTCCATATACCTTTCCTCATATAACGTAAATTAGAATGTTAAATGTTTGGTTACTTTAACAACGTTGGATGAACATGGATATTCATGTACATTCAACTGTGTTATAGACTTGGACTATCTCGATAGGAAGCAACAGTATAAGACTTCAGTTTTTCTTTCGACATTTCAAGTTATTTAATTGAAAATTGAAATTAATTGCAAACATTTCAAAATAATGAAAACTGAAAGTGATATCAAACGGACTCTCAAATAGTCATTTTATAATGCTTATCCACCTAAGACACTCTTATATCTCGTGTATCATATATGTTTCTTCTCTCTCATCGTGTAATAATGAGATAGATAAAAAAAAATGGTTGTGAAACATAACATATGCAAGTTTTTGTCCATCAAGCTATGCTACTAAAAGTTGGATTAAACTCGAGTACTTTTTTTTTTTGGGTAACATAAGGTGGGGTGGATCAACTCAAAGAATTATTACAAATATTTCTAGTCTTAGGGACTCCCATAATATCATCAAATAACCGAGTTGATCCAATCAAATCAGAAGATTCTTGAGTACTTAGTCGTATCTTTAAAAGTAAATCTCACTTTTCCTTCAAAAGTTGCACATATGAATGGATTTGCCTAGCCTAATTTCTCTCTTGTAGCAAGCCATTATTGGAAAAAAAAACTAAATTGGCGTGAATAGCTAGTCTCTAACTTAGAAGAGTGTTTGAGAAAATTTGGGTAAAAAAGGACTTTAAAAGTTGTTTTAGTTCGTCTACCGAAGGCACTTGTAGATAACTGAAGAAACTGGTGGCCTTACTTAAACATTAGGTATCGTATATATCTGACATAATTTAAGTGCTTCCCAGTTAGGAGTCGACACGCATCCATCCAAAAAGCATGCAACTGATGCTTGACGTCCGCTAGGCAATACAATGTAACCTAGAGGCCTAGACATTGTACAGTATTTACTATTTGCCAAAATATTTTTCATGAATGTTTGGTTTTTCGTCGTGCTTACTCACGTATGAAATCCGAAAAGTATGAGCTTCATCTTAAATTTATAATTTAATACTTTAGAGTCAAGAAACGAATCAACTACATAGAATCGAAAAATGGTGAGTCTCTTTTAAAAGTCAATAATTAAATACTTAAAAAAAACAAATCAACTAAAAGGCTAGTCGGTCGGATTCTTTTTCCTTAATTTCTCTACTTTTAGATTTTTTGATTCCTTCATTCTCCAATTTTTGCTAAAAGAAAGAAAATTTATTTCGGAAAAAAATGAAAAAAGTAAATAAAAAATGGATGATGCAGTGGAAAAGCTGGACCGTAGAGTGAAACCAGGCAAAACCCTCGTACGTATGGATGGATGGATATACGATACACAGAACACAACGATATTTAATACATGTTTGTATAGTGAACAGTATTAGCTTGTAGCTACAGGAAAGATAAAACCAAACACCAATACGAACACCCTTTTTTCAAGGGTTTCCATTTTCTTCATATTACCCTCATCTTTTTATCCCTTTTGGTATACCCTAAACACGCAGCCTCCTGAAAGAAAGTTTGTTTACCTCTGATCTTAACCAAGTAGAGAGAGAGAGAGAGAGAGAGAGAGAGAGAGAGAGAGATGGGCAGAGGCAGAGTTGAGCTGAAGAGGATAGAGAATAAAATTAACAGGCAAGTGACTTTTGCCAAAAGAAGAAATGGGCTGCTCAAGAAAGCTTATGAGCTCTCAGTTCTCTGCGATGCTGAGGTTGCCCTCATTATTTTCTCTAGCCGTGGCAAGCTCTATGAATTCTGTAGCAGTTTCAGGTATATATATATCTCTCTCTGTCTCGCTCTCTCTTTCTCGGTACACTGAAAATTTCTATACATTTTTTAATGTTAAGGATGCATTTATTTTACTTTGGATTTACGTATTTGATGAATGTCTGTGGCCTTTTTATTTTATGCCAGTGGCTGTAATGAGAAAAAATAAGTGGGTTTTCCCTCATTTTCTTTCTTCTTCTTGATTCATTCAGCTCAGATGTTGATCCATTCCAAGTAATCACTTTAAGCAAGAAGATGCTCTCTTAATTATCGTTTTTCTCATAATTAAAGATCTAAACTCTTTTAATTTCTCATCTTTCTTAATTTTATTTCTTGGATTTATGTACGTTATAGTAAAAGATAATTCATTAGGTTTTGAAACAATTGATGAATCAAATTTACTGGGTTGTTTGGTGGTTCACAATCTTAATTTTCCTATATAGTTTAAATTGATCTTAGTTTGATCTTTATATTTAATTAGTTTTAAACACTAATTTTCCCAAATTTAAGGAAATGGAGTTCGTAAATCTAATTAATATTGTTAAGTTGTGAAATTGTTAACCTATCGATATATATATGAAACGCTTAAAGTTTCCTAAAATTTAAAAATTTTGATTTCGCTTTTAGTATTTGCTACTTATAATATGTAGGATTCAGCTAATTTAAACAACTTTCCTGAATTGTGAACCATTTTGTAGACAGAATTGGTTTATTGATTTTTTTTTTATTTATTTTTTTTTTATTTTTTTACTATTTTTATGTGTTTGTTTTCTCTACTCTTTTAAAACCAACAAGATGAACACTTCGATTCATGGTGTTTTCCTGAAAAAACAATTAACAAGAAACTTACAGATTCTTTGATCATTTCATTGTCGTCACTTTTATTTTTAAGCTAATGGGAGAGACCAGTAATACACCGGTCACTGTTATGATCCGGTGCCAGGTTAATTTGATGTTTGATGTAAGTTAGATTTTGAGTCTTTATCGGGTTGAGTTCACTTTGTTGGTTTAGGTCCATTCACCGATTATACACATCTGTTTTTTTGTTATCTTTTTATTAAATTTTACTCAATTTTAAAATTAAATATAAAAATTAAATATTGTTTCTCCTTATTCCTGCTCCAAATTTGTATCTTAAAATTTTCTTATACCTCCATCACATATTAACTGTATTAACTAATTTATGTTGCAGGTACTATACACACACACACACACACACACACACTAGTATGGATTTATAAATGTATAGAAGATGAAAATTCTTTGAACTATTTTCATGGATGATAGGAAGACTAATTTTTATTTATTTTTTGTAGATACCTTTGTCACAGGTTATCAACTTATGATATAGGTGTTATATATGATGACATATAGGTATCAAAGCTAGAAAGCACATGTCGTAGAAAATTCCAATTTAAAGTATCAAAATTGTTAGCAATATCAACTTTTATGCCCATGTACCACCAAAAGCCTTTTTGTCCATAATATCGAACCTTTATGAAACCAGCCCAATGCAATTAAAAATACGTTTACCTTTCAAAAATGCTATTTAAGAAGGAGAAGGAATGCGAGTGACAATAGAGCCAAGCCGATATGCAAGAATTTTAGGAATACTTTTGAACAGAAATGATGCTTATAGTTTCTGTCATCAGTGCTCAAGTAATTTGCATATTTTTCCTACTTTTGTTTAATTACTCGTCTACGATTTATGGTGATATGTTTTGGCTAATTGTTTACAACATTACACTGAAAGTACTTTGCAAACATTATGCTTCTTTATATAGTTTTAATTATTATATATGGTTTCAAATGGACATGAAGTCAAGATTTACTAGAAAAATGCCAAGCTAACTTTGGGTTCCAAACTTCTTTTTAAGTAATATAAGAGTTGCCATCCTTTATTTTAGGGTTCGAAGCAAGCAACTAACAATATACATACATGAAACTGAAAACTCAGAGGTTCTCGTTTTTAATGTAGTACTAATCCAAAGTCGCTTTAAGCCAATATATATACGAGGTATACTGACAGACAACTTAGCACTGGATAGTAGCTTATTCATGTTATCTCAACTATTAAATGGTGTTGAACATTGTATTATGGATTAATTCAGTTTAGCAAATGTGTGTGTTGAGATTTAGAAGATTTGTTCGAGGAATTTTCTGTTGATTGTAATTATAAAAATTAAACTGGTTAGGGGTTGAAGGACGGGGAGTGATACCTTCTAATTTTTAGGAGAGGAAAGAAAGTAGGCTTCAATAGTATGTCAAACACTAAGTTGTTAGAGATAGAATCTCACATAAATGGATGATGGGCTTTGTACGAGCTTATAAGCAAGCTGAACTACTCATCCTATTGTTATTGGTTAATTTTATGATGAAACCTCAACTTTCTTCATGGTATCTGAGTATTTTGTCCCACGTGCAAAACTCAATGGTCACGCGTGGTCCAAGTCACCTCGATTGTGTTGTTTATGTGTTAGGTTTGAAAATTTGCCACACATTAGGGGCATATTGGGATAGAATTCCACGTTGATGGGAGGATAAACCTTGCGTAGGTTTATAAGTAAGTTGGATTATTCCCTAAATTACAAATTAGTTTTAGGTTGAAATCTCCACTTTGTTGACAAGCCCTAAGAATTTTGGCTCTCTAACCATGATAAATGAAACACTATAAAAGAATTTGGAAATGACCAATTACAACCTCTAATATGATCTTTTTTCATCTTGACAAATTTGGAAATGGGAAGAAATGGTTTTGGAAGATGGTAGAAAGAAAAATTGGAAGAATTGTAGGATAAAAGTGAGTTTTGTGTGGAAGTTTGAACAAATACATAGGTATTTATAGAGTTTTTTGGGTGAAGTTTGAGTTAAATAATTTTAGCCGTTGGATTTAAATTTGGACCATTAGATTTTTTAATTTTTTATTTTTTTGATCATATTTGATCTCAGCTATTGAATTCAATAAATTTATAAATATAAACTAAAAAAAAAAGAAATTTAAACTGGACCATTAGATCAACCAACAGCCTATTTGAATTATAGTCGTAGGATTAGAAAAAAGAGCCGTTAGGCTCATTAATGCACCAGACAAGCGAGGGACAAGTCCACATGGGTGGGGTTCGGCTACTGCAGCGCCTGGCGCGTGCATGAGTACGTAGGGCTTGGGCGAATAGGTTTCACCTCCGATTTTCCACTCTTACATGTGGAGCACACCACTAATCCATCCCACTTGTTTGGCCGGTATTTGGCCCAATTTTAGCTTCTAACCTATAACCCCAAATTGCCCCAAGGGTTGGAAGGAAATTGGTTTTTTTTGTGGTGTTTGGGGTGGGGGGGGTGGGGGGGGGGGGTTGGTGGGGGCGCGCGGGGGGAGGGAATAGAAGGTAAATTTTAAGACTTACTCCAAGAGTTGAAATTGGTCTACAAAAATATGTGTTTGCATATCTAAAAGTTAATATTTTTAAATTTTTTTGCTCTCTTTTTCTGAATCTACATGTTTTATTAATTGTGGGTTCAATGATCTATTAATTATTCTAAAAGTTTCCAATCCTTTTATTTTTTATTTTTTGTGGTTAAAATGTGATCTTATTGTGATTTCCAATTGTTCATCTTAGCATGATGAAAACGCTTGAAAAGTACCAAAGTTGCAGTTATGGTTCCCTGGAAGCCAACCTACCAGCCAACGAGACTCAGGTAGCTCCTTAAGCTGGAGTACCATATTATGAGAACCAAAACAATCCAACCTTATCGAATCATTTCAATCAGTATTTGTTTGCGTGTATAATATTAAATTTTGTTGATTCGAGAAACCTAGCTAGAAACTGTTGACCTAATGACAAAATTGTATTTAATTTGTCCCCAAGCAGAACAGCTATCAGGACTATTTGACGTTGAAGGCAAGAGTTGAGGTTCTCCAACAATCTCAAAGGTATCACAGTTTGAATGCATAATTTTCATTAAGTAATTTTTCTCAGCTTCCAACTTATTGGTTTGAGGTGAATGTTTTGTGTCCTATATCGTGAAGAAAGTTGAGGTTCTACTATAAAACCAATAGAAATATGGAGAGTAGTCTAACCTCTTATAAGTTCTTGTAAAGTTTATCCTTTTATCGATGTGTGACTCTTTTACCTTCATATCCTCACACATCGTTCTCCAATGAGCTAATATTACCTAATCCTCTATTTTATGTAAAATTAAGTAGATTGATGACGTTTTTTTTTAATTACTATTAGCCTTAAAGTGAGGGAAACAGTTTGAAACTATTAAAATAATTTAGGGTGCAGATTAATGACGTTCTTGAATTAACTAATATTGCAGAAACCTTCTTGGGGAAGATTTGCAACCCCTGAACACAAAGGAGCTTGAGCATCTTGAGCATCAGTTGGAGACCTCTTTGAAGCAAATTAGGTCAAGAAAGGTAATTAATCAATTAATTAACTCAAAGAGTTTTGGTTTCACCTGCTGAAGCATGTTCATGCATGAAACCCTAATTTGTATTTCATAAATAAGGATTACAAATTTAGAAAGAATCATGTATTATTAATTAGTCCTTTTGAAAACACGTGGCTTAACCCTAACAAACCTGGCCCTTCACTCCTTGAGCTATATGTGCTTTTATGTGGATATACTGAGGCATATAAATTTTATAGGTTATCTTCCTATATATGATTAGAATACTAGCTAGAATTATTCATTCCAACTAACACTTCATTGTTATGCATTTTCAAGAGATCGAAATGATTTTCTGATAATTTCTTTTTGCCACTTGTTATTGATCAGACTCAGTTTATTCTCGATCAGCTTTCTGATCTTCAAAACAGGGTAAGTCATTAACTAATCTCGTTTTTGCATTGATCGATACTCTTCCACAATATACGCATGCATGATATCACCTTTCTACGTGTGTGTGTGTGTGTGTGTGTATTTCATATCTGGCCTTGCCTCTTGCTCCTGAGCAGGAACAGATGCTAGTTGAAGCTAACAAATCCTTGAAGAGGAAGGTAAACAAATAAAGCCTTGCATGAATTATTCATCAAATTTATTTAGGGTTGAAACCCTTCAGCTTTTTCCCCAAGTATATGTTTATATACATGTACGTATAATTAAACGTATAGCTGGAAGAAACAAGTGTGCAAGCTCCAGAAGGAATGGCATGGGAAGCTGCTGGCCATGACCACAACTACAACATTCAGCTAACTCGGCTTCCTTCCCACTCAGAAGCCTTCTTCCATCCCTTGGAAGGAAACAACTCCAGTTCCCAAATTGGGTAACAAATTTCACCCTCCTAAAAAATTAACTCCATTAATTATTTTTGTATTAATCAACAACACTTGCTTTTGAAACTTATTTACGATAACATTACTGCAACTCAAGCGTTGTCTCACTTAACCTTTGAAACTCAAATTGTGTTATTCAAAGAGTTAAGTGACACAATTTAAATTTTAAAAGGATTAAGTGATAAATTAGCCTTCTTTTTAACCATTTTTTTCCTTTCTCTCTTTTTCTGACTACTTTGCATAAACTCACTGGTTATGCAGATACACCCATATGGGTTCAGATAATGAAATGAATGTTGGAAATCCGGGCCAGTATGTTAACGGATTTATTCCTGGGTGGATGCTTTGACTTTGATTATGCATATAATATCCATCGTGACATATAATATACATACATACATATATATATATATATATATATATATATATGGAATAAAATTAGCAAGGGATCATGTTGCTCAAGCTATTATTTTATTTTCTGTTATGATCTTATAATTCTATGCAACTTGTAATGATTCTTGAAACAATAAGAATATATATATATATATATGTGTGTGTGTGTGTGTGTGTGTGTGTTTTGTAAGTTGAATAATGTCATTGAAAAACTTCTATGAAATGTATGAGACCTATTTGCATATATAAAGGTTTACAACCCTTCTTTTTTTTTTTTTTTTTTTTTTTTTTGGTCAAACAATAGCTTTATTAGATTAGAAGTTAGATGGTTTTTTAGCCAAAATAGTCCCTGAAAATTGCCTAATTCTCACTATGGTCCCTGAGATATGAAATCAATAGAAGTAATCCTTGAGATTGTCCACCATCAATATTCAATCATTTTGGTCATTTGGTGAAAAATTATGTTAAATAATAATCAAAATGATAAAATTACTCTCAATATAATAAACAATAGGCCAAAATGATTTGACAAAAATTGACGGTATTTTTGTCATTGTATCCTTATTTTATGGAGATTTTTTCACGGAATGAACAAAATGATTGATTGCGGACAAACTCAGGGACCAATTCTATCGATTTCAATTTTCAGAGACCAAAGTGAAGAGTTATTCAAATCTCAAGAACCATTTTTGCTAAGAAGTCATGTTAGGTTAAAGAGTCAATGAGTTCGAACTCAAGTCATGATGCAAAGGCAACTCCTTTCTACCATTTTGGTAAGGGGCCACTTGCTTATATCTGAAATTTGTCAATCCTTTCGGTCACAGTTTGTATCTCAAATTTGCCAATTGCTACTCATTTTTTTTTTTTTTTTTTTTGCATTACTGACACAAAACAAACGCATGAGTACCCAATGTCCTTATGAAACATTGCACATGATCATAATCTGGTTGTAATCTTTTCACAACAGCGAAAAAGTTAATAAAAGTTCAAATCTTTCCTTCACGGTGATCAAAACAATGACATGCATAGAAAACCAAATAATGAGAAACCTTGGGCCTCGGCTCCCAGACTTACTTGTGGGCCCAAAGATTTTGAGAAAGCTTTACCTAGTGGTCAAATTAAACTATTGGTCCTCTCAATGCTCTCAGCCGGGAAAAATTAACTACGGTATCCGGTATCCACTGATATTCTAAAATGATATTTTTGAACAGAATTTTGCCCTCCCTAATGACCCCACATCAGTTATTGTTACCTACTTAAAAGATTGGCTTTAGGTGGATATGATTTCCTTCATAAAGCCCCGTTGAACACATGTTTTTTTTAATTGAGAACCTCCTCCTCAGGGTTGAAAAATGCTTATTGTTGATGGGTGTCGTTAGGGGGTGGCCAATTTCATTGAGAACCTCAAAAACGCATTGAGGGCATGGGTATCGACTATCTAGTTTTTGTGCTAATTAATCTTGGTCAAGGTGAGAATCTATGTGTTAAAGTTTGAAGTGTTTTTATTGAGCTGCAACTTGCGTGAAATAATAAACTAAGAAGATTATAGTGGAATCAGATTTTGCACTTGCAATACAATTGATTTTAAGTGCTAAAATAGATAATCATCCTATGGGAAATTTGGTATTGAATTGTCGTGCTCTTATGCACAATGCACCAAAGCTAGTCTTGTGAATTTGTAATATTTACTGTGAAAAGAATTTATTGTTGATGATTTGTCCCGTTTGGGTTTATTGTGCAGTTTGGATCTAGTCTTTTTTGAGCAAGCTCCTCCTTCTTGTCGTCGATTACTAGTTCCAGATATCGCTGATGTTTAGTGGCCTCGTAGTATTATTATGTAATCAGTATTTTCTTTTGGGTTTATGCCTCTGTGACTCTTCCCAGCCGCCGGAAGGGATGAATAACCGTGGCTTACCACTAGTTGTCCCCCTTTTTTCTTTTTTCTTTTTTCTTTTTTCTTTTTTTTTTAATGTATGCAACAATATATTTTTACACTAAGAGGAAGAGTTCAGCTAAGCCACACAATGGGCAGCCTAATTTAGTATTGAATTCGTCATCCACGAGATTCAAACATAATATCTCTCACTTACAAATAAAGAGGAATACTACCAGATCGTAATAGTGAGTCGCAGTTGTTCTTCTTTTAAGAAGAAAGGAAAAGGAAAAGAAAAAGAGAATTTGTGGGCCATAGAATACAATTTTTTAGCTCTAAGCAATAACATAATATTAAGAAGCAAACACAAAAAACTTAATATATTAAGAAGATCGGCAAGTCAACCTCATTATTTTTCCCAACTTCCAATGGTGCATTAGAACCATAATTTATTCTTTTTTCATGGGTGGGAAACACAATTTTCAACACAACAATTTGGTTTTATTTTTAAAGAGTTTTAACGAAAAACTCACGGTATTATTCACTTTAACGAAAAATTATATTTTTACACTAATAAGTCAATTCTGGTATTATTCACTTTACCCTTTATTTTGTCCTTATCATTAAAACTCAAAATTTTCAAGTCCTTTTCATTAGTTTATCTTTATTTTTAATCAGGGGACAACTTATTTGTCCAGCTTCTTACTTAAAAGACAATGAAAGACATTTCCCTTTCGGAAATTCCAATATTTCAACCGTCGATATCGACATAAAATTAATTTGGATCCCTTCGTTAACAAAAGTGCTTGTCTCTTAGTCAAACTAATGCAACCAAATAGTTGAGAAGACTGGCCATTTGTCTTCCTATCAAAGAAAGATATGTATCAATCCATTATCTTGTAATTTGACCCTGTCTTAAGTCACAATTACACTGATGTGATTTGATAAGGGAAAATGATAAGCATGTACTCATTGGGAAATTACTTTTGTGTACTAATTTTCTTGTACACTCATATTTATTTATAATTTATTTCTTATAAATAAATATAAGTATGCATGAGGATAAAAACGTGCAGAAATCATTCTTGTTTGAATAATTCTGTTATTGATATACGCATAACATATGTTACAGTAATACATGTGGCTGCAATCCAATGATCAGGCTCCTTATAGTTCTCCCAACACGAGATTCAGCAATCACGTTAACTTGCAAATGTGGTTTCAAATTTAGAAAGAATGTCATTTGAGAAACTATTGTTTGGTACACGGCCTCATTGTATAATCAATCCACTTATATTATAGTATCGATCCAATTATGCCAGGTGTTTGTGTTTCAAGAGAGATTTTTCAATGTGAACGGAACATGTGATGGTATACCACGTGTCACTATACAAATAATGAAATATATGTGTTAAAAAGTATATAACTTAAAAAATAAAATTTCTCAAAACTTATATAAAAATACATGATAGTACCATTTGTGTTTCCGTAACAATGAAAAATTTCTCGTGTTTCATCCCTGTAAAAGTAGTTTTTCACTGTTAAACTAGTTTTTCATATATTGTGAAGGCAGCAGCATGCAGCTGTTACCAGGTTTTAGGTTTGGAGTTGGACTGCTTTTATTTTATTTCCTTTTCCAGTCAGAATCTTCTTTTCACCTGAATCGGCCAATCAAGAATGGGGTCAGAAGAAAATAAAAACGACAAGATACCTGACCCTTGTGTGCAAATTGGGTTGAGCCAAAGCCCACGTGAAAACGAAACCCTAATTTAATTAATCGACTGCTGAATGTTGGCAGAGAAAGAGAGGGCCACAGAGGGCAGAGACTAAAACAAAGCCAGAAACACACATAAAAACACATGTACAAGACCTTCCCACTGATCATATTTTTACTTTTCTCTTCAGGTTATTGTTTAAGTACGTGCTTACTCGATTTTTGCCATGGCAGAAAAGCGTTCACCAAAATAGTAACATCTTTGCGATGCATGTGTGTCTCTCTGTTGGTGTTTTACAGTGAAAACAGGACTACACCAGAACAATCAACACTGTATCACAGATTCCTATTTCGGAGAGGTTAATTATTACTTTACCCAACAAAATGCAATATTAATAAATAATATACATAGTTGAGTATAATATAGAAAAAATAATTCAAAACCATTTTTTTTCCTGCATGCAAAGCCCTCGTGAAGAAGTTGCATTTAGCAGGAAGGTTAAAATGATAGTAAATCTAATATTACGTGTTTTAAGTTTCTTAAATAATATTGCATGATTTATTTAAAATATTATCATGTTGGTGTTCTTGTTTCATAGAAGTCCTTTCCCTTCTCTTGATAATTCATTGTTATTTTGGAAAGCAATGAAGTTTTTGGCGGATTTGTTAATTTTGGTGCAATGAATAGTAGTTTTACTTGGTGGGACTTGGTACTTGATTTTGCTGATGCGTCTTATAGAAGAGACCGTGTCGGACTTCCATTCTTCCGTTCGAGGTTATGAGGAGAAAATTGTTGTTGCGGAGGTAGATACTAGCAGTGAAACATGAGCAGCAGAATTATGGAAAATCAATTTTAGGTGACTGAAGCTGGAGAATTCTTAAACTAGAATATATGGTTTTCGTTAATTGTTTTTAGCGGGTATTGGCATAGTCCCCCCCACTTGTCTTACTTTTCCTTTTTTTCTTCATATTATTAATAAAAGGAGAAATTAGGTTCTCATCCTTCCTTTGGCTACTCCATTGATTAAAATCCTATTCATTTTCAATTTTAGATCAAGGTCCTTGGGTATTAATAACATCATTAATTATTTCAATAATATTTTTTTTTATTTCTAAATATATTCATTTAATGTTAAAAATGTTACAATTAGTATATTTATATTTATGACTACATTTTTTATCATATATTTTTAGTTTTAGTTTATACCCATTTTTAATTTGTCATTCTTTTTTAATTTGTACCAATTTTCTTTTCAGTTTTAATTTGTACCCATATGTTAATTTCTTTTTGTGCCCATATTTTTTTAAAGTTTATTTGTGTTTGTACCCATATATTTTTTTCATTTGTACTTTTTATTTTGCTAAATGTACCCATGCTAATTATATGTACCCTATTCATGTAAAAATTTTTAATCTTAAAATGTACTCATTCTTAAATTTACCAATTTGTTAGATGTAAAATGTACATTTTTTTTATATAAAATCTATTCAATTTTTTTTTTTCTAATCCATTTTAAACTTATATGGGTAAATTCTTTTTTCTTTGATTTTAAAATGTATCCATGTCAAGTTTAATCGAAGAAATTTACTAATGTTATTAAGCCTAATATGACACACCCCGACTGAAATCAATGCGTGCTGGCTGTCACGTAAGGGTGACGTAGCCATGTGCACAGTGCGGAAGCAAAAGATCATAATAAAAGTACGAATAAATAAAAACCAAACTACTAAATAAACTAATTAAAGTAATACACTAGATTGAGACTAAGTGTGATAAACATAATCAGAGCACAGAAAACCTAAGTGCAGTCCAGAAGAACGAATACTAAATACACAACACTCAAAAGTGATCCTACATTTGTGATGTTTTGTCAGAACCAGCGTCAAGTCCTCGTGAGCCACCAAAGCGCTTCTAACTAGAACCTGGAGGGGCGCAAAACAGAAAATGTGAGTGGGCAAAAACAAAGCTTTTCAAAATCATTTCATTATCAGAAGTTCTAACCCCTCTCCGTAAAACGTGTATAATTTCCCAGAAAATAGAATATATAAATATGTCACAACCATGCTTAGAGTAGCAACATTCACAAATATGTATATATGTAAGCCATGTCAACTAACTCAGCCCATGATGTAAGTAACCCAGGTAATGTCAATCAATGCAGAAAATATGTCAACCGGAGTCACCTAACGTGACCTGTACGGCTGAATCTAGAGCTCAAATCCACAACTCAATCACTACACCTGCACATGAGTTGGAACCACCTAAAGTGGTCTGTACGACAGAACTGGGTGTAAATAAGTACGTTTAAGTGCTACGATTACGTGAAGACTGTGCGAATAATCGCGGGTCACCTACGAGTTGGAACCACCTAAAGTGGTCTGCTCGACAAGACTGTGCACCTAATTTAGATCCAAGATGAGCGTGTGGTGCGGGAGGTGAACATCACGTGAAGGACTGTGCCCTACTCTAGGCGGGGGAACTAACACCGGGGTGCAGGTTTATGAGCTCTCTATGCATCTCACATAACCACTAATTCACAACCATAATCTATAAACTTACCTGGCACTTACCTGTGCGTCCGCAACACCAATAAAAAAATATGCAACTACTAATGCATAATTAAAATAGGCAAAGACTATGCATGGCATTTAAAACATATAAACATTCAATTTCATTTTTTGGGAAAAACCACAAGTATATAGGTATATACGGAAAACCAAAAGCCCACTCACTGATATGTGGAAGGGTCGTAGCCCCTAAGCCTCGAGTGACTGCGCTCGTCCTCAGGATAGGTCTCACCTATATGTGAAACAACTATAAAAACGTCAATTTAAAGCACATAACCAAAACTAGGTAATAACTTCTCATACAATGCTCAAATGGGGTGTGTGAATACACCAACATGATCTACTCAACCTCACGAACAACCCCATATTTTTAAAATAATTTTTCGAGGCTCCACACGCTGCTACGCGCTGGCGAGTGCACTGACCTATGCGCCCTCCACGCGCGGCCACGTGCCAGGCACACTGACGACGTCAGTCAACGCCGTCACGAATATTCCGTTAAACCCTAACAGATTCCGTTAAAACTAACTGACAGCGTCAGCATATTCTGTCCAAAACTGACGGAATATATCGCCTTCTTCTCCGGCGAAACGCTGGTCGCCGGAAACCTGGAAAAACTTTAAACCCTTCGTTCTCACTCGTTTCTTCACCAAATTTGATGAAACCAGTACCAAATTGAAGCTCTTAACTTGTAGAACATTTCCTTACCTGTTTAAAGCCCCAAATATCACGAGATGTTGTCGGAGAAATTCAAGAAAAATCGGCCAAACTTGCAACTCACAATCCCAACATCTAATTCCACCCAACGAACCACGCCGAGCTTCCTAAGGACCTCACTAAGCTTCCTAAAAGCTTCAAATTCCCTGAAAGTCAATAATTCACGTGTGCATGAACAGTGACCAAATCAGAGATTCTTGGTTCAACGTGAAATCAAAGGATTCCTTACCTGAATTTGGTATGGTTGAACTTGTATGATCCTCACAAACACAAAGGTATCATTTTCCACTTTGATCTGCAACGTTTGCAAGGGTTTTGAACCCCGTTCATACAAGTGAAAAGGAGAGAGAGAGAGAGAGTTCAAGACAGAGAGAGATACATGGGGGAAGGAGATGATGTGGATGTGGGTGAGTGTGTGGTCTAGATGCAACCAACAAAACCACAAAACAATCACCCCAAAATGACAAATAACTACCAAGGGCAAAATCGTCATTTCACACCTATTAATTTTTGGTTAATTTTGATGAATGTACCCATGTTTACACACACACACACACACACACACACACACACACACACACACACACACAATAGTATATTTATATTTTAATATTTTTAATCCCACAAATTATGGTTCTTATTTATTTAAACAACTAAAATTTCTAATTTTTAATTTAATTAAAAAATATAGTAACGTACATAGAAATAAATTATCACATTAATTTCAAGGACCTTGATCAAAAATTAAAAACTAACAAGGTTTCAATCAAAGAATATTCATAACTAAGGACTGTATCCAAAGTCTCCCTTAATAAAATCTAATAGAGAAGGGACGGGCTGGGGGTTTTTGGGTGCAACGGTCTTTTCTCCTTTGGGGGAGATTGGTGCCTCGCACATGACTGTTGAAGAAGATCTAATCTCGCCTAATCTGTCTCTACAAAAAAAAAAAAAAAAATTTAAAAAGTTTTTGAGTACTTCCATATGGGTAAATAATTTTCACACACCTCTCATCTACACATCTTGATCATTTGAAGTGTTCTTTTTTTCATAATTCACTTGTATTTTAACTAAGGATTAGTTTCAAGATCATTTTCATCGAAAATGCTTTCAGCATTGCTAAACACACTTCCAAATAAGCCAAAAAATAAACATTAATGTGCATAATTAGACACAAATGATGTGAAAATCATTTCCTCAGTTTAGGCTTTGCTAAAACAAATAAAAAAGGTCAAAGCTACCTGTTAGTAATGGGTCATCAAATCCTTTTTGAACCCTGCCAATGAAATAGTCAATTTTTTTTAGCACGTTTAATTGTTATATAGAATATAACAAGTCAGTTATCACTCTTCCTTTTTGTTTATAGGCAAGAGAATCTCTCACTTTCAAATTTTTTAATATTTTATTAACTTTAAACTAATATCTTCATATGACATAATTAGTTCTAATCAAATTTATAATGATGGTAATTATGTAGACGTGCATATTCCAAGTCATGGATCAAGAATTGTTTTTCCAAGTCAACTCACGGGTTGTAACTAAAGATGGCAAGTCATAGTCCAAATTTTAAGGCTCTCTCTAGTTACGGAGGACTAAATTTTGTTTCTCTTCATATTTATTATTATTTTTAGCCAAATTTTTGGGACTACATGTTGCCTGCCATCAAGTTAAAACTTAGTCTAGCTCTTTGGTTGGAGACTGACTTTGTCAACGTCAATTTTAAAGCTAAATGTGACCTATAATCCTTGGCGAAGATGACCTAAGCGCATAACTTAAATATTGTATGACATAAAATTTTTTTATTGTTTCACCAAATATAGTAAATAAAATAGATTTATTATTTTTTGTAGTTTACGAATTACACTATAACTTCCTGAGATTTTTTTTTTTTTAGTATATTGATATTTTTACACTAGGGGAATGGGGAGTTCGGCTAATCCACACAATGGGCAACCTAATTTGGTATCGAATTCGCCATTCACGAGATTCAAACATAAGATCTCTCACTTCCAAGTGAAAAGGAATATTACCAGACTGTAGCATTAAATGGCCCCTAAGATTTATTATGTTTTCACAAAAAACCTCACATTTGAGAAATAACACTAACACCCTTTGAGATTTTAATTTACTTTTATATCACCCCCTCAAAGATAAATTTACCCTTACAACTAATTACATAAAATTTAAAACTTTATAATAAATAGAAAATCAAGACAAAAAAAGTTCACATTAAACATAAAACAGTAAAAGAAAAAGAAATAAAAAAACCCTAGCATCTTCTTCCCCATCTCTTCTTCTTTTTGATTGTCGGCAATACAAACCAAAAGCTAATTTGACCACCCATTTTCAACATCCATCGACACATATTGTTGCTCCCCAGTAACCTCTCCTAAAATGCTTTGCGAGTGGGGCAGCAACATTTCTCTATCTTTTTAGTACTCTTTCTCAGCCATGTCTTCAACAAAAAGAAAACATGTCTCAATTGCAGCTAGTGATTCTTCGTCTTGTTTATTCTTGTTATTTTGATATGTTTGTTGCTCTTTTGGTTTTCGCGTGCATATAAAGGATCAACTACAATGACCCGAATTCACCATCAAATTAGGCGTCATTGTAGATCATCTCCATCAATCCAATCACACTAAGAGCAATCATACAATTTTAGCCTTCTTAAAACAAAAATGTTAAGGAGACTCTCTTAAAGTGGAATTGTTCATGGATTCTCTGTAACCTCATATTTTTTAGGGATAACTTGATATAGATCCAATTTTGTGAGAGATTAGTAGAATTAGTCCACTTCATTGAAATAGGTCCAATAATTGAGATTCCATGTATATTTATTTGTGGTTTGTACCATAT
Organism: Pyrus x bretschneideri; assembly: GCF_019419815.1. Taxonomy (NCBI): domain Eukaryota; kingdom Viridiplantae; phylum Streptophyta; class Magnoliopsida; order Rosales; family Rosaceae; genus Pyrus; species Pyrus x bretschneideri. The sequence continues at coordinate 2,115,814 of NW_025999579.1, read as the reverse complement.
TTACCCCTTAGGTTTACGAATTGTAGTATATACACAAAATTTCTTAATTATGAGATAATTTGTGGTTTAACTAATCCCTTAATTGTAGGATTAGTTATAGCCATATAATCACCTCAACCCCCAGTCTGTTTCATCCCTGATTTTTTCCTTCTTCCAAACAATTCCCTCTATCAATCCTCCTCTTTTTTGTCTCTTCTTTTCATGGGTGATATTTTTGTGTTCTTCCCTCCAAATTCGTTCCTTTAATGGAGGTATATTATATCATATTTATATTTTTATGTTCCGCCATGTAGGTTCCCAGCATTTTTCTTCCAATACAATAGGTAGTTTATTTTTGTTTTGCGGGTAGATTATATTTGCTTTGTAGGTATAAAGCATTTTCTTCCTATACAATAGGTAGGTAGTTACTAGATTATATCGGTCTTGTTTTCTTCATAAATAGTAGGTAGTTACTAGATAATATTTTAGTTTGAGTATTTAAATATTCAAATTTAAAAACTGAATAAATGATAAAAAATTAAAGAATTTAAATATTTTTATCTGAAGGGGCAAAATTGATATCAAAATATGTAATTGGATAACTGGACTCAGTCCCAAAAACTATCTAAGTTTTTGGACCTGGATCCAAAAGCCCCTATTTTTTATACTATATTTTATATTGTTGATCCATGAATTGACATTAAACTGTAAGGTGTCTAAGAGTCCATGAAGTTGCCCACTTGAGAGTCTCCTTAGCATTTCCTTTTTAAGGTAATGCTAGGGAGACAAATTTTCTAAACTAAATGATATGAAAGTTGACGGTTAAATTATAATCTAAGTGTTGAATAACGTGTTTATTTCTTATTGGTGACACAACATTTAGTTTGCAAATTTAATCTATCTAGCATTAGTTTTTGTTAAAACACGGTAAACCTCAGGGGATGAGAATCCTCTCCGGATCCTCTTTGTGGGGATCCTAGGGATCCTCACATTCTAATCGTTCATTGTACATCGTGCGGTCAATTTTCGTCAGATACTATTTGTGTTTAATTTTTAAATAAAAAAATCAAATGATTTATAATCATACGATGTACGTTGAATGTCTAAGATATGAGGATCCCTAGAATCTCCACCATTTGGATTCGGATAAAATCCAAATCCACCCTCAAGGAGTGTCAATGTAATTATCCTGCATATTTTACCTGGAACTAGACTTGGCTGCTGCAAATTCAACAGCTGCTAATACTTACACCCAATCCAGGCTGGACATGTGTTCAAGTTTTGATTTTTTTAATCAAACTCGGACACGTGTCCAACCAAAATTGGATGTAAGCAGCATATGTCTAGCTGGAATTTGGTGTAAGCAGCAGCAAAGTTAAATCTTTTTACCCGTCCTTGATTTCCTTTGAATTTTGGAATATGTGCAAAACTCCAGCTAGAATTCACTATCTACACATCTCTTTTTACTTTTCACACATATTTCTTAATATTAAATATAGAATCGCATGAATAGAAATATATCAAATAACAGAAAATAACAAAAATATGTAGATAGTACCATCCTTATTACAATTCATATACATGATCTCTTTATTCGCTCTTCTGCGATTGTTGTCGTAATGAAATATTATATTATTACAATTAAAAGTAGGAAACATATAGGAGTCAGTCATATTAGGACAGCTATGTTATCTGGCGACAAAAGAAAGATGAGAACAAAATCATCATGGTGACATAGTGGTAGTGGTACCACAAAGGATCATCATCACCTTGTTGTAGTTACTCTTTTGGGATAAATGCTTAAGATATTTTACAAAAGGCAGGGCTCTTTATTTTTTATTTTTTGGTAAAACAGGGCTCTTTATCTTTTATTAACTCATCACTTTACACTATAAAACTCAATTTTCACACTATTCTGATCGAACTCCATCTATTCCGTCAATTATACTGACATAGAAGGGTAATAAAGTAATTTCATCTTAGCTGTCAGTACCATTCTCTATGGTGACGTGGCAAAAAAATATAAAAAAATAAACCCACCTCCTCCACGTGCCCACTCTTCGCCTCCCCACTCCACTTACCATCACAAAATATTTTTCTAGAGTACTATTTATCAAATATAGTCAAAATTTGACCCTTATTTTAAAAAATATCAGTTTTTTTTATAAAAAGATATCATAGATAGCCAAAAATGAACTTCAAAATACTTAAATACCCTCATCGCATATGAGCTCCTGGGATTTTTTTTTCTCTCCGTACCTAATAATTGTTCAATTCACGTATATATGCATATGGGATTGTTTCTACTCTTTATTTTTTTTATTTTTAAGGGTTTTGATTATTTCAATATATTCCAATCCAATAAGTAGAAAGAACAAAAAGAGAATGAGCAATCAACTTTTGTCTAATTCATTTATTAATTAATGAACACCTACAATTTTATATTCTTGCATGATAATCATTTGATATTTTTTTCTGAAAACTTCATAGACCTGCAACTTCTACATATTTTCAAAATAGAATTTTTCATGTCTTCGTTTGGGTAGAAATCTCTAGTATACGGTTCCATGGCATTATGCATAAATAATATTAATTTGGGGAACACACACTTTTATAACGATCTAATTGTTGTTTCGATTGCTCCCCATAAATTCTAATACATCATTTTTACTTCAATTTTTATACTTATAATGCGTTATGGTTTCACAATGGTGCAGCCAACATACATTCATGGTGTTTGGTTTGTTTGACAAGGCTTGCAATATCCTCGTTTGCCACTCCCTTCCTCATAAACAACAATGAATAAAATTTAGAAGGCTGATGGCGGCTTTTACTTGTAATTAGGTTTTAATTTTGAGGGCATTTGAGTATATTTAAGTAGAATTTTGGATACATCTGAAATTCTTTATAAAAACTGATATTTATGGATTTAAAGGCTAAAGTTTGGTTATTAATGATAAAATCCCATTTTTCAATGTATCCTGAATACGGGGCGGCATGGTTTTGTGTGTGTGTTTTATTTATTTTATTTATTTTATTTATTTTTTATTTTAAGGTATATCGATATTTTTACACTAAGGAGATGGAGAGTTTGGCTAAACCACACAATGAGTAGCCTAATTTGGTATCGAATTCGTCATCCACGTGATTTGAACATATGACCTCTCACTTCCAAGTGAAGAGGAATACCACCAGACCGTAGTACTGAGTGACAACAAAAAATTGGACCATTTCTCGTTATTATAAGTGAAATTTTTTATTGAAATGTCTAGCTACTTGTAGTATGACATATGACATAGTGTGCTGTATTCTGGACAGAATTCAGATCCTCTTTGTGAGGATCCCGAGGATCCGTGAATCGTATCTGTTCATCGTACATCGTGCAGTCAGAAATTATTTTAAATATTTTTATTTAAAATAAACACAAACAGTACCTGACAAAAATTGATCGAACAATGTACAATGAACAAACACAATTCATAAATCTCCAAAATCCTCGTCAAAATGATCCAGAGAAGATCTTGTTGGTTCTGGGCATACTAAAAAATCATTCCCCGCGTCACGACCACCCTTTTCCCTTTATTCATAATCACAATACGTCCCTCTCTTTCTCTTCGATGGACAACGACTGACAAGACTGATGTGGGTATGGCTTGTGATGAGGAAGTTTGAGGGAAATTCAGCTGCTGCTTGGTTGGGTTTCCGTGAATTTGTTCCATTTTATTGTTTTCCTTCATAATTTTTTCAAAGAGTTTCAAACCTAATATGAATATCACTCCGCATAAGAACCAATCTGTTTCTTTTCCATTGAGAATGTGATTATTGAAACCAATTTTTCATTTTTCTCTTGGGCTCAGATCCACGGACCACAGTCGAGCGGAGTCGTTTCCATAGAGGCACAGAGTGAGTAGATGGAAAAAGATCGAAGAGAAGGAAGAAGACTTGACGATGGATTTGGGGCTCAAACTTTGCAGCTGTTGTGTGAATTCGGGGTTCAAATTCCATGGATTTGAAGGTCATACTCGCAGGGTTTTTCTTTGAAGGAAGAAGGCATGACGATTTGAGTTAAATACCCTTCTCTCATATGTTTAGATGGACACCACATAGCCAATATTTCTTCCAAGCCAACAGATTCTGTTAATTTTTACGAAATGGATAGAATTCGACCAACAACAAGAACAACAAAACCTTTTTTCACTAAGTGGTTACAAAATCCAACCAAAATGAAAAAAAAAAAAAAAAAAAAAAAAAAAAAAAGAAGGAGCTACAAAATGCAGAGTGATTATATTTTTGTTTCAAAGAAGAAAGTGAATTTAAATTCGAATTTCAGGTAGGGTATGAAAAAAGCCTTAATTATGTTTAGGATCTTCATTCTCGTAAGTCGTAATGATATTCAAAAGCGTGCAAGAAATCTATTTCATATCCAAATTTTCTCCAAACAAATAAATATCCTCAGTAAACAAATATAACGGACAAAATTATCATCTTGAGGCTTGTTATATAATTAGTATATATGTGTTAGAGGAAGTATTTGTTGATATTATTATCTAAAACATTAAGTATAAATTCATCATCTTGCTACATCATCTTGCTATATTATTACACATCAACTGCCGACCTCAATTGTCTGTAACTGGCTCTTCCTTATCAATTAAATATATCCTATCGTTGCTATATTTAAAAAAAAAAAAAAAAAAAAAACAAAACAAAACACATCAACTAGTTTTACCGCGCGATTGTATACTAATATCTCACAATATTTTTTCTTGATATATATAACTCAACTAATTAAGACTTAATGTAACTGACAATTTAAAATTGATCCATTAAGCCAAAATAAATATTTCATTGGATTGTATCTTAATTAATGTAACTGACAATTTAAAATTGATCCATTAAGCCAAAATAAATATTTCATTGGATTGTATATTCCCCCCCCCCCCCACCTCTCTCTCTCTCTCTCTCAAAGCTCCTTATTAACTAAAGATCTTCATTGAAACAGAACCACGTATGTGTGCAGTCCCCAGAAATAATATCTCCATGTCGGCCATAACTAGGCAAGTAGTACTAAGTACCAAGTAGCAACTACTCAAGGAAATTGTCAATTACATTAATATCACCTTTGGTAACGGCTTGGCCGATTGGCAACGACTTCTGAGACACCTATTTTCAAGGTGGATGTTGACTGCTTTATCTTAGGGGTTATCCACCCTTCTTATTCTCACCCTAGGTTATGAAAGAATATGAAAATAAAAAAAATCTTGGTTTTTTATTTGAAAAAAAAAAAAGAAACTTTGGGATTGCTAAATAACAGACGAAATAAATATATAAAGGCACAAGGGCGGGTGTAGCTGATTGTACTTCCTCTCTGCCAGACCCAACCCTAAAACTAATAAAAAGAAAGGGTATTCAGCTCGTTCCTTATTTACTTGGGTGCACTGCGTTTTCAAAAGCTTCCTGTCGAACCGGCTTCTATTTCAATCCGTGCAGGGACCATCTTGATGGTGTGGTCAATTTCAAGGATCATCTTGATGATGTTGGTCAATTTCAAGGATCATTTGTGATAAAAACCTATAAATCTTATGAGGCCCATTTATGTGTCACATTAACACTTAACAGAATTTTTGACAGAATTGTGACGGAAGGACCACATTGATTTGTGACACCTATTTTCAGGGACTACATTGATTGATTTTCAATTTTAGGGACCATTTTGATGGTGAGGGTCAATTTCAAGGACCATTTGTAATAAAAAAAAACTCCAAATTAAAGTCAAATTTAGCCAAATGTTAGGGACATATAGTAAGTCCTCAAGCTCTTTGGTGGACTCCAACACGTGCATTCTAATTTTTTTTTTTTTTTTAGTACATCGATATTTTTATAGAAGGGATAGTTCCACACAATGGGCAGCCGAATTTGATATCGAATTTGCCATCCACGAGATTCGAATCTAAGACCTCTCAATTTTAAGTGAATACGAATATCACTAGATTGTAGTACTGAGTAATAACACGTGCATTCTAAACTAAGATGGAAATATTTAGCCTTGCACGGTTGGAGATAGAAAACTTTAGCCTACATTATTTTTTAAAGGCTTTTTAGCCAAAACGGTTCCTGAGATTTGCATAACACATAACTTTGGTCCTTGAGATTTAAAATCAATAGAAGTGGTCCCTGAGATTGTCCACCATCCATTATTTTGGTCATTCCATTAAAAAACTCCATTAAGTGGTCCCTAAGCTTTTTAATGGAAGAACCAAAATGATGGATGATGAACAATCTCAGATACCAAAGTTATGTGTTATGCAAATTTCAAGGACCAAAATTATGTGTTATGCAAATCTCAAGGATTAAAGTTATGTGTTATACCCTCAATTTAACGGAGTTTTTTAACGGAATGATCAAAATAATGGATAGTGGACAATCTCGGGGACCACTTCTATTGATTTTAAATCACAGGAACCAAAATTATGTGTTATAAAAATCTCAATAACCATTTTGCTTAAAAAGCCTTTTTTAAATTATTAATTTTGAGGGGCCACGTTTAGCCTTCATGACAAGAGATGACCTAAGAGGGAGAATAAATTGGCATCAAATTTGTTATTTATGAAATTCAAATCTTAAACCTTTTACTATAGTTTTAGATTTCGTCCTTGAATATGACAAAATGTGGAGAATTGGTCCCTTCATCATTAACTTTGTTAGATCTTTCGTTATTTCTCTTACATGGCATCAAAATTAAAAAAAAAAAAAAAAAAAAAAGCTTGAAAAGAAAAAATCGTACCCAGACCTCTCTCCTCTCTCTCCCACCGCCTCCCACCAAATGCTTGCGACTTCACCACCGTTTCTCTCTCTCTCTCTCTCAGATTTTAAATGATCAACATATTTTACTTTCAGAAAGAGCTAAGGGGTGGTGTGGATGCGAGATAGGTTGGAGATAGGGGGTTGGGCGGTTTGTTGGAGGTAGTCGTTTGGGGTGGATGGCGGGAGGTTGGGGGCTGGGGTGGTTGCGGGTTGCTGGAGGTAAAACTAGTTTAATTGTTTTTTTTTTTTCTTTTAATGATCTCTTTTCTTTGTTTAATTTTTCTTAAAACATTTCAGAATTTGTATTAAAAAAATAAAAAATAAAAAAAAGATTTTGCCAGAAAAGTTAACAAATAGACCAATGCTATATGTACTATAAAATTTAAAAATTAAAACTAAAGAATTTTTAATTCAAAAACGAAATTAATTTCATAATAAAAATATAGGAAATTTTATAGTTTCCTCAATAAATTTATTTAAGGATTTTTATCACAAATAGTTCTTGAAATTGACCAAACACATCAAGATAGTCACTAAAATTGAAAATCAATCAATTTAATCCCTGAAAATGGGTGTTGCAAATCAATGTGGTCATTCCGTCACAATTTCATAAAAAAATTATGTTATGTGGTGATGTGACACATAACTGGACCTCACAAATATAATTAAATATTATCACTTGAAATTAAAAATATTTAAATATTTAAAAAACTATTTTTATTTTTGTATAATCGAAAACTTGAAAAAATAAAATAAAATAAAAGATGAATAGACATCTTCTTCTTCCCCTCCCCAATTCAAAACCTTCATTGCCTTTTAAAAGCTTTCGGGACTTCAGAAATCCTTCACACTTTGGATAGATTTTCGCTACTAGAGTCCACCATATGATCAACCTCCAATTTGGTTGGTTGGTTAAACAGTTAACATCAGCATCGCCTTTTCTTGGGCTTCAGCTCCGGTGGCTTCCTTTCCTTCGCCACAACCATCGCCTTCTCTTCCTCATCGGAACTCGCTGACAACTCACCATCCTCAACTATGTTTGTCCCACCCAGACTCAATCCCGACTCGCCGTCGCTGAACTCGAACCGTGGCGCAGTCGAATCCCAGACCCAACTCAACCGAGTTTTTCCATTTTTATTTTTTAAGTTTTTAATTATATAAAAATAATTTTTTAATTATTTACATATTTTTAGTTTGACATGGTAATATTTAATTGGATTTGTGGGATCCAATCATGTACCACGTCAGCCCATAACAAAATATTTTACGGAATTGTGACGAAATGATCATATTGATTTGCGACATCCATTTTCAAAGACTACATTGATTGATTTTTAATTTCAAAGACCATCTTGATAGAGTGAGTCAATTTTAAAGATCATTTATTACAAAAACCCTTTATTTAATTATATATTGAAATACTAAAATAAGATAAAATGTACTCGAATACTTTAGTAGATAGAGTAGTGTTATTTAGATACTTATTTTTTTTTTCACATACTCTTCTTAATTTTTAATCATAAAATTGAATTAATAAAAAAATATCAATGAAAAATAATTTAACAAAAATGTACAAAAATATAAAATGGACGTAGATCGGACAAAATATATCATGGGTTTAAAATTGAAAAAATATATGTGGTTTCGAGCCATACGGGCCCGGGAATGACCGACTGCTGCAGTGCCTCTGGCCAATCCCAACTCGACAACGTTTTCGACGAAACCACTCTGGTTTTCCAACCCCACCCATTGCACTCTTACAGCGGTTTTGAAATATCCTAAAATTATATCATATAAATACAGCAGAGAATTTTTTTTTGTCAAAATATACAACAGAGAATTGAGTCACTCGTATATAGACAGAGAAGGAGATATACAGAGAGAGAGAGAGAGAGAGAGAGAGAGAGAGAGAGAGGGAGCAAAAGCCATCTGTGTGCCATCTGGTTCTTTCTCTCCCATTTTTTCTTGGTTTCTTGGTGGGATTTCTGGTTTCTCTAAACCAGGAGCAACCATATATTTATAACGAGGATTATTAATTATTACTTTTTTATTTATAATAATAAATAATTGTTAGAGAGATTATGGGGAGGGGAAGGGTGCAGCTGAAGAGGATTGAGAACAAGATCAACAGGCAGGTGACCTTCTCAAAGAGAAGGTCGGGGCTGATGAAGAAAGCTCAAGAGATTTCTGTACTTTGTGATGCTGAGGTTGCTTTGATTATCTTCTCCACCAAAGGCAAGCTCTTTGAGTACTCCAATGATTCCTGGTATAATATGTACCCTCTTAACTACTCTTTGTTTCAACTACCATAGATTTTTTTTTCCAAAGAAACCTCGGCTGTACGATTGAGTTCAACGTTCTTCTTGATTATGTATCTTTTTACTTTTTGGTTTTTTTAGGGCGTGCTATATATTTCAGTTAAATTATTTGCGTTACATTTATTTCATGCAGTGCTGTTGATAATATCCTTCTGGTTTATGGTGTTGAATTTTCCCAAGTATACCGATAATTTTGTGTCATTATTTTCTTGCTCCACAATTGTGAATTAATTTTTAAATAATATTTAAAGTTTCTTGAGTTTCTTTTGTGGGATTTTCTCTCTCCTTTAATTTCATGCAAATACCAGCTGTTCGTTGTGTACCAGTGTACCACTGAGAGAAAAGGATGTCTGTGAGAGGGAGAGGGAGAGGGAAAGAGAATATATATTCCTCCGGGTCTATGTGAAGGTACGATAAACCTGTTCATCCATATAAAACAAAAACGGGAAGAAAAACACTTTTCGTTATGATAACATGTGGTGTCTTTTCGCTAATCTGCTTGGGGAGAAAGGGGAATATCTAGATATAGGTTAAAAACAGACTAAGCGAGGAGAATAATTAATTAAACCCAAATTAATTTGGTTTGGATCCTTAATTCTAAGTATCTCCTAGTTAGACCTTGAAACGTAGACTAACTGGAATATCCTACATTTTCTTTCTTGTTTCAGTGAATATATATATATATATAGAGAGAGAGAGAGAGAGAGAGAGAGAGAGAGAAAGAGGGAGAGAGAGAGAGAGAGAGGTTTGTGTGTGTGTTATAATATATACACATTTATCTGCGTTTAGAGTTATATAATTAGTAATTAATGAATTGTTGTCTGAGATTAGAGTATAAATTACACTCGCTAACAAGGGTTTGTGTGTGTTATTTGGTTTGTAAGTGGCATTACTTTCTTAACCATTTGTTTCTACCTTAGCTCGGATATCCTATAAGCAAATAGTACATCAAATCAGCATGAAGCAGCTTATTAAGAACCGGCACCTAAAACTATTTCAAAAGGCTAGATCATAAGACCTATTTCTTCTTTAATTATTATTATTGGTTGGTTCTCTCCCAGGCGGTTCCTTTAGTTGAAAATTAATTGATTTTCCATAAGCTTATCCCTGCAAGGATGCATGGATTGAGATTGTAGTGTACGAAACAAAAAAAATTTAACTATGAAACATATCCCCTTTATGTGTGTTGCATGGGGTGTTTGATGAGTGTGTTTCTTTTAATTAAAGTTTAGCATGCATATGATTCAATATCCAATGGATAGGGTTTTGTGTTTCTACTCATGTGTCTCAGGTTCGAAACTAACAATCATATGCCACTTGTTATGATTGTATTGATCCAGTTAGTTGTAAAGGAGTGAGTTGGTAAAATGTCGTATCGTAATTGTAGAGTGTCAGGTTGCTGTTTAACATATTGTATGACTCATTGATCCTTATCATGTAATAAGCAATACAATTCCGCTCATCTCTTTCTTCCTTCACCAACTGTTGATGGAAACTCCCCCCTCCCCTCCTCTTAATAATAATTTAAAAATGGTTGAACATGCATGGATGAGGGGGTTTGGAGGGCTTAATTTGTCTGTGATTTCCACGGAGAGCTAGTTCCCTATGTTTATAGAAATATTTCTTTTGTTTTATTAATTGTCACTTAATCATGGTATTTTGAGAAAGCTAACCAAAGTACAAATATGGTTCACAAATGAGTATTATATTATTAGTTTGAAAATTTTCTAATTTATTCAGTTTATAATTGGCCATAAATAAATAGGAGTTTATAATGTGTGTAGAAATCACTTTCCAAAAATATAATGTATGCATAAGATTCTTATAGCGCTTTTGGTTGCTAGAGTTCAAACTTCTCCAGTCGTCATACATATTTGTCCAATGTTCAATCCGGGTTAAGCAATTATATTTGCATTTGTTCAACTTCTTAGGTATTCTATGTCACAATTCCTCACTGTCCAGGTTATATAGATGTTGAATTTAAATTCGTTAATTGGTTTTGTCCAGTCAACTCTCATATCTTTTCCCACCACAACACTAACACCTGCAAATAGCAGCATATACAACAATGTTAGTTAGGTGATAATGTTTTAGCTCAACTTTCTTTATGTAAGCTAAAGAAGTTTCTACGCCACACACGATCGATAATATATCATGTTACATGTTTCCTCCTTAAATTCATTTTTTCATTTTTTTTCATGCTTGTTATTTAATATAAGAACACAATATTTGTATTAAGTTCATAGTTTTTATATGCATGAAATGAAGGTCTGTCTTATATACTATGACTACTTACTAGTAGATAATTTCCTTAATTTTTTGTATTAACAGCATGGAAAGGATCCTGGAAAGGTACGAAAGATACTCATATGCAGAGAGGCAGCTTCTTGCAAATGATAATGAATCCACTGTATGCCACCACACCCTCCTCTCTATCATTTATTGAAAGGCAAATAGTTTTAGATGAAACTTTTTTTTATCTTCTTTTCTTGTTTCAAGCTATACAAAGCTAACTTGAGTTCTGACCAAATATGGCTTCCTGCCTGGCTTTCTTTCTTATCTGAAAGCCAAAAGGATCACCATGAATTTGTTATCCATTGCTTTGTTGGTGTCAGTTTCCTAGCCTACGGACTGTATGATAACCATTTCATTTGCAGCTTTTATTTTGCACATTTTCTTGATAGCAAGAGAAGGAATGTAATGGAGGAATGTGGAATGAAAGGACGGTGGAAAGGAGGGAGAAATGAAGGAGAACGTAGGAAACAAAAACTAGAAACGAAAACCTACTAAAAATTGTTTTGAGTTTTGAGTTTCCATTTTGTCTATTTAAATCCATGAACACTTGTTCCACTTCCTTCCCACCACCCTTCCTCCACCTTTGCTCATTCCTCTTTTCTCCCTTGTATTCCCCCTCTATTCCTCACAAAAAGTAAAAAATTAAAACTAAAAACAAAATGGTTATCAAACATGTCCTTACCTAGCATTGCACATTACTTTTATCGCGTTTTTTATTTGAAACAGTTCGTTCATATATGGCATATTTTTATTCTTGTTTTACAGGGAAGTTGGACTCTGGAACATGCAAAGCTCAAGGCTAGGGTGGAGGTTTTACAAAGAAATCAAAGGTATACCAAGCGGATCAATTTAAGTACAAAATATCCCCCTTTATTTCCGTTATAATTAATAATTAAGGATCAAGTAATCAGTAAAAAATATAATACTTTCACTGATCTTGATTGGTTTGCAGACACTATATGGGAGAAGATCTCCAATCCTTAAGTCTCAAAGAGCTTCAAAATTTAGAGCAACAGCTTGATTCTGCACTGAAGCACATAAGGTCAAGAAAGGTAAAACCAGTAATGAACAAATTAACCATCAAGTATTTGGTACATATACACTAGATTAATATTGAATTTTTATTTGTTTTTGTTTTTCATTTTTAATTTAAAGAAATAGGCTAACTAATTGGAGTATGATTTTCATCACATACAGAACCAAGTTATGTACGAATCGATTTCTGAGCTCCAGAAGAAGGTAAGCCTAGAAGGCATTTATATATAGGGAATGAGAACACACCCTTTCTCTTGTGCTACACATTCTTGTTTAATTTTGTTTGATTTATTCGATGACTAAAATTAAACTGAAGTATGTAGGAAGAGAGAAGGGTGTGCTGATTATCATTTATATATATATATATATATATGTGTGTGTGTGTGTGTGTGTGTGTGTGTGTATCTATGCATGGAGTTATGTATGCATGCAAATACATGCATATATAAATCCATATTTCTTTCACCTTAATGGTAGAACATTGTCTGTGTGTGCCTTACATGACAGGATAAGGCATTGCAGGAGCAAAACAACTTGCTGGCAAAGAAGGTACGTAACAATATAGATGTAGTGTGTTATAAAATGTTTAATTTCGTAATTCCCATCGTACTGGCATTGTGTATATTGTGTATTTAATTGAACCATATATAATTAACTAGGTGAAGGAGAAGGAGAAAGCAGTAGCTCAACGGCCACAATTGGAGCATGCGCAGGAGCAGAGGTTGGACTCCTCTTCCTCCCTTCTTCCACAGGCATTGCAGTCCTTGAACTTCGGGTTAGCCTTTCTCCATGTTTAGTTTGGGTTTCATTTAAAAAAAAATAGAGATGGAGAGAACATATATTGGAAAACGAGGAATGAAAAATAATCGGAAGGTGGTTGAAGGGAGAAAAAAAAATGAAGAATATTATATGAAAACAAAATTTTAAGGCTCATTTGATAACCATTTGGTTTTAGTTTTTAGTTTTGTGTTTGTGAGATATGAGGAAAGTATGATTGAAAGGAGGGACGAAGAAGAGCGGAGGAAATATGCTGGGAGTGATAGATGAAACGTACAAGGAATGATACACAAAAAGAACACTAAAAATAAAATAAAATAAACTATTTGAAGTTGTTTACACTTTCAAGATGTTTTCATTCATTCTTCTTTATTTTGTTCCCTCCCTCACTCAAGCCATCTTAATCCCTCATTTCTTCTTTATACTTTCTCCATATCTCAAGGACAAAACGTAAAAATTAAAAATCAAAAACCAAAATGGTTATCAAATGGACCCTCAATCTTTTATTTTTAGTTTTCACTTTGTATGTAATTCCTTTCACATTTCTTCCCCCGTCCAATCTTCACTCTTGATTTGGCTTTTGAGCCAAAATGATCCCTAAGATTGACATAACTTCTCATTTTGGTCAGTAAAATTGAAAATCGATAGAAGTGGTCTCTAAGTTTGTGTAAATCATTTTGTTCTTTTATGAAAAATCTATCAATATCCTCGTTAAATAAAGGGGTTGATCTGACAAAAATACCCTTAAAATAGTGATCATGTGGCCGTTCACGTGGCAATTTAACGAGGATTATATTGACAGATTTTTTGGAATGACAAAAATAATTTACGGTAAACAAACTCAGAAAAACTTCTATCAATTTTCATTGTTAGGAACTAAAACTAAGAATTCTGTCAGTCTCATAGATCATTTTGGCAAAAAAATCTCTCGATATTCAATATTTTGTTCTCCCACATTTTTTTTATCATATATAACATAATATTGAAAATTAAAACTAAAAAAAATAGTTATAATACAGGTTAAATTAATTCATAAACGTGTGAATATATATTATATTGCAGCAGCGGGTCCAATTACCAGGCCATTAGATCAAGTGAGGGAATACCAGGAGATAATCAGCAGGATGGAGATGAAACTCCAACTCCACGTAGACCTAACATGCTGCTGCCCCCTTGGATGCTCCGCCACCTTAATGAATAGAAGAATTCATCACCATGAAATAATATTATCTCCAAAGGGAATAATATTATATAACATCAATTAATCAAGTAAACATATTATACTTATATATATCTATATATCTATACCAAGAAATTAATTGGTAATGTGCATGATGAAAACCCTAGACTCGATCTAGCTCCAAATGTGTATCGTATGTTGGAATTCAATTAATATATCTTAAGGGCTAGTTTGGTATTATTGTGCTTTAAAAATAAATAAATAAAAACTTTTTTGCTATGTTATGAGAATAAACTGTTATGAAATTAAGTAGTGAAGTGTTTGGTAAATTATAATTGTAAAGTGCTTGTAGCAAAAAAAAAAAAAAAACACACAATGTTAGTGTTTAGTAAATTTGTATGTAAAACATTTGTGGATGTGCAAAATGATTAAAAAAAAATACTAGACGTATTATTAATTTAATTGTTTGGCAAATAAAGATCAATTATTAAATATACTTTTTTTTGAAAAAAATTAATAATATTTATATCTTAATTTGAACCTATCACAAATACTAAGTAGTACGACAAATTACTTCAAAATTTTGAAATATTTCAAACTGAAGAGCTATATTCATTAGCACAACATTGTTGAGGCACTTGAAATACCATCAACCAAATGATACAAACTTCAAATAGAATAACAATCCAAATATTTTTCAATATAAAAGTTGTCATATCCTGGTTTGGACCCCCACCACATCTCTGGCTCGACTCCACAGTAGCACGATATTGTCTGCTTTGGGCCCCGACCACGCCCTCACGGTTTTGTTTCTAGGAACTCACACGAGAACTTCCCTGTGGGTCACCCATCCTGGGAATGCTCTTACCCCTTTCTCGCTTAATTTCGGAGTTCCTATGAAACCCGAAGCTAGTGAGCTCCCAAAAGGCCTCGTACTAGGTAGAGATGAGAATATACATATAAATATAAGGCTTACAGGATCCACTCCCCTAGGCAATGAGATGTTACAATCCACCCCCCTTAGGGGCCCGACGTCCTTGTCGACACACTTCCGGTCAGGGATTGGTTCTGATACCAAATTGTCACATCCAGGCCTGGGCCCCCACCATATCCCGAGCTCAACTCCACTGTAGCACAATATTGTCCACTTTGGGGCCCTGATCACACCCTCACGGTTTTGTTTCTGGGAACTCACACGGGAACTTCCCAATGGGTCACACATCCTGGGAATGCTCTCGCTCCTTTCTCCCTTAACTTCTGAGTTCCTACGGAACCCGAAGCCAGTAAGCTCCCAAAAGGCCTCGTGCTAGGTAGAGATGAGAATATACATATAAGGCTTACAAGATCCACTCCCCTGGATGATGTGGGATGCTACAAAAGTAGTCTAATTAGATGCATTCATCAAACTGTATGGCTATGCGCTTCTATCTCATATGATCCTTGAGCATGATAATCATGGTATTCTTCATCATCATCACTAGCGCTACCAGTGATCATGTTCAGAATGCCTCTTTATGTAGTTATGAAGAGTCATTATAGCAATGACAATCTCACTTGCTTATTGAATGAATAGTTAGGCGTATCCTTTAAAATTGTCCATCTTTTCTTCCATAACCGAAATGTCTATTCAAGGACGCTCATAAGCAAAGTATGCATGTGGTTGAATACCTCGTTATGACTTGTTGGTTGGGCACCCATACAAAAGTTTAGGAGATGCTATCTTTCACCTTATATAGTCCAAAATATCCTCTCATTTGTAGTTACCCCGCATCTACCAAATAATATTTTCTTGTCAAATGAAAAATTTGTTTTCAAATGTAATAACTACACAAAAGTGAGTATGAAAAATATTAATAACAAGTACGAAGATTCCGGACAAATAAGAGTAAAAAGTTTACCACCTGGAGGTTTTGGAAATTTAAATTTAGACTCCGTAACACCAAAAGAAAAACCCTTGTATCCAAATTTAAAAACCCAACAAGAAAACCTAACAAGGAAAGAATGAAATAAACTGAAATTTTTAGAGAAGAGAAGGAAGCTTACCAGAGGAAAGATACGAGCTAGGAGATGAGAGAGATCAGAGCTGGGAGGAAGGGCGCGAAAAATTTCAGATTGGGTCTGCCTATGCAATAGCGTACGATATAGAAAAAGTAGGGTAGGATAACCATTTTGAAATTTTTATTTAAGTAGTATTATTCACTCTAGTTTTGGGATACAAAAATAAAAATAAAAATAAAAAGGAAAATGATCCTCGCTGGATCCTTTTTTTTAGGGATCCTCACCGGATTTTTTTCCTAGAGATCCCGCAATCGTATACATTCATCGTATATCGTGCGTTCAATTTTTGTTAGGTACTATTTATATTTAAATTTTAAATGATTTTTGACTGCACGATGTATGATGAATGAAAACAATTGCGGAATCTTTAAGATCCAAAGGAAAAAAATCCAATGAGGATCCTTTTCCAAAAAAAAAAAACCGTTTTTCAAAGCTACCACTTGACCGTTCAGCTTTTTGACTTCTTTTCACTCTCAATTGTGTAAAAAAAAAATGGTTTTAATATGGTTACCAAACGCTAAAAAAACCCCGGCTTTTTTAATACCCACTTATAAAGCATTTAAGCAATATCAAACTAGAACTTAATAGCCCATAACCTATGTAAAGAGTGGGCTACAATTACATATTGTACGTTTATATTTATCTCCTCTCCTAATCTCTCTCTCCTTATATCCCTTCCTATTTAAACAGTTACGATTACGCCATGTCTACATCTTGTTTTGAATTTTTTATATAAAAATAAGACAAAAAGAAGAGTGTGAGAGGAGGGGATGAAAGAGGATGGTAATAAGAGGGGAGAGAATCCTACTCCTTGGTATTCTGCTTAATTTTCCTATTTCTTCTACGTGCATATACTGTGGTTTTTGGTAGCTCTTGTGATCGAGCTGAATCTTGCAATATGAAGGAACCTTGCAATATGAAGGTTGACAATATTAACGTCACAGATGTGAGTTAAGCCAATCAAGCAATGTGTATATTGTACTTATCTTCTTATATTTGAATTCGCATCTCTTTCATGCTTGTTAGTGATATATACTGCAGCACTTTGGAGTAGTTTAGTCTAGGATATTATAACTCTGTATAGATGTCTTTTATCTTTGGTCGGATCGAGTAGATGGGGTACATGTCCAGCTTACATCAACCTCAATGTTCTGCTGCCAAAAGTGTTGAATTCCCTGTGATTAGCTATGGGCTAACTAGCTAAATGCTAAGGTACTAAAAACCAAACCCACATTTGAAAACAATTTAAATTTAAACATGTAACATTGTAGAGTAGTCGGCCCTTATCATTTTGGTGGTACATGCAAACACAATGGGTGCGTTCCTCCGTTATCAGTTCCAAGATCCTTATGGTAAGACATAACAACTTTTATAATATAGATACACTACTACCTGTAGGTCCATAGCCTAAGGTGCCATGGAATCCTTCACTCAAGGGAGATCTGGAGAAGGATTCTGATTAAAGAAGTGTCTTTACGAAATGAGGAGCCCAAGTGCAACTCTACAACCTATACATTTGAAGCCTAATACTATTACATAAACTTAGCTAGCTAATTACTCTTTCATTGCATTTTTCTTTCTTTTTGTATTCAGTAAGGAGAGAAGAATTGAACTTGAAAATAATATATACGTGGTAAGGAATAAATATTTTTACCAAGAAGAATGAGATTCTTTATAAATTATCTGACACAATATTTTATAATATTAATACAGAAATTAACATTAAACTGTTAAGTGAAAAGTCCAATTTCCTAAGCATTCTCTATCCTTACCAATCTAAACTAGTGGTGTGAATGATGAAACACAGTTGAGACTTGAGATTAATAAATAAATATATTATATAGTTCTACTAATTAATAAAACACTTATTGTTAACTAAAATCTTATGAAATTATCAGTTTAACATTTTAATTAAAACAGAACATGAATAAGAAATATGGGGCAAAATGTAATTTTACACAACCAAATTTTGCTGTTTTTTTTTTCAAAACCTCACCTACATGTAATTCTAACATATCTCTAATTAAAAATTAAAAAACCTTCCAACTCTCACATTCTCTATCACTCTCTTCCTCTCCTTCTATTTCAAAAACAAAAATAAAAAACTTTCTCACACACTTTGTGTGTGCCTAGATGCTAGTATTCCTAATACAAACAAAATCATCATACAGTCTGCCACGTCTGCTCTGCACTTGGCCATAGCGGTTTATTTATCTTCTAGATATATTACAAATTAATCATGCGGTTGACATTTATGTCCCAATGATCTCTGCTTTCTGTTGGCTAGTAATGTATTGCTGATATATTAATCATCCCACACGGCCGGATGCTTAATTAGCCAATACATTTGGCAGACTGGCCGGCGACATTTTTCTAATTAATTTGGCTCGCAAACTCTCTCACTCTCTCCCAATCCCATATAATTAACTTACACGATCGAATTATTGCCTCAACAACCAACCATTTGCCTTGTTTAATTGGTGTAATGTACCTTATTTTACATATAAGCAAATTGGAATGAACCTCCCTATATAAGTGCATTCTTTCTTAAAAAATGATTAGCTAGTGGCTTCGCCACGGTAATTCACCATTTTGAGGGGCCGGAAAGATCCAAAGGTATTTCAACATTTTCCTGAATTAGCGTCAGAAATTGAATCCAAGAATGTGCGTGTAAAATACGAACATGAAATTCGTCTCCAATAATGTTGTATGTAAAAACATATCAACTCAATTGAGGAAGTTTTTTCCTAAACTATTGAACTTTAAGTGTTTTCCTCTAAGAGAAATGTTATCAAAGGCCTACATATATATATATATATATATATATATATGTGTGTGTGTGTGTGTGTGTGAAAAAGCCGTTGTAATTTGATTTGATTTTTTTAGTTCGATTAGGCAAGGTGTAACAGAGTTAATTTTTTTGTAACATGTTCAATTTTTTTATGATGATGTTATCCACATACTATCTGCTAATTTCTGTTATTTAATTTTTTAAAATTTATTCGATCTAACGGTAAAAAATTAAGAAGTGTATGTGTGAATAGCACCACCCTTATATAACATCAATTAGAAACATCATAATATTACACCGTTTGCCTACAAATTGTTCAATTTTATATGTTTTTATTTATTTCTTGAAAATTTGTGTTTTACCATCCCTATTGGCCGAGCCAGATGGATGCCTTATTAATCCGAGAGACTATGATGTGCTTAATTTGATTTAAATTTTATTCGAGGCAATGATGCATCTTTAAACTCTTCCACTTATTCTCTCACTAATCATGTTAATGTAAAAGTATATATCTTTACAAGCATACTCTACTAAATTTGGATTTATATGTATCTAGTCATTCAGGTGATGGGAACTATTAAAAAGTATAATATCATACGATTCCATTTTTTGGGAAATTAGTCAAACTCTCAACAACTGGCTTTCTTCTAGTGTGGGATGTATGGGAACAAATAACCATATATGAAATGAAGCCGTCAGATTAATTCATGGCAAGCACGTCCAAGAAGTGGCCTACCATATAGAAAAACAAAACAAATAAACAAAATAAGGAATAAATGCCCTTGAAAAAACAAAAGGTTCCAAGTCTGGCCTTATTATTTGTATATATATGTACATGTACAGCCAGCCATTTTTCCAACCAGCAAAACCAATATTGTCAACGAAAAATGAGCAGGAAATATGCAAGATTGTGTGGTGGCCGGCCGACTGTTTGTCTCCAATCCATCCACTGTCTCTCCGGTCGAAACACACGTCTAGACGGCGTTCCGGTTCTGTCAAAGCTACTACTGATCATAACAGCACAGAGTTTTTGAACAATATCAGCAGCAGCGGGGATGATGACTTGAGTAGTACTGCAGAGGATGTGAAAAGTGGGAACAAGATAATGGTTGTTGTGGATTCAAGCCTTGAAGCTAAGGGAGCTCTCGAATGGGCACTATCCTACACTGTCCAATCCCAGGATACCATTGTTCTTCTTCATGTAGCCAAACCCTCCAAACAACAAGGTCAGAAAACTGAGATTAATCTCCTTGTTTTTAATTATCTTGTTTCATTAATATTAATTATCTTGTTGCATTAATCTTCTTGCAGACTCAAATGGGAAGACTAATTTGAGGGCTTTTGAACTGCTTCACTCTATGAAAAATGTGTGTCAAAGAAAACGGCCTGGGGTAAGTTTAATTAACAAATTCTTTGTTTTCCCCAAATTTGTTTCTGCATAAGAGCAAAACTAGTAATGAATATGTTTAGTGATAGAATGTAAGTATCTGATCCTGAATCAGTTAACAATGATCGAGAAACCCTAAGATCATTTAAACTTTCATACAAGGCTTTCATTTTCCCGACGAGGTGAGATTTTACTCTCATGTCCATAACCATTCAATCTAGTAGCACTCGATCTCCATTATAAAAGTCTTGAGTTCAAATTTCGGGGCGGACAATCATTTATCTACAAAAAGAAAGACGTTTAGTTCATCATCGACTTCTGTCAATGTAGATCAATCATAGAGACTGCCAACTATATATATGTATACAAATAAAGATCTCTATTGACCATTGAAAATTGAAATAGGTGAATGTGGAGGTAGCATTGCTTGAAGGGAAAGAGAAGGGCCCAAGAACAGTGGAAGAAGCAAAGAGACAAAGGGTGTCCCTACTTGTTCTTGGCCAAAAAGGAAAGAGGTCGAACTGGTGGCAGCTTATCAAGAGGTGGACGAGGAGCAGATCATCGGGGGAGGTTTTTGTGGAATACTGCATTCAAAATGCTGCATGCATGACGATTGCAGTGAGGAGAAAGAGCAAGAAATTGGGAGGTTACTTGATCACCACCAAGCTTCACAAGAATTTCTGGCTTCTAGCTTGATTGAAATATGACCACATGGTTCTTAGTTACATTTAAGAAGTCATTCATTTTTCAACGGAAAATCACAGTCTGACGCATATACAAAAGTATTTCACTGAAATCCAAAGAAATATGTTTTTGCATACATTTCAAATTCTAGAAATGATTTCAGCACACGTCTTTTCTCCATTTGCATACCTCTATCTATTTGTGGTATTTGAATGTAATAAGTCAAACAAGAATCGAAAAACAAAAATCAATAGGTGTGTGCAGAAGAAGAAAAAAGGCGTGCGCAAATCATTTCTTGACTTTGGTTGTTATCTTCAATGAAGAATGACTACTTGTAAAAAAAGCCAAGTATTTTCCAACCAGTACAAGACGTGGTTGTTGGGACAACAAAAATGCTAGTAGAAATTGGACGTCAACGAAAAGTAAGCCTTGATTGGAGATTATACAAGAAGTTTAAGGAATCTTGTTGAGTTTGCATTGTCGTTGTCGAGTCAACTCTTGGTGGTTGACACAAACTGCATAGCAGCTTCCAAGTTCAATCTCCTTCCTATTACACATGCTCAAGCCAAAAATCAAACCCAAAACTCAGTGCAATTTTTAAGATAAAGAGTTTTTCTTCTCAATCAAGTTACTTCAAATACTAAGGCGGGCGAAATCGTATTCCCCATACAATTTGCATACAAATTGGGATTGATTGTGGCCTTTGAATGAAAGAAATGAAAAATCCTTTGACAGTTTGATATCTTCTCTGTATTCCCCATCTTCACAAGGTATGATGTCTCAGCAGCGAAAAACGAGTTCTGAGCTCTGAAATAGAAAAGCTAATGAAACTGAAGAAGAATGATTTTCCTGTGTAAATGTGGTACCTATACGTTAAATTGCAATCCGATACAAATAATCGAATATAATTTATTCAACTGTATAGAGGGAGGACTATGATTTTCCTTAGGCATTCCAGGAAACAGCAGTGGCAATTGATCAACAAACGTTCTTACCTTATCCTGTCATTTTCCTCTTTGCCTCTTTCTACTTGAATTCTGAATCGATCTCTGTAAGCATGAATCCATTGACGAGGTATATACAGATCTCATGTCTGAAAGTTCACTTGAAAACTCCCGGTCGTGGCTCAAAAGAATAACCATGTCTATGTCCTATGTCCAGACTTTCACCTGAAAACTCTTTCATGTGGCTCAAAAGAATAACCCTGTCTATGTGTCGTGTCCAGACCTTCACTTCAAAACTCTTTGCTGCGGCTCAAAAGAATAACCACGTTTATATGCAATTCGCTGCAGCTGATCATATCCTGCAAGTACCCCAGCTCCAGCGACCCCTAGAAGCATATTTGCAGTAACTCCTCGAAACAGTGCTGTGAAACCCTCAAGGTAAACAATCTCCCGAAATGCATGCAAGGCGTTACGATACTTTGACGGTTGTCCTGATGTTAGCATCATTCTCCGCCGAACGGTATCAAATGGATAGGCGCAGACCCCAGAGACTGTTGTAACACTCCAGCCAAGCAAAAAACTAGCTAAAAAATTCCCCTGTAAAAATTCAAATGATATAAACTGAGGCTGAGGATCATTTGAGAAGGAGAGCACATTAGCAGTTAGAACCAAGAATGATTAGACAAATTCAAATCCCAAAGTACACATGCATGCGAATACACTCGCTTTGAATTGTTCAAATAATACTGAGATGCTTACCTCGAAAGGACCAACCAAAACAATAGGCTTCATGGTGTCATAAATCCCGAAGTACATTCCTCGATACATCGTAATTCCAATGATCGAAGCCCCAAATCCTCGATAGAGACCAACTATTCCATCGCTTGATAAGGTTTTAGTGTAAACATCTAGAATCCCACTGAACTGGCGTTGACCACTAACTGCAGACCCTCTCCCATCGGTGCCTAGCCGTGTACGTGCATAGTCCAGATGATATAGAAATAATGAAGTAGTTGCTCCAGCAGCACTTCCTGAAGCCACATTTCCAGCAAACCACTTTATGTATCCATCTTTCTCTTTTGAGCAGCCAAAGATGCTTTTGAAGTAACCTCTAAATGCAAAGTTGAAAGCCTACAAGCATTCCAAATTATGTTCGGCGAGGACTGTCAAAACATGACATTCATTGGATTTAACATAGCATACCAAAGTTTCTGAAGTTTCAAGCAAAAATGTTAAATGATCAACTGTCCACTATCTTATGAGATGCCAAGTGATGGAATTAAGAAAAGTGGGTGGAGATCTCTACGATTAAGATGGTAAAAAAAAAATTGTACTAAGCTAGTGGACTTTCCATCCAACACTGGTTGTGAAAACCCAGAGTATATATTTACAAGATAAATCTAAGGTCTATGAAAGCACGCATGGCAAACCTTTGATAAGATAGAGAATCCAAATACAGTATGAAATTCACCAAGCATTCCAGTTACTACATCTTCTCAAACTGACCGATATCTGAACCAACCAACCATTTCAAAGAAAGAATTCGACCAAGGGGAAAAGCGTCTTGAAAAGTTAACACACATCGTGAAATTGCTTGCTTTGATAGAAAACTAAACAAATGCAGTTAATCACTGAATGATTTCACTGAAAAAATCAAATACACCGATCAAATCACTCCATAATTAATCATTCAATAGTTTCAGTGTGGGAGAGTGAAGCAGATGAAGTACCTGAGTAGGAAAATATCGAATAACATTGGCCTGGTTGCCTCGCCAAAACGACAACACGCCTTCCTCTCTAAACACCCTAGTAAAGCAATCACCAACACCCTTATAAGGTCTCTTAATCTGCCCTCTTTTTATCATCTCTCCCTGATTCTGCAGCAGAAGCTTCACTCTCTCAATGGGTGCTGCTGCACTTTTTGACACCAAGGCTGCCATTCCCCCCATCACAAAATCCACAGAAAACTTCTCTGACTTTGTTGCCATTGCAACCCCTTTCTCTCTCCTCCCTCCCTCTCTCTTTCTAGACCTGAACACTCCAATCAAAAGTAGAAATGAACCAACAAAACCAGAATACAATCAAATGGGTGAAAGATTAAGTCTTTTTAGAAATTCAACAACAACCCAATGATGAAAAAAGCATTTAATTTCATATAAATTTCCAAAAAAAAAAAAAAAAAAAAACTAACAATTTCCGATCATTTTCCCATTTCAGTCAAGAAAAAGCATGAAACTTTCTATCGCGAAAGCTGCTGGGAATATTATAAACCAAAAATTAGAGATGGGGTTTTACGTACCTTGAAGATTTTTGGAGAGAAATTGAAAGGAGAGAGACGGTGGAGTTGATGGGTAGCGTGGCGGGCTTTTCACTTTTAGTGCCGGATAACGGGTCGCTTTCCCATCACCCGAAATTACAAAAGCGGCTATTTTCAGAAGTAAAATTTTGGAAATTCGATGGAATCGCACTTCGCCGTCGATGACTCTCGATCGGTTGACTAATTGGACTCTTGCTTCGGAGGCGAGTTCTGAATCGTTGGATTTATGTGGGAAAAAAACAAAACTGAAATAATAAAAAAAAAATACAGATTAAGCAGCGTTTGGTATGCCTATTAATGCTTGGAGGTTCAAACATAAGAAAAACGTAGTTTTGTCAAACACGACCTTAACAAAAAATTGGCAACATCTTGAACTGCTACAACTAGGGGTCGGCAAACAGGTCCTAGACCCGCAGGTCGGGACGGGTACAAGACGGGTCTAAAAATTATAAATACCAAACAGTTCTAAAGTTAGAGAAAGCGAGCCCCCGGCCCAGACCGTTCATTCCTACTGACTATTTTTTATTACCCTTCTTAGACCTAATTTCACTCAAGCCTCACCCTCACCCTCTCTCTCCCGAGTTCACTCCGAGTCTCATCCCTCATCTCTCAATCTCTTCCCGATCTCCTCTCTCTCGATCTCCTCCCGATCTCCTACCTCTTGATCTCCTTTCTCTCTCTCTCTCTCTCCCCCATCTCATCCGCCCTAAACCCAACTCAACCCCTTTCTTCCTCTCGTCTTCTCCAACCTTCACAAAGCATAACCAGGCATATACCTAGGAACCGACACAAGATCCACGAAATCGTGCTCCGCCTCTGGCGCCATCCTCCATAGGTACAGTAAAATTATACACACACTCACATATACATACATGTATATGTGTATCTAAATATTTTAATTTAAAATGTTAGCTTTGAATTTATGAAATGATTGTTAGGTTTTATGCGGCAGATGTGAGGGCGGAGAGCTTCGAGGTGCTCGACAAGTGCAAGAGGAAGGTTGTGGTGACGGCGAATCCGACGGTGATGGTGGAGTGGGTTTGGGTCTGGGTCGGGTCGGGCTTGGCCGAGACGATGAGTGAGTTGAAGATCGGGAAAACGAGCGAGTCTGGGAGACAATCAAAACCAGAAGGAAAAAAAAAAAAAAGTAAAGAGGACTCGTGGGCTCGTCTCAAACCGACCCGTTTGAAACGGGCGGGGTTAGGTCCGGTTCCAATGATCAAATTTGCAATACCCGGTCTGGCCTAGTCTATTTCCTTTTTAAGCGGGTCCGGTCCGGTCCCTCTAAATTTTGGCCCGCCCCGCCCCGTGTCCACCCCTAGCTATAACCACGATTGAGTTACTATCCAGCTCAGAATTGATATATGAAAAGTCAATATTACCCTTAATGTTCTTTGTACTAAAGACTATTTACTAATAATAAGGCTTAATTTCTTTTTAACAAATAATAGGTTTAATTTTAGCTACACCTGCCAAAACTTAATTTTGACTCCAAAGTTGTTCTTCAACTTCTTCTTCTTCACCATCAAACCCAACTCAATTGAATCTAAATGGGTACCAGCTGAGACTTATTCAT
This sequence comes from Pyrus x bretschneideri, assembly GCF_019419815.1. NCBI lineage: Eukaryota > Viridiplantae > Streptophyta > Magnoliopsida > Rosales > Rosaceae > Pyrus > Pyrus x bretschneideri. Next base: position 2,089,669 of record NW_025999579.1, on the reverse strand, counting down.
TCTAATCTTCTCCAAAGCGATAAAATTAGACGGTAAGACTTTTTCTCCTCGTCTAATCTTATACCATCAATATGCCTTTAACCAATTGTTAAGTTAAACTCACAATCTTAAAATACAAGACAATTTGTATCCGCTTGTCAGTCCAGGGCCTGATTACCATGAAAAATGTTTCCAGAGACCCTATTGTCCTTACAGTTCCACGAATCCGAAAGATTTTTATAAAGAAGTGAGTTAATATTGATGGTCTTTGTTGAACAAAGAGTGAATGGGTGGCAAGTTACTCTGATCTTACGCGAGCCTATACTTCGGCTACTAATAAAGGTGCAGGGGCAAGAAGGGGGCTGCTAGTTCAACTTGTCTTGTTCGTGAATGAACTGAAAATAAATGAATGAGGCCGCCTTAAGCACCTTGTGTCATCAGCCTTGTCTTATCCCATTGGGGATTTGGTATCCATCGGCCAACTTCCCTGGTTCATGCTGGCATTGTAACTTAGAAGTTAGCTCCAATGGAGTCCAAACTTGTTTTCAATTTTTCAAGAAGTGCATCTTAAGAACTCAAAGGCCAGCTCTATGTTAAGAGTCCAAGCTTATTTCCAAGCCCACACTTCCTGGTGACAAGCCTTTGGCTTGCACGGGTCAATAATCGTGGGCTCTGATACCATGTTGAAATTTATTAGATCGACGGGCCCGTAGGGCCCCACTCTGACGACACCGATAATGTCTCCAATTTTACCACAAAAGGTGTAAGGTTTTACTACAAAAGGTTTCGGCATTAGTTAGAATGAGATAATCCTATTTAAAGTCATTGATTTTCTTTACCCCCACCGATGTGGGATTCCAACATATTGCCCTGCTTTTCGAACCCCTCGAATCTCATCTTGTGGATTTGGATTTGGTTAGCATGTACGGTAGTACCATTACTATTGAGTTAGTTTAGTATGGACCAACCAATAACGTCATGAAGTCTAGCCCAAGATTTCTGGGCGGTGTATCCTTAGTCATTGGATCCTTGGCTAAGGATCGATCTAACCACTTTAGTCACAATCTATGTTGCATATAGATCGGTTTATTCTAGAATTTTCAATTTTGATTACTTTCTCCACTTCGTTAAAGAAAGTCTCGAATACTTCATACCTCACACCACCACGACGATTAGTTGTTGAATCAAAAGAAATCAAACAAAATATAGCTTGATGATGTCAATTTTAATCACAGGGGTGAATCACATTTTGAAGTTGAGTTTGTATTGCGGGGCTACTAAGCCAAGAAAAATTCGACTCTTTCAACTTGCCCATATACTGCCCGTATGCCGATGAGCTGGAGAAACTTGTACAAGAAAATGGGTGATTTGATGTATTGGTTTTGGAGACACAACCTAGAGGCCTAGCGTTTTGCGTACAGCACAAGAATGCAGAGCTTTTTCCTGTTTTGTTAATAAAATGGTACTGTTTGTTTTTTGTTTATAAAAATTGACATCGTTGTTCATGTAAACCTGTTAAGTTAATGTTTTCTTTCATTTGTTCTTCTTTATTTATTCTTTCTTTCTCACCATCCTTCTTAAGATCTCTTCTTTTTCTTTATACTTTCTTTATATCTCAAGGCTAAAAACAAAATAATTATCGAACAATCGGATCCTAAAAAAGCACCTCATGCCTTCACCTTCTAATTAAAGTGACTAGTCCGAGTGTGGTGACTTTTTTTTCTTTCTAAATCTTGCTGTGTTAACTTAACTTTGGCAATCGATCGGTGGAAAGTGCGAACTCATATGCCATATTCCACATGATAGAGTGTGCTTTTGTAGGCACGTACATATATACTTGTGGTTGAGTTACAATATATAGCACGGTTCGTTCTTCTGTAAATTATGCAAGAAGGTATATATGGAGAGAAATCCTTTTGCTAGTACCATGAAAAATGCTTCAAGAGGGGCTTTTTCAGTCAGTACTTTATGGAGCAACAAAATTTCCATATTTCCATCAACTGAACTTTCACTTCTTGTGCAGTTCAGGACATGACGTGCTACGAGTGCGAGTGCAGGCCGGACACTAAGAACACACTTCTTCTCACTGCCTGCTTGTCTCCGGCCAACTCGCTTCAATGGCGTAACCCGCAACCCCGTCTTCTTCTTACTCAAGGAGTAAAGAATCCTCCCCGTGTGGAAGCTGGCATTGTTCAAGGGGATAAGCAAACTGTAGCAGAACCTTTCAATATTACTCTGATTTTTTTTTTTTTTTAAATTTTTATGATTTGTGCAGGTAACAAAGAGAAAATAAATGCATATAGGAACATAGAGACCCACTGATAACTACATTTCTCAGTTAATTTTCTTCTTTGTGCATCTGTCACATGTGATTTGCAGTCAGAAGGCAGATGGATGTCCCTCTCCCACTTACACAATCAATGTTTTCCAGTAGTTAGTCTAAATATACTAATTTGACACTAACAGATGGAAGAAAATTGAAATCCTAACTAGCAACAGAAGCACATCTGATCTCCTAAAAGTGGCGAGAAGTCCAAATATCTAGTTAAGTTAAGGTTTGCTTGTCGGTGGACTCCATAGCTGACACTTGAGATGCAATAACTGGTTGTTAGAGATGAAGAAATTGGGGTTGCAGTGTTGCACTATAAAACTAATTGACAATTTGGAAGAGTAGTTCAACCTTTTATAAGCCTTTACAAGGTTTCTTTTTTTCCAGATGTGAGACTTCTTTACCTTCGCATCCTCACATGCTCTCACATGTGATAAATTTTCAAGTTAAACACGTGGACACAAATGAATTGGGTGACTTGAAACACATGTGGTCATTTGGTTGGGTGACTTGGAGCACGTGTGGTCACTGGGGCTAAACACGTGGACACAAATGAATTGGGTGACTTAGAGCACGTGTGGTCATTGGGTTTCACATGTGGGTCATCATGCCCAGATAAAAAAAGTTAAGGTTCCACCATAAAATCAATCAACAATATAGGGAGTAGCTCAATTACTTATAAGCACATGTGAGGTCCCTCCTCTCATTAATCCGGGATTCATTGTCAACATGTCCCCTCACGTATGACGAATTTCAACCCTAAAATGTGGACAACACAAACGAAGTGACATAAAAAGCACGTGGCCATTGAACTTCACTCGTAGGACACCCTAACTACAGTAGTGAATAAAAATGAAAAAAATAAAAGGAAGAGAGTGCAAATTGAACTCAGAACTAAAGTAAATTAGTGAATAATCATTTATTCTAAAAACAATTTTCGAAAGTCGAAGATATATTGATCAATCGCTTTTATGCTGTATATCGCCCATCCCATGTTAATGTATTGGCCCCTTACATTTCATTTTATCAGTTGATAGCCCTTTTGAAAATAATTATCTAGAAAGTACTTGTGCTAAAAAAACATTTATATTTTAGAAGCACGTTGAAATTTTTATTAATAATTAAAATAATTCAAAAAATACTTAAAATACTTTTTAAAAGTGCAACTAACCTTCGAGAAAAAGTTTTCAAGTGCTTTTATAAACACTTCTAAATTTGTATCCCGAATATCTTGAAGAAACACTTACTCTTTTAAAAAGTTATTTTAAAAACGCTTATATTCTAATACAATTTCAATTAAACCCATAACATATATGTTTCAAACAACGTGAACAAGAAATTTGAACCGGACACCTTTTTTTGCATTCCAAACAAAAACATGGTACATTCATGCATCCAAACAAAAATAAAAATTGGTAGATTTGTATGGCAAAAAAATTGGTAATTAATATTAGCAAAAGTGGAAATTAAAATAATTGCAACCTTCTTATTTGTAAATTTATAAATAAAAAAAATCACATGGTCTCATGTGAGTCTGTGACCGCTTTATTTTCCCTCCCCAAAAACATCAGACACCATCTGCTCTGTCTGGTTAATGTCTTCCGCTGTCGTCGAAACCCCTACACACATAGTGACGACGACAGATCGCAAGCTGGATCACTCTTTGCTCTCTCACCCAAGAGCTAAACGCTCTGATTGTTGTTGCCCATCTCTTCAATTTTCGATTGATTCGAAGCTGCCCGCCAAAGAGTGGGAGAAAAACAGAGGAAGATATCGATTTCGGAGGTGTGATTTTTGTAGGTTTTTGCTTGAAATTGCGTGAAGGTTGAGTTTTGATCGGTTTATCGAATTGGTGGGAACATTTGGTGGATGCCCAAGTGAGCAAACCGAGCTGATATGCTTGGAGGGCTTTTTGGTGGTTTTTTGATCAAATCTGGGACATGGGTCGGTGCGGATTCGTAATTTAAAGGTTAGTTGTGGAGGAATTAGTCAAAGATGCGGCGGCGGGCGGCCGAGCATCGGCGCCCGGTTCGACGGAGGTTTTCGTATTGGATCTGGGCGCTTTTTGGACTCTTCTCTGTTGCAAGCCTGGTTTTGTTAGTTGTGAACCACAACCAGCATGAAGATCGGGTCGAGCAGCCGGTGCTGGTATGATTGCTCAGCTCTCCCATTTGCTGCTTTTGTGTGCGTTTTATGATCTTGATTAGATGAACTGCGTGTTTAATTAACATTTTAATTTGGTGTTGGTGGATGGAAAGTTGGTATGCTTGAACTGTTGTTTGAATCTATTTAAGGCTTTTGATGGCGAAATTTCGGATGAACTACCAAAATGCAAAATTGGTTTTTTTTTCGTTCTTGTTTTGGTTACACATTCTGTTGGGTTTGAATATTTGATTTTTCTTTTAATATGCAGTCAGGGTGTATATAATCCTTTTGTGAGTGGATCTCTAGTTGATGGAATTTAGGAAAGAACTGAACACTTTTCCGACAGCGGTAGCAATTCCTGCTGAAGCAAGTGTTGCAGCCCTTTAGTTGGCTCTGTTATGATATAATCTTATTGGTTTCTGGCTGCTACTCTTTATATAATGTTTTTATTTATTTATTTATTTCAAGTGCGGATTATATTTATAGTTAGCAGTTCAATTGTTAAGCTAGAGATCATATATGGTTTGCAGACAACAAACCTGCAAGCTAAGAGTTCAATAGAGCTTCCATTCCACATGTATAACTGTACTTTTACTTGCTGATAGTTGGGGTTAAATTGCCGTTCCTGTTATTGGATTGGTAGATTTATCTAACTGGTTGTGGTTTCCACGAGAAGCAAATCAGGCCGCTGATTGCTTAGTGCCGCTTGCTAGACAGAAGCTATGTGCCGGGGCATTGTTTGATAGTGCCCCAACTTCCCTTATACTCATCTTACCATGGGATGGCCTTCTATGCCCCAACCAGTGTGATTTTGATCATTGGGGAGTTTGTGTAATGGTTCTCCTTTCTTGTTTTGCTGTTTTTCTTTTTGCATCTCCTGACTGTTCCTCTTTGATCAGTCCTTGCTTTCGTTTTGGAGTTTGGCCTGCATGTCTTTTCTGTTTGTTCATTTGGGCCTGAGGTCTATTGTTGTGTTCTTTTCATTGGAATGAAAGTTTCGTTGGCACAGGAAAAAAAGAAGAAAAACCCTGTCAGGGGGGAATATCTTGTGCTTGCCTTTCCGCTATTTTTTTTTTTTTTTCTGATTGAATTGTTATTTATGTGTTTGTAGTTATCTTTTTTTTTTTTGTATGAATTTTTGTATCTCATTGAAAAATTTCCCATGTGCTACTTGACTAAGAGATCTAGCTGTTTCCCATGTTTAAGTTCCTGCCAAAATATACCTTTGGAGTATAAAACTTCTGACCATTTGACTTTGGTTTTATCTGTTCATACAATTGTAATGTGCATCAGAGAGAGCACAATATGAAAATTCTAGTGATACGAGTGATACCCTAACTTGAATTAACAATATGACATTGTGGCGTATATGCAGCTGAACTCTCACCCTGTACTTATAGAAGTAATTTGACTACTAATGTCAAAGTTTAGATGGTCTCTAGAGGAAAATGTCTGAATTTGTATTTTGTTGATAACAGATGATGAATAATCTGTCAATCATTTTTGAGATTGAGCCAGCTATTTGGTTTAGCAACATTTTCATGCTTTGTAGGTCATATTTATGCACTATCTTTGGTTTGGTTTAGTAGTGTTGGAATTGAAGCGAGGTCCCGAGTATTTCCTCCTAGGTTGATGTGAATTGACTTTTATTACTTTGTGATGTGGCTTGTCACTTTGTTCAGTGTCTTACTTGAATGTGACTGCCCTTTTGCAGGAGAGATATACGAGACTTGAGCAGGTTGCTCGTGAGAGTTTAAATTTTACGGAAGAAATATTGAGTGCTAGATCGTTTTCCAGGCAGCTGGCTGAGCAAATGACACTTGCCAAAGCTTATGTTATTATTGCCAAAGAGCACAACAACCTTCATCTTGCTTGGGAGCTTAGTTCAAAGATCCGGAGTTGCCAGCTTGTACTGTCATCGGCTGCCATGAGGGGGGAGCCTGTGACATTAGAGGAAGCGGAGCCAATAATTAAAAGCCTATCATATCTTATATTAAGAGCCGAAGATGCACATTATGACATTGCAACCACAATAATGACAATGAAATCTCATATCCAAGCCCTTGAAGAGCGTGCAAATGCCGCAGCAATTCAAAGCATGGTATTCGGGCAACTAGCTGCTGAATCATTGCCCAAAAACCTCCATTGCCTAAATGTTAAGCTCACAGCTGATTGGCTTAAAAAGCCATCTCTGCAACAACATGCCAAAGAGAAGAGAAATTCTCCCAGACTCATGGACAACAATATCTACCATTTCTGCATATTTTCAGACAATGTGGTTGCCGCCTCTGTGGTTGTCAACTCCACCGTCTCCAATGCTGACCATCCAAAACAGCTGGTCTTCCACATTGTCACGAATGGGATCAACTATGGCACAATGCAGGCTTGGTTCCAAAGTAATGATTTCAAAGGGTCCACAATAGAAGTGCAGAATGTTGAGGAACTTTCTTGGTTTAATGCTTCTTATGCTCCTGTCATGAAACAACTCCTTGATGCAGATTCACGAAAGTACTATTTTGGTGGATATCAAGATATGGATGTTGTGCCAAAGCTGCGGAGCCCCAAGTATCAGTCTTTGCTCAATCACCTTCGATTCTACATTCCAGAGATCTATCCGCAGCTGGAGAAGATTGTTTTTCTTGATGACGACGTTGTTGTCCAGAAGGATCTGACCCCACTTTTCTCGTTGGATTTGCATGGAAATGTGAATGGAGCAGTGGAAACTTGTCTTGAAGCATTTCATCGTTATTACAAGTATCTCAATTTCTCAAACCCAATCATCAGCGCCAAGTTTGATCCACAGGCATGTGGATGGGCCTTCGGTATGAATGTCTTTGATTTAGTTGCTTGGAAGAAAGCAAATGTAACTGCACGGTATCATTACTGGCAGGAGCAGAATGCTGATGGGACACTTTGGAGGATGGGCACTCTTCCGCCTGGGCTTCTAACATTTTACGGTCTGACAGAGCCGCTCGATAGGAGATGGCATGTATTAGGACTGGGGTACGATCTGAACATTGACAACCGATTGATTGAGAGTGCAGCGGTGGTTCACTTTAACGGGTACATGAAGCCGTGGCTGAAGTTGGCCATTGGCAGGTATAAGCCACTCTGGGAGCGGTATGTAAATCAAAGCCACCCATTTCTGCAAGATTGTGTCACAAGCTAGATCGTGCTGCTTCTCGATTGCTCGTAATTCATGCGATCATCACGACTTTTAAACTCTCAGCGCCGGAAAATATGATCGCTGTTATTGTAAAGTCAGAAGTAGAAAATTTTTTGAATTTTGCTAGACAGTTTTCTTTTTGCATCATAGTTTTCTGAAAGAAAAGGAGCATTGTTTTTATAGAAGTTAGAAAAGTTTAAATTGATTTTTTGCCTGATGGGGTTTTCTTTTTCCCCCCTCTGCAAGCTGTAGAATTGGGGAGATGTGTTTTTTTTTTTTTTTTTTTTTTTTAATCTTTTCCTTCTACGATGGCTTGAGAAAGGAAGAAATGAAATTTTCTGTTAAATATTGTTAATTAATTGATCGTTTGCCGCCATTCGTAAGTGGAAGGTTTTAAGGTTGACGAGTTCGATACTATTTAATTATAATTTGCTCATCGTGTGCTTATTCCAAATCTCTCATTTGCAGCCCTTCTATTAACAGAACGGGAGAACCTGGAATTGTTTGGAGCATCATCTCTATAAAGTACCAATGAAATCGAATGTGGTTTAGTTATTCATGTATAGAATAAATTTAGAGTTGGTTCCAAGTAACATATTATGATTAATCGTTTATTTATTTGGTACGTATAGATAACTAAGCGGTTTCTAGTTCAAATGACTTTTTGCAAAGATGATCTTTGAAAGATAATTAAGAAAACGAATAGTTTTGATTCGTATGATGAAAATATGTAATTTACAAATGGCGGATAAGGTAGTGCACCCAATGGGTTGAATGCCAGTATATTTAATTAGGGTAATGTTATGGCGACTAAATTTGGAGATAAAATTTGTAAACTAAATGATGTGTCACCAATAGAAATGAACATGTTTATCAACGCTTAAGCAGTGCACCCTATGGGTTGAATGCCAATATATTTAATTAGGGTAATGCTAGGGCGATTAAATTGGAGACAAAATTTGTAAACTAAATAATGTGTCACCAATAGAAATAAACAAATTTATCAACACTTAAGTAATAAACCAATCATCAACTTCTATGTCCTTTAGTTTCCAAAATTTTGTCTACAAATGTCTCCCTAGCATCAGCCATTAAAATATTATCTATTAATCTAATGGTTCAAAATTTGAGTAAGAAAATTTATATGGATAATACTTTTGTGCTACTCATGGGAATCTACTTATCCCCTCATTTATGATTAATGTATCTTCACCATATGAATTTTACATTCGGAACCGTTCATACTCTTTATCATCATCTAAAGATTATATCTGTAAAAAACATCAATCAATTTGAAGAATGTTTAGTCACATCCATGTATGTCAAACCAATCGACAATTTTGATAACAAGTATCATCTTTATAATGAACTGTCCATTTGTTTGATACATATGAATGTTTAAACGATCTCCAAATTGAATGATTTTTGTGCAGCATCTAAAGATTATATCTGTAAAAAAAAAATCATTCAATTTGAATAGCGTTTAGTCACATCCATGCATGTCAAACCAATCAACAATTTTGATAACAAGTATTATTCTTATAATGAACCGTCCATTTGTTTGATGCATATGAATGTTTAAACGATCTCCAAATTGAATGATTTTTTTGCAGATATGATTGTTAAGTGATGATAAAGAGTATGAACTGTTCTAATTATAAAGTTCTTGCATTGAAGATATGTTAATTATAAGTTGAGGAGGGAACTCAAGCATTATTCAATTTATGTAGTGCCATGGATATTCCTTCCCCATATAAAAGGTTTACTAAACCTGTAGACTTTAGGTCCTGAATCCTTATCGGATCATCAGGTCTTCAGCCTCCCAATTAGCTTCTGAGGCATGCCACAATATCTCCAATGACGATAGGAAGGAAGACAAAGCCAACCGAGATATTACTACTTGAGCTCAAGTGTTACTGCCAAGCATTCCGAAAGACAAAAGCTGGAACACTGCCTAGCTAAGATAATAATTTCTAATTATTTGGCACTGAATAGCAATTATTTAATTCATGTGTTTCAATTCTTCCAAGTCCTTAGTCACTTAGTTTAAGCCGTTGGATAAATCAAATAGTCAAATATATGTCGGTACTGAGTACCTATAAATACTCAAGAAAACTCACCTAGTTATGATCTCACATCAATATGCCTCTCGACAATGCATTTTTGCGTTGGAGCATTTATTAGTTTACTTTGGATATGCAAGAATTCTGCATAATTTCAAGCTCATGGACTCGTCCATGGAATGAATTTTTTTAACTACTAATATTAAGGAGAGGGAAGAATTCGAAACTATTACATTAATTTAGTAGATGAGCAAGTTTCAAACCCGAGATGCATGGGTAGAAACCAAACGTCCCAAACAATTACATATTACCTGCTCGTTAAGTTTCTAAAACTTCAAACCAGATGCCCCAAACTTTTGCTCTGTGATTTTGTCAAGACGCTCGAGCATCTCAGGCGTTAGATGCTTCTGTGAATCTCCGGTCTCCCCTCGTCTGAAGAAGACATCGTTGCTGAATTTTTCATCGGTTTTCGGCCCCACATGATACGTCCCACTTTTGTTCACCTCCAAACTACTCAAGTTCTCAAAACTGCAAAACTTTATTATTTCTTGCACAGCCCCTTCTTTCTCTTCTTCTGAAGAAAATGGATATCCTATGAACTCTGCCAACCTCTTTACGCATCCTTCTGTATCAGCTTTCAAATCCTCAAACTTAAAAAATAGCACCTTATTAGGGTTTTTCAAGCTTGCTTCCCAGTACCCCTAGTACATGATCCCAAAACGGGCCTGCAAGTGCAACCCCTTTGCAAAACAACTCAAATCCTTCTTCTAGAGAGAGAGGAGGGAGTCTATATACCTTCGACCTTAGTTTTTCCGAAAATGCCCAAAAGGAAACGAGAACATCTTTCGGGTTCCTTGCAATGTACACAACCCGTGTATCTGAATCCAAAAGGGAGTTCGGCAACGATGAGTGAGGGATATGGGATGCAAGCAATCTTGGTGAGGCCATAGAGTCGAGATACTCAACTGGATTGTCTTGGTGAACAAGCAACTCTATGTAGGGCACAATATCATGAGGGTTCTTTGTGAGCAATGGATGTGACGAATAATCGCAGTCTTTCCGGTTTTTTATGGCAATCATGAGAGCCTTCACCCATGTTGTACCACACTTGGGAAAGGTGGCCAGGAAAATGTCAGAGTCCCTAGCCCTAAAATCCTGTTGTGCCCAAATCACACCTTCAAGAAAAACCTGGGGGTACCAGAAGTTCTGGTACTGGTAGTAATGCTCAGCTGCCCAGCCTGTGTCCTTAGGGAGGGTTGAGATAATTTCTTGATCAACACCAAGAGAGACAGAAGCCATAATCTAATTAAAAGACACGAAACAATTAATCTTGTAATTAATTAATATAATCACAAGAACCACAACATTTTATGGGGTCAATTTGTGGATGCAAATGTGTTTAGTGTTCCCTTAATTCATGGACTTGACCCAGTCATAAACATATCCTATCCGCAAAATCATATGCACCAACTTCAAACAAAACAACTCCGTGAAATTTCAACATTTTTTAAGAAATCGTCTTCTTGCATTTTTGAAGCAAAACCATCATAATTATATCATCATAATTTGAGTCTCATACCGCATTCTTTTCAATTAATAAGATTTGTAATCTATTTAGCCTATTTTGAGTTAAAGTGGTTTGCAAGTAAAATTTTAATAATTTCAATTTTAGATAATTACTAGAGAGTTGATTCTAAAAGAAATAGCTTCAAGCCTTCAACTGCATTTCTAACAAAAACTTCCAATTCAAATTATCATTTCAACATATATATTATCATAACATTCCAACTGCATTGCTAACAATCCTTGGTTGCTGGGCAAGGGCCCGGGCTGATCCTCAGTAGCGCAAGCTCGAAACATACCGGTGGTATTGAAAGGCATATATGGTGACTTCACCTACGGCAGACACAGCAACCAGCCCTACATTTCCTTTTGGAGCACCCTCCTCCATGACCGCGACATAATCTGCTGCTTCTATGAGAGAAACACCTTTGAACTCCATAAGAGCTGCCACATCCCTTGCAACCGTGCCACGAATAATTGCTTCGGCTTTGGCCGTAGCAGAAACTGCGCAGAGATTGTTGGCATATGTCCATGCACCAATGATGGGCGTGTCCCCAATCCGGCCAACCATCTTGTTGACTAATCCGCCAGTAGAAGTTGCAGAAGCTAACAGTCCCAAGTTTACTATCACCATCAGCGTCTGGGGTTTCTTCCTTCTCATCTTTGTGAGGGGCTTGTGGTAAGCACATGTAATACCTCAGCTTTGTCTAAATTTATATATATAAACGTTAAAACAACAACCAAAATTGGCCTATTAGCTCAGCTGGTTAGAGCGTCGTGCTAATAACGCGAAGGTCGCAGGTTCGAGACCTGCATGGGCCATTTTTTTTCAATTTTTTTTTTATTTTTTACAGTAATTTTTTTTTATGTTTTCACAGAATATAAAATGCCTGACACTTTTATTTTTTGCATTTTTTTTTATTTTTACAATAATTATTTTTTGGTTTCACGGAATACAAAACGCCGGACACTTTTATTCTGCTTTTTTAATATTTGTTTTTTTTTATATTTTTTACGAAAATTATTTTATAGCTAAATTGGTTTCTACAAGTTTCTAACCAAAAGTTGATGATATGTTTTTCAACGAGAGAGAAGTCATGAATCGAGAAAATAAGAGATGAAATTAATATGAAACCAACTAGCTCACATAATTTCTCTGTTTTCCAAATTTTTATGTGTAGGATTACGAATTCTAAAATAAAATTATTACTTTTTTAACTCATGAAGAATTAGAAATTTAGAATAATTCTACTGCTCATGTTTTAGTAAACACAATAATTCAAGAATCGAAATAATTCTAATTCGCATTCCATACAAAATAAACATGCCGTAAAAGCTTTGATGGCACAATACAGTACTAGGTCGAGAATCAGAATAATTCTAACACTAAACCCAGTTTAGCCTTATATAAAACATTCCATCAAGAAATATTACAACGTAAACTACAGGGGCTGAGAAATTACAAAGCTTGTTTCGACCAATAAAATAAAACAAACCTGCAAAGCTTGTAAACCTTCTTGTTCTATGTACCGAGAATTCGAAAGGATGAAGTTAATCCCGTCAGTATCCCATTTAGCGTTAGGGATGTGGTGGTGGTGGTGACGGTGATGGTTGTAGGTACCCATTGCCCGTTCCTCTACTTCCGTCTTGCTTCACCAAAGATTTCAATGACTCGGGAGATCCCCGTGTGTTTAAGTTTTCTGCTTCAAGAACACCCTGAATGGACAAGAAAACCAGTCAACACAATGACGGGAGACAAACCAACATAAACGGATACAAGAACAACAACCACCTTAAGGATCATAATTGCTGTCTCCCTATGTAAATCTTCATTATATGCCGTGCACGCAAAACTCTGCGACGCAAAATGTTTTAAGTTACTTCGGAGAGAGAGAGAGAGGGTAAATATAGAGAATGTGAGACATACTTGTACACAGTTAGGGCAGCCACCATATCTTGAGCAGCTGCAAGATGTAAGAAGTTCGATAGCAGGAGTAAAGAGCTCCATTAATATCGGTTGAACCTATTACATGTCCAAGCATATCAGTTTCAACAGAGGGTCAACATACATATTGCTGTCCAGAGGTCAGAATTATCTCCGGAAACCAAGCCAGGGCATTGGAACGAAGCCATCTTCTGATGATTTACGAATTTGAACAAAGTTTCATCTAACTCACCTGTACAGAGACACCAGTCCCTCCACGATGCTGGTCATAGAATAGAATCCTTTCTGGAAAATAGGATTTGTCAGTAGGGTATGGACACTCTGGAGCCAAGTCAGATAAGTTGCATATTATCCGTCTGCACATGACAACATCAAGCATCACAATGCAGTCAGATGCTTTAAATTCTTAAGAACATCTCAATGGCGAACAAGAATGTTATATAAGAAAGAGAAATGTAAGGGACTCACAAAGGCACAACGTGTAGAACAGCATGTGTTGCAGCATGCAGTCCAGCACGGAAATCAAGGTCTTTTGCCTCCACTGCTTCCCTTATCCAATGTGGAACTGGAACCCACACTGCCTGTTTGGATGAAACGATGAAACATTTTATTTTTATATATACAAAAGAACCAAACAACAATTTAAAGTTTAAAAACACCAAACAATAGAACCATTGACAACATTAAAAAGTACTCAGGTTTACCTGTGACTCATAAGTATATTCCGGAAGTTTATGTTCAACTGATTCAAGTACCTCGTGCGTTGCTTTACTTATGCTAAAGTATCCAAGCCATCTAGTTGTTACTTTGCAAGAATCTGTTCGGGCAGATGTTCTGGAAACCTTAGGTGGATGAGCCTACAACACCAGGACATGTAGCAGGTGAGCGTTTAGAAATCATCATAACTCATAAGCATGATGAAATGTCCATAGAGAGGAGTATGAGACATAAACAAAAACAAAATTCCAAGTTAATGAATTGAAAAATTGCAGAGATAACTGTTTCAAGGCACTGAACAGCGGCCAAAGCTGAACGCTGGCCTCTTCATTGTATGGGGGAGAGATACGGGTAATCCAGAAAGGGTGTACTATTGACTACTTCAATATCAGATATATGAGCCTACTCCAAATATCTAACAATAATCCTGTATAACATAAAAACTTATCTGTTCCTGTATTAGTATCCAAATTCTGAGATACAAGACCATCATGGATTTCCAATCACCAGATTGACTCATGCAATTTATGGAAAGGCATTCAGGAACAACGAACAAATGTTAAGAGCTGACCTACCATATTACCACCCATGATATGAACTCTTGTGCAATCACGGGGTTTTGTGTAATAATCCAAATTAGCTGCTCTGCATAAAGCTTCCTTACTCCATGTATCTAAGCTTGTGACCAGGTATGTATTTCCTTGGTTCATATAAACAGCACCTTTATATACCTGGAGTGAAGTATCATTAAATTGTCTAAAGAAAATTAGTAAAGATATAAATGGGGTGTGCAGAATACTTAATAGATTTCCGACAAGATAGCAAATGTACTATTAATGTGCATTATAGTTTACCTGAAAGAAAGCCTTGCCCTCCTCGATCTCTTCAAGGATTTCTTTCTTTTGCTGGTCTATAACTTTGTATTTCTCAGAATCTATTGATCGGATGCTTACTGAACGTGAAGGCATTTTCTAGAAAAATATGCACAAATAATGTCATGTTAAAAACCAAAGCCAGTCTTCCTTAAAATATATACACAGAGCTCACTAGAGCATGCTACAAGAGGGAAAGAAACTATAACCAAAAGAACGGAAAAATCAACCCAGATAATGCAAAGAAATTATGTACCTCTTGCCCAATATAGTTCCAAATCTCGGCAGACGAACTACACGATGGATCAAGACTCAAATACCCTTTATTTTTAAGAGGCACTATGGCACTGTTCATACTAGAGCCGAAAAACCTTTCATCATAAGACAAACTCAGGGGGTGTTCTAGAGCAGCACAAACCAAATGCTGTGCAAGAACCTACAAGGAAACAGATATCAAGAAGCACAAAATCATTATCACCATTTCTTTAGACACGAACAAATGGAAGGAATATTGATGATGGAAAATTTAAAACCATTTGGTTCTTAGCATCGACATGGCAGCGCTCAATTGGGCTTCCAAAAAGTTTATTTGGTTGTTTCATGAAGTATTGATCAAGGGGCCCTTCAAATGCAACATACACTGCAAGAGAATGTCTCTCTCTCCTTCCAGCCCTGCCAGCTTGTTGCCACAAGCTATTAACAAAGACAGAAAAGAGCAAACAATTATGGAAAGCAATAAAATACTAAATCGTAACAATTTGAACAATAAGCTAAAGCATTGATGGCCTGGAACTATACCTAGATATACTACCAGGAAAACCCAAATGAAGAGTTGCATCTATGTGTCCAACATCAATACCCAATTCAAGGGCATTTGTTGCAGCAATACCACAAAGTTTTCCATTGAAAAAATCCCTCTCTATCTTTCTCCTATCCTGCTCCATCAGTCAATCAATTAAAAACCAGTTGTATACCTCAACCAAAATTAAATACTGGCAGAACATAATGCGGGGTGAACAGCTTTTACTAGCCTCTGCAATGTAACCACCACGATAAGAACATATAGAGTCCACTAAATTGGGTGCGGTCTCCAGAAGAATCTCACGCCTGCAGAATTATATTAATTTATTTCATGAAATAAACCTTCTTTACTATATTAGCAGTAAGTCCAAACACAAGGTAAATAAAAAAACCATGGGGCTAACAATGCCATAAATCTTTAATCATATCATGTGGCATTTAGTACTGAAATACATGAAAGTGATTATACATACGTATAGCACAACACAAGTTCACAAAGCTTGCGTGTTTTGCAAAACGCAATGCAACGTAGACCATGCTGTACCATTTCAGCGAAGAGGCATGAAAGATCCATCATTGGGCTGCAAAGATTAATTAATGCATCAGGTGTTGAGGTTCCAAAACCACAAAAAGAAATCTGCATCACGACTGAGTCAAAAAAATATTGAGAGAAACAGAAGTGAATACCAGAATTTTAAGGTACTAGTGCATCACATGGTAAGGTCCAACAAAACTACCATTTGCAATTCCAAGTAAGCAGCTTAATTAACTACTAAGATACACCACTACTTAGTATGAAATATGCTAAATGTCTACTTCACAGGAGCTAGGAGGCATGTAATCATTCTTAGCAACCAAGCCACTCAAACTAACCTATGGAGACAGATCAACCTTCTTAGGGACCATCGCATGCTCATGCCCTGGACGCCTCTTACATTATCAGGGAAAGAAAAAGAGGCATTAAAACTGCGGCAGTCTAAAGATGGGAAAAATCACATAGTATAAAACTTTTCAAGCTACTCTCATGCTAACTCAGATTTAGAATGGCATGCAAAACCACAGATCATGGTTAAAGAAACTACTCTCATTCTGCATGCCTATATATGTAGCAAGCTTTTACCTTGAAGTATGGGGATTAGCATTTTCAACAGCAGAGTTACCATTATCCATAACATTATTGGTTGTCGTCGACGTCTGTAAAGAAACAACACTAGGCTTTAGCAAATTAACTAATATCTGAGTTGATCACAAAGAATAGGATATAGAACACCAACAGTTTCTCTTTGTAGATTCACAATAGGATTCCAAAGGACGAAAAGCTTTCTTGCAGACGGACTTCCATCATTCTGAATCAGCTCTAAAGTTGGTAGACTAGCAAGTTCCTGAAGAATCAGAATATGACAAATTGACAACTCGTCTCAGCAACCTAACAATACAATACAACAAGTGGAACATATGCATGCACAAAATTCATCTAGTTAGTTTAAATGTCTTCTCAACACCCCAAAGCTATACAGCTTGAGCTTCCCACCAACAAGGCTATGTGCTGAAACAAAATTATACAATGATAAACCAAATTTATTTTCTAAACCCCAGGCGGTCTTGTTTCTTTTACTCATCGAATCAAGGTAATTGCGTACTATTGAGAACAAGCTCAAAAGGCTCAAGATAAAAATCATCAATTAAAAAAAACCATCAACTGTTGTATAACGAGATAAATGATTTTATAATTCTAATTGAAAATCTTTACCATGCAATGATCATGAGGATTTGCCGAAGTTGCAGTAGAAAACACAAAAGAAGGATCACTTCCATATACTACAAAGAAACAAACAGCTTTTTAGCTTTCCAATTTCAATGGAAAAGTAAACAAAAAGTCCCATATTTTGTAAACTCAAAGGGAAAGATTTACCATGTGAGCAGAGCCGGCGAAGTCTTCTTAATATTAGAGCAGTATGACAACCAAATGCTCCCTTATACACATGTGCCTCATCAATGACAACAAACCTAACGTATCAAATATGAAATCAATCTCTGTGGTATAATTAATGTAATAATATACCAATAAAACTGCAGTATATGAAATCAATCTCTGTGGTATAATTAATGTAATAATATACCAATAAAACTACATACTGCTCAAATAACCCGTTAAAATAACTTAAATCATAAAACACCAAAGAAACGTAAGAGCATGGCATGCAAACACACGCGCACACAGATAGATGAATCACCTGCTGACAGAAACGATTCATGAAAGTCCAAGAGACAATACCTGAGATTTTCCAAAATCCGCCGAAATCCTTTATGGTATGGCAGGAGTGATACATGCAACATATCTGGATTTGTGATTAGCTACATTCAAGCAGATAAGAATTTCAGCATAAACTTAGGAGAGGAAGCAAACTAAGTAAAATGCCAAAAATCACCAGCCTAGCATTTTGACGCAGCCATGTCCTCTCCTCCTGAGGAGTGTCACCGTCATATACTCCAATGTTTAAGTCACAATTGAATCCTTTGGTTATAGCCAACAAACTTCTTAGTTGATCCTGAGCTAAAGCCTGCATCATAAATAATTGGGATTTATAAAAAACTAAAATAAAATATAAAAAAAAACTTATTTGTTATCAAACACAAGACCAAAGAAGATGGTTTTTGCATCCTATGTACAACCTTTGTTGGAAATAAATATAGAGCGCATGCGGATGAACTGTGGGACAGAGCTTCTAAGACCGGCAGATTGTAGCAAAGAGATTTTCCACTCGATGTCATTGTTGCCACAACAACATTCTTCCCAGAAAGTGAGGCTTGTATTGACTCTGCCTGTAAATATCATGAGAAAAAAATAAAAAAAAAGTTGAAACACATTAACCAGCTGGTTTTCCTCAGAAGGACAGTAGCATGTAGCCTAGAAAATATCCATACCTGATGAGTATATAATTGAGTGATTCCAGTGCTACGAAGTGCAGATCTCATGTTTTCAGATAGTTCACGTGGAACTTCTACATAAGCGGCTCTCCGAGCACTAATGTCTTCAACATGCACTATCTGCATCCACAGTTTCACAGTGCAGCATTAGCAGAGGTTACAATGTACTTACTGTTAGAGACATGACAGCATGCCAGATCCAAATGAGTCTTAGAGGTATAAGTTGTGAACAAATATTTTATTTGGAAAATGTTTCATAGCTTCCAAAAACCCAAAGTGATTATCCTACAGAGCTTCTACCTTCCCTACTTCAATTTTTTGTGTATTTCACCTTTTCATTTCCCAAAATTAAACAAAAAGTTACAAGAAAAGTGTAGAGAAAACCTGTCCTTTCGATCCAAGTCCCTCTCTAAGATGTTTAATCATCTCCTCTGATTGGAATGAATCTGTTAACTGTTGAGACAAAGCAGTGTTACAATAGTGTCATCTCTCAGAGCATACAAAAAAACTCCGCACTTTGAAGATCAAAAGATACTGATAACTCCAGTGAGACATAACAAAACAATTAACGTCCATTAGTCAAGGATCTGCTACCACTTTCTTTTCTGTAGGTAGAAATCCTCCATCAGGTGTTCATTGTCATTCATTATCACATTAGTAGGCAGTTAAAGAACATCTAACGATAATTGCAGCCTTTTTCTAATTACTAAACAACTTCTATTCTACATGTATTAATACCAATAGCTATTCGATCAAATGCAATCTCCTCTCCCCTTAGGTACTAACTGGATGGCGGCACCAGTTAGTATGCCAGTAAATTTACCAAGGGCACAAATGTTGGATTACAGTACAAAAACAATGTCAACTCTCTACAAGTTAATTAGATGATACTGAATTGATATCACCTTCGATTTTGTTTTTCCACCACTGTAGAGTATGAAGATTGAACATACAAGATACAACTTATGATAAACAAGGAAAACACAAAAATGGAACCTGAATAAGTAAGTTGAGGATGAAAAGTTGAAAACCTACACAACATCGATGTTTTCTTGAAGCTTTAGATTGATTTCGGTCAAAATAATTATTTGAAGCTGCACGTGTTACCCTTAGTCGTTTTGCTTCATTTCCTCTTGTAGCAGGACCACATTCCTTCACTGATTTGAGCAAGTCTTCCAAGGAAAAATCCATGGAAGTCTCATTTCCAGTTTTAAACTGCCATGAAAATTCATATCAAGTTGTAATCTATAGCATTCGAACACTAATAATGCTCATAAAAGACAGGCATAGAGAGAGAGAGAGAGAGAGAGAGAGAGAGAGAGAGAGAGAGAGAACAATTAGACATACCATTAACAACTCTACAGCCTCCACAAATTACTTCTGAAAGAACTTTCCCGTATTTTCGATAAATTGATAATCTTTGAAATATCCATTTGCTTGCAAGCTAGCAAACATGAACATGACCATATGTAAACAAAACTATCCAGTTAAACGCCCATATATTTATTTTAGAAAACTCGGGAAATGGTAAAAAAAAAAAAAATCGCACATCTTCACATACCATATTTACGAAGATCTTCATTTCGTACCATTCTGTCCTGTTGAACCATTGATAATAACAAGTACATTACCAGAACCTTCCAGCTCTGCATTCTCATTTGCAAAATGTACTACCTGCATTACCAAAGATCCAGATGGCAAAGATTATATTACACACAGTAAAGATGTACTACCTGCATTAACAAAAAACCAGATGGCATAGATTATATTACACTCAGTGTGTTCACATGGCGGCATAAATTACCTTAGGAGAAATAATGGAAAGATGCTCTATGTCCTTCATACTAAGCCTAACTCCAAATTTCCCAAGCTGGTGCAACGCTTGCTCCAAAACGATTGAGGTTGTTCTCACCTGCTGTAATTGAAGAAATGCAGAAAAAGTGTTTAAGAAAGCAAATGCCTTCATGATTATCTTCAACCACGCTGGACACAAGCATGAACTACTATTGCCTTTATGCAGTCCGGTGCCAAAGCCCTGTTGCCGCAAAACAGCTCTTCTCCACAACAAGCAGTCCCGGGAATAAGGGTCTGATAAACAACTCACCGTCTCCAAAACCTCAATAAACCTTTTAAAATTCTGTTCATCAAGGACATTTCTATTTCTACTAGAACGCAATATATCCAATACAATGTCATCACAATCAAAAGTTCCCATTTTTCGCTTTGCTCCACAAGAGCGAGAACTAGCGGCTTCATCATTTACCTCACTTCTACCTCCAAGATTGAAACTTCCTACACTAGGCCCCTTCGGAGTTTTATCATTTGAATTGTCATGTAAAAAGGTTAAGTCTTCCATCATATCAGACCACACCGAATCAGCAAACTTCTTAATCGAGCTTTTACTAGGACAATTCACTGGTGTTTTCGTTTGTTCAGATTTCGGGGTCTCATTACAATTCGGGTCTTTCTTAGTAAATGGGGCAAGCACTAGAAACTCACCCGGACGAATGTTGAGCCTTCCAATCTGACTCTGCAGCCTCAACTTCTCACCCTGACACACAATTACACAAAAAAAAGAAGATAGTAAATTGCAACATTTCCCTTGTTGGCCTTCTCCCACTCCAAATTAAGAAGGGTGTTTTTCTAAAGTATTCCGCTTTGAAGTGTTTTTCTCTAAAGTGTAATCCCGTCTAAGACTTACATGTAAAAGGACCCTAATTTGAAAACAAAGAGAAGGAGAGAAAGAATTGCTACCTTGAAAAAAAGGTGAAAATTGGGGGAGCTTTTGGCGGGTGGGAAAAATTGCTTGAGAAGGAGCTTGAGGCCGTCGATGGTTTCGTCGACCGGGACCGAAACCGTGGCCGGTTTGCCTTCCAGCGCACGGACCTGGATCTCAATCAGGCCTTCCGCCATGCTCCAATTGCTTCTCTCCCAAGCTTCGGAATTCTCACTGGCAGCAAGGGTTTCTTCTGGTTTTTGCTTTTTGGGTTTGGCGGGGGAATTTCAGGCTGTCACTCTCTCTCTCTCTCTCTCTCTCTCTCTCTCTCTGATTGTAACTTTTATTTGGCGCAGGTCACGTGCGGTTTTGGTTCTTGACACGTGACATTGCACTAGGCCCAAATGATGTTCTATCCTAGGCCCAAGGGAACATTAAATACCCAATGGTAATTGTGTATCTTGTGGGCCAACATTTTATCAATCATGCTGACAAACTTTCAGGTAATTCAACTGGTTAAGAGTCATTTAGAGCATCTCTAATCTTTAGATTAAAATCTAAAATTTTTAATTCAGAAATAATTTTTCTGCTTTAACTCTTTTCAGTTAAATTTTTAGTCCGATGTTATTAAAGAATGAATTTAAGATAATTTTTTTGTTCAACTAACATTTTAAAAATTAAAATAAAAATTATGTAGACTATTCTAATTTAATTTTATGAACATTTTAACATAAAAATATTTAGATTTCGATAAATATTGAAAAATCACTAAATCAACACCATAAAACTCGTGGAACGTTATGAATAATATGAAACTTACTAAAAAAAAAAAAATTATTACTTTAGCCGTTGGATTTAAATTTGGACCGTTAGATATCTTTTTTTTTATAGGTGAATTTGATCATATTAGATCTTAGATGTTGGATTCAATGAATTTATAAATATAAAACTAAAAAAATACACATATATGACAGGCCGGCCCACTAAACCGGGGGAATCATGGCCTAAATTTGCCCCATAAATGAATTTTGTGTTAAAAATCATATTTGCCTCTAGGGTTGGAGCAAATTGGAGTAAATTTAGAACCTAAAATTTGAGTTTACTTCAAAGGTTGGAGTAGGTTTTAGTAGTACAGTTTAGTGATATTCCTCTTCACTTGTAAGTGAGAGATCTTAAGTTCGATTCTCGCCAAAAGCAAATTTGAACCACATTATTGCTAGCCCATTGCGAGGCTTACTTCACTCTTCCAACCTTAAAGTAGAAATATCGTTTGTTCAAATAAAAATTAAAATTAAAAAAAAAAAAAAAAAAAAAAACCTTAGTTAGTTAAAAGCATTTAGTTTGCAATCGAGGTCACATGTCCTTAATGTTCTCCTCCAATCACTCATCATGCTCATCAACACTCATCCATGTTTATTTTGTTGACTTTTTATAGCCTTAATTGCTTAATTTCTTAATTTTCTTTGACAATAGTAACTTTATATCTTAAACCCCTCTTCGTTTATGCCAATCAATTTTCTTTTCTTTCTTTTTTTACTATTGAAGACTAGAAAAGGGGGAGGAATGTTAGGCAAGTGAGAAGAAAATATTCACTCTTTCAACCCTAATGTACAAATATCGTTTGTTAAAAATAAAAATAAAAAAACTTAGTTAGTTAAAAGCGTTTATTTTGCAATTGATGTTACATGTCCTTAATATCCTCCTCCAATCACTCATCCTTGTTTATTTTGTTGACTTTTTATAGCCTTAATTGCTTAATTTCTTAATTTTCTTTGACAATAGTAATTTTATATCTTAAACCCCTCTTTGTTTATGCCAATCAATTTTCTTTTCTTTCTTTCTTTACTTTTGAAGACTAGAAAAGAGGGAGGAATGTTAGGCAAGTGAGAAGAAAAAATTAACGCTTTCAATCCTAAAGTAGAAATATCGTTTGTTCAAAAAAAAAAAAACTTAATTAGTTAAAAGCGTTTATTTTGCAATCGAGGTTACTTGTCCTTAATGTCCTCCTCCAATCACTCATCCTTGTTTATTTTGTTGACTTTTTATAGCCTTAATTTCTTAATTTTCTTTGACAATAGTAATTTTATGTCTTAAACCCCTCTTTTCTTTCTTTTTCAACTATTGAAGACTAGAAAAGGGGGAGGAATGTTAGGCAAGTGAGAAAAAAAATGATAATTACATTTTTTTTTTCTTCTTCTACGCACTTTTCTTTATTTATGATCAGATTGAATAAATTAAATATAAATAACGAACATGATTGCAAAGAGGTTTATATTTCTGATCCACAAAATAAATAAATCAATTATAATCAGCATGATAAAAAGAAGTTTGTATGGAGAAAAAAACACATGTGGTTCTCATTTTTTTATGCGAAAATCACTTGCCTAAGTTGGACTCTCTCCCCTTGATTGTATTATTTTGACATTATAAATTGCCTAATTTCATTGTTTTGCAGAAATATTATTCTTTGCCAAATTGAATGATCACCGACCAATCACCAACCTATGTTCAAATTATTTGAAATGGCAGAAGAAACAGTGAGTAGGTCCATAAGCGTGACGTTTAGGTTTCAAACTTACATGCAAAGTAAATATTCTGGAAGATATATATATTCTAGCCCATCATATTTGAAGGGGAACAACTTTCTTCTGCATCTGTGAAAAGCCTACCAGAAATTAACATCATGGACCATTCTGCCGTTGAAAAAACTAGTGTGGATCTATATATACACGTATACATACACATATAGATGCATATATTACAATCTGCATTATTAGCAGCTACAGAAATTGAAAGAAAGAAGAGAATCCGCCATGGCTGCTGTGACTAGCAAGCTCCTCCTCCTCATTGCAGCTCTTGCATTAACGTGTTGTACCCCTACCACAGAGGGCTTGAAACGCAGCATCACCAAAATGCAGTTCTACATGCACGACGTCGTAGGCGGGCCAAACCCGACCGCAGTAAGAGTTGCAGGCCGGTTGTCCAACTACACAGGCACGGACCCAATCGCTGCCCTTTTCGGGTCAGTTTACATGATGGACAATCCTCTCACGGCCACGCCTGACCCCAAGTCCGCCCTCATGGGACGGGCGCAAGGGATATACTCCATGGCCTCGCAACGGGACGAGTTCAGCCTCCTCATGACACTAACGTATGGGTTCACTAGTGGAGCTTACAACGGCAGCACATTTAGCGTGGTGGGTCGGAACCCGGTGATGAGCGAAGAGAGGGAGATGCCGGTCCTTGGAGGCACCGGCATGTTTAGGCTTGCTCGCGGATTTTGCATTGCAAGAACTCATTCTGCGGACCAAATGGATGCAATTATCAGATACAATGTCACGCTCATACACTACTAGAAGATTTATAATGTTACACACAATTTCTCAGATTAATTAGATCATACCGTTATATTTATTAATAATTTTTGGTGTTTGACCGCCACTGTATTAATATACCATGATTTTTTTTTGGCATGAATTAGGGGATGATTTGCCAGCAATAATAATTACATAACTTTCTTTTCTTTTTCGTTTTACAATGTTTAGCAACATAACTGACTAATTACTAATTATGGATTAACACTGTAACTCCCTTGACATTCATCCCCCTTTTTTCAAATTCAAATAGTCATTTAAGTTTTGCCTCCTCTCTCTCTCTCTCTCTCTCTCTCTCTCTCTCTCAAATTGAGATAATCAAAATGTGCAGCACACCATGGACAATGACAAGGCTAGTGAGATGGCGCGTGAAGGGCTGGGCTTCATGTTTCTTGGCTTGCAGGTTTCCTTTGGGTAAGCACAATGATCGATAAAACATTCAAATAAAACCCTATTTAGGAGGTATTTGATCTTAACTATCGTAGTTTATTTCAAATCGGGTCATCCTTTTTGTTTTTCTTCTTCTTTTTTGTTTATATAGATGATGAACCAGCCGGGAGATTTTGCCCTGCAATGCCGCAATTGCCAATACGAAACATGGCTCTCGATACGCAGGGCGAAAGCAGAAGCAATGAGATGGGGAAAAAGATGTCGCGGCACAAAAAATGTGACAGAGAGCGACGATTAAAACATGGTCCTAAACAAGTTAAAGACAGCAGTTCCCCGGTCGAAAATACGAGTTCTAATGACTCAAGCTGCAGGCCACATTTTTCAGATGAGGAGGAGTATATAGTGTTCTGCTTTAAAGAAGATGGAGCATTTGAAGTTGTGAAAAACGGCAAAGTGGAAGCGTCGAACGTGAGAGATTGCGCGTCAAGAAACTCGCCGAGGCATGTCAATCGGAAGGTTAGGAATTGCGACAGTGTTGATGACCGAGAGAAGGGGAAATTTCCCCTTTAAAAGAAGGTTAATTTGATTAATTTCTTTTGCTTTTGTTTGATCAAAACAGCTTAGTTATGGGGAGGATACAAAGGCAGTTGAAAGGCGTAGCAATGAGGAGAGGTTGACTGGAAAAGCTTATGATATTTACCCCACAAATGATGGAAAATCTATCATCTTTGACCAAAAGGTAGAGTCCCTTCTTTTATGTTTCAAATTTTCCTTTCCAAAGAATATGCACGTTCGTTATAAACTGTGATTTGTCTGTACGAAGGAATGACTGCTTACATGTAAAGTAATTCTACCTTATATCTTCTTTTCTTGAAATATAATTATTTTGCAAAGGACGAGGAAGACGAGGAAACCTACTCCGGTCAAGAACCGCCTCCGAGTAGCAATGTCGAGAATCGTCCGACCGTGTCAGTTGAATCAAGCGATTCAAATCAATCGGACGGCAGCACAGGCTCCTTCGCGTTTCCGGTGTACGTTACCAAATACGTTGTTTTACAATATAGTTAGGCAATTAATTAAATTAATACATGATTAATTCCTGATAATACTTGTGCGAAATCATGATCACAGGTTGGGATGGGAATGGACTGGCAGTCCTGTGCAAATGCCGAAATCGGAAGCCATGGACTTGAGAAAGCACAAGGCTCGCTGCATCGGCTTCCAGTTTCAATGCTGTAGATTCTGAAATTTGCAATGTGTTTCTCTCAAATTTTTACCCCTTGAGATTAGATTAAGCATAAGCAAATTTTTGTGTCTAGTAGAAGTAATAAAACGATCGCGATTTACGGTTCATACGTTTGTGCTTGTATCTTTGGACAGTATTTAGCGTCCGATCGACTGGCATGACCTCCAAACTGCTGAATTCGAACAGACGAAGTACCAATTCATTGTGTTTTCAGAAAAGCAATTTAATCTTCGTGTTCATTTAGCGAAAACAGAAGATAATAATAAAACGTTTGATCGAGGGAGAAATCACGTACGATTATCAACAAAAATCACGTATATCATCCCGAAAACTAGATAAACAAGAAAAGAAAGACTCACATTTCACATAACCCAGCAAAAGGGAAGAAATAAAACAAAAATATACAACAATAAACAATAATTCAAGCAGACTCACCGCAACGCAAAGCCGGTCAATACCTAGCGGCGCTAAACCTAAATCATGTGAGAACAAATGACTGAAGATGTAACCTTGCACTGCCTGCAGCGGCAATAGATTCTTCGTCTTGCTTTTCTTTTGCAGCGGCAACAGCAGCGACGTATGCTCTTCTAGCTTCTTCCATTTTCTTCATATGTGCCTCATCCAAATCATCCTGTTCATTAAAGCAAGGATCTTTAAGTTGCAAGGAATGCAGCAGCCAACACGCAGATACACATACATGAACAAACAATTCTCAACACATGCGATTTGGTTAACCACACACAGTAACCAAGTAATGAACGAACAGATATCTGAAAATTTAACAGTAATGATACAGGAATCGGATTGCAATATAGAGGTGTCTCAAGCGATTAGTTAGTATATAAAACAACAAATAACAGAACAAACCAAAAAATATATAAAGGAAATGAACCACCATATCCAAGGGACAGGGTTGTGAACTTACAATGTGAGGAAGATGATCCACAGTATTCGTTGAAATATCATAATCTTCACCGTATACAACGGGATCAGCTTTCATCAAGCTTTCAAATAGGAGCATAAATGATGACATCTGTCCTTTCAAGAGTCTTGCTCTCCTTGGAGCTTCTCCACTTTCCTGTTGGATGTCATCACTTCCCACTGTAACTTTTCCAAAGCAGCTTGCTTGTCTGCAAGCTTAATCTGTGAAAAAGGACGGATGTTAATAACGTTATAATTCACAAAATAGAGTTGTGTGTGCGCATCAGAGAGAGAGAGAGTCCGTGATGATACTCCAGTTTAGGCAAGTGGCTATATTGTGGTCTAGATTAAACCAAAAGTTAATAAGAAGATCCGAACATTGTATAAAATAATAAAGAACACAGATATCTGTTTCTGCATTAACACAGGTAACGTTTCAGACAATCGTGCCAATTTGGATAAAGATCAAAACTAATGTCACAATTAATATTACAACCACAGTTCACAAGTGCAAAATTCCAGATGGAATAAGGTCAGGTATCACAATGCAATAAAATATCATGAGAATTCTCTAATCACCGCCAAGGCACCAAGTGATGCATACATACCTTTGCATCAGAGAGTTGTTGCTTAACAGCCTTTATTACTGCATCTTTTTCCGAAACTTGTTGCTTATATTCATTCAGTTTTGCTTGAACTGCATTCATTTGGTCCTTTGAGATCTCCGATGACTTTAAAAGTTCCTCCTTCTCTGCTACTTTCTTTTGTAAATCTTCCACCTGTACCCTTAATGTATCCAACTCTTCTTTTTCCACTGCCGAAGCCCTCGAGGAAAAACTTGAAAAGCTGTCAGCATCAAGGCTGCCAGCATTTTTGCTTGAGTCCTTGTCACCATGATCCTCTTCTTTCTTGCAGGAATGGATTGAGCCGCATTCCTCCCTTTTTGTTCAACCTTTAGAAGATAAGAGGAGAGGAACATTAGGAACCCATTTGAGAATCATGCAAAGAAGTAAAATTGATCGAAGTTAGGAATACAGAAGACTTTTATAACCCTTAAAAAACTGAACTGACATACGAAGTAAGAGCTTTAGAATCAAATGAAATCCAAGGATGATTGGTAATGGAAATTTGGCATCAATAATCCACCGAATCGAATGAACCTCTTAAATTTTGCATTACTTGTTTCCTCATAAGGAATATACAAACTAAACAAACCATAAAGGAAAATAAATTATTTGAGGCCTTGGAACACATTCAGATGTGAAATTCTTCGAACGACACCAATCGATGGTCCAAACACCACCAATTTTACATTCCATCATGGTAAAAGCGAAACCTAGACTAGTTTTTACTACAATTGGATTTACTGCAACTATAAAAGCACACAATTTTCCCTCATAAATCACAGTTAATTGTTCTTAAATTAATAAAGCTATCAAAACAATACGAGTAGCAAGCATTACTTGTGTGCATAGTAACTGTAACAAAATTTAAAGAATGCCATTGTTCATCACAGAGATTAACAATCACAAGTTCCGAAAACCGAAACATCATACTTTTTTGGATAAGGATTCTCTTGAAGGTGTCTTGGTGTACGCCACCGAACCCCGCCGCGTAAACGAATTGCTAGCTTTCCGATCCTGAAAGATTTTTTCCATGACATCGTGAAAGAAGCAAAATAAATAACTAATTTCAAAATCCCCATTCAATTTTCTTCAAAACCCAATCAGAAACAAGCAAAGCAGCAATCTTTAGAACTACCCAATTCATCCCAAGTCCGCCAGTAACGGCTATTTTCCCCAATTTTCATCGGCCACCAAACACCTTGGAAAGAAAATCCTAGAAAGCCCTGAAATTCACAGTTCAAGATAGAGAGAGAGAGAAGGATTACGATGAGGGACTGGACGAGAGGCACGATCTCGACGAGGTCTTTGAAGAGGACGCGATCGAGATTGCTGTTGGTGGCGGTGGAGGAGTGAGCCAGTGAGGACTGAGTAGGGCGGTGAGTCGGGGACGAGTTGGCATCCCCGGAAAGCCAGGATTTCGGGTCCCCGAAAGTCCTCGAATTGTCCTTGCGATTCCAGGAAGTGCTGCGGGTCGTACATCCTCCTTCTTCCCCGATTTTTTTTTCTTTCTGAAAACAAAATTCAAAAATCAAAAGTTGCAGAGATAGAGTGGCACAGTCGGGGGCAGCAGCGTTTTCAAAAACAGTTTCCTTTCGAACAATCGATTTCTCAACGAATAGTGCGTTTTACCAAAATGTCCTCTCTTTTACCAACAAAAGAAATTAAATTGGAAACTTGGCCAAAATAAATATTTTTCAAATCTCAATTGCTGAGTTGAGGAGTTTTTCGCTATGTGGTCGATTTTTAGCTATTGTGTCATCAAATTTTTATAATTATGTTGTTGATATTTAATTGATTTCTATAAATTAAATTGAACCAACTTAAAGGCAAGCTCACATTTATATTTGGTGGTTCATTGAGTCTACAATATGAATCAAAAAGTTCGAATTTTTATTACAAACTTTTAAACATGTTTTTGGGAGCTTGAACGGCTTCAGATGCCCAAAATCAATTGTAAATGATAGCAAAAGCAGTGAGTTTGAACTGGGACATTGCACGCTTTTTGGTAAGGTATTATGCTCCTAAACCAAAGCTCGGAAATCCAATATGTAAATTCTCATTGTGTGTTACGTCTTTTATGTTGTCATATCGGTTGAATTCAATATTTTCAACTTTAATTCTGCTTTCTAGAATTTGAAACATTTTATTTTCTTTAATTTTCTTCGTCAAAATTGACCTACATCTTGTCCTACATCAAAGATACATCATGAACTAGTTAAATTGATCCAATTTTATGTTTAGAGTAATTAAATCTGTTCGGAGTTTCAAGTAATTAGGCAGGTACCAACTGCCAAGTGTTCAATTTTGTTGATTATTTATCTGAATTCTCAAGTAATTCTTTTTTAAGTATTTTTTTTTTGTTGTTGTTAGATTTTATAGCAAAGTCACCTGCAGAAGATTGCTAATTCATGGGAAAATTCTATTTATTCTTTATTCATTTTTCTTTTAAAATCCACCTGCTTTTATTATTCTTTTGATTTCACAAGTAACCACCTGTTTGGTTGCCAAGAAAATCCTGGTGAAAGGAGTAAATAGCAGATAATTGTGCTTATTTAGTAGGACATGTGGGTCTGTCCCCAAGAACAAAAAAAAGGAAAAGAAAAAGGAGATGCCACCAAGGAAACATAATCTACAAGATTCTGTGTTTCATTCATTCCTTGGACTTTGGATACATTTTTCATTTATACAAGCGATACCCGAGATGAAAAAAACACAAAATCTCAATGTAAATGTTCATAACCGCTTGAGTTGCAAGCCCCTCCCACTCGACTCTAAATACATGCATTATGGTTGAGCATATATGTAGATGCAGAGCAGCACGGAAGAACCTGCTTGGGATTCATCTGGAATGGTAGAGAGGTAGGTAATTTTATTTTATTTATCAATTGTAATTTAATTAAATGATTATTTTGTCGAGTAATTTAGGTTATGAAAAGTTGGTGAATTGAGAATCCTATCTTCCTAGTTTTCGGCATTTTCTGTGGCTTTTTAAATACCTTCTGGTAAAGATTTAGATCTTAATGCAGCTTAAGTCAAATAATTAACTTTAGTTAGTAAGGGCTTTGCCCAAATATAATTATTTAATCACCAAAAGAAAGATATTTAATTAATAATTGTAACCAAAAGGTGCTAGAAGGAGCTTTCACAGCTACAAAACTTGGATTAGAGAAATGAGAAATGATAAGGGTGACCATCTCAAATTGAGACTCTCGATATATTTTCTACCACTTTATAGTTTAACGTTACTTTCCGTTCTAATATTATAAAATATTATACCAAAAACATAAGGTAATAGAGAATCTTAGAGACTCCCACTTTTAAGATAGCTCCTTAACATTTCTCATCTCGATTAAGTATAATATTCACAATGTTTTTGGTTAAGACGACTCTTTATGGATTCTCTGTCACCTCATATTTTTTGCACAATATTTTATATTGTTGGCACAAGAATTAACGTCAAACTGTAAAGTGGCAGAAAGTCCATGAAAAGTTCCTTTAGCATTTCTCTAATGAGATTGAAGAGCTTTTAAACTATTCTAACTTAGATAAGAAAGGAGATTCGAATAGGTTTACTTCCCCATCTCAACCGTCTTTATAACAACCAGAAAATTTTGAAAGAAGAAACATTGAATCATGGGTTTTTCCTTCTCTTTTTTTGGTAACTTAATTAATGTATTAACCAAAAAAAGAGGGCAACATAATCCAGAAAATTAGTTGGCAGAAGAAATTTAAATCAGGATTATATGTGACGTTCAGTTCACCTACTAGTAATTAAACCTCACCATATGTGTTCTCACAAATACGCAAATTCCCATGTGCCAAGTAACCATGCTCACGTAAAGAAATTTTTCAGTGTGCCGAGAACACGATCTGGTCTCTACATTGTGCCGAGAACACAGTTCGGTACATCTCATCAAATATAATAATACAATTCCCTGCACATTGAATAATTTTTTGCTTATAAGGGAATTTTCATTGGATTTGTTACACAAGTTTGGAAGTTTAATAATTTTCTGCATTTGCTCCTGGTAAAAAAACTGTCCAAAATCAGGACGCCTTATCTCTTAAATTCATTCTTTGTATTGAAGCGGTATTCTAATCTAATTTAAGTTAAAGGAGAGAAATCAAACTCTCGAGAAGAGGGCTACACTACTTCAGCCAACTTTGCTAGGCTCGGCTCGTTTGCTTATGAAGAGTTTTCAGTAAAATCTGTTTGCTTTTAAAAGACGGAAGGAATTGGTCATCTTCTTACCTCGTAAGCCAGATTCTGCTTTTCCCTGCTTTTTTATTTAAATACAAAAGTGCTTATTTTGCAAGTTCTTATCCTTATATTTGTTGCTTCCTCCTATTTTTTCTTCATGGTGATTTGGCCTCAGGATTTTGTATCAGCCCTCCAACAGCTGCACTGGTGAGTTCATGATTTTTGTTACTTTTTTCCCAATCTCACCTGCATTCTTGACGTCTATTTATGTGGATTAAATTAAACAACCTAAGTTTTAATCTCGATTATTAATCTGTTGAAACAAAACCCTGCCTCTGAAGTACGATTTTCGCTAATGCAGGTCGCGGAAGGATTGTTAAAGTCTGGATTGTTCGGAGAAGGTTGTGATGAAATGGTGGTGCCTTCTGTTTAGTAAGTTTTAGCTTTTCTTTCGTATTGATTACCAGTTCAATAGGGAGTCCATGGATGTCCATTCAACCGCGGTCTTCCAGCCTGTTTACAAGTCCTTCAAGTTCAAAAGTTCTGAAGCCACGAAGGGATTGAAGGTGGAGAAAAGTACTAGTTCGAACGATGATGATAATATGTTCATTTCCGATTTGCTAAGTCAAGACGGTGAGGCGGTTCTAAAACCACATCCAGATGACAGTCGGAATATGCACTCTACAAGGGACGCCGTGACAGCTAGTGATTGCGCGGCTTGGATGAATTCTACTAGAACGGCTACTATGGACTATGACTTGCCAGAGCTGGTTGCATTCCTTCAAGGGAGCAGCAACTACCAGTTCTTTAAGGACATTGGCATTGACAAGGAAGTTCGATGCGAGGACAAGTGTTTCGTAGAGCACTGTGAATCCTATCATAGTAGCTTTTCTTGCGTACTTGATTCTGATCCGGACAGCGAGGGCGAGTCAATTAGAGAATCTCTGGACTCGGAGTCATCCACTTCAACCGATGAGAACGACGGCAAAAAGGATGATCTTTCAAATGATCATTCAATCAAGAAGATCATATCCGAAAAAGTGATTTTGGTTAGACAGGTAAGTCGCTAAATATTTCGTTGCTCGAACTGAATCCCTTGAACATAAAAGTCTTATTTGTTGCGTCTTCGGAATACTGTCAACTGACGCATTTTACCTTTGAGTGAGTAGGATGCAAATGCTTACAAATTAGGATGCAACTGTTGAAGGATAATATGCTCTTCTGTCCTGTCTTAAACAGTCGGAGTAGATTAATGCCACCGACGATACTACCATTTCATTAGGTTTAAGGGTCAGTATCAGATGGCAAATCCGACCAACCAGTTGGATTTTATTTTACGCGTTTTGAGACATTAAAAAAGGTGGAGAACCAAAAGATTGGTTTTGGATTTTTAATTGCTGTCACATTTTTGTGTCATTATCTAGACTTGCAAACTTCCAGCACGAATCAATGCTCGATCACCACTGCATAAATCGAGCAATACGGACACATACATACTGGAAATATTGTACGCATACACTACTAGTACATACCTACTTGATTCCGTTTCCATTTTCGAGTTGTTTAGGGTACAAGTAACGCAGCCTTGGCTGCAAACTCAATAGGACTATCAATAACTAAGGCAATTGGCGACAACAGCCGGACAAGCAATGCCTCTTTAAAAGGTGACCTAGAAAATACAATCGGAGCGAAGTTTCATGCCCCAGAAACGGAAAACTTGTTGAGGCATGATTCGTCGAAAGATAGGATGTCAGATGGCCTAGCAGAATCGTGTCAACGACACCAGCATTGCCGCGGAGAATCCAGTTCCTCTGCATCCGAACTTCCTTCGGGCTCATTTTCGTACTTGAGAGGAATACCGGGTTCTGGCAGCATCTCTCATCGGTCGAGCAGCAGCACAACTAGCTCCGAGTCTTTCGCTTTTCCCATGTAAATTCTCATAACTTCACTAACCCAAATTTCTACTGCTTGCTCTTATATATTTTCGTCAGTTGTCGTAATATGTGATTATGTGGATAATCATAGTTTTTCTATTTGAATTTTGACATGATGAGTAGATTATCCTCGGAATGGAATGGCAGCCCGGCGAGAATGGGGAGCGCTGACGAGCGACAATTGCACCAGCACCGGCACTGGGTGATGCGATTTCTCTGCTGTAAATTCTGAACGTGACACACACACACACACACACACATACATTTTTGGCTTAAGTGTTTCGTCCGGGATGTTAAGCCCTTGTGTATTGCCTTATAGATCATACACACATATTCTGATGTAAACAATAACATAACATAAATCTATTTAAAAATATTTGGATTTTCTGCGTACATCAAGGTTTATTTTATGAAATGTTTGGTATTTAGGATTGGATTCATTGGACTAAATTAACCACTATATCGAAGGTATGTTGAAATAATGAATACAAAACTGTGTTCAACTTGAAGATAGAGGATGAATTACTTATTACTAAAAGTTATCCGTTACAATCATTGCGATAGTTCTAAAATACTCTAGGTGCTAGTTGGGTGGCAGACTGGGACCTAGCGACTAGGCTACCACACGGAGAAAAGTTAGGCATATAATGAGTGTTCTTAGACCTCGTCTCCCCTTCTCTCCTTCCCTCTTACAAAAAATTCAGTGTCAGGAATACCACTTGATACACCAAATGTCATAATGAGATTGGTTAAAATTAATTTTTCAAGTTTCCAACCAATTATATTATTACATTTGGTATATCAGATGGTGTTTTCCGCTCACTAAAAAATCTCTCCTCTCTCACACCACCATTTATCCTTCCCATGGTCCCACCTTGGTTATCCCTTTGCCCTCCGTTGACATCATTTCCCCACCACCTCACTCCATTTCTTCCTTAGTTCACCACAACGCCATTCCTCTGGCTTTCCCGACGATGCAAGGCCTACGGCGTTGCTCCAACGACGTCATCCACCTCGGCCTCCTCACTTCCTCCCCCCAAACCACTCTTCTTCCACCCTCTGCATCAACGTCGCCGAGTCCGCTGAGACCCGCATCCGCCACCTCATCTCCGAGCACCCTGTCGTCACCTTCAGCTGAAACTCCTGCTGCATGTGACACGTCATGAAGAAGCTTCTCACCACAATTGGCGTCCACCCATCGTCATTGAATTGGAGGATTACGAGATCATTGCTCTCCCTTACGATGACCAGCAACAACAGTCTTAATACTAGAACCGCCTATCCCTCTCCAATTTTAGTGAACGTTTTAGCCAAAATCGCCACGGTACTCCACTGTCCAGCTCTTGGCGGCTGCCTAATCCCTTCCCAATTTTAGTGAACGTTTTGGCCAAAATCGCCACGATACATCACCGCGCAGCGCTTGCCTAGGCCGATTTTTAAAACAGTATTCATTACAATCCCCACAAAATGGTAAGTTTATAACTCGTAAGTGTTTTTCATGTCTAATTCTCTTAAAATAAAAAATCACCCATCCACTTATTGGTCATCCATTCTTATTTAGTCATAGACATCATATGAAACCTAAGATTATTGATAAGCATCCTTCTATGAACCCTCGGACTTATGAAAAACATTAAGTGCATGTGATGGTCACAGGACACATGTCACTAATTCGTAGTTCATATGTTATCAACTTACGTAACAAGTTAAACATAAGTGGATTGGTAATACACATTGGAGTGGGATATATGGTCCTATTCTCAAAACGATCTCCAAACTGGTTTATTGACAAAGCTAGATCAACAGTAAAAGAAACTTAAAAGTTTTTTATTTTATTTTTAACAAACGATATTATCTACACTAAGGGAGAGGGAGTGAGCTTAGCTTCACAATAGGTTAGCAATAATATGATTCAAATTCGTCTTTTGCAAAAATCGAACATAAGACCTTTCACTTACAAGTGAACATGAATATTGTAGTACTAAGTGGCAAAAGAAACTTAAAAGTTAGAAATTAATAATTGAACAAAAGTACTCACATACATTGATAAAAGCAATATTAATGGGAGAAGATTCCAAAACTTTCGGTGCATGAGATGAGCAATCTTAACAACATGAGCTACAAGACCCTTGCAACACAATACTTGTCGTAATTGATGACCTTAAAACTCTTATAAATATATAGGGTGGTACTATCCACACACCCTTCTCAATTTTCAGCCATTATATTGAATGAATTGAAAAGCATTAACTGACAAAAATTGACAAGAGTGTGTGAGTAGTTAAAAAAGAGCTACAAGCCCCTTGCAACTCAATACTTGTCGCAGTTGATGACATTAAAACTCTTATAAATATATAGGGTGGTATTATTCACACACTATTCTCAATTTTCTGCCATTATATCGAATGAATTGAAAAGAATTAACCGACAAAAATTTACAAAGTGTAAAAAGTAAAAAAAGATGCGTGAAAAAAAGCACTACCCAATACACATAGCAAGCTCCATTGTCAAAGGCTAGATGTTTAGTTGAAAGTAGAAATCCCTTAACATGGCAAACATACATAAAGGCTTCCCCAACTATGAATGTCAAAGAGAGAATTGTCACGAAAACAGAAGGCCCACGACAGCCATATCTACCTAACTGTGAGGATCTTCAAAGTTCAAAGTACTTGCAATGTGAAGTGACAAACCATGCCACACTGTTGCTTGGCCGCAACATGGTACGTGGCCTATTTATTCGTCTTTAATGGCAGTTCTTAGGCAAGAAGAAGGGCCAAACAGGTCACATCTTGATCCTCTGGCCTACAGTTATGGTGGCGTAGTCTCGTACACCGCTCCCATCGACCATTGCTTGCTTGGACCAGTGTAAGCTTGCACATGCATCACAAACAATGTTGATTGATATCTCATCGAGGGCGTTGCATATTGGATTATGACAGTCACGTCATAACTCAGAGCAACATGTCCTGCCTTTTATACTTTAGTTCGAATTTCCTTCCAAAGTGTAAAGTTTCAAAATACCATTGATTAGTTTAATTTTGAGTTGCTAAAGTATGAGAATTTTGAGTTGCCTCGCACATCACAGCTAGTGAGGTAGGAGCATGAGAGTCGTTGGGCTCAAAACATGAGATAACCTACTTTGTACAACGAAGGAAGTTAACACTCCACTCTGAAATAAGCAACTTAATTACTTATAAGCATATGTAAAAGTCTTTTAATTTTCGATGTAAGATCACAATTTCAACAGAAACCTTCTTACTTCAAAAACTCGACCCACCTTCACATATAATTTCACTCGTATCCCTTGAGTCCTACGTCATCCATAAACTTCCCTCCATCCCAATATCATTGGCATGGTTTGCCTAATCAAAACATATAATATTTCAAGTCCTCACGAGGCACACGGACACCGAATGCGTGAGTCATGGGGGAGAAGAGTGAGTCAATCACTGAGTCAGGAACCACTTCCTGTTCTGAACTTGCCCATCTGGACCCCACTTAACCCCGCGCACCAGTACGAGAGATTTTTTAATTTGACCAGTACACGAGATGGTACATCACGTGTCACTATACAAAATGTAGGATATGTGTGCTAAAAAGTTAATAACTTTAAAAATAAAAATAAAAATCTCACCACTTCTATTAAAACACGTGGTGTACCACTTGTATTTCCGTCACACCTAAAAATTTCTCCACTAGTACCCATTTTTACCAGTCCCCACCAACCCACCCAACTAACCTAATCTGGGTCCATCGGCACGTAGTATCCACGTCACCATCATCTCCCCCGCTCCTCCATCTTCTACAGCTCACTCCAACATGCATACGTTCGTGTGTCTATCTACACCCCTTAGTTGATGAGAACCTCCATGTAACCAATACATCATCTTAGATCAATAATACAATGTCAAAAGTTGAAGCATTTATATAAGAGAGATTCACTTCAGATCTCTGTATCCGGAGCTTGAGGATCACGAGATACTCAATTTCAGTAGTATGACTCCTATTATTAGCCGGCTGACTGGCTCGTTTTACAAAAGTAGCCGGCTCACTGGCTCGCTTCACAAAAGTTTAAAATCTTGAACAATCGAAATCTCTTTTTCTCTCTTGAACGGTCTGAATATCTTTGTTTACAAGCTCTAGACACAAAGATAAGAAGTGAATCGCACTCCATTTATACATAATATTATACTATTGACTAAGACGCCATGTTAGCGTCCTAACATTTCAAGAGAAGCATGTAAGTCATTCCTTTGGTTAACAAGAATGACATACACAAGTGAGACGCCATTGTATAAATAATCGATACTTATTATTATTATTTCTAAGTAGTTTGGGGAACAATTGATCTACAATCAATAAGAATTCGATATAGCAACACATTAGTAATAATACTACCATATGTAACCTTCACACGTAATAATGCTCTATCAAATATAAGATATGTGACTATCGTAACTTACTAGTCAATAATTATACGTAAGTTTCTCTCTATCTCAAATCAAGTTTACCGAACAATAAATTAGAATTTGAAACTAGAGAATGAGAGTACATTCTTACCTTTCTTACCAATATCACTCTCGTTACATGATACGGTAACATACTCGATTGGATTTAAGATTTTGCCTCATCGAGGACTCAGTTGTCACTGTCAGTGACTGTGTGAATACACTATACAACAGAGTAGGCGAGAGAGCCAGGACAAACCGACCCTCCCAAGCCCCTGGCACATCACCTAGGCCCACGTGTCCTATTTCGTTATCATCCAGGGCTCCCCCCTTCCCCATCCCTCCGCCACGTGGAGCCATAATCGCGCATGGGCCTACTTCCCAATCCAAGTGGGCCCCCGCTCTCCAAACCAATTGCCAACCGAGTCGCCCCAGTACCCGCGCACTGCACAAACCTCCCCCAACACCACCCACCGGCGGTACCCGCCAAAAATAAAAATAAAAATAAATATCTAAACCTTGATTACCCCCACTGTTAATCCTCACTTACAGTGATGACGTGGCAAACCCTTAAGTGTGTTTAAATGTTGATAAACAGCTACTAATAATTCTAATTAGTAAAACTTAACTAAAATTAAGAGGCACGACTTGAGTTACGCAAGTTGATTAAATCGGACCGTTCGTCTTCCCATACTTATGTTTGTAGTAAGTGACTAGATAGACTAGCATTTATGAATAACTTAAAACTAAGATGGACATAATAGAAATGAATTATACTATACCATCTGACCAAATCAAAGCATTCGTGTTTTCATAGTTAAGTTCGAATTTTTACTCCATAAATTCAAAACAACATTTCAATAGAAAAAATTGAAATTAACGAAGAAAGTAATCTGAGACACGAGTGAGTAATTCTAATATCTGTCTCTAAATATCTGATTAATTCAAATTCATATACATTAGAGACAAATCCAAAAACAAAATTATTAAAAATAAAAACTAACACGAAGTTTGTTGCAGATTAACCTCGAGAGGCAAGAGTGAACCCAAACACATTCCAAAAAACCTACTGATTGTTATTGACACTTCAAAATTTTTATTTTCAGACTTCTCGCATGTAATTTTTTAATAAATATAGAAAATTCGAAATGTTTTAAAGTGTCAATAACAATTCATAAAAACTAATAAAAAGTATAATAATTATATGAAATTTTATAAATACAAGTCATATTATATATCCATAATTTTATTTTCAATTTTCAATTTTATCTCAAATAATTATAATAATTATTTGAGATTTTCCCCTTTTTTTAAATGGATGGTTAATTAGAGTGAGAGATTTTACGGGAGGTAGAGAGTAGGGTGGTCTTGATCGGCCCATTGACTTTGACTCCAGTATGCTTGATCAACGGTGTTACGAAGATCAAAAAAACCTTGATCAACTGATCCCGGTTGCCAATCCAACGGTCCAAATTCTCCTCTTCCGACGCCGTTGGATCTGTTTTGGAACACTGATAGATCGACCTGCGCCGTCTGATCCAGTAATCCACCACTGATCTCCTGCATCTTCACTTCCTGGTTCTGCTGCCCCCATTGGTTTTGATGAACTTGATTGTGATGATGATTACCAACTTGGTCTTGATGATCAAACGGCAAGCCGTTGATGTTCCCGAAACTAAACGGCACGTCGTTGGAAGACGTGATCAAGCTCGTGAAGCTCCCAATCTCGGAAGACATTCCGTTAATCTCCGTACTCTGCTCCAGCAGCGCCGCCGCCGACGCTCCGTGCTCAAAGCCACCGTTCGCGCCGCCTTGACAAATGAAGAATTTGGATTCCGGATTATGAATATTGGTTAGTAAATTGGAAGCAGAGCCGGTCGAAGACGGTGCTGAGACGGCCTCCGTGGCGGCAGTAGCGGCGGCGGCGTGGGTTGGTGAGGCTCGAGCTCTCGCTGCTCGAATGAGAGCTGGATTTGTTCTGATGGGCGCTGTTCGGTTGCGGCGGCGGAGGAGGGGGAGACGATGTCGGCGATGACGAAGATGAATTTTTCGGCTTGGAGCGTTTAGTTTTGCGACATCCGCCGCCGACTGGGACGTTACGGAGGACACCGCCTTTGGTCCAGTAGCGGCGGCAGGCCTTACAGAAGTGGCGGGGCTGGGAGAGGTTGTAGTTGTTGTAGTAGCAGAACTTGGTGTGGAGAGAATCGCACCGCGGGCACTTCAAAGCCTGCTGGTTGGGGTGCTGGTGCGGCCTCAGCCGCCGGTCTCCTCCTCCCGAGCCGCCGAAGAACCTCCCTCCTCCTCTCACTGAATGAATGTCTTGCATTTCAATTACCGTATTTGACGGATTACTGAATTTTCCGGGTAAATTGATCGATCCCTGATTTTCCGGGAAAATTCCGCTCACATTTGCCTAAGAGTTTGAGTGTGCAATCTTTTCCTTCCCACACACTCTGTTTTCGGTTGCTAATCTAGAGAGAGAGTGAGGAGTGAGAGAGAGAAGGCGAATAATAAATTGTAAGCTGCGAACACCGACAAATATCCCTCCCACATCTCTTTCCAAACTCTTTCTTTTTTCTGAAATTACCAAATTAGCCCCGCGACACAAGCAAATAACACAATGACACTGACCGATGCTTGGAGTGGCAAAAGGACCGAAACCGCCTTACGATGTCAGAGTCCAACTGTTGCAGCCGCCGTGAAGACATGGGAGAGGAATGAGATCTGGCCGTTGGTTGACGACACGTGGACGGACGGTAGAGGAACGGGAGGATAGTCGCCTTGTCGGCCAGCCTCATTTTATCGGCTGAGGAACATTAACTGGAGGAGAGAGCGCCACGTTGCGGAATGTTACTGGGAGTTGTGGAAAGTACGTGGAGGTTACTGTGTGATTTATCTGACGTGATGTTGTCTGTTGAGAGGCTTCGACAGTTGGAACTTGCGTGATGTACGGTCCTTTAGGGGGCTTTAGTTGAATCGAACTGTTTAGGACTGAACTAACTTTGTAGATTAAGTTGTATCGATTTGATTTAATTCAAACAAAATAAGAATAGTTAAGTATTTAATGCAATGCAAGACTAAAGTTATAGACTAAAACATATTTGGAACTTGAAATTTATTTTTTTCATTTTCTAAATCACTTTTCCTGAAATCCAATCCTCCATTTCAAAAATTCTAGAATCTAATCCAAAAACCCAAGACCCAGTCCAAAAAACCCAAAATCTTCGTTTCAAGAAACCCATAATCCAATCGAGAAAACCCAAGAAAAACCAAAGATGGCGTATTTGGAGATTGTGAGGAGTCCGAGATGACAAGGACGCGAGAGAGGGGGGGTCATAGCAATCCTATGGTATTTGGGGGGTCTCGCTAAGACTATCTAGCAAGCCCTTAGTCTAGTTGAGTGAAACTTAATCCCATTAAAGCTAGTCCTTGTGGAAAACAAACATTGAATTGCACTAATCTTTAATCTAGTTTAGTATAGTCAGAGCTAACGAAGTCAAACAAGCACACCCATAATTTATAATCTAATTATTGATGTTTAACAAGAAATTCTTAGTAAGCGTGAGTCATCAACTCGTGTTAACTACGCCTCTGCCCTTTGACACATTGTTTGTCACTCATACTAATTGCCCGCCATGTCACGAGAAGTCTACTCAACCTTGCCATTTAGAGGGAGAAGTCATAACAAAGTTTTCATAGAGGAACTTGCATAAGGATCATTATCGAACCTGCCTAGCAAAACAACTCGAGAACCATTTTTAACGTCGAGAGTTAGGGGGATGTGTTGATGTCAAAGGTGCCCATAATTTCCTATAATTCACTTGAAAAACAATATAAGTAGAGTTAATCACATTTACATTCTCATAGTTTGGGACTTATAACAATTTCATAGTGAATTCGGCTTCACAAGAAGTAAAAATGAGTCATTGTGTTTGATTGACCATATTTGGTTCATTTAAAACTGAACCTAAAACGACATGGAGTTAATTAACAATATGATAAGCTTGCGCTAAATAAAACCATCCCAAATCAAGCCAATTTTATGTATCAAACTTATCCTAAGTGCATCGTAAAAGCGTAACAATTCATAATTTTACAAATATTTAAAAAATATGGACCAACGTCACCGAGCTATTGGTGGAATCTTCTATTTTTTTTATTTATTTATTTGAATTTGGTCATTTTGCACTAAATTATGGATACCAATGACAATAATATTTCTCCCATTTCTTATTCAAAAGGCGAACCTCTCATTCTAGTTTGGCGACCTAAGGGGCCTTTAATCTTTTGATTAGAGTAGGGGTCGCAAGAGAGCAGAGCATACTGCCATGCCATAATTGTGAGTTTATTTATAGTCGCGATTGTTACCGTAGTGTACAAGATTGAAACTTTCACGAAAAAAATATGGAATTGTGAGGACGATCCTCCCGGTAAACTGACCTGACCGTACATATTCTAGTGCCAAACGCTAGAAACAAAAAAGAATTACTACATTTGAAGAGATTTTTCAGTATGACCGTCACACAAGATATAATACATCATGTGTCTCTATATA
Source organism: Pyrus x bretschneideri (assembly GCF_019419815.1). Classification (NCBI taxonomy): domain Eukaryota; kingdom Viridiplantae; phylum Streptophyta; class Magnoliopsida; order Rosales; family Rosaceae; genus Pyrus; species Pyrus x bretschneideri. The sequence continues at coordinate 2,046,750 of NW_025999579.1, read as the reverse complement.
AATTGTGGAATATGTGCGTTAAAAGGTTAATAACTTTAAATTTAAAATTTTTCGCCACTTACATAAAAACACACGTATACTATTCGTGTTCCCGCCACAACTGAAAGTTTCTCCTACATTTGAGAGTGGAACCCTCCTGACTTCCACTATAGCCGACAATTAATCATCAAAACTTGACGGTGAAGGCTTTAAAGGGAAGCATCGTATTGCCCCAAGGAGGGGGTTATCCCTCAATTGGACGAAGGATAGGCTTTCATGTACTAAACAAGGCATTGACAATTATTTTTAGGCAAAACTTGATCATTGAGTACTAAATAATTAAGCTTCTAAAAGAGAATTATCTTCCGCTATATACCAGGAATTATTATTGGCACTCCAAAAAATCATTCCTTACGAGTGTATTTTTCAGTCTAAAAATAAAAAAATTGGAGTGTACATTGAGAATTTTGGATTGTCAAGAACAATTCCATGTACCAAAATATAAAATTAAGAACACCAAATTTGTTTGTTCACCACTCTTTGGGGGAGAATAATGTTTAAAGATGCCATGTCGTAGGAGCATTGTATAAAATATCGGTATCGATACGCAAATTTGTGGAAATATCCATGGATATATCATTATTGATATTGATATCGATATCAATTGCTTTAGATGGAAATAATGAAAATTAGCTAAAAAACTTGGACATTTAAATGAAAGTTAGGGAATGTTATATGACAATTTGTCGATATTTAAATATGTCAAAATTATTGATGAAATAGGTCGATTTTAACCGAAATTTAAAAGTTTATCTGATATCTTGTGAAATTTAAACTTCACCACCATTTTCATATCTTTTTATGATATTTTCACAGAAATATCGCATGTATCGAAGAAATTCATACACTGCGTACAAGAAAATCACTACCAAGTCAAAAGTAGAATCGCACGTTAGGCTTTGAATCATGTATTGAAGAATAAAGGGACTTCACATGTGCTTATAATTAAAGAGTTGGTTTCACATTTTCACGTGTTACCATCGTAAATCTCACATCGAGGTTGATAGATACAAATTAGTGCAACTAATTATATCCAAAATGGATTACTTTCCACCTTATGATCATGAAACTTGACATTTTGGCAAAGAAATTAACCAACCTTGAATTCAAATTTTAATAGGAAAACTAACGAAAAGTAAAAAATACTTCCCTTTTAATGAAAAGTCATTTTTAAAGATATAGTGAATAGTACCAGAAAAATGTATACATGTGATTTTTTGTTAAAAGTGAACAGTGTCGGAAGTGTTTTGTTAAACCTCCCAATTTTAATTGATCCAACTCATACAAGGACCAAAAAATTATTGCAGAATTGTACACTAGCTAGAATTGGCCCTCCTACGCTTTGAAATGCATGCATTTGATTAAAGGATGGATGTACGATCAACCCTCTCTCTCGTTTTTATTAACCATAAATAATGCTTAATTGCTAGCCGTTGTTAGTACTCATGTATACCATATACTAATAGTCTTGTGATATGATGTTTATGGCTCCTATTGTACGGTCCTACCAACCGCCATTTGACTTCTTTTGGAGTGCCAAAGTTTTAGGGTTCGTTTGGATGTGCTTTTTAAATAACTGAAAGCGCTTTTAGAGAAAATATTTTTTTATTCCAAAAACACTTTAAGTGTTTTCTACAAAAAACACCAGTTATGTGTTTTTTCTAGGAAGCACTTTAAGTGATTTTCCAGGATTTATTAGCATTTTTACTAAGGATTGTTTCCAAAAATATTTTTACCAAAAGTGTTTTCAGTCATTTTAAAAGTACGTCCAAACGAGCTCTTACTCATTTTGTCATTTAAAATCTTGATTACGTACAAGTGATTTAAATTGAGTACTAAATAATTAAGCTTCTAAAGGAGAATTATCTTCAGCTATATATCAGGGGATTATTATTGGCACTCCAAAAAAATTCATTTTGCACTCCTTACGAGTGTATTTTTCATTCTAAAAATAGAAAAATTGGACTGCACATTAAGAATTTTGGATTGTCAAGAACAATTCCATGTACCAAAATATAAAATTAAGAACACCAAATTTGGTTGTTCACCACTCTTTGGGGGAGAATAATGTTTAAAGATGCCATGTCGTAGGAGCACTATGTAAAATATCGGTATCGATGGAAATATCGATATGCAAATTTGTAGAAATATCCATGAATATATCAATATCGGTTGCCTTATATGGAAATGATGGAAATTTGCTAAAAAACTTGGACATTTAAATGAAGGTTAGGGAATGTTATATGGCAATTTGTCGATATTTAAATATGTTGGAATTATTGACGAAATAGGTCAATTTTAACCGAAATTTAAGAGTTTATGCTGATATCATGTGAAGTTTAGACTTCACCACCATTTTCATATCTTTTTCTGATATTTCCACAAAAATATCGCATGTATCAAAGAAATTCATACACTGCGTAGGAGCAAATCACAACCAAGTCAAAGGTAGAATCGCACGTTAGGCTTTGAATCGTGCATGAGAGAATGAAGGGACTTCACACGCGCTTATAATTAAAGAGTTGGTTTCACATATTCACGTGTTACGACTGTAAATCTCACATCAAGGTTGATAGATACACATTAGTGCAACTAATTAGATCCAAAATGGATTACTTTCCACCTTATGATCATGAAACTTGACATTTTGGCAAAGAAATCAACCAACCTTGAATTCAAATTTTAATTGATCCAACTCATACAAGGACCAAAAAATTATTGCAGAATTGTACACTAGCTAAAATTGGCCTCCTATGCTTTGAAACGCATGCATTTGATTAAAAAATGGATGTACGATCAACCCTCTCTCTCGTTTTTATTAACCATAAATAATGCTTAATTGCTAGCCGGTGTTATTACTCGTGTATACTATATACTAATAATTTTGTAATTGACTTCTTTTGGAGCGCCCAAAGTCTTACTCATTCTGTCATTTAAAATCTTGATTACAAGTGATTTAAATTGAAAGAGAAATAATAATATTAATATTTTTTTATAAACGATAGCAATATAGTTAGTTGTTAGAGAGAGGAGAATCGGTGAAAATTAAATTCGCACCATAATGCATAGACATAATTACTTTCTGTCATAGCAGTAAAGTGCATTATCGGTATTATTCATACTTACAATACTAACCATAATGTTGACCTTACAATTGTATGTAGGACTTTTATAGTTGTATTACAGGGGAAGTTGCCACCTTTTTCTGTCAGACTTTCTCGTTTTACCCTTTTCGGTTATCATGCTCATCATGCAACGTTGGACGATTGTAGAAATCAGAAATTGTTTAATTGAGTAACAGGTTTATCTGTTTATTAGACAACCACTACATGACTAAATAATTTTGAATTTAGTTGATCCTCAAGGGGTGATAACCTACAATTTAGATGGTTCGAATCATCTTGCAACATTATAAAATGAGAAAGATAACCCAGAAGGTTCAAAGAAGAATGATGCTAGCATTCGTCACGTATTAGATAGTGTCAACAAGATGATCAATTTTTATGTGTGTCAATAAGAGAAATCAAAATAAAATAAAATAAATCTCCATTAGTAGCTAGGTAGCACAAATCAAGGGTTCTTGTTGGGTTGATCAGTAGAACTGGGATAAAAATAATGGAGACGTGGGTTAGTGTCAAAACTGAAAGTGATCGAGTGAAAACAATTGGCATCGATTGTGATTGCTTCAGTGAGTGTGAGAGAGACTCATGAATATATATGATTGAAAGTTTGAAACAGCTCCACATGCACATGGGCGGTGGTGTGGGTCTCCAAATTAGGTCTTCTGCTATTTGTCCACCTCTCTCTCTCTCTCTCTCTCTCTCTCTCTCTCTCTCTCTCTCTCTAAATTATCGAAGAAGCTCTACATGCATGCAGGTTAAGATCCCCTCTGGATCTTAACTGTTCGAATCCTACGGATCAACCAATCATGATCGTCCGAAAGAGATCGTGCGGCTAGGAATCAACATCAAGCAGCAGCCCTCAGCAGCTGAAAACTCAAGGCCACACTGCAATACATGGTCGACAACGTCTCTCCAGGTGCGCAACTACTTCTCCGACAAAGTCAAGTCGACACCCATGTTTAGATTCACTTCAAGCGGATGGACCTGCTCCGGCAACTAGGAGGAGGGAGAACGAAGTGGACGACCCTGTCTGCAGCCGGGAGGCTCCTTGCTGGACCCGGAGAGGATATTAACCCCTTGCATGCCTTACTACATATATGCACAAGTATAAGCCCTCCCTATTATTTTACGATTTAATTTAAAAATATTATTGAAAAATTCGTTATACGTACGAAAATATTTCGTAAAATGCTACAGACAAGCTGGGATGTTGTCTTTGTCCCTAAATCCCTAAAACCTCACTTTTAATTTTCAAAATTGTTAATAACCGTTCCTAAGTACGATTTTAATTTATTCTAATTTGAATTTATCTTGCAATATTCATATAATAAATTGATTTATGTCGGACAAATATTTCAAAAGATGCTACGAACTTATTGTGACATTTGAGTCGTCCCTACAACTCTAAAACCTCATTTTCATACTAGAAAAAAAGTAGTTGTCGAAACTTGAATTTAGTTACGTATGACTAAGTGGTTTCATAACTTTATTAAACTCGCTTACTCTATATATAAGCACCAACAGTGGCGAAGCCAAAACATGTCAGGGGGAGGGGCGAACTTACAATGTCCAAGTTCAAAAAAATGGCACATTCAAATCCTTTTATATAGTAATGTCTTCCATAATTTATTAAAACAAACAAAAGCATGCAAGGATTTAAGCATTGTTTTTTCTTGCAGTATCGTTTTATTGCGTAACAGTATGGTGAAAAAAAAACTCTTTGACTTTCAGACTATACTAATATGACTAACAACTAATCAAACCAACAATTCAATTAATCAATACCAATAATCACTACAAATATTTAATAAATAAAAATTCAATTCCATTAATCAATATGAATAATAATATAACTTATTCAATAATTCAATTAATCAATAATCATATTAATGTATTACCCTATGATTCAATACTAATTAAACAAAAATTCGTATTAAATAGTTAATTAGGATTTGAAAAATAAAAAATTTACCTAAAATTGGGACGGATGGCGTGGCGGCTGGATGGCTACTGAAATGGAAGCTGGCATGGCGGTTGGAATGGAAGGGCCAACGGAACAGGTGGGGTTGGGTGTTCAGACTACTGTCGTGGCTTTTGGTGATTGCTGGGAATTGGGGCTCTGATGGAAAATGGGGTAATGGCGAATGGGGACGCTGCACAGCAGCAAAGGCCAGAAACCAAACCCTGCTGCAGTAAAACGGGCTGCGTTGGGTGTCCTCCAATATTTTATTATTATTTTGTTTTAATAAAGCAGTAAAACGGTGCCGCTTTGCTTAAATGAATATTTTTCTTTCATGAATCAAACCGTGCAGCCCGCACGGTGAGCTGCACAGCAGCAAAGGTCAGCAACCACCATACTTTCCAGTTTCCGGCCGAAACAAAGGGACGTTCCTGGGCCTGTTTTTGGGCGAGCGGAGGGGCGGCGGCCCCCCTTCGCCCCTATGTAGCTTCGCCACACTACCTAATCGAATAGCATGCATCTTCTCCGTCTAAAGCACCCACCTGGAATTTTGGTCGAATGCAATCTCAGGTAGGGATGGGCAAATACCCATTGGTTATGGGTAACCGCAGTTACCCGTCCATTTAAATTAAACGGTTACGGTTATGGATATAACCGTTTACCCGCGAAATTTAAATTGGCGGTTATGGATATAACTGCGATTATAAACGGATAACCATTTACCCATTTATTTTATATATGTAAAATTAACACAAATCATGTTCTCGATCCAATAATACTTAGCATCCAATATATTAGCAAGGAATTCATCGGTCCTTCTCTCAATAACACTGCTACAGGAATGATGATTCTCATCATCAAGGAATTCGCCAAATTAATTTAAATTCCTTGTGGGTAACCGTAAAATTGACAGAAATGTCTTCTAAATAATTTTTGTAATCCAATAATACTTAGCAAATATTATATTTACCTTCATTGGTAATAGTTAAAAATATCATCCGTAAACTATTATTTCAATTATTAGAATGGCATAAGGACTTAAAAAATTAAAATACGGAAATGTATGCTGAATTATAACGGTGTTTAATTGTCAAAAAAAAAAAAAATTATGACAATTTTTTTAATTTTATTTTCAAGTTGTTAAAAAACATGTAGACGGGTAAAAACGGGGCAATGGTGAAAAAAAAAAGAAGAAGAAAAAGAAGATAAACGGTTTAAAAAGGGTAAATGGGTATTAAACGGTTACGGTTATTGGTATGGTTAACCGTTTATAAACGGTTATGGATATGGGTATAACCGTTTAGGCAATTACCCAACTAGTAAATGATTATGTATGTATGAGCATAAACGGTTATGGGTAAATAACCGCGGTTACCCACCCGCCATAACCGTTGCCCATCCCTAATCTCAGGTCCGTCGAGCTCTGGTTTGACATAAAAAATCGAACATTTTCTGGGTGGCTAGAGAAAATTAGGGTTCTGGTCGGCTGAAGGAGACGAGCCAGTATCTGCTTTCTCTTGCATCCTCCTCCATTCTCACTTCTCAATCACGTAAAATTTAGCCCTTGTGTGACGGGAAGATAGGCCAACATTTGTAGTAGGGAAGAAAGCCAATGGAGAGAGAGAGAGAGAGAGAGAGAGAGAATGTGAAAGTGAGAGTGAGAGAGGAAGAAGACTTGTTTCCGTTTTCAGCCGGGTTCTCTATCTCATTATGCAGAGGAGAGATTCGCCCGATTGGTGATAGCATGCCACACGTGTATGTATTGTAGAAACAATCACATTCCCAATATGTATCCTTGAGGGGTTAGGGTGGCCTATATATGTATTATGTATTCATATTAATACACACACGTGTAATACATGAACCGCGTATCTTGAGTTATTACTGATTCCGTTCCGTGATGAATTTTTTTTTTAGAGAAATATGGTCGGTCGTAAGTAAGAACTTGTAAAACTAATTAAAATTGTTGTAGAATAAATAATATTGGATTTGGAGATTCAAAGTTGGTAAGTGGAAGCAAGCACATGAGCTAATGATTTGTTATTATATTTTCAAGTGAATGCTTGAACATAATGCTTTTGATCGATAATGTTTTCTATCTCCGACGTGCGGTTTCTGTTAGGGAATGAGATACATACATACATACATACATATATATATACACACACACATACATACATACATATACACTGTTCACCATGGTCCCTCCAAGTCTATATTATTATTTAGAGGTATTGACAGGCCTCATCATGCACTTTAAGAATTCAAGAATATTTGGCCCCATTTTATCTTGTTTTTATCATATGCTATGCTAAATTTCCTTTATAATTGACACACTTGGAGTTGGTTTAAATAAAAAATAAAAACAAAAGAAAACAACCTTCAGCCGACACAAAGTGAAATATAACTCAATATCGCCTCCAACAAAGTGTAGACCAAATGTCACAATTATAAAAAAAAAATGATCATTAACATGATCACTCATCTGTACTTCAATTGTGACGAGAACCCAATGCATGCATGTAAGAAAGTTATTTAGAAGCAAAAAAATTCAAGTAATATCAGTTCTGGATCGAGAGATCTTCGTTAGTGTGTGTGTGTGTGTATTTGCATGAAATTAGCCCTAAAATCTCTAGGCAACGTTGATTGATTTTCATTTTTTATAGGAAATGAAATCTTGAGGGAGGGGGAGGCATATGAATCCAGTGAGGTGATAGACAAATGCAGTGGTCAACATTTTGGTCCCCATATGGCCACATGATTGTCTCTTAATTTGTATTATCCTCTCTTGTTCACACTGGTAATTTGAAGGAAGATGATAAACCCTAATAAGATCCACGGTCTAGCTGATATTATACAAATACGTCGTTTCTAACACAATGCCATGTCACTCTCATTCTCCACTAAATCTAAGCCCATATCACATTTCGATACCACACATTTTGAGAATCTTCTGCTTTTGGAAATTGATGAGTCTATGATTATTTGGAGTCTTAACACTTAATCATGCCTAATTATGCAACTATGGTTGTTTGATTCTCTGCAGGTCACACCAAGAAACGGGGTCCTCTAGCTAGTGGTTTAGGGTTTAGCAATTTGAGCCAACATATCGTGGCAGATGCCAATCATGCCATACTCAATTAAAAATATCTCATGTGTATGTATGTATTGCATCCATACTCAATAAAAAATATCTCATAAGTATTTATCAAATTTGATACTCGTAAGTCATAAGTTAATATTGATCGATCAATATTATTAAATTTATATTTTTTACACACAAAATAACATCAAAACATTAAGTTGCTTATAAGAATAGAAATTAAGTATGACGCATCGTACTATAATAAATAGGGAAATCGAATGAAGTAACTTAAAATAGAACCCACAAGCAATCTAGAATTCATCAGCAATTTTAGTATTAAAACAACCAACTGTCATTGAAGACGGTTAAAAAAAACAACATGCTTCCATGAAAATTTATCATTGATGATCAGTCCTTTCACATTTTCCTCATCGTCAGTGAGTTTAGGAGACAAAAGATTACAACCGTTGGAACCAAACATGCATCCAAATTCATGCAAAAACTAGTGATCAGTCCTCTCCCGGACTCGGTACTGTGGATTTTTTTCAACATGACAAATCAAATCCTTCCAAGATGGGAGACTTTTCAGTAGCGAGCTCCGCTCCTAAAATTGGTTTTATTTTATCAACATGCTCAATTAGCTGATCAAGGTCTTCAACCACCATTAAATGGTCGATAGCTTCAGGTTCGGCATTGCGCTTCATGAGAAAAGCGTCAGCTTGCTGCACTAGTTCCATTAAGGCAGTGTTTTTAACTAAACATGTTTTTGATGAAAATTATTTTACGTTCAAAGAGTCCAATGTTACTTCAGTGCCTCACCTTGCTTCTCCATCCACGAATCCTATCCACAAACATCCCCACCACAGTCCACACCTCAACCACCACCTAGGAATACCATTGCCTCTCCACCATGGCAGGTTCCAACAATCAAATTCCATCGTCGACTATCACTCCCTTGATTCCCGTTGTTAAATATTTATATACTACTCCTGAGGTAAGGGTTTCTCATCCTATGACCACTCGTGCAAAGAGTGGAATTCATAAACCTAAACCTAAATATGCAAATCTTACTACGTACTGCTCCTCTTTTGGTTGAGGGTACATGTTATAGTCATGCACAAAAACATGAAGAATGGAGAAAAGCAAATGGCAGATGAATTCAATTCGCTGCAAAGGGCATCTACTTGGTCTTTGGTTCCATATAAACCTAACATGAATGTACATCCAAATAAATGGGTTTTTAGATTTAAAAGACGTTCAGACGGATCAATTGAGCGTTACAAGTCTAGGTAAGTTGCTAATGGCTACCATCAAGTTGCCTATGGTTAAACTTTGAGTCTTGTAGTGACTCATTCCACTATCAGATTAATCTTGGCCTTAGATGATCAATTTTCTTGGCTTATCAGACAATTGGATGTTCAAAACGCTTTCCTGCATTATAGTCTGACTGATGTAGTCTATATAAAACAGCCAACGAGATTTGTTGACCTTCAGTACTCTTCTCATGTCTGCAAGCTTCAACGGTCCTTATATGGTCTCAAAGCATGGTTTCAATGTTTTTCTGATCATTTAGACAACTTGGGGTTTGTTTCTTCTTTGGCAGACTCTTCTTTGTTCATCTACAGACATGGGAAAAGATTGATAAATCTTCTCATTTATGTAGATGATATTTTAATTACCGAAAACAACTCTACATGTGTCTGTAATTTAATTCAAGAAATGGGTCGTTTATTCTCCATGAATGACTTGGGACCACTCCATTATTTTTTAGGAATGGAGGTTCATTGCTCTAATCATGGTATGCATCTGCAGTCTAAGTACATTTTAGATCTCTTATCTCTCACCAGAATGCTTGACTGCAAGCCTATCTCTACTCCAACCATTGCTGGAAAACGTCTTTAGTCCTTATGATGGTGAACCACTAGCTGAAATTCGAGAGTGCTGTAGTGTTGTTGGTGCCTTACAAAATATCTCACGTTCACAGGCTCTGATATCGTTTGCTGTTAACCATGTATGTCAGTTCATGCACCAACCTACCACAACTCATTAGGTTGCTTTAAAACGCATTCTGTGTTATCTAAAGTCCACTCCTACTCCTGGTTTATTATATAAACCTAGTGCACTCTCTCTAATGGCTTATGCCGATGCTGTTTATGCTGGTGATCTTGACAATAGAATTTGTTGGAGAACAATTTAGAAAAAAAAAATAACAGAAATACAGAACTTAAAATACTTATACTTTATTATTCAAAGACACTTGCAATACAGAATGAAATTACACAATAAATACAAAAATTAAAATGATACTAACTTGAATGAATCGAGGGTAGAGGCTAGCGCAAAAGCTATGTCCTTCGAACAGTATTTCCATCCCACTCTTGTGCGTGTGTTTCTACAACGTTTGCTTGATCAAGATACAACTACCTAATTCTACAACCCACACTAGATTATAGAATTCTAGCAAATTGCTTTGTGTGTTTACTCTCTTGAATGTTTGTACAGAAGAGAAGGAAAGAAAAAAGATGATATTCGATGAACTGAGGACTCCAGTTATATAGGCTGTTTCATATCTCTTCAAATACCTTTTGGATGCATCTGAAGCTATACAACTCTTTCCAAAGAGTTGTATCTATTAATCAAAACGTTTTTAATTAATTTAATTAGAAACTTAATTCGAAATTAAAAGTAATTGATCATATTGTCTTGATTAATTTATATTAATATTATGATCTAATCATCAATCGTAATCGCCACAATTAGTGGCCCAAACCTCAATTCTCATTCCAAATGATCCAATACCTCATCACTAATGAAAAGGACTTGACCTATATAAAGGCCTTTGACAGCTTGTGGTTTCCCATGTGGGACAATGGGAGCTCAAAACTCCATCAGAATTTCAATAGAAGGTTATTGTATATTTCTTGGCCAAAGCTTTGTTTCATGAAGCTCGAAAATGCAACGAGGTGTCTCATGGTCAAGTACAGAGGCTGAATATAGACGATCAGCCTAAACTGTTGCAACTCTTTCGTTATTTTGCACTGTTGTTTAAAGATCGTCATCTTCATCTGGCTTCTCCAAAAATCTGGTGTGACAATGTGTCTGCCATTTCAATGGCTTCAGGCACTCGCCACGTGGAAGTCGATTATCACTATGTCAGAGAGAAGGTCACTCAAAAGAAATTGCTGGTGAATTATGTTGCCACCAAAGATCAAATTAATTGTTGATTTTCTCACCAAAGGACTAGCCACTGCTCTTTTCAATTTGTTGCTTGTACTTTTTCATTGCTAAATGCTTATTGGAGTGGTGATTTACTTTTACAGTTTTAACTCCCAATTCTCAGAGTTTTTACAGTCACAGACTCACAAATGTTAAGTACGAGATTTGGGGTTGCTGGAAATTGTTAATATTTTCTCACTTCCGCTACTGCATCTTTGATGGATGCAGGGTTTAGGGTTTAAGCATTCAAAAAATAATAAATTTGGGTTTGGTGAAGCCCAAAAATATATGGAACAAGGCGGATGGTTACAGAGGCAACCCAATTGATGTACAAGGCCCATGCTCATTACTCACTTGTATCTTCTGTTTCCCAAATAGAAGTAACTTTGGGTGCGGAGCGATTCGAACAAATCTTTTGAGATAATTTCTGTTGGAAACACTTTTATTCGTTATCGTTTATATATCTTACAGGTCTTGTTATTATAAATATTAACAAATCTTTATTAAAAAAAAAAAAAAGTACTTAAAAGCTCTTCTTAAGAAGTATGTTTAGAAAATGTTTTTACGATTCAAAAACATTTTTAACTCTTTTTGCCAAACAAAGTCCGAAGCCCTTACCAAATTGGAAGGAGAATTGAGTGGTGTATATTAAAATGAATGGAATTGGAACATCAACTACCTTGAGTCATTTAACAATTATTGATTTAATTTGGAAGCAGTTTTACTCTGTTGTTTTAATGTTCGAAGAGAATTCATTCCACTAGGATGTATGATATATTTGCTATCAAATGATAAGGACCAGTCAACCACAGGAATTTCTATGCTCTTAGTCAAATTACAAATGGAATTTTGTTTATCATGAACAATTATACTCGGGTCTTTCCTTAAGAAAAGACAATAATTCAGATATAAACCCCACCATAAAAATAAGGGCAGAATAAAACTTCCTGTATTCTATTACATTCTCAATCATCACATGATAATATGTGATGTCATGGGTGAGGAAGAGAGAATTTATCTTACACTCAATAACTTTTGTGTAAAAGATTAACAAATACATGCAAGAGAGAAAATTTTCGATAGAGTTTTCTTGCAAGGGTAGCTCTCAAATGCGGTTGAATCGAGTGAAGTCAAACAAGACCAAAATATAGTATCAGTGAATTGTCATACATTAACAAAAGTTATCTTATGATGATGCGATTGGAATGCCCCTAGACAAGTGTTTCTCAATATACAATAAGCAAATACTTTAGGTAGACTTCCCTACTAGGACAGGTCTCACTCAGTCGAATCGCGTGAGGTCAAGCAAAACTAAAATAAAATGTCAATGAAATCTCATACTTTTGCAAAATATATCATACAAATAATGTAATTAGAATGACGCTACACAATTCTTTCTCAAGACATCATGCAAATACATGTTCCCTACATCTTAAAGTTGCATGGTTTTTAATCTATTGATCGAGTGAACAAGCATGAAGCTTGAAGAATGACATCAATAGTTAAATACCCCTCACCTACTCCTCTACCGAAGACCTACTCAACAGAAATTTTTTTTTAAAGTGCTCGGAACACGGACAGTACATCATATGTTATTACACAGGTAGAGAGAAGTTTTATTTTCAAGTGTCACTTCACTTGTATAATAATATGGCGTATGTGTTTGTGTTCTAGACACAATGAAAAACCTTTCATAGTCAATAGATGCGTCACAAGTCACAACTTAAGAATCCAAATTCATTCACCAATTAACCGCATAATCTTTAATAAATACAATTATTAAGGGATTAATGGCTCTAATACTTTTCTAGCTGAGACAATTATTAAAGGTTTAATGTAATGGCAGCTAATTCATGAACTTTTTCCCCTATTTTCTAACAATGATGTGATTCGGAAATTCATTAATTTAAAGTTTCAACCATACCATACATATGAATTCAGTCCAATAATTAAAGGTCGCATTATTCTGTATTTGTAGAAAAATATTATTGGGTTCGATGGATTTCTGTCAATGTGTCATATTTCAAAGCGGAAATTAAGGACGTTTGGGATAAAAAGTAAATTTCGTTTCCAATACGTCCCCCACATGCATGTGCATGCTCTTAAGTATTATCAACCCTACGTACTAATACAGTGGTTTAATAGCATGACTAAACAAGTAAAAAGGTTCTTATGTGGATATATTTTTCAATGTACCGGGACTACAGAGTAGTACATGCATGTTATTATATAATCGAGGGGAAAGTTTTTTCTTTTAAGTGTTTTTTCAATTGTATAATGACATGTATTGTTCCGCCTCGTGTTCGGACACATTGAAAAATCTCTTATTAGGTTGATTAATTGGTAAATATACTTTGTACTTAACAGATAATTTGATTGAATGCATGTTTCATTAGTTGGGAAATTCGATATTCATGAATGGCAAATGAATCCAAATAGAGTGCATTTGAGAATAAAAGTAATAAAAATTGGTAACCAAAGTGAATATAATTATAATTACTAGGATTTAAGGTTTTATTTCGACTAGAGGGCTTATATTTTAAGAAGTATGGTACTGGAAACGAGTTATAACAATTTTTTTCAGCTAAATAAATTCATGGATTACAATAATACAGTCATATTGTTTCTAAAAAAAAATGTGAGTGTTGATAAATTCATCTTACTGTCTTATTTTCTCACTCGGTTTTTAATAAAATAAAACTTTACCAATTTACCTCTTCTAAATGATATCTAAGAACCAACGCAAAAAAGAAAAAGAAGATTATCTTCTCTATTCACCATCTCTCTGCAACTATCTCAATTATTTCAAATAATTTTTTTATTTTTTTTTACTTTCTATTCCTCTAGTTGAATTATATATAATAGTTGTTCAAAACATTTTATTAATTAAATAAATATTTGAAATTTTGAAAAATGAAATGAGAGACCAAAAGAAGAATTGGGCTTTGAAGGGGTGAGATTAGGCTGTCGCAAATTTAGAAATGGGACGTAAGGATGAGATTTTTGGAGGCTTGGTCAGTTGGTTGTGAGATTTGGAAAGGGAAGGGGTTGCTTTGGGCATCTAGAGAGAGGGAAGGAAAGAGAGTTGCAATCACCTGGAGATCTAGGAAGTGAGCAGGTTTTGTAATTCTAATCGGAATAAAAATCGGGAAGAGAGGCCTTGGCGGTGAGTGGAGGCTCGGCTAAGCTTATCAGCACTCTAATATTTATTCTTTTGAAAACTATAAACAAAAATTTAGATATATATTAGAGGTTATTTTAAGAATAACTGTGGGTCGAAAAATAGTATGTCAAATTTTTAACATTTTGTGGTGGGTGAGATTATTAATGGAGGCGGAGGTGGAATAAGACATTTGGTGGGTCTAACAGCACTAAAAAATTGTGTAGTAATGGAACATTGTCGCGTGATATAACAAATTTACCCATGTTATAACTTATAATACGATATCCTAATATTTCCAACATAAATTAATGACTAAATTATAGAATACATGTCATGTGTGAATATGGAAAACTACATCATTGAAATGTATGATCTTATTAGTGAAAGAAAATGTCAAATTCATATAGATTGAGGTTTTAGCTTAATGAAGACTAGCAATGTACACACAAAACTTAAGATTGGTTTGATAATTTTGGAAGTTGACTTGCACCATTGCAATTTGCAAGCTTGGCGTGATGGGATGCACAAAGCTTTGCCACAATTGAAAAATAGAGCAATGTGCGCACCATGCCATTGCCACTACCCAAATTCATACATCATTTAAAAATGGTGAGTCGACCACTCAAATTTTCAAGTCATTTATTTCTTTCCAAATTAGTGGAAGAACTAGAGCATGTCAACGACCTTCGAAGCCTAAATATATGAAAAATTATAGAACCCCAAATAAGGTAGCTTTCTAGTACCATATCGACAAGGAAATTTAACCACCACACTGAGCACTCCATTCATTTCCCATCCGACTTCTTCCATAAAACCTTCACCATCATTTATCCCAAGACTACGATATATAATTTCTTAGGAACCATTTATGGAGAGGTTTTTATTGTGCCGTGAACACGAGCCGGTACAATAAGTGTCATAATACAAGCCAAAAAGTGGTTGGCTACTTAAAAAACATAAAATTTCATCCACTTGTATTATAACTTGGTGTGCTGAGCCGTGTTTCGGCACATTAAAACTTTCTCCATTTTATATGTGGAATAAATAAAAAAAACAGAGATCTTAACACTTTATATAATAGTGTTTGAGCTAGAAGAGAAGAGATCATCTCTGGATCTCTTCCACCAAGGCCACTAGATAAAGTGATATGGGTCTTTGAAATTTCATCGAACGGCCTATCTGTTTTGACCCCTTAAAAGCTATAATAATTTTTGGCCGTTGGATGAAATTTCAAAGACGTCGGATCATTTAATATGGTGGCCTTGGTTGAAGAGATCTAGAGATCCGAAGATGATCTCTTCTCGAGCTAGAGCTAACTAAAATTAAAGATTTTTTTTAGCCAAAATGGTTATTGAGATTGACATTTCTCATTTTGGTGTCTGAGATTTAAAATCAATAAAATTGGTCTTTGAGTTTCCCCACCATCAATTATTTTGGTCATTTTGTTAAATAAGTACAAAAAATGACAAAACACTCTCAATTTAATAAATAATGAGCCAAAATGATTTGAAAAAAAATTTGAAGGTATTATTGTTGTTTTATTGTTATTTAATAAAAAAATTTCAGGAAAAAACCAAAATGATTGATGGTAAACAAACTTAAAAACCATTTCTATTAATTTTAAATTTCATGAACCAAATTGATGAGTTAGACAACTTTCAACGAACATTTCGGTTAAAAAGTCAAAATTTTAATTAGGAATTAATTAAAGAAATGTTAATTAACTATTTTTTTAGGAAAGTATGAGTGTACGGCTCATAGTATGGAGAAAGATCCGCTGCGGGCTGTGGATATCCTCTTATCCAAAAGTGCAACTCAACCACTTGAGCGCGTGACCCGCACACACCAACAAAACCCGGCCACGTTTCCCACAGCCGCACCCACAAAGCCGAAGCGCGCGTGGGACATCTACATCCCCTCCGCTGTACACTTAGACAATGTACTTACAACCCCGTCCAATACGATTAGAATCGGGATCCACAGTCCCCACTTCGATGCGTCCGATTTCAACACGTGTCCCAAGACCCCAGATCTACGTAGATCCGGACGGCTCCTCCCGAAAACGACGTCGCGCCTTGCGCCGTACATGACACAACCAACAGTCGGAGGGTTCAAAGTTGCTGCACTGTACTTATCGCCAAAATACCATCCCACGTTAAAACAATGTTAAACCATTGTTGGCGATTAACTACCAACCAACATCGGGATTAGAGCCCCTAATCACATGAATTAAGAGCTTAATCCGTTAATTATTAACTCCAGGTGCGGGACCTGCGGAACGATAAAAAGAAACTTATCGCGATAAATTGTCGGCGTGTAGAAGGAACCGGCGACAACGAACCGCCAATCTGATACCGAGCCACGATTTCGCCCTCGACGTGTCGTGAATAGAGGGCGGGGATTTGCGACACGTGTTAAAGACAATA
Source organism: Pyrus x bretschneideri (assembly GCF_019419815.1). Lineage (NCBI taxonomy): Eukaryota > Viridiplantae > Streptophyta > Magnoliopsida > Rosales > Rosaceae > Pyrus > Pyrus x bretschneideri. The sequence continues at coordinate 2,029,739 of NW_025999579.1, read as the reverse complement.
ATTGGGGTGGGCCCGGCCGGACCGCTGTATAGCTGGCTGGCATTTATTGGAGGCTACGGGCACTTTTTAAGCATATATGTTAGCACACAAACGCCCACTCGAGTACTCGACCCGTCGGTGCACGTCACGCACACCTTTCACGCGTTTTTTGTTCCTCTCTCTCTCTCTCTCTCTCTCTCTCTCTCTAGAATTGCTCGCAACACATGATGTCATGACACCACCACCAACACTGCGCGTCTTCTTCCCTCTCTCCTTCTCCTCCATCCCAATCTCTCTCGCTTCTTAAATCGCTGCCCCCCCCCGGCGGCGAAAGCTCCGGCGACTGAAATCGCCGGAGAACACGGCGGATCTGAGAGGGGATTGCAGCTCGCATTTGGGGTTGGATTGCGGGGTCTGGAATTCGAGTGTGGCGGCAAAGATCGGAGCTTTCAATTTTTTTAATTTGGGATTTTTGTTTTTGCTGTGAGAAATCGGGTTCTTGATGCAATTTTTGGAGGGAATCTTCAAGCGCGAGAGTTTTGTAGCAAATCTTTGAGGAATGTGGTGAGTATTTTGGCTACGTTTTGGGAAATCGGGTTCTCGGATCTTTGCTGTTTTCTATAAATAGTGGGAGCTCAAAAAAGGAAAGCCATTTTTTTGGATCCGGTATCGGCCAAGACGCACCGTTTTGGGCCACTGCGTTGATGTTTGTAGGAGGAAGAGAGAGAATACACAGAGATTGATGTGCAAGGTGGAGAAGAAGGAGAGGAAGGGAGTGATGGGAATTAAGGTACTGGGAGGCGGCGGAGGAGGGGAAAAGTTAAAGAACTCGATGCTGGTCACGGCGTCGTCGTCGCCGTCGAGGTCGAAAATGAAGCTGTGGATGATACGTGCGACGACGTCGATTTTGTTGTGGACGTGCATCGTGCAATTAATGGCGTTGGGGGATATGTGGGGGCCTAGGGTTTTGAAAGGCTGGCCTGCTTGTTTCTCGCAGGAGTCCGCCGCCGCCTCCTCCGTCTTGCAAGACCCATTGCCTTCTGTTCCGGCCAGAGCTCTCCCGCCCAAGAGTGAGTTTGTTATTATTTTCTAAATTTTCAGGAAATTGAGGGGTGTTTTGAAGTTTTTTGGATGTGGGTTCTTGTAAGTAATTGCTAATCACTCCAAATGGCAATTGGGTTGTTTTTGGATGATAATCACTCCAAATGGCAATTGCGTTTTCTGATTTTTTGAAACCAACCCAAATCCTCACTTTTTGTGTGTAATGCACACCAAAATTAATAGCTCAGCAGCTGCTTTGGCTCCAAGCAATGAAATACTAGAAGGTAGAAACTTGTAATCCAGAAAGCAGCTAGCTAGTTCAAAGTTAACTAATTCATACAGGCAGTTACGAACCGGTGGAGTATGGTGATATGGTGATAGTGTTTGAACTACTAATGTAAATTACAGTAGTCTGTACCCTTTTCATCTCTGTCCTGACTTTGTTTGTCTTGGTCTTTATATTTTTCTTTGGTTTTGGATGATTGTTGAATCGGCCTTTAATCTAAATTTGTTTTGTTTGCCATCAGGAGTTTATAAAAACAATGGTTACCTTATGGTCTCATGCAATGGGGGACTCAATCAAATGAGAGCAGCGGTAAGTGGTTGGCAGCTGTTTACTTTGTATTTAACAGGAATTCGTTGCTGGTGATAACTTACTTGACGTTTAAGTGTATGATTACAACTTTCATTTTTCCTTTCTTGGTGGTGATGTCTACAGATATGTGACATGGTTGCTATCGCAAGATATTTGAACGTCACTCTCATAGTCCCTGAACTTGACAAAACCTCCTTTTGGGCTGATCCCAGGTATGCCAATATATTTTTCCTAACATTTTCAAGTTATTGATTGTTGTTTAGACTGTAAAAGGATGACTAGGTTTCTTCCACCCAGTATTGAGAGTTCTTACCTTCTCTTGATATGGCAGTGAATTCAAAGACATATTTGATGTGGATCATTTCATCACATCCTTGAGAGATGAGGTTCGCATATTGAAAGAGCTTCCTCCCCGGGTAAAGAGGAGGGTGGAGCTAGGAATGTTTTATACGATGCCACCAGTTAGTTGGTCTGACATGTCTTATTATCGTAATCAGGTTAGTGTTTGCATTGTTCTCTATAACTTAGCTGGAAATTCTATATGGTGCCACTCTTAAACATTTATAAACCACATCATAATTGATTGAAATAAAGTCCTTATTCTTTTTTCTGTTTCGTACAGATTCTTCCTCTGATACAAAGATACAAAGTTGTACATCTAAATAGAACTGACGCTCGACTTGCCAATAATGGACAGCCTTTGGAGATTCAGAAACTTCGCTGCCGAGTAAATTTTAGTGCTCTGAGATTCACTTCTCAGATAGAGGAGTTGGGTAGAAGGGTTATCAGGCTTCTAAGGAAAAATGGTCCATTCCTTGTACTTCATCTTAGATATGAGATGGACATGTTGGCATTTTCTGGTTGTACTCAAGGTTGTAACATCGAGGAGGTGGAAGAGTTGACAAGAATGAGGTAACTTATACTTGACACTCAATGGATAAAGTGCAGTAATATATTAATTTGTCTGCCTGATGGTTTCGTTTTGGCAGATATGCTTATCCCTGGTGGAAAGAGAAAATAATAAATTCCGACCTGAAAAGGAAAGATGGTTTGTGTCCTTTGACACCTGAAGAAACTGCTCTTACATTGAGCGCCCTTGACATTGACCGTGATATTCAGATTTATATTGCAGCTGGTGAAATCTATGGTGCAGAGAGGAGAATGGCAAGTCTTGGAAAGGCTTTTCCAAAATTGGTAAGTACAAGAAATCTGAAGCCCCCTTCTGTATTTTATATTTGGTTACTTTTAAGTTTTCAGTTCTTACAAGTTGTCTTTGATTTTGTTTAAACAGGTCAGAAAGGAGACACTGTTGGAACCATCAGACCTTAGGTTCTTTCAAAACCACTCATCCCAAATGGCGGCATTGGATTATCTTGTCTCATTGGAGAGTGATATTTTCGTTCCCACGTATGATGGAAACATGGCTAAAGTTGTTGAAGGCCATCGCAGGTACTTTCTGCTTACAGGGTAGTTTTCCTTTGTTCATAGAAAAAGTTATATGGAAAATTTTCAATGCATCTTGTGGATTCATTTGGCTTCGGTTGGTTGATTTTATAATTCAAACCCCAAAAATTTGAAACAACTGCCAGTTTTGGAGCTTTAGTTCATCAACAGGTTCATATATTGGAATCCTTGATATTTGTGATGAAGGATGTATTTTCTACATGATTAACTTCATGCTATTTTCCTCAGTTTAACCGTTACATGATAGGCTGCCCTTATTTCTTATTAATGGTGAAAGTTGTCATCTAAATTAAACATTGTACGTTCATGATTCTTCAGGTTTCTTGGGTTCAAGAAGACGATTCTACTGGACAGAAAGCTTCTTGTTGATCTGATAGACCAGTACACTAGTGGGTCATTGCATTGGGATGAATTTTCATCTGCAGTAAAGGAAGCTCATGCAAATCGCATGGGGAACCCAACTAATAGGTTGATGATTCAAGACCGACCTAAAGAAGAGGACTATTTCTATGCCAACCCGGAAGAGTGCTTGCAACCATCAGACGATGAACTAAGTAGTACGTGATAAATAATGTTAGACGACTTCTGACACTCATCCAGTTTTCTACAGTGTTGGCTACTTTCCCACACAGGTCTATTAGAAAAATTGTCTACAGAGGTACAGCCATAACAAGCGTTTCGTCCTAAGGAGGCGATGGAGATTGTCCAAGTGAAGTAATCTTCAAGAAGAGCCCGAGAGGATGCGCGTATGGTACGAGCTGTAGTACATCTTTTATCTTCTGTATAAGCCGAAATAATCCATCCAAATCATGTATAGAAGCTACCCTGCCATTCAGGGTGGGAACGAAATTAAACTGCATTCTGTGTGGGGAGGGAAGATCATATATAGGTTTGGTTTTACTGGAACTGCGAAAAATCATCATCAAGAGGTGACCCTATTCCTTACATTTTTTTTTTTCTTTTTTTTGTAATTTTTTTGTTTCTTCTAGATCAAACCCTATGGTATTGTGATTCCGTTAGTATATTATATACTACATCCTCAAAGTTTTCTGCTTGCACAGATCATTCTCTCTTTCACTCGTTTTGTAACACCGGTCACGGGTCTCGGTCCAACTCAGAGAGAACGGCCAGGCCGGCCGGGATCCGACGATTGTGTATTTTTACACAAATACGCCATTAATTTATATTGTTCCATAAGTGTTTGGTTTACTTGGAGATCAAGGTTCCAATTCCATGTAAATCTCATAGGACAATGACAGGTCAAACATGTTACCCTAACCGTACGTCGGCTTCCATTTTTGTTAACAATTTGTTCCCAAAAAATTGGTTGTGTTATAAATAAGCAAAAGTTAGAGAGAATCTTTGAAACGGGTGTAAAATATCACACTGTTTAGTTTTATAACTATAACACAAAAGGATGGCAAGTAAAAAGAGGAAGTGAGGGATACTGATATTATTGTTTTTGGTTCTTTTCTTTTGCAGTGTATTGTGATCACACATGGAGTGTTTTTTATATAGAGCAACATCCGTGACAAACCAAACAAATGAAATGATTGCCACTTTTGAAAACATTACACAACAACAAATACATCACGATTTTCAAGTTTTCCTTACCGTGAGCATTCATTCTCACAATTTTACAATAGGTTGGTGCAAGGGCTATTTTTTTAAATGGATTTGGAAATTTGAGAAAAAAAAAAGGAAGGAAATATAGTTGTGGGAATATTTTTGTCGGTGGAGATTTGGATTTTCATGTGAAGGGGAAGTGAAAGGAATCATTTGGTCCTTTGATTTTCCTTAGCTGGCATTGGCATTGAAACCTTGTGTATATGGCAAGCATGGGATCGGGATTGCTTTGTGCACCAATATTTTGGGGAATGGAATGCAGGTGAGTTGAGTGTTTTTTTTCGTTTAAGGAGTTGGTTGTTGAGAGCATCTCAAAAGGATGTGTCGAAACTGTCACATTGATATACAATAGTAAAAAATGATAGAAAATTCTCGTCAACTAAGCCTTCAGTTTCTTATGTGAAGCTTAGTTAATTGAGGTAAAGCCTTCTGAGTTCAAATTTGACAGTTGTTGCCAATTGACGTAATGAATTTTTTTTTAAAATAAATGTTGTTGTGTTTTCCAAGTATTTGAATTATTGTCTCAATAAATGTTGTGGTGTTTTCTAAGTATTTGAATTATAAAACGATATTTTTATTTAACATATCGGGTGGAGCAAAAAATTGTACAAAAAGTGAAATTGCCACATAAGCCATCAAATATCGTTTTCATGTTTTACATTTGACATCTTCTTTGGTAATACTCTACCATGTCATGATCATTTTCTTTGCAAATAAATTACAATTTCTTGTGTGTATTAATTCTTTTTCTTTTTTGTGATCTATGAATATAAGTTATTTGGTATCACAACTCGCATATCGGACGGAAAATTTTGGATTCAATAAGAGAAGTCAGCTTTTAAATCTAAATCATATAAAAATCAAAACCAGAAAACTTGATTCTTTATATACAAAAATCAAACTCACATATATCACTATAAAAAACGTTCCAAGCCCTAAAGTATTGAGCTAAATTTTTTTTTTTTTTTGGTCCCTAGGACAAAAAATAACCACCACCACAAGAACCAAAAATGATCTCATCATCTCAATTAATTGGAAAAAGAATACAAAAGATACCTTGTTAAATATAAAAGTGTCTTTTAATATTTTCATCATTGTTTTAAATACTATTACTTTGTCTTGTTTCGATAACACATATATATATATATATATGTATGTATGTATATATGGTTACAATACAATATATAAATCAATCATGAACGAGAAGACATGCCTAGAGTTTTATGTGTTATTTTTTTTCTCTTATAAAAAATTTATATAATATTTTTTGAGAATCGTTTTGAGATTTGTATGATCCAAGAAATCCACAGTGAACAAAGAGCAATCTGCCTGGTAACTTATTGGTCGATGCTCAATAACTCTAATAACCACAGCGGGTGGTTCTATAATTCGGGAGGAATTCTAGGCCTGTCTTACACACATTACATTCTGAGTTCGATTCTTGCTGCTGATAAATCGCACGATAGTGGCCAGAGAATGTTGAAATGCCTATGTGAATCTTGTCAGCCTCTGAAAGAGTGGACTGCCGTGGCGAAGCCACCAACTGGTCCCCTTTAAAAAAAAAAAAAAAAAACCCTAATCACTACTTGTAGTACTTAAGGATTAATTAAGCAGAGTTTAAGTTTCTTTCGGTGTACGTCGCCTTGAGCATGAAAGGAAATGCAGAAACACCTTAACTTGTATTTGAAGTCAATAAATAAAAGAATCATTATCTTTTACTGCACGAGTGTGATGGTCATAAAACTCAAATATCATCTGTTAGGTTGATATTATATGCATATTTTTTAGTCATGGTTTTAAATGAAATTGTTGAGTATATTATATAATGTATATAAAATTCTAAGTTGGAAGTTTTCTGGGTTTACGATGCTCTTAGGTAATTGAAGTGAGAAAAAGTCCTCAGAAGACGATCCCTATGATAATATTCACCCGATCCAATGTTTTAAAAACTTGATCCAACCATTTATTTACTAATTAATAACTTAATCACTCTTATTGGTTACTGAGTTTGGTGTAATATTCAAATTATACTATTATCAAAATATATTTAATCATGAACAGGTTAATTAATAAATTATATAGTTCCGTATCAATGAACAATTTATAAGATTGGGTCCATGTTAAGGTAGTAGGCTAGGCTGGCATACCTCTTATTGGGTTGGCCCAAATCATTTGAAGGAAAAGAGAGTCAACGGAAAATGATTTTCGCACTCTTTTTCTTTCTGTTTCTTGCACAACCTTATTTGCATTTCTTGATTCTGTTTTGAGTTTTCAATTCAAAGCTAGAAAAGAAAGAAAGAGGCGTGGAGTCACTACCCTTATGCATGTGATGTAGTCTCTTGTGCAAATCCCTAATGTCGGACATCAGGTGCAGGTCGAAGTCTCGACCGATCGTAAAAATCTCTTATATTAACCCTAAAAGTGCACATTAGGTGCATAATTGAGTGTCGAACTAAATATAATGCAGAATACGACTATTAATCTTGAGAAAGCCAACAGGATCCTCTTCGGATCCCTTTGGTGATGATCTTAGGGATCCATAAATCGTGTCCGTTCATCGTACATCGTGTAGTCAATTTTTGTCATGTACTATTTGTATTTAATTTTAAATAAAAATAATAAAAATAATTACTGACCGTATGATAAACATATATGATTTATATATCTCTGAAATCTTCACAAAGAGGATCTGGCGAGGATCCGAATTCTTGAGAAAGGTACATTAAGTGAGCACCTTCATGATGAGAAAAATATACATTCTCGCGAACAACCACTGCATCATGTGCAATAATGAGTTGTTGTTTGACCAGCCCAAGATCAGTGATCACCACTCAGAACTGCACATGATGCACACCCGTTAAGGGCTGCGCGGAATAATTATGATAAGAAATGAGTAAGATAAAAAAAAAAAAATCATTAGCACTTAATCCACAAGCAATAAAAATTACAAGAAGAAAAAGCAGCCTCAACTGAAAATAGCAAAAGCAGCTTCTCAGCATTATAATGGAAGCCTTGACAATAAAGAGATTCTGTTTACACTCAAATCTCGTCTCTGGACACCAAAAACAATAAATAATATTTCGGTTAGGAAATCTGTGGAATTTGGATCCCAACTAACTAAATAAACTATAAGAAATGAGAAACTACATGTACATTGTACACAACTAATCTCTATCTCGATTGGGTAGGTTAAAATACACCAGTAGAAGACATAAACAATAACGATAAAACCTTATCTCACTAAGTAGGATTGACCGTATGAATCCTAGAATATCGTTGCGCTCGATTTAGTGTGAAGTCTTCTGCCACAAACAGAAGACATGAATAATTATAAACCCCATACTTCATCAAAGGGGTTCTTAAAAATGAATTAATTATATTTAAAAAATAATAATTAATTAGTTTCTGCATGTCTTGAGTTTCTTTTGGGCGCGTTCAGGTTCTTCGCTGCTTGCAATTACAGAGTGCTTTTTCCCTAAAGTGCTTATGGGAATCTCATTTTCCTGCAGCAGAACGACAGACAAGTTTAGCTGTGTTTGTAATACGAACTCAAATTCGATGCGTTTTGTGACAGCTACACGAACATGACATACCTTAATAGCAGATTTTGGTATAGGTGATCGTCTATTTGCTCGCTTCCCTAGCTCGATTTGCACGGAGATGCTGGCCAGTGACAAATCCACGCCGGAACTCTGCAGGGCTTGTGTCAGCGTATTCAATAACCTGTCCAATGCCGAAATCTGCTTATGTCATTCACTCATATATCTATACGCATCTTCAATAAGTAGAGATTTCAAGGTTTATGGTTTGCACGTTTTCGAAGTAAGCTCAATAAACTCGAAACAAACACGGAAAGACCGATTGAACATGTAACTTAGAGCACAAGAAAACTCACCCTTGGGAGTAGGCACTTGAGATGTTAATTCGACCGCCTTCAATTGTCAGCTCCTGTTCTTTCAGCTTCTCCCGAGTAGCAGCACCATCAGTGGTACGTGATATTGTCTGACATAACACAGGTTGATGTCGAGATGTGTTCTCTGCATCAGACGGCAATCTAGGTGAAATTTGAGGTACTGCGGCGGCAGCACCACTAGTCCTGACAGGAGTGAAGAAGTTTGGCTGCATTGACAAGGGAAAGGGCATCGGCTTGCTTGTTATTCCAGGGTGGTGATCCACTGCTTTGAAGGTAGTTTCAGTACTTGTGTCGGATTCTACAGGGTTCTGAGCAAAGCTTCCGGGGATTGCCGGTGAGACGGAAGTAGGTTTCTCATCAAACGTTGCAGCAAACGCTAATGCAGGAGCAGACCCACCATTGATGCCTCGAGATTGATCACAGTAACTTTCCCTAAGCTTGTGATTGTTTCTCTGTTTCGAGAAAAAGATTAATGAGTCTACTAATATATACGTCGCGGTATGAACAGCATACATGCCACAAAGGATAAAGGCCTGACTTCTTACCCAAGGCATCAATTTTGCTGGATCAGGATTCCATCCTTGACATGAACCCTCGTACTTGCTTACTCGTTCCTGTAAAAACTGAATGTATTCGACAACCTGGGAAGCGAAAAGATTAAAACCCGGTCATTCAAAAATTCGAAAAGAAAGGAATAACTTACAACAGTTAATAATTGTGCGTACCTCTAGTAAAAACGACGCCTTATCTCTCTTTTGATCACTGTGAGGAATGAGCTCTCTCAACATTTGGAATCTGCACATACAACTTTCAAGGGTCAATCTACGATTATGTTGTCAAAACCGCCAAGGAGCTATCATTAAATTTTTATCATGTGAAATCGAAGATGAACTTGCCTGTCATTTATTTTGCTCCTCCTTCGCTGCTCTGTGGCAGAATGTTTGGATCGTGGCGTGTTAGCCTTCTGATCAGAGCTCTTAACATCAGCTTTTACCCTCAAATCGCCTTCAGAAACACACAAACTCCTTGGTGAAGATAAAAAAAAAAAAGTAGGAGAATAATAGGGTAAAGAATTTCAAACGAATTTTATCCATCTAACTACGAGACATACCCTTATAGGGGGTGGCGGCGTTCGTGGTAGCGGTAGAGGTCTCTTTTTTTAGAACAAACTCTTCTTGATCGTCTAGTTCGTCTTCCTGGGTACTATCCTTGGCGGCAGACTTCATCATCTCCCTGAAGCTCATGTTCTTCTGCCCAGATGACCTATTGACATTCCATATATGTATCAAAAACTGCATATATGATATCGAACCCAATAACACCGACAATAGTAGAGTTTGAGATGGCTAGGGACGGACTGAGAACTGAAGCAGCCGCGATGATTGTTGGAAGATGACTGCGCAGGCCGCTCCAAAGAGGTCCATTGCCCTGTCAAAATCCCAGTAGCTGCCATGAGTTTCATTTCCATCTTTTGTTTCTTCTCATTGCATTGAAATTTAAGGCACACAAATTATGCACCACATGGATGCAAAAACACAAATTAAGTTTAATTACCTCTCACGGTACCCGCGGGTCTTTCTCCCACAACATTCTCCTTCCCTGTCTTTCCCTTATTCTTTGCAGATTCTTCCCACAAAGTGAATCCACTTCCGGCGTAAGAGCTACAGTTCGAGTTTTCGTCAACGTTTTTCTCGCTACTACTTGCTTGTGCAACTGTAAACACCGGCGATCCCTCTGGTTTCGGAACCCTTTGATTAATATACGAAATGTGGCTTATACTGTAAGTCCCAATCCCACCGGGAAGAATGTGCTCCACAGAAGTAGTCGGCTGCGCCGCCGCATGAGACGGTGGTTTTTCAGTGGTTGATATCTCAGCTGAGGTCTCTTCCTTAGCAATGCATGGCTTTCCCATTCGTTCAAGTGGTTGTAGGAAATCGTGTGTTTCAAGGTAGCCTCCTGAAATCACATAAACAAAAGTTAAGGTGTTGAGCGGAGGCAGGAAATTGGTAAGGTAAAGTTTCTCGGGAAACTCAGGGACGCATGTTGCCTAGGTAGTTTGTAACGCTCTCCACCTAAATTCGAATTCTGGTTTTCGTAAATTAGTATATATTATAATAGAATATAGCTCGAAACATAATTAAAAAACCGAAACATTCCGGATTCAGTCCTCACGATCCAGTTTTTCGGATTCATATTTCAGATCCAAGATTTTGAAGAAAACATGTTACACAAAATTTAATTAATATGACAAAGTTTTATATAATTAAACAAAAATAACCCTAAAAAACATGGATCATCAACTTCACAGCCCACGCTTCATACCGTGCACCTGCATCAGGCGTGATATGCGACACGTTAAGTGTCCAATCAAGTCTAACTTCCATGGGTGGGCCCCATCAGGTGTGGTAAAGGGTTGCCGTTTCCTTTTTCGCATTGGCAGCCAATTTTAACTGTTTCAAGGCTGGCCTACAACATAGATGGCCCACATTGATAACAACCAGATCCACGATTCACTTGCGCTCACGTGCATGCATAATCCTGACCCTTATATTTGTCTAAATTATGTCTTACGGATTCGACGTGAAAAACAAAGTATCGGCTGTAGATTCTTGACTCTCTTTCTTTTCTCGATTATTCGGATTAGAGATTGATGTAAGATAAATTTACAGAGACAGAGTTTATATTTGTCTAACAAAACAAGCAAAATACATATTTTCTCTTGCATATCAATTCACACATGCAAATAATCAGAAGAAGAAGGAAAAAAAAAAACTTTTTAAAAAAATAGAAAACAATCTTTAAGAGGAGAAGAAAGAACTTTATTTTTTAAAAACTGTTAATGTGACGGTATCTCTAATCATTTGTAAATACGTGAGAAGATTAAGGCACGAGATAATAAATAATTAGTTATCCACCACTTAATTTGCACATCATAACAAAAATTCTAAATATAAAAATCATCGTGAAGAGAATAAAGATCGTTATGTTACAAACATGTGAATGTGACGCATTGCGAATCTACCACGAACTCTAACGTAAATAACTAGCTTAAGATGCGTTACAATAGAATCTTGTTGTACCAAAATTTCTCTCGCGGTATAAACGAAGAATTATAATTGTTTAAATATTTTTAAAAATAATTAGAAGAAAAAAGAAAAAAGGAAGGATACCTTGTGCGGGTGATCTTGGATCTTGCTGGGCAGCTGAATGACTGTAGAGTGACAGAAAATCATGCGTCGATTTTCTTCCTGTAGAAAAACTTTGAAATCAAGGTTAAGAAATAAAACACATTTAATTCCCTTCCCATTTCCTAAAACACATTTGTCAAAATGTTATTTGAGAATGTCATAGCTCCACTTTGGTCGTCAGATTTAAAATCAATAGGATTGGCCATGTAATTATCCATCATCATCGATCATTTTGCTTTTTCTCTGAAAATCTTCGTTAGATTGGAGAAACTACCATTTCAAGCAGATGAGTTGATTTCATTAAAATACTCGCAATTTACGAAAAAAAATTACATAAAGACTAAAATGATTGACGATGGATAATCTGAAGAATTACTTTAAATATCGGAGCAAAGTGAAGAATTAGAACAAATTTTGCGAATATTTTGGCTAAAATGTCAAAAAATCCTTATAATTCTTTTCGAACAATGAAATACCTTCCGTTCCGAACGGCCGGGGCTGAGGAAGCTCCATATCCGCACAGGCCGCCGGCTTAGATATTATTTTCCCGGAAAATTTCGTAATTTTAAAGGAACTTCAGTGCTTTCTGCTTCCGTTTTCAAATTCTTTCGACTGCTTCAGCTTCACAGATTCGCGGGGAGCCTTGGATGTTCGAAGGCACATTCGCTTTCGCTTTCAGAAGACGAGAGGAAACACAAAACCCAAGCTTTGATTCGAATTCTCCCAATGCTTTTCGATACCAATTGCTTCGCTTCGCCTGCAACTCTTAAATTTTCGGCACGAAATCGTCAATTTTTAATTTTCCCCATACATATCAAGAAAATTCCAATCTCGAATTTTGCGTTCGTTGATCAGATTATTTTAGATTATCAGTCTTTCAGTAAAGCAAAAGAATTTATTAAAAAATCAAGAGCTTGAAAATCACAAACCGATAAGATCCGAATAGAATTCAAATCTATAAACCGGAGAAAATTCGGACCTGCAGTCTCGGCGATTTGAAAACTGTGAATTATTGCAGCAGTTCACGTGAAGATTCAGCTCCACAGTCGGAATTTCACTGCAGAAAAGTGCTTTCAATTCAGATGGAACAGAAATGCATGACAACAAAAAGAGGGAGAAAAATCGGCTCCGATATTTTTCGAGCTTAAAAATCTCACCCTTTCGGAAATTCACATCACCTTCGTCTCCTTTTTCCGAATTTCCGATGACGAACTGTGCGCCGATAGTCGGACTCTCTCTCTCTCTCTCTCTCTCTAAAACTCTGTTTCTCTCTCTTGGCGAGCTTGTGAGCTCTTTGGCTGGAGATCTTTTATAAGTCTGCGTTCCCTTGCGTTCTGCATTTTTTTAATGTTTGTTTTGGGTTTTTTCCGTTAGGTGAAAGCCGCGGTGGGGATAACGACGTTGCGGCAGGGTTGCGGCAGGGTTGACGGCGTTAAGTGAGTGAAACGGAGGGTTAAAGTCTTAAAGGGTACTGTTTGGAGTGCACTCCGGTTTAGTATAACGGGGGTAAGGGAATTTTTTGGAAAAACTAATGAAAATATTTTGAAAACTTTGAGTTTTAACAATAAGGATAAAATAAATAGCATCAAGATTAATTTTTTAGTATAAAAATATAATTTTTTTGTTAAAATAAATCACATGAAGGTTTTTTGTTAAAGTTTTTTTTTTTTTTTTTTAATTTGGGTTCACGGAACTCAATTATTTACTTTTTGGGTTGGAGGTTTTTTATATTTTCGGCAATCCCGATTTTTGTTTATTCTTTTTATGATATGGCAATCCCGAGTAATAGTCTTTTCATGTGTTCTGTCCGTTTGTCCACATACAAGTGAAATTTTTTATTGTGACCGGAACACGAATAGTACATCATGTGTTTTTATATAAGTAGTGAGAAATTTTACTTTTCAAGTTATTAATTTTTTAACACACATATTTCACTATTTTCATAATAACACGTGATGTACCACTCCGCGTTCCGGTCACATTGAAAAATCTATTCACATACAGATAATGACTCTAATTTTGTTTTCAGAAAAAAAGAACAAAGGCTTTTTCTTTCTTCTCTTTTTAGTTATGGATTTTTTTTTTTATATTAGAAAAGAACCGTCTTTAAGATTTCAGACGTTATGAGTGAAAATTTGATGCTAGAAAGTAATAATTTAAATTTGAAGTAAATTTTAAAATTCATACTAATTATAAGGTTATAGTGAGATCAATAAATACTTAAAGTTACCGATTCCATCTTAATATATGTTAACTAGTAAATACATTACCTTAATTGAAGTTTGCATTACTCTAACTACTTGATCTATTTTTGTGATTTGGGATGTTCTCTTCGACTGGCGTGAAATTATGAATTAGGATTAAATGGTGAGTGCATGGAAAACAGAAGTATCATTGTTTGTTTCAATACAAGTTTGATTTGTAATTGTAACCGTACTTGTAATTGTACTTGCAGGTTACACTAAAGTAATGGTACTTGCAGGTTACACTAAAGTATTATTGTTTGTTTCAATACAGCGATATTATATACATTAAGGGAAGGTGAAGATTTTCCACTTTTAAGTGAATAGTAATACAACTAAACTAAGCACTAGGTGATCTATAGAAATCATAAAAGCGAAAAAAAATACGACAACGTGCCCGATGCAAGAGTGGCGGTCCAAATATGCCAAGAACTATAGTTGGCGTTGTTGGAAATGTGATTCTCCTCTTACGCTAGTGGTCATGCAACATCGTGGAGATGATATGCCCATATGCAAGCTCATCATTGATTAATGTACTCTATGTTGCGGCACTCTTATTTTTTCGATTGAATCTAATGCGAATTCCTTCTTAATCAGTAAATATCGTACTTTTTTTAGAAAATATATTTATCTTTAAATATTCATCTAAATTCATTAGATAAGTAGATCCACAAATATTTTTAAAGCATCTCTAAGAGAAACTCTAAATTTTTGTTAAATTAGCAAGTAAACAGCGTCAAAAAACTATTTTAGCTACTTAGTTATTATTAACAATTGAAAGTTAACCTACCTATTTTCTAAAGAAACATGCTACAGAGACTCTCTCAAAATAAGACTTTCCACCATCTCATAATTTATCGTCAATTTTCATACTGATGTTATAAAATATAATGCTAAAAACATGAAGTAACAGAGATTTCACGAAAGTTCATTTTTGAAATAAGATTTTGACTGTATGAAACAGTGGGTTACTGGAAGTAGGGTTAGGGTTAAATGAATGCACGTGCATTGAGGGGGCAAAGGCCACAGAGAAAGGACACTCTGTCTCCCTGCGGTTTTTGGGAGTTTGGATCGCCGAAGCAGACATAACTTGTGGAAGCAAAGCAGCAGGAGTCCTGCCAGGACGCGCAGAAAGGAAGGCAATGCAAGTTACACAGGACGGACAGAAGCCAAAAAATGGCCAAAGAAAATAAAGGAGAGTCACGTGGTGGGGTAAACTAATTAAGCGTTGACATGGGAACAGTAGAATGTTGACCTCCGTTATCTCGGGATTTAATGCACACTTGAGTGATGGTTACTGGCACTAATCCCCATTATTTATCGAATCATATATTATTATTACTGCTACTCAGTCAGAGCTCACGAGGTTTCGAGAGGAGTCGGATCCCTTTTGGATTCAATAAAATTGAGTATGCTGAGCAAACGATTCGAACTGTTAAAACTTGATTCAACAGCCACAAGCAAAAGAACTTTCTAAAATTTATAATAATTATAATCGTCGAATCAAATTTCAACGGTCTGGATCGCTCTAACTTTTAAAGAAGAATTTCCACTAGAAAACACTAAAGGGAACCCGGTTCCGTTGAGAGAGAGAGAGAGAGGATGTTGGTGGTAACGGAGGAAATGTCACGTGCCGCTCCATTCCCTCCTCACGAGTTCAGTCACTGATTTGGCTTTAATTTCATCTGTGCCGGGAAACGCGGGACTTGTATGTGGTGTGGGCCGTCGCATTCCACTTCCCGATGTAACCCCATCATGTCTGTGTTAACTTATATGAGTATATTGTAGGGGTGTGCGGATGCATTTCGTGAAGGAATGTTATTCGCACACTTCTTTTTATTTTTACATTTTTATAATTTTTAATTGTTAGGTCGAATGAATTGAAGAAGATTAAAAAATAAAAATTTAAAAAGAATGTGTGAAATGTATAAAGGAGTGTGTGGATATCATAACCTACGTTGTATACCTCCCTTATAACATTTCGAATATACTTTGTAGGTCTAGGTTTACTACCAACACAACATTAGTAATGTTCTTTCAACTTAACTACATATTATTGGATGTTGGGTTTTATACAAAACTCTCAGTGATATTAAGGATGAAAACTCTATGTATTAGTTGTATATTATTTTGTAATACAACCGACCTATTCTCCAACAACTTCATGTTAATTATACAATTCAATGAGTAGGAAATTTATACATAATATCGAATAATTGAAATGTAATATCATGATAGTTGTTTATACTTGTCATATAAGTTAGAGAAATGCTAAGAAGTTTCTCTCAAAAGTGAGACTTTTTACGGACTTTTTATCATCTCATATTTTTTGCACAATGTTTTATCATGTTGGCACGGGAACTGACATTAACTGTGAGGTGTAGTGCGTCTATGAAGAGTCATACTTTAAAAGAGTCTCATTAGCATTTCTAAGTTATGGACTATTTACATTTTTTAGGACACTGTCATAAAGCTCATAGCTAATGATATCGTGCAATGTGTTTTAACTTACACATATCAATTCTTATTGTATTATTAATATCATATACTGTTATTGCGATTCGTGCATGTAAGTCTCTCTCTTCTCCATATATCTCAAACTAATTTCCAAGTTTTCTGCAAATTCATTTTTCTTTCGGGAAATTCTTACTGTACGTTTATTTCTTATATTTGTTCAATGGTTGGAATTTCATTTGAAATTATCCATCTGTAAATGCTAATACAGTAATCACAAATAAGATTGTGTTCTTTAAACGTAAAGAAAAATGGATAATATGTTCTCGTACTTCCACATGTTCATGGAGAATCTTAATGTTAATTAATCAAGAATTATGGTTCTTTATCTCTACATTAATCTCCGACAATCATGCACGCCAATTTTTAGCATTCACATTGCGATCCAACAGCTTGGCGTGACAACATCTTTTTTTTATCTATTTTCCATTATATAAATCTTAGAAATAGTATATATTAAAATTTGCAGAACATGGCTCTCAATTCACAAGTCGTACAAAAGAAAAAAAATAAAAATTAATAAGTCGTACGATTCATGTTTAAGTGGTGAAAGCAGTGAAATACAAGTCACGTGGTGTATTGTTTTATGTGTTTTAATAAGTCGATGATAGGTGTTATTATATTTTTCCTCACTACCCTCAAGTAATAATGATGACCATCTTATTTACCACCGTTAGATGAGTTTAAAATTTAAGATATGTGTAGGGGATAAACACAAATCTCAAAATTTAAATTCACCTAACGATGATAAGTAATGCGATAATTCTTACCACCATTTGAGAGTGGCGAGCAAAAATACACCGACCACCTAATACTTTTATTCCTTAAGAATTCTTTTGGATACCTCAAGCCTGTCTTAACTACTTTAATATTTCTTTTAACTTGTGGTTTGCCAAAATATATTGGATTTGATATTTTAGGGAACATGAGTAATAAGCCAAATGCCGTGTCAAGGTATATTTATATGTTTATGTGTTGTAATACTAATTATATTATATGAATTTTCATGTGATGCCCATCCAAAAGAGGACCCAAATGATAAGATGCTTGCAAACACTTGTTTTTCTTCTAATTAATTCCTTAAATAAGTCACATTATATCTTAACTAATTAATTAGTATGGTAGCACTTCGTAAGAAGATGTAGCTAACACCGTGTCACCGTGTCCTAATTATTAGGATAATTTTATCATAATATGATAATTATGTTAGAAGAGGATGAACTAGGAGAGAAACCGGACGCAAAAATAGACCTAAAAAGACACGTTATCGAGAGAAAACTATAGATTTGTATACTGGAAAATAAATATTCTATAAATTGCCGTCTTATTTTACATCACATGCAGGACAATTGTCACATCCCGGCCCGGGGCGAATCACTTCCCGGGCCCGACTCCACCACCGTAGCACGATATTGTCCGCTTTGGGCCCCGACCACGCCCTCACGGTTTTGTTTCTGGGAACTCACGAGCAACTTCCCAGTGGGTCACCCATCCTGGGAGTGCTCTAGCCCCCTTCTCGCTTAACTTCGGAGTTCCTACGGAACCCGAAGCCAGTGAGCTCCCAAAAGGCCTCGTGCTAGGTAGGGATGGGAATATACATTTAAGGATCACTCCCCTGGGCGATGTGGGATGTCACAATCCACCCCACTTAAGGGCCCGACGTCCTCGTCGGCACACTCGCGGCCAGGGTTAGGCTCTGATACCAAATTGTCACATCCCGGCCCGGGGCGGATCACTTCCCGGGCCCGACTCCACCACCGTAGCACGATATTGTCCGCTTTGGGCCCCGACCACGCCCTCACGGTTTTGTTTCTGGGAACCATTCCCTCACGGTTTTGTTTTTGGGAACTCACGAGCAACTTCCCAGTGGGTCACCCATCATGGGAGTGTTCTAGCACGCTTCTCGCTTAACTTCGGAGTTCCTACGGAACCCGAAGCCAGTGAGCTCCCAAAAGGCCTCGTGCTAGGTAGGGATGGGAATATACATTTAAGGATCACTCCCCTGGGCGATGTGGGATGTCACAACAATGCTTAGTTGATAGTTGCGTTTATAAATTTATATTAAGCAACCCAATTAGTTAGCACATTAAGTATAGCGTGATAGTAATATAAGAGAACGCATATAGTTCAATATCATGATGAATAAGGTGTTAAGTTTATATGCATGGTTGGCATTTCAGTTTCGCACAATAATTTTTATCAATATACATATGTATTGTAGAGGTCATATCATATGACTTGCGTTTTTGTGTCATGACTAAAAGTGGAGAAAGTGTGGGTATGAGTGTCTAACCATGTTATCCGATGCATGAGTCTCCATTTTTTTCAATTCTATGGTAGTTTCGCCCCATGCGTGGGCTGTTGTAATCAAACAATTTTATCGAAATTTATCTTGTTAACAACTATGAATATTTATACGCGACTATTTGATCATTTACCACTAAAACACATTTACCTCATCATCCTTTCGTTGCATATCAAACACCATAACATAATTGTTTAGATATAGGCCCATACAACTCATATATCTCGGATAAAAACCCACCTATGAATCAACATCCAATAAAAACCCAAAATTTAAATAAATGGCAACATAAGAAAACAAGTAACCTATTAATATAAGTTATTTACAATTTATGCCACAACTTTCTATAACTGTTCTCATACAACCCATTATTAGCCAACCATTATAGCTAACGTTTTTAACAATTTCTTTTACTAGTCTAATAATGAATTAATATAAATGCATTACAATATCTCTTAACTATATTATTTTGCGAACACATAAACATACATATGATAGTAAAACATAAAATAGAAGATACATTTTTTGAAAAGTTAAATTGTAGGTAAATTATATTCATACAAAAACAAAATTGTAGATACACTATTGTTGTTAAAAAAGGTAAATCTTTTATGAAGTATTGTAGATACATTATTGTCACAGTAGGTAAATTAGTTTCATATAAAATCAAAAAGTATGTAAATTATATTCATACAAAAATAACATTGTGGATACATTATTGTTAAATAAGAACAAGTAAATTTTTATCCTAAAATTTGAACAATAGGTACATTATTTTATTGATAAATATTTTAAAATATAGACTATTTCACTAAAAAATATATATATTTAAATTGAAAAATGTTGTTAAGATTAAGAAAACTTGCCAAATTAATTCCTATATCAAATTAGAAGCAAATTTTATGGAGTGAGAGAAACATGAATCAACCAAATTAATTACAAAATGTGGAAATCTTGAATTCTCATATAACATGCAATGCATTTAGAATATTAGTACCTTTTTTTTTTTTTTTTTTTTGTAAAATCATTAATCCTCCTTAAAATCCACATATGTTTAATTGTACACATTAAACATGCAAAAAGGGGTATTTTAGGCATTCAAAAAATTTAAATGTGTAAAGTCAAACATAATTAATGAATTTGCTTATGTGGAGTCTAGTCATTGGGTTTTATTCGAGTAAAAAATTTATGTCGGGTTTTATATGAAAGAAAATGAGTTTGAGGGGTTAAAGTCATATTTCCAGTAAAAATTTTGCTCGATTAAGAGATGGTAACAAAACAATTGATATGACTTGCGTTTTTGTGTCATGACTAATAGTGGAGAAAGTGTGGGTATGAGTGTCTAACCATGTTATCCGAAGCATGAGTCTCGATTTTTTTCAACTCTATGGTAGTTTCACCCCATGCGGGGCTGTTGTAATCAAACAGTTTTATCAAAATTTATCTTGTTAAGAACTATGAATATTTATACGCTAACAACTACGACTATTTGATCATGTACCACTAAAACACATTTAGCTCATCATCCTTTCGTTGCATATCAAACACCAGAACATAATAAAATTTTGTTCGATTAAGAGATGGTAACAAAACAATTCGAGTACCACGTGAGAAAGCAACAACTAATTAATACAAGAAACCAAAGTTGTAATTATAAAAATAAGATTAGGGATTGGGACGATGATGGGCGGATAAGAAGGTAATAATGAGAGGCTCAACCGCTGGGAGGAAGATGTGACCTGAAAAGTGACGTGGCGGTCGTTTTCATGGTGGTCGTCACAAAGGCAAAGCCAATGGCTTGGGGACAACTGAGTTGACCCCCCACCTCACGTGCATCAAAATACCCGCAAAAGAAAAAACACCACCACCACAAACACTTTGTTTTCTTGCTTTACTTAATTGCTTTGGCCCGCTCGTCATTTAGTACTATAATTTAGTGATATTTCTTTTTATTTGTAAATGAAAGGTTTTAGATTTGTTTCTTGCCAAAGACGAATTTGAACCACATTATTACTAGTTTATTATGAGGCTTATCACACCCCTTACCTTAGTACAAATAATATCGTTTGTTAAAAAAAATAATAATAATTATCACATCCCGCCCCAGGCCACCACCACATCCCAGGCTCGACTCCACCGTAGCACGATACTGTCCGCTTTGAGCCCCGACCACGCCCTCATGGTTTTGTTTATGGGAACTTACACGAGAACTTTCTAGAGGGTCACCCATCCTGGGATTGCTCTCGCGTGAACTCACTTAACTTCGGAGTTCCTACAGAACCCGAAGCCAATGAGCTCCCAAAAGGCCTCGTGCTAGGTAGAGATGAGAATATACATATAAGGCTTACGGGATCCACTCCCCTAGGTGATGTGGGATGTTACAATCCACCCCCGCTTAAGGGCCTGACGTACCTCGTCGGCACACTTCCGGCCAGGGATTGGCTCTGATACCAAATTGTCACATCCCGGTCCAGGCCCCCACCACATCCCAGGCTCAACTCCACTGTAGCACGATATTGTCTACTTTGGACCCCGACCACATCCTCACGGTTTTGTTTCTGGGAACTCAGACAAGAACTTCCTAGTGGGTCACCCATCCTGGGATTGCTCTTGCGAGAACTCGCTTAACTTCGGAGTTTCTACGGAACCCGAAGCCAATAAGCTCCCAAAGGCCTAGTGCTAAGTAGAGATGAGAATATACATATAAGGATTACATGATCCACTCACCTGAACAATGTGGGATGTTAAAATAATAATATATTGCTTTGGCCCTCTCACCTTTGGAAATTGGAAGAGATGATCAGAGTTGAGAGACGGGAGATGAGCCCACCAAACTGAACTCTGTCACCATCGATCCTCTTTAATTTGGGTCCCGTGATCCCCATTTATTCTTAAACTAATCCCAAAATTTCTCATTAGAAATCTTCACACTTCATGGTTTTTTTTTTTTTTTTTTTTTTTTGAACTCATACTTCATGGTTTTGGTAAGATAATTTACGTGTTATATTATCGTGGATGCCGAGGATGATATGTTATGAATTTACAGTGCAACATCTATAATAGAAATACATTTTATAATTGAACGTATTCATAAAACTAGCTACTTGAAGGTGTGACAATCATATTAAAAATTTACATATTTTGAGAGCTATTAACAAGCAACCATACATTACTTGTTTAAATGTTATAATATATATGATTGACAAAATTATTGTTTCGTGAATCTGGATGTAATACTAAGTTACTAACAAATAAATACGCGTGTGAGGAATCCAACTCAATATGTATAATCTTTAACGTAAACAATGAATATGAAAGTGTTGTGATATAAATAAGAAATAACCAGATATAAAACACATTTTATCAGGTTTATTAGACCAGCATATACCAGATTTGTTAAACCTACATATTTTCAGTTCACCAATTAAACTATAAATCCATTGCAATGTTTGGTAATTGTCACACATGCGATGATGGTTTCATAATCTACATGGTTTAAAAGGAACCCAACATGCTGCTATTAATTTGGACAATGTCATTTGTGCAGTAAACAATTTTTAAATCCCATTTCATAATCTACATGGCATACGTTTTAAAACATTGGACCATAGCTTTGTATTGAGTTCGATTTCTGGCGCTGGTAAATCACACGATGAAGATCAGAATGAGATCAAAATGTATCTGTGAGTCTTTCCTATCTCCAAAAGGTAGAATGTTGTGGGGAGCCACCAGCTTCCCCCCTCAACCCCTCTTCTTTATAAAAAAGAAAAAAAGAAAAAAAAAAAAAGAGATGGATTAGACCCAATGTGGGGAGCCACCAGCTTCCCCCCTCAACCCCTCTTCTTTATAAAAAAAAAAAAAGAAAAGAAAAAAAAAAAGAGATGGATTAGACCCAATGCAATCCATACACTAAACAACTTAAAAACAAGGTGATTAGTAAAGTGATTAAAGATTCCAATACATAATGACAGCACACTGAGTTCATGTACCATCCACAGCACCAATGTTTTATTTAAAAGCTTTATTTTATTTATTTGAATAATTTTATAACGAGAACAAAGAGAAAGGAGTAGCCAATTCCAAAAGAGTAGTTCATGCATGCATGATCTCGAATATCATGCAGAAATGAAAATTAAAATCTCATTTGCATAAATATTAAATTGATAGTTTTAACCATAATTGGCTTGTTAATATATAGTTCATCTAATTTCAGAAGAGAAAATTAGAGAAATATAATTAAGAAGAATCCGAACAATTATACATTTCAGATTAAAATACATGAATTTATTTATATTAATATACCTTTGAGGAATTTCACCCATTGGAGGAGGCAATAGCAATGGCATGTAATTGCCCGACTGAAAAGTAAGTGTACTTGTGCAATTCCACTCGTTGAACAAGAGCAAGGGTGATTATTATTTACAATTTTTTTATGTTTTGTAAGTGTGTTTGAGTGTGAATTTTTAAGTTTGTTCTTTGAATGTAAAACTTTTTGTTTAACTCCAATAATTTAATTTCAAATACAAAGCAAAGCATGGAATTACAACTATTAGCAGAGTGTTTAGCCACCAATGCAAAACATGTAACGCTGGCATTTTACTAAGAAAAATGAGATTATTTAGAAGTGGAACTCTCCATAAACTCTATATCCTCATCTTAGTTTAACAGTCAATTATCCTTACCAATATTATAAAATATTATTATTAAAAAAACATGAAGAGGCAAATAATCGATAGAGTTTTGAGATCTCTTTAGCATTTCTCTTTTATTAATTTAGTAGGGGGAGTTTGAAAAAATGATGGAACTTTGGGGGGCTTTGGCTTTTAGTAACAGAGTGTTTCGGCGTAACATGGACATTCCCTTCCTAAGGAATCCGTTTAGGGATTAGGTTAACATATTGTTTTCGCGTGTGTCAGGCGTTTTAGGATAACTGGATTTTCCATACCCTATTCCCTCGCAGGCTCCTTTACTGACATCTTTGATTAATTAATTACGTTTTTCTTGCTTAGTTTAATCAAAAGAAAATGAATCCTCTTTCCCGATCTCTTCCACTAAATCTATCAAGGCATACAATCCGAGCTTTAAATTTGAATCAAACAGCTACAAATAGAATGCTATTTTAAAAATTATAATAACTATAACCGTTTGATCAAATTTCAAAAATCTGAATTTTACGCTTTGGTGGAGAAATCCAGATAGAATCTCTATCCTAATCAAAATATTAGGAACCAACTAATTAGTAATTAGATTTCTCCACGACTTTTACGGCCGTGGACGCGTGTCCCTATCCCCGCGGAATCCGCGCTCCATCACGTGATTGAAAATGTCCGCCTACCACATCTTCAGCCTCCCAAATCACGTGGCCAACTCACACTTGCGTCGCGGTGGGCCCCCACGCCACTACAACCATTACGCGATCCCGTTTCTCCTTCTATTTTATTTCCGTCAAAAGAAATAAATTAAAATAAAATTAGTTAACGGCGTTAGTTCAGTTCGTGAAGTTCCCAAACCAATTTATTTGAAAATGCCACACAACAGGATATGGTAGGGTTTGAGGAGTCTTACACTGTACATAAATATGTCGTTATATGTAAGTTTCTCGGATTCACACGTTGAGTCGCTACATTGATTAATAATTTTATTAGATTTTTAAAGATTATATCATCAGTCATTATTGTAGCGTTTAACGCGTTGCACATTGTTTTGCAACGAAATTTTTTTGTCAAAAATGAATGCTGAACATGGATATTGGCACTGTTGCACTCCTCGTTGTGGGGAAGAGTTATTGAGAGAACAATTTATTTACTCTTCACAGGCAATTAGAGTCACGCGTCGAAAAAACGTGAAAATACATCAAACTACTTTATTCATTTGAGATGTCACGATTACGTATTATTGACGCATCAAGAATGTTAGTCAGTCATTTTTGCCGTCAGGGATTTTTTGGGCACGAGAAAAACTGGGAAGGGCAGTTTTCGGTGCAAATTGGCTTTACCCATGTGATACGCATACGTATGTTTTCACAATGACGTGATGGGACCCCCTCCCCCTCAGACAAAGAGAGCAAGAGAACGAAACGGGGACGGCTAAGCACTATGCACGTGAGCAGGCAACCCCTCATGTCTCACGTGCGCCCATCCCCTGCCGTTCAGAGCAATTTCAATGTGTAGGGTACTCCTCGACAATTGATAATTGAATCTCCTTCTGTGAATAGTAATTACTTTTAATGAACGTTAATTATATTTTATATCTCCATCTTTAAAATGAATAGTCATGACAATAGGTAATAAAATATAATATTTTTAACCGATCTTGTCATGCAACGTGTCATTATTCGAAAGTATGATTTTTGTGACTAGAATTTGATAAGATTTTTAACTAATTTCGTCGCGCTGCATGTCCTTACCTATTTAGAATCGTTGAAAATATTGAAATGTGTTGTAAGGTGGGAGAAAATAAAAAGGTATTTATCAAAATATATATATAATTTTTTTATTTTTTTCATAATTTTTTTCAAATTAGTTTTAAAAAAATTATTAACTTAATTAATCTGGACAGTAGGATTACAAAAAATTTGAAATCCAACAGTCCAGAATGAGACACGTGGCCCACCCAAACATTTCTTATTTTCTTTCTTTTTCTAAAAATGTTTTAAAGCCGAAAAAACTGGACCGTTGATCTCAAATCAAACGGTCCAGATTCAAAGTAATTGAGTGGGGCAGACACATGGGCCCCATCGTCTGAAAATAAGCCAAAGACGCGCCCTCACACGCATGACACAATTTTTTAGAACGTGGTTGTGACGTCAACTTGATGTCACTTCCCTTCAAGCACTCGGACCGTGAACTCCCGTCTACTCTCTCCCACAAGCTCTCCCTTAGCCCAATAGTATGAATGGACTGGAGTTAGTTTGGAGGGCAATTAGATTGGATTTGTTGTCAATCCCCATGACTAAATACCAGTGGAGCTGCCGCCTCATCAGTCCTGCCGCCTCATCGCGTGCGGTGGGGACCCTATCTCTCACCACGCCTATCGCCTACATCTTCCCTCGCCTTCATAACGCCGTCATACACCGGTACAGTCTGTTAACGTCGTTTATTTTCACGAAATACCTGATCAACTCCTTTGAGTCTTGAGTGATGCCGTTGGTGAAACGAGGATAATTTGGGAAATGAAATGATGAAAGGAGCATGGGCATGGCCGCATCACGAGTGGTTTGGATTTCATTGTTTGGGTAGCTTTCCTAGCTTTAGGCCATAGGCCTATATACCAAGGGCTCCCTCCCTCTCTCCCTCTCTCTCTCTCTCTCTCTCTCTCTCTCTCTCTCTCTCTCTCTCTCTCTAAATGAGCACGTACTAGGCGGTGGCGGGGTCACTCTTTTTCTCTTCACGGTGTCACGTGGGGATGGAAGGTGGGGCCAGCGTCTTACCTATCCCGGAAAAAGGAGGGAAGGCAAAAAAAACTCGAGTGGGGGCATGTGCCTGCCTCTCCCAAGTGACCTGTCGTTTAGGGGTTGCGAAAGGGGTGTGGTGGGTGACGCGGCGAGGTCACGTGGTGGTATTGCGTGCGCCTTTGCCTGGTTCTTACAAGTGCAACGTGGCCCCTTGAGGGGTGGGACAAGTGTCGCCGTCAACCGTGGCAAATAAATTTGTTTGGAATTTGGCATGGAATATCGGATGATGAGGGTTTCGTTAGTGGGCGGCACTTGCCAGTGTTTTGAGCGCATTGCGGGTTCTTGTGTTGTGTTAGGACCACAAAGCTCCGTTTGGATGTCACATGGTGCAATGTGAATTATGATTGCCTAGTTAAGATGTTGGAATTTGGATGGTGTTGCTACAAACTCATGATATGGGCACACTACATGTCGATATTGGCCAAGCTAGCATTCGGACCTAATCTTTGTACTTACATCAAACTACGACAAAGTTAACTGAAATGCGAGTGGGGTGGGGAAGAGGGAGTTTTATAGGTATGTGGTCGTATGGCTGACTGGATCCAACTCAGAGTCAATAATTTCTCTCGACATGTATGCTTTATGTTCAAAACAGAATTGCGACAACCCTACTGGATACTCTCTCTCTCTCTCTCTCTCTCTCTCTCTCTCTCTCTCTCTC
Organism: Pyrus x bretschneideri; assembly: GCF_019419815.1. Taxonomy (NCBI): domain Eukaryota; kingdom Viridiplantae; phylum Streptophyta; class Magnoliopsida; order Rosales; family Rosaceae; genus Pyrus; species Pyrus x bretschneideri. The sequence continues at coordinate 2,002,757 of NW_025999579.1, read as the reverse complement.
TCTCTCTCTCTCTCTCTCTCTCTCTCTCTCTCTCTCTCTCTCGATATAGAGCTCAACTAGTTCAACTTGGGTTGAGCAAGTTTAGGTTTTGAGTCACCACAACAAAAAGATACTATCCAAAATTATGTTGGATGCCCTTGGTGGAAAGAAGTTGAGCTTTTACATAACAGCGTAAGATCGAATCCTGTCCATGACTAATCTAACAAAATCTATAGTTTGACAGAAAAAAAAAAAAAAAAATTGAAGTTCGATGATGAAGCCCACACGAGGATGAGAATTTGGCCCACGTAAGCTGCACTTCAGAAAATATGGACCTTCATGTACGTGGTGTAACGGATTGGGAGCCCACTATAAAGCCCAGTACATAGAAATCATTTTCTTTACTTATCTTGTTTCCCTAAAATTGTTGTAACACCTTCTAATTCATAGCTTTAATTTTATGAAGGGAAAATTTATTTGAACCTATATAACTTCTTTCTACACCTAACTTAAATTTTAATTGTGAATTATTTTTTTTACCCTATTGCATAATTACCACCAAATACAAGATGAAATTAACAATAAAACCAAAATTTATCAATAAACCCACATCCCAAATAATCAAATTCTACTATCACGCAATGTTTATCCTACTTTCATCACGCAATTAATCAACATTTATCTGAGCCATTTATTCACAAGAAATCATCATTATGTGTTGTCTGCACTAACAATAGCAATAACATCTTTTAGAAAAATCGAAAATCACGAACCGTAAAATTCTTCATAAACTAGACATCCATAACTTTCCAAGCATATAAAGCACAATATCTATTTCATCTTGAGGAAGTACAGCTTAATCTTCAAACTTGACAGAAGTATAATTCCAATAGAAGCCAAACGCCATGGATAAACAACAAACAAAGGAGCCATGACCTTGAATGCCGTGGTGAGGAAAGGAGATGTCAAGTATCCTCTTTGTCTGATGATGAGACCCCATCGTCGATTTGTAGAAGCATTGATCATACGTTGTGAATAATATTCCACGAGTTCTTATTCTTCAAATTGATGCACCAATCTCTACTTTTGCTAATGCAAACTATTTAAGGGAAAGGTAATTAAATACAAGTTAGATATCGATATATGAAAATAACGTAGTTAGCAAGATGGAGATTTAATCTGCTCAAAATCTGGTTCACAGGATCTCAAAGTGGTACATGAGGAGGAAGACTAGTTCTGTTTGACATAGTTCATAGTTTTGTTTGATCATGAGCTTATGTTTTATTCTTTCTTCTGATCTATCAGCTTGTAATAGCAAACCCTCAAAGTAAGGTGATCAAGAAGCTCACGAAGTCCAAGTTCACCAAGAAAATTGGTAAGGAATGGGTGTAAAGATAAATATATATTTTGAATTGGGTTTACGTGGATAGTTTAGGTAGTAAATTTGGGTTTAAAAATATATTAAACTTTTAATTAAAAATAATATAGGTGTAGAGTGTGAGTTGGATGTAGAAAAAGATTATATGAGTTCAAATAAAATTTACCTTTTATGAATACCTATGAGATTGGATTGAATACCTGGTATAACAAAATGAGTGTCGTTGTATTGAATTGTCATGTGCTTATATATTTGAAGTTTGAGTTTGATTGTATCAAGATGCATTCATGTGTGACGAATGTTTTCACCAATCTGAATCTATATGATATTACTTGATTTCGTTTTATTTATTTATTTAGTTCTCTAAGTACAAATACAATTTTACAATATGAAATTCTAAGAGCTTTAAATATAGTGCCAGGTGTTGGAATTTGGGTGTAAGAAAGCGAACATGCTACTTTATTCCATTGACATAACACACACTGTTTACAACTAAATGAATCATGATTTGTATGAATGTGTAGATGGGGAGTATTGGTCAAGGAAAATAACTTTCACACACTCATTTTCATTTTCTCCTCATGCATATTATGTTTATTTCTTACCATTGGATTGAACAAAGTTTATTATTACCGATGCGCATGAAACTTAATTCTGATAATATTTTTCGGCTTGGAACTCAAAAGCTGTCACTTTACACCCTAATACTCAATATTTGCTTCACTTTGTCGGAATTTCATCTATTTTGTCAAAATGACAATATTACCCCCAACAAGTCAACATATTTGACTCCATTTACAAAATAGACAGAATCTTGCTAAATTGAAACAAATATCGAGTTTCAAGATGTTAGATAATTTTTTAATTTCAAAGAGTAAAGTAAGATCATAATTCAGTTATCGATAATATTAATAAAAATAAAATAAATCATCGAATAATGTCACATCCCGGCCCGGGGCGGATCACTTCCCAGGCCCGCTCCACTACTGTAACACGATATTGTCATAATATTTTTCGGCTTGAAACTCAAAAGCTGTCACTTTACACCCTAATACTCAATATTTGCTTCACTTTGTCGGAATTTCGTCTATTTTGTCAAAATGACAATATTACCCCCAACAAGTCAACATATTTGACTCCATTTACAAAATAGACAGAATCTTGCTAAATTGAAACAAATATCGAGTTTCAAGATGTTAGATAATTTTTTAATTTCAAAGAGTAAAGTAAGATCATAATTCAGTTATCGAGAATATTAATAAAAATAAATCATCGAATAATGTCACATCCCGGTCCGGGGCGGATCACTTCCCGGGCCCGCTCCACCACTATAACACGATATTGTCCGCTTTGGGCTTACCATTCCCTCATGGTTTTGTTTTTGGGAACTCACAAGCAACTTCCCAGTGGGTCATCCATCATGGGATTGCTCTAGCCCCCTTCTCGCTTAACTTCGGAGTTCCTACGAAACCCGAAGCCAATGAGCTCCCAAAAGGCATCGTGCTAGGTAGGGATGGGAATATACATTTAAGGATGTGGTATGTGGTATCAGAGCCTAACCCTGGCTGTGATGTGCCGATGAGGACGTCGGACCCCTAAGGGGGTAGATTGTGACATCCCACATCGCCCAGGGGAGTGATCCTTAAATGTATATTCTCATCCCTACCTAGCACGATGCCTTTTGGGAGCTCACTGGCTTCGGGTTTCGTAGGAACTCTGAAGTTAAGCGAGAAGGGGGCTAGAGCAATCCCATGATGGGTGACCCATTGGGAAGTTGCTCGCGAGTTCCCAAAAACAAAACCGTGAGGGAATAGTAAGCCCAAAGCGGACAATATCGTGCTACAGTGGTGGAGCGGGTCCGGGAAGTGATCCACCCTGGACCGAGATGTGACAAATAAACTTTAATCATGACACGTAAAAAAATGATCTACATAAAACTCATTCACCGTCACGCGACAACGATTGAATAATACATGTTGGTTTTAGGACATACCTCTTGAAATAAAAATCTGATTTAGATAGCATTGTAAAATAAAATATTCCCTGCGGTCCAGCCTGGGCTCATGCTGCAAGCCGGTAAACAAGCGGCAAATGTAATTACATACGTACACGATAAGACCCCCCTCTCACCGTCCCGCCAAAAATATTTCCACGCATTCGACGCGCTATTCTCCGTACACATTCATGACGATCTGAATCAACAGCCATGATCACGTCCTTCTCTCGATCCTACGGTCGATATGATCAGGTGTTTGTCGTAACTTCACGAAAAATGGAACCGACGTAGAAGATAGGGAGAGAGGATTTGGTGGCTTTTGGTGGAAGACAAACGCTGTGCTGGAAGAAGAAGCCGTGACCCTGATGGCTGAATCTTTTAGCCGTCGGATCTTCTCCGTGTCCTCTGATGATCGTCAGCTCTTCTTCTCCTTCTTCTCTCTCCGTGTATCTCGCTGATCTCGCCGTCGAAGATTTTTGATTTCGGAGACCGCCGGTGAGGTTTCAAATGTTTGATATCTTCTCTTGTGATCTTTCTTTTGGTTTCTCACTTTTCAATTTGATTTTCTTGCTGTTTGTGATTTATATTTTCTCTGCGTAATCCTCCGTTTGGTTGGCGAGAAACTGCGGGAAAGCGAGCCAAACAACAATTGACTTTTTATTTTTATTTTCAAATTTTTAGTAGATTGAGATTAAATACTCGATTTTTTTCCGAATATCCGTACGATTTGGCGTAATTTTTATTTTTTTTCCTGCGCATTTTTCCAGCAACTTTCTCAGCAACCAAACAGACAGTAAGACCAGTAAAAGAAAATTCAGTGATCTTTGTGTACACTAAAAATAGTCAATTCTGAGAGTAATCAAGATTTAGGCATTTTATGGAGAAATTAAATAGTTAGAAAGCTTGATTACAAGTAGTTTGACGATTTTGCCTTACTTCTTGTTAATATGATGGATGAAATGAGACGTATTTACACCGTTTCTTGGCAGGTTTTCGGTTTGCTGAATCGAGCGGCGTGATCAGAAAGGTTCCTGATGTAGTATCTTGAGTCCACATCTTGCCTGTGTGAACGTTATCAACGATTTTATAGAGTAATGTTAGCATAGTGTATGATTGATTTGCATATACCGCGCGATTCAACAAGGATTTTTCATCCTTGTTTGATGGCTACAAAGTTGGAGAGTCCTGTTAAGACCCAGATGGCTGTGACACTGCTCGGTGGGCTGCTGAATGGCGACCGCCTTGAGAGCGCGAGAGGCAGTCTTGCTCGGAGGAGGCGTGTCTTTGTGCAGACTGAGACTGGGTGTGTTTTGGGAATGGAGTTGGAAAGGGGTGACAATGCCCACACGGTTAAAAGGAGGTTGCAGCTTGCCCTCAATGTACCTACGGACCAGAGCTCTTTGACGTTTGGGGATCGTATATTGAACAATGATCTTAGTGCCATCCGCAATCGTTCAACGCTACTACTTGCTAGGAATGTCATGAACAGAAGCTCGTCAACTCCTTGTCTGTCACCTACTGGGCAAAATCTGCAGAGGGATCAGGGTGATTCTATTGAGGTTTTGGGGTGTCCAAATAATTTTGCGAGAATTGATGAACTGGTTAAGGAGATTGTGGTTGCTATCAAGAAGGGTTTTGATCCGATCCCCGTGCATAGTGGGCTTGGTGGTGCTTACTTCTTCAGGAACATCATGGGCGAGAGTGTTGCCATCGTGAAGCCAACAGATGAGGAGCCATTTGCACCGAACAACCCTAAAGGCTTTGTAGGCAAGGCACTCGGGCAGCCTGGCCTGAAGCGTTCAGTGCGAGTTGGGGAAACTGGGTTTCGAGAAGTTGCTGCCTACCTTCTGGATTATGATCACTTTGCTAATGTGCCTCCAACTGTTCTTGTGAAGGCTGCACATCAAATCTTCAATGTTAATTATGGCGTCAATGGAGATAAGATTCAGAAGAAGAAAAGGGTTAGCAAGATTGCGTCTCTGCAGCTGTTCATCCCTCATGACTTTGATGCCAGTGACTATGGAACTTCAAGCTTTCCTGTATCAGCCGTTCATAGAATAGGCATTTTAGACATTAGGATCTTTAACACTGACAGGACATGCTGGGAACCTTCTGGTTAAAAAGCTTGATGGGGAGTTTGGTAAGGTGGAGCTCATTCCAATTGACCACGGACTTTGCTTGCCGGAGCACTTGGAAGATCCATATTTTGAGTGGATTCATTGGCCTCAGGCATCAATTCCTTTCTCTGATGATGAGCTTGAGTATATAAGTAATCTTAATCCAATTTGTGACTCTGAGATGCTGAAAATGGAGCTTCCCATGATCCGAGAGGCATGCCTTAGAGTTCTGGTCCTGTGCACAATATTTCTTAAGGAAGCTGCTGCTTTTGGACTCTGCCTTGCTGAGATTGGTGAGATGATGAGTAGGGAGTTTGGAGGGCAAGAGGAGAAGCCAAGCGAACTTGAAGCTGTATGCCTCGAGGCCAGGAAGATCATAGCAGATATGAACTTGTCAACCTTTGAGGCGGAAGAAGGAAATGAAGAGTTTCTGTTTGATATAGATTGTGAGAATGCTGGGATTCTTGATCCTTCAGACGTTATGTCACATCACTTCTTTGATCAGGTTTCATATCCTTTTGGGTCTAGAGGCGCTGATGGTCGAAACTTGCTGTCCAAGCTAGATGAGTGTTTGGAAGAGGATGAAGTTAGGGCAGACGGAATCACTATCCAGCCAAATTTGTATCAAACCTGCTTCAAAATTGCCCCTTCCTCCGAAAAGAATAGATGTGGGTGGGAGAAGCCGGCTCCAGAGAGCTGCAACCATATCCGGAATCAGAAGAAGTGCAAATGATCAGTTACCAACCTCACCATGCTTCGTGAAGGTTGCTGACATGAGTGAGGAGGAATGGATTCTGTTCCTTGAAAAGTTCGGTGAGCTTCTTTACCCCGCCTTTGGCAACCGAAGGTCTGCAACACTCAGGCAGAGAAAGAGACTTGGAACATCTTGCAGATTTTAACCTAATTCGACTGCTAGTTTGACATAGAAGCGCGGAACCGCAGAGTACAAGCTGCCATCAGTTTTTGTTGGGGGATTTGGGGATTCTCTAATTTCTGCAGCAACGAAGAACATCGTCATCAGCGGTATAAGCAGTCTACAGTACAGTTATGTAGATAGTTTTAGAATCAAGAGGGATCCGGGATCAGCTCGAGTGCAGGAATAAAGATCACAAATCGGTCTTCTTCGTTTTCTGTTTTATGCTTGTAGTTTCCTTTCTGAGTTCTGGCAAGAATTCAGTTGTAGAAAACTAGAGAAAGTACAGATAGAAATGGGAAAAAGCAAATACAATATGGTGTGTGTGTGTGTGTGTGTGTGTATATATATATTGCTAGTAGTTTCTTTAAATTGTTCAGAGCAGTGTGTCTGACTCCTTGCACCTGAGTTAAATACGGGATGAATCTCGATATGCTAGATTTCTTTGAATGCCTCGACTCCTCGCCCATAAATGGTATGCGTGGAAAGCCTTGTGATCTCCTTGAATGCCTCGACTCCTGAAAAACAAAAGATTTCGAGTAAATTGGTTAACTTCTGTTTCAAGTAACAAATTTGTTTCATCAAAAGCCGTTCTTGGACGCTCCGAGAGTAGATATAAAAGCAGATGTCCTAATTAGTTAACCATGACAGGCAAGTATGTGGCAAAAGATGTCACATGTATGCACTTGATGTGTGACGTCTTTTGACATATACGAAAGACATGATTAATTAACCATGACAGTCAAATATGATTGATTAATCACAAGTTGATTTCGATAACTTCCCATTTGGCTATTTGTCAAAAATCCATCATTTGCAATTTTTTTGGTTATATAGTAGATTACTTTATTGCATGTAACTATTTGCCCCCTACCCCCAAATGCAGTACTTCTATCGTTCCTGTTTGTATTTAAGTTCTTGTTTTAGCTTGCAGCATTTTATTGTTACTCGATTAATTCAAATAGAAGCCAAATATAGTAAATAATAGCTTGCGAGGCTAAGCTCACACTGTCCTCTTAGTATAGATAACGATATTATCTATATTAAGGGGGAGGTGCTGAGCTAAGCATCACAATTGGCTAGCAATAATATAGTTCAAATTAACCCTTGACGAAAATCGAACCTAACACCTCTCACTTACAAATGAAAATGAATATTACTACTCGACTAGGTAAATAATAGTTAACTAGTTAATAAATAACAAATGAAAAGAAAGAACCCTTAAAACATATATATAGAAGGAGGGAGAATCGAATTCGGAACCTCCAAAGCAAGAATGTTCTTAACTAACTGAATTTCAAATTTACAAGCCCTTGTAAATGAGAATAAAGAACATGATTTGGGTGGCTTGAGAAATTTGAACAAATATATAAACCTGTTGCAGGGATCCTTTCGAACTCTCGTAGCACTTAGAAATAAAACAAAATATATAGCTTTGAATATTAATTCTATATTTCCAAACTTGTTTCTCTGTCAAAAATGCTTACATAACCGGAAATTGTAGCCTTAAAAGTAAAATAAATAAACAACCAACAAAATCCACAAAGATAAAACACTCTCTGTGTGGAAAACCTAGCTAAAACAAGAAACAATGAAGAGTAAGACAAAACTTTGTGCCCTAAAGCTAACTCTAAATTCAAGCCGCCGCCGGCCTCTCCACTAGTGCTCTGCAGATCTTCGATCCTTACTTAGTTATTCTTAGGTGGATGAGGTTTTGGGACATGGTAGTCAGCATTGAAGGGTATAAACCCAGGTATTTTAACCTTCACACGACCACTACTACTTGCCACTTCTCAATCTACGTTCTCCATTGCTTTTCAACACTTCCTCTTTTGCCATTCCTAGATTCCTTTCTGGCATCATTTTCCTCCCCCCAATTCTTGTATCTTCAGCTTCTTCCACAGCAGCGGGAACGCCGTCATGAATTTCCTGAAAACGCAGTAGTTTTTCTTAGAATTGTAAAGATCTGTGTTTAAAGTGATGCTTAAGGAAGTGATTTTTGTACATTTTTCACCTGCATATCATGCTTATTTATGGTTTTTGAATTGATAATCAAAGGAAATCAAGACAGAAAATAAACAGGAGTATGATAAGAAGAAACGGATTGGTGAAAATCGTATTTCCCATCTGTATTATAGCTAGTGTACCTTTTCAACATCGACGAGGCTTCTTCTCAGCACTACTAAATGGCCAGTTTCATCAGCAGTCAGCACCACTTTGTTCATAGCTACATGAAGCATACAGAAAAATCGATTAATAAGGAGATAAGCGTTTAAAAAAATAAAATCGATTACGCGTACACACAGATTATCTCTAACTACTTTGAGAAAACATACTTAATTATCAAGTCAAGAAATATTACCTCCATGTGTATGAGCTGTAGATTGTATTAGATGTAGCAAAATGAAGACAGGAACGAAGGTAATTAGCTTGAAAGACGCCATTTTTGGTTCCTTCTTCTTTGATATATGTATATATGTAATGTGTATGTTTTTCTAACTTCGAAAGCTATCAAAAGAGAGGAACCCTAGTAGTGAAAAGGAAGAAGATCTTCATATATATATATATAAAGATCAAACGGTCATAGTAGCAAAGCTACGGCTAGTACTAGTCAACACATTGCCTTTCTTTTCTCCATCTATCGTAGTATTAAAATATGAATACGGTGTTTTTGGCAGAGGTACAGTTACCTGGGAAAAAGGATCGATGAAGAGAAAAAAAAAGTAACAGAAAACAAAGCACTGTTCAAAGTTTTGGTTGATGTAAAAGTTGACAACGGTTTTTGCGAGGGTTGGCAACTTGGCAATATATATTTCTGCAATTTTATATGAGAAGAGTTAACTGTAATTGTTAGGAAAAAGCGTTGTGATCGCGTGGAATGGGGAAGATACGGTGTTCAGCGCCTGTCTGCCGCCGTGCATGCAACGAGGAGGCTTCTTTTCGTGGCCAAGGTTGGCCGCATACAACTTAACCCTAGGGTTTCGGGCTTTATAGTAATTTTATTTAGTTGTCGACTCTCCTCCCCATATAAACATGTCAGTCTCTCCTAGGGTAAATTAAACTAACATGCATGGTAAAAATTAAGGTGGAGTTTGAGAAGGAAGCACATGCTCCTCATTTGACCAAGTGGGTGTTTTGGTAATTTTCGACGTGTGAAGAGAGGAATATTTATGTAATTATATGTATAGTTAATTGGGTTATTGGATTTTTTCAGAAGGCTGCTTGAGAATGTCCACATGTGAGATTTTACTGATTTTATAAGGTTCCCCACCCCAGAAGTGGAGTCGTCAACGGTGAAAAAAGGGTTCAAACTTCAAACACCATGGAATGCATGGGAGTGAAAACTTTGTACATTCCCATGGATTTAGAAATTTGAGATATGTAACAGTCGGTGAATTAGTTGATGGAATTAACATTCATCAAACTTACTTACTAAGGGGATGTATTTATATTATCTTCCTTCTTAAATGACTACGTGAACAAAAAGAAACGACAAATATAAATCATGTGATGCATGAGTTCTTTAGATAAATAAATCATGTCAATCTTGTCTTTAATAACTCATTGGAATATAATTTCTAGTGAGCATTCTTCTTTGTTTTGGTTGAAGAATTTGTACCCGGATGTACGGTAAAACAACTAGCTTAATATAGGGATTCTAAATGTATGTGGATATGATGACAAAGTTTAACTCCAAATTTCAAATGCAGACAGCTTTTGGTTTGCGAGTTTGGCGTTCAAACATGGGGATTCAAATATAAAGGAAAGTTGGGTTGCCTTTATAAGACATGGTCACATGCAACCTACCTTGCCATGCATATATATATGTGTGTGTGTGTATCATATTTCAAAGAAACAATTGTATATTATGCATCATTGAGATACTAATATGTCGCTCAGTAACTCATAGGAAATGCCCCAATAGGAAACATAACCAACCATTTTATGCAGATTGTTCCTACCTACCGAGAGAGCTTCAGTTTAAAGGGTGGGCGCCATCCGGTTATGTTTGTGATACTTATTTATATCGTGTGTCGTGTTTGTGTAGACTCACTTGTTGATTAATACGTATATCAATATAAAACAACAGTTAATACTATTCATTGCAAAAATGAGAAAGGAGAAAAGTTATAGTTTTATTAAGATAATATTATGCGATGAACAATGTTCATGTTTCATTCGTGTATCATGTACTCATCGAATCATATATTAGTACAAATTTTGAGTAGTGTGAATGTGTTAGCATCTGAAATTACAACCCCTAAGTACACTAAAACAAAGCAATTGCCCATTTGTTATAAAAAAAAAAAAAAAAAAATTAGTGCTACACTTATCATTTAAATATACCACCTCATGTGTCTATATAATGGATAATCATAAATTTCAAAATTTAGTCATTGTCTGGAATAATTTTTAAAATGAACTAAAAGCGCTTTTGGTGAAATTGATTTTGGTTTCCAAAAGTTCCAGATATTTGTTTTCTGCAGAAAGCACTTTAAGTGTTTTTCTATGATCTACTTGGACTTTTACCAAGGATTAATTTCAAAAACATTTTCATCAAAAGTGTTTTCAGTCATTTTAAATGCATTTCTAAATGAGCCCTTAAAGTCATCTAATTGTAATAAGTAGGTTGATGAACATTACCACCACTTTAGGACGGTGAGCAAAAATACATCATTTTAGAAAGGGAGTTTTAACGAAAAACCCACGTTACTGTTCACTTTAATGAAAAACCATATTTTTACACTAAAAAAATCAAACATGGTACTATTTACTTTACTATTTATTTTGTCTTTATCGTTAAAACTCAAAGTTTTCAAATCCTTTTCATTAGTTTTCTTTATTAAAAAATGCCCAGAAGTCGAAGAGAAGAGCCAAAGATTGTCCAATCTATTTCACATTTATCGATCATTGATGTTGGCTGGATTAAGAAGCTATGAAATCCAAATATTAGCGGAAGAGGGAGTGGAGCACCATTAGATGATTATCCAGTTACCGGCGAAGGTGGGATTAGAGCACCATCAGTCACCGGTGAAGCAAGATGGAGATGGAGAGATGGGAGGGAGGAGGAGATGTCGATGTGGGAGACTGGAAAACTTAAAAAGTCGGGTTTGATTAATTTCTTAAAATTTTACTAACGAAGAGATACATATTTATTTTATAAATTTATTTGAGGTGATTATCGGAATCGGATCTCCTTCGGACTCAAATGAACTGAGTTCAAGGATCAAATGATCCGGACCATTGAAATTTGATCAAACGATTATAATTATTATAACTTTTAGAAGGTCTCCTATTTGTAGTCGTTGGATTAAATTTCAATGGCCCCATATCATTTAATCCTTAAACTCCGATTTTTTTGGTCCAGAGGGGATCCAATTCCGTGAGTATCCACCTAAACTGGTACTATACATTTTTTTAATTGATGTGGCTATCCACTTCATCTTCCACGTAAGGTATGAAATTGTGATATGTTTTGATGGTAAGAAATAAGAATAATATTATTATAAAAAATAAGTGAACGCATGTGAATGTGAAGAAATTAGTTCAGCTCATTCAGATTTAATCAAAATTAAGAACAATTTCTCAAAAAAAAAAAAATTAAGAGTTCGATATTTGCAATGAGTTTTAGTAAAATTTATGTAGTAAATTGGTAAATATCGCTGATATTCATTGATTTTCTTATATTTTGCTAATATAGATTGAAGTTTGCATTTCACCTCCCATTTTCATATCGATCATTGATTTTTCAAATATTTCAACTGAAATATCGACAATTTCATGGATATTTTAAATAGTGGTCGCAACAAAAACATAGACCAATATTTACTGGTGGGCGTGTCACGCTTAGTAAGATCCAACTACTTGGTTATTGAATCTTACCCGCCAAACCTAAACCCCCATTTTCCCGCCAAAACCCACATTGCCTCTCTTTCTCTCTCAATTAAATCAAACAACAAAGAAATCTGGAAAATCCAACAAAACCCAAATCCAAGTTTCCGTCGATCCGCACGCAGAGCCATGAAGATCCGAACTTTGAAGCTCCGAGAGGCCCACAAGCCCACGAGCAGCGGCGGGGGGCCGTCGTACTGCTCGGTGCTGTGGGACCAGCAGGCCTACCACGTCGTGACGGCCTCCTCCTCCGACCCCACAATCGCCATCCACGACTCTCTTATTCTGTCCAGCCCTCCCAAGCTCCTCCGCCACCACCGCGACGGCGTCACGGCTCTCGCTCTCAGCCCCAACTCCACCTGCCTCGCCTCCGGCTCCGTCGACCACTCCGTCAAGCTCTACAAGTTTCCAGGTCAATATCTCCTAACCATTTCTCGTGTTTTTTTGGTTTTAGGGGTTTTGAGAAACTGGGTTTTTCGATTGGTTTGAGTTTTGTCTGAAATTAATATCAATAAGCAAAAACAAGATTTGGTAGATTCAATGTGAAATGCTGGATTTAAAGGGGGTCATTGAATTCAAAGGCTCACTAGTTCTTGGATCCCTGAAAAAAGTGAAAGCTTGGATTTTTTTTCTTCAGATGTTATAATTTTGAAGCGTTAATTGTTACAAATCTCTCTGTGTAATTGCTCTCGGATGTTAATTTGTGATTAATTTTATAATTAAACTTGTTAGGTGGAGAATTTCAGACAAATATAACCCGATTCACGCTGCCAATACGTACCCTGGCGTTTAACAAATCCGGGACACTGTTGGCAGCTGCTGGTGATGATGAAGGCATTAAGCTTATTAACACAGTTGATGGTTCAATTTCAAGAGTTCTTAAAGGACACAAAGGACCAGTGACAGGTTTAGGTTTCGATCCCCACAGCGAATATTTGGCCTCTATTGATTCAACTGGGGCTGTTATATACTGGGAACTTTCATCTGGAACCACCTTGCATACCCTTAAAGGGGTAGCTCCTAACTCGGGTTTCGATCATTCCATAATGAATGTACTTAGCTGGAGTCCTGATGGAGACAAGTTAGCCGTGCCAGGGTTGAGAAATGATGTGGTGGTTTATGATAGAGACACAGCTGAAAAGCTGTTTTCGTTGAGAGGTGATCACACACAGCCTATTTGTTCCTTGGCTTGGTCACCTAACGGAAAATACATGGCTACTTCTGGTTTGGATAAGCAGGTTCTCATCTGGGATGTTGATCGGAAGCAGGACATTGACAGGCAGAACTTTGAAGAGAGGATATGTTGCTTGGGGTGGAAGCCCATTGGCAATGCACTGGCTGTTATTGATTGTATGGGAAAGTATGGTGTGTGGGATTCAGTGACTCCTTCATCAATGAAGTCGCCCACTGAAGATGTTCCCAATCTACAATCTAAGAACAGCAATGGGCTGCTTTTGTTTGACGAAGAGGAGGGTCAGGAGCTTAGCACTTCTGGTAGTTTAAGTGATGTTGGTGAAGATAGTCTTGGGGAATCCAAACCGCCTAGCAGGAAGAGGCCACACAAGCACTCTGCATATGAGGATGATTTGGAAGAGGATGGTTTTGATGGCTTTAGGTTGATACCAAATGTTGAGTTGGAGTCCCGAAAAAAGCGCGTCGTAAACACAGTGAAAGTGTTGATAATGAGAATGAGGGAGCAAGCAGCAAAGTGACATCGATTAGATCAAAAATGCAGGTGGCATTCCAGCCTGGTGCTACTCCTTTGCAGCCTGGAAAAAGGCGCTTTCTGTGCTATAACATGCTTGGAGCCATAACTACAATTGAACATGACGGATTCTCCCATATTGAGGTAACCTATGGCATAAGTCACCAAACTCTCACTATTACGTGATTGCTTTGTTAGCCCGGAGTGCCTTTATATCGTACTTACATTTAAGTGTGTGTGATGCAGATAGATTTTCATGATACAAGTCGCGGTCCAAGAGTTCCATCAATGAATGATCATTTTGGTTTCACAATGGCTTCACTTAATGAGAATGGAAGCGTTTTTGCAAATCCCTGCAAGGGAGAAAAGCACATGAGTACTCTCATGTATCACCCATTCAGTAGTTGGGCAAATAATAGTGAGGTTAGATCATTGCCTTTAAATATTAAGGAAAACTAATGAAAAGGGTTTGAAAACTTTGAGTTTTAATGATAAGGACAAAATAAAGGGTAAAGTGAATAGTATCAGGATTGACTTTTTAGTGTAAAAATATGGTTTTTCGTTAAAGTGAACAGTACCGTGGGTTTTTCGTTAAAACTCCCTAAATATTATGCATTAATGCTATATTCTGGTGTGTATAATACATGTGCACTTTGAATATTTTAACTGCCTATGCATGATGAATATGAGAGCTTTTGTATAATGTTGACTTTGATGTGTGATGCAAACCCAGTGGTCTATGCGATTGGAGGGGGAAGAAGTGAAGGTTGTGGCACTTGGCACATCTTGGGTGGCAGCAATTACGAGTCTTAACTTCCTTCGCATCTTCACTGAAAGTGGTTTGCAGGTATGCTGATATACTTCAAATCATATTTCTTTTGTCGGTGAATTAAGTTATTTTGGTGGAATGGGATTGTTAAGTTGTTTATGGCTGTCTCTTTCTTATGTTTGTCTAATGTTGACTTCTTTAGCATTTATCTCTCGACAAATTTAATAACAGCTTTAGCTATAATCTTTCATATATTTAATGTAAAAGGGCCAGGAACTTGTTTGACTGATTGAGGTTAACAATGTAACAATTAGTTAGTGCATCAAATTTTTGATTTTGAGTTACTCTAACTTGTTGACGATAGTAAGCTTAGTTTCTGGAGTTATATGTTTTTCTGAATTCATTTCATTACAGAAACATGTTGTCTCCCTTGATGGACCTGTCGTGACCGCATCAGGCTTCAAGGATGAACTTGCGATTGTCACTCATGCTTCCAATTGTCTTCCTTCAAATGAACAGGTCTGATTTTCAAGTGATTATCGATACTATATTACTGCGTTGATCTGTAAGGTTTTTATTTTTTAATTTTCTTATAACAGAATTCTCCTTTTTCTACTTGAGATATGTAGATTTACAAGTCCAGCAGTGCATGTTTGATACCATTGGCATCATTTTAAAATAAAATCAATTATCCTCCATTTGTTCGGGCTGATGATTTTGCACTCATTATCTCATTCTATTTTATCTGCTGAAATGAAATTGTTCTTTTCTTCTGAAACATGCAGATGCTTGAATTTAGAGTACTCAACGTAACTAATGGAAGCCAGCCTCTTAGAGGACGGTTGCCTTTGACTCCTGGTTCACATCTAACATGGTTCGGGTTTAGTGAAGAAGGGCAATTAAGCTCCTACGATTCCAAGGTATTTTAACTCTATTTTCAAGTTATTCTATTACTATGACTTAGAAACCGCTTTTGAGATTGGATATGAGCCGTTTTCTATATTCTTTTTTTTATAGGGCGTGCTAAGAGTTTTTACAAGGCAATATGGTGGCAGTTGGCTCCCACTCTTCAGGTTCAAGATTCTTCTGCGAAACAATATACATGGAATGCTTCTCTAAACAAAAATCTCTAACAAATAATCTATCATGCAGTGCTAGCAAAGAGAAGAAGTCAGGCGAAAACTATTGGGTGGTTGGGCTGAATGCAAGCAAATTGTTTTGCATAGTTTGCAAAAGTCCTGACTTGTACCCGCAGGTAAGGAATGCTCGCCACCTCCTTCCTCTCAGATGTTTCCTCTGCAAATCATATCTTGACCATCCTACTTTTTCAGGTGATGCCGAAACCAGTCCTCACTCCGCTAAATTTTTTGTTCCCTCTAGCATCCTCTGATCTAGGGGCAGAAACCCTTGAAAATGAGTTTATACTCAACAACACGCACCTCGCACAGGTCTGTCCTTTTACCCTCCTCACCTCATAGCGTTTATGTTCTATGTTTGAGAAAAGAACTGCCTGCTCTATGCCTGTTCTACCTGCTGCTGGTCTATGGCTGAGATGCTCACACGTATGTTAACTGACAGATTCAAAAGAAAATAGAAGAACTGGATGCTGTCGGTTTGGACACCACTTCACTTGACGATGAAGCTTTCAATACAGAAGCAGCTCAAGACAGATGCATCTTAAAGCTTATTGCATCCTGCTGCAACGGTGAGTATTTTACAGTTTATTGCAACATCTGGCCTCTAATCTTGGTTCTTGATTCCAACAAAATGGAAAATATTACAAAGTGCTGAAATGCTTGTTTGTGTTGGCAATTTCAGGAGATAAGCTTGTGAGAGCAACTGAACTCGTGAAGCTTCTGTCCCTCGAAAAATCAGTGAGGGGTGCAATCAAGCTTGTCACTGTTCTGAAGCTCCCTAACTTGGCTGAAAGGTTCAACAGCATTTTGGAGGTAAATATTTCAATAACCGATGAAACTGATTCGTTTCAATTTCCATCCTGCGGTTTCTTATGATCTTTCATGCCTTCTAACAGGAAAGGCTGCTCAACGAGAGTAAAAGAGCTGTGGAAATCACCTTCCCTACCTCAAACCACAACGCATCTTTCATCACGGATGACATTGCAGCCGCAAAGAAAACAACCTCTACCGAGCCAAGTAAGTTGTCAGGAAACGACATTCCACTATCAACGCCAAAATTGTCGGCTCCTTTGTTTACGAAGAAAGCCAAAACACAAGAACCTAAAGTTGGAACAGAGAAAACAGACGAAAAACTGGCGGAGGATGATGTTGGGAAGGTAAAAACGACAGAGGCGAAGAATGCTACACAGGTGAGCAACAATGCCGGAGAGACCAAGAAGGTAGGGGAAGTGTCTGAGGTACCAAATGATCAAGAAAAAGTGAAGAAGGCAGAAGCTCCTCGACGAGCATCTAATCCATTCATGAAGAAATTAATTAAGTAGATTAAGTTCCTCTTGGTTCCCTAATTACAAGGAGCTTAGTGTTTGAGCAGCATTAGTAGTAAAGTAAATACGACCCAGGTATCTATTTGTCTCAATATTGGGCCTGAACCTTGTTATGGGCTAAAGAAGCAAATTAAAGTATCCGGTCCACGGCCCAAGCAAATTTGCTTGTTTCCGACATGTCTTTCTCCATAGGAAAAATAGGTTCCAAGTAAAAGAATATATAATTGGAGTAATTGCTTCTTAACTTTAGCTCAATTAGAGTTTCGGTCGGTTCTTCAATTAAAAATTCTTGAATATTGGTTTTTAAACTTGTAATAATGTAAAGCAATGGTTTTTTTGGTTAATTACGGTAGAAAGTTCATGTATTTTATTGCTCCTTTAAATCCTTTATGTTTGAATGAAAGTTCTAACGGAATTAGCAAAAAATACTCGCTCCAATTCATAAAAAGTTTAAGGATCAATACTCACGAATTGTAATTCAAAGACCAAAACTCTAATTTAGAAAAAATTCAAGAATTATTGCTCTAATTTTCTTGTCAATGAGTGTTGGTCGGTTCATTGCACGTAAGACATTAATTTTGTTTTTTTTTTTTTGCAAGAAAATATATTACAAATTAGTAAGTTTAGGATCTAATTAGCCAAAAGTAGGCTCAATTATAGATACGTGATTCAATTTGTAGACTTTGAGCTCACACGTACATATTCTAAACTAAATGATCTACAGTAAGGGAGATTTGAATTCGTTTCCATTTTGAATAACCTTCACGATTTGAGATCTTTTTTGGAACTCTGTTTTCCGAGTCAACGGAATAAGTGAACTGGACCATTCATTTTAATATTCGATCCTCACTAGTCCATTTCATTGACTCACCCTACATAAAATTAAGGGTGTGGATCTCTTTCTTTTTTCAACGGCCTGAATCACTTAATTCTTGAACTCTGAACACAGAAATCCGAAAGAGATGGAGTTCAACCTTCACCCACACCTTCGAAGTTTACTGAATTAACAATTATTAACTTGGAAAATGTTTTATGTCGGAAATCAGTGAGTGACACTCAACAAATAATAAAATAAAATAAATTAAAATAAAATAAAATAAAGTGAGTGACAAACAATCAAACATGTCTCTCCCTCAAACAAAAAATGTGGAAAAACGAAGGGTGATCTCGTAATTTCAGAGTCGGCAAATCACAAACTTTAAAAGCCCGCAACTTTCCTCCCTCGGAAAATCGAAGCACACAAAAACCAGAGAGAAAGAAGGAAACTTTAACTCCTTAAGAAAACGAAACGACATGTCGATGGCGGAGGTCACCTTCTTCCAACTCCACGACGTCGACGACGACCCTCCCGACCTCCCCTACTGGGCACACCAGGACCTTGACCTCTACTCCTCCGATCCCGATTTCCTTCAATCCGATCGCGCCCTCCGCCCCTCCCGCATCGTCACCGTCGACGACGACGGCGACCTGTTATCCCAGTACCAGTCCCCCGTCCACGTCATCCGCAACGACGCCGTTTTGGGGGAGCCCGATTCCGGATCCAACCTGACCAACCGATCGGATTTGCTGGACCGCCGCGAGGACCAGGTGAATTTCGTGATGGATCTGTTCCAGCAGCGGGTCGAGCAGTCGTCTCAGGTAAACGCTCGCAGTCCCCTTTTGGTTTCTGAAGATATTGACGACGAGGATCGTAGTTTTGGGGTTATTGAGTCGAATTGTGATGTGGGTATGGAGGGTTTGGACCTCGATTTGAGTTTAGGGTTAGGGTCGGGATTGGATTTTGGGAATTGTTTGGATGGGGACGGGATTGATGATCCCGAGGAGGATGATTTCTTTGTGGGGAGGAGGGTGTCTGGGTCTGAATTTGGTGAGGAATCTTCCAATTTAAGTAGGGCAGATGATGATGCTTACGAGAATTGCGTGAGGCTGGTTGGGTTCGGGACCGATTCGGAGGATGATGAGAACGGGGTTATCGGGATCGATTTGAATTCCGGGGATGAGTATGGCGTGCAGGGTCGTGTCCATGGTGAGAATGATGACGATACGAGCATCCCGCTGCGTTGGGATTCGTTTATTTTGGAGGACCATAGGGAAACTAACGAAGATTTCGAGTGGGAGGAAGTTGAAGACGGGGTTGATGAGAGAGAGGTCTTCAGTACGTTTATTGATCATGACATCGAGGAATCAGGACCGGTGGCAGTTTCAGTTTTGGCAATGGTGGCACCGGAAGAGGAAATGAGTGTGGAGAGATCCGAGCATGTGGATAGTTTGGAATGGGAAATTTTGTTGAATTCCAATACTTGGGAGATAAATCCAGATGTGGCGCCTTATCCGGACGATGATTATATTCACACTGCAGAATATGATTTGCTGTTTGGTCAATTCTCTGAGAGTGAGAATGCAACAGCGGGCAGGCCTCCGGCTGCCAACGCTGTGGTTGAAAGTCTCCCATCCGTAGTTTTAACTCAGGAGGATGTGGAAAAGGGCAATGCACTCTGTGCCGTTTGCAAGGATGAGATGAAATCGGGGGAACAAGCAAAGCAGCTACCTTGCACACATCGGTACCATGGTGACTGCATTGTGCCGTGGCTGCGCATAAGGAACACATGTCCTGTTTGTCGACATGAATTGCCCACCGCTGACGCTGCTTACGAGCGTAGAAGGAACCAAAGGCATGCTCGTGGGTCGAACGATGGTCGGGCAATGTTTTGAGATCTTCCTTCGGCATTAGGTATTCGAAAATGTAGATACTGCTGTGGTAAAGAGTTTTCATTTCTCTGTGAGGATGTTATAGTTCCTGATGCTTTGTCAGCATATACATTTTTTTGTGCTTGTTTCTTGTTGGAGGATGATTGTCAAGCATATAATGTAATAATATTTTGGTGGGTACTCAATTTTTGTCTTGTATTCTTATTTTTTGTGTGCTTTTTTCTTTTTACGATATATGCGATAAAATTCATCTAAACTACGAGATTGAAGATTTGAACTTGGGTACGTGTGCAAAAATACACGGCTCTAGCAGTTTTCTTTAACCCCTTTAGATTTGAAGGCATAAAACTACACATTTGGACAATGTTCATAGGTTTTTAGATACCTCTTGTTTTCTTTTCTTTTTTTTAACTTTTCTTTGATTGGAAAAGAAAAAATATATTTTATAAATAGAAAGTTAGGCATATTTAGGGTAAAAGTGAACAAGTAGGTTCACCAAATGCAAAACAATCAGACAAAATCAATTAGTAACTAAAGAACGGGGTCACCGAGTGATTGGAGCGAATTTCAGGTTTGTATTTTACACGGTTCATTCTGAGTTCAATTTCTAGCGCTGGTGAATCATATAATGGTGGTCAAGGGAGGCTAAAATGTCTCTAGGTTCTTTTCAACCCCCGAAAAGATAGATTGTCGTGACTTCACCACCAGCTGATTTCCTTTTCAAGTAAAAGAAATTAAAAACTCAAAAAAAAAAAAAAAAAAGGAATTGGTGGTGAAGACATCCATCCAATGTTTCATTACAGACATTGAAATCAAATTATTGGGTAAAATCCAAATGACTCATAAACCCAAATTTTTTATGTTTATTTTTCCATCCATCGTGCATAAATAGCTTATTAAAAACATAAAACAAAAAATATGAGCATGCGTGTTAAATTATAATTTGCAGTAAGCAAGAATGGATACTTTCAAAGGAAGAAGCCAAGTATTTTTCCGAAATCTTATCCCACTACGTCCCTTCTATTTTTTCTCGCCGGCCAATTTTAGTAAAAGTGTTTAAACACACAAGTTGGTGATTACGTAGATTAAGCAGATGTTAATGATAGTCAATAGATTGGATTAAGTTTTCAGTAATATTTAAGTGTTCAACCACAAAATCAAATGAAAATTATGTTTATAAGTCCAACAAATTCAGCATGAGGAGGATGGTGATGCCCATGATTTGCACCTTGTTTGTTTTCTTCACAAAATTCCTTTTGTTTCCAAAATTAGGGTTATCTTTTTTGGTAGATAGAGCCACTAAGTCAAACTTTATGCATGAGCTTTCTCAATCCAAACTATTGGTATTTATCACATAAATTAATCTTAGAAGTAACCTGCACGTGACTATCTGGTCTAGCGACATTCAGTTTTCAATTGATTGTAAAAGGCCTGATATTCGGCTCACACAAATCCAATGGCGAAGTAAAGTATAAGAATTCAATAATGAGTTATGGTATGTTGTAACTCGTATTTTTTGCCGCAACTTGGTTAACCCACTTATAATAAAAATAAACATGTCGGCTCACAGGGTTTGAGATTCGACTCACAAGGTTTGTATTGCATGGATTTTACAAGGTTTGTAATAGAGACCACCACTATTTATATTTGCAGCGAGTTCGATACCAAATTGTGACCGCAACCTATACGACTATATATGTTCCAAATATATCTTTGTAAATATCCTATTGTGTATAGAAAAGAGAAAAACCTAGAAGCAACCAAAAGAGCTTAAGAACTAAGTCTATCCAAAACAAGGACCCCTACTTATATAGCCATATTTTTCACTTTGCAAGGTAAACCTAACCATTTCATGAGATCACTTGTCTTCAAGAACTAGCCCTTCCCTTTACATTTTTAGCAAATCCTAATTACTCTGTTAATCACATTCCTGGCCAGACGTCGGAAGTAAGTAATGTGAGATTAAGACATCCATGTTAGCAAATCAAGGTGATCATCCGCTCTGATTCTTTCCTTAATCTCACACGCCTTTCCGAAAACCGTCATAATCTCCAGGTGCAGGTATTTGCCTTCAGATGTTGATATGAATGTGTAAAGACAAAAGATGTTAAACAACACAAATTACATGGCAAGAAGAAGCTTAATCTCAATTAATTTCTGATTACGTGAAGGTCAAGAAATGTATGTATATATATAGATGCTAGAAGCTCACTAAAAAATTACTAAAACCCCTGTGAATTCTTCTTCTTCTTCTTCTTCATGGAGCCAAATGAATCAAAGGGGACTCGGTACTTACCTAATCACTGCCTCCCAACGCATCCCCATCCAGATTCCATGCCGATCTACCCGCCTCGATTCTTCCCCGTCTCTCATATCCATGTTCCGGCCCATGATTTCTCACCAAACGCCTCGTCTCTCAGCAACGAAGCGGCCTTCGATGAAGCTGGGGAGCCGGACATGAACTACGAAAGAAAGCTCAAGAGAATGATATCCAACAGGGAGTCCGCGAGGAGGTCGCGAATGCGTAAGAAGAAGCAGATTGAAGAACTGCAGTATCAGGTGGATCAGCTCCACTCTACCAATCGCGGGCTCTCGGATAAGCTCATCCAACTGTTAGAGGGCAACCAACTGATCCTCCAGGAGAATGCTCAGCTAAAAGAGAGAGTTTCTTCCCTTCAAATCGTCCTTGCTGATCTCATAACACCTCTGAGGAATGCCGGAGATGTCACAGGTAACACAAGTGGCAATCGACTTAGAGCCGAAGACTCAAGTACGCCATGATTGCCTGCCTCCCTACTACGGAGAATTCCACTTTGCTTCATCCGGTATAGGGGTGCAGTAGTATCGATGCGTAAAGTTTTCCCTCTTCCTTTCTTCCCCTGCTGTCTTTCTACAGGTAAAAACAGTTAAAGATACACGAGTTTAAATGGTCGATGTAATTTGTCAGCGATTTGCACACATACGATGTTATCATTCTGTAAATTGTCGTCGATTTGCATCCTCAACTCTACGTTACATCCATATGATCTTATCAATAAGATGGCAGGTATCCGACCCTTTTCGGTACAAATGCATACATCGACAGTAGATATAAGAAACTTCTGATAACTCGATTAGAGATTTTCAAAATTTTGGGTCCATGTACTCCAAGTCATTTGTTAGCGTGCATCAGAACATTCGTTTATGAAACAATAGATATAAACAGGCCCTGAAAATCGAAAAAAAACCTATCATCAATCGCTTTTCTTTACTTGATGCTTCCCATTTGAGACGTTAGGCGAGGTTTCTGCTGTAGCGGTAAAAGTTGAAAAGATGTTGCTCTGTTCTTCAAAACCCTGGACCGGGTCTGCATATGAGAGGGTGCAAGGCCATCTAGACATAGAGGAACTAAACATGATTAGCTTCGGAAACAGCAAGTGAAATTCAATTAAAAAACACGCTTCAATATACTCTACCTGCTCGACTTTATAACCTGATCATGTATTGTCACACTCTCATCAAAGATGTTGCCTGCAAGAACGAAGAAAATTAATTTTGAATAATTCAGCGACTTGCACTCATTGTACTTTGTATACATGTATTAAAATGAACCCGCATCATAGATTTAAGAAAATGTTGCACACCTCCATATAGGTTCGTCTTTGAGAAGTATTTTGCAGTCAACCAACGACTGTAGTCCACTTCATATTTCTTGAACTTCTCGATGTGGTTTGCGCTATGGAGGTCACTAACACAAACAAAGGACATAGTTTATCATCCAGGCGCTAGGCACAGGTTCAAATTCATGATATGACACGCAAGAGAAGTTAAGGCTCATTTTAAGCATGAAATATAACTGAGAAGCTAATATCCGGCAGCAGTGGGAAAAACTTTTCCGCTAAGCTGCACCGAGAGGAGAGCTGAATATGAAGAAGACATCGGTAGGAGCAAACTATAACAATGACAATTATAAGTCTACGACAGGGAAAGAGTGATAAAAAAATCAATGGGGTGTTCTGTTAAAAACTAATTACAAAGACTCAATAACGTATCAGGGTTACAGCACCCCTAGCATCGGAGCCATTGGTTATGAAAGTAACCTGATACGTGATAGTCCTAGCCCCTTAGAAATACTTAAAACTCATATGTCACGTGCATTTTGAATAACTGAGCTCATAAATGGTAGATCAACCAGGCATCAGTAAGCCTTTCTAACGCTCCTGCATCACACAAAGATCTAATTTGTGCACATGAAAACCCCCTATCACCAACCATAACCAATTCCAAGAATTTTACAATTACAGGGAGAAGAAATAAAGACAAAGCACAATGTAATAGGCATGTGAGCTTCTAGATGGAATTCCCATATACTCTACATTTTTAACAAAAGGGAAGATAGGTCAATGATACCCTACATGTGTCTGCGTTGGAGGTCAGGGGATGTTGGGGTATCATTATGTAAACCAAAGAACCTCCTCAGTTTAATTTAAGAACGTAACGTAGTACCTTCTTACAATGAAGTGGTTAATAATGTCGATAGAGACTTCATATCGCTAAATTTTGACCACTATGGACTGCTAGATTACAACAGTTGTAATTAGGGAAATTTGTGGCCGATAAAGACTACCATTTCTGTTTGTGTGTGTGCAAATGCAAAGGAGAGCGCAAGGCTTAGAACTTAGAAGTGTAAGCTAGTGTAAGGCCCGGAAATTCAAATTCTGAAAATGGGAAGAAGTAATCGTGAAAATCAAACAAATAGAAAGTAGCACTACTATGTTCTCAATCACGAAACCATTAAAACACTTAAGCATACTAAAGCGCGGAAGATGAGAGAGTCTGAGAAGAGTTTCACAACTGAATTTTCAAAGTAATAGAAACCACTCAAACTACTGAGTCCACTGTACAAATAACTAAAATCGATCATGCATTGCAGAAAATCATGTCAAAACGATCCACACAAGATCCATTCTTCGATCAATCTTTAGGTCGCAATTATCTGTAACATGTTCTCCCTGCAGATAATTAAGCTCTTCCTATACAATCTATTCAATTTTTGGGAAGTTTACTCGTAGCTCATTCCCATAATTCAGGACTACGCAAAAATTGGAAAAACGAGTATAATTAATAAAGTCAACAGCTTCATTAATTTTCTTTTACCTGGAAACCAATTCACACACACTTAGCAAAATACAAATGACAAACACATAAACAAGCATAAGTCTCTGAAGAATTGCTACCGAAAACCAAACTTACAAGTTAAGCCAAATAACCAGTAGAGCAAATTACACACAGCGGTACGAAAAATTACATCATTTTCACTAAAATTGAATCTACTGGGAAAAATAAATACCAAAAAAATTGAAAAATAATTACTAAAAAGAGAAAATAATGGCATGGTAATTGCAAAATACGTTCCTCAACAAGGAATATAAGCATGTAAGTTGAAAATTTGAAATATTCAAACAAAAAATAGAAGCGAAAATCGGAAGAAAAGAAAGAGATACTCACTCATAATATGCAGAAACAATACCAGGCTTCTTCTCCTCGGCATCCAGAACTCCATTGTTGGCTCCAGCTTCAACCTTCAACGTATTTAAAATACGAAACGGTGAAAACCCATAAGAAATCATTACACAAAACCATATGTGTGTGTGTATATATATATATTATACAGATATACGTATAGGAAGAGATGGGGAGACAGAGAGAGAGAAAAAACCTGTGGATTTGGAGGAGAGTGAGAGATGGGTCGAGTGGCGGAGTTGTCGGAGCTAGAAGCAGAGGAGGATGGCGACGCCGGAGACGACGGAGACGGCAAGCTCGCCATGCTCACAATTTTGCTGTTGCTAACAGCTAAGAAACTATAACAAAGTCCACAGCCAAGTGAAAAAAAATCGTGGCTTTGCAGTGTTTTTCTTTATTATTTATTATTATTTTTTAATTTTAGTTTTATTTCAGCGAGGAATAGTTAAGAAGGGATCCCTTTTCTACCAAATCCATCAAGTTCAGAATCGGAACCGTTTAAATTTGATCAAATGACTACCGTTATTATAACTTTTAAAGGGCCCTGTTTGTAGTATTTGTATCAAATTTGAATAGGCTGATCCCTAAGGGCCCCTGTTTGTAGCCTTTGTATCAAATTTGAACAGTCTGATCCCGAATTTGGTGAATTTGATGGAAATAGATTCAGAGATGATCCCCTTCCGGATAGTTATTGCAAGCCCAAGAGGTAGGGTTGTCAAAGTTCCCAATAATAAGAAAACTAATTAAAGGGATAAAATAAAGGTTAAAATGAATAGTACTGGGATTGACATTTTAGTGTAAAAATGTGAATTTTCTTTAAAGTGAACAGTATCATGATCTTTTCGTTAAAATTTTCAATAATGGCATCTCTTGCTTTGAAATCGTCCTGTATACCCGTTTAATACTTTAAAAATTAAAATTATATGGTTTTATATAAGTTTTTGTTTAATACAGGTTTTTTTTTTTTTTCATTGTTCATAAAAAAAAGAAAAAAAAAACTCTTAGGCGATATGCTTTATGGGACGAAATGGCCAACAAATTTTCAGTCAGACAACTCTCTTTGCCGACAAACCAATTTTTCAATGAAATCGAAATTTCTACAAATGATTCCATTGGCATCCCAAGATAGAGGCCATGTAGGATCAATAAATCCTTTACTTTTGAAAAGTCAGAATATATTTTTCGTTTTTGCTAACAAAATTAGGGTTTAGGATAAGAAATACAAGCCACGTAAGGTGCGAAGAGTAAACGCCCTTAATTATTTAAGCCTGGAGATGATTATTTCCAATAAAAAAATCAAGGGCGAGATCGTTCATTAGATTTTGTCCTCTTGGAAATGCACTTTGAAACAGTCAAAATTAATCAAATAAACTGATTAAGTACAAAACCTTAACTACAAATTATTGAAAACTTTTAATCTTTGTAAGCATATATGGATTAGATGAGTTGATCAAGACAGTGTGCTTGTCGCCCTTTATTCAAATTCGAAAACCTCTCCTTGTGTAAATGTTATGGATCTAAGATATGATACCAATATACATGTTATAAAGTAAACAAATTGGTAACACAACGTGACGGTTGACGGAAAAATTATTGTACAAGCAGGTGTGATGCTAATTAAGGGCTTGTTTAAAAGTGGGTTAAAATGACTAAAGACATTTTTGGATAAAAATGTTTTTGATTTCCAAAAACATTTCACAAAAAACGCTTTCAATCATTTTGAAAATAGTTCCAAACAAGCCCTAAATGAGAGGAAAAAAAATCGCTATTCTGTTATGTAACTAGGATATCAATATATATACTTCTTTAATCGAAAATAATTTCCGCACACCTTTTTCTCCATTGAATTCGAAAACCCTTTTTCTCCATTGAATTCGAAAACCGGTTTCCTCCTTGCTTTAACAATAATCTCCACAAGAACAAAGGCCATCTTTTAAATGATGGAAGCGTTTATTCTCTCACAATTTTCTCCCTTTCAACAACTTTTGATATCAGCTTAGCCACAGAAGCCATAGTTGAGATGCCTGTTCGTGTGGAGAGGATAAGACATTGGCCATAAATATTACATAACAAACATGTTTGAGTAAGGGAGCGGAATTTGAACTCGAGTGCAAAGCAGTAGGCCCGGCCAAACAAAGAGCAACTGATTTAACTCACACATGCAGTCGTCGAATATTTTGGTATTGCTTGATCCTGTGGTAGATGTACAATTTGCTTACAGAATACTCCACAACAAAAAAAAAAAAAAAAAAACTTCCACTTCCGATAAATATGACCACAAGATATAGCAAAAATGGAATTTTAGCCCTCCCAGAAGAAAAATAAACGGGAAAGCTAATAATACGGTTTTAGAGGGAACCAAAGTAATCTTTCAACAAAGAGAAGATGGGGTTGGCCTGAGAAGCTCCCTCCAGTCTCTGAAACATGATTCCGTCCATTCGGGCTTGGACTCCGTCGGAAAACGTCAACTCCTGCAGCACTTCCTTCATTGTTCTATCCACTCCAACCAATGTAGCCCCTATGCCACTTAAAAGTTCTGGCAGCGTCGGGGAAGGTCTTGCGAGCTCCACGAGCGCAACCTGGCACCACAGTATGCACCACCATTAAAGAACATCCCAAAGAAAGGATAATACACTCAAACACTCAAAGTCGAAATTAATATTAATAACCAACAAATTTTGTTGATGACCACACCTGTCTGTCTTGGGGTATATTTGCCTTGAGCTTTGCTATTGCGACAGCACGAGAAAATCCGCCAATAGCATCAACTAAACCTCGTGATGCTGCATCGTTACCAGTCCAAACTCTTCCTTGTGCAACCTCCTCCATTTTATCTACCTGGCAACACAACAAAAGAGGGACACTTTAATATTTCAAATTAACAGAAGGAAAAGTATGTGAAACCAAAACAAAAAATGAATTGACCAGCATACAGTCATCGATCTGGAAAAAGCTGCCTTGTCTCGAAATTGCTTATATGCATTCTGTGCAGACTTAGCAAACAGTTCAGCTTCTTCTGGTCTGTATTGGAAAAGAAAATGTTGAGTTTGAAATTTTTGCCATTTATAGAAATATAGGAGACATTAGATACTCTTGGCAACGAATCTTTTTACCTGAAGGGTCGTTGTTCAGCTGCAAGAACTTCAGCATATTTTCCCCTTGATATGATTTCTTTGTTGAAGCCAATCCTCTCATACAGTTTTCCCAGGTTAAACTTTCCTATAAACAAAATTCATATGCAAATACATTAAAAAATGTCACACAATTACGTAGTAGATGCGTGTCTGTCACTGTTTTGACCAGCGTCGTTATACAATATAGATCAAATGGGGCTGCAGTGTAGAAGCAATGCAGACTAATGCCTTCGCCACTTGGCTAATTCAATTTATGATTATATAAAGTCAAACTCACCTGTCACAACTCCAATGGAACCAGTTAAGGTTAGATTTTCTGCAACAATGGTGTCTGCTGCCATTGCCATATAGTATCCTCCACTTGCTGCCACATCAGACATCGATGCAATGACAGGTTTTGATGCAGCCAAAAGTCTGATTTCCCTCCACATCCTGCCCGACATAAACACATCAGGGCAAGCAGTTAATCGTGTGCACCCATAGGCACACAAATACACAGTTTCTTCTACACAACAGTACTTTCCAAAATATCAACAATTTATGGGGCAAAATTTAACATGTAGAGTTTTATGCAGCTAAAATAACAATAACTGTAATACCCCACTTGTCCAAACATTTCGCCTTCATTTTACTGATATTGTAGTTTCAATCAAAGAGAATTATCTTCTTTATCAGGCTCATTCATCATAAGCAGACTAGACAATGAGCTAAATAGAAGCATCATCCGTTTCCCCAAATCAGACCCTTACTGCTGCAAGACCCTGTTTTAAGCCATGCTAGCACCCAAACTCTACACTATGTGGACATTGCGGATGAGAATATCCATACTCATTCAGATGCTCGGGATGTTTCCCAATTACTATAAATGTACACTAATAAATATACGCATGAAATTAAGCTTAAAATATACTAGCACTTACAAATCAGAAGCAAGAGCATCACCTCCAGGGCTGTCAATTCGGATGATTGCGGCCTTATATCTTTTTGATTCTGGAATGGGAAAAATATCAACATGATGGGTAAAAAAAAATGAGATAGCAGTAACCAATGCCGAAGGGTTTCATATTCAGCAACTACAAAGTACACAATTGCGCATCATTGGTCTTGTTACATGTCACTGCTTTCTATAAATGATACGATACTGCAAGTAAATGGAACAAATTTATCTACGTTCATCGAGTTACTCCATGTAACTATGTAAGTAGTGTTAGTGACACATGCAAGAACTATATAACAAACTAATCTCCACAGTATAGCAAACCATAATGTACATCCACATCTTGTATCTTATAAAGCCTCTGCAAATGCATCAAAAGAAAGAAGGACACCATGCTAGGCAAATGAACTTCCATATGATAGACCACAGTCACCATACCTCTCACACTGCGAATCTTCTCAATGAACTGTTCCCCAATAATACTAGAACCGGGAAGACTTAAACCGCCTCGTACACGAGTAATGCTGCCTGATGCTCTAATTATGGCTATCTTGTCTTTACCGCCTGATAATCCAACAGTCCATTGCCGAACCCTTGAGTACTTTCTGTTTTAATAACGAAAAAGAATGAATAAGTAAGGAGAGGGACGGAGGATGGTTAAACACACACATATAGAGCATCTAGTGGACATCAAAATACTAGTAATTGAAGGCCACCAATAAGAAAGTTAACTACTTGTAATCAACCATAGGAAGAGTTTTTTCTTTTTGTACTCCAAGTCTTTCCTTCAACATTGAAATAACCTGCAAGGCCACCAATACTATCACAACGATGAATGAATACTGTTTTGCACACAAAATATGGGACGTTCATATCAAAATACGGACAACAGGATAATTATAATTAACATATCAGAAGACAGAATATAACACTGGAAGACAATTGAATGTATGTTTGTATGTCATTAATAAACTAAGGTAATTTGTAATTACCAGGCCATAGAACTTCAATATACTCTGACAAACTTGAAGAGCGAAACTGAACTTTAGAAAACTCTCTCAAATTTCTCGAACTATGTTACTTTTTAAAATGTCTGGATCCGAAATACTTTGAAACAACCTTCTAAGTCTTCTTAGTATCAAATATTCCAATGGTATTAAATTTTGATTATTTCTAAACATACATCAAACGTCAACTCCAAATCAAAAGGAACTAGAACTCCATACCTCGTCATCATAATGTATGTTTGTGATCCAGCCTTCTTGTTTCAATTTTTCTACTTGGTAGACTCCTTCATTAATAAAATTCTCGATATCTTCTCTTTTCTTTCCTGTTGAAAATTTTCAGAAGTCCATCAGTTCCTTAAAGACTTGAAGATTGGCCAAACATCAAATTACAAAGCACCTCTCGTGGAAGAAATCACATCCAGCCAATTCCCATATATATTATCAAGCAATGCTGTCAGCATCTCACAATTCTCTTTGGACATGGTTTTGCGTGCAAGTTGATCACCGGCACTTTTGTATTTACCAATCCTTTCCACTTGTGGCTCGATTCCAACTTTCTCAAGAACACCTGAAAGAGAGTATGACAATTCCCTGCAACATGAGCTAATGAATAAGCATTTTCTCACAACAGAAACAACGGATTTCAGGGAAACTGACCTCTTATGAATGAGGCCTGAACGGTTAGACCAAACAAAGAAAAATAAGCACTTGGAGGTGCATATATCTCTTGGCACGCACTAGCAAGGTAATACTCTTTCTCTCCGCAAGCCGGTACATAGGCCACAACAAATTTACCTGCCACAGTGAACAGTCCATATGATAAGTTTTTTCTCCTCGACAAAGCGACATTCTAAACTACTCTAATAACTCGAGCGCAGGGGGGCGGGTACACTTACAAAAACAACATCAACAAAGCCTTATACCACTAAATGGGGTCGGCAGTATGAATCCTATAACGCCACTACGCTCGGTTTGGCGCCAAGTCTAAGAAAAACATAATGAAAATTAACAAGTCACAAAAAGTACCTGATTTCTTGAAATCCAAGATATGTCTTCGGATTTCTTCGACTTTGCCCCAACCACAATTCAAGCTTTCAATTTGGAGATAGACACCGGAAATTCGAGGATCGTAAGCTGCTTTAATCAAATTCTCACAAAGTTGAGGCAGCGAAAGTCCACTCGAAAATCGACTCTTCAGCTGATCAGATACCTGAAAAACGCCAATAAAAAAATAGTAATTTAGAAAAAAGTCAAACAGAAAAATGCTTTTTTCAATTGCAATCCCCGAACACACAGCACAAAAAATGTAACTTAGAAAAAAGGCAAAACCTGGCCGCGCAATTTGATGGTCAAGACGCTGCCTTTCTTGACGCGCTGCCAAGGGAACGCAATGAGCATGCGGAGCTTGACGACGAAGCTCTTCCACGCGCTCGCCTTCTCGAACTGAAACTCGCCGCTCGGATACTCCTTGTCTGCTGTTTTGGATTTATTTACGATCTCGCCATCGCTCTCCTTCGATTCGTCTTCTTTGGTATCCGTCGACGACGGAGACGAGTCGAAGGCGCGAGCCGAGATGCTGCGCAGAGAAAGAGGGGGAGAGGGAGAGATGAATTGGGGGCGGAGGCATAGGAAGCGGAGGGAGGTGGGAGTGAAGAGAGGTTTGGAGAGAGAGGTCGAAACGACGGCGTTGAAGGCGCGGCGGTGGATCGGAGAAGTGTGGAGAAGAATGAGCTTCGACATTCCTCTCTCAGCTCACTGTAACTGTGAGGAGGACCGATGAGAAGAAGGAAGAAAGAAATGAAGGGGATGGCAATTGGCAAAGGTTAGATTTTGTCCACGTCACCACTTGTGGTTTTGTCGATGTGTCGTATCCTGGCGCGCTTTTTTGTTTCCTTATTTCCATTTTATGAAATTACAACGAATTTGCCCTTGCACATATTTTTACTTTCACGTACATTTGTTGATTATTCCGCCGTTAATTTTCGTCAATTCATTTAGTTTAATAGTAAAAAATTAAAAGAATGCGTGAAAAGTGAAAATAATAGTGTGGGTAGCTGACGTTTCACATAAATGTCAAATGTTAATTTGATGGTTGAAGTGGTAATGTCAGATTTTCTCTTTTTTCAACCAATATGTTTTTTTCATTTTAAATGATATTTGTACGATATATTTTAAAATGAACTCAATTAAAATAAAGTTTCAAGATCTATAATTTGTGCATTAATGGGATTTACACAATAAAATAATTAAAAATTATTTGACATCATATTTTCTCATATGTCAAATTTGACATATGAAAACTTAGAGTATCTCCAAATGAGATGTCAAAATCCTAAGTGGAATGCCACTGCGCATATTTGACGTTAAAAGTTTCTTCAACCGAAGTGTTATTTGCTACGTGGATTTGAAGGCTTAGTGATTTGATGTCAAATTTATTTTTAGTTCATTTTAATAGTGGGTTCCTTATTCCACTAATATTTCAATAACATTTGAATAATAAAATAACATTTAACAATTCAATTGGAGAATTACAAAATTTAACATAAGGTTTCAGATTGCCACATCAACTATCAATTGTAATTTAACTCTTATAATTTGACATTTCCTTTGGAGATGGTCTTATATGTCAATCCATATATCGGTTGGAGCTTACTCCCACCTTAAAATTTGATTACATGGAATTCCACTTAAGATTTGACATTTCCTTTGGAGATGGTAAAGGATGACAATTCTAACTATTAAATTCGATAACCGTCCGAATAAAATAAATTTGCATATGAAAGTTCTGGTATATTTTGGATCAAAAGTCGCATTTGTGTGAAAGTACAAAAGTTTTGAATCGAAATCAATGAGAATTCAATGGTGCGTATGAGAGATACCAAATATCAATCAACATCATCAATGTTTTAAATTCAATGCTTTCGTTTTTATATTTCACAAGACCAATTCATTGAATGACTTTATACATCAAATGTTTAATGATGAAATTAATATATACTAAACTATAATGCGTCAACTGAACAAATATATTTTTTGTATTGACAAACATAGATAAAATCGTTAACCAATGAGGAATCCGTTTCCCCGATGGTTAATTTGCAATTATGGATATGGTTAATTTTAATGGATATAACATTTCTGTTCACAAACCGAACCGTTGCCATCCCTAGTAGTACTACTCATTTTCTTACATTTTTTTTTTTTTTTACACAAATGATATTATATACACTAAGGAATGGAGAAGCGGACTAGTCTACAATGAGTTAGCACTCTTTTTCTTACTCTTTAAATATCAACATAAATAACTTTTACATTTTACCAGACAAGAAAACGTTTGAAATTTCCAAAAAATTGGCACAGATACAAGAGTTGGATGGTCAAGTTGCCAGATCGATAGCACGAGAAACAAACCCTAGAAAATTTCTGAGATACAGCTTTTAGGTTCACAGAATTTTGGGTCGTTGGAGGAACTTGGTTTTCTTTGAGAAGAACTGAGTAAGTTAATCTCAAAGGTACATACATACATACATACATACATACATACATACATACAGACCTTTGCTTTTGTTATGGTTTTTTCAATTAATTAGTTAATTTACACCTAAGTCAAAGTCTTTTCTTTTTGTTTAGGGTTTCTTTGTTCAGATCCGAGGATTATGTATTTTTTTTTTTTGTTGAATTTAAACATCCCAACTGTGTTACTCGAAATCAAGATAATGCAGAAGATATTAAAGTTTGTTCTTTGTAAATTTCGGAATTTGAATGCAGTCCAAATTTTTGTATGTTCGTAGGGCAAGGTGGAAGACGACTTGATGAGTTTAAATTTTGAGTTTTGACTACGATGGAAGACGACTCGTTCAAGGACGGTCTGTCAAGAGCAACAAAGTATCTACTAGAAGCAGGTTGCATTAGGGTACGGCGCAAGGAACGCGTCACCCGCTGTGTTAGCTTACATCTTCAGACCATCTTCGATCAACTGGTCTCGCTCTACATTCCTCTCTTTCAGTGTCAATGGCAACGGTTAAAGTATCTATTCGAAGAGTCTGCCCTTCCATCAGGCATAACTCCGCGGACTCATGCCACAAGATGTTACATCTCGGCATGGATACACGATCTGTATGTTTCAAATCGCGAGGCTGTCCAGACGCTATGCTCCATTACATTTTTAAAGCATTACTCGCACGAAGAAGTTTATTGTTCATCGGAATATGATGCCTTTCTGATTCATCTGAATGCAGATATTCGGCCTACTCACATTAAGGGCACTCCGGAAGATACTGTATATGTTCCTGTTCTCAGTGACAGTCCAGCTTGGGGTACTGATAATCCATTCAACATCGAGAACTTTGTTTTGGATCGTAATTTGGTTCGAGGAATTATTGCGAATATGAAGGGATATTGGAGAACATCAACCGTTGGATCAGACAACCTAGGGAGGCCATTTTGGCTATTCGACTGGCACGAGGACTGCAAGTGTTGTGCTTGGTTTCCTCTCGAAGGAAACTACACGATGGAGGATGTCAGGGTTGCCTTTATACTCGGAGCTGCCTGTACTCCCAATCTTGGATTCAGAGATGTTGATGATTGGCAAAACGGAATTGTGCCTGAAAATGTCAATCCGCTTGTCCTATGACCGTGTTAACGATCGACATTTTTATGGTGGTTATGAGGTGAGGACCATTGAAAGAAGGCAAATTGTTGTAAAACTTGATGAGGAAACATTGGACCGCGTCCTTGAAGATTATCGTTTTTATAGTGGTTATGAGGTCGGAGATGGTAAACAAAGGCAAATTATCCCAATATTTGTTAGGGGAACAACCCAAGGCCCTCCTCCGAACAAAAGGAAGAAGACCAAGGACAAGGTTTCCGTTTCAAATGCTGCTATACAGACTGGAAGCGAATACTCCGAAGCCATAACCATACAGACTGGAACCGAGTCCTCCAAAGCCACAGCCAGACAGACTGGAACCGAGTCCTTCAAAGCCACAGCCAGTACCACAGTCGACCAGTTCCAGATAGTGGATTGGTCCTACTATCACCGTGTTATTCTATGCATGGATTCCGATACAAGGTCCCATTCACTGTGGGAAATTGTGCAAAATTTGGATTGCTAGTGATAAATTTAGGTAGCAATGTCAACATTTAGAATCTTGAGTATGTTTTGATGTTTTGGAATGTCGAATTCTGTGGCAAAAGTGCTTGAGACATTGATATTTTGCAACTGATTTGCATTAGAGTTGGCTGTTTTCTGCATTTTTCTGCTCTTTCAGCATATGCTGGATTGTTTATCCATGGACTCTTGCCACCAGAGCCCACATCTCTGCATGCATCCGCGCTCTATACATTCCAAATCGTAAGGCTGTCCAGCCACAATGATGCACCACATTTTCACAACCTTGCCGGCACAAAGAACATTACTCTTCAGACAGGTACGATCCATTTCTCGTTGATTTGAACGCAGCTATTCGCGCTACTCACATTCAGGGCACTATAGAACTCCCCTCCTGGCCGTTCGATTGGCATCAGTAGAAGTGTTGTGTTTGGTTTCGTTGTCAATAATATTTTGGTTGCCTATCTTATCGGGGTTGCTTCTTCTCCAAACCTTGGTCCTTGAGATGTTGACGATTGGCGAAACGGTTCTTTGGCTGAAAATGCCAACCCCTCAGATTATGAACGTATTTTAGACCGGCGTTTCCATGGTGCTTATGAGGTCAAGACCCTTGGACAAAGGGAAGTTACCGGCCAAAGAGATCAAACGCAAAATCTCCCCATAGTTATTGAGGAGACAACGCGAGAATCTCCAACCAAAAGGAAGAAGACCGCCAAGTCCATGACCGCTACCTTAAACGATGCGACGCAGAACGGAAGCAAACCGTGTGAGAAGGTGAAGTCACAGGCTACACAGCCTGCCAGTTTCGGCTAACATTTTGGTCATC
The DNA here is from genome assembly GCF_019419815.1 of Pyrus x bretschneideri. Taxonomy (NCBI): domain Eukaryota; kingdom Viridiplantae; phylum Streptophyta; class Magnoliopsida; order Rosales; family Rosaceae; genus Pyrus; species Pyrus x bretschneideri. The sequence continues at coordinate 1,966,322 of NW_025999579.1, read as the reverse complement.
TTCCCTTATGGTTTCACTTGAATGTATCTGCAACTTCTGTTCAAGGCTATATTATTAAGAACATTAACGAAAAGCTTCCGATACTGTTCGTTTTAACGAAAAACTTCATTTTAAAACTAAAAATCAGTCATAATATTATTCACTTTACCTTTTATTTTATCCTTATCGTTAAAATTAAAAATTTTAAATCATTTTCATTAATTTTTCTTATATTTTATGCAACTGGTTTTGCAGCAATATTTATTTTACTCTATCTATTTTCTACTCTATGCAGGGCGTCGTTTTTGAGGATTCGCTTGATGGGATTTGGATATGGATTTAAGTCTCCCATTTCGTGCATCAATAAATTTCTCTACGTCGCCCCTTCAACGAATCCTCAAACAATAACTCTAAAAGCCAATCCCATAACGAAACCATAGTCATAAAATTAAATTGTACCCCTATTTTTCTACCTGAGATACAATTGATCAGCTAACCCCATTACTAATTACCCGATTAACTACAAAATAATAGCAATTAGCTGATGATTAAGAACATCAAAAAACATCTACTTAATCAATTTCTTCTTTCCCAAAATACCCTTTTCCGGTTGGTTTCCGCCTCAGCGTTTCTTGCCGTGAATCAACAACGCCTTGTCTTTTTCTCCTCCTGCTTTCTCCTTCCACCTCTGGTTTGCTTCTCCTTCGCCGGCTTCTTCTTTCCCTTTTTCTCAGCAGCTGCCACGCCCTGTCCTGACCTAGATGGACGGCCGTGATGATGGCTCGGGCCGGACGAGGCATCAGAGACCATTGAATCGTCACTCTCTTCACCCTTACGATGACCACCATAATTTTCTCCACCTTCATCGTCTTCTTCGTGATGCATGCCACCGTCGTTTTCGCCTTCCAGGCGGGAGCCAATGTACATCGTCCACCCGGATTCACTGCTGTGGCATTCCTCCGCACCTCCAAGCATTTTTCCAGAATCCATAACTGAATTTACAGATCAAACCCAACAGAAAACTGAATTAACAGAAACCAAAAGCAGGGGAAAACAGGGTAAAAAACAGAGGTAAAAACAACTAAGATTTCTTATTGTAACACGTGGATTGCCCTGTCGATAGGATCTTTCTCTTTAACCGACTGCGTCTCGCATTCAAACCCTCCCCTCTCCCCTTAGTTTAGCTCAAAGTAATAATATCACTTGTAATCAAAGCAAAAAAAGAAAGGAAATGTTCTTAGAGAGAGAGAGAGAGAGAGAGGAGAGAGAGCAAAGCTTACCAATCTCACATTTGAAAGCAACACCACAAAAGCCAGAAGCACTGCTCTCCCTCTACTTATACAAAAAGCCAATAAGCTGCCTGCAATAACTGAGAGTGCTACTACCACACTGCCTGGAAATCTAAATACCAATTAATTCTCCGGCTTTTTTACTGAGCAGAAAGACAGCTAGCTAGCTAGAAGCTGCCGTCAGTGAAAGTGAATAATCTATCCTGCACAAACCAAAGCTTAAAGCTTTTGCTATCTCTCATGAATTTGAAAGGACATTGGTGGTTGCTCACTCACTAGGGCTCATTGGGTTTCTCTCCCCAATGGTGAAGCCTTAAATGCAGATGCAGAAAGAAAAAACCAGAGAGAGAGAGAGAGAGAATAACATTGTATGAGTTCCATACACGGTGTTTTTAATAGGGAATACAATAGGACCTCCTCTCTATCTCATTTAGCTTTCACACCCTTATAAAAAATCCCTACTTGTCATTTAAAATGGAACATCCTTTCTCAATGGAACATGTTCGTTGTTACTGTAGTGTCGCAGTCTAATTATATATTGTCATTGTGGTGTCGCGGTCTAATTACATATTATTACTTGTTAAAGAATACAATCTTACATCAGAAAACTTAGATAGACGCAATATCTTACTACTTATGAATGAATGGTTACATTATTAATCATATTAAAGTCTTTTGTGATAAAATTTCACACATGTTGAGTTGTGCATGTGGTTAAGTTGAGATAATATCGATGTGATTAGTTGTAGACAACTGATCCGATTCTGAAACCTTGACAGTCATGTGTAAAAAAACTTTCCTATTACAATAAATTATTAGACCAAAACATCACATGACAATGAACCAGTCATGTGTAAGTCCTACTTCCTTCTTATAAAGACAAGAATTTGTATAACTAAGATCGTTGCGTCACAAACATACCACAAGTTGTTACATATTTTAACTTTCTCCTGTATAACAGTTTTGAGAGAAACGTCACATTAGCAATTCTCTTTTGTGTGAGTTCTACCTTGGAGTTGTAGGTTTTATTTGATCAATAGATAGGAACTAGTCAAAAACCTATGTCTGCTAGGGGTAGCTATGTTCTCCACCAAATTGATTGTTTTGATGATGTGTGTCTCCTAAAGGCAACGATTATGTCTTTTGTTTTGCTATTGGGGGAAGAGAAGAAAACAGAACACAGGTCCTAATCCTTTTAACAGCTCAATAATCCCAATGTGCAATCCAGCTTGCTATGTTAATTCAATATATTATAGTACCGTCGACATCGTTTCAAAAAATGGAAAGGATCTGGGAATTTAGGAATTTTGTAATCGTGATCGTTCATCATATATTATGTAATGAAAAATTATTTTAAATTTAAAATTAAATATAAATAGTACCTAATGAAAACTGATCAAACGATATATAATAAACGATCACGATCACGAAATCCTCAAGAAAATGATCCGGCTAGGATCCTTTTTCTCAAAAATACTATCAACACCCAAAAATTATATAAAATAATTTGTGATGTATTTCAACAATCCGAATTATTTTTTATACGTATTTTTGTAGGTTCATTTTATAATGTATTTAAACGATTCGAATTATTTATCTTTTAAATTTTCTTTCAAATATCATGTTTATAAAAAATCATTTAAATCTGAATTCATATGATCGTTGGATTTAAAGTTTAAGGTTTCTTTGTGGAACCGTATTCGTTTATTATTTTTTTACTACAAATGAATGTCTTAAATAGATTTGTCTAATTTTTGCAAAAAATGATATATGAATAATATTCTGAAAGATAAACAGTTTAAATAGTTAAAAATAAACATTACAAATGAGTTTCACACAAATATATATATGTTCAATTGAGTAAAAAAAGTGACTTTATGGATCCAACTAATAATATTATTATTTATGAATTATTATATCACTAATATTATATATTCATACATGCTGCCGCAAATATTGAAATTTCATATCAACTTATCAGATAAATCTTGAAGAAACCATGTGCTTGTCTTGTTATTTATTGCTCTCCTTCTGTGCTTCTTGTACTGCTTTCGCGAGGGCGTAAGTTTGGATGTGTGAATTTATAGTGATCCATCGGACAGATATCTTCCACAAGCAAAAGTAAAAGTAAATATTTACTTCTGCAATAACTCTTGAAACGACATACATTGTTGGATATCCAAATCTCATCTTCTTCTCTCTCTCTCTCTCTCTCTCTCTCTCTCTCTCTATGTATGTGTGTGTGTGTTAAATTAACACAAAATTTTAACTAAATTTTAACGTAGTTTAATCGCAGACGTTCAAATACAAAAGGACTAAAGAGAAGAAAAAATAGGAGGGGAAAGAATCTGAATCCTTCACTTTTGTAAGCCCCAATCAGTATTCCAATGCATGAGCAGATAAGGTGAGCGGCTGACATTATGAATGTGCAAACTCTTGAAGCCAATGGTAAAAGGGCAGTACCCTATAATCCGAGAATAACTCCCTTACAACGAGATGGTTCTATAACGACATTTTAAACCAATCACGAACTGTAATGTAAGATGTGCTTCTAGTAGATGTGATTTGCCTGTAAAATGCATGGATATATAATTGACAACTCATGCGATGGGGCCCTCTTTGATTAGGAAGGGACAAGAACAAAACGAAGTTAAAGAGTTTAATAATCCAGAGGGTTTGGGGAACACCATGCCCCCGATACTTTTGAGCAAGATTTTTGGCTGTTTCCCACTTCCAATTTCTCTTCAGTGGCTAGAATCGAACCACTTAGCTACCATACAACACACACATATATATACACACATATATATAATATTAGGAGGAGGAGGAGACAGGGGTGAGGCCCATGCATAATGTATTATTCTTGCTGCGTGTCCTTTTGCGTTGATCACATCCCGATTTGCTTCTCCCTTGTCTTCCTTCCCACGTGAGTACTGTTTTCGAAATCGGACAATGTTTGTCAACGCTGGTTTTCTCTTGATTATTGACACAAAACATCATTATAGAGAAATGTAGTTATGTCGTACAAGTTACTCTCAACCAAGAGAACATTTCTATGTAAAGGCTAAGAGTTTTCTCAATAAAAATTTCATGAGTGCATGTATGCACTCTATGCCAACACATATTTGATTCTTATATTTAACGGTCATCCGTCACTACGTTTAAACCGATAATAAAATTTAATAGTTTTAAGTTCAGGTAGTTGGGGCACACCGTGTCATTGAAATAAGCAATGTGCATAACGCTACAGTGACATTTTACTCATGTCATATAAATCTTTCTCGGCTTGAAGAGCGTTTGCCATCGATCTGGACTACATTGTACAGCCGATTGATGAAAACCCTAGATAGTAAATGCAAGCATGCCAAGGCACAGTACTAGTTGTATCTGTAGGAAATTTTACTCCGAAAATTTCATGGAAATTGTTACATATTTTGCATGAAATGTGACTATTAGTTTACGTGACATTGCATGCAAACTATGTACTCTTATTCGTTTAATTCTATGAACAAATAAGAAATAAGCTTAGGGAAGTTTTGACGGAAATAATGGAGGGGGTTTGAGCATTGGTTAATGGGTGTAGACAGAGCTCGAGCAATGTTCAAGGGAGCCTCTTAGAGCATCTCTAATGGAGTTTTTCGAATTAAGCGCTCATTAAGCTACTCCTCCAAATCTCTTGTCCTCTGTTATTTTTACAGAAATGAAAATTCAGTTTTCGATCAAAAAATTAGACTACTCCTCATATTGCTAATTAATTTTATAATGAAATCTCACATTTCTTCGTTTTAGGACAAAATAGTTGTTTTGCTGACTAGCGGTCGAAAATTAAAAATAATGTATATGTATAGCACCACTCTGTGACAAAGACGCTGCCTACAAGATCGAATATATCGTGTGTGTGTGTGTGTGTATCCTAGTATTATTCTGCGTCATATGTTGCTACTTAACCTAGCATCCACATGTGATACTAGAAATAATACATGCCTAACTCTAGTCAATATTCTTCCAAGAAAAAAAGATAACATATTCATTCTCAAACGTGCTCTTCTTTTTAAATAATTTTCTTGCTTCGAAAGACAATTGAATGGATTAAATTAGTACACACGAAATAAACATTTTGGTCTACCATATTTGTCTCCAGTCTAAAGTTTAACTCGAATGGATAAATGTGACGATAACAAATATATATTTGTGACGAATTTGTTACATAATTTAATGACCTAACGTTTTCTTTTATTTGACACTAATCTAATCTTAGACTCTTACGGTGAGGAAAAATCTAATCTGATATACCTTAGAACTTGGTTATTGAGCAGCCTTCTGATTGAGAGATTATCTATTACAGTTAAGATATAGTTTCAATGGTGTTACTTGTCCACTATATACTTGTCACATGTTCAGAAAATGTACCACATGTCTAATAGACGCTAACCACATCGAGAATTAATGATACGAGAGTGTCTCTCCTTGTGGCGTTGTAAAGTCCTTGCCAATATTCTATTATTTTGTTAAAACAGAGTATCATTGATTTGGGCCAATTGAATCGTCAAAATAAGCCCACGTTTCTAAATTTCACACAAAACATAGCCCGCTTAAAATCGGATACATCCAAACCGGGTCATCTTAGACTGCATGACCCGATAAAATATACCGGTCAAAAACCGTTGAAGTTGTTGTGCGTACGCTTTTCAAAAGTCAATCGCCCTTTCATCTTCCTCGAACACCGATCTACGACGCGTTCCGCCGGCTCCTCCACCGCCTCCGCCTCCGCCTCCGCCTCTGCAGATTCTTGGGTTTGATGGAGGAAATAATGGGTCTGTTCGGAATCAGTGATTTGGTCAAACTCAACTGGGAGGAGGAGTCGTACCCAGTGCCCAATGACTTCTTTGTCCTCCCCTTGTTCGTTCTTCTTTTCCCTTCACTCAGGCTCGTCCTGGACATCTTCTTCTTTGAGGTACAACTCCTGGTACTCTCAAATTTATCAGACAATTGAATTTTATTGTATTTTGGAACGGAACTAGTTTTGCACTCTGCAATTATTTGTGGGAGAACATGATTTAATTTCAATTTCATTCACTTGATGCTGCTTTCCTTTTTATCAACTACTGTCGTTTGTGAGATTTGAGCTCGTTACGTGCTCCAATAAAGCGGAGACTGAGTGCCGCTAGACCAGATGATCACGTGCATTCGCTTGACGTTACTTTAGAACCATCAAATTGTAGAAAATGGTAATGAAATTGGGTCTCAGGCTGCATTGTTAACATTTACGGTTTAAAGTTGTGATCTTTTTGCTCTTATTTTGTTGGGTATTTTTTATTCTTAGTATTGTCATTCATGAAAGTGGTGATCCTTTCGCGGTTACTGTTGAAATCCCCAAATGTATGCAATCCCACAGATTCCAATTTTGTGCAGAGATAATTACCATGCCCAACTTATTAGTCATATGGAAATCCTAAGCTCGGAAAACTTCTTTTTGTATCAATGTATGAGAAATGCAAATCTAACCATCTGAAGCTTTGCGTCGATATAATGTTGATCTACGTTACATGTTTCATTGCTTTGTGGGGGCTATCTTTAGTAGACTTGAAAACTATGGTCCTTACGGTTTGAATTGTACTTTTTGCTTTTTGTTTTTTTGGCAGAGATTAGCAAAGCGCCTTTTGTTTGGAAAGAAGCATGCATTGGTGAATGTTGAGACACGCGATAATCGGAAGAAAGTTAGTAAATTCAAAGAGTCAGCATTCAAATGTGTGTATTTTTTCACTGCAGAGATTTTGGCCCTTTCTGTTACATACAACGAGCCTTGGTTCACCAAAACCAGATACTTTTGGGTAGGGCCTGGCGATCAGATTTGGCCCGACCAGAAAACCAAGTTCGTCTCTTAACTCAGTTTAGAAATCATTGTTCAGTGTCAAAGTGAATAGTAGCTTTTGTTTACTTTGATTTCTGATCATATGTGTAATTTTGCTCTAACAAACAATTACCTTTTGCATCTCACCTGGCCTTGCATATCCCCTTTTGGCAGATTAAAATTGAAGGGACTTTACATGTATTCCGCTGGATTCTACATCTACTCCACCTTTGCTTTGGTGTTTTGGGAAACAAGGCGTTCTGACTTTGTGGTGTCAATGGCTCATCATGTAGCAACTACAATTTTAATTGTGGCATCTTACATATTCAAGTAAGTTTTAAAGCATCTCAGCTTGCTTCTTCGCTTTTTGTTTTTTCAGGCTTGCCTCTATCTTTTCTGGTGTCTTAATGATCTGTTTTGTCCCCCTGCAGGTTTTCTCGAGTTGGCTCAATCATTTTAGCTCTCCATGAAGGATCTGATGTGTTTTTAGAAATTGCAAAGTTGTCAAAATATTGTGGCTTTGAAATTCTTGCCGGCGTTGCTTTTGTTACTTTCGTTCTCTCTTGGACAGTACTACGTCTTATTTACTTTCCATTCTGGATAATATGGAGTACCAGGTTAGCTAAATATGCAGAGAGAAATTTTCTGTTTTCCTTTTGGCGTTAACATTGGCATAGAAAATATCATATAATTGTTGAATTTCCTCCTTAAATGACGCTTTTTTCTCGTAATGTCATATACAAAGATTGATTTTTGGTTCCATTTGTTTCTGGCAGCTATGAAGCTCTTCTGAAGTTGGACAAGGAGAAGCACATAGTGGATGGATCTATATACTATTACCTGTTTAATACTCTTCTAATTTGCTTACTCATTTGTCATGTTTATTGGTGGAAGTTGATGGTTCAGATGCTCGTGAAGCAAATTCAGGCTAGAGGGAAAGTTGATGACGATGTTCGATCAGGTAACAAGTTATTCAATTCATAGTTTTATAAGTTGGACAGATATCTTACTTGCATAGGGGAAAACGGTAATTGAAAAATAGGATTACCAGCTAGAAACCATGACAGCAACTGTCCGAAAAAAAATGATTCGAGGTTTAAGGTTGTTTGTTTTCAAACTAGCGTCATATGTTTCCCCTCGCTCACGCTACCTTTCACGTGGACTGCAGATTCTGAAGGCGAGGATGATGAACACGACGACTGACAGTAAAAAGACTGTTCAAACTCACCGGGAGAGTCAGCCAGGAGATAGGTTTGTGCTTTCACCATAGGGTAGCTCGTCGTGTGAGGTGCCTATGTATTCTTTAGATTACATTGAAACATTTTTTATGAGATCCATATGATGTCGTATAAACAGGCAAGCGAATCTGTTCGTCCATTTTTTCGTATTCACACGAGCAAATGTCTATGTATTGTTGATATCTGTAACACAGTTGAGTGAAGCGAGGAGGTAGGATGAAAAACCACCATAGTTTATTATACTAAAATTACTATCGTTCGAGTTGTAGTTGTATAATAAACAAGTTCTTGGTTTAGCGATATTTATTTTCTCAATAGTTGAAGACGTTCCAACTTCGAATGATTTGCGTCATCATTTTCGTTGTCCTTCCTTTCATCAATCCGATAAAATGAACAAAATAAACTGCTTTGTAATTAAACTTGCAGCTCGCTTAATGAACCGAAATTACTGTATTTTTAACTAATCGAAAGAATTCGAGCCAGGGGAGACGAGCAGTTTGATAACTTACAAGGTCGAAAATCAAACAGTTGACGATAGGAGCACGATAACGATAAACCAATTCACAAACTGCCAATCCTACAGCAAAAAAGTAAGAAACAGTGAAATAATGGAGGAGCTGCTATAACTCAGTTGCCCTATGGACCCTTGAGTACAAAAGAAAACACACGACGTAACGTCCGTCCGGCTTCAAGAACGTTTGCAGAAATGTGCAAAGTCGACGCGTGCAGAGAAAGTTCGTTTTCAGACTTTCTTTCCTTCTATATTATCTCAACTGGAGAACTTGGAGATCAACTTGTCCACATGTATCAGGATATCGTCAATGCGAGGACGGACTGCAGCCTGCGGCTGAAGCATCCATGTGATGAACTGGTGAAGAGCGTCCGGATATGGAGGATTAGGTCCAGCTGGCCACTTTATCTGCACGTTGACTATCGCCAACTGTAGGCTTCCTCCAGATTCGCCGAGTGCATATTCAAATGGAGACATTCCGTACCTTTTAAATAAAACTTGGGCATCAGAATTGAGAAAAAATAGCTACAGCAGCTAAATAGAGGCGTAGTTTTGCTTCTATGGCGGACAAGAATGATGCAGATCACAGTACCAATCGAGTATTTGGCAGTAAGCCGTTAATATGCGAGACAAAGGTGTCATGTCCATGGTAGATACAGTTATGTATATGTAATAGGTACGCATATATATACACATCAAAACAGCTTCTTAAACAATCCAACAGAAAACATTCACTAGTGAAGTAGTGAGGCAGAAGGCAAACGATCAATACGATGTTCAAACGTCAGAGCTATAATAGTAAGTTCAAGAAAGAAAGCTCAGTACTCACAGTATTGCATACAAAGTGCACCCTAAGGACCATACATCAGTCCTCTCGTCAATGTCGGCTTGGCTCGGGCAATCCCACAACTCTGGAGCTCGAAATGGTGCTGAGCAATGCTCAGACGCCCATTCCTACATAACAAGCAAGAAAAATCACTTCAATAGTTTTTTCAACTAAAAGTTACCAGACGAGAGAACCCAACAATACAAAGGTGTCCTTTGACGGTATTAAACCAATTGAAATCAAGGAGGTAAGTATAAGCAACATCAGTTTGTAGGCATATTAAGCATACTAAAAAAGAACAATTGCAGTTACTACATCAAAAATAAATGTGTTTAGAAAAATCTAAAATGATTTTAAAACATATACCTGCAACTGTAGTGCCTCTGTACGAGAGTGAATTTGCCTCCTCGCAGGTCGAGCACTGCCAAAATCCATCAACATTGCAAGAGGTGATTGTCCTTTTCTATGGGTTATCAGAACGTTACCAGGTTTGATATCATTATGTGCATATGGCGGATCCAAAGTGTGCATATGCTTAAGTCCTGCACAAAGCTGCGACATTGTTTTTTCTAGGTTAGAACGGTTCTGATGCTTCTAAATATGTTTTACCAACAAGATAAATCATCACGGGACATGGAAAAGAAATCAGAACATGGCACATCAATTGCCCCAGAACTTGGTAGCATTGTTGAAGGCTAATTTACAACGGAAAAAGAGAGGGATGATATATTCATTGACCTGCCGGAATATTTGAAGAACATCTGAGGTGGAAAAGAACTCCTTTTTAGCTTTCATAGTCTTGGCATTGTCCAGTAAAGTTCCATCCAGATGAACTGGAAATAACAAGTATGCTTCATGGTTCCAAGATTGTTCTTGTGTTGTCTGTCAGCCAGAGAGTATTATATATGAATCAATTGCATGAAAAGTATTAAGAAAACTGAAAACGATGTTCGATTTCATGGAAGGCTACCATTCTGAGAAGAAAAAACCAAAGTATTGTATAAGCCATATGAAATTAAGTAATCCAGATTTTAACCTTAACGGCAATAATGGCATGATCAAGAAGCGGAAGCAGATTGGGATGACTGAACAGCGAAGAAACACGGATCTCTCCTTCACCAACTCCAACTGCTCACTATTCTGAATGAGAACTTTTTTCATAGCATAAGTTCCATCATCTGCAAAAGAATAGAGTACAAGCAAGCTGTAATCATTTCCGAAATTGAATTGCAAACCGATCAATCACCTGAGCATCAGTCAAGCATAAACAGTAGGAACATGAAGGCCAAATCACAAATGCATTCATCAACGCAATCCTCGGCAAAGGTCACAGCATTCTTTGAAACAATGATATAGAGTCACAGATCAAACATTCATATCACCAAATAATCGACGCATGCTACCACTCAGCACATTCGAAGAACAAAAGAGTCACACTTTAAACTCGATTCAGCAAATTCACTGGCCAAATCTCCATTGCTTCCCAGCTCAGAGAATCAAAACCAATAATTTCAGATTCACATATCGAAATGACCCAGATCACTAATTCCTCAAAGATACAGACTTCAACCATTTTCGATTCACAAAACTTAAAACAGATCACTACCCAGATCCCAAAATCTGACAAACACATAAAAAATCAACAAATTTCCAGAAATTGAATCACCTGAGACATGAGAGGGATCCTTGAATTTCTTGGCGAGACCACCACCACCGAGGCGGAGGAGTCGGCGACCACCTCCTTGACCAAAAACACATAAGCGAACCCACCTTCCCCGAGCTGCCTCACGATCTTGAACCGATTCTCGTTAATCCACACGTCGCCTCCGCCGTTCACGGCGTCGTACAGAGCGCCCAAACCAGAGAATGTGCACCCCATCTGGTGTACTCGTTCTTCAGCTGCTGATCCTCTCTCCCTCTCGAATAAATAAATAAATCCAAAAACAAAAAAGGGATGTTTTCAAAAACGGAATCTAGTTTTCGAAAACGGATTCGGAAGAGCTGAGGAGTTCATGTCAATCAGTCAATGGAGAAGGAGGGTAATGTGAAGGAGTTTGAGTGTGATTTGGGGTTGGATCTCCCAAATGACAAATCTGAGCCAAACACATGGATGCTTTTTTTCGGTTCTTGAGTCACTCTCACTTCCCCTCCATTTTTTTCGGTTATGTCTTACCGAAAACCAACCTTTTTTGCTCAAAGGCTCAAAGCAATATAATTAGTTTTGAATTGTTTTTAAGAAATTGATATAAATTGATCCTTTCTCAAATTTCAATTTACTAAAACAATCATTTTTTTTCATAGATATTTGATGTTTTATGTCGTCAGATTTTTGGCCGTATGCCATCAATATTTATTTCTAGTCTAATTTTATTCAGGACTTTTTTTTTTTTTAAAAAGAAGAGTTTTTTAATCCCATCAAGAACCATATGTCATTAATATTTAATTTTTAGTCTAATTTTATTCAAAATGGTTCTTTTTAAAGAATTTGTTAATGCAGTCAAGAATTACACCCTCTTAAAATTCAAAATATTATCCATAATTCACTTATTTCGATTTTGTTATTGCTGAAAAAAAGTTGTGTTATATTTTTTGGTATGAAAATTTTAAATCATTAATCATTCGAGTTTTTACGGTCATAAAACAATATTAAAAATAATAATTAAACCCGTCATATGTAATGGTTAAACATCTTATTATCAATGTCTTAAAGCTCATAAGTAAACCCATCACATGTACTGACTAAAAGAGTTATATGTATGTCGAACGTTGGGGTTACAACTTGTAGCATTTAAAACTTACAGGTGAGTTGTCCCTGTACACGATAGTACGGTACTGTGACGCACGATTGATCAGTCAACCGTCTGACTGGAGATAAATCTCCTTTCTTCCAACTGCCAACTTCCAAGTGAGTAAGGATGCTCGCCAGATTCTTTCTACGACGATTCGAAGATTCTCAAATTATATTCGTTCATTGTATATTGTGCGGTTATAAATTAATGTAATTTTTTTATTTAAAATTGAATATAAACAATACCTAACGAAAACTGACCGTACGATAAATGAATGTGATTGAAGGATCCGGTGAGGATCCACTCTCCCAACCGACAACTGAAGTTAAAATTAAGCAATATTACCACAGTAAAAAATTAAGCAACATCACTTGGGATTCAGTTACCCTCAGTTGGCCAAATTTAGACTTGCAGGCAGGGAAAACCAGAAATTTACTGCTATGAAAATTTCATAACCATGAACGTGAAATAGTTGAAAGCTCTGTCAACGGAAAGATTTCACGAGAAAGCGAAAAAATTTCGTGCTGCAGTTAGCCGAAAACCTGCTGGAGCTACCGATCCTAAACCGATGAACTTAGATGTTTCACAGTAGTTCTAGAAATTGAAACGTTTAATTTGCACGCAATCGTCATATCAAAGACACTCAGCTGTTTCCGATGATGCAAAGTATAAATGTTATGCAACTCGATTGAACAAGATTTCGTCGTAGCAATATTAATACACCAAAAGCTCAATCAACAAGAATTATGAAAACGTCTTTGTCTCTAGAGTCTAGACCTAGGCACTTTATTACCTTGTACTTCGGAGGCTTGCAAGCCATACGCTGTAATGTTAGAACAACTCGGAGATTAGCGGTCTCTGCTTGAGTGAGTGCCATTCTATGTATGAAAGCAATCATTGTGGACATAATACTGAGTGAAACGCGTGGTTGTTGCTGAGTAATGCAGTGTATATTTCCACCCGCCAGAACAATCTCCCTTGCGCCTTCAATTCTTACCACCTGACCAATCCGACAGTATAAATTAGGCTTGTTCAGCGATAGAAAAAGCGGCAGAAACAAACATCAGTAAATATAAAAGAAGATGAATCCATTTTCATCTACAAACTACGTAAAACCGGTCTTGTTTGTTTCCCCTAGTGTTGAAAAGAGACCGCTTTGTATCATATTATTACTCACTTTCACAATGATATTAAGCCTAGCGCAGCATACACTAACGATACGTTTTACAGTCTCATGATTGCAGCTAATAAAATCACAGGGTGGGTGAGGCTTTATAATTTGCAGGTCCAAGAAGTTCAAACCTTTGGATGATGTATACGATTATATCTAAAATGTATATGAAGATGCTGGAGAAAATCAACAATAAATGAAGCTTACTTCATGGTTTGGAAAGGCTTTGGATAGGACGCGAACAGCCTCATCATCCCATTTCTGGTCCCCAAATTGGGGTGCAATGATGGCTCCATTTGCAATGTAGAAATTTACATATGAAGCAGCAAGTCTCGTGCCTGCAAGTCTCGGTTTAGCTTCGCACTCCTCCTGTAGGAACATTGAACACCAGGAATAAAATGAGGCACCAAAGCATTTCAAAAAAGTTAACAACAACGTAACCATCAAACTAAATCAACATTTTCAGATGTTAAATTAGCCTTCAGCTGGATGTATTCATACTTAGTTGAAGCAACATGAAAGTTGAACCGTCGTCTGTAGTGTACAATGTTTACCTGAAAAAGCCCAGCAGCCTCCTTCTCTGTCATGTATAGCGGCCCTGGTACGTGAAGTTTTATTATTTCTAATTTCCTACCCTTGGCATCAGTAGTATTGGAGAGAACAGAAACGGCTTCTACAGCTCTTTCATACTGAGGATCCGTTTCATCATCAGTCCACGACAACAAAACCACACCAGGCTTTACAAAACAGCACATATTGTCGATGTGACCATTAGTATCATCGTCTCCTGTCAAGGATTTTTATACGTAGTTTAGGTTTCAATGAAATAGGAGGCCTGAATTATATCTACTATATGCGAAGTCGATATAATGTAATGTAAATCATTGCAAGGGGAAGGAAAATTGAGCATCAATAACAACGAGCATTTCATGCAAGATAGTAAATTAGAAACCAAGTAGAGCTCTTACCGTATAATCCACGAGGCAACCAAATGATTTTCGTCACTCCGAGATACGCCTTAAGTTGATCCTCTATTTGCTCCTTGGTCAAATGTGGGTTCCTATTTTTATTTAACAGGCACTCCTCGGTGGTGAGGCAAGTCCCTGAAGAAAGAAAGCAGATTCTGATTCGATCATGAAGATTACAACTACATACTGGCAGAGAGAATGAGTTTTTGTAATGGCACTTTTTGTGCTGAAAAGAAAAATATGCAGGGTTCTGAACTTTTACGAGACGAGGCACATGGTAGTACAAATCATAAGCAGCTACTGCCAATTTTTGTAGTATAAGAATAAAGAATAATGAAACAGAAAGAGATATAGGGTGAAGTCTAAAGTGGTGTAATTGCCTATCAATCAAAAGCACGGTTTTGACACATAATTAAGAAACAACAGATTACAACAACGACCAGAGTCTCCCGTACATTTATGATCCAAACAGTTTCAAGGCATGGATCAGGGAAGTAATCTGCTGGCGGTGAAAGCCAATTCTAAGATAAAGAGGCAAGAAATTTCCAAATGCAAAGATAAGCTTAAAATTTTTGTTACCTTCTCCATCGACATGGATGCTACCGCCTTCGAGAATCATGGAGTGTTGAAACCTTGGAAGCTTCTCAATTGCCAGGATCTGCAGAGTATGAGTGTTCAGTGTCTCAAAGAACAAAGCTGTATGTCATGTTCAATCAGACAATGATCTATTTAGTTACTCTAACCTTTTGCGCCACAAGAAGATCATGACTCCAATCTCGATAACAACCATCATCAATGCCTATAAATTCCAAAAATAAGTCCATGCAAAATGCACCGATGAGTAAACATCAAAATGATGAAAACATTGAAGTTTCTAACGATATTACATATTGTTCAAATAAATATTCTAGTGTTACGTCACTTAAAAAATTATGAACGATAAACCCTACCTCCCCAGCTGTTGAAATTCCAATCAATACCAGCAACCTTTGGCTCTGGGGTACCAGAACAAGAGGCGCTTTTTCCTACGACAAACTAAAGAAGAGAGAAAAAGATTAGGACTGTAAGAAAAATAACGCTTTTAAAGGTAAATATAAAGATCATAGTATACTGTTAAGGAATATCTCATCAGAACTTGACCATGAGTCAAAGGAAGAAGCTCACTGTTGGTCCTGTATCACGAAACCACGAATCATTCAAACTCATCTCGACAACCCTGACAGTTTCTGGTAGCTGACTTCGAGCATTTGCCCACTGAGCGTAATGAATTCAAAATAAATCTCATATCATATAAAAGACTAGTAGAGATGCTAAGGACTTTCATCTCTTACAAATTATACCAACCTGATTGGCACTTGCACATACAGTAACGGGCTCAAACTTTGAGATTGCAGATGCTACCTTGGTAAACACCTGCTGATGCTGGCACTGCATTGTCTCTCCAGTTATCCGGGCGTTCCTATAATTCACAACAAAGCTTGATTATCATGAGTGTTGGACTTAAGATATAAGTAAAGATCAATACATCCATGAAACGAACATTTTAAGATTGACGATATAGATTTTACCAGAAAATGTTAGACTGATATCAATCTTTAGATAAATAATGCGAGCGACACCTAACCTACTAAGAGAGCCGAGCCCTAACGGTACAGAAACAGACAACATAGATCACTGGATACACCTACGATGGCGGAGTAGTATATCGAACCTTCACTTGCAGAAACAGGAAATTATGTGTTTCTGATAGGGTAAGAACTGAGAATTACTTATAAAATGCAGAAACATACCTCAGTATTTTCCGAATAACACGGAATTATCCTGCATTCTTATAATTACCATAGAGCAAGCTAGCTCTGCACTCGAAAATCGACTTTTCCTAGTAACTTGCAATTCATGATTTCACAAATCAATAGAATTTGGCAGAACTCATCATGTAACTAAGCAAAACCTATGATGCACGGATACATCTGTTTGGTCCCGTATCTCGTATCCGATACTTGATCGGATATGGTACTTGCCCGATACTCTCGGATACTCATCCAACATGTATCCTGGTTGATGGACACGAATTTGACACGATGGATACGCGTATCCTACATTTAAGATACACGTATCTGGCTTTTAGGATACATTTACACTTTCAAAAAAAGGTAATGAGGAGGAGAAAATTAATAGGAGACATCTATAATTGAAAATTTCTGAATACAAAGAACTTCCCTCTAATTAAAACCATGAATACGACTCTCGTACTTCTTCTACTGTATAAAGAGGATTAGATTTCGAACTTTTCTTCTCTAACAACTCAAATGTGCTTGAATTTGAATGATGAATTATGTTTTAAAATGTATATTTTGTTACTATATATATTTTTATTTACCGTATCCATAGCGTATCGTATCTTAATTTATAGAGATTTTTCATATCGTGGTGTCATATCGTATCGTATCGATCGTATCGCCATATCTGTATCCATAATTCATAGAGCAAAACAGAAACAGAAACATAAAAATTTCATATATTTCTTGAAGAACATGAATTAAAACACAGATTCTGAAAAACCCATCAGCCAGAGAACAAACAGAAGAATTATACCATATAAAGATGCAAAATTGAAGGAACCCAATTAAGGCATGTGGGGGGTAATCAGAATATCAGATGGTAATTAAATGGAAGAGAAGGGTTGGTTACTTACAGGCCATCCAATCCAGCACTGGGAATGGGGTTCCCACTCTGCAGGCATGTAATATCCATGGACAGCCGGCGTGCCTTCCATCTTCATCTCTCTCTTTCTCTCTCGTTTCTCTCTCTAGAAGCGATGATTGAGTTTGGAGGAGAAAGAGAGAGGGTGAGAGAAGCTCTGAAGTGGCTTCTGGTGAGTGGAGACAAAAAGTAGGTCTTCAGAGATACGATAAATAAGTGTTGGCTGCTTTTGTCAGGTAAGGGTTCCAACTTTATGGCTCTGTTAATTTGTACGAGAGATGCTTAGGTTAGGTAAGTTTCAAAAGTAGGACTAAATTCTTCGAACTTCATGTGTTTGACACAATTATTATATCAACATTATAAAATATTATGTCTAAAAATATACGAGGGTAGAAAGATTATGTAGAGTCACACTTTAAAAGAATTTTCTTAAAATTTAACCATACAACAATTAGGAAACCCACATTTTTTTTTATTTTGTCGAAGAAAACCCATAAAATTAAAAACAAACAAATATTTAGATGTACGATTACTTTAACCGTTACATTAGATTTTCACAACTGTTATTTTAGCCATCAGATGAGATTTTTCGATATCAATCATTTATTCTCGAACCACTTAATATTATGTGTCATTGAAAAAAAATTCAAATGATTTATGTGTTCATAGATTAAAAAATATGTTATTATTGACACTCTAAAATTTTTAATACGCACTCTTCATAAATATATTTGTCTTACTATCAAATTCGGAGTGCCAATACATTTATATAACAGTCAGATGTTTATCAAACATGAAATTTGAGTAAAATACACATTAGTAATAGGTGCAAAATAATTGTTTGAAATGTGACAAGCGAACAACATCATTTGGCCAGCTACACTTCACAAATAAAGAGGAGTACCTCTTGCATTGGATGAGACCAATACGAGGCAATGTGAGTCCAATATAGGGTATCTGTTCTCTAACAATATGGTCAAATGAGTAACGTGATCACTTGGTCGAACGTAATAAGTTGCTGCAATCTGCACTGAGTCCAGGTTTTACAAGCAACTTTCAGCTTCTCAAGACATGAGATAATGTGCAAATTTGGTGCATCTTTAACTGCATTTTACTGTGAACAAGTGTTTAGCCAATATACTAATGTTTACCTTGTTTTATCAACAAGTTTATACTTTAAAATGTAGCGTGCTGTGCTGTTAACTTTTGTATTGAATGATAAGAGAATGCGGCTTAAACAAAATTTAAGCTCCGGTGAATGCGATTAAGTATCAAGAGCTTGTCTTGGAAAATAAAATAAAATTGTTCATCATAAGCTGTGATGTGGGAGTTTTCGTCCTTGTTAGTCGGATGAGTCTGGCAATCAAAGCTCTCGTTTGCCCTTGCACTCGAGGGCAAATCTTGATTTGACCCGAAAAAACTTATGCAAGACAAATCAATGTGTTATTAATTGGAATATTTCTAGCGTAGATGATGGATAAGTCACCTACTACATTTTGGCCAAGATTGAGGGGCTTACATTTTTTTGGGGAAAATGATTCTCACCGGATCATTTTCTTTGAAATTCTAAGAATTTTGTGATCGTTTATCGTATATCGTGTGATTAGAAATTATTTCAAACTTTAAATTTAAATATAAATAGTACCTAATGAAAACTAACCGCAAGATATACGATTACATAATTTCTAGAAATCCTAAAAAAATGATCTGGCAAGAATATTTTTTTCTTTTTTGGTAACTGAAAATTAGTGGCACAAAAAAAAATAAAAAAAAGGAAGAAGAATCTTTCCCAACTTGTAGTGATTCAGTCCAAATCAACGGTGGTCCTTTCAGGCCACTACCTAATCAAATCTACACCCGATCTTATCCATTTTTTCCTCTGGAGTTTTTGCAACTGATCTGTTTTCGCGCGTACCTCTCAGACTCAACCAACCGCTCGCCGCCATGTGTCATCAATTTCTACATAAATCCTTCGCGCAATCTGACAAGAATTATAGGAACATATTAAATTCTCCCAGAGACTGCAAGAATCCAGAGAAAGCAGTTGCAGCAACTTTGAGACTTCAATTTTTTTCCTGAAAAAGGTATGAGCTATGATCACTCTGTCTCGATCAAATCTACAAAGTCTTCAACTTTTTGCGGTTTTAATTTCTAGGTCTCTGTTTTTTGATGATTTCTTCATCTGGGCAATCTCCAATTTCATGTGTGTTTTCATCCGGGAGGAGTTCTTGAATGCTAATTAATCAGTGTTATTGAATTGTTAATTGTTAACTTGATGTTTAAGCATGGACATTTATGAGTTTCCCAGTTCACAGTTTTGCAATTTTATTACTGTTTGGTTCTTGTTCTATTTTCTCTCTTGAAAATGTTTGATCACTAGGAAGTTTCCAACTTTATGAGATTTTAAATTTCTGGGGTGATGTTTCTTGATGATTTATTCATGTGGGCAATCTGCAATTTTCATTAATCTTTTGAGTTCGTTTTTGTATTTCTGTAATTTTGTCGGCTGGGGAGGAGTTATTGAATGCTAATTTATCAATATCAATGGATTGTTAATTATTAACTTAATGTTCAACCATGTACATTTATAATTTTCCCAGTTTAATGTTCTGCAATTTCCCAATTAGAATGTTGCTTTTGCTATTTGTTGAATCGTGCAGCGTGTAGGACATAACACAGATTTTGAGCTCTAAATGGTTCAAGATACAAGTTCTGGGGCTGAATCACCGCGGCTGCGCACTGGTCTGTTGCGGGATCAGGTGCAGCTTGTGAAGAGAAAGGACTGTGATCGTTATGAGATTGTCCAAATTCCAGATGTCCTGTCATTTGAGAAAGGTTTCTTTATAGCTATTCGAGCGTGTCAGCTGTTGGCTCAAAAGAATGAGGGGATAATACTAGTTGGAGTGGCAGGCCCCTCTGGAGCTGGTAAGACTGTTTTCACTGACAAAATGCTCAACTTCATGCCCAGCATTGCAGTTATTGCAATGGACAACTACAATGACGCTAGTCGAATCATCGATGGCAACTTTGATGGTAAAGAATCTCATCTTTGAGTCCATCAAACATCTGTTTTGATTTGATCATTATAAACATGTTTTGTAGGGTATGCTAATAGTTCAATGATTTTCCTGTTTCGAGTGATTTTCCTTTTATAGTAATTGAGTTCTTTACTTCGTTTCCGAATTGTTCACTTCCTTGTTTATAGTGTTCTTTAAAGTTTTGTCCTTCTGATGTCTTCCTTCATCGTCATCTCTGAATCTTTTTGTCCAATTTTTGATCATGGAATAAGTGATTTTACATCTGAGAGTCATGGCTGAACTCTAATTGTCACAATGTTTTGGACTAATTGTCATAATGTTTTGGAGCAGATCCACGCCTGACAGATTATGAAACATTGCTTGAAAATATACATGGTTTAAAGGCAGGCAATCCTGTTAAGGTTCCAGTATATGATTTCAAGACTAGCTCCCGCATAGGGTACAGGTAGTGCATCTCTGCATGATGTGAAAATGCTTTGCCACATATATAACATGATAGCTTTCATTTTCTTCTGATTCTATTGTATATTGATGGTCCTTCTGGTGCTTCTAACAGGACAGTGGAGGTCCCTAGCTCCCGTATTGTGATCATTGAGGGCATATATGCTTTAAGTGAGAAATTGCGACCTTTGCTAGATCTTCGTGTATCTATAACTGGTGGAGTTCACTTTGACCTTGTAAAGCGGGTTTTAAGGGACATTCAGCGTGCTGGCCAAGAGCCTGAAGAAATTATCCATCAAATTTCTGAAACGGTTATCCCTTTATCCAGTGTTACAAAGTTTTTGTTATCAGTACAAAAGATTTATGGTGGTTCTCATCCAGAATTTTGGTACAGGTGTATCCTATGTACAAGGCCTTTATCGAGCCAGACCTTCAGACAGCACATATAAAAATCACCAACAAGTTTAATCCCTTCGCTGGTTTTCAGAACCCTATTTATATTTTAAAGGTTGACTATTAAATTTTCTTGTTTTGGTAAATCTTTTTCTCCAGTTGTTTGTTTCAAGAAATACGTAATCATTTTCTTTTCTGACTGTCTATGTTATATCTTATTGCAGTCAACGAAGGCAGTGACAGTGGATCAAATCAAGGCTGTTATATCTGCAGATCACAAAGAAAGCACAGAAGAAACTTATGACATATATCTTTTACCACCAGGTGAAGATCCTGAAGCATGTCAGTCGTATCTAAGGATGAGGAACAGAGATGGCAAATACAATCTCATGTTTGAGGTTCGACATCTGTAAACTAAAGTTCCTAAAGGATATTACATGCTTTTGACTTTATCCGACCAGTGTCATTGCCTACATATATATCGGAGTTGTTTTCATCATCGATCAACAGTAAAGAAATGAATCTACAAAGGCTTATTTAGGAGTCCGGATAACAATTTACATGTCTTTCCATTTCAGTCAGGAACCCTGCTGTTTTTCTTTCTGAAATGAATTTCTGATTCCATATACAAATAAGCTTGATCATCATCTGGACAATGGACATTTTAAGGGAAAGATTTCAAGATTGTGACATGGGGATTTTGACGGAGAATTCTTACATGGTTGTATTTTAATTACATGGGGGCGCAGGTGAAAACTTTTGTATAAACTTGTGTGTAGGATTCTGCTAATATGTGCTTGGTGTGGATCGTTGTATCTAAATTTCATAGTTTGTTCTGGAGTAGGATCTCTGACTAGCTTTACCTCCTCTCTCTCTCTCTCAGGAGTGGGTCACAGATAGTCCCTTCATAATATCTCCCAGAATAACTTTTGAAGTTAGTGTGCGCCTTCTTGGAGGTCTCATGGCCTTAGGGTATACAATTGCATCCATCTTGAAAAGAAGCAGCCATATCTTCTGCGATGAGAAGGTTTGCGTGAAAACTGATTGGTTGGAGCAACTTAATCGTCAATATGTTCAGGTATCATGCCAGGCATTCACTTTTTCAGATTATTTTGAAACTTGTGATACATTTTTGCTTTTCTGTTCTTCATGTCAGGTGTTTATTTCTGGAAACGAAAACAAGACTTGGTGTTTTCTTTTTAGATAAATTTTGTAAAGCTGGGCACTAACTTGCTGGAATTGTTTGAAGGTGCAAGGAAAGGATCGGTTACATGTTAAAGATATTGCACAGCAGCTTGGCCTGGATGGTTCATATGTTCCTCGTACTTACATCGAACAAATTCAGCTGGAGAAACTTGTAAATGATGTTATGGTATGACTCTCTCTCTCTCTCAACTGATCATGCATTTTCATGTTTGTGCATTGTCGTGATGTGATCAATCTACAGGCGTTGCCAGATGATTTGAAATCAAAGCTCAGCATAGATGATGATTCTTCGAGCCCTAAGGAAGCTCTTTCCCGAGCCTCAGCTGATCGGAGAAACAAGTATCTCAACCGGTATTTTTTATTTTTCAGCTATTTTCTCAGAATTGAAAGGATAATAAACTATCATCCAGCTGATCATGCTTGTATGTATTGATTGGTTCCTTTAACATCATATTCCATACTGGGCAGGGGTATATCGCAGTCTTACTCGAATCAAAGGGACAAGACTATTTCCAAACTAACGAGACTTGCTGTTAACAGCAGAAGGTTTGATGGGCGAAACCCAATATCACCTGCAGCAATTTCGAACCAGGTGAGTTACCGATTTTTCATGTAGTCCTGTTGATGGCACATAACTATGAAATTGTTTTTCACCAATAATTCTGCCTTGTATTATTTCAGGGAATTTTTACTCAACTTTCAGAACAAATTTCTACGCTGAATGAGAGGATGGACGAATTTACATCCCGTGTTGAAGAGGTGAACTCCAAGATATCACTCAGAAGAGCTTCAGCTAGCCAGCAAAGTTTGGCTCTGCAAGCCAAAGCCTGCAATGGATCCGAACCAACTTCTCTTTTTGTTAATGGCTTGAGTAATGGCTCGTTGGCAGGAACGCTACTGCCCAATTCTTCGTCGTCCTCCCAGTTGGTCAAGGATTCCCCACTGATGGAAGAGGTTTTTTGTGATAATAATACACTTGTGATGACATACTGTCTTCTATCCTGTTTCCTTCTGATATGCTTATTTGGTTGCTTGGTGCACACTCAACAGATACTAGCCATCACACGAGGCCAACGGCAGATCATGCACCAAATAGACAATTTGAGCAATCTTCTGCGAGAGTATACGGCAGAGAGGTTTCGCCAAGGAAGAACAGATACTGCTGGAAGAATGCCTGATATCGAATCAGTTGTCCCACTTGTTCTTGCTTTGGCAATTGGCGGTTTAGGTGTCTTCTTCTTCAGGAGTCTGACTTCCCCAAAATAATTTCATGGCAAGCAGCTAACTTTCAGCATAGAACCTTGCTATAAACACGTTTGTATGAACCCGTCCTGACGTGCTGTATACCGAACAATGGTAGTCTGCCCTTGTGATAGGGGGCAAATATGGATTTGTAGGTTTATGCGTGGTCGGCCAATGTTGTAAGTACTAAATAATTGGCATACTGTATACGGAAAGAGAGATTCAAACTTGAGTGCAACGGACGGACAGTGCTTTGGTTGATGTTTGCATACCATAAATGTACGATAACTTTTGATGGCCTTACAAGTGCAAGCGACAGTGTTTCAGATGAGACGGTCGTATCCATCTGTTTTATTTGAAATCTTTTAATTTGCAATGGTACGGAAGATCTAGCAATTCTTATTTTCATTTAGTACTTAGATTTCGATTTTGATCCAGGCGTCCGAACACACGGTCGAAGTTGATTCAGAACACCATATCGCTGGCTAACTTGTGATCTCATATCTAAATCAATTCCGCATAGCGTTCGACTTCAATAGTTACACAAACCAAACACATTCTAACATGAAGTACAACGACAGCTTTCAGAGGCCGCAAAAGAAAAAACCTCAAACAAGATATTCGGTACAAGGGCACGTAATCCGTCCAGCATTCAGAAAAGGTTCGCGTGAAGTTCTTTGACCTCTCCTACAACTTCGTCGTGAATTGCCTTTATTTTATCTTGATCCTCTTTGGATAGTTCCCCTTTGTTAGGCTTAGTTGTCACCAGGACACAGCAGGTTGGCCTCTTGGTGGCACCGGCATTTGCAAGATCCTGAAGACGACATTCACAATACTAGCATTAGTGTGTTTTCGATCAAGAAAGCCGATGACAATAGGCAATATCTTTAACAAATGCTCAGCTATTGGATCATACAATGTAGGCTTTTTAGCCAAATTGGTCCTTGAGATTTGTATAACTCATCATTTTGGTCCTGAGTTATGCAAATCTCGGGACCACTTTGGCTAAAAAGCCTACAATGTATGATAAAGTAGATTTCCAAATTTGTAAGGAGCAGAAAAGACGTGTGAAATAAAATTTTCTGTATGCCTAACTACTTGTTGTGTTGGTTTGTTTTATTTATAGATGCGCAAGCAAAGAAATGTCGCTCAACTTCAATGTAGGTAGGGTGAAGAACAATGATGTTGAGTAAACTTACTTCTTTTGAAGGCACGTAAACATATGGAATTTCAGCCTCTTCACATAAGATTGGAACATGAGTAACCACATCGATAGGAGAAATGTTACCAGCTATAACACAGAACCTGCACTCCAACACAAGGTATAAGAAAAATCAATATAACATTCATAGAAGTAACTCGAGCGGTGAACACAATCTACATGCTAAGCTGCTTATATCTCTAGGAACTAATAAACTAATGCTTGCATTTGAGCAACCACCTCTGAACCAACAAATGCATAAAAAACTAGCGCTAGCAGATCAAGCCAACTTTCTACATCAGATAAATACACTGATTACACGGCATTGACATTACGTAGATTGTCAAATTAAGTTCCTACTCTCTCTATATGAATCTACTCCAAAACACTTCTCTTGACACTCATGATGTGGCCGTCTAAATCACGTTAAAATTGGACAGTTCGACCGCAATCTCTCACTAAATCATGTTTCTACACTCCCTTCCAACTCAACCCATAATTCATAGCGATTGAATTAATACCAATATAACACAAGTGAAGAAATGCAAACGAAATCCTCGAATCTACTAACAAAGTTGCATCCTTTCCAATTCAAATTCAGTTTTTTCAACAATAAAATCGATTTCCCAATACAAATTAACAAAGTACAAAGACGAAACCGATATAAAAAACTGACCCCTTTTGACCACGCCGGATGCTTTTCACCACTTCCTTCACTCCCCTCTTCAAGCATTTGTGCTCAGCAGCTACAACATAAACATCATCATCAAACTTTCTTTCACCCATATACAAACATCCATATATATACACGCACACATTTATACATGAATTTTTATACGTATATTTTTATGTACGTATGCGTGTATACCTTTACGGACGAGCTTGAGGGTTCGTTTGCAGAGCTTCTTTCCGGCGAGGGGTTTGGCGATCGGAGCAAGAGCCTGCATCTTCTTCTTCTCCCTCTCCTTCTGCGCCGACTTCTCTACTTCGCTATCGCTTCCCATCTCTCTCCTTCTCTCTCTTCCTCCTCTCTCTTTCTCTCTCTAGCTTTCTGGAGACTGGGATTTTTCACTGTGCTCCGAGTCTCGCAATACCGCCTCTGGAGATTAGGGTTTTTATTTTCGTTTTGTTTCAAGGGTTTAAGGAATTATGGGCCTTAGGATGGGCTTGAACAATGTACACATGTTTGGTCCGTAACCCAATTATTGGCCCAACTTTTGGCCCAAATAAAATACCCGATAGGCCCAAAGAAAAATAAAAAAATCGGAAAAGGCCAGAGCTTAGGGTTTTACGTTTCTCTCTTGTGGTGGCAGTCTGCGTGAGAGCTACGCCGGAGGGAGACTCAGAGTCCTCGAAAGTCCGCCATGCCTACCGTCAGCGTCGGCCGCGATCGTCTGTATGCAGCTCTAGGAAAAACTTACAGTGAGCTCTTAGTCTCTCTCTCTCTCTCTCTCTTCATTTGATCGATGCATTTATCTATGAATTCAGAAACTCACACTATCTCTCTGCGTTGTTGAATTTGAATCTGACAGCTCAGGAGCAGTTCGAAGAATTATGCTTCGACTTCGGCATCGAGCTCGATGATGTCGTAAGCAGTTTTTACAGTCTCTAGTTTTGTTCAATTTAATTTATTTTTTTGTTTATATTTCTCTGATTTATCGTGATTAATGTGTGTTTGTAGACAACCGAGAAGGCAATTATTTGGAAAGAGAAGCATTTGGATGACGATGAAGGCGGCGAAGACGAAGAAGTTATTTACAAAATCGAAGTTCCGGCGAATAGGTATATTGTCGTTTTTCAATTTTCGATTTCTATTTGCGTGTAGAATCATGTATTTACTAATCGGATTGGTTTCGCAAATTGATGTCTTATCATACTCCGTTGAATCAGTTGGTTCGAGATTTTAATACAATGTTGTTATTTGATTTGTATGCAGATACGATTTGCTTTGCCTCGAAGGGATTGCTCAATCGCTGCGTGTTTTCAATGGGCAAGAGGACATTCCTACGTATAAGTTGGCGAACATTAGTAAGGAGTCGATGATTAAAATGCATGTAAAACCAGAGGTAGTTATATTATGCGAAGGACTATTGTAGGTGCTTTTTATTTGATGGTGATACTTGTTAGTTTACAAAGGCTTCTTTTCCACTTGCAGACGTCTTTGATTCGCCCTCATGTTGTCTGTGCCGTTTTAAGAGGTGTAACATTCAATGATGCTAGTTATAACAGCTTTATTGATCTCCAAGACAAGCTCCATCAAAATATCTGCCGGTAATCTTTTCCGACTCGTAGATTGATTCATAGCTTGTCATGTTCTCAATTGCTTGTCATTTGTCCAAAGATCGTTAGTGGTTATTCAGCTCTAGTGATTACACCTGCTATTTATTTTACAGGCGAAGAACCCTAGTTGCCATTGGGACTCATGACTTGGATACATTACAAGCCCCTTTCACATATGAGGTGGGCTTTTGATACTTGTTCTCTTTGCTACATTCTTGTATTCTACATTTTTTTATGAAGATTCATTTGGTATTGGATTTTATGGTAAAATTATGGTAATGGTTTAGATCCGTTATTGAAACTTATGGTTCTTGGAAGGAAAAGTAGAAAGGCGAAGATTTCTTGATGCAACACGCATTTCAATGAAAGAATTTTCGTGTTCTTCTTTGTTGTGGCTTACAATTCTCTTTCCATGTTCAGGCTTTGCCACCTTCGAGTATAAATTTTGTGCCTCTGAAACAGGTACTTCTTTAAGTTTAATACTTTTTTCAATTAGTAGTTATGTGAATATGAATATGGCTTAGTAATAACTTTAATTCTTTTTAATAGTTTGTTAGCACTAATATCATGTTGTTTTGATTACTACATTAGGTGAAGAACTTCAGAGCAGATGAGCTCATGGAATTTTATAAAGTGAGTTCTTAACTGGGTGGTTTTTTTATTTTTATCTTCTTTTCCCCCTTTTTAGGGATGGGCTATAGTTTGTCCAAACCAAACAACAAATAGAATTTTAGAAACCATTGCCGTAATAGCTAATTCGCACAAATCCTTTTCCATAATCTACTGTTTTCTATGACCTAATAATATCTTGATCCATATTTTTACCATTGTATTCTCGCAGTCTGATTTGAAGCTGAAGAAGTTCTTGCACATAATAGAGAACTCACCGGTGTTTCCTGTTTTATATGATCACAACAGGTATGATAATTTCTTTCTCATACATTGATTAATTTGACATTTCTCATCATCTTTTAACTACCTCCTCCCCTTTTCCTAGTGTTGTAAAGAGCTTGACTTTGTTGGGATTGTTTTCAATGACTGCTTGTGTAACGTAGTGTTGATTACTCTATATGGCTTTGTATTTCTTTAAATCTTGATAAGCGATGTTCCGTTTACTTTGGCAGAACTGTTTTGTCTTTACCACCCATTATTAATGGTGCACATTCAGCAATCACATTAAAGACAAAGAATGTTTTCATAGAATGTACAGCCACTGATTTAACAAAAGCCAAGATTGTTCTGAACACAATAGTAAGAACCTGAAATTTTATAATGCATTTATTTCCTAGTTTTTGGTTCACCTGTCAGTGGATGATGGCATAAACTTTTATTCGTTCAGGTAACAGCATTTTCAGCATATTGTGAAAGGAAATTTGAGATTGAACCAGTTGAAGTGTTATATTCTGATGGAAACTCACATGTTTATCCTGATTTATCGATCTACAACATGGATGTTTCTCTATCGTATGTCAATAGTTACACTGGAGTGTCTTTGAAAGCGAAAGAGGTATATCAATAACTGCATGTTACTTATTCCTTTTTCATTCTTTAATATTGCTTATTGTTTCCAATGATTTTTTATTTGTGTAATTATATGTTGTAGGAATACTGCTGTTACCGATTGCATAACAACCATTTTCATGAATTATAGCAGATTTAGTTGATACACTGCATCCTTTTGCTTTTCTCATCATTCTTTATTATTACCGTGTAGGTTACTGATCTGTTGAAGAGGATGCAATTGCATGCTGAGCAATCTAAATCTGACAATATTACTGTGTCTGTACCTCCAACCAGAAGTGACATTCTTCACCCTTGTGATGTTGTGGAGGTATAATTATTCATAGCGCACTCACTGTATTAATAAACCAAACTCTTTCCGTTTTTTTTTTTTTTTTTTTTTTGACAAAGTATTCTCTTTTGTGTTTAGGATGTTGCAATTGCTTATGGATACAATAATATTCCAATGAGAAAGCATATTCCAACGAGCGAGCCTGTTTCTTTGAAGCCACTAGCCTTGAATGAGTTCACTGAACTCATCAGACTAGAGGTTTGTAATAAAGATTTGTCAGTTGACACATAAACAGTTTTAATTGTGTGGCTTATTCTAATTTCTTTTGTGTTGCTTCAAAATTGTGTTAGATTGCAATGATTGGGTTTACAGAGGTCTTGACATTCATATTGGGCTCGTGGAAAGAAAACTTCTCAATGTTAAGATGTAAAGATGACAAATCGAAGGCTGTGGTTATTGCGAATCCCCGCTCATCTGATTGTGAGCTTGTCAGAACCAGTCTGATGCCTGGCATTTTGAAAACTGTTAATAACAACAAAGATCATCCGAAGCCCATAAAGGTATATGTTACCAAGTTCTCTTCTACAATATAGTTTCTCATCTGCGGTTGCACTTTTTCCCCTTTTCTGGTAAGTTATTGTATGAATTTTAGCAAGGATGGATATAACTTTCATATTGTTACAGATTTTCGAAGTGGGTGACGTAGTACTGTTGGATGAGAAGACAGATGTTGGTGCAAGAAATCATTGCCAACTAGCAGCTCTATACTGTGGTGCTACGTCGGGGTTAGAGGTACAATACCAAACATCCTTGCTGCATACTGTTTGTTTCTCCTACTTTAGAACCTAGTAGCATTTATGAATAATGATTACATGTTGCTGACCTTTGGTTTATGATCTGCAGTTGATACATGGCCTGGTGGACAGAATTATGGGAGCGGTTGGGGCTTCTTGGGTTCCTGTTGGTGACAGTACAGGATACTTCATCGAGACTTCAGATGTGAGTATATCCTTTACTTTTGTCTTTTGCTAGCTCTTTTGGTTGGTATGGATAATTTTCATGCAATTTTGACATGTCCTGAAGGATCCCGAGTTTCTTCCCGGGAGACAAGCAAGCATCATCTATAAAGGGAAGCACATTGGAATTTTTGGCATTTTACATCCCGAGGTACAAATCGTAACTTAGTTTTTTGATAAGGCTATAGCTACCTGATTAGATTCTGTACTATAAACTTTCCCATTCTTGCTTTGAGTCAATCACGACCGATAGTCAATTTCTATTACCTTAATGGTGTATTTTTGTGTCTTTTCAGGTGTTAAACAACTTTGACATTCCTGATCCGTGCTCCTATGTAGAACTTAACGTTGAGAGCTTGTTGTAGGTCTGTATAACAACAAATGTAAGCTTCGTCTTTCATTCTTCCCATAGGTTTATAATCTTTTTTTTTTTTTTTTTTTAAGATCTTTCCTCTCTTCGTCTTTCATTCGGCATGCACAGAGCTTTGTCGAGCTTATTTTCTTGATTTGCAGCTGACAACCGTACAAGAGATAGATAGTCATTCTTCTGCACGAAGAATTTAGTACGAAATCAGGAAACCACAACGAGGATACAAATGTCAGTTTTGTTCTCTTGGTTTCGACTTTTATTAAACTATTGATTAGTGAATTGAGTTTTTCTAAAAACATCGATTGTAAGATGCATTCATACATACAAGCTACCATTTGTTGCCAAACCGTAATGTTGAATAGAGATCTCTTATTCTTCGAACTTTTGGGTACGGATAGCTTCCGGTTTTGCATCCTCGTGTTTTATTTCCGTTTAGCTTCAGTTGTGGATTAGAATGTTAACAGTTATGGTGTTTTTGAAGAGAGTTGCAAGTTTACTCATTTATTTTATGCGTATTTTTGCAGCCCTTTTATTTAGTCAAGAAATTAACCTCGCGTTTACGCTGTAATTTGTAGTAATTTCTTTTTCTTTCGGGATTATGCCCCGTTGCAACAAAAAAGTGTCATGAAAAAAGGCTTTGTGATTGGTTCTGTAGCTTACAATTTTTGTGAAAAATTTAACTATCGAGTTTTTACAACATTATTAAGTCGTAAAAAAACTACCAATTGATTTTATTATTTTTTTCTTTTTTGAACAAACGGTATTCTCTACATTAGGGAGGAGGTGAGGGTGATTTAGCCTCATCATGGACTAACAATAATATGGTTCAAATTCATTTTTGACGAGAATCGAATATAAAACTTTATTTATAAGTGAATAGATATACTATTAGACTGTAGTACTAAGTGGCTCTTCTGATCGAATTTTTCAGTTGAATATTCATACATAAAAGTTCACAAGTTTCTCATATGGACTAAAAATTCTTCAACATCTTCCAACTTCACAAGAGAAGCCTGCAAAATAGAGCATGCATGAAGCTCACATGTTTTTCATGTGGGCTATAAATGCTTCAAGATCTTCCAACTTAGCACTATAGAAGCCTGCAAAACAGAGCATTGTATAACCAAATATGCAATTCAAACGCCTGAAAAACAAAGTTCGACTTGAAAGGCCACTAGTTGAACATGAATATAGTCCGTAGTACGTAGCTGTTACCTCTGCGAATTTCCATAACAGACGGGTCTCTGTGCGCGTTGTTGATCCAAGCAATCTTACGGCGTTTGGATTCTTCCATCTTTTCGGTCTGCAGCTTTCCTACTTTCATCCGAAGTTCTGATGCCGTTTTCACCATCTCTGCATAAAAACGTAATCCACTAAAACTTTTGCTTTTCAATACTTCGAATTGTAGCTCGAGATACAAACTTTCGAATGCCTAAATGCATGAATTTTCCTATTCAGTAGTCTTGAAACAAGATATGGTTGGAGTAGCAGCGCATTACCAAATGCAGGTTTGTCTGCACAACATATATATACCTATCGGGAACCTACGGGCAAGAAAACTATTCACATCTCTGCATTTGCTTGAGGTTTTAACACCAGAAAATTTCAGAACAACCAGAACTGTATAGTCACCAATTGAAACTTTTAAAACAAAAACAAAATCATAGCAAAACTTGATGAGAAAACAAATATTTCGACCAACTCCCGAGTGTCTAAGTGATCAAAAGGTGTGCATATTACAGAAATCGGCAATGGCTGGGGAAATCTTTATGAAGTGATCAATACATCTCAGCATACTGGTTGATCAACGCTTATCGCTTATACACAACATTTAAACGTAGTAACTTTGTTGAAGGTTTCAGATACACGATAGGGAAAAGAGCTTAGGGAAATATGGTAAACGCAAAACACAAACATGCACATGGTTAATGACTTAATACAATGTATTAGAAGAAAACCTTCTTAAAACTAAATCCATGCTTCCTGAATTTATACATATTCGAAGGAAGTATTTAGTTAGTTACCCTGGAAAATTTCATGGTAAGAGTTTAGGTCATATTGTTGCAATGTCCCATTGACAAGCGCAGAACAACGATCTCTAGACACAGACTGTCCTTCTAATGCTTGGATCTCTTGATTCAGCGCAGCATTCTCCTTACTAACCTGTATGCGTATTCCATTAACGGAATGTCGATCAGGAATTCAATTTCATGCAAACAAGACATTCTTGCAACCTCTGGTATTATAATTACCTCAGTGAGTTCGTTCCTCAACAAATCCAGCTGGGCATCCAGGTCTGTGTCAACTATTGCATTTTGACATAAACAAGCGTCGACAGGTAGTTCATCCTAGAAAGTAACTTTCTTTAGTCAACAAATTATACAAGTTTACAGAACGGAAAAATCATCAGTCACCAAATCAACAAGCAGCATATGGAACTTGATTTCTCTTACAGTCGGAGTGTGGATGAAAATGTAACTGAAAGCATCAATAAACTGAAAAGAACATACATTCTTAGACAGGTCGAACCCCTCTGGAACTTGAAAAACGTAGTCAAGGCAGTACTGCTCCCAGACACCCAGCTTTTTATCAAGATCTGATTGAACCTTTTTGCGGATGATATCAACACCCTACAGAGGAATAAACAAACAAATAAACAAACGAGTAAACTCAACAGTGGATTATCGAAAAAGATTGCATCTTCCTACTAAGTTCGAATACGAAAATTATAATCCTCAATCAATTTTCTTTTGTTTTAAAGTAATCATCCAATGCAACAGCCACTCAGTACTACGGTCTGGTAGTATTCCTCTTCACTTGAAAGTGAGAGGTCTTAGGTTCGAATCTCGTGGATGGCGGAATTCGATACCAAATTAGGCCGCCCATTGTGTGACTTAACCGAACTCCCCCTCCCCTTAGTATAAAAATATTGTACTAAAAAAAAAAACAAAAAAAATCATCCAATGCAACTTATCAAGCACCAAAAGAATTCAAATTTAAAAAAGCTACAAAACATTTTTAGCAAAAATTAATAATATGAAATAACCCCCCCAAAAATAAAATAAAAAATGTGTTCACAAATACTCTCACTCACACAAAACATAGAAATTAGTAAAATTTGTGAAGGGGAAAACCCTAGAATTATGAAATAAATTGAAATTAAGCATATTGGGGCAAAACAAAACAAAAAAATGGTGTGTAGAAATTGGAATTATACCCTGGATAGATCTTGGGCTCTGTCAGTGCCCTCAATTTTCAGAGAGGTTGATGCTTGTCTGGAAAAAAAAAATGGTAAAAAAATATTGTTATTAATTACAATACTTCACCTCTAATAACAATAAAAATAGTAAAATTAATGAAAAAAATTAATTAAGATCATTAGAGAGAGATTTACTGAAGGAAATGATCGAAGGCGTCGTCGACCAAGTCATCGGTGATGT
Source organism: Pyrus x bretschneideri (assembly GCF_019419815.1). Lineage (NCBI taxonomy): Eukaryota > Viridiplantae > Streptophyta > Magnoliopsida > Rosales > Rosaceae > Pyrus > Pyrus x bretschneideri. The sequence continues at coordinate 1,932,578 of NW_025999579.1, read as the reverse complement.
TTAAGACGTCGTTGATGAACAGCTGTGGATTCAGATTCAGCGAATTGAATGCTGCCTCGCTTTCGCTGCCTTCCATTCTCGATACACGCAAAGCTCTATTGCACAGAAGCACTCGCAATTACTCCACAGATTGCTGGTTTTCAGATTCGCATTAGGGATTTTCCCGCGCAAAGTGCCTGTAAAATGGCGGAGGAGAGCGGAAAGGGCAGGACTTGAATTTTGAAAAGTGAAAAATAAAAGCAGTTTTCGAGAAGGAAAAGGAGATTTCCTAGGAATTTAGAAATTTATGATCGTGACCATTCATCGTATATCGTACAGTCAGTTTTTATTAGGTATTATTTGTATTTAATTTTAAATTTTGAAATGATTTCTGATCGTATGATGTAAAATACATGGTCACGATCACGGGATCCCTAGGAAAAAGATCCGACGGGGATCCTTTTTCTTTTGAGATAGCGAGCCGTCTACACGCGTGTACTCGTTCTGCCACGTCAACATTTTTTTTTTTTTTTGAAAGCCAGGAAAAAAAGAAGTAGCAGGTAACGATTATTCGTATGTTTGATGCATAACGTTTTTGCGTCCATTAAGTGTTTGACAAGATCTCTTGTAAAAGTTCCTCAACAACATTTGACATAACGTTAACAACATTCGACATTGGATCTCAATGTCACTCGGCTAATTATTTTGACATTTGTCGATATGAACGCATATGAAAATAAGTCCATTGGTGCGTTTGTTGCACCGGACTATCTCAAACTAGACTAACTTTAGGAATTAAACTAAACTGATTTAGTAAAACGTTTGATGCTATGTTGAACTAAAAAACAGGACTCATATATTATATTATTAAATTTATATTTACAATATTTTATCATTAATTTTATCTATATATACTAATATTTTATTATTAAATTATAATTTTCCTTTCTAGAATCATCTTCCTCTCTCATTTTTTTGTCCGCCCATTGCATCCCCCCCGCCCCCTTCCCTTTTTCTCTGCCATTTCATTTTCCTCTCTCATTTTTTTTGTCCGCCCACTGCATCCCTCCCCCTTTCCTCTTTCTCTACCATTTCATCTTCCTCTCTCATTTTTTGTCCGCCCACTACATCCCTCCCCTTTCCTCTTTCTCTGCCATTTCATCTTCCTCTCTCATTTTTTTGTCCGCCCACTACATCCCTCTCCTCTCCTCTTTCTATACCATTTATATGTGCCACTGTCTCTTTCCCCTTTCCTTTTTATGGGTTTTCTAGGTTCAATTTTATAGGTTTTTTGGTTGTGGGAAGCAGGGAAGGAGATGTGAGGAGCAAAGCGGAGCAGAGGTAGCAGTGGAATAGGTCAAGGAGGACGGAGCCTGAAGTCCTTGCCGTCGAAAATTGAGGCTAGGAGGAAGGAGCCCAATCGGAGGCGTGACCGATGAGCTTGGTTTGAGGGGAGGTGAATCGGACGACGGAGCTCGTGAGTTCTCTGATTGAAGTTCGAATCGAGGTCTTTGTTCATGATTCAGGGTTGGGGACGAGGAGTGAGGGAGAGAACGCGAGTAGAGAGGAGAGTAGAGGACGTGAGCAAAGAGCGATCAAAGGGAGTAGCCACTAGCCAGTCCCATGGTTCACGACGTCTCTCACTAAGACCGTTTAGCATAATCCTTAGTTGAGACGAGTCCGGCTTACTCCCACTAAAGCTAGTCCCGTGAAGTAACAAATATGGGACTGAACTAATTATTAGTCTAGTCCAATCTAGTGAGAGCTAGTGAAGAGAAACAACACAACCTAAGCACTTCACGAACTTCCTCATGGAAAAAAATTTCCTCTTCGAAAATTAAAAGGATAATATAGGAGCCTCGCGATGACGCGCACAAATAAACAAGGGTTTGATGTGCATCTAAAGATTCAACAATTAATAAACTGACGGTTACATATATTAATAATATACTTGGACATACTAGAAAATTCCGACATTTGTCTCAAAGACAATGAGAGTGGGGACCACAGTCAAATGACTGATAACGGTTGTCGTGAAGATCGAACGGCTTTGAACGGAGTACCAAATTTAACGTGAGGAACTCAACTCACTGGAAAATATAGATCCAAACATTCTACAATAAAATTTGGTTGTCGCTCATGAATGAGATCATTTCCGGAGTGGAGATTTTGTGAAATTTTAAATCGTGTTCGTTTATTATACATTGTGCGATCATAAATCACTTTAAATACTTTTATTTTAAATTAAATATGAATAGTATCTGATGAAAACTGATCGTATAATATACAATGAGCTGACACGATTTAAGGATCCCTATAATCCTCACAAAGATAATCCAAAGAGGATCCTCCTAGTGTCACTCATGTTGTAATTAATGTGATATTCACACCCCACTTTTTACTTTCATATTCCTTACATTTCTTGACAATCGAATTATGTAAATTGAAAAAGATCAAATGACAGAAATTAAGAAAAAAAATATGAGAAATAAAAGTGACCAATTTAATATAATATTGTGTAATTGCGTAAATTCTTGATATATTTAGTTTAAGATTCCTCGTTAATTCTTTTTCATTAGATTTTGTATTACCCAGAAAACAAATTTCTTTCGCGATTTACTATCCACACATGCTTATTTAATATGTGTGATTGTGTAAATTCTTGATAGATTTAATTCAAGATTCCTTAATAATAAAGAAAATACTATAAGGCCACATTCTCTTTCTCTCCTTTAGTAATTTGGCCCCAAATTGTTTCTGTAATTTGTGGGTGGCCACCAGAATGCTTCCAAAATTTCTGAAAGCAACAGATAAGTTGCGGACGTTTCGAAGCCACACAAGCATGGCGAGGAAGAACTCCAAAGTCCAGGCTCTCTACGAGCTCTGCCAAACGATCTTCACGCCGTCAGGGTCTCCTCCGCCTTCTCCTCCGGCTATCGATAAGCTCTGTTCTGTCCTTGGTAATTCCCCATAATATTTTTTTCTTCAAATTTTAATTAAATTGCTCGTCTGATATGTGATTCTATTAAAATTTTGGAACTTTGATGTTGGGTTTGCTTTTTTTTGGGGGTGTTTTGAAGAATTGAGTGATATATTTTATGGGGTTTTGTTAAATTGTAAGAAAGTATAATTTTTCACTAATTACAGTCCAAAGTAACCCTTTTTTTTTCTTTCAGAATTAATCCTGCATTGATATATAATTTAATATGAAATTTGTGAATTGGAAGCAAATTTGTTTGAAAAGCATGTTTGGATTATGTAATACATACATTATCGTTCTTGGAAGTATGTTTTGCATCCCAAATACTAACTGTGTTAATCCTGTTGAAAACATACTTTGCTTGATCAAGAATCGACCCTGAATCGACCGGAGTATCATTGCTTATCGAAGATTCAGGGTCGACTCCAGCTTGATCAAGAATCGCACTTGTTTTATATTTTCCATTTGCGGCGAAGTCTTGATGTTTTTTCCTTGAATTGATGATATAGACTTGGTTGATAGGGCTTTGTTGCTTATTGATGGTAATGCCTAGAGGCCGCTACCTCTGATATAGGTTTCCATGGACCGTATATGGAATGCCTCATTGGTCCATTGACAATGATATCTTTGCTTTTGTTCTTTTGGTGTCATATGCGTTATGTTAATACTTAATACGTACGTGTCTTTGGTGCACGTATTAAAAGATTCCTGCTTAAAACGAGCCTGAACCGGAATATCAGATCTTGAGCCCTAACTCAAAACGGTGATGACAGTTTGAGTTGCTTCCTATATGTTACACCGTATGAGAGAATCTTGTCTTAATATTCTGATTTTGGTTTGAATTCGCAGACACTATATCTCCTGCTGATGTTGGGCTTAAGAGGAAAATCTGGATGACGATCGAGGGCTTGGTTTTTTGGACTTGACCAACTAAATAGAGTTTCTCGATGGGCTCAACCCATAACATACTTGGATATGTACGAAGGTGATAGTTTTACGGTAAGCATTATAAGTTATCACTCAAAAAGGAATTTAGGTTCTTCGTTATATTCAAAGCTCTCTGAAATTTATACTCAAGGACTAAGCAATGATTTTATGCAGATGTGTATATTCCGTTTTCCTACTTCCTCAGTCATTCCGCTTCATGACCATCCTGGGATGACTGTTTTTAGCAAAATTCTCTATGGCTCTTTGCATGTGAGATCTTATGATTGGGTCGAGCCTGCCCAGGTGATCAAGGGACCAAATTACTTTCCAGGTCTGTTTTTTTATGTAACTTTTAATACACACTACAATGATTATCGGTAGACAATGAGCATGGCGATCGAAAATATTTGTTAATAAAATATAGTAGGGAATGAAAATGTTTGCATCATCATATCCTTACGTCTAGTTACAAATGCCCGTTGAATGATTTTCAGAAGCTAAGTTTCACGAGAGATATACAACTGTATGCCATGCTCATGATTTTCGTGTTTAGAGGGTTTAAATACGGGAGGACTGATGAAATTGCTCTCCAATGCAGTAAGATTGGCGAAGCTGGCAGTGGACAAGGTTTTAACGGCACCATGTGCAACATCAGTTTTGTATCCAAGGAGCGGGGGGAATCTGCATAATTTCACGGCAGTCACTTCTTGTGCTGTTCTTGACATTCTCACACCTCCTTACAGAGAAGATGCAGGCAGAAAATGTACCTACTACCGTGATTATCCATATACCGTGTTTGGTTAGTAACTTTGATTTCTAGTTAGGGTTTTCCTTCGTTCTTGAACTTAATTCGCATGAAAAGAAAAGCTGATGAGTTTAGCTGTCTGATGAAAACTGCAGCTACAGAAAACAAAATTAAAATAGAGGACGGCGAAGAAGAGGAGTATGCATGGCTTGCCGAGACAGAACCAGATAATCTTTACATGCGCTCGGGAAATTACACAGGGCCATCTATTCAGGTTTAACCTTCATCACTATCGTTAGGGACGATCGCTAAATGAGCCTTATTGTGTGTGGTTTGGCTTCAGCACCGTAGAGAAAGCATACCATTGCGGTTGACGACAGAAAGCCAACGAGGTACCTAAGGCGCCAAGAAGCGAACTGAGAAAAAGGCTTCTTGCTAGACGATGATATCAAGTTTATCGAGTCAAGACATCCCATGTCGGTCGCCCTCCTTGTTTGTATTGGCCTTCATTAGCAAACTCAGCAAAGTTGTGATTGTGATGAATGCATCCAAGGATTTGTTATGATAGTAGTGATTAGTGAAGCTCTCTCTTTGAGTTTGTGTTTGTGATGTTATGTTGTGCCATTCAAACACGGACATGTCCGCACAGGAAAACACAATCCGCGCCTCCGACGGTTAGAGCTCTACTTAAAACGACAGAGATTCGGAAACTCAAAAACACTTTCACTAGTAATTGATGTTTTGCCTCTAAAACATTGCAAGATTCGGTCGACAAATTGAAAATTTGTCGCACAAGAACTACTAAGTTGAACTGGATGATGCCGGCACATGGAACTACACCTGACTTGATAAACTCTATAAAAAATTTCTGTAGATTTTCCGGGAAATCTGAACTGGCTGGAAGCTTAGATGACTTGGATGAATGATCTGATAAATTTCGTCGCTTAGGGAGATCTGAAAGCTTTGCCGGCATAACGCACATTGCCGAGTTCCTCTTCAATACGCAGAAGCTGCATCCAAATCAAAACAGACAAAGAGATAGTTTCAGTCACTCTTCAATTCTACTGCTTTGTTGAAAACAAGTCATAAGTGGATGGTGTTGGGGGAATGGAATTATTCCGGTTTTAACCTGATTATACTTGGCCAACCGCTCACTTCGGCAGGGAGCTCCTGTCTTGATCTATACAGAACAAAATGAAATCGTCGATTTCATGTATATATGAAGTCAAATAATAGAGAGCATGGTTATAGGAATTGGCTAACAAACCTGTCCACTAGCCAAACCAACAGAAAGATCAGCGATAAAGTTATCTTCAGTTTCCCCACTCCGGTGGCTAACCATCACACCCCAACCTGCAGCTTTTGCGTCGAGTGCTGCCTGAATAGATTCAGTTATTGTGCCGATCTGGTTAACCTGCAATTCAAAGGATGAAAATGAGCTCGATCAAGTTACTCAAATCCCAAGGTTATTACCATTTAAAGGAAAACGATCAATGCAGTTAAATATGCTTGCCTTTAGAAGTAAACCATTGCATGCCTTCTTCTGAATGGCTTCAGCAATTTTGGTTGGATTTGTGACCAACAAGTCATCTCCTACAAGTTGGATATCAACAGAAGACTGAAGTGAAGACCACGAGCTCCAATCATCTTGGTCAAATGGATCTTCGATAGACACTATCGGGAATTCCTTAATGAACTCCTTGTACAGCTCGCCAAGGTTCGGAGGCGAGAGCACATGGGCCCTGTCATTTGGTTGTTTCTTAAAGTTGAGATCGTATTTCCCTTCTTTGGTGAGAAATTCTGAAGCTGCAACATCCATTCCTATTTTGATCTGCATCAATGACATTGTTGTGAGTCCGCATAACACATTTCTATAAGAATTTGCAAGAGAGAAATAATGCCAACGCCTACTACGGTCCTACCTTTCCGGTGTATCCAGCCTTTTCAATAGCATCAATGAGCAAAACTAGACCCTCCCTATTATCCTGCACATTGGGAGCAAACCCCCCTTCATCTCCAACATTGCAAGCATCCTGTCCATATTTTGCCTTGATAATTCCCTTTAGTGTATGATAAACTGCTCCATGCAATCCAGAACACTTTATCAATTATCAACCGTTCAAAAATCGCCAAGAGCATACTAATCATTAGCGATTCAAGCACTTTCTGCTCCAGAAACCATATATGCGGAAAATGAATAACAAATCTGACTAACCTTCACTACCCATGCGGAGTGCCTCAGCGAACGAGGATGCACCCACAGGCAAGATCATAAACTCCTGCATTGCCAGATTATTTCCTGCGTGGCTGCCTCCATTTATCACATTGAAAGCCGGGACGGGCATAACAAGCTCCTTCGTTCCTGAAACTTCCTGGATGTGCTTGTACAATGGCACTCCCTTTGCTCCATGCTCCCGCTCTACACACGCTCAGAGATACTCCCAATATGGCATTGGCCCCCAGTTTCGATTTGTTTGGGGTTCCATCGATTTCCAACATAAGTGCATCAACCTCATTTTGATTTCTAAAAAATGAAAAAAGCAAAAACTTCGGAACTTCATAACCAGCACTCAACAAATATGCCTAAACAACTCATATAAACATAATCAACATCAAGGCTAACAAGTTAGTGCTGTTCGAGACAGCTTCTGGAATGGCCAAACGTGCTTTAGTGCTTCTTCAAGAAGCAAATCCCTGTGCTTTCTTGAAAAGCACTTGAATTTTTAGTAAAGATTTTGACATGCTTCTAACAAAAGCACTTTGAGCAAGAGTAGAAGTCCCCGACGGGCTTCCAAGCGGTCCCTTAGTAAATTTTTCCTTAACATTCCTAAAATTAGTGAACTTTTTCTAACATCTATTGCTAAACTATTACTAATTAGAATTAAGAAACGGATTAACTATAAAAGCGATTAAACAAAAATGCTTAAGCTTAATTAACCTGACATCGACGCCAACGAGCTTGGGTCCCAAAATCTCATTGATGTTCTTCACAGCAGTGAGCACACCTTTCCCGCCGTAGACAGCCTTGTCACCGTCTCTGAGCTCCAACGCCTCGTAAATCCCGGTGGAGGCGCCACTGGGCACGGCCGATCGGTACAGATCGTCAGTGACCAGATCAACCTCGACGGTCGGATTGCCCCTGCTGTCGATGATCTGCCTCGCCTTCACCGACTTGACCTTGTACTCTTGGAGGCCTTGGCGGCCGCGGTGGGCGCCACGGCTGACTGAGCATTGGACGAAGCCGGAACGACGCCGGGCCGGGCAGGGGATGGCGGTGGGGAGCTGCGGTCTGGGCTGGGGTTTGGAGGAGAGGAAGGGGTTTTGGAGGAGGTTGGTGATGGGCTGGCTAGCTAGAGCCATGTGTAGAGAGGGAGAGGAGAGAGGGAGTTTTAGAGAGAGAAAAGTGTTTCGATGGAGAGAAAGTTTGGGGAGGAGAGATATGAAGGGGGAGAGAAAGTGTGGGAAAATCCGTCGAGGTGGCGACGAATCTAATGTGTGGGTTGTTGGTTGGTGGTGGTGTCGTTTGGACTCGCGGAGACGCTGTGACTGAAGCAGCCTTCTTTGGAGAGAAGATGGCTGAGCGTCACGTGCGTGCGTGTATATGCTGAGGTGGCATGTGGGGGTCTGTCTAACTACTTTAAATATTTTTGGTCCCGCTTTGGACATAATCTGAAATCATTATAATTTTTTTATTTAAAATTAAATATAAATAGTACAAAACTCACCGTACAATATATGATAAACGAATGTAATTAAACAATTCCTAAAATCCCGAGGATTCTTGAAACCCTTACTAAGAGAATTCGAAAAAGAGTCTCATTTGCTTTGGACAACCGACACGGTGCATGCATGCAATGCAACCTACCACCCGGTTTTTTTTTAACCTAGTTTGGACTTTGGGGCCCAAACCCACAAGAAAAAAGCTGTTCATATATGGGCCACAAGGCCCACAACGACCCAATGGAACGAGGGTAAAGTGGTGGTTATGTGTAGAAAAAGAAAACTTCAATCACTATTTCGAAAGAGACTTACATGAGATGACGTAAAAGCCCATCTATCTTAAAAAATTTATAATGTGATTGTAACATAACCACGTAATGCTACTAACTCACGTATTAAACAGTTTAAGTGAATGACATGAATCATGCTCGATACTTTATTAACCTAAGAGTGTACTAATAATAAAAACTTCATGTTAAGACATATCATTGATTGATACGTATTATGTTCATGATAACAAAGTTAAGAAATAAAGATTTTTCAAGTTGCCAATAACACAGCCCGCTACACTAAATGTTTTCATAGATTCATATTAGTGGTTGAATATTTTTTTTTTCCAAGTATTCAAACACATTATGATATTGGTAAACCGAACAGTGTTGCCAACACACTAAAAAATTTCTCGTTAAGAATGGTTAAGTTTATAAACACATGTCAGTAAACATATAGCCCACAAACATTATACACAAAATGGGCGCAGAAGATTTAAACTCGTTGAACCAGCCTCTCCCTTTCTCATATGAAAAAGAGATGGAGGTGGATACTGGATAGACGGGTTTGCCACTTTACCCTCAAAAGTGAATTACGTCTCTCAAGTGACACCAATAGAAAGTACTAAATTCCAGAAGGAGAAAGAAAAAGAAAAAAAAATCCCAAACTCTCAAATGCATAAGCTGTAAAGTGGCGGACTCGTAATTCATCAAAACGAAACATACAAGCTTTGGCTCAGTTCACAACTATCAGAAAAATGTGAATTCTAAACGATGGAGCCTGACAAAATAATTTGAGTTCTACTACTTGAGAAAGGTACAAGCAAGAAACAAGAACAGGTACACTACGAGTGAAGTTACAAGTTCGAGAGTCCAAGTCGGGTGTAACAGCATTGATGGAATATTCGGGACCAAAACCGAACCGCATACCCAACCAGTGACAAGAGCTCCAAGTCTGCAACAGGGGCAAGGTGTAAGTATCGAGAAGAGTGAAGGAAGAAGGCAGACAACTATGGCTACCGTCCAAACTTACCCGAAAATGGAAGCTCTGGCCAGGCTCTTTGTCTTCTCGTTGAGGAAATAGATGCAAGCTGCCAAGGAGACCGCGACCTGTAGTAACAAATATTTTGATTATTTCCAAATTCCAGAAAAAAGGGGCACCAGCATTGCAATCTCTTTTCTGCGTGCTTAAATGCAAATTATAGTGTTTTAATCAAGATCAACAACGAGGAAGGGTGCATTTATGTTATGGAAGAAAAACGACTTAAAAGATCCCAACGTTGGATTCAGCAAAAGAAGGTAGGCATTTGCTCTGTACGTCGAGAAATGTCTAAAAGTCTAATTGTGTCAGCAAGGCATGTTTCACAAAGAGACTGAGGCAATGCCACTACCATATTCTATTCCAAACCGTTTGTGCTCATCATATGACGAGAGCAACTCAATCAAAGATATCATCCACATTGCGAACAAACGAAGATGTCTCATGAACAGCTTATAGGATATCTATGAACAGCACACCAAAAAAATAATGTCTAACTAAGTAACTGAGAGAGTAAACCTCCTCCTCAAACTTGCACAAATCCGTCACAAATAAAACATGTTTCAAATCAATGCTTCCAATAAAGGATGCACTAAGGACAAGCCGATATTAGCCTACACATTCAATTACCATGGCTGAAGGTTTGACTTGGATAACAGAAAATGATAAAAATGGCAACAGGTATGATTAAAAGATATAAGGCCATTTGAGCCTTGGTAATCAGAACAAACCTGAAATGCAGGTCCACCTTCAGCTGAGTTCATGATACTCCAGCCACCCATGAACGCAAAGAGGAACAATCTTCTAAAAATAACTTCAACAGGTGGAACTTCCACAAAATTGAGCAGATTCTTAACCCAAGGTGGAGACTCTTCAACTTTCTTTTTCAACTTGCTCTTCAAATTAATTTTTGTTTTCTTCCTCTGCTGGAAGCTGGTCATCAAGATTTTCTCAAAAGCAGCTTCAATTGATTCTTCGCTTCTTTCATGTCCAGCATACTGTTGTAAGAGAAAATTGCGCGATCCCCAAATTTCTTCCTCAGACGCATCATAGGTCACACCAAGACGTTTATACGGATCCCAAACACTGATTCTAGGGAATTTTGGAGCATTACCTACAGAGGCAAAAAAAATGCGAAATGAGCAAAGGTCAGCTGTCTACTTATCCAGGCAGAACTCTCAAGTCAGATATATTAAACCACTAAGTACTGGTACCAGTACTACATATCCAACGTAAGTTCTAAGTGTCGGGTATAATAAAAAAGATTTATCTGTCATGCTCGTGTTTTAATCATTCACCACATAATGCAATTGTTAGAGTAAAATTGGCAATTCCTAAACAAAATGCAACCGATTCACTCCCCTCTAGGTTAAACTAGTACCCATCCTAGAACTTTCAACAATGGATAGCTGCCATTCACCCGAGGGGCGAAAAAGAGCAGAGTGAGACAACAACTACTTGATTCTCGATGCTCACAAGAACTTTGCTTTGCAGTTACCATCAACTTGAATTCAACTAGCAGGAGCAAAAGTTTGTGTCTTTTATCCTGACTACAAAATCTTGTGTCCTAAAATCTAAATTCTGGGTCCGAACAGTGAAATCAGGCAACCAAATAAATAAAAATTCCCCAAATTACAATAAAAAGAGCTAGGGCAGAAATGAATTTTACCTCCATAAGAGGTACCAGCAGCGGCACATCTAGGAGCTCGTACAACGGAGCAACAAGTTCGCAGCTTCTTCGAATTTTCAAGAAATTTACTGCAAGAAAACATCCAAATCAATAGATATTATCACAGATATATACATATAAACAGAGAGGAAAGAGGGGAGAGAGAGAGAGTACAGTTTGTGGCCGAGGAAAGTGGTGGTGAAATTGGGGGAGGAGATGGAGAGGGAGGCCATGGTTTTTTTTCTTGGGGAGGTCTGCGAACTGAGAAAACCCTAATTCGAATGGTGGTTGGACGCCATGGAAATAGCCTCCGAAGCTGCAAGCCAAGAGGGGGTTTTGGGGTGGCTGGGGACGGAAGGGGAGCGACGATATCCGCTGCTGCCTTGAATATTTCAACAGAGTGAGCCGGCCCCAACTACCTTGTGCGACGATGCGTACTGCGCACCTTTTCTTTTTGCTTATTTACGTCAGTGCCCCCGAGGAACATGAATCCTCGTCCATTGGCCCTAATCTACCAAGTCACATTATCCAAATTATTGAAATTTGATCAAACGGTTAAAGTTATTATAACTTTTAAAATGGACCCCTACTTGTAACCGTTGGATTTAGGACCAATGGATCCGGAAAGGATCCATGTCCGTCCCCGAGAATCAATTTTAGTCACTTTGCCATTGTAACTAAAAATGTGTCACTTACACCCAAAAACCTAGCTTTGTGTCCTATCTCGTTTTTTTTTTTTTTTTTTTTTTAACAAACGATATTATCTACCTTAAGAAGAAGGGAGTATGCTTAACCTCACAATGAGCTAGCAATAATGTAGTTCAAATTTGTCTTTGACAAAAATCGAACCTAAGACCTCTTAGTTATAACTGAAGAGGAATACCATTAAACCATAATACTAAGTGGCATCCTATCTTGTTATCTTCATTAAATTCTGTTAAATCATTGTGGCATTGATATTAATAAGCCTTTTGGTGAGAGGAGTATCCGCCGAGATAAAGATGGAGGGGGCATGATTGGTGTAGATTTGGAGTAGTCGCGGGGGAGCCGGGGGGTGGGGGAGTATCCCGCAGCGGCGGGGATGATATGCAGGAGATTGTACGTGAAGATGGGAGCGGTGGGGCCAAAGGACGTATGATTTTGGAAGCAAAGCGTAATTTTAAGTACGATAATGAGATGAAAAAACTAGGAGTAACAAAGTACGATAATGAGATGAAAAAACTAGGAGTAACAAAATGCGAATTTCATGATGCTTGAAGGTAGTAAAATGAAAATGAAGCAAGAATTACCCTATTTCCATTGACGAAAATCCTTGGATATTAAATTGCAACAGTGCAGTAAAACGATTGTACAACAATGTAGAGCTGAGACAATGTTTATACATCAAATTTATTTCTTCTTTCTGTTGGTACAACTTTGTACATGCTTGATATCGAGGGCCGCATGTAATTCAACAGTCTATGGCGCTGCGCGGTTCATATTCCGCTGCGCTACAAATTCTGGACCGTGACGCTTGGCACCGCCTTTACACGGAGGAGCACCACATTGTCACAGCTTAGCACCTTGGTCGGGTTGAGCAAACTGCTGCCGCAAAATCCTTCGCATGACCTTATTTGTTGCTGTTCTTGGAAGAGACGGGAGAGGAACAACTTTGGAAACCTGCACGGCCAAAGGAAAAAGTCAGCAAATTATCCATAAATATACAAATGTAGGGCATGTTGTTTGTTAACTCGGAGCAGAGGATCGGTACCTTGAACAACGGATTTAGTTTCTTCTGCACGGCTGAATTGAAGGACATTCTCAACTGATTCAAGTCTGCAGTTGGGTTATCTGAGTTCTTGAATACGACAGCAATTACTAGCTGCTCAGGCCCGCCTCCAGCAAGCGGCACTCCAATCGCAGCTGTCTCAAGAACATTGTTATCAACTGCATTACAGATTCGTTCAATCTCAACCGAACTAACCTGGAAAAAGAAAATGGAGGTGCATCAGAGCAAACGTGTCGTGATTATAACTAGTGAGTTCATTTCAGGCTAAGCTGTGTATACTTGGAACTTTACGTCAGAAGGTTTAGGTCAGAATATTTCATGCGCATGCGTATCCCAAATATTGAATTTCATTGTGTTTTCTCTCCAAAAGTAATGCCTACCTTGATGCCCCCAATATTCATTGTATCATCTGCACGACCGTGCGCATGATAGTAACCTCTAGATGTCCGTTCAAACACATCTCCATGCCTCCTTAACACCTTCATTTTGGAAAATCAGAGAAATTTTTATTGAGCTAGATGGTATATTGGTATGACGGTGAAGAAGAAAGTCGCTCACCTTTCCATTCCAAATTGGCATTCCCTTGAAATAAATGTCATAATGATTAGCATTCAGTAATGTACTAGAAGCTCCAAACATGATAGGATCAAGCGCCAATTCACCAACCCCTGGCTCATTTTGTGGCTGCAAAAGAAGATGTAACTTTCTACAATAAGTAACGTGACCATGCTATACACGTCTACTGAAAAGTTGCTGCAATTTGAAAAGTAGAGACAAAATTTGTTCGAATGTGAGGTATTATGGTGCGTACAATAGGAACACCATCACTGCCAAGAATATACAAACTGCAGCCCATAGCTGGTGTGCTAAAAGCAGCCAACGACTGAGCCTGCAAAAACGACCCAGTAACAAAACCACCACCAATCTCTGTACCACCACAGTACTCAATGATAGGCTTGTAGTGAGCCCTCCCCATCAGCCATAGGTATTCCTCTACATTTGATGCTTCGCCGGTGGATCCAAAGCAACTATCCCATTTCATAGGAAGGAAAGAAAAGAGATTATGGCTTGATCAACACCAATAGCAAAGATTATAACTGTCGTAAAACATACTTCATTCAAAATGCAATGCAAGAATCCAGATGTTCAGACTAATATGGTACATACCAAGGAAGACAACTAAAACTTACCGAATGGCAGACCAATCATAGCCGGAAACAGAATTTGTACTTTTCCATGACCGAACAATACTCGGGATTACACCAAGCATTGTTACTTTGGCATCCTGGCAGATTGCAAGAGTTTTAGTTCTAAGAAAGTATTTACAACTAAAATATCATATAGACAATTAATGAGAATATCTTATCATATATGTGCATTTTCTATCAAGCCAAAATACTTTTAATTTACTGTTCCTAGCATATAACAGAGCTAACTACCTGAACAAACTTGGCAAAGCTGGATCCAAGTGGAGATCCATTATATAAGGCAATGGAAGCTCCATTTAACAATGAAGCATATACCAGCCAAGGGCCCATCATCCACCCAAGATTTGTGGGCCAAGCAACAACGTCACCTATACGGATGTCCATGTGACACCAGGCATCTGCAGCAGCTTTGAAAGGAGTTGCAAGGGTCCATGGGATTGCCTTTGGATCCCCTACAGAACAGTTAAAACCCAAAATTAGGACTGTTGCTGGAAGTCGCATAACTGTTGGCTAATTTGAAAACTTAAATTTATCCACGACTTAACAAATTTTTCATTCGTGGAAAAGCAACATAGAATTATTGCAGGGCTAAGTTAAGTTCAATGTTAAAATTACCAGTAGTTCCAGATGAGAAGAGAATATTTGTAAATGCTTCTATGGGTTGTTCTACAGCAGCAAATTCATTGTCTCTGAAGATATGAAAAGGAACAATCCAACATCGGTATCAGAGCCTGTTGATAATTAGATTCTTTGAAGATAATTATGTAATAAGTCAAGTTATTTTAATGTACACAGACAGCATTGACAAACCTAAAGAGGATCTCATCTGAGACAACAAAATCGAAGGAAAACTGGTCCATAAACAAGAATGGAGATGGAATGAAACAACCTAACGTTGCCCGTCCAAATGTCATATTGGCTAGTTCACACACAATGGTATGCCAAGATTTTGTAATCATGCTGAATCATGCAGATTTCATAAAGGAAGAAAAAATAGTGCATACTTGAAATCTTTTACTGTTTCTAGAAAATCATGCCAGGAAATGTCACCATCACGCAATTTCGTGCTAGAACTGGAACCTTTGGTAAGAATAACGATTGCCATAGGAGACTCTGCTGCCACAATTTTACTGCACAATTGAAGCTAAATGTGAGACATGCTGTCTGGGAAACGAAAGCATGAAACATACTATTTCAACTCATAGCTAGAGTACTTCACCTATACAAGGGCAGACTTTTCTCGCCGCGTTTTATTAGATCCTAACCAAAAGAAAAGAAAAGACAAAGATTAAGAATTTGAGACTCAAAGGACTAGATTTGTAAAAGTCAAGTTTTCCTTGTTCAAGTTGGAAACTAGATCATGAATTGAGAGACTCAAAGAGCTACCAGTAAAACAAGAGAACTGTTTCCAAGTGACTTATACTAATACCAAAAACAAAGAAAATCAAACTACAAACAAAATTGGAAAACAAGGTGGCAGGTGTTTCATTCAAAACTACCAAGTCCTTTTTATGTTGAAGCAAAAACATAAGACATGGAAAAAAAAAAAAGGAAAGGAATAAGGACGAAAATATGGTAACTATACATATATAATCCTAAAGAAGCTGAGGCAATATCAAATTCGTTCTGTAACAATCAGAACAAAAATCATCAAGTTAGATGTAAAACCCGAAAATTATTCAGTAATTTCAAGTGGAAGAAACAGCAATGGAGCTAGTGTATGACATACATGGTGAATTGAGGCTATCAAAAAGAGAATTCAACAATCAATGACAGAAACAAATGATATAATTCCATAACAGAGGAAAGCCTTGTTACCATTTTCTCATAGCATCCATGTCAGTACAACAATCTCCCACTAATACCTTGAAATTGAATAGAATACTTTTGTGTCCTAACATGAAACTAAGGTATAGACCCACACCCTCCAGTTTACACATCAAGAGGATCGAATAGATTATGGAAAAATGAAAAATTATCCAGTGAAAAAATGGACCTGGGTAAATATGGCTTTTGCATCCGATATTTTAAGCCTTGTTGATATTTCAGGAGGAGCAAAACTATCAGCGATTGATACAACGACACATCCTGCCAGAACAATAGCCAGGTAAATAACTATGGAATTGACATGCATCGGCATATCAATTGCGATTGCAGAGCCTTCTCCAAACCCAGTGCTTTTAGCGCATGTGCAACTAACCTGCATATTGAAGCACCAAAAATGTGTTAAACAAAACTCTTCTCTTTATAAATGCATAAATACACATACTCCCCTTTGTGTGTATTTCCCCTTGTTGTGTGATAGGTGCAAATAAATAAGTAAACATATATTAAATCTCAAAAAGATTTCAACATGACAAAACTTAGATGATCAAAAGTAGCATACCAAACCTCTGTGCGCAATTCTTTAAGCGTCATCTTATTCAAAGGCAGATCATCATTTCCCTCATCGCGCCATATCACCATAGTATCATTCAAGCTCCTCTTACGATTTACAATCAAGCAATTTTTGGCCGGATTCCCAAACGCTCCAGGAAGCCATTGACCTCCAGGAACTAACAAATGCCCATCTCCAGACAAATTCTCGCGTAAAATGCATTGGGGAGGTGTATAAAAGGATGCATTCATCTCATCTAGTAGTACAGTTTTCCAATAAACCTGTCGAACAAAGACAGGGATCAGATATGTGAAATGAGTACCAAAGTGATAAACATCTCAGCATTCAATAAATACTACCTCAGGGTTTGACACCGAAAATTCCTGAAAATCCGAAAAGCTGGATATGGGATCCTTGTATCTAGAACCCAAGAGCTCATTTCCCCTCCTCTCAAGTAGCTGGCCAACATTTGTTAGTCCTGCAGTCTCCCTTATCACACAAAAAGAAATGCACTTTCAGAATTTATTATCAAAATCTCAGTGTAAAAACTTCAAAGTTTCCTACTTTAACAACCCTCTAAACTCTAATGGCTTCATTTGTCACACGCGATTCATTGCCAAGAAAAAAACTGTGAACAACTTTTCCCCAAAACAACTTTCCAAGGAACCAAACACTCCCCCGTAAGAGAAATGGCACCGCTTTCATTAAAAATTGAAGTACTTCCTGGAAAAGCACATGAAAGTCAGAGCATTTATAACCCAAAAGCATTTTTTTGGACAAATTTAGCGGCTTAGTGCTTTTGCTGCTCTGAAAGTGTTTTGGCCAAGCACTTCCAAAATGGCCCTGACTTTCCTAATTGTTGTTACGTTCACAGGCGTTTCGTCACCTAGGAATTACAGAAGTCTTTTCCAGGAACCAAACACACCCTTTAAACTTTAAACTCTTCTGGGAAGCAGTTATGTTCGTAAGAGCTTTTGCAGAAAGTGCTTTGGTTAGAAGATGGCGCAACTTTTACTAAAAGTTGAAGTCTGCTTCCTAGAAAAGCACTTGAAAGTAAGTGCACGTATAACCCATAAGCGTTTCAGCTTTTTCTGTGAAATTATCCCACAAGCGTTTGTTGCTCTGAAACAGAAAGTGCTTTTGGCCATTCTAAAACCGCTTCTAAACTATCAGAATTTCCCGCTGGTTCGTTTGTTCGTTATGCTCACAGGCGCGTTTCATCACCAAGAAAACACACAAATTTTTCCAGGAAGCAAACACTCCCTCTAAACTTTGTAAGTAAATAATTTATAACTCCAAAACTAAAAACCAAATATCAAACTTTTTTTCTGGGTTGGAAAACTAACGGGTCAGGCATCCAGGCGGGCGGGTCGGGTCCGAAGTCCTTGTAGCAGCCGTAGTACAACATCCGGTGGAACGAGAAGGGAAGTTCGGGGCTGAGCACGTGCGCAGTGATATTGCGCCACGTCTCCGGAGTGGTAGCTCCGTAATTAGCGATGATATCAGTCAAACTTCCATGGAGTCTCTTCGCAGCACCCGATTCGATCCCCAGATCTTCGATGTCGGAAATTGTAACGCCGTCCAGGCTCTTATACGCCATCATCTTCCCGCCGCCGTCGCCAATAATTAGAAACACAGAGAGAGAGAGAGAGAGAGAGAGAGAAATGAGAGCTAAGCTGGTGAGCAGGTAAGTTGGAGGGTTGGGGAGGTGGGGCCCGGTGCGTGGTGGTCGAGGGTGTGGGTGCTTCTACTTGGTTGTCAGTTGGCAGATTTTGGGTATGCGTGTGTGTGTAAGATAACAGCTTCTACTAGGTTGTTGGTTGGTTCATTTTTCAAATTTTTTAGAAGTTTTAACGAAACATTAAGTGCTATTTACTTACAATATTTTTTGTTATTTTAATTAAAACTCTAAGTTTTCAAATATTTTTCATTAATTTTTTTTTTTGGAGCTTTTAGATCCAAGTCCAAAAACATAAATGATTTTTAGGAGTGAGTTCAATTATTTAATTACATATTTTTATATTTTTATACTCATTTTATATTTTCTAAAAATATTAAAAATCAATTAAAATCTTCTAATATTATGCATTTTCCAACTCCAAAAAATCTAATTAATATTTTACAAGAAAAAAAAAAAAACTAAAATACTAACATAAATCTATTTGCAAAACATTCTAGCTTAACTCAAGTAACAAATATATGAATGTATTTTATACATGTAAGCAAGATATGAAACCTAACTAAAAGGTAGAAGAAAAAAAAACATAATATACCTACAAGCAAGACACATTAATTTGTGACAGGTTGATTATAAAAAAGAATCTGTTATATAGATACATAAAAATAATTCCTATGATATAAGTTGATTATAAAAATTAAAAATATAATTTATAAATGAGGTTTAAAGCAGAAGGAAGAACAAGAAATAACAAAAATAAATAAGTAAATAAAAAGAAATAATTAATGAGATAATTAGGAAGAAATTTAATTTTTATAATATATTATTTATCATTGAATAGATAATTATTAATAATTAAATAATTAAATTTAAAGAATTGGATTTATTTAAATAGATTGGACTATTTCAACTATGGGCTAAAAAAATTTGACTTATATCAAGATTCTCCATTTTATTTGTTCTTTTGTTTGTGCTCTGTCGTTTCATGGGGAATCTTGTGCGTTTTATGCATGAAGTTGTTCTCTTCTGGAGTGTTCGGTGTTCCCTTAGACTCTTTATTTTTTGTGGAACTTCTAACGGTGTTACTCAAAATGTCATTGCTCTCCATTGTGCCAAGTCCAGGAACCAAGACTTTAATTCAGTACCATCGCTCCAATTAATCCAACGTCAGATACCATTACTTTAATTTTCTCTTATAATTTTATTGGTTAAGACTTAGGCACGCGCGGTTTATGGCTCTTGTTGCATGCATGCACACTGATAAACTGTTTTCTTGGAGAAATTTTTCATTGTGACCGAAACACGGATGACACACCATGTGTTTTTATATAAATGGTGAAAAATTTTACTTTTTAAGTTATTAACTTTTTAACACACATATTCTACCATTTGCATAATGACACGTAGTATACCATCCCGTGTTCCGATCACACTGAAAAATCTCTCGTTTCTTGGCGCAGTTGAAGTTCTGGTCTGAGGAGATGTTTAAAAAGCATATAAAGGGGCCAAATGCCCACACCATAACCTCAAGGTAGTACAAGTACTCGGTTATTGCCGTTGTACAAATGCTGTTTTACACGTTCTGTACAAGATTTCGACCAGCAAGAACACGAAACAATTTAAAAGCTACTCAGTCGGATCCAGGAAGAAGCTTTCGACCGGACCGCGCTGACGTGCTGCTTGTGCCAAAACGTCCAGCCGCTGCCGGGATGACTCTTGATGGCGAAAGGACCTCCGCAAAAGATAAATTGTACGAATCTGCGCCTAAACGGCTCTGTAACCATCCCTTGCTTCCTGAGAACCCATCTGCTACTGTCCAACAGTTCTTGAACCCTAGACTAGTTAGTGCTCGTGCAACTATTTTTCCTGAATCCGAGTACCTGTTTACGCGAAACAAGAACGAAAGCAATGTCACAACTCATAATTTAGCTACTAGTATGATCAAGAGAGCAATATCTATGTCAGGTAGTAATTTTAAGTGTTGGAGCTTAATACAAAAGAACTTACGAATCCAGGATCACGATGTTGGAGCCTTTGTTAACTCTCTTGAGGTAAGAAATCTTCAGAGCGGCTATCTCTGCCTCTACTTCTTCACGTTTCTGACAAGGCCTCGCAATTTGTTCGGTAGTTCTTCCAAACTGGAAAGAAAAAAAATATTAGAGGCACCGAAAAGTTCATAAATCGGATGCACAAAGGGTACAAATTAAAGGATTGAGGATGCCGAGGAGAAGTTACTCACGGAATGGGAATCATTTTGTTTTTGGCACTTGATGGTAGGCGGGGAATGCCTGCCTTGTCCTTGTCCTTCTCTGGTCGAATATCGATCAAAAGGTAATTCTTTGTTGATACGAGATCAAGGGTTTGAGCAGGAGTAAGCGAACCTGAAGTTAGTACAACAGAAAACCATACAACAATTAGTCCATCCCAGCTTCACAACACATGAATTTAGTAATAGTACCATCCAAACCAAAACTTGTTTCGAATATGTGTTAAGCAAGCAAACCTAAATTTAAAGTACTCGAATTTGAAATTGATCGATATGGTGCGTAAATGCAGTTATACGTGCTATTTCAAGCAGAAGACGCCATTGTTTATTCTTGTTTCGAATATGTTTACTGTTATACAGACATGAAGCAATTCCATTTCGTATAAGCTTGTATACCTTGGTAACCACGGAGGCTAAAAGAGAGAGCAGACCAGACGGGAGGAAGAAGGAGGTACGCGAGGAATAAAGCTCCAGCAGTTCCGGCAATCACAATAGGATCTGCAGATGAGATGGTCTCGATAGTTGATGAAGCAATGGGCTTGGCCTCTTCGATTGCTTTGGTGGTCTCCCCTGCCACATCAGCTACCGTCTGAGACCAAATCGATCTCAGTCAGTGTATTTAATTTAAGTAAACGGAGTGCTTTGTACACAAGTCAACCTTACAATCATCCATTTCCCAATAAGCAATGGATTTTGCAGTGTCAATTTGTTCACATAAAAGTATATGGAAGTGTTTTAATGCTCTACTAGAGATGAAGACTGTTGCATAGTGAACCGCTTCCGACTACATTATATTGATGAGAATGTCTCCTGACATAGTGAACCTAAAACAACTACATTTAGCGGTGTTTGTATCTCAGTTGGTAAGAACTTGAGAGCATTCTCCCTAGCACCCGAGGTCCGAGTTCAAAATGAAAATTGTATTGCTCATAGATATCCAAAAGTCAGGTACTCAGAAATTATATCTCAATTCGAAGTTCGAACCACACTAACCACTTATCTGAAAAAGTAAGTTAATCAGCAAACCCCTTGTGATTGCATTTGTAGTGATGCCCTAAAATCAAGCAATTCATTGGGCTTTTCACTAATTTTCGGCAGATCATTGCAAGTGGAAATTAAATTGTTAAAGAATAAACCTTTGCAGCACTGAGAACAGGTTGTGTGTCAACCCCAGCGCCTTGGATTGCTTGTTGAGCAATCTTAGTAACCTCGGAAATTGCCGGAGAAGCAATCTTCAGCGCCTGCTCTCCGGCCTGTTTCGCAATAGGCAAAGCCACATCAATGCCGGGCCTCACTGCATTCAGAACAGCTTCCAGAACATGTGCTGTGCCGTCGAAAACGGTCGAACCCACTTGCTGTATCTGATCAATCGTCTGCTCCACCTGCCAATTCAAGCAAACAAAACAAGAAAGGTCAGAACTTTGAACAATTGGCGGCAAAAAACGAGAAAGATCAGAACTTTGAACAAATGGTGGGAAACCCATTTCAAATAAAACAACTTTATACAATTCTTACTTCAGTGAGTGAAGAGACAATCTGGTCCTTGGAGAGGCTGAAAGCTTTGGCTTCAATGGGGGAGGTGAAGAGGGCTAAAAGGGAGATTGTCGTTGATGTTGGTAGGGAAACAGAGGTGGGTCTAGGCTTGAGAGAAAGTTTGGGTGTGGTCGGAGATGGTTGAGGCAGGGAGGGTCTTGGGGTGGCGGAAGCTCTGATGGCCATCTCCACCGCCATCTCTGCCACCTCTCACTCAGTCTGAGTGGCAGAAGTTTGAGTTTATTTTGGATGGATCACAAGTATTTCTTATGTGGTGAGAAATAAATGGACAGGATAAGGAACTTTACTGTTTGGCCAGTGATAAAATGGCTTTCTTCCATCGGCTAATGATACCCACGTGGCATTTATTGTAAAGGACTCCACACCAAGCAAATCCTACGTCGCATACAAGTGGTAGTTGGGGGTGAATGAGCCAACAGGATCCTCTCCGGATCTTTGGTGAGGATTCTGAAATTTGTGAATTGTATTCGTTTATCGTATATTATACGATTAGTTTTTGTAAAGTACTATTTATATTTATTTTTAAATAAAAATATTCAAAATAATTTTTAATTGCACGATATACGATAAATAAATATGATTCATGGATTCGCAGAATTCTCACAAAGTGAATCTGGCAAGCATCCGGACTCACGAATGAGGATCATCCCTCTTTTTTTTTTTTTTTTTTTCTTTGAACAAGGAGATCTGATCTCTCAACTCTCAACTAAGTAGTACAGCTTACCGTGCGGATATATGAACCACAAAACCCCTAGGCCTTGTTCAGTCATTAGGGTTGGATAAGTAAAGATGTCTGCAGCGTGCATTCTCATAAGTTTGCCAATGCACTCTATGTCAAATTTCAACAATCTAAATCGTCTATTTTTTAAATTATACTTCATACTCATAAAATCATCTTTGTAAAAATTGGCCATATCGAAAATTATTTGAGTCATCTAATTGCGTTAAAAGAAATTGACGAACATTATGTTCTAATAAATATTGAAATTTCATTCTAACAAGTAAATGGGCAAATGGTTTTAGATTAAATTGAATTTTTGAAAGGATGATCTATGAATCGAGACTTACAAATAAACGTTTCAGATCGTTAACGTTCAATGTGAAGTAGGTCCCACAATTTCAAAAAGTGGGGATCAACTGTATATACATAGGGGATATGTATATATTGCAGCAACCATTACTTTTTTATGGTTCTGTTTGGACCTAACATTATTGGGTTCGGGCCGAGTATGGAATTGTTCTCTGCCCAGAAACTTTGTTCGAGGATTTCTACAAACCAGCCGGTTCATGGGCCGCCTAACTAAAAGTCGGCCAAGCCCTATTTGGAAAAGAATATTCCAGATGAATAGGAAGTAGGTGGGCCCTATTGCAAAGCAGATGAATGAAGTGGTTAAGTCCTGATGTAGTAAGGATTTTCGGCCAGATAAGGATACCGGAAAGTGGAAGTGAATGTGGCCTAGTAAGAGGTTGAATTCAAAATCCTAATAGAAGTGGGATTGGTCAAGATAAGATGGATTGGGGTAAGGAGTCCTAGTTTGAGTATGGTTAGGATTGGGTTTTGCTGGTATAAATAGAGAAATGAGGGTGCAATTCAAGGACCTCCAATTCAACACACAATTGCCCTGCGCAAACCTCTCAAACAACTTGAGATTTTTTTTATTTTCTTTTTCCGCCGACACATCTTCAGTTTGGATAAACAACACTGTGGAGGCAACTGGCAAACACCTTCAATTTGGATAAATAGCACTGTTGCCGTAAAATCAGCCGACCGAGGAGTACCTTCAGTTTGGATAAACAGCACTACATCGAGGCCGACTGGTTACTTATCTAAGTCTTGGTCGAGAAGGGTTTCCGAATCCTTATTGGCAGAGGTTATCTTATTAGCCTTTTCAACGAAGTAAGGTGTTACGAGTTACGACATTCAGCGCATTAAACGCTGAGTGGTTTTATGATTGGATACTCCCATGTGAGTTTTAAAGTTCGGCATTCTAAGGGCTGAACGACATTTACCATCAAGACACACATTACCTTTGAATACTTGTGTCCATATAGTTTGGTGTCGATTCGACGTGCTTATACTTTCACGAATATAATCACCGTGACCGAATCCGACGCCGACGACTCATGAACTTAGCAGAACTAGCAGCCTTGTCTTCAGACTCGAGAATCCAAAGGCTGAGATTTGTTCATTCCTCGGCCGCAGTCGCAAGATAAAGAAGTCAGCAACGCGCTCAACGCAACATCAACAAATTTTACTCCTCGGTCGACTAGTTGGCACGCCCCGCATTCAACCAAATAACGTAGTTAACTTATTAGTTACTCGGCATGCCCGCCACGTAGGCTTTGTAATTTTTAGGGTCAACAGGTTCCAAACTTCCAACCATACAAAATGAGGGCTAATCTACCATAATAATTCCGAAGATCGGCTTTAGTTTGAGTACTTGACGTTGCAGAACTTGGGCTAGCAATTCATATATTTATGGTGGAGAGTTATATTCCAACTGTGGGAAGAAATACAAAAGACTATAGGAATCTAATTCAGAATGTCCCAAAAGAAGTATTTGTTTTAGCCTTTTAGAGCATTTCTAAAAGATATGTCAAATTTTAAGTATCAAAATGATATTTGACGGCTTATGTGGTAATTTGACATTTTATACAATATTTTGCTCCATCCAATATATGAAATAATAATGTCCCTTAATAAAAATCTTTCTATGGGTTGGGTCCAATGATTGAGACAATCAATCAAATACTTGAAAAACATAACAACATTGATCATATATTATATTAATCAATTTAATAAATTTAACATCTGCTGTCAAATTTGATAGCAAAAGGCTTTGCTTTCAATTGACTCAGCGCCACGTAAGAAATTGAAGGCTCGGTCGGAGAAAGTTTGCTGCCATTTTTACTGTTGTATGTCTACGAGGCAGTTTTAACATTTCCTTTAGAGATGCTTTGAGGTGAGCAAATTTCATAAAACAAGAGTTCCTTGCTATATTGGAAATGAATGAGAAATCTGAAATCATACAAAGTGACGATAAAAAAGGGATTATGATCAGGGGCAGAACTAGGATTGAGGGATGTTTTCTTGAGTTGTTGGGATTGCGAGGGCTAATTTTGTTAGAGTAGAGCGGGTTCATTTTCGAAAAAAGGGGCGAACCTCGTAAATTTAGCACCAAAATCTATTTGTCCTAAACCACGTCTTCAAATGAAACAATGCTTGAGATAGAGGGAGAGTGGGGAGAAAATCTACTTTACTACTAAGTTGTATACAATTATGTATCTATTTTTATCATTACAAGGCTAGTCATGTCTCACGTGATGAGAAAGAAAGGCGCATGATTATGTACAACTCATCAATGACAGAGTCAGGAATCGAGGGTAGGAGGGGCTCTAAGCAGTATTAAAGAAATTGGACAAAAAAAATATAACTAATGGGAGAAAAATTGAAGGTTCATTTTTTATATTGGAATGAAAAAATTATAATCAAAAGAGTGTATGGAGTCACGAAAAAGAATTAACATTGAGATAGTTACATCAAGCATCAAACTTCTTTATAAGTTCCTACATTGAAGTTGAACAAAAAATTAATAATCATGGCTCAAAATTGTAGCTGTGAAATTTTCCTTCAAGATAAATTCTTCATCTATTCCATATATGCGTGTTTTCACTGTAGACAACATTGTGTCATGCAAAGTGGTGAACTAAATAAGGAAGGATAGTTGATATATATATATAAGGTTTTGGTTTCATAACAATACTATTGTAAAACACATTTTTTGGTCATTCAGAATAAACATAATAAAGCTAGCTGAGAGAAAAAACACATAAGCCGATGAATGCAGAGTATCCACCAAAAGCACACAAACAGAAGCTACAAAGCGAAAAACTTCAGGATAGGCCTAGACCTCTTTTCATCCTCAAGTGACTCCGCCACTTCAACTCGTGACAACTAAAATTCCATCTGAGAGAGAATAAACAGATATTATATACGTAAAACCGGATGAAACCTAAAAATTCTGTCTAAGAGTAAGAAAGTACATTAAGAATCCATCAATAAAGTTGAAGATTTGGATTACTTTTCAGAAGACAAGAATTCCCCACAGGGATTCAAATTTTGAATAGAAAGTAGAACTTGTTCTGCGAAAAGTGCCAGAGTTTCAGTATTTTTAATTTCAAGTATATTGGCACTGTGAATATTAAGTTAGAATTAAACACTGTGGCTCTGTTTGATTTTTGGCTTTTGAGGTGTGTTTTTTGTTTCCTGGTAATTGGATGCATACCAACTTGAGGTATTCCCTAATTGGGGTTGACAGTGAGGTTAATTATATACTAATCACGATTATCATAGCATCTGTCGACACCTCATTGGTTTGGACATTTCTGCAACTACTCGAGACAAATATTCCCTCCCAGATCGTCATCCTGGCAGGATGTTAAACTACTAATCTAACCCTAGGATTTGCATGCTGTATGGATTTGGATCCATGTCAATTAATGTGTGCACCTACACCATTCATGTGGGAGACGTCCAAATCATCTTCAACCTTTTCTGATCTGCAACCAAAGCCTGGGAATCATGCTAGCTGCATATGGTGGCTGGTACTATTCCAGCACACATCACGTGGTGTTACTAATTTATGTTGCTTAAAAGTCACACTTAAGAATTTCTCCTATTGACGTTGAAGTTGACTAACTTATACAAGATCAAATCTCAATTACAAAATAAATATTTATAACCAAAATTTTAGATTTCTTTTTCACTCCAAATATGACAATACTGATGCTAATTCTTCACCTCAAAAACTCAAGAACTGACTAATTATTTGGAATTAAGCTTGCTTGCACCTATAGTCATTAGAAAAGAGAGAGAAAAAAACAAAAAGACTTTATTTATACTAACTTATATAATCTGGTCAAGTACAGTATAGGATGATTAGAAGAAAACAACATTAATGTTTATCAACTCTTCTCTTGACGTTTTCTAAAGTAAATGATTAACATTATTCATATTAATTACTTAATTAGTGTAACTCTTGACAACTGTTAATGTTAGTGAAAAAGAATTAAACCACTGAGAAAAAGCCCTTTAGCTATCATGCAATAACAATCGAGATCCTGAACTTCAATTGTTTTCAAATGTGATTGAGAGTTTTGATGAGCTTCTTTGTGAAGAACCTTATTCATTTTTTCCTTCTCTCCCCTTAATAAACAGGAACTTGCAATTATTCTTGGGACTCTGCATTCCCTGATTAATTAATACCTTAACATATGTTGACATATACTTTATAAACAAACCAACCCTAGATGAGACAACCAGCATGCCATGATCCCTGTCATCATTCTTACAGTACTCAACATATTACTATAATAACGCATAATTACATATGTCTTCTCTTTCATCCAAATCCTAGAGCTATAACCCCAACCCTTGTGATCTCGAACTCTCATGGACTCATCCTCAGTGTCCCAACCTATCCAAACACAAACTTTCCAAGAAAACAAAAAGAAAACCATGAGAAAAGGTAACAAAAATGGAAAAAGATTTCTGGGAGTGAGACAAAGACCATCAGGAAGATGGGTGGCTGAAATCAAGGACTCCTCGCAGAAGCTGAGGCTGTGGCTCGGGACTTTCGATCAGGCGGAGGAGGCGGCGTTGGCGTACGATAAGGCTGCTAGGCTCCTAAGAGGCAGGAATGCAAAAACCAACTTTCCCTCATGTCACATGTTGAACACACATGAAGAAAACTGCAGCATATTGAGAAAAAATCCAAGGCTTTATCAGCTCCTTCAGCATGCAATCATGAAGAACCATGCAAGATCCTCGTCTCTAAATAGAGCGAAGATTAATCCGTGGGATCGAAACCAAATTAGAGGAATCGATTTTGATATACTTGTCGAAGAAACTATAGTTTGTTCTTCGAGTGGTGCTGCTTCTACTTCAGGTCAATATCAAGGTGATCACGATGAGGATAGGAATAATAAGCTTTGTGCACTTTCATTTGGTAGTTGTAAAGTTTATTCTTCTGTGGTTGTAGCTCCTTCTTTCAGTGCTTCTTCTCAGTGCCAACAGGCGCATGATGAAGAAGAAAAAGGTTATCAAGAGGCCTAATTAATAGTCTCTTAATTTGTTATATGCAAATTTGGGTGGTTATTTTTGCAACAAATATGAGAAACAAGAAAATAATCAAAGGTAATTAGCTAGAGATCCTTGTAATTAAACTGTGCTTTTATTTTCGACTTTGGAAAATGATTAGATTTGTGTGTGTGTCTATATGTGGTTTCTGTTTAATGTGTTCTTCCAGCTTTTAGCCCTTCACTATCAATATTGAAATATGGAGGCTGGAAAATATATTTTGATAAGAAATTAAAATAGAGGTTTATTAGTAAGATAGGCACTTGCATATACAAGTAGCTAAGAGTCTGTTTGATAACTATTTGAGTTTTAGTTTTTTGTTTTCACTTTTGTGTCAGAGATAGAATGAAAATTTATGGAAGAAATGAAAGATATAGATGAATGAATGACGAATAGTGCATGAGAGAGAGAGATGTAAAAAGCGAAATGTTGCACAAAATGAAGACTAGAAACCTATAACCAAAACTATTTTAAGTTGTCTTCACTCTTCAAATTTTATTTTCATTTTCTGTTCTTACACTATCCTTCACTTTTAAGACTAAAAACGAACCCTAATTGTTTTCCGAAGTTAGAATCATAAATGACCGGAGGTTTTCAAAACTCATCATTTTAGTTTTCTGCGCTCAAAACCGATCAAAAGGGTTAAGAACTTTGAACATATGCAGATGCATGTCTTAATTTTGTAGAGAGAAGATGATGCAATATGCTTGTACAAGTAGTATACAAGTAGTAAAGCGGTCTAATATCTTAATGGATAAGGTATTGAATTTTTATCCATGTGTCCTAGATTCAAAAATCCTATTTCTTTTACATTATTGTAATAATTTCGAACTTTCCCTCTTCCTCTAATAATAATAAAAATAAAAAATAAATATGCTTAGCAAAATATAAATTTCTTGATTTCACAATTGTGTTCACGTGGCTAAGCCTAGTTAGTTTTAACATCTTACGCAACAAGGACATGTTCGAATCATTAAAGAAAGAACAGGACAACAACAAGAATTATATTCTATTTGGTCAATTTTTTGTTAGCCTCCAACGAAGAAGTTGTAGGTGTGAAGAGAATTTTGTCTAAAATGATTCAAAAATTAGAAGAAAATTTGAATAATTAACTAGCTTTCAGTAGACTTTAAACTATAGGAACATGTCAGGACAAAGCATGCATGTAGTCACCATTGGTGCTGAAAGCCTATAATTGGCGACGGATTCAGGATTTAAATTTTTGAAAATTCTGATGTTAAATGTTAATTGTGACATCCCGTCCCGGGATTTTTGGAACGCACGTGTGAAATTTCAATTTTTACCCCTAGTTTGTTTTCGTTATGTTTTTGGTTGTTTTGTGTGGTGTTGGCAAGCTTAGGGCCACACACACACACACTGTCTCACTCTCACTGTCTCTCACTGTCTCTCTCTTTCTCTCTCTTTCTTTCCCCCGAGAACCCCATTCCTTCTTCTTCATTTTGAAAACGTACGGACACACACACCAAACCCACCAAATCCTAGCAGATCGAGGAAACCAAGGGTACTGTAGTGATCGTGAGGTTGAGAGGAGTCCAGTGGTACCATTTTCAGGTAAGGTTGTAGCTGTTTTCACGTCGATTCGACGAGGTCCGTTTTAGTTACTATTCATGCAAACTTATTCTAGCGTGTTTTTGGACTTTTGAAGCTTGTAGTTGTGTTCGTGAGGTCCCAAGGAGCCTCGGAGTGCTTCGTTGGACAAATTTGGACGTCGGGATCGTCCTGTTCTAAGTTGGCCGGTTTTGGAGAGTTTGCACAGGTATGATCTAGTGAGTTTTAGACCTTAAAACATGTTTGGTTGTGTTCTACTAGTTTAGGGCTTTAATTTGGTGCAAGAAACGTGAAGAATGGTGGAAAAATGAGCGAGAAAACCCAAGTTACAGGTTTTCCCAGTTTCTGGCGCCGGCGACGTCGCCGGAGATTGAACGAAGAAGGTGACGGAATATTCCGTCAATTCTGACGGAATATTCCTGACGCCGTTAACGGTATCCGGTTAATTCTAACGGAATATTCCAAATTTTAACGGAATATTCCTGACGGCGTCAATTGACGCCGTCAGTGTGCATGGCACGTGGCCGCGCGTGGGGGGCGCGTAGGTCCGTGCCTATTTCGGCGCGTGGGGGCGCGTGAGGGGTCCAAAAATTATTTTAAAAATATAGTTGTGATCCTGAGGTTGTGTAGAGCACGTTGATATATTCATTTGTCCAATTTGAGCAATGTATGAGGAGTTATTACGAGGAGTTGGTTATGTGCTTTAAAGTCAACGTTTTTATAGCTTTTTCGCATATAGGTGACACGTACCCCGAGGACGAGCGTGCACACGCGAGGCAGGGGGGCTACGACCCTTCTACATACCAGTGAGTGGGCTTTTGGTTTTCCGTATATACCTATATACTATATTTTCCCAGAACTTGAATAAATGTTTATTCATTATGCCATGCATTATATTATCGTTTTTCGTGCATCGTTGGGTACGTTATTAGTTGCATATATTTATACATATGCATATTGGGTGCTGTGGACGCACAGGTAAGTGCCAGGTAAGCGTTGTGCATGTTTATGTTTCAGTAATGCTTTGTGATAGTTAGAGAGCTCATAACCTGCACCCCCGGTGTTAGTGCTCCCGCCCGTGGCCAGGGCACAGTCCTTCACGTGATGTTCACCTCCCGCACCTTATACTTACCTTGGATTCAAGGTAGGTGCACAATCCTGTCGTACAGACCACTTTAGGTGGTTCCGACTCGTAGGTGACCCGCGATTATTCGCCCAGTCTTCACGTGATCGTAGCACTTGTTTACACCCAGGCCTGTCGTACAGACCACTTTAGGTGGTTCCGACTCGTGGGCAGGTTTAGATATTGAGATTGAGATTTGAGCTCTAGATGCAGCCGTACAGGTCACGTTAGGTGACTCCGGCTGCCAGATTACATGATATTGATATGTTTATACCTGGGCACTTGCATATCGTTATGAGATTTTGGCATGACATATTCTTGAGCATGATTGGCATATCTACACTTACGTACATATGTTTATTTTCTGGGATGTATACAGGTTTTACGGCGAGGGGTTAGAAAGTATTTTATAAATGGTTTTCGAAAGCTTTGTTTTTGCCCACTCACACTTTTGTTTTGCGCCCCTCCAGGTTCTAGTTGAGTAGCAGTTCCGGTGGTTTTCCAGAGGGCTTGTTCGACACTTCTGACAGACACATATCATTGTAGGGTCACCTTCGGGTGAACTATTGTCGTATTTTTTTTTCTTTTGGACTGCTGTTGTCTGGCTCTGAATTTGTGATTCACACGCTAGCACTTATTTAGTACTTTGTATGCTAGTTTAGTTTTTAATTATTCGTACTTATATTACTACTTTATTAGCTTCCGCACGTGCACATGGCTACGTCACCTTAGTGTGACGGCCAGCACGCTCCGATCTCGGTCGGGGTGTGTCATTAATGTTCTAAAAGATGCTAGACGTTAGTTGGGCGGCGGGTTAGGGTCTAGCGTTTAGGCGGCTAGGGGGACCTAGACGGGGGCTTAGGCGGATTTAAGTAAATTTATTATATTGTATAAATAAATGTTTATTTATACTTTAAAACGCATAATTGTATTAGCATACATAAATTGCAAAATAAAATGACATATAGATTATAAAGTATTAAAACATGTTGAAAACATGGGGAACAAACATATAATAAGTGTTCATCTAAGTATTCAACAAGTCTTTACATTTTATTGACAAAATAATGCAAAAAGAAAATTATTGATTTTTTGTCCAAGTGAAAGGACATAGGCGGGTGCCTATGCGGGTTTAGGTGGGCTAGGCGGGCACTTGGCCTGCTAGGTGGACTTTCTTAATTTTCAAACGTCTAGGGACTAATCGGGGTAGTGACCAGTCGCTTAACTTGCCTAGGCGGCTTTAGAACGGTGTTCAAGGTTCAAGTTTTTTATATTAAAAGCGCAGAAACAAATTTTAGT
The DNA here is from genome assembly GCF_019419815.1 of Pyrus x bretschneideri. Classification (NCBI taxonomy): domain Eukaryota; kingdom Viridiplantae; phylum Streptophyta; class Magnoliopsida; order Rosales; family Rosaceae; genus Pyrus; species Pyrus x bretschneideri. The sequence goes on along the minus strand of NW_025999579.1, from coordinate 1,900,269 downwards.
TTGTTCACGAAGGCATTTATCGTACACTTGGTGGGCTTGTTGTCATTAGCCAAACCATGTTGCACATATGTCAATAGATATTGATGTTTTGGCAAAGCAATCTAATGAGTGTTATTGAGAGCATTTGCCGAGTGTTGTCGATGCAACTTGTCGAGTGCTGCCGAGATATGTCTAGCAAATATTATATCAAATACTTGATGACATAAAAAGAACTTGTACCATATTTTTGGAGGATCCCTGAAAACCCTTCACATGCTTGTTTCTCAGCCTTGGATGGTCCTAGGACCAACTTGGTCCCAATGTGCATCAGCTTTTACCTATAATATCTTTAAAGTTAGCTCAAATGATGACAATAGAACTCCAACTTATCATAACTGATAGAGATTTTACCACCTGCAAAGTAGGATAAAAACGCTTAAAATACTTATAAGAGAATAAGGTTGTTGTAGTATAAACGGCTCAAGTAAGACCGTTTTCCGCAAAGATTTTTTAAAACAATTTTTGAAAAACCCTAATCCTAGTTAATTATTTGAAAATAAAGATTGGAAAAGTTTGATTTTGAATTTAAAAGTAATAAAAACGAATTTTAATAAAAGTAATATAGGGAAAGCAACTAATACCCAATTAAAAAGGAAGCCAATCAAAGAGAAAAGATTTTGAGAAACAAATTTGGAAAAACACTAGGATTCTGCCAGTCACCCTAACAATCTTACTTAGTTCTTCTAATTCCTTATGAATTACACATATGTATTTTGAAGGTTAGGTTTTCCTAAAGTATGCCCTACTTGGAACCCCCAATACAGAACGTATATCTAACATGCAACCCGTCCGTGGCGTCCAGATTGAATGTGAACATGCAAGAATTATTAAGTTTTGTGAAAATCTTTTGAAAAACCATATAACTCCTAAGACGTGTCATCCATCCTAAGTAGTTACACATATTAACCACAAGAAGCCTTAATCAATTTTAGGGACAGCCATTAGCCAAAATTGCATCAAATTACTTTTCTAAATATCCTAATGGTCACGAATCACTAAGACAAATAGATAGTTTAAAGCAAAGTAATTAACAATCCAAAACTTGCATGCATAAATTCATAAGAAAATTAAAAAGAGACTACATATTCTTACTAAGGATCATAACCTCACCCTAGCAAAAAGGATTAGTTACGCATATTCATAATTAAAATCAACATAATTGTATTAAACTAGAAAAAGAATGAAAACACCTGAAAGTATAAGTCTTGAAATCTCTTAAGCTTTTCCCAAAGTCTTCTCCCAAAAACTGCATACGTTCTACCCCAAAACCCTAGGTCTACCAAAAGGCTTATTTATACTATTCTAATTAAAATCCTCCTAGTAAAAGGTCTTAGAATCAAATTAGGAAACTAAATAAATTGAAATAAAATAGGAAATATAATTTTAAATTGACTTAGCCCAAAGTAATGAGATTTAAAGATTGGATTATTCTGAACACTTCTCCAGAAGGCCACGAACTCATCTGAGGTCATCTTGGGCTCCAAAAACTCAATTTAAGCCCCGAAACATCACTTTCCAACAACGCGCACGCCTCCTTTATTTAATCACCAGAAAATAACTGCTTGGTAGAAAAATCTCAATTTTGACATGAATAAGCCAAGAGACACACAAACAGTCCTTCAATTTGAATCACTCAAAATTCGTCCGTTTGATCATGTTTTGCTTCAGAGGAATTCGAATGTCCTATATTGAAAATATAAAGTAAAGTATCAAAATTCTACCAAAATAATTACCAAATTATACTAAAATAGGGTAAAATATATAATATAGTATTGATTCATCGATAACCATAGCACATAAACTTTTGAAGTCCATCGGTCAATGGTAGGATATGCATCTGAATTATGATAAATTTAAAGTTTGATTCCCTTCAACGCTTAGGAATCAAAATGTATTTACCATCTAACCAAATAAAGGTATACTTTGAACCTTCGGGTCGGGTCTTAGATTGAGTCATCATGAAATGAAATCGAAAAGAAAACATATGCGAAAGACTAAAGTTATTGGTGTGTAATTGTAATGGTGTGACGTCCCACTCCCACAATTGAAATGTCCATTTCAATTTTCATGCCCGAATGTGGGTTTAGGCCTCGTCCCCCACACACAACCTTCCGGCTTGTATTCTTTTATTTTCGCTTTCATTATTTAATCAATTACGGAGATAAGGAATAGAGGGATCGTTTTATCAGGGAGTTAGTCATTTCTCATCACTTTGGGCGAGATGGAAGTATCCGACTTTGTAGTTGATGGCTAACCCTAGGGTTTTGGTTTTTTCTAACCGCCTTGTGTGAATTTAGAAAGTAAAACAACTATTGTATTTTGACGAATATGCCTTATGTGCAGTTTAATTCACCTAATTCATTATCTTCTTTTCAATAAATAAAAATTGTGTTCATGGGAATAGCCTAAGATATATGAAACTAGTTGCATATTTGACAAATTGATTTTGATCTAGTGTATGCAACGAGAAATTATCTCTTACAACTAAGATATAATACTCGTGGCCGTAATTTGTTTAATAAAAGTTTGTTGTGTTTTGAAAAAGTCAACTACTCGTTCAATACACGACAATAGAGTATCTATCCTATGCAAAAGTCCTCATTTGTTTTCCTCTACGATTTACATGGCAAATTGGCAAATCCTTATCAGAATCAACATGCCTAATAACATGCCATGGTGATCACTTTCAATGGCACACAACACGTTACCCACATTGTCAACGTACGCCAACATCATCTTCTTTTGCTTCCTCTACGTAATTTAGATTCATAGCCACCGTCAATGTCCTTTTCATTATCCTCGCCACAAGACCATTTCGTCAAAGTAAGGCATTGTTTGTGGGGACTTGGTGACCTAATTGTGTTCACTAATTCAATAAATAAAATCGAACTTGCTTTATATTGGGTTATGCATGATACATGCGCTTTGCCTTCGTAGAATAAACTTACTGATCTGGTGTAATGTCACCGTCACACGAGGAGAGTGATAGATAACAAACCAAATTGTATATGAATCAGCTTGACAAACATACATTCAAGAAAACTAGGGTTTTCAGAATTTTGAAGTTATGGTTTGAAAGACGTCTCATGGTATTTATTTTTTGTTAGGTCAAATTAAAAACTGGAGATCTTGGGTTCGAAATCCGATTCTGGAATGGAAGCTAGACTTGTGGTCAGGGGAATACCAAAATGCCTCTACGAATCTTCCTGACCCCCAGAAAGGATGGATAATCGTGACTTATCATCAGTTGTCCCCTTTTTGAAAAGAAAAGGAAATCTTTGTAACTAACAACAACCATATCACTCCGATGCATGCCCACAAAGTTAAATCTCCTTTGTTTTTAATAACTCCTTACACATAAGAATTCAACGGTATTCTATGAACTTGGCTCACACCCTAATGTATTGGAGAATAGAAAGTTGGAGCAATGATCCATGAACTTGGCTCAATTAGAACTTTAGTCCCTGAATTAAAAATTTGAGTATTGGTTTCTTAACTTGTTATAATGTGGAGCAATAACTTTTTCGCCAACTTCATTATTCATTGATCCAAAATAAATAGTTTAAAGGAGCAAAAAATGAATAAAAGTTCTAGCAGAGTTGGCCAAAAGAATCATTGCTCCACATCATTACAAGTTCGGAAACCAATACTCACGAATTTTCGTCCAAAGATCAAAGCTCCATTTGAACTAAAATGGAAGGACCATAGCTCTAATGACCTCTCTATCGAAGAAAACCAGAAACATGCAACTAACTACTAACATTTGCTCATGTCAAATAAGTGGTTTCTCAAAAGTCGACCAAAAATGGCAAGGAACACAAAACCCTAGCAATTTTCATTAAATTTCACAATCTGACATCACTTCCGTACAAGGAATTTGATACCAGGTTCTGCAAGTAAACATCAAACACAGAAGATTCTCTGGCAACTTGGTACTCCATGTAACTGCAGTTTCCTCTCACTTATATGCAGTCATGACGTTGTGTTTCCCAATTGCAAACTTCTTTCAGAACACACTTTTTTACCATTAAAAGGGAAAGTAACATGTTCAAACTTTTAAACTACCTGCTCAACAAAATGACATATTTTGGAAGCCAATTAATTGCCCTATCATACATAAAGATTTTTGGCCGCTAAATCTTGGTTATTGGATTCTCGACCAAGAAACTAACGGCTAAAAACTCAGTGCAAAAGATATTTCGGAGCATACTACAAAATCTCCGTACATATATAGTTCCAGCAAACACAAAAGAGGGAAAAGAAATATTCCCCTTCTTTATTACAGCCAATCCTTCAGCTCGTTCACAGAAAAAGGGAAAAGAACTGTCAAGGGAACTCAAACAAGTATTAATTGCACAGGCAAAAGTAAAAGTTAGCGTATTAGAAAGATGATTAGGAAATAATCCAGCGAATAGGGAAAATTAATTCCGTAATACAGAAGTAATGAACTTAAGAGGAAGCAACATGTTTTGAAGAACATAAAGTTGATAAACAAGGACATCAACTCCAGCAAAAGAGAAAGAACAAGAACATCACAAGACACCCAAAATTATTGTTCTAGGAAAAGAACAAGTTCGATCAGAACAACTGCGTAAGGTTGGTTACTTGAAAACAAAATTCAACCCACGAACAAAGACTTCTAACCAATTAATTCACCCCAAAGCATCTTACAGAAGAACGAGAAGAACATCCGTTTGGTATCCATTGAACTACAACAACAAAGTCTTATCTTACTAAGTGGGGTCAGCTGTATAAATCTAAGAACGCTTGTGCCAAGTCTTTCGTTAGCTCCAAATACTCAATTTAACTACTAGATATAGAAATTCAATCATACTATCGGTTTCGCCATCATAATCACAATGATGAACACAATAAACTCAAAATTCTGCACCCGAAACGACTAAATCTGAACACAGAACCACATACACACTGTGTACTCCGCTTCGAATACACATAAGCTCATCTCGACAGGTAGATCTATACTCTAAAAATTCAATCATCCCAATTCTCATCACATATATTATCAAACACTAAACGTTATGTTAACCAACATGGAAAATATTAAATTTTCAACCAGTAATTAATAAGTTAAATAAAATATAAAGCTTCAAACTTTAGTAAAAACAAAAGCAGGTCATAGATCATAGATCATGTATGTTCAAGTTCGGAATTTAGGAAAGTAAAACCATAATCTAGATAAATAATTAATTCCCCATTTAATTCCCTGCAGTCAACCACCAATAGCACATACAAACAAAATAGCAAACGCAAATTACCCACAAATCTGGTTTTATTTACCTTCTAAAAAAATATAAACAAGCTTTTTGCCTTCCGGGTTCAGTTCAGAAGCTGGAAAAAACCCCAAAAATTCAATCTTTGTTCAGTTCAGAAGCTGGAAAAAACCCCCCAAAAATTCAATCTTTCCCATATTTTCCCACACTTTCTCAGCAACCAAACAGAGCAGTTCAAAAATACCAGCAAGAAATTAAAAATAAATAAAGAGAAGAATGAGAGAGTGAGCGCTGGATGCAGAGGTTTATCGACCGATTCATGTTCTGTGTTTTTTTCACAACAAATCTCATAAACAGATCGATGAACCGCTGCCTCCAGTGCACTCCCACCCCACCCCAACAACCAATAATTATTTCATAAATTAAAAAATTAAAAAGAAAAAACAAAGACAAAAATATGTCAATCACCAACCGTAGATCTAAGAAATGAGAGATCTCACAACAAAATCAGAGATCTCACAGCAACATTATATACAATAATAATAATATATACTTACATACATACGCTGATGCATGTATTTATAGGGTGTGAGAGAAACGGATTCAACCCAGGAATCTGGAGAATCGCATCACGCATACTCTCTCTCTCTCTCTCTCTCTTCTCTCTCATGAGTTTGTTAATAACTTAACAAGAAATGCTAAATACGCTCTCTCAAAAGTGTCTCAAAATCGGACTCTTGACTCTTTATCGCCTTTTATTTTTTACACAATATTTTATAACGTTGACAACGAAAATTAACGTTCAATTAGAAAGTGCATAAAATCATCTACTTTGAAGAGTCTGACAACGAAAATTAACGTTAAACTAAAAAGTGCATAGAGCCGTTTTACTTTAAAAGAATGACATCGAAAATTAACGTTAAATTAAAAAGTGCATAGAATCGTTTTTACTTTGAAAGAGTCTGGTTAACATTTCTCTGACTTAGTCACGGACCGGATGTAGTACAGTGTCTTTTCAAGGGGTATTTAAGGCAATGTAGATTTTGAACGAATTAATAAAGAGATCAAAATTATATTTAAGTTACAATTTGGTCTGAGAAACACCGAACTGCAAACCCTGTAGAACTCCTGTTCCCTCTCTCTCTCTCTCCCACAGTTTGCATCTCATCGTCTCTCTCTTGGCAATGGCAAACTCATATGCCCTCTCCTCAACCGGACCACCTTCCCTCCTAAACCAAATTCCCCAGCAAACCACCACGACGCACCTGCTGTGCAAACTAAGGCGTTAACCAAAGCTTGAGACCTGTTTAACCCAAAGGAAAACGAACTTCAGACGGACAAGCATTAAAAAAATGGAGGCAAAGAGAAAGAGAGATGAAGTGGCGGGGGCTGGGTTTTAACGGAGAGAACGAGAGTGACGCCGGCGCCGGTGAGGGGCGCTGGGTTTGACCGATGGAGAAGAGAGAAAGGCAGATCGAAAGATCATTCTGATGGGTCACGATTTTTCGTCGTACAGCTTCAATTTTTAATTACAACCGTTCAGATTAATCCAATGGTTATTAAATAAAATGTATAAATAACATGTGTATTTACAGATGTACGCTACAGAAGCCCTCGTTCGGACTACTCCGTCCCCCAATCGTAAAAGCAATACGCAAGTGACAATTTACCACAGTGGTGGAAGATGTTGAATTTTTGCATGACAGTAATGTTGAGTCCTTACATAACGACGTGAGTTCAAACTTCATCGGTGGCTAATCTAACATCTAATTTAAAAAAATTTATCGTTTAAAAAAAAAAAAAATCATACAACCAATACATCAAATAAATAGATAATAATTAAATGAGGTGAAAGATCTATGCCGTCCATTAATAGGTGAAAGAAGCCTAACGATCAAAGGATTCAAGCTATTGAAATTTGATCCAACGGTTACAATTATTATAACTTTTAAATGATCTCTTGTTTGTAGTTGTTGAATTAAATTTTAATTGTTCAGATCTTTTATTCAGAATACTCAATTTATTTGGATCTGGAAGGAATCTGGTTCCTACATCGAGGGACCCAACGCAGTCCACGGCTCAACTTCGTCTATGAGGATTGAGGACCAAAGCTCATACAGACCGATTGAGGACCAAAGTTCATACTGGAAAATAACTTACTTATATGTAGTGAATAGAGTCTTGTGCTCTTTTACTCGTCACGTGATTAGTGAGACTTTTAGTCTTTGACAAGGAATTTTACTCTTTCTATTGGGGCTACATATTATTTGGAGTTACTGTTTTTTTCTTCACTATTTGTTGTCATCTTAATTATAAAAATTGAACTACACTTCACAAATTTGACCTACTCAAATATTTTTCCAACTTCCACAACTACATTCTATGTTAAAGAATCGACGCAACAATTTACTCTTTTGCATTAAACTCAGAGACTTCTATTGTACAAAGTGGACAAAATAATCCCTTAATTTGATGAAATAACTGACAAATTAACGATCATAAGACATTTGAACGAATAGAAAGTTTAGAGAGGTTCAAAGCCAAATTAAAAATTCAGAGGACAAAGTGAAACAAGACCTAAATTCGTTAAATTCTTCCCAAACAACGAAAGAGACTTGTCATTTAGATTAATCATTAAGTTAAACTTGATGGACAAGAAATTTAAGCAATCTCAATACTAATTCATAAAAGGGTGATGTAAAGTCGGCTTTTATGGATGTGGCCATCTCTAAGCAAAGCAAAGCTAAAGTAAAACTCCACATCTTCAAAGTAAAAAAGAAGATTAAACAAAAAGATATGAAAAGAAAAGTCACTGCTTTTGCCACTTTCCATCATGTCTTCCACTCATACAAGCATACAGTGAAGCTATGGCCACCAAAAATCATACATTATCTTTGTACTATGTACATATATATACATATCTCTCTCTATATATTTTGCATCTAAATGCAACTTGAATTGTCTGCTTCTAAAATTTCTATAGCCATGGAAGCAACATCACAAACACTGCCTGGTTCAGCAGGCGATCAAATCTTGGGTGGTGGTGGTAGCAGTAATAATATCCCCCAAGCAGTACCCTTAGTTTCTTCTTCTTCTTCGTCTTCGGGTTCCATTGGGCCATTCTTTGCAGTGATCTCCGTCCTAACGATCCTCGCAGTTCTCTCGTGCTTTTTGGGCCGGAGGCTGACTCGTGATCAGATGGTACCGACTCCGGTGGAGAGCATCAGGGATAGAATCGATTGTTTCGGGTGGTTGAAGCGCAAGTGCCGGCAGCTGCAGTGCATGGTTGCTCATCATGACCTCGAAGTTGGATCAAAGGTGATGGTCATGGATCTGAGTCAAGAAAAGAAAGGTGATGCTAGGGTTAAAGAAGGTGACCATGAAGTTCCTCCCCAGAAGGCTTGATTGTATATTTTGAAGATGTAATGTTCTAATTGGGAGATGGGTTAAATTGTTAAATGTTAGGGGGAAGGATATCAGTGAGAATTGAACATTATAATGCATAAGTATTATTGCTTTCTGCCATTGAGGTAAAACGTCATCTGCTAATCTATAGCATTCTTAAGGTTCTTGTATTTGGTCACATAATTAATAAGAAATTGATTGATATTATGTACAATATTAATCTTTTTTCCTAGGATGTATCATGTATAATATTTAGCATAAAATGTTGATTGACTTTACTTTAATTTTGATAGACACGGTTGCAGAAAATTATTCAAGAAATAACAAAAAGTAAAGTCTGTTACAAATTTAAATGGAGCTCCAATTTAAAACCTCATCTTAATTCTGTGGTTTTATTGATCCATCAAATTATTTCGATTCTATTTAAAACAAATTTAAATTTATGTGGTATGATTTCTTTGTATTATTATTTGGTATGTATATTAATTGGATTGGAAGCACTGTTGAAGGCTTAGAGAGCAAGACACCTCAACTGAGCTGTACATGGGAATCATGGTTGAAAGTGTTACTAAGGATGAAGATTAGGTTTGACTTGCATGCATGGATCCAGCCTTGCACATCCTTAATTAATATTTTCCCTTAATTCGGCTGCTTTGATTCAACAATACCATAAAAATTTCAATTGAAACACGGTCACATTGTGTTATGCAAACTATAACATGTGTAGTTTTTTTATTTTATTTTATTTTATTTTTTAAATACACAATTTAAAAACAAGACATCAAAACTATATCGCCACTCGTATCATAATATACTTTAGAATTATACATCACGACAGATATTCTAAAGGAAGGGTGATTATCTCAGATCCCTTTGACCAAAAACCAAAAAAAAAAAAAAAAAAAACCCAAGAAAAAGGGCCCAAAATTTAGCTTCCTTCCTAGAAGCCTTCTAGTCATATGATTCCATATGCGTGTGACAAAAAAGGCAAAAAAGGAAACCACCGACTCATGTTCCTGTCCTTAGTTGTCTTCCCCCCACACCATATTTAGCCTTCAAATTCTGTTCACCACCCAAAAAACCATCTCTCTCTCTCTCAACACACCAAACCAAACCACCACCTTCATCTCCTCCGCCTCCACAACCACCTCCTAACACCAAATATTGCCACGTTGTGCTACAAACCATACGTTCCAATTAACTGTTGGCGCATTGTATCACATTTTTTGTTGTAACGATATTTATAACCCTAATGCCTGCACTACGAGTTGATCAAATCAACCAGCTAAGAAACATCTTTGCAAGATTCGACTTTGTCTCCGACGGCAGCCTCACCGTCTTGGAGCTTGCCACGCTCCTCTGCTCGACCTCAGGCCCTCCGGTGACCAAGTCCACGTCCTCCTAGCCAATATGGATGCAAACGGCAATGGCTCCGTGGAATTCGACGAGCTGGTTAGTGCCATATTGCCCGGAATGGACGAGGAGATTTTGGTAAACCAAAAGCAACTCTTGGAGGTTTTTCGCTCTTTTGAACATGACGGCAACGGTTACATAACTGCGGCAGAGCTGGCAGGGTCCATGGCGAAAATGGGGCAACCGTTGACGTATAAGGAGCTGAAGGAGATGATCAAAGAGGCTGATACGGATGGAGATGGTGTCATTAGTTTCAATGAATTTACTACAATAATGGCGAAATCGGCGTCGAGTTTTCTAGGCCTTGCTGCCTCATGACCTGAGGTATGATCTATAGAAATCTGATGGTACATGTTCTTCTCACCTGGTTATCGACTGACGTAGATTTTGCATCTTTGTTACGATTTTGTTTAATTTCTGACCAACAAACTGACAATCTAAGTACTTTTTTTTTCATTAATCGGTGAGTTTTGTTGCTCTTCGTTTTATGTATGCGTATGCAAGCGCTTTTCCGAAGCAGTCTCAAACATTCGCTAATCCTTTCTTTATTGAACATTGTGTGTTATGATACATCGGATACATCATACATGATACAATATTTTGACTATACTATTCTCTACATGAACATTAAAGCTAGATCCTTGGAGCTTTTGGAAACCGAACTATCCTAAGCGAAAAACTTGGAAGGACACGACTGCTTCAGGTTCGACTCAACCCTTCATCTCTGGGAAGACGCTCTTGAACCATTATGTAAAAGAGAAGAAACTTCTTACTGGTATAATGTACATTCTTTGGATAGGAATGTGAAAACATGGGCGCTGATTAATGACCCTCGAGCTTCTCTCCAAAGCGTCTAGATGTTGCTTCGATGCGGGCTGTGTAACCTACTGTTGTGCTTCTTAGGGACCTCTGCCGCACCATTTGACAGAACTCGGGGTCATCTGATTGCCCATCTGTTCTTATCCACTGTATCATCTGATGATACATTGGGAAAAACCGCATTTGGATGGCTGCGTAAATGAAGTATGGCAGGAGGGAAGAGACCAGAACAAACAGCGTGAGAAACCAATAAAATGGAGCCGGTGCGCAGGCTTCAATGAACACCTTATACGCAGTGGTCGATATGTTGGGGTCAAGGGCTCCATATGCCAACTGGAATATATACCAGAACACAATGCCACCCCAGATGAAGAGATGTTGTATGTAAGTGAAGTAGTTGATGGACAGCGCCATCTGACAGTTGACGACCCATACCACGCATGAGTACATTGTGGCACCAAAGATCTCCAAGCCAACCACTTGCCCGCCTTTACGAAAGGCTTGACTGCCCATTGCCACCATGCAGAAGAAGAAGACTAGGGTAGCAGTCACCACCCCATTCATTGCCCATCCAAGTATTCGGAGCCAACTAAATAAGACATTTTGTGTACCTTCTTGGTACAATAGCGGGAACTGTAAGAGAGAGAGAGAGAGAGAGAGAGAGAGTAAAGATCAGCAAAGGATCATATGCTATATTTCTGATTGCAAATAAGACTCATGAATTTCTCTCCAGTTATCTTTTCAAGTAAGGAGAACTTACCTTGAGACATAACTTGGCCGAGACATCTTGGTCAAAAACTCCCAAGGCAATCACTGGAAGTGACGTGAAGAAGACATTGTATAGTGACAGATACCAATCATTGTATGCAGTTTGGCCGGAGAATGAAGCATAGATCTGATAGAAGAAAATGGTGAAGCCAAAAGCAATGTTCTTGTAGAAGAAATAGCATATCTGTCAGACAAGAAAAGAAGCATGTCAACAACATATACTATAATTGTACATATAAATTCTAAATATAACAAGTCCGTATTTTCTTCTCTCCAAGTGCAGGATGGGACTGCGCGTGAGGTGGTGTATGTCAGCTTTCATATAACTAAAGTTTTTGACGTCTAATAGTTGCCTAACAAGAATGATGGAATCCAGAATAGCTTCTGAATGTATTACAGATTAATACAAAGAAAATGAGATAAAAAGATAAGCTATTATTTGAATTCTAGAAAGAAAAGAATTTACCATTGATGAGATTCTTCTGTAACACCAATGGCCATGTACAAGTAGCAGGCGCTCCAAAAATCGGAACTGTGCAATTGCAATGTCGCTTGACATGACTGCCTGAAATTTTTGATTGGCAGAAAGGATAAGTCAGAATTCATCATGCGGAAGAAATTTGAAATACAAGTAACAGATGATGAGTGCAATTTGTTAAGAATTTACCTGCATTCCCTCAACACCACTGATACCAACTCCGATATCTGCTTCTTGAAGCATTCCAACATCATTTGCCCCATCACCAACGGCCAGAGTTGTGTTGCCAGTTTTATCTTTTACCAGCCTTGTAACCTGCATTATTTCAAATAGAACTATTTAGGACTCAATTCTTTTCAAAACCATATATCTATGAAAATGATTTTATACTTTTGGAACTTATTTAGTGGCGGCAAAGGGGAAAAACTTACAAGTGCTTTCTGTTTGGGAGATGAACGACAGCATATAACAGATGCGCAGCCGATGGCAAGCTCTAGAAAGAGGTCCTTGACATCGTTCTCTAAGGCATAAGTGAGGGAATTCCCATCAATGATCAAAGCTAATGCCTCAGAGTTCTCTTCTGGTGCAGCAAGCAAGGCCTTCCCTGACTTATTTGATGGACTACGCTTTCCTTCAATGCCTGTAGATCAGCACAGTTTCATTAAACTCTCACAGCATGACATTTTATCAGCCAAGAGAGAACAGTTTCGAACCCTAGCATGTTAAAAGTCCGATTTAAGCATCAATGCAATAACTAAAACACGAATCTATAATCCATTTACAGCACTACAGCCTGAATCACATATTACGCCATAAGATAGCTGAAGTGGAAGAAAGAAGAATATTGCATAAGAAATTTGGTTTACCTTGGTTACTGCCGTCTTATCCTCCACCTTCTCTAATGCTTTAGCTTCTGCAGTCTCGGAGCTTATTACTATTTGTTTCATTCCTTGTCTAAGCAAACTGCACGCATATCTGGAAAGAGAAAAAGCAAGCGAAAAGGTATGCAGTGATAAATATTTGTATACTGAAATCCATCTTCTCTTACAAAACTGTTCACTAATCATGTACCCAATATTAATCGCTGTCTCCATTTTATCTCCAGTCAAAACCCATATTTTAATTCCAGCCTGAGCAAGCTTGTCAATGCATTCGGGAACCTGTTCAACACAGAAAAGAACAAAAGGAAAAAAATGATATTTAGTCTTGAATGCTATACAAATCTCCAACAAAGTCATTACGAGCAGTACCAGGCTACCAGTAAAAATTAAAACGCACCCCATTTTGAAGTTTGTCTTCAACTGCAGTAGCACCGAGAAGAATCAAATCCCTCTCGATCTTCTCCGAAACTTCCTCGACAATTTCCTCCTGATCTGAACTCACCAACGTTTTGGCCACAGTGAATTCTTTGTTGAACTCATCATATTCTTCTTCGTCAAGTTCGCGATATGCAAGTACCAAAGTCCTCAAACCAGCATCAGCATACTCATTAATGTGTTCCCTAGTCTTCTCTTCAAACTCCCTTCCGTTATTTGCAAGTCTTTCAAACATGACACTGTTTGTGGAATAAGCACATTATATATAATGCGTGGAACAACAAACACAATTTCATTTGATCATCAAGAAACTCAATTAGACTAGCAAGGAGTAAGTTAACAGACCTGTCAGCGCCTTTGCACAGCAGTAGTATCTTACCCTCTTCATTTCTTACGATTACAGACATCCGCTTTCTTGAACTACTAAACTCCAATATGTTCAAAAGTTTATAAGTTCTGAAAAATGGAAAATCTACAGAGTTAAATATTTATTTATGAAAATTCGACAATATCTTGAGAATAACATATGTCATATAGCAGCTAAACTGAAATGCAAGAAGCATACCTTTCAATTTTTCTTCCGTAAATCGGATCTAACTCATGCAATGAGATGCTTCCTTGACTCCTTTCATAAAATTCAAACCCAAACTCTCTTGCTGCAATCACAAAAGCGGCCTCATCTGGTGATTCAGCTTCATATGATACTCTTCCGTTTCTTCATCAACTTCAGGTATTGCAGTATGACAGATTGCAAGTAACTGCAGAAACTTCTGGATTACATCTGCGCGAGGCTCATTAACCCATTTGCCATTCATGATCCTTTCATCCATAAAATTAAAGCCTTTTATCAATGTGGCTTCACTCAATTCTTCAGCATGGATCTCTTCTTCTGTCAACTCCTCGCCTTTTCTCCTAGCTAAAGCTCTCTCAACTTCTGTAACTCCACGCCCGAAAGCAGTGCCAGCAATAGAACACTTGATAAATTCCATTGAGTTGCAAGTTAATGTTCCGGTTTTGTCTGAAAGTATAGTATCAACTTGGCCAAGTTCTTCATTCAAGTTTGAAGTGCGCGCTCGGGCTGGCTTGTCAGTTTCCTCGTAGTACATGTGCACATCCTGGTTTATGAAAGTACACTGAAGAACTTTGACAATTTCTATTGACACATACAAGGAAATGGGGATCAAATAACTATACAGCATAATGGCAGTTAAAAATTGCAAAACTGCTGCAAGCGGTGCCCTTGTCGGATCATAGTAAACTGTGGTATCATCTGGTCTGAGGTACCATCTGATCAATTTCCCATCATCCAGGTCTTTACTAGTATTAACCCCGAAGACAATTGCCCCAACAAAAGACATCAGAACTAAGAGGAAAAACAAGAAGTAGATAATCTTATCCATCCGCTTCTCAACTTTGCTTCTCTTAGAAGGAGGATCTGTTGAATTCTGCATAACTTTTGTATCGTGACCTGTAAAGATTACCACCCCATATACAAAATCCGTGTTTCGCAGCTTGGAGTCCCGAAGAAGAAGCTGCTGTGGCGTAAGAGGGTACGGTTGATCTTCAATCTCCATAGTGCCAACAAATGAGTACAAATTTGCATTTGGGTCTTCACATCTGATTACCGCCTTGAAATTCTCAAAGCTCGAGTCTTCGTGCAGATTAGAAGTTCCTTCCAGTGCTTGTTTTAGTTTCAAATTAGTCTCCCCATCAAGGTTGGTGGTCTCAACATAGCAAAGCGCTTCATCATAGCTTGATGAAAGTAAGATAAGATCAGCAGGAAAAAACTCGTCCTTTTCGACCTTCACTATATCCCCAACCTTCAAATCCCTCCATTTGGTATGCTCAAAAGTGTCCTCACCACGATGCACCTTAACTTTTCGGTTGTTCATTTCAATGTCCTGATCACAGTTTTACAAACTAGATTACAAAACTGTTTTACCATTACTAATAGCACTAAATATAGTCAAATCCAGGACGCCCTGTCCTTCTTAAAGACATGACACGTAGAAAACTTCTCTTCTACTCGATTTTCTTCAATTTTGGTCGCAGTTATTGACATGGTTGATTGTTTTAGCCTATACAGTCATTACTCTGAGCTTAGTCTTTTGGTTTCTAAACATGGATTAGTTCTAAATTTTGATACTCAGAAACTAAAATCGAAGATCTAAACGAACATTCTATACCCCGAACAATCAACCCTATTACTAAATGAGATCAAAGTTACAAAATTTAAGTCGAAATGAAGTTTTCTCAACATGTTATACGACATGAAAAATACACCAAACATGTTATTAACATAAAAAGTATACCTGTTTTTTCCTCCTCCAATCTTCAACAGCCTCCTTCCCCATCGTAACTCCGATCACGACGACGAGAGGGACGACGTTGCTGACGGCGGAGTAAGGTGAAAGCGGCGTAAAAGACAGAATTGCACAAATGAGGAAGTATACATTGGCAACCCTTCTGAACTGCTCGAACATTGCCTTGGGCAAGAATGTAGCGAGTGTATACTTTGTTGTTCTGACATAATTACCCTCGTAGTTCCGAACCGTGGCCTCCAAGCACTCAGGGTCATTACAGTAAACGACCCTCGAGAAACCAGGGCCGCCAATCCGTGAATGTTCGCCATTGAAGGAAGCTTTCCCACATGAAAAAGCATGGATTCTGCCAAAATGATGCCTTCTTCTTCTTCTACCCCCACCTCCCATTTTGCTCAGTCCACCACTTCAACGCATACACGGGTGCACACAGCCACCACAATCCCCCACCCAGTCAAACAATTTTCTCAATCCACCCAAGAACCGGTTTTTGAGAACAAATCTCGGAAACAGAAACTTACCCAATTCAGAAAACAGAATGATCTGCAAACCCAGCAGGAAAAAAACTTGCTGTGCCAAAATTCTGAAGTCCCAGAAGAAAAAGACTGAAACTTTGCAATCAAATTTCACAAAGTCTTCAACTTTATGAAAGAGGACAAGAAGGCATTGCTTCAACTGTGCTTTTCACCTTATTTTTCGGATTATTATTTTTTTATTTTTTTTCTTTTCCTTCTGTGTTTTTTGTGAAGCAGCTGAGCGATGGCTAGCTTGCCAGTTTTGACTTGTAGCTAGAGAAGCACCAAACTTTGAACGTAAGATAGGAGAGAGAGGGAGAGGGGGGAGAGAGAGAGAGAGAGGGGAAACTCAACTGCTGCGAGTTGTTAATTAATAATTGTATGAAAGGGAAACAGATTCAAAGAATGGTTTCAACCTTTAAAATGCTATGTGAAGCAAACTGCTGTATAAAAATTCAACAGCTCTACATCTTGGGCATTAATAAACGACTTTTTGTCAATTGCCAAAAACTATTAGTTGGAGAGAGAGACCTGGCGTACGGATCAAGCCTTCTAGAAGGTCTGTAAAGATATTTGTCTATAATTAATTAAGCTTAATTTTCTCACAATGTAAGATTGAATAAAAAATATGAAGCTTTAACGAAAAACTTACGATACTGTTCACTTTAACGAAAAATCATATTTTTACATTAAAAAGTCAATCATGGTACTATTTACTTTACCTTTTATTTTGTCCTTATTGTCAAAACTCAACGTTTTCAAGTCATTTTTATTAGTTTTCCTTTAAAATATTGACAAAAAAGAAAAATAAAACTCACATGAAAAATGACAAAAAAAGAAAAATAAAATTTTCTCACATGACAACGCATGTAATTTTTTCTTTTAAGAAGGATGTGTACGACAAATGACCAACTCTAAAAAGAAATTAACAATAGGGGACTTTTTGGCTTTTTAGCATTGGCTTAACTTCTCATTTGAGTATTTGACAATAAAAATCGATAGAAATGATACATGAGTTTGTTTTGGTCATTCCATGAAAAATTTGTAAATATTCTTGTTAAATTGTCATGTGAACGACCCCGTGATCACGTTTTTAAGGGTATTTTTGTCAAACCAACACCTCCAAAATGATTTATGGTAGGCAAACTTATAAACCACTTCTATCGATTTTCATTATTAGAGACAAAGGTGAAGAATTATGTCAATATCATAAATCATTTTAACTAAAAAGGCCAAAACATTTTCTCCTTTGCACATCTATGATCATTTATGTCATTTGATTCTTCTTTACTTTATTCAATTCAACAATTGAAAAATGAATAGTATGAATGAAAAAAATTTGTGAAAATCATTTCTAATTAATATTATTGTAATTTGCCACATAGTTCTACAGTCTAGTGGTTTTTCACTTGTAAGTGAGAGATTTTAGGTTCGATTTTTGCTAAATGTGATTTTGAACCACATTATTATTAGCCTATTATGAAATTAAACTCATCCATTCCTTATTAGTGTAAATAATAACGTTTGTTTCTGAAAGAAAAAAATATTATTGTAATTTGGGATCCTTTGAATAAAAATGAAGCTAAAATATTCCTGCAAATAAAAAATGTGATATGCAAGGAAAAGCTAGTGGTAGCTGACTGTGAAACGGAGCTATCGGTGGAAACAAGCAAAATAAAAAAAGGAAAAATGAGAGCGACCAAAAATAATTAAAAACGTCTGTCGTTAACATGCTCTTATATTTATCAAGAGTAAACTGCCGTTTAACTCCATGAATTATTATTTTAATGAAATTAACTCTTTGAATTATTTTTTTAGTAATATAACTTCTTAAACTATTAATAATTAGTTAATTAATTCTTATCTGATTAGATAAAATTTAATTCACTTTGTCGTTAAATACTGACACGTGAAAAGCACATGAATCACTATTGAGAGTACATTTATGCCAATAAAATTTTATCGAATCTAACTATATAAGAAGTTAATTGATTGATTTTAAATAATTTAAATGATTAATTTACAAAAAACATAATTCAGGCCGTCAATTCGAACTGAGATAATATTTGAGGAGTTGAAATAGCAAATTACCTTATATTAATTAATCAGTACAGGTTTGCCTGTTAAGTTTGACTAACAATTATAATTACTCTGTTTAAATGGACCGTATGGTAAATGACAAAGTCTATTTCCCTTTCTCTTTCATTGAGAGATTTCTACTTTACCAAAAGTAAGAGAAGAAGATTCTCGAACGTAATCGACTAAAAATATCTTCAGTTCTCTGTCTCACCCGTGATGTCAGCATTTGATGAGTATGACAAAGAAATAAAAAGAGAATTTTAACAAAAAAAAAACTTCCGGTATTGTTTACTTTAACGAAAAATCATATTTTTACACTAAAAAAAATTAATCATATTATTATTCACTTTACCCTTTATTTTGCCTCTATAGTTAAAACTCAAAAGTTTTTAAACCATTTTCATTAATTTTCTTAAATAAGAACTAGGTAACGAGTTAAAGTGAGATAGAGATAGAGATATAACCGTCCACGAATCTTGTTTCTATGCACCTTGTTTTCTTTTGCTAAAGATATACCAACTTTTTCATTAGAATTCTTTCCCCTCCTGTTCTCATCCCTTTCCTTCCCCTCATCTTACACATTATTTTTTGTCATATTATCTCTATTAAAAAAATCAATACAAAATGTTGACATGGCTTAACCGTGACCGTTTAAATAGGAGGGGAGGGAAGGGGACAGAGATTAGGCAGGGAGAGAATCCTCCTCCCATGGGCTCTCCGGATCCCTTCCCCCTAATTCACCCAATCAGGAAATCTGTACCATTGAAAATTGATCAAACGGCTAAAGTTATTATAACTTTTAAAGTTGGCCCCTATTTGTAGCGGATAGATCAAATTTCAATGGTACGAATTCCTGATTGGATGGATTATGAGAAAGGGATCCGGCCCAAAGATAACATTACATCCAACTGTAGTAATGTTTCAAACTCTTACATGCATTATGCATACAAGATGAATCCTACTCTCCAAGAACAATCTAATTTCAATTAGAAGTTTCCAAAGGCGAGCGCCAACGGAACATGGGCTGTCATACGGCCGCCATTCCATTCCTTGACCAAATAGTTCCACTGTTTAAGGAAGTAGTACGTCGCGTTCAATCTCGCCTTCTGTGCTTGTCCCTCCTGGATTCTGAACGTTCCTTCTCAGAGGAGTCTCTGCTTCGACGTTTATGATGCTTCGAGTGTTTTCTGCTACCTACTGCTCTTTTCTCGAGAGGATCCTTTCTTCTTCCCCTTAGACCTAGAACGGTGACGGTCCTGATGATCGCTGCATGAATCGCTATCTGAATCGCTGTGTCTATGCCGATGTCCCCTAGAGCACTTTCTGCTCCTTCATCTTCTGATGGTGAACCGCTGCCCACAATGTGGTGCTGCCTTGAGGGTGTTTTGTCCTTCCTATCATCTTGATGTGCTTTTCGGAATATAATCTTGTCAAACTGATTCCCCAAAGCACCCGTCTCTGCGCTTTTGCTATTACTTCTCGCTGAATTACTCGTCAAGTTACCATTGAAAGGTTCAGCAATGTCACGCGGAGCCTCTTGAGAAATTTCTGGTCTGCGTGGAATCTCATGAGTGGACGGCGGCTTATTATCAACTGGCAGGATACTGGAATATCCTGAACCAGCTCCTTTGGGAGGTGAAGAAGTTCTGGCTTTGTTCGTTGATGAGGGCAGCTCAGGGGGAACCTCTAGGCCTAGTTCTTTTCCTAAGGATTCCAAAAAGTCACCTGCGATCAAACGGTTTAATGTTGTAGTGGCTGCTTCAACCTTCTTCTCTGGATTACCAACCCCGTTGGAAACAGAGGTATCCTCAGCATCATCCTCGTCATCAGAAAATATAGCCTGCACACAAATGAAGTCATATGTTACGTCTAGCGTATGCATGTAAAAACAAATCACTGAATTTTGTGTTTAAAGCACCTTGTAAAGGTCAACTGGCCTCTCGACGTTTTCAACTTCAACCTCAACTGCGCCTTCCTCGTCAACTACATCTTTGCTTTTTCCTTGGGCATTAGATTGAACAACAGGGATGTAGTCCCTCTTTACAATTACAGTTTCTTCTGCTTTTGTGTCTTTTCCAGAATATGATGTAAAAATCAGAGTTTCCATTTTGCTCTTCATCCGTGGAGCTGGTGGTGGCTGCATGCGACAGTATCATATGTTTAAGGTATGGTGATAAGAAAAATGTTGAGAGAGAGAGGAGTTATAGAGAAGAGTATTCAACTGTACCTTCCCCATGAAAGGATCGATGAGATCAAAACGTTTGCATAAAATAGGTGAAGGACGCCACTGATATTCTGTGCGTTTTATGCGAACTTCCTTTTTTATCGAATTTTCAGTTTGAGTATCTTTGGCTTGCTGTTTTCAAAAATTAAGAAACCAAATAATTAATTATATAAAGAATATGAGTATACATTTACAAAACCAAAATCTGAAAAAGCACCAGCAGAACATACCGCTGATCCCCCAGGAGTAAACTGCATGGCTCCAGCGGATAAAAAATCCATGAACTGTGATGTGGAGAGTTTGCTTTCTTTACTCCACTTCCCTTTCTGTATTGCATCAGCTGCAGCCTCAAAGTCTAATCTCTCACGAGCACGAACTGCTTCTGACATATGACTAGCTCCACCAGACTCGGTAGATCGAAGTCCTCCTTGGTATTTCTCCTTGAGAAACCGCTCAAACCTTTCTTGCTTTGCAGGATCATCGTTGAAGGGTTTTGCAACTTCCAGCATCTCACCCTACATTCAACACATAAAACAAAGTGAGAAAATCTAAAACTTTACTTGAACAACACGAACAACACAAACAACCCAGTTCTTTCATTCATTCATAAAAATATGAAAAACTATTGGTAGCTAAGGCAATGCTTAAGTAAACCAAGGACATTACAATCTAAGATTCACAAAAAACTTGCATACATAAACATTTGAGAAAGCAGACAAGCAAGATGTATTGGACTCACATCTAATGCAGGTTTAGTAAATGTATCTGAAAGGTTGTACTGAAGCTGAATGGCCTCTTCAGAAGCAACAGATGAACTTGACTCTTTGGAGCTTCGTTCCAAAGGCCTTTCCCCTAAAATTTTTCCACGGCTCTCTGCTGTCATCTTCTGCTTTCGTGGAGACAATTTACCATCCAATATCTCCTTGGTGTGATTGCCTTCGCTTTTGCCGCTCCTCCCACAGTTTCCTTGCATAATAATCATGCCCATTCCCTCCAACTAGAAAACTAAACAAGGGATTTGACTGATTTTTCTCTCTAGAGAGATCCTCAAATAATTTACCACATCGAGCTACTAAAGTTGCGACCCCGTCAATTAAGAGTTTCAGATTACTATCCTCTGGAGGAGAGACTTCTGTGGGACCAGGATCTCCAAGCTTGCAGCCACTATCAAGAGGCCCAGAAAATTTATGGTTGGGTACAAAATCTTTTGGTACTACAGGAGGATCAAATCTGGAACAAATCCCAGAGTAATAGTTAGCATATATGTAGTCAGAAATGAACAAGCGGAAGGATCACTCTTTTCCGCATGCTCACATGCATATAAAACTAAAACCTCGGATTACCTCTCATGTTGGTAGTCCGAATTAGATGCAAGTCTAAATCCAGAGAGACCACCTGGTTCCTTTTGAACGGACTTTTGCTTGCTATCCATGATTGATCTTGAAGGCTCATCATCAATATCTTCAACATAAGTTTCCTCAAATCCATAACCTGAACGAGAAGTAAAATTGCAAAAACTTGAGCATTATAACGAATAATATTTCAACAAAAAGGTAATCTGGTTAGCACAAAATGAATCTGACTAACAGGTCTAATCACTATTGAACTATACCCCTTTACCCAGTAAATCACAAGCTGTAAGATATATCATGCAAAACGAAGAAAAATAATGCAATGGAGCAATCTGTGGTCCGAATGAAGGAGAAGGGAAAGCATAGATTAAATTGATCACATCTTCAGTAGTTTCTCCCAGAAAACATAACAGGAAAAGACCAGCACCAAAAACACAAAGCGATTCTATGCAATGACTCTATAATAGCTATAATTACTACAAAGATTGATTATTCGTTACAATAACACTAACCAGAATTATAAACATCCTCATCTTCAGCGTCAAGTTCTTCAAGTGCTCCAATTCCAAAACCAGGAGCAACCTTTCCTGCTAATGAATAACAAGATAAATCAATCATAAGTTGAGAAACCAATCCGTGCAATCAAATAAAAGCAATAAGAGGACAAAACCTATGAAGCACGGATACCGTTATGGCAACGATACAATACCACACGGCAACATGACAAATTATTAAAAACTAGGATATATACGGCATGGACACGACAATTTAAATTATATATTAACATTTAGTAATTGTTATCATTACTATTGAAAGTATATATTACTAATTTATAAGATACAAGAAAAGCATATTATAGATAATTTATGGTATATTTACAGATATATAGGAGACCAAACAAATTGGAAAGGAATTGCATTTAATTTTTTTTAACCTTTACATGTGTGGTTGTGGTTGGGCTGAGTGGCAGTGGCCACTAACTGACTACAACACATGAAACTGAAACTGTAGCGTTTAGATGTGTGAAAATAAAGAGGATTATCAGATGCTACCGTCTTCTTCCTCGCGATATTCAACAGATCTGCTGATCTGCAATTGCGCAAGAAGGCTATAATTCAGTCCTTCTCAGCCTGATACGTAACCGTATCCCAAATGTTGGACACCCATATCCATTAGTCAAAAGACATATCAGTTCACCCCGATACGTATTGGAGGCGTATTGGTCGCATATCGTATCCGATTAAGTATGGGATGGGGATACGCGACGACCAAGTTGCCATAATTATGCTTCTTAGGACAGAACCCTATACTATAACACCAAAAGGAATGCTTTTCATCTGGATCATAAATCTTACACTTGAAGCCAAAAAGATTATTGTCATTTGAACGGGCACTTATATATCCAATACCCCTATTCTCAGAGAGGTGTGATCTCTTCTTCTCTGAATATAAACAATAAAAAAATAGTAGTTAGGATGCATTAGATTGCTCGTAATCACAGAAATATGACCCAGTTTTCTGTAAAAAGAAGAGAAAATCACTTACCCCTGAACTCAGGCGCATGCTTATAAGGATCAAAACCTAATCCGTGAAGGTCCTGCTTTGGGTATATTACATAAACCTGAAGGAAATATGTAAGGCACAGAGAGAATATTACAAATCATAATGATCAAAGAAAATGTTCTCAAGAACTCTTCGAGAAAAAGTGTACTGCCTAAAAAAGAAATTTGAAATACCTAAAGAATAATTTTAACAAGCTCCAAAACTCCGACTTAACTTATGAATTAAACAAATACGCAATAGAATTATCCATTACGGTCCAAATACTGAATCAAGAAATAAAACAAAACCAAATGAATGACTGACATAGAAAAGAAAATTTACTTACAGGTGTGCTTTGAGAAGATTGAATATCATCACTAGCAGGCAGCTCAAGATGATCCTCCATGTCGCCATGAACAGGCTCAGAGTCAGCAAGCTGCGTTTTTGCACCACTGGAAGAAAATGCTAAAAATGCTTTTCGTGCTTCCCTTCGAGCATCTGTACAAAGGACATGAAAAAGTTTAAGACTGTAAGCAATGAAAGAAAGACCTTAATCAAGAGAAATCAGATGAAACTGTATGTATTCTGGTAGTCCCGCACATGCTACATGTATTCTAGGTATGCCAAATCTAAATTTATAGCAAAGAACCTCACACTAATGTTCTAAATTCCAAGTCATAAAATAAATAATACTTACACATCAACCGATACAAGAATAGTTGATTTCAGAACAATTTTGAATTTGCAAGCCACATATACCGTATGATGAATCAGTATGTGAATCCTTGATTGAACGACCATGGCGCCATCCCATCTTCAGCAGCAACTTCACACCTAATCAAAAACAGCAAACAGGTATAAAGCGATGTGCAACTAATAATTAAAAAAAAAAAAAAAAACTTTTTGAACAATCACCAACCCAAATTTACTGGAACAAACCTATAGAATCTGTGGCTGGAAGAACTAATTCATCAGGAACTGGTCCAGGAATAGCTGATGGCCTAAAATACATGACAAACAAGATATCAACAAGTTAGAAAACAATGCATGACACTATTTTCAAGGACAAGGTTTTAAGAAAAATATGTCACGGTTATTAACATATAAAAAAGAAAATCTATGTTAAATATGACAATTAATCTTATTCATTTAACCAGAAAAATCATTTTAAAAATGCTATTATTCTACTCTCACCATAAATTTCCAAGAGAAAGTGGGATTAACACTTCAAACAACCTTATACCTGAAGAATTTAATTTTGTTCAGCAATGGTATGAAAGCATTACAACTCTCTAGAACCTAAAGGTTAGGGTACAGTGTACAACAAGGGGTAGCATTCAGAACCTTATCATTTTCATCCAAATGACTAACTTGTATTATCAACTTGGTTATTGATTCAACTAGAATTGCAATTGATCAACACCCTAACCTTTTCTGTTGTTCCTTCTCAGCTTGTTTACGAGCAAGTTCAGTAGCTGTAGATCCAAATGTATCAAACTGCATAGACGTCCCCAAATATTGGCCTTCAAGTTCCTAAATGTTAAGAAGAAGAATCAGAAAACTGATTTAATTCTAAAGTAAAATCATTGGCAGTAGTCCTCATCATCTAGAAGAACTCCATGGTCATCGGATATGATATCTATAAGAACTCAACAACATAAGTATACTATCATTTTTCAAGAGCTAGAGAACAGTCAACATTAGAAAAGAAAAAAAAAATTACTCTATTTCCTACTTTTAATCTATTTTTGGCTAGATGAGAATTTTCATATAATTGAAACTAACCATTGCAAAAGGTTGTATGGTTTTCCAACCAATAGGTTTTCACTCCCTTCGTTGTAAAGTTTATATTAGATAACTACAATAACTAAACATCAAATAAGCATAAACATAGATAATTTACCAATTCTAAAAG
This sequence comes from Pyrus x bretschneideri, assembly GCF_019419815.1. NCBI lineage: Eukaryota > Viridiplantae > Streptophyta > Magnoliopsida > Rosales > Rosaceae > Pyrus > Pyrus x bretschneideri. The sequence continues at coordinate 1,874,852 of NW_025999579.1, read as the reverse complement.
GCGATGATTCCAACATTGACAGTTTGTAATATATTCCCAAAGTTGAAGAATGTAAATGAAATAGGTGTAATAGGTTAAAGCCAAGATCAAACTTACTGCTCTTTCATCTTCATCTAAAAAGTTCATAATGTCCTGCCGTTTGACTTCAGCTCTGTTCTTCCGCGATGACACAAAGGTCTGCGGTGTCCACCCTGCACGTTTGTTTCAGATGGCTTAAACCATTAGCTACCCTCGAATATTCTTAAGAAAAGGAATCACACATTTCTAGTTCAAAGGAAAGTGAGAAGATACCTTCTTTTGAGCCGACTGTATTGTAATAGCCGGCAGAAAACCCTCCACTAAATGCACCATGAAATCTCCTTCTCCCTTCTTCATCTCTAACCTGGAGACACAAAAGTCAACAGAAAAGTAAACCCAGACCGTTCATTTAAACATCAATCAGTGAGCAGCACAATTGAAATTTAATCAAAGCTTTAATGTCATGCATAATAAACTTTGTTTGATAAAGAAAACAAAACCGGCATCCCACATTAATCACTCAGCATAATTCTGCTATACAAGTTTGGCCAACTATCAACTTCCATGTTAAAATTCAAAATGGAAATCAACCCATTTCAATCTGCACCCAGTCCACCCAAACCAAGTCCGCATTTTCAAATTCCTTTTCAAACTTTCTAATCAACCAAACACATTACTACAACTACCAATTGCAAACTCTCTCTGATCACATTTCCCTATAAACCCAATCCTCCAATTACATACAACTTCTACGCTCAACACAACTGACATTAAAACTCAATTACCACACTCCACTAATTAACACTGAAATTTCTCCATTGTTTCTACTTTCTCGAGCTTTCTCAGGAACCAAACAAAAGATAAGAGAACATACGTACCTCTTGCTTCCAAGGAACTAGAGTACGCAAGTTACCAAAGGCCTCAGCAACGGACTTCTTCTTGCGACTGGTTAAATCTTCCTCCCGCTCAATCGGTGTTCCGTAGAACACGAAATCGTCTTCGTCTGAAGCCATTGCGTGATTAACTTCTTAATATCTTGAAGATTGAGAAGAAGCTGGGTAATCAAAATTAATTGAGGATTAGGGTTTCGTCAAGAGTGATGACTGCAGGGCGAGCCGGCGCGGCAAAGCCCTCCTTCGAGCAGAGAGAGGAGGGAGGAGAGCGAGAGGTAGAAAAAAGCCAGAGAACGTAGTCGTAACTTGTATTACTGGACCGGGAAAAAAAATGTAATTTGGGTTGGGTTGCTGGGTCGAATGGGCTCGGCAGTCGACCCACTAGAGTGTGGATCCGACCACTTTGGGCTGCCAGCCCAGATTAATTTGGTCTGGGCTGACATAACAAAATAAAATTAAAGCGAAGCCCACTACGAAAAGTATTTATACGTTTCCAACATTTTTTTGGGTTGGAAAAATGTAGTATTAATTACCTTTTTAGATTTTTTTTTTAGTAAATCGATATTTTTACACTAAAGGAATAAAATGTTCGGCTAAGCTAAACAATGGGTAGCATAATCTAGTATCGAATTTGCTATTCACGAGATTCAAACCTAAGACCTCTCACTTTCAAGTGAAGATGAATACTATCAGAGCGTAGTACTGAGTGACTTTAATTATCCTAAATTAGATTGCAAAGATGAGTTCATTTTAATTGTACTAAACCACAAACATTCATAAGGTGTCGTTTAGTATTACGGTTTAGTAGTATTCATTTTCATTTAAAAGTGAGAGGTTTTAAGTTCGAACTTTATGAACAGCGAATTCGATATAAAATTAGGTTGCATATTGTGCGGTTTAACCAAACTTTTTCTCTGTGTAAAAATATATTAATGTACTAAAAAAAATCTCTAAGATTGTTAAATTTAAAATTAAAAATTAAAAAAAAAAAAAAAAAAAAAAAAAAACTACTTTGCAAATCAAAAATACACACACTCTCATTGGTTCTTTCCAAACGCGCCAAAAGGCCATTGGCTCCTTTCCATGGAAGATGAGAGACAAGACCCTATCACTAACAAAACCCAACAATCCAAAAAACGACCACGCGTCCCCATTCCGCGTGCGCAGCACCCGCCAACCGCTCACCCCGCGAAACGCACGGCCGTCGAAAACTCCTCAACGACGCGCGTGGTGGACTCGTAAATCAACGCGCTTTTGGGGGAGACTTGTTTCGTTTGCCCTAATCGCCTGCGAGCGAGATCTGGCTCTCTTATCCTGAAGAACTCAACCCCCTTCCCCTGATAAATCCATATATTCAACACCATGTCTCCCTTCCGAATCGTGATCTTCCTGCAACTCGGATCTTCGTCGATCGGTTGATTCATTCGTCGTCTACGCGGTCAGATTCGCGCTTGCTCGCTCTCCAATTCAACTCGGTTATCAGGTGAGTCATCTCGGTTCTGCTGGAATTTTTAGATCTGTGATTTTTTTTTTTCCGTTTGTATTTTTTCGGTGAATTTTGGAATATGTAGGTGCTGATTTTTGGGTCTTACTGTGTGCGCAGGTCCAGGATGGATCCGATGGACATCGTCGGGAAGTCAAAGGAAGATGCTTCGCTTCCGAAAGGTGGATTCGTAATTTTTGTATATTTTTTCGTTTAATTTTTGAGATTATTGTTGTTAGGTTTATCGATTTCATGATTTTTTTGGTTAATTTCGTGTAATTATCTCTGGATTTTGTAATTGAACGATTTCGACAAAATTAGTGCCCTAGGATTTGGGGGTTTGCTGCTGTTCTTTATTTTGAACTAATTGCTTACGTAAATTGATTAATTAAAGATTGGTTGAAAATATTGATTGACTAAATCTTGTATATTGAATTAAGGGTTTCAAGAAATTGATTTTTCGGATACGAATAGCGAGTGGGACTGTATAAACAAAGAAATCAGAATTAAAACTCCTAAAAATAAATTTCATTTGGATGGAAGGAGGTATGCATGATTTGCTTGCTGGTTAGGGGCCCCGAATTTGCTTGCGAAGTACTGCTTCCTGCATGTGATTAGAACAAGCATTAGGTTGGGTGCTAATTCATGTTTCCTCGTGTTGAGGCTAAGCCTTTACCAGGCGTGACAAACTTTTGTGCGATTACTTGTCTAGTAGTATGTCCTTGTAATCATTTATCTCTCTCACTGCATCATATGTGTCTATACTTTTATCATCTCTCTTTGTGCTCCTCATGGTTTCTTTGTGTTTGTGAATTCCCAGTAGGGGCATCTTATACTGTTTATTATACACGATATTGCTGCCAGATGTACGTGTAGCTTATGATTTAATATTCATGTTCAGCAACCATGACCAAAATCATTAAAGAGATGTTGCCGCCAGATGTACGTGTCGCAAGAGATGCTCAAGATCTTTTGATTGAGTGTTGCGTAGGTGAGAATATATAAGTAGTTTATCTTTAGTTTATGTTTTACATTTGTACATTAATTCAAAATTGCTTTAGTTTTGCTACTGCTAATGCATCTATCTTAGTATCTTGATCTCTGTATAGATTAAACCCTTATTCGTTTTGGCCAATAGCATGTTCTGCACGTCAAACCTAGTAGTTTCAGCTAATACACTAGATGCTTTTTTCGATTACAAATGTGACATGTTTTAGTCAATAAGCTTGAAGCAACATTAAAATAAAGTTAGTTTTCAGATTTTCTGGGATTTTTATAGGCTATAGCTGTTGGAATTGCTCCTAACTTATTTCTTTGCCCCATAACTTTGGGGTTTGAAGTGTTGTCTACTGCCTTAGTGCTTTGACGGATGTTTTATTTTTCTTTATTACTGAAGAAAAGCATTCAGACTTGCGTTATTGCGTTTGCAGAGTTTATAAATCTCATCTCATCAGAGTCTAATGAAGTTTGTAGCAGAGAGGAGAAAAGAACAATAGCTCCCGAGCATGTACTCAAGGCTTTACAGGTTTGTGAACAACCCAGTTGAACATGTTTTCAGTTTTATAAATTTGATTCTTTGTATGGTCTGATTTATTTTCCTAAATTGTTGTTGTCCATTGTGCGTCTGGTAGTTTAATAGTGTGGTATGTTAGTATGTCTATCAGTCTATGCATACGTATGTATATTTATACGTGCAGGCGTTATCTCTGTGTAGTTCATACTTCTATCATGATAGTTATTGTCATATTGATCTATGTGGATTCTCGAATGAGATGCATATTTGTGCATTAAGCTTAAATTGTAACCCCTAATTTGTGCTTATGAAGAGCAATTATATTCATATACTATGTGAGATGCTTACAATGGCTGCATCATGACATTTGTTCTCTTCTGTGTATCAGGTTCTTGGGTTTAGCGAGTACATTGAGGAAGTTTATTCAGCATATGAACAACACAAGCTTGAGACTATGGTAAGTGTTCATGATGCCTTCTATGTTCATTCAACTTATGCAAGACTGAAGTTGCCATAACTTAAAACAAGACATCAGTTATTCAGTGGAACGTTGAGAGTTAGGGATTGATCTTTTGTGCAGCTGGGTTTAACCGGCAGTACCTCTATACAAGCAAATGTCAAACTGGTGCCTGTTGTTGCACCAGGGGCCGTTGTGTTGGGTGCTAAAGCATGCAACTAGTCAACTAGTTCACATGTCTATAAATTGTCAAGCAGTCATGAACTTGCAACATAAAACTATATACTGATGCAAGTGGTATTCATTGCAGCATGACTTATCAAAAAGTGTCAAATGGGGGAACGGAGCAGAGATGACAGAGGAAGAAGCCTTGGCTGAGCAACAGAGGATGTTTGCCGAGGCACGTGCCAGAATGAATGGTGGAGCCACTGCGCCCAAGCAACCAGACCCTGAACAAAGTTTAGAGAGCTAACCTTAGGACCTTTTATTTTTCGTGAACCGTAGGCAAGTATCCTCGACTTATCCATTTGTGCTTCTCTTATATGTACAAAAGAAAGAAGAAGAAAAAACCCATTCAGTAGGGAGTGTGCTGGCCTATGTCCATATGCACGCGAAGTTGTATTTTCTTTATGGATCCTTGTCTATAAGTTCATGTAACTAGTAAGAGATTGTCTGACTCCTGGTGCCGCAACTGTATGTAATTATTTGGCTTTGTTTAGTTATTAGTTTGGAAAAGAGTTGTGTTCTTTTAGCGTCGTTTCTCGATAGAGACTGCATTTGCAAGGTTACTCTGTTGCATTTGTGTTTTCTTTTTCCTTTCACAAAACATCCAATGGGATGCAGCAACTTACGAAAGAAAGTTCCTTTAGAGTTTTCTTACGCTTTCAGATCATCCTGCGGACCATTCCGATAGGTCACAAGCGGAAGCGTTTTTCGTTGTAAAAATCATTCCTCATAAAACTCGTACAGCACCAAGAGATGTGGTAAGGCCACATTGAGAGGCTTACAAATAGATTCTAGTCGATGAGGAAAGCGATGCTTCAATGTTTCATTGGAAGAATAAGGGTTTGGTTTTTGGGTCCCCACAAACAGTGAAGCGTCAGTTCGCAGGTAGGTGATGTGTAGACTCTGCACCCAACATAGCCCATGAGATAACAGTGTTCTAATGAGAACCCCCAACAAACAACACCACCACCACCTGGTGCACCTCTCAACTAGAAGTGGACATGGGCATGGGTGTGGGCCATGGTGAGAAACTTACCAATCAAACACAACGACAGTGTTTCAGACCAATCACGCACTGTCATTTAAAATAGTTTGTGACAAGTCTCTCAAATCAACGATACACTACAATACGTTTTGAATTCCTTGTAAGATAATATGCATGATTAGTTTGAGATACTGTTACAAGTGATGTCGTTTCTCATAGTATTGGTATGGGTACACAAACCAATCAATCAATTGAATGCAACACCACGTGAACGTTAAGTATCTTACATGATAACGAATTGGTTTGGAATATCAGCATGATAATGTACTCGCTTCATGAAAGTTCTTTTCCTGAGTTATGGAAGGGTGTGTTGAGACTTGTGACTTGTGGTGAGCATGTCTGGTGGGAATAGCGATGGCTTTGGGTTTGTTTGGGCTTTGGTTGCCATCTCTTTGCTGTTTTGGGGATTTCAAGTCAAAAGAGTCAGTCAAGCAACATCCCTCTCCCTCTCCCTCTCCTCTCTACCCCACCAGAAAGTGAAATAACAAGGCACATTGTCTCCTTAGATTCCTTTCTTTTCTATTTTTCAAATCTCCCTCTCTCTCTCTCCCTCTCTCTCCTCAGTTCCTCATTCAGTTGGTGGGTCAGGCTGTGTTTCTTTTGTCAGGATTCTCTTTGGCTACAACAAAGGGCTAGAAACAAAGAATTAATGAAATGAAATCCCCCCACATATCAATAAAAGTGAAGGAAGGAATAGACCAGAATCCCCACTCTCTATCTCTCTCCTCTCTTTCTCTCTCTACCCACCAAACCATCTTTAAGGACTCCCCTCTTCCCACTGATTGCTTTCTCATATGAAAGCAGTGAGCATGGCAAGGAGCTTGCAGGACTCCTCCTCCAAGAGACACTTCCTCTGGACAAACAAAGTTGGCAACGAAGAAGAAGAAGAAAATGATGTTGATCATGTAGTTCTTCCGAGCCTCAAATCCTCCTCCTCTGCGTCGAAACCAAAATCCGACGAGGAGGAGGAGAAGAAACAAGAGCATGATCATCATCAAAAACAACAGCATGGTCATGAGGCTCATCAACTTCCCAGGAGGAAACTGCAAGCGGCTGCAGTTTCCAGGTTGCGGTCTGTTCTTACCACTTTTGGTAAGAACCGATCTAGCCTACCACTTGGGCTGGGACCCCGAGTGGTAGGCACTCTTTTCGGCTCAAGGCGTGGCCACGTACATTTTGCACTCCAGAGAGACCCTAGCTCACATCCGGCCTTCTTGATCGAGCTTGCAACGCCGATCAGCGGGTTGGTAAAAGAAATGGCGTCCGGCCTCGTCAGAATTGCGTTGGAGTGTGACAAGGATCACAAAGCAGATCTTCAAAAGAAGAAAGATCAGAAATCTCTGAGGCTGCTGGAAGAGCCAGTGTGGAGAACTTTTTGCAACGGTAAGAAATATGGTTTTGCTAGCAAAAGAGAATGTGGGGCCAAGGAGTGGAAGGTGTTGAAAGCTGTGGAGCCCATTTCAATGGGGGCTGGTGTGCTGCCGCCGTCTGCGGCGGTGGAAGGGAATGAAGCTGAAGCCGGGTCCGAATCCGACGGCGAACTCATGTACATGAGGGCCAAGTTTGAGAGAATTGTTGGGTCTAGAGACTCTGAGGCCTTCTACATGATGAACCCTGATAGCAATGGAGCTCCTGAGCTCAGTATCTACTTGCTCCGAGTCTAATAAACCCGAAAAGCTGCACGAATTCGCATCTCCGCCGCTCGAATTTCCGATATGTACTTCAGTTTTAGCTCTGATCAATCTGGAAATTGGAATGTGGAAGTGTAGCTAGTTCTCTGCAAGCAGTTTTTATTTTTTGTTTTAAATTTATTTTGTGTTTGGTATATTTGGAGAAAATGTTTAGTGGGGTTTATTGTATTTTTCATATTTTGTTTAGTTTAGGTGGTGGGGGGAAATACAATATAACATGATGGGGTAGGTGTGGAGGGTATATGTATAGCTTTTTCCAATCCTTAATGAAGTTATGATGAGACAAGGATGCTAATGCTTTAATCATGATTCATGATTTTCCTCTTTAATTTGCATTTTTTGTTAATGTTGTAAACTATTTTAATCCATTGATTTGATTACTCTACGATCTAAATAGAGGATTCGTTCCTCTCTAAATATCTTCTCCTCTTCTCTCATTCTCGCTCACTTTCCTCTGTCTTTCTCTTACGGTAAAGAAGTCAACACAAGATGTTAACGTGGCTCAATCGTGAACAGTTCAAATAGAAAGAAATTAGAGGAGATAATTTGGACCTGATCTAAAGTTCTCTTGAAGCTGACTATCATTAAAAACATTCAACCAACATCATATTCTTTTGAGAATGGGTGTGCTATTCACACACCCTTTTTTACTCCTCACACATCCATTGTTAATTTATGCCCGATGATCTTCTTCAATTCATCTGATCCGACGGTCGAAAACTAAAAATGTGTGCGAGAAGTAAAAAGAGGTGTATGGACTGTTCAATCAAATTAAACTAATTTTGTAGCGAATGCATTGGCTTCTAAAGGTATATATTTCCTTGTATTAATGTTTACCTCTTTAAATCTACGAGGGAGAAGTTTGAACTTAAGTTGCATGAGGGACGAGCACACTGCCTTAACCTACAATTACCTAATTAACCTCAAATTAATGCTAATTTTTCTAATTTAAAAAAGAGGCCAAACCCCTATAAAAGGAACTATACATTTTATTTTTCTCCTTTTCCTCCAATCTGCATAACCAAAAATGTTTTAGGTAAATTATACAAAACGTATGAGATCACAGGCTGCTTGAACTTTAGTACTCAAATCATAAGAAGGCTGCAAATGATGCATAGCAACCAAAATAAAATAATTAAGGATGAGCAAGTTCCTACCTTTGACATGGACTAACGATATCTTGACACGTGTTCATGTTTTTGATTTTTTTTTTTTAATAAATCCAGATTATGAGTTTGAGCATGATTAGAAGTTTCTATAAATTATGGCTTTTTTATTTTATTTTATTTTTTAGTACATCAATATTTTTACATTAGGGGAAGAGGGAGTTCGACTAAGCCACACAATGAGCAGCCTAATTTATTATCGAATTCTCCATTCATGAGATTCGAACCTAAGACCTCTTACTTATAAGTGAGGAGGAATACCACCAAACCGTAGTACTGTGTGGCAGAGCGTCTTTGTTATTTGATTTTTCTTTTTAAAAGAATGAAAATGTGTTAAGACATGATTGGTTCATATCAAATGGAGGAACCAGCTCATCCTCTCAAGGAGGAGAAATTTTTCAATATGCCCGGAACACATGACGATACACCACATGTTATTACACAATTACAGAGAAGTTTTTATTTCAAGTATTCATCCGATTATATAATAACATATGGCGTTTTGTCAAATCTGCTCCAGAGCACGCTGAAAAATCTCTCCTCGAAGGAACACAAGAATTATCCAATAACTAATGATGCAATTTTTCTCTTTATTTGCTGTGTGGGATAATCTTCAATGATATGTTTAGTGTCTAATTTTTTTGGTATACTATTTAATTTCCTTTCCCTGTTTAGGTTGGATCCTTGAGCAGTAGTGTACTTTTTCTCACACAATCTTCCCATATGATTTAAGGCATTTGGTCCAAAAGTATAGGCTAATTCCAATTTCCAATCATTGCTTTTGATTATATAATTTTGTGTGACAAATGATCCCAATATAAAATTTTACCAAAGTAATCATAGAAGTCATCAAAAGCAAAAACAAATATTTAAAAGAGCAAAAATTCCAAATCCAATTCCTGACAGCAGAATTTTGGCTTTTCTTATGATTGACTGCTTTTGTTTTTCTTGTTTAATATCTTTTTTTTTTTCCTTGAATTTAATCTTGTTGACTGCTTTTCCAGTTTGGCATTTGATTCCCTGCTGAATTTAAATCATCCTTGTTACATTGTCCCCAGTAATGTGACCTTTTATGGTACAACGCATCAACTGTGGATATTTGCGGTGTCCGTATATGGCAGCATACTTAAAAAAAGACGAGATCGAGAGGAACTCGTATGAGTGTGTTGGCGTGTACGGACTAGGCGGATTTAAGAATTTATGGTGGAATGAATGGGGCAAGTATGCCAACATGCCCTAGTTTGATGGCTTTCAAGTATGCCTTCTTTTTTCTTTCTTCTCTCTCTGCAGCTGCAATGAAAAGAGTGGGGAGAGAGCCCTTTGGCTTTAACCTTTCAAAATGGTATGTGTTTACATCTCGACTAAAGCAGAAAATGATTTTTGCACACAATTTCCTCATTCTTTGTACTTCTCTATTTATTTAGGCATTAAATTGAACAAATTAAATGAGATCAAGACGCATGAGTTTTGTAAAACATAAAAAAGAGTGCTGAAATCATTTTCGGATCAAAACCTATCCCTCCGCCAGAGGATAAGGATTATCTTGTCACAGAAACCGAGGGTCGTTTTGATCATCCAGTCATCATTCTTTCAAAGGATGCAAAAGTTGGTGGCTGGACCTAAAGTTGTCTAGGCAAGGCCATTGCTTTATACAATTATTATTCCAATAAATACGACCCAAGCTCTTTAGCACTCAGCACCTGCAATAATATTAAATAAAACCAAGAAAAAAAACTTGGATATTCACACATACAGAGGAAACATCATATTTGTAAAACAAGAGTAATGTTATGTATGATAGTGGATAGACATTATTTTTGCGACCCTCGCAAAGCACAAGCATGAGCCTTGTTGGCTTGGGGTATCTTCTTTCTTTATATAGACACAGTACAACATTTAATTGAATTCATTTCCATAGGGTCATTGTACAATTTTTGCTTGTTGCCCACAGCCGCATTACTGTCTGCATTTGTACGTAGGCTGTGTTGAATGAGCATTGTACGATGACTATGAAGTAGGAGAAGGTCTTCAATGCGATGGATGACGGTATCCTAAGCCTTGCACACTGCCTTGTTGAAAACTTAAAACGGATGGTAGTGAATTGGTTTGGGATACCTCCACAAACCATTAGCATCGCCGTTGTAGATAAGTCTGTCGTGTAGTATGTAGAAAACAAATGAGAAACATTGATCACATGCAAAATGTTAGAAAGCATAATGATATCTATGAATTTTAAACCATATATTTCTTTTCTGAAATTCTTGTTAGCACTCTATGAAAGTCATCATGCATGCTGCTCTTAGTGTAACTAAACCCGTATCTCTTTTTATATTTGATCAATGCACGATGACTTATTTTCGAGGGAAGAGGGTTCTCTCCCCTTTTATTTTTGTTCCTTCCCATCCCTTCCTTGTTACTAACACCTGTATATTGCAAGTCCAAGGCCTACACTGTGATGAGTTTACAACTGTCTCTCTCTTAATTAGGTGTACTCTGGCTTTTTTTAATTTGGCCCAGCTATTATCTTAATTAATTAAAATGATGAAGTGATTATTTGCTTAATCATTAAGTTGACAAAAATGAAGGCCTTGAAGGTGCTAAAGCACATTTAAGCTGAAACGCAGTTATGGTGGGACCAAATCAAGGCTCTGAGCCCCGTGCTTGAAGAGCTGCTGAAACGCAGAAACAACTTTTCTTTGCGCACCCATATATATTTTACCTTAATTAGACAAGTGGATTATCTAGATTATGCTTGAAAGTTGAAATTAATGGAGGTTAATTAATATAATTAAGCAGAATTAGGGGCCGGATTATGAGAAGTGGATTGGCTTTTTGAGTCAAGTGGCCTTATTTGGGAGGGAGGAGGTGGAGGGGTTTGGGGGGGGGGGGGGGGGGTCGGGGTTGGATAATTATCATAGTTTTGGTCTTGATATGCACATCTAGGTCTGAGTTAGGGACACCCTTATATTGTAACGGTATCTCAGACTAATCAAGTCATGTTATGTGTTTTAACTTTTCTACATGGCATGATTCATTGTTTTAGGATATCGCCACAATGACGTCCCGTAATTACCTATATTACGAACCCTCTTACAAATCATGAACCAAGAACGCCACCATTTATAGAATTCGGTTGCATCTAACCCATCTAAATTGCCTATGTATAGCAGGTTATTCTATCTTGGAGTATGTTGACATCATATGTGAACTCTTTTCCAGTTGCTAGATTCATGGTGGTTGAATTCAGCAGAAAAACTGGAGCAACTTTGCAGCTTATGGTAATTAAGTTAAGTTTATAGAAGAAAAATAGCGGCGTCTAGAAAATAGCGATGCACAAGATATTTCATGCACTATTGTAGATCGATGCTGGTAGATTTTCTTTTGGGGAAGGAGCTGGAATGATCAGTTTTTGGCATGAGAAAACCAATAAAATAAGTATTCACGCCAGTGTCTTTCAAAGTTTAGGGTTTACGGTTTAGGGTTCAGAGTTCGCAGTCCTCCTACAACACAATCCCCGACGTGAGAAAACCACTGCCAGATTAATGGAGGAGCCAGTAGACCAAACTACTGATCAATTTGTCCAAGACAAGGTAAGTTGTCCGATGGAGTATTTCTTGCCTGATGAAACTCTTACTATATTTTCTTTCTTGCCGCTAAAGGAAGCAGTAGCCACCAGTGTCCTCTCCAGGGGATGGCGGCATGCCTGGGCCTGGTTTACTATGAATTTCGATTTTGATGCCGGTAAAACTTTGAGCGGCTTCAGGGACCTCCTTCCAAACATGCGGGAGCAAGAAAGGCATGCGTACGTCGATTGAGTCAATCATGTGGTTGAACAGCATACTCTCCCTAACATCGAACAATTCCGGGCTTGTTTTTTGCAGTTGCAATGGAAAAGGGTCCACTCTGAACCATAGATGAGAGGATCGCTTCAGAAGATCCATAGATAATTGGATTCAATTGCAATGGAAAAGGGTCCGGTTTGAACCATAGCATTGGGTTTAAGTCCCTCAAACTTCTTTTTCTCAATAATGTTGATGTGACCGGAAAAGTTCTTGAGCACTTCGTTTCGCACAGTCCATTGCTTGAAACGATTATCCGTGTCTTGCACTGCACGTTTGGTTAACTTAAGAGTTGCCAGTTCATCGATTGGTTTGGTAATTAGAGCTAAAGAATTGCAGTAGGCTCGAACGTGTTGAGATTTGTGATACGAACCTTGTTTCGTTTATTAGCATTGACGATAAGATAGACTTGCTTCTCAGTAATGTACCTTTGCTGGTTGAGGTATCCATGGATTGTTTGACCATTGACGACGTTGGCGGCCTTAGTCTTGCCTTCACCCATCTCTCATGCTGTGTTTCTCAGCTAGAGATCTCACGATGAATATTTATAGAGGGGTTGGTATCTACCATTGATATGTTTGTTTTTTTACTTTTTAATTTTGTTGGATTATGCTGTTCGTCACTCTTTTGTTGTTTCTCAGGAATACATTAATGCTGATCCTGTCTTTCCTATTTACCAAAACTCAAGCATTTGGAGGAAGGAGAGGCAAAAGATCACGCTATGAACCAGCTTAAAAATAGAGTGCTTTCGAATATAGAATTTCATCCGGCGTGTTGTGTGACTGTTGTATGCCACTGAAGCTCAAGGGAAAATTTAATAGGATGGCAATAAGGCTGGCAATGCTTTATGGCACGGAATGTTGGGCGGTGAAGCATCAATACGTACATAAAATGGGTGTAGTGGAGATGAGAATGCTTCGTTGGATGTGTGGGCACACGAGAAAGGATAAGATTACGAATGAGGATATCCGAGGTAAAGTAGGAGTAACCGAAATTGAAGGAAAAATGAGAGAAAATCGGTTACGGTGGTTTAGACATATGAAACAAAGGCCTACTGACGCTCTGATTAGAAGATGCGATTACTGGACACAAGTTCAGGGTCGAAGGGGTAGAGGAAGACTTTGGAAGAGACTCTAAGAAAAGAATTAGAGTACTTGGATCTAACGAAGACTGTGACACAGAACTGAGCGCAATAACGTTCTAGGATTCATATAGCCTGACCCCACTTAGTGAGAAAAGGACTTTGTTGTTGTTGTTATAGAAAGTGGCAGCGTAATCTATCCAGAGAGTAGAGGTTTGTGTCAAATCTCGTGTTCTAAACTATTTATTTCGTATAATGCAAATGTTATTTTGAACTTCTCTTCGATTGAGCGTTGTTATAAAAAATATATAATAGTTTGAAGGTTAAGTATGTTGTGCAAAACCTGCGTTTCTTTCCAGTTACACATCCTGTTACAAACCTGGAGCTACGTTGCAGCGTATAGTAATCAAGTTTTTACAAAGAAAGTAGCCGCGTTCAGTGAATATAGTGATGCAGATGCTGCTGGTAGATTTTCCTTTTTGCCAAGAGCAGCTGGTGTTTTGCATTTGGTTGAATCTTGTTCCCCAGTTCATTCAGGAATTGACATATAGGGCCCAAAGAATATGAAGCAAGAAATGATTACTGCGAATTTACAGACTGAAGTTTATTGATTTGGAATAAATAATGGACAACTCTGAAGATTGAAAACAACTAATGGAATATGTTCTGCAAACTCCACAAATGAAATCGTATGACGAAAGATGGCATACAAGTAACAGCAGCGCCACCTACAAAGTTACAATTTTTCTTCCATGTTGAACTACGGGCTCGATCCGTCAGAGAAAATATTGCTGGTAGGAAGTGCTTTTGCCAGAATGCCATCGTCTTTCCATCTTCCAGATTGACCTAAGTAGTTTTTTCTCTCTTTTCTTCTACCATCTCCCTCCCGTGTTACTTCAAACGCTCGGGCTTTTGTCGTGCAAAACCTGGCTGAATGGGGCACAATTGATGATGTGCGGTCCAAAAAATATCACAAACCAGAAACATGGATAGGCAAGCTGCATCAGTTGCAGAACTATGAAACTTATACATAAAAGATTAAAAAGGTAGGAGAGGCCACGAGACTTTTGGGGGAAGGAGGCTTTGTTGTGAAGTTTCAGACACGCATGCGATTCTTTGCTACAATTTTCTTTCATCAGAAACAAGATGAAGGAAAGGAAGACGATGAGAACAATTAGATTACCTGAAGAAGCATGGAGGGAGCTGCAGCAGGTTCAGAAATGACATGGCTTCTAGTTTTTCTTCCATTTAATGTAGCAGCTGATGGGCTGTTTGCAGTTGTTATGTCCCAAAAGCTTCGTTTTTTAGCTGTTGGGACTGGTGACCTGAAACGGTGACTTGGGCTCTTCAATTCACCAATGCTTGGCTCCTGTTTTCTCATGCTAGCTCTTGTAACGATCCTCTTTGTGCTCGGCTCCTGCGGTCTCACGCTAGTCCTTGTCACCGCCCTCTTTTCCCCACCCTCCCTCCCTGCTCCTGGTGTTTTCTCACTTTCCCTCAAAAGCTCACGAATGATATCATCTTTCTGCTTTAGCTGTGAAGTGTGATCTTTCTTCATCCTCTCTATTTCTGCCTCCAATGTCTTTACAGTCCGGCGAAGATCTTTAACTGCTTCCTCAGCCCCTCTTTTCTTGGACTCTGGTGTGAAGCAAGTCCGGGTCAAGAAAGAGGGTCTGGGTTTCCGCTTGTCATTTGCTTGGGCAGAAGTTGGAGGAGTCAAGAGGGATGTAACCGAAGAAGGCGTTGGAGAGGCATTTGCAGCAAAGGATTGTGCTTGGACAACTAATAGCTTCTGTTTCTGGTGTGCAAGTTGTACTCGCAGTTCACGATTCTCTTTCTGTAATTCAAGCAATAGCTTGGCTTGATCAGTATCAGTTTCCGGTAATTGCAGTGTCTCCTCGTTCACCTCGCACGCCTGCAATTGTGTAAAATGACAAGGAAAGAGACATTATCTAGAGTTGCCATGAAAGTATGAAATTTCAAGGACAATAGAAACCAATGTCTGCTGACAAGCAAGTAATGCAGCAAAACAAAACTGTCCAATAGCTTATGGCACTTAAAAGATTGGATAAGTTAGGAGGACTGACCTTAGTCCTGATTTCCTTTGCTCGATCTGCCCAATGAAGCGTGTTTTGGGTTTCACCAAAGGTGAGATTGCATGGGCTGATGTTCGCGATCATCACAGTGTTACAAGCTCCTCCTAAAGAATCCTTAAGAAGTTGGGTTAACTTTGAGTTCCTATAAGGTATGTGCTTCTTTCCTTCCACAAGAGCATTGATGCAGCTGCTCAGTGCTAAGAGTGACCGATTTATATTGGCACCCTCAAGAGATCTAGCTGTTCTCTGGTCCGTGGCAAGGGCTCTCTCTGACCCGGCAAGATCAATTAGTGAGAGCTTCCCTACTCGGTTGACCACATTCATAGAAGCATCTTTTACTCGGTATTCAATCACAACCTGGATATACAAGGAGATCAAGTTAGAAAGAAACAATCAAATTGAGTCATAATAATTGCAAGTTTTCAGAACTCAACAAGCCATATCTCAATTGTTACCTGCAAAATGGCATGGGACCGTGAGGAAGTTTCATTAGCGCGAGTTGGTTCAGTAGTTCGGTTTTGGTTTCCTTGCTGAAGTAATGCCATAACCTGCCACAAACCAAAAGAAAGACCGAACAACAGATTAACTTCTAAGCAAAGCATCTAACTTTTCAAAGCATCCAAAAAGGGACTAAGAAATTACTTCATCGGTGGAATAAGCTCTGTATTGTGTAAGACCGGCTGCCACTATTCCCTGCAATACATTTGAACACAAATTGATTTTCACTAACATCATTAAGAACTGCAGCTAGAAACACTATGTTCTAAGATTGGATTGGTCGAAATACTGCAGCTAGTTTCAATTTAAGAAACTACATAGCTCTTAGATTTTCCCTTGTACATGTTTTCGCACACACACAGCAAACACATACTATATATGACATCACTATTACTCTTACACAAATGCATTTCCTTGTGAGTTGCAAGCAAAGTAATGTGAGATGCAAGATACGAGGCAGACCTGTTTGTCTTCTCGAAGTACAAGAGGCCTTCCGGGGGAGAGCAGATCCCTCACGGTTTCGTTATAGACCTCAAGATAGGACAGATGAACCACATGGTTTCCATCACAGCTCCTCTGCCTTACCTTGGTGAAGAGGTCCTTGATTGCCAAAACCATCACTCCCGGATTCTCCAGCGTGCCGAGCATTGTGTATGTTTTTCCAGCTCCAGTGGCACCATAGCAGAATACTGATCCATTCCTCCCCTGCAGAACTGCCTCCACAAGCTCAGCTGTACTGAAAAAACAGACGGCATACCGGTTTTGTTAAAACTTACACATTAAAATGGAAAGGATTACTGAGACAAACAACATTAACAGCACATCATTCACAATTCACAATATTGTTGGTTGCTCTTTCTGTTTGGTTACTGAGAAATTTTACGGGACACGAAAATTCGAAACTAACACTACCACTAGCATAGGCTGTAGAGTATTTTCCATTTCTTGGGATCCAATCCAGCGCAACAAGAACCATGCTTTTCTCAGCAAACAAATACGAATATTGAATCAAACCAAACACGATTACGACTGTAACGACGAATTCGAACATTTTTATATGCAAAGTTCCAAGATTTTTTCAAGCAGAATCCAAAACACCAATTATATCCAATCAATCACTGATTAATAATATCCAATTAAACCAAACTCACGTGGTGGAATAAACTTCTTGCTGAGAAGTGGAATCAGGGAAAGAAGCATCGAACATGAAATGCCGTCCCCGGAGCCTCTTCAGCCGCAGATAATCGTTCTCGTTCGCAAACTCCGTCAAGTAAACATCCCGCCGGTTCACAATTCGAACGCAGCATCTGGAACCCGCCTCCCTTTCCTTCTTGGCCATCGGCCTCAGCCTAACAAACACAAGAATTCGACTCGTGGGTGTCTCCGAAACCGAAGGGGTCTCCGATTCTTGCACATTCCTAGCCCCCTCAGCCACCCCACCTGGACTCCCGCGGCGGCCCGGCACGTGCTGCACGTGACCTCCCATTGACAGCCTCCTCGCCACCGGGGTTGAAGCCTTGGCCTTTCTTGGACACGAAGTAAAGCTGAGAATCCGGTCGTTTAATCCCGCAGCCGCCACATTCTCCTTGGCGTGGGTCGGCGGCGGCTGTGGCAGAACGTAAGTTCTGGTAACGGTGGAGTTGTGCATTGCGTTGCTGTTGTTCTCTCTCATCACGTGGTGGCTCCCCTGCTTCGGTTCTTCTCTCTCCTCCTTTTTACAAGAACCGAGAAGCTCGACGCTCGGGTGGCTCGCGAATCGGAGCTGCTCCGGATCGGATTTCGGATTCGGGTTCCTCAGCGCCGCCGCGGCCTGCTTCTGCTGCTCGTAGAGCAGCGTCAAAGCTCTCATCTTTTCCTTCAATCCATGATGTGGGTTCCTTAGCGGAAGATTCGCGTGGCTCGGTTCTTGATCTGGACCGGGTTTGCTTCTCTCCACTGAGTTGGTCTGGGACCGAGTCGACACAGGCATTCTGTAATTTTCTCGGCAATTTTCTCGCTATCCAAACATACCCAGAAGATTTTCCTGCCGACCCAATTGAAGAGACTGCTTAAATTGTCAGAAAGTACAAATCTTTTCGTTGGAAACCAATTGAATGTTCCTCCTGTTGAAGAAATGGAATAGCGATCGACGACTGACTTGGGTATTAATTTAAACCTTGGAGGGTTTTGACTTTTGAGCCGTTGGATTGAGGGAGATGAACGGGGGGGGTAGTGTCAGCTTTTGAAAGTAATTGTTACTTCCACTCCAGATTCTGCTTCTTGCTGGTCCAGATAAACTGATAAAGTAATTTGATTTGAATTTTTAGGGTAAATGGAGGTGAAGGAAGCAATCAATGTTTAAGGTTGTTGCTTTTGAAAATTTTGAATCGTGTATCGTAACGGTCAAAATATTGTCAGATTTTGTAGCCGGTAGGAAGAGAGCCGTGGGGTCCACTTTTAGAAAATTTCATAGCAAGGAGAAGGCCTTCTCGTTTTTATATGGTAAAATCATAAAGATCTAATTTTTTTAAAGTAAGGAAGGGGTAACAGAAGCATAATCTTTTTGTGATTTGGTACCAATCATCGTAGAATATTTGATAGATCGAACGGTTCAAATGCCCCAATTAATAGATAATCAACATAAGATTAATGTGTAATCATCGACTAATAAAATGAAAAGAGGTCTAGGACTCAAGAGGATGCTTCGACTTCATATATTGCATATGGTGAAATGGTGAAATAATCATTTGCCAAGTTATATTGCATGTCAGTTGACAGATGCCAACAACTTTCGAATGAGTATGTCGACTGATGCAATAGGTTTCGAGTAAGCATGTTGCTAGATGTCAACATATGCCAATAGCAACGCAAGCAAAGGCTTGAGGCCAGCAGTTAACCTGTCAAGTGCCCATAGAGGCAATTCATCGAGTTGTTAGAGAAAAACTTTCAAAAATATCTCACATTTTCAAAGAGCAATACCCAGCTATTCCATAAAAGATTTCTAAACTTAGAGGGTTTTTTTTTTAAAAAAAAAACAAAATCCGGAAGCCCCACATGGAGGTTGGTTGGATAATGATAGATGAACTATATTTTTGTGTCAAAACCTAAAAAAAAACACAGTCCATGTACTTTGCCTTTTACTAAAAAGAGAGACAACATTATAAACTAGTAATAAATTTTTGTTCATACCCACATAAACTACTCTTACTTGAGATTTCCTAACTTTTAAGTCAAAAACTCTTGACATGGCATTGTCTTCTACCATTTTATAAAGCATTGAACCACTAAACTTCTACCATTGAATAATCAAATTAGGACAGAGATTGTGACAATGCTCCCGTGTCCATAGTCTAGTCACCGGCACAATGACAAGTTATCAAGTTGAAGGATGATATGCCATAACAACTTCAATGAGTTACTTGTGTAGTAGAGGCGAAGTCATGAAGGGACCAAGATGGTTCCAGGTCCATTTTGATTTATTTTGGACAAAAAAATTTAGTACTGTCCTTTTAAGGTTTTATCGTAGACTTAGGCTCTTAATCCAACTTTTTAACTCTAAATTCGTTGCCTATGAGCTTTGCGGATGACTATGATCTGGAAATCAGTGGGAGGAGAGAAGAAGAAAGTTAGAGATGCTTGGAATTTAGGTTTAAGAAAAAGGATGATGACGACAACACCATACCAAACCCAAACAACGGTGGTCAGTTGCTTACCGCACGACGGAGTAATTTTTGTAAAATTAAGATAGCGTTTTGAATTGAGACTTTTAAACCCTTTCTAGGCTAAAATTTTAACTCTCACTTGTACATAAAAGAAAGTTTGGATGCGAGTTTGATGTTTTCTCACAAGAGGCGGAACTCACATGCATGAATAATTCATTCTATGTGAAGGACATATGTACTTGAAGTATGGTGTCCTCTCACAAAAATTGATACTCATACGTACGCAGAAGTTCATTCTATGTGAGAGGAAAACGTACCAGTACAACAATATTTCTCCCGATCAAGATGTAGTGGGTGAGACTCGATGAAAAGGGTCACTTCCTGTATATATTTGATGGACAGACGGCGGATCGACCACCTTTTGCTGCATAGTGAATACTTTCCGTTAATTTAGCTTTATAGTCAATGAAATTTTGGTACACATGTTTTAACTAGGATTTGGTGGAGTGAGTGGATCATAATTACACTCATGGAGTATGATTTTGTTACTATTAATTTCATAAAATCTGCCTTCCAAGGAAAGCCATCTCAGATCAAATCTTGTGCATTCATTTTGTTTTTTGTGATCTTTATTATTAATTGATCTGTGTTAAGTTTATGACAACAAAGTTGATGACGTATAAATTTATTAACACGTGTTAACAAGGTTGAGGACATTTAAGTTTATTCACACATGTCAAACAACAATAAAGACCACAAAGAAGCGACACACACAACGAGTACAGAAGATTTGAACTCAGAGCATCATGCAACTGAATTATGAAAATTGGTGAGTATATTAAAGTGGGAGTAGTAGGTCATAATCATATTTATATTTAGTAATTTGTGTGTAATTTGAATATAATAAAATGATTCCCTTATGATTAAAGCATGGTTTGCTTTCAAACAAAGTACCATTATTTGGTGCGTTTTTGGTGCCACCACATCTTTCATACATGCATTCAACTTTTCCCCACCAAATCATAAAATGGTATGGTATGTTATGAATGTGCTAATTAAGAACAAGAAAATGATTTTTAACACATTTTTTCTCACCTCGTACACATTCTGTAAGTTTTGTAATTGTTAATAAAATCAACAGTGAAGATTAATAGAAAATAGGCATAACATTTAAAAAAAAAAAAAAAAGAAACTTTAACGAAAAATTTCTGGTAATGTTCATTTTAACGAAAAACCACATTTTTACACTAAAAAGTCAATCCTAGTAATATTTACTTTACCCTTTATTTTGCCCTTATCGTTAAAACTCAAACTTTCAAACCATTTCATTAGTTTTCCATAAAAATTTTTTATTGAAGTCACTATCCCGCATATTTTCTTTTTCACGAGTAAATTGTTGAGATGATTAAATCTCAGTTAGTTAAGAGCTTTCGTTGGGCCGTTTTGCTTCAAAACTTGGAAAGTTTAAACACCGAGTGAGGCCCAAATGACTAGTTCTATTAAGAGGCTGAGGCCTAGGGCTTTTGGGTTTGTGGCTGTTCGAGTTGAGCGAGTACAGTCGCAGCTAGGGTTTAACAAGTAACGCCCAAACCCTACGGAAATCTCCACAGTTTCTCAACGTCTCTGTGCTGCGAGAGAAAGCTCGTCTTCTTCCTCTGCGCCCCCTGAAACTGTGAAACCCCAATTCAAACCCATATTCCTTGGAGAACTAGTCGGAATGACAGACCCAAACCTTCACGCGCCTTCGGAGGACGAGACGAAGAAGAAGAAGCGCAAGAGAAACAGAGCAAAGAAACCGTCGGAATTGGCGGGTGTAGAGCAACAAGAATATCTGGAGCCTCAAAACCCTAACGGCGAACCGGCTAAGGGCGAGAGTGAGAAGAAGAGGAAGAAGGTGAAGAAATTGAAGGGAGAGGAAGTTGAGGATCAAAGCCCCGTCGAGGACAAAGATGAAGAAGATGAGGAGAGGGAAGAAGCAATGGAGGAAGAGGAGGAGGAGGAGGAGAAGAAGAAGAAGAAGAAGAAGAAGGTGAATAGTGGCGGTGGAGGGACTGGGATTATGACCACAGAGTCGTTTGCTTCGTTGAACTTGTCTGAGAACACTTACAAGGCCATTGAAGAAATGAAGTTTCAGTATATGACTCAGGTAATTTGCCGTCTCGAATTTGATTTCGGTAACTTCTAGCCTAATTTTGTTTAAGAACGAAAATAACCATGATTGATCGAAAATATAGTTTTCCGTTAAAGTGAACGGTACTAGTAGTTTTTCGTTAAAGTTCCCTTTTGTTTATGGGATTTCTTATTATGAGTTACTTGATCGAAAAGTATGTTTTTTTTATACGAATTGAGAACTTACTAATTTCAGAGAATTTTAGGGTTTGTACTTGATGAGAAATGTGTGTGTTCGTTGAGATATCTTTCAGTTTTCAGTTCTAAAAAAGTTGTTGATGATTTGGGATGAATTGAATATACAATATATTACTAATGCAGATTCAAGCTAGAGCAATCCCACCGCTCTTGATTGGAAAAGATGTCCTCGGAGCTGCAAGGACAGGGTCCGGTAAAACTCTTGCTTTTCTAATACCAGCTGTGGAGCTGCTATATAACACACATTTTGCTCCTCGTAACGGAATGGGTGTTGTTGTGATTTGCCCAACACGGGAACTTGCAATACAGGTGAAAACCCCTGCATTTTGTTCTTTTTTGTAGCGACATGTTAAATTTTCTTCCAATATCATGATGGAGCTTGGTCCAGTTCAAGAGACTTTTTTATAACGTCGCATCGTGGGATTTACCATTGAACCCCTTTATTCGTCTCTGACTATTTTTCTTTTGCAATTAATTTAGACTCATGCTGTGGCAAAGGACCTTCTAAAGTATCACTCTCAGACTCTTGGCTTGGTTATTGGAGGTTCAGCTAGGAGAGGGGAAGCAGAACGTATTGTAAAAGGAGTAAATTTATTGGTTGCAACCCCCGGTCGACTTCTTGACCATCTCCAGAATACCAAGGGATTCATATATAAGAACTTGAAGGTGCTTCACATCTATTCGTCAGAAATATTGTTTTAGTTGTTTCAAAATGTTTTTCAGTGGTTATTTTCTGAAATGGTTCTGATGGGTACAGTTGACTTTCTGATTGGAAGCAAATTCTAACTACTGTTTCCTTGACTTCGGAATATTCTGCTGTTGTTGTTAATCCTTTTACTGAAATATTGAGCCGTATTTTCTGATCCTACTGCAGTTTGTGTTGTTATGTTAGAGAAAAGAATTAGCTTCTTGATGTGGTTAAGCTAAATATCTTTGATTGAGATGTACCACATCATGACATCACAGAAATTTGTCAATCTTTGATTTCATTGTTGTCCTGGACTTGCAGTGCCTTGTGATTGATGAAGCTGACAGGTTATTGGAAGCAAACTTTGAGGAGGAAATGAAACAGATTGTCAAGATTCTGCCAAAGGTAAATTTATTTAGTTTTCTACCTCTTCTGTGACAAAGACTCGAGGGCTGCAATCCTTAGATGTAAAGCAACATATGCTTCTGTTTTTTTTTTTTTTTTAATTTTTTAATTAAGAGGAGCTTGAAGTTTGGTTAGTTGAGTTTGATTTTATTCAGAAATTGGCCTGGATACATTAGTTTTATGGTTTAGGTGCCATTTCAAAATGAGTTTTACTTGGTAATATGCGTTGGCTAATCGAATTGCTAATGGATGTGCAGGATAGGCAAACAGCTTTATTTTCAGCAACCCAAACTAAGAAGGTTAGTGTATTGTATCCTTATTGGATAGCATCCAATATCTTGCTTTCTGCATTGTTTTTAAATGTTTTGGCTTAAACACAGTTAAATAATTCTCTAACTTTTGTATCTTTGAGTCAACAAAACTTTGTGCGCCCATTTGTTATACGAGTGCTTTGTTCTGATAATTCTTTTCTTGTTAAACCTACAGGTTGAAGATCTTGTTAAGTTGTCATTTCGAAAAGATCAGAAACCTATCTATGTTGATGTGGATGAGGGGAGGTCAAAGGTAGGAATCCAGTTTGATTATGTTTTCCTCATTTTACATGCATTTAATGTTCATATCTGTTATGAATTAAAATTTACCTTGTACTCTCTCCAAATTTTTTATTTCTTGTGATTTAGCCCTAATCAGTGGAATGACGAGATTGTGTGAATTGTAGGTCACCAATGAAGGGCTGGAACAAGGATATTGTGTTGTCCCAAGTGCTAAGAGATTTCTTCTCTTATATTCTTTCCTGACAAAGAATACGTCTAAGAAAGTTATGGTCTTCTTCTCATCTTGTAACTCAGTGAAATTCCACTCCGAACTTCTTAGATACGTTAATGTGGAATGCTTTGATATCCATGGAAAGCAAAAGCAGCAGAAGAGGACAACTACTTTTTTTGACTTCTGTAAAGCAGAGAAAGGAATCTTACTCTGTACTGATGTTGCTGCTCGTGGACTGGATATTCCTTCTGTGGTAAATTTCCTTTTCCTTTCTGTAACAGGACAGGATTAAACTTACGAAAATTATGGTTATCATTAGTTTTTTTTTTTTTTTTCATCATTCAGTTATTTTATGTACAGCAACGAGTATGTTTATTCATTTCACCATATTGGCAACATTCATTGAGATATCAGCCCCTTCCCAGACATCTTCCTTGCCCCCTCCTCTTTATCCTATTAGCAATATTTACATTTACGAATGCTCACGGTAATCTTATGCTGCTTCTTTCTTTTGTTTTCTTTTCTTTTCTTTGCTTGTAGGACTGGATTTTGCAGTTTGATCCTCCAGATGAACCGACGGTATCTATTATTCCTTCTTTCTAACAGATTTCTAGTAGTTTGAGTATCTAGCGATTCTTCGTCCATGCTGAATAACAGCGTATCATGGGGTATGTACTTGCAGGAATATATCCATAGGGTTGGTCGAACAGCTCGAGGGGAAGGTGCAACAGGAAAGGCATTACTTTTCCTCATTCCCGAAGAGTTGCAATTCATTCGCTATTTGAAGGTATGATTTATAGCTAAAATGTTTTACAGAAGGTTGTAAGCAATATCTAGCTTTTGTTTAGGTTTTCTATCTGCTGTGTGATGCTTTTTCTCCATTTCAATTCATATTCATTTTTGTTTACAGGCTGCAAATGTGCCCGTTAAACCATACGATTTTAATGAAAAGAAGCTGAAGAATGTGCAGTCAAAACTGGTAATTTCGTGTTCGATTGTTTTCCATTATCATGCAATAACTAGGTCCATGGAAACTTATGCATTGCTTCAACTGATGCAGGAGCAGATGGTTCAAAAGAATCACTACCTGAATAATTCAGCAAAAGAGGCGTATACATCTTATTTATTAGCATACAATTCACACTCTATGAAGGACATCTTTAATGTACACCGGCTTGATCTGCAGGTACCCGTCTTTTTCTTGATATGAAGTTATTTATCTTTTCATCTAAACGTTTACTGTGTAAAGATAAAAGAGATTTTCGTAGGAAAACACGAATGCTATCCATCCTGATATCTCAATGTTTGTTGGAATTGGGCAGGCGGTTGCGGCTTCTTTTTGTTTTTCTAATCCACCCAAGGTGCATTTGAACTTAGACAGCAGTAAATCAAAGTTCAGGAAGAAGACGCGTAAAGAAGGAAGTCGAAATGGATTCAGTGAGAGCAATCCTTACGGCAATCGAAAAGGCGGAGATGATAGACAATTCATAAGGCATTAGAGGAGCCTTGTGTGTGCAGCAATTCTGCTTCTTTCTTTTCTTTTGCAACAATTTTGTTATTTTCTACCGAGGTTTTGAAGCCGAAACCGAGACTGTAAAACGCAATTTTGATCGATGGCTTCAATGCGCTTCTTCTTCCCGAGTTATTACTTTGTAAATTAAAATTGATTTGTCTTTTGACGAGTTTTGATATATCAATTCGAATTGCAATCCCAAATCGTTTGACTTTTCTATGTGCTTTAAATTACAAGATTTCTGTTGCAAGGTTGCAAGTGTTGGATTGTGGCTTTTCTCACCGACTTGTCGAGTTTCGGGTTTAAACTCTCTTTCCTTTATCTAGCTTGGAAGAATAATGTGTTTGTAATAAATTTTTGGGTAATCTCACTTTACCACTTATCTTGAAATCCACACTTTGCTACTTTTAGTTATTTTTGTCTCAGTTTCATAGTTGAACTTTGATGTTTCTTGACAACAGCTAAGCTTTTAGTTATTTTCGTCTTAGTTTCATAGCTAAACTTTGATGTTTCTTGACATTTTAATACTTTTGTTAAGTTTTCCGTTAAGTGACGACGTGGTGGCAAGCTTGGATTTTCAAGAGAATCTCTCATCACGTGACAAATATGATAGGCCAAAGTTATGTCACTTCATCACTTAATGTAGAACTTGATGGAAAACATAACAGAAGTACTAAAGTGTTAGAAAAATCAAAATTCAAGTATGAAACTGAGACGAAAAAAACAATGTTCTAAAAAACGGCCTAGGCGCTGAGCGATGGTGACCCGAGGCGTTTTCTTGCAAATTGGTTGGGCTTTAGGCGGCCCTAGGAGGGCTGGCGGCTAGGAGTTGTTTTTTTTTTTATTTTTATTTTTATTTTTAATTTTTTAATTAAAAAAAAAATGTATCCACATTACTATATTTCCTCATTTTCTCCTATTTTGCATTTTATGTGGTTTTAAATTGTTAACTTATTTACAAGATATAAAAGAAATTTACCTAAATCCGCCTAGAGCCGCATAGGCGCTAGGCACTAACCCACCGCCTGACTAGCGTCTAGCGTTTTTTAGAACCTTGGAAAAAAATAAGGATATACTTGAGGTTAATAAGGTGAGAATCACTCTAATTTTTTTTGAAATTATGTGAGAACGATTGAGGCATCCATCAACATTTATCGTAATCTATGGAAAAATTGTCATACTTCCAAAAAAAGATTAAAATTCATAAAGCCAAATTAGTTCAAGTCTACACTCTTCTAATCTCAAAAGACCAAAATCAGATTAGGGGTACGGAAAAACACAGATAATTAAAAACCATCGCGTATCACTGCAACTAGAAGAAAAAGACCACAACAAATGACACCATGCAGAACACAAGAGTTGCTGCAGAGGAGATGGCCGCCGTTGCAGCCGAACCATGCTTCGGCTGTGACGGGTCCGTTGCGTTCTGATCAGCGGATTGAGGCGGGCTTGCCGGCTCCAAGACCTTGATGATCATCTTCTGCCCTCTCTGGCAGTGCCCAGCAACTCCGCTGACGAAGTAGAACAAACCAGGCCGGTCCAGTGTGAACGTAGTTGCACCGTTGTTGGAGAAGAAGATGGGATGGGCAGAGTGGCATTTTTCGTACTCGTCCTTGGTCACCACCATCACCGAGTCTTTGGTGTAATTGAAGGCTAAGTCCATGAAGAAAGCATAGCAAAACGTTACTTAAAACAAATTAAATAGGAATCTTATCTTGGGCAAGAAGCTTTTGATTTCAATAGAAGAAAACCCTACAATAGTTACTGACATGAGTTACGCAAAACAAGGTCGATAAAAAACGCATCAAGACTGATATGTCTTTGTATATACCATTTTATTCCGTGCAACTAATGACAGTGACTATCATCATTTTTGTTCTGACGTAAGTGAAGAGTGACTTACAGAGAGCGTCATCGACCTTGAACCGGTTTTTCGAAGCCCATTCGTTGTACATTTGTTGGCCGTTCTTCGATTTCGGGACCTCCCATCCACTCTTGCCTCCAACTTCGAATTTGGTACAAGATACAAAAAGGACTTGGGATGTAGAAAGAAGAAAAAAGAAGAGAAATGCTTTGGAGGTTGCCATTTGGACTGTGCAGGGAGCTCACTCTTTTGCCTATCAAGAACAAAACGAGCCGTATAGTTTGATGGAATGTGGAAGGGAGCACTGCAATTTATACTGTGAGGGAGTTAAGAAGGGGTGAGGCTCGGTAAATGGATAATTAGTTTTTTACTGCGGGTGGGTAAAAAGTGAGGATTCTTGGGAGTAAAAAGTGGAGGTGCATGGATGTAGCGGTTTGAGTTCGAGAGGAAAACAAAACCCTTATCTCCCCATCTTTGACTTGGTACAAGTGTTTTTCAAATGGCAGCTGAGATGATGAGGCTGCTGAGTGAAACTAGCTTTCGTACCTTAATTCAAATTTCTGGATATATGGAATTGAATATTTTAGAAAGTCACGTGTGACTGTCTGGCATTTCAATAATTCGAATCATTGGTTAAACGAAAAACAAGTTAAATTAATGAATGATTCATTATGGTCAAAATAAACTGTAGAATGATTCATGAGTTATGTTTTTGCCCCTAAATTTAAATATTAGCTTTTGGAGTCCGAAAGTTAACAAATATATTGCACACTTGCCCTATTCGTCAATTTGTGCAATAATTCAGGGATTATTTCTCTAATTACGTCTTTTTACTTCTTCAGTTCATCAACTTTGCCGTAGCCATCATGGCCCAAATCTTATTTAATTGGATCATGTTCTACCCGCCCAACCCAAACTCTCCTCGAGGCCCTACGAGTCAATTACCGCTAAAAAATTGCAACGGAAAAATAGATTGAGAATTTTAATGTGGTAAGCACATGATACATCACGTGTCACTATGCAAACGATGGAGTATGTATATTAAAAAATTAATAACTTAAAAAATAAAATTTTCTACGATTTACATAAAAACACATGGTATACCACTCTTATTCTTGTCACAATAAAAAATTTCTGCAAAGAAACAAGTGAAACGATATCCATCATAATCACCCCACCAGAAAACGACGTCGTATCGGAGCGCTTGCTAGGTTCTGAACTCTGAACTCTCTGAAACAAATTTCATAGCTTCTTCTGGAAAAAAGAAAGTGAGAAGAAATAAAAAATGTCGAAAGATTCAGAGAAAAAGTTCCACTCGATCATGGACAAGCTATTTTTCGCTCCCAAATCTACGCCTAGCTCCGATTCCAGGTTTGTGTTATATGTATATATTATCTATATATACTTCTTTTCAATTTTGCTCTTAATTTTCTCGCTCGTTTTCCGTTTGTTTCCCGAGAAAATGCGCTGCAAATAGAGAATTTTTATTTTTATACTTGTGTTATCAAGTGCTAGTTAAATCCCTGACTATTTCATATAATCCAAGATATTGAATAAAATTACGATAAATCGAGTTTTCTGTTTCTTTTTCTTCAGATTTTATGGAAATTTTGATGTAATTAGTGGCCAAATCATGGAATTCTCGCCCTTTTTTTTTTTTTGCTAACAGTTCATCTGGTGTACAAACTTCGAGAGGCAAAAAGCGAGCAAATCCCTCATCCGCATTGGCACTGGTGGAAGCGAAATCGAGAGGCGATAGAATGGAGGTCTCCCGGCATTTTTCAGCTCCAGCTGTGGCGACTCCTGCTCCGCTGTGTAGGCCGTGGGACCGTGGGGATCTTATGAGGAGGGTAGCTACATTCAAGTCCATGACTTGGTTTGCCAAGCCTAAGGTTAGAATTCTGTCTTCCAATATGACATGTTTTGTAATGTTAGTGTTTACTTGTTAGTTTGCAAAAATAGCTCCGAATAGGCGAATACAAATGCTGTCTGGAAATTAGCCCCTGGTTAGTGAAAATTAGGGTAATGTTGAAACAGCTACAGTGGCTTTATTGAGTCGTTTGCAGTGGAGCCGTTGTTTAATACAAAGCTTTAATTTTTTTGGATGTACAAACAAGAATTTGCCAGCTTTGAACAGGTGGTGAGTGCTTTAAATTGTGCCAGAAGAGGCTGGATCAATGTGGATGCAGATATATTAGCGTGTGAATCGTGCGGAGCACGCCTCTTATTTTCTACTCCGTCATCTTGGAATCAGCAGCAAGGCATGTTATGTCTCTCTTTATGTGAAATCTCCCTCCAATTAAACCCATGCTGTAAAATTAAGTAACAATATATTGTAATAATATATTCATAGTAAAGTAAACCGATTTCCTGTGTTTCCCAGTTGAGAAGGCAGCTTTGGTGTTTAGTTTAAGGCTTGACAATGGGCATAAGATACTCTGTCCGTGGATTGACAACGCATGTGATGAAACACTGGCAGAGTTTCCACCTACGCCACCTCCAGTTTTAGTTGATAAATTTAGAGAACACTGCTATGCTCTTTTAGAACTCTCAGTTCTCCCTGTGATTTCTTCTTCAGCCATTGAGTACATGAAGAGCCCTCAGCTAGAGCAATTTCTTGGACAGTCTTCAATGTTTTATGGCAATGGGTCTGGAGACATTTCTAGAACAGAACATTCTGACAATGAAGACAGTGTAGATTCTGCCAAGTTATATTATCAGGTATGTGCCTGTTTAGTTGCACGCCTGTTCATGTACATCTTCATTTGGATGTATTTGTGCATTGCTGTTTCATATCTTCTGACTTTAATTCTTAACACTTTTGGATTTGTTTTTTAGAAGTCTGTCTTATCAGTTTCTAGCATTCTTGCTTTCTTCATGTAGACCAATGACGTTTTAAAGCATTTTTTTTTCAGGCACAAAAGCTCATAAGTTTATGCGGCTGGGAACCTCGTTTACTACCTTATGTTGTTGACTCTGAGAATAGACTGAATTATTCAGCTACCAACAGACAGAATCTGGGCATCAATATGCACTCTGCTAGTAATGATGAACTTATGAAGTCACACAATACCAGTATACAGGCTGAACACAATTCTGTTGTTTTAGACTGCAAGCTTTGTGGAGCCAGTGTTGGATTATGGGCATTCTCTACCGTTCCACGGCCTGTGGAATGTTTCAGATTAGTTGGATATGCAGAAGTAAACTCTGAAAGTCGTTCTGGAACCCATGATTCAAACACTGAAAGTCACTGCGACAGTAGGACAGATATTTTAAATGCTGGCATAGATGGTGCAACATTGCCAAGGGACAGATTCTCAAATTTAAATTTGACAATTGCAGGGGGTCCTCCACCTACAAATCAGAATTTCAAAGCAAAAATTTTGTTGCCTGTTATTGGTCGGAATTTAAGGGCTCGGATTTCATATGATACTGAATTGAGAGATTGTTTGTCTGTTGGCCAGGAAGGTATGCAATCTGATTCCCAGATGGAGAAAGAGGAAGATCACTACCAAGAAAATGCAGGGAATGGTGGACTGGAGAATTCAGAAGTGAGTGGCCCTGGAACCCCTGATGCGAATGTCACACATTTAAATGGTGAAATGGACAAAAGTGACTCACTTGTGATGGTTTCTTGCAAGGGAGACTTGTTACATTCAGGAACCATTGTAGAGCACAGCGAAGAACGTGAGTCTCCTAGTCTTCCATCTAGCTTTGAAGCTAATGCAGATCTTAGCAGCTCCAGAAATGATCCCCAACCCACCTCAAACAAGGAGGCTAGTGAAGGCATAGTGCAGATTCCTGCAAACAATGAACTTGTGGCCTGCAGTAGTGGTAAGCAATATTTATTGCTTTCTTATTGAATGCAAACATTAACGTAAACTATATAGCTTTTGCATCTGTTATATTTGGTCCAACTATAACCTCAAGCTGATGCCAGTTGGCTAATTGGTCTAGATTTTATAATAAAAAATGATGTTAGCAGCCTGTAATTCGTATGCAAACACGCCCTCCTATACTCTTGTCAGTGCTAGAATTCCCTTACGGTACCAAAATATGTTTTAATAATTTGCTTTGTCTATTCTTCCAGGGAAGGACCTAAAGCATGTAGTGCCTGATAGCAGGATGGAGTTTGATCCTATCAGGCAGCACAGATATTTCTGTCCTTGGATTGCATCAACGGGTAATGGGGCACCTGGATGGAAGCAAACACTATCTGCTTTACAACGTCAGGAAGGCGGCTCTCCTTCGTCAGCATCCATAATTAAGGTATTCTGCAGCCCACTTCTACTGTCCTAGTGATATGCTAAATAGTACCTTGTGTGCCTACATGGCTACATGTTGATGGAGATGGGCAGCGCCCTTCTCAGCCTATGTTTTGGAACTCATCTACCAGACTGGCACTTCTAGTTCCAGTTCCCATCATAGTGTAGCACACACTCGCACGCATCTTTGCACAATTGTAGCCTGTCTGTGTTCTTGCACGTATATTTAGGTTTGCATTCTGAAGAGAGTCATCATTTGATATTTGATCAATCATGCAGGTTGATGACCCTATCACTTCAATTAGAAATCTCTTCATGTCTCCATCTCCCAAAAGAATGAAGCCAACTGTTTTAACAACTCGAAGTTCGGATCAATAGATGGGTGATTTTTGGTTGCCTGTAAAATGGGACTCAAGCAGGTACAGAATCGGTTGATATTAGAGAGGTTAGATTGTAATGTCTCCATTCGAAAGTCCCTCTCGTGGCATTAGTCCCACTCGAGAGCTTAAAAATGTCGTATTTACAAGATTAGAGTGTAAGTTCGTTACATTCCTTTATCGCTCGAGTGCAGCCTGTGCATTAAACTGTAACGTTCTTACAATTTTGATAAACATAGCATTTGAAATTTTGATGGATAGAATGGTGAAAGTCTCTTGTTACAAAAATGGAAAGAAAAAAAGAAATGCCGCGACGGAGATTCTGTTACTTTATCAAGCCGCAGTTTGTGACAATCACCTTCGCGTAAGGCCGGTTGAATCCTCTTTCTGCCACAACAGCTCTCTTATCTCCGATCAGCTTGGCCACCCTGCCAGCCACCGGAAGGTGGATGGTCAGTGTATATCATCACAAATTGGGAAAGGCGATACGTAACAATACAGAGGTGTAGTACTCACCTGAAATACGGTGAACTAGTGTTCTCCTGCACGGTTTTTACCTGCCCCAGCCTCTCCACGACCTCCTTACCTTCTAAGACTGTTCCGACCACCAAAGCTGAAGCATCGAGCTCAGGCGAATCCTTCGTAGTGATCACGAACTCCGTTCCATTCGGGGCTGTCCCAACCTCCTCCTGATCAATCTCCAGCTTCCCTTTCCGCGCAACCAGCTTTATCTTCGGGGGTGGTTTCAACGGGTCTCTCACGATAATGCTCACAGTTCCGGCCTTGTTCTTGATGCCCGGACACTTTTCGTTCAATCTCTCCCACTCTTCATTGAGACTATCAACTTCCAAATTGCTTCCTGTCTTCTTTGCAAGCTCAGCGTCTACACCGAAAGATCTCACTCCGCCGTGCTGAACATAGTTGGGCATAATCTTAACGAACTCTTTCCTTCTGTAGCTAGTGCCAGCAGCTCCGCTGACAAGACTACCAAATCTAGCAGCGCCAACTGGAGCATCGTCTTCATGTAGCCCAATTATAATCCGACCAACAGGTTCTCCGTCAATTGATATATCGAGAAATGCACGCTTTGTCGGGCTTCTATCAACGCAAGTAGCAC
Source organism: Pyrus x bretschneideri (assembly GCF_019419815.1). Lineage (NCBI taxonomy): Eukaryota > Viridiplantae > Streptophyta > Magnoliopsida > Rosales > Rosaceae > Pyrus > Pyrus x bretschneideri. The sequence continues at coordinate 1,841,845 of NW_025999579.1, read as the reverse complement.
TCGCAGTAGCGTTTAAAGTTTCTGCTGCTTCTTCATTGCTATTGGTGTCTTCCAAGTTCTCGGCTCGTGCTTTAGACGGCAACAAACCCTCTACACTCTGCGAGCCGAGGAGGAGAAGTAACAGAGAATTGCTACGAATCACGAGCTCTCTGCGCGATACTTTGCTGCACTGTTTGATGGAAGGAAAAGATGAGGAAGTGGATACGCCTTGGAGTTGTGGAATGGGCGGCGGAGGAGGCGGCGATGGCGTTGGAAGATGAAGGCATTGAGTGGAGGTCCTGGACGATTGCAAGAATTTCGGGCTTGGTAACATCTCTGTTTTGGAAGAAGAAATCTTCCTACAATTTTCTTTATTCTCTTTCTTTTGGACGTGGAGATTTTTCGTGGTTAAGAAAGACCCAAAGCTTATCCAAATGCATTGGAAGGTCCAAATTTTGTGTCCTCAACATACGACAACGGTCAATCCGAAATACCAATGTGGATTAGGCTAGTTCGTCAGGGGAAGTGTGCCCACCTTTTTTGCAACTATTTTCAGGTCTCTTTATCCGTAAATTATAGTAGCTTAGAATTTCACCTTGTAAGGAGGATGCAATCTAAATTTGAGCATGCCGAAACAGATTGAAAAGAGAGCGAATTGTTGAATCGGATTGAGAAGTTTAACAGCCATGTTTGGAACAAGAAATCTCAATCTCAGCTACTTGGGATGCAACAGAACGTTAATTACAAACGAAAGAATTGGTCTTTCGTCGAGCAGATCTGTGCCGCTTAAAGGTTAAAACAAAGCTTTTTAGTAGTAGCCAACACCTTTGAGCCCCCATTTTGGTGATTGCTCAGCACCATCACCTTTGCCCAAAAACACAAGGCGACCTGCGAATTACGGGCAAAAGAATGTATCAACATGATGAGAAGTATAACATATAGATATTCAGGTTGAGTATACAAAGCGTATCTTAGACAATGTAAATAGATAAGTACATACCGTTTCTGCGAATAGAAATCTCTCTAACTCGTCGAACAAGCCCACTAACCGGATCAGCGAAGATTTTGGTCTCCAGATTACCTTCCACATATATAATCGAACTGCAACATATCAAATTTCAATATGTCATCGCCAACTGCAGAAACGATTATCTCCAAATAACAAAACCAAAGTTCTGAACTTGAGGAAGGAGGCCATGATCACCATAAGAAAGATGCAGCGGAGTTAAGTTATGACAAATTATTGCAAACGCAAAACAGATACATTCTTTGCAATGACAAACCAGAATGTTATTAAAACGGCAACTTCAAACCTCAAGCCAAAGAATCTGTTATTTACTTTCCTTCATCACGTCCAGAATTACGGCAACTCAAACAACTCTTCTTCCATCAATTTGATGCATCCCAAAAGACACTATTCCCCACTCCCTCTATACGTCTCTACCTGGTCACTATGTTACAATTTCGACTGATTCCAGCAAACCGTCCTTACTTCCTAATGTTCCATTTCGAATCAAATACCAAAAATTGCTCGTAACCCTTCCAACTTCTGCCGATATCAACAATTTTCCTAGTCTCCATTATACAAAAGCACTACCAAATCTTCCTAATCACACAAAAGCTAGTCCAAATCCATTTTACACACATTTGTACAAAAACGATTCATCCTTTTTTCGGAAAACGCGATCTGTTTTACGTAAAGATGGTCATATATCATACACAATCAGAAAAAGTAACGCAAATTAGAACATGATAACAGCTGTAGAAAAAAACCTCTCACCCAGGCACAGCATTCTTCATGGCAATCATGCTAAGCCGGTCCGGATAAATGCACACACGCGGTGCCACTGGACAGTTGCAGCGGTTCGCATACTCCACCGGGTCCTCGTTATCCAACGGCCGCCGGTTGTTCCGAATCCCGCCGGTCCCAATTGAAAACATGGTTACGGATGCCCCGCTCTTCAGCCTCTTCTGCAAAGGACTCTGCCCCACCTGCCCCACCAAAATCGCCTGCACATATACACCCGCGGATGCACACAATTAAAACCCTAAATCCTTAAATTTTGAGACTAGTAAATCATCGGAACGGTGACACTGAATTGAAATGTACCTTATAAATGCCGGCGTCGAGGCCGTTCTCGAGCGGGCGATCGTAGATGAAGCTTCTTCGAATGGGTTCATCGGACGGAGGCGGCGGTTGGGAGGCGTCGCCCGAGGTTGACTCTGCCTCCGACTTGAGAGGGTTGGACTCGTCCGAGTCGGAGCTGTCACTGCTGGAGGAGGAGGTGCCGGTGGTGGTAGTGGTGGTGTAGAAGCGCATGGAGAGTAAAGTCCTGGAGTTTGCTTGCATAGAACGAGAGAGCGTCCTCGAGAGCCTGGCCATGGAAGAGGAAGCCATTTTTGGTGAGAGGAAAATGGTTACTGGTGGTTCCTTCCCTTTTGATTTTTGAGGGTTTTTGGTTGGGCAGCTTAAACCCTTTGGGACTTCGGAGGAAGGAAGATTTTGGGTTCTAGATTTAAGCCCAAATACCAAGTTTAATAATGGGCCTACTTTTGTACCCAAATAAAAAAAACAAGAATGGTCCGGTCTGGAGATAATTTCCGTAAACACGGGTTTTTTTTAAACCCAATTGCACGTCACTGAGTATATCCCTCATCACGTGATACTCAAGTGTTTCTCTATTCTCTTATCTGATAATGACATCACAGTATTATATCGTACGAGATTTGAGGATTGTATTCTCTATCAAGGGCTTTGGTTCCTCTTAATCGTTCTGGTGGGCAAAGGTAGGTTACAATAGTTGTTCAACGACTAAGCCTATCATGTATAGTTTGGCTTGCCTAATCCTTCAAGCCAATGCCTTTTTTTGTTCTTTAGTCCTCCACTTGCATTAGTTTTTCTTTTTTTTACAAACAATAGTGCTAGTGGGTTCAATTGTTAAATGTTAGGGGGGAGGGAGTCAGTGAAGATCAAACCTGCATAAGGGTGCATAAATATAATTGTTTTTTGCCATTGCAATAGAGCGTCATGGCCTCTACTCATACTAGATCATTCTCCATGTCGACTAAAAGAAAGTGCAAGATGTTACATAATACATGTCAATTCCTTAAGCTCTGGATACCATGTTGGAATTTAGTGTTTGGTTATGTTTTTAGTTTCTGGATTTGCAAAGAAATTGAAGAAGGAATAAAGGAATGAGGAAGAAAAACATTTCAGATAGGGGTGGACATAGTTCGGTTCAGTGCGGTTTTGAGTAAAACCAAAACCGAAACCAAAACTTTTTGCAGTTTGGTTCAGTGCAGTTTTGAAGCAAAAAAAAAACCGAAATGAAACCAAACCGTTTAGTTCAGTTCGGTATGGTTTTAAACGATTTTGGTTCGGTTTTTAAGAAAAAATATACAGTTTAACATTTGCACCTATCTATGCATAAGACGGTTTCAAACGATTTCAAATAATGTTAGAGATGTGATGAGCCTTGGTGTTTAAAAAATTTCCTCTCTGTCCAATTGACTAAAGAATTCCTCTTCTGGTACTAGAGCTCCTACGTACGTACATTTTGGGTTGCAGAACATATGTCTACTCTGACCAAATATAGCCGGGTCGAGACCAGAAATTAAGATCCTTTACGTGTGGAATTTGGAATTCTATTTTTAACCACATTTATACACACTCACTATGAGGAGAATTAATCTTCTCACTCTACTAGTTAATTTGATATTCTGACAGAGTTTTGAGAGAGACTGATGAGTGATGATATTCTAGTGTGGTTAAGTTCATATTGAATGTATAGACTCTAACAAATAACCAATTAAAACATGACATCTAATATTTGTGGTGCGGTTTTCTAAAGTCAAAACCAAACTATTTCCTACACTGTGATTCGGTTTTAAAACCGCAATCGTTTCAAAATTGTAAAACCAAACCGTTTCGGTTTCAATTTTCAGTTCCAAGTGCCCACCCCTTATTTTCAGATATTTCTGTATATATTGTAAAAAGAAAGCGACACAAATGCTCTTGCAGACCTCACATCAAAACATTCTCTTACACATTACACAATTTCCAATCCAAGCCATTCATACTAGGTCATCACTAATGGCATGACACTTGGCTATCATCTGAGACCTGTGAGTCATACAAAGATGGATTGAATCTAGACCGTACACTTTCTATTGGCTAAGTAGACTATGTAACTTAAATCAAGTAAAACCGAAGACAATTATGTGGTAGCAACATTTTAATGAATTAAAATTAGTAACAACTTCTAGGTTGAATTCCTAGAACATGACTAGGAAGCTTAAATCCAATATGTGACCCCTGAAGCTGCCAGCTTCCAATGATTGAGGTTCTTCCACCGGCGGCAAATGCAAGGCAGTACTTGTCGTCGCTCACAGCCATGACAACCTGACGAACGTCCTAACTCCAACGGCGGATTCCTCACCTTAAACAAAAATTTAACCTGTAGAACTGGTAAATGAGTTAAAATCAATTTCGAAATCTAATTGAAAACCAATCAATGTAACTCTAAAAAAAAAAAAAAAAAAAAGAAAAAAAGATGACTCTAACTATTTAACCTTGGGAACGAGGTCAGTCCACTCGTAGACACCTTTCACATAAAAACAAGTGTCTAACTGATCTTCGCCGGGAGCTCGAGGCAAACCCTGAGCGTTGCGGATGAAGTAGTCCTGAATATGTCATAGGCCTTCTCGAGAAACTTGGTGATTGTAGTCCCTGTGTCAATAGTCACACCCCCAACACCATCGAATCAAATTCCCAGAATTCAGGAGGAATTGGAATTGCTTCCTAGTTCATTTCTATCCCACTGAACAACAAATAATAACGGTCCATTCTGATGTCCAGAATTGCTGTACTCGAATGTTGAAACCGCAATTCATCGTAATAATTCAAGTCCAACGTTCCACCGTCGGTTGTATTGTAATAAGGCAGACAGAAGGTAAAATTGTTAGCTTGGAGTTGAGTCGGAAATGAATATCCACTCGGCACGAAGCCTAGGATTCTAGTCGCGGCCTCATTGAACATGTCTATACCTAATGAACGATCATGTTAAGTTTTATTCACCAAATGACGTGATAGTAGATTATTTCATTTGTAATCCGAGCGTTAAAGTTAATATATTATGTACCTGTAATACGACCTCCACATCCAAAAGAGAAATTGTTACTGAGATGCACACCCTCATCGGTAGATATGGTATCTGTGGCCATGATACCTTCGGAGACAGATCGATCTACATAATGAACGCTGAAACGACACTGGTGCTCACCACGATGAACACAACCTTGTATGTAGAGCTGCTGTACATCACATGGTCCATTAAAGAAATCAGTCTGAGTGTACGTGGATGACATGCTCGTATCAAAAATATGGTGTGGTGTTGAGTAGCATTGGATGCACCCTGGTTGGCACTGCCACCATGTGAAGGGTGTGCCCATGTCTACAAGAAGTTGCACTTTTTGTGGTGGATTTCCCACTTTCAAAACGGTCACGTACTCCCCGCCTTCCTCGAACACGTTGGTCTCATTGAAATCGACGTTTGGGCGTAGAAATGGAGCAGAATTCGAGTGCTGGAGGTGACGCCGATAAAGGAGTTTGAAGCGTGCCCTATCCCGGGCCAATCGAGCCTTGACGAGGGAGTGATGGTCCTTGAAATGTGATGCCATGAACTTTTCTCTATGGTATAGAAGAAACCTTGCGACGCCTTTGTCACTTAGGGCATGCGTGCCCAGGGAGATCAAAACTACAAGCACAAGAAAAATATTTGGGATTAGGGTTTTGGCCATTGTTGAAGATAAATTTGAACCAGCAGCAAGCATGTAAATTTAAAGAAAAATGAAATGGAGAAGGAGATGATTTCATAGATTATATATATATATATATATATATATATATATATATGATTTCCAGATAAGTACATACAGATTTTTTTGTTTCGGATTCGGAAATTGAGTTTTATTTTTCTTGTTTTCTCCAAAGGCTTTCTGTACATACATAATCATATTACTTTGCAAATTTGCAAGATTTCCTTTCGATATATTTATATGTATATGGTAGTATGGATTTTCTTTTAGGTAATTAAGCGTCTGGTAAGTTTCCAAATAAGCACAACAGTACAGCAAAATGGATCCTATATACTTCGAGTAGTGCTACATTTACCAACTATTTGTATTATCATATATAACAATTTTTTATATTCTCCTCGTCAAACTTAAAAGTTTATTCTTTTCGTCACCTTAGTTAAAAGTTTATTCAATGAATTTCTCATGGATTATCGCTAGCTTGCAATTGTACCATTTTTGTAGATATTAAAAAAGTTGAGTTTCAATTTCATGACTAATTTATATTTCACCTTCCCTTTGACAAAATAAGTAAATTTGTTTGCCGTCCAACATTCACTAAATCTAATAATTTATTAAAGGTTTTATAGCTAAAATAGTTTCTGAGATTTTGGTCTCTGAAATTTGAAATCAATACGAGTGGTCCTTGAGGTTATCCACCATCAATCATTTTGGTCCTTCCGTGAATAGTTATGTTAAATAAATATTAAAATGACAAAACTATCCTCAATTTAATAAACAATATATAGGCCAAAATGATTTGACAAAAATTAAGGATATTTTTGTCATTTTATCCTTATTCAATGGAGATTTTTCATGGAATGACCAAAATGATTGATTGTGGACAAACTTAGGAACCAAAATGAAGAGTTATGCAAATATTAGAGACCATTTTGCATAAAAAAGCCTTTATTTAATTTAAGTCAATTCTAGACACCAAAAGTAACCTTTAAATTGTTCAACAAAATACGTGAAACTAAAATCGTATCTATTTTGCAAGTGGAATTTTATCACAATGGTAGAAAAGTGTTGAGTTCTTTCATGACAGTGTGGGTTCAAACCCTGTCGTTAGCCAATCTAACATCTAATCTAATAAAATCTATTGTTTGACACAAAAAAAAAAATTGTATCTATTTCGGTAGCTAATCATCATTGCTCATATACCTAACCTTAACCTAAATGAGCATTGTGTATAAGCCAGTTTTGGCATATAAAATCATATCAATTTTGTTAGCTTATTCGGCTTCAGACACAAACCAGCTCATGAGTATATTGTGGTTATAAAATAATTTCTTCTTTGTATTTGGCTGAAATTACTCTAGGGAATAAAGACAGTGGTGATCCTAACAAGGATATGTGTGGGGCTAAATCAAAATGAATCTTCATATTAGTTATTAGTTAGCAAAAGGGAATTAATTAAAAATAAAAGTTATAAAATGCTAAGTTAGTGGGATTTAAATAAAGTTAATTTGCTATTGTGGATTAAAAAATAATTTAATTTTTTTTTGGAGTTAACGCGTGAATGTTTACTCGAAAAAGACAAGAAGGTCCTTATTAATTTGACAAAGCCCACAAAGATTTCCATGTGCAGCTCAGTAGCTGACTACAACTTCATTAAGCTCTTTTCCCCATGACACGAAGGAAAAGTGAAAGACATAAAAAATAGTTTGACAAAAAAAAAAAAAAAAGACATTAAAAATAGGACTTATTACTAAATCCTATCTTTAATACTCTCCAAATGGAATGACAACTCTATCAAAGAAGGAATCACAATCATATCCAATCAAAGATACTTCCGAGATAATTCAATATGTTATTTATTGATTTGTAGAGATTCTATATAAAATTTTGATTCAATTCCTCAAAATCTCATGGGGAGATGTGAGATTTGTGGATGCATAAAATACACTACGAAATCTCTCAAATTTCCTCTAATTCCTCAACTTTCTCAAATTATTTATAATCAATTTCTAATTGAATACACCTGGAATGTTATAAACTTCTTTAAAATCCTAATTGAATACATCCGGATTTATAAGGATTTTAATAAACTATTTTAACATTTTAATTGAATACACCTTTTGTAACATCCCACATCGCCCAGGGGAGTGGATCCTGTAAGCCTTATATGTATATTCTCATCTCTACCTAGCACGAGGCCTTTTGGGAGCTCACTGGCTTCAGGTTCCATCGAAACTCCGAAGTTAAGCGAGTTTCGCGCGGAATCGAGCCCGGGATGTGGTGGGGGCCCAAGCCGGGATGTGACAATTTGGTATCAAAGCCAATCCCTGACCGGAAGTGTGCCGACGAGGATGTCGGGCACCTAAGGGGCATGGATTGTAACATCTCACATCGCCCATGGGAGTGGATCCTGTAAGCCTTATATGTATATTCTCATCTCTACCTAACACGAGACCTTTTGGGAGCTCACTGGCTTTGAGTTCCATTGGAACTCCGAAGTTAAGCAAGTTCGCGCGAGAGCAATCCCAAGATAGGTGACCCACGGAGAAGTTCTCGTGTGAGTTCCCAGAAATAAAACCATGAGGGTGTGATCGGGGCCCAAAGCGGACAATATCGTGCTATGGTGGAGTCGAACCTAGGATGTGGTGGGGGCCCAGGCCAGGATGTGACACCTTTAATTTCAGAGAATCACTTAAAATCCTGATTGAATACCCCTAGATTCATTAAAATAATTAAAATATCTCAAAATCTCAATTGAATACACCCCCTTAATATTTTTGGGATTATTCTTTCCTCATCCATACTTCGGATGACTCACCTGGGCAATTGGAAAGCCACCATATGTAGGGCAAAACCCTACCTCTTATGGCCGACCACCTCCCTGTAAATAACTCATCTACACTAATTTCTGGCAATTAAGTTTTTGGTACGCACTTAAGCCTAAACTCTCTATTTTCAAAGAAATTTACTTAGGCATCGGAGATCAATTGGTCAAACCCCCCCCCCCCCCCCACCTCGTGGGCGTGTTGCTTTGTCACCCTTGATCAAATGTGTTTATTTGTTTTGTAGGTACAATTTTGTCAATATTGAAGATGACAGAAATTTACCATGTACAAAAAGTTTTTCTGCCGGCAGTCAAACCTGGTATTTTAATTGAAGATTGCTACAGCGGATGTTAATTTCAAAGAACGAAATTCGTGAAAAATAAAACTTATAAAATGAAATGCTTTTCCGTCCCCAATTAACAATATAGTCAGAAAGCCAAGAGAAAACGAAGAAAATTAACGAGTTGAATATGATTAGATGCAAAACATGAACTGATTTGGCAGTTTGCTGATATGGATTTCATTTTCTTTGTTTTTATACACATTTCTGCCTGCTGAGATGCAACTAGGGTTATGAATTTCATGCATATTTTAGGAAAGCAATTTTCACCACCCTACCTTTGTGCACTTGGAACCACAGAAACAGAAGAACCAAAACAAAGAGATAGATGCAAAAACACAGCGACAGAACAGTAGAATCAACTCATGATACGACCCCTTTTTCCCATCGTTTTGTGATTAGAAAAGCAATGCGACGAAGCCCCCATGACTTCATTTCCAATTTATATAAATTTTTAATGTAAGTGGTGTATCAGCCAGAGGGAGATACTATTTTGATTTGTACTTTGTGTAGCTAAGCATCCATGAAGTGCGTTACAAAAACACTTTTTATTATTCTTTTTCCATAAAATAATTCATATTATGTGGGATTAGGGTTCTTATTTGTCATGTAATTATATAAAATAATAGGTGAATTAGGTGGCAAATATTTTTTTTTTAAATTTTCAGATATCCGAAAAAATTTGTCAATTCTGTTTTATCCCTTGGACAGATTTTTTGCCCGTATCCGAGTTTCTGTTTTTCAATCATTAATTTAATTTTTGAAATGTTGCTGGAAAAGTGGAGCCAATTTTCTAGGTTTCAGATTCCAAAAGCACTAACTGGCACGATCCATGTAGTTTCAAACTTCTAAAACAAATCAAGGTTAGTACTCAAAATCTCATCAAATCATGAAAAATAATCAGTCAAATAGTTAAGGGAATATGTAAGGCGGCTTGAAGTAATATACTTATTTTTAAACTTGGAAAATAAATATTTAATTTGGCATCTGTTTCTAGAGAGATTAACAATATTCTTTTACTCATGAAAGCATAAACTCTAGGTATGGTTCAAACTCCGACGGAGACTAATCTAACAAAATCTATCGTTTGACAAAAAAAAAAAAAAAATGAAAGCATAAACTTCCCGTATTTTGAAAATCATTACTGGAATTGAAAGTATCAACTATTGCGCGATGTACAAATGGATATATTATGATTAAGTGGTTGACATAGTTATGTTTTATCGATTTGTGCATGGAATGTACTAATTAATAGTCATACGTGTTTGAATATAAATGTTTTGTTAACACAATATGAACGCATGACGATTACATTGAAAATTAATAAGCATTACATTGGTCCACATTTGTGACCTTTAACTCGTCAACCTATCATAATTTATGTCATGTTAAATATAAATTGTTCGCGAATATGTGAAAATTTATCTATATAGAATAAATATCAATAATAGATATGACTAAACGATCTATTTATGTCATCTTATAATTTGTGCACGAAAAAATAACCAAGGAATGTTGTACAATACCCTAATATAGTAATATTATTTGTCAAATTAAATATTGAGGTGAAGGAAGAAAGATGATTGACATGTATATCAAACTCATTTAAAAGAAGCCGAGAAAGAGACAAGTCATGAATGATCTGTGTTTAGAGAGTTTTGGCATCTATTTCTAGAGAGAGAGAGAGAGAGAGAGAGAGAGAGAGAGAGAGAGGAGGGAGGGAAGAGCAGGTGGGTGGCGGCCGGTAATGGATGTGAGGAGAATAGTGGTAGTAGTTGAAGACGTGGAAGCAGCAAGAACAGCTCTTCGATGGGCACTCCACAACCTGGTTAGGTTTGGAGACTGGATAACTCTGGTTCATGTTTTTCCAACCTCAAGATCCAGAAACAAGAACAAATCCAGGCTTCTCCGCTTGAAAGGCTTCCAGTTGACCCTCTCCTTCAAAGAAATCTGCAACACCTTCCCCAACGTACGTGTTTTATGTGTGTTATAATATAGGTGATCAACGTATTGAAAACTGATCATTTCAGGAATTCGAATTTGTAAAACGATCATTTCGACCAATTTTCCTTTATATATTAACCTTACATTAATCGTTTTTCTCAAGTATTAATTAACCTTTTTTTTTGTATATATGTGTGAGTTAATGTTGCTGATTATATATATGTATGTTCAAATTACCAGTGTATATGATGATGATTTACAGACCAAGGTTGAAATGATTGTCGCAGAAGGTGATCAAGATGGGAAGAAGATTGCAGCTTTGGTCAGAGAGATTGGGGCTTCAGCTCTTGTTCTTGGACTCCATGATCACAGCTTTCTCTACAGGTAAGTTTGTTGAGATTATTGGTTTAATTAGAACATTGATTTTAATCTCTATGTAATTATGTGTTTGATTTTAATCATTGTGATGATCACGACGGGATTAAGTTCTTGATGATAATTTAAAGCATTTAATTTTGGAATTGAGAGATAGGTAACGTGAGTTCATAGTAAGAAGAGAAACTTTGATAAAATAGCTCTCATGATGGCTGAAACTAATGTAGTATTCGGTGTACTCAAAATACGAAACGTTTCATGCGTCTGTGAGAATTATCCTATGTCCATGTGCCGTACACAATTTTTTCTCCATTGGAGATGAAGGACCTGCAGAAGAGAAGAGTCAACTGGCAGATATGGGTATCCAATTATTCATTACCTCATCAACTCTTTTCTTTTATGCCTTATTTAATATGTAGCGTGTGATAGAGCAAGCATGGCCGGAGTGGGTTGGGAATGGGACCATATATGGCTCAATATTTGAGTCATGTATGACCAGTATGTTGCTATGCATGTGCATGCTGGTGGAATAAAATAGCGAACCTGCATACACTCGTGTGGGACCCTATACTTAGGTGGCTGTCGTTTTTATTGTGTATGATCAAACGGGTAATGTGTTATCTCTACCGACTAATTAAAGAATTTCTCCTACAATAGGGGTAGATTTGGGGAAAGATTTCTGATGCAACGAGTTGTATATTACTTTGCGCATATTTCTCCTCATGTCCCTCTTAAACGAGATTAGTAAAAGAAAAGAGAGAGATACACAAAAAAATCTAGTTTTTCTTTGTAGATTGCCTTTTTGGCTTTTGGTCATAGTATGTGGTTCATCAAGAATCATTGGACAATGATTTAGAAAGACCATACCCACTTGTCCATCTTTTAGGCAGATAGTAAATATTAGCCAAACATGATGTTTACATAATGCCAAGTTTTCAAATGTTAATTAATGAGAATATTTCTTGAGGAATTTGAATTGAATCCAACAACTCCTTGAGGAATTTGAATAATCTTATAATGTTAGATAGTTTTCAATGCCAAGTTTTCAAATGTTAATTAATGAGAATATTTCTTGAGCTAGGAATTTGAATTGAATCCAACAAGTCCTTGAGGAATTTGAATAATCTTATAATGTTAGATAGAGTTTTCAATTATATTATTTACAATTGCAGGTGTGGTCCTGAGTTTCCCTATCAGAATTTTTGGATGTTTCTTTTATTTGTTCTTCACAAATGATTCTTTCCTATTAATTTGAACTCATGATACACAAAATATTTCATCCATGAAATTATATAATTCAGAAAGAATATAACTTTTGGAATACTTTCGTTATATCCATTTCATTTTTTTATACTAAATTCTTTTAAACTACTGAAAAGAGAATTCAAGTTTATATGCAGAGGGAATAACACATTGTTCTAGTCACGTCTTATATATATATATATATATATTGATAAATAGAGAAGTGCTAAGGAGACTCTCTCAAAAGTTAGACTTGACATGGAAATTGACATTAAACTGTGAGGTGACAGAGAATCTCACTTTAAGAGAGTCCCTTCACATTTCTCTTGATATATAATACATGCTAGGTTTGACTTTCTTGCTATGCTTCACTATCATAGCAACATTGTTTAATTCAAATTCCTTTCATATTAAAGTTGTCAATTTTCATGCACAATATATTATAAACATGATAGGTTGGATCATAATTGAGGTGATAGTGATTAATTTATAATTTGGTGTAATTGGTGTGTATATGTAGGTTGGCAATGTCCCACAGCAGTACTAGTGTTGCAAACAACTTGAATTGCAGAGTTCTGGCCATCAAGCAACCACCACCTCCCTCATCACCATTAAGTAGTAAGAGGACAAGTAGTAGTAATACCAGTGGAGCTGCCACACCAGCCCTCCTCGACAGTTCAACCAACAACATGGACTTTTCACAGATTGACATTGCTGGATTACAGTAAGAATATTTCAAACCTAAATTTTTTACCTGCTTCACACACACACACATACAATATTACAATGTGGTTAATTACAATGGGGTTAACTGCATCTTTTCAAAACCCGGATACTGTATGTCGTGCATATGTGGTCAGCATGATATTGTTGATGCATTGACTTCACTTTACAGTTGCCGATTTTAAAGTGTAGTTAACCACATTGTAGAAAGACTGATATTAGCGATTAATGGATATTTTGTTTTGTACATGAATAATATTGCAGTGTCCCTGATGTTCCTCAACCAAAAGTTCCATACAGAATCTGCCCAAACCCTTATGCAATCTTTTGGAAATCAAGGAAGTCAAGGAGAAAGAGAAATACATAGTTCTTCAAAGGAAGCACAAATATATGTACACATTTCATTTCAAATGCACAGCAGCAGGTTCAGCTGATTAAGCGATTTTGGGCACAACACAATTGGGCATGGCATGGATTTTCCAACCTCGAAAATGTCCGATTTTGCAATTTTTTCTTGAATTCGAAAACATGATGGAGACTTACATGCACTCGTCGGGATGTCACAGTGGAGTCTCGAGAGGTGCATGTAAGTTTTTCCCCACCAACTGACCGACATATACAAATTTACAAACGAATTAGTTTTAATTGCAGCTGACATGATCTATGAAGCAAAATTTTATGGGTTTTAGAAAATCTATTAACGTCATTTTTCTTGTAATTATAAGGATTGTAATTATTGTCTACATCCCTTTCATTTACATTGCATGGGCAAGTGGGCAACCCGCGGTAGTACCTAAAGCTAGCCTCTCATTAAATCAAGTTCAAGTATTTGGTAAATCCACTTCACCAATTTCAGTGATATGTATTAATACATACCTAGTGTGGCTTCAATGCTATGTTTCAGTTAATGGTACGAGCGTTTTAGCTGTTAGATTTGATTTTCACAAATATTTAGATCTTTTATTTTCAATCATTGGTATACAACATCATGCACCTATTCATTTCTACATTTTTGAGCAATGCTATACTTATCGCATTTTTCGTGCTATGTAGAGCCTATCAACACATGTGAATTCCGTTTCTGTTAAAATGATAGTACAAATGTGGTATAAAAAAATGATAATCGTAGTATTTTTGTCGAGAACCATTGGCATAAGTGAGGGTAAAATGTACTATCATATTTTATATTATACTTTTCAAACATGATGGGTAACTTTTGAACAATCAAGTCATCATGGTGAGCAATTTTTTCCCCTCCATGATGATCCAACGAATGTTAGTTGAATTTAAAACGTTGATTTATAAGTATTATAAAATTAACAAGTTACAAAAAGACTGATTAAACGACTATAATAGTACGCCTCACATAAGCCTAAGTTTGAACTCTCCTCTTTCCTATTAGATTAGACTAAAATATCGTTCAAATAAATAAATAAAAATTGAACATTTAAGGGAATTGCTATTGGCACTCCAAATTTCTCATTCTACACTCCAAATTTTCTATATTTAGAAAGAAAAATACACTTGTGAAGAGTGTAGAATGAAATTTTTGGAGTGCCAATAATACTTCTCACGTTTAATTCATTTCCAAAGAAAAGAAAAAAGAGAAAAAGTGAACGTTAAATTTGAAAATGGGCTGGTGGAGCCAGAAACTGAAGCCATAGATATATATAGCTTGGGCCTGGCCGCCTGGGGCTCAACAATTCCATATAATTCACTCAAAAGTTAGCCGCCGCAAGCCCACCGCAACCAAGCAGCCGAGCCCTCATCTCTCTCTCTCTACCGAGTCTGTGAGCGAGTGAGAGTGAGCGTTTACTTTTGGAAGCCGTCGAAGATGTTGAGATTTTAGATCTACGGCTCGGGCGTCGCTCGCGGCTCTGCAACTCCACAATCTTCGCTGTCTCTCTCTCCTCGCTCGGCTGCGATCCGGCTCACTCTTGGCGCCGTTCCGCTTCCAACTTCCATCTCCCTCCATTTTTTTCCCTCTCTCCTCAGTTCTGTCTCTCTCATCTTCTCTTCGATTCAACCTGCTGACCGATTCGCTCTTTTAACTCAGAGCCAGGTGACTGACCGAGTCACCGAGTGAGGGACTGTTTGGGCAGCTGCCCTACATCCAAAAGCCCAAAACTTTATCAATTTGTTGAATTTCAGGTTTGTTGGGCAGCTGCAAAAGCAGCATATCAATTGAACTGGGCTGCAAACAGCGGTTTCAAAACCTTCAAAGGTACTTTCCCAAATCGCCAAATTTCGGGTTTTGCTGCTAAAGTCTCTCTTTCTGTATGTTGGATTGAGTTTCTGAGCTGAATTTCAAAAAAGTTCAAATTGAATTCATAATTTTTTGTTAAATTTTGTCGTTGGATTGCGATGCCATGAGTTCATGAGCTGATTGCTGAAAGCACTTGCCCGATCAGATGAAAGTTTACGTTTTTCCTTTTGTTTTTCGATTCGAGATCAAAAGTGGTTTTGATTTGTTCTTGGTGGATTAGAGGTGGAACCCAAACCAATGATGGACATGGCGATGATTCCAATCGTTGATCCGGTGGATAACGGTTTGGTCTCCTCGGACCGGGGAAATTGTACCCCTTCAACCAAACCCAGAAAGAAGACTATGACATCGGTTTATCTCAAGTTTTTCGAGACGGCTTCTGACGGAAAAAGCCGCCGGTGCAAGTTTTGTGGACAAAGCTATTCCATTGCAACTGCCACTGGTAAACTTCTTTGTCCCCTCAATGTAGTTGCTTTCGTTCTTGTTCTTGATGTGCAATTGCGGTATTGTACTATATGTTTGTGAATAGCTTATGCTACGGTTAAGGTTTCGGTTGTGGTGATTCATTTTTCCTTGTCGTTGAAGGTAATCTGGGAAGGCACCTAAGTAATCGCCATCCTGGTTATGATAAGTCCGGCGATGTTGTCACCAGTCCTGCACCACAACCCGCCACTGTAAACCGGAAACCTCAACTTCAATCTCAATCAAAAGCATCCCAAATGGATTACAACCATATAAATTGGTTGCTTGTTAAGTGGCTCATCTTAGCTTCTTTGCCTCCGGCAACATTGGAAGAGAAGTGGCTGGCAGACTCGTACAAATTTTTAAATCCATCCGCACAACTATGGTCAAGCGAGGAGTACAAAAGAACATTTTATGAAGTTTTCCAGAGTATGCAGGAAGTAGTAAGATCGTCGCTGGAACATGTTTCTTCGAAGGTCTCTATCGCGCTTGAATTCTGGACCTCCTATGAGGAACTTTGTTATATGAGCGTCACATGTCATTGGATCGACGAGAATTGGTCTTTCCAAAAGATAATGCTCGATATCTGTCACATACCTTACCCGTGTGGTGGTGCCGAGATCTATCACTCCCTAGTGAAGGTTCTTAGGTCCTACAATATTGAGAATAGAGTCCTATCATGCACCTATGATAGCAGTCAGAGTGCAATGCATGCTTACCTGGATGGTCAGAAAGTAGGGCCATTCTGTTACATCCCCTGCTCTGCTCATATTTTGAACTTGATCATAAATGATGGACTGAGAACTACAAAGCCGGTGATCGCAAAGATTCGAGAGTTTGCAATGGGGTTAAACGCGTCTGCAGAGATGGCAGAGGATTTTGCGGAATTCACAGCAGCTTACCAGGAACTTTGTTGGAAAATGCCGCTTGATACATCAACGCGGTGGAGTGGCAATTATCAGATGCTAGATATTGTGTGCAAGGTATGATATGAGGATGTTACATTGCTCTCTCTCTCTCTCTACACTTCCATTGCGGATTAAGTGACCGCGATGTATTTTTTATGCAGGCTTCGAATTCCATGGATGCTGTTATCAGGAAGTATGAGACACTAGACAGTAGGATGCTGCTGAGCTCTGCAGAGAAGAATGCAGTCAGGTCATGTGCATCGATATCTCGAACCATTCTACAAAACCACAAACAACATGTGCACAGACAAGCTGCTCACTGTCGGGCTGGCTCTCTTCTTTATGGATCACATTTCCGAAACAATTGCTGCTTGCAGAGATTCTCATCTTTACCCAGAATCGTTAAGAAATGCCGCAAAAGAAATGGCCGAAAAGGTTAGAGGTTACAATAACCAGGTCTGCAACATAATCATATACATGACAGCGATTCTTGATCCTCGAATTAAAGGAGAGCTATTTCCCGAAAGCCTCAACTCAGATAATTTTCTTGACGAAGTGAGAGCTCATTTCATCAGAAACTATTCGACCAGCCATTTCCCATCCATGGCTGGCGGATATAGTGCTCAAGAAATGGAAGAGGGATGCAATGTCTCGTTCGCAGAGGAAATTGCACGAAAGAAACGAAGGGCAAGCATGAGCAGCGCAACGGATGAGCTCACTCAATATCTGTCGGATCCTCCAGCTCCACTAGCAACAGATGTTCTGGAGTGGTGGAAAGTCAATAGTATGCGCTATCCACGGCTTTCTCTGATGGCTCGGGATTTCTTAGCCGTGCAGGCGGTTTCAGTGGCACCGGAAGAACTGTTCTGTGGCGAAGGCGATGAAATTCACAAGCAACGATTCTGTATGCCGCACGACAGCGCACAAACTCTCCTTTGCATAAGGTCATGGCTACATAGTGGGATGAAATTGAAGTACAAATCAAGTGAAATAGATTTTGAGCGGTTGATGGAATTGGCAACAAGTGCTGCTGCAGCTGATAATAGTACTCATGGCTCTGAGAGGAAACAGAAACATTGACAGGAACACATGACAACACGTGATTGGCTTGGAATGCCGTTAACTTGGCCATGGCAACTACAAATCCCACTTAAAGAAGGGGAAAATTGGCATCTTTAGGCATTTGAAATGCTTTGTTGTATGTTAGGCCTCAATTTCGTGTACAATTCAAAATTATGGTACATACTAAATGTAGTCCGATGATTTGAAAGAGTAAAAATTTGTTTTATTTCTACTTATACGAACAATTTTGCCCTCAATTTTTCCTCCATTACTGGTATAAAGTCATGCATTCGTATCGGTTTGCAATGTTCATGCATACATCAGCGTACTGTTGGCACAAGGCCGAGCTTTAGGGCGGGCAGTGGTTGGCCCACCTCTTGTCCTTGCTTTGTCAATATTGTTGCCTTTGTCTGCTGTGTGTCAACGGATGGACATACACTTAGTTTGGGTACTTAAGAAATTAATTTGTTTAGACCACTAAGTCCTTTGTTGTAATTTTGTATGAGATATATGTGACATTTGCTTAAGATAAACAGCACAAATGGGAGGGTACCAAATTTACCAACAATTAATTCTTTTGAAAGAAATTATGGTAATTATTTATATATAGGCCTTCTAACAAGAGGGATCCTCATTTAAAAAAAAATGAGGATATTCTTTTGACCGTTGAATTGGTTTTAATGAAATTGTGTGGTTGAGATTAAATCACAGACCACGCAATTTCATTAAAGTCAAATCTAACAGTCAAGGGGATATCCCCATTTTTTTAGAAAAATGAGGATCCTTCTTGTTAAAGGATTCCTATACACACACATATCCCCAAACCTAAGTAATATTATAAGGATGTCCTGAGGAAAAATAGCTCGATGCAAGAATGACGAAAAGCTTTACACCTCTTACTCTTATTACGTTTTCAATATGAAAATAAAATTTACAATGAAAGGCCGTCTTATTCAAAATCCCAATTCAATTATGAAATCCCTTCTCTCCCACTTCACAGCTGAGGATGCACACTCTTATAAAGATAGAGGCACTTTCACACTTCTTAACCAGAAACGGCTGGGGAGAGGAAAGGATATCCTCCAATTTTTTGTAATATCTAAAAAAGAAAGTAAGAGTTGAAGTTCCACCGTGAAACCATTGACAAGACATGTGTGGTAGTATACCTTGCCATACAAGTTACTCTCAATACAGCAAGGAAATTTTCATTAATTAAATTATCCCAAAATCAGGGTAAAAAGAAAATAACATATTCCCAAAAACATTTACATATAAAATTTGTAGACAAAAATGAAGAATTACATGATACGAGAAAGCAAAACCCCCAAAACTATCAGGAGAGGCTACAAAATGCACTCTTCACTGGGTTGTATTTACCAACAAAACTTCATACCCTGCTGTTACCATCATGTCTTTAACATTTGCTTACCATTAACGTTTCGATTCGCAAAATCTCCCAATCAAATGTTCAAAAAATCGAGTTTTATTCTCTCGCGCTGGCAAGACAATCCTGCCATAGGACATGTGAATACTTTGTTCATACACCGTCGTCAGTCTACTTCGGAGTTCCCTATCACCACAAGTGCTCTCTCCCATATTCGCGGACAATGACGGGCACGCTTGTGGGTGGAATCTACAGTAACACCAAAAAACAATATGATGAAGACTGATCGTCAAGAAAACTCTTACGGATCCTTAACAAGAAAAGAAAGGAGAGATTACAAAAGGAATAATAACTGAGTTTCTTGTTTCACGTTTCAAGTAGGAGCGTAAAAATGACTTACCATGCCGTAATCTGTGACAATCATAGATATATAATCTGACGGAGTAGCATCATACCTGTTGCACATCCAGAAGCGTATTAAGAATCATTCCAACTAATGTTGTTTTGTATGGTGAACAATATGAAAACTTACATTAAATTCAGAAGTTGCAGATTTTCCTTGTTCGCCCAATTATCTAGATAGTTTACATCCGTTCTTCCAGAAATCTTCGCAATAGCATTTGGATCACCTGCAAGGATTATGACAATGCTACTTAATCACTTTCAGGGAAAAAGAAAATGAAGTTAAGCAAATAAAAGAAACAAGATCAATACAAAAGCTCAGGGCCACGTATGAGAACCAACGTACCTAGTTCGTTAGAGCAAATTGAATCAAGCTGTACCCTTTCGTGAAACTTATAAGCTTCACAGCAGATCAAGACTGGAACACAAAATGCATGAGCAACCATAGCAACACATGCAGTTCCCACTCTCGAATATACAGTTCCATTAGATAATACTGAGGCGGCTCCCAAAAACACTCGTGTTACTTCGTGCATGATATAAGACACAGCATTTATATGAGTATATGTACAACTAAGGCCCTTTGCGACCAGCCTACGAAGTAAGGCTTGGCCTTCAAGCTTTGGACGCGAGTCTACTACCACAACACGAAACTTTTTTCCAAGTTCATGGGCATATAGCAAGATCATCTCAACGACACATGATGATCCGTATGTGAGAAGAACATCTCCGTCCCTAACCTTTGTAGAAGCATGCCCGACTATCACCTTATCAGCAAGTATTATCTTTTCATTTATAAAACGGTCAATTTCTGAACAAAGTGTAGATTTTGCATCAGACTCTGAAAGATTTAAGGCGAGCTTGGCAATACGACTCTTCAGAAACCTTACTGCATTTCCCATGCTGATCGAAAGTGGCCTGCATTCAGTGAAAAATGAGACATAACTACTGAGTTTTGCAGTTAAATCTCTAACAAGAACTTTATTTGGCGGTGTTGAGTAGTCTCTAATGGCTTCTTGAAATGCTTGGAGCATTGCAACACAACGAGCATTACCCCCCGATACTTCTCCAGCCAAATACTTCAGTCCAACCTGACAAATGTCCATAATTGCATCTACGTTATTAGCCATGCAGATGATAATGTATAATGATACATTCATCCACTCCTTTTAGTTTTGAAACATTCAGATAAATGTTATCAAATGTTCACTAGTAGAAAGATCTTTACCCTTGAAACGAGATAAATACTGGAACTCTTTCAAATGCATCTAGGACTGTCTAGATGTGCTCATACTTGTACAAAATGCCTTGAAAAAAGTGTGTGCACAGAGGCAACATGTAAATGAAAAAAACATACAATGAAAGCTTTGTGACGCGTTTTATTTCTTAACAAAAGTTTGACAACAAAATTTATTCAAAACGTACGTGGTAGCTTACTTCTGTTGACCTTATTAGGAAAAGTTTCATTTAATCATAAATTGAAAAGTCACAGTTTGAATGACTAATTTGATTTTTTGCAACAAAAGCCTGACTGCATAAGCACAAACGATGAGCCAACAATAACTAGTTTCCTAAAAGGAAATACCTTATAAATGGCAGGATGCATTGGATCAAGTTGGAAAAATTTTGATTCAAGATCAGGAAGCTGAGTTCCTCGCTCATATTGAGGCAAATGCCGGAACAATTCAACTCTGTTTTTAGCTTCTGTTTGATGGACCACTGCACGCCTTTTTGCCTTCTCCACTCGACTCTTATCATCAAACTGCATACGTGGAGGAGGAACATCTTTCTTCCTTTCCTTATCTGGTGGTCGATCACCCCCCTTTCTTTCAGAAGCAGCCACCGAAGGTGCAACTTGAGAAGTATCCTTCTTTTGCACAGCCTGCTTCGCAGGCTTAGCTGCCTTACCAGTAGCGCCACCTCCAGTTACAGCAGCAGGTTTTTTCCCCTCACCTGTATTTTTACAAGGTTGGGGAACCATAAGAACAGTTAATACATGGGTATTGAGGGGAGCTCCAAACATACAAATAAACCAAATTGAAAGAGGTAAAGAAACAGATCAGTATTTCGTACTAAATACACAATTAGACTCGATTTTACTTAATCTTTGTTAAAATGTAAAACTTATAAATGATGTTTACAACATGTCTGTATGCAATTAACAAGTAATTCAGTCGCTCCTTTGAGAAGTCGTCAATTGAAATTGAGCAATCATTACACGTCAAACTGAGTGCGAGCCACAGTACAAATTACGGCATGTTTAGATTCACAAAACTCCTTTGTAAGTGACTTGATTTTTCTTCTAGAACACATTAATCAGGCAATAGCAGCTACACAACCAAAATACTGCGGGATTAAAAAGGATCACTTTCAAACCTCTAGCAGCGGCTTTTGCAGCGCGTTGAGCCTCTTGCAAGGCACGCCTTTCCGCTTTTGTGGTCTTGGCTGTCAAAGGTTTTGAATTTGCCGGAAGTTTTTTCTGCGATTCCGCAACCGCCTCTCCACTCTTTTCTGCACAGAATTGCAAGCTTTAACTAATTAGCACAAACACTATAACCAACCTAAACTTTGCATTTGCAATACTTAACTAATTAACGAAAATATCAGCAAATTATTACACAATGCACTCGTACAAATAATTTCAAATTGGCCCCAATGCCATAACTTCAATTCAATTTCTCAAAGCAATTAAATTACCAGGAACTTCAGCAGCCGTCTTCAATGCTGCGGATTCGAATCCTACGCCGGGCAAGCTCGAAGCCATCTTTCCGGAGCCGCTCCGCCGATACCAACGGGCCGAGGACTCATCGGAGAACTCGAGTCCATCCCCAACGCGACTCGAAGGCGAGGCTGACACCGGCGAGGTCCCTAACAACGACTCCGAGGGATTATAGCTGCCCACCGGCACGTCGCCGGATTCCGTGCGCCGCAACGCCGAATCCGGTACCGGCACGGCAGCCGTACGGATCACGACTGTGTCGGAAAGGTGACGCCACGGGGGGATCATGACGGGAGAGAGTGAGTTGCTGGCCGGAGATTCGGAGAGAGGAGAAGGGACTGTGATTGCCGGGCCGGACTGGGTCCGACACGGTGGGGCTTCGGCGACGGGGGTGAAGAACCCGACTTGGCGGACCTTGGGGTCGATCACGGTACGGGAGACGCGACGCGCGTCCATGGAGCGTGAGAGAAAGTCTCTAGGGTACGGATTTTGGCGGTGGAGGGAGAAGGAGGTGGCTGTTAAATTGTTAACGGTGAAGGCGGAGGAGGATTGGATGCCGTGGAGAGTTTTTCTAACGTGGACTCCGGTTTCGTATTGGTCAAGTTTTAAAGCTTTGTTATTTTGACCAGTTGCTGATTAATAACTTGTGAAATTTTAGTCTTCAAACCTTTTTTAATACCAGTGATATTATTATTTTAATTTATTATTCGTTCTATTCTTATTCAAATTTTATGACTCGTCGAGAAAAACAAGCTCTTTTTCATGTGGATGATAATTTTGAAGTTTTGAATCCATATAAAAAAATGACACTAAACATAATTGTGAATATTTTTGCAAATATATTTTTTGTCTCAAAAAAGAGTTTTTTTTAAAAAAAAACTTAAACAAAAAACTCCGGATATTGTTCATTTTAACGAAAAATCACATTTTTATACTAAAAATTTAATCATGTTACTATTTACTTTACCTTTTATTTTGTACTTATGGTTAAAACTCAAAGTTTTCAAACATTTTTCATTAGTTTTTTTTTTTTTTTTTAACGTTTTGAATCCGCATAAAAACAAGCTCTTTTGAAGACAAAAAATATTTGCATAATTGTGTTCTCTTTTGAACACAATTTTCATTAAGCGACACTAATTATATTCGCATGAAAAATGGCACTATAAACATAATAATACTTTTCATTAAATGACACTAATTATATTCGCATAAAAAATGGCACTACAAACATAATAATGAAGAAAAAGGACACTGAAATATTTAAATAAAGTTACAAACATAATCAGTATTAGTGGTACCCAAAAGTACTTAACAGCTCACATGCAATTATTTGCAAATTCTTGACCAATTAGGATAAATGCATTTTTAGGTATATCTACAATGTGGTTACCTTTAATTATTTATTTATGGATCCTTTTTTAGTCACTCATCACTTACCAATCCATAACAAGATAATATCCTTGTCTTCTACTACTACCTTTGATTTGATCTGATCTAATCTTCTGCTACCTGCTAAACACCATGGGACCAACAAATTAATTGGTGTTAACATATGGAAGACTTTGCGTGCAACTCCATGTTATATAACAGTATTTTAAGTCAATTATATACTGTCATGTGATTAAATTAAAACGCATGAAAATAACAGTATGTGATTAACTTATAAGAATGTTAGAATTGCGTTTAAGCGTCTCGGTGTGGATAGGTTTCTCTTGTTAAGATGTATCATGTATGAACAATAAATCATCTATCACATTCTCTCTATTTGTCCCCATCTCCAACAAGAAAAAAGAAGAAAAAAATCTCATGAATTAATTGTCTGGGACAAGATGAACCACTACATGCGGTCTTTACATATTTTGATGGTGAAATAAAACAAAAATTGCAGAGTTTCTGAGGATGTGCTAATCATAGTGAGCTTTCTGGGCTGCAGCTACACTTGCAGCATTTGCAGTTTCTCGTAAAAACTGCAACTCCACCAGGAAGCAAGTGTGCTCTGCTGTCAATCCTCCAAGCATCATATAAAGAGAAAACTGAACTTTTTGTTGCTCACATTGTTTGAACTTGTATAGTGTTCTAGTAGTTTAAACGAAAAGGCAGCGGAGATTTACATGCTCGATCAATGCTGCCATTGCTTGTTTGTAGTCTGAGAACCAGAGAGGAAGGTTCTTGTGGGAGATATGAAGCAGTGTGGTTTGGTGAAGCAGCAGCTAGAGGCGGCCAAGAAAATGATAGCTGAAATGTAGAGGAATATGGAATATTCCGGCGCGAGTGACGTGACGGGGAGGTGGTTGGTGGTGGGAGAAGAAGTTTCTAGGTTTCCCAAGGTGAAATGTGTATTAGAGATGAAATAGTTGAGAAGAAGCTGAAAGGTGTGAAAAATGTTGACTTGCAAGTATTGAAGATGAAGAGTAGGAACAAAGAGCTTGAGCTAGAAAATAGGGAATTGGCAGTCAAATCGGTTTGTGCACAAACCAGAATCACTACTTTGTCTAGCATGAATCAGGTACATGATTCTTTGTTTAATTAGTTTATACAATAACTGCAAACATTAGTGAAGAAAACTTAAACTTCACCCCACCCCCACCCCACTTTTACTCAAATATTGATTTATCTATTTTTTTTGTATATTTGTTTAATCTATGTTAAGTCTGTTAATCGATGATATACAATATTTTTGGCCTATTTTCACTTTACTATCGAAATTTGTTTTGTTTCATTTTTGTAAACATAATTAATTAAAGATTAACGAAAAAAATTAACGGATAGAATAACAAATGTAGAGAAAAGTAGTATGATTGAAAATTAACGTAAGCGAGACGAGAAAAAAACTTTAGGTACGTAAAGTAGGAAATTGGGAAATTTAAAGGTAGGAAAATGAGAATTACTGCTATCTGAAAAGCATGCCATAATAAAGGGCATTTTGAAAAATAAGCTTCATCCGTTCACCAGATGCCATCTGTCCATCTAATATTCACCAAAAAGATTTGGATCAACTAGATTTCATCAGCCATCCAACTGTCACAAATCCATGATATATATATATATATATGTGTATGTGATGATGATGAACTAGTAATTAGTGTGATTAAAATTGGGAGGTAGATTGTTTATCCTTCCGTTTAGGTACACTTCTCATTCATTCTTATTTTGTACGGTCACGGTAAAATCATATCAACATTGTATATTAATTTTTTTATAAAGATAATAAGATAAAAAATAATAAAAATATAAAATATTGACGTAACTTAATCATAATTACACAAATAGAAGAAGATGAAAAAGATAACCAAAGGGCAGACAATCTGCCTCCTTAAAATTGATCTAGCTTTCTACAGTTTACCTACACCACGTAGAAATGGAGTCCTCCACGGAATTCCATGAGCTTTGTAACTAAAGAAAAGGTCAAGTAATCTCACACACACCACACTCATCTAGCTCTCACGAAAACTTGTTCCGCCCTCCACGTGTTCCCATGCATGTCCCCATACTCAAAGCCTCCCCACACCTGTCCCCCTCCACCCACTTTAACAACTCCCCCACTTCTCACTCTCTCTCTCTCTCTCTCTCTCTCTCTCTCTCGGAGCATCCATGGCTGACCGTCACCAAAACCCAACACAAACCCAACAGCAGCAGCAGCCGCAGAGAGCTCGGAGACCCAGCCCTAACACCCCCACAAATTCCTCAATATTCCTACGTAAACTCCAAGGCCATGCACCCAACTCCACCCAGCTCGTCGGCTTTCTCACCCTCCTCGTCTCCGGCGCTATTCTCCTCCTCCTCACTGGTCTTACCGTCACCGCTACCGTCCTCGGCCTAATCATCTTCACCCCTATCATCATCATCTCCAGTCCCATATGGGTTCCCCTCGGCGCTGTCCTCGTCCTCACGGCCGGCTTCTTCGTGTCCATGTGCGGGTTTGGCGCCGCGGCCGTGGCTGGTTTGTCTTGGATGTATAGGTATTTCAAGGGGATGCACCCGCCCGGTTCGGACCGGGTTGACTACGCCAGGAGCCGGATTTACGATACGGCGAGCCATGTCAAGGATTATGCTAGAGAGTACGGCGGGTATTTGCACAGTAAGGTCAAGGATGCAGCTCCCGGTGCTTAAACCAAAGATCAAGCTAGAGGATTTGGGTTTTTCTCACCGGTCCGGTTTATTGTTGAATGTTGAGCCTGCAGATATGTTGGGCCGGTTTTTTTTTTCTCCTTTACTTTTCATGTCTCTGATATTTGGTTTGTTTGCTTTTTTCTTTTTTTAGTTTAAAAAATTTTATTTTTCATTTTGTGCTCTGATTTTAAAGGCTTCATCTAGTACATGGTTTTTTTTTTGTCAAATCTAGTACATGGTTTGGGCTTTGGCTCTTCGTTTTGGTTATGGTTTTTGGTGGTGGAAAGGAATCTACTTTTGCATGGACCCAAAAATATTCGACCTTTTCTTACCTTTTTTCCCCTTTTGATTTAATGGAATTCATGAATTGTTTTTTTTTTTTTTGGTAACAAAAAGATCAGGGGAGGGCAGCTATCCCGTCCCTAGAGCATACCACAGTTTTCTTTGAGGACTTACAGGACTAGAGTTTAAACAGTTCTCTTTAAGGGGCCTTAGCTCTTTTAGATTTTTACATTCTACTTGAATTGGAAATGTGGAACAACAGAATAGAACAAAATAAGCAACCTTATAGGAAAACACTTTAAATTTAATACTTAATCTAGAAACAAATCCTGCAATAAATTAACTTGGTAAAATGGGGAAGTCCAATTTTTCTTCTGACATTGAAAATAAAATATTTAATAGTTAGGAGAATTAAATATAACAGTTAAAAAATGCACTTAGTATTACGTGGCATTGAAGCTAGGTTTGGCACATTGGTCGTGTTTGTTATGTTTGTGTAATTTTCATATCATATCCGTTATTTAAATGGGTTACCAAATAAATCTAATAACGACCTTATTCATTAACCAGTCATGTCATTTCTTGCAGGTTAATGGGTTATGTAAGAAATTGTTATACCTAATGGTTAGATTTGGTAAACGATATTATTATATAGTAAACGATATTATTATCGGATTTATAACCGATGATTTTTATCGGGTTTTTAACCGGTGATAATAAATACCCGATATCCGATATGTTAACGGGTTACCCAATAATGGTCAAATTAGATACAAAAAAATCCGATATGTTAACGGGTTATCCAATAATATTAATGTTTTCATATCGATTCGCGTCGATTCATGTCGGGTTCCGGGTCGTAAAAAATTGTTAGCCTTAATTGAAGCCATACCCTGGAAAGTCATGAAAGAAAAATTTCATAGTTATTGTAGATTGAGGTTTTTTTTTTTTTATCGCATATTTCCGTTGAACTATGGTATAATAAATTGTCGGAACTTACTCCGAATTGACCTTACGAGTCAAACCCAAGGAACTGGTCAATGTATACTTGCTTCCTATCTTTTCTCATCAAGTACCAAAAATCAAAGTCAAAGAGAGAACCAATTATCAGCATGTCGCGGGTGTCGTACCAAGCATTCCATTTGAACAAAGGAAACTAATTCCATTTGAACAAAAAAAAATTAATGAAAAGACCTTGAAAACTTTGAATTTTAATTAAAATGACAAAAAGATGTGCTAAGTGAATAGTACTGTGAGTGATTTTTTAGAGTAAAAATATCATTTTCGTTAAAAATGAACAGTACCAGAAATGTTTTGTTAAAACTTCCTTTAAACAATCGAGAACATGACTTTATTTTCTTCTACAAATAACATGCATGTAATTCAATATTCAAAGAAACCATTTTTTTCTTTGGAGATGTCGGCAGACCAAAGTCATTTTTTACACACATAATTAAAGAATAATTCATTAAGTTTTGAAAGTATTCATCAAATTTATCAAGGTTGACTTCAAATGATAAGTTTGTAAGAATCATGTATGTGATTTATATACAACCTTTGGGCAACTGGTGGAGCCAGTCTTTTGTGTCTGTGTGTTCGGAGTACTTTGTAGGGCTAAAACTTAGGTCATTTTATGCCTCTCTATCTTTTCGCGTGACATTTCACGTGAGAAGAGATATCACGTGAGGAAGAAATAGGTATGTAATGTGCCACTAGCAAATTGTGAGGAGAAATAGCCATATGTGAAGAGAAACAGGCATATTGTGAAGAGAAACAAGCATAGAGTATACGTAGGAGAGAATTTGTCACGTTACGTTGCACATGAAAAAAGAGATAGGAGTACACGATATTTCACGTGAGAAGGAGATATCACATGGGGAAGAAATAGGCACGTAACGTGCCACGTACAAATTGTGAACAAACATAGGCATAGAAATTACGTAGGAGAGAATCAGTCACGTAATGTTGCATGTGAAAAAAGATATAGAAGTACACCGATATTTCACGTGAGAAGAGATATCATGTCAGGAAGAAGTAGGCATTTAACGTGCCATGTGCAAATTGGGAAGAAAAATAGGTATAGCGATTATGTAGGAGAGAATTTTATCTTGTAACGTTGCACAAGAAAAAATAAATAGGAGTATGCACAAAAACATTAAGGGTATTATGTGGTGAGAAGATACACAGGCTCTCAATTTGTAGGTAACTTGGTTTATATGGATTCTTTGTTCGTTTCAAAGGTCGGATTTGCGTATGTTGTTTGCGTATAGGTTTTGGTAAAGGATTCTTGAGGGTATATATATGTTCCCCCTTGACATCACATTAGAGATTAGAGATGATCTTTTGACCTCTTCTAATGAATGATTATTTGTTGAATTAAATAATGTAGAATTAGAATATTGCACACTTAATTTTTTTAAAAAAAAGGAATTTGTAACATCAGTATTTCCTACTTGCCATCATCTTTTAAAAAGATAATATATTCTGAGAGAGATTGAGACGCCATATGTGCACCATTAGTGGATCAAAATGAGGCCTAGCTATCTAGTGTTAGTGCGTCATTAGTCGATCACAATTTATTCCAAGTGCAGTTTTTGACAAGATTGTGTTTGTAATTTGTTGGTTTAGAGTTTAGACCACACATTCATTTGGTAAGAAAGCCGATAAAGCAGACAAGTAAGCTAGTGGTCTAGAGTAGTGGAATCTGTGCATCCGAATTCGAATTTCTCTACTTGTAAAAGAGTTGTAAATATTACATTAGAAACGAATGAAAATAAAATACAACGGGATACTAACTTAAAGATGACAAGGTCATACATTTGGGAAAAAAAAAAACTTTAGTTAGATTACCTAACCAACTAATTAATCTTAGTTTGATGAAATAATTTCACGTCATTAGTTATTTGTCTCATAGACTTCTAATGAAAAATCTCTCAATAGTATTAATAACTATGCAATTGTTGTATTGTCGATATCAATATTATAAACGACATATACAATCAATAATGTGTCAATATCGATTAATCGAGTCAGCCAACTGCTCAAGGGTGTTGAGCAAATAATTAATAACTAAAAACCCACGAGCCTTTTTTATTAAAATTTAAATTCACCCACAAATTAAAGTGGTTGCAAAATCCAAATGTGCTCAATATGTACACAAGACTCCGCCCCTAAACACACGGGAGGGAGGAAGTTCGACTACCTTGTTCCGACGCCAACGACGTCGTACGTTGACTGTGGCCCTGAAAACCCATACATGCGCCCACCAATAAGAATTCACATGCGTGACACGTGACGACACAACAGTTGCAAACCACGAAAACAAAACAAAATTAAATACAAAAAACAAAACAGACAAATTAACGCCGGAAAACATTTCGTTTTCTCCGACGAAACACTTGAAATTTATCAGCGCCGTCAGTTTCGGTTGACCCTTTCGAGGTACCCCGGCATCGGACTTGCACGTGGGGACCGGAGGGGAGCTCCGTTAAGTTTCTTCCCGTTACTATCGTAGTAAATTGCGCCCGAGAAATCCAACGGCTCGCACTTATCCCCCATCAGGATCGACCTCTGCCATACCCCACCGTCCCCCCACTCCTCCTCCTCCACGGCGTGGGCCGTACCATCCGATTCCTCGCCGATCTTTTTCCGGTGCAGGAAGGTGACGGCCTTGTTGCTTATGGTCGACATCAGCTGCTTGGGCTTTCTCATCATCGGCGACTTATTTGGCGCGACATCCGAGTGGTTGTTGTTTTTTATCAGCTTGGAGTTGGAGGCTTTCAGCTTCCCCGAGAGGCGGCGGCCGATGGCAAGGAGTGCCGAGATGGAGACCAGCATACGGGCTTTGGACTTCAGGCGCATCGACGAGTCCGAGTCGGAATCGGCGCTTGCATGCAGATGACGAACCATGTTAGAGATTTTTCAGTGTGTCTGAAATACTAACGGAAGGAAAATCGGCGGGGAGGAGTTGTTTGGAGGTATGACCGTATGGGGGTGTTTTGGTGGTGGTGGTGGTAGTGGGTGCAATGAGAGAGGTGTTAAGTATGGTGGTGGGTATAAATAGGGTGAAGAATGAGTTTAGGTGACCGGTTATTGCCGGTGGATATTATTTTTTTCCATTTTTGGGTGGAAGAGTCAGGGGTGAACCGGTGGGTTTTCGGGTTGACTTCCAATAGGGTAAGAAGTTGGTATTGAACAACTATGAGAGCAATGATAGGGTGTAGTAGTGACACATTGATATTTTGATGTACTTCTTATAAAAGCAAATAAATTTCCATATTCTCATAAAATTGTGTAACTAGCGCATTGTATTTGGATTTATGATTCTTTTCATATTTGTTGCATTTCCTTTTTTGGCTTTTGGTTTTTAATTTGGGTTGGAAATTAAGGAAATAAAATCTCAATTTTTGTTTCCAATAGTATGAAAAAATTACCAACTTTCCTTCGGTGGATGTTTCTTATGTCTTAATTATTGTGTACTTTTCTAAAGCATTAAAGAAAATTACAAACTTTCTTAAATGATATGAGTCGTTTATTCTTATCTAACAGATAGCAAATATCGGCAATGCTAGAAAAACCGCAATTATAGTCTCTTAATAATTAAACAATCATATCATCTTCTTTTATTTTTTGTTGACAACGAAGCATAAGCCTAGAAGAAAAAGAAAGATTACATAAGAATATCACGAAACTCCAACTATATTTGCAATTAGCAACCGACGACAATAAGGAGGAGCTTACTAAAAAGAGATTGGACCCAAATTGCATGACAAACTCAAACGAGCCAAATCATCACCAACAAACTTCTTTTCACAGTAGATATGTCGAATTTCATAAGACCAACTTTGATCGCACAACAATTCATTGCCAAACTTTCCAAAGGGTGATTATCTACTATAGCATTTAAAATCAATTGTACAGCAAGTGCAGAATCCAATTCCACCATAATTTTCTTTATTATTTATTCTCAAAATCCACTTGTTTTCTTTCCTTTTATCTCATTACACAATTTTGTCCCTATATCGCTAAATTTAAAGTTTATATTTATCTACAATGATGTGTTTGGTATATAAACTTTTTTTGTTTACACGAGTGTGAGTTGTTTAAAGAAACTTTTCCGATGAACGTAATGGAATATGTTCCAGGCACCTGAGAGCCACAGTAAATATGCTACGTAATCCTGCTGAGTGCTGAGTCATAGTAATTAAAATCAAATTATCAAAACTGTGCATCTTGCTTATGTAATATATCAAAGTGGACGGCCGGGATTGGATATATAATTACTACTGGTAAGTTGCAGATGAGATGGGGTTCCACTTCTAGGGTCGTGATTGGTCCGTGTAGAGAGGGCCATTTTGTTTTGGTCTGAGTAGATTGGAAGACCTTTTACTTCTTGGCATGCAACTAGCTTAAGCTGAGAAAGAGAGAAGTGGACCAAGTGGTTGTTGAGTCAACTCGCATTGCAAGTAGTTTCAGTGAAGTTTGCAATTAAAGACATAATCACGCCAAACCAAGTCTTATCTTTTAACTTATGGTGGAGAACGACCGACATGAAACAAAATTTCAAAGTGGCGGTCTTTTCATCCATTATGCGACCGTATGTGAAAATTTTAAATACGTAATGTTGTGTTATTTGATTTAGAATACTATGATAACATTTTAAGAGTGTAAGCAAGTCCGTATCCTAATTGTGGTTGGAGCCGAAAAATTATAGTGAGGCAGCAAAAGATCCTTAACGGCATCAGGCCATGTCTAAAGAATTCTTGGTGAGGAATAGTGTGGGAAGGGAGAGAGACCAGCCGAGCCACTAGGAAAGTAAGCCCTTCCCGGGTGCTAAAATGAATGTAACCTCAACTATAGAGATCAACCTGCGCCTTTGATTTAAGGATGCCGGCAACGCCAACAAGCATTAGCTCTCCTTAAAAAGGAGGTGATCCAGCCGCACCTTCCAGTACGACTACCTTGTTATGACTTTACTTCAGTCACTAGTCCTGCCTTCGGCATCTCACCCCTGCAGTTAAGGTGACTTTGGGCATGGCTAACTCCCATAATTCGAATTGAAGATTGATAAAAAAAAAAAAAAAAAAAGGTCTATTTCCACGTCATATCCTTAGTTAATTCATTCATCATAGTTAAAAGCAGAAGTTCCAGATGTATTAGTGCTAAAGTCTTATGTTGGACTAATTATTGCAACTTGGAAATGTGTTTGCGTATCTTATTCATTTAGGAACCCACCAAATTGCGACCTGGCCTTGCACGGCCCCTTTCATACTTCTATTGACTTTTTTCTCGTATAATCTTCGGACATCATCTCCCAACCTCTAATTAAGTAGTACTAGTCATGAAGCATTAATCTTGCTCTCGTTTGGGTACCTCAAATATTAGCTCCCTCGACTTTCTAACATATATCTAACTACTCAAAGTCAGAAACTAAATAACTGGTCATCAGGAATTTAAAATTTGGTGGCCTCCATTACCTTACAAGCTAACTGTTTGTTAGTTTGTTTTGTTTTTTTTTTTTTTTTTTTTTAACAAATCAATAATCGATAATGTTTGGACAAAATTCTAAGCAAGTCTCATTCGTCTCTTTATACTATCTATCAAGTACACAATTTATTAGCAAGACATTGTTGATTAAACTGCACAAACCTACACCATGAAAGGAAAAATTGTATATAACAAATCTATTACTTGTTGGAGTTGTCTAATTTTGCGAGACAAAGCTAAGGGTTTTAGCGTGTAAATTTTTTTATAGGCTTTTAATCATTTTAGCTAAAATTTAACTTGAAAATTGAGAGCATGATTAATTATGTTCTAGCACATTATAAATGCCATAAGATTATATTGGAGATTTAAGATTTAAGGGAGATTTAATTAAGTAAACATGGGGAGTATAGTAAAGTGTTTATCAAGTGCTCCTTCTCCACCTCCATTTCCATCCCATGGTTAATCCACATGTCATCCTCCATCTCATGGTACAAGGACAAAATTTGATTTGTCTTAGCCCACAATGAAAAAGTTTAAAATATGGAGAGATTTTTCAATGTGTTCATAACACGGAGCGATACGTCCTATGTTATTATATACAAGTGGAAGAAGTTTTTTTTTTCAAGTGTCCCACCACTTATATAAAAACAAATTACGTATGTGTCTGTGCTCCAAGCAAACTGAAAAATCTCTCCAAAATATGTGCATGAGCTAGGTTGGAATTAATAGAGAGAACACAAAACTCACAGGCCGTAGCCCATACAGTCGTTTGGTCCCTGATTTCCGCATACGTACAGTTTTCATTTTAGGGTTTCATTAGTTTTCCTTTTGAATTATGATCAGCAGTAGGATTTAAAATTAAAATTGGAAACCCTAATATGAGCAGCATGAGGCAAATTTGGCAGACTGAAATCATGCATGAATACTTTGAAGGGGCATGTATAGTGGTAGGCCACCTTCCATCTCTAATATTTGTATGATGAATAATTAGCAATTTATAGAGTGGTTTATTAGGTCAGTAAGACTTATACGCTATAATATATATGATGGTCTATTTGATAATTATTTCGTTTTTAGATTTTTATTTTTGTATGAGAAATAGAGAACAAATACATTAGAAAAAATGAGGGATATAAAAGAGCGGAGGAATGAAGAAGAAATGTGCAGAGAATGATCAAATAATAATTAATGAAAATTTAAAACCAAAGACTATTTAAAGTTATTTTCTCCCGACCATATACAACCCTTTCCCTATAACCAAAATTAAGCTATTTAAAGTTGTTTTCTCCCGCCCACATACAACCTTTTCCCTGATACACTTTTCTCTTGTCTCAAACGAAAAAAATGAAAACTGAAAGCCTAAAAAATGAAATAGTAATTAAAAGTCTCATTTTATTCAGGTTCAAGCATATTTCATGCCAATATTAGTCAACTTAGGATATGAGATGTACAAAGAACTAATTAAGCCACACTTTTGAGTGACATGTTAGTCCAAAGGGAAAATGTACCTCTCATACACAAGTCGTTATAATGGCCACTAAGTAAATTAAGTGGCATAATCACTTGCGATCGATGGCAGCAAAGTTGACATGAAAGAGAAGGATTAAATCAGATTATTTTAAACACTTAGATTTAGGTGAATATTTTCATTAATTCATACTCTTTTAGTGATCGCATAAATTATTTCTTTAATATAGTTTAGACTGATGTCACAGACTCACAAATATTTTAGATTGATGTTGCATGAGCTAGGCTTCTGACCAACATATAGTAGGATATCAATTTTGATTTATAAACCACCATGAGGTGATTTAGTAGTTAGGGACAAATTTTAAGCACGTATTGCATATGAAACGTTCTAAGTTCGATTCCTGACGCATGTGAACTACGCGATGTTAGTTAGGGAGAAACCGAAATGCCTTTTGTGAGTCTTTCGGCCCCCGGAAGAATAGACTGATGTGAGGATGGGAAGGTAAAAATGTCTCACATCGGTAAAATAATGAAAAATTTTGTAAGGGCTTATAAGAGATTGAGCTACTCTCTATATTGTCAATTGGTCTTATGGTGGAACCTCAACTTTCTTCATGGTATCAAAGCAGGTTAGCCCACGTGTGAAGCTCAACGGCCACACGTGCTCAACATCACCCAATTTGTGTTTTCCACGTGTTTGGCTTGAAAATTCGTCATACGTGAGGAGCGTGTGAGAATGTGAAGGTAAAAGAGTCTCACATCGGTAAAAGGAAAAACTTTACAAAAACTTATAAGAAATTGGGTTATTTCCTATATTACCAATTGGTTTTATGATTTGAGAATTCTATTACCACGGCATCTCAAATATATTATACATTATTTACATGCCAATGCGTGCGTGATTAGTTTATAATAAAATTTCAGGGGAGTTCTTCCAATAATTTGAGGCATGTATGACCAACAAGTTTCATAGGTTGCAAATAACGAAATGTATGCCCCATCCCCTAATGACATCTTTCCTCAGCGGCTTACCCTGGGCTATATGCCATAAGAACCATTTTCTTAGGTTTTTCAAGCCCAAGGTCTATTAGTTTGGGCCTAAATTTAACAGTTCCCACCCATTTATTAGTAGGCTTGTATTATGACAAATTTAGCTCATGCTTAAAATACATGAAAATTGATATCGAATTCGTTATTTAACAAGATTTGAATTTAAGATCTCTTACTTTACAAATGAAGATGAATATTGTTAGACCTTAGTACTAAGTTGAAAGTGAGCAAAGGTTTGGAATCCCTAATCTGAGTTTGAACTCCCACAAATGTATTTGTTGAGGTCACCGACTCTGTTTTAGCTTACCTTTTGACCTGGAAGTTAAATGTACATTGTCATCTCATGTGGTACCGGAACTTCATGGAAAGGAGGATTAGTCTGCCCTTGATTTGTGATGGGATACCTCCATTAATTTAGATCCAACCAGGTGACAATGAGGTTGACAGTTGGTTCATATGGACATGTTACCCTCATTGTAGAAGCTTCATAAAATACAGTCTTGTCCGTTCGTTAAATTGGCTAGCCGGCCATTTTTTATTTTGATTAGTTGTTTATTTGTTTTTTGGTTTGTTTGGGATGTCACTTCATAAGATGATATCATATACAGAGGCAGATTGTCTGCCCTCCTGTTTGGGTGTCATTCACATCCCTTCTTATTTTGTGCAGTCATGTTTAAACCACGTCAACATTTTATATTGATTTTTTTTATAGAGATAATAAGACAAAAAACAATAGGAATATAAAATGTTGATGTGGCTTAACCGTAACCGTACAAATAGAAGAGGATGAGAAGAACACCCAAACAGAAGGGCAGACAATCTGCCTCCATCATGTACGAAACATAAAAGAATGTATCTTACTCTACACATTGCCGATCACTAGTACTCTTCTAATACAAATCGAGCTCACATACATATATAAAACATCAATAATATACTCAACAAATGTAATATTACAAGCAACGAAACTCTATTATCTGCACTTTTGTCGGTGGGATTCGCTACTGGTATTGGAGTAGATAAGTTATAATAGAAATAAAGTATACATAAATCATTTCTTAATTTCAGATTATATCCCTCATTTTTGGTGGTATGGCCACTAAAGATGAGAGAAGAGTCTATGATCCCAAGAAATGTATTCGTGGGAGTTGGAATTCAAATTAAGGATTCACAACCCAAAAGAGAAGAGGATCTTCTCCGGATCCACTTTGTAGGAAACCTAGAGATCCCCACATTCTAGTTGTTCATCGTATATCGTGCGATCAGTTTTCGTCAGATACTATTTGTGTTTAATTTTAAATAAAAAAAAATCAAATAATTTTTTATCGCACGATACACGACGAATGACTAAAATGTGGGAATCTCCAAGATTCCCACTCCCCCAATTCACAACCTAAAAGAACACTTGCTACTTTTTTCTAATTTCACACAACAGTATAAATCACCATTGACCTAAACTTTCATATCACACATGATCAAAGGATGGGTCATTGGATGTCCTAAAGCCAAATGAGCGTTAATCACGTGTGAACTCCAGATTAGCCGCAAATAAGCCAAAGTCTAATGGGAGAAGACATGTGCGTTAAACATATTTTGACCTCCTTCTCAAATACCAAACCCCATGTTGAAAATTTTGAATCAAGATCATAAAGC
This sequence comes from Pyrus x bretschneideri, assembly GCF_019419815.1. Taxonomy (NCBI): domain Eukaryota; kingdom Viridiplantae; phylum Streptophyta; class Magnoliopsida; order Rosales; family Rosaceae; genus Pyrus; species Pyrus x bretschneideri. The sequence goes on along the minus strand of NW_025999579.1, from coordinate 1,804,349 downwards.
TCACAAAAACAAGAGGGTCCTACCCAGAAACTGAAAGTTTGACGATCCAATCAATATTGGGCATGTGTTTGATGTCATTATTCAGTAAAAAAAAACTTTATTGTTCTCGTTTCACTTATTCAGTAAAAAAAAACTTTAGAGTTTTCGTTTCACGTAAATGATTATTCTACACTCAGGATTGTAGCTGGTGATGTTGGATGCATGATCGTCCGTCAACTTAACTCTTCAAATTTTATAGTCTTTAAATTAATTTGTGTCTTAAGTCAACCTTTTCTAGTAAGCCTTGCATCAGCCATGCATCAGGTAGTGCAAAATTAAAATCTGATTTATATATTTAATTTCGAAATGCTGTCTCAAGTCTCATCGTGCTGATTCATGGCAAAGCTCAACAATAAAATATGAATTCCTTTCTGTTGCTCATATTTTGATTGCCGTGAAAATTGACATGCCGTGCCTTCACAACCACTCTAGTTGCTTTCATTTTGCATACCTAAAATTAATTATTAATTAGAGTAAAGACAGCCGAGAAATCATGTATTTGAGTGAGATCGATTGACCTTTCCTCTATTTCTGGTCAGAATATTCAATGATCGGTCGATCAGCGCATTGTTTTTTTTGTCTTGTTAAAAAAGGACTAGTTGGTTGGCTTGTTAAGACAGTATAGTTTTTCAGTAGTTGGAAAGACTGACAGCGTAATTCAGCTTTTCTTTAGCTATCATCGTGTGTTTCATCAATACCAGAAATTGAATTTAGAACGTACCGTATAGAATATGTGCCTGAAATTTCTCACCAATCACTATATCACTCATGATGGTTAGCATGTTCCACGGTGAAATCCTTGTAGTTAATTTTAAAATTTAGGTAATAAAACATTCAATAATACCAAAATAATGCTAAGGTTGGCTCAAAAAGAAAAATGTTAAACAAGTATTCGTTCACATTACAGTCAGACATGCACATGATGATCCTATGAATGGTGAAAATTTTTCGATTAATTTGGAGGAGTTTTCACAAATAATACAAGTAAAAAAAATTCAGAAATATTTCACTAGATATTATGAGATTTATTTTCCTTTTTGAAGTAATATTTGACTACAATTTCATGAATAATACACAAAAGCTTGTGGAAAAAAAAAAAAAAAAAAAACTAAAAATGAGAAAACCTTGTCATCAATGGTGCAACGGGTTTGGACCGGTGGGAACAATGCGCATTTCGGAACCATCACGGCCGATCTCCGTTCGGTCCGGCTCCGGCCGCACAGGCACCTGTTTGTGAGAATTATGCTTCTGATGATGCCGGTGCCGGTGGACAAATGGGGAAAAGTCGAATTTAGAAGCCAGTAGTACTTTCCGGTTGCTCAAAGTGTAACGACGATCGGAGCTGCTGAGAGGATATGCTGCTGCTTGCGTAGGGTTTATGTGGTTATTGTTATTTTTGGAAACGAGATGAAACCAACCGTGGACGGACAAGAAGAGCAATGAGAGCCAAAGCATGAGACTAAAAAGGTGAGGAATAAGAAGCTTGGAAGCCATGGAAGGGGAGAGAGGGGATGAAAATTAGAGAGTAGTGCATGGGGAAAAAAGAAGATAGAGAATTTGATCTGAAAATTGAGGAATAAAGTGGCTAGGTTTTCTGTGTTTTAGAGAGAGAGAGAGAGGAATGGTGAGGGTTTTGAAGCTTGACAGCTCAAATGTGCTATAAAATGTAAACCAAAAAGCTATCCAGCATAAGAAATGCTAATGTATATTGTACGAATGCTTGATAATCTGGTTGAATATATCATTTTCTGGTATTTTGAGAGAGAGATAGAGAGAGATGGGTTTGTAAGGCAAGGCTAGTAGATGCGGGGAGGGGGGCAGGATTGTCGAGCATTCTTCTACCAATGAAACTTACTTTGCGTTCAAGGAACCAATTAATAAGGTCAATTTTTTTAGAGAATTGTTATTAATACTCCAAAAATCTTATTTTACCCTCTAAATTTTCTATATTAGACCTTGTTAGTTTTTTTATTTTTAATTTCTCTGTTAAATGCTGACATGACTTGAGGTAGGTTCACTCTCTAGTCCAGTTAGATTAAAAAATTAATTAAATATTCAAAAGGGAAGTGTTATTGGCATTCCAAAAATCTCATTTTACACTCTTCACAAGTGTATTTTTTGTCCTAATATAGAAAGTTTTGAAGCGGAGAATGAGATTTTTGAATTGTTAATAACAATTCCCTGTCCACAAACTAAAACTAAAACTATTTAAATATTTTATTAATGAAGTGGGACCCACCCCCTACAAAAGAATCCCCTCACCCTTCTTCCCCCGTCGACCATCTCGGCCGCCGGTCTGTCGATTCCTTCGTCGCTGCTCAAATCTTCCCAGTCCGTCCAAACCATCTTCCCCACCCATCTTCTCCAGAATTCCTCCTCCAACTCTTGCTCCTCTTCTTCTTCCTCCTTCTCCTTCTCTTCGTCTTTTTTGTTTTTTTTTTTTTTTTTTTCAGCGGGTCATATTGCATAGAAGGCAGGAAGACGTAGGAAATGGGAACAATGGGGATTAGGGACACTTGGGATTCCGTACGAAATGGGGATAAATTGCTTTTGGTTTTCTATCATGCCACCAAAAAGCTTAAAGCTTTACCAACCATTTCAATGTCTTCCACCGCTCGGATTAGTTTACAATACAAAGTTACAAAATTGTTTCCAATCCCAAGTGTCAATCTCACTCCCTCAGAAACCCTAATAAAATACCCAAAGCAATTTATCCACAATCTCTACCGCTGCACCCTCACCGTCTCTCCAAAGACGAGGTTGCCGGCGTCAAAATCTCGGGAATTCCATCGTTCGATCCACCATGAACGGCGGCCAAACAGCGTGAACTCTAGGTGGGTCCTGTTCGTAGCACCGAGAGCAGTGGAACGGTGGTGCTGGCAACGATGCTTGTCGCCAAAGTTCGCCGTCAATTCACCTGGGAAGCTCGCCCAAGAAACGGAGGTGGTGGAGATAGGTGGGCTGGGGAAGAAGAGTGAGGGGATGGGTTTGCAGGGGTGGGGTGGGTCTCACTTCTTTAATCAAATATTTAAATATTTTTATTTTTATTTTTGAATATTTAATTAATCTTTTTAATACAACTAGACTTGAGAGTGGATCCGTCTCAAGCCACAACAACATTTAATAGAGAAATTAACAAGAAAACAGACAGATGTTTGACATTACAACAAATTTGTAAGATGAAGTATGATAATATAATTTTTTTAAACATAAAGTATGAGATTGTGGTTCGATCTATAATTAAAGTAGTTTTATATAATTTATCCTAACCTTTTTTTATTTTAACTTTTAACACTATTTTCCTTTCAAATCACAAAGTTCAAACAAGTTGTTGGCCATCTCAAAGATTGGAAAATGGAAAAGGATACTTGCCGAATCATTTTCTTGGGATCCTAAGGATCTTATAATTGTAATCGTTCATCTTACGATCAGTTTTGTTAGGTATTATTTATATTTAATTTTAAATTTTAAAATAATTTAGAACTATACAATATAAGATGAATGATCATGATCATAAGATTCCTATGATCTTCAAGAAAATGATCCGACGAGGATCGCTGCACTCGGAAAATGGTATTACCAACTTAAAATGAAATTTAAAAAGCAAGCTACCCACTGACAGTGAACTACGCTTTTCCTTCAAACCACACAAATTAAAAATTAAAAGAACTGAAAAAAAAAATTAATGAAAATGATTGTAAAATTTCGAGTTTTAACGATAAGGACAAAATAAAAGGTAAAATGAATAGTACAAGGATTGACTTTTTAGTGTAATAATATTATTTTTCTTTAAAGTGAACAGTATCAAGAATTTTTCGTTAAAATTTCCTAAAAAAAATCCACCCAACATCTCTGTGTCTTTATTTCTTAATTACCTATCTATTTCTCATCACAGATAAACTGTCTTCGTCATCCGTGAAAATTAAATCCAAATTAAACTTCGAATTCGATTTACTAAAACTCCAAATTGAATCTCGAATTCGATTTACTTAAATTTACACAAAAACAGTAGAGGCACCAAATCCATCTCCTGGTTGGATATGTCAACGACAACGGAAACCAAATTAATGGGTTTGGCGAGATAAACAACTATGTCGTCTCTCTGGTTAACATTTTGATTTTTACTTTCTATCTTTTAATATAGAGGTGTGATATCCATACATCCCATTTTACTTCTCACACATCTTTTTAATTTTCGATCATCGGATCGAATGAATTGAAGAAGATCAACAGACATAAATTATCCAGAGGTGTAAGAAGTAAAATAAGATGTGTGGATAGAACACCCCTTAATATATAATGTTTCAATTTGATATCCTTTTTCTATATATTTATAAATAAAAAATTCTTATTTAACAAAAAATTAACCTTTTCCTAAATTATAGGGTTAAATTTTTACTCAGGGAGTTATATGAAAGGCCTGAGGGTAATCTCTCAAACGTAAGAGAATTTTGTGAAAACTCGACAAGTCTCAAGAGGTGCTAGTATAATTAACTCTTTAAAAAACACAAGAATGTCTACTATTTTCTCTAAATTACACTCAACTATGACGATATTTTCAATAAATTTACAAAAGTTTGTCCTAAATCCTAGCAAAACGAACATAAATTTCACAGTTTACAAATCCTTCAAAGGATAATGAGTCAAACAAAAGTATGTGAATTCTCGCATTTGTCACACTAAATCTGCCAGCAAAGACGAAGTAAAAATCAGCAGTACTCCACCTAATACACATGACAAGGGAAACTACACCAACGCTGCAGACCTAAGCGCCGCTTTTGGTTACTTCGAGCCTTTCAGATCCTCGAAATCCATACCGTTGGCTATATCATCCTCAATAGCATCAGCTTTGGCGTTCAAGTCATGTTCCTTAGCCTTCCTCCCAGTCTATATCGTCCTCATCGTCTGCTGTAGCATCAGCTTCAACGTTCAAGTCATTGATCTTATAATTTTCTTCATTACCTGTAGCGTGTACGGAGAAAAGATGTAAAAGAAAGAAAGCTGTGCAGCAAGGGAAAATTCAAGCACATCAATGAAGAATCTGTCACAATGCATTGCAAAACTTGAACTTCTATACAGATATAAACTGCAAATCAAAAGCTTGAATATGCACACAAAATAAATCGACACATGTATTGGCTATAAGTGACCATCGTGTGCCATTCTCATTGTTCGTCAACATTAACTTAGAGGACGGGAATACAAATTCAAGAACAATCTGAAATTGAACACTGATTGCCAAATAATAACATTTACCTGTAACTGGAGCCTCTTCCCAGTCTACGTTATCTTCTCCTTCATCCTCGCGCTTTGACTTCATGCCAATCTGACGATTAGGAGACACTGCAGAGGGACCATCAGAGATGTGTGTTTCCTGCTCTTTCTTTGCTTCTTCTTCTTGCTGTCTTTTTATTAGAGCAGCATAATATGCTTTTAAATACTCATCCTGTAAAACAATGAGGATACAATTACATATTAACTCAAAATTTTAATTAATTTGTTTATTTATTTTGAAGGGGGATCTCAAAGCAAGAAATTATTGCAGACCTGTATATTTTTCTCATTATTTTCAGTACTGAATTTTTTGTCTTCTGAGAACTCTGGAGCTGCTACACTTCCACTGCCATCCATCTTTTGCTCCTGCTTGACCTCTCCACGTTGTTCTTTCGTAAGGTTCATGCCTTGCTTGATCATCCAAGGTGGCAAAACTTTCAGGCTTGTACCATCAGCTTCAGATTTTATATCCTTGCCCTTTCCTTCAACCCCAGAGAAATCAACTTCAACCTGCAAACCGAAGATATTTCAAATACTTACAGTTGATTATATTTTTACCATATAATCATTACTGCCAAATCAAAAATAGTTATCCCAAACACACCTCAAGGCTGATAGACATGATTGGAAGTTTGGAGGGAGGGGGGACAAGAATTACCTTTGTATCTCCAAGAAAGGGCATTGGAGTTCCACCGTATCCCATCCCATGCGAAGATTTGGAGGGATCCATGGCACTAGACTCACCATTCTCTGCACGTCTGGCAGCACTAGCTCGTGCTTCCCAAGCTTGGAGACTTCCAAATTCAGGAGGAGATAAGTCTTTAACTCTATTAATTTGTTCCATTAGAGGCTTCAGCTGTACCTGCATTCATTCATTTAATTAACTCATAGAAGAATGACAACAGTAGAACTGTAGAATACACAAATACAATTAAGTGCAACAATTTATGTTAAACATTAACTTGAATAATGCAGAAGCATAAACACAAACAATAAGGAGTTGTAATGCTAGCATAATAGTATAGAATTAGCAATCAATAGTTGCCCAGTTGAAGACCGGCGTATTCAGAGTTTACAAATGCAAAGAATGAATAAAACCCTACGCATGCCAAGAGATTACAATAATAGAATGAAGTAGAGACATACAAAACACTTAGGACAAGACCTTGCAACAACCCTCAGAAAATAAATTTCTTGAACTTTGACCACCAAAACCATGAGGTAAATTGGCCATGAACATCAGATTATTAACCCGTATAAATGTTCCCTTGCATTTTTCATATCCACCAATGTATGTCATAAGACAAAAACATATAAAAATCAAGAAAAAGAAATGAAAACCATAAAATTATAAGACATTTTACTATAAGAAACAACAAAGCAAAAGCCAAACAAACCTCCATCTTTTGAAGCAAGTCTTTTAATTTTTCACGCCGCCGCCTCCTTGCATTGTCATCTCCATCTCCTACCACTTCTTGCGAAGCTAGCTTGTCACTCTCAGCCACAAGTTCTCCATTACAATTTTCACAATGGAAGTACTCATCCTCCATAGAAACCAGTTGCAGAGCATCTAAAGCGTTGTATCTAAATATTTGTGCTTGCAGGCATAATTCATGTATCAAAATGAGGAACACACAAAGAAACACACAGGAAAAAGAAGAAACAGTTGAGACCTTTTCCCACAGTTAGGGCATACATATTCCTGAACTGTGTTCTTGTCCTCCAACTCATCTTTCAGTTTTTTCCGCAAACGGTGCAGTCTGTACCTTACTACATCGTATATCTGAAACACATTCTAGTTTAGGCCTTAACCAAAAGATAGAAGCCAATATTTTATCAACAACTGAGAAATTATTCAATCAAGTCAAACCAGCAAAACTACCAACATCGGTTCACTCATCACCTAGTTATTGACCTAATTTTTTTTTACAATTACATAACTAAAACAAATAGATATATATACACACAAAATATACAAAAGCAACCTGTGCATAGTCCAGACAGCAGTAAGAGTGAGTGTGCATCTTAACTTTCTCTTCCCCTTCTTTTACAGGTGGCCCATCTCCTGTGGCAGCGACAGCAGCATTATGCATCTTCACACCCTTAGCTGTCTGCAAAATTTTTGATATAATGAAAAAAAATACATAAAGGATTACTATCCACATTGGCTGGCTTGTTAATCCATATCAATCAACAGCAAAAAGGAGCAAGATTTGTTCCATACAAATTACTAGACTTCATCCTTTATATCTAAGGGAAAGATTAATTCATCAAATAAAGCGCGATGGACTACTAGAACAACCACAATGCACAAACTAGCACGAACTATGAAACTTAATTGGAACGAGATAATCATCTAGTATAACCTAAAATGAAACTCACAAAAAGCAGTCCCTCATTACATCTTCAAACATAGGATTAAAGGTGCCAAAAGACCCTGAGTGTCCAATATATCAAAAAATAGTGTAAAACAAGAACCTAACATAAATACAGAGTAAATTTTACTTTTATAAGATAGTGAAAAATGAAGAAGTGCTAATAACAAGGTGTTCTTGCAGGTTTAAGCAGGTTGTCAGTGAAAAAATTGATTCCCTGCCTTCACAACCATATCTAATTACTTTTTCTGAACCTGGTAAGGCATGGTATAATTGGTCCCTATAAACCTGATTATACCCTTTATCTGAAGACTACAATAGCCTGGTACACCCAGGTTGACCTGCCTCAGGTGAATCAAATGCAGTCTAGTTCTTTCAGAAAAAAAACAATACAACCAGTTCTTTTTTGACTCGTTTATACAAGAGCCTTTCTTCTTAGCTTCTGGAATTCAAGAAAGGAAATTCTCTTCGACACACACGCGCGCACACTGGTGTTTATCTCTTTCTCTTGTACCTCATATTTTAAGAGATGTCATTTCAGAGTTTATCTGGTCACTGTTCTAGTCACATGGATTGGACTTGGATCCCTCTTTATGCTTTTATCATATGGTTGGGCCGAAGTAACAGCTAAGAGCCTAGGACCATTCACATATAATCAGCAAACCCTTAAAGCCATTAGATAATTTGGACCGAGGGGCCTCAAAGCTCCACCATTGCTTTACAAAATCTTGGTTTATTCTATTTCTATTTGAAATGACTAATGTTACAAACTAGATTGAGCACTAGGATCACTTACAAGTGACAGATATCTAAAAAATACAGATACCTACATTGTTAATATCATTCTTGGTTTAACCTTTCAAGCATGTTTCTTGCAAGAAACTTCTCTTTGTTTTCATATATTAATAATCACAAAATGAATCAGAATGATACATAAAACTCATCAGATGGACCAAACCAAATAAAACACAATAACTAAGATCCAACAAATGACCTCTCTCCTATGATCTCTGGTGACCAGTTTTTCCTCCTCAAAGAATCGCAAAGTACGACGAAGTTGCTTCGAGTGCAGTTTCAAGTCCTTTGCCAAATCTTCTTCTCTTACCCATTGTCGTCTGGCATGAAAAAAATCTAAATATTACTCACAAGCAAACAATTGACGAACTAAAAAATCTTGAGCACCTTCACCCTCACACACACATACACGTACACAGAATCACCCAGGTAATACACAATAAAAATCTACATGGCAAAGTCTAATGCTAAGTTTGTAGGGCCCGTTTGGGATTGCTTCTGGACCGGAATAACTAACGTGTTTTTAGATAACCAAAAGCACTTCTGACTACGAACTCATTTGGGGCTGCTTTTGTAGGAAGCAATTCTGCTCACAAGTGCTTTCGCTCAAAAGTTTAAAAATTCAAGAGCTTCTTGGAAAATCACTTCTAGAACCCAAAAGAGCTTTTAAGTTTTTTTTCCACCAAACGTAGTGAGAAGCGCTGTTGGTTGTCAAGATTCACTGTTAGTGCTTCTAGAAGAAATCCCAAACATGCCTATGTTTGACAGGAAAAAAATGTTTATGAGTCATGGAAGCGCTTTCTGGAAAGCAAGAAACACCAAGCATTTGCGAGTGCTTTTCAAGGAAGCACTTGGATTTTTAATAAAGATTTCGGCATGTATATAGTAAAGGTACTACTAGCAAAAGCAGTAATAAGCAAAAATGATTCCTACAATACGAGCCCGTAGTATTTGGCATGATCAAGTAATCAAATTCACAAACGAATTCAACCAAAGTAGTTGCTCATAGCTCACTTCACCAGCCCCAATTCACATTTCCCCTCTCAATTTACTCATTCAATAATCGTAGTTACCAATACTCTCACACTCCACATTTCTACGATTTCGGGTTTTCATCAAATTAAAATTTCATCTTTCAATCTAAAAACGCTTCCTTTATCCAAAAACAATACAATCAACTTCACAAACCTCGACAGAGCATCGAGCACCACCACCGCAATCCCCCGATTATCGCTCCGGCCGGTCTTGGGCTGATTCTCCCCTTTCGCCGGTATGTCATCGTAGAACGCCCTCGCTGTAAGCTTCACCAACCTGAATTCCGATTGGAAACACCAAAAAGATAATAAAAACCGCCATTTAAATTTCTGTAGTTTTCATGCGATTGCAAATTGATCGAATTAATCACAGAAACCCTAGGGGGGTTGAAGAGTACTTGTTAAACGGCTCGATGCTCATCGTCCACTAATCAATTTCCGGCGAATTTGATTCGATTTGAATAATTCTCCCTCTCCCTCTCCCTCTCCCTCTCCCTCTCCCTCTGCTGTGTGCGCGGGTTCAGTTGGGCTACTGCTCGGAAGAGAGAGAGAGCGAGAGAGGTCTGAAGCTCTCTGGTAGGTTATGGAGGGACCTACGGTAATGCCTTATGCAGTTGAATTTTCTTAAAAGGCCTTTGAGAATATGCGATTCACGAATACGGTCGGCAGGTTTTTGAACTATTGTAATACAACCCACATCCAATGATCCAAACCATGGATTTTGTTTATTTACTTTCGTAAATTCATGGTAGGAGAATTTGAAATTGGAACATCTTTCGAGTAATGTTGATAGTAGTAAAATATTTGTATGATTGACTAGTAAATTATATATATATATATATATATGTTAAATATGTATGTTGTGCGCGTTAGCGTTCACATTATTTATTTGTTGTTCGTAAATTTCTACCACTTGTTGGGTGATGTCTTTTCATTTAGTGAGCCCTATGTGATTGAATGATAAACTTTGCCAGCTTTTGCCTCTGACACGACCAACATCTTTCTCAATTCATAAGAAAGATTTGAAAGTGAGTGACAATGAAGCTCTATAAGTGTTGTAATTGGCATTATGGCTCTGAGACAAATTTTGTGCTTTGAGAGTTGTTGATAATTGATAATATACGTCATGTAGATACTAAATTTCTCCTATTCGTAAAAGAGTTTGAGATCATTATAGATATAATAATTGAAACAATGAAACTTAAAGAGTTTTTTTGTTTTGAATCACTTAACTTGCTATAATAGCGAGAGATTTCAATCTAAGACACTATCTACATAAATGGGAATTATATTCATTTTCTATTAAATAAATATGCCCTTTAAGTTGCTAATTCAAATGTCGTTTGGTTTAAGTATTGATTCATGGTACTTTAAAAAATGTACACTACAAATAGGAGCCTTAAAAAGTACAATCCACTACCATGTCAAGCATATAAGATGAAATTTATTATAATGTCGACGCTATATCAACTATTTAATAATTTTGTTAAAGAAATTGACGAAATAGGTTAAACTGAAACGCGAAACAAGAGTATATGCGGTAACTGAGACACAATCGGCAAAGAGTGTAATGGCCATTGCAAAAAATAAGCCTAAAAAGTATGATCCGCCACCATAATAAGTGGTAAATTAAGTATATAAGATGAAATATATGGGCATTTCATAATTTCCAAACTTTGTAGACCTCACATAACAAATTAGGCTTCTTTCGATTGTATGATGTGACGCAATGCAATTTAAATAAATAGTTTTGTCATCCCAAGGGTCCCACACATACAATCTGGAGCACACTTTGAATTCAACAAAGATCTTTCATCAGCCGTTAGATCAGTATCAAGAACACGTGTACGGTTCTGACGAGAAGAAAAGTGCAGTGGTCGAGCTCCTAACGGTCCTTCTCTCTCTAACTTTCTCTCACTAGGCTTCCCTTACTTCTATGGCGAAGCCTCGAACTCGAAAGCACAAGAACGAAGACGCCAAGCCCGACAACTCCGGGCCCGTCGTCTGCCACCAGAAGCCTACCTCTCCATCGACGTCGATAAGCGTCGCATTTACGGGTTCGTCCCTACCCTCCATTAACACACAGACAAGGAAGAACACACTGTTGCATGTTCACTGAATTCGTGACGAATCTCTATCTATTTTGCGGAATATCGATTGGGTTTTGAGATTCGGGGAAATTGTGAAGTGGGCATTGTTTTGGTAAAAATTGATTGTAGATAAGCAGCTTTGGGAGCCAGAAATTGTTGTGATTCTGCATGCTTACTGTTAAAGTTGCTTAATTTTGTTCAATTTTGATGGGATTGTAGGTACACTTGAGTTGAAGATTGTGGTCTCAGAAATTGGGATTGTAGGGTTACACGCAGAGAATTTGGGGATTGAGAGTGTTTCAGTCGACGGTGAGCAGACAGAGTAATCATAAAGATGAGGAGAGCGAGAGGAGCTGGAGCTGGGTCACGTCGCCAAGCTCCGCTGCCAATGCGGCTGGGTCAACATATATATCGGCTCCTGAGAGAGAGCTGGTCCCGAATTTACTGATCAATTGCTGTAAGGCTTTCAAGGCCGGAAGTGAACTGCAGGAGCAACTGGTTGGGGATAATGAGGTGCAGCGTTCTTCTGGAGAAGTCAAGCAGGTTATGGTTTATTTTTGGAGTTGTGAGCTGAAAATATGTGGCGGGTTTTCAAAGTTCAGGATTGATCAATGTTAATGGTTAGGATGGCATTAATTTTTGTGTTTTGTATCGAATTTAGCTGGTAGGGATCATTGTGTATGCGCATATGGACTTACACGTTTATGCATTTATACTTGTACATATTGACTGAAAAAGAAGAAAAAAGACTTACTTGTGTATGGTTCAGATTTTTGTTGCCCTGCAATTTTCTAGAATTTTCATGGTGGGTTTTTAGAGTTCGTGATTGATCAATGTAAATGGTTTTGGTGGCATTACATTTCGTTTTTTGTATTGAATTTAGCTGGCAGGGATCATTACGCAGGTCCATATGGGCTTACACGTTTAAGCATTTATACTTGTACGTATTGACTGAAAAGAAGTAAAAAGAATTACTTGCGTATGTTTCAGATTTTTGTTTCCCTGCCCTATGTAGAATCTTTGTGGTGTGTGTTCATAGTTTAATAGACGGTGAATGTTGATTTTATTCCAATAGTTATTAGGAAACGATCAGTATCAGAGCTGGTTGTTTTCTGGAGGGTTTGGTTGGCGTGGTGTGTTGTGACTGTGTTTATCTTGTCTATGGCTTCTCATGTAGTTTGGTGTTGGTTCAGAATGCGAGGTTAGTTCGTATTGATTATTGGGTAGAAAAAGCAGAGACAGGAATTTGTTTTCATGATGCTGTTCTACATACTGATAACCAGATACGACGTGCATGGTGCTGGTTCCCTTGTATAGATGACAATTCACAAAGTTGTTGGTACTAATTGTCTAATTGTGCTATTCTTTTGGTAGTTTTGCGTATTATTGACAACACTCGCTTATTCATAATGACTATTACATGTTCAGCTATGATCTGGAGTTCACTGTTGCACAAAATCTTGTGGCTGTTAGCACTAAACCAGGTGAGATCAACGATAGAACACGAATCTATTCATGTTTAAGTGCCAACATATTGTGTATTTTTCATGACAGAAGTGCATATGCCTGTGATGAGTACAATAACCAGTGTGTAAAATGTAATTGTACGACAAAAGTATAGCAGAATAAAATCTGAACTTAAGAGGCATATTCTGTGATTTTTATCCCTTAAAACAGTAGTTAGCAAACAATAGAAAAATAATGTTTGAAGTAAATACTTCTCATAGAAAAGTAAGGAAATTTGTCACAAAAAGAAAGAGTTATTCAGTAAGTAATTACCACTTTGTGTGATTAATTCCTTGCCATGATATAAACCAGGATTCGATTCCTGGTTGGTGCATTATTTGCGGGGATAGCTCAATTGGGAGAGCGTCAGACTGAAGATCTGAAGTCACGTGTTTGATCCACGCTCACTGCAGGCATCTAACTTGATCAACGCTCTGTTGAGTGGACCTTTAACAATTTTCACAACTTAGTAGTCTAAACTAATTTTTATGCTTTTTGTAATAGCCACTTTCTAATTGAACTTCTAGTTTATTGCCAATTTGGTTATAATAATCAGCTTCCCTTAACAATTTAACATCTGCAAGGGTTTTTGGGTGGTTCTTTAGTATCTTACCCAACTGAAGTGAGAATTTTCTTCAACTATTGAAATTGATTCGTTGACTCAGTGCTTTTGATAATCGTCGCTTCAACAGTAGCTTTTATATTTGCATTGCAATTCTTTGTTTAGTGTTTATATCTGTGTCTTGAGATTTCAACTTTTATGTTGGCATGTTCAGAATGATGTTATTGTCTTGCAGGATACTGATTGGGCTGGCCTACTCCATTTAGTGAAATTTTATAAAAGCCGAAGGCTTGATGCAAACATCGGACTCCCCAAGTACGTTCTGTACATATGTGTTTGAACTCCCAAGTGGTTGAGAGCTTCCCTTAACAATACCATTTAACAAAGATTTTTCTTGTTAATATTGCCAGGCCAAATGACTTCCATGACATTTCTGAGTACTTAAGTATCACCTGTTGTTTCAAGGAAGTTGCAATAAAATGCTTCTGTTGGTAGCCTTCCTTTACTTAACACAAAATTGTCGAGTAATTTCATTTTATGTGCCTTTATGATACGTAACGTTCTACCTTCACTCTCACCTGTAGTACAGTCTTATTTTGGTGTTTTGGATCTCAGTTTTTCCTGACATAGGCATAGTGATACTGATATCATATGCATCTGAGTTCTGGATTAGCTGTCCTGAACACATTCAACTAGTGTCATTCATGTGTTTGATAGTTAAAATCTATGGTTGTATCATGCTACTTATATCATCAACATCACCATCATGTTTAATGATGGTCATGTATTTCATCTGTCAAGAACCATCTGTATATTATATTGTTTTTATAATATCTTGCAGGCCATTCCTCATGCTATTGCTATGGTCAGAGCTGCAGACAAGAAAAGTCCAAGGGAGGCTGTGGAGTTTGTTTTACAACTTTTGAAGGTAGTATTGTCGTGGACATTTCTCATATAGCATCAACTGAAAAAGTTATGGTGACAAGAATAACAATATTTTTCAGTTGGCCTAGATTTAGTCCTACAGATAGGACTTTCTAAACTTGAGAGCTAAAGAAATAGTTGTGCAAAATTATTCTGTCTTGATTCTGTGCTATGCATGACCATTGTCTAACAGTAAACAATCTGGATTTTGTATATTAATCTGATTTGAAGGTTGAACTTCCCCTGAGGCCACACTCTGAACATCAATTCTAAATGTTGTCTTTAACTTTGTGACAGTACAATGACAACAATGGAACCCTTACTCTGATGTCTTCTGGCTTGCTGCATTAATCAAGTCTGTTGGAGAACTTGAAATCGGGCAACAGGTTTGTTTTATATGATAATTCTCGGTGGTTCTGTTGAGGCTTCCATGTCTGTCTTTGGCTACGAGCCTATGATGAACAATGCGTTGGTTTACCTCAAGAAGCACGTAAGACTAGATTTTGGATTAGCCTACGTAAGACTATATTAAATAGGCCTATGTAATATGCACTTCTGTCCTGGTGTAATCCATTTCGGAGTTGCTTTTACATGAATACTGTTTTTACCCCGGACTCTCAAGGGTATAACTGTATAACCTCTGAAAAAAAATATGTCATCCAATTTTTTACGTGGGTATCACATTGGATAACCCCATAATTGTCAAATATGAAGTTCATAATCATGTGATCCCTTTACTCCATTTCAGAGTATTCTCCTGTTATCGTCTCTTCTGAAGCGCATTGATCACCTCTTGCAATTTGACAGGTGTGTTAACTCATTTCATACTTAATTCAATGTTTTATATCAAGTAATAGATTTAATTGATTGTCTCTATAAGTGGCATGTTGCAGGTTGATGCCTAGATACAATGGTATCTTGTCAGCCGGCTGTATTAGGGCCCTGACTCAGGTTGCCCTAAAACTGTTGGGATTTGTTCCTCTGGTGAGTAATTTCTCACCTATGCTTTGCTTTTTAAACTACATGTAGTGTTGGGGACTTCATCTAGCTCTTTGACTTGCTACAGGATCGCGTGTTTGAACTTGTAAAACCCTTTCGGGATATCAGAGCTGAATGGCAAGTTCGGGCTGAAGCAAGCAGAGCACTCCTTGATTTTGAATTCCATTGCAAAGGCATTGATGCAGCTTTGCAACTGTTTATCAAATATTTAGATGAAGAGATGTCCTTCAGAGGTTCTTGTCACTACTTTCCCCGTGAATGTTGGAAATCTCATTGCTTCATTACCAGGGTGCATTTTCATTATTGTATATATTTCTTGATTGCAGGGCAGGTGAAGCTGGCCGTGCATGCTATGAGGTTATGCCAGATTAGAGGTGGATCTGATCTTGCCGACAACATCAGGAGCGAAACTCTTGTAGCTTTGCTTCGTCTACTTGAAGGCCAGATGGCTTTTAATAATATCTTTCTTCGTCATCACTTATTCTGCATCCTACAAATCCTTGCAGGAAGGTCGGAACACCGTTTTCCCCTATTTATTCTTTTGCTGTTTTTACATATAGAAAAGTTTTTACTTGATTATGATTACTGATCATAAACCATTTCATTTAGGTGAAGCGGAAAGCTTCCGAGAGCAGAAAAACATCTTTGCTGCTTTCATCCCAGAAAGTAAATATGTGGAACCACCTTCCGAAGCTCCAAACCTTTCACACGGTGATTTAACTGTTCCTGAAACTTCCAGCAATGGGTTTGCCTTTCCAGCAGCTTCCAAGGACGATTGGGTGCTCCAGAACCTACAACTGATGGTTTTGGTGCTCCAGAACTTCCCAGTGGTGGTCTTGGTGATCCAGAACCTTCCATTGGTGGTTTTGGTGCTCCAGAACCTCCGATTGGTAGTTTTGATGGCTTAGCGGTTTCAGAACCTTCTGTTGTGAGCCCTAGCAATCAAAATCTCGAGGAAGTTAACACTTGGCATGATCTTGGATCCCGGATGACTGCCAGCATTGGTAGCGCAAAACTTGCTAGTGATGTGGATGATAGAGGAAAGGAATTACAATGCACTGCCGTTTCTAGCAAAGTTTCTGCGCTGCCTCGGCCCGAAGACCCATCACCTAGCCGTATCCAAGATAACCGAGATGCAGAAGTACGGAAGTATGCAAGTCTCCAAGCTCTTTCGGTTCCTAGGAACGATATTATTGGTGGTTCAGCTGGAATGTTGGATTCTCTTCCTCGCGGGAAAGAGAAGGAGAAAAAGAAAGACGAGAAACGAAAGAGGGATGGCCATAAGGGCCACCGAGATGATCCTGAGTATTTGGAGCGGAAGCGTATAAAGAAGGTGAAGAAGCAGAAGGAGAAAGAAATGGCGAAGCTGTTGAATGAGCGCGCGAAAGTACCTTCCGCGGAGTTACCAAGTCCGCAACTGTGCAACTCAAAATGGTCGAGCCCAGTGGATCCAACAAGTTGGTGATCACAGGGGTTGAAACCACCAGGCCTGCGCCATCCGAAGGTACTACTTCCGCCACTCTGAAGTTTCGTATTAAAACAAAGATCCGAACACTGAACAATCCGTGACGAGGGTGGTTTTCCCTCATCGTAAATTTTCGAAACCGGCGAGGGTGGTTGTTTTAAATTTTTGTATCGTAGTTTGTTTTGTATCCGGCAAGGCAGTGGTTTAGGTGTGTATAGTGGTAAATGGGAGACTAGCTGACACTAGAATTAATATTCTTTACAATTTTGTTTTTATTTTACTGCCTTTAATTTAATTTTTGCGAAGTTAATTCTTTTAATAATGTAATTGTAACTATTTATTTTCTCATGTGTGCATCTGTCGATGTCATTTATGAGATAAGGATTTGTTGTTGTTATTTACTTTGCGTCCCCCCAATCAGTTTGCTCGGCTTTTCAATGCACACAATGGTGTACAAGTAATATTCTAATTTCGTTCTTAGTCAAGAATTTAAAAAATTAAATCTCAATCGGATACACCTCAATGTCAATAGATTTTGAAAGTGGGAAAGGTGCGCTTAATGCTTAGGGGTGCTAAACCTAGGTGCTGTTTACAGTTATTAGAGTGGTGGTTTTCTTATTGGGCTCATGGAGTATGCTCTTTCAACAGGTGAGCTGCATTTGGTATGTGAAAATGAATTCATAGAATTTTTCTAGGGGGACGGAATGCAAAATTTCCTTAACATGTTTGCAGTGGTGGATCCAGGATTTCAAGATCGGGAGGTCTCAACATAAAAATTAAAAAAAAAAAAAAAAAAAGAATTTGGTTCCATATCACTATTTTCTATTGAATTTGGTTCATTGAATAAATAAAGATTAATCTCAAAGGTAATAAAACCAACAAATTCTTCTCAGCAACATAACGCAATTAGTGACTCTACAAAGATAAAATTTGTTACTATACATATATATTATTAATTGGGAGTTGGGACTACAGTCTAGGATTAAAAAGCTTATATGAATTTGGAAGAAATAAAATTAGGCAACTAAGGGTGGTGGAACAGCAAATGGTGGTGGGGAATAGGATAACTTGGGTTTAAAGTTGGAAGGTTGTGATGATTGGGGCTGGGAATTCTTAAATATAATTTGGGGATACTGGAAAAGATCGGGGTTCTTGAGCTCTGTAGAAAAAAAAAACAGAGATATTTTAGTTTTAAAATTTTTTATAATGACCTGACTAAAAAATGTTGTTGTTTTGGCTAGGTCTTTTAAAACAAAAATTAAAAATCTCTTCTTCTTTGTAATAAGCACTGCTGCTTGCATATCCATTGAGGCAATAAGGCTCTCCACTGCACCTACTCAAATTGTTAGAGGGTCCTGAAAGTCGATCACAAGTGTTTCTTCAAGCTTCCTAAGGGTCCCGAGACCCTCCAAAGCCCTTTATGGATCCGCTAGTGCATGTTTGGTAACAATGGAAAAGTAGGCAGGAACTATCATTTTTGGGATATCAAAAATAATAATTGTTAATAAGGACAAATTTGTCATTAAAATGGTAATTAACATACGTTAGGGTGGAGGGATTCACTTCCCCCACCCCGCTCCCCCCCCCCCCCCCCCCCCCCCAACAAAAAAAAATCATTTGACTTGCCAAACATAGGAAAAACCTTGTAAGATTGTTATAAAACACTTTAAGCAATCGCAAACATGTCATAAGTATGAACTTCATGTTCTCGCGCCTCATATGTTTACCCTAATTTTTCAATTTTCGATGGCATTTCTATTTTGTTTCTCCTTTGAGGCTGGGGGTTGGGTTACTATTGCCTAGGGTTAGGAAGATGAAGGTTTTTAGGTTTTCAGAGGGGAAGTAGCTAGGGGTGTGCAGCTAAATATATGAATGGCACTATTCAGTCAAAGGGCTGGTTTGATATTACTGTGTTTTGAAAAAAAAAAAACTGTTTTTGCTGTACCGTGAGAATAAGCTTATTTTTTATATTTCATGTTTTCAGCTTATTTTCATCCAAAATTATGAAAATAAGCTGTTTTTAAGTATTTACCAAATACCTTTTTGAACTCAGTTTTTTTTTATACTCACTTTTTATAAAAGCACTTCAGTATCAAACCAGTATAAAGTTATATGTTGCTGTCGTGGATCTCTCACAGATCTTACTTGTGGCAGAAGGCAGAGAGAAAGAAATAAGCAAGAAAAGAGGAGCTAAGCTACTCTGATCGAGTCTGTCTCTCACCCACAGGCACAGGCCACAGCGCACAGCCACGAGGGGTCCCCCACGGCCACATGCCAGGCGAAAACCATGGACTGCCTTTACCCTTGCATGGTGAGTATGGCCATGCTTTATGGTTCGTTGAAGACTGTAATTGATTGCATCAGGCTTTGTGGTGGTTTGTTCTTACAAGTTGTGTTTCTGTTTTGTGTATTAACAAATGCAAGATTTTAAAGGTTCGGTGCTCCATCGAGTTAAGGGAAAAAGACAGGTTTGAATTTCTGCAAAGCTTGAGTTTAGATGAATCTTCAGATGAACAAAAGAGAAGGAGGGAGTGAACGCAAATATTTACATTGTGTAACGAGGGCTACGTTAGCAAATCAATAAAAATATAATTATGACTGTATTGGAAGAAGAATGCTAATTGGACTCTTTCAAAATAGAACATTTCATGAATTCTCTGTGACCTATGCTTTTGGCACTATGTTTTGTACTATTGACATGGAAATTAATATTAAACTATGAGGTATCAGAAAGTGCATGAAGACTTTGGAATTAGTAGGGACGGAAGTTAATGGGTGAGAATGCCTACATGGATTAACAATTATAGGGGTGGAATAAGAGAATTTCGGGTTCAAATTTTATGCACTCAAAATCCTCTAAGGCCTCTCTATGTTCTATCTACTTGAGTGACACGTTTCCTTAATTTATCTTACTTTTTTTTTTTTTTTTTTTGGGGGTGGGGAAAGTTTACGCTATTAAATAGGATTTAAATAAATAGCAAAGTGTTAACAAATGAGTTAAGTCACAGAGAGTCACATAAGATATTTTTGGATAAATGATAGGATAATTACACTAAATTAATTTAAACTATGAGGTTTCGAACACGAGACTTCAAGTGCATGAGCAAAAACTCTTAACCAATTGAGTTACAAGCCACTTGCAAGCCATTTTAGATGCAAAAGATTTGAACTCAAGAATTTCAGCCTCCAATTAGAATTAGTGACGTCAGTTTATGGCACATGTGACGGAGAAATTAAAAATATGGAAAAACAATTTTATCAATCCAAAAGACTGAAGAAAAGTGAAGGCGGCTAGGTACGTAGGAACTGCCACGCCCCAAGCTGGTGAGATTGGGGACGTAAGAAATTGTTCGTCACAGTGTTTCTGGGTTTGAAATGAATACAATAAGTGCTAGCTAGCTATATGAAAAAAGGAGCAAAGAAATCTGATGCATTATCAGGCTAAGATTTTCTTGTGAATCGATGGGATTTTTCTGCTGGAAACCAAATAAATCCCCATATCTATATATGTACTTGACAATTGTAGATATATGCAGTAGCTAATGAGTCAGTTCATTTACTGTTACTCACGTTGTTTAACAGTGCGGGTGGCTTCGATTGCTCAGCCTTCTTTCGATCAGCAACTTAATTATACCAGATGATATATGCATGTCACGCAACACTCAGAAAGTTTTTACTCCACAAGTAAATTCAACTGCTCCAATATAAACAGAAATGTATTCGTCCACCAATGTTTATGTAAATATGGTAATCACGTCCGCGTGTAACATCCTACTTTAATTAACAATGTAATGTAAGGTTACAAAATAAACTGTGGTGGTTATACTGTAATTTTATTAAAACAAAGGGTGCCAATACCCCCTTTTTTTTTTTTTTTTTAAGCGCTATAGTATTTCCCTATGGTCAATTAGCACTTGTGATTAGACAAGAAAACATCCAGTAGGCTTTAGGGTTTAGTTGGGACACTCGAAATACTCCAGAGTCCTAGTTGGGACACCTAAATCAAATACTTGAATCCCAAATAAAAAAGGGTTTCCTTGTTGAGTTTCCTTCGTGTATGCCCAAGAGTGGTCCTTCGTAGAAAATGTGTTAAAGCATGTCGCACATCGAAAATCTGATGAAGTTAGAACTCCGTAATATTAAATGGTTACACCACTAATTACTTGATTATATCTGTGTACTGAAACTTTGACACTAATCTGTGATTCTGTTGCTCTAAATAGTATAGTATATTGTATTGTACAATCGTAGCTAGCTATCTATATACAAATAGACTCTAGTTTTTGGAAATCCAACAATTGCTACTGTTAATACTTGCGCATGCTTTATAACATTTATTGCTGAATCTTTCTTTTTCCAGATTTGTAGCCTTCGGTTTCCCTTCAAATCTTGACATCGATCTTGTCCTACTCCTATCTGTGGAAACTGGAAAGCTAGCTCTATATCTTTACCTGCTTCAAATGAATACTGTGCTCTGGTCTTCTACTGTATGTGTCAATTGATCTTTTTTATTTATTTTTTCTTTTGGTCAAATGTTTCTTTTTCAATTGATTATTGCAGGGCACAAATATGAGCTTCAACTTGGAGTCTGTGTGTGTGTGTATAAGCCACTAAATCACTATACATATTTTAGAGTGTAATACCGTTTTTTCTTGCCTATAAGCCATTAACATTTTATATAGATTGCAAATCTAACATCTAATTTACCCTCCAAAGTTACATACACTATTTCTTTATGTAAAATTACCAATCTACTCTCAAATGTGTATCACATGCAAGTAACGTGACTTAAATTGACGGAAAATTGAATATAGTAGTTTCGAAAATAATATTAGGGATATAATTGGCATATTTTAATAATTCAAGAACTGATTTTTCTGAAAAAATAATTTAGGGATCTAATTTTCACTAAGGTGATAATTCATGGCTAAATTGGCAGTTCACCATGTGTGTGTGTGTGTGTGTATTTATATCATAATACTTGCTGTCCTAGAGCTTAACACACGCTGCAACTTCTTGTACATCTTCCTTTGTGGACATCGTCATTCATAAAAGTAAGGTGAGTTTGCGTAAACTTCATGCACCGTATTTGCTTCTCTAGTTAGATGCTTCTCTTCGTAGCTTATATATACAGGAGAATTGCCATAACTTGCAGGCTGAAAAGCTTCTGGGAAATTATCTTGTGTACTTCAGAATATATTATTAACACAAAGGTACGTATACCATGCTCGATCGATCAACTTTTGTATGTCGATTTGATTCATGATATTCCCAGACTGATCATCAACTGAACAGTACATGTAGTATACATGCAGTCCGGCTTCTGTCAAAAATAGGTGCCAATGGAATCAAGGGTTAATAATTACTAGTAATAAAACGAAACTCCTACTATTTATCCATGATTATAGTCATTGAGCTGGACAGAATATATATATATATATATATATATATATATATAATATGGTTTCCAGATTGAGGATAATTTCATGTAAATAGGACTCACAAAACTATTATAACTTTGCTTACATTAAACAGTTTTCCATGGATACAATACAATACAAATTTTAATTTTTAATTTTGTAATAATATTATTTTAAGGGTATATAGTTATTGGCACTCTAAGCCTACTACAATCCTCCAATCCTTAGAGTAAAACTCAAACGATAGGTTCTAAATTCATCCCAACTTACTCCAACTCTTGGGGCAAATATGATTTTGAACCCAAAACTCATTTCTGGGGCAAATTTAGGTGATGATTCTCTCTGGCTTAGTGGGTTGGCCCTATTATATATGTATATTTTTTTTAGTTTTATATTTATAGATTCAATAAATCTAACAAATAAGATCTAATATGATCAAATCTAATGATAAAAATAAAGATTTAACAATCCAAATTTAAATTCAACGGCTAAAATAATTAAAAAAAATTATTTCACGTGTTTTATATTCTTTCATTGTGTTCCGCAAGTTTCATAGTGTTTTATATTCTTTCATTGTGTTCCACAAGTTTCATAGTTTCAGCTTTATAATTTTTCAATATTTATTGGAATTTAAATATTTGTAGGTTAAAATGTTCATAAAACTAAATTAGAATAGTGTACATAATTATTGTTTTTTAAAAGTTACTATAAGGAAAAAAAAATCCTAAATTCCTTTTTTAATAATCTCAAGCTAAAAATTTAACCCATAAGGGTTGGAACAAAAAAACTGTTTATGGATTAAAACCAAAATTTTATGGGTTAAAAATTTTAGGTTTTAACCCAAGGTTTATAGATGGTCTAGAAATCTAAAAGTACACACCAAACTTTTATATTTCGAAAAGAAAAATACTTTTGTGAGAGTGCACAATAATAGTTTTCTTTTTAAAATTATTTGGTAGTAAATAATAGAAACACATTCTGTACTTGTTTGAATGATATCTGTATCTTGTAAATTTGAATTTTACTAATAGTGGAAAGAATATTAAATTCTTTTTGGTAGACAAATGTGGTAATATATGTGGTTTTCTTACCATTTTTACAGCACTTGATAACTTATATTATATAATTATTATCAGAAAATATGTTATAATTACAGTATTTTTTTTATTGCAGTAATTATGTTTTCTTCTTTGATATTTGATTGAGATGTAACAAATAGTATGTACTGGTAAAAAGATGAAATATGAAATTTGAATTGAAATATGAGGTGAAAGATAATTGAGATATCACCTTAAATCCTCGATTGATTCAACAGAATAAAACTTTAAAACGAAAATCCTGTGCGGAGATAAAGTCCTATAGGTTAAACTTCTAGAAGAGACCAATATGAAAGAATCCCTCCATATATAGCCTCCGTTGAGCGTGTCAGTTAATTAGAAGAATTAGTTGTAGTTGTTAACAGATTATCTGTCAGTCGATCGTCACTGTGATAGATGAATATTGTAGAATTCAAAAAGCAATCTTGTAACTGCAAAATATTGAATAGAGCATTAATTCAGTCCAAATTTTCTTCCTCAACGGTTAAGGGTTCTAAAGCTAACTAAGATACTCTGTAGAGCTTTGGTATTTCTTACAACTTTTGATAGTCGGATTCGACTATGACTTTGATACATATGCAATCTGTACACAATATTCTGGATTTGATTTTTTAATTCGATCGAATTTTCGCTCTTGGATTCTGAGCTAATTCATGTATGTGTTATTTTCATTACTTACTCTATAATCTTTGTGATTTCTGCAAGTTTTTACACTGTTAAAGTCCGAGTTAACTGGATAAGTACTGTATATTATTTCTGCAAGTTTTTACATGTTCTCTCCGGAAGCCTCCCTTTCTCTCTCCAAAAGAAAACCCTAGATCAGCAACCAGACTCAGCTGTGCTTGGGGCCGCTGGTAGCCTTTCACCGCATCCTCCGAGCCTCTCCCCCTCTTATTAATCCCCTTCCACGCCTGCTCGTCCTTACACCCTGCCTCTCTCTTTTTCTCCTCTTCTCCCGACCACTCCTTCAGTGACCCTACCTTCTTTTTTTTTCCATTTTCTCCCTCCATGGTGCTGCCCTACAGTCTGCCCCACCACTTTCGCAGCCATTTTTTCATGGCTCTGTTGGAGCCTCCCCCTTTTAAGGCCTTTCCCTTGTTTAGGGGCTGAATCTATAAACTTGGGCTGGTTTCTTTGGTTGTTGTGGGTTGGATCCCCTCCTATGATTTGATTTTTAGGCTGGAACCACTCTTCTGGATGGAATCGTGGCGGTGCCGCCTTATCTGGACGGATCCTGGTGGCTTCCCTTGCTTGGTTTGCGGTAGCGGCGAATCTCACATAAGCGGTAAAGTCACCAATGGTGACGAGTAAATCGGGTGGAGATGAGCTGATGGGTGGATTTCATTCTCGGATTAGTATAGGTTCTTTTTATACCTTGTCTAGTAGGTAATGTCTCTCATAGCGAGTGATGTGGCCTTGCTTCCGTGCGATTGTTTGATGCGGTCTTTGTTGTACTTTTTTGCACAAACGGAAGTAAGTTCTAACAAAGCATCAAATATCAATGTTGTAGGCAAAAGCAAATAAACAAAAATCTCAAAATAAGAACACAAGGGATTAACATGATTTTGAAGCCTATATCCATGTGCGAAGCACAACGATGAATTTTTATTAAATTAACACATAATACAAAAGAGTGTTAACTCACACAATCCAAATCCCTCAAATTACATACCTAAACCAAATGAGTAAAGAACTCAAAACAAACGAAGTAGTCTTTCCCAAATTTCTCTCTAACTCTCAAACGCACAAATTGACTCACACAATGAGCTATTTGCCACACACAGACACACTCATGACTCCAAATGGTGACCTTCTCCTGAAACCCAATGATAGAAAACTCTCTAAACTAATGGTGAGGCACACAAAATAAATTACCCTAAGGTCGTATTTATAGTGCATAGGACTTAGGTTATAATAAGAATCCTAATCCTAATTAATTGGAAGTAAATTCAAATCCTAATCAAATTAGGTAATTAACAAAATCTATTCACCAAGCAAGACATCCAACCAAGAAGTCAAATCCAAATCCAAATAGAACAAATAGTTAACACAAAATTAAATCTGCAACCTAATTTTGAGTTTGAATTGTAAATCAAAATAATCTCCACCTTGGCGAGAAATTTGCAAACTTCCAAATCAAATTTCAGACTGGGATACCAAAGTACAAACGCAAAGTGATCAACAAATTCTTCAAAAGACATATCTCCACCTTGACTCAAAAAATCCAAAAGTCTTAAAAACTTGAAATTTCCTCCAACACCTTCTCCACAAATTCCATTACAAAAACTAACAATATGAGCCACAAAATCTATGCAAAGCTCAAACAAATGAACTAAAAATGCGAATTGGAACTTCACAAAAGTTTCATAATCAAACTCCACCTTTTGACCATGCGGAGTGAACAAATGTTGACTCAAAGACAACCGAATGGGATGGGTAAACAAGCTTTCCAACTTGAGCCATAACTCCGATGCATATTTGACAGCTACAACAGCAAAATTGCTCTAAGTGGTTGCTTTAAGAGGTCTTTTCTAATTTTTTTTTTTTCTCTTAGCACTTTTAGAAATCCTTGTTGGACTAACACAACACACATCTTGAATTGCTAAATACCAAAGTCGTTCCTCCTGTCGATTTCTTCAAATATCAAATTTCTCCAATAAAGGTTCATCATGAAGCCTAGATGAAACTTAGGGCTCTGATTCCAATTGTTGTACTTTTATGCGCAAATGGAAGTGAATTATAACAAAGTACCAAATCTCAATGTTGTAGGCAAAAAGGAAGAAACTAAAATCTCAAATTAAGAATACAAGAGATTAACATGAGTTGGTGTAAAACATAAGTCACTAGTGAAGCACGGTGAGGAATTTTCACTAAACAAACTAAGATTACAAAAGAGTGTCTAACTCTCAGAACTCAATTCCCACATAGTATAAACCCTAAACCAAATGAGTAGAGAATCCAAAACCAAGGTTTAAAAGACGCTAGGCACTAGTCTAGCGGTGTGCTAGGCTAGCACCTAGGCAGGGGCCTATGTGAACTAGGTGAATTTAAGTAAATTTATTATATACCTTTAGTATTTTGATGAATTTGATAGCATGAGATGAAAGTTCAAATGATTATATAACCATAATAACTTATGAAATTTTTTTCAAAAGGTAGGAATTTATAGTGAACTTAAAGAAAAGTAAAAGTGTCAAATATATGTTGTAGACTTGTAGTCTGCAGAGAGTATTTCTTAAGTGGATGCTAAGCCACATAAAGGTAGGTGGGGTGCCACCACATCAATATTTAATATATATGTTAGATATCCCAATTCAATTAATTGGAAACAATTTAAAAAAAATTAAACAAAAATTTTGGAGTGGTCACGTCTGTCACGAGGGTGTGGAAGAGATAGAAACTAATTTCTCTATTCTTTTTCCTCTCGTCTTCTTCTATGGAACATCAAAGTTTGAAACGTAGAATGCAAATGCAAAACAAGAACTAGAACATAGCTGCTCTGCAAAAAAAATATCTGAAATGCCTAGACTGCCTAGGCCACTCAATCGCCTTGCTAGGCCACCTCAATGCCCGCCTAATCCCTTTGTTGATTTTCTTCCAGACTATGGGTTAATCACAGCGGTTGGCCACTGCGTAGCACCTAGATAACGACCTAGGCCGATTTTTAGAACATTGGCAAAAAAAAAAAAAAAAGGGAGTAGTCTATTACTAATTGCTCTCTAACTCTTTAACTCACAAATTGACTATCACCAAATTCCCAAACGAATAAGCTATGAATTTGTCAGGCATTCATGCCTCCAATCGGTAATCTTCACCCACAATCTAATGAGAGAAAACTCTCTAACGTAATGGTGAGACACAAAATACACTAACCCTAAGGTCTATTTATAGTGCATAGGACTTAGGTTACAATGAGAATCTTAATCTTAATTGGAAGTAATTCAAATCCTAATCAAATAGGTAATTAACAAAATCTCTTTACCAAGTAAGGAATCCAACTAAGAAGTCAAATCCATATAGGACATCAAAACGAAATAGGTAGCACAAACCTAATTTCTGCATCATCTTAATTTTGATCTATAAATTACAACAGTCTCGCATGTTGGTGGTGACATTACATGTGCCTAGTTTAGATTCGTTGCGTTTGCCATATTTATGGCGGATCTAAACATGCGTGCTTGTGCTAGTACGGTAGTGCTTGTGGTAGCCCATTAAGGGATTACCTTTATGCTTGTTTGTGTAAATTATCTTCAAATTTGAATTGGTCACTGAAGAATGTACCATGTGGCAACCCATGTATTTGTTCTTGTTTGTTAATGAAATCCCTATCACTTCTTGTAAAAAAAAATATTATCATAAATCTCCAATGTTTGTTTTCCCTGCCCGCAAATATATGCAATCCGATTTCTCTTTCGTTAGATCGAACCAATTAGTCCTGTATCAAACGTAGACATGATGCCATTTAAGAAATGTAAAATTCGTAGCACACCTCGTAGAATTTCAATGTTTATGGTAACAATAATTTGTTCGCAATTGAGTAAGAGATCAATTGCTTGTACACCATGTAAAATTGTTGGGCTGGTTTGTCACAGTACATATGTTGTTAATGACCAAATAAGATGTAAATAAGGTAAGATTATTGGGATGGTTTATCACATCATGTAATATTATTGGGTTGGTTACTCCTTTTTTTGCTGTAATTAGTCAAATAAGATGTAGACAAGGCAGGATTTTGCTTCGATATTGAATCCTTATAGGTGAGATTTAATTAAGTTTGCTTTGCCCTATTGCATAATTGTTTGTGCCATTAGGGTAAATCATAGAGAAGGGGAGACTTTTTCTATTGGTGTGAGAAATGACTTCATCGTCATATAATCCTCAATCCTTATGCTTTTGTCAATTTGGTTTTTATTGATCCTGTAATCCCATTGTCATTTCAAGTTCAAGAAGATAATCAAATTAGTTAAGGCTATATAGCTGATGATGAAGATGCTTAATCCAAGGTAGGTCACCTTTAATTCCTTCCGTTTGTATCTTAATTGATCACGGTTAGTCTCAATAACATGGTCTATTCGTTCATGCTTAGTGCTTAATCAACATATGAAGCATACTTAATAAATCTAATTTAAAATCTAACTCGTCGATCGAAAAAAAATGAAAACAGGATATATTGCTCCCACAGTCCGACAGTTGGGTCTTGTATCTAACGTTGCTCCCATAGGTGCCTCTCCTTTTTAGTATTAGATGACTCCTTGAAATCTGAAAACAGGGGAAATACTTAATTTTCAGTATAGTGACTTTATAAAATTTGGTTTAATTCGACTCTTTGCTGCTTAGGGAAACACTAAATGTACAGATCGAAATTAATTAAACTGAAATTTAATGGTTAAATTAGTTTGCTTTTACTATATCTTTCAGCCTTTTATTTAGCAATCAATTATCCAAGTAAACTTCAATTTTATTTTGAATATATATTGCATATTATGTATATAGACTGTGGGTACTATGTTTCATCTGTTCTGCTAGGGTTTGATTGTTTCTGGTAGGAAGTTTGCTGGCTTAATTACTTAATAGAAGTTTACCTAGTTAACTAGCTAATGACATCTTTTTTCTTGCCAATTTTCTTGAATGATTAGGCGGAATTGTTGTTCCACTTAGCTTCCCGTACCTACAGTTGTTAATTCTGTGATATTTATGCTATTCTTGCTTATGAAAGCCCTTTTTTTTCTCTCTCAATTGACTTTTGCTGTAGATGGTCTGCATTTTCTAATATCTTCTCATATTAAGGATTTATGACGAGTAGCAGAAAATAATGGAGGACCTTAAAGCCAACGAGAACAAAAAGCACAACCATGTCAGGTTTTCGGGCAAATTAATGTTTGCCAAAGACGCTTATTTGCACAAGTAAATGTGAGTAGTCCTTGGCACCTTCAATTTTCTGCTTAGCCATCTTTTGAGAAAATTTCCATATCATGAAATTAATATCACGACCATAAAGTTTGATTGTTTGACATATGATGGTGCATTATATATGTAGTTAATAGAAATAATCAACTGCTGAAATGTAATCAAGATTTGCTTGATTTAATTCTAATTGCCACTTAGTACTACGGTTTGGTAGTATTCATTTTCACTTGAAAAGTGAGAGGTCTTAGGTTCGAATCTCTTGGATGGCGAATTCGATAACAAATTAGGCTGCCCACTGTGTAACTTAGCCAAACTCCCCCTCTCCGTAATGTAAAAATATCAATATACTCAAAAAAAAAAAATCAAATTAATTGATAGCATTTGCTGACCCAAAATTTCTCTTTTGATGACATGAGATAAATTAGTTTGTGCTAGAGCTTGAGATTAGCTCCAATATTGTTCATCAGTCCGTTCCAATGATCTTGTGCATGGATACAGCTTGAGATTAGCTCCAACATGATCTTGCACATCATGTAGACTTGACAATTTCTTGCACATCCGTTAATCTAATACGAAACGAGTCGAGTTCGAATCAAATCATATCACCTATTTATTTTAACGGATTTGAAACGACATGATCCATTCAAATATTGAGTATAACGAAAACAACACAAACATGTCAAACATGACACAATCACTCAGTTTACCTAGATGGATACACGACCAAATGTGAAGCTTATCTAATGTTTTGTCATACTGCACTGGCTTTTTAGTGTTTCTTGTCAACTTTTGTGCTTTCATGGTAGGCATCTCCTAAAGTAGTTGCGGATAATACTTCCACGGTTTCACCCTTAAAAAAAGATACTGGTGGATAATACTATGTGTACGTTATTCTTTTTCATTCATATTTTCTTCTAGTTGATTATGAACCGTTTATTTTTTTAATTTACTATTTAAAGATCAGTGTTGTAAAAATCTATCTAAACAAGAAATCATTTAACTGTTTGTTTGATCAATAACGTTGTAAAAAATCAATGTGTTAACTTAATAACTTGATTCGTCTTTTTTATTTAATAATCGTTAAATGACTATACAATTCCATATTTAATTGATTCGTGAAAGAATTGATTTCTCAAGGGACGTAAAAAATATAACAATAACATTTCATACCATCGCGCACCAATTAAAGATTGAAAGAAGAGTGAAAAATTCGAACAATAAAATTACTGGCATTCCTCTTTAGAAGATAATTAGGGCTATTTAGGTTTTCGGATTAGGTGGGTGTAGAAAAAGAGGGCCGCAGTGGTGTAATTATTTGTTGCACTACCGCTAATAATGGGTTAGACAGGGCCACCCCAAAAGAAGGGGGTCATTTCTCATATGTGCAAGAGACACTTTGTTCACCTGCAGCTCCCCTCATCAGTCAGAAAATGTACCTGATTAGGTGTTTCCCACTTCTACATGGTCCAACCACTCAAAGACAAGCTCTTTCTCCCTTTCACCAGTAGGGTTTCTCAGGTGTCTCATGCGCTTATGTTAGGGTTTCAGCGTTTAGTTGGAAGAATTTTTTCTTTTCTCCTGTCCTTCCATCTCTGTCTCTCAGATCGATGTTGGAGGAGGAAATTTCTGATTAATATGATGATTTTTCCCTGCTTTTAATTTGGGAATCTCATCCTAATTTTGTAAGATCTTTTTTTTTTCTTTTGCATTTTTTTGTTTATTTTGGTTTTGTGTGGCTCTGCATCAACTTCAAGAGTGAGCGCAGAAGGTGAGAGTTTACATGCTCAAAATTAGAAATATGATATACTTCCTTTTAGGGTTTGTTGATTTACCGTTTTCCACATTTAAGTATGAAATAAATTAAGGAGATGTTGAGGGAAGAGATCTTGTGGCCGGAGCAATGCTGTGAACAGCTTCCGGTATCCAGTATTCCTGAGTTCCTCCACACATCTCTTTCGGTTTTTGCTTTTGTCTATATTTTCTCAAGATCTCTCTATTTGGGGATGGGGCATAATTAGCAGGTGTAACATACAAGATCTGGGATGTGTGTGGCTTTCGATATATCATTTATCATTAATGTTTTGTTTTGATAATCTTTTATAGTAGTCAATCAGATCTGATCAAAATTTACAGGCTTTTTTATATAATTAATGAGATTTTTTTTGGGCAATAATTAATCAGACCGGTAACTCTTCTATGATTTATGTATATCATAAACCTTTTTCTTTTATGTGAAAAAAAAAAATATATATATATATATATATATATGTATGTATGTATATTTATGTGAACGTGTGGTATCTATTTTTTTACTTGAAAAATAGCCTGTGGAATCTAGCTATGGTGCTTTTTAACGTTCTTTATTTATTTATTTATTTTGAGTGAAAAAAGCATCTGTTCCCAAAAAAAGAGAATCTAGATGGGGTGAACGTACCGAACTTTGCAGTTTTCTATCTACCATCTTCCCCTTTGTCCGTGTCAAACTTACAACAAAAATGAGATAAGATATTTACAGTTCACCTACAAGGCTCGGTCATTTGTTAGTTGCTGTATTATGATTCCATTTCTGTTAGCCTTATTTTTCCTTTTTCTAAAGGAGTAGTATGAATTGACATGGAATCATCAGAATTTATGTGGAAAAAAAGAAAACCAAAATCCGGCATTGTGCAATATAACAGTATGGACTAGGGTTTCGGTAAATAGGCCAATTAAGAAATGATTCAATTTTTCATGAACTTTAAGGAATGTACAAAGTGAGACTTGGGCATATACTCTTAAATCTTAATTAGGAAAAGAAAGAAAGAATTAAGTGAAAGACGGAAAAGGAAAAACTAAGTTATGACCAAACCACATATCCGATGCATATTAGCACACGTACTTTAGCCGTTCTTAGCCGGATTTACCTTATCGCAGCTCCATTCTCACCTCTAGACCGAATGATGTGTTGCTATGTTACCCTTTTTCTGTGTTTATTTTTGACTTGCAAGGCCTCTGAAATATTTCCATGACGTATCTGCCATCCACTATTTTGGAACTGGATCCTCTCTAGAACTCAGGATGGGGATTCTTCTGAGTAGCCTATCTGGGTCGTTGAATTTTGATCAAACGGTTCCAAATAGAAGGTCATCTAAAAGTTATAATAATTGTAGCCGTTGAATTAAATTTGAACGGCCCTGAATGAGCTGCTCATGAGGATCCTCATCCTAAGCTCAGAAGAGGATCCAGTTCCCACTATTTTTGCACCTTCATTTTCATTTTAGAATTTTCAAGATAGGACGACTCTTAAAATCCAAATGGGACGTACGGATTCTTTTGTAACCAACCAATTACGTGTATTTGTTGTCCATTCTTTGTGTACCTGTTCTTGAATTTTCGTACTCGCACACTTTGAGAATTTTGTTATTAACTTAACCATTAGTACTGTCTTCTTGCTCATCGTACCTCTTTCCCTAAAATATATTTCTTCAAAACTTTTGGACTTCATCCTCACCGTTTTCAATTTTTTGTATTTCGTTTAAAGCTAAACTTAGAAAAGTTACATCACCATGGCACTATAACCTGTAAAAGTTAAAAATGAAATTAGGAACTTGGGAGAGGAGAAGAGGACACTTTTTCGAGAGATATATATATATATATATTGTTAAATTAGATAAATATGGATACAAATTCGTATAGCACATATATTTTGTTATTGTGAAGAGAAAAAAAGTACTTCAAAATGCTTCGATTTACCAATTGTGCCCATATCCAAAACTTAAATGGTAATTAGCAAACAGTGAGTTTTCTTGTTATCTTCAGTGCTATTATACGACAAATTATGAAGAAAAAAAAAACGTATTTTCGCGGAAGCAACAAATAAGACATGTTTTCTTTCACAGAGTGATTGTTTTATGAACCATATATGATAGCTTGTGGTGGACTGCTCTGATGGTTAAAGCAAATGGTGAATTATTTTGGTGGTTAGGCATTTCTCTTCAACTGATAACGGTTTGAGTTCAAATCCTCTCCACTCCCGTAGTGTAGATTAGCGTTGAAATTCGCTTGTAATTATATGTATGTTACTAGTATAAAGGAGTGAAAACATATATAGTTAAGAAATTTTCACCGTAAAGTCGACCACAAATTCCTCATATTTTTAGATAACCTTCCATCCGATTAAATTGACCCTCAAGGATTTTTCTTTTTAATTTCCTATTTTCTTATTTATCCTCCCCGAACTATCACAAGTCACCTTATGATTTAAAGGAATATATAGTGTTGGAGGAAGAGAAGGAAGAAATTGAGGATCCCTTTCCAGTCTTGATAGCTTATTTAAATTAACATGGGCAATTTTGTGGACTTTTCATAGGTACTATAGGAATTTGTACTATAGTTTAATAGTATTCTTTTTCACTAGTAAGTGGAGATCTTAGGTTCGATTTTCGACAAATATTATTATGGCTAGCCAAATGTGAGGCTTAGTCCACTCTCTCTCTCTCTCTCTCTCCCCCCCCCCCCCACCACCCCCCAAACAAAAAAAAAGTGTAGATATTATGGTTTGTTTAAAAAAAAAAAAAAAAAAAAGCTGCACTCTCATGACACACCCCGACCAAAATCAAGGTGTGCCGGCACGCCTTGATTTTGGTTGGGGTGTGTCACTCATCCCTAATTATCACCCTTAATTAGGACCGCTCTCTAAAAAAATATCATTGTTATTATTCTTTATTATCTTATTATTATTTTGAATAAACAATATTATCTACACTAAAAGGGAAGGGGTTGACTCAGCTTCACAATAGGCTAGCATATGTGGTTCAAATTCGTCTTGGCGAGAATTGAACCTAAGACCTCTTATTTACAAATGAAGAGGAATATCATTAGACTGTAGTACTAAGTTACTATTATTCTATATTTAAAACTCTCACTCCATATATAACTGTTATGAAGTTAAATACATGCTCTCAACCACATAAATACATAGGATTACTTCAAAATTTTCATAGGTGTATTTTACTTGCATAGCTCTATATTAATTCAAGTTCTTTTGATCATATGTTTAAACAAATCAACTACTAGTGTTTTCCCCCAACAAAAATTTCCATATGTATACATGATACCTGCACTGTCTTCCATTCAGAAATGAAGGGAAGGATCAATTGTCGGTTGATATTTCTCCTAATCAGGCCTCAATGGACTTTTGAAGCATGCATATGACTTGAAATATTGGGAATTAGTGGATCACTCAAGTGTCTATTCAATCACTTCTAAAAAGATAAGCTGATGATCAATTGCCAGAATTCATTGACTGGTATGCACTTAGAGAGTTCAGCATACATATGGATAATGTATATTATATGCATGAGAAGTAACCCTATACTAAAAAATATCTAGGGTTTAAAAAAAACCATATAGACATATTCCTCAAGTGGAAAACTATGTTGTTATAGACTTTTATTTAACTATGTTTTCAATATAGACCTCTACTCAAAAAAAAAAAAAAAAAAAATTGTGCTGGATACAAATATATATACTATATCAACACATTACATAAGCAAGGAAGCTATTTTAGAGTTTAAACCGAAATATTTCCATAGTTAGGGCAAAGGATGTAGATATTAATCATAAAAAAATGTGCTGGATACAAATATCTATACTATATCAACACAAAAACATAAGCAAGGAAGCTATTTCAGAGTTTAAACCGAAATATTTCCATAGTTAGTGCAAAGGGTGTAGATATTAATCATTAATTTACGTATACTAGTTTAGAGGAAAAGTGCACCATGATTGAAAATTAAGATACTTAATTTGCTATTTTACATTATTCCAAACAGAAAGAAACACAATACACAAAGCTAATCAGAATGTTTTTCAGGCACTTGTAATTGAGATTTAATAATTGAGAGACAAACTTTCCACTTAGAATAGCTTATGAGTATTGTTGTAGACGTCCCACGGTTTGTCAAAGAATTGAAAGTCGGCAAACTGTTGGTGCTGCAAATTAAGAGTTATGTGGTGTTGTCAGAAGTAGCTATAGCAAACTAATGCTTATAAACTTAAATTATCTTGGACATATTATCTGTTTAATTATATGTGCACGTTTGTTATAGCATCAAATATTTTCGATTGTGTACGTTCTTTTTTCTTCAAAATTTTCATATACATTTTATATTTTGTTGTGAAAAAATATACATCAGAGAAACTGAAATGTTGTGGGAAGTTAATTACCTCTTGGGAAATTCCAGTACTTTGCTGGAGAGGAGTGAACACTGAAGAAGGGCTCCATTTTCCCATTACCACCATAGCATCATGAGTAGCACCATGATCAACAACCATGTCTTGAATATCTCCGGCTAGGGAGCTGCTTAATGGTTCTTCAACCCCATCGGGGTAAGGTCGCAACGCCACCAGTGAATCAGGCTGATCGTTAGCAGTATTGTTCATATTGTTGTTGTAAGCTGATGATTCTTCCCCACTTTCAAATGGGTTCCAAGAATTCAAACGGCTTAGTTTTGCCTGGTCATTACTAGGCTTCTTTGATCTCTGCATCTTTTCTCTTGTTCTTTCCCTAGCCCTTGCCCTTGCCTTTTCCCTCGAAGCCTTTGCAAGAGGGTGAAATGCGCGCTTCCTTGATTGCCTGTGGACAATCTTTCTCTCTTTGGCTGAGGGTTTGATCCCGCAGCTTCTTACTTTATCATTATCATCGTTGCCACCATTACTAATGTTAATGTTTGTTGGAGCCTCGTCTACGCCGGATAGTATTTCACACGATTCCGAAGTGGCTGGAGACGTGGTTTTGGCACATCTCACCATGTTTTTGTAGTTGAATTTCCGATGGTGATCTCTTGATAGTTTCTTGATTTCGGGTTCTGACTGAATGAGCAACCACTCCACGGTTTTGCTGGCCTTGTCAAATTCCAACACATCTTGCAAGCCAAAGAACTTACGGGCAACTTCGAGGGACAATCTCATTCTCCGGTCCCTGGGGCCTCGGGCAGTGTTGATCTTGCTGTGGCGATCTCTCTTGTTAGTCCTCCTTCTCGGGATCTGCGGCTGATCATCCATGTCCATGTGATGGCCATTTTTGTTGGAATCCCAGTCCACCATTTTAATGTTAACACTTGTAGTAGTAGTCTTCTGATGATCATCCCCTACGACGGTACCGGTGTTGTCATCAGCGGCAGTGGCGGCAGCAGCGGCAGTGGCGGTAGCAGCAGCAGCAGCTTCCTTCATAAAATAAGGTGGTACTTGAGACTCGTGAAGCGAAATCTCAATATGGTCAGGTTCTTGGTGATGGTGTTGCTGAAATAGTAAAACGTCGTCGTCTTCAAACGGAGAGGGGAAGTAGAGCAAAGACAAAGGAGGGTGATGATGTTGTTGATGAAGGTTTTCTTCTCCTCCTCGTTGTTGCCCGGAGTTGGGATTGGGGTTGGAATTAGTAAAGAAATTGGGGGTTACTGTAGTAATGTCATGGTCAAATGGCCGGCTGTGGAAAAATGGTTGATCGACATGAGGATAAGACACGGGTACTAATTCGTTAACATTATCGGTGTTGTCCGAGGGAAACATGTTATATATCTCCCTCTTGGGCTCTTTGCTTGTTTGGTTGCTTTGAATTTTCAATGAAATTGCACACCACTAACCCTAGCTAGCTAGCAGCTAGTGGTCAATTGGTACGCTTGGGATATCGGTCTACTGATGATCGAGACTTGCGCTTTTATAAATGCTTGATGAGGAAGCGAATGCCGCTGAATGTGATTTCAGTGCGCTTGTTTTTCACCTTTTCTGCAAGAGTAGTAAATCAAAATTAAGGGAAGGGATAGCTTTGAGAAAGACAGTCGAGTGTTACCGTATTTACGGCCAGCTGAGCTTAGCTTAAGAAAGACAGATGCTGCCTGCAGTGCTACTCATATATACCTCTATATGCTTGTACATATATGTATATATATTGTACGTATATGTATATATGTACACCTTTACTACATGTACTGTATTTATTTAGTTTCTTTTGTGTGTGCGCGAGAGAGAGAGAGAGAGAAGGCTAGCTAGCTAGAAAAAGACAGAGAGAGATCGTACATTTACCATCGGTCGTCATCGTAGGAAATAGAGAGGTTCAGAAAGACAGCACAGCAAGAACACCATATGTCCATGGGGGTTGAACTCTTGAATCACAGGGGGAGAGAGAGAGAAAGAGAGGGAGAGAAGCTAGTAAGGTAGTGGTATGGTAAAGAAGCAAGGGAGGGTAGGGGGCAATTTATTGCTGAGTAGCTATCTTTTTCTTAATCTTTTCATCAAAAAGTTAGCCCTACCATTTAGAATATCACTGTGTGTGAAAGGAAGCGAGTGGATAGGAAAACACCTAGTATTTGGCACCACCAGTCCACGTGGTTTGCAGGTCGCCCGGTATAGATCAATTCAATAACCTAGCTTCTCAATCTCAAAATATAAAGACCTTGCATAGACACACCCCACAGTAGCTAGATAGTGTTACGCATACATGGAGATGGAGAGTGGATTTTGTGGTTTGTTTTGGGAAGATTCAACTAATATTCCATAATCAATGGCTCGTTTGGATGTGCTTTTAAAATAATTGAAAGTACTTTTAAAGAAAATATTTTTGAATTCCAAAAGCACTTTTAGTGCTTTTCCAGAATTTACTTGCATGTTTATTAAGGATTGGTTCTAAAAACATTTTCACCAAAAGTGTTTTCAGTCATTTTAAAAGTACATCCAAATGAGTTCTAACACTTATTCTTCTTCATTGAATATTGCATGTGGAGTGATGTCCCACGTCAAAAAGTTCAGCGATCTTGCATGTCCTTATAACGAGCTGGTTACTCTTCATATTGCTAATTAATTTTTTAGTGAAACCTCAAAATTCTTAAATGTTATTAGAGACAATTGGCTCACGCGTGAAGCACAACGGTTACACATGATTCATGCAACCTAATATGTATTGCCTACCTGTTTTATTTGACCATTGCCACATGTAACGGGCATGTGAGAATGTGATGTGTTGTCCCACATCGAAAAATTAAGCAACCTTACAAATTCTTAAAAAAGTTTAATTACTCCTCATATATGATATTTGTTTACAGTTTCAGTTTTGATGCATATCATCATACAAGTCACATTGTTTGCATCACTAATTTTCACTAGTTAGAATAGTCCTTGTATTAATTATACACAACTCACATGAGAAGTCAACAATATCAAAAGCTAAGCAAAATATAAGAAAAAATCTATATGTGTTGCTCCAAGCTTAGCTAGGTTTTCTCTTCTCTCCTTCTTTTGTCTTTTTTGTTATACATAATGATACTAATGTATGAAGTATGAACCTCCCCGTGGCTGTCTAACCCTAGGAAAGGATAATTATTTAACTCAAAGGGGCACACCAACTGTGAGGCATGCCCTCTCATAGGGCAAATACTCCTTTGACTGTGGCATCTCCATTCATGTCGCTGTCACCAAAAGGGAGAGAAGCCTCATCTCTCTCTCTCTCTCTCTCTCTGAGTACGTATGTCTATTTAAGAATGTTGTCGGGTTCCCTCCCATCCCATGCGTTCTTATCAGCTTAAGGTTTTTAAACGAAATGAAGGTTAAAAAAACTCTCTCATTGTCAAGAAAAGAGTTGCTTATGCTTGCACTTGCCATTGCCCTATACCAAGACCTTCTAAGAGCCCTAGCCAATGAGGAAAAGACACATACAACCTATCCCATCATTTTATATGAATATACCAGTAGTCCTATCGACAACTGAAAGCCCTCTTTGCATATATATAATACCTACTATTTCCCTTTCTTCCTCAAATTTTATTTCCATTTTCACATGCCGTTCTCTCCCCACTTATATAAGGATTACGATTCTTTCCCTCCTTATTCCATCATTTTCTATCTCCTCCTCTCACATTTTCTATTTTGTCTTTCTCTTTTTATAAAAAAAATTAATATAAAATGTTAACGTGACTTAACTGTGACCGTTGAAATAGAAGGGAATGAAGGGAAGGGAAAAAAAGAGGGGAGAGAAACCTACTTCTTTATGGACATAAACCACTTCTCTCTGTCCCTCTCTCTGTCTCTCTAGACTAGTTTTAGCTAAAGCCTGACCTCTTTAGACCGGCATGATAACAAGGACCACATGATGTACCGTGGTTGTTCTAAGGTTGCTTTCAAGGAGAAGATAACTATGAAAGTAAAGGGGTGATGAGTGTACCACTTCTTAGAGTGGGCGCTATAATGTGAGCGTACAATAAAACCCTAAAAAGTCCATGGTTACATTGGTTGCTAGTCTAAGTGCTTTCATTTCCTTGCGGGCGAGGGTCTCTGCCCTGTCTGTACCATGTTCAAATCTGTGGTTCAGAAATTACCACCTTAGCTTCCATCACATGAGCTTGCTAGCTACTCATCAGATTCATTTGGAATATTATGTGAATGTGATCCATCATTTGAGTTTTGTAGGGGATGCACCATTTGCTACATATAGCAAAGGAATTTGGGGGCCCTTGTGTGGGACAAGTTCTTGTGCGGTGCCTATTTCTGGTTATTACACCTCACTTAAAGTCAATTTTCGGTCTATTTCCTGGAGTTTTCTTGTCCCAAAGTAGGTTGTTTATGTCTAATTTGATGTTGTAACAGCTAAAGCATTTCAGAGGTACTCACATACTTGGATGATGGGGAAAGAAAGTCCACATGTTCCTTTTTATTCTCAATATGCTTACTACTGATATTATCTTTCTACTTCATGATTTCCGACTTAATATAAAATTCATGATTAACAACGTTTTAGACCATGTGAGGTTTGGGATGACCTATTTATAATGTTTTTAACCCTAGAAATTCCCTAGGCATCTAAATAGAAATGAGAATAAACAAATAACAAAATATCAAAATTGTACTAAAATAATAAAACCCCGTTTTTGGCAATTAGAAGTTGGAATTCGTCAAATTCTAACCGGACACGTTGTTGTGTCAATTTGGACAACACAGCAAGTCAACATCCATTTTCGGGAGAGTTAGTAATTTTTCATTTACTTTTCTTGATTGCTCTAGTCCAACCTCTTATAAACTTATGTAAGATCACTCAACCCATTAATGTACGACTAATTTTCAACAAGCTATTTCACTGTGTGATGAATTTTCAAGTTAATCCGTAGATAACACAATGGGGTGACGTGGAGCACGTGTGGCCGTTTGGCTTTATACGTGGGACAACCTACTCTGATACCATGAAGAAGTTGACGTTCCACTATAAAATGAATTGGCAATATGGGGAGTAGCCCAACTCATAAGAGCAACTCCACCCTTAAAAAATGAGTTGGGGCAAAGTCTATTTAATCCACTCAAATAAATAGTAATTGACTGAAATAAATAGTAATTGGCCAAGTGTATCTTCACCTCTAAAACTAAATAACCTAGTCCATTTTATTAAACTATTATTAATTTTTTATTATAAAATAATTTAAAATTAATAATTTTATTTTTAATTTCTGACATTCTTTATTTATAAAAAAATATTATTAATTTATGACATTTTATTTATTTATTTATTTTAAAGTTTTTTGGCTCAAAAATCTGGACCGTTGATCTAAAAATCGAACAGTCCGGATTATGCCATGTCCCCGTCCCAAATTATTGTACTTTTTGTCTGATATTTTTGTGTTTCGTCCCTTATGTTACTAATTTACAAACCGTAGGACCCACATGAGATTTTTGTCCCCTTCTTGGGATTTTCTTATCCCCTTTTTATTATTTTAAAATCCCTCTCACTATCTTTCTTTCACAACTCTCTCATCTTTCTCCCTCTCTTCACCCCCGGACACCCTCTCCCCCGTGCCTTTTCTCTCGGCAAA
This sequence comes from Pyrus x bretschneideri, assembly GCF_019419815.1. NCBI lineage: Eukaryota > Viridiplantae > Streptophyta > Magnoliopsida > Rosales > Rosaceae > Pyrus > Pyrus x bretschneideri. The sequence continues at coordinate 1,763,034 of NW_025999579.1, read as the reverse complement.
CTCTCCCTCTCCTCTCTGTGACTTACTCACACACACACATAACAACCCCAAATCAGTGCAACGAGGACGGAAGAGCTTCGGGAACCCCGTGACAAGCCGAGGAACCCTCTAGCAATGCTGTCACAATTCATCGTCTTCCCCGACGTGTTGTCGTGATTTTTGATGTTGGTAAGCTTCTAGAAACTCTTGGGATGTGTTTTAAGGTTAGATCGAAGCTTGTTTGAAGTTGTACATATGTGTAAATAGCTTGGAGTAGCTTTTCCAAACTTCTCGATGAGCATTGCCCCTTTCAAGGTGATTTCTGGCCAAACCACGACTGAGTTAGCTAGCATGCAAGATATCAATATTTTCATCTCGTTGAGTACTACAACTTTGGTTTTATATCACTTGATTTGGTTGAGTAACGAATAAGTTACGAGCATTTGAAAACTAGCCCAGAAACCGACCAATGTATAGCCTGCAAACGGATCAACCTGACCTAAATCCCTTAGACCCAGATTCAGACCTAGGTTGGGACTCCGCCTAACCTTGTAGCCCAACCCAAATCTTTGGGCCAAGCCCTTAGGCCCAAACCCAAGCCTTCGGCCTAACCTAGAACCAAAACCCCCAAACCTTTGGGCCGGGCTTTTAAGCCCAAGCCCATGTGAGCCCAAACCCTTAACCCAGTCAACCATTGGAATATTTCAAGGAATATTCTTGGAATATTCCTCTGTTGACTTTTGTTGACTTATTCGAAACTTACCCGGGACTCTTTTTAGGGTAATTCGACGTATTGAATCCATTTTTTACTTCCGTTTTCCCAAATTTAATCGTTTTAGTAGAGTTTTATTAATTGGACCCTTTATGTGCTTAAGTGCGTTTATTAGTGGCAATTATGTTCTTCCTATTTCACACGGCTCTTCGACAACGGAGTATATGTGAGTGGACCCCTTCTAAAATGCATGTTTTAATAGTAGAAATGCATACATGAAAAACATGATTTAATGGTTACGTTTATGAAACGTTTTAGGAGTAAATTAGATTTACACTTTATGATTATCATGTTTTACTGAGAATATTTTGGGATACCATACTTTATCAAATTTATGTTCTTTGTAGTATATATGATGGATGACTATATACTATTTATGAACATGTTTTTACACTCTTTATAGTATATGTGATTGATGACTATATACTATGAAGATGCTTTGAGATATATGTACTTATGTTGGAAAGATTATATTCAATGTTTTTGTGAGTATCTAGTGGTCACTGTTCTACCTACGGGCGATGATACTTATATTGGCTTCGACTAGGCATAGGTTAGTAGCTTCTACCGGGAGATACTTATACTTTTTAGGGTGGAATGAAATGATTTTCTGAGAAGAAATTCCAAACTGACCCAGAATCACTAAAGTTTTTTCCTGCTTCGACTCCCTCTCTCTATGCACCACGACTTTCTTAGTTGTCGCGACTCCCTCTCTTTGAAATCCATTGAAGAAGAAGCACTTACAGCTCAAAATAGAAGAAGAGAAAAAAAAATTGGAGAATTTACAGAGGGAAAACGGAAAGAAAAACAAGAAGAAGAGGAAACAGAAAGAAGACGAGATGATGATGATGAGGAAAAGGAAATAATAAAAAAGAATAAAGTTCCGGTTTTCTAGGCGTCAAAATGGTCTCCAGAGTCTCTAACTTTCTTTGCTGATGTGAGGGATGGGGACTAAGGAATAGGGATGGAGGGGAGGGGTCACACCACAGTGACCATACACATGGTGCTTTATGAAATGGGGAAGGATGCATGCACCTTCTCTTCCTTATGAACCAATGATTTTTTTTCGTATTTTATCATTCTTTTATTATTTTATTCATGAATTTCATACAAGTATAATTTTTGTAAGTGTTAGTATGCACTTATTTACAAGATATATAAAAACTTTACCTAAAATCCATCCTAGGCGCCAGCCTGCCCGCCCGACTAGCGCCTAACATTTTTTAAAACCTTGGGTGAAGAAGGAAATTCTTGATGAGGCACATATGTTGGCGTATGCTATGCATCTGGGGAGTACCAAATTGTATCATACCATTCGTCCATTCTATTACTGGTACGGGATGTGACAGAGTATGTGAGGATATGCATTATTTACCAGCAGGTGAAGGCGGACAGACAGAGACCTGAAGGGTTAATGCAAAATATCCCTATACCCGTGTGGAAGTGGGAAGACATCTCCATGGATTTGTGTATGGTTTGCTGAGCACACGGTTGAGGTTTGATGGCATATGGGTGATTGTAGACCGACTCACCAAGATTGCTCACTTCTTACCTGTTTAACAGACCTACACACTGGAGAGGTTAGCACGATTGTTCATTGACAACATCGTTAAACTTCACAGTGTGGCCGTTACCATTGTTTCGGACAGAGATCCAAGATTCACCTCCAAATTTTGGAAAGCATTCAATGACGCCATGGATCAACTGTTGTACAGTACTGCCTATCATCCATAAATCGATTGTCAATCTGAGAGGATAATTCAAACCTTAGAGGACATGTTGAGAGTGTCTGTTCTCCAATAGAAGGGTAGTTGCGATAACTAGTTGCCTCTAATCTAGTTTACCTACAACAATAACTACCACTCTAGTATCTGCATGGCACTATTCGAGGCACTGTATGGGAAGGTGTACCGGACATCGTTGCGTTGGACTCAAGTCGGTGAACTAGTGTTAGTGGAGCCAGAAATTATCAACATCATTAATACTAATATCCAGTTAATAAAGAGGAATCTGAAGATGGCTCAAGATCGGCAAAAAAGTATCGCAGACCGACATTCCAGGGATCGTGAGTACGAGATTGGTGACTTTGTCTTTCTGAAGTTATCACCCTGGATAGTGTAGTTCGTTTTAGTAAGCGGGGCAAATTGAGTCATCGATATGTTGGCCCCTACCAGATCATAGAGAGAATTGGTGCGGTTGCTTATAGATTGGAGCTAACACTAGAGTTATCACAAATTCATGATGTATTTCACGTTTCCATGTTACGGAAGTATGTATCGGATCCCTCCCACGTTATTCAGCCGGAACCGTCAAAAGTGAGTCAGGATGCAAGTTATGTTGAGGAACTAGTGGCGATCATCGGTCGACAGGATAAAACCCTGAGGAACAAGGTTATTTTGTTAGTGAAAGTGTTGTGAATAAACCATTCAGTCGAGGAAGCGACGTGGGAAACGGAAGAACTGATGAGAAGTCAGTATCTGTATTTATTTGTTTGAGTTTGTAATATTGGGGACAAAATTCTTTTAAGGGGGTAGATTGTGAAACCCTGTCCCAAATTATTGTACTTTTTGTTGGATATTTTTGTATTTCGTCCCTTACGTTATTAATTTACGAACCGTGGGACCCACATGGGATTTTGGTCCCCTTATCCCCCACCTTACCTGAATCCCCCTTTCCCTTTTTAGGATTTTCTTATCCCTTTTTTATTATTTTAAAATCCCTCTTACTCTCTTTCTTTCATAACTCTCTCATCTTTCTCCTTCTTTTCACCCCCGGAGCCCCTCTCCCTCATGCATTCTCTCTCGGAAAGCTCTTTCTCATCTCTGTAAGTCACTCACACACACACATAACAACCCCAAACCAGTGCAATGAGGATAAAAAAGCTTCGGGAACCCCGTGACAAGCTGAGGAACCCTCTAGCAACGCTATCACTATTCATCGTCTTCACAAACGTGTTTGCATGATTTCCAACGTTGGTTAGCTTCTAGAATATCTTGGGATGTGCTTTAAGGTTAGATCAAAACTTGTTTGAAGTTGTACATACGTGTAAATTGCAGAAAATAGCTTGGAGTAGCTTTTCCAAACTTTTCGACCAGCACCGCCCCTTTCGAGGTGATTTCTGGTCAAACCACGACGAGTTAGCCGGTGTGCAAGGTATCAATCTCTTCATCTCGTTGAGTACTATAACTTTGGTTTTTATATCACTTGATTTGGTTAAATAGCGAAGAAGTTACGAGTGTTTGAAAACTAGCCCAGAAACTGATCAAAGTGTGGCCTAAAAACGGGTCAACCCGACCCAAATCCCTAAGACCTAGATCCGGACCCAGGTTGGAACTCGGCCCAACCTTGCAGCCCAACCCAAATAGTTGGGCCAAACCTTTAGGCCCAAACCTAGGCCTTCGGCCTGACCCAAAACCAAAACCCCCAAACCTTTATGCCAGGCTTGTGAGCCTAAACTCTTAACCCCAATCAACCAAAACCCCTTTGGACCCAAGCCTTGGGCCTTCGGCCCGGTAGCCTCAAACCCAGACCCAGTTGGAATATTCTCTAGAATATTCCTGTGTTGACTTTGTTGATTTTTCGAAATTTACCCGGGACCCTTCTTAGGGTAATTCGACGTCTTAAATCCATTTTTGAAGTCCGTTTTCCCAAAGTCAATCGTTTTAGTAGAGTTTTATTAATAAGAACGGAATCGCCGCTTATAAATATTCCGTTCTTCCTATTTCGCACGGCTCTTCGACGACGGAGTATTTATGAGTGGACCTCTTCTAAAATGCATATTTTAATATTAGAAATGCATACATGAAAAACATGATTTAATGGTTACGTTTATGAAACGTTTTAGGAGTAAATTAGATTTACACTTTATGATTATCATGCTTTACTGAGAATATTTTGGGATACCATAATTTATCAAATTTATGTTCTTTGTAGTATATATGATGGATGACTATATACTATTTATGAATATGTTTTTACACTCTTTATAGTATATATGATGGATGACTATATACTATGAAGATGCTTTGAGATATATGTACTTATGTTGGAATGATTATATTCAATGTTTTTGTGCATATCTAGTGGTCACTATTTTGCCTATGGGCGATGATATTTATATTGGCTTCGGCCAGACATAGGTTGGTGGATTTGGTCAGGAGATACTTATATTGGCTTCAGCAGGGCGTAGGTTGGTGGCTTTGGTCGTATGACACTGATATATGATACCACTAGTTAGCACACTATACGATATATGTTTTATGAAAGTTTTATGGCATGCTAGGGTTTTTGAAAAACCTATTATATATTACGCTATATGAGTTTTCATAAACTTTGGGGGTTAGTACGTTGTTGAATAATTATGTTTTTACTATTCATATATCAACTTGGTCCACTCATATTTGTTTTACGCCCCTTCAGGACATAGGAACAACGCATACGATCCGAGCTACGAGGCATTCCCTACCAGTGACATCGTGCCATCCTCTCTACTTCGTCATCACTTGTAACAGCACATTTTGCTCATATTCTTAAGTAGATGTACGCTCTGAATATGTCATGCATTACCACTATCAATATTATTATTGGCAGTTGAATATTATTATATTATTTTTTAAGGTTTATGTTGGAATATTACATTGTGTAGTTCGTGCGAAATTTACATGCATGTTTCACATGTTCTCAGCATATGCATTCATTAAATGGTTTGCGTCACACTCGGGTGTCGGCCAGCACGCAGCCATCCCGATGTCTCCTGAACATCGAGATCAAGGCGTGTCAAACTCCACCCAAATGAATAGTAATTGACTGAAATAAATAGTAATTGCCCAAGTACATCTCCACCTCTAAAACTAAATAGCCTAGTCCATTTTATTAAAATATTATTAATTTTTTATTATAAAATAATTAAAAAATAAAAATTATTTTTAATTTCTGACATTTTTTATTTATAAAAAATATTATTAATTTGTGACATTTTATTTTATTTTATTTTAAAGTTTTTTGGCTGAAAAATATGGACTGTTGATCTAAAAATCGAACGGTCCAAATTGTGCCATGTCACTAGCTGTACATTGGGTTTGAATTTCAAATTTTTTTGACCGTTGGAAATCCAACGGTCGAGGCTTAGCCATGTGGCTCATGTCTCGCGCCCCTTTAGTGTTTTTTGTAGTAGGGGCCCGGCGTGTCGGGGACACGCAAGCATCTTTCCTGCACGCTTGATGCAAAAAAAATGTGTTGTCCACTGACGTTATGCGTTGCCTACCTCAGCCCATTTTGGCCCGCCCTACAAACTGGCTTGGACTTTGAGCTGGCCTATTTTTAGGGGTGGAGAGGTTTATTTGGGTGCTAGCCTATTTTTTTAGGCTTTGGGCGAACCTAAAAGATAAGGCTGGACTTAAATGTGTGACTCATTCTCAACATTTGACACGCAAGTCGTTGATTGGCCACTTTGTGGAGGCGTGGGTGCTACCTAAGAATATTCTACGGTCGATGTTGTACGTTTACGTACGATTCCTGTGCGCAAAGCCCTAGTTTTTGGACCTGGATCCTTTCCTGAGCTAATAGAGAAGATCATCCTCATCAATCATCGTGGACCAACAGGGGGGTCCCTTTAAAGTTATAATAATTGTAGCTGTTGGATAAAAATCCAACGGTTCACAATGATTGATGAGGAGGATCCTCTCCATTAGCTCAAGAGAGGATCCAAATCCCTAGTTTTTCTTCTCCCATGACTCATGAGCACCGTGTATTGTTATTTATCAAGTAGCTTCTCATCTTACTCTAAAATGAAAGCACCTAGCTAGCGTTTCTGCATGTCACACACACACACACACACACACACATACACACACACACACATATAAATATATATATATCAGTATCTTTTTAGGTTTTATTATGGGAAGTGTTATTGACACTCCCAAAATTTCATTCTACACTCCTCACAAATGTATTTTTCTTTCCAAACATAGAAAGTTTGGAGTGTAGAATGAGAAATTTTGAGTGCCAATAACAATTCCCTTTATTATATATATATATGGCCATACTAATTTCAAGCCAATATTGACTTAATTTGGAGTGTATTTGACTAGTTTTGGCGTTTATGGAATCAAACGAGCATGTATTTTGAGTAGTACTCGTCGATACGAACGAATGAGCAAATGCCTTGGCAGAAAGAAAAATAAAAACTAAATATTATGTTCATCTTGGACGAATGACATGAAGAGTGAGGAGAACCAACTAAACTTAAAACAAAAAATTTTACCGCTTTCAAATAAGGAACAAAGTCTCGGCTTATTTGATTCTTTAGGACTCTGAACCTAGTCTTGTTATGAGAGTTATTTATCATTATATTACAGTAGGCCCTTCTGTGATGAGATGTACATCCAACGGAATAACATACGAAGATGATGCCAAAGAGATACACACAGATTAAGGTTGAAAGAAAATTAGGTTTTTGAGAAAACTAGTTTACCGTGTAGGTGGAAGGAAGTAATGGTCTCACGCTAAACACGTTTTAGCAAGGGGAGTGCTACTCACACACTTCTTTTTATTTCTCACACATCCTTTGTTAATTTCTGTCATTTAATCTTTTTTAATTCAATTAATTCGATGGTCACAAATTAAGAAAGTGTGTATAAAATAAAAAGGGTGTGTGGTACACCCCTTTAGCAATAATTGGGAAAGAAAAATACAAAAACAATCTGGATAAGAAAATTATGAAAGGTACTTTGTCTGCTAAGTACAGTTTTGATCGTATCTCACAGAAGACATTTTTCTCTATTTTTTTAATTAAGATTGTCTTTTCCTTTGTTTCTTTGTGGGTCTGATACGATTCCTGGGGAATAGGACAAGTTCTTAAGTATAAGGTGGGTACAACAAGAGATAATTGATTAATAAACTGTTTTAAGCGGCTATACTCAGAAAACGATGAGTGTACTGTGTGTGCGCGTGTGTATCCCACTTTATATGATTTTTCTTCACCACAAAAATGAAATTTTGTAATTAAATTTCACACTTTAAACAAATGATGGTCTTTAGCTCCATATATGTAGGGTGTAGTTTTGGGACAAACCAAGGACGACAACATTTATAATAATTTACTTGATCTGGTATTCTTTTTAGCTCGAATTATAAAGGAGATAATACAAAGCAAGCCCAGTAAAACTAGATAAATTTTATACAAGTCAAACTCGAACATGGTATTTGACTTTGCTTGTTCACACTTTTAAATTATTACGTGAATGTACTTCTAAACCATAGTACTAAGTGATTGCACTTTTTTTTTTGAAAATTAAACGAGAGAAAAATAAGTACATTATAAAGCCAGAATGACCCGTCAGCGATGCAAATCTCAAAATCAAGAAACATAACCTCATGCTTGGCAAGAAGATGCAAAATCTAATCACATTGACAATAAACAAACTAACAAGTGAAAAACGAAAAGAAGATAGTGAATAAGTTAAGGTTTTACCATAAAATCAATTGGCAATACGGAAAGTAACTCAATTACGAAACGCATATGCAAGGTTCCTTCTTTTCTTGATGTAGAATTGAAACTCTCAATACACTCTCTCACGTGTGACGAATTTTCAAACCTAGCAATTGAACAACACAAATCAAGTGACCTGGAGCACGTGTGGCTGTTGAGCTTCACACGTGAGACAACCTCCTATGATACCATGAAGAAAGTCGAGGTTCCACCATAAAACCAATTGACAATATAAGGAGTAGCTTAACTTATTTATAAAGCCATGCAAAGTTTCTCCTCCTATCAATGTGGATTTATTCTCAACATAGAGCGTGCTTACAATTCCAAAGCGCCATCCTCATCCAAATCGTTTGGGACATCTTTACTTAGGATGACAATGAGAAAGTAACGTAAGAGATCTAAAATTAACACCCGCTTTTTCTTTAATTAGATTATTATTAAATATATAAATATGAACGATATATTCTTCGCAGTCATTTATTTTAATTAATATGCCCTAAAATTTGAGTCTAAAAATTTACACATCGCATTCAAAAGTTATTTGTGTATATATAATAACAAGTGAAAAAACAATATGCATTGGATCGAGAAATCTCGGCCTTCTTTCTTGTTTGGGCTTTCCCCCCTCCTCGAAACCCGAAAAAGGGTTAAAAAAAGATCATGGCCTTCTTGGGCCGGCCCAAGTCCAACGAACATACGAAAACCCCACGCGCCAGATTTCAGTTGCGTATGACGAACTACAACCAACGAGCGTGGGACACGCGCGGCCCTCCAAAAGCCCGCCGCCGCTCGTCTCTTCCCCGCCAAATCCCCAAAACTCCATTAAAAATTTAAAGTTCGCTTCGTTTTCATGTGCAAAACCCACACTTTCAGAGACTTCGAGGCACGAAGAGCTCTATTTTCTGGCTCAGCGGATCGGCCATGGATGCCAAGTTTGAGGACCACTGCAAGCTTCCCGAGCTCAAGCTAGGTACAGCATCGCAAAAGCCCTAGCTTTGCATTTGTTACTAATTACATCAATTAGTTTTGAATATGTGTGTGTGTATGTATGTTTCTGTATTTATATATTTGCTGCAATTTTGTTAGATGCAAAGCAATCTCAAGGGTTTCTCTCATTCTTCAAAACCCTCCCCAGTGTGAGTATTCAAAACCCTAGCCGTCTGTTTAATTTCTTGAAATTGAAAGGGAAAGTGATAAAAATCATGTTTTGTTTCTATTTTTGTATTTGTTTATTTATTTATTTGAATGACTTTGGCTAGAGATGGAAATGGACTTTAAGGTTTGGTTTTGATTTTGTTTCGTTGCATTTGCTTTCCGGTTTTATTATTTGGATTTTGCTCTGTTTCTGTTTTTACAGGATTCAAGAGCTATTCGATTGTTTGATCGACGGGTCAATTTGTATTCCGGCTCTCTTTTGTGCATTCCCTAATTTTATTTTTCCCTTTTCCCCCTCTATTATTTCTCTGTCGGGTTCTCGGTAATTCTTATTGTTTTTGACCATTGGATGTGACTTGTTATCTCAGGACTACTATACCGCTCATGGTGAAAATGCCACTTTCATTGCAAAGACCTACTACCGTACCACCACTGCTTTACGACAGTTGGGTAGCGGATCCAATGGCCTATCCAGTGTGAGTGTTACTAAAAACATGTTTGAGATGATTGCACGTGATCTACTACTGGAAAGAACAGACCATACTCTTGAGATTTATGTGGGTAGTGGCTCAAGTTGGAGGCTGGTGAAAAGTGGAACCCCTGGAAACCTTTGCAGTTTCGAAGGTGTTTTGTTTGCCAACAATGAGATGCAGGATACCCCGGTGGTTGTTGAGCTATTACCTAACTTTCAGGAAAATGGTTGCACAGTTGGGTTAGGATATGTCGGATCTAACTAAACGAGTACTTGGATTAGCTGAATTTATTGATGATAGTCACTTTACAAATGTGGAATCAGCTTTAGTTGCACTTGGTTGCAAGGAATGCCTTCTGCCTCTAGAGAGTGGCAAAACTAGCGAAATTAGAACGTTGCATGATGCATTGAGTAGATGTGGTGTGATGTTAACTGAGAGGAAGAAGATTGAATTTAAAACGGGATTTGGTTCAGGATCTCAGTCGGCTTGTCAAAGGCTCCATTGAACCAGTTTGAGATTTAGTGTCCGGGTTTGAGTTTGCACCTGGTGCATTGGGGGCATTGCTCTCTTATGCAGAATTACTTGCTGACGAGAGCAATTATGGAAACTATAGCATTCCAAGATATAATCTTGACAGCCATATGAGGTTAGATTCTGCTGCTAATAGGGCACTTAATGTCCTGGAAAGTAAATCCAATGCAAACAAAAATTTCAGTTTGTTTGGTCTTATGAATAGGACTTGTACTGTTGGAATGGGTAAAAGATTACTGCACATGTGGCTCAAACAGCCTTTATTGGATGTAAATGAAATCAACTCAAGGTTAGATTTGGTACAAGCATTTGTGGAGGATCCTGCACTTCGCCAAGATTTGAGGCAGCATCTGAAAAGAATTTCAGACATCGAGTGGCTGATGCACAATCTTGAGAAGAAAAGAGCTGGTTTGCAGCATATTGTAAAACTTTATCAGGTATGATCTATAACACCTTTATTTTATTAGGTTATCTACCGTGTTGAGATTTTGTTGGTATGACCATATATGAATATTTGTTAAACAAAATGTTAGTATAATGCACTTATCTTATAGACGTACCTATGCATTTAAGCTGACCCATTTTTTCTTTTCGAGTGCAGTCGTGTATAAGACTTCCCTTCATTAAGAGCGCCCTAGAACGCTATGATGGACAGTTCTCCTCACTGACCAAGGAAAGGTATTGGGAACCCCTTGAGTTATGGACTGATGGTAGCCACTTAAATAAGTTCATTTCTCTGGTGGAAGCTGCTATTGACCTTGATCAACTTAAGAATGGAGAGTACATGATATCATCTAATTATGACCCGGCACTTTCTGCAGTGAAGGAAGAGCAAGAGTTGTTGGAGCACCAAATACACACATTGCATAAACAAACCGCCAATGATCTTGATCTCGCTGTCGATAAGGCTTTAAAATTAGATAAAGGCACACAATTTGGACATGTCTTTAGAATCACAAAGAAGGAAGAGCCAAAAATAAGGAAAAAGCTCACAACGCAATTCATTGTTCTGGAAACCCGAAAGGATGGAGTGAAATTTACCAACACAAAGCTTAAGAAGTTAGGAGATCAGTAACAAAGAATAGTTGAAGAGTATAAGAATTGTCAGAAAGAGCTCGTTAACCAAGTTGTTCAAACGGCAATAACTTTCTCGGAGGTAGTGATACTTTAAGTATTTTGTGCCTAATCCTTTCTCCTGTTCTGGATTAAAGGATTTTTCATCTCCAGGTTATCTGGTCTGTAGCTGGGTTGCTCTCTGAATTGGATGTCTTACTTGGTTTTGCTGATTTGGCTTCTAGCTGTCCTACTCCTTACACTAGGCCAGTCATCACGCCACCGGTAATCAGTTACCTGTTATTTCTTTATATTTCTTACTGAACAATGATAATGTTTTTTCCTTGTTACTAAATTGTATTTTTTAACAATAATTATTGTCCTATTGGCCATAATAGGATGAAGGGGATATAATATTAGAAGGGAGTAGACATCCCTGCATGGAGGCTCAGGACTGGGTGAATTTTATACCCAACGATTATAAACTTGTGAGAATTCGTGAACTCAGGAAAACAAATAAAAAAGAACAAGATGTTGGTTAATTTATAAGTTGGATGGGTTCTGATGTGCTCTTTACTATTTCTGCTGCTTAGGTGAGAGGAAAGAGTTGGTTCCCAATCATCACAGGACCCAATATGGGTGGTAAATCAACATTTATCCGACAGGTGTGATTTTAATGACTTCGTCAAATGCTTCTTCCTACTGCTTCCATCAGCATAAATAACTTTCCATGCAACTATTACATTCTTGCACTTGATATGTGGCTCTTGTCACCGAATTGGACACCCCACATCCATGTTCAATTCCAAATGCTTTAATCACTATTAACAAGTGACTGAATTTTCTTTGCACTGGCAGGTTGGTGTGAATATTCTGATGGCATAAGTTGGTTGCTTCGTTCCGTGTGACGCAGCTAGCATTTCTGTTCGTGATTGCATTTTTGCTCGGGTGGGAGCTGGCGACTGCCAAGTGAGTTTCCTGGCATATTCTCTTGAAGTTTGAACTTCTTTTTATGCTATTTAAATGATCTTTTAGTTCTCTGTAGTCTTCTTATCTCCTACGGGGGATTTTTGTCTTTCCATTGTGGAAATTGAGTTGTGTTTCTTCTTCTTTCTAGCTACATGGAGTTTCTACCTTTATGCAAGAAATGCTTGAGACTGCATCTATACTGAAAGGAGCTACAGACAAGTCACTAATAATCATCGATGAGTTAGGCCGAGGGACTTCAACTTATGATGGATTTGGTTCGTTTAACTCTTGAGCTTTTTTTTTTCGATGCATTTGATACTGCCAAGTTTTTACTTTCCAGTTTTGTTAATGCGTGATAGTAATATTAACGTTTACAGCTTTGTCTTATCAGTATTTACTATGGTGCTCAGGTTTAGCTTGGGCCATTTGTGAACACCTTGTTGAAGTGATTAAAGCACCTACCTTGTTTGCAACCCACTTTCATGAATTAACTGCATTAGCTCATGAAAATGGCGTTCAGGAAGCTAATATGAAGCAAATTGTTGGCGTAGCAAACTATCACGTTAGTGCACATACTGACTCATCAAGCCGCAAGTTGACTATGCTGTACAAGGTAGATGTATTCTCTTGTTATTGTATAGGTTATTTATGTTGTCTTTTCCAGGGTCTCAAGTAGTAGATTTGGAGGCTGATGTCATGCACTGATGTTCGCTATTAAGTTCTATAATGTTCTTCCATCTTCTCTTTGTTTTCATGCTAGTGCATGCGATATTGGTTTAGCAAAACTGAACTCGCTCATTTTCTTGATTTGATCATACTTTCCAGGTTGAGCCAGGAGCTTGTGATGAAAGTTTTGGTATTCAGGTTGCAGAGTTTGCAAACTTTCCCGAAAGTGTTGTTTCCCTTGCTCAAGAAAAAGCTGCTAAATTGGAGGATTTCTCTGCTACTACAGTCACGCTAAATGATGTTGGAGAAGAGGTGATGACTATAGCTTTGAATAATTAGTAACAATGCTATAACTTCTTGCGTTGCCTCAACCTGGCGTTTGATCGTACAAATCTGTTATACATTCACGCCATTGAACTCACATGCGTACAATGCTAAGAGGACTAGCGTCGTACTTTTAGATTGATACATTAATCACAGCACCAAAAACATAAGTACAGAAACTTTAAGCATCAGCCTTCTATCTAATCCCTTTCATTAGTACAATAAACAAGTGGATGATGTCGTTAGCAAAAGAATTAATCTAAATTTGTTTAATTTTTGGATTTTAATCAACAATCTAAGATGTGTCGATATCCTACAAATTTTCTAATATAAATCCATATGTATGTAAGTTAGCATGGATCCATAACTAGTGCCATATTATCCTTGTCAAGTACACGGCGAGGTTGAGAGTTATGGTCTGATTCAGTGATCATGATTTACAGGTTGGATTCAAGCGTAAGAGAGAGCCCGACTCTGATGATATGTCCAGAGGAGCTGCTTGGGCGCACAAGTTTCTGAAGGAGTTTTCGGATTTGCCAGTGGAGACAATGGATTTAAAGCAGGCATTGCAAAAGGTTGGCAAGATGAAGGATGAGTTGCAAAAGGATGCAGCAAATTGTCAATGGCTCCAGCAGTTTTTCTAGTCGTCCTTCAGATAGGGGGAGGGTAATTTATGTTTTAGTATGCATGTAAAGCTCGTCTCTGTAAATGTTTTGGGATGAATGCAACTACACCAAACATCTTTCGGCATTGTTTTGGTTATTGTGGGCCGTTTGGAAATGCTTATGTAGAAAGCACTTATGCTCATAAGCATTTTAGATTGAACTACGATTGTTAGGAGCATATGAATATTTTTGGAGAACTAATTTTCACACCCCTTGTTTCTCCCTTCACTTCTCCTTATTCTTGTTTATATTAGTTTTCTTTTGCTTTATTCAATTCAAGGGTTGAAAGGGTGGGAAGAGGATCCAGTTCGGATCTCTTCCATCAAAGGCCTAAGATCAAGTGATCCGAGCTATTAAAATTTGATCCAATAATTATAATTATTATAACTTTTAGAGGGGGCCCTTGTTTGTAGCCGTTGGATCAAATTTGAACGGCTTGGATCACTTGATCATGGGCCTTTGATGGGAGAGATTCGGATTAGATCGTCTTCCGAACGGGTGTGCACGATTAGAATTAAAATTTAAAAATAATTATGTGCTTCTCTAGAAAGCGCTAAAAAGTGCTTTTATAACCTATAAACGCCAAATTTTTAAGATTTTCTTAGTACGTCATCAAACTAACTTTTAGTTTTTTTTTAGCGCTCTGAATCATGTCATTAACGGGTGACACATTCATTAATTGTGTTGCATTCAGATTTAGAATAAGTAGCGCAATTAATAAATTATCGTGTTTAGATTGACCTTAGTCACACAAATTCGGCTCGTGAACTTGAATTATTACCCTTTTAACTATTTTAAGAATGGTTCCAAACAAAGCTTACCCCTTCCAGCCAGCTAGCCAGCCCCGAGCTGGCTAGAATTTTGCTTAAAACTGTCGGATTTCCTATCGGATATAACCGACAGGAATAATTTTGTTTATCGCAATAGTGTCGGTTATAACCGACACGAATAGTAACGGTTATAACCGACATGAATAGTAACGACTACACAGAAATAATTTTGATTAATTACAATCGTGTCGGTTATAACCAACACTAATAGTATGAAAAATTTGAATACAACGGCTAGCTGAGGACTCAGCTAGCTCGTTGTATTCAATTTTTTTTTTCTATTTTTTATTATAACTTTTATTTTACAAAATTTATTTCATATTTTTTTAAATTCTATTTTTTTTCCCTATAACTTCTATTTTTCAAAATTTGGTTCATATATTTTTTAAAATTCTATTTTTTTCCTATAACTTCTATTTTTCAAAATTTGGTTCAAATCCAACGGCTAGCTGATGTCACTTAGCTGTTGGATTTGAATTTAAGTTGTAGTTTTTAAATATTAAATTATGTTTGGCTTTTTGGCCCTCGGTTGGAGACGGTTTTTTGTGACAGGGCTAAAACAAGCCTTATGGCCCTTTGGCCATCGATTGGAGATGGAGGCAAATATGACCCTGTACTATTCATTAAAATATTAATATCTTAGAGGGCCAAAGGGCTAAAACGAGCCATCTGGCTAGCCCTCGGTTAGAGATGGCCTAACTGATATGAACTAACAGGCCCGGCCGTCCAAATAGTCCCAACAGGATCCTCTTCGGATCCTTTTGGTGATGATTCTAGAAATCCATGAATCGTATCCGTTCATCGTACATTATGCGATCAGTTTTTTCAAGTACTGCTTATGTTTATTTTTAAATAAAAATAATGAAAATGATTTTTGATTGCACAATGTACGATGAACGAACACAATTCATGGATCCCGAAATCCTCACAAAGAGGATCCGGACTCTAAATAGTCCACCTCTTCAGCAAGCTCTTGGATCTCCTTGCCAGGGGCCCTAACACTAGGGACTCTACGTTGTCCGGCTCATTCCATTGTTCATCCGCCGCTAATAATCTCAGAGCCTGTAACTTTAAGCAACATGACAACAATTAAGTTTCAAAACAAGAAGAATTTGAGGAGAGAAGTATAGTCTAAGACTTTCTTGGTGATTTGGAGTATTTGGTATTTGAGTACTGTTAATTTTTGTTTAAATATAGAAAAATCAAGATTTAACGGTTAAAACACCACAATTCATCATCAAAACAGATCATGTCGTTAATAGCCGATTTGAGTTCATTACCATGAACTAAAACCTAAATTAGTCAAATAATTAGCTATATTATTTTTGCAGACGGTACTTATTCACTCATGTTTTCTTCTTTTACACCCATATCTCTTTTTCACAAGATGTCGTTGTAATCAACAATGAGGTGAGTTTAGTGAATATGTGGTGTACTCGCAACACTAGGGCATCATACTTACACTGAAGGACACGAGTGAATGGAGTGTAACACGACACAAAGAGAGAATTTTTATGTGTTTGAATAGATGAGGATACATAATCCTGACTTGAATTGAGTTTTTCTCCTCAACAAGGAGCGACAAACTTCCATTTTTTGAAAGAACTTTGTTTCATTTATTTATTTTTTTTTCAAACTGTCTTAACTTTATATTTTAAAGATGAGATTAATCTTCAAGTGATTGATTGACAGCTATTCAGGCGAAGATTTCTTTGGAGAGGGCTTCTCGGCTCAAAGCACAGTTCCCCAAAGGATTGGCACTTTGGATGTGTAGTCGGGTTCTTGCTTGCTGATGTGCTGCAAGTAGAGAACAGAGTTAGTTTTGAAAGGTGCCTTTGTGGGGCATTAGGTGTAGACCTTGAGGCTCGCAATCAAAACTAAGTGCTAAGCGTGCCACTGCTATGTCATATAGTAGATGTAGAACAAAATTGTTTTTAGTCGATTACTTGCGCCCCAAGTTACTCGGACTTCTTGTTATCAAATGATTGTTGTGGATGGGTTAAGTCCACATTAAGTTCTTTTTCTTGCCTTGTGACCAAGGACTTTCAATTCATAGTCTTGTATGTTTGAAAGTCATTTGTTTGGTTCTTGATTGGTTTTAAATGAAAGCATATCCATTAAACTGACTAGATCCAGATACAAATAAAACTTTTAAAGTAGGAAAGCAGACGGATATGACTTGAATACATAATGGAGAATGCATTAAGTAATAGATCTACAAATTCAGAAAACAAACAAAGAGCTTCGGGCAAAAGGTTCAAGATTTCACCTTGTCTAGCAAGGTTGAACCTCTTGCAATCACTTCTCTTTGGGTTTATAGAGGTTTCTATGCTAAAAAAGGATGTATGGTAAACCAGTTTACACAAGGGAATCGATACTATGCCACTAGAGGTGATAGCATAGATTCTAAAAAAGACAAAAGATAGCTTTTGTGAGGGAGATATCCTGAAAATGACTGAGATCTGGGCTGATTACAACTTTTAGATGCAAATATGGCATGAGAGTAGAGTTTGTATATTTGTTTGTTTGATTAGTTGAGTGTCTTTGTTTCTAGGGCCTCTTCCTCATTTTATAGACAAATTAGCCCGACTGCAGTGACTTTACTCTTGCCCGAAAGCATTTGGAAGGGTAGTGAGTTATCAGCTTTTTACTTGTACTGCCATTGAAAAGTGCTTTTTGGCTGATTGTGAGTTAATTCTCATCACTTGACATTTAAATCATAGGCACATGGCCTATGCATTAATGGGAAGGAGCCAATTTGTCTTTGGGCTTGATGTTTGGGCTTCGGGTAAATCTTCTTTTAATTGGCATATTTGAGCTTCTTTATCCTTGCAGTCCAATGTTCAAATATTAACTCAAACAACGACGTTGAAGTTAAACCATAGATTTCAACCAAATCCTTCTTTAAAAACGTAAAAAGAATGAAATCACCAAATCCGAACGCCAGATTGATGATTTCTGAACATTTGTGCATCTAATTGTTTTTCCTTATTAGGTAGATCAACTGTTATGGATGAAGATAATAGACATAGTACCTTTAACTTTAAACACACCTACGTAATTGCAGGGGTAAAATAGTAATTGCACCGCACAATCCGGGTCTCCGAATCGGAAAGAGCTCAGCCGGAGCAGGCCGCGCCAGCCGTTTCCGCCGCAGTAGCGACGGCATCACTTTGCCGTGGAGTGGAAGCGAGCAAAATCCATAACTATTTATTTTATTTTTTTCGGAGGAGAGAGAGAGAGAGAGAGAGGGAGAGAGAGTAAATGCGATTTGTTTTTTATTCAGGAAAGTAAAGGAGAGACGAAAGAGAAGAAGGGGAGAGAGAATATTTCTTGCCTCCTTCGTTTCAATGGCGCCTACTGAAGTCTGAAACAGCAATCTCCTTCTGAGATTTCTCACAATCTGAAGTCTCGACTCTCGCAGCGGACGACGTCGTTTTACGGCGATGATGAACTGGTGGAGAGTGTTGAAGTCCGTGCAGGCCTTGGTGGCCCACAGCCTCCTCTTCTCCTTTACGCTACTGCTCGTCCTCAAGCTCGACGGCGTCGCCGCCTCCTACTCTTGGTGGTCCGTTTACTCTCCCTCCCTCCCTCTCTCTCTCTCTCTCTCTCTCTCTCCTAAGTTCTTCAGCTCTAACTTTTGTTTAATTTGAATGGAATTGTTAAATTTTAGGGTGGGAAAGTTTGGGAATTTTGTTGGATTGATGAGGCAGGTGATGGGTTTTGTTTGGTTTGATGGAAAATTGGTTTGCATGTGACCTGTGTATATTTGTGATTGAGAAGAAAAGGAAAAAAGTTTGAAATTTTGTTCTAATTGGTGAGAAAATGAAATTAGAAACTGTGTAATTTTGGTGGAGAAATGGCAGCTGGTGTGAAAAGAGGAATTGGTGTGCTTATAGATTGGGAAATTAATTCACTGGTGTCATAGGCAGTGCAAGTTTAGGATCAAGGAGCGTTCTTCAATTCGAATGGGATTCAAAATTCTTGTTATTACAGATGAAGCGTCATTGTCCGTGTTCTTTTCGTTCTGCGTTTTAAATGACATGAACTATTTGGTAAGAACTCCAAAGAAAATAAATAAGAGCCTGTATTGAACTGTTTCGTGCCAATAGTCATACCGCCCATGGTCCATTTTGTGTGCTACGTACATTAGGAAACAGTCTTCCAAATGACAGTGGTATTGGCACCTCTTTGAAGATATTTCGTTGTGAAAAGTTTGATAGAGAAAGGTGACTTTCATATATATATATATATGCATATGTTAGTTAGAACTTTAGAACCACCCGAGGGCATATATCTTCTTAGCATCAATCACTATAGTTTCTTTCTGAGTTGTTTTGCGTTTTCGTTGCAGGATAATTTTCTTTCCACTTTGGATATTTCATGCAGTTGTTGCCCGAGGAAGATTCTCATTACCTGCTCCTTCTGTTCCACACGGTCGTCATGTATGTCATTGTGTTTCTTTACAGTTGTGTAGATTATTTCCATTACACTGATACCCTGTGTGGTTTGAATACAAAAGACTAAAATTTGTCATTTATAATTGTGAATCTGCACCACTAAGATTTTCTCTGTTGTACAGTGGGCACCATGTCATGCTGTTGTTGCCACACCATTGCTAGTTGCATTTGAGTTGCTCCTTTGTATATATCTTGAAAGTGTTTCCGGTACGCACCCTACTCCTTGCTTTTATCCTTGAAAAAAATGATTTTGGGGACTGATACGGTGATGCCTACTTTCATGGGTCGGAAATGCATGCAGAAGATGTTGACCCTAATGAAGTTTATTGATTTTTCTTTTAATGCATCAAACTGTGAACTCTGTACTGAGCTGTTATGCTTTAAAATGCCCTGTTACTAGAAGGATTTCATCTTTGGATAATAGAATGAGTCCTAGTGCAAGACCCTGATTAGTTATCTCTTTGCAGTTCATGGTTTTGCAGCTGTCAACTTGAAGGTTGTCTTTCTACCCTTACTGGCCTTTGAAGTAATTATTCTAATTGACAATTTCAGGTATCTCCTTTGACATTTACTCTTTTTGTATCTCATATTTTAGTATAAGTTGTATAACAGATTACTGTTTATTTTTATTGAGAAAACATCAAATATCTATTACAGAAGAAAAAAAAAAAAAAAATCATTTTTGTGTTGTTAGATATAATTAAGAATATGGAAATATGTATTGTGTTAGCCATAATCCTCCCTTGTTACTTTCTCTTCCCCCCCCCACAGAAATGCTCTAGTGTAGTGGGTGTTTTTTGCTGATTTTAATCGATATTCATTTCTTTAACAGGATGTGCAGGGCTCTAATGCCAGGGGATAATGAAGGCATGAGCGATGAGACAATATGGGAGACACTTCCTGTAAGTTTTGTTTCATTAGTTGATAAACTGTCCAAGGATTAGCAAACTTTTTCATACCACCTTATTCTAAAGTGATAGTTTATATGGCTTTGATAAAATTTATCTTCTACGTTAACAAGTCTTCAAGGAAATATAAATTATTTGGAGAAGTGTCAATCACGTAAAAGCAATGAAAATGAATCGTCTATTTTCTCTGCCATCACTAATGTCCGAAGAAGATAGTGTCATACAATGGATAGCAATTGTTAGCTTTTCCTACGAGATTTCCCAAAGTTTCTTATCATGGTACTCAAGTTTAAATGAATAGTTTTTCCATGATATTGCTTGCAATTTGTGTTTTATCCTTTTATATTTGGTGCATTTTTCTTGTTCAAATTTACTATTTTGTAATGACATCATGGCATGTCCATTTGTGTTATCTTTAACTTTCAGATATAGTGGGAAAATAGTTTAACACTTTAGGTTGGGTTTTACTTTTAGTAAGTATTTAATTAATATTTGATGTGAGAGTATTAGGTGCCTTTTGAAATCCCCCCGTCTTACTTTCTGTTCAACTTAAATGTTTGTTTTAATTTTACCTAGTTTTAGAAACTCAATTTTGGAAACTGCCGTTAATGGTTTGCCAATGTATTTCTTGTAGCATTTCTGGGTAGCAATCTCCATGGTTTTCTTTGTTGCTGCTACAGTCTTCACTCTGCTTAAGTTATGCGGTAATTTCTGTTACTCCTTGCTGTCAAATGTAACAATGAAAAATGCATTCAAAATGGTGTCTTCTCTTATTACTCCTCTGTAATATCCTTTCTCTGGACAGTCCTATTGATCCATAGCACTATCATCTTAAATATGCATACATGCACATATATATTCTCACTGTATACATGTATATATGTATATGGTAGGGAAGAGGTACAGAGAGAGTCCAAAGTAGTGTTTTAATTTTCTGAGATCTTCCTCATATGAAATGTGCAGGTGATGTTGGTGCTCTTGGTTGGTGGGATTTATTTATAAATTTTAGGTACAGTTTCTGTGCTTCTTGTGCTTATATATCCTATTTTGTAGCTACTTATTCTGTTTGCTTTTATAGTGTAAATTAAAAATTCGGCTCCTATTTTGGGTGACTAAGAAGTGCATATGTTTCACAGTATTGCAGAATGCTTTGCCTTTCTTGTCTGTACAAAGTGGTCCAATCCAGTGATTCATAGAAATTCTCGTACAAGAGAAGCTACTTCATCTTCTACAACTATTAGATATCTTGACTGGAATAGTAGTTTAGTAGTTTCAGCAGAAGAGGATCAGAATCAAGATAGAATGTGTGGTCTGCAAGATATTGGTGGGCATCTTATGAAAATTCCCGTGATTGGCTTTCAAGTTCTCCTTTGTATGCGCCTTGCGGTATGTCATGTTTTTGGGTTGTGGTTCATGGCTACATTTTGGGTAATTTTATTAACTGACCTTCTGTAACTTCAAATTTCAGGGAACCCCAGAAAACGCTAGACACATCCCACTTCCAGTTCTCTTCTCTCCTCTTTTTTTACTCCAAGGCGCCGGTGTACTATTTTCTGCATGTAGGTTGGTGGAGAAAATTGTACTTTTGTTGCGTAGTGGGGCTGGCACGGGATTATATTTTAGATTTTCTTCAAGAGCTCATGACTGCTTCGGGTTTTTGCACCATGGTTCTAGGTAGAAAGTTTGTTTTTGTTTTGTTAATTCACTCTTCCCTGATTCTGAAGAGATCTTTAATAAGCGGATTTAAACCCATTGGATTTATATAAGCAGTAAATGCAGTGAACATACTATGGAATGATTCTAAATTTGAAAATTGTTTACTGCAGGCTACTGGGCTGGTGGTCGATAGATGAAGGAAGTCGAGAAGAACATGCCAAACTGTTTCATGAGGGGGCATCCGGGTTAGTACTGTTCCTTGTCTTCTATGTTCTCTGAAAGATCTATACGCAACTGTGATACAGTTTGCAGTTTGAACTATGAAAGTGCTATTCGCACACCCCTTTTTACCTCCCACACACCCTTAGTTAAATTTTGTCCATTGTCTTCTTCAGTTCATTCGATCCGATGGTCAAAAGTTGAGAAGGGTGTGTGAGAGGTAAAAATGGGTGTGTGGATAGCACCACCCTTAAAAAATTCATGAAACTTCTAGATCTAGCGTTTCTGATATTTGTATATTTGGTTCTTAAAATGCAGATACAACACTTTTTGTGGTTACCCACCTGAGATAGTGAAGAAAATGCCTAAGAAGGATCTCACTGAGGAGGTGATCATAGCGCCTTTGTTTTTGTTGCTTTTGGCTAGTTATTATATATTGTCCAATACTTCATATATATAAATCTTCATTTGTGCCTTTGAATTATTATCTAAAATATCAGGTGTGGAGACTTCAAGCGGCTCTTGGCGAACAGACAGAAATCACCAAATACAGCCAGCAGGAGTACGAAAGACTTCAAAATGTAATTCTTTCTCATCCTTAACTGGTTGTAGCGCATGTGCATGTGTGTGGTTTCATTTTCAGAAACTTGGTATCTTCGATTGTGACCGAAACTTTTTTGATACTCTATCGGTCAGGAAAAAGTGTTATGTCGCGTTTGCTTCGAGGGAGAGATTAGTGTGGTCCTGCTACCATGTCGGCATCGTGTCCTTTGCAGGTACAATCACATGACTCTTAAGTTTGTAAATTTTTCAATTTGGTATAGATGCAACTCGTGCTCATTGTTTTTCAATATCGCGCAGTTTCTGCTGTGACAAATGTAAGAAGTGCCCGATATGCCGTGAATCAATCGAGCAGCGGTTACCTGTGTATGATGTTTAGGTTTCAATCCACCCGTCCCGCTTCGAATGTTGTATAATATGGAACTGGGGTAGATAGAGCGGGACGGTAACCTTGATTCGGCAAATGTTCTTAACACGGATTATACTCTAACTTCCATGGTGGTGAGTTTTACTGGTTCTAATTAAGCAAAGCAAAGGATTATAGGAGATGCAAGATGTGCAGTCACTTTTACAAAAACTGAGTAGCATTTTTCTCTGTTTTTTCTACCTTTTGAAATTGTAAATATGCAGAGTGGAAAGTACTAGTATAACAAGTGAGTCATAAATGATAGTTTTACGAATGGTCAATTTTCACTGAGGTTTATGGTCCTTGAAATAAAAAATTGAGTTTCAGGAGGTAAAACGACGCAATTTGGTTTTTAGGGGTAGAGCGAGATTAAAGTAGAGTTCGAAGGGTCATAGCAAAAAATAAACCCAAGAGGACAAAAAGACTATGAGAACATAATATTTGGATGACAACTTTATAAATGCTTAATATCTCCAAGTCCAACAACAAAAAGAAATGTAAGGGCTCGTTTGCAATTAGTTTTTAATGACTAAAAGTGTTTTTAGTAAAAATAATTTTGAAATTAATTTTTAGTAAAAGTTCAAGGGGATCTTGGGTGCTTTTTGTAAGAAATGCATATGTTACTTTTTCTAAAAAAAAATTTTCAGAATTCAAAATTAATTTTACCGTAAGCGCTTAAACGAACTATGAGTCCGATCAACGTCTTCGTAACTTGGTATATAATATTTACACATATGTAGTACGTATATGACCAAAAAAACTTAGATTTTACTACAATGCCTCATGATATTCAAAGTTTCGAATTCATTCACGGAGTATCAATGCTTAAATTTGACCGTTAATTTTTTTCAGAGTACGAAATAATTGTAATCGGATACTTTGTGGCATTGATCTTTTTCAATTTGATTCCACAGTTGAAATAAAAATAAATAAAAATAATAAGTGTATAGATAATATTAAAGGAGTAGGTAACGAGAGTAACCGCACCATTGCAGGGACCAAAAAAATTTGTACGGTGGATACAATTATTTGGGAAGAGATCTCCTATGGATCTCTTCGACCAAATTCTAGAGATTCGAAGGTTCGGATTTTTGAAATTTAATCCAACGTTTAGAATTGTTATAATTTTTAAATAATTTCCTATTTGTAATCGTTAGATCAAATTTTAACAGTTCGATCTCCGGGTCCTTGATCCCAGGTTTAGATATCGATGACGATGATGAGGCACAGGTTCGAGGAGGAAGA
Organism: Pyrus x bretschneideri; assembly: GCF_019419815.1. Lineage (NCBI taxonomy): Eukaryota > Viridiplantae > Streptophyta > Magnoliopsida > Rosales > Rosaceae > Pyrus > Pyrus x bretschneideri. Next base: position 1,738,670 of record NW_025999579.1, on the reverse strand, counting down.
GATACCAGATTGCAACAGCTAGCGGTCAAATACTTTCCAAATCAAGTCACGATTGCGGCCTGAACTGATCGACAGAGACCCTAAAATTCACGATCTCTGTAAAATTTCCCAATTAAATCATAAATTAAAACGTTCAAAATTTCGAATTCATTGGATTTTGAATTTCGGATACTCCGCCTCCTCCTCCTCAGCACAGCCAAAGGGAGTTCCATTTGGTTCAATTCGCATAAACCCTTTGTAGAATCTTTACTGTTCTTGTTCGAGTTGTTCAATTTCTGAGGGAGCTCCGTTTGTTTTTGGCCAATTGGGTGTCTTCGTTTCGCTGATCCAGATTGGTTTCTGCAAGAATTCGGTTCTGGGTTTTCCGATTCAGGTAAAGTTCGAGCAACCCTTTTGCGTAGATCTTTATTCTGAATTCGAGTTTGTGATTCTTGTGTTGCATTTTTTCGTGTGTTGGTTTTTTTCTTGGGACTTTGTTTGGTTGCTGAGAAAATGGAAGGAAAGAAAAAATGGAATCATGGGTTGTTTTTGTTATGTGGTAATTTCACCTGAAGTAAGCAAGAAGTTAGCTTTAGATTCATGCATTGTTAAAGAACTGTAATCTCAATCGATGAAGAAAAAAAGAATGTATCTTGTTTCCTTTGTATAATTTACTCAAGCATTCGCAAGGAAAGCTGTAATTACCTAACAAAAATTTCCGTCTTTGAATTACATTGTTATCTAGAAATTAATGAGGTCTTTTGAAATTTATTGGCTAGGTTGTGAGGAAGAAAACCCACAAAAGTTCAACTGGGTATTAGTGGTTTTGTTGTCGAAATGGCTGCTGAAGACGATGTGGAGTGGCATTTTGATCAGTAAAATCGGGCTTTGATTTTTTTGGAAATGAGTCGTTCTCCTTCACTTTCAGTGAAGTCCGAAAATAGTCCAAAGCTTGATCCAGAATCTTTGCAGCAATGGGTTGTGGCCTTTTGTATTATTAGGTTTGATCTTGAACAGGGTCAGCTAATTGAAGAGTGCTACCCACCCGGTTGTCTTACACAAGATGAGGAGCTTGAAATTGCCTTTAGTTCTTTCCCGGATTCTGTTTCCCAGCATCAGAACCGCTCAAGCATTCATGATAGTATGTTCTTTTTCCGGATTCAAAGGCGGGAAAGTTCTCAAATTGACAATGTGTCCTCCACCGAGATGACTAAAAGTGATAAGAAGTTAGATCCTAAGTCTCCCGATGTAAATGTCCTTAAGAGGTCAAAAAGTAACAACAATTCTAATGCTTCGAGATACATGTATGGGTATGTTTTTAATAGACAGAGACATGATGAGAGGCTAAAACGAGGCGGGGAGCAGAAGTCTGTGGTAATCTTGTCGCACAGTCCATACTCTAGTGTGTTTAGACCGTTGTTACAAATCATGGGTCCTCTATATTTTGACATGGAAGGAAAGCTCTTGAGCATATTACTGCTTATGTTTCAATGTGGCCTGCTCCTGTACCTGGGAGGCTGATGGAGCTTCCTATTGGGAATGCTGCGCTGAAAGTGAACTTGCCACCTGCACATAGCTTGCCGTCAGAGAACGGAATGTTGCTTGAAGAGTCTGCCTCCTCGATGGCTCCTTTTCTTCCTAATAACCAGTCAGTCCCCCAGGGCCTTTTTCATGACTCGGATCTATTTGGCATCTTCAGGGGTGTATTATTACAGCTCTGGGTTATGTGGGAGTTGATACTTATCGGTGAGCCCTTGCTTATCATAGCTCCAACTCCTCCGCAATGCAGTGAGGCTGTTGCTGGTCTTGTCAGTTTGGTTGCACCTTTACTTTGCAGTGTGGATTTTAGACCTTATTTCACTATCCATGACCCTAAATTTGCCCACCTGAACTCCCTCCTTGAAGGAGATACCTTTCCACCTATGATTTTGGGTGTAACCAACCTGTTTTTTCTTAAATCTCTTCGTAATATGCCCCACGTTGTTTCAGTTGGAAGCCCTGCTCCTCATACAAACCGGCTTACCCTTGCTTCCAGGTCATCTACTGGAAGACTTACAGGTAGAGCCGAAGGATTTGGCTTTCAACAGCTTTCCTTGAAAAAATTATCTCCTTCAAATTTGTTGAATTCTGTGAAGTTGTGGAGAGAGGGTCCTCTTTGTCTCATGACGGAACATAAGGAAGCCATTTGGAGCACTTACTCTGCCACAACTAAGCCGGACACTTCTATCCTGAATAGGCTTATAGATGCTGGGATGTCACCAAGGGTTGAGGAATCAATGTCAGTTGTTAACAATGAAATATTGCGGCGACATTTCTTGGAGCTCACTACTAACTTTTTGGCTCCTTTTGGTCCATATTTTAGGACTAGAACACCTTCAGAAGGATCTTCTCCGTTTGTAGACCCTCCCCCTCTTATTCCATTTAATGCTGATGAGTTCCTGGGAAGTTTATCAGAAAGAGGACCTGGGAAGTTTCTATCGAAACGAATGAGATCTAACTGGCTGGACTTATACCGGTAATAAATGTAACATTTACTACCACTCCTCACCAACCGTTCTACTTGGTTTCCTTTACATATGGTAATCATTGGTCTGTGTTTTCTGTCTGTTTAGGCGATTTCTACAGGGACCAAACTTTGCACCATGGTTTCAAAGAAGGCGTGCTGTTGCTGAACAAGAACAACATAGACTATGGAAGCAGGCCAGATTGAAGACTGATATACTACAGTTAATGTCTAAGATGTCTGAATTGGAAATTGTTGATTCCTTTGATTGTATTGACAGACATCTTCATGAAGAAACAGTGGTAATGTCCCACTCCCTGCTAAGCATGCTATCTTCTATCAATGCTCCCCTCCCCACATAAAATTAAAAAACCAATAACAGTTTCTGGTAAAGCATGCTATATGTACTAGCATTTTTATGATGGTCCATCTGAAACCACTTTTAAGATAATTTTCAGATTTATAGTAACTTGTTAAGACGACTCTAATATCTTTATGAGAGAGGTCAAAAGGTGCAATTGCTCAAGCATTACAAGATGTCTGGTTTACAAGGCTACTAGGTGTTGTTATCTTTTCTCTTGGTATCTCTTGTAGGAAATCTGGAAGATTATCTCCCGTTGCAATTTCAATGTTGTTTTGAGTTAACAGTAGATTATCTCCTGTTGATTTATGCATAAGTTTGTTCTATTCTCAAAGTAAGAACGATGAGGGGATCACCGACTAACCCTATTCTTAAGTGAACATATAAGTGGACTATAAGGTTACCTGTTCATTAACTGTGCCATCAGCATTTAATGAACCGAGTAGTGAGCATTACATCAGAGTTAGAATAGCTTAAAGATATGCTCAGAAGTATCTAAAGCAGAAGATGATGTTGAACATAATATCACTGAAGAACTAATTTGCATGTCTTTATTAATAAATGAAGAAATTGTATTATATTCATTTTTTCCCGAAAATTGTCATCTCTCAGGCGCAGCAATCAGGAAGGGCTAGCACAGACTCTACTGCAACTTGCCAAAAACTTAAGGGAGATCTGCAGGCGATTTTCAATGTACTTCCCGACGACATGCAGCAACTTCTACTGCTAAACCCACAAAAGGCGGCCCTTCTAAAAGGAGCTCCTGACCGTACAAAACTTCCTGGGCGCCCACTTATACAAGTTGGGGTTGTATCATCAACATCACCAAGATAGTGTGCAAAACTGGCTGGGAATCAGTTGCCTCTGGTATCAACAATCTTCATGTGCCGTCGAAGGACAGCACTTGTTAATATATTTGTAGCGTCCTTCTGTTTCTGGGCTGAGATAACTTCCCCAACTTCGAGATCCATTTTTCAACGAGGTAATTGATAGGTACTTGGTGCTTCCTTCCTTCCTGGTGATATCTATAGTTTTTTCATTTCATTTTTTTAACTTTCTTCCTTTATAAAAACAGATGTGCGCAGAATCAAAGTACTGCCAAATGAGTAATCAAAGTACGAAACACGCGAGTTGATTAGAAGGTAATTGGTTTTCTAATTGAAGTTGAAGATTCATATTATTTGTATTCTCAACAATGTTTAAGCTAGTACTTTGTTGTCGAAACGACGAGGGGCACAACCTTCCACTTGTAGTTATTGCATCAATTCAATATCGTTTTCAGCCCTCTCCCTATCCGAAAGTGAAAGATGAGTTTTTGCTTTGTTTTGGTGTGTAAATCTTGTTTCTTTTCGCTTTACCAGTATGAGTTTTTTTGGGTTTCCGGCCATAGTAATCAATACAACTGCTGAAGTTACAGCAACACGCTCACATGAGGTGGGCCGAGGAGGGGGCCTCTCTCGTGCAAGTTTATGCTGTATATGGGCGGCCGGGCAGAAGAATATGAGTTCACTGCTATTATAACGCCTTGAACCACTAATACAAGGTCATATTGATGGAGTCTTCCTCATGACGTCGTATTAGTAGTCTGGACGCTACAGTGGCGATAAACCCCGTTTTTACCCGGGCATCTAAGGACGTACAAATACAGGGCATACGTTAATATGGAGAAACACTCACTGGCACCGACTCTGTAAGAACTTTTCAGATTGGCCAAAGATGGCAATTTGTTGAGCCTATGATTGCAGAATATTGGTGGGCCTTGAAGAAAGAATATAGCACTTTTTACCGCAGTAATTTATATTTGGAAAATTTTATTTAAACTCATGTAATCTATTTCTACACCCAATTTACTTTTTCTACTCATTTGATTTTTAACTAAACTATTAATATCTTTTTAAACCCTAATTTACTACCTAATATGCCCTTATAAACCTAATTTAATATGTGGATTTATTTTTACACCCATTTGATTTTTAACTCTGTTTTGTGCTTGTATATACTACTATCTGCGAGTCTGTTTGGTTTTTTGAGGTGCAGCTTTTGTATTAGGACTTTTAGGCAATACTATTTGCACCAATGGCTACATTGATGCCATGATTTTGGGGTGTAGTTAGACTACACCGACAGAGAAGAAAAAAAATAATATAAAAATAGAAGCAAACAGAATCCAAGATGCTTGCAATATCTGCAAGTCTTTTTGGTTTTTTGGGGTGCAGTCTTTGTATTAGGACTTTTAGGCAATACTATTTGCACCAATAGCTACATTGATGCCATGATTTTGGGGTGTAGTCATACTACACCGACAGAGAAGGGAAAAAATAAAAATAAAAACAGAAGAAGCAAACGGAATCCAAGGTCCTTGCAATATCTATAAGCCTTTTTGGGTTTTTGGGGTGCAGATAAACAGTGGGAGACCGACTGTAGCAATTTGCTGTTGCAGAAAGATAAACAAACTATTCGGGATTGATTGAAAAAAAAAATTTAAAACCAAAATACTCATCTTATAAACTCTAAAAAATTGAAATCAAACGAACAAAAAATTCATAAATTGAGTTATCCCTTGGTTGAAGGATTCAAAACTTCAAAATCACCATCCATCAATAAAAAAAACTTATTTTTCTCTATGAGAGTTATTAGGGTTTTAGCCGGAATGAACATAGAATAAACAAAGAGTGATCGTAGGGTTTAGTTATAATGTTTGGATTTATTGATAAATTTGAGTTTTATTATTAATTTCATTTTGTACTTAATAATAATTATGCAATAAGATAAAATAAATAATTAACATTAAAATTTTAAATTGAATGTAAAAAAAAAATTACATGAATTTAAATAAAATTTCTCTTTCCATTTATCCTGAGCATGGCCAACTGACCAACAAAGCAACAACTGAGTGGTTCTTTTCTTTTTTTTCTTTTTTTTTTGGGGTTAAAGATTCTTTGTGAAAGAGAAAGGAAAACAAATCTTGATGTAAATTTTGGACCACAAGTCAATTGTAAACCGTTAATTAATACGTCAATTTGCTGGGCAAAGAATTGACGGTTGAACGTGACACGGTTGATAATTGTCTACCTTTAAATCTAATGGAGATTTCCTAGACTCCATTTAAGGGTCAATTCTCGTTTAGAATGGTCCTCATCTTCTTCACTAAAATATTTGTGGACTAACCATAATTTCTGGGCTTGAACAGGAGAAAAACTTGTGTATGGGCACGTCATGCGTAATAAAGTTTTCATTTAATGTGAGACTTGTCATGCAAGATTCTGAAAGGCGCTAATACGGTGGCCACTAGTGGGCTAGCATCTAGTTGTCTAGGGAGGGTCTAGGCAGAGACCAGTTTTTAATTTTAATTAAATTTATTATATAACATACAAATAAATGTCTATTTGTACTTGGAAAAATATAAATAATTGTATTGACATATATAAATTACAAAATAGAATGATATATGAATTATGAAGTATTAGAACATATCGAAAACATGAGGAACAAGCATATAATGAGTGTTTGTGTAAGTATTCAATAAGTTTCTTACAATTTATTGAAAAAATAAAATGCAAAATAAAAGTTATATATCTTCTCTCTAAGTGAAGCTGGCGACTTAGATAGGTGCTTCAGGGCCATCTCTGAAATTTTGGAGGTCTTGTGTGAAATTTGTAAATGGGCCCTTCTTAAGATAGTTTTAAGTACTAATAAAGGTATGACAACATATTGATACTAGAAAACATTCACTTAAATCAAAACAAAGCCACTTAGTACTACGATCTAATGATATTCCTCTTCACTTGGAAGTGAGAGGTCTTAGGTTCCATTATCGTCAAAGGCGAATTTGAACCACATTATTGTTAGCTCATTATGAGGCTTAGCCCACTCCCCCACATCCTTAGTGTATATAATACCGTTTATTCATAAAAATAAAAATAAAACAAACAAACTTTAGTACTCAGTGATTGCATGTTTACAAGTGTTATTAATGATAAGTAAAAAGATCTACAAACATAACCTTCACTAAATAATCAAAAGCAATTTTATCTTAAACAATCAAACATGAAAAAAAAAAAACTTTAAACCTCTAACTTTAAAGTTTTACTTGAATGTATAACGTTGTTATATAATAAAATTAAGAAACTTTCATTTTTTAGGGTGTTATTAGACACACAAAATATCTCATTGTACTCCAAGTTTTTATATTTAGAAAGGAAAAAAAAATCTCTAATAAGAAGTGCACAATGTGGTTTTAAAGTGCTAACAAATCAAATTTTTTTTTTAAATATAGAACATTATTACATGATGTTAGATGGCAAAAATTTAGGGGCCACTTCAAATTTGGGGCCTATGCGTCTGCACCTTTCGCTCACCCTCAACGCCTCCTTTAAGGTGCTTAGGCAGGTTAAGCGGAAGCCTAAGCAAATCTAGGCATCTTTTCTTAATTTATAAATGTTTAGTGATTAATCGTGGTTGTAGCTAACTGCCTAATGCCTAAGCGAGGATCTAGGTGGCGCTAGAAGGGAATTATAACAGTAGTGGACATAATCAAGCAGCCTTACAAATTGGTTTCGTGGTTTGATTGAATATATCTTGTTATTCATCATTACTGGGTTGGGTTTTTATCTCTTTGTTAAAGCCACAAACCGTTAATCAATCAAGAATGATTAAGATGATTTTGACATGATGTTTAAGTCCACCCTCAGAGGCCTAATCTCATTGAATCATAACATACTTCTAAGTTTAACAATAATTCTAACTAGTTTTATTGTTTTCTTCTAAAATTCTACACAAGAAAATTACAAGTTACTGTGAGGCTTTTGTTTTGTTTTTCATAAAAAAGTTCATGACAAACATATATAGCAATACTGATATATATATATATATATAACGAGAGGGTGTGGGAAATCAGGGAAAGGTAATTGAGATCATCTCCGAATCTCAAACTCCAGGACAGGTGGATTCAGTAATCCGGACAATTCAAGAGAGATGAGGCAGAGAGAGAAAGATGAGGATGTGGTTTTGTATGTGAGGTGAATCAGTAAAATAAGGTCAATAAAAACCACTGATTTAAATCAATACTCCAAATTAATAAATATATCGACTTCAGAATTTTAAAATTCAAAGATGATCTCAATCTAGAAAAATGAGGCATGTTAGGTTCGACGAAAGTAAAATTGGCAATAATGCATGTTGGTCAAATTTATATGATATCTCTTTTTCAGAGTTGGAGTTATATGGGGGCGCATTTTAGCAACTTGGAATGGAGAATTGGCCACGTCTCAGAGATAGAAAAAAAAAAAGAATCTTTCATCTTTCTATTTAAATTGAGACATGCCATTGCATATTGTCAAAAAGAGTTACGTGACTGAATTTGAGAAAACTTACATACACTTGTTGTTTGTTAACTTAATGCCTTTCTTGCATATATATATATATATATATGTATGATTATGCGTTTTTTACGTGATATTCCATGCAACAAAATACAAGTGCATGCAAGGTTTTCTCCAGTAAAAAAGTATGCGAGTTTGCAAGAGTAAATAGGTTGGTGGTATTGGAAACAGCTTCATTGGTTTACTTTAACAGGTAATTATTCAGATCATGCTGGTATATGTACTCCATTATAGTCGAGAACTGAGTTTGCATGTGATGTTGGTAGTTTGAGAATTTCTATGGGCGTCCAAAAGTTTCTAAGTTTCACCCCCTCCATGATTGCCATTGTCTTTCTATCTCTCTATTTCTCTCTCTTCACCAGCAGTAAGTGATTCAGAAACATTAGTGAGAGATGAGAGAGAGAGAGAGGGAGAGCTTGAGATTTTTTGCTCAAGCTTGTCCTAGATGACAAAGAACCCATCCCTTCAATTCCAAAGTGGTCCTCCTTTCTCAATTGATAATTTGACAACCTCTCTCCTTATCCTACACACACCTTCTCTCTTCTGTTCCCTAACCCTCTAATCCTACGCACCCTCTCTCTCTCCTTCTCTCTTTAAACCCACTAACCAGAAAGAAAGTGAATCCAACTCCTCACCATTTTCACCATTTTCCCATTCTCTAGCTACACCAAGAGCTAGCTTCTTCTGCAAACCCTAGTTCTCAAAACCCTAATCCTCCAAACGTAAAAAACCATGTCGAGTTCTAGCGTTTGGGGCAAAGAAGAAGACAAAGCGTTCGAGAACGCTATTGCCATGCATTGGATCGATGAAAATTCAGAAGAACAGTGGGAAAAGATTGCTGACTTGGTTCCAAGCAAAAGCATGGAGGAGTTAAAGCAACACTACGAAATGCTAGTCGACGACGTGGGTGCAATCGAGGCGGGGCGAGTGTCCCCGCCTAACTACACAGCTGATGAAGCTGCTAATACAGTATCGTCCAGTAAGGACAGTGGCCATCGTGCTTCTTCTTCCGGGGCTTCGGCTTCTGATAAGAGATTGAATTGCGGTCAAGGAGGTGGGTTTTTGGGTTCAGGTCACGACTCCGCTAGCCATGGCGGTAAGGGAGGATCAAGGGCCGACCAAGAGAGGAAGAAGGGGATACCGTGGACTGAAGAAGAACACAGGTACACTCGTTATATTGCTTTTGCTCATATATAAATCTCTATTTTCAACTGTCGTCGCAGTGACATTTCTAATGCGTGTAAGTTCGTATTTAAGAAAGAACGCAATCTGAAGCATACTTATTAATTTAGAAAGATTTGCCTATAAGTTTGGAATTAGGTCAAGTTAGATTCAGGAAAAAAAAACCATGTGGGATATGGCAATGGATCTTTTCCCCTATTTGATTTTTATAAACTGTATAACTGACAAAATTGATGAAATCAATGTGGGGAGATAAGAAAGCGTTATTGTTTGTTTATTATCCTTCAATTCTGTTTCCGATTAAAAGTTTGTAACCGATTTTATTTTTTCATCAGGTTATTTCTACTTGGTCTAGACAAGTTTGGGAAAGGGGATTGGAGAAGCATTTCAAGAAACTTTGTCATTTCCAGAACCCCAACTCAAGTAGCAAGCCACGCACAAAAATATTTCATCCGTTTGAACTCCATGAACAGAGACAGGAGGAGATCAAGCATCCATGACATTACAAGCGTCAACAACGGAGACGTTTCATCTCACCAGCAGCCGCCAATTACCGGGCAGCAGACCAGTTCGTATGCGCCAACTGCGGCCACCACGATAGGAGTAGGAGTAGGACCGCAGTCGGTGAAGCACAGGCCTCAGCCACACATGACAGGTTTAGGGATGTATGGAGCACCGATGGGGCACCCGGTTTCTGCTCCTCCAGGGCACATGGCGTCGGCCGTGGGCACTCCAGTTATGCTTCCTCCAGGCCACCACCCCCATGCCCATCCTCCATACGCCGTCCCAGTTGCTTACCCAATGGCACATCCAACAATGCACCAATAACAAAACAGTAATTTTCTTCCTTTTTATTAGGGTTTTCAGGTCTCTAAGTGGATTTGAAGGGGAGTAATAATACATAGTAAGAGCAGAAGGCAGAGCATAAGTTCTGACAAGTAAACATCCCGAAATTAAAGCTGCATACCTCCTTATAAAGACAGATTTGTTATCGGGGTCTTGCCGGAATATATTTACGCGAGATAGCGAGAGAGATCTGTACTCGAATTGAAATTCATAAGTTCTGATAATGTATGATTAAAACATCATCGCTGGGCAAAAAAGCGAACGGAAGTGGTATAAATATATCGTTCCTGAGCTAGCTGTTTACAAAAATGCATCAAACTACATGGGGAAGCATATGTGCTTACGATCAGTAGAGTCGATCACCAATCCTTCCGGTTTACATGGAAATGCCCGTTTAAAAGATGATACAATAGAGCTTTCCTTCCCCCTTTCCAAAACAATGGTGCCAGAGTCCGCCGGCTTTTTTTCATTTGCTTTTCTGCAGGCAAAGATAGAAAGGAACGTGAATTTTTTTACGCCGTGCTAAATTAACTCCATACAGCGGAAGGGGAGAGAGAGAGAGAGAGAGAGAGTTCCTCACTTTTGTTTTGAACAGAGTACGTTTTCATTTGTGACTGCAATTTCGTAAGGCTGGATCCGAGAGCAGGCCAGTATTTATTTTGAATTTGAAGGACCTCGAGAACGGTTTGTAGGCCAGATCTGGAAGGTAGAGTGGTGTCCAATTCACATCCTGGACTTTCACCCAGCAATACCTATCTCACAGATAGACAAATCAGAAACATATTTCGCATATTCAGATAGAAATGTATTTCGGTCTTTGCGTGATTTGTATGAAATGGTTACCTTAATTACTGCAGTAGCAGAAGACGATATTGAACGGAGATTGTAACTGCAAAAAGCCACATTATCCAATTAAATTTTCTCAAGTTAAATATATATATGTAGCAAGGTGTGATCCACTAAGAGAAAAAAAAAATACGAATCACAAACCCGCCCTCAAGAATAACAAGCATCTTTCCTCCAGACAAGTCAGACAACATGTGTGTCATCTTTTCATAGCCCGCAGGAGTAACCTACAACAACAAAATCATTAAAACGAAAGACAGACTAAGAGAATACAAGTCCAGCAATGTGCTCGTCTGCAATGAAATGACTAGTCCTTACATCACAGCATCCCAGTGGATCACCTCGTGCTGCATCAAATCCAGCTGATATGATGGTGAAATCGGGAGCAAACTCAGAAGCTGTAAAAATTTCAGAAATCATTTATATCAGAGAATCAAATCCAAACCATCACAATCGTCTAAAGAAAACATTAGGTATTCACGAGGACATATGTCCCAAAACGGACAGAATAGTTAAATAGTAAAGTTCACTGTTATCATTATGACACAAGTTCCTTGTTAGGAAATAACAACCTATAGGAAGCACAACATGCTGAAATGCATATATGTAATCATTGTCACCGACTCCACCACGACTCCATGGAACGTTCACACAGTATCCTTCAGCCCCCATGGTTCCAACCTGAAATAGTAATCACGTAATCCCATTAGATATAGTCCAAAATATTATAGAATAATATGAACATGAAAAGGAAAACAAAAACCAATTGCAATCAGTTTAGTACCTCGTCAGCAGCTCCAGTGCCAGGATAAAACTTCCCTCCTTCATGTCTATGTAAGGATATATACAAGACCTAGAAAATGAGCTCAACTTATCAGCACTGAAATCTAAATAAATGCATAACACAAACAGACCGGACATTCCAGTTACAGTTTTAAATACAAGGTTGCTCACCGATTTGTTCTGATCAAATATTTCTTGTGTGCCATTCCCGTGATGAACATCCTGCAGGTTTTATTGAATACCATTTCAGGTTTGAACATATCTATATATAAGCAGCTCACGAAACACTGTAATGAGATAAATACATTAGGGTATAGACCTTACCCAATCAACGATTAGCACTTTCTTAGCCCCAGAAACCTGACCTGCTAATGCGGCAACTGCTGCATTATTGTGGAGGCAAAACCCCATAGCCTGTCTTACACCAGCATGATGACCAGGAGGCCTAACCTGAGTCATTCAGTAATGTGCGTAACTTTAATAAGAACTGAGATTTTCAAAGAGTTCTCATTACATCGATAATTCTGAAACAGACAAGTAAGAGTAAAAGGTTATATACAAGGGCAAAACCGTTTTTGGCACGTCCAGAAACAATTGCTTTAGCAAGATCAGCACATAAACCTGCTGCAAGTCTAGCAGCACATGCTGAATGTTCATTGGCATATGTGTCAGGAGTGAAATAACTGCCAACCATACATAATTTATCAATTAAAAAGAACATCGATAAATCATACTATCACAAATGCAATCTCCCAGAGAGAAAGAGAGAGAGAGAGAGAGATACGCAAATAAACATACCTTGAAAACATATGGCCTGTATGGTCAACTGATTCAATATGCTCCAAAGAATGGACCTTTATTTATAATTAAAAAAAAAAAAAAAAAAAAAAAAAAAAATAGAGCCAACAATTACAAAATCATAGACCAAGGAAGACGATAAATATTATAACTGTCATTTGTTTCCTTTTAATAGAAACTAGTCACACAAAGTCTTCGTCTTTAGCATCTTGACAATGCAGAAAAAGGTTTGTTATGAAATGAACTACAAACCCCCTCCCAAATCAGGACTCAACTTACAAAGATCCAATTTCCTTAGTCGTGCACAGACAAAATAGCATCAGGTCAGATGTTTGATGAATGGTTACTTACCATCTGAAGTTCTTCGCGTGTGATTTCTCTAGCAGGAATTGGATGGCACCTTCCAGGAAATATACCTGCATAGGTTGAATTTCCCATTGCGTATCAGTCTAAAACAAAATAACACCAACATCCATTACTAGACAAAGTATTAACGGCACACCAGAGTACAAGCTCTCAATAGTAACAATTGACATGCAAAAAGAACTTCAGTGAAGGTAAATACCAGCTGTAGCAAGGCTAGCAGCAATGGCTCGAATACGATCTGGTCTTTCTGGGTGCGGATATGAGTTCATTTGAACCTACCCTAGCATAACAACCACCAGAAAAGAAAAAATAAAAGTATTACACAAACAGAAATGAGCAGTTTCCAACTTATCACATTAGTGTCAGAAAATATAAGTATATTAAACGATTTAGCAAATTTATAGTACTTCAAAATTACTGCAGTTTGGGTTTCTAGATAAGGATAGACATGAAACTTCTTGTAAAACTGCTTTGTAGACACTTAAGTTATATGTAATGAAGAAAGAACACCTATTTGCATCTAAACAACATACAGACAAAAAAGAACAACAAATGAGAACTAACAAAGAGTATGAGGAAAACATGTATTGCAGCAACACCATACTTCTGAATGTAGCAACATTCTCTCATCGAAACCTACGGCAGTGGAACTCTTTGACGCTGAATCTTGTGAGCCTGCATTTACCAGAAAAATATAATTAAAAACCAAAACAACACATTAACACCATAGTGATACAAATTTGGAAGTTTACCAAAACTCATCATCAGTCTATTTGACAGGAAAAAATACACCATGTTTCCAAGAGTGACATACATCGCAGAACAACCATAACCAAGTAGAAAAAGGGCAACATCAGCATCCAATAGGCCAAGAATAGTATGGAGAAAAAAAACAACTACTGGCTACTAATATAGCTTGTATTAGCTCTTTTATATTAAGATATGGCAAACATACTATGCTAACATGCAATGCACCGAGTCATGACAGACACACACTTAGAGTGATACTGAAACATATCACACCAAACGACCCACCCACAAACAAATATACTTGTAGATCAAAATGATGAAAACTTTTGCTTACTATATCTGGAACCAATATTCAAACTTAAGAGGCAACAATTATGATTCATCCCAAACAATAACATTAGCCACCAAAATAAGATAGGCAATAAGACAATGAAAAATCTCAAAAGATTATTCTTGCGAGAAATTTTCAAAGATTGACACACCAACCATTTGAAATAAACTCAATAGTCATCATGTACCAACCTTTGTGTCTTTCTCTAGTGTCAGACACAGTCTCAGTGAGGCCTGAATCAAAGGCAGATGCGAAACACCCCTGCCTCAAGATACCAGATTCTCTATGTTCTCGACATACCTGCACAGTTATAACAGCTATGCCTCCTTACATGCAGACAGATGATATATCAAAGGCAGAATAGTACGAATGGGAAGAACATACATCACAATGATCAAAATCACCAAGATTGGGCATTGTACAGTTGGTGCAGAACCATTTCATTACTTCTACATGCTGTTGGAAGGGATCCCAATCGCTATCATCATCCTCGTCATCGAGGTCTTGGTTGTACATGTCTTCTAATGTCATTTCCATTTGCTCTGCCACCGTTTTCTACAAAACAATAAATTTCAATCTCTAAACACAATCATTACACGCTATATAAAGCACGAAAACTGTTCCAAGCAACTACATTCTCGAATGTGAGTCATATATCGAAGTGCCACTGCCACTTACACTTAAAACATCAGTTCGTGCATCTTTTCCAGACACTCCTATAACTCCTTCCCCACAATTTTCCTCACGACACGGTCTGGATTTGCTTCCGTGAGAGCCCGAGCTTCCACATCTCCCATTAGAGCCGTGACATTGAGCTTGGTTGTTTGGTTTGTGAAGACTTTTCTCGGCCTCCCCATTTGCTAAACGACCCATTGAAAGTGCTTCTGGTGCTAAGTTGTTTTCTGAGCTTACATGGGCACTTTCAGCCACAATCATTCCTTTAAAAATTCCCAAAAAAAGTTCAAAATTTTCATCCATTTTTCCATGTAACTAAATTAAATTTCACATCTTGCATAATTTACCGTTTCAAATTTAAAAAATTTCGATCATTGTCTTAAAAAAAAAAACGCAACTGTAGCAAAGATACTTCAAGATTTGAACTTTCTGTACTATACAGTAACATTGATTGTGGTGTGAAAAAACCCTAGATTGTACTGAACGCGTATATACATATATATATATATACATGCATATATGTATAGGTCTGTGAAATATACGAATGAAAGGAGGAAGAAGGAGGAGATGGAGTGATAACGTTACCTGAGGTAGGACGGCTTGGGGATCTTACTGTATCAGCAAAATCCAAAGGGAAAGCAGAAGCTCAGAAGCCCAGTAGGTTGCGACTTATGAACCATCCGATTGACTGGTTTTTTTTTTTTTTTTTTTTTTTTTTGCAATTATACCCTTATAGTTTGCTATTTTCAATTATTTTTCTCAGAAAAGTTGTGTGATTTTCATTATATGCCTAGTCCATGGCATGCGGACTCTATTTTTAGGATTTTGGGTTGAGTTTGAAAGTTCAGAATCTACTTTCACTAAAACTGTTTTCAGTCGTTTTAAAAGTACTTACAAACATGCACACATCTTTGTGGCATCCAAACTAATAATGTGACTTTATGAGTATTAGCATTCTCATATAGCGTTTGAATTGGCATACCAAAGGTGTAGCTAAGAAGAGATTTGCATGTAACGTGGATGTCAAGGTGGTTATATCCCAAATCAACCATGCAACGTCATTTAAGAATGAGCAAGTGACAACACGTGATAAATGAAGTCTTTGTTTCATGCAAGATGCACATACACGAGCAAGTAACGTGGATGTCAAGGTGGTTAGTATAACACAAGGCTCATACCATTTATATTCAAATTTACTAACAGAAAGTTTAGGGTTACTCTCACCACCAACGCCAAAACATACCCACAACTCGAGCCAGGAGGATTTACACTTGGCATCTAACAGCCAGCTACTACCAATATAGATTTACATAGGAATTTACAGATCGCACTCCAACGATAACTGCTAGCAATGGAACTCGAACTTTGGTAGAATGACACACAAAATAGGGACCTTACCAACTAAGCCAACCCTTATTGGCATTTACTAACAATTAATTCTTCTTGAAGTAGTGACGAAAATTATATATATCTGCAAAAAAAAATTTGGATAAAAGAGAAATATGAAAGTTGTTATCCATAAGATCTTCAATGTCATTTTTCAGATCTCACACTCAAGAGTTTAGGGATCGAGAAATTTGGATTGTTTGAAAAAGAGAGATTTATGAGCATTAGAGAGAGATATATGTAAGGTGTGCTAGGAGAATGAGCTGATAAGAATCGTAAAATTTAAATTGAACAGTCAAGATTTCTCGATCGGTGAGATCTAGAGAGGATCTCCTGTCCAGATTGAGAGGATCTGCCAGCGTGACCAGACCCACAGAGATGAAAAAAAAAATGAACCTTGTGTCCTGATGGGAAGATGTACTGTCACCATCTTTATTGGCTCCTTTTTTTTTCCCAAAACAAGGTCACATACACGAGTGCATGGTGGTGATGTGTCCAGACAACACATGCACAAGGCTCATGTTCCTCATCATGTGGCTGAGGTTACCATTTCTCAACATTAGTCCCACCGACTATGATGACCTAGCCTGCGACTCGATGATTGGTTTTAATATAGAACTTATTCCACGCACGTAAATTGGGTCAGTTAGCTAGGTTGTGTGTCCGATGATAATTTATATGGCACTTATACATTATTACGGAGTATCTTATTCCAATAAAACAAGAATATTTGGACAAAACAAACTTACACATGTTTTATTTTATTGACATGAAATACTAACATAGCTGTACATTATGCCATGTAAGTCTTTATCCGTGTGCCCACCTCCTTCATTCAACTCCCAATAAATTAAAGTAGTTTAAAATATTGTCTTGTTAAATAAATAAATAAACCTTTTAAGGCATTTATTTGGCATGGATGATATTCCACAAGGATGAAAATGCAGCATTAACTCCATGGAAAATTACAATTAGCATCATATTTCAAGGGGAAGTATAACAAAGAGTTGAAATGCCCCCGAGTCTTTTTGGCCATTGAAAGAATAAACCATGGCAACCAGCTGCTTTTAGAAAACAAAAACAAAAACCAAAAAAAAAAAAAAAAAAAAAAAAAACCAGAGGGATTCAATAACAATTCTATTGGAAGATATGATGAAAGTCACCAAAATTTTATAATATCCAAAAGAGAAATGAAAGTCGGTACAGATAGTTCATATTAACATTGAAAAATGAAAGAAAAATGAAGAAATAAGTGATTTTCAGAGGCGAATAGCTCGAAAAAATACACCAAATACTTATCCTAAATTCCTAATCATGCCAACAAAGAAGCATAACAATGCATCTTCTGAAAACGTAGAGCCTTCCTCTTCCCTCTTTAAGAAACCCGCAACCCCCCTTGGACGAAAACCTTCTTTTCGAGGCTTCAACGGTGTTGGTATCGCTACTCTTCACCTCCATCTCTCTATTTCCGGAAAACTCTTTGAATTAGTTCTATGGCTCTTTCAGTTCAGTAGCTCTTCTGGGTGAGCTATTTTTGGATGCAGGATGTGGGTGAAGTGATAAAAGTTGCATGAGAAAAAGAGGAGGAAGGAAGGTTTCTTATAGGGAGAAGATAGTGTGGGATCCAGCCAGACCCAATTTGGGGGGTCCCAAAAGAAGAATAATTAGTGGCTCTATTACTGGTCAGTAGTCAATAGTCATGCACCTTGGTCCTTTGGGGCCCTACTCTCTGGGCATGCCAAACTGCCAACCTAGAAATTGAGAGATACCCTAACTAGGTCACGTAGGAACTCCAATCACAAGAGTGTTAATGGATGATTCATTTTGGATCTCAGTGTCCAGAACCCGCAGATTGAAAGATCTTACCATTTAATTTCAATCATACGACACTTATTAACTTAAACGGCTTAAACCTCTTTCTCTTTATTGAATGGTTTGGATCTCTTAGTTTGCATACTACAGAGTACAGACACAAGGATCAAAAATTGATCTCATTCTGTTAATGGCAAGAATGAGATACAACTAGTAATAAGTGATATGTTCCTTTATTCCTATTTGAGTGACAAGAGAGGTAGAGAGAGGGGAATACACAACCAATTGCTCTCATGGTAGAAATTATTCCGTTTTAAAAGAAAAATATTTGGTTTCTTATATGTAAGAAGCCGTTTCTCCTAGATCAAACTTAGTGTTAAGTACCACAATTAGCCCCAATTATAAGTTTTTAATTGACAACTTAAGCACTTTTTTACACCCTAAACTAAAACATGGATGAAATTGTGAACGAACCAAACCCTACATGGCAAATTGGCAAAGGACCCACCCAGCTTCTCTTTTCTTTTCTGCTTTCTAATCATCAGAGGACCAGCGGAATTTTATAACTTGTGTGGCCTGGATAATTGACAATTGAGAAGGCTTGAACCAACAACCACAATATCATCAGACAACAAAAGCGACATAGCCGTATGGAACGGTCGGGGGCCAGTGCGCACGTGATATTCACCAGAGGGATATGGTCACTGTCCGTGACATGGAAAACAAACTCAAAGGTTTTACTCGAAGGTCACATTTTTTGTTAGGTCGAACAAATATATCTTGAGTTGAGATATTTTTTCGGATTTCTGTGTCGAGAGTTGACGGATACTAAAATTCAGATTTTTCAGAAGAGATCTTTAAGCTGTTCAAGAGTTTGGTTTTGAATGAGTTGAGCTAGTAAAATAGACTAATAGGGACCGCAAGATTTAAATTGTATGATCTGAATTTTCGAGTCTGTCGTTTCCGAACGTATAAATCCAAAAATGATATGAATTCCTATATCTTTATCGATAGGTATCTCCTATCTACGACTCCTCTTTTGTTTTTGATATGGGAGCTTCGGAGTAATTTCCATTTTATTCCCTATGCTTTTTCTACCTTAACAATCAGATATGGGAAAAACTAGATATAGAAATGAAAGCTGGACCCCCTACCTAAAGTTGAAAGTGAGAAAACAATGGAAAATTTTAGGGTTGGTTTCGGTTACTGCGACAATAGCGTATCGGGTAGAGTTTTATATAATTTGAGATATATATATATTGGATACATCATTGTAGCGCGATATTGTAAATCAATAACTCATTGCTACATGAAAAATTTAAAACATGCGACATTGTTTTGCGCTTTTAGTTCAGATAGGTGCAAGTCTTTCTCCTAATGCAAGGGTCATGAACTCATAAATTCATAATGGACATATATGAGAAAGAAAGTTGGAACTTTTAAGCATTGTTTTGCGAGATTCTCCCATGCAATCAAGTTTTAATATCATTGGCGTTATCACCATGTATTTAAGAAGTGCACTAGTCGTTCAATGGGCGATTACCACATGAGTTAGTGACATGAAAGAATCTCGCATCCGGAAGAAAATAAAATTTTAGTTCGACTAGCATTCTTCCACTTGACACAAGAATCCAAGCCGACAGTAAGCAAATAACAAATGCTGCATGCATGACTGCTAAAGCCTGATGCCAGAAACTATTCATGAAGAAAATTGATTCCAGCAGTACAATTTAGGCCTAGGCCTACCAATCTAATTGGATTCGGAGGACACCTTTTTGTTTGGCTAGAAACGGAGGAGGGTACACCTTCAAGTTACTGTCCAGTTTGTCCCTTCCACGATCTTGCACCTGGTTCGAAACTGTAAATTGATGCGTGGGGTTGCAAATTATAAATTCCAAGTCACTGTAAGCCGCTAAAAGGGAATGAGGATAATGTAGGTATCATAGCAAATATTGCATATGATCATCCATGCACTTGTATATACTCTTACATGTACGGAGCAAAGATCGCATCGATGCATCTGTCTTAATCTTCATGCTTATTATACAGACTAACATGTCATTTAGTGTATGTAAAAGGCTTACCACTGACATCATCAATCGCAGTAGCTGAAACTCGAAAGCAATGAAGTTTTCATATTATCGATATCCTTCAGCAACTTCTCGTTCTCCTGGTTCCCCCTCCGTATCTCAACTTGTAAAGCTGCATGGAAAGACTCATTATCTTATCACAGTGCATCCAAGGGGCAAAAGCTATATATAACGAGCCGCTTAATCAAAAGTCTACCGCTGGATTAGAACAAGCTGAATTGAGAAGTGAGAATTTTTCAGAAGCTGAAATATGCTTCATGAAATAACTGAATTCTGTCGCGGGTTATAAACTTATAAATGGTAAAACTTGGCATGGCCTCGCACAACTAGTTGCGATTTTCTTGCAGTCTCAAGTACGTATTTTATCAGCGTGACAACATCGTTAAAGAATATCATCCAAGTTTGGATCAAAACACATAGTATACTAGTATAAATCCTAGTATGTATATGCAATTCGAAGACGTTAGAACATCTCTTTTTAGTCAAAGTACAAGAGTACTTATTGAATTTTGAATGTCTATATTTTGTATATGTGAAACAAAGTACAAGGAAAGCTCATATAAATGAGCGGAAGAAAGGAAAAGAAACAGAAGCCGAAAAACAAGGAAAAGGAAAGCAGCAAACATGGAAAAGCAAATCAGAAAACATGGAAAAGCAAATCCTTGATTTATGGCAGAACTTCTTCCAATACTCCCCCTCAAGCTGGATCAAAGGGATCAATTGATCCGAGCTTGGATAGGAGATGATGAAAAGTAGTAAATGCCAGTCCTTTGGTGAAGATATCTGCTAGCTGATCATGATTGCGAATGAAGTGTGTAGCAATTACCTTGGACTGCACTTGATTCCGAACATAATGACAATCAACTTCAATGTGTTTAGTTCGCTCATGAAAGACAGGATTTGATGCGATGTGCATTGCTGCTTGATTGTCACAGTGAAGGGACATAGGTTGCGGGTGAGGAAACCCTAGATCCGAGAGTAGAGTTTTGAGCCAAGTGAGTTCACATGCCGTTGATGCCATAGCACGATATTCTGCCTCTGCACTTGAGCGTGCAACCACACTTTGTTTCTTGCTCTTCCAGGTGACAAGATTACCCCCTATGAATGTGCAAAAACCAGTGATAGACTTGTGATCGAGAGAGTTCCCTGCCCAATCTGCATCTGTATATCCCGAGATCTGAGTATGACCATTATTGCGCATGAGGATCCCTCTACCAATGGAACCCTTCAGATAGCAAAGCACACGGTGAACAATCTTCATGTGATCTGTGTTTAGAGCATGCATGAACTGACTAACAAGGCTCACAGCATATGATATATCAGGACGAGTGATAGTTAGGTAAATAAGCTTGCCAACCAATCTCTGATAATACTCTATATTAGGAATGAGATCACCATGAGACTGCAGCTTCAAGTTGCTATTCAAAGGTGTCCGAGCAGGTTTACAATCTGTCATGTTTGCCTCATGGAGAAGATCAATGATGTACTTGCGCTGATTTAGAAAACAGCCCTTGTGGGAATGTGCCACCTCGATTCCTAAGAAATATTTAAGAGTGCCGAGATCTTTGATAGCAAATTTGTGACTGAGATATTGTTTAAGAGCACTAATCTCAGAAACATTATCACCTGTAACAATTAGGTCATCGACATAAATAAGCACCACAAGTTTACCAGATTTGCCCGATCGCACAAATAGGGAGGAATCAGCATTGCTCCGAGAGAAACCAACTCCCTCTAGGACATGACTGAGCTTGGCATACCATGCTCGGGGACTTTGCTTGAGGCCATAAATGGCTTTATGAAGTCTGCACACCAGGTCTGGATTGTTTGATTGAGGATGACCCGGAGGGATTTTCATGAAAACTTCTTCTTCTAGTTCCCCATGTAAAAAGGCATTTTTAACATCCATTTGAAAGAGAGGCCATGTATTGTTAATGGCAACAGATAACAGCACCCTCACTGTATTCATCTTTGCCACAGGTGCAAAGGTCTCTTTGTAATCTACTCCATAAGTCTGAGTAAATCCACGAGCAACCAATCGAGCCTTGTGTCTTTCAATCGTGCCATCTGAATGGAACTTGATCTTGTACACCCAACGACTTCCTACAACCTTCTTTCCTTTAGGAAGCTTCATGATGGTCCAGGTGTTGTTTTCGTGAAGAGCTTGAAGCTCTTCTGCCATAGCAGCTCTCCATTCGCTATGTAATTTAGCTTCTTGAAAGCTTTGAGGTTCATAGGTCTCAATAACTGTATTGAGGAATGCAGCAAATGAAGGTGACACTTTGCTGTAATCAATAGCAGAAGTTAAGGGATGCCTGACATTGTAAGTTACATAATCATTTAACTTGGATGGGAGTCTCCTCTCACGGGAAGGATTTCGACGAACTGTGGGAGGTTGAACCACTGGTAGTTGAGCAGTCTCTTGGTTGGAAGGACTTCTTGAGGGTTCAGATAAGATAAGTTCATCAGGTGCCACTGGTGGTGTGTTCTGCAGGTTGTGAGACTGAGAATGGACCTCATTCAGTATTTGGTCCCTTATGACACCCGTTGCGTCTTCTTTACATGGATATGGTATTGGAAACAAGTCAAGCATGTTCTCCCCCTCTTGAGAGTAGTCCAGAGGTTGAGTGAAGTAAGGCATTGGTTCCTCAAATCTTACATCTCTTGAAACAACCATTTTCCTAGTTGCGGGATTGTAACATTTGTAACCCTTTTGAGTGGAAGAGTAGCCCAAGAAAACACATTTGGCAGCCCGTGGTTCTAGCTTGTCACGTTTTTGTGCTTGAATGTGAACAAAGCATGTACATTCGAACACTCGTAAGTGTGACAAATCGATTTGTCTGCCTTTTAGAATCTCATAGGGTGATTTAAAATTCAAAACCTTACTGGGCAATCTATTGATAAGATATGCAGCAGTAAGAACACCTTGAGACCAGAATTTTTTCTGCACATTCGAGTGAAACATCAGGGCCTTAGTTTTTTCAAGTAGGTCTCTATTCTTCCTTTCTGCTACCCCGTTTTGTTGGGGTGTTCCAACACAACTGGTTTGATGTAGTATGCCATGTGTGCTTAGATAATGAGACATATTATGGGACATATATTCGGAGCCATTATCTGATCGTAAGACATGAATATTTGAAGCAAATTGAGTGTTTACAAGTCTATGAAAATCTTGAAAAACTTCCAACACTTCATTTTTAAATTTCAAAAGATATAACCAAGTTATCCTTGTGAAATCATCCACAAAGGTTACAAAGTATTTATATCCGTCAAAGGACTCTAGAACTGGTCCCCAAACATCGGAATGCACGATTTCAAAAGGGTTACTAGCCCTAGATAGAGAGGAGGTGAAAGGTAATCTAGTGAATTTAGAAAAATGACACACATCACAAGAACTTGTAACCTTGCACAGGTTTGGAAACAAAAAGGATAGGACTTTATTAGAAGGATGTGCAAGGCGTCGGTGCCAAAGTTGTTGTTCCTGAATCAGGCTTGAGGTGACTTGAAAAGCCTTGGGAGTTTGAGCATGCTGGAAAAGATAGTAAAGGCCGTTTAGAAAAAAACCTTCACCAATCATCTTCTTGGTGGTGATATCCTGAAAAATCACAGTTTTTTTAGAGAAGATGGCAGTACAGTTTAGTGAGTTTGTGATTTTTCCAACAGATAAAAGCTGAAAAGGGAATGAAGGAACATATAGGGCCTCAGACTCGACATTACTAGAGATCAAATGTATTTTTCCTTTCCCTACAACCATGGCACCCTTGCCATAGCAACTGACACTTGGGATGGACGTGAAAGTTTTTTAAAATCATACAGATTTGTGGACTTGTTGGTCATATGATCAGTGGCTCCTGAATCTATAATCCAATAATCATGCATATTACCTATTTTAAGAGCAGTTGAGAAGGATCGTAAGATACCTGGAATATCTTGTTGTGTCACGCCTTTTTTCCCAGCCAAAAAACCAGCAAACTGCCCAAGTAGAGCAGCTGGTTTGTTGTCAACATGATTGGTTGATCCTTCATTCTCCCCACCACCTTGTTTCTTGTGAAGGAAGGCAGCAAATTCATTTATCAGCATGGCCGGATTAGAGGTGAACATCTGTGCTTCCTCGGAATGAGAGGTCATGGTATGATTTGCCTTGGGTGATGAGTTGTGTGCTCCTCTAATGAAGCTCTTGTTGCTGTCCCTCGAATGCTTGGGCCTTAGTTCAGGATGGAGAATCCAGCAATGATCTCGTGTATGTCCACCATTATCACAATAGCTACACTTCACAGTGGGTTTCTTTCCTTTATATCTCCTCTCTTCACTAGCCTTGTGATTTGAGAAATATACCTTAGATTCTGGTATATTTGACTTTAATTCCACGGTCATGATTTTTCTGCGAGTTTCTTCCCTTTGGATAGTGGCACACACACTTGAGAAGGAAGGAAGTTCAGGATTCATGAGAACATGACTCCTGAGATCTTCGTATTCAGAGCTCAAACTTGCTAGAAGCTGAAAGATTTTATCTTCCTCAGCTCTCTTGATCAACATGGCAGCGTCAATGGTGTGTGGCCGATAAACATTCAACTCATTCCACATGGTGCTCAACTTGCCAAGATGATGCACAAACGAGTTCCCTTCCTGTTGTAGACTAGCAATATCCTTCTTTAGCTGGAACACTCAAGTTGCGTTATTCTGATTTCCATACATCTCTTTGAGATTTTTCCAGAGAACGTATGAAGATTCCGCATAACTGAAGATTTCTGCAATCTTTCGATCCATAGAGTTGAGCAGCCATGACATGACCAGCTGGTCCTTGCACAGCCAATCATTGTAATCGGATGAGGACACATCAGGTGCTGGAATCACGCCATTAACATAACCAAGCTTCGATCGTCCTCCTAACGCAAGGGAGACAGCTCTCTCCCACGGGAGATAGTTGAACTCATTTAGTAGGACCGAACTGAGACGTTGATTTGGATTGATATCAACATCTAGATGAGATGAAGAAGACGCAGCATGCGAGTTTACTTCTTCGTCATGCACGGAGCTCTCTTCAGCCATGATGGAGAAGAAAGGGAAACAGGAAGACGGTACTCAGAAGCAGGTCGATAGAGATCACTGCTCTGATACCATATTGAATTTTGAATGTCTATATTTTGTATATGTGAAACAAAGTACAAGGAAAGCTCATATAAATGAGCGGAAGAAAGGAAAAGAAACAGAAGCCGAAAAACAAGGAAAAGGAAAGCAGCAAACATGGAAAAGCAAATCAGAAAACATGGAAAAGCAAATCCTTGATTTATGGCATAACTTCTTCCAATAGTACTTTCATATAAAAAACCCATTGCACTTCCATTCCTATTCTCTTGCTCTTTTGACATCTTAACCGGAAGAGAAAGCGGCATGATAATGTTAGGGGCTCGTTCAGTGCATACAATTGAACTGGATAACTTACTAGATTCAACTACAAGAGTGATATATGTGTTTAATACAAACTATTGACAGGACAAATTAAAATGTGCAAAAATAGGTAAAGGTATCTGTACCGGAGTTGCAACTATTAAGATCTTCGAGAATTCCTTCAACAAATGCCAGCATTGAGTTCTTCAGACCATTGTTCTTCTCTTCCAATAAGCGAATTTCATTTTCGAGGAACTCTTTTTCCGACATAAGAGCTTGTAATTCGTTATCGTTACCATTCTCAATGTCCTTCTGGAACTCTAAGCACAATGCGAAAAACCTTTCCCTGTAACAAAACAAATC
This sequence comes from Pyrus x bretschneideri, assembly GCF_019419815.1. Lineage (NCBI taxonomy): Eukaryota > Viridiplantae > Streptophyta > Magnoliopsida > Rosales > Rosaceae > Pyrus > Pyrus x bretschneideri. The sequence goes on along the minus strand of NW_025999579.1, from coordinate 1,712,830 downwards.
ATTCAGCTGGCCATTAGTACCTTAAATGCCGATATCAATTACACTCCTAAGTTCTTTCGAAATCCTTAAATTCGTAACAAATCGAAACTGAAATGTTCGTTATATACCGCTGGTCATGGATTCTACAAAGAGTTTGATCGCGCTTCGTTCTAAGACAATGCAATTCCTTCTCCAAAACCTCAACCGATTTCCTCAAATCCTCTATTAATTAAATACACAAATAAATCACAAAATTAAGTGACTGGCTAGCTAATAATACTACAATTAACGGTAATCAAACGAGATAATCTGGGAAGGGAACTTACTGGCGACGGCGAGTAGTCCGGTGAGCTCAAAGTGCGAAAGGTAGAGCGTCTTGGTGAGGTCGGATTCTTTAGCGGACAGAGCGGTTTCGATTTCGGAGCATTTGACGATCTCCGACTCGATCTCCCGCGTTATCTGAATATTCGCTTCGATTTCTTCGTTTACCTGATTTCACAATCGCAAGAAGTTTCTTTTTCGATGGATGCCGATGCGGTACTAAAAAGGGGGAGAATTGGGGGAATGGAAACGTTGACTGGCATTGGAGATGGCGGAGGAGATGGAGTGTACCTGGTCGAGCATGTCCTTGTAGGTTGAGATTTGGCAGAGGATCGCACCGGAATCCTCCATTTCTCTTTCTTTTCCGGTTACTCTGCGACTGTGTTCAGTTCAACGGTCGTTTCTTTTTCCGGGTCTCGCGCCTTTTATATCTACAGAATATTCCAATCATTAAGCCAAAACGCAGCGTTTTGACCCGGATTGAACCGGTTTTCTTTTACGGTTTCAATACAAATCGGTTTTTCTTAATTAATTTTGACTATGAGAACCGAGTGGAATCGGAGTGGACAGGACCAGTTCTAATTCGGTTCAATTTCCCGCCGTTCTTGGTCTCCGCCCATGTGTCTCCTCATGAATTGCCAAGAGTTGAGACCCTCACGATTTTGGTATCTGCCCCATTGCCTCGATTCACCACCCAAACCAGGGGTAGAATTATCTTTCCTCATAGTTTCTTTTTCTTTTTATTTAAAGAGTTATGATTAAGTTATATCAATATTTTGTGTTAATTTTTTAATAGTCAAAAGAAAATAAAAAATAATAAGTGAAAGGAGGAGAGATAATGAGATGTGAATAGGAGGAAAGAGAATCTTACTCCTCCAAACCACGCACAAACCCAACTAATCACCTCAACTTGCCCCCTCTGGCTCCATGACTCAGCTCCTTTGTCCTTAGCTTCTCCTTTGCCCTTTCTCTAACTAGTCGTTGCTCTCCGCCCTGCTCAACCTAAGATTTTGAGAGAATTAGATTAAACTCTATTAAAATCCATAAATTTATAAATCCATTAAAATCTTTCAAAATCTCAATGAATACACTCACATCACGAAGCATTATTCCGCTAAAACTAGATATGCTATAGTTTAAGGGAATTGTTATTAGCACTCCAAATTATCTATAATTAGAAAGAAAAATACATTTGTGAGGAGTGTAAAATGAACTTTTTGAAGTGCTAATAACAATTCCTAGTTTAAAACCATGATTTAGCCAAAGTGCAGTTAGTTAAACGCTGCGTTTTGAGGAAGCACTGCCCAACCCTACGTTGAAAGAAATTGAAGCCCGAAATTTCATAAAGATAGTACCGCCTCTCTGCTTCTCTCCCTCCGTTCTTCTCCACCATTCCCTCTCTTTTGGAGGCACGGCACTGAGTGATCGACTGCGGCGGCGAGTAAGCTTTTTCCACCCATGGCTTCCTCTCTCTCTCTCTCTCTCTCTATATATATATATATCTAATATATATACAGCTCAGCGGTGCTGTTTACTCGCTATATTCCTAATCGCTATTGCACTCGCCGCTGCCTGCAGCGTTTCCCCGCGTCGTGATGGGAGGCTCGCGAGCTCAAGTGAATAAGCAGCACAAGACGCGCTTCGCCTCCAAATCTTCTCGCAATCTCCACAAAACTTCAGGTTCTCTCTTTATATGCTTCTACTTTCTCACGCTTCCTTTTGATTGAACCTCCTTTTCGTCGAAAATTTAAAAAAACTGCTATGAATTGCAATCGCTGTGTGTAAAGGGAGTGTTTTTGGTGTTTCAGAGAAGAGTAGGATCGGTAAACCGGAGCGCAATGTCACTAAGGGAGCTCGAGCTTCTCGCGTTCAGCGGAGCAAGATGGTAATTGATTTCAAAATTTCGTCTTTCTGTCATTTCGGCTTTCGGTATGTATGTATGAATTGGATGTCTAATTCACAATTTTGCCACAAAATTCACAATTTCGATACTTTGTAGCTTCGGGAGCAGAAGAGGGCGGCTGTTTTGAAAGAGAAGAGGGCTTCGAGTGGATCAGCAAGTCCTCCCCGTGTCATTGTGAGTTTTTGTTTTTCAGTTGGAATTGATGGAGGAAAGTGTTTCGAGTGGATTAATAATTTAATATACAGTTAGGATGTTTTTATCAGCTTTCTTATCTTTCTAACTTTCAACAATGGCAGGTTTTGTTCGGACTTTCTGCTGATGTGAACCTAAATTCCCTTGCTGGGGATCTTTTATCGTTGCTATCTCCACAAGGTTATGAAGCCGCATTTCCAACGGTTGCTTCTCCCGAGTACAAGCTCAGAACAACGGTACCCTGCCTCTGCTGCTGTATTCTAAATTCTAATGGAATGACTCTCATATAAATGCTTTGTGTGGGCTGAGTAATTAACATTGATGACTGATGTGAATAATTGTATCCAACTCATGTAATTTTTTAGGTATTGAAGGCACCTCATGGCGATCTTCCAACATGTATGGAAATGGCTAAGGTAAAAAAGTCTGACACTTGTGTACTCTTCCTAATTTTGCTGGTGTTTTTTCTGACATTGTAAACTCTTTGACTTGTAGGTTGCTGATCTCATTGCTTTTGTGGCATCAGCGAGCTCTTTACGTGAAGGAAGCACGTCTGACTACATTGACTCCTTTGGAAGTCAATGTCTTTCTGTTTTTAGGTCCCTTGGTTTACCAAGCACTGTGGTGCTAATTCGTGTATGTTGTCCATATGCTTTATATATTCCTGGAAATACTAGGAAAATAGGAAAGGTTGTGCTCAACTTGACATAGGATTTATTCTTCTTTCTTTTCGATGTTTCGTGCATATAGGATCTACCTGCTGATGTGAAAAGAAGACATGATTCTAAGAAAATATGTATGTCTAGTCTTGCTTCTGAATTTCCCGAGGATTGTAAATATTATCCAGCTGATACAAAGGATGATTTGCACAAGGTAACTGTTGACTCTAGATTCTTTATCTTAGGCTAATGCTTTCAAAGTTAAAATTCAGAGTGGGTTACAGTTCAAATGACATTTTTTTGTTTCATATTTTACATAATTTGATGCCTCTCATAGATTTCCCTTGTCATCTTACTATAATTGCAGTTCATGTGGCTCTTTAAGGAACAAAGGCTTTCAATTCCTCACTGGCGAAGTCAACGGCCTTACCTGATGGCCCAGAAGGTGTTCATTTAAGTTTTTGCTATCATTCTTTTTAGGTAGAGGTGGAAACCATAAGAAATTTTAGGGGTGAAGTTTTTGTAGCTCGTTGAGGCATATTCGCCTTGTAGAAGAACAACTAGTTTCATCAGTGTAACAACACATTTTGTATTTTGATAGGTTGATATGGTGGCAGATGATTCCAGTTTGGGAAAGTGCACCGTTCTTCTTACTGGATATATACGTGCTCGCAGTCTTTCTGTGAACCAACTGGTGATTAGCTCATCCAAAGACTTGTCCTTGGTCACATGATTTGGAAGTTGTCTTATTTTACTTTATATCAGGTTCATGTTTCCGGCGCCGGGGATTTCCAGCTGTCCAAAATGGAAATTCTCAAGGATCCATTTCCTTTGAATGCAAGAAAAGAGCAAGATGCCATGGACTCAGATGAAGTGGGTGATAGAGAGGTATTAGCTTTTTCATTTGTATACAAGTACGATGTCTCTAGAATAAATTATTTCCTTTTTAATGATAAGATTTGATGTGATTAATTTATTTTGTGAAGTGTTTCTCATTTGAAATTTTAATATTCAAGTTCCTTCTGTTCTCTTTTTCTTCTTCAAGGTCCTTCGTTCTTTGGTTCCCGATCCTATGAAGCAGGAGGCTTTACTAGTTGAGAATGTTCCTGATCCCCTTGCAGGTGAACAGGTAACAAGATTACATATTGTTCTATTAATTATGTCTTACTTATTTCCATTAACATAAATGTGGGTTGATATTAAGAATATGGCTTGTATATTACATTATTGCTAATCCAAGAATAAAACAAAAATAGGGGGATTTCAGTGGAATTGCATGAACTATGAAAGTAGAATGTCATGCTATTAAAAATTTTCATCAGAGCATTTTCAGACTTCAGAGTCCTATACTGCTTGGCTAGTATGATATACTTTTGGATTTTCTTAAATTTACTATTAGGTTTGGTGAATTATTGGACTGGTTGTGGGACAAGTTACAACTTGACTCAAACATAAATTCTTTTTTGTCAGACATGGCCAACAGAAGCAGAAATGGCTGAGGCTGAAGAAAGTCAGAAGCAAAAAAAGAAGAAAAAGAGGGCTCTTCCTCGAGGCACTTCAGAATACCAGGTCTGCTTTTTTTCTTGTCAGTTCTCACGAGTCTGAATGTTTCTTTCTTATATGTTAGTCACATCTTTCTTTGTTCGTGTTGAGGTAATGGACAAACTTTAGTGATATATCAGAGGCATGATTTCGGTTCTTGCAGGCTGCTTGGATTGTGGATGATACAGATGAAGAGGAGTCAAGTACTGATGATGAAGCTGATGGTATGGTATTGGATGAGAGGGACAGTGGTTATCCTGGTCAAGATGACAATAATTATTCAGATGAGAGTGACGATCAAGCTTCAATAAGGGACGCTGATGGAGAAACTGATATTGATTCGGTGATGATGGTGAGGTTAACATGTATATTATTTGTGCATCAAGTGATCTTTATTGTGTTACCAGAATTAGTCAAGTCTCTCTGTTCTCATTGAAAGTGTTTCTGATCTAACATGAAGCACAATAATTAATACGGAACACTATTTTAAGAACCGTAAGATTTAAGAATATCAAAACACCAACCACACCCTCTAGCCATGGAATCGCAAAGGTAAACTCTGGTCAGTTGCTTTTGGTCAAATATTACTTCTTAATGGTCAGAATCCTATTGTTTCTCCGGGGAACCTGAGTCACTGACATACTACAAACCACTCACCATAGTTGTTTGAATTAGAATGTTGCATAGGAGGATTCACTCACGAGTTTTTCTCTGTCGTTGATTCTTTCTCTATCTATGAACATTTTCATTAATATGTAAAGAATTCATCTGCGATCATTTAAGGTTTAAGTAAATTTTTCAAAAAGGAAAAGGACACAATGTGTATTTGTCTGTAAGAATTCAATTGTCGCTGTACTTGTACTGGTCAGAATGGTAATATTTATGTGCTGTCATTAAGAAGTTTATTTTGTTTGTTCGAGTTCTGTACATTATAAGACTTACCCTTTTAGTATTTGTTTTACAGGAAGGTGAAAACCTGACTAAGGAACAGTTGGAGAATGAGATCCGAAAAATAAAACAAGCACATGCTGATGATGAGGGTACTTAGCTATGTTCTTTCTGCTGCTATATGATTTATATTATAAAAACTGTCTGTAGCACCTTTAAGCCAATGTATTAGTGCTGTGTTCTCTAGTTGGCTTATAATGGTTATATGTTATGTTTCAGAATTCCCGGATGAAGTGGATACACCATTAGACATTCCAGCAAGAAAACGTTTTGCTAAATATAGGGGCCTGAAGTCCTTCAGGACCTCTTCATGGGATCCCAAAGTAATATTCTTGTAATTGTGTAATAGTCGTCCATCTATTTGCATCAATTGTTAAACTGACGTACGTCTATGATGAACTTCAGGAGTCTTTGCCTGCAGAGTATGCCAGAATCTTTGCATTCGATAATTTCAACAGAACACAGAAAAATGTCCTTGCTAAAGCGTTAGCAATGGACCAAGAAAACAGTGATGAGTGTGCCACAGCTAGCTCATATGCAAGGCTGTATATTAGTGAAGTGCCAACTAGTGTCGCTTCTAAATTATGTATGCATGCAAAGACAATTCCTGTCATAGCATGTGGTCTTTTGCAGCATGAGTCCAAGATGTCTGTACTTCATTTCAGGTATCTTGTAGCTGAGAAAAAATTGCAGTTTTGTTGTCTTCTTAAGGGTAAGTTTTCTCATGATTCCCAGTGATCTATGTTTTGCAGCATAAAGAAGCACGACACGTACAGTGCTCCTATCAAATCCAAGGACGAATTAATTTTTCATGCTGGCTTTCGCCAATTCATTGCCAGGTAGTGTCTGTGATGCCACCAACTCTTCTATTTATTGAATTTTTGTGATTGACGCTTTCGCTCTTCACTTTGCAGGCCAATATATTCTACTGACAACATGAACTCAGACAAGCATAAGATGGAGAGATTTCTACATCCAGGACGTTTTTCCATGGCTTCGATTTATGCCCCAATTTCTTTTCCTCCACTTCCCTTGATAGCTTTGAAGAGTTCTGAAGGGGTGGCCGCTCCACCTACTGTAGCTGCTGTAGGTGCACTGAAATGCGTTGACCCTGACCGAATTATACTAAAGAAGATTACTTTAACTGGGTATGATTCATTCTTGACTCTTGGGGGTGGCGACCTTTGTGGTACAAATGTTTTCCTTCGAAAGTTTTGATGTATTGAACCGTAAGCATATTTGATGCAGTTACCCTCAACGAGTATCAAAACTGAAAGCTTCTGTAAGATACATGTTCCATAACCCAGAGGACGTTAAATGGTTCAAGGTGAGATTGCAGATAATCTTTTATTTTTTAAATTTGTGTTGTTGTATCAAGAAAATTCAATACAATCACTACGGGTATGTTTTGTAATGTCCTTGGTGGTGGCAGCCTGTTGAAGTATGGACCAAATGTGGTCGCCGTGGTCGCATCAAGGAGCCTCTTGGTACACACGGTAAGATTACATAGCAATCTGTTTCTCTTTTCCTCTCACCGCTTTTTGTTATATCGAATTTTCTTCAAGTCGCTGAAATCTCCGACAATGCCCAAATGGTTCAGAATCGATTGTGCTCTGTCGTTGCATTTAGTTAGTTATTAAGTGCGTTTTCTTCCGTACGATTTTGTTTCAGGGGCATTGAAATGCATCTTCAATGGGGTCCTCCAGCAGAGTGACACCGTATGCATGAGTCTGTACAAGCGTGCGTATCCCAAGTGGCCGGAACACCGCTTCCCAATTCTCGATGCTTGATACGATTGTGTGCGGGCTCGCGACACTCATCCTTAAGAGTGCTCCCCGATTCTTGATGCTTGATAAGATGGCGTCTTGGACGCGTGAAACTTCCTTCAGAGGCGGCCTTCCAGCGCAGAAGAAAAGTCACGCGTCTTGTATATGGGAATGAAGCTCTGGTTCAGATTATTGTTTCCAGTTTTCAGTTTTGCCTGCTCGGACACCCGAATCGGGTGTCGAGGACGTGGTTGTAAAATCACTCCTGCTTTTCTTCGTTTGGACATTTTGCGAGAACAAAGATTTGTTTGTGTGCTGTATTGGTTCTCCATTCTATATATTTGAGTAATACCAGTGTGCCATTTATGTTAGCGTCGGGGTTCTGCAAAACGATATAGCTGAAGGTATATCAGCTCTGTTCTAAAAATTCTTGCATAGCGCCGCTTAAGCTCTGCCTAGGTACTGCGGCTAGCGATTGTTCTCATTGGTCTCTAGGCGTTTAAAAATTAAGAAAGTACGCCTAGATTGTTGAGGCGTCCGCCTAGTGTCCTTATGCACCCATCTAAACCCGCCTAATCATCCGTTTAGATTGCGATTCTCACTTAAACAAAAAAGTGTTAAACTTTTATTTTGCATTTTATTTTGTCAATAATGTAAGAAACTTATTTCAATAAAATGTAAGTAACTTTATCATTTTGCCATGGTCATTTTTATTGACTTTATCAGAATTTTGTAAAACGAGTTATGTTGGAAAGATCATTGCTCCAATTGGATTAAAGTTAGAGGGACCATTTCTACAGTTGGATTAAAGTTAAAGGACTAATGGTAATTGCTTTTTAATTGAGAGACTATAGCTGCACGTTTTGATGAGTTGAGGGGACAATGATAATGAATTTTTAATTAAAGGACCATGACTCCAATTGAGTTAAAATTAAGGGACCATTACTACAATCTACTCGACTTAATAAATACTTAGATAATGTATCATAATACAATTATATATTTAGGATCCCGCCAAACGATAGGTCCCAATCTGCCACTCGACTAGCGCAGAGTATCGTTTAGAACCTTAACTATCCATCATTTTATTATTTTTAGCTTCTAAAGTAGTAATAGCAGTCCGTAATTGGCTTGTCATATTGTCCAAAAACAGAAAATTTCAAATACAAATGTTATAAGCCTTGAAAATGGTCCAAAACTACAATTTTTCAGCAGAAGTACAAGAAAAATAAAAAGATAAAACACAGATAAAATCTACTGAGACTCTTCAAACTCATCCAATTTCTCTCTCTTCTTCATTTCAATTTCATACTTCCTCAGCCTCTCCTGCACTTTCTCCTGCAATCACAGAAAACCCAACAAATAAATCAGATTAACAAATAAATAAGAAATTCGATAAATTCATGCTATTAATCCAGTGTTTGGCAGCTGAGAAAGCTGTAATTTTCTTTTCCGAGGAATTCCCGGAAACCAAACAGAGACAGAGAGCGAATTAAGAATATGAATATTCCAGTGACCTTGTAGCTTTTCTCGGCGCGGTCCATGACGTAGAAGCCGAGAATGCCACCGAGAATGGTGCCGGAGATGATCCGGACATAGGCCCAAGCATTCCCTGCCATTTTCGCTCTCGCTTTCTTTCCTTGATTTTCTCGGGAAAGTTTCAAGCTGCGCCCAGACGGTGGACGTGGATCTCTTGACTTGTAAATGCGTCGAGTCGGACGGGTCAGTGAACCGGTTAAAAGATCCAATAGGCCTACCATGGTTGTGGGCTTATTTATTTGAGCTTTTGGCAAATTTATAGACTCTCACTTGGGTTCGGCTTGACTTTGGGTCCAAAAAAAATGGCAATGATTTGGTAAGGGGTATCTCGACATCGGCATGTCACTCGGGGCACAACTTACAGTTAAAGTGGGTTAGCGGTGCCACTTCAGCATATATGTCACGTGATGTTACGGTTATAATCAAAATGTATGGTGACAATGCTACAAATCGGAAGTTTTACTATTCGTCTCTTGTATTCATAACACAACATTGGCAAGTTACGCAGGGCATTTGTTATAGTTTGAGTGGATACTGATATCACTTCAACATGTATATCACGTGGTGTTACGGTTACTATTAAAATGTTTTTGTGTCACGGTTGTAATTCGTATGTTAACTATTTGCTTGTCTTATTCATTACACGACATCAGCGTGTCACGCAAGTCATGAATTATAGTTTGAGTGGATACTAATACCACTTCAGCATGCATGTCATGTAGTGTTGCGGTTACTATTTTAAAACGTTTTTGTGTCATGGCTGTAAATCACACGTTAACTATTTGTCTCTCTTATTCATTACACAACATTAGCATGTCACTCAGGTCATGAATTATAATTTGAGTGCATACTGACACCACTTTGGCATGTATGTCACGTGGTGTTGCATTTACTATTAAAACGTTTTTGTGTCACGGTTGTAAATCGTACGTTCACTATTTGTCTCTCTTATTCATTACACGACTTCAACGTGTCACACAGGTCATGAATTTTAGTTTGAGTGGATATTGACACCATTTCAGCATCTATGTTACATGGTGTTGCAGTTACTATTAAAATGTTTTCATGTCACATCTGTAAATCGTACGTTCATTATTCGTCTCTTGTAGTCATAACACAACATCAATTTGAGTGGATACTGACACCACTTCGACATGTATGTCACGTGTTCTTGCGGTTACTATTAAAATGTTTCTGTGTCAGGGCTGTAAATCGTATGCAAGTCTCTCCGTTCCCATCAGCACGAACTAAATCTTGTTTTGAGTTTTGGTTTAGGAACTTAATCCTTAAGAATAGCTTCTGTGGATTTGCAGGCTTCCCCTCAACGAAAATCGCGAGAAGGAGAAAGTTCTGGACACCAAACAATGCCTACCGGAAGACTCCATGAGAACAAGCTGTCACAAATATCAGCTCAGGAATACGAAACGCTGAAGGCGGCTATATATACTGCAAGAAACACTAGCAGGCCTAGTTGGTTTTTTCCTGCAACTCCCAGTTTCGCCGGGAGTTCCAACAACTTCCAACGTCCAGAAATTTATGAGACTTGGGGGCAAGACACAGATCCAAACTGGAATACCTAAGCATTCCGCGGCCCTTTTCAGGTACTCAAAAGACCGAAAGGCCTTGGTCCTCTGCGCCCTGCGCCGGCCAAAGAAATTTCTCAGGACAGTGTGGAACAAAATTAATTGGTGTCTATGTTGCAGGAACAGCCGTTGCAACTGCAAGTCTGCAAGTATAATACCTCACTGATAATATGGTGGGTTGGAGCTTGCTGCTAGTTCTAACAACATACCCAAAACGAAACATATGTTCCGGCATGGGAGGTAAAAGTTAGCTTCATGCAAGTTTCAGTTCAACAAATTTATCAGTTTTTAACTTTCCTGATCAAGTAAGCGTGATCAGACTTGTTGGTTAATTTACCTTTGCCTGCTTTCAGGGAACGATATCTGCTATGTATCACGATCAACTAATTCCGGTCAGCCGAGCGAAGGTATGACTAAGTAATCATCTGCACTTGTTCATCTGCAACGAAGCGCTTGTTCATCTGCACTTGCTCAAAACCGACTATTTCGCTAAACACATGATACGAGACTTTCGTGCTTACTGTAACAGGCTTATAGGAAGGCCTCAACACCACAGCGGTATGCCCCGACCGATACAACAATTGAGAGGACTCGGAATCCCCACGAGTATTAGGGTTTCGGGAACACAAAACCGAACGAAATGGATTCCCGGCAATGATATGCAGAGTCCAGCAAGAAATAGGGCTCGGTCGAACACACGAAGTCATACCAACACAATGTAAACAGTTCTCATAGTACTAATTGTTTGTGGAGTTTTGCAATGTAAAAGGAAATGTTCGAGCGTTCGCTTGACAAAACATCCTATGCAGTATTAACGTTACAAGACACACAACATGATTCTTAGATCCATTACAAAATATACACATATGGGTTTTTGTACAAAGCTCAATCCAAGGTATTTTCATGCCTTCGGACAGTTAACTTTCGGCGAAAAAATAGGCGGAGAAGAAACCATGGCAGCAACTCTCACAACTGACTGCCCTGGGGTAAGACGTATCGACATATTCAATCATCTATAACAGACTATCAGTAATCTGCACCTGAGTATGTAGCACATGCCAGATCCTGAAGAAAAAAGGACGGATATGCATGGGCTTTCTCGAACTTAATCAACTATTGGCCGGGGTTTTCTTCTTCAACCTTACGGCCTTCTGACTGGATTGCTGCTTTGGAGTTGGCTCAACAAGCAGCAAGCGTGACATGGCATACGCCAATAGTTCTTCTCGGTGCGAAAATGTGAAGTCCAGATGGGCGTACTCAAATTCACCATATGATACATCAACACCTGATTCATCCATCAACTTATAATGCTTTCGGACCATTGATGGCCGAATTACCTTGTCCTTTCGTCCAGCAACCAGATCAACTGGAACATCAATAAGCCCATAGTACTCCCCCAAGTCGAATGGCTCTGGAGATCCATACACTTCGATATTAGCAGAACCACTCCCGTAATCGAACATTCTAAACCTTCCAGCACGCTTGATTTGTGCAAGATGGAGAGCCACTCGGAATGATACGCCCGGCATGTCGTTCATGTTATAATGTGGTATCCCTAACACACCAACCCAATTTGAGCTATCCCCACCAACAAAATAACTCATCAGGGTCTGAACCAGTCCTCCTACAGCAGGATAGTTATGAAAGTCTCGCGCCAACTTGTTCAGAAGCATGCGAAAGAACCTGGTTGGTATGTAGAAGGCAGGCACAAGGGGAGCCAGAAGAGGAGCCAATAGAAGAAAGACATTCTCCACAACTGTGAACATAAAGGTGGAATCACCATGGAAGCCAGCAGGTGACAGTAAAACCAGTCTAGAGAGTCTGTGGGGTTTCTCTTCTATTCTCTGTGTTATAACGTACATAAGTATTGCTGCTCCTCCCAAGCTATGGCAAATTGCACAGAGTTTGTACGGTTGACCATCATTTGTTTCTTCGTCAACGTCAGGTTGACTAAGTTTCAATTCAGCAGTTTTAACTTGGTGAATCTTCTCTATCATTGCAGGAATATCCTGAGTCCCATGCTCATTGATGGAGTACTGCCAATACCTGCATTGGTTGCTAAGCTCAGTAACTCAGTTTGTACTAAAGTACTTTAGGGAAATTGCTAATTTGTGTTAACAAATCTGAAATATTGCAACCTCTTTCCGCCCCTGTTGACAATTTAAGTCAGAAGGAATCAAGGATGATTATTTCATAAACAATATAACATGCATATGTCAACTTACTGTCGTGATGAGATATTTTTGTTAACATGTTCCCTAGAAATCAAGCCACGAAAGTTACCGAGGAAAACATCATATCCTGTAAAAATACAAAGCATTAGCATATTTCTAACCAATAAAACTGTCTGTACTACAAGCATATACTTTTGAATGAAACATGCAAACCTTGATCATAAGCCGCAAATGCCGGTGAACCAACAACCCCATTAGACACCCAACTGGACAAAGGAAACAACCCATTAAAAATCATTCATAAAGCTCACTATATATAAAACAAATTTTTTTTCAAAGGGTGCAAAATACAAGAGATAAGAACACTACTAATAATGAGCCAATTGCCTTTTCAAAAAGTAAATAAGTTATACCATTCTGAAATCGTTTTTTTGTTTATTTTTTGTTTATTTTTTCTTTTTAAAGATGAGAATGTAGCAATCATAGAGAAATTGTAGCAGGAAGGACTATGTATCATTCTGATAGCCAGCGCCACAAGTAAACCTCCACTCAACATTTAAGGCATAGTTTCTAGAACACTTGGGGAAGGAAGGACAGAAGAAATAACTTACCCCATAGATGAATCCAAAATTCCATGTTGTAGATAAACAGCTTTCCGGGAATCACGTCTGCAGCATCACAATACAATATTAGACACCATATATTAAAAAAAAAAGTTATTGTCTATGGAAGGAAAAAAAGCCAAAAATATTGATTATACCTCGGGAGCCTTTCCAAGAGAAGAACATAGCCATCACTAGTGATCACATGAATAGCTTCATATGGGTACCTAAGAAAGACAAAAAAATTGAGCAATTTGCAGAGCATGTGAAACATTCAAACGAAAAATGAAAGGTTCTACGATCAAGTAAGTGGTACCAAAAGCCTTACCCAAGCTCTGTTATGACATCCTGACAAGTCCGAGCATCGGTATTTAGGGACTGCTGAAATGAAGTATTCCTTTCTTTAGGAGCTGGATCATTCTCTCCAAGTGTAGCTGTTGGAACAGTAACTTCTGTATCACTACTGTGGCTATCTTGAACACCACCGCTGCTGAGTGAACACCATCCTGATAGTGTTTTAAAAGCCACAGAAGGGGAAAGAACAAAATGTGCTGCCTTGTGAACAACATCAAAAACAGCTTCTATGAATATCTCGATTGCTAGATGAAGATCCTGTTAAGCACAAATTAAAGATGAGAAATTGGAAGAGGAAACAAATGATGCATCTTATTTTAAAAGGGCATATTTAGCCTGTGCACAGACCTCAATGACTCCACGTCTCCTATCAGTGGATCGGTGAACAATGTAATCCTTGAGAATCTGCACTTTATTTATAGGGTGTGTTTGCGAAGCCTCATTGCTTCCTGGGGCAGAAGAGGCTTTTGATGACCTAGTATAAGACAATTGCAAAATGCGAACTGGAATCCCAAGCAGAAACCTTGCTGGAAACAGAATCCAGAAAAATATGTATCTGATCCACATCCACCACGACCAGCGCCTATCGCGCTTACTGAAACTAGAAGCCCGAGAGGCTCTTGAACTTTGAGAGGATGGTGATGTAGGAGATATGCCATCATCACTATCTTCATCTCCGTATGCGTAATCAAGGTTCGAACCATCAGAATCAGAATCCACAGAAAGCTCGTGTACAAAACGATTGAAAGAGGACACCCCACTACAAGCATGAAGCAAAATGGACATGTCATTCAGCAACAAATATTGATGCATGAAACGTTACACTTCTTACAAGAAGATACATAGATACTACATAAGAGGAACTAACTTCACATACAAAACAACTACTTCCCACCAGAAAAAACACACATTCATTTGAACGATCCCAATTCCCACAATCACAGAACAAACTGCCAAGCGATAATAAATTCCAAAATTCTGAATTCAGTCAAATTTTCATACAAAATAGCTACTGGCCACGAAAAAATTACACCCTTATCCATTCATTTATCATGAACAAACCCAATTCAAATAAAAAAATAAATTGCTAAGTAACAAAAAAAAAATTCAAATTTCTGAATTCAGTCAATTATACGTTCAAAAAAATTACACTCATTACATGCATTCCCCGTAAATAATCCCAATTCCCACAATCACAATACAGATAACCAAATTTTTCCAAATTTTCAAAACTTATGAATTCAATAAGCTTCCAAATTCTTGCATGATCAAAACCCAAAACTTACTTCTCCATCCAGCGAGGAAATCTGGGCCCGCGAAAGGTGGGCCTGAGCTCCCATCCATGAATGCCTTCGAGAATGTTCGCCTTCCCCGGCAGAAACGTCAGCAACAGAGCCGAAATTCCATTTATCAGCCGCACGATATTGTTCAGCGATTCGTACGTTAACGTCTTCACTGACCTGCAAATTCGAAAACCCAAATTCAAAAACGATCCCAAACAGCCGAATTCGACATCTTTTTACAAAATCAATTCGAACCAAATCAATTTGAAAGAAGGGGATTGGGGAACTCACTCTTTGGTGACGGCGATGATGTTGTCAACGAACCGTTGAATCATCTCAAAACAGTATAATTAAATTTTTATTTTTTGTATCGGGATTTCGGAAAAATTAAATTAATTTACGGAAATTCGGATTTGGAAATTACAGAATCGAAAAAACGCAAAATCCGAGCGGCAATTGGGAAGAAAAATCCAGAGCAAATTTCGGGGCCTCCGATATCGAAGGGAAGGAAGCGGGAGATGTTTGCGGTGCTGGGTGGAGGGTAGTACACGTGGCGGGCCCTGATTGGGTCGGAGTCAAACGCGTGTCGCTTTCGGCTTTTTCTGGATTTTGTGCTGTGGATCGCGTTTAACACGTAATGGTACCAGCTTCCTGAAATATCAAATTTTTAGCTGGTGGGACCCAGGTGAAATGAACGGACAGGATTTTAAGGTGGTTAAAGGGAATCATGCGATTAATGACGTGTCCCATGTGGATTTGGATGAGTGTGGGGACCACGTGAGCTCTACGGTGCCAGGCATCCACAGAAACACGAATGAGGAGAAACGAATACATCTTGCCGACCTTATATGAGTGGGAAAAATTAATGGAACATGATTTTTGTAATTAGATGGGTTATATGATCGAGCAGTGCTTTCTAACAAGGAAGAATATGTTTTCAACTGTAAAGTAATAAATAATAGAGGTGAGTCTGGTTTGATTCGATTCTATTTTAACGAAAATTATTAGACCGAATCAAATTAAATCAAATCAATTTTGATATTTTGGGCCTAACCTCAATGCTATTTTCGTTTGAAAATTTTCAAATATGTTAGAGATACCACTTTATCATCCATTGCTAAATTTATTAGCATTGATAATCTTAAAGGATCAACACTTTAGGCAGCTATACGTAATCAATTATGAATAGAAAGTTCCTGAGCACAAGAATGATCCAACAAAGCGGCATTTGTGTGGCTATGAATTCAAGAAAGTTAATCTCACAATCCTTGTTCCTTGTCACATTATGTTATTTATTTAGTTTAAATTGCCTATTAAATTATTCGATATCCCAATAATGTAGCTCTCTCGGACCATGCTTAAATTGCAAGAAGCCGTTCTTTGATACATCATTTAGTTTGCAAATTTAGTTTAAAATATTGATCTCCTTAACATTACCCTTTGAAAAAACAACTTCTTCACGACACAAATTCCCGACGCATTTCAAGAAGCATGTTTTTTATTTTTCTTTTTGAAAAGCTGTGGCATTTGATTCATTTAAAGAGAGAATCCATAATAGATTCATCACCAAGTACAAAACGTTGGGGCAAGTTTTAACAGAGCCAATCAACATCAACAATTACATTTGTCAGAAAGCAAAATGTCACACACAAAATCTGGGGGTTCTTCAAACGTCCAGGAACATTTGCAGGTGGTCGATAGGACGTAGCAGGCATGACGGTGAGCAACCTAGAGTTGGATTGGCAACAAGCGTGGGTCGCATAAGCTCCAGTGATCTCAAGTAACATGGCCTTCGAATCCTCCATAATGATCCCAATGAAAGATGAACATGGAGAGACCGACTGCAATACTGATGAAATATGTAGTGAATCACTCTCAAGAATAACATTTTGTAAACCCATTTGCTTTGCCAATAACAGCCCATCACGAGCCGCAGGAGCTTCGATGTGAAGCGGCGATGAGATGTACTCAAAACTTACCATGAGAAAAATTACCAAAACCATCCATAAACATTTCTAACATGTTTCTAATAAAAAACTCTTCGGTTATATATGAGCAAAAGGTAGACGAGTCCTATATAACATGCACACACATATTATTATACATTGTGTGTACACACACATACGCACGCACACACACACACACAAGTGGTTGATTTTGTGCTTGGATCCAATGGCGTACGACGTCCAGCGGAACAGGACTGAACTGTCTCCCCTTGACAGGGTTGCACGGACGACTAGTGTCGGAACGAGTAGAAGACGATGATGCTGAGGACGTGCGACTGTGAGTGTCTTACGATTTCTGAGGGATTTGAATTGGATTTTCCTATCTTCTCAAATTGTAGACTTTTTAACTTCGAAATTCCTGTTTCTTATGAAAACTTTGGAGCCACTGTAATTATCTTATAGGCTGCTTTTATTGCGAAAATGAACTTCACACACTTGATCACCGGTCATCAGCTACAAATCTCCTTCTCCTCACACCCACAAGCAGTCCACCTTTCATCCTGAGAGTCAAGGACAACAGATGCTCAGGACACGTATCCCTATCCCGTACGTCGATCACAAACCTCTCCATCACCGATGCCGCAATCGACTTCATCTGAATATACGCCAAATCCTTCCCCAGACACATCCTTGGCCCGGCATGAAATATCGGATACCGGAAAACACTCTCCTGCCGACACATGCCGTCCTCGGTCAGCCACCGCTCCGGCAAATACTCGCGGCAGTTAGTCCCCCATATCCTCTCCATCCGCCCCATCGCGTAAGCATGGTACGTCACGAACCACCCCTTCCCCACGGCTGTCCCGTCCGGCAAGACATCGTCGTTTAGACATGCCTTCGTGTCGACCGGTACGGGAGGGTACAGCCGCATCGCCTCTGAAATCGCCGCGTGCAAATAGTGCATGTCTCGGAGCTCGTCCAAATCATAAACATCGCCGATACTTTTCCCGTTTCGGACCCGAATCATTTCGAGCTCCTTTAAAATGGCACGCTCGACGTGAGGTCTGGACGACAGGAGCCAGAAGAACCACGTCAGAGCCGATGAGGTCGTGTCTCGGCCGGCGAGAATGATGCTTATCACGATGTCTCGGAGAAAATCCGGCGAGTTGTTGTTTTCGGTAATACCAATAAACAAGGACAACAAATCGTGACGATCGTCCGACCGTTCGTCGCTAATTCTCGACTTTATTATCTTATCCGCGAAGTTATGGACAGTCGAGATTGATTCTTTTAACCTCCGCTCTGATCCAACGTTCAAAAACGTCTTTATCTTTTGCATAAACTGAAACGCATACAAAAATCGCCCGGAGATAAGTGTGGCCGCTTCTTCAAATGCCTG
The DNA here is from genome assembly GCF_019419815.1 of Pyrus x bretschneideri. Lineage (NCBI taxonomy): Eukaryota > Viridiplantae > Streptophyta > Magnoliopsida > Rosales > Rosaceae > Pyrus > Pyrus x bretschneideri. The sequence continues at coordinate 1,694,640 of NW_025999579.1, read as the reverse complement.
CATGAACCGATCCGGATTGGGAGTGGAATCGAAATCGGTGGACTCAGATTTTCCGCCGCCGTCGCTTCCGAGACAATTCGGGTCTACATTAAAAGCCAACTTGCAAACGTTGTCGAAAGCAAAGCGCTCCAAAACATCTTGCAAGTCTAAACGGCGTCCTGTTTCGGCGGCTGTGTCCAGAGACGGAATTAACCTCGACTCAATCTCAACCCTAACGTTTTCCATAACGAAGTTCCGGAGCGATTTCGTGTTGAAGGCGTAGCTGGCGGTCTTCCTCTGAACCTTCCAGAGCTCGCCGTCGGAGTTGAAGATTCCGCCGCCGAGAAAGTCTTGGATAAGGGATATGAACCTTTCGCCTTTCGGGTAGTTCTCGAAGTTGGTTTTCAGCATGTGCTCGACGTTGGCAGGGTTGGCGGTGATGATGCCGCGGATTTTTACCGGGCGGCTGAAGATGGCGGTGCTGGTGGGGCAGCTGGTGAGGATTTCGGTTGTCCATTCGAGGAACCGGTGGCGGTTTTTTAGGAATTCCGGTAGGGTTCCGAGAATCAGGTAGTTTTTGAAGCCGGTGTGTTTGTACTTATTCGACGAAGCGAAGAAGTGGTGGTAGATGTAGAAGGAGAGGGAGAGAAGGAGGAGGAGGAAAGATTGCAGGGAGAAGAGCTCCATGGCTATCTGCAAATATTGTTAGTGCCAGAGTGAGACGATCGAGTGGATATATATGCGCTTTTAAAAATTAAAATATAGTGGCAGACATCATATTTGCCGTAGAATTAAACTGTAATATAATCAACGCAGTTACTTTCTTTTCTTTTTATTTATTTATTTATTTTTTTTTGGAAGCAAGGGATAACGTACCAAGGCACAGAAGTCAAAAGAGAACAGGAAAGCCTACAGAGAGGCAAACACCAAGAAGGCACACTAGTAGTGAACGGGGATAGAACATAAAGACACCTCCACCGAATGGAAGCATCACCCCAAACACCACCACAACAAACTTAACAAGGACATAGAAGTGTTAGTTGAAGTCAGTATGCTGAGGAAATCACCGCAACTTGAGGAGTTTGACTTGGATCAAACTTTTATCCTCTCAGCCGTTCCTAGTTTCTAGGACTTGTTTGTTTGATTGTTTTTCTGTTGTAATCTGAACATGTGGATGTAATCTTCTATTTGGTTTTCTGTTTGTATTTTGATTTTCAAACGCTCCTTGTATCTAGGGTTTTCAAATCCAAACTGTAATCATGAAAGTATTATAAATACATGCATCCCATAATTGTTGGGGTATGCAATTGAAGTGAAACACTAAGTTAGTAAGTTTTACAAGAAGACTATCATTGTTCAAAACATAAATCAACGAAGATAGGGACCGATCAATCCAAACTGAATCACTCATCTCCGGAAAACCAATGGACGCAAGCTCATGCGCCGCAGTTACTTTCTTAGTGAGTGAGTAATTTACTGCTAATCCTGGCAACAAAGGTTAAACATCGCTTTCCATGTTCATCACACTTTCTCCTTTCCCAGAGACTCAGTGCCATACAAAGTCCAGAACCGGATATTTTCCACAGAATGATTCTCATACGACGTGTCGTTAATTAACACCATCAGAAAATCGAAGGCAGTGCCGCAGTGGTCACGGACCACACAACATGTGTACATGCCACACATCTCAACTTCTTGTCTTTTGTGGCACAAACACTCAGACTTTTAGAGAGAGAGAGAGAGAGAGAGAGAGTGTGTGTGTGTGAGAGAGGAGAGAGAGGCTCATGGCTGCCATCTGCGGTCGAGTCCATCTTTCGCCAAATCATGGATTCAATCTCAACAAATCAGGTACTTTTTGTTTCTTAGCTCTTCCAAATTTGAGCAAAATTTCAGTTTAGGCACTAATTCTGTAATTTCCGTCAAGTTTGCATCCATTTGTGGAGATTGTTAAAACTATTTTATGCATTTTCTCTGGCACAAATTTTGTATTTTTTGTCCTCTAAATTTTGAACTCTTTAACATTAAGAAAATTTCCATGCACATGGTGTTGCGGAGGCGTTATCTCAAGTCAATCACGTATTGTCATATATGAAAGTTAAAATATGTGATAACGCGGGATAGACTTGAAGTACCAACGATCGATGTGGTATCACTGCCATAGATAAGTTTTTCTCTTTTACATTCCTATGTTTCTGGGTAAACATGCTTGGGTTGTTGGTTAACTCAAGGTTTTATTATTGATCATGTAGCAGGTGATAAACATTGTTTTCATAGACAAAGTCCAAATCGGAGCATCTTGATGACAGCATCGGCCACCAGGCTTGGCACAGGTGGTGGGGTGTTAGACAAGCCAACCATAGAGAAAACAACTCCTAGGCGTGACTCTGAGTTTGACGTGAGATAAATAAAGTAGAAATTTATGCTGTGTTTAGACGAGAGATTTTAAAGTTATACAGAACTTATACTAAACTTCTTCAAAATGCACTACAAAAGTTAGAAGATTTGAAATGACTATATGCAATATATTATAGGCTGGACTGAACTGTCTCCCCTTGACAGGGTTGTACCACGGACGACTAGTGTCGGAACGAGTAGACGACGATGATTATGAGGACGTGTGACTGTGAGTGTCTTACGATTTCTGAGGGATTTGAATTGGATTTGCCTGTCTTCTCAAATTGTTGACTTTTTTACTTCCAAATTCCTGTTGCTTATGAAAACTTTGGCGCCACTCTTACAGGCTGGTTTTATTGGGAAAATGAACTTTACACACTTAATTTCTGTTTATTTTTTAACCTTGATTTTACTCTTCATTCTTAATAATTTTGGATTGCAATGAATCTTGTGAACAGGATTCAGTTCCTTAATTAGAGCATTGATAGGAGCGTGTTAGTAATGTGTTGTGGCTTATTTTTTCTAAGGGGTACGGCAAAGAGAGAAAGAGAGGTATTAACGGCTTGAGGAATTCTTTGTGTATTATTTTTCATGCTTTGTGCCGTTAATTATAGTAAACAAAAAAGGGTTTATTGACTTCCAATTAATAAAATCATGCTCGAATAGAATCTTCTAATATCCTAAGTACAATGTACTAGTAATTTATATAATCATATATACATTGTAATCAATGTCACAACAATTTTGCCTATTTAAGAATGATATATGAAATTTAGAATAATTAGGATCTTATTAATAACATCACATAATCACCGGTCATCAGCTACAAATCTCCTTCTCCTCGCACTTACGGGCAGTCCACCTTTCATTATGAGAGTCAAGGATAACATATGCTTAGGACACGTATCCTTATCCTGTACGTCGATTACAAACCTCTCCATCACCGATGCCGCAATCCACTTCATTTGAATACAAGGTTCTAAAAAACGCTAGGCGCTAATCGGGCGGTGGGCTAGCGCTTAGCGCCTAGGCGACTAGGCGGGGTCTAGGCAGGGTCTAGGCGGCCTAGGCAGATTTAGGTAAATTTCTTGTATATCTTGTAAATAAGTGCATATTGACACTTACAAAAAATTATACTTGTATGAAATTCATGGATAGGATAATAAAAGAATGATAAAATACAAAAAGAGTATCCAACAAGTCCAAAATTTAAAAACACATTAAGCATATATGTCATATAACCATAGTAAGGAGTATCGTAGGATGACAAATGTACAACAAGTTCACAATTTTCAACCACTTAGACTTAGATAGGATTTATTTTATTTTATTTTTTAATTTCATTAAAAAAAAAATGCCTAGCTCCGCATTGCACCGCCTAGCCCGCCTAGTTGGCCACCTAGAGCCCATCCGATTTTTCCCACCAATTCTCAAGAAAATGCCTTGGCTCACCATCGCCCAACACTTAGGCCGTTTATGCAGTTTTTTAGAACATTGTTTGAATATACGCCAAATCCTTCCCCAGAAACATCCTTGGCCTGGAATGAAATATCGGATACCGGAAAACACTCTCCTGCCGACACGTGCCGTCCTCAGTCAGCCACCACTTCGAAAAATACTCGCAGCAGTTAGTCCCCAATGTCCTCTCCATCTACCCCATCGCGTAAGCATGGTACGTCACGAACCACCCCTTCCCCACGGCTGTCCTGTCCGGCAAGACATCGTCGTTTAGACATGCCTTCGTGTCGACCGGTACGGGAGGGTACAGCCGCATCGCCTCTGAAATCGCCGCGTGCAAATAGTGCATGTCTCGGAGCTCGTCCAAATCATAAACATCGCCGATACTTTTCCCGTTTCGGACCCGAATCATTTCGAGCTCATTTAAAATGGCACGCTCGACGTGAGGTCTGGACGACACGAGCCAGAAGAACCACGTCAGAGTCGATGAGGTCGTGTCTCGGCCGGCGAGAATGATGCTTATCACGATGTCTCGGAGAAAATCCGGCGAGTTGTTGTTTTCGGTAATACCAATAAACAAGGACAACAAATCGTGACGATCGTCCGACCGTTCGTCGCTAATTCTCGACTTTATTATCTTATCCGCGAAGTTATGAACGGTCGAGATTGATTCTTTTAACCTCCACTCTAATCCAACGTTGAAAAACATCTTTATCTTTTGCATAAACCAAAACGCATACAAAAATCTCCCGGAGATAAGTGTGGCCGCTTCTTCAAATGCCTGCATGAACCGATCAGGATTCGGATTGGAATCGAAATTGGTGGACTCAGATTTTCTACCGCTGTCGCTTCCGAGACAATTTGGGTCTACATTAAAAGCCAACTTGCAAACGTTGTCGAAAGCAAAACGTTCCAAAACATCTTGCAAGTCCAAACGATGTCATGTTTTAGCGGCTGTGTCCAGAGATGGAATTAACCTTAACTCTATCTCAACCCTAACGCTTTCTAAAGGAGATGTCAAAATGTCCACATAAGTTATAACAATTAAAAAAATGGCAGCCATTAATTGTTTCCAACCGAAATGTCAAATCCTATGTAGCATGACATGGAATGGTAGCAAAGGGAGTAGTTGTCAAATTTGACAGCTGTGACGACCTATCTAGGAATTTACGGAACAGAAGGGTATTTTGGTAACTTCATTGAGATTGGGCTAAATTGGTGCGTTTTGGGTCTTAAATTATGTGCCATTTAGGGCCCATTTCCTTTTTGGTCCCCCCGGCTCTCTCTATTTCTTCCTTCCCTTTCTCGTGACAAACCTCATAGCTCTCTCTACTTATTGTGCTCTTTCCTCTCCAGCGATTCACATACACACACACACACATGCAACGAACTACGACAACACCACCACCATCACCCTCAGGTCTTTCCCATCTTGACCCTGGACCAACAAGACGCCTTCTTCTCCTTCTCCCTCATGGAACAATGTCACTAGAACTGTTCAAATTGAACTCCAACGAGCTCCAACATAGTTCGTGGTATCTCCGACCATGAACACCTTGGAAAGACCTTCCCCAGTTTCTAACAAGATTGTCGTGCCTTGCAGACCATTTTCCAACCAACTCCTACCACCTCTCGACCTGTCACTGGTACGAATCTCTTCCTTATTCCTTAGGCTTCATTTTGGTATATTGCATGACGTGTTTTGGTTGAGTTTCAGGGTTGAATAGAGCTTGGGAAGCTTCAGCTTTCTTCTCCGTCAAACCTGCCTGAAACCGGGTCAACCCCGACTCGGTAACCCAAAACCCGTACCCCAATCTGAGCCCAAACCCTTGGGTCGGGCTACCAGGCTTTAACCGCAATCTGAATCCGTTTATGACATCTGTTTCTTGAAATTCAATTGTTATGATAAAGTTTTATTAATTGGTACCTTTATGTACTTAGGTGCAATTGTGTATGGCATTCCCGTCCTCTCTTGTTTGCATGGCTCTTCAACGGTGAAGTATCTGTGAACAGACCCCTTCTAAAATGCATGATTTTACTACTAGAAATGTATACATGAAAGCATGATTTGTTGGTTATGTTTTATGAAACGTTTATGAGTAAATTGGATTTACACTTTATGATATATTATGCTTTATCAACTTTACATTCGTTGTGGTATATATGATTGATGACTATATACCTACTTATGAACGTGATTTTACGATACGACGTTTTAGTTACTGATCTCCAATTTGAGATAGATAGATAGATATATATATATATTAGAAATATTATGTTAATGTTTTTATGTGCTTATTTAGAGGTTACTCATAATGTCTTGCCTATGGGCAAATGGTCCTGCCTACGGGCGAATGAAATCATTAATTGGCTTCGGTCGGGTGATGTAGGGCCTACAAGCAAATGATACTCCCTATGACCGAATGATATTTATATTGGCTTCAACAAGGCATAGGTTGGTGGCTTCGACTGAAAGATACTTATATATGGCTTCGGCTGGGCATAGGTTGGTGGCTTCAGTCGAAAGATAGTTATATATTGCCTACGGACGGTAGATGTAGTGCCTTCAGGTGAATGAAGATTTATCTATATATATGTTTATATATACACACACATACACACACACACACACACACACACACCCTTGTGCTACTACTATTAAGCACACTAAATATAATATATAATATATATTTTAAGAAGTTTTATGGCATGCTAGGGTTTTCGGAAAAACCTATTATGATATACGAGTTTTCTAAACCTAGAGGTTAGTATGTTAAAGTTTAACTGTTTTAATATTACTTATATATCAACTTGGTCGACTCATGTTTTGTTTTGTGCCCCCTCAGGACTTAGAATCGAGACGTACAATCCCTGCGTTAAGACACTCTCGCATTGGCATCTTCGAGTTCTCTCGATGTAGGACCCATCCCTTTTGTCCATTCAATTTTATATTATTGTTTTTTAGTGTCTCGGATTAGTTGTATGCTCCGAACACGTTCCACAATTGCATATTCATTATAATTAAATTTACAAGTTTTATTTATGTTAGGTATTTCTTTCTAGTCCTCATGCATTCTAATATGGCTTTGTCACCTTCGGGTGTTGGCCAACACATGAGTACTTTGGTATTTGGAGGATATCAGGATCAGGTGTGTCAACAACAGCTTCAAATAATTTTTAATTAATCATTAATGTCTTTTATTAATTTTTAATAGTTTAGTCATTTATTATAATAAATGTTATTGTTAAACGGTTGAATCTATTTGTATGCCGCGTCTTTATTTTTTTAATTTTAAATACACGATTCCTTTCAATTTAACATACAGTGCTTTCAAAACTTTATACATTGAATTATTTTGTTGGGTTATTTGTCACAATGAATTATTAAGAATTTTACCAGGAATTATTTTTATATGTAAAATTTTGGATAAATTACATAAAACTACCTCAACTATGAGTCGTACCACAATCTCATAACTCATCTTTTAAGCATTACAATGTTAGACCTTGTTTTATAAATTCATTGCAATGTCATACCTCATTTAACTTTTATGTTATTTTTTTGGATAAATTACACAAAACTACCTCAACTATGAGTTGAACCACAATCTCAAACCTTATGTTTTAAACATTGCAATGTCATATCTCAACTTATGAATTCGTAGCAATGTCAGACCTCCGTTAAATTTTCTATTAATTTAACTGTTAAATGATAATGTGGCAAAAGAAAGACCCACTTTTCCATCCAACTAAATTAAAAAATAATAATTAATTAATGTTTTCAACCCTTAAAACTAATTAAACAAAAAAACTCTCCCTTTCTTCTCTGTACCCGATTCTCTTCTCACCAGATTGAAGAGTGGCTCTATAGTGATCTGCTCTCCACAGGTGGCTGCCGAGATAATCACCACAACTCACCCTTCTTCCCTCTGAAGACCCACGTTACACAATCTCAGTTGATCAAAATCCCTTGTTCCGTTTCAGAATTTTATACCTTTCACCCCATTATCCCTAAATCTCTGAAACTTTAAACCAAATCAATGGCTCTCCAAACCCACCTTTCTTACACACCCCCAAAACCTAAGCAAACCCCAATCCGTTACCTTTTAATGGGATCCTCCATCTCCCTCCGCCTCCTCTCCCTAGCCGCCCTCGAAGAAGCCTCCTGAACGAGGTTAGCACAAGAACTTTTTAGCAAACTCATTTGAGTGGGGGCAGATAACACTTTAGGAAAACGATTTAAGTCATAGCTTAAAGTCATCTTTCAGATTATTCTCTATATTTCTACATTTACTCAACACCCGTCTATCATCGTAAGTGGACTGCTAACTTCTTGTTTGGCACCTAAGACTTGAGCAGGATGACAATCTCTCTGCCCAGATAACTCTCTTCCGTCATATAACATGATCTTCAGCTGTAAAAAAAATACCAGACAGATTTCAAAAAGCATGTTGGATGTATCGCGTCCTGTTGGAAGTTCAAATAAAAACGTTATTTCAACTTTGTGTGCTGCTAGCTTTTTTTTTACTCATGCTTCCTACACTTACCAAAATCAAATGCTTCTTTTGAGCTAGCCGAAAATGTGGTTGCAACCACTGGAATAATGGAGAGTGTGTGTGCAAAAGTCTAAAGCCACAGCGTGTGTTTTAAGGAGGAGGGTTCTCTCCCCTTTTAATCTCTCTTCTCTTCCATTCCTTCCTATTTGAACGGTTACTATTTAGCCACGTCAACATTTTATATTTATTTTTTTATAAAGACAATAAGACAAAAAATAATATATTTAAAAAAGGAAGGGAAATGGATGAGAATATGAGAAGAGAGAATCCTACTCCGTATTTTAAAGAGTGTAAAGACTTTTAAACATCTTCATTTATTTTGCATGTTATGTCGTTGTTTTGTATTGATTATTAAAAACCGCTTGTGTGGTTCTTTCTTTTCTGCACATACAAGTCAGTCTACCCCGTAAGGTCTAATCCCATTCCATCCACAAGGAATCAATTTGTAAACTCCTTTAATATATCAAAGTATTGTTATCATAGAAGCTTGCTGCTTCCTTTCTCATTTATCTTTCTGTCCAATTTCATTGAGAGTGAAAATGAAACGTGTGATAGAGTTATAAACTTATCATCCACATATTTATTCAGTTAGTTAACTTTCAACACCAACACGTCCATCAGTATCCGCGTGACCAACAATTATTATCCAAGGGAACAGCATCAGCAAGTCACGTCAGATTTGACAAGAACTTTTTGCACTCTTTCAATAAGCAGGGAAGCAACCCAACTTAATACGTCACTGTTAAAAGTACGTAGAGTAAATAATGACAATGTTGTATGGATGAACTCTGGGGCTTAAGAATATCGAACCCGAGGAGTGCTGTTGAAATCGCCGCGAAGGACAACAGGGGCATTACCCCATCTCTGCGAGAGGATTTTCACCCTCGATATGAGAAGGTGTACCTTGTTCATCAGTGTCAGGGAACAGACATTTTGCTTTATGCACAAGGAAATGAACATGAATGTAAAAGAAGGTACCTGGCCTAATTTTACTTCTCCTCGGGTTGGGTTATAAAGCACGTGGATGTTACCGATCACCAACTTTCTTGATTCCGCTTTTTGCATCTCAACTGTCTCCCCTTAACGGGGTTGTACCACGGGCGACTACTACTAGTGTCGAACGAGTAGACAACGATGATGAGGGGGAGGACGAGTCTTTGGGAGCGGTGGTGCAGCAAGAGCCTGTGGCCTTGCAGATAAAGGAGGAGGAGCGGCTGGCGGTGGCGGTAGTTGGTAAGGTTGTTGCGACGGACACATGCCCCCCCCAGAGCCAAGAGGAAGCATCGCAACGCATCGTAGAGGATGAGGTGGTGTTGCGCGGACATGTGAGTGTCTTACGATTTAAAGGGGTATTTGAATTGGATTTGCCTACCTTCTTAACTTCTTGACTTCCAAATCCCTATTGCTTATGAAAACTGTGGCGCCACTGTAATTATCTTATAGGCTGGTTTTATAGGAAAATGAATTTCACACACTTAATTGGTTATTTTTAACCTTGTCTTTACTCTTCATTCTTAATAATTCTGAATTGCAATGATGAATCATGTGAACGGGATTCAGTCTTAGAGCAGCGATGTTGTGGTTTATTGTCACGCCTCGTTCCCGACATACGTTCAGAATCGACATGTGACGTTATCAAGTATCCGTAAATCCAATAGACCCCACCTCCGGGATATGTACAAAGCATAATTCAAGAATCGAATTGCGTAGTAGTTTTCGTATAATTTATGGCTGTATCTAACCTTATTGTTAAACTGCCTACATACCCTAAATAGGGATCAAGTCATTTGTAGTTCGTCGATCGTTTCACTACACTTGAACATTCATCACATAAACCACCATGTCTCAACATAATACACAATTCAACACGTGCAGCATCTCAAGGAACAATTGACGAAGCGCAATAATAATCTATAGCCATATTGGTCAACAGTCTATCATAATCATAAAAATTACATCCAACAACATCCAATAATCACACCAAATAATAACACGTACAATACACTGAAATGCAGGGTTAGAGTGACACAGTTCAGCCGAAGCCTACATCTCTGAAGCTGAAAAAAAAATCCAAGGAACCAAGACACCAAAGGAATTTTGGACCACTTAACGGAATCCAAACCAAGATATGATTCCAGACCATCACTCAACGGAATCGCGAAGTATAAAGGATTCTGGATCATCACTCAACAGAATCCGAGTGAATACAATTCCAGACCATCACTCAACAGAATCACAGAGTACAATGCATGTAGAGCCACTCAATAAAATACAAGCTGGATACGATTATGGACCACCATTCAACGAAATCGCGGAATAGAAAGGATTCCAAACCATCACTCAACAAAATCCAAACTAGGATACGATTCCAGACCATCACTCAACAGAATCGCAGAGTACAATGCATAACGAACCACTCAATAAAATCTAAGGCAGGATACGATTTCGGACCATCACTCAACGGAATCCAGACAGAGCAGGGATTAGACCTTTAACCGGAACTCCAACGGATACCTAGTTCCGGATCACTCAACGGAACCGAGTGGAAGGCCAAGGGATATAACAATAGCTTGAAGAAACAATACAATAACCAAATACTCAATTTAGAAGGGCTGAATGAAACAAAAATTGAAATAAGGAAACAAGATGTGAAACAAGTGTCGAAGCAACAAACCCCATGACAATGGGTTAACGGTCCACTACTAGCCCTCATATTTCATCACATCAAGCCAATCATACAAATCAAACCACACATTCCATAACAAGTTCAATACACAGTCAAATCACATAAAATAAACAAGCATATCACCATATAATGCCATCATTACGTAAATCAAGGTGCACGTCATCACGATGAGCCCATCAAGCTCCATAAAATCTCAATCACACTCTAAGATCGACAACACGCTAGAAGAACTCATGCTAGAAGTCAACCATCAATCAAGGTCGAGAATAGGGTCCACAACCCTAGAAATCTAAATCGAAAGATCCGCCATTCAAATTTCCAATCTATAACTTCTGAAAGTCCACATTATGCTCATAAAACGATATACTAAATTCTCATTGCGATCCGACTGTCGGATCTCCACCAATTACTAGTATTAGATGATGGTTAACAATTAATATTACTAACTTAAAAAAAAATCCAATTCGGGAAGATCCGTAGTCAGATTCCTAATCCGTCAGCTCCAGCTATCCTTAAATATTATGTTTTATAACGCATTAAAGTTTGGTGACGATCCAACTGTCAGATCATTGATTCATATTTTGATCAAGTACATATCATGGTGAAATTAGGTTCAAACGATCAAATTAGGTCATACAAATATCAAATAAAAAATCAGGACATCAAATTGAACTTAGAAAAACATCGTCAGCCCACTGGCCACGCGCTAATGCGGGTGGCGGTTGGTAGCCTCAATTTACCGGAAAATTCAACTATTTTAAACAATTCTCAAATTTTACAGACAGGTAGAGTTCAATGAGAGGAACAACTTTCATACCTAGGTCCAATTCGGCCGGGAAACACCTGAAAACTCTCATGAACTGTCGGAAACCCTTAATTTGAGTGTTCTTGATTCGACTCCAAAACAGCTTCGCCACCCCCAAACTTGTTTGGGCTTTGTTCCTGGGTTCAAGAAGATGCTATTAGTGGTGAAGATCAAATGAAAATGTTTCAAAAATGATGGATCGAAGGCACGGGCCGTCGCACCCACATGTATGGTTTCCACAAATTCCAAGCCAATTTTCATCAACTTTGGGGTGGAAATGGTAAAAGGGAGGTTGGGTAGATATTTGGTAGAAGTGGTAGGCCATGAATCGCCGGAAGAATGGGTGAAAAAACCCGTTAAAAATTGTTCTCTACTCGGGTTGGGTCGTGGGTCTTCAAAGGGACCCAATTCCTTCCTTTTTCTCTTTTCCCCTCCCTTCTCTTGTTTCTGATTGGTCCTTCCCTTCCCTCATTTTTCCTCTCATAACTCTCATCTTTCTCTCTTTTTCATCTCAGCCATTCATCTCTCTCTTTTCTCTTCTTTTTCTTTCATCACAGCCACACACGTGGCACTCTCATCTTTCTCTCTTTTTCATCTCAGCTATCTATCTATCGCCTTTCTCTCATTTCTCTTCTTTTTCTAGAAGGAAGGTTAAATTACCAAAATGTCCTTAACTTTAAACGTTAATAACTCCTTCGTTATAGCTCCGTTTCATGAACGGTTTACGCCTACACGTTCTTGAGTTTAGGGGTGGGCACTTAAAACCCAAAACCGAAATCGAAAACGAATCAAATCGAACCGCACCGAACGGTTTGGTTTTACGGTTTTGAAACGATTTCGGTTTGGTTTTGGCTTTGGCTTTGGTTTTGGCTTTTGAAAATCGCAACATAGAAAACGGTTTGGTTTTGGTTTTGGCTTTTGAAAACCACACTGAAACCAAACCTCACCGTAAATATTAATAAATATTTAATTAAATGTTCATATTAGATTTCATGTTTTAATTGGTTGTTTATTAGAATCTATACACTTAGTATGGACTCAACCACACTAGAATATCATTATTCATCACTTTCTTTCGTTCATTAACTTGAAGGACCTTTGTTATTTTATACCATCACACACACATATATGTACAAGGGTGGACTAATCTTGTTATCAAGAGTCGTACAATGATCTAATGAAGTCCACTCATTTGAAGTATGATATCACATATTCTAGTATGAAAGTTTCACTCACTTTTAATGAATTCAAATTTATTCAACTTGTTTTATGATAAACATTGTAATGGACACCCTTTTATTGCACAAACATGTTTTAACATCACAACTGCATACAACATGCTAATTGTTAACATAACAAATGTCTTTTTCCTATTGCTATTGGGAAATGCTTATTAATATGTTAAATTGCAAATTGTACATTTTTTCTTAAAAACCAAACCGAAACCGTTTGAAACCGCACCGAACCGAACCAAACGGGTTGGTTTCATTTCGATTTTGACTTCAAAACCGCACCGAACCGAACTGCAAAAAATTTCGGTTTCAGTTTCAATTTCACTCAAAACTGCACCAAACCAAACCAAACCGTGCCCACCCCTACTTGAGATTGAGCTCTATTCGAAAATATAAATTGTGACCACGAAAGGTCTACGGATTTTAAATAATTAATTTCCAAACTTCAATTTCATAACTAGTTTAATAAAAATCTAAATTCAAATAAATTAATATAAATTCTCGAAAATAATATAAAATCTCAATAATACAAATATGTAGATTATAATAGTGAAATCCAGGAATGGGATTTCACATTTATTTTCTCTGAAGGGAACAATAAAGAGAGGAAGAGAGAGATGAACGACTTGAGGAATTCTCGGTGTACTATTTCTCATGTCTTGTCATAAGGTTTTTATCGAGGCTCATTGCATGCACCTTATCCTTAATAATTGTACATATTATATTACTTATCAATGAATATCATATTGTTTAAAAAAAAAAATTATAGTAACCAACCTAAGATTCCTTGCGTTTGAAGTAATACAATCAAAACATAGAAAATCATAAAGTATTTTAAATACAATCTACTAGTGATTCACGTAATCTTTCGCATCCCAGCCCTGGGCGGGACCACTTCCCGGGCCTGACTCCACCGTAGCACGATATTGTCCGCTTTGGGCCCCAACTACGCCCTCACGGTTTTGTTTTTGGGAACTCACACGAGAACTTCCCAATGGGTCACCCATCCTGTGAATGCTCTCGCGCGCTACTCGCTTAACTTCGGAGTTCCCATGGAACTCGAAGCCAGTGAGCTCCCAAAAGGCCTCGTGCTAGGTAAGGATGGGAATATACATTTAAGGATCACTCCCCTAAGCGATGTGGGATGTTACAATCCACCCCTCTTAGGGGCCCGACGTCCTCGTCGGCATACACTGACATACCCCGACCGAGATCAGGGCATGCTGGCCGTCACGTGGAAGTGACGTAGCCATGTGCACAGTGCGGAAGCTAAAAACAGTAATGTAAAAGTACGAATAATTTAAAAACTAGCATACAATAAGTGACAATATGAGTGCTAGCGTAAGTGAGACGCTGAATTCAGAGCATAAAGACTACAGCAGTCCAAAGAAAATGATACAACAATAGTGCACCCGAAGGTGACCCTACATCGGTGAGTGTCTGTCAGAAATGCCGAGACGCCCTCTGGGAAAACCACCGAAACCGCTAAGCTACTAGAACCTGGAGGGGCGCAAAACAAAGGCGTGAGTGGGCAAAAACAAAGCTCTTTGGAAACCATTTCATAATATATATTCTAACCCCTCGCCGTAAAACCTGTATACTTCCCAGAAAATAAACATATATACGTATGTATAAGTATGCCAATCATGCTCAATAATATGCCATGTCCAAGCCTCATAATGATATGCAAGTGCTCAGGTATAAATCACATCAATAGCATAACATCTGGCAGCCGGAGTCCCCTAAGTGACCTGTACGGCTGAATCTAGAGCTCAAATCTTAATCTCAATCACTAAACCTGCCCACGAGTCGGAACCACCTAAAGTGGTCTGTACGACAGGCCTGGGTGTAATACATATAAACGCTTTAGTGTTACGATCACGTGAAGGCTGTGCGAATAATCGCGGGTCACCTACGAGTCGGAACCACCTAAAGTGGTCTGTACAACAGGACTGTGCACCTAACTTGGATCCAAGCTGAGCGTGTGGTGCGGGAGGTGAACAACACGTGAAGGACTGTGCCCTACTCTGGGCGGGAGCACTAACACCGGGGGTGCAGGTTATGAGCTCTCTAAGTATCTCAAACCATTACTGAATATAAACATGAATACCACTTACCTGGCACTTACCTGTACGTCCACAGCACCAAATATGCATATATATATGTATGTCACTACTAATGCATGCAATGATGCATAAACGATAATAATATGGTGCATGGCATAAAACAATTAACTCTTTTTAAACAATTTCTGGGAAAATAAATGTATATAGGTATATACGGAAAACCAAAAGCCCACTCACTGGAATGTGGAAGGGTCGTAGCCCCCCTGCCTCGAGTGTGCACGCTCGTCCTCGGGATAGGAATCACCTATATGCGAATTAACTATAAAAACGTTAACTTTAAAGCACATAACCTTCCGTTCAAAATAACTTCTCATACATTGCTCAAAATGGACAAATGAATATACCAACGTGCTCTACGCAACCTCAGGATCACAACCATATTTTTAGAAAAAATTTCCTCCGCCGCCACGCGCCGGCCAAGGCACGGCCACACGCGCCGGCCACGCGCAGGCACGTGTGGCGCACATGGACGGCGTCAACTGACGCCGTGAGGAATATTCCGTTATTTCTAATAGATTCCGTCAACGGCGTCAGGAATATTCCGTCAGATCTGACGGAATATTCCGTCATCTTCCCCGATCACTCTCCGGTGCCGTCACCGGCGCCGGAAAACTGGAAAAACTTCAAAT
This sequence comes from Pyrus x bretschneideri, assembly GCF_019419815.1. Classification (NCBI taxonomy): domain Eukaryota; kingdom Viridiplantae; phylum Streptophyta; class Magnoliopsida; order Rosales; family Rosaceae; genus Pyrus; species Pyrus x bretschneideri. The sequence continues at coordinate 1,678,775 of NW_025999579.1, read as the reverse complement.
CGTGTTTTCTCGTTCGTTTCTCAACCAATTTTCATGATTCTTGAACCAAAATGAAGCTTAGACCTAGGAGAATCACGATAGACTACTTTTAAAGGCTAAAAACCACGCGATCATACTTGTCTTCAAACTCAAAAACCGGCCAACTTCGAACCAAGCTTTCCCGACGTCCAAATTTGTCCAACGAAGCACTCCGAGGCTCCTTGGGACCTCACAAAGACATCTACGAGCTTAAAAAGTCCAAAAACATGCTAGAATAAGTTTGCATGAATAGTGCTCAAATTGGAAAACCTCGAATCGACGTGAAAATGGAGGATTTCTCACCTGAAAATGGTATGGTTGCACTCGCACGAGCTTCACGAGTTCGAAGGTGTCCTTAGTTTCCTCGATCTGTGATGGTTTGAGGGGTTTGGTGTGTGTCCGTACGTTTTCAAATGGAAGAAGAAGGGATGGGGTTCTCGGGGAAAAACAGAGAGAGAGAGACAGGGAGAGACAGTGAGAGTGAGAGTGACAGTGTGTGTGTGTGGCCCAACACATGCCACACCACACAAAGCAACCAATAATGTAACGAAAACGAACTAGGGGCAAAAATGTCATTTCACACACACGTTTTCTATAATTTTGGGACGGGATGTCACATACACGCGACCAGGGTGAGGCTCTAATACCAAATTATCACATCCCGACCTGGGCCAGATCACTTCTTGAGCCTGCTCCACCACTGTAGCACAATATTGTCTGTTTTGGGCTTACCAGCACACCCTCACGGTTTTGTTTCTGGAAACTCACACGAGAACTTCCCAGTGGGTCACCTATCATGGGAGTGCTCTCACGCTCTACTCGCTTAACTTCGGAGTTCCGATGAAACTCGAAGCCAGTGAGCTCCCAAAAGGCCTTGTGCTAGGTAGGGATGGGAATATACATATAAGGATCACTTCCCTGGGCGATGTGGGATGTTACAATCCACCCCCCTTAGGGGCTCGACGTCCTCGTCGGCACACCACGACCAGGGTTAGGCTCTGATACCAAATTGTCACATCTCGATCCGGGCGGGACCACTTCCCGGGCTCGACTCCACTGTAGCACGATATTGTCCGCTTTGGGCCCCAACCACACCCTCACGATTTTGTTTTTGGGAACTCACACGAGAACTTCCCGATAGGTCACCCATCCTGGGAATGCTCTCGCGCGCTACTTGTTTAACTTCGGAGTTCCCATGGAACCCGAAGCTAGTGAGCTCCCAAAATGCCTCGTGCTAGGTAGGGATGAGAATATACATTTAAGGATCATTCCCCTAGGAGATGTGGGATGTTACATAATCTCATATATGTTATAAATAATATATATCACAACAAGTTTGCATATTTATGAATGATATATGAAATTTAGAAGCATTAAGATCTTATTAATTTTGTGTCATCAAACGACATCATATAATCACCGATTCACTGATCATCAGCTACAAATCTTCTTCTCCTAACGCTCACGGAGAGGCCACCTTTCATCCTGAGAGTCAATGACAACAGATGCTCCAGACACGTGTCCCTATCCTATACGACGATCACAAACCTCTCCATCACTGATGCCGCAATCGACTTCATCTGAATATACACGTAAGCATGGTACATCACGAACTACTCCTTCCCCACGGCTATCATGTCTGGCAAAACATTGTCACACCTTCATGTCGACCGGTACGGGAGGGTACAGCCACATCGCCTCTGAAATCGCCGCATGCAAATAGTGCATGTCTTAGAGCTCGTCCAAATCATAAACATCGTCGATATGTTTCCTATTTCATACCCGAATCATTTCCAGCTTATTTAAAATGGTGCGCTCCACGTGCGATCTGGACGACAGGAGCCAGAAAAACCACGTCAGAGCTGATGATGTCGTGTCTCAGCCGGCGAGAATGATGCTTATCATGATATCTCGAAGAAAATCCAGTGAGCTGTTTTCGGGAATACCAATAAACAAGGACAACAAATCATGACGATCCTCCAACCGTTCGTCGCTAATTCTCGACTTTATTATCTTATCTGCGAAGTTATGGATGGTCGAGATTGATTCTTTTAACCTCTGCTCTGATCTAATGTTCAAAAACGTCTTTATCTTTTGCATAAACTGAAACGCATACAAAAATCTCCTAGAGATAAGTGTGGCCGCTTCTTCAAATGCATGCATAAACTGATCCGAATTGGGAATCGAAATCGATGGACTCATATTTCCGCCACCACCGCTTCCGAGACAATTTGGGTCTACATTAAAAGCCAACTTGCAAATGTTGTCGAAAGCAAAACGCTCCAAAACATCTTGCAAGTCCAAACGACATCTTGTTTAGGCAGCTGTGTCTAGAGACGAAATTAACATCAACTCAATCTCAACCCTAACGTTTTCCATAATGAAGTTCCAAAGCGATTTCGTGTTGAAAGCATAGCTAGTGGTTTTCCTCTGAACCTTCCAGAGCTCGTCGTCGGAGTTGAAGATTCTACTGTCGAGAAAGTCTTGGATAAGAGACATGAACCTTTCGCCTTTCGGGTAGTTCTTGAAGTTGGTTTTCAGCATGTGTTCGACGTTGGCAGGGTTGGTGGTGATGACGCTGCAGATTTTTACCGGGCGGCTGAAGATGGCGGTGCTGGTGGGGCAGCTAGTGAGGATTTCGGTTGTCCATTCGAGGAACCGGTGGCGGTTTTTTAAGAATTCCGGTAGGGTTCCGAGAATCAGGTAGTTTTTGAAGCCAATGTGTTTGTATTTCTTCAACGAAGCGAAGAAGTGGTGGTAGATGTAGAAGGAGATGAGATAAGGAGGAGGAGAAAAGATTGCAGGGAGAAGAGCTCCATGGCTATCTGCCAATTTTGTTAGTGCCGAAGTGCGACGAGTGGATATATATGTCCTTAAAAATAAAAGGAAAGTCTGAGTATACCCCTTCAAATTCAATTTTCATTAACTAAAACTCACAATTGTAAAATTTTCTAATAAAAACCCAATGACTAGGCTTCAACTAAACAATATCCATAATTAAGTATGACTTGGCACAATTGGTATTTTTGGAGAGTAATGCTATTCATATCATATTTTTGTACCACATTTTCATACCACCTTATGTGACATTTGATGTGGACAGTCACATCATTTGAATTATTCAGATTTTTAAATTTAGTTCATTATTTAATAAAATAATAATTAAAAAAAACTAGTTAATTAAATGATAATTGTGGTACCATATCAGATGTCACCTAAGGTGGTATGGAAATGTGGTATAAAAACATGGTATGAATATCATTACTCATTTTTGGATGTCTAAATTACCCTTAATATCATTGACTTTGGGTCTATTACTTGTTATCTACATTTATTTTATATTATTTCATTCAATTAAACGTTTTGAAATGTTTATCCAAATTTGGAAAAGAAAACTTTTAGTGTCATTGTGACATCCCACATCGCTCAGGGGAGTGATCCTTAAATGTATATTCCCATCTCTACCTAGCACGAGGCCTTTTGGGAGCTCACTGGCTTCGGGTTCTATCGGAACTCCGAAGTTAAGCGAGAAGGGGGCTAGAGCAATCCCATGATGGGTGACCCACTGGGAAGTTGCTCGTGAGTTCCCAAAAACAAAACCGTGCGGGAATGGTAAGCCCAAAGCGGAGAATATCGTGCTACGGTGGTGGAGCGGGCCCGGGAAGTGGTTCCGCCCCGGGCCGGGATGTGACAATTGGTATCAGAGCCAATCCCTGGCCGAAAGTGTGCCGACGAGGACGTCGGGCCCCTAAGGGGGGTGGATTGTGATATCCCACATCGCCCAGGGGAGTGATCCTTAAATGTATATTCCCATCTCTACCTAGTACGAGGCCTTTTGGGAACTCACTGGCTTCGGGTTCTATCGGAACTCCAAAGTTAAGCGAGAAGGGGGTTAGAGCAATCCCATGATGGGTGACCCACTGGGAAGTTGCTCGTGAGTTCCCAAAATCAAAAACCGTGAGGGAATGGTAAGCCCAAAGCGGACAATATCGTGCTACGGTGGTGGAGCGGGCCCGGGAAGTGGTTCTGCCCCGGGCCGGGATGTGACAGTCATGATTTTGGTGCATATTAATAACAAAAATTACATGATATTAGAATTTTGATTCCTTTTATAGTTGTTTTCACATTTATGTAAAAATGAGCATTTTTTTTAGTAATGCTATTTATACTACATTTCTATACCACCTTAGGTGGCATCTGATGTGGATAGCCACATCATTTGAAAAATTTGCAAAACCCAAGGAAATGAAGGAGAAATACTCCTTGTATACCACAATCATTATTTAATTAACTAGTTTTTCTTAATTATTAGTTTATTAAATAATGAACTAAATTTAAAAATCTAATTAATTCAAATGATATGGCTATCCACATCAAATGCCACTAATTAATATGGTATGAAAATATGATACAAAAACATGGTATGAATAGCATTACTCTTTTTTTTTTCCTTTTCAAATAATTGTAACAGGTAAATTAGTATTTTTCACAAATATACAATTGTTATTTTATTCAAAATTACCAATATTTTACATATCTAAAATAATAATATAAGTTCCAGGTAAAATAATAATATATGTTCCAGGTAAAATAATACATGCAAAATAATTTATCTACAAAATAAATAAATAAATATTGTTTGATTCAAAAGCTAATTAAGTTATTTGCATACACATATATATAATAATATCAAAACGTGCCTAACATATGTAATAATACATGCAAAATAATTTACTTACATAATAAATGAATGTTGATTGATTGCAAAAAACACATAACAATAACAAATGTGCCTAGTATATGTAATAATACATGCAAAATAATTTACCTACAAAGATGTTTTTAGCCAATTGATTCAAAGTTAATTAATTAACTATATTCTACTTAAAAATATAGGTAATTTATTTCACACATATATAATAATAACAAAATGTGTCCAATGTATACATGCAAAATAATTTACCTACAATGACTGCCAAACAAATATAAGAAATGGAACAGATGATGATAAGACAAGTATAAAGTAGATACTTTTGTAATTTACCTACAAAATAAATGAATGTTGATTGATAGTAAACAACACATAGTAATAACAAATGTGCCTAGTATATGTAATAATACATGCAAAATTATTTACCTACAAAATAAAAGGATGTTTTTAGACAATTGATTCAAAGTTAATTAATTACCTATATTCTACTTAAAAATATAAGTAATTTATTTCACACATATATAATAACAACGAAATGTGCCTAATGTATACATGCAAAATAATTTACCTACAATGATTGTCAAACAAATATAAGAAATGGAACAAATGATGGCAAAACAAGTATAAAGTAGATACTTTTGTAATAATAAAGCACTTTCATCAACATAATTAGGGTGTTGTGGTACAATTGTAAATATTTTGAAAATAATAAGTATTTATTTATTTACATGACAGTTTATTTCAAATTTGAATTTTATCTGGATATTTAAAACGAGATGGGTTTTTTTTCAATAAAATAAGTGTTGCATAGGTCTATATTTAAACAACCCGTGCCACACAAAGTGCAGAGCCGGATATTTTCCACAGAATGATTCTCATACGACGTGTCGTTAACTAACACCATCTGAAGTCACGGCCCACACAACCCTGTATATGCCATTGCCACACATTCTCCTTTCCAGTCTCTTGTGGCACAAACACTCGGAGTTTGAGAGAGAGAGAGAGTGAGAGAGGAGAGAGAGGCTCATGGCTGCCATCTGCGGTCGAGTCCCTCTTTCGCCAAACCATGGATTCAATCTCAACAAGTCAGGTACTTTGTGTTTCTGGGCTCTTTCAAATTTGAGCAAAAATTTTAGTTTACGCACTAATTCTGTAATTTCTGTCAAGTTTGCATCCATTTGTGGAGATGGTTAAAACTATTTTATACATTTTCTTAGGCACAAATTCTGTATTTTGTACACTAATTTTTCAACTCTTAAAATTGAGAAACTTTTCATGCGCATGATGTCCAAGTGACAATATCTCAAATAATAATTATGGCGTGATAAGATTTGATTCCTAAAACTCTTTTATGCATTTTCTTAAGAACAATATGTGGTGTATTGGAGATTGTATCTTAAGTCAATCACGCACTACATGTGACAATGCGTGATTGAATTGAAGTACCAAGATCAATGCGGTACTACCGCTATGGATGAGTTTCTCTCTTTTACATTCCTACGTTGCGTAGTAAACATGCTTGGGTTTGTTGGTTAACTCAAGGTTTATTATTGACCATGTAACAGGTGATAAACATTATTTCTACAGACAAAGTCCAAATCGGAGCATCTTGATGACAGCATCGAGCACCAGGCTTGGCACAGGTGGTGGGGTGTTGGACAAGCCAACCATAGAGAAAACAACTCCTAATCGTGACTCTGAATTTGACGTGAGGTAAATAAAGTAGAATTTATGGTGCGTTTAGATGAGAGACTTCAAAGTTTTATATAACTTAGACTAAACTTATTCAGAATGTACTACAAAAGTTAGATAGAAGATTAGAAATGATGAGATGCATTATATTTGAGAGAACTCTCTGGTAACACCTTAAAGTTCTTTGCTTAGTGTCTCTATGGTGTTTTGTAGCGTTTGAGCCGTTCATTGGTAGTGTTCCAGTAGTGCATTTTTAATAATATAATCTAAGGATTCTCGGTACTTTGAAGTCCCTCAAGGTAAAATTTGTGAGTGGGATGAATTTTTTTGAAACCCCAACATCATATCTAATATCTTGAAGGGTGTTAAACGTAAGGCCGACTTAGCTCAATACAATTAAGCAAACGATTAAAGCTTTCAAGGAAAGTAAGAAACATAGCAAGTGCCAATGCAAGAATCACGAACTTAAGACCTCGAGTATAAGGGTGAAAGCTTCTAACGAGCTACAAGCCTGTTATTAGTAAATAAATATTTGAGGGTTAGAAACTATTTTAAGTTTTAACAGCCCTTTGCTCCGTTGCACGTATAAATCATTTGATTAACATTAGAAAGTACAATTTACTAATTAAGCTTTTCCTTGATCAATTTTGTTCAGGAAATCAAGGAAAATGTCTCCGCCATACCGAGTGATGCTGCACAATGACAACTATAACAAGAGGGAGTACGTTGTCCAAGTTCTGATGAAGGTCATCCCAGGAATGACTGTCGACATTGCGGTGAACGTGATGCAGGAGGCGCATCACAACGGCCTGGCTGTCGTAATTGTGTGTGCTCAGGTGGATGCAGAAGATCACTGCATGCAGCTCAGAGGCAACGGGCTTTTAAGCTCCGTTGAGCCCGCCAGTGATGGATGTTGAGAGTACTGCTAGAGTCTATTAGTATCATCATCATCATAAATAATAAACCAAATATTTACACACAGAATTGCAGTATAAGTTAATTTGGCATTGAATTTGTGCTGCTTTTATGTGCATATAACTTGCTCACATTAAAGGAACTGTTTCATGGTATAATACTAGCAGTTCAGGGCATATTTTCTAATTCTCTAAGAAAAGAAATGGAGTACTTAGAGCTAACGGAAGACTTGGCACAAAATTGAGTGCAGTGGCGTTCAAGGATTCATACAGCTGACTTCGTTTAGTCAGACTGTTGTAGTTTTTTTTGTTTAATTAAAGCAAAAAAAGATGACAGCGAGGAAGGATAAGAGAGATGTGAACATTAAAGGCGAAAGAAACATCCTGTTCTATAATATATAGATCTACAGTTCATAAATTTTCAGTTTATCTCCTCATTCTTATAGAGCTCACAGTTTTCATCTAGTTTAGAACGACAAAACAATTATGACAGCAATCATTTATCGGTGAACAATTTTTATTCAAACGATATTTTAGACTATATTTTCAAACTGTTGGAGAAAGATTCAAACTTAAGTGCATAGACGAGAGCATATTGTTCTATTAACTTGGCCCCGTAAATTTAATTGACCAATATGTTGACATAGGTTATATAGGGATAAAGATACTGCGCATAGAGTAAGGGTTTGAACTTTAAACTCCTGGGGCTTTGCTCCGGAAACTCTCCCTTCCTCGTCCCCGCCCCTTACTCGTCTTTTGAAAGACAAAATTCGAATAGAGGAGTATTTGTTATTAAAATGTGAGCATTCAACTAAACATCAATCGACAATAAAACGGAGAGGTCCAGTATTGTTTAACGCTAAAGCAAAACTTCATTTTTTTCAACGTGGGAACTCCGTATCAGTTTAATAGTGGTGGGTTTTGTTTGTGAATTATCAAAGACAAAATCTGGTTCCAGGAACAGGAAGGATCTTTGTCTTGCACGACTGTTTTAAACACGATATTTGAATTTTGTTTTTGGAAAACGTTTTGCGGATGATTAATTATGCAGGGTTTCTGCGAAGTGAATTCGAAAAACAGATTTCAGAAATCGCTCCATGAGATGTGCAGAGAGTACCGTGACAATAAAATGTCAACAAAAATGCAGATAAAGAGTGGAGACGCGGCGAATCGAACCCCGTGCCTCTCGCATGCGAAGCGAGCGCTCTACCATATGAGCTACGTCCCCCTGGAGACGTGGGCATTTAATTTTATTTATAAAATGATTTTTTTAGGCGCTGAAATATATTTGATTTTTTAGGTTAAACTTAAAACAAATAATGTATTCTCATTCATTGGGTGTCTAAAGCATCCACGTCACAGTAGTATTCCAAACAATAACGGGATATCATATAGTTAAAAGAACTTTTATACGTATAATTTTTTAGTCATATCGCCTGATCAGTTGGCTAATCCGACCATTCAATATCGATAATCCTATCAACAACAATGGATATGTCATTTATATTAGTGATACTATCAATGTTTCGAGTACGTGATCATTAACATATTTGTCAATGAAAGTCTATGGGAAAAATAAATTACGGTGGGACGTTATGTAAGAATGCCTTCACTTGATCAAAACCCAATTTTATCTTATTGACATAGCCAAAAAAATCAATTGCTACATTTGCATTACTAAACTATCAACAAGTTTAAAGACATTTGCAAGCTTCTCCTACTTGCAAACCATATCAGTCAACATTCCCCACATATCTACATGAAGAAATCTGCCCCTTTCCCCTTCCCAGACTAGTTAAACTGCCCCTAACAACTCTGCACTACCTTCCTCACACAACACCTCAACAAGTTTGTGTACTTGCAAGCCGGGGCGCGAAGCCCTTGAAGACCATCTCGTCCAAAACAAGGGCTGCTTCTTTGAACTGTCTCCAATCGCAAAGTCCGTCGAACATTGTTCGATATGAAACAACGTCGGGAGTACACCCGCATCTTGGTAAATCTTCGAGCAAATCATTAGCTTCCCTCCATTTCCCTTCCTTGCATAGTCCACCGATAATTGTATTGTAACTAATAACATCTGGCTCACAACCTTTCTCCGCCATCTCATCCAAAACTCTCTTTACACAACCCGTGAATCAATGCATTAAAAGTCACGGTATCTGGTTTGCACCCGTACAATCTCATTTCGTCCAAAAGCCCGGAAACCTCTTCTTTCCGGCCAGCATTGTGAAGCCCGCTGATTAACGTTGAATTAACAGCTGAATCGGGCTTGATTTTCTTCGTCGCCATCTCCTCTTTCAGCCTAAAAGCCGAAATCATTTCATCAATCTTACAAAGCCCTCTGATCAAAGAGGTGTATACACGTATAGATTAGGCACAACGCCATGAATCACCACCATATCATATTTCAACTTAAATGCTTTTTTCAACCTGAAATTCGAACAAAGCCGGTAAATTAAAGTCCCAAACATCACCGTAGTCGGACGTACACCCTTCCTAAACATTTCATCGAACACCTTCCGCACATCATCCAAGCACTCATTCGCACAACAAGCTTTGATCAATATATTATAAGTACACTCATCTGGGCCGGGTCGCGTAATTCTCAAAACCCACAAAAAAATCTCATCATTTTCGCTAACTCCCCGCACTTGAAAAGCGCATCGAGCAGCGAATTCGACGATTTCGCCGTCCTTTGGCAACGGAAAGCAGGGATTTCATCGAACACTTGGAGAGCGCGGTCGGCAAGGCGAGCCCGACCGTAGAACGAAATGACATTGCAGAAGATTATCTCCGGCGGGTAGAAACGGGTTTCTTGCTTCATTTGGTGGAGGATTTGCTCCATCTGGTCCAACATTTTCGCGCGGCCGAGCTTGGTGATGATGAGGTCGTAGGAAAGGAGAGAGTAGCGAAAGGGCTGTCCAGGCGGAGTTTCCGTATCGGGGTTGAGATTTTGAAAGAGTTGGAGAGCGAGATTCGGGTTCTTCTTACGACGGAGGAGGGAGCAGAGCCTGAAGGGAGAGATTGATCATGAAGATTTCATACTGGTTTGCTGACATTGTTGTAAATTGCCGCCCTAATGGACTGACTAAGCTCGCCAACGGTGACGGCTACATGGGAAGAGCATACTTCGGTGAATCTTCTCTGGTGCACATTTAAATTACGTATGTGAACAAGAGTCGGTAGATTTTGTTACGTTAAATAATTTAATGGGTCTTCTCAGATGTGCAACTTAAATGTGTAATTTTGATGTGTAGAGAAAACATTGATACTCGGTTGCAAGGTTGTACTTCGTAAAGACAGAGATTGTGAATGGTGTCCAAAAAAGGGGTGCCCTTTGGCATGTTTTATTCTAGTGATGTTTTAAAATTATATCGATTTATGCCTTTTGGTTATTTGACCTTAATTATAATTTTGAAAACTTTAACGAAAAACTCATGGTACTGTTCATTTTAACGAAAAATGACATTTTTACACTAAAATATCAATCCTGATACTATTCACTTTACCCTTTATTTTGTCTTTATCGTTAAAACTCAAAGTTTTAAAACATTTTTCATTAGTTTTCTTTATAATTTTTCGTTAACTTGAGGACATGCATGACAAGCGGCGACCGTTTTTTTTCCCTTCTGTGTGTTTGCTTTGATGTCTATCTTTTCGTCGTCTCTTTTTTTTTTTTTTTTTTTTTTTTTTGTAATTAGGTCTTTATTTGCATATGTATGTTTTGTTCGTAATGACAGGTCTTAGGTGCGATTCTCATAAAAAACGAATTTGAACTAAATTATTGCTAACCCATTGTGAGGTTTTACCCACTCTCTCCTTGTTAATATAGATAATATCGCTTATTAAAAAAATAATAATAGAGAAACTATTTAACCACCTTAATGTAATATGAAAACAGATTAGCTTAAATAAATGTAAAGCTAGAAGCATTTAAATTTTAAAGTCTAATAAACAATAAGGAATTGCAACTGGTTCTTGGTACAGTTCTCTCCTTTTGTGAGAGCTTTTCTCACCACCCCGTGAGAGCCTTTTCAACCTGTGTGCTGAGCCTTCTTCAAACTTCCATCTCCTCCGTCGCCGGCCCTTGCCATGGCCTGGGTCGGTGGTTCTCGGGTTTGGATTTCCCTGCAAGCTGTCTACTGATCGTCACCAATTTGTGCTTTAATTTTCTAAATCCTATGCCATCAATTCCAATTTCTTTTCACCATCGTTTCCATCCTTCACCTCCTTGGCCCTCCGCAAACCCATTTGATTTTGGATTTGTTGCTACTTTGTTGCGATTAAAGAGTCAAGCAAAATTAGTTAAATGTTTGTTATGATTCTTATGTAAATAAATAGATTAGACAAGGATATAATTGTAATTGTAAGAGCAGTGTACTGTCTATATATACACTGCTGCATCATTGTAAGATTATCTGATTAATCAATATATGAGAGATATTTAGAAACTGTGGATCTTGGTTTTCTACATGGTACCATCGCCACACTGCCTCACGGCTTCTTCGATCCTGCCTTCTTCCGTTCTTCTCTGATCGCCTTCTCCGATCGTCTTCTCCGCCGTGATTCTTTGAGGTGTTGTTCTCCTCCGATTCAGATTCTTGCTTCCTTTTCTTGAATCTTGATGGCGTCTCCCTCCGATTCTTCTTCTCCAATTGAGTCGGTGCCTCCCTCAAACCCTAATTCCTCTTCCCCAAATCTCAATACCTCTCAGATGTATAATTCTCTCACGATTCAGAACATTGGCAGTATGGTTCCGATCAAGCTCCGGCGATCCAATTATCTGCCGTGGCGAGCTTTGTTTGCTCCGATTCTCCGTCGCTACAAGCTTCTAGGGATTGTTGATGGCACTGAGCCCTGTCCATCTCCCTTTCTTCCAGATCGCTCCATCAATCCAGGTTTTGAGCAATGGTATGAGAAAGATCAGAATTTGCTTATCTGGTTCAATTCGACGCTCTCTAAGGAAATTATTCCGTTCACAGTCGGTGTCTCCTCCACTCGTGATCTCTGGCTTAAGCTTGAACAGCGTTTTGGTGGTATCTCAGATGTACATATTCATCAATTGCGTTCGAAGCTTCAAAATGTTCAGAAAGGCTCTCAATCCATGGCTGACTATCTTCAACAAATCAAGGAGATCTCCGATTCTCTCACTGCCGCTGGTGCATCTGTTACTGATCGTGATCTCATTGCTGCGACTCTTGCAGGTCTTACTGATGATTTTGAATCTTTCACTGATTCCATCTTACTTCGCCTTTCTTCTACTTCGTTGGATGAATTACATGGCCTGTTGCTCGCTAAGGAGTTGTCCATGGAGCGTCGCAAGAAACTTTCATCTTCTGAGCCCTTTCATGCCTTCTCTGTGCAAAGCCAACCGCCTCTCCTTCCTACACCACCACAAGCTCTTGCTGCTCACAATCCTGGAGCATCACCACTTCAGAATTCTTTTCGGTATAATTCTAACAGAGGCTACAATCGTGGTTCTACCCGAGGCTTTAACCGTGGTTCTAATCGCAGCTACAATCGTGGTTCAAATCGTGGGAATTTCAACTCTGGTTTCACTCGAGGATCTTATAATTCTGGATTCAATCGTCATGTTTCCTCTTCAGGACCCAAAACTCCTTGTCAAATTTGTGGCTCTACTAGTCATAAAGCTCTTGATTGCTTCGACAGAATGAATCCCGAAATCTCAGGCAAGTTTCCTCCAGCTAAACTTGCTGCCATGTGTGCTCACTATACTGCAAAGTCCTCCAATCCTTGGCTCATTGATTCGGGTGCTACCTCTCACATTACGAATGATATATCAAATATTCAATCTCCTACTCCCTACCATGGTGAAGACAAGGTGTACATCGGAGATGGTAAAGGTCTGTCTATAGATCATATTGGCACATCTATTTTGCATACTCCTGCTCACTCGTTTAAATTGCAAAATGTTCTTCATGTGCCTCAAATGAAACATAGTCTTCTCTCTGCTTATCAGTTTATTAAAGATAATGATTGTTCATTAACACTTGACATTCATGGATCCTCTGTCAAGGATCGTTTTACGGGGAGGACGCTTTTGCGGGGCCAAGTTAAAGATGGCTTCTTTCCGCTTCATGGTTCATCTGTTCTCTCTCCTGTCACTCATACTCCTACTGCACTTGTAAGTACTTCTGCTAATGTTCGCATATGGCACAGCCGACTTGGTCATCCATCTTCTGCTATTTTTCGCAAAGTCTTGTCTACCAATAAAGTTGTTGTTCAAGGCAACTCTTCTCTGGCCTTCTTCTGCAAAGACTGTGTTTTAGCAAAGAATCACAAGCTTCCTTTTGGTACTCATTAATCTGTATCTACTAAAAGTCTAGATTTGTTGCACTGTGATGTCTGGGGACCATCTCCTGTTGTATCAGTGAGTGGCTATAGATATTACTTGCTTATTGTTGATGATCACAGCAAGTATAGTTGGTTTTTTCCCTTAAAGTCTAAGTCTTCTGTATTTTCAACCTTTGTGGAGTACAAGTCCTATGTAGAGAACACTCTTGGTAATAAAATAAAAGTTGTTCGCTCTGATTCAGGGGGTGAGTTTACCAGTCATCAATTTCAGAATTTTCTTAAACTTCATGGCATTTTGCAACAATTTAGCTGTCCTCATACTCCTGAGCAGAATGGATATGTTGAACGGAAACATCGTTATTTAGTTAAAACTGCTCGTACACTCTTCGTGCAATCTCAAGTGCCTCATATGTTTTGGGTTGAAGCTTTTTCCACTGCTACATATCTAATCAATCGCCTTCCCCTTGGTGGTGTACTGCAGTCCCCTTGGGAACTCCTCTTTGGCACTCCTCCAGATTATTCTCGACTCCGAATTTTTGGTTGCTGTTGTTATCCCTGGCTCAAACCCTATACTACATCTAAGTTGGCCAGCAAGAGTAAATCCTGTGTTTTCCTTGGGTACAGTCTTCAACACAAGGGGTATCGTTGTCTTGATCCAGTTACACAACGAGTATATATCTCTCGGCATGTAATCTTTGACGAGACTACCTTTCCCTTTCAGAGTATATCATCTGCCTTTCCTGGTGCACCTACTGTTCTTGCTGATACTTCTCCAGTGAATTCGTCTGTCAATCTGCAATTCACAATACCTGCTGCTCACTCTGTACCTCACGTGCATCCTCCAGTATCTGTTACTGTTCCTGTATCTCCAGAGGATCTTCCAGTACCTGTTGATGTTCCAGTCCCTCATGAGGGTCTTCCAGTACCTGTTGATGTTCCAGTACCTCATGTGACCTCTTCTGAGCACTCTTCAGTGAATCCTTCTTCTGTTCCTAATACTCATCCTATGATCACTAGATCCAAAGCTGGTATCTTTAAACCCAAAGCCTACTCCGCCACCAAACACCCTTTACCTGATACGGTTGATATTCTTCCCACAACTTATCTTCAGGCCTCAAAACATGCTCACTGGAGGGCTGCTATGCAGGATGAAATAAATGCTCTGCAGTCAACCGGCACTTGGTCTATCATTCCTTTTACCTCCCAACAAAATATTGTTGGATGTAAGTGGGTGTTTCGAGTTAAGAAACATCCAAATGGTACTATAGACCGTTACAAAGCTCGGCTTGTGGCCAAAGGATTTCATCAGCAAGCTGGTTTGGATTACAAGGAAACATTTAGTCCTGTTGCAAAACCTGTCACCATTCGAATTCTTCTATCTCATGCAGTTCAATATGACTGGTTTCTTAATCAATTGGATATCAGTAATGCTTTTCTGCACGGTGACCTTCAAGAAGATGTCTACATGCAGCAACCTCCTGGTTTCAGTGATCCAAATTATCCGACTCATGTCTGCAAGCTTCGTAAATCCTTGTATGGATTGAAACAAGCCCCTCGGGCCTGGTTTGACAAATTATTTGCAGTACTTAAGTCCTTGGGTTTTCATCAATCTCAATCTGATGCTTCTTTATTTGTGCTCCAAGAATCTGTTCCTGTTTTTGTCTTGGTGTATGTCGATGACATACTTGTCACGGGTCCAAATCCTGCAGCTTGTCAACGTTTCATTCAGACACTAAGTACTGTTTTTCCCGTGAAGGATTTAGGCCCTTTGCACTATTTTTTGGGTCTTGAGGTTCAGAGATCTGCTGCTGGTCTTTTCTTACATCAAAGCAAGTATATTTTTGACTTACTTCACAAGACCCGCATGGATGGTGCTAAACCATGCCTCACTCCTCTTGGATCTATCAAACTCGATCACACTGGTCCCTTGTTACCTGATCCAGCAGAATACCGATCTATTGTGGGTGCTTTGCAATACTTAACTTGGACACGACCTGATTTATCCTTTGCTGTCAATCAAGTATGTCAGTTTATGCATGCTCCCCGCGAACCACATCTTCAAGCAGCCAAACGTATTCTCAGATTCCTCAAAGCCACAGTCAGTCATGGTTTGTGGTTCACGAAAGGTAATGTTCATCTTACTGCCTATTCTGATGCTGATTGGGCTGGCTGTCCATTCGATCGTCGATCTACTAGTGGCTATTGCATATTCCTGGGATCCAATCTTATTAGCTGGAGTGCTAAGAAGCAACCCACAGTTGCTCGTTCCTCAACTGAAGCAGAATACAGATCATTAGCGCACACAACCGCTGAAATCACCTGGATTTGCAAAGTGTTCAAAGATCTTGGTCTCCAGCTTCCTCAAGTCCCTTCTCTCTGGTGTGATAATCTGTCTGCCATATCCCTTGCATCCAATCCAGTCTTTCATGCTCGCACCAAGCATATTGAACTTGATTACCATTATATTCGAGAGTTGGTCCTTGCTAATCTACTCAAAGTCCAGCATGTGTGTTCTCAGGATCAGTTAGCTGATATTCATACCAAATCTCTGTCTAAATCTAGGTTTCTGTATCTGCAATCCAAGCTTGCACTTGGACCTTTCGATGCCTCCAAGTTCAGCTTGAGGGGGTGTAAAGAGTCAAGCAAAATTAGTTAAATGTTTGTTATGATTCTTATGTAAATAAATAGATTAGACAAGGATATAATTGTAATTGTAAGAGCAGTGTACTGTCTATATATACACTGCTGCATCATTGTAAGATTATCTGATTAATCAATATATGAGAGATATTTAGAAACTGTGGATCTTGGTTTTCTACAGCGATATTCTCAGGATGTGTTGTCGCGATTTTCTCGGAATGCGTAGAGCTCCGGCTCGGGTGTTTACACCACCACCTCCCATGGATTTGTCTTCAATGGCTTTGTTGCCTTCGGAGACGCTGTTGCTGATGAGTTCTCTCATCAGCTTCCTGTGTTTTGTTACAGATCTATCATCTATGGTGCTTTGGGATTACAAGTTCGATTCCATCAATTTGGTTGTTTTTGGTTTTTACTTTTGTTTACATGCAAGAGTTGAAAATAAGTCCGAAACAGCTGAAGCTTGTGTTTAGCTTGTCAAAACTCGGCTTGTGAAAAAACAAGCAAATTCTATGTCCGGCTACGAAAATCTAAAATCTTCTAATCTTCCTACTCCGATCATCCAAATCAATGGTGCAAACTTGATTTGGTAATCGTTGGTCGTGCTTCATTCACTTGAAAATATATATCCATATATATATATGATATGGAATGATATCTACCTCCCATTTACTGTAATGTTTTCACATTCAAAAATTGACATATCGTTTGATGTAATTCACACACTAGAATCTTGAGTCATTAATTTTGGTGCCCTCTTTCAAAATAGCTGCAACAATAGGATACCATTACTACAAGAATATTTTTGTTCACCACTCTAAAGTGATAGTGATGTTGACCATCTTATTTATTGCTTTCGAAGAATTTAAATTTTGAAATATGTGTAGTTGATAGATGCAAATATCAAAATTTATACTCATCCAATAATAACAAGTAGTCAACATTACCATCAATTAAAAGCGATGAGCAGAAATACACTCCCAGTATTGGGATGCAGAAATTACCAATACTCTTTTCTGCACCGTTGATTCATTTTTCATATGAGATTGTAGGCATTCTAGAAACTTGGACTAATGCGGTAAGTTGGTAAAACACAAAAAAAATGCTTATTGCTTAATTAAACAGATTAATCTTTGATATCAATTACTTTATCCTCTTCGAATTCTATTATTCAACAAGTTAAATTTAATCTAAGAATTATTATATTCGAAAAATTACTAAATAATGTCTTAGTACATGCGTAGAGGTATATGCGTGTTTATATATGTACATGCATAAATTGTTGTAAGAATTATGGCAACAAAATACTACTATATGAGGCATGAGGAGGAGGAGGATATCCTAGTGGGAGGCTGAATTAGGCGAATAATATGGGTCAGTTACTAGTTAAGTAACGAATTGAACATAAAAAATAATACATCATCGTTATCTGTGTGAGTCAAATCGAACTTTAGACATCTCACTTATTGATATAGATAAACACCATTAAACCGTAATACTAATTTTTCTTAAAATGTGTGTAATCTTGAATTTTGTAATCATCGATAACTAACCGATAATGTTAAGTAAGAAGACAGAGCATTGTTGCTCACCATCCTAAACTTTGGTTTATGCTCACATTAAACCTAATCATATACCATGTGTCCTTTCACTTATTCTTGATTAATTTTTTCAAAATTGAAAAAGTAACATTTAATTTGAAAGTTAATTAGAATTTAGGTAAAAGAACATATGACAAATGATTAGGTGTATGGTGAGCATACATTATAGTTAAAATTGAGTATTCATCAATTCTTGTCTTTGGTATGGTAAGATTGTTCTTGTTGTACCCGTTATTTTTATATAGTGTATAACTATTGGCTACCTTGTGGACGAAGACGCAAATTGCCAAACCACGTAAATTTTTGGCGTCTATCTTTCTACTTTATTTTGCGTTTTTCTCTATCATGTAGTGCCGTCGATTCTAACAATTTATACATGCAATTAAAAAATTACGTGAAGAAAGATATAAGACGAGAAATATTGTTTTTGGTGGTAACGCATTAGTGTTTCTTCAGCTGTACTGCTGTCGAAAGAGCGCTGTAGATCTTGACTTCAATTATTAATATCACCTTTAATCTCATCATCGGTTGAAATCAATCACCAAACTTTTACTTTGCGCCCGAAATGAAGAGAAAAAGAAATGCAAAACGCAACACAAAGAAACAAACTACTCCCGACATTTCTGCCATTAAAAAGCACACAAGCCAAAAGAATATTGTTCATTTTCCATTTCTGCAATATAAATTAATTATAAAAAACAAAGAAACACGTATTTATAAGTGCCTTTCGATTATGGCACGTAATGAAATGATGTCACGTTAGAACTTAGAAGTTACAATAAACTTTGGTTTATTAATAAAAATAGCATTGTTTTAAAAATTTCTGCCTAATCCTGTCAAAGTTCTGTGTAGGCGCTAGACGGTTAGTGATCGCTCCGATTAATCTATAGGTGTTTGAAAATTAAGGAAATGCGTCTAAAACTGCTTAGGCGCTGTTTAGCCCACCCAGACTTGCCTAAGCACTCGCCTAGTTTGCAACCCTTACTTAGATAGAAAATAAATAACTTTCATTTTGCATTTTATTTTCTTCAAAAATTGTAGAAGAGTTATGAACACACAAAAATTGTAGAAGGCTTATGAACACACACGGTATGTCACATCCCGGCCCGGGGCGGATCACTTCCCGGGCCCGCTCCACCACCGTAGCACGATATTGTCCGCTTTGGGCTTACCATTCCCTCACGGTTTTGTTTTTGGGAACTCACGAGCAACTTCCCAGTGGGTCACCCATCATGGGATTGCTCTAGCCCCCTTCTCGCTTAACTTCGGGGTTCCTACGGAACCCGAAGCCAGTGAGCTCCCAAAAGGCCTCGTGCTAGGTAGGGATGGGAATATACATTTAAGGATCACTCCCCTGGGCGATGTGGGATGTCACAATCCACCCCCCTTAGGGGCCCGACGTTCTCGTCGGCACACCACATCCAGGGTTAGGCTCTGATACCAAATTGTCACATCCCGGCCCGGGGCGGATCACTTCCCGGGCCCGCTCCACCACCGTAGCACGATATTGTCCGCTTTGGGCTTACCATTCCCTCACGGTTTTGTTTTTGGGAACTCACGAGCAACTTCCCAGTGGGTCACCCATCATGGGATTGCTCTAGCCCCCTTCTCGCTTAACTTCGGGGTTCCTACGGAACCCGAAGCCAGTGAGCTCCCAAAAGGCCTCGTGCTAGGTAGGGATGGGAATATACATTTAAGGATCACTCCCCTGGGCGATGTGGGATGTCACACGGTATGTTTAGTCTTCATGTTTTCATTATATTCTAATACATTATAATCTATATGTCATTCTATTTTTCAATTTAGATATCACAATGCAAAGTATAAGTACGCACTTATTTATATAATATATAATAAATTTACTTAAATTTGCTTAGTTTGCTTAGGTTCCTACTAATTGCCTAGACTCTAAGGGCTTACTGTCCGATTAGCACCTAACGTCTTTTAAAATTTTGTAAAATAGTCATTAAACCTGATTCTTGACAATAAAATCGATAAAAATATTTTCTAAATTTATCTGCCGTCTATTATTTCAATTTTATATAAAAATCTGTCAATATTCACACGTAACCACATAGTTATCGACAATCAATAATCGGACAAGCTAACTGATTAAACAGTGTGAATATAAATCCATTTTCAATTTTTCACACAGAAAGTTGGTAAAATTAGAGATGGCCACCAGCTTTTCAAAATCCAAATTAAGTTGGGCCCCTGTCCCAATCCACTTCCCAATGCTCTTCAATCGTTACGTCACCAACCCTCTCTCTCTCTCTCTCTCTCTCTCTCTCTCTAGATATGTTGCTAAATAAAGTCCATCTCCCACTTTCACTTCCCACTCGTCTCTCCGAGCAGCTCAGCCCTCTGCTTTCTGCAAAAATGGCTCAGAAGACGCTTTTCTACTTGGCCGTTTTCTCAGCATTCTTCACGTTCACTTCACTCTCCCGCACCCTACCCGAATCCGAAACCGCCACCTTCCTCGACGTCTCCGCCTCCCTCCGCCAAGCCCACGCTGTTCTCTCCTTCGACCCGGAGTCACTCCAACCGCTGGAATCCCAATCCCAGGAATCCCAACCCCTCAACTCTTCCGCCTTCTCCCTCCAGCTCCACCCCCGCGACGCCCTCTTCAATTCCCAGCACAAGGACTACAAATCCCTCACCCTCACCAGACTCGGCCGCGACTCGGCCCGAGTGAACTCGCTCCACACCAAGCTCCAGCTGGCCCTCCAGGGGATAAAAAGAGTGGATCTCGAGCCCATGCACACCGAGGTCCAATCCCAGGACCTCTCCACCCCCGTCGTCTCCGGCGTCAGCCAGGGCAGCGGCGAGTACTTCTCCCGGATCGGCGTCGGGACTCCGGCGAAGTCGTTCTACATGGTGCTCGACACCGGCAGCGACGTCAACTGGCTCCAGTGCGGCCCCTGCTCCGATTGCTACCAGCAATCTGACCCGGTTTTCAACCCGGCCGGATCTTCCACCTACAGCCAGCTCACTTGCGATGCGTCGCAATGCCAGGCCCTCCAGGTGTCCGCCTGCCGCGCCAATAAGTGCCTCTATCAGGTGTCGTACGGCGACGGATCCTACACCATCGGCGATTACGTCACTGAAACGCTGTCGTTTGGGAACTCGGGCTCGATTAACAAAATCGCGTTGGGATGCGGACACGATAATGAGGGATTATTTGTCGGGGCCGCCGGGTTGTTGGGCCTGGGTGGCGGGCCCTTGTCACTTACCTCCCAGTTTAAAGCGACGACGTTTTCGTACTGCTTGGTTAACCGCGACTCGTCCGCGTCGTCGACTCTCGAGTTCAACTCCGCCCCACCAGCTGATTCCGTCACGGCGCCGCTAATCAAGAGCGGAAAAGTCGGCACATTTTACTACGTGGGGCTCACCGGATTCAGCGTCGGCGGCCAACCGGTCTCAGTCTCGCCGTCGCTCTTCGCGGTGGACGATTCCGGAAACGGAGGGATCATTGTCGACTCGGGGACAGCCATAACTCGGCTGCAGACTCAGGCTTACAACGCGCTCCGCGACGCATTCAAGAGGCTTACTCGGGACCTGCCGACTGCGAGCAGCTTCTCGCTGTTCGACACGTGTTACAACCTGTCGTCGCGGACCAAGGTGCAGGTCCCAACGGTGTCGTTTCAGTTTTCCGGCGGGAAGTCGTTGAGCCTTCCCGCGAAGAACTACTTGATTCCAGTGGACTCGGCGGGGACGTTTTGCTTCGCTTTCGCGCCGACGTCGTCGCAGCTGTCTATCATCGGGAACGTGCAGCAGCAGGGGACACGCGTCAGCTACGATTTTGCGAACAAGCGCGTGGGATTCTCGCCAAATAAGTGTTAAGAAAAGTTTAAAACAATATGGTCGGACTCGGGTTTTTTAGGTAATAGGTTCGGATCGTGACATGAAATTAATGTACGACAACCAGCTATTTTATCCCTTCATAAATTTTATAAATGGTAAAGAAAGTAACCGTATATTTGGTATTGTGGGGTACTGAAATACGAACGCGGTCTAACCATTTCACATGTGGGAGAGTTGCATCTACTTCGATATCAAATGTTTGTAACCTTACTAGTTCGCTGATATTTACGAGTAATTATTTTATGTATCATAATATGAGTGACAAATTAGTTGACACGTAGTATAATTAGTTTATTTATTAACAAGAGTAAGTTACGTGACTGTAGTACTAAAAAGTAAAAGACGTTACATTAAAATTGTGTTTTGAGTAGTGTGCCTCTTTTTTAGGGGTTTTAGCCGAGAAATATAGTTGAATTGTTGGCGTGGCCCGGGTCGGCCTGATTTTCGGTCGGATTCGGATCTGAAATACATGCTTTCAACTTCAAACTAAAAAGCTTCAAAAATGCATATCAATTTTAATTTTGAATCGGAATTGCAATGGCATACGGAATTTAGTACTTTTGGAATCGGATTAATTCGGAATTTCAAAGTTATGGATTTTAATTGGCCTCAAACTCTCTTTTTTTTTTTTTATGTAATATATTCAAGGAAGTGTAATTGAAAAAATAGTTACATATTTGAGCACATTAAATTACAAATCCAAAGCTAATGAGTATATAATTAAGTTATGCAAGTTTCGCAAACTCAGATCGGACTTGGAATATTAAATACTTTCCAATTTTTGTCCAAATTTTTTTGAAAATTGTATGTCAAAATTTCAGTTTCAGTACATCGAATGAAATATCTGACTTAAAATAGGTCGAAATCGGATATTTTTATCCAAGTTGCACACTGTGGGTCTTCAATGTGTTCACAAACATATCTCTAGTCCGAGGGAGAAGAATTATCTTCCCTCCTATTCTCATTCCCTTTTCTTTTCTCTTTTTATATATTGTTTTTTGTCTTATTGTTTCTATAAAAAAAATCAATATAAAATTTAACATGACTAAACCGTAGCCGTTCAAATAGAAGAGGATAGAAAGGGAAAAAGATTAGAAGGGGAGAGAATCCTCCTCTCAATTATAGAGCTATATTACGCCGTACAATAGTACCAAACTGGGGAATACGTTGCAACAAGCCTGCATGTCTGCCACGTGGAATTGTATTTGTTTGTTTGTTTAAATTTCATATTTTGATGGTGCCGTGTTCCCATCTCTGACTGTTTGTTTTTGCATGTGATTTTTGGAGCGTTTATGTCTGTGACTCTGGTGGGGACCGGATCACATGGATCGTAGGGTCCACTTTTGGAAGTGGACGACAACGTCGGTAATAACCTCCTATGGAAGTAGTGGAAGACAACGTCATTGTTTGACGGTGATGATGGTTACACTGTTATACTACTAATTCACGTGTTATAATATAAGGTTCGTAATTAGAAAACTTGATCGGTGATGCGTCGTGCTTGTTTAGCACGTCTTGGAGGCTTGGGGTCGTGATATCGGCGGAGAAAAATTTGTATGATATTATGTTATCGAGCAGGAGCTGTGTATTCATTTTAGAACAACACTGGACTACTCAAAGACGAGTAGAAATTTTACTCAAAATCCTTAGTGTTTGATCACAGAGCTTTGTGCTTATGATCAGAAACGTTCGTATTATGAATTACATTGTAAAAATCATATCTGCAAAAACTGAATTAAAATTAAGGTCCTTTAGTCAATTTATTCTAACAAATATATAGGCGGCTCTTAATGCTTTTAACAATTTCATTCATTTGTTTTTATACAGTTCGATAACTAAACAATATTAGTTTTAATTAATTTTTTGCATAAATGATTTTTATAAGATGATTTATAACATAAACAGTTTTAATTATAAACACGAAATTTTATAAATAAGCAATAATTAATTTTAAATAGATATTCCCGTGATTCTTTGGATTTCATTTTACGTAAGTTGTTTCCGTGATTGTCGGCAGCTGCTCTTTCTGGTTGGGGCCCGTGGCTTTTGTTCAGACGAATGGAAATGCATCTACTTGAACAGCAAAAATCTACTATACAGAGAGCCAAATTTCAACGTAATTAAATTTATTATCTTTTTTTGGTCAATCAACTTTAGATTGTGCTAATCATAACTGATTACCAAATACCAATCAATTGTTTTTTTTTTCAGAAGTCAGAAGTTGGAAAATTATATACTTTTTGCAAGAAAATAACTATTTCTTAATATTATTTTGATGATTAATTAGTGAAATGGGAGATTAAGGAACTAGTTAAAGTACCCAGATATTTGAAGATATTCGGGCTTAAGACGCACCTGCCTAATGATTATAGTCATCTACAGTTATTGGAGGCTCCCCAGACCCCTGCAGAGAAAAACCCTTTGAAGTTTTATTCGAGTAATTTTCTGATTTAATCACAATTATAAGAATATAATTCAAAATTTAATTGCTGAAGAGAAGCATACTGTTATATTGTAATTATTAATTTTTTTTCAATTCATCCTATTTGACTACAAAAAAGAACGTGAGAAGTAAAAATAAGTACTTGTCTTTACTCTATTTAAAGCATAGATCAAACCACGAAGACTCACAGAAGGTAGGTGAGTGGTCCAAAAACTAATGAAATTACTTGGACCTCTTCACATAGAGAAGAATTGGTTCACCGTCGTGATGTTTCAATCTAATTATCAGAAACGTTATGTAGCGATAAACCTGTTTCATGCAAGATTTTCCCCACCTTCACATGTCATGCCTTTAGTTGAGATGAAAACCCAAAATGTTGGAATGTTTTGAATTTGAAAAGCTTAATTGTGTTTGATGAGAAAACATTCAGACTACATAAATTGCATAGATCCAAATATGTAAAACAAAAAATGGGAAAAATATAAGTTGCTAATTCTCAAGTATGATGTTCTTATCAAATGTATAGCCGCAGCTGCACTTTCAGCGAGAGGATATCGGAACCACTCTGGACTGCATAATCCTATGGGGGCTCTGTATAATTCTTCAGGCAGCGTTTGTGAGTCGGCGTCACCACCAGATAACAATGCAAGTAATGATTGTCCGCCGGAATGAGAAACCTTGAAGTAATATGATTCTCAAGATAACAAATGAAGCAATTTAACCGCATTGTTCCAAGGGTTTGGCAGTATTAACGAATGTTGCGCTTTTGTTGAACCCCTCGAGCAAAAGAATACGCACCGCTTCTACACCATCTTGAAACGTAAAATTCAACTGAAAAGCATTTCTAGTAGTTAGAATCACCGATTAATCTATACATAAGCCTCTCTAGAGATTGCATTAGAAACTTTACAAACCTCGTGTTGTTCTTGTTTAGTAAATGGACGAAGAACAAAGTTGACAGGATCCATTTTCCCAGGAGGACGTCCAATGCCTGCAGAAATTTCACCAATTGAATGAATTTTTTTTACACATTTTAGTTCGTTTTCCCTAATGCGTAATATATAAAGAAGTATTAGGGAAACACTTTTGGTGGTCTAGGGAAAGTACCGATTCTTAAGCGAGGAAAATCTCGACTCCCTTTAAAGTGATCAATGATACTCCTCATCCTGCAAGAGAAAGCAGATGACAGGAACCAGTCAAGAGTCATTATGCCATTTTAAATATATTTTCCTTAACGTACCGAGTTAAATCTAACAGGCAGACTACTACGATGGCATTGTATATTTACCCATTGTGTCCTCCGTGTCCACCTTTTGGCAACATCCGCAGTTTTCCAAAGGGAAGATCTAGATCATCAAATATCTGAAAACGGGAACCAAAAACTTAAGGCACGGCAGAGAAACAGGACACTCTGACTCGGAGAAGGAAAATGAGGTAAAAAGAGAGAGATAGAATAGTAGTGATTAAGTAAAGGAGAGAAACTGCACCACAAGTACTTGCTTCAATGGAATCTTGTAATATGAAACAATCGATCCAACCTTCAACAAAGGGTCCAATTACCAACCAATTATCTACGAAACACATACAAGTCTCAAGACAAATCCTGGGATAGCTTACTTACAGACTCACCGCTTTTATTCATGTAAGTTTGTGGCTTGGCAAATATAACCGGAACATCGCCAATAAGGCCTGGAAAATATGAAAACAAAGCTCTATGAAGATTATAACTTTCCCTAACAATTGGGGATTTTGGAAACAAAGTAAAGAACCATTCATCCATAAGCGCTGTAAAGCAGCCACAAATTCATAAACAAAATGAGGTCGTAAATGGTAGAGACTTAAGAAAAGATACATGCAGAAAAATTATGCAAAAGTGAACACGATCAAACAATTTAGCGAATTTAGTTGCGGCCCTCGCGGGTTTGGTTTAGTAACTACATGTACAATCAATCAAACAATATTTCACCAGATGCAGATAATCACACAAGTAGAGAAAATTGAATCAACACAACAAACCTTTTCCAAATGCAATCTTTTAAATTTGAAATAGATAACCAAATTTAGAGCAAACAAACCTTTTCCAACAAGGGCTTTGAAAGAAACACTGCTCAAAGGTATCCCTTCAGCTTCAGCTATGGCATCTACCATCTCAAAACCCACCTGCAAAACAGCACCACCATCATAAATTGCAAGATTTTGGATTTTAAAATTTACGAGAAATTAGCAATTGGGTTATCAAATAATCAAGATTTAACACAAGTATGAGGATCAAAGTATTGAAATTTTTGTGTCAATTCCAAAGAGGGCCATACGGACATTGTGGCGGGTGCTGTTGTACTTCTTCCCGGGGTTTCCGAGTCCGACGATGAGCCACGGCTGCTTGGGCGGCTTCTTGGTTTCGACAGGCGCCGTGTCCGACCTCACTGGCGCCGCGGATGCGGCAGAGGGAGATGGTGATGATGAGAATTGGGACATTATCTGAAGCGACGGAGATCGAAGTAGGGGTTTTGAGAAGCGGAAGCAGCGGTGGCAATTGGGGAAGCGGACGGTGGCGATGGATGATAGGGAAGCAGCAACGTTCATATTTTTTTGTGTATAATTTGTTATATAAACCTATAATTAGCTGAGGGTTTTGAGAAACAGAGGTATAAACCCTACGGCCAAATTGCGAGGAAGAAGATGAGGGGGTAGAGCCTCTCAGCCGCGGATTTAGATTTTAGAAGTACCTTTTTTTTTAAACACCAAAAAATAGTACAATGGATACATTGGATAGTTAAAAAAAAAAAAAAATATTAATGAAACTCTCTCAAAAGTGGAACTCTTTGCAGTTTGTACCTCACTTTTTTTACACAATTTTCGTATCAACATTATAAAACATTGTAAAAAAAAATGTGAAGTTACGGAGAATTTCACTTTAAAATAATCTCATTAACATCTCATTAACATCTCACACCAAAAAAAAAAAAAAATTGTTATATACACACCTCGCATTTTGTTGACTACATCGCACATATCTAATTCACAACATATCTACCTTTTAGGTTAAATTTATTTTAATATACTTCACATACTTTTAAAAACTTATATTCCAATACTACTCTCACACCCACACTCTTTATCAATTAAATTTTGGGGTCTTTTCATATGGATCCAAAGTAACTAAAAATTGGACCTATTTCAAAAGTAAAAAATCACTAAAAAATGGATCTATTTCAAAAGTTGGTCTATAAAATTGAACCTATTTCAAATTTTTCCTTAAATTTTTAGGACTTTGTAGTATTTTTCTATTCGATTTTCAGCACATCTAGTATTTTATCCATTTGAGGGTTTAGTTTTCTATAATTTCGGGGTTTCTCTTTACTGATCTTGATTAATGACGTATCTAATCTTCACTGTCGAAGATGTTTGAGTTTTCAAGGGATGGATGGAATTGTGTGATTATTCTAAGCTTTTTTCATGTTGCGGTTATAAAATAGGGAAGTGTGACATGATTATGGAAACTGGGATGCTTAAGTAAGTTGTAGCGCAAGTAAACCAGAATTAGTCAAGTTTGATCCACCTTCAATCGATTTTTATGTCTAAAGAATTATTGTGAAAATATTACTTTTTGTAAAGCTTTTAGCTATTAAAAGTTATTCACTCAACTAATTTGATTGATTTTAACAATTGTTACTCTCTAAATACTGATGCTGCTAGATTGCCTCATGATAAGATAAGTTTCCATATATAAGTTTTTTTTTTTTTTTTTTTTTTTTAACGATAGTATCTACAATAAAGGGTTGAGGGAGTGGGCTAAACCTCACAATGAGTCTGCCAGAATAATATGGTTTAACTTCGCCTTTAGTGATGATCAAATCTAAGACCTCTTATTTACAAATGAAAAGGAATACCACTAGACCGTAGTACTAAGTGGCATATAAGTTTTCTTAATGTTTGGAGTTTTTATGTTTTAAAATCTTAAGGGGTTTAATAGTCATTTTATATAAGATACATAAGTCATTTAATAATATTTCCCACGGTTTAGTTTGAGTAATGTTAGGTAGACCAAATTTACATATCATGCGATGTATCACCAATGCGAATTAAGCACACTAATCGACACTTAAGTAATAATTCAATCATTAATACGACATCATATAGTTTACAAAATATAATTAAAATAAATGGTCACCCTATCATTACTCTTTTAGTTTTTTTTTTTGTGAGTCATCTTTAAATATGGATTAGTTGGAGACTAATTATTTTATTTTGCTGAGAAGTTTTCTGTGAGCCATCTTAAATATCGGTTAGTTGGAGCCTAATTATTTTATTTTGCTTAGAAGTTTGTATGATTGAACTCAGATGCTAGGGTTTTGCTTCAACATTGGTTTTGTTCACGATTTTTCAATTTACAATTCGGTGTTTTGGGAGTTTTGGTAATTCATTCTGAATTTGGGGTTTCAAAATAAAAATAGGGTTTAGAAGATTGAAACCCAATTTCAATCACGCTTGTCTACATCATACTAGGGTTTTCAAAATCAAATTGAATTTGGTGGTTTTGGGGTATCGTTTTCTGGAAGCATCAGTTGAAAATTTTTATTGTATTAGACTGCCATCATGGGGGCAATTTCGTGTTTGGATCCTGTAAAAGCATTGTTTGGTCGATTTTTAGGTTTTTGTAGGAATGAACAATTATCATCGTTTGAGCTTCCGTACGTTCCCTTTGATATAATCAATGAGATTTTGAGCTGGTTGCCGGTGGAGTCTTTACTAAGATTCAAGTGCGTGTGCAAGCGTTGGTTTTTGTTGATTGATCAAGATACCGAGTTCATCGTACAACAAGAGTTCGGGGCAGTTATCCTATGCTGCGATATTATCAACATGAAGAAATTACCTGTCTGGCAGCAACTAGAACAGTTTGGGCTTTTTACGACTTGAAATATACGGCGTACAGTACTGGCATGCCTTAAATGATATTATTCAAAACATTCGTAAAGTTCATGTCGTAATACTTGCACATAATCTAGCATTCACGGCATCACTTTTGTGCAAGTCGTTAAATAAAAATATTTACGGCGTAAGCATTGTGTGTCATATTTGACAATTTACACGACACACTTTCCTTCTCTTTCAAGGCATCACGTTATGTCATAACGTGAATTTTTTTATATATTTGGATCTCTACCTTTTATGGCACGAATGATACATCGTAAATAATAGTTACTAGCTTGGTGCCTAAACTTTCCCACTCCACACCTAACAAAAAATGCACAACAGGAAATTATAGCGCCAAAATGAAAAATCAAACAAGTGAAATTCTAGACCATTCCACTTCACCTTTCCCCTTTCTTACTCTGTACCTTTCAGATTGCTCGATTCTTTCACACCACCGTGACCCAACAGGAAGGCCATATCCTCTCTGGCATGCATGTCATACCCAGATTTATTTACCCAGACAACAAACCCCTCTCTCCATCGCTTTGTCGCGGTCCATGGCCTCATATCCACATCGCTTGCTGTCCACCACCGAAAATTCAAGAACCCAGGAGATCCATTCCGCCAAAACTCAAATCGACACCTAAATCTTCCTCTCCCAGACACACGAGACCGCCGTTTTTCTCCCAATGTTTTAAGGTTGAAGTTTTTTTTTTCTTTCAAAATTTTATTTTATTTTTATATAAATTTGGTTTTGAATTTACAAGTACTTTCCTCCAGCAGCCCCTCCACCTGCACATTCGCACTCCGCAACCTCCAATTTGGGTTTAATTATTCTGTGATTGGGGATATTTTTAACTTGATTTATTATTACATATGGAGGATTTTTTAAATCAGTTTTCTATTTGGTTTTTATTTTTTAGTATTTTTCTTTTTGTTGTGAATTTGTAGGATGAAATTATTTTTCTGAGATGCTTCTGTTTTTCTTGCTATTTAAAGGTAAAATCTTTCTGGCTTGTTGCTTATACAAGTTAATAAGAAAAGAAGGTTTAGTAATTTTGGGCTTTGTAGATGCTTTGAAATTGAAACATACATAATTGTTTAAGCTACCACTTTATACTCTGCAGTCAATTACAAGAGCTATCATTTATGTTTTATGGAGAAGCGATTTTATTATGTGAGGTTCTCTTTGAATCCAGAGCAGTGAGTGCTCTGTACTTGAGTAGTTTTAAAAATAAAAAACATAAGCTACTGTTTATTGGATATTAGAATATTAATGCTCTCAATTGTAATGTTTATCTTTTAGTTGCTCTGCATTGTAATCCTACACGTCCTGGAGGCTGATTTGCTCATGTTGCTTGTGCATACCAATACTTGTATCGCTCATACGAAAATCAATGAATCGATCGGTTTTTACTAATGATGGAACTTGTGCTTATTGGTTATATTTGGTTTCTGGGATCACTATCTAATCCATAGTTTGTAATACACTTCAATATATTTTTTTTTCTTTTTTGTGTTTTTGGGCTTTTACATTTGGATCTTTATGAATGTTTGGTTAATTCAAATTTTTAATATTAATTTTCAATTACAAGTTGGTACTTGGTTGCTTGACTTCTAACCCTTTTATTAGCCCATATGAGGAATTGGGTGCGTGCTGTATTCTCTTTGTTGTGATGGACTTTTGTTTGAAATTTTTGTTGAAGTTCTTGTTTCACTAAAGTCTAATTGCTTTGCTTTTTAAATGGAATTGAGTATTTTGGGTTTCACTGTTTTTTTAGGAATGGTCTCTTCGTGTACGGTTAGGTACACTAATATGGAAACAAATGGTCCAAAGATCCAAATAGCCTAGGCAGAAAATAGCTTTTGCGAATCCATTTCTGTCCTTTGCAGGTCGCTCATGCTATTTGTTAGATCACCACCTATATTTCCAAGTACAACGACAAATATATACAGGTTAAGTGATTTAATAACTTAAATAAGTGTTAATATGCCCACCTTTAAGTGTATTGTAGGAATTGTATCAACACTTTTTTTCTTGTTAAAATGTTTTCTTTTTGTAAGTTACAAACTTATATATGCATTTGAACAACGTTTGGGTTACCTAATCTTTTTTATTGAGTGAAACAATTTTTGATAGGTATGCTGGAATTGATTTCTTCCCAAATCTAAAGCGCTAAGTAATGGCGCCCAATGAATTATCAAATCTGAGGCACCAAGTATTTAAAAAATTTTAGACTAATATTAATCCAGACTATTCCAATTCAGTTTACTCTGAAAGAGTTTTAATTATGGTGTTGGGGATTTGTTAATTTTGCTCTCTCTATGTGTGATTTGGTTGGGATTGCAGAGTGACTTGGGTTTCTTTGTATGCATGTCCCGGACCTTCAGGTCACATGGGGTACTCAGCAAGGTTCTACTTTTGCAAAGGAGATGGAGATGTTACAGAATTACAGTGATACTGTAATCCAAATAATCTATTTCGAAAATCCAACTAATATGTGAGTATGTTGTAGTAGTAGTAGTAGTAGAATAACACTGGCGTATAGCCTAGTACTTAAATTATTAACTTTGTTGCTTAGCCTAGTACTCTATGAGTGTATTATAGTAGCAGTGTAGTACTTTGTTTAGTTTGTACTATTGGATAAAAATGCTAATTTGATTGAGTTCCTTTGGTATGATTTATATTCACTTATTTATTCTATTAAACGAAGAGGTTGCAGATGCAATGGTAATGAGTGGAAAAATTTATACTTAATTTTATTAGTATTAAAGTCTTTATCAATTTCTAAGTTAACATTTTGTTTTGACTAGCTCTTAACTTACCAACCGAATCGATCTCCTTTGACTAGCTAGAGTATCTTGGTTGGGCACTCTATCCGTTCCCAGGGCCTAGTTTCCAAAGATGATGTTGAGACAGGTTGGGAACTCTCTCTTTCTCTCCTTTTGTTTTAGTTCCCAAGAAAGTTGATTGGATTGAAGAAAATGGAACAAAAAGAAATGAAAAAAAAAATTGAAATTTGTTGGTGCTCCCGATGATGTTGAATTTGTAATATATTAAGACCCAAAAACTGAGGGATTTTTCGGTGTACCCGGCACACCAAAAAAATTTGGTGTACCCTCACTCATAATGGTGAGGGTGCACCAAAAAAATTTGGTGCACCCTCACTTTTTGTACACCAAAAAAATTTTAATGAGTGAGGGTACACCAAAAAAATTTGGTGTACCCGGCACAACTAAAAATTTTCCCCAAAAACTAGATAAATGGCTAACTTTGATGTAAATTGATAACAGCAAGCCACTAGGTCAAAAAACAGTGAGTCTGACCTTAGAGTTTTTGGGGATATCATAATTGATAACCATATCCACTGATCGAATATCCAATCTTCTACTTGCCGCATCAATTCTTCATGCGTGAAATGTTAGAGACTCATTAATTTATCTATTTGCAAGTATATGATTTTTATGCAGGTTCTAGGAAACAATAAAACTGTAAAGGCATAATTTGTGTATATTTTAGTCATTTAATACATGTATGAGTGTAAAACAATAAAACTATGAAGGCATAATTTGGGATTTAGGTTTGTATATAACAATGATTAGGTTTTCTTTCAGTATCACTTTTCTTACTTGAGATTAAATGTGTATTTCTACATATAGTTGTACAATAGATTTTCTTTTGCTCCATGTGCTTATGTATATGCAGAAAGAGATAGCAATTAGTGGTTCATGCATTAGAAGCAATATTTCACTCTCAAAAGACTGCGTTTGGAGGTCTTCAAGGAGAAGTGAAGTCTTTCAATTGACAAATTTTTTTGTTATTAGAGGCCTATTTGGTATTTCATGTGTAGTTTGATATTGACCTTAGCTTTGTTCAACTTGTAATACATTTTGACAATATGATTATTTATGAAATAATTGTATTATAGTAAAAGTGTAATTTTATTCATTCTTTATATATATATATATATTAAAAATTAAAATAAATGTAAATTACTGTATGCAAAATCAGCAGTAATTATTGATGCTAGTCTTTGTTTACGATGTACGATGTATGCCGTAATTGCTTTCACAATATTACGACATTTAGAAATCCAGCAACCCGCCAAGTACTTTGCTTGCCTGATGCACATAAGGATACCTACGATTTGTCATTTGACTTGAATTCATCATCTGGTGAGTGTAAAGTTGTATGTATTTACATTATCGAAAAACAGAATTACTTTGGCACTGGTGTTGGTTTTGAAGTTCTAACTGTTGGGAAGGATGAACAATGGAGACCTCTGAAAAACCCTTAACAAAATTTACCGGAACAGGGTGATGAGGGGCTGATGCTGGAATTGAGGTTTGTACATCAGTCTGATGAAGCGATTCATGTTGCTGCCGAAATTATACTGGATGAACTCGATTCCTACCTAGAAATTTATTCTCTTGACATGATCATCTAGCAGTTGCCGAGGTAAAGGACAACGTCCTTAATGGCTTGGTGTTAGAAGACTACAAGCACCAAATTTGGAGTGAAAACAAGATCATCATTCCCCTGAAATTTTTAAAGGACGATTCGCATTTGGAGGATAAAATTATTCTTTCGTGCATTTGGTTTAATAAGATCAGATTTTATAACAGTGAAGGGAAACAATGTTTTTGGTATGATATGGATACGGAGAATACGGATATTGAGAAATCTTTAGCTTCATGGAAGCCAAGCCTAGTGAATATTAAGGGAATGAAACCAGAAAGAGAAAGGGGTGCACAGTAACTACAGGCAAGACTGAATAGACTAGCTAATGACTAGATTTTATGTTTAATCTGTGGCGAAGCTCTTCGTACGTAAGACTTTTGCCCCCCTTTTAATGTTTTTTATTTTATTTTATGCTTTGCATTTGCCAAGACTTTAGATTTATGCATCAGTGATATCTAAATTTGGAATGGAAACAGTGAACTAACTTGAGTTGCAACACAAACTTCTTACTGTTTTTGATTCGTGATGATACTAGAAATGATTCAATGTGAGTTAAGTTAATTTGCCGAATATTTTGCATGCCAGTCAGCCTCCTTGCCTTCGAGTTGTTATCTCCACGTATGTCACGGTCACGGACCTTAAGATTATATACTGGACTTGTGTAAAAATTTGTATTCCTCTTCCTTTTAGCTAAGAAGATTTAATGTACATGCATTAATTGATGCATTTCGTGTTAGGGCGGTACAGACGGGAAACATATGTGGTGGAGTTAAGGGCGGGAACTTTCCGGGTTCACTATTTATGTCGGATAGTAATAAGCTAATGTCGGTTATATCCGACCGTTATTGTTTATGTCTAATATAAGCGATAACAGTGCTTTGTTATCTGACACTATTTAAACATGTTGTCAGAAATTTTATCCGACAGTAATTATATAAAACTGCCACCACTTTCCGACACATTAAACCAATTTTGTAGTTGTGGGTGTATTTTATATTAATTTTGATGGATTTTTATAGACTCTCAAATCCAGGTGTATTCAATATATTATGGTCTTATCTTATGTGTTAATTTGTAATGGCATCTGAGCATTACTTTAGATTATTCTTACCCCAGAGAATCTTGGATAGGGCTGCTGCATATCTATAACACTCTTTGGATCAATTTACCATTAACAGAAACAACAGTGCAAAATGGCATAACTTTCTCTCGTTAGTGTGGAAGTTCAAAAGTGGCACAGGCATTCCAAAGGAAATGTTCATCAGTTTAATTATCTCTTATCAGAAAAAGATTATTACAGTTAATATACGACAATTCTAAAGAACAAGATAATGTCATCACATTCAAATTTCAAGAGCACTCCGATTTCCCCTTACAACATAAAAAAAGCGATGAATCCCTTCATTGTTCACCGATAAACATTAATCTCTTTCATTTGTTAGAAAAAATCTCAGGTATATGAGGGAGGCTTTTATTCCTCAATTAATTGAGAAACAAGGGGAGGAGGGAGCTTATAATACCTGGCCCTGAGTACATTTATCTTCTAAAAGCACATTATGAATAATATCAGACGACTCTTCGGACCATTCAAAACACAAATATTAAAGAAAAGACTGAGGGAAAACGACTATAAATTTCTGATTGAATAACAATAGTTTTCTCTTCGTTTTGGGACATACTAAGGCAGATAACAAATCCAACTCCTCACTAATTTTTGGGACATACTAAGGCAGATGACAAATCCAATTCCTCACTAAGTGGTAACTAGGAAGATGAATATACCAATTTAAAAGCCCGTACTCTTTAGTCCTCAAATCTCAGTGAAAGTAGTAAACATGAAGTCTGATAGATCTCAGGCATTTTTAATTTCTCAGTTGTATTAAATCTATCATTACAAAACACGAACAAGATTTCACTTTAATCTGCCTCTTATTTTCTCTTGTTTTGCTAATATGTGATCTCCATTGAAGGTCTCATAACCTTTTTATAATTGTCTTCTCCTGAATATTTGACATTCATGAAAAATGGAACCTGCCCCAAACACGAACCACTTAAAATATAAACGCGGCCAACATAGCACGTAGATGATAGGGAGACAAATTTCTACACCAAATTTTGTAAACACAAACATGAACAAGACTCATTTTATTCTACAGAACGAAAACAAGACATTTAATTTCCAGGCCAAACAAAAATATGGCAATTTATTTCTTGTTCATTCACAATTTTTTTTTTTTTTTTTTACTGGAAAGAGGAAATAATGATCAAAACAATTGAAGGCAGGATTTCGGACATGATGATGATGATCATCAAATTCAATCTATGACAACCAGCTTCTGGTACAATTCCCCGGAGATGGCCTCTTCCATAATACGATCCGGGCAGATGTCAATTTCACCATCTTCATCCAAGAACAACTTCATCAAATTCTTGGAGAAACCACTCAAGAGAGCCACTCCTTTTTGTGATCCAGACACTGGCGTAGAACGCGAGTGTCTCAGATTCCAAAACACAATCTGGGGCACCACATCCCCGTACCCTTTCTCCTCAAACTTCCTTTGTATTACCTCATAATCAGTCTCCCACTTCCCGCTCTCCTCCCTACCACTATCAGTCTCCCAACTCCATCTCCCCGGATACCTGCAACTCGAAGCCGAAGCCTCGTCAAACTCCATGTCGCTGAACACAAAGATCCTCTTGATCATATGCTCTGGTTTCAAATTCCCATTCACGGCCACTTCCAAAAGTAAATCAAACACCTTCTGGAAATCAGTGTTCGCGCCCCATTCCATCCTCCTTATAAATTCGCACTTCGAACTTAGATCATCGCCTTGTATCAAATGTAGCTGAGGGTCATGACTGAAAGTGATGACCTTTCCCTTCCACGGCTCTCCACTCAGTTCGGACAACAACAGTCCCAATGCAACACACACCTCCATCGGAGTCCCGCGCATGCTTCCCGAGACATCACACACAGCCAAACAATTTTTCATCTTGCCTTTTTTCAACATGTCCTCCACCATTCTTTTCCAATGCAGCTCACCCACTTCCCCGCCATCACCATGTTTCAGCGAGGCTATGATCTCATGAGGAAGCAGAGCACCCGCCGCAATCTTAGACTTTCCGGCCATCACGTCCTGCAAATACTTCTTAAACCTCTCTTCATCGTGCTTCATGAACTTTTCTTTGTACAGTTTCATGGCCACGGAAGCCACACGATTGTACGGAATAGCTCCCCATTGATTAGCACCCATATACACCTCGGGCAACTGCAACACCTTCCTCAACGGCACCAACACCTCCTTCCTCAGCCGGTCTCTCACTCTGAACGCGTAATGCGCCTCCTCTACACCTTCATATTCCGGGTAGGATTCTCGCGGAAACACCTTCCTTGCAATCGCTTCACAGAGAAGAGTGGAGCGATCGAAGGAGGAGTCGAGGGAAGGGCACCACTTCGCCGCCAGGGTGATCTTCTTGTACTCATTGGACTTGAAATTTTCGAGATCCGACTTCAAGCACTCCGCGAAGAGATCGGAAACCTGATGGTGCAAGAACCGGTAATCCGGGTCACGCTGGAACCTCGCAACAGCCTTCTTCGCCATGGCGATTTTCTTCTCTTTCCTCGCAGCGCTCGCTTTTTCTTTTTCCAATTTTACCCTCTCCAATGCCTTCATCATCTTAACCGCTTTAGGCTCACTCTGTCTCCTGCGGTTGATGGCTCCAGAGGCCGCTTTGGTAATTTTAGTACTAGTACGTCGGGTTCTTCTCCGTGCCAGTCGACGGATTGTCGATCTCCTACGGCCGAGAAATCTGCCGTTTGGAATGGACCACTCCTCCCTTTGCTTCTTCCTCACGTCATGGCCTTCTAGAAGGCGGTATAGAATCTCCGGCATGTCTTTAAAATACCCAAATTCGGCAAAGGAAGCGAGGTTGCAGGCTAGGGTTTTGGGGTGGTTCTTGTGGAGCCAAAATGCCGCCGTGTAGAACCCTTCCTTATCGGACTTTCCGGTGCCGCGGACACCACGGAGGTTGCATATGAGCTTGAGGGTGGTTAGGGCGTCGTGGGCCCAGGCCAGAGGAAGTTGTTGGTTGATATAGGAGGCGGGGGTGGATGGTACGACTTGGAAGAAGAGATCGAGGCAGGCGTTGCCGGAGGAGAGGAAGGTGCCCGAACCGTTCTCGGTGAAGCCCATGAGCGGTCGGGACCCGCTGGGAGCGGGATTGGGTTGTGGTGGTGGGGCGAAGGTGTTGATCTGTGGAGGACCAACAATAGTAGTAGCAGTTGGAGGAGAAGGAGGAGCCATTGGAGTGAGCTTCTTGTGAAGAGATGTGAAGGGCCCAAATGAAATTAGGGTTTCGTTTGCAGTCTTCTGCTGGATATGTCACGTTTTTATGGGAGATTGTTTACCTGTGGGGGCATAGGTTTTTTGCCCTTTCCCAAAATAATCACTATTGGATAATATTATATAGGTACTAGTGAAAATTATATATATTCATTTTGACCAAATAAAAAGATGATTGTGTTTTTTGTAACTTTAAAAAAAAAAAAAAAAAAAAAAATATATATATATATATATATAACAAATATCATTAATTGGACCATACATTACATGCCACATCACATGTCATTAATACAGTTGGAGAAAACTTTTTATTTTCAAGTGTCCCTCCAATTATATAATAACATGTGACATATTATCTCGTGCTCCAAACATATTGAAAAATCTCTAGTACCTAAGTATTATCCATAACCATTTGAAACTAAAAAGTTGTAGCCCTACAAGGAATACCCACACTACACACTGACAACAATCCGTTCTTATTGTATGTTTTGGCAACCGACTTCAGTCCCTGATGTGGCTTGGGACAGTGCAGCTACAGGTACCCCTCCGTCCCTTCGATTGGGGTGTTTCCTATATCCGTCCCAAGTTTTCCATTTTAAACTAAATTAATCAGCATTTTCTTCCATCAGTCTCCTATATGAAATCCCACTTTTATTCAATTATTTTATTACTTTATTTTTGGTTAACATGAAATTTGAGTGAGATATTTATTATATATGTCCAGTAAATGATTTTCTTGCTCCTCTCCTCGATTAGGGAACGGGCCAGTTTGAATAAGGTGGTGGTCTATCCAGTGTTCTTCCTTGGCTTGCTACTTCTGCTGAATGTGCAATCTGAGAATTGAGTCAATAAATAAAAGGCCAAACATACAAAATGGGCAAATGAACAAATCAATCTGAAAAAAAATCACATACCATATTCAGAATTGGTAAAATCCCCATGCCCTTAACCTTTCAATAAACCATCTCCAAATCAGGTCCTGTTAAACAAACATCCAATTATTCTCAATAAGCTCAAAAAAGAAAAAGAAAATCAAATCAGTCCCAAATCTGCGTATTCCTTGTAGTGTAGGAGCAGAAACAGTACAGTTATACTCAAGTTAAGTCGCTTCTATTTTTCTCAATTGCAGTCCCTTCAGGACTTCAGAAATGAAGCGCCATTTACTTGTGCATCAAGCAAATGTGAAAAATTTGAACTTAACAAACATTTTGCACACATTATGTTTGTGTGTCACCAAACATCATAATCCAAAACAATTTCGGTTTGAAGATTTAAACTTCTCACTTCGTCAGGATGAATTTTTCAGTTTCTAGTGTTTCTTGTTGGAAAATCAAATAAAAACAGGTTGTTAATGGTTAAAACAAGCTGTCAGTTTCTTTCCAGGGTGTTTTTTCAGCAACTACAAAGATCATTGCTTCCTCCATGTGTTAGCCGAAAGAAGATTGAAAGACAGCAGAGATGTGAGCTGCTGTGTGCAAGCCGAAAGGTGGTTATTACAACCTGCCATGATGCAATGCATGTGTATGCCAACTATCAAAGTTACTGCATGTGTTTGAAAGGGTGTAAAGATGTGGAACACCATCATTCATTATA
Source organism: Pyrus x bretschneideri (assembly GCF_019419815.1). Lineage (NCBI taxonomy): Eukaryota > Viridiplantae > Streptophyta > Magnoliopsida > Rosales > Rosaceae > Pyrus > Pyrus x bretschneideri. The sequence continues at coordinate 1,639,268 of NW_025999579.1, read as the reverse complement.
TGTACTGTTGGATTGTTTAATTTTTCAGTTTTGTATAAATAGGCCATCTTGCTAAGCCTTAGTGCATCCCATCCAAATCCCATTTCCCATTCATTTAATTTCAGCTTGTAAGCTTTAAGAGTTGTAAACTCTTCTAATATTTCGAAGTGTTTGTTATCACCAAGCTTGCTACTTCTTTCCTTTCTTTGTCCAATTTTATTGAGAGTGAAAGTGAGAGGTGTGATAGAGTTTGTAAACTTATCACCCACATATTTTGGTATTGAGTTAGCAAACTCTTGTGAATACCAACATTTCTTACTACAAAATAATCACCACTTGAAGGGACAATAAAACAAATTGAAACTGAAGGGAAGCACCATTATATACTGCAACAAGAAAAAGTGAGAAACTGAGCAAATAATGACTGAAGCAGCATGGACCTGGGGTTGCTTTGCTACCCTAGCTTCATCTGAAACTCATTACACAAAACATGAGATGTGCTCCGGCAAAGATTGATTATCTTTGCAAACAGATAGACGGGCCATAGAAGATGAACTGATGAAATCAGAGGGGCTTGCGATATAACAAATCATCGATAAATATTGTTATGTAGACGAAAGCAGGACATTTGACACTCACCTGGATGAGCAAAAGTTCCAACAATTGGCTTTGCGTAAGTTCTTACAGTTGCTGCATACTGAAAACACACTCTTCGCTTCTTGTAATTGAATGGGGCATGATCACGGATTTCCAGAGCATATGATTGTTGGATTTGTGACCAAGTGGACAACAAGACAATATAACTTTCGGCTATTAAAATATGAAAAAGGTGGACAACACCTTACCTTGTTTTAGGGAAGAAAAAAGGGAAAAGGTTTTCTTTCTCTTCTACACCCGTGGGTTTTGGTCCCTTATGTTTTGGTGGTTGCCTTTGCAGCCTAATAATAAATAAGAGAAAGAGATAGAAAGCTACAGAGTGTGAGTAGAAAGAGTGGAGCTCATTTTATGTTTTGAGCTGAATACAGAGAGCAAGGAGAGCAGAGGAGAGAGCATTCGGCTCTCCCATTTGAAACAGTGCTGCTCCTTCCCATTTGTTTGTAATCCCCTTTTGTTAGTGATCACTCAATCAAAGATATTTGTGCTACATTTTGTGGCTTTTGGGAGAGAAGGAATTTGGTATATGTTTCCATCTTCTCCATTTGTTCTTTGTGAGAGTGAGAGCTATTGGGTGTATGTGGGCTATTGGGTTTGAGAGTTAAAACTCTATTTGTAATCTCCTTTTGACATTAGTGGAATTTCCTCGCCGTCTCGGAACTGGATGTAGGCTTACGCCGAACCAGTATAAATCCTTGTGCCTTTTTTTTTGGATTATTTGTCTTGTCATATTTTGCCGTATTAGCTTTAGTTTCATATTTGAAGCTTCCGCACAACAAGTGGTATCAGAGCTCTGGGTTTCGACTTGGGGCTTTGTACAAGTATGTCTATGAAACCATCGAATATGTCGGTGAAATATGATATTGAAAAATTCAATGGGAGGAATGATTTTAGCCTTTGGCGGGTTAAGATGCGAGCTGTGCTAGTTCAACAAGGGTTGCTTAAGGCGCTACAGGGTGTGGAAGCCTTGCCACAAGATTGGTCTGCTGAAGAAAAAGAAGACGCTTTGAATCGAGCACATAGTGCAATTATGTTATCACTATCTGATGAAGTTCTTCGTGAGGTGGATAATGAAACTACTGCAGCTGGTTTGTGGCTTAAGTTGGAAAGTAGATATATGACCAAATCCCTCACCAATCGTTTGTATTTGAAGCAACGTTTGTACACTCTCCGTATGACTGAAGGTACGCCTATTCAAAATCATCTTGATGAGTTTAATAAGGTTATTATGGATTTGAAAAGTATGGATAATAAAATTGATGATGAGGATCAATCTTTGATTTTGTTGTGTTCTTTACCTCCTTCGTATGCGAATTTTGTCAAAACTTTGTTATATGGGAGAGATTCTATTTGTATGGAGAATGTAAAAGCCGCTTTGAATTCAAGAGAGTTAAAGAACAAAGTATTTGGAAATTTGAATGATTCTCATTCTGAGGCTTTGATAGCAAGAGGCAGAGATAGGGAATATGGTTCAGGTAGTAATAAAGGAAATTTGAGATCGAAGTCTAAGACCAGAAACAACACATGCAACTATTGTCGCAAGGAAGGGCATTGGAAAGTTGATTGCCCAAAACTGAAAGAGAATCTGGTGTTGTGGGTACTCTTAAATCTCTCCACTACATATGGAGATTTAAGAGTTTGTAAGGATTCCTTGTTATGATTTGAGAAAGTTGCTTAGTAGCCTCTATGTATGTTTGTGTTATGTCAGTTGCTCTTCATCGGTGTTTTTTATTGTTTTGGATATTGGTATGGTTTTGCTTTTTTTTTTTGGTAAAGTTGAATTCAGTGAGGGCCAATTTGTTGAGTTCTGCAAGTTTGGATAGTGAGGCACCACACTATTTTGGATACACCACATGCACTGCAGAACATTTGTGTGGAACCCTCGTGTAGAAGGCAAGTTATATGCTTTCTAACTTTGTTTGGGCTATGGACATTTGGTTGGATTTGTTTGCCACTGCTATTTGGTCTGTTGGTCTCCATCATCTGCAATTAGTTTTCTTGAAGACTCCAGTTGAGGTATGGTTTTGGATCTCCTATTGATTATTTGAATTTGAAATTTTGGTTGTCCTGTTGGTGCTCATGTGATGATGGTAAACTTGAGTGAAGGGCATATTTTCGTATGTGGTATGTGAGACTTTGTTGCCAAATTTGTAATCAGTTTTGACTTGGAGAATGTGCCATGCTATGTGAATGAGTCTATTGGTGCAGTTTAAGACCATGGTGTTTGTGAGCAGGTGGAGTTCATTGTGTGTCCAACTTTGGTATGGTGTACTTGATCTTTTGTTGGTGATATTGAAGAATCTCAGTTCTTCGTTTGAATCACCTTTTGTTTTGATCAAGGCACTTATGGTTTGCAAAATTGGAGAAGACGGTAGAGAAATGGTCTACTTTTGTTGGCTTTGGTACAGTTTGAGTCGAGGTGGAAATTGTTATGAGCACTGGTAAGTTTGGGGAATTTGATTTAGTTCCCGTTGTCTTTAGTGTGTACTTTGGGTGCTTATGGTGATTGTTGATTCGATTCTCTGTTATGCTTTCGGAACTTGGTCAAGGTGGAGATTGTTGGATTTGTGACCAAGTGGACAACAAGACAATATAACTTTCGGCTATTAAAATATGAAAAAGGTGGACAACACCTTACCTTGTTTTAGGGAAGAAAAAAGGGAAAAGGTTTTCTTTCTCTTCTACACCCGTGGGTTTTGGTCCCTTATGTTTTGGTGGTTGCCTTTGCAGCCTAATAATAAATAAGAGAAAGAGATAGAAAGCTACAGAGTGTGAGTAGAAAGAGTGGAGCTCATTTTATGTTTTGAGCTGAATACAGAGAGCAAGGAGAGCAGAGGAGAGAGCATTCGGCTCTCCCATTTGAAACAGTGCTGCTCCTTCCCATTTGTTTGTAATCCCCTTTTGTTAGTGATCACTCAATCAAAGATATTTGTGCTACATTTTGTGGCTTTTGGGAGAGAAGGAATTTGGTATATGTTTCCATCTTCTCCATTTGTTCTTTGTGAGAGTGAGAGCTATTGGGTGTATGTGGGCTATTGGGTTTGAGAGTTAAAACTCTATTTGTAATCTCCTTTTGACATTAGTGGAATTTCCTCGCCGTCTCAGAACTGGATGTAGGCTTACGCCGAACCAGTATAAATCCTTGTGCCTTTTTTTTTGGATTATTTGTCTTGTCATATTTTGCCGTATTAGCTTTGGTTTCATATTTGAAGCTTCCGCACAACAATGATCAATGGGATCTTCGTGTTCAGCGACATGGAGTTCGATCAGGCTTCGAGTATAATAGCTGGGAAATTGATTATGAGGCCATACAAAGAAAATTTAAGGAGAAAGGGTACGGGGATGTGGTGCCACAGATTGTGTTTTGGAATCTGAGGCACTCGAGTTCTACACCAGGCTAGGACACAAATGCAGTGCCAAGAAATAGAATTAAATATTTTGAGATTTTTATTATTTTATAAATTTTTTTGATGAAGTTGTTCTTGAATTATGAGGGGTGAGTTCACCATGGAACTATCCATCTCCGTCGAAGAGTATCAGAGTCTGACTGTGGTGCATTGATGGCATGGCGGTGTTCGGTCATCATTTGTTTGAAAATTAAAAACAAAAATGTATATGAAGATAAAGAAATAAGAAAAGTCCTAGCTAGTTTCAAGTTATTTGGTCTTGTCTTTTATTTCTCTGAACTTTTAGATCATCTAGTGCCAACAAACCATAAGTACAGCAAACGCTACTAATCAGTTGAGTTACACACAAACACCCCTTATATTGTAACTGTTGATCAAGTTATACTGCTTTTATTAAGTGCATTAAGAGTGATTATCGAAATTCTATTTCCCAGGTTCGATCGGTCTCAAACAGATATCAAATTCAAGTAAATTATTATATGAATTCAACAACTTCACCAATGGAATTCCACTTGCAGGTCATTCATATTATGCCCGGCATGACGTACGGGGGCACAGAATTTCCACCTTGGTTTATTTTCTGAGCATTGGCGATATAACCTGTGTAATATTCGTCACACAATGGTTTAATCAAAGCTACTAAGTATAATTAAGACAGTGAATTCTATACCTAGGGCAGGGTCTAGTCCACGGTTTTTGACGTCATGGATACTTCAGAGTCATATTATCTTAACCATATATATATTGGAAGATATCTATCTCTCTATACAAAAAGCTAAGAAGGAAATTGACCAGTTAAACAAAATTCTCTCTTTTCCTGTTTTTAGAAGATGAAACGTAAAAAGTGTTTTACTGAAGCGTAAAGTAAGATAAGTGAACGCAAATATCCAAAACAACAATCCCTTGAAAACATAAGAGGATATAGAAGCAATACTTGAACTTGAAAATGTGAAGTAGCTTAATCAAAGCAAAATGATTACCATGAAGAAACTGAAATTTCTTCATTATTACCAACAAAACAAGCATATTATGATGAGATGATCTTTTGAGAAATGATCTACAAGATGAAGAGTTGGATCTACGATGTGGAGTGAGCCCCACAAAGAATCTTTTATTTGAAGGATCCTTCAATGAGAGGGGACTGATATATGTGTGTGTGTGTGTGTGTGTCGTCCATATTGTTGATATCATGGAGCCAATACTCGACATGTCATTCATATTGTTGATATCATATGTGTTGATAAATCGTATTGATATGGACACATATATGGTGGCGGTAGTATGAAAATATACATGTGAAGGTCTTTTGAGGATCCTCCGAATGTTTGGTACGTACAGGTCTCTTTTATGCCCACCAAGTGTTTGATGTAACGTTTGTCAAGCATATTTCGACAGGTTGCGTTGATTGCACTGGACAAATTCTCTCATATCATTCATCGAATTCCTTCGGCATGTGTATGTCGATATATGTTAACATGTTCACAACATGGTTTGGTTGACGACAACAAGTCAACTAGGCGTTTGAAAAATTACCTCAGTGAGTAAAAAAACAATCTAGCGCTTCATGAGCTTTTCTATCTAAAAAACTTGGACATTTAATAGTAGGACTCCCCAAGGTTCAAATCCTAGATCCGCCATTAGAGGTAGTTGAAGTTTATTATACGTGTTGTCAATACGTCTTAGTTTGTTGTCAATATCTTATATATCGATATGTAGTCGAGTGTCGTGCTCTACAAACAGTGAAGCAAGATCCCTCCTAACAAAAGACGCATATGTATAAGTAATTATATTATATACATTTTGGTTAAAATAAAGTGATGTCACAGATTTGTCCCAGATATATATAATTATATTATATACGTATTAGTTGAAACATTCAACTTAATTGGATAGTTGATAAGGATCTCTTGAAGCAATATGATTTTCCCATCGACTTTAATTAGGATGTTTCGTGCCATTGAAGAGGCCATGTGCTCAACGATTATATAAACCACTAATAAGGTCAACCTAATTATGATCTTAACTAGAGATTATAGTTTGCTGGGACAAGCTCTCAATTCCAAAGCTAAAAATGGCAGCTCCTCCACTAGCAATAATATTTTCCTCCACTAGCAATAATCAAAATATATCTATTACAATTTGCAGGCACATTCCGCTAGCTGCCAGCGTTTTTCTGCATTTGCAAATAATTAATGAGATTCTGGTCAAAGTAAACTCTTCTGCAGTTCCATATTATCGACACTAGACGGTGATTGCCACGACTTTCCCACGATAAGTATTGAAGTTGAACAAATCCATATAATCTATCCCATCTCACACGTAAAGAAATTTTTTGTTGAAGAAAGTAAAGTCACTTGCCAGATATTTGGCAAAGTAAATATGCCAGATATTTGGCAAAGTAAATATATTCCATTGATAATAACCGAAATTATTTTATTTAAAATTTCGGCATTTACTAATTTGTATATGAAATTAAGTTGGGCACAATATTATTGATGTTAACATTTTGTTAGGTATTTCTTTGCTCTTTTTTTTTCGCAAGATAATTGACTTTCAATAGCTTTGTGTTTGACTTCAGTAATTCCTTACAGAAATCCCACAAGTAGGGTTTTGTTAATTAGTAAGATTGCTTCCTCAATTGCACAACATGTTCCCTTCATAAGTTGGTGGGAGTGGCATATATATAAATGTATAGCATGCAACTGTTGTTTTCATCCGCAGCTCCCTGTATCTATACATCTCTATTTCTCTGAGATCCCATCAAAAAGAAAATTAGAGTGGAAGCTAGCTAGCTAGGCTAATGGGAAATCCAGAAGGAGGGCCGTCTGCGTACGACGGTGATCATGATCTCTACCAACCTCAAGTGGAGGTGGATTATGAGTTACAAGCTGATCAACAATCTCAATACCAACAAGTGTCTGAAACCACCAGACACGACCACAACCAACAAGATCAATACCAAGAGCCACCGCCTCAGCCAGCACAGTTCCCTCCTCAAAGCCCACAACAATTCCCACCACAAAACCCACAATTCCAAAATCAACAACAAGAAGCAAACTATCAGCAGCCTAGGCCTGCACAGTTTCCACCCCAGCCCCAGAGTAATATGCAAACCAATCCTAACCGTAATCCCATGTATGCAAATGTGCCTAACCAACCCGGGGCGGTCTACCCGCCACAAGGACCACAACCAATGGGCGTGGGGAACCAACAAGCTCCAGCTCAGTTTCCTCCCCAATCTCCAGCACAATTTCCTCCCCAATCTCCAGCGAATTATAATCAGCAATATCAGAAGCCGGCAGTGCAATTTTCCACACAGAATCAACAATACCAACAACAGCAGCCTAATAATGGTTATGCTGTTCAAGGGGTTCCAATGCAGCAGAGTCCTTACCAGCAGGGACCTCTTAATCACGTCAACCTGCAGAATGCTGGAACTGAGCAATGGAGTTCTGAGTTATTTGATTGCATGGATGATCCAATGAATGGTACGTACGTACATACATACCTTAGGGCTTTTTTTAAAACTGCTTTTGTAGGAAATACTTTTGTTTATAAGTGTTTTTGCTATAAGTACCTTCTATTAGAAACACAGGATATTAAAATTGAAGTTTTTTCAAGTGCTTCCATAGTGCTTCCCCAGAAAGTGCTATAACGCAAAACCACTTTTAACTATATTTTGCCAAATGCGTCAAAAGTGTTTTTAATTGTCATAAAGCACTTCTAGCTCTTTCAAAAACAGCCACACCCTTATTTATTTCTCTTTCCGCATCCAAAGTATAGCTAGTTCTCATATTTTGAACTATGAGTTGAGATTTATTATAAACATTACTATGACATTTCAGCTCTCACAACGGCTTTTGTTCCATGCTTGACGTTTGGACAGATAGCAGAGGTTATAGATAACGGCACATCCTGTAAGCCAAATTTCAAAACATATATCTATTCAAACTTCATATCATGTTACAATATTTGAAGAGAGAATTAACCCAAATTGTGCATGCGATATTGACCTATATATCCATACTACTGTGTAGCATGTGCGACCAGCGGACTGTTCTACGGATTGATTGCATCTTTCATTGGGATACCATTCATAATGTCATGCACGTATCGCACAAAGCTGCGCAGCAAATACAACCTAATCGAGTCCCCCGCACCCGATTGGGTCACCCATTTATTTTGCGAACCCTGCGCTCTTTGCCAAGAGTACCGGGAACTTCAAGTCAGAGGGATTGACCCTTCAATCGGATGGATAGGAAATGTGCAAAGGAATCCCAGCTTGCAGCAGCCGAATGTTAATATGATGATGCCTCCAATGAACCAAAATATGAATCAGTATTGACTAAAAAAAACTAATGTTTGTGATGGACAAGTTCAACCGTTTGCAGATTACTTGCATTTACTTATGCATGCCTCAAGGCTATTTTTCTCTCTCTGTGTTATGTTTATTTTCGTATGTTGATATTTGTGGATACTCTGAATATGTATCGCTTCCCTTTTGTAATTTTGAACAATTTGCCATTTTCATGTATTGAAAATTCAAAAAAACGCTTTTTGTTTTGATGATTTCTGGAGTTCTGTATATTATTAAAGATTTAGATATAACGTGCGCAGCTGCAAGCCAGGTCTAATGGTAAGTAGACATTCATCTTTATACAAGTTGGTAAGGTCATTAGGTTAAATAAATAACTAGTAGTAAATGATTATATGCGACAACATTATATAAAAGGTGCAGACGTAGATTAGACTAATTAGTCAAAGCAATTAATATGACCATATCCCTTGTATGTGAGTTTAATTTTCCCTCCATTCAAATTAGAACAAAAGGTTATATTTGATTTTATAATTATTCATTATCCCATACAATTTTGTATAATTAGAAACTAGTAAGCTGGAGTGATCAGTGCTTCCTTGCTGTTAACCGTGTTGATAATGTGTGGGCGTATGGATAGAATAGTAAGTGAGAGGCTGTCCTTAGTTTTCTCGTCTGTATATAAGGACTTCTTGAAGAAGTTGTCCATTGGGTACCATTGATGGTCAAACCCCTCTTCCCTGGACAAAGGGACGACGTCCTAGGGTTGATCTCATACATAGGACGTCCTCAAGCACAAAACGATCATGGAACATCAACCAAATCAGGTGGCGCCGCTGGTATTCTGTTGGAAAATCAAATAAAAACAGGTTGTTAATGGTTAAAACAAGCTGTCAGTTTCTTTCCAGGGTGTTTTTTTAGCAACTACAAAGATCATTGCTTCCTCCATGTGTTAGCCGAAAGGAGATTGAAAGACAGCAGAGATGTGAGCTGCTGTGTGCAAGCCGAAAGGTGGTTATTACAACCTGCCATGATGCAATGCATGTGTATGCCAACTATCAAAGTTGTTGCATGTGTTTGAAAGGGTGTAAAGATGTGGAACACCATCATTCATTATATGTATTGTTGGATTGTTTATTTTTTCAGTTTTGTATAAATAGGCCATCTTGCTAAGCCTTAGTGCATCCCATCCAAAATCCCATTTCCCATTCATTTAATTTCAGCTTGTAAGCTTTAAGAGTTGTAAACTCTTCTAATATTTCAAAGTGTTTGTTATCACCAAGCTTGCTACTTCTTTCCTTTCTTTGTCCAATTTTCTTGAGAGTGAACGTGAGAGGTGTGATAGAGTTTGTAAACTTATCACCCACATATTTTGGTATTGAGTTAGCAAACTCTTGTGAATACCAACAATTGGTATCAGAGCCAGAATACCATTCTGGCAAGTGCAGTAGCTATGGCGTCCAATTTAGTGCAACTCCAGGTTCCCACATTGAAGAAAGAAAATTATGAAAGATGGTGCATCCAATTCAAAGCATTGTTTGGATCACAGGAGCTATGGGAAGTTGTCAGTAGTGGGTATGTTGTACCCACTGCCGAGCAAGAAGCTGCATATACTGCAGAACAAAGGAACACTCTCAAGGACTTACGAAAGAAGGACCAGAAGGCACTGTATCTTCTATACCAGGGTCTAGAAGATTCAACGTTCGAGAAGGTTGCAGAAGCAATAACGAGCAAGCAAGTATGGGACACACTCAGTACAATCTACAAAGGAGTAGATCGGGTCAAGAAAGTGAGATTACAGTCACTTCGAGCAGATTTTGAAACTGCTCACATGAATGAAGGAGAGAGCATCTCCGACTATCACTCAAGGCTCATTGTGATAGTAAATCAGATGAGGAGAAATGGCGAGAGACTCGATGAAGTACGAGTTGTGGAGAAGATACTCCGGTCACTCACATCTAAGTTTGAGCATGTGGTGACTGCCATTGAGGAATCCAAGGATTTGGAGGTGATGAGCGCAGAGGAGCTACTAGGATCCCTCCTAGTTCACGAGCAATGCATTCAGAAGAATGCAAGCCCCACAACGCTAGAGCAAGCTTTGGAGTCAAAGTTGAATATTGACAAACCAAATAAAGGTCGTGGGCAGTGGAACTCACGTCGTGGGAGTTCATCTAACCGTAGCCGAGGACGAGCTCAAGGAAGAGGTCGAGGCTACGCACAAAATCGAGGTCAATCTCAAGAGTGGAGATCTACTCGAGGAAAGGCGCATATCCAATGTCACAATTGCAAGCAATATGGACATTATGCCAATGAATGTTCACATAAAAATGGTGAGCATGTCAACATGGCAGAATCAAGTGGAAATACTGATGAAGAACTTACAATCTTGCTAGCACACCATGATTCCAGTAGCCAACAAGATGTTTGGTATTTGGACTCTGGTGCAAGCAATCACATGTGTGGAAAGAAGGAGTTTTTTGCTGAACTAAAAGATGGGGCCTATGGATCTGTAAGTCTTGGTGACTCCTCAAAGTTGCCAGTTGAAGGCAAAGGGAAGATCAAGATCATCCATAAGGATGGTAAAGAAGAATACATCTCCGATACCTACTACATACCAGGTATGAAGAGCAACATTCTAAGCATTGGTCAACTGCTCCAGAAAAGGTACATTATACATATGGAGAATATGTTTCTCACTCTCAGGAATGCAAGGAGAAAACTTATTGCACGTGTTCAAATGTCAAAGAACCGAATGTTCCCGTTGAAGTTGAACACAAAGATTGGGAGTTGCAACATCGGTGCAATGGAAGATTGTTCATGGAAATGGCATCTTCGGTATGGCCATCTTCATTTCAATGGCCTAAAGTTGTTGTCAAATGAAGGAATGGTTCGTGGTCTACCCCAGATTGAAGCCACACGCCAAGTATGTGAAGGTTGTGTGCTTGGCAAGCAAGCACGACTATCATTCCCTGTTGGTGATACATGGAGAGCAAGGGCACCACTGCAGTTGGTGCACACAAATATATGTGGTCCATTGGATCCCATGTCTTATGGAGGTAATAGGTATTTTATTACTTTCATTGATGATTTTAGTAGGAAGACTTGGGTTTACTTTCTCAAGGAGAAGTCGGCTGCCCTAAGAATCTTCAAGGAGTTCAAGGCACTCACAGAGGCTGAAAGCAACCACAAGCTTGTGGCTGTGAGATCAGATAGAGGTGGAGAGTACACCTCCAATGCTTTCCAAGCATACTGCAAGGAGCAAGGAATTAGGCATCAACTTACTGCTGCCTATACCCCACAGCAAAATGGGATAGCCGAAAGAAAGAATCGAACCATCCTTGACATGACAAGGTCCATGCTTAAGGAGAAGAATTTGCCAAAAGAGTTATGGGCAGAAGCTGTAGCTTGTTCGATTTATTTGTTGAATCGATGTCCAACAAAGAGTGTCAAGAGGATGACACCACAAGAGGCTTGGAGTGGATACAAGCCGAATGTTACACACCTAAGAATTTTTGGGTGTGTTGCATATGCTCAAGTTCCATAAGCCAAGAGGAGGAAACTTGATGATAGAGGTGAGAAGTGTGTGTTTGTGGGCTATAGTGAAGAGTCCAAGGCGTACAAGCTCTACAACCCACTAACTGGCAAACTAGTGGTTAGTAGAGATGTCATTTTCAGTGAGGAAGAGGCATGGATGTGGAACAACAAAGAAGTCAGTAAAGAGAAGATCGTCTCCACTGATTTTGAAGAACCAGAAGTTGTACCACCTGTTGAGCAACAACCTGATCAAACAATCACAACAACTCCAGTGCACAGAATTGCAAGGAGTGGTCCTACATCTAGTGAGGAAAGCAGCTCCTCAACTCCAGTGAGGTTAAGGAGTCTCACAGAGATTTATGGACAAGAAGAAGAAGAAACCAATTTTTTCTGCTTCTATGCAGACCATGAGCCTCTCTCATTCAATGAAGCTGTGGAAGAAAATTGTTGGAAAAAAGCCATGGAAGAAGAGATCCATGCCATCGAGAAGAATGACACTTGGGAGTTGACAAAGCTCCCACCAAATCAGAAGGCTATTGGTGTCAAGTGGGTTTACAAGATCAAACGCACTGCAAATGGGAGTGTGGATCGATACAAATCAAGGCTTGTAGCAAAGGGCTACAAACAGAAGTATGGAGTGGACTATGATGAAGTCTATGCTCCAGTTGCAAGACTTGACACGGTAAGATTGCTAATCTCTCTTGCCGCTCATCATAAATGGAAAATTTATCAATTAGATGTCAAGTTAGCCTTCCTTAATGGAGTTCTTGAGTAAGAAGTGTACGTGGAACAACCAGAAGGCTTCCAAGTACAGGGAAAAGAAGATAAGGTGTATCGTTTGAAGAAGGCTTTGTATGGCCTCAAGCAAGCACCACGAGCTTGGAACTCAAGGATTGACAACTACCTTCATCAAAATGGATTTCAGAAATGTCCATACGAGCATTCAGTTTACATGAAGAATGGTGCAAAAGGGGAGTTCTTAATTATTTGTCTCTATGTAGATGACTTGTTGTTTACAGGAAACAATGAAGCAATGTTCTGTGAGTTCAAGCAATCCATGTTCAGTGAATTCGAGATGACTGACAATGGATTAATGTCATACTTTCTTGGCATAGAAGTGAAGCAAGGAAGTGATGGTATCTACATTTCTCAACAAAAGTACATGAGAGATATATTGGAGAAATTCAATATGGACAAGTGCAATATTGTCAACACTCCAGTTACAACTGGATTGAAGCTGTCTAAGGAAGGAGAAGGTGAGTTTGTAAACTCAACCGTGTACAAAAGCTTGGTTGGAAGCCTAAGGTACCTTACAATCACAAGACCTGATATAGTTTATGGTGTTGGACTCGTGAGTCGATACATGGAAACACCAAGGGAGTCTCATTGGCTGGCCGCCAAGAGAATTTTGAGGTACATAAGAGGTACTCTAAACTATGGTCTGTTTTATAATTTTGGTGAAGATGCAAAATTATTTGGTTATTCAGATAGTGATTGGGGAGGTGACCAAGATGAAAGGAAAAGCACAACTGGCTATGTGTTTTTTCTAGGATCAACAGCTTTCTCATGGACTTCAAAGAAGCAATCAATTGTTGCTTTGTCATCGTGTGAAGCCGAGTACGTTGCTGTAGCCTCAACCGTGTGTGAGGCAATTTGGTTAAGAAATCTGTTGAAGTCAGTGTGTCATCCACAAGTGGAATCGACTGTGATTCATGTGGATAACATCTCAACTATCAAGCTTGCTAGGAATCCAGTCCAACATGGAAGGAGTAAGCACATCGATACCAGGTTCCATTTTTTGAGGGATCATGTGAAGCAAAAGACAATTGAGCTTGTCTATTGTCACACGAAGGAACAAGTGGCAGACATCTTCACTATGCCACTGCCAATTGAGCCATTCAAGTTGCTACGTGAAATGTTAGGGATAAAGGCGTTTTAATTTGAGGAGGTGTGTTGGAAAATCAAATAAAAACAGGTTGTTAATGGTTAAAACAAGCTGTCAGTTTCTTTCCAGGGTGTTTTTTCAACAACTACAAAGATCATTGCTTCCTCCATGTGTTAGCCGAAAGGAGATTGAAAGACAGCAGAGATGTGAGCTGCTGTGTGCAAGCCGAAAGGTGGTTATTACAACCTGCCATGATGCAATGCATGTGTATGCCAACTATCAAAGTTGCTGCATGTGTTTGAAAGGGTGTAAAGATGTGGAACACCATCATTCATTATATGTATTGTTGGATTGTTTATTTTTTCAGTTTTGTATAAATAGGCCATCTTGCTAAGCCTTAGTGCATCCCATCCAAAATCCCATTTCCCATTCATTTAATTTCAGCTTGTAAGCTTTAAGAGTTGTAAACTCTTCTAATATTTCAAAGTGTTTGTTATCACCAAGCTTGCTACTTCTTTCCTTTCTTTGTCCAATTTTATTGAGAGTGAAAGTGAGAGGTGTGATAGAGTTTGTAAACTTATCACCCACATATTTTGGTATTGAGTTAGCAAACTCTTGTGAATACCAACATATTCCACTCTCAAGCGTCGAAATTAGCATCACTACATGTACATGTCCAAAAACTCCTCCACCACCACCACCACCACCACCAACAACCTCAACAACTCCCACCTCGAAATAACCCTAACATTAATTCCCACATCAACATTATTAGCAAAGGACCTAGTCCTGGTCACGAAGCAGGTAATCATCAGGCAAACCCCTCTTCCTCTTCCCACAAAAATGCCGGAATATCACGCCCTGACCATCAGGCAGGTCACGATCACTATCATCATCAACATGCCCGGCCATTACATGTAGTACAGTTGCCACCCTCAAACCTCCATAGTGCTAATCTTATCTTGCACCAGCAGATTAACAATTGGCCTCACCATAATTACAACGCGTTTGTACCTTCAGCTCCACGCCCGCCTTCACGTACATATTATCCTCCTCCTCATCATCATCGAGCTGCTTCGGCCGATTCATTTAATCATTTTCATCATCATCACCATCGAGCTGATTCTGCTGATGCAATATATTATAGTACACACCAAGTGCTTTTTCCTCCTCCGGCTGCCTACCAAATTGTTCCACATCAGCAGCTACAGCTGCAGTATTATAATCATGCTTCCGGGGCAAGAAATCAATTGCAGCCGGTGTTGCATTATAACAATCATTTTGCTGAAACAGGAATACCCATCCAAAACATTGAATACGTACCAGTGCTGCTAACTCCGGCAGGCATTGACGGAACTTGGAAAACGGGGCTCTTTGAGTGCATGGAGGATCCCCCAAATGGTACTTCCTAGTCCCAAGTTAATTCATCCTCATTCTCTAGTTCATACTAATTGTTGAAGAATATAAATGACAAAATTAAATATAACTTATATTGAACTGTTCAACTTCTAATTACACAGACTTTTTGCGATAAAACTCCCACATATCTGTCATACCGAGCAGGTTTAAGACGAAATTAGTTGAGAGACAGGATCAGTATGATTACGAGTTGGCCATGGGGTCGTCTCTTTCAAATTTTGGCACTATTACTTCAAAAGTGCTAGCTACATTATGTGTTTTCTAGATATAAAATTACTCCCAACTTTCTTTTACAGTAATCTGCAGGAAATATTCATGAAATATTTCTTGTTTTGATTATCTCAGCTCTCATGACGTTATTGTGCCCATGCTGGGTGTTCGGTCAGATTGCAAAGATTGTTGATAATGGTCGAAGCTGTAAGTCGACTGAATCAATGTTCAAGTTTCGTAATTAGCAATTCTAACATCCAAAATACTCATCTGATTAATGGCTGGTGCGGTGTTTATGTTGGTCATTCATACAGCTTGTGCAACCAATACACTGATTTACATGTTAGTCATGTTGTGCATCTTCGTGCCTTGCTTGCTATCTTGCACATACCGGAAAAAGCTAAGGAACAAGTTCGATCTGCCCGAAAGCCCCGCTCCGGATTGCATCAGTCACTTCTTATGCGAGTGGTGTGCTCTTTGCCAAGAACATAGGGAGCTCCAGCTCAGAGGCCTAGACCCTTCTTTGGGTACGAGACTTCAATATATATTTTTTATTGACAAAGCAGTTTTAAACTTCTCTAATCTACAAGATCGAAATGAGGCTCTAAAAGCAAACGCATTGAAATCATGGGTTTCGTATCTGAAAATTTTCAACTGTGTATGTTGTAGGATGGGTAGGAAACATGGAGCAAATTCAGAGGATGCAGCAAAAGCGGCAAGCTGCTATGAATCCACCAGCTACCCAAAGAATGACGGGTTATTGAACAAAACACGAAGTATAGCAACTTCAGTCATGACATGCTCGCCGTGATTTTTGATCCACCGATGAAGAAGCTTCGGTTTTCCGTTCATGGTGTAGGGATGGATCATCCGTGTATATACCATTCGATGTGAACGAAAATTTTGGGATAAATTTCACACATACAATACCACAATTCAATATCCGGTAAAATCACCAAGACATCGTAATTTGGTGCCGAAAATGCAACGTAAAAATACCAAACCAAGCAAACTTGAAAACACACACCATCGAGCAAGAAATACTGTTTCGTATAATAATACAAAAACGGGGCAACAACAAAACACCCCCAACTTCTCTTCGTTTGTATTTATAGCTTGAACACGTTACATCTCAGAATATACGTAGGTAGGTACAATGTATAGTAACTGCAAGAGAAAACAAAACCTATGCCATTCAATATTCAGCGGAAATACACAAATGCACAAAGAACTTAGATGTTTATGGTGGCTTCCCAAAGCCTAAGAAGTCCATTACGACCGCCACTGCATATCCTTTTCCTCTCGAGGTCCGTTGCAATACATCTTACCTGGATAGCACAAGGAAATGGAGTAAAACTGGGGAATCAAATAGCCATTAACAATAAATCATCGAGATCTCTGCGTAAACATTTATGACGATATGGAGCATAAACAATGGTAAAGCAGAAAAACAACAGAATGCTCGCTTGTAGGAATAAAATGACCAGTGCGGGAAAAGTCACGACTTCATACCACAGCAACTGTTCTTTGTGGTGTTCTATATAGTTGCCACCCGGCCATTTTTGATCCCGTGCTAGAGGAGCTACCGAGTCTCTCTTGAGGCCGATGAAAGAGAGACATGGAATTATCAGCTGCTCCAATTCCCAACCAGTGTTCTGCAGCATTGATGGACAATACAGCAGCAGTGTGGACAGTAACATTTTTTACGCATCTTATACCTCCTGCATGCAACCAACAGTAACATTGAAAAAGGCTTCACTTTTAATTGGAATATGCATCTCTGACGGTAATTCAAGGGGAAACTTAATCACTTCCATGAACCCTGACATAATTATGTGATAATTACACGATCTTGTAGAAAACAACCCACACCATTTTGTATTCTCTTGACTTTTCAATAGCGTCTCCATTTCTTACCCAAAAGAGAAAGAAAACACAGCAATAATATGGTCGACAATGAAAGAATGAAGAAAATTGTGCTCTTACCCTCGACATTTTCCCAAAAGCGGAGTAGCCCATCAGTTGAACCTGAAACAGAAATCACATGGTATAATTCCACTAGTTCCTATTGGCACGTGTAAAAGATTTGCAACCAAAAATCTTTGAAGCAATCTATGGAAATAACAATGCAAACAGAATAGGATATACAGTGTCAACCTGTAATTATTCCTTTGTCAAGTGTGGAATACTCAACGCTTAATATGGGGCCAGCATGGCATGCTAGAACAGCATCACAAGTTCCTCGGGAAACAGACCACATCCTTGCAGTCCAGTCATCACTACCAGTAACAACTGTGTCCCCCACCATTCTAATCGACCTGCAAGATTGACGTATAAATTACATGTCTACTTAAGAATCATCAATAAAAACATAAAATTTGGAAAAGCTACGCTCCTTTAGCTTACCGAATCCATTTCGTGTGCCCTACAAGCTTGTGCATTGGCTTGCCAGTACGAATGTCCCAGATGTTTGCAACGCTGATAATGCAGGAACGCAGAGAATTAATTTCTAGGAATTTGTTGAATAAACATTTTAATTCATAATTTTATGGGCATGCTTAATCATCAGTTTCATTATACATACACATCTCTACCACCAGCTGCTAAAATTCCTGTGGAATCATCATATTCCATACATAGAACAGCACTAGAGCAACGACCAACGGTTGCCACGCAAGTGTCAGTTCTGACATCCCACATCTTTACAGTTCCATCATGAGCCGCAGTAAGTACACGTTCACCAGACAGCATGCGTGCACAGCTAACCTACAAGGATGGACGGTTGGAATAGAGTTCAATATGCAATATACATTAAGGACGAGATATTAAGTTCGAAATATTGGTCACTTTTCATGACCATCGCATCATAATGTAACAACTGAGTTGATTTTTCATGCTCCGAAAAGTAGTCAATATACAAAGTGAGTAAGCTCACTGGTGCATCATGGCCTTTCAACTCTTCTAGAAGCTGAGTAGTTTGCTTATCCCATACTAAAACAGTTTGATCATCCGAACCTGATACTACTTTTCCTCGATCAGAACTTATTGCACGGACAGCTCTGTAACAAGGCCCAGAAGGACATGAGAGGAAGGACAGTAAACTAAGTTGAATTAGTCATGCTTAAGTTGGATCATGTGTGGGCATGCAAGAAAAGCCAACCAAATTTAAAAAAAAATTAGTAACACTAAAATTTAGTTTAAAAGTTCAATAATAGAATAGTAAACTAGTAAATGCAACCAAAAAAGAACATGATGATAGCAAGAACAAAAAAACAGTAGAAAACAAACAAAACCTTGTATGTCCTTTCAAGGTTGCCCGAAGTTCATTACCACGAAAACTAGGATCCCAGATCTTAACCTGAAAGATTGCTGAAAAGAATTACTATTACCCCTTTACAGGATAGATTTTGTGCAATGAATTGTATGGTAGATATGCAAAGCTTACAGTGGAGTCTGTGCTTCCACTGATGAAGAAACCGGCATCTTCCCGGTCACCCACAAGATCCCAAACCTCTCTCTTCGTTACACAATGTAAAGCAGTGACGGAACCACTATGACCTCTAAGTAAGCGAACATTGGTTTGAGTTTTCTTCTGGCCAGTGGCTGACAAATCTTGCTTACGAGGAGTTCCATGTTCATTTGCAGCTTAATGACAAGAAACTACGGTGAGTACATGCAGATAATCAAACATCACATGCAAGCACATAATCTTAGCAACAGACGTACCTGAAGAGCCACCATCAGAAGTCCATTTACGAACACGACTTAAAGAGGTGGTTCTGGATGCAGTATCCCTGCTGAACATGCTCTGAACCCAGCTCCTTCCAACACCAGAAGCTTCAGCAGGCTGCTGATTCTCAACTGTAGCATCTTTTGAACGTGGAGATGCTAATCCATGAGACAACATAGATTGACCCTTGAAATTTGTGATTCCCCAATAACCAATGAGTAGGTGCTCGATATGCGACAAGAACCCTCTCAGCTTTATCTGAAAAATACATAACCATGGAACACCATCACCAATGGATCGAAAAACCAAAGAAAACTTCAGTTGCATGCATCCAAGTGTAAAAAGGGAGGGTGCCAATAAATTTGAACGCGGCTCCTCATGGATCTCAACAGTGCATCAGAATGGCCATTAGTCACTAGACTAATGAGTAGAAGTAGATGATGACAAGTTTGAACCCAAAACAGCACTACAAGATCAAGGGCATTCCTAGCCACCCCAAAAAAGTAATAAGGTATGTTTCAAGTTCTTTTTGAAACAATTTTGTGAGCATAGGTTATCGGTTTTCAGAATTTGAGAGCGAAACCAATAACCTGCATCACTGAAGACAGAACCAACACAGATAACCTAATATCATCTAGCCAACAGCGAGCACCTAATCTTAAGGAAATTATAATCTCATACAGAAAAATAGACAAGGATAACACAGCAATATTAATTAGAACTGCATAAACTGAAATAGAGAAAAAAATTACTTACAAATTGTGTGTATCCAATATTGTTCTTCTCTGCTATCGTTTCAATCATGTACCAAGCATCAGTATCAGGAATTCCCAACCCAGCCTTCATGTTGACATAAAACAAGCTCGTAAACAAACTAATGAGTTGACAAGTACCAGAAAAAGTATAAGATAAAGAAGAAACAGCACCATGTGTGATTCCACAAAAATTAAGTGCGCAGCCACCAAAGAGGCATAGTTAGCCGACCTGATGTAACAACAAAAAACAAACATTACTTTGCAAAAGATTACATCTGACATGCTGCAACATAAGTTCATTATTTCTAGTGTACCAAGTAGAACATCAAAAACTATATGCTACTTTGAAGTTTGTTTACTAGCTTCTGTCTAAGCTTACTATTTAAATCCGAAGTACAAGCCTTGTATATTTAAATTCATCAGACAGTAAATTCAAAATTAGGGATTAGGTTGATTTATCTACCAAGTAAAAAAGAAGATAAATGCCTGGAATTCTTACTTGTTTGAAGACCGTTCCATTAGATAGTCAAAGTATCCTTCCCAAAAGCTGCAAAATAAAAAAAAGACACAGTGAACCAACAATTCACTTGTAAAACTACTAGGTAGGACAATGTAACTAGGTACGACAGATGTAGAAATAAGTCAGTTTTAACATAAAGAAATAGAAACTTGAGTGCTATAAAGAACCTAAACAAGATAAGAAAACCACTATGTAGCGGAAAAGAATATGAACTACAATACAAATCTCAAAAATCTAATAGAGTTACTTAAGGCAGCCTATAAATAAGAGTAAGCAATGCTTGTCAAGTACTGCAAGTAAGTTACTATCACTAATGGCGTTCTCGTCATCTGGTTTATTTGTTACTTTTGAATATCCACATTGTCATGATGTAAGTTTAAATTACAGTTTTACAGCTCTGAGCTTCAAGGAAGACCGGAAACGTAAGGCTTTATAACACTTTGCAGTGGTCTAGATTTACGGTTACTTCCATTACTGAACATAAACTCAGTTAAAAATTTCACAGAATATGGGAAAGCATATAAGTGTGATAGACCAATGAGAAGAACCAATAACAACTTTTTGCAAGGGAAAAATGAACATCAGAATAATTTATGCTCGAAATTGAGGGGCAAATGACTTGTAACCACATACCGTAATTCCTCCCAGATGGACAAAGATATAAGATGACGCTCAATGTAGTCTGAAACATTATGTGCATCCTTCTTATACATGTCAGCGGATACTTCAAGGGCATCCCTGATTGTCAACATATCATTTCGGGAAGTTGCACGACTAATAGCTGTTTTGAGCTGAATTCAAATACAAGTTATTGTTGAAGAAGATAAATTTAAAAAACAGATTATCACAAAATTCATCTTCTGTATAAAGGTTATTAGCCTAATGACAACAGTGGACAACATGCAAAATTGACATAAATAGTCAATAATCTGTCTTCAAGTAAGCTTCTACAAAAATATGAATATAAATGAGTGCTCATGTGTAAGTGCATTTTGGAGGGAAAGTAGGATATCCTTATACCAGTTCATAACTGAGAAAATGTTTTGGTTTTTGCTGGATTACAAAACCATATCAATGAAGCCAGGGAAAAAGAAAAGTTCAACAAAGGAGATTTTGATGTTACAAGATCTTCAGAATTCACTATTATAACTAACTTAGATCCATCTTCTGAAAATAATGAGATTTATTTGTATACCAGTTCCTTAACAGCAAGAAATTGTCCTTCAGTCAACTGACAGTGCCATCCCTGATTTATGTGTTCCCTTATACATTCAACAAACCCACTGCCACCAATTCCCTCAGCATCAGATTCAATTAAAGCTGCAAAGCCAACATTCTAATGCCTGTTAATTCAAGGTCCATTGAACCACAAAACAGATTGGAATTCCAAGAAAGAGATATCAGAACTCAGCCTTGTCATAATACATGTTAGAGTTGAACACAGAAAAGCATACCGAGGATTGTGCCATATTCAAATGAAGAAAGAGGATCATCAGTAGGTCCCAATTTCAGAAGACGAAGCCACAGACCCTGGTCATTAAACACAATCACATCATTTAACATTAGAAGTGAAAAAAATGTCAATAAGTACATCTGTAGAACTTAATAAAATATTAATCAAGTAAAAAAAATTTCGTCCACCAGTACTTAATAACATCAAAGTAAAACATGTACCTGCAGCTTAACTTTTATGTCCAAAACCATGCACTCCCTTTCCGCCTGAATGACCAATATTTTATGGTTAAGAAAGCTCTAAAGTAGAGATACCACTACTACACATCATGTCGGAGTATAGAACTTACAGCCCTCTCCATTGGAGTTAGGGTTTCTGATTTAGAGTCTTTACCCCCTGGAACAGATTGTGAGCTGAGGGAGAAACATGAAAATGACACGAGATTAGAAGCTCCATTAATATGTGCATTAAGTGTTCAATTTTACTGAAAAAAGCCATATCCAACCTCAAATAACCAAGAATTGTTTGGTTTCATGGTCAGCCAAGATAAAAATTAACTAGAGTCTCAAAATCTCACTACTCCAGCGGTACTAAAGTTGCTAATCTCAAGAACAGTCATTGTCTCAAATTCTACTCAAAAAAAAAAAAAAAAAAAAAAAAAGTAAATTCAAAAATCTCAATCTACTTATATATACTGCCACCACCTTTTATCATCCACAAAATTGCTTACATGAACCAAATTACTAACTAGTAGCAAGATTAATAACCATTTTTTAGTGTCTCTAAATGAAGCAAGTTTATTTCCAGATTGACTGAAAGTAACAGACATGAACAACATTCCATTTTTCATGTGCAATAACATGCCATGTATATACCTAGAAGATAATCCACTTGCTGCAGCCAGGATCTGCTTCCTCTTTTCTTCTTGCTCTTCAGTCCTAAGGTCTGAGGGAAACCTATCATACGTGTATTTGGTACCTGATCCTGAAATCCAGAGAAAATGAAGAAAAAACCAAAACCATGTCAAACTTAAAATCCTTAACATCTTCTTCTGTTGACATAATTTTCAATCTTAGATAACAGCACATCAAATTCACCTGAATTTCCCACATCCGTATCTGCAATTGTTATAATCTCAGGCTCTACTGAATTTGAGGGAAGAATTGAAATAGGATTTTGGCCCCTTCTAAGTGCATCTTGTAACTTGTCAAGTAGATTATTAGTGTTTTCTTCAGAACCCAAACATCTCTCTAGATAATCCATGAAACCATGCGAATCCAGAAACTGCATCAACTGTAAATACCAACGCAGAAATAAGCTTAACACTAGGAACCCAGGACAAGAAATGAAGTTAAAATGATACCGAAAGAAAAAAATTTAGTTAAAATAAACACATTCAATAAACCAACAGTACACACAAACATACTTGCCTGCTCTCCTAAAAATTCTGCAAACATGTAGAGTAGCACTAAGAATAATAATCACGACAATTACAATCACGACCATAACTACAGTAGTCATACTGATTATGGTGCCAATATAGCCAATGTAAGTTGATATCTCGAAGACAAAGATGGGTTCAATGAAAATAAATACCATGGGTTCTGGTGGTTGGCCAGTTGACCGAGAGCGCATTGTCAAGAATGCTTGAGTGTTGAAGACATGAGTAGCAGAAATTTCCTTGGGAAAAAAGACAATTATACCGAATAAAATTCAAATGAATCCACAAATATAAATAATTAAAACCAATTCATGATCAAATTAGATAAAAATTTCGTACTATGAAGTTGCGGTAGCCACTTAAAAGTGATGCAAAGAACTTTAAGAACACTAACCTGCACAAAACAATCAAACACAAGGAATATGTGTGAATACTTAACAATCTCCAAACGGTCAGGCCTTAGAAGAACTAAGTAGCCATAGATCAGATGGAAGACACTGAGTATAATCACAGACTGGTTAACAGTTCTAAGGTAATTACATTGCTTCAAGACCTCACCAACTTAAAGTTAAACTTAAAGAAGAATCAAGTGAACAACAATGACAGCAAGATGTTTGTTTGATCGTAATCTGCTATGTTGGTCACAAATGTTAAGATCAATCAAGGCATAATTGCTTGCTTAGTGTGGAACCCCTAGAATAAGACATCAACATCTCAAATTTTACATGAATGAAAAAGAAAAATGATATTAACCATTAATACTTTGGCACCCAAGTATCACCTAAGTTGAAGGTCGTGACCCTCTCCCCAAGGTTTATTGCCAGCTTTAGAATATTGCTCAGATGAACTATATAAACCATCCTTGATCTGATCTATCCCCACAACATTGGGATACAATAGCTTTGATATCTCTCCACGCAGATTGCCCAATTCTTGCTCTGGGATTGGAGGTATATCTTCCGTTGTTGTGATACGATTACACTCAAGGTCAACAACAACTACCTAGAACCACATGAGGAAGGCAAAAAACAAATATTACATCAGTTTAATCTTCTTACATACAACAAAATTTCATCAAAATTTTGCATTCTGTTGGAAGACGTGATAGACGAAATCACAGAAAAAAATAAAATAAAATAACAAACAAACAAACCCAAAAGAAAAGGGTAAAAATGGAGAGCTGTAAGACATATTTATGAAAATATTGTAATTGGCTATGCTGATTAGGAATCTAATAAACATAAAATGCGTATAAAAGACCAGGATATATATTGTTCAACCAGCACGTGTAAATTATAATAACTATAAATTGACAAAAGTACAATTTAAGCAGAGTGACTTACACCATCCATGGCCAAAGTAGACGTATCAACACCTGAATGGAGACCCATCATATATGGCGTAGGCGCATCAATATAGTCTACTCCACTGAAAAAGAGTAACGGAATGTAGACTTGCTTCGCACAATAAACATGCACAAAAGAGACAAAAGTCAAATACAAGAAGCATAAACGATACTACTACAGCATTAGTTTCCATTGAACAAAAAATAAGTTTGGTGGAAACGTTGGAGCATAAGAAATTTTGCCACCATAATGACAAACTAAATGAAGCATATATAAAAGGGAAGAGGAACATCTTTTTCTTGATCCATAAAAAGCAGTTCACAGAAGATCAATATTTACCTGCCACCGCAATGGATAAAGTAAATGGCAAATGGCTTCTGATACAAGGGTCAAAAGTGAATATCTGCCAAAAACAGGACAAGTTATCAAAAGGATGCACAAATACACAGTATTAAATTGTCTCAAGTAAAATGCTCACTTGTTTGATCGGATCAGTATTCTCCTTTCAAGCAACACAGCGGTGAAAAATTTAATCAAGTTGTCAACATCTAGGCACTGTACCAATGGCTGAAACGATATCTGCATTAAAGAAATTGCATAGGGTTATTGAACAGCCAGGTCAAATCTTCAACAAAAGGCAGAAGCATACTCAGAACAAAGCAGAAAAGAATGGAGGGTGTACATCAACATGAGGGAGCCCATCCTTTGGTGGAGCCTCCACCGAAAGTAGACAATTGTCAATAGCAAACAGAACTCGGTCTTTTCCTGGAGTAGGCAAAGGTACAGTGGACACCAAAGATGCAATAACTTCCCATAAGGGTTTGCTGCAAATTTTACCAAACATTAGGATTCTTACCACTACGGATCTCCATATCCAAGACCATCAAATTTACCAGCAGGGGATTCTCACCTACTTCCATTAGGGGAAAAACAAAGTGCAAATAATTCCTCCAGTGCATTCTTAAGTAAACGAAAGCTGGGTGACCGTGAAACAAGACAGATACATTTATCAGCAAATGAATTTGCAGGTATACAGTAAGCTTCAGCAATATCCTCACTGACTGGATCCCGGAAAGCAATGCAACTAACATAAATTTTTGTCCCATCACCCTCTGCAGCAAATAAGGATTACACCCTTAGAAAGAAACAATAAGGCATGCCTACATGCATACTTGTAAGAAAGTAACTGCAACACTAGAAGGAACTAAACATAAAAACGATGATTAAAAAAGCATACTAAAAGTTGAACAGAAAATAAATAGCTATATCTAAATTCTAAATCTTTGTTTAAATTATAAACATACTAATCAGGAAATCTACCCATATAATGGCTCCAGTACCCCCTCGGTCTTCGTATCACCACAAATTCGCGTAATCCTAACTGTATAAATGTGTGCAAAACCTCTTCATTACATTTTCCCAATTTCTAAGCAACAAAACTAACTTCTGTACTAGTGTTAAACAGATAATAAATAACTCTATCTAAATTCCAAAGCTTTGTTTAAAGTATAAACATACCAATCAACCAAGCTACCCTAATACCGGCTTCAAAATTCTCTCGATTTTCCTATCACCACGAATTTCGCATGTATAAACGTGCGTAAAACCTCTACGTGTCATTTTTCTAGTTTCTACGTAACAACGCTAACTTATGTACTAATGTTAAACGGGAAACAGAGAGCTCTATCCAAATTCTAAAGCTTTGTTTAAAGTTCAAACATAGAAATGAGGAAAACCGCTCGCATAATGGCTCTGATGTCCTCTGAAGCATCGTGTTCCCACAAATTTCACACAACCCTAAATGTATAAATCTGTGCATTACTTAAGCGTCGTTGTTCGAGTTTCTAAGCAACAACACTAACTTCAACTATTCAAGCTCGATAATTTCTTCAACAAGTCCAATAACAACGAAACGGATTCTCGAAAATGCATACAGCAGAGTGCATACCAGTGAGAACAATGGGGTAGCTCCGTGGAAACGTGTAGGCGTCATTGGAATCAAAGCCCGACGAATAGAACAAAACACCGGCTGGCAACACACACTGCATCAGAAAACAATCATCAGATCATTCACAAAATGTACAAGCGCAGAAACAAAAGCAGCGGAGATTGGCTGTTGTGGCGGGGGTAGCGGCACTTACGGTGGGGAGCTGAGGCGGAGGAGGAGGGTAGAGAGTGTGGTTGGGCGGAGGGTACTGGTCCAGAAGCGACGGCAGGTAATATGTGTCGAAGCCGTGGAATCCTTTGGCGCCGTCGAGGGTCCGAATCTCGGGTCCGATCCCGCACACCACGAAGTGCTCGAAGATCCGAGCCATTGGTCAACGATTGTCGCTCTCTTTCTCTCTCTACACAGAGAGATGGTATGAGAGAGAGAGAGAGAGAGAGAGAGGAATGGGGGGCTGAGATCTGGTGCAATTGGATTCAATCTGTCATCAGAAGCGCGGAAGCTCGCGCCTTCGGATTTCAGTCATTTTTTCTGGGTGAAGAAGTTACCGGAAGGAAACATAATCAGTCGGATAGCCCCAGTTTATACATAATCATTGTTAATTTCAACTAACCAAGATTTTTTTTTTTTTTTTTATTCTTTCAAGAAAATTTACGTAGGCATTTCAACATTTTCTGATCATAAGTGTCACTTCCACATTAGTAAAAGGTTTCGAATTCGAAATCTTCAATTCTTAATTAATCAAGTAACGAAGATTAATTCACTATCAAATCTCGTACCCAATAGAATGTTGGGTATCAATATCATGTCCAATTTTTTGATGGGTGCAAGTGCATGATATTTTTATCGTATAAATTTCGTAATTTTGTAAAATAACTAATATAATTAAACATTATGTAGATTAATCTTTAGTTGCATCTTTTTTTCATTTGCTTGCGCCATGAGGTAAATCAATCATTTGTTTTGGTGGGTCTGAATTTAATCCTCTCATACCGACCTAAGGACTCATGCCTAATGTTGAAATTCCGTCCTTTAATTTTACTATTTACAGCGTAGAATTTTTTTCAAAGGTGTAAAAAGACAAAAATGTTTTTGTTGTAGGGGTGGGCAAACGGGTACAGGAACGACGGGTTGGGACAGGTACGGGCTGATTCCTAATTTTTAAAAAGAGAAACGGGGCAGGGCTTTAGAATTTTAGGGGCTGGCCGAGTCTAGAAATATAAAAAAATGGGTACCCAGGGACCCATTTGTGCAACATCCCTATTTGAAAATATTATTGTCTCCAGGCTCCCTGCATCACTCTCGAGAACATTGTCTCCCCGTGACAGCTCTTTCCTCTCGGAGAACACACCCACACATACCCCCAAATCCCATCTCTCGATCCTTCTCCCTCCTTCCTCTCATTGTTTCTTCTCCCCCCATCTCTGCAACTCTCATTCCCGAAGCAGACACACCACACCCACACCCCACCGCGACCTCCACCAGTGTCTCACACCTTCTCAAAGACTTTCCTCTCCTCAGTCTCCTCCATATCTCTCTCTCTCCCCCAGTCTCTCTCTCTCTCCCGATGCCTCTGTTTCCGATTTCTCACACCTTGGATCTTTCGATTCTCAACCTCCTCCCTCTCGATCTCTCTCTCCCCTAGCCTTCTGATTTTTCTTTTTTTTTTGTTTGTTTGTTTGGTTTGAGAATTGAGGTTTTAAAACAATTGGGTTTTGGTTTTGGGTTTTTGGTTTGGATTTGTAGGTGTCGAAAAATCTTGCTTGCTATTGCAATTCACGGATAAGAGGTTCCAACCTGTGCATGATTTTACCGTCGATGTCGAGTTCGGAGCTCGACTGGTCACCATCGATGGTCATCCCTTCTTGTTTTATGTTTGGCAACTGTGAGAATAGAATTTTCGTGGTGAATTGGCTTTATGGTTTTGTACTAGATTTGGAAACGACACGGCAAGTGGATGTGGGTCTTGATGTCGAGGACCAAGTGGGAGGATGGCGAGTCTGGGAGGCGATCAAAACCGGAAAAAAAAAAAAAAAAAAAAGAGGACCCGTGGACCCGTCCCAAATCGGCCCGTTTCAAAAGGCTCGAGTTAGGTCCTGTTCCACTAATCAAATTTGCAATACCCGGCCCGATCCGTCCCGTGTCCTTTTTAAACGGGTCCGGTCCTATCCCTTCAAATTTGAGCCCGACCTGACCCGTGCCCACCCTTATTTTGTTGTGCTAAACTGGATTTTACGTGAATGTATTTTATCCTTTCCGGTTTTTCTACATATTTAAATAATACATGTCGTAATTCAAAGCTGATAACAAAACTATAAAACGCCAAGGGTATTTCGTCATTTTACATTTATCGGAAACACATGTGGCCTTCTTTGGTGTGCCACGTGAGACCCACCCCACTTTCTGGATAACTCTCTCTCAGCCAATCTCTTCCCGCCTATCATCCCTCACATTCTCTCTGCCCCTCTCTTTGTCCAAACAGAAAGTCCACCACACCATTTTCCGACGAATTTCTTACACCAAAATCACCATATTTGTGACCGTCTCACTCCCACGAACCCAGTGATGGGTTTTGTTTCATGAAAAACCGAAGAAAAACGGAGGTTCTGGAGCTTCAAAACGGACCGACATCATCCCGGCCAATTTCCCACTTATTCCAGCCAAGATGAGACCTCTAACCACCATTTTTGGATTACTCTCGTTGATTAGATGAATTTTCATATATGGATCGTGGAATTTGGTTGAGAAATGAGTGAGATATGAGCGTTTGAAATTTCCCCAGAAAACTGGCCATTTTCTGCAGATTTCGGCAGTTTGGCTACTTATAATTTGGTTCTTGTCCATTTTTCCCACCCTGTGAAAGTGAAATATACCTTAAAACCCTAGAAGTGCAGAACATGATGCTAACAAGCCACTGACGCCAGACAGACACATAAACCAAACCCAACGGCGCCAAAACTGCACTAAATTTACTTTCAACGGTCTCCGTATCCATCAATTTCAATCAACTTTCGTACTACCATTCGTCATTAAGCTTCTTCAAATTCTTCAACCAACTTTATAAGATTGCAGAGGTGGGCCGAGGCTCGTAGCTACATAGGCGCGAATGAATCTGGTGAGTTTCACTCTCATTCTTTGCGGTTTAATTAGTTCAAAGTCGAAATATTGCTTATATACGAAAAATACATTTGTGAGGAGTGCAGAATGACATTGCTAATAGCAGTTCCGTAAAAAATTCATATAACTTTGATTTTTTCTGTGAGTTAGTAAAATTTTATTTTGCTTTTACTAGGGTAAAGTACTCATTTTCACATACATGATTCGACTCCATTTGGTGATATTTTAATCAGTCTTTGGATCTTGAATCACTCTCTACAAGTATCGAACTATATGAGTCTATGTCCAAATGTCCCATTTCTCGATCTCACCTAATCAAGAAAAAATGAGTCCTTCAGAAACAACCATCCTAATCCTTGTCTTCCTTACCTTCTAATGGTCTCTCCTCCGCATGCTAATCAACGCCTCCTTAAGGCAAAGCCAAAAACTGCCTCCTGGCCCTAGGGCTCCTAGGGCTCTGCTAGTCATTGGCAATTTCATATGCTAGGCAACCTCCGACACCGCAGCCTCCAAAACCTAGCCAAAAAGTACAGACCCATAATGTCCATGCGCCTAGGCAGCAAAACCACCATAGTAATCTCATCCCCCAAAGCCGCCGAGCTATTCCTTAAAACCCACGACACCATTTTCGCTAGCCGCCCCCAACTCCAAGCCTCCAAGTACATGTCCTACAGCACGAAGGCCATGGCCTTTTCTGAATATGGTCCATATTGGCGCCATGTTCGAAAGCTCTGCACACTTCAACTTCTTTCTCCTTCAAGAATCGAGGCTTTTGCTCCACTGAGAAGGGAGGAGGTAGGGTTGTTGGTGCAGTCCCTGAAGGTAGCCGCGGAGGCAGGCGAGGTGGTAGATCTTAGTGAGAAGGTTGGTGAGCTTGTTGTGGGAATCACATACAGGATGCTGTTGGGGAGAAAAAATAATGATATTTTTCATCTCTAGGGGATAACAGAGGAGGTCATGTTCTTGACAGGAGCTTTCAACATTAGTGATAAGGTGTCTTTCCTTATTCCACTTGATCTTCATGTATGTTACCCTTCATCCTTAATTACCAAAATTGTTACATGCATGAATCAACTATAAAACTAGAAAAATGCTAGCAAGATCATAAAGTAGGAACATTTAGAATCACTGCATGCACGCTACGTACTGATCCTGAAATGCTAAACAACAAACACAAGACGTTCAAAATGTAAGCTCACATATGTGCGACTAATTTTAACATTGTCCTCGTGAAAATATTTGGATGGATGGATCCATGAACAGGAACAGAAGCGGTATCAACAAAGTAAAGTGAACAAGGTTAATTCATAGTTTAGGGAAAGTGAATCAGCCAGTAACTAGTTTACAACCGTACTAATCTCAGAGGATTAGCTATTTACGTTAGCCAGCTGACTTTCATCGTCTTTTTGTTGGTGACGTGATTCACAAGTCGCATCCCCACGCTGGTAACAGAAAGATCATGTCGTATTCGTATGGGAGTGAGGATCCTTGCCAGATCCTCTTTGTGAGGATTCCGGAGATCCTCAAATCACATCCGTTTATTGTACATCATGAGATCAGAAATTATTATAATTTTTTTTATTAAATTTAAATATAAACAGTACCCGACGAAAACTAACTACACAACATATGATGAACGAATATGATTGAAGGATCCGGAAAGGATCCTCACAAAAAGGATCCGACGAGGATCGTATGGTCCATTTCCATAGGATGCAAACATTAATATTATCACCCTGATGGCAGTGACATTGACACGGTTTCTTATCTTATGCTTAATTTGGCTCCATTGTCAAGTTTAATTTGCCAACCAAAAAAGTGGGCAAGACATTTTCAATGCCGGCCGGGATATTCTATTACAATTCATTATTCCGGATCCCCTTCCACCTATAATTCACCTAGTTCGGGATTCGAACCATTGAAATTTGATCTAAAGTCAAAATATTGCTTATATATTTATAAATAAAAAGAAAAATACATTTGTGAGAAGTAAAGAATGAGATTGCTAATAACAGTTCCGTAAAAAATTCATGTAACGTTGATTTTTTTTGTGAATTAGTAAAATTTTGTTTTGCTTGTACTAGGGTAAAGTACCCATTTTCACATACATGATTTGACTCCATTTGGTAATATTTTAATTAGTCTTTGGATCTTGAATCACTCTCTATAAGTATCCAATTAAATGAGTCTATGTCCAAATGTCCCATTTCTCGATCTCACCCAAAAATCAAGAAAAAATGAGTCCTTCAGAAACAACCATGCTAATCCTTGTCTTCCTTACCTTCTTATGGTCTCTCCTCCGCATCCTAATCAACGCCTCCTCAAGGCAAAGCCAAAAACTGCCTCCTGGCCCTAGGGCTCTGCCAATCATTGGCAATCTTCATATGCTAGGCAACCTCCCACACCGCAGCCTCCAGAACCTAGCCAAAAAGTATGGACCCATAATGTCCATGCGCCTAGGTAGCAAAACCACCATAGTAGTCTCATCCCCCAAAGCCGCCGAGCTATTCCTTAAAACCCACGACACCATTTTCGCTAGCCGCCCCCAAGTCCAATCCTCCAAGCACATGTCCTACGGCACGAAGGCCATGGCCTTTTCTGAATATGGTCCATATTGGCGCCATGTTCGAAAGCTCTGCACGCTTCAACTTCTTTCTCCTTCGAGAATTGAGGCTTTTGCTCCGCTGAGAAGGGAGGAGGTAGGGTTGTTGGTGCAGTCCCTGAAGGTAGCCGCGGAGGCCGGCGAGGTGGTTGATCTTAGTGAGAAGGTCAGTGAGCTTGTTGTGGGAATCACGTACAGGATGGTGTTGGGGAGAAAAAATAATGATATGTTTGATCTCAAGGGGATTATAGAGGAGGTCATGTTCTTGTCAGGAGCTTTCAACATTGGTGATTATGTGCCTTTCCTTATTCCACTTGATCTTCAGGTATGTTACCCTTCATCCTTAATTACCAAAATTGTAACATGCATGAATCAACAATAAAACCAGAGAAATGCTAGCAAGATCATAAAGTAGAAACATTTAGAATCACTGCTTGCACGCTACTGATCCTGAAATGCTAAAGAACAAACACAAGACGTTTGAAATAAGTAAATGCAAGTATAAACGACTGATCTTAACACTGTCCTCGTGAAAATTTTTGGATGGATGGTACATTAACAGGAACAGAAGCAGTGTCAACAAAGTAAAGTGAACAAGGTTAATTCATAGTTTAGGGAAAGTGAATCAGCCAGTAACTAATTCACAACGCTACTAACCTTAGAGGATTAGTTGTTTACGTTAGCCAGCGGGCTTTCATCGTCCGTTTGTTTGTTGGTGACATGATTCACAAGTCGCATCCACACACTGCTAAAAGAAAGATCATATCGTATTCGTATGGTCCATTTCCATAGGCTGCAAACATTGATGTTATCACCGCTGAGGGCAGTGACACTGACACGGTTTCTTATCTTATGCTTAATTTGGCTCCATTGTCAAGTTTAATTTGTCGACCAAAAAAGTGGGCAAGACATTTTCAATGCCCGCCGGGATATTCTATTACAATTAATTATTGGGATGTGATATTCATACATCCCATTTTACTTCTCATATACATTTTTAATTTTCAGCCGACGGATCGGATGGATTGAAGAAGATTAACAGACATAAATTATCAAGAGGTGTATGAGAAGTAAAATGAGGTGTGTGGATAGCACACCCCTAATTATTTTAGGAACGTTAATTTTTGCAGTCAACTGTATACAAATTATATGGTTGTTTTCTTTTATCCTTCATGGAAGACGTAATATTAATAAGGATTTTACCATTAAAAGAGTCTTTTACAAAAATTCAAAAAATAAAATGCTGGTAGTGAGTAGATACAGATTCTGAGGTTTATAATTAGTAATGCTAGGGAGACTAAATATGTAGATAAAATTTGTAAACAAAATGATGTGTTACGAATAGGGATGAGTACGTTTATCAATGCTTAAGTAATAATCCAATAATCAATTTCCATGTACTTTAGTTTACACAATTTTATCTCCAAATTTAATCTCTCTAGCATTACCCATATAATAATAATGTTATCGAAATTAAATTCAAATTTCTTGATTATTTTATATATATATGAATCAAACTAAGCATAACCAACGTGAAAAGCCTTTTGTATTAGATAATGCTAGGTACCCCAAATTTTAAACAAAATTTTGTAAACCATATGACATGGTTGTTGCTAATTGAATTATTACTTAAGTGTTAATTAACGTGCTTATTTCATATTGATAACACATCATGTGGTATGCAAATTTAGTCTCAAAACTTTGTTTACTTACCATTATTCTTTTTGTAATAAGGGTTTGCACGTGATCCCGTGATTGCCGCCATTTTATATATGCATGCATGTCTTGACCATTTCATTGCCTAGACTAAAATAGCGATGGCTAGAGTACTCATGTAGAAGACTAGTACGTATATTGATTGGATTGTATGGAATCTTAACTACTTCCTCTTAGGGATTGACCAAGCGCATGAAGAGAATTAGCAAGACTGTCGACCAACTATTCGAAAAGATAATTCAGGATCATGAACAAGTTTCTAGAAGTGAGCAAGTACAAGGCAATCATCATAAGGACTTTGTAGACGTGCTGCTTTCATTAATCCACCAACCATTAAACCCCAACGATGAGGAAGTATACATGTTCGAACGAACAAATGCCAAAGCCATTTTACTCGATATGATTTCTGGTTCCTTTGACACTTCAGCCATGGCAATCGTTTGGACCCTGGCCGAACTCTTAAGGCATCCGGAAGTTATGAAACGTCTCCAAAAAGAGCTCCAGAGTGTGGTTGGGATGGATCGAATGGTTGAAGAAAGTGATTTACCAAAGCTTGATTACTTGAGCATGGTGGTCAAGGAGAGCTTAAGGCTACACCCAGTTGGACCATTACTTATCCCTCATCAATCCATGGAGGACGTTATAGTTGATGGATATCACATACCCAAGAAATCAAGAGTCTTCATCAATATTTGGACCATTGGGAGAGATCCAAATGTATGGTCAGATAATGTGGAAGAATTCTACCCTGAAAGGTTTATGAATAGTAACGTTGACCTGCAGGGACATGACTTCCAGCTCATACCATTTGGGTCTGGTCGAAGACGGTGCCCTGCTATGCAGTTAGGGTTAACCACAGTTCGTCTAGCTCTGGGAAACTTGGTGCACTGCTTCAACTGGGAGCTCCCAACTGGCATGCTACCTAAGGACTTGGACATGACTGAAAAGTTCGGCTTATCGTTGTCGAAAGCCAAACACTTGCTTGCCATGCCGACGCACCACCTATAAAATCGACCTTCATGCGCACACACAAACACACAAACACACACACACAGAGTGTGTCTAGGCATAAATAAACAGTAATTAACTGTATACTTTGGATTTTAATTTTTGGTCAATATGGAACTTTATTAAGACAAGAAAATGTTACAGAAACAAAAATATTACCTAATAATTTGCATTGATGCAAGTGGCTTATAACTTGGTTAATTAAGAGCATTCACTTTGCACTCGAGGTTCTATGTTTGAATCCCCCTTCCTAAGTTCAATATAGATTGTCCTATCATTTAAAAAAGTTAATAATAATTTGCATTGGTATTGGATATGTAACCTTCCTACCAAAAGAAAGCACGCAACATAATTCTAATGTTCCAAGTATAAAAGTTTCCTAAAGAAAATAAAGCAACTTTCAGCATCACCTAAGAGCAACTCTAGTGTATCAAGGCCCCATAGGGTAACTTCCTATTGAATAGTCTCTAGTGAACAGTAACTGTCTTTAATGAAAAGTAA
This sequence comes from Pyrus x bretschneideri, assembly GCF_019419815.1. Lineage (NCBI taxonomy): Eukaryota > Viridiplantae > Streptophyta > Magnoliopsida > Rosales > Rosaceae > Pyrus > Pyrus x bretschneideri. Next base: position 1,603,731 of record NW_025999579.1, on the reverse strand, counting down.
TTATCTTTTGCATCTCCACCCTTAAACTGAATAGCCATGACAATATGTAATAAAATATTAGTAATTTTTATTTAATAAAATAATAAAAAATAATTTTATTTCAAATTTCGGATATGATTTTTAATCAGTCTTGTTGTACCACGTTTCATTAAATAAGAAATTACAACCCAAAGTATTTGAGAAAATATAAAATTATGGTGTAAGGTGGAAGATAATGATAAGATATTTATAGAAAAATTAAAACTTTTTTTTTTTTTTTTAGATTTCGGATGTTTTATTAATTGTTAACATTTTTTTAAATTTTTTTTATTAATTTTTTATTAATTTTATAATGTGACTGACGTCATCCATGCATCATCGGGCCACCAATTCGAGTCGGGCCTCTCATTCGGGCCCCCCCTCAACCCACACACCTGCATGGGTTGGAGCAAGTAGCTCGGGCTATTGGGTAGGAAAAATCAAAGGTCCATCGGGATATTGGTCCCAATGGAGTTGCTCTAATGAGTACAGAGGCCTAAAACAGAAGGAGGCCTGAAGTAAAAGTTTCATAATGAAGTTTATGCATCAGAGAACTTTAGACTTATTATTATAAATGTATTGCCAAAACACTACCAATGAACTATTTCAGCGTTACATGTTACTACTAAAACACTACAAATGCCCTTCAAAGGTACTAACCAAATAATTTCTAAATACAATCATTTCAAGGTGTCATTTGAAAGTTCTTCAAATATATTACATTTAGGCTTATTTTTAGCTACGGTTTTTGAAACTTCATTTTAATCTCACTTTACTTCTTGTAATTCACTTTACTCTTTGAAACTCATAATTCGCTCCAATTTATACATAATCATTCAGTCGGATAGCCCTTGTTTATACATAATCATTGTTAATTTCAACTAACGAAGATTAATTAACTATCAAATCTCGTACCTAATAGAATGTTGGGTATGCCACTTAGTACTATTGTCTAATGATATTTATCTTTACTTGTAAGTGAGAGGTCTTAGGTTTGATTCTCGCTAAAGGTGAATTTGAACCACATTATTGCTAGCTATTGCGAGTCCACGATATTTTTATCGTACAAATTTTATAATTGCAAAAATATATTTTATAGCATATACAATTGTTTCTACAAAATAAGTAATATAATTAAACATTATGTATATTAATCTTTAGTTGCATCTTTTTTTTTTTATTTGCTTGGGCCATGAGGTAAGTCAATCATTTGTCTTGGCGTGTCTGAATTTAATCCTCTCATACCTGCCAAAAGACTCATGCCTAATGCGAAAATCAATCCTTGAGTTTTATTATTTACGACGTAGAATTTTTTTCAAAAAGTGTGAAAAGAAGAAAATATTTTATTGTGCTAAACAGCATTGTACGTGAACATATTTGATCATTTCATGATTTTTCATATTTCTTAACATATTCAAATAATACGGGTCGAAGGATTAGTCCCCACCTCGTGCGGGGATACCTGAATTCATCCAGTGAAAAATAATACGGATGGCTACGAACGCACCGCGCAAACGAAAAACAAAACTTGAAACGCCGAGGGTATTTCGTCATTTTACATTTATTGGAAACACATGCGGCCTTATTTGGTGTGCCAGGTGAGACCCACCCCACTATCGGGAAAACTCTCTATTGGCCTATCTCTTCCCGTCTATCATCTCCCACATTTTCTCTCTACCTCTCTCTGTGTCCAAACAAAAAGTCCACCACACCATCTTCCGACGAATTTTTTACACCAAAATCACCATACTTGTGACCGTCTCACTCCCGCGAACCCAGTTATGGGTTTTGTTTGATGAAAAACCGAAGAAAAAGGAGATTCTGGAGCTTCAAAACGGACCAACATCATCCCGGCGAATTTCCCGCCGATTCCGGCCAAGGTGAGGGCTCTAACCACCATATTTGGACTACTCTCGTTGAGTAGATGAATTTTCATATATGAATAGTGGAATTTGGTGAGAAATGAGTGAGATATGAGCGTTTGAAATTTCCCCAGAAAACTGGCCATTTTCTGCAGATTCTGGCGATTTGGCTTAATTTGGTTCTTGTCCATTTTTCCCACCCTGTGGAAGTGAAATATTCTTTAAAACCCTTGAAGTGCAGAACATGATGCTAACAAGCCACTGAAGCCAGACAGACGCACGAACCAAACCCAACGGCGCCAATTGCAATACATCTACGTTCAACTTTCAATTAACTTCAATCAACTTTCTTGCTACCATTCGTCATTAAACTTATTCAAATTCTTCGACCAACTTTATAAAGACTGCAGAGGTGGGCCGAGGATCGTAGCTACATAGCGCGAATGAATCTGGTGAGTTTAACTCTCATTCTATACGGTTTAATTAGTTTAAACTTGAAATATTGCTTATATAAAATAAGAGAATTGTTATTAGCACTCTAAAAATTTCATTTTGCACATCAATTTTTTGTAAATAGAAAGTAAAATACATTTGTGAAGAGTCCGGAATAAGATTTTTGAAGTGCTAATAACAGTTCGTATTCATATGACTTTGATTTTTTCTGTCAGTTAGTAAAATTTTGTTTTGCTTGTACTAGGGTAAAGTTCCCATTTTCACGTACATGATTTGACTCCATTTGGTAATATTTTGATCAGCCGTTGGATCTTGAATCACTCTCTTTAAGTATCCAACTATATGAGTCTATGTCCAAATGTCCCATTTCTCGATCTCACCTAGAAATCAAGTAAAAATGAGTCCTTCAGAAATAGCCATCCTAATCCTTGTCTTCCTTGCCTTCTTATGGTCTCTCCTCCACATCCTAATCAACGCCTCCTCAAGGCAAAGCCAAAAACTGCCTCCAGGCCCTAGGGCTCTACCAATCATTGGCAATCTTCATATGCTAGGCAACCTCCCACACCGCAGCCTCCAGAACCTAGCCAAAAAGTACGGACCCATAATGTCCATGCGCCTAGGCAGCAAAACCACCATAGTGGTCTCATCCCCCAAAGCCGCCGAGCTATTCCTTAAAACCCACGACACCATTTTCGCTAGCCGCCCCCCAAGTCCAAGCCTCCAAGTACATGTCCTACGGCACAAAGGCCATGGCCATTTCTGAATATGGTTCATATTGGCGCCATGTTCGAAAGCTCTGCACGCTTCAACTTCTTTCTCCTTCGAGAATTGAGGCTTTTGCTCCGTTGAGAAGGGAGGAGGTAGGGTTGTTGGTGCAGTCCCTGAAGGTAGCCGCGGAGGCGGGCAAGGTGGTAGATCTTAGTGAGAAGGTCGGTGAGCTTGTTGTGGGAATCACGTACAAGATGGTGTTGGGGAGAAAAAACAATGATATGTTTGATCTCAAGGGGATTATAGAGGAGACAATGTTCTTGACAGGAGCTTTCAACATCAGTGATTATGTGCCTTTCCTTATTCCACTTGATCTTCAGGTATGTTACCCTTCATCCTTAATTACCAAAATTGTTACATGCATGAATCAACAATAAAACTAGAGAAATGCTAGCAAGATCATAAAGTAGGAACATTTAGAATCACTGCATGCACGCTACTGATCCTGAAATGCTAAAGAACAAACACAAGGTTATTTCATAGTTTAGGGAAAGTGAATCAGACAGTTACTAGTTCACAACCCTACTAATCTTAGAGGATTAGCTGTTTACGTTAGCCAGCTGACTTTCATCGTCTTTTTGTTGGTGACATGATTCACAAGTCGCATCCACACACTGCTAAAAGAAAGATCATATCGTTTTCGTAGGATCCATTTCCATAGGCTGCAACCATTGATACTATCACCGCTGATGGCAGTGACATTGACACGGTTTCTTATCTTGTGCTTAATTTGGCTCCATTGTCAAGTTTAATTTGTCAACGAAAAAAGTGGGCAAGACATTTCCAATGCCGGTCGGGATATTCTATTACAATTCATTATTTTAGGAACCTTAATTTTTTGCAGCCAACTGTATACAAATTATATGGTTGTTTTATTTTTTTCCTTCATGGAAGACGTAATATTAATAAGGATTTTACCATTAAAAGAGTCTTTTACAAAAATTCAAAAAATAAAATGCTAGTAAGGAGTAGATACAGATTTTGAGGCTTATAATTAGTAATGTTAGGTAGACTAAATTTGTAGATAAAATTTGTAAACTAAATGATGTGTCACAATTAGGGATGAACATGTTTATCAATGCTTAAGTAATAATCCAATGATTAAGTTTCATGTACTTTAGTTTACACGATTTTGTTTCCAAACTTAGTCTCTCTAGCATTACCCATATAACAATAATGTTATAGAAATTAAACTCAACTTACATGATTATTATATATATGTATGAATCAAACTAAGCATAACCAACATGAAAAGCCTTTGTATTAGGTAATGCTAGGTAGTCCAAATTTTAAACAAAATTTTATAAACCATGTGACATGGATGTTGATGATTGAATTACTATTTAAGTGTTAATTAACGTGCTTATTTCATATTAGTGACACGTCATGTGGTATGCAAATTTAGTCTCAAAACTTTGTATGTTTACAATTATTCTTTTTGTAATAAACATGCATGTCTTGATGACCATTACATTGCCTAGATTAAAATAGCGATAGTTATGGAGTACTCATGTAAAAGACTGGTACATATATTGATTGGATTGTATGGAATCTTAACTACTTCCTCATAGGGCTTGACCAAGCGCATGAAGAGAATTAGCAAGACTGTCGACCAACTATTCGAAAGGATAATTCAGGAACATGAGCAAGTTTCTAGAAGTGAGCAAGTACATGGCAATCATCATAAGGACTTTGTAGACGTGCTGCTTTCATTAATCCACCAACCATTAAACCCCAACGATAAGGAAGTATACATGTTCGAACGAACAAATGCCAAAGCCATTTTACTCGACATGATTTCTGGTTCCTTTGACACTTCAGCCACGGCAATCGTCTGGACCCTGGCCGAACTCTTGAGGCACCCGAAAGTTATGAAACGTCTCCAAAAAGAGCTCCAGAGTGTGGTCGGGATGGATCGAATGGTTGAAGAAAGTGATTTACCAAAGCTGGATTACTTGAGCATGGTGGTCAAGGAGAGCTTAAGGCTACACCCAGTTGGACCATTACTTATCCCTCATCAATCCATGGAAGACGTTATAGTTGATGGATATCACATACCCAAGAAATCAGTAGTCTTTATCAATATTTGGACCATTGGGAGAGATCCAAATGTATGGTCAGATAGTGTGGAAGAATTCTACCCTGAAAGGTTCATGAATAGTAACGTTGACCTGCAGGGACATGACTTCCAGCTCATACCATTTGGGTCTGGTCGAAGACGGTGCCCTGCTATGCAGTTAGGGTTAACCACAGTTCGTCTAGCTTTGGGAAACTTGGTGCACCTTTTCAACTGGGAGCTCCCAACTGGCATGCTACCTAAAGACTTGGACATGACTGAGAAGTTCGGCTTATCGATGTCGAAAGCCAAACACTTGCTTGCTATGCCGACGCACCGCCTATAAAATCGACCTTCATATATTATTATACACACACACGGGGGGTGTGTCTAGGCATAAATAAACAGTAATTAACTGTATACTTTGGATTTTAATTTTTAGTCAATATGGAACTTTATTAAGACAAGAAAATGTTACAGAAACAAAAATATTACCCAATAATTTGGATTGATGCAAGTAGCTTATAACTTGGTTAATTAACTTTGCACTCGAGGTTCCATGTTTGAATCCTGCTTTTTTTATTTATTATTATTTTTTTATTTTTTGGAAAACAAATCCCCCTTCCTATGTTCAATATAGATTGTCCTATCATTTAAAAAAGTTAATAAGAATTTGGACTGGTATTGGATATGTAGCCTTCCTACTAAAAGAAAGCACGCAACACATACCTTTCCAAGTATGAAAGTTTCCTAAAATAAAACGACTTTCAGCATCACCTGAAGAGTACAGAGGCCTAAAACAAAAGGAGGCCTGAAGTAAAAGTTTCATAATGGAGTTTATGCATCAGAGAACTTTAGATGTATTGCCAAAACACTACCAATGAACTATTTCAGCGTTACAAGTTACTGCTAAAACTCTACAAATGCCCTACAAAGGTACTAACCAAATAAATTCTATATACAATCATTTCAAGGTGTCATTTGAAAGTTCTTTAAATATATTATATTTAGGCTTTTTTTTTAGCTATGTTTCTTGAAACTCCTTTTTAATCTCACTTTGCTTCCTGTAATTAAAAAATTGTCACTTTACTTCTTGAAACTCATAGTACGCTCCACTTTGCCCCATAGAACTTGATTTTGATTCAATTTTGCCCCTTAAAACTTGAAAGTCGTCCCTGTAAAACTCAAAATTCGCTCCACATTGCCTTAAATCTATTAATTTCAAGGTGCCATTTAAAAGTTCTAAAATCAATCATTTCAAGGTGTCATTTAAAAGTTCTTCAAATATATTACATTTGGACTTATTTTTAGCTACGCCCCCTAGAACTTCATTTTAATTTCACTTTGCTCTATATAACTCAAAAATTACCACTTTACTCCTTGAAACTCATATTCGCTCCACTTTGCCCCCCTAAACTTCATTTTGATCCCATTTGCCCCCTGAAACTCGAAAGTTGTTTTTGTAAAACTCAAAATTTGCTCCATATTGCCTTAGATCTATTAGTTTCTTATGTGGGTTTGATTTGGGTGCGCTAGGCTAATCATTTATTTTTTTTATTTTTTTCATCTCTTCAATTTCTTTTAAACTTAAATTCTTTGGTTGTTAAGTATTAACACATATTGGAGATTTATAACCAAATTTATTGCACTTGTGGTATAGTATTATTAGATGTTGGGTCCCACATATGTTTCAGGAGGCGACGTATAAGTTTTATGGTCAAAGTGAAATGAATTTTGTGTTTCAAGGAACAAAGTGGTGACTTTTGAATTACAGAGGGAAAAGTGGAGAGATTTTTCAGTATGATCAGCACATGGAGTGGTACACCACGTGTCACTATACAAATGGTGGGATATGTGTGTTAAAAAGTTATTAACTTAAAAAATAAAAATTTTCACCACTTACATAAAAACACATGGTGTACCATCCGTGTTCCATCACAATAAAAAATTTCTCCGTAAAATGAGGTTAAAATGAAGTTTTTTTTTTTTGGGGGGGGGGGGGGGGGGGGGGGGAGATCGTATTTAGCAAGACGATGGTTTAATTGGCTAGTTTAGCACCACTTCAACTGTTTGATGTTTATGTTTTGATTCATATGGACGTACAACAACCAATTTGGTTATCTTGTCAATTTTTTTGCCACCCTCTGAAATGAAATATATTTACTTCTCTTCTCATCCATGTTAGAAGTATGTAATCACCATGAACCAAAGACCACAGATGTGCCATTAAGCCTCGAACACAAGAGCAACGCTTAGAGTTTATAAGAACAAAGTACAAGGATCATATCAGCCTGTCAAACAATTAACCTTCTCCTCTTTAACAATAATCAATTGCTCTCCAAGAATAGGTCTAAGATCCAATATGAGCCATGTATTGCAAGAGCAGAGGCTAGTGTTTATATACTCACCATAATCCTCACTGTTCTCCTATTAGAATCAGTATAGGACTCAACTATCCATTCCACATGCGTATAAACACAATCCCAATCCACGTTCAAGTCCACAAAACTTAAACCATTATCAGTACTCTCAATCCTGCAAGAATTAGGATTACTTGAAGCCTATTAATCAGACTTTTCCATATCAATTCATACACCACAACCGAATACAATGTTAATTTCATACTCACAATCTAACAATTCACCGATCTGCCTGCCGTAGTAATAAGGCAACCGAACATTGGTTTTCAAGGGAACCCCATCGAAGAAGTGCGCAGAACATAATGTAATACCACAATTCGACACGAGTGGCAAACTTGCTAGCTCACGCTTAGCTTCATTGAATCCATTCATGGGCATTACGTAATGCTACAATAACCATTTCTTGAACAAGCTTCTTCAAAATTCACCACTCCCTTCTCTTTAGTATAAACAAGGAGAGTTTTCGTAATAATAGGATAGATTTGTGTAAGATATCGCTGGTACTTGAAAAAAATTCTTTATCCCAACTTCGTAAACATTAATTGAGGTGAGCATACCTACATTGGCAAGTGATGTGTTCCCCTTGCAAACTTGAGTTCGAATCACATTCCTCACAATTTAATATGCTTAAGATCTAATATCGCTTACTAAAAAACTATAAAACGAACGACTTGTTTGATGATGATTTAGTTTTTAGTTTTCATTTTTGTAGAGGGAAAATACATGGAGAAATGATGGGTGGAGATGTAAGGAAATATATGTAAGAAAGGTACACAAAATGAAAACTAAAAAGATAATGCTTGTGTTCTCCCAAACTGAATGATTTTCTTTACGGATATGATCGTTAGATGACGATAAGAAAATGAACGGTTTCCATAAGATATTTGGATGCTAAAGATACGTAGTTCCACTACCATAAGCGAAGGACAAATAAGTTCCTCCATGAGAGGAACACAAGAGGCCAAGTATATATGAGAGAGGAGTAGAGAACGGACAAACATATAGGCCAATCAACTCCCTTAAATCAAGGGAGTTATGTTGACTGATATTGACTCAAGGAAATGCCACATAATCTGTCATGTCATCAACATTACTGTTAAGAGTTAGTTAGGGTGGTTATTAGTAGCTTACACAATAAGAAAGGTAGTTAGACTACTAGAGAGGTATAAAAAGGCTGATTACAGCTTAATGTTTGTATCGTGTATTCGTTCTAACAACACAATCTCTCTCATCTTCTCTCTAAGCTTTTGATATTCTCTTTGTTGTTTCTTCTTCTTGTCCTTTTCTGCAATTATGGTTGCTTCTGTTAAGATGGTATCAATCGCCCGAACGATCATTGGTGCTATCTCTTCCGCTGACGATTTCGGTGAAGTTCTTGGAGGTTTGTTACAGTTCTTGGAGACTTGCTGATCGGTTTTCTTTGATTCTTGGGTCGCTGAATTAAGTATAAGGTCGATTACTTTCTTCCTTTATTTTCTGCACAGGTGTTTGTGTTTTTGCATAAGTGAAGAATTATGGCGATTTTGGGTGTTTTGTTTGGTTGTTTGTATCTGGGTGATTTTCTGCATGTGATTAAGGCTGATGCCAAGAGTTGTTGATCTTAGAAGAAGTGTATGTGTGTCTGCGATAAGGATTGGAAGCAAAGATTTTTGTCATTGCTGAGATATATGCAGTTGGAGTGTGTAAATCAAGAAGGCCGATGCCAAGGTAGTTAAATGTTAAATGTCTGAGTTTGTTGGTTTGCAAAGTTGATAATTGTTGAAGACTGAAGGTAAAAGATTACTCATTGCCATTGATTGTTGGTATATGGTGATTTGCGAATTGTGATTTTCTTGAAAGATTAGTGTTTGTTACAGATTGGTATTTGTATATTGTGACCGGTTGTTGAAGATTGTTGATGGTTGTGAAAGAATTAAGTGATCAAGATGTCTGATAAATCAGTACGAATTGAAAATTTGCTTGGTATGTTAACTGTGAAATTGCAAGATGACAATTTTGTTAAGTGGAATTATCAGTTTCAGTCAGCCTTGAGAGGGTATGATTTCTTGGAGTTCTTTACTGGTGAATCTCCTTGTGCACCAAAGTTTGTGATTGATACTGAGAGTGGAGTGACTAAAGAAATAATAGAGGCTTATAAATCTTGGGTTCAAAAGGATATGGCACTATTGAGTTTGTTGATTGCTACTCTATCAGATTATGCTTTGGAATATGTAATAGGGTGTAAGACATCACATGAGGCTTGGACAAATTTACAAGAAAGATATGTTTCTGTGTCACGGGCTAAAGTTAATAAGCTCCAAACTGAATTTCATACCATTCAAAAGGGTGGTGACTTTATTGATAAGTATTTGCTCAAGTTGAAAGCTATTCGTGATCAACTATTGTCTGCAGGGGAGAACATTAATGATAATGATATGGTTATAAATGCCCTATCTGGATTACCACCCGAGTTTGATATGGTTAAGACGGTTGTTCTAACCAGAGAGACTTCTATTCCTCTAAAAGACTTTAGAGCACAGTTGATTGGTGCTAAATCTGCTATAGAAGCAAGAATCACTACTTTAGCAAGTAGCATGGCTGCAATGTATGTTCAGGGTAATCAATCTAAGAATGGGAATCAGAGTAATAGTTACTCACAAGGGGAGAGTATTAGTGCTGTTTCAAGATTTGTTGATAGTCAAGGGTATCAAGACGTAAACATGTCTTATAATAACATGAATGGTTACAATTCTTCACAAAATTATAACAGGAATGGATACGGTGGGTATGGTTCTTTTAATAACTCAAGGTCTTACTTTGGCAATCGACAGAGAGGAGGAAACAATTATAATGGCTCTAGGAACTCTTGGAATGGAAATTCTTGGAATGGAAATTCTTGGAATGTGTTCTCGAATTGTGCATATTGCTCCAAATTGCTTAAACATGAGTGATAATGATTCAGGTTCAAATGGATACTAAGTTACTATATGTCAATTTTGTGAGGAAAAAGGGGCATACTGCTCTAGAATGCAGGCACATAAACAATTATTCCTATCAGGGTGCACTTCTACCTTCTCTCACTGCATTTTCTGCTCAAGCACCATCTCACATGACTGCATTAGAATTTGGTCAGAATGTTCAAAGCTTTTCTGCTGTTAATAAATGGGTGCTAGACACTGGTGCATCACACCATGTGACAGCTAATCTTGGGAACCTAAATCAACCTGTGCAGTACAATGGTGATGATAAAATCACTATTGGTAATGGGGAAGGTTTGATTGTTAACCATATTGGTTCTGCAACTCCTTCAACTCCACATCATTTACTGTTTCTCAAGAATATCTTACATGTTCCAACAATTACTGTTAATCTCTTATCTGTCAAGAAACTGTGTAAAGATAATAATTGCTACTTCATATGTCATGAGATTGTGTTCTTTAGACAGAACAAGACAACAAGAATCATATTGTACCAAGGCAAGAGTAGAGGAGAGCTGTATGAGATCATGTGAATGTGTTTTCAAGAAGATTGGTTGCTGGTTCAAATAAAGCAGTTGCACTACTTGGGAAAGCTAGGAAAGTTTCAGTTTGGCATAAGAGACTAGGGCACCCATCTGAAGAAGGACATTCTGATATTTGGGGGCCTACTCCAACTAAGTCTCTAGAAGGGTTTATGTGTTATGTAAGTTTTATGGATGAATTCTCAAGATTTGTATGGATCTTCCCTATTATCAATAAATTAGATAGTGTTCAAGTTTTCTGCATTTGTTACAACTCAGTTCAATTCTATAATTAAGTGCTTACGAACAGATGATGGTTCTAAATATATGAGGAACAAATTTCAGTCTTTCTTGGCAACTAAAGGAATTATACATTTTATATCATGTCCTTGTACTCCTCATCAAAATGGTCTTACTGAGAGGAAACATAGACATATAGTAGAGATTGCAATTACACTTTTAACTGAGGCTGAGGTTCCATTACAGTTTTGGAATTATGCTTGCAATCATGCTGCATCTCTAGTTAATAGAATACCATGTAAGATTTTGGGGAAGAAGTCTCTCAATCAGCTATTGTTTAATCAAGAACACGTGTTGAATATATTGAAAATATTTGGATTTGCAGTATATCCATTCTTAAGGCCATATACTCAAAACAAATTGCAACCTAGGTCCAAGCAATGTGTTTTTCTAGGTTTTGCTGCTGGATATAAGGGAGGGGGTAGTATGCTATGATTTAGGTAGTAATAAACTGGTACTGTCAAGACATGTAATTCATGATGAGAATACATTTCCATTTAAAAGAAGACTGCAATTATCTTCTGGGAAGTCAAACAAGGTACAGGGTACAAAAATGTCTCCAATCATTGTTCATTTGTCATGTTCTGATTCTAATACAACTACAACAACATCTCCAACACATAGAGAGTCATTTGCAAATCCTGAAATTGTTGAAGAATGATCAAGGAATCGCTTGGAGGTTCTAAGCTCATCCAGTCAAGATTCACGGGATCTCAATGCTCATAACAATAGCTCTTATACTCTCTCAACATCAGCTCCAAGTACAATATCATTGTTGCCTATCCACAGTCCCTCACAATTAGAGGCAATCCTACCAATTTCTTCTCCTAGGGTTGAAACTAATAAAGAATCAGTTCACACTATGGTCACAAGGTTGAAGTCAGGTGTAGTTCTAAGAAGATCTTATACATGTTACATTGCTTTGTTTCCAGAATTACAAACATTACAGGTAGATGATGAGTGTGAATTTACTGGTAGTTTATCTTTCATTGCTGCAATTAAATATTTGGATGAATCATCGACATTCAGAAAAGCTTCTACAATTCCACAGTGTTAAAATGGAATGCAAGAAGAGTTTAATGCACTCAAGGCTCAAGGAACATGGCATTTGGTTCCTTCTACACATGACAGAACAATTATTGGAAGTAAGTGGGTCTATAAAATTAAGAAAAATCATGATAGAAGTGTATCCAGGTATAAAGCCAAAATTGTGGCTCAAGGTTTTTTGACTACTCATAAACCTTTAGTCCAGTGGTAAGACACACTATTGTGAGATTAATTTTGTCTTTAGCAACTATATATAAATGGGAATTGAGGCAGTTAGATATTGTAACGACTCGTAACGATTTTTTTTTCAAATGTGAGGGCGTTTTGGTAAATTTATAGGCGAAATATCTAACCTTTTCAGACCACTACATGGGTGACATGTGGCACCCTCTAATTGGTGCCTTCCTCCATTCTCCTCTCCCGTGCGCTCTCTCTCTCTCTCTCTCTCTCTCTCTCTGTATATCTCTTGGTGCTCTTCCCTCCGACGCAACCAGCACACACACATACATACACACACACTACAACCCCCACACCACCATTGCTGCCACTAGGACCCTTTTTCTCCCTCACATTCTGCTCTCACTCTTTCTCATCCCTTGACACTGTGCAGTCACGGCGTGGTGACTCCGGTGAGATCTTGAACCTTCCGACTAAGGTAAGCACCTTAGATTCCCCTTTAGTTTGTGTTTTAGGGTAGATCAGGGTATTTTAAGACATTGTGGGGTGGTTTGGATGTAGAAATATATCGGGTCCGACGAGTGACCATGAGTGTCTGGCCATTTTCCGACCGATCCCGACGTCAATGTCGCTTCATTTTGGTAAGACTCGAACCCTTACTCTTTGATCTTCATTTCGGCTTTTGAATGAAGGTTTTTGGTTAAGGTTGGACCCCGGATCGGAGCCAGGGAAGTTTTCTCAGCAAAAACCCCAAGTCCGGTGTTCTTCAATGTTTTCAGTCGGCCCATGGAAGAATTGGGTCAATTTGGCCCTAGCCAATTGGGAGCCCATTCTATTAGCCCTTTTAAATCCGGGCCCAGGTCCAAAACCCAATTAGCTTAACCCACTACCCTATTAATCCTTAGCTCATATCTAAACCCTTAGCCCTAAACCCACCTAAATATAACCCAAATGTAGCCGGCCCACTAACCCTAAACCAAGACCCTGTCGTTTTTCCAAATTTCAACGTTTTAGTAGTATTAAATGTAATGTAATTCCTTTATGTATAGGTGCATCGGTTGAAGGTGATGTAGCCTATCTTAGTACGAGCGGCCCTCCAGTATTAGAATACAGTGAGTGGACCCTTCATAACTTAATTATTTTTATAAAATATTAGCCTAGCATGCATTTCATAATTCATGCATTTAATACATTTTATATTATGTTTTCCGGGTTTATATAATTATGGTTTATATCGAATTCATGGTTTAATAGCTTTTACGGAATATTCATGATTTTATTGAAATTACACTTACGAACGGTTATGAATTATGAAATTTGCATATATGGATTTCTATTGATCTCGAATATGACTTATATTATGAAGTTACAAAGATGATTTATTTTATAGATTTGTGAACATGATTTGTCATGGATTTATGATACGAGATTTTGAAATATGTTTTTAGTACTTATCTAGTGAGTTATCATACGACACATCCGCATACCACATGTATTATGTCTATGGCCATATGACACAGATGATGGAGGAAAGATATGATATATTATATGTACACCCAGCTTTATTGCCGAAAGCAATGTCGGACAGCTTCACTAGCCACGGCTAGTGTCGATGTGGATGTATGTTATTTTATACAGCTTTACCTACGGGTGATGGACATGTTATTCAGCTTCACCTTTGGGCGACTATGATACCCCTAGTTGAGTACAGTACGGCTATGATTTACGATGTTTCACAAATGTTTTACACTGCATGCTAGGGTTTTTATAAACCCTACTATGTAGTATTATATATATGTTTTCAAAACAGGGGGTTATTATCTTCTAAAATAAATTGGTTTTTGTACTATTCGTATTATTATAAATTGTGGTCCACTTACCTTTTCTGTTTTTGCGCCCCCTCAGGACATAGTGAAGAAGAGTACGACCCGAGCTTTGAGGCTTTTCCATACCAGTGACTCTATTTGCTTTCATCTATGTATGGCTCTTCTTTACTCTTGTAATTTGACGCTCACCTTTCTTTTGTACTCTACTTAGTGGTATGCTCTGGACGTATTGTATCTTTACTTTAGACTTGTATTTGTTGATTTTTCCTATTTCATTCATGGGAGTTTTGCATCATCATTGTGTCATTTAGCATTCATATTTTCATATTATTTCCGTTTGTTATTTGAAATTGAATTTGCAAGTTCTTACATATTCCTATTTGTTTCGTACCATTCGGGTTTATTCCTACACTTAGGGCTTTCGTCACTCCTGAGTATCGGCTTGCATGTGTCATCTAGGTGGCATTAGGATATCTGGATTGGGGCGTGTCAGATATCAAAAATGCATTTCTGCATGGTGACTTACAGGAAGAGGTGTATACGAAACAGCCTCAAGGGTTTGCTGATCAAACTAAACCCAATTATGTCTACAAGTTGATCAAATCCTTATATGGGTTAAAACAAGCTCCTCGAGCATGGAATTCAAAGTTCACAAGCTATTTACCAACTTTGGGATTTGTTGCATCTTCATATGATACAAGTTTATTTGTGAAAAGTGATGACAAGGATGTTGTTGTTCTTTTACTATATGTGGATGACATCATTTTGACAGGATTGAATGCTACTAAAGTTCAACAAGTTATTGAAGATTTGGCAGGTGTTTTTGAATTGAAGGATATGGGAAGACTTACATACTTCTCGAGTCTCCATATTCATTACAAGGAGAATGTGGACATATTTGTGAATCAATCAAAGTATGTTAAAGATCTTATTCACAAAGCTGGAATAGAGTCTTGCTAACCGGTAAATACTTCATGCAAGCCACACAATCAAATGTTATTGAATGAGGGTAAACCATTGCAGGATTCTACATTGTACAGAAGTTTGGTTGGTTCAATGCCTAGCCTTTACACCCCCAGATATAGCTTATGCTGTGAATTTAGTTTGTCAATTTATGACTACTCCAACAAATGTGCATCTAGCCTTTATGAAAAGAATTATTAGATATCTTCAAGGTATTGTAGAATGTGGAATCACATATTCAGTTGATACTAATATTCATTTAACATCATTCTCTTATGCTGATTGGGTTGTTGATTTGAATACACGACTGTCTGTGACTGGATATGTGGTATATCTTGGTGGGAATCCAATTTCTTGGCGATCAAAAAAGCAATCCTAGGTTTCTAGAAGCTCTACAGAGGCAGAATACAAGGCACCTGCACATACTGTAGCAAATGTGGCATGGATTCAGTTGATTTTGAATGATTTGGGGGTAGTTTTGCTTATTCAACCAACCATATTTTGTGATAATATGTCAGCTATAGCACTTAGTGCTAATCCTGTTTATCATTAGCGAATTAAACGCTTTGATACGGATTATAATTTTGTCTGAGAGAGGGTGCATAAAGGTGATATGTTGGTCGAGTACCTACCTACTGATGAACAGATAGATGCTGTGAGTGGAAATGCGAGTGGCAAGATCCATTGTAAAATAAAAATAGTAATTTTATAATAGGAAACAGCTCCTCCGTCTCCCTAGACGTGCAAATGAAGTTACTAAAAACTACCCACTTTCACCATACTTTTCACCCCACGTTGCCTGTCAAACTCAAGGTTCTTCAAAGTCTACTAGAAGATGAGCATCACTTTGTGTGTTAACAATTTTATTTTATTTTTTATTTTTGATTAAGGAGTGATTAGTTTTTAAATTTTTTAGAAAAAGTATGAGACAATGATGTTGAGATCTTTTAATAAGGGCATATTTTTTTAATATTACATAATTATGATTTTACCCACTTTATGTAAATATTGTGTATCAAAAGTGAGGGTAAAATAAGAAAAAAATGGGGATATGATTAAGGAGTGTGATTAGTTTTTAAAATTTTTAAAAAGAATATGAGACAATGATGATGAGATCTCTTAATAAAGGCATATTTTTCTTAATATTACATAATTACCATTTTACCCTTTTTATGTAAATATTGTACATCAAAAGTAAGGGTAAAATAGAAAAATAAGGATATGATTGTTATTTTCTCAAAAGATATAAAATTACTATTTTACCATTCTTATGTCAATATTCTGTATTGAAAAGTGAGGGTAAAATTGAAAAAAAAGTGGGGAAAAAAAGTTGGCAAGGGGTCTCCTCTGAATAGAATAGATAGATAAATAGGACGTAAAACACAAGGGAGAGGGATGGCAAAAGCATACAGAGGAGAGACAAAAAACACTGAAGAAATTGAGAGGCAAACAGAGGAGAGGATACACGACAAAGGAAAGCAACGAAGCATTCAAAGGTACAAATCCATCCTTCTAAATCTTTCTTTGTTTGGTTTCTCTCGGCTTTGCAGGAAAAAGAAAAAGAAGCAATTTGCTTCTTCAATGCTCTTCGCTCCCCGTCGCTGCCAACTCCATGAATTTCTTGTGGGTGGTCTAAACCACCCCGTGAAGTTCCAATCAAGTCCAAGTGATCCATGCTCCCGGTCGCTGCCGTCAACTCCATGAATTTCTTGTAGGTGGTCTAAACCACCCCGTGAAGTTCCAAACAAGTCTAAGTGATCCATGCTTGCCGTCCATGCCAAGAAAGAATAGAGCAGTCGGAGTCACTCCTTACAATGTCGTCGCTGCCATGAATTCCTAAGTGGTCTAGATCACTCGTTGACGAACTCCACAGCCAGACGCTCTCTGTTCCATGCCATTGTCGTCGGCCCCATAAATTTCCAAGGAGTGGTCGATGCTATCTATCGTCCATGCTCTGTGCCGAGGAAGACGACGCATGAAATCCTCCATCTAAACCAGCAAGTAGAAGGCGACGTCAAGTTTGGTCGTTGATTAACATTTGTGTTTTGAGAAAGCTCGCATAAATTTGCTGCACAAAGGACTCTCTGGTTGCCTACCGTT
This sequence comes from Pyrus x bretschneideri, assembly GCF_019419815.1. NCBI lineage: Eukaryota > Viridiplantae > Streptophyta > Magnoliopsida > Rosales > Rosaceae > Pyrus > Pyrus x bretschneideri. The sequence goes on along the minus strand of NW_025999579.1, from coordinate 1,586,263 downwards.
CAATGAAGTTCGTCGCCTTCATAAGTAGTGCCAAGCTTCAGACACGGCTCTTTCACAAGAAATCAGTAGCGAGAACAAAGACCACTAACTTCTTTCTCACATGTTGATCGTTGCTCTAAATACTAAGACATGTTGCTGCTTTGAAGTTGAAGACATGCTGCTGCAGTTTTCTTATAAATCTCATCAAAGGCTCTGGAGCTTTCATAAGGTCCATGAAGAAAGAAAGTGCAACTGCGCAAATGGCAGGTGGTGAAGAATGAAACAAGTTGGATGCCATGCACCTTGTGGTGAAGCAGGAAGAGTTCGGCATGCTGTCCTTTTCATCAAAAGTTAAGATGGAGGGAGACAAGCAGCAACGACAAAGAAGTGGTGTGTCGTCCTTCCTTTCTCGCGGATGAACAAGCAACGGCAGATGAATAACATAGGTTGTTGTCTTCCTTTCATGAGTCTTCGATACACTGCTTATTTGAAATAAGAAATAGGACTTTCAAAAAGAATTCAAAAGACTTTGGGAGAGCTTCAGCCAACAAAAACAGGTGTTTAAATGCCTTTTCAGCCCGTGTGGCATGAATCCCACGAAAAGAAAAATTATTGCATGAGGGAAATAGATATGTGTTTATTTTTCTCACACGTAAAGTCCTACTGGACTATGAAGAATTCAAATTCACAGAGAAGCAATAAATGCTTGCTGACAACCCCCCAAGTCAAATGGGAAAGACACTCACGTGGCAACTTTAAAATGCCACAGCTCTCCAACTTCTTTTGAAAGAAAGTCTGACTATAAAAGCCTGAAAAGGCATTTATAAAAGAAATGGTGCTCTGCCCCTTGCTTTTATATTTTCATTAAACAACATGAAAGCAAAGACTCGGTGTTCTGTAATCTGTTGTGCAAGCTGGAAAAAAATCGAGAAATTCCCAAACCATACTGAAATAATCTCGAAACCAAACTGAAAACTTCCCAAACCGAAAATTCCGAACTGTTCGATACCCGACCCTGAAAAGTTCGGTATGAGATTGGGATATCATAGACTTGTTCGGTATTCCCAAACAGAACCGATCAATATTTTAATATAATTTTATATATATTTGAATTAATAATGGCCCTTGGATTTAGTTGAGGTTCAATCTCAACCCTTCGTTACTCTCTGTCACCTCACGTCCTCGGAGACTTCAAACTCTCCCATCTATCATCTCACCTCCATAAAGCTCCCTACACCTTGGCTATCATCATTATGGCTCAGCCATAATGACTTCCACCTCTTTGCTAGCACCTAGACTCTAGGCATATTGACTTTCAAACATAAAGCAGAGACAACTTCGCCTTCACAATACAAAATCAATGTAACTTTCATACGTAACCCCGATATTCTTTCTTTCTCTCTCTCTCCCTCTCTCATTTGAGTTCTCTCTGATTTCTCTGTCGCCCAGCCAATGTAGCTACCACGCACCACCACCAAATGACTTCGTGGCGCAACCACCACATGTCCACCACCATGTCGCACAACCACCATGTTGTGCAGCCACCACGACTCGCTTGCTGATTCTTTGTCTCTCAATCTCTCCTCCTCCCTTATTTTCCACCTCTGTTGGCGACGTGGGAAATCTTTGCATGAAAAGTGGCCAATCTAGAACCGTACCGAAATCCCAAATTTTTTTCGAGAATCCCAAACTTTCGGTTCGGTTTCGGTTTTTGGAATCTCATCTCCAAATAGATTGGTTCAGGATTCAGGTTATGTGTTTGGGTTTGGGATCCCGTCTCGAAACACCCCTAGATAAAAGTCAACAACAGAAAGAGAAAGAAAGCAGGCATGGAGACGAAGTGACAGAGGTTCCAAAGCTAAGAAACGGAAAGAGGAAAAATGGATGACTCCATTACCTCCAATTGGTAGTTTAAAAACTCAAAGGAAAGACAAGTCAAACAAGTCTTTTTCACAAGGCTAAATAGTAAAAATAATCCCTGAGATTTGCATAATCAATAAAAATGATCATTGAGATTGTCCACCATCCATGATTTTGGTCATTCCGTTAAAAACTCTTTGGAAAATTTTTAAAGCTTCATAACTCAATCGTTTCTTAACCAAATTCGACCCATAATATATCAAAATAAAGATAGGAAAGTGTAGAACAAGATCATACCTATTTGGAAGCCCAATGATTGCAATAGATAGTCGAAAAATAGCCTGAAAGGTGACTGGTCCGCGGGAAAACTGGAAAACTCGCTGGAAATTGGGTAAACTTTAAACGTTCATAACTTCTTCAATACTCAACAAAATCAAGTGATTCAAAAACAAAAATTATACTTCTTGATAAGACGAAGATAATGGTACCTTTCTCGACAGCTAACTCATCTTAGTTTGGCCGAAAAACGGCTCGAAAGTGGCTAACCATTTTCGAGTTAGCACATCAAAAAAAGTACCATTCTCTTTGTCTCATCAAGAAGTATGATTTTTATTTTTGAATCACTCAATTTCGTTGAGTATTGAAGAAGTTATGAACGTTTAAAGTTTACCTAGTTTCCGGCAAATTTTTCAGTTTTCCCGCGGACCAGTCACCTTTCAGACTATTTTTCGGCCATCTCCGGAAACCATTGGACTTCCAAATAGGTATAATCTTATTCTAAACTTTCCTATCTTCATTTTAATATATTATGGGTTGTATTTGGTTAAGAATCGTTTGAGTACGAAGCTTTGAAAATTGCCCAAAGAGTTTTTAATGGAAGGACCAAAATCATGGATGGTGGACAATCTCAAGGACTATTTCTATTGATTTTGAATCTCATGGACCATTTCTATTGATTATGCAAATCTCAAGGACCATTTTGGATATTTAGCCTTTTCACAATGAAAAAATGTTCCAGCTTTCATGCTTTCAAAATCCTATTTCAAATAGGATTGAATTCCTTGAATTCCTACGAAATCTATTGGAGAAGGAAGGTGCAAAGGAAGAGGAAAAATAAAATACCTCTCACGTGGTTTACCAAAAAAAAAAAAAAAAGCCCTCTCACGTGAGTTTATCACAAACATGACCTCCATGAAGTTAAAGTTAAAGTTAAACATGGAGCAAGAAATGTCGAGACAAAAGATATGGTATCGGGCTAAAGCCAGACATGGAGTAAAGTGGAGGATGTAAATCACTTCAAATATTGTAGATGTGAACCATCTCAAAGCACAATGGTTGATGGACTTACACTATGTCTGATGAGTCCCTATTATATTATATATTTTACCCTAATCTTAATATTAATTTTTTGATTATTTTGGTAGAATTTTCATACTTTGGATTATATTTTCAATGCAGGACATTCGAATTCCTCTGAAGCAAAAAGTGATCAAACGGATGAATTTTGGAGTGATTCCAATTGGAGGATGTTTGTGTGTCTTTCAAGATGATTGTATCAAAATTCCAGATTTTTCTACCTTGTCTTTTGACCATGGAGATGAAATTAAGGCCCAGTGCGCAGCTTTCCCAGATTGACGTTTCTGGACGTTTTGGGCGGAGGTTAAGATAGTGTATTTTGAGGAAGATTCCTTCTGAGAATTTGTAGGGGACATCTTCAAATTTTAAAAGAGATATTTTGGGACCAAATCGGAGTTGATTTGGTCAGTCAAAAGTGTGATTTCTGAGAAATCCGAATTTTAGTTTAAATAGGAAACCTTTTATTTTCTGTTTTATTATTTTATTATGTTTCCTAGTTTTATTCTAAGACCTTTTCTAGGAAGGACTTTATTTTGTAGTAGTATAAATAAGGCTTGTTAGCCATTAGGTTAGAGAGGAGGAGAACGCACACACTACTTTGGAGGATTCAAGTTTATTATCAAGGTGTTTCTATCCATGTTTTTAATAATATTTTGTTTTATGATTGTTCGTAACTAGTTCCGTTTGCTAGGGCGAGGCCCAGAGCCTTAGCAAGAACATGTAGTTTCTTTTCAATTTACTTATGATATTATGCATGAAAGTTTTGAATTATTAATCATTGTGCTTTAAACTATCTAATTGTCTTGATGATTGGGCACCATTAGGTTGTTTAGATAAGTAATTGGATGCAATTTTGGCGGAGGGTTGTTCTTAAAATTAACTAAGGCTTCTTGTGGTTAACATGTGTAACTACTTAGGATGGACGACACGTCTTAGGAGTTACATGGTTTTTCAAAAGGTTTTCACAAAACTTAATGAGTCGTACATGTTCACATTCGATCTGGATGCTACGGACGGGTTGCATGTTAGATATACATTCTATGTTGGGGGTTCCAAGTAGGGCATACTTTAGGAAAATCTAACCTTCAAAATATGTATTTGTAATTTATAAGGAATTAGAAGAAGTGCGTAGGATTGTTAAGGAGACGGCGGAACCCTAGGCTTTTACAATTTGGTTTTCAAAACGTTTTCCTTTGTTTTCTTTACTTCGCTAATTTCTTTAACCTTTTTAATTAAATTCGTTTTTATTATTTTTAAATTCAAAACCAGCCTCTTCCAATCTTTCTTTTCAAATAATTAATTAAGATTTGATATTTACATAAATTATTCATTTAATCCCTGCGGAAAACGACCTTGCTTGAGTCGTTTATACTATAACCACCTTGTTCTTTTGCAAGTATTTTTAAGTGTTTTTATCCCTAATTTTGCAGGTGGTAAAAATCCCTATCAACGTTACAAATGGCACAAAGCCATGACAAGACTCAAATGGCACAAAGCCATATCAAGTCTCAAATGGCACGAAGCCGCGTTTTGCTCCAATGGTTGAAAGTCCTCACCTGCACGAGCTAAAACTGCACAAGGCCTGCACAAGCTAAAACTGCACAAGGCATCAAAAGCTCTTATGGCTCAAAGTCCTACCTGCAAGAGCGTAAACTGCATAAGGCATTAAATGCTCATTGCCTGCACGAGCTGAAACTGCACAAGGCATCAAACCCCAACAAATACATAAAGAACTACGAGTAACTTGATCCCTCAACAAGGGTACATACGCAATCTAGGGCTCGACCTAGGTGTAGTTGCAAAATCAAACACCCAAGTTATGATTTATTTATATTGGAATCAAAGGGTTTTTTCCTTTTAACGAAGGATTATAATTAATAGATGTATAGTCTAGAATGGGTCGAACTCAAATTAATAAAACCCTCTTTGGAAAAATGAAAGAGGGTGAGATTATATCGAGTGAATTATTTGTTTACATATTGTGTACAATTTTTGCTCATCACTTACCAAAGGTTTGCATAGTCCAAAATTCACTCAACATTGTTTCAATCTCAAACTTGGTTACCCTAGTTGAGATTGAGGGGAGATGTTGACTGATATTGACTCAAGGAAATGCCACATAATCTGCCATGTCATCAGTATTACTGTCCAGAGTTAGTTAGGGTGGTGATTAGTAGCTTACACGGTACAAAGGTAGTTAGACTACTAGAGAGGTATAAAAAGGCCGATTGCAGCTTAATGTTTGTATCGTGTATTCATTCTATCAGTACAATCTCTCTCATCTTCTCTCTAAGCTTTCGAATTTCTCTTTGCTGTTTCTTCTTCTTTTCCTTTTCTGCAAATCTGGTTGATTCTGTTAAGAAGTTACACCTAATACACCTAATCACATCAACTCCAAGTCAAGGGAAGATAGGTGGAAGAGGAAAACGAGAAACCTGACAAAGGTTAGGTTACACACTTTACACTTTACACACTTTACACACTTTACACTTCTACTATAAAACACCTCCTTTGAGTTCATGAGCAAATGCCCCATTTCTCTCACACAGAAAGCCAGAATGCTTCCTTCAGCAATATTCATCCTCCTACTCTTCCTTACCTTCCTTTGGTATCTCATCCACATCCTGACCACTGCTTTCCAGAGGCCAAAACACCGAAAGCAACTGCCAGGGCCTTGGGCACTACCAATAATTGGTAACTTTCATATGCTAGGCAACCACCCACACCACAGCCTCCAACACTTAGCCAAAAAATATGGGCCCATAATGTCCATTCGCCTCGGCTTGGTACCCACCATAGTGGTCTCATCTCCTCAAGCTGCAGAGTTGTTCCTTAAAACCCATGACACCGTCTTTTCTAGCCGCCCCAAACTCCAAGCCTCTGAGTACATATCGTATGGTGCAAAGGGTATTGCCTTTACTGAATATGGTCCATACTGGCGCCATGTTAGGAAGCTTTGCACAATGCAGCTTCTTTGTCCGTCAAAAATTGAGGATTTTGCTCCGTTAAGAAGGGAGGAGGTGGGGTTGTTGGTGCAGTCGCTAAAGAAAGCCGCGGAGGCAGGTGAGGTGGTGAATCTTAGTGAAAAGGTCGGTGAGCTTGTTGAGGACATAACATATAGAATGGTATTGGGGAGTAAAAGTGATGATATGTTTGATATCAAGACAATTATTAGGGAAGTCATGTCCGTGCTAGCTTTTTTCAATATTGGCGATTATGTGCCTTTCCTCAGGCCACTGGATATTCAGGTACGCAACATGCTGTGCATAGTCGTCTCTGACGTAGTTTATGCAGCATTACACTATTTGATAGTCATTGAATTTTTTGTTTTTAGTTTTCCACTCTTTTGTTCGATAGTGACACTTTGGATGCGGTCCTTAGCTATCAATGTTCTTTAATTGAAACCTTGTTAGTTTGCAATTTTTTATTGAGGTCCCTGAAATTAATGTGATAATTTATTTCTTTGTACGTTACTATATTTTTTAAATTAAAAATTAGAAATTTTTGTTGTTTATATAAATGAGATTTTAAATAAAAAACCATAATTTGTGGGATTAAAAATATTAAAATATAAATATACTATTGTGTGTGTGCATATATATATATATACACATATATAAACATGGGTACATTCATCAAAATTAACCAAAAGACTTATTGTATCAAAACATGGGTACATTCTTCAAAATCACAAAAAAAATAAAGATATTAGGCTTAATAACATTAGTAAATTTTTTTGATTAAACTTGATATGGATAAATTTTAAAATCAAAGAAAAAAGAATGTACCCATATAAGTTTAAAAATGGATTAGAAAAAAATTGAATATATTTTATACAAAAAAAAAAATGGTAGATTTTACAAATTGGTATATTTAAGAATGAGTACATTTTAAGATTAAAAAGTTTTACATGAATGGGTACATATAATTAGCATGGGTACATTTAGCAAAATAAAAAGTACAAATAAAAAAAATATATGGGTACAAATACAAATAAACTTTAAAAAATATGGGCGCAAAAAAGAAATTAATATATGGGTACAAATTAAAATTGAAAAGAAAAATGGTACAAATTAAAAAAATAATACAAATTAAAAATAGGTACAAACTAAAACTAAAAATATGTCATAAAAAATTTAGTCATAAATATAATTATACTAATTGTAACATTTTTAACATTAAATGAATATATTTAGAAATAAAAAAAATCTTTTATTATTGAAATAATTAATGATGTTATTAATCCAAGGACCTTGTTCAAAATTTGAAAAGGAATAGAATTTTAATCAATGGAGTAGCAAAATGAAGGATGAGAAACTAATTTCTCCCTATATTTTATGTATACTCTTCCCTTAAATCCATCCCACCACCATTTTCCCCACATTATTTTATCCCTTTCTCTAAAAAAAAAAAAAAACACCTAAAACCCAAAATTATATGATTATCAAATAGGTCTTAAGATTACTTATCATGCATATACTAACCTTTTCTTCTTCTTAGGGATTGACCAAACGCAATAAGAGAATTAGCAAGATAGTCGACCAACTTTTTGAAAAGATAATATGGGAACATGAACAAGTTTCTAAGAGTGAGCGAGCACAAGGCCATCATCATCACAAGGACTTTGTTGACGTGATGGTTTCATTAATACACCAGCCATTAAATCCCAACGATGAGCAAGGCTACAGGATTGAACGAACAGATGTGAAAGCCATCTTACTCGACATGATTACCGGTTCCTTTGACACTTCAGCTACCGCAATTGTTTGGAACCTTGCCGAACTGTTGAGGCACCCGAGGGTGATGAAACATCTCCAAGAAGAGCTCCAACGTGTGATCGGAACAGACCGAATGGTGGAAGAGAGCGATCTGCGAAAGTTAAGTTACTTGAATGCGGTGATCAAGGAGAGCTTTAGACTACACCCAATTGCACCATTTTTAGTTCCTCGGGAATCCATGCAGGACGTTACGGTCGATGGATATTACATACCTAAGAAATCGAAAATTCTAATAAACACTTGGGCTATTGGAAGAGATCCTAACGTTTGGTCGGATAATGTGGGAAAATTTTACCCTGAAAGGTTTATAAATAGCAATGTTGATCTTCGGGGGCATGACTTCCAGCTTCTACCATTTGGGTCTGGCAGAAGAGGTTGCCCTGGTGTGCAATTAGGGTTAACCACAGTTCGGCTGGTTCTGGCAAACATTGTCCACTGCTTTAACTGGGACCTTCCAAGTGGCCTCCTACCTCAAGACTTGGACATGACTGAGACGTTCGGCTCAGTGCCGACAAAAGCCCAACACTTGCTCGCCACGCCAACCTACCGCCTGGAGACTAAATAGACGTTTATCCGTTTTCTATCGATATACTAAATGCCGTAAGAAATTATATCTGGTCGTGTGGCTTGAATAAATGTACGTGTCTTACATGTCATGCATGGTGAGACTTCTATTGTAACTGTACTTTAGCGTGCTAAGAACACGGTTTTCTATTATAAATTTGTAACCATATATAAACACTTATTTCTATTCTAAATAACTTTAAGCTTTTATTTATAATAGAAAAATGAGGAATTCACGAAGAAAAGTGAGGGAAAATTCATCGACATTATCCGACTAAACAATTATCAGAGACTTTCACAATTAGATTAGTTACACATATATGTTGCTGTCAGTTCAGAATCAAAATGTAGTATCCACGAATTGTAACTTGAAGATGTTTTTTATATTGGCACCATCAAGGTTCTAAAAATCATGAGGTGCTAGTCAGTTGGCGGACAGGGGCCTAGTGCCTAGGCGGCTAGACGTGACCTACGTGGATTTATGTAAATTTATTATATATCTTGTAAATAAGTGCATATTTACACCTAAAAAAAACTATACTTGTATGGATAATAAAATAATGATAAAATACAAATTAGGTACACCATTTCCATAAGTATTTGATGAACTTGTAGTAAATCCATCATTTGCAAATTAGGTACACCATTTCCATAAGTATACCACCATGAAACCAAAAAAGAAAAAAACACACAAGTAATAAAAATAAAAAATAAAAAATAAAAAAAAACCGCCTAGGACCGCCTAGGTGTTGCCTAGCTCTCCACCTAGGAGCCGCCTAGACCCGCCTAGCATCCAGCATATTTTTCCAAACACCTTGCCCAAAATCGGTGCGGGGCTCCACCGCCCAACACCGAGGCCAATTTTTAGAATAGTGGGCACCATCAAATCCACCCAATTAAGCTATCAACACTATACTTACATACACTGCTACAGCTCACCAGCATCCTCTTCAAAGTTGATTCTTTGCATATACTATTTAAATGAAGTATCCATTTTTTACCCCAACTATTAGCTAAAGTGGGGGCATTGCCCCAAGTATGAGCTAGAGTGGTGTTGGAGAATAATTCAGAAATAAATAAAAATAATAGAACTCGAAATACTAAATTCTTTATTAACAAAAAATACTTGCTATACAAAATGAAATAATAGAAATAATACAAGAATTAAATGATGCTAACTTGATTGAATCACATATAGAGGCTAACGCTTAAGCTATGTCCTTCGAACAGTATTTATGTCCCACTCTTGTGCTTGTGGTTCTATGATGTCTGCTCGACCATGATACAACTATCTAATTCTACAACCCGCATTGGATTATAGAATTCTGGCAAATTGTTTTGTGTGTTTAGTCTCTGGAAATTTTGTACTAAAGAGAATGAGGAAGAAAAGATGAAAATACTGAAAATTGAGACTGTGAATATATAGGTTTTTTCACACCCTTTCAAATACATGTTGAACATATTTGAAAATGCACAACTCTTTCTAAGAGCTGTGTCTCTTAATCAAAATAGTTTTTAATTAATATGTTAGTTAAAAACTTGATCCAAAATTAAAATTAATCAAACTTTGATTAATTTTAACTTCCAAGGCCCCAAGTGCCCCAATTGATTAATTAATATTAATTGTATTAGGTTATATTATACAAGCCTAATCCATACAACCGTAAGGCCTAAGCCTTCAATCCATTTCGAAATGTTCCAAATCCTAATTAATAGAATAAAGGACTAGACCTATATAAAGGCTATTGGAAACTAAATGTTCCCTGATGTGGGACACTAAAAGTCTCAAAACTCCAAAAATACCCCACATTTTGAGACGACTATGTGGTCCTAAAGAAACTAAGATACAAGAGTAAACTGTCACATCCCGACCCGGGGCGGATCACTTCCCGGAAGCGATCCCCTGGGCAATGTGGGATGTCACATAAACAATAGATGTGACATACATCAGGAGAGGTGTCTTTTGGGCTTGAACCTACTTTAGTATATACTTATCGGATTTACTAGATGACACAGTGAATATAAAATCTTGAACCGTTCATCTTCGCAGTAAACCAAGACAATAAGCAAAACATATGTTACACCAACACATCACAAATTCATACGTTTGTGTTCCTTTTGGTCCTAAACAAATCCTGGACTCATGAGGGCTTTAGAGAACGTAGCCATGTAATTCTCATAAATGCGACCCCACAGTTACTCTCATATATGTGATATTGATTAAGAATACGCTGCTACTATTCCACTTGATTCACAAGTATCAATATCATTAAACTAATGTATCCTACACCCATCTGCAGTCACCACACTTCTTCCATCATAGGAATGGGTATGTAAGTGTGTTTCTTCTTTGAATCTAGCCAAACCAGTTTGCCTATTGTGCCTAGACCATGGGATCTCCAATAAACTGGGTTACGTATCCATTTGGCAATGTCATTTTATTCTATTGGCTTTAAACACATTCCCCTCAATGTATGCTTAACTTGCTCTTTAGACAAACCTTTAGTTAGCGGATCCGCAATATTATCTTTTGACTTAACATAGTCAATAGAAATTACACCACTAGAGAGCCATTGGTTTATTGTTTTATGCCACGTCTAATTTGTCTAGACTTCCCGTTGTATACATTATTTTTAGTTTGATATTGTGCAGCTAAACTATCATAGTGTATACATATTGCCGTTATAGGTTTAGGCCATATGGGAACATCTTCCAAAAAATATCTTAGCTACTTAGCTTCTTCTCCAGCCTTATCGAGAGCTAAAAATTCTGATTCCATCATTGATAGGGCTATGCACATTTGTTTGGAAGACTTTCAAGATATTGCTGCTTCTCCCAAAGTAAATACATATCCACATGTGGATTTCATATCAGTATTATCAGATATCCAATTCACATCAGTAAATCCTTCAAACACAGGAGGATACTTCGTATAATTCAATCTATAATTCATTGAATACTTTAAGTATCTCAATACTCAAATTAACGTTTCCCAATGATCTTGCCCAGGATTGCATGTATATCTACTCAGTCTACTCACTGAGTATGCTATATCAAGCCTTGTACAGTTCATAATGTACATAAGGCTTCCAATAACTTGTGAATATTCACGTTGAAATATAGCATCACCACTATTTTTCTTTAGTTTGCTATTGGCATCAAACGGAGTAATTGCATCTTTACTTTCCAAATGACCATACTTTCTAAGTGTAGCTTCTATATAAAGGGATTGTGTAAGAGTATAACCTTCTTAGTTTCTTTTGATTTTTATACCAAGAATCACATCAATTAGACCAAGATCTTTCATATCGAAACTTGATTTCAATATCTTCTTGGTACAATTTATAATCTCTTTATTAGTTCCCATTATAAGCATATCATCTACATATACACACAACATAATGCAAGCATTATTTTGAGTTTTTGTCTAGACACACTTATCACACTCATTTATCTTAAACCCATTCCATTTAACTAATGACAATATTTTCATTTAACTAATTTATTTAATTCTAATTATATTAATCCAAAAAGCTAAAATAAATCACAAGTTTAAAGAAATTAATTTAAGTAGAACTATTGTAGTGGTTGCTGATCAGGTGGTTGGTGGAATGACGCCTGAAGGTCACTCGGAGGAACGAGAATGCAATACTAGAAGCTGACATTGTTTGGGATATCCCAGCAATATATCATCAAAGGATTTCCTCTCGCTCACAAGTAACTTCTTCTTGTTGGCACCCAGCTTCCTCTCCCTTTGTTGTAATTTGGAAGACCTCCCACTTAAAGGATGATAGCTAGATGAAGAAGATTCCTCGAGATCAAGAACCCAACTCTCTCCTAGGCCACATAATTCTTTGTAGCACTTGTAGAGACTCCTAGATCAAGTGTCAATTACTTCATTGGCGTGTCCGGTTGTTGGTGGGAGGTTGGCGAGGTACTTGTCATTCTTTTACGACATAGAAGCCTACAAAATAGAGAGAAACTAATTAAGATTATCAATCATAATTTAAATATTTTTTAGTGTAATGAAATTTGAATTTAAAATTTAGAACGAAATGCTTACATAAATGTCGTTAGTCACCTAGTTGCCATAATTGACATGCGTATCCCTCCAAGCCTCCACTTTCGGGAAATGAGAACTCTACGCATGATGCTCCTCAGCTCGGAAAGATGGGGTCGAAAACTAGTAATGCTTTGCTCGGTTACTCTTATTTGCAGCCTATGTACGCTTTAAGTTAAAAAAAATTTTTAATTAAGCCAAAAAAACTTAAATAAAAGGGTAAAAAAATTTGAATTAAAATTAAAAAAAAAAAAAAAACAAACAAACAAACAAATTTACCAGAAATGCCATGCTCTGAAAATGACCGCACAACCACTCCCACTCACCCATCCTCTCCTCAAACTCCGGGGGGTGCATTGGTAAGGGCATAATCAGGAGATGCACAAGTCTTTTAGTAACAGTACAACTTGTACTTCCACTCCTTGTACCACCTAGTACACACTTGGTGTATGTGCTCTTTTGTACCCGGTCCTCACGTCAATGGAGAAATTGGTCTGAAATTGGCAAAAAGAAAAGGAAGGCAAAAAAAAAAAAAACAAATGTGAAATGTGAGTACTAAGCAATATATTCATAATGAACCAATTTCTAGCTTGACAATACTACAAAAACTACCTTCTATAACACTTTTTAATCAAATAGTGTTTTTCACTGAAAATGCTTTTAAATAGCTCTTTATCTAAACTATCTATTAATAGTAAACAAAAACTTCATAAAATTACAATTCTGACCCTCTCATCAAAGCTGAACAAAAATAAAATAAATAGGCAATTTAGTAATTACATACAACATAAATTTTGCTATTTTTTTTTTACACAAACCTCATAGTCAGGTAAACATAACACACCTAAAAATTGAATAAAACAATTAAGAAGGTTCTTTTAACCCACGTCTCCCACTTCAACCTCTTTCCATTCTTCCAAGTTCTAGGCCCAATTTTATTTCGTTTTTAGAAAGAAAAAAAAATTCTTTTTTTCTTAAAAAAGTGACATTAATGCAACTTAGTACTACCGTCTAGTGGTATTTTTTTTCACTTATAAGTGAAGGTTTTAGGTTCGATTCTCGTCAAAGGCGAACTTAAATCACATTATTATGGCTAGCCCAATGTGAGACTTAGCCTACTCCCACACCCCTTAATACAGATGCTATCCTTTGTTAAAAAAAAAAAGACAAAAATATGTTTATAACAATAGACAAATTTAATTACCAAGGTATAAATTGTGGGCATATAACTAGTATCATTTATAGCATGTTATGAGATTTATTATGGCGTTTAGAAGAGATTCCAATTTATCGAGTTTAACAAATTAAACAAATCAATTTATTTCTTAGGTAGGGTAAAGTATAAAAAACTACCTCAACTATTGGTGTCACGACATTTTCATACGTCATCGTTTAAAATTGACAATGTCATACCTCCACTACCCCCACCTTCATCTCTCTCCTTCCTCGATTTCCTCACCTCACTCACAACCGACGCCTTCACATCCCCATTCCCAAACAGCTCCCCATTCGAGTCCGTCCCCATCGCCACAAGAAAATCCGAACACGCCCCATACGCCGCCGAAGCCCCAACCGAGCAGTACCGCCGGGTCCCACTCTGCTCATTACTCCTCCTGGAAACCGACCTCGACCCACGACGCCACAGCTTCTTCGCGATGAATCGGAAGCTCTCGTTCCTAGTATGGTGTCCGCAGGAGATCATCCTGTTGTCATCGACCAAGGTAAGCCGGGACATGTCAATGGCATCGATAGAAAAAGAAGTCGTCCTGTTGGAGATGCAGGGTCGCTTGGTGTGGACGAGGAGGCCATTGGATTTGTGATCGACAGAGTCTAGGGTTTTTGAGGTAGGCGTGGAGGTCTGCTACTGCTGTTGCTGCAGCTGGAACGCGCAGGAATCAACGGAGTGTCGTGAATCTAGGGATTTGTGCGACAACCGCTGCATAATCTTCAACCAAAAAAAAAAAAAAAAATTTGAAAACCCATCAACCCTCAACCCCCCGAAGAAGAAGAAGAAGAAGAAGAAAAAAAAAACCCCTAACCCAGTTTCCCCCCTCCCCCAAAAAAAAAAAAAAAAAAAAAAAAAAACCCAGTTCGTCCCCCCACCCCGCTCCCCGCTCCCCACCACCTCCCCCCCCAAAAAAAAATTCCAACCCCTTGCAGCCCAAACAGAAAAAGAAGGAGGAGGAAGAAGAAAAAAAAAGAAAAAAAAAAACCCAGACCAATTCACCAGGCCAATTCCACGAGGGATGGGTGCGAGGTTGGGTGGGTGTGGAGGGTGGATGCGAGGGGAAGATGAACTGGGATTTTTTTTTTTCCTGGGTTGCAGGTAAGGGCTTAGGTAGGGGAGAATAGGGGTTGGGGAAGAGAGAAGGACGCGTGGGGGAGGGGGGAAAGGATGAAGGGTTTTTTTTTTTTTTTTTTTCCTTCTTCTTTTGTTTTCTGGGTTGTAGCAGGTAGATGGGGGAGGGAGGGAGGAGGGAAAGGGACGAAAGGTTTTGTTTTTTTTGTTTTTGTTGTTTTTTTTTTATTTTTCTTTATTATTTTAATATTTAAAAAATATTAAATGATTTTTTTTTAGTTTTTAATAATATTTTATTAATTTTTTTTAATAGAAAGTGGGCTCTGAATCAAACCACGTCAGCATTTAACTGAGAAATTCATGCCAAGCTAACGGAAGGTATAACATTGGCACAAATTCGTAAGATGAGGTATGACACTGTCAATTTTAAAAGATGAGGTATGAAAGTGTCGTGACACTAATAGTTGAGGTAATTTTTTTTACTTTACCCTATTTCTTATATAATAAATTAGGGCTGGTGGCGATTTGAATTGGTTGGTAGAAATGTTGACCTTAATAAGGGGCATGACTTCCAGCTTTTATCATTTGGGTTTGGAAAAAGAAGGCGCATGCCATGCAACTAGCCACAGTTCCTCTAGGTCTGGCAAACTTGATCCACTACTTTAAGTGGGAGCTCCCAAGTGGTTTGGAGTCTAAAGACTTGGACATGACTGAGATTTGGGGCTATCGCTCTCAGAAACCAAACACTTGCTTGTCGAGCCAACCGCCGAGCTACCGCCTACAGAGTCAACCTAAATAGAGGAATGAAATTGAATTCTCTTTTTATTATAGTCGTTTTTTGGGTCAAATTTTACTCGCGTTAAAGGAATGGCTTCCACAATAATCGACAGGCATGGTAGATGGCTAATTCGCAATCATTGTATTTTCTTTTCACAAAATGATAGAAAGATAATAGAAACTCCTGAAAAATGAATCAGAAGTAGTGCACCTGAAGGATGAAGATTGAATGCGCAAGTTGTTTGTGAACATTATACAGGACTGCTACGACTCTTAATCCACCCTTTGATCAGCTATGAACATTATACGGCCTTAGGTTTTTATTTTTCTTCAAAGTTATATATATCTTCATGGTGATTTGGTTTTTTCACATAGCTATACTGCTATAGTATACTGAATAATTAAAGAACCCATGTTTTGGCATTGGATTCCAAACCCTTCGATAGATGATGACTTTTTGATAGCTAAATTAGGTTTTAGTTTTTGTCCACAATTTTAATGTACCTACGCCTATCACCATAACATATAGTCTAATCAAAAGGACAATATACCAAATCTATCGGAACACTTGGCTTAGTTCACGCAGCATGAAGCAATCCAAAGGGTTACTAAAGTAATCTATTAAAGAATGAGGTCTGGAGTCCGCCAAAAATTTGAGAGAAATTCCAAAGGGTTGAAAATGATTAATGATTGAATAATTACAATTTGTAATTCAATGACTTAAATAAAAGATAGAACCGCTTGGACCAACTCAAAAGATGTTGATAATTAGAAACAACATTAATTGAACGAAAACGAAAGGTCTAATTTTTATTATGGAACTTTAAATTGCGTTTTGGAGGCTAAAACGACATCGGATGGCCAAAATCCATCATATATAATCACAAAGTGATGTGTTTCAACCATGGCGTCATTCCCCTTCTGAAAATGTATCACATGCCCAATTCAGAGCGTGGACATCAAATTTGCAAATTTCCACTGCGTCCTTTTGTCTTTTGGTAGTCCATGATGAAGAAAGTTGGGGTTCCACCATTAACCAATTGGCAATATGGGGAATAGCCCAGCTTCTTATAAGCCTATACAAAGTCCCTCTTTCCATCAATGTGGGACTCATTATTCTCAATACACATCCTCATGTGTGGCGAATTTTCAAGCCTAACACGTGGACAACACCACAGGGTGATGTGGAGCTCTTATGGACGTTTGGCTTCAGACATGGGACAACCTGCTTACCATGAAGAAAGCTGGGGTTCAATCAAAAAATCAATTGGCAATATGGGAAATAACTCAACCTTTTATAAGCCTATGCAAGGTCCCTCCTTCCAATCAAAAAACCAATTGGCAATATGGGCCTACATCACTACCAATCATTGTAATCTTCATATACTAGGAAACTTTCCCTACCGTAGCCACCAACACTTGGCTGAAAAATATGGCCCTATAATGTCTCTACACCTAGGCTTCGTACCCACCGTAGTGGTTTCATCCCCCAAAGCTGCAGAGCTATTCTTGAAAACCCACGACAACGTTTTCGCTAGCCGCCCTACGCTCCAAGTCTGTGATTATTTATCCTATGGGCAAAAAGGCATGGCCCTAACTGACTATGGTCCATATTGGCGGCAAGCAAGGAAGCTTTGCACCCAGTAGCTTTTTTGTCTGTAAAAAATTGAGTCATTTTCTCCGTTGAGAAGGGAGGAAGTGGGGTTGTTGGTTTAGTCGCTTAAGAAGGCTGTAAAGGTAGGTGAGGTGGTGGATATGAGTAATAATTAAGGTTGGTGAGCTAGTAGAGAACATAATAAACAGGATGATATTAGGGAGCAAAAATGATGATTTGTTTGATGTCAAGGGAATTGTTGAGAAGATTGTGTCCTTGATAGGGTCATTTAATATTGGTGATTATGTGCCTTTCCTTAGTCCATTTGATCTTCAGGTAAAAATATTTCTCTTTAGTCTTTACCAGCTTAATTGTTATCCTAAATATTTCTAATGTCGTAGATGAAAGGACTATATATTTACATTGTTCTAAAAATTTCCGTGTAGCACCGCCTAAGCGGTAGGTGGCTGACCACTGCTCCGATTAATCCCTAGGGTTCGCATAAACAAGTCTAGAAGCCCGCCTAGACCCGCTTAGGCACCCACTTAAGTCGCGACTCTCACTTTTACAGAAAATATATGACTTTCATTTTGCATTTTATTGTTTTTAATATATTGTAAGAGGTACTTGGATGAACCCTCATTATGTATCTCAATACAATTATGTATTTTTTTAAGTATAAACATGCATTTATCTATACTATATACAATAAGTTTACTTAAATTTGCTTAGTCCGTCTAGGAGTTAAGCTTCAATCCGCTACCCAACTAATGCATAACTTCATTTAGGACCTTGTATATTTAGCCAATGATATATGTCTTTTATTGAAGGTTAATTACGCACAACTACCAAACCGTTAGATGTGGGGTAATGCTAGAGAGACTACATTTGTAGATAAAATTTTGTACTCAAAATGTCATAAAAGTTGATGATTGGATTATTACTTAAGTGTTCATTAACGTACTCTTAAGGTGCATTTGTTGCGTCGAACTATCTCGGACCGGATTAGCTTTGGGGACTAAGCTGGACTAAATTAGACTATACTAAGTTGGACTAACTTAGTGAAGTGTTTGGTGTAGTGTTGGACTAAGAATAAAAAACAATAACAAATTCTAATATTATATTATTTAATTCACTATAATTATTATTTTATATTATTAATTCATTTTATTATTATTTTATTCTTACTTTTGTCTATATTTTATCATTCTAGAATCCTCCCTAGTCCTTTCCTATTTCTTTTCTGTTCATTTCCCTTACCCTTCATAATTTTGCTCCATCCTCTCCCTCTTGTTCCTCCTCACTCCCTTTGTTTCTCCCTAAGTTTGTCCGTCCTAATCCCTCTTTTTGTTTATCCCTCTCCCTTTTCATCTCCACCTTTTTCTTCCTATTTTCTCCGTTCATCTCCCTTTTTTCTTTTTTTTTTCTAATATCTCTAAGATGCAATTAGCAAATCAGAACCCATATCAAAGTTTGAGTCATATGGGTACTCATCGTTCTGCTTCTTCGGTGTCAATGATGATGGTCTGCGATTAGGGAGTCTGGAGTGTATGTGTAATTAGAACGACTCTTACGCATGTGTGATTGGACGACTGCTATGCGTTTCATAAGCACATGGATTTTGTTTTTGCTTTTTGTTTTTGCATTTTTGTATTGACTTTTGGGTTTGGATCTGGTTTTGAGAATGGCAAGTGTGCATAATTTTTTGCCTTTTTTGTCTTCGAATTTTGAAGGATTTAGGTTTGAAAATGGTAAGTGAAAGGGGCGAAGCAAAGCAGAGTTGGTACATGGGATATGGGTTTCAAATTTTGCAAGGAACAAGTAGAGAGGGGCAACCAAGGAGTTGGTTTTAGCAATCCGGCCGATTTCGGGGGGTCTTGCTAAGACCCTCTAGCAAAGCCCTTAGTCTTGGTTAGTCGGGACGAGTCTTATTAAAGCTTGTCCCGGCGTGGAACAAACACGGGACTACATTCCCACTTAATCTAATCCAGTCCAGTGAATGCTAGCGAGCGCAAACAAACGCACCCTTAGAGATGATTCCAAATTGTCCTCAACTTTTTAAATATTCTAAATAATTACCTAATGTTTTGAAAATTAAACATCCGTTGTGACACTAAGAGTAAAGTGATGATATTCCAGTATTAAGTGATGATGTCATTAATATTGAGTGATAATGTGGATAAAAGTTAGTTTTCATTTCAGTCTCTCGTCTAATAGCTACGGCTAGTCATATCACAAGACCAACTTTTCTTCATCTCAGGGATTAACCAAACGCGCAAAGAGAACTACGGTGACAGTCGACCAACTTTTCGAAAAGATAATTGGAGAACATGAACAGGTTTCTAAGAGTGGGCAATTCCAGTATCGTCATCATAAAGACTTTGTGGACGTGCTGCTCTCACTAATGAATTAATCATTAAACCCTAAAGACAAGCAAGCCTACATGATTGACCGAACAAATGTGAAAGCCATCTTAATCGACATGATTACGGGTGCCTTCGACATTTCATCTAACGCAATCGTTTGGAGCCTCACAGAACTCTTGAGACACCCAAGGGTAATGAAGCATCTCCAACAAGAGCTTCGAACTGTGATCGGGATGAACCATATGGTGGAAGAGAACAATTTACCAAGGTTGAGTTACTTAAATATGTTGGTTATTGAGAGCTTTAGACTACACCCAGCTGGACTGTTACTAATCCCTCATGAATCCATGCAGGGCATTACAATCGATGAATATTACATACCTAAGAAATCGAGAATCCTAATAAACACTTGGGCTATTAGGAGAGATCCCAATGTTTGGTCGGATAATGTGCAACAATTTTACCCTGAAAGGTTTATAAATAGCAACGTTGACGTCCTGGGACATGACTTCCAGCTTCGACCTTTCGGGTCTGGGCGAAGAGGGTGCCCTGGTATATAGTTAGGGCTAACCATAGTTCGCTGGCTTTGGCGAACTTGGTCCACTGCTTCAACTGGGACCTCCTATCACATCCCTACCTGGGCTCCACCATATCCCGACTCGACTCCGCTGTAGCAAGATATTGTCTGCTTTGGGCCCTGACCACGCCCTCACGGTTTTGTTTCTGGGAACTCACACGAGAACTTCCCAGTGGATCACCCATCTTGGGAATGCTCTTGCCTGAATTCGCTTAACTTTGGAGTTCAGATGGAATCCGAAGCCAGTGAGCTCCCAAAAGGCCTCGTGCTATATGGAGGTGGGCATATACATAAAAGGTATAGAGGATCCTCTCCCCTGGACGATGTGGGATCTAACACCTCCCGAGCGGCCTCCTACTTGAAGACGTGGACATGGCTGAGACGTTCGGCATGGCGCTGTCAAAAGCCCAACACTTGCTCGCCGTACCAACTTACCGGCTAGAGACTAATTAATTAGACATTCGCCCATTTGCTGTGTATCTAGCAATGACCATGGGTGAAAATAAATTGTCTATTGCAATTATAAGCAATAAGGTCAAAGTGACAAATCAATTAGTAGTTAAAATAATCTTATATAAAGTAAAGGAGAAGCGGAGAACCTCTAAAAAGTTAAAAATAGAAGCATAATTGGATATGTTGATTAGTTTTCATATTTGATAAAATATTGAGAAAGGTATCAATTGTATCCAACATCTGTATATTTTTCATAAAAAAGCAACCCCACCAGCCCCCTCTTCCCTTCGTAGCTTGTCCCAATCCGCAGCCAGTGGCGAAACTACGTGAAGACAAGGAGTGGCTGCTGCCCCTCCCCTCATCGGAAATCAAGCCCAGAAACGGTGGTTCTACCCCTTCAGTCTAGTTGGAAGTGATGAAATTCCATCTCGTTTTTTGGCTTTTTGGGTTTCCCTGCTCTATCGCAGCACAGGCTGATCGCGAGCTCTCTTTTTTTTCTAAAAAAAAAGAAAAATCTAGGCCAAAGAAAGGAGGAACGAAGATCTGCATTTTGCAGCTTCTGGAGACTGGAAATGAAGTTCTGGTTTGTTTCTAACGAAGAAGAGTAAGGAAGAAGAGAGAGACTTGTTTACCACAAAAAAAAAAAAAAAAAAAAGAAAAAAAAAAGAAAAGAAAAGAAAAGAGAGAGAGAGAGACTTTCTTCTTTCCCATCCCACCCCACGTGACTTTTGAGAATTACAATTTGTTTTTTTTTTTTTAAATATTGGCCAATCAAATTGCCCAACCTAACTGATTTATATTGGAATTTGTTTTATTTTTTAATTATTGTCCAATTAATTTGACCACTCTTCCAATATTTTTTAAGCCACTTGTTTGACACTGTTATTTATCTTAAAACTCACTATAAATTTATGCGAGCTTCAAAAAATGATTTGTAAAATATTACGAACTCGTAATTATTTGTTTTTTTTTTCTCTTACCATCAAATTCAACAAAGTAATAAAGAAAATTTGTCAATATTTTTATATATTATATGTTTTATAATCCATATTTTTTGGATATTATAAGCTATATAATAAATAGACAATTATTTATACGGTATATAATAAATTTATTCAAATTTGCCTAGGTCCTCGCCTAAGTGTAAAGTCATATCCATCATCTTTTAAAACTTTTCTAATTATACAGTTAAGTAATAGAACGATACAACAAGAAACGGTGCTAAATCATCCTTCAAATAATATTGTCGTTCAAACCCTCCTTCGACTATTTTGAGTAGTCCAAATCCTCTTTTGAATATTTCGGTTAGTGAAAATTCTCCTATGAATATTACGGGTAGTTCAAATAATTTTCTTGCAAATCCTGGACTTAGGCCTCGAATGAATGTTCACATTTTTTCAGGACCCTAAATTTTTTAAATTTTGCCCCTCTTCCAAAGAATTTTTGGCTTCACCATTGTCCGCAGCCATAATGTTTCACCACCTTTACTCTGTTCCCATCAGTAAGCGCGGCCACAGAAGAAGAAATGTTGTTGCGATGAGTAGTAGCGTGCGGTGTGCAATCAAAAATTTTTATCCTCTTATATATTACATATGAGTATAAATTTTTAATAAAAAAAGTTTTAATTGAAAAGAAAAATCATTATCATATGATTTTATTTATATTGCAGTTGATTAAGTAGAGCCTATACTTAGGACTGGTTTGGGGTTGTTTAATTTTTTTCAAAAGCAGTTTTTTAACGTTGGGGCCTTAATTGTGTTTGGTAGATAAAAAAAAAAAAAGGGTTTTTTTTTTTCTTTCAAAATTTTTGAGTTCAAAACAACAGAAACAACTCTACACATACTTCTATAAAAAAATTTTTTGTCAACCTTTTTTTTTTATTATTGAAGGCAAGTGAATAATATAATTTAAGGAAAATTGTATATTAACAACCCTACCCTCATTTTCTTTTTCTAAAACCATTTTAGCACTATAGTTTACTAAACATTTACCTTTTTTTTCATTAAAAAAAAAAAAAAGAGCACGCAGTAATAGAAGTAGCCTTTAAAAAAAAACGCAGAAACCCCAAACTAGTCTTTAAAATATTAATTTTTCTATTTTCTCTAACAATAACAAAAACTTGTGTATTACTTTTTTCTATTTTTCTCTAGCAATAAAAAAAAAAAAAAACTAAGCGTATTACTTTTTTTTCACAACCATAAGCATATTTCTGTATCTCTTTTTTAATCATGCTCTTTTTGTTTTAAATGGATGAACCTTAAATCACTATTTCATGGCAATTGAAAATTATTCAATTAGTAAGAATAAGATGCTTATTTCAATGAAGTTTGAATATTGATTGTTGAATTTTATATGAATATATTGTCCAAATTATTATTATTATTTTAAATAAAGAAGATTTTTTTAATTCGCACAGAACCCAAAAAAGTCAGAAACGGCTGTTGTAACATGGAAGAAGGCCATGGACATGACCAAAAAGAAGCATCCACCATC
Source organism: Pyrus x bretschneideri (assembly GCF_019419815.1). NCBI lineage: Eukaryota > Viridiplantae > Streptophyta > Magnoliopsida > Rosales > Rosaceae > Pyrus > Pyrus x bretschneideri. Next base: position 1,563,107 of record NW_025999579.1, on the reverse strand, counting down.
TTGTCGTACAAAAGAGTCCCCGTATCATGCAAGCAACGATGCAACGATGTGAATTGCGCATGCAGTGGGAGTGCGGCTGCGGAAGTGAGAAATATAGAAGGAATGAGAGCACAACGGAATTGAGAATATATTGACTACCAACCTGAGAAGTTAGATGTTAATCCTGGCACTCGTGAGGATTTAGATCTCCTCCACTATATTGGATTATGAGGAAATTTAAAATTTCAAAGGAATGTTAAAATTATGAAATTTATATTCTAGATTTTGTAAATTTTTTGTTTGGCTAACTTTAAGAATAAAGAAATTCAAATACGAAATTTAAAGTGTATCTAGAATCATTAATAAATTTGTGGAAGATAAAAAGTTAGAAAATGTTACTAGCGCAGGTGGAGGCGGCAGCATTCGTGATGGTGGGTGGTGATGACGAAAGGCGGTAGCGGTGGCCGTGGCACTTCTCTACGAAGAACCTCGCATCATTAAGTACTGGGCCAACCGCGGAGATTTGTCTCCTTCAGTTTCAAAGCGGACATGCACATCAAGGAATCACTTTCAATCACTGCGGCGGCTGACGACTTCAAATCTACTAGCAATTGGGCCCCTTCCCTTATAGCCATAGCCTCAGCAGGCAAAGCAGACTGAAGACGGTTTGGAAAGTGATCATTGTGACAAAGTTTTAAATTAAAAAAAAAAATTACTTAAAATTGTTATCAATTTTTAGGTTTTAATGTTCATCTTATGAACCATTTGTAGTTAATTCTTCCACATCCTTTCCAATTTCCACCAACTTTTTCATCCCCTTCTTTTATGCACACAAATATATATAGGGAGTTTTAACAAAAAGTCCGCGGTACTGTTCACTTTAATGAAAAACCATATTTTTATATTAAAAAGTCAAACTTGGTACTATTCAGTTTATCCTTTATTTTGTTCTTATCGTTAAAACTCAAAGTGTTCAAACCCTTTTTATTAATTTTCCTATATATATATATGTATATATGTATGTATGTATATAATATATATTGAATGTGCTTAAATCTAAGGGCCTCAACTAAGTTATTAGCTTAAAAGAATTTCAAAAAAAAAAAAAAAATCAAATAGTTTAACTAAAGGAATTTTGCAATGTCAAAAATGATCTTAGCTTCCATTTTTCTCAGGAATTTCGCAAAGTGAAAATCGATCCATCTTCCTTCTTAACCTTTTAGGATTTGTAACTATTATATTTCATAGACGAAAGCCATTGATGTAATGAATACTTCTTAACTCGGGTTAATATAAAATCCAAAAAAGAAAATATTCCATTCACGAAATTTCTTTTATCTCCCATGAAAAAAAATAATAATAAGGTTCTCAGTCCATTGATTAAAACCTTATTGCTTTTCAATTTTTATCATGGTCCTTAATTGTTAATAAATGTGATTATTTCAATAGTGAAATATATACATGTCAAGATAATTAAATTTTATTTCCAAATATGTTTGTTTAGTGATAGGAATGTTACATTTGATATATTTATATTTATGGCTAAACTTTGTATCATATATTTCTATTTTTAGATTGTAGCCATTTTTAATTTGCAACTTTTTTTTTTTTTTTTAATTTGTACCAATTTTCTTTCCAGCTTTAATTTGCACCCATATTTTTTATATTTTAAATTTTTATTTGTACAAAATAATTTTTTCAACCTTTTGTTTTTACCCATTATTAATGGACCTTTTTTATTTATTTATAAAATTTACCAATTTTTTATATGCATGTAAAACATACCCAAATTTATTTTTATTTTTTATTATAAGTGTACTCATATTTTTAAAAATAAAAAGATCCCTTTTTTTATTTTTTATAATCTAGAATGCATTCATAAGCAATTACTATTATTATTTTTTGGTTGGAACCCATAAGCAATTTTGAATAATTGAATTGGTAGTGTAAATGAAGTAAAATAACGGTTTGAGTCTTTATTGGTACGTATTATTGCATCTCTTTTATTATTATATGGCAGGAGAAGGACTTCAATTCAAAACCTAAAATGCATAACAATTAGGGGCCAAAAACTGCAACTAAACTAAATCAAGAATTGCAACTAAACTATCCCAAATTAAATGTCTTTTGAAATTAGTTACACGGTATCCGGGACCATGAAATTTTAATATATTATGGACAAAATGGACACTTTTTTATTGAGCTCAGTTCATAATTTATTTCAACGACCCATCCGTTTATCTTTTAAATCTTTTCTTAAAGATTATTTCTACTAAAAGTCACCTAAATTCGAAACCATATAACTATTAGATTTAATGGTAGTCTTTAAGTGTTTTTTTTTTTTTTGAAGAGTCTTTAAGTTTTCTTCGTAGAACCATATTCATCTATTTTATCACTACAAATAAATGTCTGGTTTTTTATTTATCTAATTTTTTACAAAGATGACTTGTGGATGAAGAATTGAAATAAAGACATTTCGATTTCCTAAAAAGTTACGAACGAGAACTACTATGAAATGTTTCCAAACGTGTGTTAAAATGGGTGTCCCCGATCCTGGCTAGTTGTATATAAAAAGGGTATATATGGTGACATATCAATTTCGTCGTTTATGACTTATTTTGGTATAAATTATAATATCATAGTGGGAAGATTTGGTACGTCCAAAGTTCTCTCTCTTTGAATGCATTAATTAACACTTCTATCTTCATGAAAATAATTTGTCTTGCATATACTCAAAAATAAATTATAGTTTTTATTTTATTTTGCCTATTGAACATTTTTTTATTTTTTTAATTTAGTAGTGAAATCCACTCAACTCCGGCATTGCTATAATGAGAAATAACTTTTAGGAGAATTTATTAAATAAACAAGAAAAATAAATCGTAGTTGACTATTTGCAAAATTATTTGCCCTTCCACCCAGAACCGATCAATTTTTCCCTCCCACTGCCAATGTCAAACAAAAATATACTTAAAAAGGGACACACCCATTTTCCTCCTGCATTGTTTGACTCCATTTATTCTAGGGTTTAGTTCAACTCAGCCGCTGTAGACCAAAAAATATACGTAAATGAAATCAGCCGTCGAATCTCTCTAGATGAAATCCGACGGCAACCTCAGAATTATTAATTTCCCAGAGTTTAGATATATCTTTTATATATATCGATCAAACACCTCTCCTGCATATATATATATATATGAGTGCCTGAGCAAATTAATGTCCAAATCTCAGTTATCACATAGACAGCGAGAATGAGTCCCATCCTTCTCCTCGTCTTTCTTGCCTTCTTCTGCTCTCTCATCCACATAATCTCAAGATCTAAACACCCAAAAAAACTGCCTCCTGGCCCTTGGGCGCTGCCAATCATTGGTAACCTTCATATGCTAGGCAACCTCCCACACCGCAGCCTCCAACACTTAGCCAAAAAGTATGGACCTATAATGTCCATGCGCCTGGGGAGCAAAACCACCATAGTGGTCTCGTCCCCCAAAGTTGCCGAGCTATTCCTTAAAACCCATGACACCATCTTCGCTAGTCGCCCCAAAGTCCAATCATCGGACTACTTGTCGTATGGCACAAAGGGTATGGGTTTTAGTGAATATGGTCCGTACTGGCGCCATATTAGGAAGCTGTGCACACTTCAGCTTCTTTGTCAGTCAAAAATCGAGGGCTTTGCTCCGCTGAGGAGGGAGGAGGTCGGGTTGTTGGTGCAGTGGCTGAAGAAGGCCGCGAAGGCTGGAGAAGTGGTGGATCTTAGTGAGAAGGTCGGTGAGCTTATTGAGGACATAACATATAGGATGGTGTTGGGAAGCAAAAATGATGATACGTTTGATGTCAAGGGAATTATTGAGGAGGTCATGTTGTTGACAGGGGCAGTCAACATTGGTGATTATGTTCCTTTCCTCAGCCCATTTGATATTCAGGTATACATGTGTGTGTTCATTTCTTTTAATAGACATGAAATATGAACTAATGATAGCATGGTGATATAAGTGTACGTGTCCTTTTAGGTTACCATATTTGTTAAAAAAAAATTTTGAGCGCGTATTTCAAACTTAAAAGACTTTTTACTTAAGAGTGACTGCTAATTTTTTTAATATGAAGATAAAAATAAGGAACTTCTGAAATATTGCATTAATAGGTTCGCTCCCATTTACACAAACACAAAATGCGATGCTTTGTACACGTATGTCATTCATATATCATGCAATAGTTCGGTATCATCGATTCATCATTGCATGATCTCCTTCTCAGGGATTGAACAAACGCATGAAGAGACTTAGCAAGACAATCGACCAACTTCTGGAAAAGATAATTGGGGAACACGAACAAGTTTCTAAAAGTGAGCAACTACAAGGCCGCCCTCAAAATCATAAGGACTTTGTGGAGATGCTGCTTTCATTGATGAACCAACCATTAAACCCTAACGACGAGCAAGTCTACGTAGTCGACCGAACTAATGTGAAAGCCATCTTACTGGACATGATTTCGGGTGCCTTTGACACATCAGCGACCGCGATTGTTTGGAACCTTGCCGAACTCTTGAGGCATCCTAGGGTAATGAAGCTTCTCCAACAAGAGCTCCAAACCGTGATCGGAATGGATAGAACGGTGGAGGAGAGCGATTTGCCAAAGTTGGCCTACTTGAACAAGGTTGTCAAAGAGAGCTTTAGGCTACATCCGGTAGCACCGTTGTTGATTCCACATGCATCCATGGAGGACATCACGGTTGATGGATATCATATACCCAAGAAATCCACCATCTTTGTGAACATCTGGACGATTGGGAGAGATCCAAGTGTATGGTCAGATAACGTGGAAGAGTTTTACCCTGAAAGGTTTAATGACAGTGACGTTGACCTTAAGGGGCATGACTTCCAGCTTTTACCATTTGGGTCCGGAAGAAGAGGGTGCCCTGCCATGCAACTAGGGTTAACGACGGTTCGTCTAGCTCTGGCAAATTTGGTCCACTGCTTCAATTTTGATCTCCCAAGTGGCCTCCTCCCTAACGAGTTGGACATGACTGAGACTTTTGGCCTGTCGCTGTCTAAAACCAAACACTTGCTTGTCGTGCCCACATATCGCCTACACAATTAACATTCATAGAGATTTGGTTTTGCATATGGTGTGTATGTACCATTGTTCTAAAAATTCTCACCCAATGCTGTCTAGGTTCCTTCTAACACACATTCGGCGTCTAAAAATTAAGAATTGGCACCTAGCCCACCTTGGTCGGGACTCTCACTTACAAAATATGATAACTTTTATTTTGCGTTTTATTTTTTTTCAATAAATCGTAAGCGACTTATTGAATACTTGGATGAATAATCTATGTTATTTTATTTTACAATTTATGTATCTTAATCCAATTATGTAATTTATTTTATATATTTTGTAATTTATATATACATATACTAAATAATGAAGTACCTATTTTTCTTTTTTTGATCCCATTTGTTACGTTAGATCGCCAAACCTAAATAAGATAATCGATGACTTTATTGTAAAGATCCATCTTCATATTCATGACACTGTTCCAATCATTCAAAAGGACCATAAACAAAATGTAATCTAACACAACTGGTAGGATTTCGTAATTTAACTAGTTTAACAACAACCACCACCACTATCAAGCCTTATTGCACTAAGTAGGGTATAAATCCTAGAATACCATTGCACTTAGTTTTGCACCAAGTATGTTGTCTTCAAAATAACCAGTTTATCAAATGACAAAATTTTTTGTTATATCCCCAATTTGTTCTGGCTGTATATATACACATATTCGACACCTCCTTTGAGTCCCATATAACTATTCTATTAGCAATAGCCATCTTCCTCTTTTTTAGCTTCCTTCGTTCTCTCGTTCACATCCTAACCTCTGGATTCTGGAGTCCAAATCACCGAAAACTGCCGGTTGGCCCTACGACACTACCGATCATTGGTAACGTTCATATAATAGGTAAGCCCTCCGACGCCTAGCCAAAAAATATGGACCTATAACGTCCATTCGCCAGGCACCAAAACCACCATCGTCCCCCAAGCCGCAGAGCTACTCTTGAAAACCCACAACACCATTTTCGCTAGCCGCCTCAAATTCCAAGCCCCTGTGTGCTTATTTGATGGTGCAAAGGGCATTGTCTTGGCTGAACATGGATGCTATGCTACGTAAGAAAATCCTACTAGCATTAGATGCTACGTGAGATATCTAAACTACTCTAAAATACGGGAATTGGAGATTCGAATTTGGAAGCAAGAGGGCCCTGGCCACCCCCATCCGCGTCAAAGCGGCAAATAAAATAAGTTAAAAGATGGCTTGTGCTAAAACAATTATCTTTCAAATACGATTACGATTTATATCATAAGAACAAACTGTAACTGTAATCCTGGACATTTAAAAGTAACTATACCTTCAAAAACTGTGAGTGCAACGTGATACTCTGCTTTAATACTACATAACTGTAGACATCAAAATTTCGGTGAAATGAATGTTGACCAATAATTAAAATTTCAACGCTCACGTATCACATAAATTTTACATGTAGCGTGTGCCTCAACGAAAAATCGAAATAAATTGGAAAAGTCATCAAATATGACACGTGTCAATACCTGGCAGAAATGATTTATTTCATCTGATTATTTAAATCCAAAAATCAAGTTTTGGAATTCTATAAATAGGGAGCCAAGGCATTCATTTTGGGGAAAGGAAGAAAGAAGGAAGAAGGAAAAGAAGAAAAGAAGGAAGGAAGAAAGAAAGAAGCCTTGAAACTCTAAAGCTCTCAAGCAAATCCCGAAGGATCAAGAAAGCACTCTTCGTTCTTCGTGAAATCCAACCTTCAAGATCAAGCCCCAACGGCCCTTGAAGAACTTCCACCAACTCAAGATCAAGCCCCGACGGCCCCTTGAAGAAAGTGTTCATCGTTCATCATCCGTTCATCCTAAGATCAAGCCCCAACGGCCCTTTGGATCAACAACCTCAACAAATCCACACATCCAATCGTTCTTCAAGATCAAGCCCAAAAGCCCTTGAAGATCCGCTCATCCACCAACCTTCAAGATCAAGCCCAAAAGCCCTTGAAGATCCGCTCATCCACCAACCTTCAAGATCAAGCCCCAACGGCCCTTGAAGAACTTCCACCAACTCAAGATCAAGCCCCGACGGCCCCTTGAAGAAAGTGTTCATCATTCATCATCCGTTCATCCTAAGATTAAGCCCCAACGGCCCTTTGGATCAACAACCTCAACAAACTCATACACCCATTCTTCAAGATCAAGCCCAACGCCCCTTGAAGATCCATTCATCAACTGTTCATCCTTAGATCAAGCCCCGACGGCCCTTTGGATCAACAACTCATCCACAAACCCACATCCTACGAAGATAGAATCAGAGGATCAAATTACAAAGAGATTGTAACCCCAAAATCATTAATACAAAATATATATTTTGTACACGTATTCTTGTCGCTTGTTTCAGGAATTTCTCGTGTTTACAATAACCATTTCAATCAAAACAAAATTTTGCTCAAAGCTCTAAGATTTAAATGTTGTCTAGGAGTAAATACACCATTGCATTTGCCTTCCGTTGGACAAACAAAATATCACCAATGTTGCCAAAAACAGGGCATCCTCCCCTTCTCTAGTTAGTCATCGTCTGCAAAAAAACAGAAAAGAATGCACACGATTAAGTTTACGTTTTTAACTTTGAAGAATAAGCAGTTTCGTTTAGTATTATGGAATGACCAAGAGTGAAAATTAATGTCGAAATAAATTGGTTTTGCAAGAAAGCAATGTCAAGAGATAAAATTGCACACACGCCACAAGGAACACCTAGTGCAACATAAGTAGGCGGACTGCATAAATTACTAAAGTATCAGGAAAAACCCCGGTTGTGCAGAAAAGGACTGCACTCCTCTACATCTACCTTAAAATTAAGAAACGGAAAAACAGAAGACAACAGAACTAAAACATCACACTACTTATTACAACACAACAGGATATATCACCAACCAACACCACAAACCAGCATATGAGAACGAATGCGATAAGCTGAAAATAACACGCATAAATTAGTCCATGACCCTCTTACTAAAGGAAGCAGCCAGCCTAAACGAGACAAGAAAGGAGAAAAGGAGACATGAAACGGATACAACACAAATAAGGAGTCCATGACCTTCTTCCTCGTTACTACGACCGTTTCTGATGTTTTGGGGCTATGTGCGAATTAAAAAAAAAGGGTTTTTTATTAAAAAAATAATAATTATTTGGACAATATATTCATACAGAATTCAACAATCAATATTCAAACTTCATTGAAATAAGCATCTCATTCTTACTAATTGAATAATTTCTAATTACCATGAAATTGTGATTTAAGGTTCATCCATTTAAAACAAAAAGAGCATGATTAAAAAAAGAGAGAAATACGCTTATTGTTAGAGAACATAGAAAAATTAATATTTTAAGGGCTAATTTGGGGTTGTTACATTTTTTTTTTAATGAAAAAAAGCAGCTAAGTATTTGGGCAATTTTCCTTAAATGATACTATCCATCTGCCTTCAATAAAAAAAAATGTTTCTGCTGTTTTGAACTCAAGATTTTGAACAAAAACACTTTGTTTTTTTTTTTTTTATATCTACCAAACACAATTAAGGCCCCAACGTTAAGAAACTGCTTTTGAAAAAATTTAAGCAACTCCAAACCAACCCTAAGTATAGGCTCCACTTAATGAATTACAATATAAATAAAATCATATGATAATGATTTTTTTTTTCAGTCAAAAACTTTTTAATTAAATTTTTTATACTTATATGTAATATATAAGAGGAAGAAAAATTTTGATTGCACACCGCACGCTGCTACTCGTCGCGACAACATTTCTTCTTATGTGGCCGCGCTTACATGACAGTGGATGGATGGTGAAATATCTGAGATGGGAGCGGGGTAAAGGTGGTGAAACATTATGTTGAGAAAAAGGAATGATTTGGAGTGATCCTCTGACTTTGTATATTTAATCCCCTTCCTTGATCTTAGGAGTGTAGGTGAAATTATATCTTGTATAGGCTGATTTGTAGCATCTAAATTGATCCCCATGTTGTATATAATAATCTTTTGTACCAATACATTACAATATATGACATTCAGTTTTTACCTGGCATCCGAGCAGCAACGCTCCTGGTGACCTACATCAACCTTCCGCTCAAAACACTAGCCTTTTCCCATGGCTGAACTTACCAAAACGGAAAAGTCCTCAACCAAGCTTGAGGCAAACCCATATAATGATCCAAATCATCCAATGTACCTGCACCATTTAGATCAGCCCAGTGCCATCCTCGTCCTGCAACCGCTGAATGAAGAAAATTATGGAACTTGGAGTCGTGCCATGACCATGGCTCTAAGCGCCAAGAACAAGGAAGGCTTTATCGATGGTTCTATCAACAGACCAAACAAATCCTCCACCTCTGAATTGCAGCAATGGAACTGTTGTAATAACCTCATAAAATCGTGGTTAATAAATTCAATCTCACAGGACATTCGAGCAAGTGTTATCTACAATGAAGTGGCTGCTGAAATCTGGAACGACTTGAAAGATCGTTAATTCTCGTGCCAACAATGTTAATCTCTTTCACATAGAGCATGCAATTCATAGTTGTACTCAATCAGGCATGACCATAAGTGCTCACTACACCAAACTCAAGAGCCTTTGGGATGAGTATGATGCACTGTGCACCATTCCTATATGTGAGTGTGGAACTATGAAGGAAGTCATGCAATACCGTGAGAACCAAAAGACTATGAAATTCCTCGTGAGACTTGACACAACATATGCTATTGCTCGCAGTCAAATTCTACTTATGGACCCTCTACCTTTAGTTAACAAGACGCACTCACTCATTTTACAAGACGAGAAGCAACGTAGCGTCTCCTCTACCACAATAACCATACCTGATACTGTACTCTTCGTAGTTCGAGACGGCGACCGTAACTCCGGGAGAGGCTCCACACCACGGAACCCTCATCTAAAATGTGACCGATATGACATGGTCGGGCACACTTCGGACACTTGTCGATCACATCTTAAGTGTGACTTTTGTGGTTGAAAAGGATACATAATTGATGCTTGTCTTAAACTCAAGAACGCCAAGGAGAAGGACGATGCACAAGATTAGCGTACATCCAAGACATATCATGTTTAGGCCAAGGAAGCACCATCATCACAATCTAGTCCCGTTTACCTGACCGCCGAGCAATACTAAAATCTCTTGGCGTTGCTAGGCAACAACAAATCACCAACCATGGCCAACCTTGTAGGTGACGCTTCCAACATCAACAACTTATCAGGTAAATCACTTCGAGGTATTGCTCTTTGGAAAAATAGGGCTTGGATTTTGGATTCAGGGGCAACGGACTACATAGTATGCTCCCCGAATCTGTTCACCACTTGCCTACCAGTGCAAAACAGGACCGTGAACCTTCCCAATGGCATGGCTGCTGTTGTGACACACATAGGGATCATTTGCTTCTCTCCTAATTTGACATTACATAATGTGCTATGTGTTCCCTCGTTCCAATTAAACCTGATCTCCGTCAGCAAGCTTGTTAAGCATTCAGATTATATTGCAATCTTTGCTAACAACATGTTTGTGTTGCAGGACCTACGCTTGGGGATGATGATTGGGACAGGAACTAAACAAGGGGGACTTTACTATCTCACCATCCAAGATGACAAGGCAGCATGCACGTTTGTTGGGGCATCGGTTACACCATCTTCATGCCTTTGGTATCAACGCCTTGGGCACATTTCATTTCGTTTGCTATCTCATTCTTTTAAAGATGTCGATTTTTGTGAGATTAATGATTGTTCCATTTGTCCTCTGGCTAAACATACTCGTCCTCCTTTTGTCCACAAGTTTCATCAACTCCAAAACACCTTTTGAACTTATTCATGTCGATATTTGGGGTGGCTAATCACGTAGCTACATACAATGGCAATCGTTATTTCTTAACCATCGTTGATGACAGCACACGCTGCACTTAGGTTTACTTAATGCACCAATAATTTGACACATCTCATTTTTTAACAACCTTTATGAATCATGTGGAAACCCAATTCTCTACCAAAATAAAAATTATCTGTAGTGACAATGGTCCTGAATTCACCATGGCTAAATATTACTCTGACAAAGGAATCATACACCAAACCAGTTGTGTCATTACCCCTTAACAAAATGGGGTGGTCGAAAGAAAACACTGTCACCTTCTTAACACCGTTCATGCACTCATTTTCCAAGCAAAACACCTTAAACAATTTTGGGGGGACGCCATTTTAACAGCCACTTACCTTATCAATTGAACACCCACACAACTCTTGCATGGCAAAACACCCTACGAAGTTCTCCAGCACAAACAACCCATATATCACCGCTTGAAGGTCTTTGGCTGCCTAAGTTTTGCCTCTACCCGTGACAAAAGACCCACCAAATTTGATGCACGAGCCACACAATGCATTTTTCTTGGTTATCCTTATGGACAAAAAGGATATCGTCTCTACAACCTTCATATTGGAAATTTTTTTGTTTCTAGAGATGTTTTGTTCCATGAACACATATTTCCATACTCTTCATATAAACCACCATCTGACGCCATTCCATCATCTAATTTCCCTAACTATTTTGATGATGTTGTATGTTTTATTCTGCCTACCACTACCAACGTACCAACAATGCCCGACGACAATTCCACACCAGCACTGTTTGCTCCAGCCACACCTTATATGCTGGCTGTGACATCTGGTGAACCTGGCATAGTACTCAAAGCGGCTCTACCTCGCCTTACGCGACACACACTCACCTCGTCATCTACAAGATTACCAAGTTGGAGTCCCCTTTCCTTTATGCTCCCACCAATCATTTACCTTAATAGTAATCCACAGACTAGGTAGTCCTTACCCTTTAGCAGATGTGCTTTCTTATGATATGTTATCTCCGCAACATCGGACTTTCACTACCTCCATATCCACGAAGATCGAACCGAGCTCATTTTTGCAGGCTATGCAGCAGCCACAATGGCGTCTTGCCATATGCCAAGAAATTGATGCTTTGGAGGCCAATGGTACTTGGACACTCCAACCTTTGCCTTTTGGAAAGAAGCCAGTTGGTTACAAATGAATGTACACAATCAAGTAAAACCCAGATGGCACCGTGGAACGCTACAAAACTCGTTTGGTGGAAAAAGCCTATAACCAAATTGAAGGTCTTAATTACAAAAAAACCTTTGTTTCGGTTGCCAAACTCACCACTGTTCGCGTCTTGTTTGTTGTAGCCGTTATTAAGGATACAAATGTAATTACATCAGGAAGAGGAAATACTTAGAGATTAAGTAATCTTTATTTGCTAGCTGTAATAGTCTTGTATAAATACCCACAGTGTAACAGTTATGATGAATGAATGTGAAATATTTTACCTAATATGGTATCACTCGCCTCCAGTCTCACGACCCTTCGTTCGATCCCTTTTCCTGCTTCTCTCTGCGTTGCTTCTTCGATCGGTTCTTGATCTTGATCTTGATCGTGTTTCCTCATCGCGATCTTTTCTCAATCTTTAGCTATGGCGACTACTGCCTCTCCATCTTCCGAATCGGCCTCTCCTGTTCATCCGATTCCAGATGCATCTCTCAACCCTAATTCTGCGATTTCTTCCATCACGATCCAGAACATTGGATCTATGGTTCCAATCAAGCTCACAACTACAAACTATCTCACCTGGAGTGCTTTGTTTGCTCCGATCCTCCGTCGGTATAATCTTACCGGTCTCGTTGACGGATCTCTGGTAGCGCCGCCCAAATATCTTCTTGATTCGTCTGGCAATCGCACTGCAACTCTCAATCCGAACTATGTTACCTGGTTTGAGAATGATCAGAACATCCTCATTTGGATTAATTCCACTCTCTTTGAATCTTTGATTCCCTACACAGTTGGCGTGACCTCTGCTCGAGAACTCTGGGCGAAACTGGAATCGTGCCTCGCCACTGCCTCTCAGTCGCACATTCACGAGCTTCGTTCTCGTCTTCGCAGTCTTGTTAAAGGTGATTTGACTGCTGCTCAATATCTTCAACAAATTGAAGAAATTGCAGATGCCCTTGCCAATGCTGGTGCTCCCGTGGAGGATTCAGAACTCATCTCAGTCACACTTCATGGCTTACCTCTCGAATTTGACTCATTTGTTGATGCTATTCAGTTTCGTATTGGTTCTACCACTATTGATGAGTTGCATGGCTTACTTCTTAGTAAGGAAATTCAGCTCAATAATCGGAAGAAACCTGTTTCCACTGCCTCTCTTCAGGCGTATCATTCATCTGCTGGTCTTCTTCCGTTGCCTGCCAATTTTCCTCCTCAAGGTTTTGTTGCTTCGCATGCTTCTCAAGGGTTTACTAATCAAGGCCGTCCAAATCGGGGTAATTTTCAATCTTGTGGCAACTCTAAACACAACACTGGCCGGAATAACTACTCTCGGAATCCTACTCAACGATTTTCTCGTGGTTCTCGTCCACATTACTCTTCTCCTCGCAAGTTATTCTGTCAGATCTGTCGCCAACCAGACCATGAAACTTGTGACTGTCCCCATCGCATGGATCCTCACTACCCTGGCAAAGCTTCTCATTCTGCCATGATTGCTAATACTTCCCCTCCTAATTCTACCTGGATCGTCGATTCTGGTGCTAGCTCGCACATGACGAATTCGACTGCTCATCTTCAGAATTCAGAACCATATACCGGTCCAGAACAAGTGTATATTGGAGATGGCAAAGGTTTGCCCATTCTCCACTCTGGTGCATCCTCTTTACATACTTCTACTCATTCTTTTTTGTTAAAGAATGTTTTACATGTCCCTGCCTTAAAGCATAATCTTCTCTCTGCGAATCAATTTCTACTTGAAAATTCCTGTTCTATGCATCTTTATCCCTCTCACTTCACTGTGAAAGATCTTTCTTCGGGGATGATGCTTTTTAAAGGTCCAGTTCAACATGGATTCTATCTAATCTCTGCAGCATCATTACCTGCTCCTTCATCTCATGCTTTAGTTGCTTCTGTCAAAGCTCCGAGACACCTCTGGCATCAAAGATTGGGCCACCCTTCTGTGAAGATTGTCAATAAGTTGGCTTCTCAATCCTGTATTGCTGTTCTTGATCGTTTAAATAAAATGTTTTGCTCAGATTGTGCACTAGGGAAATGTTCCAGACTTCCATTTTCACGAACTACTTGTACCTCCAGCAAGCCTCTAGAACTCATTCAGACGGATGTTTGGGGCCCCTCACCATCTGTTTCTCATCAGGGGTTTCGATACTATGTCATTTTTCTAGATGACTATACTCGTTATTGCTGGTTCTATCCTTTGAAGTATAAATCTGATGTACTTACTGTGTTTAAGCAATGGAAATTACTTGTTGAAAACTCTCTGTGTTCCAAAGTTATTACCTTACGTTCAGATTCTGGTGGAGAGTTTGTTAGCACTGCTGTCTCTCAGTTCTTATCTAGCTCTGGCATTCAACATCAACTCACCTGTCCTCACACTCCTGAGAAGAATGGGTGTGCTGAGCGTAAGCACAGGCACATAGTTGAGACTGCTCGAACTCTCTTGGCCGCATCTAAAGTACCCCATACTTACTGGGTTGAAGCTTTTGCTACATCTGTCTACCTAATCAACAGGCTACCTACTATCTCCCGGCCTTCTCCCTGGCAGTCTCTTTTCAAGAAAACCCCAGATTATAAATTTCTCAAGGTCTTTGGCTGTCGTTGCTTTCCTTGGTTGAAGCCATACACATCCTCCAAACTCGATCCAAAAAGCAAACCTTGTGTCTTCTTGGGGTATAGCCTAAATCCTAAAGGCTATCTCTGTCTTCATCCTTCCTCTCACAGAATCTATATTTCTCGCCATGTTATCTTTGATGAATCTCTTTTTCCCTTTCATTCCTTGCCTTCCCATTCATCACCTCCTGTCCATTCTTCTTCCTCCTCCCCTTTTTCCATTCCCTCTTCTCTTACCTTTTCCTATCATCCCCCACCTCCTGTTCTTTCCTCACCCTCTTCTCCCTCTGCTCCTGTGAATCCTGCCTCTCTCTCCCATTCCATATCTCTATCCTCTCATCCTGCCCCCTTATCTCCCCCTGCAGATTCCTCTCCTTCTCATTCCTCCCAGTCTCCAGCCCCCACCAACCTTCATCCTATGCAAACCCGATCAAAATCCGGCATCTTTAAACCTAAAGCTCTCACTGCCACCAAGCATCCTATTCCTCCCCATCTTGCTGTTGACTATATCCCTACAACTTACTCCCAAGCCTCCAAATACTCCCATTGGCGAAAGGCAATACAGGAAGAATTTACTGCACTTACCAACACAGGTACCTGGTCCCTTGTCCCATCCTCTTCGTCTCCCAATCTTGTGGGTTGTAAATGGGTTTTTCGGATCAAACGAAAACCCGATGGCTCTATTGATCGGTATAAAGCCCGTTTAGTGGCTAAAGGCTTTCACCAGCAAGAGGGCTTGGATTACACTGAAACCTTCAGCCCTGTAGCCAAGCCTGTCACCATTCGTCTTCTTCTCACTCTTGCTGCTCAATATGATTGGTTCCTCAATCAGCTCGATGTAAGCAATGCCTTTCTCCATGGCACTCTCACTAAATCTGTGTTCATGCAGCAGCCCCCTGGCTTTGAAGATCGATCTAAACCACATCATGTTTGTCATCTTCACCGATCTCTTTATGGTTTAAAACAGGCCCCTCGAGCCTGGTATGCTAAACTTCATACGGCCTTATCTTCTCTTGGGTTCCAAGGTTCTCAGAGTGATCACTCATTGTTTATCAAGCAATCTCCCACTTTGGTGTTCATCCTTGTCTATGTGGATGATATTTTAGTGACTGGTCCTTCCTCTGCAGCCTGTCAACAAGTTATATCGCATCTCAGTGCTCTCTTTCCCATCAAAGACCTTGGTGCTCTTCA
This sequence comes from Pyrus x bretschneideri, assembly GCF_019419815.1. Taxonomy (NCBI): domain Eukaryota; kingdom Viridiplantae; phylum Streptophyta; class Magnoliopsida; order Rosales; family Rosaceae; genus Pyrus; species Pyrus x bretschneideri. The sequence goes on along the minus strand of NW_025999579.1, from coordinate 1,547,140 downwards.
CTACTTCCTTGGCATCGAAGTAAAACGGTCCTCTTCAGGTATCTTTCTCAATCTGACTAAGTATATCTTAGATCTTCTGACCAAGGCGCACATGGAAGGTGCCAAGCCCTGCACCACTCCTCTCAGCACCACTAAGCTTGATCACACTTCTCCCCTCCTTGACAATGCTTCTGAATATCGGTCTCTCGTTGGTGCTCTCCAGTACCTCACCTGGACTCGCCCTGATCTCAGTTTTGCTGTTAATTTGGTTTGCCAGTTCATGCACACTCCACGGATCTCCCATATGCAAGCTGTGAAGCGCATTCTGCGTTATCTCAAGGGTTCTATTGACCTGGGCTTATGGTTCTCTAAGTGTTCCCAGGCTCTGTCTCTACGTGCCTTCTCTGATGCAAATTGGGCAGGCTGCTCCTTAGACAGACGCTCCACAGGCGGTTATTGCATTTACTTTGGCAATTCTCTCATCAGTTGGAGTGCAAAGAAGCAACCTACTGTTGCTCGCTCCTCCACTGAAGCCGAGTATCACTCTCTTGCTAACACTGCTGCAGAACTCACATGGCTCTGCAAACTCCTTACTGATCTCACTTATCCTCTTCCTCGTTCTCCCCAGTTATGGTGTGATAATATCTCCGCTCTCTCCTTAGCCAAAAATCCCATTTTTCATGCTCGTACCAAACATGTCGAGCTTGATTACCATTACATTCGGGAACAGGTTCTGGCAAATCAAGTTTTTGTGCATTTTGTGGCTTCCCAGGATCAGATTGCTGATATTTGCACCAAGGCTCTGTCCAAGCCCAGATTTCTGTTTCTCCGTTCCAAACTTCAACTGCAACTTTCCCCGTTTCGTTTGAGGGGGGATATTAAGGATACAAATGTAATTACATCAGGAAGAGGAAATACTTAGAGATTAAGTAATCTTTATTTGCTAGCTGTAATAGTCTTGTATAAATACCCACAGTGTAACAGTTATGATGAATGAATGTGAAATATTTTACCTAATAGCCGTTACCTAGAATTGGAACCTCCATCAACTTGACGTAAACAATGCTTTTTTGAATAAGGACCTTGATGAAGATGTGTGTATGACTCTCCCACTCGGGTTCAGATGAAAGGGGGAGATACATGTTTGGAAGTTGCAAAAATCCCCATCTGGCCTTAAACAATCGTCCTGACAGTGGTTCATAAAACTTTCGACATCCTTCCAACGTGTAAATTTTCGACAGTCCAAGGCCGACTACTCACTCTTCGTCCGCATCCAAGGTAAAACATTCACTGCCATTCTTGTTTACGTCGATGACATCATCATCTTGGCAGGCAACAACTTGGAAAACATTGAAGCCACGAAAACATTCCTCAAGGAAATGTTCAAATCAAAGGACCTCGGACAGTTGAAATATTTCTTGGGCATTGAGGTGGCAAGATCAAACAAGGGGATTGCCATTTCCCAGAGAAAATATGCGTTGGAGATTCTTGAAGATACAGGATTCCTTGGTGCTAAACCAACGCCAAGTCCCATGGAAGAAAATTTATCTCTCAGCAAAGATGACGAAAAGTATATTTCACACGACTCAATTTAGTATATCCTATTCACATACTAAGTCGCTTCATGGACAAGCCACGAGCGCCACACATGGAGGCATCATATTGAGTACTACACTACATCAAAAATACTCCTGGACAAGGTTTGTTCTTCTCTGCAAAAAGTCTAATCCAATTGAATGCCTTCTGCGATGCAGATTGGGCTTGATGTCGTGACACTTGGCGTTCAGTTACTGGGTATTGTGTATTCCTTGGGAAATCATTAGTCTCTTGGAAAACCAAGAAACAAGTCACTATATTGCGATCAAGTGTGGAAGCTGAGTATCGCTCCATGGCAGTGACGTGTTGTGAGATTGTTTGGTTGAAGTGCATCTTAAATGACCCAGGCATTTCACATCCGTTTCCTGTCAAATTATATTGTGACAGCCAGGCTGCTCTCCACATTGCTTCCAATCCTATGTTTCATGAAAGAACTAAGCACATAGAAATTGATTGTCATCTTGTACGGGAAAAGGTCCAAAGCGGAATGATCAAGACATCTCACATATCAACATCCCTACAACCAGCAGACATGTTTACAAAGCTGCTAGGTCTTTCACAGTTTACAACCTTACTTGGCAAGTTGAGAATCATTAATATACATTCCAACTTGAGGGGCAGTGTTGAGAAAAAGGAATGATTTGGAGTGATCCTCTGACTTTGTATATTTAATCCCCTTCCTTGATCTTAGGAGTGTAGGTGAAATAATATCTTGTATAGGCTGATTTGTAGAATTTAAATTGATCCCCGTGTTGTATATAAATTCTTGTACTAAGTTGCATCAATGTCACTTTTTAAGAAAAAAAGAATTTTTTTCTTCTTTCTAAAAACGAAATAAAATTGAGCCTGGAACTTAGAAGAAGGGAAAGAGGTTGAAGTGGGAGACGTGGGTTAAAAGAACCTTCTTAATTGTTTTATTCAATTTTTAGGTGTGTTATGTTTACCTGACTGTGAGGTTTGTGTAAACAAAAACCAATAAAATTTATGTTGTATGTAATTACTAAATTGCCTATTTATTTTATTTTTGTTTAGCTTTGATGAGAGGGTCAGAATTGTAATTTTCTGAATTTTTTGTTGACTCTATTAATAGATAGTTTAGATAAAGAGCTATTTAATAGCATTTTCATTGAAAAACGTTATTTGATTAAAAAGTGTTATAGAAGGTAGTTTTTGTAGTATTGTCAAGTTGGAAATTGGTTCATTATAAAAATATTGCTTAGTACTCACATTTTTTTTTTTTTGTTTAGTATTAAACTAATACACTTGGTTTCTTTTTTTTTTTTTTTTTTCTGCCAATTTTAGACCAATTTCTCCATTGACATGAGGACTGGGTACAAAAGAGGACATACACCAAGTGTGTACTGAGTGGTACAAGGAGTGGAACTACAAGTTGCATTGTTACTAAAAGACTTGTGCATCTCCTGATTAAGCCCTTACCGATCCACCCTCCGGAGTTTGAGGAGAGGATTGGCGAGTGGAAGTGGTTGTGTGGTCATTTTCAGAGCATGGCATTTCTGGTAAGTTTGTTTGGTGTTTTTTTTATTTTTTTATTTTTATAATTTTAATTCAGATTCTTTACCTTTCTATTTAAGATTTTTTAGCTTAATTAATTAATTTTTTTTTTTTTTTAACTTACTGCGTACATTGGCTACGAATAAGAGTAACCAAGCAAAGCATTACCAGTTTTCGGCCCCATCTTTCCGGGCTGAGGAGTAGCACGCGTAGAGTTCTCGTTTCCCGAAAGTGGAGGCTTGGAGGGATACACATGTCAAATATGGCAACTGGGTGACTAACGACATTTATGTAAGTATTTCGTTCTAAATTTTAAATTCAAATTTCATTACACTGAAAAATATTTAAATTATCATTGATAATCTTAATTAGTTTCTCTCTGTTTTGTAGGCTTCTATGTCGTAGAAGAAGGACAAGTACCTCGCCAACCTCCCACCAACAACCAGAAACGCCAATGGAGGAATTGACACCTGATCAAGGTGTCTCTACAAGTGCTACAAAGAATTATGCGGCGTAGGAGCGAGTTGGGTTCTTGATCTCGAGGAATCTTCTTCATCTAGCTCTCATCCTCTAAGTGGGACATCTTCCAAACTACAACAGATGGAGAGGAAGTTGGGCGCCAACGAGAAGAAGTTGCTTGTGAGCGAGAGGAAATCCTTCGACGATATATTGCTAGGATATCCCAAACAATGTCAGTTTCTGGTATTGCATTCTCATTCCTCCGAGTGACCTTCAGGCACCGTTCCACCAACCACCTGATTAGCAAACACTGCAATAGTTGTACTTAAATAATTTTCTTTAAACTTGTGATTTATTTTAGCTTTTTGGATTAATATAATTAGAATTAAATAAATTAGTTAAATGAAATATTGTTTTAATTACAAAATTTTAAAAAATATTTAAAGTCTTTGCTCGAAGAATATGTTTGTCACGCTAAATTTTGTATTATTATTTTATTTGTAGATACTCGAGGAAACGATATGGTCAAAGCAACCTGCATTCGTCAAGCTAGTTCGGTCAATAATCCTTGCCTAAACGAAAAACTTATATTTTTTTGGGCAAATACTTGAGCTACGATTTGCGCTGCGAACTTTGCCCGAAAGAATTGTCGGGCAAAATTATAGGCGACATAATGGTATTTGGCCTAACAAATTTTTTTCATCCAGAAATGATTTTTTATATTTTTTATTTTTAATAACAACTTGTATGTTCTTTCTTAGTTCTTACAAGGTTTAAGATGAGAGTTCAGCCTAAGACAAATCATAGGAATTTAGCTCGGGTATTGTGTTTAATCGAGACAGAAGAAAATATAAGAGTAAAGAATTGTGCTACAAATAAGAGAATTACTTAAGATGAGCCTGAAGTGTAGTAGGCCGGCCAAAAAAAATACTGAAAGTCATCTACAAAGTATCGCTTTTATTGAACTGGTTATAAGAAATTAACAAACTGAATTACTTTGAAAAAAAAGTCGTCGGGGTAATGGGCACTCAATCCCCCACTTGTTGGAGTTTTGAGACTGTTAGTGTCCCACATTGGGGAACATAAAGTTCCCAATGGTTTTTATATAGGTCTAGTCCTTTATTCTATTAATTAGGATTTGAACAATTTGGAAATGAATTGAAGGATTGAGCCTTATGGTTGTGTGGATTAGGCTTGTATAATATAGCCTAATACAATTAATATTAATTAATCAAATGGGGCACTTGAGGCCTTGGAAGTTAAAATTAATCAGAGTTCATTAATTTTAATTTCGGATTAAGTTTTTAATTAACATATTAATTAAAAACTGTTTTGATTAAGAGACACATCTCTTAGAAAGAGTTGTGCATTTTCAAATATGTTCAACAAGTATTTGAAAGGGTGTGAAACAACCTATATATTCACAGTCTGAGTTTCCAGTATTTTCATCTTTTTTTCCTCCTTCTCTTTCGTACAAAACTTCCATTGAGTAAACACACAACAATTCGCCAGAATTCTATAATCTAGTGCGGGTTGTAGAATTAGATAGTTATATCCTGGTCTAGCAGACGTCGTAGAACAACAAGCACACGAGTGAGACGGAAATACTGTTCGAAGGATATAGCTTAAGCGCTAGCCTCTATCTATGATTCAATCAAGTTAGTATCATTTAATTCTTGTATTATTTCTGTTATTTCATTCTGTATAGCAAGTATTTTTCGTTAGTAAAAAATTTAGTATTTCAAGATCTATTATCTTTATTTATTTCTGAATTGTTCTCCAACAATCTTCGAACAGTATGGAACAATCAGGAACTCAACCTCATTCTGAAAAGCCTGAGAAAGTTAAGGGCAGAGACTTCAAAAGTGGCAGCTGAAAATGCTATTTTATTTGACAACTCTGAATCTGGCTAATGTTATGCGCAAGACTGTGCCTAGTGCAAAAGGAGATAATATTCTTGCAGAAACTTTGACGGCTATAGATGTTTGGAATCATAATGATTTCCTCTGCAGAAATTATATTCTCAATGCATTAGATGATTCGTTGTATGATGTGTATGTGGTGTGCAAAACAGCAAAGGAACTTTGGGAATCACTTAAGAAAAAATATAAAATAGAGGATGCTGGTTCAAAGAAATTTGTCGTGGGAAAAATTTTGGACTACAAAATGGTAGATTCCAAGTCTGTTGTCTCTCAAACTAAAGATCTCCAAAAAATCATCCATAACATTCATGTTGAAGGGATGGTGATAAATGAGTCTTTTCAGGTGGCGTCTTTTATGAGAAATTGCCACCTTCTTGGAAGGAGTTCAATAATTATCTCAAGCACAAGCGTAAGGAGATGACCCTCAAGGATCTCATTGTAAGATTGATAATTGAGGAAGATAACAGAAAGAATGAGAAAGGCCTGGTTTCGAGTATGGAAGCCAAGGCGAATGTTGTTGAAGGAAGTTCATTGAAGCAAAGGCCGAAATTCTCGAAAACTAAGAAGAAGGAAAAGAACTTTGTCCCTCGTGTGAAAGGGAAAAACTTCAAGAAAATCAAGGGAAGTTGCTGGGTTTGTGGAAAGCAAGGCCATAGGGCTTAAGAATGTCGCCATCGAAGGGATCAAGGTCCTGGAAATCAAGGCAACAATAGCTGCGCAAATCTGATTGAAAATGATTAGATGTCATGGCTGCAATGGTTTCTGAAATCAACCTTGTATATGACCACGCTAATTGGTGGATAGATACCGGTGTGACTCGCCATGTATGTGGTGACAGAAATATGTATGATTTTAGATTTAAAAATCCAATGATTTATTAGATTTAATTCATAGTGACTTGTATGATTTTAGATCATATCCAGTTGTAACATCCCACATCGACTAACGGAGAAGGGGTGATGTGCCTTATATATACATGCCCACCTCTTATAGCACGAGGCCTTTTGAGAGCTCACTGGCTTCAGATTCCATCAGAACTCCGAAGTTAAGCAAGTTTGGGAGAGAGCATTCCTAGGATGGGTGACCCACTGGGAAGTTATCGTGTGAGTTTCCAGAAACAAAACCGAATAAAATAAAATAAAACTAAACTAAAAAGAAAAGGTTTGGGCCATGTCTGTTAAGGCCCTAATCCTTTTTCTCTTAAAACCTCAAAAACCCTGTTAGCTTAAGACCCTTAGGCCATTTGGGAGTCAGGCCTTAGGCCCGTGACTCTAAACCCCCTAAGCCCAACCCACCTAAAAGTCTAAGCCTAAACCCTTTAACATTTCAAACCTTAAACCCTAACCGGCTCATACCCTTTATGGGGAATATTCTTTGTGTTGACTTTTAAGAAATTTTAGCAGGACCCATCTAAGGATAATTTGATGTCCTGAATCTGTTTCTAACATCCGTTTTCCCAAATTCAATTGTTATAATAGAGTTTTATTAATTGGACATTTTATATGTTAGGGGCAATTATTTGTGACGATTCCGTGTTTGCTAGTTTGCGTGGCTTTTCAGCGGCTAAGTATCTGTGAGTGGACCCTTTCTAAAATGCATGTTTTAATAGTAGAAGTGCATACATGAAAAACATGATTTAATGATATGTTTTATGAAACGTTGTTTGAGATAACATGCTTATTGAGGCTATTTTGAATTATTACTATTTTTCCTATAACCCGTGTTCTTTATAGAATATTTGATGGATGACGATATAATATTTAGAACATGTTTTGAACACTTCTTTATAGTATAGATGATGGGTGACTTTATACTATGAAGATGCTTTTCAATTATATATATGTTCAATGGTTTTGTACTTACCTAGTGGTCCCTATTCCGTTGCGGGACGAGGGATAAATTCCGTCATAAGCAAGGGTACGGTGTTGGCATAAGGCCCGAAGATGGTTTTCCTCTGGCTATTAGCACATGGACGGGGAGCTGGCATGGGACCTAGGGGCGATTTTCCTCTGGCAATTGGCACAGAGACGGGGAGCTGGCATAGGGCCTGGAGGGATATTAGACATTCACTAGCGATTACTAAATATATGAGATATGTTTTGAGACATTGCACTGCATGCAAGGTTTTGGAAAACCTATTTTGATCATGTTATATGAGTTTTCATAAAACCTAGGGGTTAGTATGTTGATAACTGTTTTATTATATCTATATCAACTTGGTCCATTCATGTTTGTTTTGCGCCCCCTTCAGGACTAGAATCGAAGCATACAATCCAGGTGTCAAGGCACTTACGCAGTAGCATCTTCGAGTCTTCTCGGTGTAGGACCCATTCTTTTATTCATTCAATTTTTATATAAATTCTTTTAGTATTCTAGATTAGACGTGTGCTCTAAACATGTTCCTAAAATGCATATTCATTATATTTTAAATTTATAAGTCTTATTTATTTCTTGTTCTCAGCATTGCATTCAACAAATGGCTTTCGTCACCTTCGGGTGTCTGCCAGCACGTACCTACCCTGGTATTCGGGGAATTTCGGGATCGGGGCGTGTCACAACTTGTGGTGGAAAGAGTTATTATGTAACAGTTATAGATGACTTCAGTAAGTATTGTTATGTTTATTTACTTCATAGTAAATATGAGACCTTGGATATGTTTAAGACATATAAGGCAAAAGTTAAGAATCAACTTAACAAGAAGATTAAAGTCTTAAGGTCCGATAGGGGAGGAGAATATGAGTCTCATGCTTTTGTTGAATTTTGTGCCACACATAGCATAATTCATCAAACAACAACCCCCTATACACCACAACAAAACGGTGTTGCCGAACGGAAAAATAGGACTTTTAAAGACATGATCAATTTCATGTTAAATAGCTCTGGGCTTCCACACAATTTGTGGGGTGAAGCTTTACTTACTTACTACAAACAAAATTTTGAATCGAATTCCACCTCAAATGAGAAAGGAATCACCATATGAATTATGGAAATGAAGAACCCCAACATTTAAATTGCTTAAAGTGTGGTTTGCCTGGTAAAAGTACAAGTACCATTGCCAAAGAGAACTAAATAAGGGCCTAAAACTATACATTGTATTTTTATTGGTTTTGCATCTAATCGTTTAGCTTATAGATTCTTAGTTTTTCATTCCAAAGAAAATGAACCTAGAGAACATAATGATGGTTCATCTTCATCTAGAGTTCAAGAAGAAGAACTTGAACCTAGAAGGAGTAAAAGGACAAAAATTTGAAAAGACTTTGAGCCTGATTTTGTGACCTTATTGCTATAGCTGCACTTTATAACACGGAATTACATCAAATGGATGTAAAAACTACATTCTTAGCTGGAGACTTAGATGAGGAAATATATATGGAACAACCCAAGGGGTTTGCGGTTAAACATCAAGAACACAAAGTTTGTAAACTTGTGAAATTGCTATATGGGCTTAAACAAGCTCCAAAGCAATGGCATGAGAAATTTGACCATATTATGATCACACATGAGATAAACGAGTGTGATAAGTGTGTCTACACAAAAACTCAAAATAATGCTTGCGTTATGTTGTGTTTATATGTAGATGATATACTTATAATGGGAACTAATAAAGAGATAATAAATTGGACCAAGAAGATATTGAAATCAAGTTTCGATATGAAAGATCTTGATCTAACTTATGTGATTCTTGGTATAAAAATAAAAAGAAACCAAGAAGGTTATACTCTAAACAATCCCATTATATATAAGCTACACCTAGAAAGTATAGTCATTTGGAAAGTAAAGATGCAATTACTCCATTTGATGCCAATAGGAAACTAAAGAAAAATAGTGGTGATGCTATATCTCAACGTGAATATTCACAAGTTATTGGAAGCGTTATGTACCTTATGAACTGTAAAAGGCCTGATATAGCATACTTAGTGAGTAGACTGAGTAGATATACATGCAATCATGGGCATGATCATTGGAAAACGTTAATTCGAGTGTTGAGATACTTAAATCATACAATGAATTATGGATTACATTATACAAAGTATCTTTCTGTGCTTGAAGGATTTACTGATGCGAATTGGATATCCGATAGTACTGATACGAAATCCACAAGTAGATATGTATTTACTTTGGGAGGAGCAGCAATATCTTGGAAATCTTCCAAAGAAACATGCATAGCCTGATTAACGATGGAATCATAATTTATAGCTATTGATAAGGTTGGAGAATAAGCTGAGTGGCTAAGAGATTTTTTGGAAGATGTTCCCATATGACCTAAACCTGTAATGGCAATATGTATACACTATGATAGTTTAGCTGCACAATATGGAGCTAAAAATAGTGTATACAATGGGAAGTCTAGACAAATTAGACGAAGGCATAAAACAATAAAGCAATGGCTCTCTAGTGGTGTAATTTCTATTGACTACGTTAAGTCAAAAGATAATATTGCGGATCCGCTTACTAAAGGTTTGTCTAGAGAGCAAGTTAGGCATACATCGAGGGGAATGTGTTTAAAGCCAATAGAGTAAAATGAAATTGACAAACAGAAACCTAACCTAGTTGATTGGAGATCCCATTGTCTAGGTTCAAGAGGCAAACTGGTTTAGGTAGATTCAAAGAAGAAACACACTTGCATACCCATTCCTCTGATGGAAGAAGTGTGGTGACTGTTGATGGGTGTAGGATACATTAGTTTAATGATATTGATACTTATGAATCAAGTGGAATAGTAGCAACCTATTCTTAATTAATATCACCTATATGAGAGTAAATGTAGGGTCGCATTTATGAGAATTACATGGCTACATTCTCTAAAGCTCTCATGAATCCAAGGGTTTGTTCAGGACCAAAAAGAACGCAAACGTATGAATTTGTGATGTGTTGGTGTGGCATATGTTTTGTTTATTGTCTTGGTTTACTGAGGAGATGAACAATTCAAGATGTTATATTCATTGCGTCATCTAGTAAATCCGATAAGCATATACTAAGGTAGGTTCAAGTCCAAAAGATACATCTCCGTATGTATGTCACATCTATTGTTTACTCTCATACCTTAGTTTCTCTAGGACCACATAGTCGTCTCAAAATGTGGGGTATTGTTAGAGTTGTGAGACTTTTAGTGTCCCACATAGGGGAACATTTAGTTCCCAATGGCCTTTATATAGGTCTAGTCCTTTATTCTATTAATTAGGATTTGGACCATTTGGAAATGGATTGAAGGTTTGGGCCTTATGGTTGTGTGGATTAGGCTTGTATAATATATCCTAATACAATTAATATTAATTAATCAATTCGGGCACTTGGGTCCTTGGAAGTCAAAATTAATCAGAGTTCATTAATTTTAATTTCGGATTAAGTTTTTAATTAACATATTAATTAAAAATTGTTTTGATTAAGAGACACAGCTCTTAGAAAGAATTGTGCATTTTCAAATACGTTCAACAGGTATTTGAAGGGGTGTGAAACAACCTATATATTCATAGTCTCAGTTTCCAGTATTTTCATCTTTTCTTCCTCCTTCTCTTCCGTACAAAATTTCCAGAGAGTAAACACACAAAACAATTCTCCATAATTCTAGCTATAATCCAGTGCAGGTTATAGAATTAGATAGTTGTATCCTGGTTGAGCATACATTGTAGAACCACAAGCACAAGAGTGGGACGGAAATATTGTTCGAATGACATAGCTTAAGCGCTAGCCTCTATCTGTGATTAAATCAACTTAGTATCATTTAATTCTTGTATTATTTATGTTATTTCATTATGTATAGCAAGTATTTTTCATTAATAAAGAATTTAGTATTTCAAATTCTGTTATTTTTATTTATTTCTGGATTGTTCTCCAACACCACTATAGCTCGTAGTTGGGGCAATGCCCCCACTTTAGTTAATAGTTGGGGTAAAAAATGGATACTTCATTTAATTAGTATATGCAGAGAATCAATTTTGAAGAGGATGCTGGTGAGTTGTAGCAGTGTACGCAAGTATAATGTTGATAGCTTAATTGGGTGGATTTGATGGTACCAATATAAAAACATCTTCAAATTACAATTCGTGGACACTACATTTTGATTCTGAACTGTCAGCAACATATATGTGTAACTAATCTAATTGTGAAAGTCTCTGATAATTGTTTAGTCGGATAATGTCGGAAAATTGAAATAATTGTTTAGTCGGATAATGTTGACGAATTTTCCCTCACTTTTCTTCGTGAATTCCTCATTTTTCTATTATAAATAAAAGCTTAAAGTTATTTAGATTAGAAATAAGTGTTTATTTATGGTTACAAATCTATAATAGAAAGCCGTGTTCTCAGCACATTAAGATATAGTTACAATAGAAGTCTCACCATGCATGACATGTAAGACACGTACATTTATTCAAGCCACCCGACCTGATATAATTTCTTACGGCATTTAGTATAATGATAGAAAACGGATAAACGTCTATTTCGTCTCCAGGCGGTAGGTCGGCATGGCGAACAAGTGTTGGGCTTTTGTCGGCACCGAGCCGAACGTCTCAGTCATGTCCAAGTCTTGAGGTAGGAGGCCACTTGGAAGGTCCCAGTTAAAGCAGTGGACAATGTTTGCCAGAGCCAGCCGAACTGTGGTTAACCCTAATTGCATACCAGGGCAACCTCTTCTGCCAGATCCAAATGGTAGAAGCTGGAAGTCATGCCCCCGAAGATCAACATTGCTATTTATAAACCTTTCAGGGTAAAATTTTCCCGCATTATCTGACCAAACGTTAGGATCTCTTCCAATAGCGCAAGTGTTTATTAGAATTTTCGATTTCTTAGGTATGTAATATCCATCGACCGTAACGTCCTGCATGGATTCCCGAGGAACTAAAAATGGTGCAATTGGGTGTAGCCTAAAGCTCTCCTTGATCACCGCATTCAAGTAACTCAACTTTTGCAGATCGCTCTCTTCCACCATTCGGTCTGTTCCGATCACACGTTGGAGCTCTTCTTGGAGATGTTTCATCACCCTCGGGTGCCTCAACAGTTCGGCAAGGTTCCAAACAATTGCGGTAGCTGAAGTGTCAAAGGAACCCGTAATCATGTCAAGTAAGATGGCTTTCACATCTGTTCGTTCAATCCTGTAGCCTTGCTCATCGTTGGGATTTAATGGCTGGTGTATTAATGAAAGCAGCACGTCAACAAAGTCCTTGTGATGATGATGGCCTTGTACTTGCTCACTCTTAGAAACTTGTTCATGTTCCCATATTATCTTTTCAAAAAGTTGGTCGACCATCTTGCTAATTCTCTTATTGCGTTTGGTCAATCCCTAAGAAGAAGAAAAGGTTAATATATGCATGATAAGTAATCTTAAGACCTATTTGATAATCATATAATTTTGGGTTTTAGGGTGTTTTTTTAAGATAGAGAAGGGGAAAAAATAATGTGGGGAGAATGGTGGTGGGAGGGATTTATGGGAAGAGTATACATAAAATATATCGAACAAAAATGTGGATAACTAAAAACACAAAATTAAATGATTATCAAATAGTGTAATGCTGCATAAACTACGTCAGAGACGACTATGCACAGCATGTTGCGTACCTGAATATCCAGTGGCCTGAGGAAAGGCACATAATCGCCAATATTGAATAAAGCTAGCACGGACATGACTTCCCTAATAATTGTCTTGATATCAAACATATCATCACTTTTACTCCCCAATACCATTCTATATGTTATGTCCTCAACAAGCTCACCGACCTTTTCACTAAGATTCACCACCTCACCTGCCTCCGCGGCTTTCTTTAGCGACTGCACCAACAACCCCACCTCCTCCCTTCTTAACGGAGCAAAATCCTCAATTTTTGACGGACAAAGAAGCTGCATTGTGCAAAGCTTCCTAACATGGCGCCAGTATGGACCATATTCAGTAAAGGCAATACCCTTTGCACCATACGATATGTACTCAGAGGCTTGGAGTTTGGGGCGGCTAGAAAAGACGGTGTCATGGGTTTTAAGGAACAACTCTGCAGCTTGAGGAGATGAGACCACTATGGTGGGTACCAAGCCGAGGCGAATGGACATTATGGGGCCATATTTTTTGGCTAAGTGTTGGAGGCTGTGGTGTGGGTGGTTGCCTAGCATATGAAAGTTACCTATTATTGGTAGTGCCCAAGGCCCTGGCAGTTGCTTTCGGTGTTTTGGCCTCTGGAAAGCAGTGGTCAGGATGTGGATGAGATACCAAAGGAAGGTAAGGAAGAGTAGGAGGATGAATATTGCTGAAGGAAGCATTCTGGCTTTCTGTGTGAGAGAAATGGGGCATTTGCTCATGAACTCAAAGGAGGTGTTTTATAGAAGTGTAATGTGTAACCTAACCTTTGTCCGGTTTCTCTTTTTTCTCTTCCAGCTATCTTCCCTTGACTTAAGGGAGTTGATGTGATTAGGTGTATTAGATGTAACTAGAAAATAACCAATTAAGTGTGTTTAATTCATTTTCCTGTAAAACCAGCCCATAAGATAATTACAGTGGCGCCACAGTTTTCATAAGCAATAGGGATTTGGAAGTCGAAAAGTCAAGAAGTTAAGAAGATAGGCAAATCCAATTCAAATATCCCTTTAAATCGTAAGACACTCACACGTCCGCGCAACACCACCTCATCCTCTACGATGCGGTGCGATGCTTCCTCTTGGCTCTATGGGGGCCATTTGTTCGTCGCAACAACCTTACCAACTACCGCCACCGCCAGCCCCTCCTCCTCCTTTATCTGCAAGGCCACAGGCTCTTTCTGCACTACCGCTCCCAAAGACTCCTTCTTCTCCTCATCATCGTCGTCTACTCGTTTGACACTAGTCGCCCGTGGTACAACCCCGTCAAGCAGAGACAGTTGAGATGCAAAAAGCAAAATCAAGAAAGTTACTGATCGGTAACATCCACGTCGTTTATAACCCAACCCGAGGGGAAGTAAAATTAGGCCAGGCACCATCTTTTACATTCATGTTCATTTCCTGGTGCATAAAGCAAAATGTCTGTTCCCTGACACTGATGAACAAGGTTTATACATCTTCTCATATCGAGGGCGAAAATCCTCTCGGAGAGATGGGGTAATGCCCCTGTTGTCCTTTGTGGCGGTTTCAACAGCACTCCTCAGGTTTGGTATCCTTAAGCCCCAGAGTTCATTGTCATTATTTACTCTACGTACTTTTTTTTTTTGAACGCCATTTACTTTACGTACTTTAACAGTGACAAATTAAGTTGAGTTACTTCCCTGCTCATTGAAAGAGTGCAAAAAGTTCTTGTCAAATCTGACGTGACTTGTTGATGCTGTCTGCTTGGATAATAATTTTTAAAAAGGATTCCCTACTTTCTTATTCTCATCCTCTTTTATTCTTTTTTCTCATATATTACTTTTTATCTTATTATTTTTATAAAAAAATTAATATAAAATGTTACTTCCTGCTTGTTGAAAGAGTGCAAAAAGTTATTGTCAAATCTGACGTGACTTGCTGATGCTGTCCGCTTGGATAATAATTTTTGAAAAGGATTCCCTACTTTCTTATTCTCATCATTTTTCATTCTCTTTTTTCATCTATTACTTTTTATCTTATTATCTCTATAAAAAAATTAATATAAAATATTAACGTAACTTAACCATGATCGTTTAAATAAAAGAACATAAAAAGATAAAAAGATTAAGAAGGTAGAGAATCATACTCTAATAATTTTTGGTCACGCGGATACTAATGGACGTGTTGGTGTTGAAAGTCAACTAACTTAGTAAATATGTGGGCGATAATTTTACGTACTCTATCACACGTCTCACTTGAAACTGGACAGAAAAGATAAAAGAGAAAGGAAGCAGCAAGCTTATAAGATGACAATACTTTGATATATTAAAGGAGTTTACAAACTGATTCTTTGTAGATAGAATGGGATTAGACCCCTAAAGCCTTACGGGGAAGACTGACTTGTATGTGCAGAAAAGAAAGAACCACACGAGCGGTTTTTAATAAACAATACAAAACAAGACATAACATGCAAACTAAATGACGAAGTTCAAAAGGGACACCCCTTAAAAACACAGAGTAGGATTTTCTCTCATCTTATTCTTGCTCATTTCCCTCCCCTTCTTTCACATATTACTTTTTGTCTTACTGTCTCTATAAAAAAATTAATATAAAATGTTGACGTGACCAAACTGTAACCGTTTAAAAAGGAGGAGAGGGAAAGGAAAAAAGATTAGAAAGGGAGAGAATCCTTCTCCTTAAAAGCACATGCAGTAGCTTTAGACTTTTGCACACACACACACTGCATTACTCCAGTGGTTGCAACCACATTTTCGGTCAACCACATTTTCGGCTTGCTCAAAAGAAGCATTTAATTTTGGTAAGTGTAGGAAGCATGAGTAAAAAAAAAAAAAGCTAGCAGCACACAAAATTGAAATAACGTTTTTATTTGAACTTCCAATAGGACGCGATACATCCAACATGCTTTTTGAAATCTGTCTGGTTTTTTTTACAACTGAAGATCATGTTATATGACAGAAGAGAGTTATCTGGGTAGAGAGATTGTCATCCTGCTCAAATCTTAGGTGCCAAACAAGAAGTTAGCAGTCCACTTACGTTGGTAGACGGGTGTTGAGTAAATGTAGAAATATAGAGACTAAATTGAAAGATGATTTTGAGGTACGACTTGAATCGTTTCCTTAAAATGTTATTTGCCCCCAATCAAATGAGTTTGCGAAAAAGTTCTTGGCAAATCATTTCCCAATACAACAAAATATAGAATATTCAATTAGCAAAACCGAATTATATTCCCTTAGAAATAACTAGAAAGAAATTGTATGAATGTAATGGAGAGAGAATAGAGAGCAAGGAAATTGTGTAAACAACAAATTTCTGAATGAATTTCTCTTCTACCAATTTACCAATATATAAGAGAGATTGCATCTGTTAGACATATCATTTGATTTTGGATATGCCTTCTCGGCATGAGATACGGCCTTTGGTTTTGGGTATGCCTTCTTACCATGAGATACAACTGAATTACAGTAATATGCCCAATACGCATGTCTAATGCAAAGCATCAATTACCAAAGGTTATGTCTGTTAGTAAACTATGCACTAATCAGACATGGATCATGTCTTTTAGCAAAGTTGGAAAAGCCACATTGCTTTAATATGATACATACAATAAATGTGTCTTTCGAATTAAACCTTTAATTAGTGTAAGTAATTCAAAGTTATAACGAATGCGATAGTGACCTAAGTTTAAACCAACTATTTTTATGTTAAAACCAGAATCACTACATACATGACTATGTCTCATTTCCTTAAAGAAATTTCTGAACCAATTAAGCACTATTATGGCCTTGTGCTTCATCCTAGTTTCATGAACATTTACAAGAGAAAACCCAACTCTTGGTAGAAGCGGCATCACTTCTTATGTTCATGTAGGTGAGGTTCCTTCCCATGTCCCTACTACTATAGACGTAACTACAAATAACTTCATTAAGATAAAACTCATCCTCCTAACGTAGCAGTTTTGCACTAATCATCTTGGAATAAGCTATGTATTAATTTTCAATGCTTTTACAACCACTTATCAATAACTTGTTACTACCCATTAAACTCTTAAACTAGTGATGTTCTAGACAAAGTCGGGTTATCATTATTGGTGGCTAATTTTTAGTAAAGGGTTTTAGCTCCATTCCGCTAAATGTACTAACTACCAAAGCTCTTGAAAGTGCTTTCATTAATGGATCCGCCAAGTTATTACTTGATTTAACATAAATAATATTAATAACCCCATCAGTTATTAATTGCTTGACATATTCATGTCTCAAGCTAATAAGTCTAGACTTTCCATTGTATACCTTATTGTATGCTCTAGACAAAGTAGCCTCACTATCACAATATAAAGAAATGGATGACATTGGTTGTGACCACAACTCTATTTCCAATAACAAATTTATAATTCATTCCGCTTCTTTACTTGCTGCCGCTAATGCTATAAATTCAAACTCCATAATTGAATGTTCTATACATGTTTGCTTCTTCGAAGCCCAAGAAATTGCTCCTTTAGCAATTGTAAAAATCCACCCTGATATCATTAGTACTTGTTATCGAACTTGTATCTGAATATCCTTCAAGTATTGCTGAAAACTTAGATTAAGTTAAACTGAGGTTAATTGTTCTTTTAAGATAACCAAAAATTCTATTTATTGTTTTCCAATGAGCAGTACCTAGATGGATGACTAGTGTATCTAGAAAGTTTTGCTTACTGTGAATACGATATCCGGCTTGGTACAATGCATAGCATACATTAAACATTCGACTACACTAGCATACTCAATCTGTGCAACAGACTTGCCAGAATTATTACGTAAAGTCTCACTAGGGTCATAAGGGGTATTTGCTTCTTTTATTTGTAGATGCTTAAAGAAGCAATTTTTGTATATAATGTGACTGACACAAAGCATAACCCCTATTATGATTCTTTACTTTAATTCCCTAGATATATAGTATCTACTTTATTCAAGTCCTTCATCTTGAATTTTGAATTAGATACTCTTTAGTTTCAGATACACCTTTCATATTTATACCAAAAATTAGCAAGTCATAGACGTATAAACATATAACAACACCATAATCACTTGTGAATTTAAAGTATATGCATTTATCAGCACTGTTATGTCTTAAATCCATATGATAAAATGACAAAATCAAACTTTTCATGTCATTGTTTTGGTGCTTGCTTAAATCCATATAACAACTTTGCTAATTTACGAACTTTTTTTTCATTCCCAAGAAGAACAAACCTTTATGGTTGTTCCATGTAGACTTCTTCATCCAAATCACCATTTAAAAATGTTGTTTTCACATCCATTTGATGAACATGCAAATTATATAAAGATGCGAATGCAAAGAATATTCTAATTGATGTGACCCTAGCTACTAGTGCATATGTATCCAAATAGTCTATTTCTTTTTTCTGCTTAAAACCCTTGACAACTAGCCTGGCTTTAAATGTTTGAATAGACCCGTCTGTGTTGTATTTTCTTCAAAACACCCACTTACAACCTATTGCTTTTGATCCTTGAGGCAAGTCTACTAAAACCCATTTCTAATTAGATATTAATGATTCAAATTCATCATCTATAGCCTCTTTCCAAAATGCTGCATCTCTTGAAGTCATTACTTCGCTTAGAATTTTAGGATCATCTTCAACATTCAACAAAAATACAACAGATTGAGATGAAATGAAATCTAGGCCTAGAGTCTTTTATTTTCTTACTCTTTGGCTTTTCCTTGGTTTATTAACAGTTTCAGATTATTTTCTTTTCTCACCTTGAGAAGAACTAGCAGGCAGATTAGAGAAAGGTGTTTGATCATTCTCTTTTCTGGACATTGAGTAGTCATTATAGAATTTATTTTCTATAAATTCGATATCTCTAGACTCAACTATTGTGTTTGAGTCTAAATTAAGCAACCTATATGCTTTTGAATTTTTTGCATATCCTACAAATATGCTATTAATTCCTCTTGGACCCAACTTGGATCTCCTAGGGTGGAGTGCCTTATAAAAAGCTACACAACCTCATACTCTCAAATATGACAAATTTGGTTTTCTTCCTTTCCAAATTTCATATGGTGACACATGTGTCTTCGTAGATGTAATTGTATTGTGGATATGGCATGCAGTAAATAATACTTTACCCCATAAATATTTAGGAGTATTAGCATTAATCATCATAGAATTAATCATCTCAGTGAGTGTCCTATTTTCTTTCTGCCAAACAATTTTGTTGTGGTGTATAGGGTGCAGTTATTTGATGTACAAGATCATGCTCTTCAGAAAAAATATCGAGTTCATGTGAAAAATATTCATCACCTCTATCACTACGAATACATTTAATTTTCCTTCCCTTTTGGTTTTCAACTTCAGCCTTATAGCGCTTAAAACACTCAAAAAATTCATCTTTATTAGACAATAAATAATCATAGGTGAACTTAGAACAATCATCTATAAATGTGATAAAATATCTTTTTCCACACCATTAAATTCACATATGTCAGAATGTATTAAGTCTAATAAATTTTTATTTCTTTCAGTAGTTGGAAAAGGTTTCTTAGTCATTTTTACTTAAATACATGTTTCACATTTATTATTATAATCATCATTACAAGCAATTAAACCAAGTGTGTGCATGTATTTTAAAGATCCAAACTTTACATGTACTAAACATATATGCCATAAATGAGAGGAAGATTCAACAATATAAGCAGAAGAATTGACTTTATTATTAATACTTTGTTTGAAAATCCCATCACAAAATACTCATTTCCAATAAACATCCCATTTTCCCATCACAAGAATACCCATTTCCAATAAACATCCCATTTTTCGACATTATTAACTTGTCGAACTCTAGAACAGTCTTTATACCGTCCTTATATAATAAATTTGCAGACACAAGAGTCTTTCTAATTTTTGGAACATGTAGTACATTAAGCAATGTCAATTTCTTCCTAGAAGTGAACTGAAGTTCAATGATTCCTTTTCCTAGAACTTTGGCGGAATTATGATTCCCCGTTAGAACCTCTTGATTGTCCGCTGATGCTTCAAATGTCTTGAATTGTGTCTTGTCATTGCACATATGTATAGTAGCCCTGAGTTGAGCCACCAATCGGATGATTTTATTGCCGCTACCATATTCAGTTTAGCAATCATGCCAATATGCATCATTGATACCATTGTAATAATGTTATCAAGTCTACAGTTTTCCACCCTATATGTGCTATTGGTCTTATTGGTATATTCTTCACTCACTTTTCTGTGTCTACAATCACGAATGTAATGGTCTTTCCTTCGACAATGGTAGCAGACACCATTTGCATTCTTTTAATTGTTGTTGGAATTGGTCTTCTTAAACTTTCCTTTATCAATTTTGACTTTGAAGTTCTTTTTGTATTTGTTTCCTTCGACAATGTGAATTTTAGAGGAATCTTGATTTGCAAAATTCTTATCACAATTTCGAGTTTCCCCTTCAATTTGAATAGCCTTTTGCAAATCCTCCAAACTAATATCTTCCACCATGTGTAGAAGTTTCTTTCTATAGTTATTCCATGTTTGGGGTAAATTTGCCATAATAGCCCCACAATCATAGGATCCGGAATAACTATTTTAAGTTCACGAAATTTTGAAACCAAGACTAATAATTCATGAACTTGGTCTAAGATGGATTTGTTATCAAACATAGTGAACTCATAATATTTAAACATTAAAAATTCACCAGTACCTCATTTCTCCATTGTGTATTTGTGTTCAAGTGCTTCCCAAATTTTCTTTGGAGATTGAATGTGAGCGTACAAGTCATATAAGCGATCAGCTAATGTGCCCAAGATATGTCCTCTACGTACCAATTCATCTTCTTCATACTTCTTTCTATCAACAATTATTTTGTCTGTGTCTTTGTCACTTGGTTCATGAATAGACAGCAATTTCAGGTCCAACACATATATGACATTTAGAACAGCAAGCATGAAACGCATCTTGTCCTTCCATTGGGTGAAGTTTGATCCATCAAATTTGTCTAACTTGTAGACATCTTGATTGATAATCTTCAAAGCCATGTTATCAGACTTGTTCTGTATGACGAAAATGACACTTTAAGATTGTTGAATCGTTTCCTTAAAGTGTTATTTTCCCCCACTCAAATGAGTTTGCTAAAGGGTTCTTGGCAAATCACTTCCAAGATACAACAAAGTATGGAATATTCGATTAGCAAAACCGAGTTATATTTCCTTAAAAATAACTAAAAAGATATTGTATGAATATGATGGAGAGAGAAGAGAGAGCAAGGAAATTGTGTAAACAACAAATTTCTGAATGAATTTATCGTCTACCAATTTACCAATATATAAGGGGGATTGCACCCGTTAGACATATCCTTTGGTTTTGGATATGCCTTCTCGGCATGGGATACATCTTTTGATTTTAGGTATGCCTTCTCACCATGGGATACAACTGAATTAATATTACAGCAATATGCCAATTACGCATGTCTGATGCAAAGCATCAATTACGAAAGGTTATGTCTGTTAGTAAACTATGCACTAGTCAGACATGGATCATGTCTTTTAGCAAAGTTGGAAAAGCCACATTGCTTTAATCTGATGATGAGTAATTGTTGGACAAATACCCAACTTCTTCCACATGAATATATTAATATATTATTAAAATATTCAACAACGGGTATGTCTCGTACATGTTAACGCAGATACATGTTTTCGATTTTGTTTTTATTTAGTTTCTAATATGGACGTGCGTACATTCTGATGAAATTGAGGTTCCACTATAAAACCAATTGGCAATATGGGGAGTAGCCCAACCTCTTATAAGCCCATGCAAGGTCCTTCATCCTATCAATGTGGGGCTCATTTTTAACACACCCCCTCACCGGGAGGGGGAGAATTTTCAAGCCTAACATGTTGACAACATAATGGGGTGACGTAGAGTGTGTGTAGCTGTTTGGCTTCACACGTGGGACAACCTACTCAGATACGTACCATGAAGAAAGTTGAGGTTCCACCATATAACCAATTGGTGATATGAGGAGTAGCTTAAGACCATATAAGCACATAGCAAACATTCTCTCTCACCGATGTGGGACAACTCATTATGAAATTGAGGTTACACCATAAAACCAATTGGCTATATGAGGAGTAGCTGAAGACCATTTAAGCACATAGCAAACCTTGTCCCTCACTGAGGTGGGACAACTCTCAACACGCCCTCGCATATGTGGCCGATTTTCAAGCCTACACGTGGACAACAACTGGGTGACGTGGAGCGTGTGTGGCCTTTTGGCTTCACACGAAGACAGCCCGCTTTGATACCATGATGAAATTGAGGTTCCACCATAAATCCAATTGGCAATATGAGGAGTAGCACAACCTCTTATAAGCCCATGCAAGGTCCTTCCTCCCATCAATGTGGGACTCATTTTTAACACATTCTTAACGACTACGAAACCATAAGACATCTTAGATAATTTGGGTGAGTATATTCAGGCCATTTGCTACAAACAAGATGACTAAGGCGGGATGTCTTATGTTGCCCTAAACGTTCTTATTTCAGATTGCTGAAGCACTGCTGGACAGATAAAGGAGTTAGAGCTGTAACCGGAGATGCCGATAGCTATTTAGTTGTGCATCCCTGAAGCTTAACAGTTCCTCTGCCACGGTGCAACGGTGGTGCAGGCACAAATTTTTATTCCGTTACCACCTGAATGTTTAATACTCCAGTTTCTTATGCAGTAAGTTTTTATTAGGTTAGTACAATATATCATAATTTCAGGGTTCTACAAGAACAGGGAATCCCAATGGTGAATCTGTAGCTACTTCCTACTTTTTGGAACCGGTGACTACTTATGGTAAATTGCTTTTCTTAAATTCTGTAATATCAATTGTAATGTCGCGCGGTGGAGTTCGTTATGACAATGACTATGCCGATGAATCATATGAAATTCTTGTTTCGTATAGGTACTCCAATGGTCTTGTGCCCACTAGAATTATAGACACCGTTCCAGTTGATGTTCTCCAGAGGATGGTAGCCTCCCTTGCAAGGTAGGACAACTTTTGATTCTGCTACTGGATGCATTTGAGGGAAAACTTTACGAAGGCTCTCAATGGTTAGAGTGACATATACATGCATTTGTGGGGTTGATGGAGATTCTGTGTGTGTCTGCGTGTGCGTGTGCGTGTGTGTGATTCTTTCTAACGGGCATAGGTGTAGTTTGCAGTAAGATCTTAAGAAGAAGTCTGCAAGTTTTTGGATTTTACTCCTAGTCCGCGTAACAAAAGGCAATGATGGGCTAGCTGTTTCGAATAAATGTATATAATGTTATCTTCAAATCTGATTCTCTCTTCTAGGGGTGGGTTCAAAAAATCAAAAATCGAAAAAAACCAAGCCGAACACAGAACCAAAGCCGAAAAAAACCGAACCGAACTGAAATAGGTTGGTTTGGTTTCAGTTTTTGTGGTCCAGAAACTGGACCGACCCGATCCGATTTATTTTTAATTATTTAATATAAATCATATACAAATACTCAAAATCTAGAGGGCAAATGTTTCGAACCCCTTACCTCCTAGTTGAGAGTGTTTGCTTCAGCCAACTTGACAACAAGCTTTGCGTTGCTATAATTGTATTAAAATATTTATACTAGTTTTGGAACTTTAAGTCTTTATAAGATTTCTAAACACAAAACCCTATCCGTCTCATTTACTGCCATTTCATCTCCTCTTTGTTCTGACTTCCCAACCTCTCTCTCTCCCACAATCGAATTGTTGCACCTCCATGATTTCTTCATTGAATGCTTGAATGTCTGCAACTATAAACGATTTATACAAGGATTTGCAGCAATCCGTTCATCATTTTCAGGTCGGTCACTGCCGCGATGCCAGGTTCAAGAAGTTCAAGTTCGAAAACGGTGCTCTTGCTGTATCAATTTCATCGATTTTGTTCCCAATCTTGTAAAGTTGTTAATTTGTGATTGAATGATTGGGTTCGGAATCATTATCCTCTGCAAATTTGTAAATTTATTTTATCTTTTACATTCACACTCTTGTAAACCACGGAAAAGCCACTCGGAGGTGGTTCAATAGGTGAATTATGCATATCGATCGAGAAAGCTTCCGTTTGGATTTTCATATAATTGTTTAATCAATCTTTCTTTTTGTTGTTGTGTTTTTTGATCATCTAAAAAATGTTGTTGATGTTTGTTTGGATTGTTGGTTTGTGAATTTTGAAGGAAAATTGGCTGATGTTGTTCTTGGATTTGTCTTTGTGGAGCCCTATGTGGTAAAGATCTTTGGTTTTTGGATCTTTACTCTTTATTAAACCCTTGGTTCTCGTCTGTTTGGCTATGTTCGGACAGGTGCTCATGGCTGGATGTTGCAATTGGCGAGATATCGGTTGGTTGGTGGCGAGGGTTTGTGCAAGTAGGGATGCTCGGCAACGGGTGCTGTAGTGGAAGCCTAGGTTTTCTGGCTTTACTATTTGTTGGGTCTTTTGGGCTAGTTTACCAATATCCAAATTTAAATATTAAAAACACAATTTTCAAGGGAAAAACCTCACCAGATTGAAACCGAACCGGAAAAAAAATCTAAACCGAAAAAAACCGAATGAAAAACCGAACGGAACCGAACCCACCCCTATTCTCTTCTCATACTTCTATACAGAAAGTGGGAAGCGATCACTTGGCCTTGGTTTCAGAGTTCGTCTTCGAACTGGGCACAAATGAAGAAAAGAAAGAAACTGCTGCATCATCAAGCAGAACAGCATTTTCCAAGCTTCAGAGAAGGAAACTTGTTGGCATACCATTACTATGCATCTGGACACTTAATATTCTTCGCGCTTGTAGAACCGCGTTTGATTGCGTGAATAGCAAGTAAAACGGAACATGAAGCTAGAGTGTTCACCTGTCAATAATTCATCGTTAGATCGAATTAAACTAATTAATATGATTAATGTATAGCTTTAGTAATGTGTGTATCTTAGTTCCCCTGATTTCTTATAGGCTTTTAACTGTTCATGGTCAAAGAACGACTTCTTTCAGTTCGAGCACGACCCCAACGGAGCCATATTATTGGAGTAATTTTATTTTAAATAGTTTAACACAAAACGGAAGTAACATAAGTAACATACAATATGTTATTCAAATTAATACTTGATTAGTTGTAATTGATAACGCGATAGAGAATAAGGATAAAAATATTAACTGACTTGAATTCTTAGCTATGCATGTGCTGGTTTGTTGGATCATCCTCGTGCTCACGTTCTTCTTTTTCATTGATCATGTGAAATTTTTAGTATTGAACCTCTAAAAATATCTACACCGATAAATTTAGCAATGAATGATGAAGTGATTGATCTAAATATGTTAGCAATATTGCCAATAAATTTGAAAAATTGCAAATAAAAAAAGAATTGGGTTTTCGTTAAAACCGAATCCAACCAAACCAGGCTCATATCCAACATTTATTACTTTACACTTAAAACAAATTCTTCCTTGTAAGAAAGCACCAACCGTGATCGATCATATAACCCATTTAATTACATAAATAATTTTCGTTTAATTTTTCCTACTCATATGTGGTCGGCAAGACGTATTCATTTCTTCTAATTCGTGTTTCTGTGGCTGCATAACACCGTAAAGTTCACATGGTCCCTACACTCCTCCAAATCCACACACGACACGTCATAAGACCATTTATAAAGAAGATGTTAAATTTTAAATATAAATATAAATTTGACAGCCTGTGTGTCACTCTGATATATTTTAATGTTTCGCTC
This sequence comes from Pyrus x bretschneideri, assembly GCF_019419815.1. Taxonomy (NCBI): domain Eukaryota; kingdom Viridiplantae; phylum Streptophyta; class Magnoliopsida; order Rosales; family Rosaceae; genus Pyrus; species Pyrus x bretschneideri. The sequence goes on along the minus strand of NW_025999579.1, from coordinate 1,521,364 downwards.
TCCACTCGATATGTCAAATTAAACTATTATTTTATTACATTATTTTCTTTTCTTAATTTCTGTTTTATATTTTAAATCTTACATATATAAATAATTGATGATAAAAAAAATCATATTAATTGCATTGAAACCCAACACAAAACTACCTTAATTATGGATCAACCGACAATTTTATACCTCATCTTTTAAACATTGCAATGTCATACCTCGTCTTATAAATTCATTGCAATATTAGACCTTCATTAAATTTTTTGTTAAGAAGTAAAAGAAATATAGCAAAAAGATAAGATTTAATTACTGCCCTTGATGGTGCGCTCCTAAAGAGATAAAAACAGACAGAAAGAGAGAAGAGAGAGATGATATGTCTTCATATGGTATTCTGGAGCCAAAAGAAAAGTTGCAGACGGAAATAAGCCGGAAGGAATCAATTTAAGATAAACGTTCAACAACAGAAATCAAGAAATCAATATAAGATTACTGACCCAGGTAGGTGAGTTGCTATGAAGGTACAGAGGCCCAAGAAGCTCATAGACCTGTAAACTCGAGCAAACCCAACGTCAATCAGACCATAGGCCGAAAATCTCAACAACAAAAAAATCTGAGCACTAATTCAAAAATTAGAAGTCAGAGAGAAATTTGTGACACTAATTTGTGAAACTGCAGAGATTTGAGATGTTATGAATGAGAGGGTGGCAACGGATAAGAAATAAAGACATTGTTACCAACAGTATGGTGTGGAATTGTAACCTAAAACACGTCAATGATTAAACTAAATTATATGCATATATATATATATATATATATATATATATTAAACACGGAGGCATTATAACGTAAATAAATAAGTTTAAGTACTTGATAAGACTTCTTTTTTCTTGGTAAGGCTTTTTCCAAAGCACTCTTAATTCTTCATTTTCCTCGATGTGACATCACTTTCTCTTCGAATACTAAATCCCTATAATTCCACCATACTTGTTGCAGGAATCACATGCTGCTTGTTCGACATCAAACTTCATATTTTTTTGGCTTATCCATTATATCATTCACTATCAAATTCTATCACAGATCATTTGGTTTTTCCATTATATCATTATATCCTTCTACATCATCAGATGAACACAGATCCTTTTGGCGGTGTTGATGCTGTTGTTAAGTATGCCTTGGAAGGGCATGATAGTGGTGTCAATTGGGCTTCATTCCACCCCAACCTGCCTCTGATTGTCTCATGAGCAGATGATCACCAAGTTAAATTTTGGCGGATGAATGGTATCATAATAATTACTTTCCTTGTCAATGTTTATTTGCCCGCTCTGTTTGGGGAAGACGCCTTATTAATTCAAATTTTCATAAGATTCATGAGCTGTTTAACAAATAATTTTATTATTGTAAGTCTCATAGGAGTCCAAGGAACAATTTCTTTTGAGTATAAATTTTGTTCATTTGTAATACAGAGGCAAAGCTTTGGTTACGTGAGGTTTTTTAGTACTCAGAAGATTATAATGCTTGTGAATAATATTTCGATTGTGTAGGGGGTAGACTGGTTTGAGTTACTGATTCGATCTGTTCATTTTGTATTCAGATACAAAGGCTTGGGAAGTGGATACCTTGAGAGGGCACATGTGTCATGTTTCATGCCAAACAGGACATAATTGTACCTAACTCGGAGGACAAAAGTATACGTGTCTGGGATGTAACAAAGCGGACTGGAATTCAAACTTTTCGAACGGAGCATGACCGTTTTTGGATTCTTTCATCTCTTCCTGAAATAATCTGTTGGCAGCTGGTCATGACAATGGCATGATCGTATTTAAGCTAGAGAGGGAACGACCAGCCTTTGCAGTGAGTGGAAATTCTCTGTTCTACGCTAGAGATTGCTTTTTGAGGTACTATGAGTTTTCAACCCAAAGAGACACACAAGTTATTCCCATTCGACGCCCTAGTTCCACCACTTTAAATCAAAGTCCAAGGACTCTTTCGTACGGTCCAACCGAAAATGCGGTTCTTATTTACTTGGATGGGGGATCTTACGAATTGTATATGATACCCAAAGACAGCATGAGTAGGGGTGACAGTCTGCAAGATGCGAAGAGAGGTGTTGGAGGTTCAGCCGTGTTTATTGCTTGGAATAGATTCGCTGTGCTTGACAAAAGCAAAAACGAAGTCTTGATTAAGAATATGGCAAATGAGGCTGGTAAACAGATACCCCTTCCGTTTGCTGCTGATGCAATATTCTATGCTAGAGCAAATAATTTGCTGTGTAGAGTTGAAGACAAAGTGGTTATATTTGATCTGCAGCAGAAGATTATTCTTGGTGAACTTCAAACCCCTTCATCAAGTATGTTGTTTGGTAATTACATGGAAAGCGTTGCCTTGCTCAGCAAGCATGCCATTATCATTGCCAGCAAGAAGCTTGTGCACCAGTGCACTCTTCATGAGACAATTCGTGTAAAGAGTGGTGGCTGGGATGATTATGGTGCTTTCATTTACACAACTCTAAATCGCATAAAATATTACCTCCCTAATGGAGACAGTGGAATAACCAGAACCCTAGATGTTCCTATTTACATTACGAAGGTTTCTGGAAATACTATCTTTTGCTTGGATCGGGATGGGAGAAACAGGGCCATAGTTATTGATGCTACGAAATACATTTTCAAGCTATCCCTATTGAAGAAGAGATATGACCATGTAATGAGCATGACAAGGAAGTCACAGCTATGGGGGCAGGCAATGATTGCTTATCCGCAACAGAAGGGGTTCCCCGAAGTTGCCCTCCATTTTGTGAAAGATGAAAGAACCAGATTCAATCTGGCTCTGGAGAATGGGAATATTCAGATTGCAGTTGCATCCGCTACAACAATTGATGAAAAAGACTACTGGTATAGGTTGGGGGTGGACGCAGGGTGGAGGCACTTCGCCAAGGCAATGCGGGTATCGTGAATCATGCCTACCAGAAGACAAAAAAATTTGAGAGGCTATCTTTCGTTAATCTCATTACTAGTAATATGGAAAAATTGTCCAAGATGCTGAAAATTGATGAGGTTAAGAATGATGTAATGGGTCAGTTCCACAATGCACTATATCTTGGTAATGTCAAGGAGCGTATTAAGATCTTGGAGAATGTTGGCCACTTGCCCCTTGCTTACATCACAGCTTCAGTTCATGGCCTACACGATGTTGCTGAAAGGCTATCTGCAGAGTTGGGAAAAAATATTCCAACTTTGCCGCAGGGGAAAGTGCCCACTCTTTTAATGCCCCAAACCCAATTATGTGTGGCGGTGATTGGCTTCTTCTTAGAGTCATGAGAGGTATTTTTGAAGGTGGATTGGATAATGTTGGCAAGGGAGTTGTGGATGAAGAGGATGAAGCTGTTGATGGTGATTGGGGAGAGGAGCTGGACATGGTTGAAGTTGCTGGCTTGCAAATTGGAGTTACCACTGCAGGATTAGAAGATGAGGAAATGGGTGAAGGACATGAGGAAGAGGAAGGATGGGACCTTGAAGATTTGGAGCTCCCCCCTGAAGCTGACAGACCAAGGGCTTCTGTAAATGCTAGTTCATCGGCTTTCTCTTCTTTCTGTCTGTTTTTCTCTCTTTAGGAGTGCACCATCAGGGGCCGTAATTAAATCTTATCTTTTTGCTATATTTCTTTTACTTCTTAACATAAAATTTAATGAAGGTCTAATATTGCAATGAATTTATAAAACGAGGTATGACATTGCAATGTTTAAAAAATAAGGTATAAAATTGTCGGTTGATCCATAATTAAGGTAGTTTTGTGTTGGGTTTCAATGCAATTAATATGATTTTTTTCATCATCAATTATTTATATATGCAAGATTTAAAATATAAAACGGAAATTAAGAAAAGAAAATAATGTAATAAAATAATAGTTTAATTTGACATATCGAGTGAAGAGCGAAACATTAAAATATATCAAAGTGTCACATAGCCTGTCAAATTTAAATTTGTGTTTAAAATTTGACATCTTCTTTATAAATACTGAAAATTTAATTTATGCATCGGTGTAGATATTTTTAGAGGCTCAATACTGAAAATTTCACATGATCAATGAAAAAGAAGAATGTGAGCACGAGGATGATCCAACAAACTTGCACGTGCATAGCTAACAATTCAAGTCAGTTATTATTTTTCTCCTTATTCTCTATCGTGTTTAATATTTTTATCCTTATTCTTTGTCACGTTATCAATTACAACTAATCAAGTATTATTTGAATAACATATTGTATGTTACTTATGTTACTTCCGTTTTGAGTTGAACTATTTAAAATAAAATTACTCCAATAATATGGCTCCGTTGGGGTCGTGCTCAAACTGCAAGAAGTCGTTCTTTGACCATGAACAGTTCAAAGCCTATAAGAAATCAGGGGAACCAAGATATACATATTACTAAAGCTATACATTAATCATAATAATTAGCTTAATTTCGATCTAACGATGAATTATTGACAGGTGAACACTCTAGCTTCATGTTCCGTTTTACTTGCTATTCACGCAATCAAACACGGTTCTGCAGGCGCGAAGAATATTAAGTGTCCAGATGCATAGTAATGGTATGCCAACAAGTTTCCTTCTCTGAAGCTTGGAAAATGCTGTTCTGCTTGATGATGCAGCAGTTTCTTTCTTTTCTTCATTTGTGCCCAGTTGGAAGGCGAACTCTGAAACCAAGGCCAAGAGATCGCTTCCCGCTTTCTGTATAGAAGTATGAGAAGAGAATAGGGGTGAGTTCGGTTCCGTTCGGTTCGGTTTTTGGTCGAAACCGGAAACCAAACTGAAGTTACTGTTCAGTTCGGTTTTTTTCGGTTTTGATTTTTTTTTTCGGTTCGGTTTCAATATGGTGCGGTTTTTCCCTTGAAAATTGTTTTTTTTATATTTAAAATTGGATATTGGTAAACTAGCCCAAAAGAGGACCTACCAAACTAGCCCAAAAGACCCAACAAATAGTAAAGCCAGAAAACCTAGGCTTCCACTGCAGCACCCGTCGCCGAGCATCCCTACTTGCACAAACCCTCGCCACCAACCAACCGACATCTCGCCGATTGCAACATCCAGCCACGAGCACCTGTCCGAACATAGCCAAACAAACGGGAACCAAGGGTTTAATAAAGAGTAAAGATCCAAAAACCAAAGATCTTTACCACATAAGGCTCCACAAAGACAAATCCAAGAACAACATCAACCAATTTTCCTTCAAAATTCACAAACCAACAATCCAAACAAACATCAACAACATTTTTTACATGATCAAAAAACACAAAAACAAAAAGAAAGGTTGATTAAACAATTATATCAAAATCCAAACGGAAGCTTTCTCGATCGATATGCATAATTCACCTGTTGAACCACCTCCGAGTGGCTTTTCCATGGTTTACAAGAGTGCGAATGTAAAAGATACAGTAAATTTACAGATTTGCAGAGGATATGCTTCCGAACCCAATCATTCAATCACCAATTAAACGAATTTACAAGATTGGGAATAAAATCAATGAAATTGATACAGCGAGAGCACCGTTTTCGAACCTGAACTTCTTGAATCAGGCATCGCGATAGTGACCCACCTAAAAATGATGAACGGATTGCTACAAATCCTTGTATAAATCGCTTGTAGTTGTAGACATTCGAGTGTTCAACGAAGAAACCATGGAGGTGCAACAATTCGACTGTGGGAGAGAGAGAGGCGTAGAAGTCAAAACAAAGAGGAGATGAAATGGCAATAAATGAGACGGATAGGGTTTTGTGTTTAAAAATCTTATAAAGACTTAAAGATCCAGAACTAGTATAAATATTTTAGGGTAAAGTACAAAAAACTACCTCAACTATTGCGGTCATGACAGTTTCATACCTCATCTTTTAAAATTGACAATGTCATACCGCATCTTACGAATTTGTGACAATGTCATACCTCCGTCAATTTTTCTGTTAGTTTTTTTGTTAAATGCTGACGTGGCAATAGACGGGGACCACCTTCTATTAAAAAATTAATAAAATATTATTAAAAACTAAAAAAAATATTTAATATTTTTTAAATATTAAAATAATAAATAAAAGTAAAATTAAAAAAAAAGTGTAAAGTACAAAAAACTACCTCAACTATTGGGATCACGACAGTTTCATACTTCATCTTTTAAAATTGACAATGTCATACTGCATCTTATGAATTTGTGACAATGTCATACCTCTGTCAATTTTTCTGTTGATTTTTCTGTTAAGTGCTGACATGACTTGATTCGTGACCTACTTTCTATTAATAAATTATTAAAAACTAAAAAATAATGTTTTAATATTTTTTAAATATTAAAATAATAATAAAAGGCCAAAAAAAAAAAACCCTCATTTCATCCCTCCCCTCCCCCCTCCTCCTTCCTCTCTCCTCTCCCTTTCTTCATCTTCTTCCCCTACCTGCAAATCCCAACAAAAAAAAAAATCCAATTTGTCTTCCCCCCACACTCGCACTCAATTTCCCCACACCCACACTCTTCTCCCTCCTGCAAACCAGAAAAAAGAAAAAAAAAAAAAAAAAAAAAAAACCCAGATCTCGTCGGTGGGAAGATGGGTGCACAAAGAAGGTGGAGGATGGGTACGAAAGAGGATGTGAAGAATGGATGAAAGTGGTGGATTTGGGGTTTGATGGGTTTTCAAAAAAAATAATTTTTTTTTTCCTTCTTCTTCCGCAGGGGAGTTGATGGTTTTTTTTTTTTTTTTTTTAATTTTCCTTCCTCCTTTTTTTCCTCTTCTTATTTTTCCTCCTCCTTCTCCTTCTCCTTCTCCTTCTTCTTCTTCCGCAGGGGGGTGTTGATGGGTTTTCAAATTTGTTTTTTATTTTTTCTTCCTCTTCTTCTTCTTCCTCCTTCTCCTTCTCCCTTCTTCTTCTTCCGCGCCGATAGGGGGAATTTTTTTTTTCCTTTCTCCTTTTTTTCCTCTTCTTCTTCTTCTTCTTCCTCCTCCTCCTCCTCCTCCTCCTCCTCCTCCTTCTTGTTCTTCTGCAGGGGGTTGTTGGGTTTTCATAATTTTTTTATTTTTTTTATTTTTTTGCAGGTGGGGGGAAGAAAATGAAGATGGGGAGAAGAGAGAGGAGGGGGAGGGGGAGGGGAGGGACAAACTGATGGTTTTTTTTTTCTCTACTTTTATTATTATTTTAATATTTAAAAAATATTAAATAATTGTTTTTTAGTTTTTAATAATTTTTTAATAGAAAGTATGTCCCGAATCAAGCCACGTCAGAACTTAACAGAAAAATTGACGGAGGTATGACATTGTCACAAATTTGTAAGATGCGGTATAACATTGTCAATTTTAAAAGATAAGGTATGAAACTGTCGTGACCCCAATAGTTGAGGTAGTTTTTTGTACTTTACCCTTTTTTTTTAAATTTTACTTTTATTTATTATTTTAATATTTAAAAAATATTAAATATTTTTTTAGTTTTTAATAATATTTTATTAATTTTTTAATAGAAAGTGGTCCCCGTCTATTGCCACGTCAGCATTTAACAGAAAAACTAACAGAAAAATTGACGGAGGTATAACATTGTCACAAATTCGTAAGATGCGGTATGACATTGTCAATTTTAAAAGATGAGGTATGAAATTGTCATGACCGCAATAGTTAAGGTAGTTTTTTGTACTTTATCCAATATTTTAATACAATTATAGCAACACAAAGCTTGTTGTCAAGTTGGCTGAAGCAAACACTCTCAACTAGGATGTAAGGGGTTCAAAACATTTTCCCTCTGGATTTTGAGTATTTGTATATGATATATATTAAATAATTGAAAATAAATCGGTTCAATTCGGTCAGTTTCTGGACCACAAAAACTGAAACCAAACCAACCTATTTCAATTTGGTTTGGTTTTTTTTCGGCTTTGGTTCTGTGCTCGGCTTAGTTTTTTTCGATTTTCGGTTTTTTGAACCCACCCCTAGAAGAGAGAATCAGATTTGAAGATAACATTATATACATTTATTCGAAACAGCTTGCCCATCATTGCCTTTTGTTACGCGGACTAGGTGTAAAATCCAAAAACTTGCAGACTGCTTCCCAAGATCTTACCGCAAACTAGACCTGTGCCCGTTAGAAAGAATCACACACACGCACACGCAGACACACACAGAATCTTCATCAACCCCGCAAATGCATGTATATGTCACTCTAACCATTGAGAGCCTTCGTAAAGTTTTCCCTCAAATGCATCCAGTAGCAGAATCAAAAGTTGTCCTACCTTGCAAGGGAGGCTACCAATCCTCTGGAGAACATCAATTGGAACGGTGTCTACAACTCTAGTGCGCACAAGACCATCGGGGAGTACCTATACGAAACAAGAATTTCATATGATTCATCGGCATAGTCATTGTCATAACGAACTCCACCGCACGACATTACAATTGATGTTACAGAATTTAAGAAAGGCAATTTGCCATAAGTAGTCACCGGTTCCAAAAAGTAGGAAGTAGCTACAGATTCACCATTGGGATTCCCTGTTCTTGTAGGACCCTGAAATTATGATATATTGTACTAACCTAATAAAAACTTACTACATAAGAAACTGGAGTATTAAACATTCAAGCGGTAACGCAATAAAAATTTGTGCCTGCACCACCGTTGCACCGTGGCATAGGAGCTGTTAAGCTTCAGGGATGCACAACTAAATAGCTATCGGCATCTCCGGTTACAGCTCTAACTCCTTTATCTGTCCAGCAGTGCTTCAGCAATCTGAAATAAGAACGTTTAGGGCAACATAAGACATCCCGCCTTAGCCATCTTGTTTGTAGCAAATGGCCTAAATCTATTCAGCCAAATTATCCAAGATGTCTTATGGTTTCGTAGTCGTGAAGAACGTGTTAAAAATGAGTCACACATTGATGGGAGGAAGGACATTGCATGGGCTTATAAGATGTTAGGCTACTCCCAATATTGCCAATTGGTTTTATGATGAAACCTCAATTTCATCATGGTATCAGAGCGGGCTGTCCTTGTGTGAAGCCAAATAGCCATACGTGCTCCATGTCACCCAGTTGTTATCCACGTGTAGGCTTAAAAATCGGCCACATGTGCGGGGGCGTGTTGAGAGTTGTCTCACATCTGTGAGGGACAAGGTTTACTATGTGCTTATATGGTCTTGAGCTACTCCTCATATCTTCAATTGGTTTATGGTGAAACCTCAATTTCATCATGAGTTGTCCCACATGAATTAGAAATTTGTTATTGGCGGTAGCAGGTAAAGAAGCGGAATGAATTAGAAATTTGTTATTGGAAATAGAGTTGTGGTCACAACCAATGCCATCCATTTCTTTATATTGTGATAGTGAGGCTACTTTGTCTAGAGCATACAATAAGGTATACAGTGGAAAGTCTAGACTTATTAGCTTGAGACATGAATATGTCAAGCAATTAATTACTGATGGGGTTATTAATATTATTTATGTTAAATCAAGTAATTCTAGAACATCACTAGTTTAAGAGTTTAATGGGTAATAACAAGTTATTGATAAGTGGTTGTAAAAGCACTAAAAATTAATACATAGCTCATTCCAAGATGATCAGTGCAAAACTGCTACGTTAGGAGGATGAGTTTTATCTTAATGAAGTTATTTGTAGTTATGTCTATAGTAGAAGGGACATGGGAAGGAACCTTGCTTATATGAACATAAGAAGTGATGCCGCTTCTACCAAGAGTTGGGTTTTCTCTTGCAAATGTTCATGAAACCAGGATGAAGTACAAGGCCATAATAGTGCTTAATTAGTTCAGAAATTTCTTTAAGTAAATAAGATATAGTCATGTATGTAGTGATTTCGGTTTTAACATAAGAATGGTTGGCTTAAAGTTAGGTCACTATCACATTCGTTATAACTTTGAATTACTTACACTAATTAAAGGTTTAATTCAAAAGACACATTTATTGTATGCATAATTATATCGGTATGCTTGTGATTAATTATAAAAAGAGAATTCTTGTATGTCCTTTATTATATATTTTTATAATAGGAAAGGATTGTTGAATATTTTATTAATATATTAATATGTGGAAGAGGTTGGGTATTTGCCCAACAGTGACTCTTCATCAGATTAAAGAAATGTGGCTTTTCCAACTTTGGTAAAAGACATGATCCATGTCTGACTAGTGCATAGTTTACTAACATCCAGAACCTTTGGTAATTGATGCTTTGCATCAGACATGCGTATTGGGCATATTACTATAATATTAATTCAGTTGTATCTCATGGCAAGAAGGCATACCCAAAACCGACGGCTGTATCTCATGCCGAGAAGGCATATCCAAAACCAAATGATACGTCTAACAGGTGCAATCTTCCCTATATATTGGTAAATTGGTAGAAGAGAAATTCATTCAGAAATTTGTTGTCTGCATAATTTCTTTGCTCTTTCTTCTCTCTCCATCACATTCATACAATTTCTTTTTAGTTATTTCTAAGAGAATATAATTCGGTTTTGCCAATAACTTTTTAGCAAACTCATTTGAATGGGAGCAAATAACATTTTAAGAAAATGATTCAAGTCATACCTCAAAATCATCTTTTAGTTCTCTATATTTCTAGATTTACTCAACACCCGTCTACCAACGTAAGTGGACTGCTAACTTCTTGTTTGGCACCTATGATTTGGGCAGGATGACAATCTCTCTGCCCAGATAACTCTCTTCTCTCATATAACATGATCTTCTGCTGTAAAAAAAGACCAGACAGATTTCAGAAAGCATGTTGGATGTATCGCGTCCTGTTGGAAGTTCAAATAAAAACGTTATTTCAATTTTGTGTGCTGCTAGCTTTTTTTTGACTCACGCTTCCTACACTTACCAACATTAAATGCTTCTTTTGAGCTAGCCGAAAATGTGGTTGCAACCACTACAATAATGCAGTGTGTGCGCGCAAAAGTCTAAAGCTAGTGCATGTGTTTTAAAAAGGAGGATTCTTTCCTGATAATTTCTTTCCCTTTCTTTCTTCTCATATTTGAACGATTACGGTTTGATCATGTTAACATTTATATTAATTTTTTATAGAAATAATAAGACAAAAAGTAATATGTGAGAAAAATAAAAAGAAATGGATGAGAATAAGATAGGAGAGGATCATACTCCGTGTTTTAAAGGGTGTAAAGACTTTTGAACTTCGTCATTTATTTTGCACGTTATGTCGTTGTTTTGTATTGTTTATTAAAAACCGCTTGTGTGGTTCTTTCTTTTCTGCGCATACAAGTCAGTCTTCCCCGCAAGGCTTTAGGGGTCTAATCCCATTCTATCTACAAGGAATCAGTTTGTAAATTCCTTTAATATATGAAAGTATTGTCATCATAGAAGCTTGCTGCTTCCTTTATCTTTTATCTTTTCTGTCCAATTTCATTGAGAGTGAAAGTGAGCCGTGTGATAGAGTTGGTAAACTTATCACCCACATATTTATTGAGTTAGTTGACTTTCCACACCAAGACGTCCATCAGTATCCGCGGACAGCATCAGCAAGTCACGTCAGATTTGACAAGAACTTTTTTTACTCATTCAATAAGCAGGGAAATAACTCAACTTAATTTGTCGCTGTTAAAGTACGTAGAGTAAATAATGACAATGTTATATAGATGAACTCTGGGGCTTAAGAATATCAAACCTGAGGAGTGCTGTTGAAATCGCCGCAAAGGACAACAGAGGCATTACCCCATCTCTCCGAGAGGATTTTCGCCCTCGATATGAGAAGATGTATCTGGAAACAAAACGATATATAAACCTTCTTCATCAATGTCAGGGAACAGACATTTTGCTTTATGCACCAGGAAATGAACATGAATGTAAAAGAAGGTACCTGGCCTAATTTTACTTCCCCTCGGGTTGGGTTATAAAGCACGTGGATGTTACCGATCAGTAACTTTCTTGATTCAGCTTTTTGCATCTCAACTTGACGGGGTTGTACCACGGGCGACTAGTGTCGAACGAGTAGACGACGATGATGAGGAGTCTTTGGGAGCGGTAGTGCAGCAAGAGCCTGTGGCCTTTGTTGAGAATCAATGTCATTTGTAGGTGAAGTAAGTCTGTGAAGTTGGTGAAGTAAGTGTGTGAGGTTGGTGAAGTAGGTGGATGTTGTAGGTGAAGTAAGTGTGTGGTGTAGCTTTCATTTGGTTTGCTATAAATACCCAAGTCCCCAAGCATTGTATATCATCCAAGGAAAAACAAAGTCTAGAGCTAAATAAGAAAAGCTTTGCTAATTAGTTTGTTTTGTGAGCTTTCTTTAGAAGTGTGCTCTATTTTCTTCTTCTTGGGATCATTAGAGTTATCTTGAATACTCTTCTTATTCAACAATTGGTATCTAGAGCCAAGTCGGTCAGGGATCATTCTTGGTAGAGCATTGGTTGTAAAGTCTCTTGAAATTCCGAGTATGCTCTGTGGTTGCAGTTTTGACTGATCTTCCACATCAGAAAAAATTTCTTGAGATTATTGCTGGGGTTATCACAAACCTTGAGAGGGAGCTTCTTTGTGTCGAGAGTAGTGTATTACTCTGCATGGTAGTCACTCAAGCTTGTTTGGTGTAGTCAAAGTCTTGCCGATACGATGGGTGATCTTCAAGTTGTTGGAGGAATCAAGAAGCTCAACAATCAAAACTAGCTATAACACGTGGGCAACGTGTATAGAGTCTTACCTTCAAGGTCAAGACTTGTGGGAGGTTGTCGGTGGTAGTGAAGCTACACAACCGGCAACGGAAGATGCTAACGGCGTCTTGCGGAAGTGGAAAATTAAAGCAGGCAAATCAATGTTTGCTTTAAAGACCACAATAGAAGAAGAAATGTTGGAGCACATTCGGGATGCTAAAACGCCAAAGGAAGCATGGGACACTTTTGTTACACTCTTTTCGAAGAGGAACGATACAAAATTGCAACTTCTCGAGAATGAGCTGCTATCGATGGTACAACGCGACATGACGATTGCCCAGTACTTTCACAAGGTGAAGTCGATATGCCGCGAAATTTCAGAATTAGATCCAACAGCTCCTATTGGGGAAACCAGGATGAAGAGAATAATTATCCATGGTTTGAGACCCGAATATCGAGGGTTCATTGCCGCTATACAAGGATGGCCGACACAACCAGCGCTTGTTGAGTTTGAAAATTTGCTTGCAAGTCAAGAAGCTATGGCCAAGCAAATGGGAGGAGTCTCACTGAAGAGTGAAGAGGAAGCGCTCTACACCAACAAAAGCAAAGGCACCTTCAAGCGGTACACTGGTAGTGGATCTAAAAAGGATGGAGAAAAGGTGCAAAGTCACCAAGAAAATGGAGGCTCTCGTCCAGGGGGAGCTTGGAAGAATCGCGGTAATAGTAAAAAGTTTAGTGGCAAGTGTTACAACTGCGGGAAGATGGGTCATATGGCGAAAGATTGTTGGACCAAGAAAGAGCCTGTTGAAAGTAATACTGCTACTTTCAGTTCGAAGGAGAATAGTGAAGATGGCTGGGATGCTGAAGCATTATTCGCTACAGAGGAAGCGCTCTACACCAAAAGTAAAGGCAGCTTTAAACAGCGTGCTGGGGGTGGATCTAAAAGAAATGGTGACAAGGAAAAAGGTCATCAAGGAGGAGGGAGTTCTCGGCCAGGGGGAGCTCCGAAGTATCACGGCAACCATGGTCAGTCCCAGAATAATAAAAGATTTGAGGGCAAGTGTTACAATTGTGGAAAGAATGGCCACATGGCGAAGGATTGCTGGTTCAAAAGGCCTGCAGAAAGTAACGTCGCCAACTCAGAGAAGAAAATTGAAGATGATTGGGATGTCGTTGCGTCTCTAGCTGTGGAGAAAGAATGGGACGCAGAAGCATCATCTTGTTGGTGCTCAGAAAATGAGGCGTCACCTGACCCAAAAGAGTTTGAAGATACGTTGCAAGGGAAACTGGGAGACCAAGCTGCCCAAATCCAATCAAGTCCAGATGAGCCTAAAGATTTGCTTACTGGAGACGATGTCGACCAAGAAGTACCTAAGAGTCCTTGGCAAACAGGTGTGTACCAACAACCACAAGAAGTTAGACCTAGTAGAGTAGAAGTATCAACTCCACAATCACAACTAAGAAGGTCAACAAGAGTACGAAAGCCAAATCCTAAATATGCTAATGCTGCCATAACTGATGGAGCACCAAAAGAACCTGAGGTGTTTGAAGAAGCATCACAGAGTTCTGAATGGATAAGAGCTATGGAAGAAGAAATCACTGCGCTTAAGCAGAATCAGACTTGGGATTTGGTGCCAAAGCCAAGAGATGTCAAACCCATATCCTACAAGTGGGTTTACAAGATAAAGCGTCGTTCGACTGCAAGATGTAAAAGAAAGCGCTACTTGGGAGGCAACCCAATACAGTGAATAAAGCTTGTTCATTGATTTCCGAGTGATTACAAAAAAAAAAAAAAAAAAAAAAAAAAAAAACATGGCAGAAAGATGGAGCCTTCACAAAGGTTGTGTACATGAGGCCCCACTACGTGGCAACACTCTCGGAACAGAAGGCATCGGAGCAGGAGTCATCGAAGCAGAAGGCATCGGAGCGAGAGGCATAGGAGCGGGAGGCATAGGAGTGGGAGGAACCGAAGATAGATCATTCAAGGCCCCAATCCTTGGTGGAACGCTAGATGATCCAGGAAAGAAGTGCCTCTGGAAGAAAGCCGCAAGTCTTTGACGGTCATCAAGCTCATCAAGCTTCCTCTTCATGCCTGTCGAATAATTGTTGGCAAGCACGTGCAAACTTCGGTTCTCGTACTTAAGCTGTTTGATCTCCTGCTTAAGACTCTCCACCTCCGCCATCAAGGATTCAACCTGACGGGAGCGAGCAAGAAGGCGTTGGCCCATGTTGGACACAGAGCCAGCGCACTGAACACTGAGAGCCAGGGACTCTTGAACGGCCAACTCATCGGACCGTCCTGAAAGCAACTGACTGTCTTTGGGAGTGAGGAGGTTCCGAGCTACTATCGTAGCCGTTGTTGCATCTGTCATCACAGAGTCCTCATCTGTAAGAGGGCCATGAGAAGATAAGAAAGACGGGCACCATACCTTACCCTGACGATGCGCGACCGGATCACTGCTTAGACTCAAATCTAAGCAAATGTTCGATGGGTTGGATGAGCTAGCCATTTTTCAAAGAGTTTAAAGAGAAGGGTTGGATGGAGGAAAATCTCGACGGGCCAAAGATGATGTTTGGGAAGTCTTCAAAGTGTGCATTGATAGAGGTGATCGATCACCTCTATTAAAGGAGAGGCGTTCACCGATTCAGAAATGAAGAGACACCACTCTTCAAAGCCGGATTTTCCGGCGTAAAGATCGCCAGCTCTTCAGACGCCATCCCAGCTTTTCAGAAAGCGTGTGTAACTTTGTCAAAAGCTCCTGGCTTTTCAGAAGACGCGTGGAAGGCGAGAAATCAGCTGCACACTTTTGCCGACAAGTGTGGGAGACAAAGCCGAAAGCTCCCAGTTTTTCAGAAAGCGTGTGCCACTTTGTCAAAAGCTCCCGGCTTTTCAGAAGACGCGTGAAGGACATTGCCGCATCCGCACTGCCACTTGCCATTACAATTCCTATATACATCAACCAGTAGATTATCCAGTACCATTGTACTGTGATAACCAATCGACAATTCGCTTGGCGGAAAATCCAGTCTTTCATGCAAGAACTAAGCATGTGAAGGTACATTACCACTTTATCAGAGAAAAGGTTCTGCAAGAAGAGATTGAGATGAGACAGGTCAAGACGAATGATCAAGTTGCGGACTTGTTCACAAAAAAAGTTTGAGTACAGGCAAGCTCGAAATTTTTCGCTGTTTACTCAGCACAGTGCAAAGAATGAGAGCTGACATTGAGGGGGAGTGTTGAGAATCAATGTCATTTGTAGGTGAAGTAAGTGCGTGAAGTTGGTGAAGTAAGTGTGTGAGGTTGGTGAAGTAGGTGGATGTTGTAGGTGAAGTAAGTGTGTGGTGTAGCTTTCATTTGGTTTGCTATAAATACCCAAGTCCCCAAGCATTGTATATCATCCAAGGAAAAACAAAGTCTAGAGCTAAATAAGAAAAGCTTTGCTAATTAGTTTGTTTTGTGAGCTTTCTTTAGAAGTGTGCTCTATTTTCTTCTTCTTGGGATCATTAGAGTTATCTTGGATACTCTTCTTATTCAACAGCCTTTGCATATAAAGGAGGAGGAGGGGCTGGCGGTGGCGGTAGTTGGTAAGGTTGTTGCGACGAACTCATGGCCCCCACAGAGCCAAGAGGAAGCATCGCACCGCATCGTAGAGGATGAGGTGGTGTTGCGCGGACGAGTGAGTGCCTTACGATTTAAAGGGATAGTTGAATTGGATTTGCCTATCTTTTTAACTTCTTGACTTTTCGACTTCCAAATCCCTATTGCTTATGAAAACTGTGGCGCCACTGTAATTATCTTATGGGCTGATTTTACAGGAAAATGAATTTCACACACTTGGTTATTTTTGACCTTGTCTTTACACTTCATTCTTAATAATTCTGAATTGCAGAATCTTGTGAACGGGATTCAGTTCTTAGAGCAGCGATGTTGTGGTTTATTTTCTCTGAGGGGTACAATAAAAAGAGGAAGAGAGAGCTGAACGGCTTGAGAAATTCTCGATGTACTATTTCTCATGTCTTGTCTTAAGAATTTTATCGAGGACCATTGCATGCACCATATAGCACACGTGCCGTCCTCCGTCAGCCACCACTCCGGCCAATACCCGCCCGCGGCAGTTATTCCCCCATATCCTCTCCATCCGCCCCATTGCGTAAGCATGGTATGTAACCAACCACCCCTTCCCCATGACCGTACCATCCGGCCAGACGTCGTCGTTTAGACATGCCTTCAAGTCGACCAGTATGGGTGGGTACAGCCGCATCGCCTCCGAAATCGCCGTGTGCAAATAGTGCATGTCTCGGAGCTCGTCCAAATCATAAATATCGCCTATACGTTTCCCATTTCCCGTTCAGATTAAATGTGTCTTATTCATATAGTTATGTCTAACCATGGGCTTATTTTCTGGTTACATCTAATACACCTAGTCACATCAACTCCCTTAAGTCAAGGGAAGACAGCTGGAAGAGAAAAAAGAGAAACCGTACAAAGGTTAGGTTACGCACTTCTACTATAAAACACCTCCTTGAGTTCATGAGCAAATGCCCCATTTCTCTCACACAGAAAGACAAAATGCTTCCTTCAGCAATATCCATCCTCCACTCTTCCTTACCTTCCTTTGGTATTTCATCCACATCCTGACCACTGCCTTCCAGAGGCCAAAAGACCGAAAGCAGCTGCCAGGGCCTTGGGCACTACCAATAATTGGTAACTTTCATATGCTAGGCAACCACCCACACCACAGCCTCTAACACTCGGCCAAAAAATATGGCCCCATAATGTCCATGCGCCTCGGCTTGGTACCCACCATAGTAGTCTCATCTCCTAAAGCTGCAGAGCTGTTCCTTAAAACCCATGACACCGTCTTTTCTAGCCGCCCCAAACTCCAGGCCGCTGAGTACATATCGTATGTTACAAGGGTATTGCCTTTGCTGAATATGGTCCATACTGGCGCCATGTTAGGAAGCTTTGCACTATGCAGCTTCTTTGTCCGTCAAAATTTGAGGATTTTGCTCCGTTAAGAATGGAGGAGGTGGGGCTGTTGGTGCAGTCGCTAAAGAAAGCCGCGGAGGCAGGTGAGGTGGTGAATCTTAGTGAAAAGGTCGGTGACCTTGTTGCGGACATAACATATAGGATGGTATTGGGGAGTAAAAGTGATGATATGTTTGATCTCAAGACAATTATTAGGGATGTCATGTCCGTGCTAGCTTTATTCAATATTGGCGACTATGTGCCTTTCCTCAGGCCACTGGGTATTCAGGTACGCAACATGCTATGCATAGTCGTCTCTGACGTAGTTTATGCAGCATTACACTATTTGATAATCATTTAATTTTGTGTTTTTAGTTTTCCACTTTTTTGTTCGATATATTTTATGTATACTCTTCCCATAAATCCCTCCCACCACCATTTTCCCCACATTATTTTTTCCCCTTCTCTATCTTAAAAAAAAAACCCTAAAACCCAAAATTATATGATTTTCAAATAGGTCTTAAGATTACTTATCATGCATATATTAACCTTTTCTTCTTCTTAGGTATTGACGAAACACAATAAGAGAATTAGCAAGATAGTCGACCAACTTTTTGAAAAGATAATATGGGAACATAAACTAGTTTCTAAGAGTGAGCAAGTACAAGGCCATCATCATCACAAGGACTTTGTTGACGCGCTGCTTTCATTAATACACCAGCCATTAAATCCCAACGATGAGCAAGGCTACAGGATTGAACGAACAAATGTGAAAGCCATCTTACTCGACATCATTACGGGTTCCTTTGACACTTCAGCTACCGCAATTGTTTGGAACCTTGCCGAACTGTTGAGGCACCCAAGGGTGATGAGACATCTCCAAGAAGAGCTCCAACGTGTGATCGGAACAGACCGAATGGTGGAAGAGAACGATCTGCGAAATTTAAGCTACTTGAATGCAGTGATCAAGGAGAGCTTTAAGGCTGGTTTGGTATTGTTATGCTTTGAAAAAAAACTGTTTCTGCTGTGCTGTGAGAATAAGCTCATTTTTGCTGTTTCACGTTTTCAGCTTTTTTTCATCCAAAACTGTGAAAATAAGTTGTTTTCAAGTATTTACCAAACAACTTTTTGAGCTCAGCTTTTTTTTATATCACTTTTTATAGAAGCACCTCAATACCAAATTAGTACTTAGACTCCTCGGGAATTCATGCAGGACGTTACGGTCGATGGATATTACATACCTAAGAAATCGAAAATTCTAATAAACAGTTGGGCTATTGGAAGAGATCCTAACGTTTGGTCGGATAATGTGGGAAAATTTTACTCTGAAAGGTTTATAAATAGCAATGTTGATCTTCGGGGGCATGACTTCCAGCTTCTACCATTTGGGTCTGGCAGAAGACGTTGCCCTGGTATGCAATTAGGGTTAACCACAGTTCGGCTGGCTCTGGCAAACATTGTCCACTGCTTTAACTGGGACCTTCCAAGTGGCCTCCTACCTCAAGACTTGTGCTTTCTCTTTCACTATCTTACTTTGGCCCCTCTCCTGACCGATAAAAGGATTCAATCCAGCCCCAAGCGTACCAGGGACTACCCTGTTTACCGGATCCTTAGAGGTCTGACCAGACATGTCACACCATCCCTCGTTGCCCTAACTCACCAATCCCTAGCATCTGCTTAAGTGGTATCCTATCACGGAGGCTAGTTAGTAGGCTTTTCTCATATTTGTCACTCTCCACCCACTATATCCTCCGGCGCGGAACGCACTAATCCGCGACCAACAAGTTTTCCGGGACATGACTAAGACGTTCGGCTCGGTGTCGACAAAAGCCCAACACTTGCTCACCATGCCGACCTACTGCCTGGAGGCTAAATAGACGTTTATCCATTTTCTATCAATATATAGGACTGGTTTGGTATTGTTGTGCTTTGAAGAAAAAAAATTGCTTCTATTGTGCTGTGAGAATAAGCAGCTGTGTGTTTGGTAAACTATTTTGTAAAAGTGCTTTTGAAAAGAAAAAAAAATAGTATTATCGTGTTTGATAAACTTTTATGTAAAACAAATGTGGAAAAAAGCTGATTTTTCAAATCTAGGTTTTGTAGCTTTGTGTTTTTGGCTTTTTTCACCCAAAACTGTGAAAAAAAGCTGAAATTGAATGTTTACCAAACATAAAAAAGCTCTCAGCTTTTTTTGATAGCCACTTTTTTCAAAATCACCTCAGTACCAAACTAGGGCTAAATGCCACAAGAAATTATATGGCTTGAATAAATGTACGTGTCTTACTTGTCATGCATGGTGAGACTTCTATTGTAACTATACCTTAGTGTGCTAAGAACACGGTTTTCTATTATAGATTTGTAACCAATATAAACACTTATTTCTAATCTAAATAATTTTAAGCTTTTTATTTATAATAGAAAAATGAGGAATTCAAGAAGGAAAGTGGGGGAAAATTCGTCGGCATTATCCGACTAAACAATTATTTCAATTTTTCGACATTATCCGACTACACAATTATCAAAGACTTTCACAATTAGATTAGTTACACATATATGTTGCTGACAGTTCAGAATCAAAATGTAGTATCCACGAATTGTAATTTGAAGATGTTTTTATATTGGCACCATCAAATCCACCCAATTAAGCTATCAACATTATACTTGCGTACACTGCTACAACTCACCAGCATCCTCTTCAAAATTGATTCTCTGCATATACTAATTAAATGAAGTATCCATTTTTTACCCCAACTATTAGCTAAAGTGGGGGCATTGCCCCAACTGTGAGCTAGAGTGGTGTTGGAGAACAATTCAAAAATAAATAAAAATAACAGAACTTGAAATACTAAATTCTTTATTAACGAAAAAGACTTGTTATACAGAATGAAATAACAGAAATAATGCAAGAATTAAATGATACTAACTTGATTGAATCACAGATAGAGGCTAGCGCTTAAGCTATGTCCTTCGAACAGTATTTATGTCCCACTCTTGTGCTTGTGGTTCTACGTTGTCTGCTCGACCAGGATACAACTATCTAACTCTACAACCCGCACTGGATTATAGAATTCTGGCAAATTGTTTTGTGTGTTTACTCTCTATAAATTTTGTACGGAAGAGAATGAGGAAGAAAAGATGAAAATACTGGAAACTGAGACTGTGAATATATGGGTTGTTTCACACCCTTTCAAATAACTGTTGAATGTATTTGAAAATGCACAACTCTTTCTAAGAGCGGTGTATCTTAATCAAAACAAATTTTAATAAATATGTTAATTAAAAACTTAATCCAAAATTAAAATTAATGAACTCTGATTAATTTTAACTTCTAAGGACCCAAGTGCCCCAATTGATTAATTAATATTAATTGTATTAAGCTATATTATACAAGCCTAATCCACACACCCATAAGGCACAAGCGTTCAATCCATTTCCAAATGGTCCAAATCCTAATTAATAGAATAAAGGACTAGACCTATATAAAGGCCATTGGGAACTAAATGTTCCCCTATGTAGGACACTAAAAGTCTCAAAACTCCAACAATACCCCGCATTTTGAGACGACTATGTGGTCCTACAGAAACTAAGATATGAGAGTAAACAATAGATGTGACATACATCAAGAGAGGTGTCTTTTGGACTTGAACCTACCTTAGTATATACTTATCAGATTTACTAGATGACGCAGTGAATATAAAATCTTCAACTGTTCATCTCCTCAGTAAACCAAGACAATAAGCAAAACATATGCCACACCGACACATCACAAATTCATACGTTTATGTTCTTTTTGGTCCTGAACAAATCCTGGATTCATGAGAGTTTTAGAGAATGTAACCATGTAATTCTCATAAATGCGACCCCACATTTACTCTCATATAGGTGATATTAATTAAGAATATGCTGCTACTATTCCACTTGATTCACAAGTATCAATATCATTAAACTAATGTATCCTACACCCATCAGCAGTCACCACACTTCTTCCTTCATAGGAATGGGTTTGTAAGTGTGTTTCTTCTTTGAATCTAGCCAAACTGGTTTGCCTATTGAACCTAGAGCAGGGGATCTCCAATCAACTAGGTTAGGTTTCCGTTTGGCAATTTCATTTTACTCTATTGGCTTTAAGCACATTCCCCTCGATGTATGCTTAACTTGCTCTCTAGACAAACCTATAGTAAGTGGATCCGCAATATTATCTTTTGACTTAACCTAGTCAATAGAAATTACACCACTAGAGAACCATTGCTTTATTGTTTTATGCCTTCGTCTAATTTGTCTAGACTTCCCATTGTATACACTATTTTTAGCTCGATATTGTGCAGCTAAACTATCATAGTGTATAAATATTGTTGTTACAGGTTTAGGCCATATGGGAACATCTTCCAAAAAATCCCTTAGCCACTCAGCTTCTTCTCCAGCCTTATCGAGAGCTATAAATTCTGATTCCATCATTGATTGGGCTATGCACGTTTGTTTGGAAGATTTCCAAGATATTGCTGCTCCACCCAAAGTAAATACAGATCTACTTGTAGATTTCGTATCAGTATTATCGGATATCCAATTCGCATTAGTAAATCCTTCAACCATAGGAGGATACTTCGTATAATGCAATCCATAATTCATTGTATGCTTTAAGTATCTCAATACTCGAATTAACATTTCCCAATGGTCATGCCCAAGATTGCATGTATATCTACTCAGTCTACTCACTGAGTATGCTATATCAGGCCTTGTACAATTCATAATGTACATAAGGCTTCCAATAACTTGTGAATATTCACGTTGAGATATAGCATCACCACTATTTTTCTTTAGTTTGCTATTGGCATCAATCGGAGTAATTACATCTTTACTTTCCAGATGACCATACTTTCTAAGTGTAGCTTCTATATAATGGGATTGTGTAAGAGTATAACCTTCTTGGTTTCTTTTTATTTTTATACCAAGAATCACATCAGTTAGACCAAGATCTTTCATATCGAAACTTGATTTCAATATCTTCTTGGTCCAATTTATTATCTCTTTATTAGTTCCCATTATAAGCACCATCTACATATAAACACAACATAACGCAAGCATTATTTTGAGTTTTTGTGTAGACACACTTATCACACTCATTTATCTTAAACTCATGTGTGATCATAATATGGTCAAATTTCTCATGCCATTGCTTTGGAGCTTGTTTAAGCCCATATAGCAATTTCACAAGTTTACAAACTTTGTGGTCTTGACCTTTAACCACAAACCCCTCGGGTTGTTCCATATATATTTACTCATCTAAGTCTCCATTTAAGAATGTAGTCTTTACATCTATTTGATGTATTTCCATATTATAGAGTGCAACTATAGCAATCAACAGTCTTATTGAAGTAATTCTCGTTACAGGCGAGTATGTATTAAAGAAATCCAAACCATGTTTTTGACAGTATCTTTTAGCTACCAAGCAAGCCTTATATTTGTCAATTGTACCATCTGGTTTTAATTTCTTCTTAAAGATCCATTTGTACCCAATTGGCTTATTGCCAAGGGCAAATCGACTAATTCCCACGTATGATTTTGCATAATGGAATCTACTTCATTGTTAACTGCATCCTTCCAAAATGGAGCTTCAGGAGTGGACATGACCTCCTTGAATGATTGAGGTTCTGTCTCAATTAATAAGGTCACAAAATTAGGCCCAAAGTCCTTTCAAATTTTTGTCCTTTTACTACTTCTAGGTTCAAGTTCTTCTTGTTCTTGAACTCTAGGTGAGGATGAACCATCATCATGTTCTCTAGGTTCGTCATTAACCTCAGATACATCATCATGTAATCTCTTTTTTCAAGAGATTAGACTTGCCCATTTTGTATGGAAATATATCCTCAAAAAATATTGCATTTATATATTCTATAATAGTATTGGCATGTATGTCGCTTACTTCGGTATGAAAAACTAAGAATCTATAAGCTGAACTATTAAATGCAAAACCAATAAAAACACAATCTATAGTTTTAGGCCCTAATTTAATTCTCTTTGGCAATGGGACTTGTACTTTTACTAGGCAAACCCACACTTTAAGCAATTTAAACGTTGGGGTTCTTCCTTTCCATAATTCATATGGTGACTCCTTTCTCATTTTAGGTGGAATTTGATTCAAAATTTTGTTTGTAGTAAGTAAAGCTTCACCCCACAAATTGTGTGGAAGCCTAGAGCTATTCAACATGGAATTGATCATGTCTTTAAAAGTCCTATTTTTCCGTTCGGCAACACCATTTTGTTGCGGTGCATAAAGGGTTGTTGTTTGATGAATTATGCCATGTGTGGCACAAAATTTAGCAAAGGCATGAAACTCATATTCTCCTCCCCTATTGGACCTTAAGACTTTAATCTTATTGTTAAGTTGATTCTTAACTTCTGCCTTATATGTCTTAAACATATCCAATGTCTCATATTTACTATGAAGTAAATAAACATAACAATACTTATAAAAATCATCTATAAATGTTTCATAATAATTCTTTCCACCACAAGTTGGATATGATCTAAAATCATACAAGTCACTATGAATTAAATCTAATAAATCATTGGATTTTTCATGCACTGATTTAAAGCTTTGACTTGCAAATTTTGATTCTGTACAAGTCTCACATTTAACATTATCTAAATAATCAAGTTTGGACAGCAAACCTAAATTGTGCATTCTAAAAAGAAAACGAAAATTTACATGTCCTAGCCTAGAGTGCCATAAATTAGATGAATCAACTATATAAGCAGAAGCATTATTTATTTCATTCATAGCATTAGCAAGTACATTCAATTTGAATAATCCATCAGCAAGGTAACCCTTTCCTACAAACATTCTCCCTTTAGTTAATACAAACTTATTGGACTCAAAAACTAGTTTGAATCCCTTATTACTAAGGATATGACCATAAACAAGATTCTTCCTTATATCGGGGACATGCAGCACATCAAGGAGGGTAAAAACCTTTCCACAAGTGAATTTCAGAACACATTTCCCTATTCCAGCCACAACAGATGCGGACGCATTTCCCATAAATAGCTGCTCATTTCCCTCGACTTTCTGGTACGAAGAGAACATATTTCTGTCACCACATACATGGCGAGTCGCAACGGTATCTATCCACCAATCAACGTGGTCATATACAAGGTTGATTTCAGAAATGATTGTAGCCAGGACATCCAATCATTTTCAATTAGGTTTGCGCGGTTGTTGTTGCCTTGATTTCCAGGACCTTGATCCCTTCAATGGCCACATTCTTAAGCCCTATAGCCTTCTTTTCCACAAACCCAGCAACTGGCCTTGATTTTCTTGAAGTCTTTCCCTTTCACACCAAGGATAAAGTTTTTTTCCTTCTTCTTAGTTTTCGAGAATTTCAGCCTTTGCTTCGATGAACTTCCTTCAACAACATTCGTCTTGGCTTCCATACTCGAAACCAGGCATTTCTCATTCTTTATGTTATTTTCCTCAATTCTTAGCCTTACAATGAGATCCTGGAGGGTCATCTCCTTATGTTTGTGCTTGAGATAATTCTTGAACTCCTTCCAGGAAGGAGGCAATTTCTCTATACATAAAAAGACTCATTTATCACCATCCCTTCAACACGAATGTCATGGATGATTTTCTGGGGATTCTCAGTTTGAGAGACAATGGACTTGGAATCCACCATTTTGTAGTCCAAAAATTTGCCCATAACAAATTTCTTTGAACCAGCATCCTCTGTTTTATATTTTTTTTCTTAAGTGATTCCCAAAGTTCGTTGGCTATTTTGCACACCACATACACATCATACAACGATTCATCTAATGCATTGAGAATATAATTTCTGCAGAGGAAATCATTATGATTCCAGACATCTGTAGCCGTCAAAGTTTCTGCAGGAATATTATCTCCTTTTGCACTAGGCACAATCTTGTGCATTAGCCAGATTCAGAGTTGTCAAATAAAACAGCATTTTCTGCTGCCACCTTTTGAAATCTCCGCCCTTAACTTTCTCAGGCTTTTCAGAATGAGGTTTAGTTCCTGATTGTTCAAAGATTGTTGGAGAACAATTCAGAAATAAATAAAGATAACAGAACTTGAAATACTAAATTCTTTCTTAATGAAAAATACTTGCTATACATAATGAAATAACAGAAATAATGCAAGAATTAAATGATACTAACTTGATTGAATCACAGATAGAGGCTAGCACTTAATCTATAACCTTCGAACAGTATTTCTGTCTCACTCTTGTGCTTGTGGGTCTACGACGTCTGCTCGACTAGCGTACAACTATCTAATTCTACAACCCGCACTGGATTATAGAATTCTGGCGAATTGTTTTGTATGTTTACTCTCTATAAATTTTGTACGGAAGAGAATGAGGAAGAAAAGATGAAAATACTGGAAACTGAGACTGTGAATATATAGGTTGTTTCACACCCTTTCAAATACATGTTGAACATATTTGAAAATGCACAACTCTTTCTAAGAGATGTGTCTCTTAATCAAAACAGTTTTTAATTAATATGTTAATAAAATTAATGAACTCATTAATTTTAATTTCCAAGGCCCCAAGTGCCCTAATTGATTAATTAAGATTAATTGTATTAGGCTATATTATACAAGTCTAATCCCCACAACCATAAGGCCCAAGCCTTCAATCCATTTCCAAATGGTGCAAATCCTAATTAATAGAATAAAGGACTAGACCTATATAAAAACCATTGGGAACTAAATGTTCTAGGACACTAAAAGTCTCAAAACTCCAACAAGTGGGGCATTAAGTGCCCATTACCCCAACGATTTTTTTTCCAAAGTAATTCCCTTTGTTAATTTCTTATAACAAGTTCAATAAAAGCGATACTTTGTAGATGACTTTCAGTATTTTTTTTGGCCGTCCTACTACACTTCAGGCTCATCTTAAGTAATTCTCTTCTTTGTAGCACAATTCTTTACTCTTATATTTTCTTCTGTCTCGACCCTCTATCTATCTTCTTCTCAAACTTAAAATAAATCTCAATTAAACACAATAGCCAAGCTAAATTCTTATGATTTGTCTTCTTCATTTATAAGTGAGAGGTCTTAGGTTCGATTCTCGTCAAAGGCGAATTTAAACCACATTATTATGGCTGGCCCAATATAAAGCTTAGCCTACTCCCTCATCCCTTAACGTAGATACTATCGTTTGTTCAAAAAAAAAAAAAAAAAAAAAAGACATAAATATGTTTATAACAATAGACAAATTTAATTACCAACGTATAACATGTGGGCATATAACTAGTATCATAGCATGTTATGAGATTTATTATGGCGTTTAGAAGCGATTCCAATTCATCGAGTTTAACAAATTAAACAAATCATTTTATTTCTTATATAATAAATTAGGGCTGGTGGCGATTTGGATTGGTTGGTAGAAATGTTGACCTTAATAAGGGGCATGACTTCCAGCTTTTACCATTTGGGTCTGGAAAAAGAAGGCGCATGCCAATGCCATGCAACTAGGGTTAGCCACAGTTCCTCTAGGTCTGGCAAACTTGATCCACTGCTTTAAGTGGGAGCTCCCAAGTGGTTTGGTGTCTAAAGACTTGGACATGACTGAGATTTGGGGCTATCGCCCTCAGAAACCAAACACTTGCTTGTCGAGCCGACTGCCGAGCTACCGCCTACACAATCAATCTTCATAGAGGAATGAAATTGAATTCTCTTTTTATTATAGTCGTTTTTTGGGTCAAATTTTACTCGCGTTAAAGGAATGGCTCTTTCGGTTCCACAATAATCGACAGGCATGGCAGATGGTGTTGGGGTTTAAAAATGCTTCACTACTTTGAAGATGTTTATTTCATAAATGAGAATATAATGCAGCGGAATTTGATAGGCAAGAGAAAGAAAGAACACTCAAAGTGTTATAAAATTTTTATTCTCATGTAAACTTAGTACAAGAGAAAACACTCAAACACTCTCACACCTCTTCACTCTTTTTCTTACTTCTTGCTCTCTTGGTTACTCTCACTTCTTGCTTCTATGTTACACAACATCACACACCAATATAGGTGTGGTTTTGCCGACTTTCCTTATTGCACCGACTTGAGTATTGCTTAACAACCACACAAATTGCTAGCTTTGGTCTTTCTAGAAAAGACTGCATTAGATATAGTTTAGATATTTCTAGATGACTTAACCGACTTGAGCTTTGCCGGATATGTTTTAATATGTATGCATTCCACCGACATGCTCTTGCTAGAATTATCTAGCATTTGCATGAATCATCCATTGTGCTTGTGTTGCCTTTTCAACATAGGTTGGACCCGATCCAAGACAAGATTACCATTCAACAGATGGCTAATTCGCAATCATTGTATTTTCTTTCCACAAAATGATAGAAAGATAATAGAAACTCCTGAAAAATGAATCAGAAGGAGTGCACCTGAAGGATGAAGATTGAATGCAAAAGTTGTTTGTGAACATTATACAGGACTGCTACGACTCTTAATCCACCCTTTGATCAGCTATGAACATTATAGGGCATTAAGTTTTTATAATTCTTCAAAGTTATATATATCTTCATGGTGATTTGGTTTTTTCACATAGCTATACTGCTATAGTATACTGAATAATTAAAGAATCCATGTTTCACCTCTATTGCTTGACCCAACTTGGCACACTGGATTGCCAAACCCTTCGATAGATGACGACTTTTTGATAGCTAAATTAGGTTTCAGTTTTTGTCCACAATTTTAATGTACCTACGCCTATCACCATAACATATAGTCTAATCAAAAGGACAATATATCAAATTTTTCGAAACACTTGGCTTAGTTGACGCAGCATGAAGCAATCAAAAGGGTTACTAATGTAATCTATTAAAGAATGAGGTTTGGAGTCCGCCAAAAATTTGAGAGAAATCCCAAAGGGTTGAAAATGATTAATGATTGAATAATTACAATTTGTAATCCAATGACTTAAATAAAAGATATAACCGCTTGGAACAACTCAAAATACATTGATAATTAAAAACAACATTAATCGGATGAAAACGAAAGGTCTAATTTTTATTACGGAACTTTAAATTGCGTTTTGGAGGCTGAAACGACATCGGATGGCCAAAATCCATTGTATATAATTGTAAAGTGGTGTGTTTCAACCGTGGCGTCATTCCCTTCCCGAAAAGGTATCACAGGCCCAATTTAGAGCTCGGATGCCAAATCTGTAGATTTCCACTGCGTTCTTTTGTCTCTCGACAATCCATGCTGAAGAAAGTTGGGGTTCCACCATTAACCAATTGGCAATATGGGAAGTAGCTCAACTTCTTATAAGTCCATACAAGGTCCCTCCTCCCATCAATGTGGGACTCATTATTCCTTCCTCATATGTGAAGAATTTTCAAGTCTAACACGTGGACAACAGAACAGGATGACATGGAGCTCATGTGGCCGTTTGGCTTCCTTTTGTCTTCCAACGGTCCATTCTGAAGAAAGTTAAGGTTCCACCGTAACCCAACTTCTTATAAGCCCATGCAAGGTCCCTCCTCTCATCAATATGGGGCTCATTCTTAACACGTCTTCTCATGTGTGACGAATTTTCAAGCCTAACACGTGGACAACACAACAGGGTGAGGTGGAGCTCATGTGGCCGTTTAGCTTCAAACATGGGACAACCTACTCTGATACCATGAAAAAATTTGAGGTTCCATCATAAAACCCATTGGCAATATGGGAAGTAGCCCAACCTCTTATAAACCCATGCAAGTTCCCTCCTCCTATCAATGTAGGACTCATTCTCAACACGCCCTCTTCAATCCATTCAACCATTTGTTCTACATCATTACTGAACAAAACCATTAACGTTAAGCAATGAGTTGTTGTCTGGTTAGTGTATATATATACATCAAACACCTGCTTTGAGTCCATGAGAAAATGTCTAATTTCCCTCAAATAGAAAGCCAGAATGACTCTTTCGGCAATAGTCATCCTCCTACTCTTCCTTACCTTCCTCTGGTATCTCATTCACATCCTCACCTTTGGATTCCGGAGGTTGAAACACCAAGGAATTTTACCTCCTGGCCCTACGGCACTACCAATCATTAGTAACCTTCATATGCTAGGCAACTTTCCCTACCGCAGCCTCCAACACTTGGCCGAAAAATATGGCCTTATAATGTCTATACGCCTAGGCTTCGTACCCACCATAGTGGTTTCATCCCCCAAAACCGCAGAGCTATTGTTGAAAACCCACGACAGCGTTTTCGCTAGCCTCCCCACGCTCCAAGTCTGTGATTACTTATCCTATGGGGCATGGCCCTAACTGACTATGGTCCATATTGGCGGCAAGGAAGCTTTGCACCAAGCAGCTTCTTTGTCCATAAAAAATTGAGTCTTTTTCTCCGTTGCGAAGGGAGGAGGTGGGGTTGTTGGTTCAGTCGCTTAAGAAAGCTGCAAAGGCAGGTGAGGTGGTGGATCTGAGTAATAAGGTTGGTGAGCTAGTAGAGAACATAATATATAGGATGATATTGGGGAGCAAAAATGATGATTTGTTTGATGTCAAAGGAATTGTTGAGGAGATCGTGTCCTTGATAAGGTCATTTAATATTGGTGATTATGTGCCTTTCCTTAGTCCATTTGATCTTCAGGTAAAAAAAATATCTCTTTAATCGTTACCAACTTAATTGTTATCTTGAATATCTTCTAATGTCGTAGATGAAAGGACTATATGTTTACACTGTTCTAAAAATTTTCATTTAGCGCCGCCTAGGCACTAGGTGGCTGGCCACCTCTCCGATTAATCTCTATGGTTTAGAAAATTAAGAAAAATCTCCTAAACAAGTCTAGGAGCCCGACTAGACCCACCTAGGCACCCACTTAAGTCGCGACTCTCATTTAGATAGAAAATATATAACTTTCATTTTTCATTTTATTGTTTTTAATATATTGTAAGAGGTACTTGGATGAACCCTCATTATATTCTGTTTTTCATGCTTCCAATATGTTCGAAGACTTTCTACTCTATATTTCATTATATTTTTCAATTTATGTATCTCGATACAATCATGTATTTTTTAAGTATAAACATGCATTTATCTATACAATATACAATAAGTTTACTTAAATTCGATTAGTCCGTCTAGACCCCCACCTAGCCGCCTAGGCGCTAAGCCTCAATCTGCAGCCCGACTAATGCCTATCTTCTTTTAGAACCGTATATATTTAGTCAATGATATATGTCTTTTATTGAAGGTTTAATTACGCATAACTACCCAACCATTAGAGGTGGGGTAATACCAGAGAGACTAAATTTGTGGATAAAATTTTGTACTCAAAATGTCATAAAAGTTGATGATTGGATTATTACTTAAGTGTTCATTAATATGTAATTTCTTATTGGTGACGCATCATTTAGTATACAAATTTAGTCTACCAAGCATTACTCTTAGAGGTGATTCTAAATTGTCCCTAACTCTATAAATATTCCAAATAATTACCTAATGTTTTGAAAATTAGACAACCGATGTGACACTAAGAGTGAAGCGACAATATTCCAATGTTAAGTGATGATGTCATTAATATTGAGTGATAAGTTGGACAAAAGATAGTTTTTATTTCAGTCTGTCTAGTTAGTTTTCATTTATGTCTCTCGTCTAATAGCTACTGATAGTCATATCACTCGACCAACTTTTCTTCATCTCAGGGATTAACCAAACGTGCGAAGAGAACTAGGGCGACAGCCGACCAACTTTTTGAAAAGATAATTGGGGAACATGAACAGGTTGCTAAGAGTGGCCAATTCCAGTATCATCATCATAAAGACTTTGTAGACGTGCTGCTTTCACTAATGAATCAACCATTAAACCCTTACGACAAGCAAGCCTACATGATTGACCGAACAAATGTGAAAGCCATCTTAGCCGATATGATTACGGGTGCCTTCGACACTTCATCTAACGCAATCATGTGGAGCCTCACAGAACTCTTGTGACACCCAAGGGTAATGAAGCATCTCCAACAAGAGCTTCGAACTGTGATCGGGATAGACCAGATGGTGGAAGGGAATGATTTACCAAGGTTGAGTTACTTAAATATGGTGGTCATGGATGATAACTAAAGAGAAATCATAATTTCCAAGAAGATTGAGAATCAGAAAAATGAAGAACTGATTAAAATGAAGAGCAAGAAAAACAGAAGCTTGCAGAGCACGATGAATATTTCAGTGTAATGAAAGATACAAATACAAGCGGTTGAGCTACTATTTATAGCTAAACACCAGTTGTCAAACTTAGTAACTAAGTTAACTAAATAGCCCATTTGTACAATCTAACAAAGGAACGGAAAATATTACATTATGTTAATACTTCCTCTCAATCTTAGCTGGGATATCCCAATCTAAGATTGGAACAATGCCGAACAAATAAAGGACCGTGTAATCCCTTTGTTAGTACATCAACAATCTGAGCCTCTGTTGGAATATAATGGACTTTCAAATCTTTTTGAACTCTCAACCTAAGAAAATGAAAATCAGTATCTAAGTGTTTAATCCTGGTATAAAATACAGGATTAGAACACAAAGCCAGTGTGGAAAGATTATCACAATACAACAATGGTGCAGAAGGAAGAAACAAATGAAGATTTTTCAAAACCAATCTTATCTAGGCAATATCAGTCGCTGCATTGGCTAAGGCTTTATATTCAGCCTCGGTTGAACTTCGAGAAACACTTCCTTGCTTCTTTGATTGCCAAGAAATAGGATTAGGCCCCATAAATATGACATATCCAGTTGTGAATCTCCTTGTATTTATGTCAGCCACCGAGTCAGCATCACTGTATGCAAAGAGTTCCAGATTCTTAGCACTAGAATATGTAACTCCACAAGTTAATGTACCCTTTAAATACCTTAGAATCCTCTTCACCAGACAAAAATAAGCTTCAGTAGGAGTAGTCATAAACTGACATGCATAATTGACAGCATATGCAATATTTGGCCTTGTAAAGGTTAGATATTGCAATGCACCCACTAAACTCCTATACATAGTAGGATCAACCAATGGTTCTCCCTCATCTTTCAATAACTGAGTATGTGGTTTACTAGGAGTGGAACAAGGTCTACAATTCACCATACCTACCTTGTTAAGAAGATCAGTCACATATTTGGACTGATTAAGAAAAATAGCTCCATTGTCTCTGTAAGTGACTTGAAGTCCAAGAAAATAAGTTAGTTTCCCAGTGTCTTTCATGTCAAACACATGTGCCAAGTCATCTATTACTTTCTGTACTAACTTGGAAAAAGAACTGGTAATTATGATATCATCGACATAGAGTTATAAGATCACCACATCACCGCCACTGACTTTCACAAATAAACTTGGATCTGAGTGAGAGGTTTGAAACTCCAAAGTTGGAAGATAGCTAGAAAATTTTGCATTCGAGGCTCGTGGAGCCTGTTTCAATACATACAGAAATTTGAGAAGCGTACACACATGATGAGGGTATTTGGAGTCTTGAAAACCTGGAGGTTGTTTCATAAAGACCTCTTCTTGTAACTCTCCATGTGAAAAAAGCATTTTTTTACATCCAACTGCCTTAATTCCCATTTGTACATTGCTGCAAGTGACAGAACAAGTCTAACAGTTGTATGCCTAACAACTGGACTGAATGTTTCTTCATAGTCTAACCCTTGTTCTTGATTGTACCCTTGTGTATCCAGTCTAGCTTTGTATCTAGACAATTTTCCTTCTTGATCTCTCTTGATCTTATACACCCATTTGCTCCCTATGACATTTCGAATTGTTGGAGGAGGTACCAACTCCCAAGTACCTTGTTTCTGAAGTGCATTAAACTCCTCTATCATAGCATTTCTCCATGATTCAGACATGATAGCTTGTTTATAATGTGAAGGCTCAAAGGGCTCATGAATATCAAGCACAGCAATAAAACCATTGAAAACTACATCATCGTTATGTGGTATGAGATTTACTTCTGTACCAAATAGAGGAACATGATAGGCTGCATAATCCCTTCTTTGAATGATGCCACTTTTCAACCTTGTGGTCATATTCTGCTCAGAAGAAACAATTGGTGCAATACTAGGAGTGACAGAATTAGACATATCATGAGCAACAGCTAAATGAATTGGAACATCACAAGATATATCAAAAGTATGAGATAACTCATCAGAGGAAAGAGGTACCTGAGTATGGGAACTAGCATGGACAGGCAACATATGAGAGCAAGAAGAATTTAACAGTGGAGTAGTAGCTTAAGTAGTAGCTTGTGATGTTACATTCTCTTGATTTACAGGCATACTTGAACTCTGAGATGTTGTAAAAGGAAAAACACCTTCATCATGTACTAGATCGGTATCATCGATTCATCATTGCATGATCTCCTTCTCAGGGATTGAACAAGCGCATGAAGAGACTTAGCAAGACAATCGACCAACTTCTGGAAAAGATAATTGGGGAACACGAACAAATTTCTAAAAGTGAGCAACTACAAGGCCGCCCTCAAAATCATAAGGACTTTGTGGAGATGCTGCTTTCATTGATGAACCAACCATTAAACCCCAACGACGAGCAAGTCTACGTAGTCGACCGAACTAATGTGAAAGCCATCTTACTGGACATGATTTCGTGTGCCTTTGACACGTCAGCGACCACAATTGTTTGGAACCTTGCCGAACTCTTGAGGCTTCCTAGGGTAATGAAGCCTCTCCAACAAGAGCTCCAAACCGTGATCGGAATGGATAGAACGGTGGAGGAGAGCGATTTGCCAAAGTTGGCCTACTTGAACAAGGTTGTCAAAGAGAGCTTTAGGCTACATCCGGTAGCACCGTTGCTGATTCCCCGTGCATCCATGGAGGACATCACGGTTGATGGATATCATATACCCAAGAAATCCATCATCTTTGTGAACATCTGGACGATTGGGAGAGATCCAAGTGTATGGTCAGATAATGTGGAAGAATTTTACCCTGAAAGGTTTAATGACAATGACGTTGACCTTAAGGGGCATGACTTCCAGCTTTTACCATTTGGGTCCGGAAGAAGGGGGTGCCGTGGCATGCAACTAGGGTTAACCACGGTTCGTCTAGCTCTGGCAAATTTGGTCCACTGCTTCAATTTTGATCTCCGAGTGGCCTGCTCCCTAACGAATTGGACATAACTGAGACTTTTGGGCAGTCGCTGTCAAAAACCGAACACTTGCTCGTCGTGCCCAAATATCGCCTACACGATTAACATTCATAGAGATTTGGTTTTGCATATCGTGTGTATATACCATTGTTCTAAATATACATTGTTTTAAAAATTTCCGCCTAATGCCGTCTAGGTTCTGTCTAACACACCTTCGCATTTGAAAATTAAGAAAGGGCGCATAGCCCACCTCGGTCGCGACTCTCACTTACAAAATAAATAACTTTTATTTTGCATTTTATTTTTTTCAATAAATCGTAAGCGACTTGTTAAATACTTGGATGAATAATCTATGTTATTTTATTTTACAATTTATGTATCTTAATATAATTATGTAATTTATTTTATATATTTTGCAATTTATATATACATATACTAAATAATAAAGTACCTATTTTTCTTTTTTTGATCCCATTTGTTACGTTAGATCGCCAAACCTAAATAAGATAATCGATGACTTTATTGTAAAGATCCATCATCATATTCATGACACTATTCCAATCATTCAAAAGGACCATAAACAAAATGTAATCTAACACAACTGGCAGGGTTTTGTAATTTTACTAGTTTAACAACAACCACCACCACCACCAACACCACCAAGCCTTGTCGCACTAAGTGGGGTTGGATTTATGAATCCTAAAATATTATTGCGCTCGATTTTGTGCCAAGTATGTTGTCCTCAATATAACCAGTTTATCAGACGACGAAAATTTTTGTTATATCCCCGATTTGTTCTGGCTGTATATATACACATATCTGACACCTCCTTTTAGTCCCATATGATTATTCTGTTAGCAATAGTCGTCGTCCTCTTTTTTAGCCTCCTTTGGTCTCTCGTTCACATCCTACCTCCGGATTCCAGAGTTCAAAACACCGAAAGCTGCTGGCTGGCCCCTAGGGCACTACCGGTCATTGGTAACCTTCATATAATAGATAAGCCCTCCGACGCCTAGCCAAAAAATATGGACCTATAACGTCCATTCGCCTAGGCACCAAAACCACCATAGTCCCCCAAGCCGCAGAGCTACTCTTCAAAACCCACAACACCGTTTTCGCTAGCCGCCCCAAATTCCCAGCCCGAGTACTTGTCCGATGGTGCATGGGGCATTGTCTTGACCGAACATGGATGCTATGCTACGTAAGAAAATCCTAGTAGCATTAAATGCCACATAAGATATTTAAACTACTCTAAAATATGGGAATGGGAGATTCGAATTTGGAAGCAAGAGGTGGGCAGGCCCACGACCCTGGCCACCTCCATCCACGTCGAAGTGACAAATAAATTAATTTAAAGATGGCTTGTGCTAAAACAATAATCTTTCAAATACGATTATGATTTATATTATAAGAACAAACTGTAACTGTAATCCTGGACGTTTAAAAGTAACTATACCTTCAAAAACTGTGAGCGCAACGCGATACTCCACTTTAATACTACAAAACCATTTCAATCAAAACAAAATTTTGCTCAAAGTATTTAAATGTTGTCTAGGAGTAAATACACCATTGCATTTGCCTTCGGTCGGAAAAACAAGATATCACCAATGTTGACAAAAACAAGACAACCGCCCCTTCTCTAGCTCGTCATTGTCTGCAAAAAACAGAAAAGAATGCACACGATTAAGTTTACGTTTTGAACTTTGAAGAATGAGCAGTTTCGTTTAGTATTATGGAATGACCAAGAGTGAAAATTAATGTCGAAATAAATTGGTTTTG
Organism: Pyrus x bretschneideri; assembly: GCF_019419815.1. Lineage (NCBI taxonomy): Eukaryota > Viridiplantae > Streptophyta > Magnoliopsida > Rosales > Rosaceae > Pyrus > Pyrus x bretschneideri. The sequence continues at coordinate 1,484,907 of NW_025999579.1, read as the reverse complement.
CAAGAAAGCAATGTCAAGAGATAAAATTACACACACGCCACAAGGAACACCTAGTGGGACTGCATATATTACTAACGTATCAGGAAAAACCCCGGTTGTGCAGAAAAGGACTGCACTCCTCTACATCTACCTTAAAATTAAGAAACGGAAAAACAGAAGAGAACAGAACTAAAACATCACACTACTTATTACAACACAACAGGATATAACACCACAAACCAGCATATGAGAACGAACGTGATAAGCTGAAAATAACACGCATAAATTAGTCCATGATCCTCTCACTAAAGAAAGCAGCCAGCCTAAACGAGACAAGAAAGGAGAAAAGGAGACATGAAACGGATACAACACAAATAATGAGACTATTTTCACACAATTTTAACACCATCGACTTTCATCAATGGATCCAACAAATCACAAACAATCCGTTTGAAAGTTGAACTCTTTGTAATATTTCTTACCAATTAACTGACAGATTTGGTCAACTGATATGACCACTTCCGCTTCCAAAAGGATGAATCCTTCTTAGTGAGCTTGATTATCGAACCTGAGAAGGAGAACATAGCAACCCAGAAGCATCTGCCCCAACCACTGCAAGATCACAAACAGTACATAACTGCCCTTCTTGAGTTGCCACAAACCGTGAGCTACAATATGGGCAAGAGACATCCCTCTGTCCTCGGTAAATTGGTACATATGTTGCCCCACAAATCACAAATGGGTTTCTGAAATCATAGTTCAGTTGAGATTTATCAGTCATATTCCTTTCTGCAGCCTGCAGCACTTGCCGAGCTTTCTTTGCTTGAATCTCATTGGTGGGGTTGGTTTCCAACAGCCGCCTGGCAAAGTTAGCTGCGGTGGCAATGTTCCCTGCCTTGTAGCAAACAGTCAGTGCACTAATCAAGGCAAGCCGTAAGTGAGGCGTTTGAAGATTGCAGTGTGTGAAATAAGCTGCAAGCTCCTGCTCCCGTTTTGGATCATCTTTTGTTTCCCTTCTCCTCAGCTCAATTTGTAATCCCAAAACATACTCTTTGACTATTATAATTAACTCCTTGACTTCATCAACTTCCCTCCTAGAATCAACAACAATCAAAGGAATTGTGTGAAGAATGCTCAGAAAGATCTTAAGAGCGTCAGGGAGCTTCCCATTTGTGGTAGCCTTGTAACCAGCTTTCAGTTTCTCTTCCAACTGGGAAAAATTGAACACAAGTGCTGGTGGACCTCTCACATTCGGGGTAGCAGATTCATTCCACCCGCGCTCAACCGCCAGAGATATTACTGGAGCAGATGAAAAGGCACGTAGATAGCTGTGGCTGCCAGTGTGAAGATCAAGAAACATGGGTTTTAAAGGAACAAAGTTTTTGAATCCAAGTTGCCTTTTCAGTAAATGCATTGCCGTGTCAAAATTGCCAGCTGCTGCATGTTCAGCAGCAAGAGATGATCTCTGGATCCAAATCTGGCTTACAGGCATGCCAGTAGTTGGAGCAATAAAAGCCGATGAACTAGCATTTACAGAAGCCCTTGGTGTGTCAGCTTCAGGGGGGAGCTCCAAATCTTCAAGGTCCCATCCTTCCTCTTCCTCATGTCCTTCACCCATTTCCTCATCTTCTAATCCTGCAGTGGCATCTCCATTTTGCAAGCCAGCAACGTCAACCATGTCCAGCTCCTCACCCCAATCACCATCAACAGCTTCATCCTCTTCATCCACCACTCCCCTGCCAACATTATCCAATCCACCTTCAAAAATACCTCTCATGACTCTAAGAAGAGGCCAATCACCACCACACATAATTGGGTTAGGGGGCATTAAAAGAGTGGGCACTTTCCCCTGCGGCAAAGTTGGAACATTTTCTCCCAACTCTGCAGATAGCCTTTCAGCAACATCGTGTAGGCCGTGAACTGAAGCTGTGATGTAAGCAAGGGGCAAGTGGCCAACATTCTCCAAGATCTTAAGACGCTCCTTGACATTACCTAGATACAGTGCATTGTGGAACTGACCCATAACATCATTCTTAACCTCAGCAATTTTCAGCATCTTGGACAGTTTTTCCATATTACCAGTAATGAGATAAAGGAAAGACAGCCTTTCAAAATTTTTAGTCTTCTGGTAGGCATACTCCACGATACCCGCATTGCCTTGGCGAAGAGCCTCCACCCCTAACCTATACCAGTAGTCTTTTTCATCAATTGCTGTAGCGGATGCAACTGCAATTTGAATATTCCCACTCTCCAGAGCCAGATTGAATCTGGTTCTTTCATCTTTCACAAAATGGAGGGCAACTTCGGGGAACCCCTTCTGTTGCAGATAAGCAATCATTGCCTGCCCACATAGCTGTGAGTTCCTTATCATGCTCATTACATGGTCATATCTCTTCTTCAATAGGGATAGCTTGAAAATGTATTCCGTAGCATCAATAACTATGGCCCTGTTTCTCCCATCCCGATCCAAGCAAAAGATAGTATTTCCAGAAACCTTCGTAATGTAAATAGGAATATCTAGGGTTCTGATTATTCCACTGTCTCCATTAGGGAGGCAATATTTTATGTGATTTAGAGTCGTGTAAATGAAAACACCATTGTCATCCCAGCCACCACTCTTTACACGAATTGTCTCATGAAGAGTGCACTGGTGCACAAGCTTCTTGCTGGCAATGATAATGGCATGCTTGCTGAGCAAGGCAACGCATTCCATGTCATTGGACCAAACAACATACTTGATGAAGGAGGTTTGAATTTCACCAAGAATAATCTTCTGCTGCAGATCAAATATAACCACTTTGTCTTCAACTCTACACAGCAAATTATTTGTTCCAGCATAGAATATGGCATCAGCAGCAAAAGGAAGGGGTATCTGTTTACCAGCCTCATTTGCCATATTCTTAATCAAGACTTGGTTTTTGCTTTTGTCAAGCACAGCAAATCTATTCCGTGCAATAAACACAGCTGAACCTCCAACACCTCTCTTTGCATCTTGTAGACTATCACCCCTACTCATGCTGTCTTTGGATATCATATACAATTCGTAAGATCCCCCATCCAAGTCTGAGGAAATAAGAACTGCATTTTCTGTAGGACTGTACGAAAGAGTCCTTGGACTTTGATTTAAAGTGGTGGAACCAGGGCGTCGAATGGGAATAACTTGTGTGTCTCTTTGGGTTGAAAATTCATAGTACCGCAAAAAGCGATCTCTAGCATAGAACAGAGAATTACCACTCACTGCAAAGACTGGTCGTTCCCTCTCTAGCTTAAATACGATCATGCCACTGTCATGACCAGCTGCCAACAGATTCATTTCAGGGTGAGATGAAAGAATCCAAAAACGGTCATGCTCTCTTCGGAAAGTTTGAATGCCAGTCCGCTTTGTTACATCCCAGACACGTATACTTTTGTCCTCCGAGTTGGATACAATTATGTCCTGTTTGGCATGAAACATGACACATGAAACATTATTCATGTGCCCTCTCAAGGTATCCACTTCCCAAGCCTTTGTATCTGAATACAAAATGAACAGATTGAATCAGTAACTCAAACAAGTCTATCCCCTACACAATCGAAATATTATTCAGAAGCACTATAATCTTCTGAGGACTAAAAAACCTTAAGTAACCAAAGCCGTGCCTCTGTATTACAAATGAACAAAATTTATTCTCAAAAGAAATTGTTCCTTGGACTCCTATGAGACTTAACAAGGTAAAATTATTTGTTAAACAGCCCACGAATCTTATGAAAATTTGAATTAATAAGGTGTCTTCCCCAAACAGAGCAGGCAAATATAAATTGATAAGGAAAGTAATTATTATGATACCATTCATCCGCCACAATTTAACTTGGCGATCATCTGCTCCTGAGACAATCAGAGGCAGGTTGGGGTGGAATGAAGCCCAATTGACACCACGATCATGCCCTTCCAAGACATATTTAACAACAGCATCAACACCGCCAAAAAGATCTGTGTTCATCTGACTTAGTCGCAGAATGTCATCTGAGGGAGATACGGTCTTCTTTTTCAGGGAACCAATATCCCAAACACGGACAGTCTGATCTAGAGAGGCAGATACAACAAGGTCCTCTTTAGGATGGAATGAGGCACACATGACATAATGATTGTGCCCTGTCAACACTGAAATACAAGTTCGTGACTGCCAGTTCCATATACGAATAGTCTGGTCATCGCTGGCACTCACAATCCATGGGTACTCATGGTGAAACTGCACCGTACGGATATAATCAAGGTGCCCGAGAAGAGTAAAAAGACACCTATGCATCTTATAGTTCCAAACTTTAATCTTATAATCATCCCCTGTAAAAATGCAACACAGCTAGATTAACATATGAACTGTACAATCTACACATTAGATGAATTTCTGATAAATACATGGAGAAAAATCCCTTTCTCCAGGGGTGAATAGTAAATATAAATATCTTCCATGAGATAGTAACATCGGTGAAAAAACAACAGAGAAAAGAGATTGCATATTCTTCAATTTTTGTTTCACTATTAGTCATTTCGTTAGTTCTAGTTTCCAAGATCATGATCTTGCACTACTAGTACTCAAAGTGACAACAAATTCTCTCTCTAAATAATGACTCCGACATCATCATTCCCGAGAAGGTATTGGTAAAAACAATTCCATCTCAAAATCAATCTTATTTGATAAACCTTGGCAACTTTCGGACATATACACTGCATAATTGCCAAGTCAAATAATCATAATTCGGTACTCCATCAATTTGGACTTTACAAATCATCCACTAGTAAAGCATTCCGGACAAGCACTCGGCTAAGTTTATGTCAATTTCAATTTTCTTCAAAACAAATTCAAATTACGCTTTCAATTTCGTATTCACAGTTACCTTCAACCTATATCTAATCAAACCATATACAAAAACTACTAAATCTAATTGCGAAAAACAAATGCATCAAATCCAAACAAAACTAAAAAAAAATTATTAATAATTCAGATATGAATTTGGTACCTCCAGACACAAAGAGGGGCTGAGATTTGTGGAAGTGGACGCCGCGAACAGGCCCATCGTGCTCGTCGAATCGATCAATGAGCGTCCCCATACGGTAGTCCCATAGCTGGACCACACCACTGTGAAGACTCGCGAGGATCCACGGCCTCTTAGTGTGGAAGCTCAGCCCCTTCACTCTGTTACTCTTCGTTTCAAACTTGGTCAACATCTTTCACCACCGCGATCACTGCACCCAATCGAATCACATCAAAAAAACGGAAAAGATAACCAGATTCAATTTTCCCGCAGTTTCTCGGCAACCAAACAGACCACAATTTCATCAAAACGCAAAACCTAGAGAGCAAAATTGGGAAAAGATCTGAATCGTAACCCTAATTGCAAGAGAATCGTACCTCAGATCCGATCAGTGAGTAAGGGGATCCGAATTTCTCACTAATGCATCCAAAACTTACCTCCAGAGCTCGATGTATGTTTTGTACCTATAGAGAGAGAGAGAGAGAGAAAGAGGAGAGAGAGAGAGGACGAATTTTATTTTATTTTATTTTGCTAATTCTTGTTCTGGGTGACTGTAGTCGTCAGATTGGAATTGGATGGACGTGATCGAATGGAATTGCGTCACCAGAGTGTTGGGCGAGATGGCGATGACCGTATGATCGGGATGGACGTGATTGAGTCGAAGTGCGTCACCAGAGTGAGCAAATTGACTTCGAGTTGCCAGACTCAATTTATTTTCGCTAGTCACCGGATTGAATTACAATTTTCGCAAGGTTTTTATCACGGAAAAAAACTTAAATGAAATAACTAAATTGATTTGTGCGACACAATTTCAAGAATTAAATTGACGAATTTGCTATTTTAAAGACTATTTTAATTAAAATGTCGATTTCAAAGACCAAATCTTTTTGCAAAATATACCATATACCTTGAAAATTTTGAAAATTACAATCCAATTCTTAATTTCCAAAAAAAAAAAAAAGCCTTTTGTTGGGACTTTAAACTGAAATTCAAAAAGCAAATGACTTTTCGGTAAAACATCCATGTTTATACATCCCGATGCAGATTCGAACCTTACCGATTCTCCTCCCCTTACAACCAACCGTTAACCTACTTAATATGCGTCGTCGGAGTTGGTCTTTATGGATGTTTTTTTCACTGATGTTCCGGCTGATCACTCAACAAAACTCCTCGGTGAGATTTGACTTCCGAGCGGGGTTTCCAAAACACTTGAAGTGCGAAATGATACTTTGATAGCTGTCTAATCATTATCTCCAAGCCAAAGTGTTTGCCAACACCGTTTCTCATGTTCTCGAAGGAAAAGAAAGCGATACATCAGAACCCAGCACAGAGGCGAAAAAACTAAATTCCAACACCACATTTGGATACAACAACATTTACTAACACTGATTCAAACAAATGTAACATAAAGAATCAAAATCATGGTAAATCGTTGAGCGTACGAAAATAACCTCTGCGTCTCGAGAGGGTAAAGAAAAGATACATCTGAATTTCGTGGTTCACAAAAAAGAAAAGTAAACATGACGGAAACTAAGGACTACCTCGCTAGCTAGACATCATGACCTGTTCGCTTGACTGAAGAGCTTGGCTAGCAAAGGACCTTACATCAACGTCGGGATCCTCACTAAGCTCAAGCAAACAAGGACGAATAGTTTTCTCCACCACCTGTGCAAAGCGTATTACACATAAGTCCTTTCAGTGCTTTAACTCAATTTCAGTATTGTATTTTGAAAATTATGCTCCTTTGCGTAAGGACTATCAAATGAATTACTTACCGACTGATCAACTATCGGAATAATCGACTGCAACACCTTAGCCACATTGAACTTGATGTTTGGTACCCTACAAGAAGAAATTCTCAGCGCTACAGTGCAAACTAAATCAAACAAAAAGCGTAATTTAACTTAATAGCTTCTAATCTATACCTGTCTTTTGATGCAGTGACTATCACTGGTAGAAGCTTGGAACAAGTGAGTTCTGGTCCCAAAACAGGGGCAAGTAGGGAAATGGCATGTAGAATGGTCATCCGATACAAATAGTGGGGGTTGCTAATCATTTCCAAAACCTGTCAAGAGATTTCGAATTTCAACTGTTTATGTACCATGTCAAAAGTTTTTCGAATTCGAAAAAACACATTCCAATGATCCAGTCCCTTAACAAGGCTGGGTACGATAACCATGTTTAGTAATATGTGACTAGAGCTTAGACATAACCACATCTAATCTTTTCAGAAAAAGGAAAGGAAAGAAAGAAAACCTGTGGAACTATATGCTGCATTGCCCATTCGGGGCCGAATTCTTCTGCAAGGCGCTTCACATTATTAGCAGCTGCATCACGTATTGAGTAAACCTACCATCATCAGAAATATTGTCAGTAAAATAGATCTAAGACGAGGCAATACTGCATCACCGAATACTACAATTTAGACATTTTTAAGTCACACCACCTGTCAACCACCCAGAAAAAAGAATCCTATGTTTTTACTTCATTAACAAGTAAACCATTATAGGCAGCAAATTCATTGTTTATGACGATGGAAAAGAAACAAAAAAGCATAAACATCACTCCTTTTCTTGTTCTTTTTGCTTTTCTGAGCCAAGAGATAAACATGAGATATCGAAACATCAATACTCAAACCAGAAGCCAAACTAACCTTATCATTTAACCACTGCATGCAGAGAGAGCCAAGCTTATCATCAAAAAACTCAACACCCAGCTGACTTGCCAATAAAGGAATGTATTCTATTATTGCAAGCCGAACCCTCCAATGTTTATCCTCTGCAAGTTCAACAATTGCCGGCAACAAAGACTGGGACAGCAGATCAATCCCAATTACCTGCATCACCAAGTAATATCAACATGACTTATGCAAATTCAATAAGAAAACTTTAACTAATCCACCTAATGTTAATGACTAGGATTTCAGAATTTAAAAGCGCTTCTTGGTCTCTTAAACCGGAAAACTTCAACAAGAGCTGATCATGCTTATACCATCACTATGTTCCTTTGCAAATGCTAAAATTTCCTTATCAGATCATCATTACTCTCTGTAAAAGTACAAATTTAGCACCATACTGCAAAAGCTTTTTCTGATTCACCAACATTGCTTCAGCACAAATCTTAGCTATATTTCACATAAAAGCAGTATACTACTAAACAGGTCTACCTTCCCCGAGAATCCAGAACAAAATTGAATACCACATAGTCCAACCACCAGATATAAGTATGTACATTATACAAAATCTCATGTTTAACCACCAGTTCGACACACACAGAAAAAAAAATATGTAAACATACAGAAAGAAAAACTTGTGACAAACCTCGTTGACTTGATCAAGCTTGCTGATAATATTCAATCGCACATCAGGAAACTCGTCTTTTAGAAGAGAAAGAAAAATAGGCAGTAGCTGCTCTATGGTTGCATCCTGCAGACACCAAAAGAAAGTAATAATCATATAATGAGAGGGAGAAAAATTAGCTTCGAAGTAAGAATTTGAATTAAATAACAGCCCCAAAATTTTCTTGCCTTTCCTAAAACTGGTGCCATTCCCATAATTACTGAAGCCAATGCAGAACGAACGTGCTGGGAAGAATCTGTTGACAATTCCTATGGCAGGCAAACATAGTAAGTAAAAGCATAACAGTATTTAGAATTGCCTAAAAACTACAACAACAAAATGCTTAGGGAAAGTATAATCCACACGTTAAGTGAGATGTGCAACCTTTACGAAAGGAAGGATCTGCTGAATGGCAAGTTCTCGATTCACAATTCGGCAAAACTTAGCTACTTTTCCTGCAGCAGCTATTCGTACTTCAGCCTCATTATCCCGAAGAAGCCGAACGTATGCAGGCACCAGGTCCGACCTAATATATGCCAACATCACCACACTCATCAATTAGAACCCAACTAATTAGGTAGAGAGAGATAGAGAAACAACTGATTCACAGTTACAGAATTACAATATCCTAATCCAAGTAAAACAGTATTCACGATAGGAGCCAAGCTACAAAATAAAACGACTACCTTGTAGCTTCTGGACCAACAGCTTCACAAAGCTCATATAATTGATTTGCAACCATGTATCGAACACGCCAAGACTTATCCTGGTCAAAATAACAAGAATGACGAGAGATAATCAACCATTGCAATTCATGTAATTCAGAAGATTGAGTTGCATTTTAGAAAACACAAAGCAACATGATAAACATAAATAAAGAATAACGATTTGTCATTACAGCATGCAATTTTAACACTCAAAATATGATATACCTGTGAAAAGTTAACAATGACAGGAAGAATATGGGCCACACAATCTTGAGGCTCCAACAACTTCCCAAGAGCTGCAAAACCCTCCACGGCCAATAACCGAACAGAATCCTGATCTGAAAACAAGATTCATCGGGGACAAGTTCATACTTAATACCAATGCTAAGATTATTGGTCTTTAATCATAAGATAATACTACACTGGATGATAATAAAATATTATACAAGTGACAAAAGACACACCATCCTGCGTCAAATCCTCAAATATAGACATTATGTCAGCTTTGAGGTGCACAGCTTCTACGGTCCCAGCAAATTTTCCCAGGTTACTTGCAGCAGATCTCCTAACCATGGGCATGTCATCTTGGCACAGTTGACTGTATATCGTTCGTAGTTCAGTTTTTAAAGTTTCTGGTGCACTAGTATACGCAATATGAAACAAACCACAGGATGAAACTCGGGCTGTAAACCACTCACCAGCAGCAAGTCTCTGTATTTAAAATGATATATGAAGAAAAGGAACAGTCATTCCAATGCACCAAGGTATAGAGCATTCTCATAGGGATAACAAGAACAAAATATAAGTTCTAGTGGTTTTTGTGAATAATTATTTATTATGAACTGGGAAGAAAAGAAAGGAAATAACGGAACTTTAACCTACTACCATGGCATTATATATACCCTCCACAAACCAATACATGGGAATTCCAGATCGAACCACAAGATACTGTGTCCAGAGTGAGAGCTTAATGAGAAGGCAAAAAACTACAAATAAATAATGGAAGAGGATCAGATCATCTGACCTTAACCAAAGGAATGAAGTATTCAACCAAGTCCTTTTCTCTCATCTGCCCCCCAATTTTACACAACGAATCCACCGCTTTATCCCTCACACATGTTTCCTCAACGGTGCAGAGTGTTTCCAAAGGCGGGAGCAGAATGTTGGCATGCTCCACACCACCTACATAGGGGATAAACACCCCCAACTCTTCCGCCATTGCCAGAAGCACTTCATCATCGTCATCGTTGTTCTCGCTGAGGAAAGGAATCAGTTCCTTCCTGGTCCTCTCTTCTCCCAGCGCACGGGCAATCGTGGAAAGCCTCCGGATTGAGTTCAACCGGAGCTGAATGTCTTCGTTCTTGAGCTCGTCGATTAAAACCGCAATCGGGTATAAACGTTCATCAACCATAGCCATATTTTTCCACAAATTATGCCGCTAACTGAAATCAAAACACAAATTCCCAAAAGGCTTCAGAAAAACCCACTTCTGCATCAAACACACATACATGTATATAACAATTTTTCGATTGTTTTCGACTTTTCACCCAACTTTTAATCCCTAATCGGAACAAATTCCGTAACTTTACTTCAATTAAATCAATGGACCGTAAATTCAATTAAGCAATGCTTAGCCAAAAATAGAAACAAATTCCAATCCATTTCCAACAAGATCCATAGAAATAGTTCGTAATTAGAAGACTTTTAATTACTTTTACAAGTAAAAACTGAAGCCTGATAAAATCAAATGATATCGGAAAGGAAAAATCGATGCGCGAAATTAATCAAAGAAGAATAATAATCAATCAAGTACACGAACATATACAGCGCAAACAAGAACACCAAGAGGAGAGAGAGAAGGTTACCTGAGGGCTTTGTTTGCAGAGCTTCGATCTAGAAGGAGACAGTGGTGGAAATGGGACAGATCTTTTCGGTGAGAAACCAGAAGGAGAGAGAAAGCGAGGAGAGAGAGAGATACGATTAGTTTTTTAATTTTCCGTCAAAATCCGGGGACCTTTCTTCCGTTCTTTTTTTTTTTTTTTTTTTTTGACCAAACTTCTTACAGTCGGATCCTGCCCGACCCGAATGGATTCACATATTTTCGTTCATTCCGGTTCGGTTGGTTCGTTTGGGTTGAGGCCCTGAACGTATCAAGCTTAAAACTTTTTCTTCATCCGAATCGCCACTCAATACTATGACCTAGTTCAAGTTCAAATATCCATCCTATAATAACCGCTTTATTTCTTTCTTTATATGGCATAGTATACTTGCTAAAAGCGAGAAAAGTCATGAGTCGTCTTAATTATACATCAAGAAGAGAATACTTAAATAACTTCAGCAATACAAAAATATATATATAATCGTTCGCGATACAGGGTCGTTACAGGGCCTAATAAAAAGTTTGAAACTCCGAATTATCTTTTCTTACAATTTGGTGGAGCAAAAACTAAAACCACCAACATGAATATGCAGTGTTAGTCGAAAACAACAATTTCATATCCATTGTCATTATCCCCTAATGCTCTGAGTAATCTTAACGTTAGCCTGCAGATTATCCGTCCCCTAAGCGCGGAGGTATCCACCATCTCCGCCCTTATATGCTTATTCTGTCAACCAAAAAGAGAAAACTTTACCTGCTATCGTTCAATAAGAAAGCCGACAGCTCTTGTGAGTGATGACAGCAGCAGAAGAAATCAGTGCCGTTGTATTCTAGAACTGAACTAGCAGCAGATCTCGATAAAGTGGAATAGTATTGCCGTATGCTGATTTCAGGATTTCAGAGAATTGAACAATCTGATCCAAAACCTTCCGCGAGCTGGCTCTAATACTTCTGGTGGTTCGATAGGTTCCTTGAAATGTGCTTTCTCACTTAATTCTTGAAACGCGTCAACAAGATTTTGAAGCCTTGCAACAAACTCTATCAACAGGGATGTAAATGTGGCCAACGACAATTGACTAGCATTTTCATAGGTGTTGGATTCCTCCGCTGCTGGCGGTTCATCACCCTTAAATTTAAGTCCTGCAGGCCATGAAATCTGTTTCATGAACATGCTTCCTGAGGAAACACCTGCAGGCAAGTTCGAGTGGTTGACATCTGTTGTTACGGAGCCCGTGCCATTTGGCTTCGGGGGCATCTGGCTATCCCAACTTTGTGGCACAGGAAAAGATCTGAGATCAAGTACTGCTTCACTAAGGGACTTGTATTCCCGGAAATAATTTTCGTCATCATCCGCATTCAATAAGTCTTGAGGTTCTCCCAGCTCCTTTGGCCGGCTTCCAATCTCCCAGCTTTCTGAATTAACAAGCAGGTATGACTTCTGGTCAACTTTCTTTTGTAAGTCTTCTGCAGCCTCGTGCACTTCATTGAGTATATCTATGGGACCTATTTTCTCCATCGTTTTCAGTTTGTTTCCAAGTTCACGTAACACTTTAGCACCTTCGCATCCTACCCTTTGAAGCTCCCTACGAAATACTTGTCTTCGCTCAGCAGGAGCCTAAATACACATATCTTGGATGTTCAGTAAACAGATACGATACCATTTCAAATTAAGAAAACAGAAATAGAAACAGATAATTCAGGAAAAAACTATAAATTATGAAGAAGTTATAGGTACATGAGCACAAAACAAGATAACACACAAATACAGTATTATTACCCCACTCAAATAGATCATTCGACGGGAATTCTTCAATACCAAAACACCAGAGATGTTTTGGCAGGAAAAACTTTCCCATGCATGATAATGAATATGCCATGGATACCATGACTACCAGTACTGAATGAGCTTCCTCGTGATTCACGAGTATGAGGGAAAACTAAATTATGGTAATCTACGCGCGATTCATATTAAGGAGCAAAGGTAGATCAAGAGGATATATTTACGCAGCAAACAAATATATGAACACCCTGAGTGCACAAATTCCTTTCTAATCAAGCAGACGTGGGAAAGAAATTACACGCTCTCAAACAAACATAATTAACGATAAATTAGAAGGATCTGCTTTTCGAATGAGTAAATTGTCATGCTACATCAAAGCATCTTTAGAAGCACAGATAAATGAAGAAAAACAATACTACATCTTTGTTATTAATAGCCTCACAATGCTGTTGGATAAAGTTAGTACCTGTATTTCAGAAAGTATACATCCGTGCAATGCCATAACCATAAAAGCACAATGCCTCAGTGCACCACCCACTTTTACATAGTTCTTCCATGGATATCTAAGCATTCTGTATCGACCATGCGGTGGCTCCCAGATAGCGAATCCCATCTTCAAACAAAAAAATCGAGTTTAAAACAAAAATAAAACCAGAAAATCTGCTAATGCCGTGAACTCCTAATCATCATCATATTGCAATGAAAAATACCAGAGTGTCCTCTTGGCTTGTAGATTCCACAGCAGATCTGTAGCCACTATAGAGTGGATCATCAGAAGCTTGATATGTAAGAATCTTGGAAGGGACCCTCTCATATTCAACGCAATTAAGGTAATTGTTAACCACACCTAAAAATGATGGTCAACAAACGAAATTGGTAACGACAAAACTGGGTTTGGAGTAACAGAAAAAAGTGTACAATGTCAAACAAATTCAATGTCAATAGTAAACGAACCTTCCAATGATTTTGCAACACCCAGGAAATTTTTTACCACCAAGTTGTGCAGATCCTCACCAGCCCAAATGGGAAAAATGCATATATTTACTCCCAAACCAACACCAGCACCCAGTGCAATAAGCAAGAATCGAGATACAGCTGTATGAAGAAATTCCCTTGTCCGATACCCAGACACCATTATGAAACAAAATGTCAACAAGAACACCCGAAACCCATATTCATAAGGCTTCATTGTCGGGTATAGCTTCGCATAAGTTGCAAGAAATCCTAGCGACCACATAACATGTCACGAAAATGAAAATCAAACAAAACGAAACCAACTAGCAAGTCTAGCATATAGTTGAACTTTTCAATGACATTACAAAAAACAAAAAAAAGCACACTGGTTCGAAATCCAGACCTACGATAAAGATGCTAGCAAAAATAACAGCTTCTTCCCACTCTCCAGCTAGCCCACATAAGTTTGCCACAGCCAAAGCCAGGCCTCCAGCCGATAATGTCCCCAACCCGCGGTTAAATCCTTTGCTCAGAGTCGCTCCTGCACAAGAACACATATTGCATTGTAAAAGAAATGCACTTCGAATTCTAGCCAAGAACAAATTCGAGTCAAGGGTCCAACACTAACAAAAAGAATTGACCTTTCAAACTATTATTAACAATTTTCAACTTTCGTGACCAAAAACTATAGCTTCACTTCATTATTATAATCATGAGCTCCATGCTTTTTCCAATTCCCTTCATTTACATTCCACTTTATTAAATTCAGCACATTAAAGTTCGTTTCTTTCCACATTAAATAAACAAGTTTACAAACAAAGAACTCGAATTCTGCAAAAAAAAAAATCAAAAGTAATATCCAATAAAAACAGAGAGATGCCCAAAAGGACTAGCTGAAGGAAGTTGAGGTCGCACCATAAAACCAATTGATAACGCGAGGCTAGCCTAACTTCTTATAAACACATACAAGGTCCCGCCTTTCTCCGATGTGGGATTCATACTCACATCACACACGTGTAATCAAATTTGACGAAGACAAAGATGAGAAAATTGCTAAATAAACGGGAAAACGAAGAGAATGGACCCAAATAAAGACAGCAATTTACCTATGCTGAACTCGAACACCACCACAACGGTAAGAATTGCCCAGACGGAGTAGCGGCTGAGCTGCTTGAACGGCTCTTTGAGGAAGAAGAGCAGCGAGACGATCATCAGCGCCAGACCCATCTTCCCCGCGAAGACGATCTTTCTCGGATCGGACTGACCCATCTGAACCGCCCGGCTCGAGACATGCTGCACGGTTCGGCACCAGCCGACGATTCGGTCGGAGACTGATCGGAAAGTGCAGCAGCGGGGAGACCCCGCCGGCTCTTGCTCCTTGATGTGGACGAAGCCGAGCTCGGAGTAGCCCTTCTGGACAGAGAGCAAGCGCTCTCTCTTCTCCTGGAAATTGTACTTGAAGGAACCCAATTTGGCTGCCATTTTTGCAGGGAGAGGGAAAGTGGAAAGCAGAGGGAATGGAATGTATGAGCTCGCGTTTGTTGAACTTGGAGATCCAGATACGATTTTATCGTTGGAACACGTTTCGTAATAATGTCGTAGCTCCTCGAACAGTAAAGAAACTGACGTCTTGAATTATTGCAGCAAAATGTCTGGAGGAAATAATAATAATATTTGTTGTGGCCTATTTTTTTATAGAAAGAATCGTGAAATTTTAGGGATGTTGACTTTGTTTTGTTGTCTTTATTTAAATAGATTACGAGGATAGAAAAATTTGTTGTTTAAGTAATACAAATCCTAATACGAAATAATCACTAGCCTAAATAATAAATCAAATCAACCAAGTATTTGGATAATCACACTTGTATTAAAATTCATACAATAAGATATATCAATTCTACGACATTTAAATTGGACATCATTACTCGTCATGATATTGAATGAGAAAGTTAGATTTGAACGCTCTAACTTCATTTAATCCGCATCTCAAAATCACCAAATTAAACTTACGAAGTAAAATCTTCAAAATCGCCATGAAAATTCTCTAAACAATGAAGCCAGACAAATCGTTATAAACCCTATGAGAGTTTTTGGGGTTCAAAGTTCAAACATACTTCCCCAATAAAAAGGTTAGCTTTGCCTAGGCCTTTTCACGCATTTCTCCCATGACAAAAACTTCAACTTAATTTGGTTAATTTAACAGATTATTCTTCGTTGAAATCTTAAACAAATTGCAAGATTTCAAGCACTAAACAAGTAAATTATCTTTTTCACTAAACCAACAACGCATTCCATCGAAAAAAGCCCACTTACATTAATCCTTAAGTCGAAGATTAAATGAAATCACATGGATAATAAATGTAGTTTGGCCTCAAAGAAAAGTACTCAGTCTCTCAATATAAATAAAATCATATACACTTAACCTGAAGTGAAAGTAATGAACACCAAACTTGAACAGCCTCTCTAACCTCAAATTAAAATACACAGAAACATAAAGTAGTACAAGTTATCCTGCTCACTCCAACTCTGTAAAGAAAGATGATTCCAACAGTTTTTTTTATTTTTTTTTTTTAAGCAAATCGATATTTTTACACTAAAAAAAAAAAGTTCGGCTAAGCCACACAATTGATAGCATATTTTGGTATTGAATCCGTCATCCACAAGATTCGAACCTAAGATCTCTCACTTCCAGTAAAAAAGAATATCACCAGACCGTAGTACTGAATGACCTTACAACAGTTTTAATTACAAATTAATCAGGAGAGTCAAGATTATTGATGTGATTCTATACAAAAAGTTTCAACTTGGTTAGGGTATGATATGACATTATCCCAAGAATTGATCAAAGGCATATGCGGCGCTTGATCTTGAAGGTTTTCTTGATCGTTGGTGGCGGTGTTACTGTTGTCCATAAGCTCTTGTACTTCGAGTATCTCAACCCTGCGATTCGTCTTGTTCCTTATCTTGATCGCCACGTCCTGTGGGATAAATCTGCCGCACACACTTACCTGGCACTCCTTCTTCTCTATCAAATGAGTCTCCAACTCTGAGCAACAAACTCAGTTTTTTTAATAGTTAATAATGGATTAGGGCAGTCGAGTTACACATAAGGCTTAGTAATTGGTCTACCATATATAGTAGCCATATTCTCTAAACCCACACAAAATGGTCAGAAACAACCAAGACATCAACAATCAAATTATATACATATTTGTGTACAAGTGTGACGAATTTTGAAGTATTTTTTTTCTTTCTTTAATTGATATTATAACTTAATTCCCTCTAGCCAACTTTGCTAAGCCGAGTTTAGAGATTACAGAAAAGAACTGTTCTCACCTCGCATATTGAGAATTGCTCTCCTTACTTTTCTGTAACAACCACTGCAGTCCATATGGATTCGCATCAGCATGTAGCAGAACTAAACATGCATGATCAACATAAGATCACACAGATGGTAACTAAGTTTAGAAACTAACGAAGTTCTGACCCCAAAATAAAGGGAAAATTAGGTTCACTTCATTCTTTTTGTTATTCCATTGATTAAAATCTTATTCATTTTGAATTTTTTATCAAGGTACTTGGGTATTAATAACATCATTAACTATTTGAATAATAAAATATTTTTATTTTTAAATATATTCCTTTAGTGTTAAATTACGTATATTTATATTTATGGGTAAATTTTTTATCATATACTTTTATTTTTAGTTTGTACCTATTTTTAATTTGCAAATATTTTTTAATTTGTACGAATTTTCTTTTCATTTTTAATTTGTACCCATATATTAGTTTCTTTTTGTGCTCATATTTTTTAAAGTTTTATTTGTGTTTGTACCCATGTGTATACCGTCACGTGACATTGTATATTTAATCAATGATAGAAAAATTACATATGGTATATTTATGTTTTATGCCTAAACTTTGTATCATATATTTATATTTTTAGTTTGTACCCACTTTTAATTTGCAACATTTTTTTTTTAATTTGTAGTATTTTCTTTTTAGTTTTATTTTGTGCCCATGTATTAATTTCTTTTAGAACCTATATTTTTAAAAATTCATTTGTACTCATATTTTTTAATCTTTTATCTGTACTCTAATTTGTTTATAATGTACCCATTCTTCTTTATTAATATACCACTTTGTTATATGTGAAATGTACCAATTTTTTTAACACTATGGATACATTCTTTTGCCATTTCTTATTTCTTATTTTTACATAGTTTTTATCCATTTATTCAATCAAAATGTTTGAATTTTTTTATTGTAACCATTTTTAATAGTATTATAATGAGGGGTTTTAAATTTATAAGATTATAAATCTCATAAAATATCAAACAGTCAAAACTATAAAAATATAAATATTAATAGTAACATAATAAGGTGTACAAAGTCAAGTGACATTGATCAAACTTTGAATACTATTAAGGTTTTAATTAAAGAATGTTAAAGATTAGGGATCGCATTCAAAGTATCTCCAAAATAAATATCAATTGAAACGTTCCTTATCTGTCATTAAATCGTAATGAGAGAGAGAGAGAGAGAGAGAGAGATGTGTACTGTTGCTGCTGAATCCAAAACTGTCGAATGGACGACGAAAAATAGTGATATGAAAAGGTAATGATGCAATGTGATAATATAGAAGACGAAAAAGGATCAATCATCCATGAGCTGGTTGTATTGATTCTATTGATTCATTAAGTCATGGCTGTTCATCTTGGAATCCGATTCTTCCCACGCAAAGATATTTATATGTGCGTGTGTGTGTTTACATATATGCTGGCAATGTGGTTAGATTTTTTCATTATATTCTTGACTTCTTTGCATTGTTTTAGTACTTCTCACATGCACTAAGCTTAGAGCATAATTACTTTCTTGCTTTCAGAGGCGCAAATAATTATATATGCCATTAGAAAAGCATCACCTTTTTTTTTTTTTTTTTTAAGTACATCGACATTTTTACACTAGAGAGGTGAATAGTTCAGTTAAGTCATACAATAGGCAACTTAATTTGGTATCGAATTCATCATCCACGAGATTCAAACCTAAGACCTCTCACTTTCAAGTAAAGATGAATATTCTCATATCATAGTACTAAATGACAAAATCATCACCTTTCTGAATACACCTTTTTAACAAATGCATGGCAAATGCTTTAATCCAGGTGAAAATATGGAAAGTTAAGTTGACTCTAATTGAGGACTTCTTTTTGCGATTTCCAATTGTCTCTTTACCGTTTTCTTGCCTTTGGAAATAAGGAAAGGCCAATATAAGAAATGGCTGTATAGGCTTGTTTTTCAGCGTAATCATAATGATGCTTTTGAGTTATATCTAATTGTATGTTAAAAATTTATAGGCTGCTTGTAGCGAACCTATTAATAATGGGAATCAAAGAATTAGTAGTTTTGTTTCCACCCAAAATGGAAATGGAAGGTTTATTATGAACTCATAATTATAATCTAAAGATCGAATCGATTTCATGATTATAAGTTCATATTATATAAGATTAGACTCAAAATATATACACATTCTAATTATGAGCAGCCGTATTGGAGCCTATTTTAATAGGTACCATACCATGTTTATCTATGAATCCTAAGCTGTTACATACCTTTTAAGATTAAGAAAACATGTAACCGTACCTTCTTTTTACATACGTATCTCGTTATTTAGGATAATCTACTTTGATGTTATTGAGTAATGTTACGCTTACTACATATTTGCACAATCATTTTGTACCCTCTCTTTAATAAAAGTAAGATGCACACCAATACATGTGGGTTATATCTTTATTGGAGAGATATTACAAATATATTTTTAATATATTTCGGAAGTTATTATAGTAACACCACCTCAGCCAACATTACAGATATGTCGAATGTACCACTCAGTTAATTTCTCCACTGTGGCTGCAGGCAAGTTGTTTGTGGCGGCAGCGACAACGTTCTGCCATTGCAAAATAGGAATTAAAGTTATGCTTACTGTTTGTTCTTTTAATCTATTGGGCCTGTCTACTTGTTCCAATTTGTTGTGGGCTCTTTGCTTATTATGTTTATTGGGCTGGCTGACTTTACCTAAATGTACAAACTTTTTTTTTTTTTTTTAAATCTAAAAAGTATTGGAAAAACGCGAAGAACATAATTACTTTTTCTTAATTGATCGAATTGAGTTAATTTTGCCTTTTTTCCACGAAGAGGGTTTGTTTTATATCATTTGGAGTGGTGAAATATTAGCTTGCAAAGACATAAGCAAAATTTTGAGGTCAATTTACAAAGTTTATTTGGGAGTTACAATAGGCACTTCAATAAAATGATTATGCCCTTCTCGATGCATAATTTTTTTCTTAAGAATGTAAACTAACATTATTGAAGTGTCAATAACATTTTTTATTTTTTTTTGGTTAATCTTTGAAGTTGAATGTACATGTTAGTGTTGTACCTTTGGAAAAGAGAACAAGAAGTGCGTGTAGCAACTGACACCAAGACAGCAAGAAGTGCATGCAGAGAATAGCACACACCATACATGTAGAAGAAACTCATCACATCCAAAACATGCACAATTCATCTATTTAATTTACACCTTAATTGGTAACTTTCTAACTCTTCTACATAAGAACACAATAATGGCTTCCCCTAACAGCTGTCTGCTTCAAAATCATTTCGCCATTTCCTCTCTGACTCTACTCCTCTCTCTCATTTCCCTTCCGCCATCCGTCCTCTCACAAAACCCTACCATTGCGCAATGCACCACGCAGCTTCTTCCGCTGGCCGCTTGTGCACCATTTGTGCAAGGCAGTGCCATGTCACCTGCACAATCATGCTGTGTCAACCTCAAGCTGCTATATAGCCAGCAGCCAGAGTGCCTTTGCCTTTTGCTCAATGGCACTACTTTGAGCGGCTTCCCTATTAACACGACTCGCGCTCTCCAGCTTCCCGTTGTTTGCAGCCTTCAAGTCGACATCTCTACTTGTCCAGGTAACTTCT
The DNA here is from genome assembly GCF_019419815.1 of Pyrus x bretschneideri. Lineage (NCBI taxonomy): Eukaryota > Viridiplantae > Streptophyta > Magnoliopsida > Rosales > Rosaceae > Pyrus > Pyrus x bretschneideri. Next base: position 1,464,274 of record NW_025999579.1, on the reverse strand, counting down.
GATTTCGAAGAAAAATAGGGATTTGTGACGATTCTGATCCAAATCTGTTCGCTGTTCTTTATTATTGTGTAATAATTTACATTAATTTATATTAATCTAATCTTTTTCAACGTTTTCGCTGCAGGGGTGCCTGTGCCTCCTAGTTCACCTAGTTCTCAAGATACCACCCTTGGGAATAACACCAGCTCATCTGCTGCTAATTCTACAATTGCTGGTATGCAAACATAAAAATATCCAATTGTTACACTCCCTCTATTTACATAATAATACCTCTTGAATTCTGACATGGTATTTTTTCGGATGTCAGCCACTCCAATGCCTCAAACAGCACCAATCCCCACCACGATGGGGTTAGGGTTTGGGAGAACTACAAATGCTGGTACCAAATTGAAGATGGGAAGTTATCTTGCAGTGGCTTTCGCCGTGGCAGGTTTTCCAGTGACCGGCGTTCTATTTTAAATATGATAATATTTATACCACCAGATTAATATATTGATGGCTTTTTATGTTGGGGTTAGAGATTTTTACTAATTACTTAGGGCTGAGAATTTATTCCGTTACGGTTTTATAGATACCATCGAACTTCTATTGATTTGAATAAAAACAGTGGTGATTGTCAAATTATATATGGCCTCTCGGCTTATTTAGGTTTATGTTTCAGTGTCATGGAACCGTTTTTTGATGGTGCAACGACAGACAGGCCTACAGTGAGGAGAGGTTATGCCATGTTACCGGAAGTATACACCCGCTTGTAATGATAGATGTAGACACACGTGTATACACCCAGTGACATGCACAAGTTTTCTCTACTTCAAACAGATAAATCCACAAAAAGGGATATCTTTGACAATTTGCTAAACATTGTACAGGATAGTAAAATGAAATTCAGAAAAAAAAGGTGTTTAGACATGGAAAGTCACCTTACAAACAGAGATATTTACCTATGACAGAATGTTTGTTTTCCTAGGATTGTATCATGACATCATGTATTGAGATGCTTCAGATGTCCGTAAGGTCATTTTATTAAGAAACTATTCCAAACTAGGAGCCACTTCAGTCGGGTTGGATTCGAAGACATCCTGGTTGGATGCCTCCGGTTCTTCCAAAAACTCCCGAGACTGAAACGAATCTTTGTAGACTGGAGTCTCCTTGAAATCAGTTGCTCCTTCATTGTAAGAAGTAGCAGCAACTAAGCAAGCAATAAGCTGGGAAATACAAAACAAACAAACGGGGGGTCAAACATTAGCCTTCAATTTGTAAATAACACAAGTGCGAGAGAAATTTACATAAAAATGGAATGTCACAATTACGGTATTTCAATTTATCATGTATTGCTGCGTATTTTAATTTATCCACATGACGCTGTATTGACTTAGAATACCATTATTTGTATGCAAGGGGATGCGGGGTATGTAGTATTCACTTATGAGCTAGACTTCCCTAGACTTGTTCATAAAACTTGACTAAACAGTTTTGGTAACCGTTATGATCTTCAAACTTGAACCGTCCATTTAGTAAATGACAGGTTACGGTTGTGATATCAGTAAAGTGTTGTAAACATAATTTGGATGGACAACGAAGTACACTTTGAAATGCACTTAACTATTTATTTATTTATTTATTTAAGAATCCTTCTAGCAAAAGAATTAATCAAATTGCTAATCATTTAGTTGATTCATAAGCATTTATTAAAATCTGAATTATTACGGAAACCGTCGATAATTTGTTCGATACATATGAATTACTGAACATAAACACCCAACGTAAATTAGGGATCAAATTTGATGAACGAATTAACAAAGAGCAGTGAACATACCGCAAAGCCAATACCAAAAGCCCACAAGTACTCCACAAAGAATCCAAGCCAATCCCATTTTTCACCTTCCCAGAAGCAAGGCTCATCCCCCGGAAGCTTTGGCAAGAAATACCCATCATCAACGTTTCCCACAACCCCACCACCTACGTTTTCAATCTCAGCCGTCCGTTGCGACCCCATCATGTCTTGTTCTTGGTCTCTGGTAGTTGTGGTGCTCTTCCTGTTCTTGCCGTCGGTCCTCCCAGTTCTGGAAGTAAACCTCTTGGCTGACACCACGTAGAGGGCTCTTCTGGAGGAGGAAGGAAAGAGGAGGTGGCGTTGAAAGGAGAGGTTGGTGTAGGGGTACTGTCTGGTGGTGGTGGAGCTGCTGTAGAGGACTCTTGCTCCGCCAGTGGAACTTCCACTGTTGGCTATGGTAAGAGCCATGAGGGGAGGAGAGTGAGAGTCTCTGTGTTCGTAGCAGCACAAAGCTAAATGAGCAAGGTCGAAATATCTCTTCAGTATGTGTGGATGGGATGGGGAGATGCTAATGGAAGTTTTTCCATAAACTTGACCCGAATTGTTTCCATATTGGACCATCGGGTCCATCCTTTAATAAACTATTTATATCATATGAGCCCAAGCAGTGAAGTGGTGTTGTTTCTTTTCTCATATTTTTTTATTCAAACATATTTTACATTCGGATGTCGTAGATTATATAAGGATATTTTATACTAAGAGGTAGGAGATTTGGTTTAAGTTGCATAATAATTCCCTTACAAGTAAAAAGAAAATTCATTAGACTGTAATGTTATTGCCAACCAATTTTCTAGCTCTTATTTATGATAAAGAAAAATAAGTATTTCTAGTTATCCAAAATGATGAAGGTTGGAAGGTTTTTTTCGTATTTTTTATGAACAAAAGATATTATCTATACTAAGGGATGGAGAGTAGGCTAAGCCTTACAGTGAGTTAGCAATAAAATGTTAAAGACTCTGTATTTGATAGATAAACCCTTTAGCATTTGTCTCTAACTACTACAGCTTAGTTGTATTAATTTTGATTTATAAATGAGAAGTTTAAGGTTTGATTTTTGCCAAAAACAAATTCAAACCAAATTAATATGATTAGACCATTGTGATGTTTATCTCAAGTAAATCACCCTTTTTCCTATGGGAGGCAAATCTCCTTTATTTATATGTATATATTGTAGCCCTGAACCTGAACTTATAATTGGATCGGATGTTATTAGATTTTTAACTCAAAGTGAATGGCATTAAAATGTGCAGATAAAAAAAATCCTACTTATGAGTTACGACTTGACACATCCCGATCGAAATCAAGGCGTGCTGACCGTCACGTGAGAGTGACGTAACCATGTGCACAATGCGGAAGCAATATTGATATAGAGAAATGCGAATAAATAAAAACCAAGTTACCAGCAATACTAGCTAAGAAAAGGTGCTAGTGCGAGATTAAGTGTGAAATACACAACCAGAGCATAAGTAACCTAGGTGCAGTCTAACAGGACAAGTACTAATTAAACAACACCTAAAGGTGATCCTACACTTGTGAATTCTGTCAGAACCTCCACTGGAAACCTCGTAAGCCACCAATGATAACTCCTCCTAGAACCTGGAGAGGCGCAAAACATAAAGTGTGAGTGGGCAAAAACAAAGCTTTTCAAAACCATTTCATTTCTCAAATGTTCTAACCCCTCGCCGTAAAACCTGTATAATTTCCCAGAACATAGAATATATATATATATATATATATATATATTCGTATCTCAAAACCATGCTCAACAAGCTTTAATCATAAATATGTCATGCCAAATATCTTAATACGACAGAATAAGTAACTTAGGTAAAATAGATTAATGAGAAATAACATATCAGTCGGATCCACCTAAAGTGGCGTGTACGATTGAACTTCTAGCTCATACATCATGCCTGCACATGAGTCGGAACCATCTATAGTGGTCTGTACGACAGGACTGGGTATAAATAAATATGCTCTAGTGCTACGATCACGTGAAGATTGTGCGAATAATCGCGGGTCACCTACGAGTCGGAATCACCTATAGTGGTATGTATGACAGGACTGTGCACCTAACTTGGATCCAAGATGAGCATATGGTGGGGAGGTGAACATTACGTGAAGGACTGTGTCCTAACTTTGGGCGGGAGCATTAACACCGGAGTGCAGGTTTATGAGCTCTCAACACATCTCACGTAATCATCAATTTACATAAACAACTCACCTGGTACTTACCTGAGTGTACACATCGTCAAATCATAAATATATGCAACTACTAATGCATGAGTAAAATAGGCATATACTTTGCATGGCATTTCAACATAATTCATTTAAACCGATTTTTTGGGAAAAATCTTAAGTATATAGGCATATATGGAAAACCAAAAGCCCACTCACTAGTATGTGGAAATGTCGTAGCCCCCAAGCCTCAATTGACTACGCTCGTCCTGAGGATAGGTCTCACCTATATGCAAAACAACTATAAAAACGTTAATTTAAAGCACATAAATGAAACTAGCTAATAACTTCTCATATATTGCTCAAATGAGGTGTTTGAATATACCAACGTGATCTACTTAACACCACGAACATCCCCATATTTTTAGAAAAAATTTTCCGACCACTCATGCGCCGACCAAGGCACGGCCAGACGCGCCCCCACGTACGGCCATGTGCCTGACACGCCTAACAGAAAAGTTAACGCCGTAAGGAATATTCCATCAACTTTGACGGAATATTCTCTTTTCTTCTCCGGTGAACCACCGGCTGCCGTCGCCGTCGTTGGAAACTAGAAAAATATTCAAAACTTCATATCTCACCCAATTTTCAACCAAAATTCATGAAATTTTCACCAAAATGAAGCTTTGGATGAGAAGAACACATTCTTACCAATTTCAAGACCTACAATCCCCGGAATCTTGCCAGAGAACCCTCGATAATCCGACCAAAATTGAAACTCACCAAACTCAACTTCCCGACGTCCAAAATATCTATTTTTCTTCTCCGAGCTTCGTGAAGATGTTCTAAAGCTCCCTAGAAGCTTAAAAACTTCTAAAAACTTTACGATCACAATTGCATGAACAGTACCTAAATCGGAGCTCGCGAGAAACTAGGGTTTTTGAAGGTTTCACGTCCAACTAAAGGTATGGATCGACTTCTGAGCTTGCAAGGAGTCCAAAAACACCAACAACGATCTCGATCTGTGACTGGAAGGGTTGGTTTAAGGTTTGTCCGTACAGTTGTACGGAAATGGGAGAAAATCCCAGAGAGAGGGTTAACAGGAAAATGGTTTGTGTGTGTGTGATGTCCAGCTGAGTCACCAACCAAAAACAAATAAAAAATAAAACCTAAGTCCAAGTTCCTAATTGGTTCCCAAATGATATGACTTAGCATAAATGGTCCACATCCAAAGTAAAACCACATGGCACCACAAACATTCAAGGGTACTTTAGTAATTTCATGCCATCGATACAAATATTTCAGGACGGGCTGTCACACGACTGACCTTAGATTTAGTTACCCTTTTTTAGATTGATTTACTCTTAAAAAGGGTAACCAGATCACCATGAATTTCGCTACTAAATTATAGCTTAAATTTATTGTTATAAAAAAACCCAACAATTTGTGTGCATATCACCAAAAACGTTCCCTCTCAAACACTTCAACGGCGACCAGTAAAGCTATTGGCTCTCTTCTGGATGAGAGATGATCCTCATTGTATTCTCTTTGTGAGGATTTTGAGGATCCTTCGTTCATCGTACATTATGCTGTCAGTTTTCGTTAAGTATTGTTTATATTCAATTTTAAATAAAAACAAATTACAATGATTTCTGACCGCACGATATACAATGAACATATGTAATTTGAGGATCCTCGGGATCCTCACTCCTTCTAGATGGTCTTCATAACCCTCTATCCCTTTGATATGTAGCACATCTTGCGTTGCATATGTCAAAACCAAATACCCATTAGAAACAATATGTGGCAAACTAATTACCACCTATTCCCTATTTCGTAATCTAAAATTGTAATTGATAACAAATATAATGTATATTTCGGCTAATGACATTTTCATTAATCAACAATGTAGCGATCACATTCCTTTAGACCATCTCCAACCCTTGGGTTAAAACCTAAAATTTTTTGCCCAAAAAATTTGGGTTTTAACCCAGAAATAGCTTTTTTGCTCCAATCTTTTAGGCTAATTTTTTTCTCAAGGTTACTTTTTAAAAAGAAAACATTATGTAGACTATCCTAATTTAATTTTATGAACATTTTAACCATAAAATATTTAGATTCCAACAAATATTGAAAAATCACTAATGAAACTTGTGAAACACTATGAAAGAATATGAAACACATAAAAGAATTTTTTTTTTTTTTAATTACTTTAGCTGTTGGATTTAAATTTGGACCTTTAGATATTTTTTTTTACCATTGGATTTCATCAAATTAGATCTTAACCGTTGGATTCAATGAATTTATAAATATAAAACTAAAAAAATATATACATATATGTTGTACCAGCCCCACTAACCCAAGGGGAAATCCTGGGCTAAATTTGGTGTCACATCCCGGCCCATGCCCCATCACATCCCGGGCTCGACTCCACCGTAGCACAATATTGTTCACTTTGGGCCCCTACTATGCCCTCACGGTTTTGTTTCTGGGAACTCACACGAGAACTTCCCAGTGGGTCACCCATCTTGAGATTGCTCTCGCACGAACTCGCTTAACTTCGGAGTTCCAATGACCTCCGAAGCTAGTGTGTCACATCCCGGCCCGGGTGGGACGACTTCCCGGGCCCGATCCACCACCGTAGCACGATATTGTCCGCTTTGGGCTTACCATTCCCTCACGGTTTTGTTTTTGGGAACTCACACGAGAACTTCCCGATGGGTCACCCATCCTGGGAGTGCTCTCGCGCGCTACTCGCTTAACTTTGGAGTTCCTACGGAACCCAAAGCCAGTGAGCTCCCAAAAGGCCTCGTGCTAGGAAGGGATGGGAATATACATTTAAGGATCACCCCTGGGCGATGTGGGATGTCACATAGTGAGTTCCCAAAAGGCCTCGTGCTAGGTAGAGATGTGAATGTACATATAAGGCATAGAGGATCCACTCCCCTTGGCGATGTGGGATGTCACAATCCACCCCCCTTAGGGCCCCGACGTCCTCGTTAGCACACTTCCGGCCAAGGATTGGCTCTGACAACAAATTGTCACATCCCAGGCTCGACTCCACTGTAGCACGATATTGTCCGCTTTGGGCCCCGACCACGCCCTCATGGTTTTGTTTTTGGGAACTCACACGATAACTTCTCAGTGGGTCACCCATCATGGAAGAATATGAAACACATGAAAGAATATGAAACACATAAAAGAATTTTTTTTTTATTACTTTAGCCGTTGGATTTGAATTTGGACCGTTAGCTATTTTTTTTACCGTTGGATTTCATCAAATTAGATCTTAATCGTTTGCTTCAATGAATTTATAAATATAAGACTAAAAAATATATACATATATGGTGTACCAGCCTCACTAATCCAGGGAGAAATCTTGGGCTAAATTTGCCCTAGAAAAGAGTTTTGAGTTTTAACTCATATTTGACTCAAGAGTTTTAACTCATAATTGAAAATTTGCTATAAAATTAATTGGTAATACAAAGAGTAGTCAAACTATTTAACACATAAAAGATTTTTGGGGTTTTTTTAACTTTAATCCTTCAAGAAGTTTGAAATTTAAAATAAACCTGGTGTTAGATTACATATTAATTATAATCACTTGATGTGTCCTTAATTCAAAATAATTAATGTACATTTTATTTAATGTCTCCCATTAAATATTTAAATTTATTAACATATAAAAATTTAAATTTATTAACATACACTATTTAATTTATTTTTTGACCAAAAACGAGTTTTTTAATTTATTAATTTTATTTAACATTCTTCAAACTTGAAAGACTCAATTAATTTACCTAAATGTTAGTATCAAAATGTGTGTACCGCAATATATTATATTAAACTAATGTATTTAAATGTTAGTACCGAAATATATGCACTAAAATGTATTATATTCAATTAATGTACCTAAATATGTGTACCGAAATGTATGCACTAAAATGTTAGTACCGAAATCTAATATATGAAATTAATGTACCTAAATGTTTATATCGAAATGTATGTACCGAAATGTGTGTACCTAAATATGTGTACCTAAATATGTGTACCGAAATGTATTATAATGAATTTAATGTACATAAATGAAGAAGACAAAGTACATCGAAATATATTATATAACAAAAATTAGTTTATTTTAAAGTTTACAACAAAAATATTACGATAAATGAAATGAAAATGAAAATTATAATGAAATAAAATTAATACATTAAAAATTAGGAAGAAAAAAAGAAATAATTAAAAAAATTTAAAATATAATTAATAAATGAGGTTATTAATGTATCAAGAAACTAAAATTAGATTTTGATCTTACTTATGGTTTTAATCTAAAAGTCATTTTTGCCCAGGATTAAAATGAAGTTTTATAAAGATTTTTTTGTCCGATGTGAGATTCATTCTAAATAACTTATAATATTGTGACTGAATTATTTGGATAGAAAAACTTAAAGAAAACCATAATAAACTGATGTAAAAATCCAACATTTTGATTTCCATATATTTAATTTGTTCTTCTTTGATTTGTTGGCAAGCAACCAAAAGATATGAAAAATATATCATCATTGTGTTTCAAAAGAATACTAACAGTTCATTGACAGAAACTTGCACTTCGATTCAATAATCATAACTTTATAAGTAAAGAATCATGAGTGTGGAATCCCTTAACCAGTCATTAAAAAAAATATTACTGTTATCCATCATCCATTTTAACTTTTCATACACCCTTTATTAATTTTTATTTTTGATAATTTTCAATTTATTCGATTGAATGCTGGAATTGAAAAAAAATGTATAAAAAAGGTGTGTGAATAATACCGCACAATAAAATTACTAAAGCCACACGTATCTCATTTATGGAAATTGATATATAATCAACGACCTCCATTACTACTTTCATCTACACTGTTTCAGTGATATGTGCCTTTCAGCTGTGTGCTGTGGAACAAAGAAATCATGAAAACGATAGCAAAACCATTAACTCTTCAAATCGAAGGATCTACCCGGCCACCATCCTTCCCTCCTGTTTTTGAATCACAGACCATAAATTCTATGTTTCACAGTCAACCAATAAGTAATAATAAGCCATAACAACAGTGGCGGAACTAACATGGAAGTTTTGGTTGCACTTGACCCCAAAAACTTCAAAAACAACATGCATGTTCGTTTATATATCGTATTTGACCCTATAAACTAATAATCATATAGTCATGCTGATTCATGTAAACTAAGCTGTATGACAATATGTCATTGGTTAGTCAATTGGATTGAGTTAGTTAGGAGGAAGTTGTTAGAAAGGGTAATTGAGTCAATATGTAATGAGATATTAGCTATTATAAATAGCTGATGTAGCAGTCATTTGGCATTGGATTGTATTTCATTTACTCTTCGAAATATACAGAGCTCTCTTCATCTTTATTCTTTCTGCCATTGTTCTATACTCTGAGGGTATCATAGTTTCATAGGTTAACTAAATTACAACTTTCTCCTTGTACTTCTTCTATTTTCTTCTATCATATTTATCTTCATTTTTCTCTTCTAGTATGAAATACTTTAGTTGTAAAGCGTTGACAGTTTTCAACATCTCTATAGTATTTTGCATCGACAAGCATATCTACAAATAATAATCGTTGCTAACATATATTGGCACAAACTTTTAGCATAGGTTGACAGGAATTGACAGATGTACTAAGTGCTCAACAAAATGATCTGATAAATTTTTTGTGTGGATATTATAATCCTATTATTTAAAAATTCTGTCCACGCCACTCAATCAATAACATACCATTTTAGTATCAAAATCATTACAAATATATAACTTTCTGCATTCGTATGCAAACTAAGAACTCATCTGAAAAAATAATCCAAGTGGAGACTGAGGGTCACTCATGCGCAGTAAAGATTGAAACGATTTTTTGTTAAATTAAGATATTTTGATGAACATGTGTAAACAAATTTTAAACCAAAATATTTATGCCAGGTAACATCTTACAGAAATTTTGTTCCATTCACAGTTTTCTTTACTTTGCTTTCTGTCGAGTTTTACAACCTATCATATGCACATCTGCATGTCTAACACGTAAAATGAAACAAAACCCCAATTTACGCATGCAGCGGTCTCCGGCATGCAGCCAGAAACGTTTCTACAAAGCCGAAAGGGACTCGGTTCGCCACGAAACATCCGCAACGCCGCCGCCCGGGTAATCAAACAAACCGTCTAAAGCCAGGTACTCCACCCCACCAATATAATTGTTATTAGCAAATTCAGAGTCGCCACCGATTCCGAAGCCGAACGAGTCGTAACTCGGAATCATGTCGTTCTCGAACCCTACCATGCCATCCAATTCAACGGCCTCGGAGCCACTCGTGGTGAAATCAGCAGCCTCGATTTTTCCCTCCTCACTTGCTCCATTGGTCGGTGGAAGACCAAGCTCGTCGTCAGAAGCTTCCAGAAGGTAACCAAGTTCCGGCTGCGTCGACTGGCCTGAAGCTGACGTGGCTTCAGACGCGGGAAATGCCGGAACTTGTATCTCTTCCTCGAAGCTCTTAATCACCGAGTCAAGGCCTTGAATCTCTGGGACGGCGTCAGAGTCGTCCAGGATGTTTAGTAGATCGTCTTGTATCAGCTTGACCTCTGCCGAGCCCATCAACTCGTCCGAGTCACCTCGGTCGGGAGTCTGAGTCAACGACTCGCCCGAGTTAACATCCAAATTGTTCGATTCCTCTCCGGTGGTGCCGGACTCGTGGGAGCTCGCAACCGAGTTGCTCGAGTCAACTCGGACAAGTTTTGACACGGGTTGGGTATGGTTGGTTTCTGAGGAGTCCGAGTTCTCCGAGTCATCTCGGGCTCGCTTCCTATTGTGGTTCCTGGTGTTATCCATTTTGTACACCAATGAGAAAATAGAAGAGTGGGTTTTGGCTTTGGTTCCAAAGGGGCACAAGCAAAACCCAAATCTAGGATTGTCTTTTTCTGTATAGAGAGAGAGAGAGAGAGAGACCGAGTAAAAAAAGGTAGGGGTACAATATTAGGGTTTTGGGAGAAAAAGTGGTGGTAGGCACGTACAATCAGTAAGGGGTTAGAGGTGGTATATATAGTTGGACAAGGAGGCAAATATTAGTTAATGTTTTCTGTAGAGAAGGAAAGTTGTTTGGGAGATGGGAAAAAGATAGCGGGGGGGAGAGAAAAGTTGGGATGGTGGATGAGAAATGGAGAGAATTAGCAAATTCTTTGGGGACCTCAAGAAAGAAAAGAGGGTTGCAAAAAGCAAATGGTATTTTGAAAACTTGAAGAATGAGTGAGAGAGTTGAATTGTGGAAAGGATTTATATATAAATAATGGAGACGGAAATAAGGGATTGGATTTGGCATTCAAATTTAATAATGGAAGAAAACCGAGAGTTGCGGGCACCGCGAAGGAATGGAAGCCCCTCACGCAAGTCTTGCACTTTTTTTAAATAAAAAAAGTCACTTCTTTTATTTTTATTTATTTTGTCAACATATTTTTATGTTTGCCAACTTTTTGTTATATCTCCATCACAGAAGGTTGTTTACGAATTTTAGACTCATATTTTATTTGGCAAGTTTTGTATTCGAGTGAACATGATGGTGATCAGAAAAACACGGAAAGACGATTTGAGTCTTCCGATTTTTAAAATGGTGAATTGTCAGTTACCAGCTGGTCCCTTGAAAGAACTTTTTATTAGCTCTACAAAAAAACTTTTTTAGGTATTTTTATTTTAATATATTTTCTGTTATGTAAATTAATTATATTTAATTAGGAAAACTAATGAAAAGGGTTTGAAAACTTTGAATTTTAACGATAAGGACAAAATACAGGGTAAATTGAATAGTACCATGATTGATTTTTTAGTGTAAAAATATAGTTTTTTGTTAAAATGAATAATATCGTAGACTTTTCATTAAAACTTCTTATTTAATTTTAAAATATGGGGTACGTTGAGGACCCACGGGGTTGGGTGAAATCATGTGTTTGGTTTTGATTTTTCATATTTTTGTTTAGGATTGGATGGGAATGGTGATGAGGATCTTTGGCTTAGCTGTCTTTGTTTGTTCTTGACGATTTCTTGCTTCCTTTTTTTTTTTTATTATTATTTTTATTTTATTTTATTTGCGTAATGATAGTCTTGTTATAGTAAAACCTTCATCAAAATCAAGTGCTTTACTTGATAAGTTCTTTTTTTGAAGTCAAAATTCAAGAACACAATCAATGTTTAAACATTTTCATTAATTAACTGTTCACGCTGTCAATCAGTCAATGCCAATAGTTTTTGGGTTATTTTATCAATGGTTTTAAGATTACTATTGCTTAAGGAGAGTTTATCCTTTTATGTTATTCCATAATTTTGTTAGTACTTCTCTTATTTTGGTTGATAACAAGAAAATAATGGTTTTAAGATTACTATTGGTTAGGAGAGTTTATCCTTTTATGTTATTCCATAATTTTGTTAGTACTTCTCTTATTTTGGTTGATAACAAGATAAAACACACATGGATGTATATTAACTCTATTAAAAAACAACAAGAAAAAACAAGTTTAGGTTAGTTATAAACGTATTCGTGTCATAGTCGTTTTAACGTATATAACACGATCGAAAAACTATTTATTTGAAAATGACGCACTTTAACACAATACTTATTTAACTCACACATGACGAATACAAATTCATACAAGTTATACAACACCATATAACTCATTTAAATTAAAGGTGAAACAATAGATTAAACTTGTTTTATTGAATGTGAACATTATTTATTGTGGGTAGTATTTTTCTATCATATTTTTTTCGAGTAATATGTTTAATAATTAATTAGGTCATCTCCATATATAAAACGAGAACGATAAAAAACGAAACATTTAAAATGCAACAAAAATGCCTCTTCTTTATTAAAGCTTTCGTAAAAGACAATTTAAATAATAAGAGACAAAATAATAATTCAAAACAATTTAAATTTTGAGTGAAATTATACATTAAAAAATAAAAAGAAACCCACGTAGTGGATGGTCAATAGTGGCTTCATTTTTTTACTATTTGTTAATAACAAAATATAATTCAAGTATTAAATTTTGAAATCCAAAAAAGAATTTAATGTCGAAGTGTCAATTGCTACACCGGTATGCGTGTGGCAAGAGGTTATAGATCCCTAATTGTATTCGTGTTGACAAACATTCAATCCGTGAACAAGAATTCCACCCTTAAAACAATCATCTCCCATTCCAACTTTCTCTCTGAAAAGAAAAACGTCGACAAAATCTAGGATTCCAAAAACTAAAAATTGATAAACCTGAATTGAGAAGTGACTTCTTCAACATCTGCATAAAATTGGGGTATTTATACCTCTTTTCAGTGTCTTTAAATTTGGCAACGATCCTCTCTTTATAGTATTTCGTTTTGTTAAATAAATAATATGGAAGAATGATACATTTGAATACAAATTACCAAAACTAGAGCTTTAACCTAAATTTGATTTAGTGCCAACTTTTAAATGCAATTTTAAAAAACAAAAAGACTGAATAGTAAATCTCAAAATAAAGAATGTGGAAGAATGATATATTTGCTTTTCTTTTTAGGAACTGTTATTATCACTTCAAAATTTTCGTTCTACACTCATTATAAGTTTTTTTTTTTCTAATTATAGAATGTTTAAAGTGCAAAATGAGATTTTTGGAGTTCCAACAACAATTCCCTTCTTTTTTCTGTTTTTAATTTTAGTCAGTTTAGCAAAATTAAAAGGATCGTTGATTTCTACGTTATTCCTCTATTTAAATCTACAAAATGCAATTTGTGAATTGGGAAATGCTGGTGCTTCTGTATTAGCACTTCAATCTAAAATTAGCCTATGTTAATCCCACTGTTTTTATTCTTTGTAAACTTAAATTTAATTAAAGTTTTAATGTGCTAGTTGAATACACGTGATATAAGTAGAAATAAAAAAGTTGAAATGAGAATATGAGTTAAGAAGGTTTAGCACTCTTCTTGTGAACAATCTGCTTCTAACTAAACTGTCACTTATATGTATGTTGGATTAGAGAGTTTCAAATACCAACTAATTTTAGTTTTAATAGATAAAAACACTTTTTTAAGAAGATTAGTAATGAAATATTTAAGCACTACAAAGTTAACCATTTTTTAAGAAGATTAGTAATGAACTATTTGATCACTACAAAACTCATACTAAAAGTAGTAAAGGATAATAAGATGGACGGTAAGGATATGATTTTGCAAGGAATCATTTGAAGTCGAGTTCTCTCAAATATATTTATCTAATCATATTTTCAAATTTTTTTATCTAAATTTTGTTGCACGTTCTTAACAAATTTTAAGATCATTTCACCAAAGTTTATAAGTCCCTCTTCCAAGATAGAGATTAATTTGCGTTCTAGAAATATCATGCCTTCTTGAAGCATTTAAATTATACATAGAACCTTCAGATACGGTCTTTTAATGTAGATTAAGCAGAATATAAAACACATGACATTATATTATTAGTACAAGACACACTTATATTTGAATCCTTCTGTAACAAATAATAACTTGACTCAATTTAGGCCCTACCACCTGATAAAATGATGCCATATTACTTGTCACTTTTGATTGGACATTCATGACAAACATGACATTGTGCACTTAAAATATTTCTCGTAACGTAAACTACTATTGATAGATTACCGATACGCTTGCTAATATCAAATACACAAATAACATGTTATTTTTAGTACTATATTTTAGTGATATTTTTTTTCACTTATAAGTAAGATATCTTTTGTTTAATTATTGACAAAGGCGAATTTGAACCACTTTATTGCTAATTCATTGTGAGACTAAGGCTACCCCCTCCCTTTTAATATAGATAATATCGTTTGTTAAAAAAAATACACAAATAACATTACGTAGTCAATCAACATAATTGAGATTTTTTATTATGCTCGAAATACGAACACATCATTCTATATCATTATATAAATAGAAGGATACTTCAAAATATACTTCTCTACTTATATGATAACATATTACGTACCGCTCTGATATCGTGACTAAAGATATAAAATAATAACTGATAAGTATGAATAGGCTGAATCGGTGAGTATTAATTTCCTTCGTGAGAAAAATCAAAAACTTGCTAAACGTTGAAATCGAGAAAAATAAAAGGGTAAGGCTGATGTGATTTCGAAGAACTAAGTAAAATGAAAATTAATAAAAATAATTTGAAAATTTTGAATTTTAATGAAAATGATAAAATAAAAAATAAAATAAATAATACTAATATTGACTTTAATGTAAAAATATGAAATCTTTTTGTTAAAATTCTTACGAAAAAACACATCTTCACAATCATACATTGCATCTGCCAACACGTCTGTACGTGATAGATCTCAAATCCACACCAAACCAGTTGGCCAGCCGACTCCGAAGCCGACTCATCTAAACGGCGCCGACAACATGAGAAACAAAAGAAAAGCTTCTTTTGCGGCTTTTGAGAAAATCCCCGACAAAGTCCGAGTCAGCTTCTGCGGCTACAAAGCATGCACATCGCAGCATCATCTAAATCCGCGGCACGTATTACGAGAACCACTACGTCCGCCATCGCCACTCGACCCGACCGACCTACCACCGCCTTTTACAGTCTTTTATTAAAGCGTCGGATCCTCCGGTGACCGGGGCGTCTGCGTGGCCGCGCGTCGAAAGTGACACGTTTAGCGTTGTCATTTTATATTCATTTTATGGGGGGCGGCGGCGGCGTGGTTAGGGGTGGCGTGACGCCGTGGGCAAAATAATTATCTCCGTGATCTGGTGGTTATGTTATATTTAGAAAATTTTAGGAATATCTAATTTGGTTGATGGAGATCTTTCCATGTCATGGATGAGGCCGCATCATGGGCCACACCAACCATTTGAAGATAAGGATTTGAAATTTGAAAGATGACCCGGTATTCATTCTATTTTGTGATGTATTTCACATCAACTTTCGATTTTTAATTTGAACTGAATTAGGGTAAGAGTACTCCGTACGTCTTAAAAAATTGAAAGAAACGTTCGACTCACTCACAGCCATAAGAATGATATTATTTATAGGGAGTTCGAGTTACTAAAATGCAACTTATTTCCCGCACAATTAACACAATTATTTAACACACATATTAACTTTTTTTGCTAAATATTAATTGTATCTATAGTTGGAATATGTAATTACGTGTGTCAGTTTTGTGTATCACTCTTAATTACTAATTTTATATATGAATTGTTAAAATATGTTGTTATATTAAATTGCGATATTTATAAATACTTAAATCTCAACAACTAAAAAACTATGGACTAAATGCAAGTGGTCTTTGATCACAGTGGTAAAAAGGAGTTCAGCTATTTGTATGACGACGTGAGTTTAAACTTCGTCGTTGGCTAATTAATACCTAATATAACAAAATCTTTGACAAAAAAGAAAAGCTACGAACTAAACAGAAAGTTTGGCAAAAGCTCAAAATCATTCAACATCCTTGAAAATAATACCAGCGACATGTACATTTCTTCATTATTAAATAAGATTGGAATCTTCATCCGGAATTTTGTTAAAAGTCACAATGGAATAATCAAATAAAACATTAAAATGAAATTACACGTAACATGCAATTGTTCTTGACACTTCATCTCGAGTTTCAATGTATCTCCCTCTCTCTTTAACATAAACTAATAGAGAATATAATCAGGTTGCCATGCAACCAAATTTCGAACAGACAGAGCCTGCTGCTATACCAAGCTAGCTAATTAATAATGAAAAAGCTCAAACATTAGTAGAGAGGTAAACGAACAGTGGGTCACCGTAGCAATCTGGCAGAAGAAACTGGAATTGATAAGTTTGTAGTACCAAAGTCACATGCCCTAACAGTTACTATGTTATGAATTATGATGGTCCTGTCCTGAAGGAAGAGGAGGACCACACGTACTTGTTGCACGGCACTGCATCTGCATGGACCCAATTCTTCATCTTTTGCAGAGAAGCCAGGTCCTTGGGATGAAGCAAAACATGAAGAATTGGGTCCATGCAGATGCAGTGCCGTGCAAGAAGAACGTGTGGTCCTCCTCATCGGAAAGCCATCCCAAAACCCTACTTCTTCTTTTAGATCTTCTTCCACTTGCAACAACCCAACCATGCACATCTGCAATTCCACATCATACTGAATATATAAATGTAAGATCCAGAAGCAATATCTACCCCAACAAAAAAAAAAAATCAAGGGTCTCGACGTTGCCATGTGGCACTAGTTTTAGCCTCTGTATTATAAAAGGTGTGATAATCGATGGATCAGTGCAATTTGCAAGTCAAGATACACAGTTTGCATCGAATTGAACTGATGTGAGTGGAATGAAATGGAGTGGAACCAATTTGCTGTTGGATTGTACTATATTACTTGTTCGAAAGGATTATTGTATGGATATTTGTGGTAGCACTGTATTGTTCGCGAGAGAGATCATGCATGCCATTCTCTGTTTAAGAAATAGGTAGTGCATAAGTTTTAAGGGAACTTTAACGAAAAATTTCAGGTAATGTTCATTTTAACAAAAAATCACATTTTTACTTTAAAAAGTCAATTTTAGTATTATTCACTTTACCCTTTATTTTGTCATTTTTGTTAAAACTCAAAGTTTTCAAGCCCTTTGCAAGGTATACTAGTATTCTTTCTCATTTCACCATCCACTCGATCAAACCTAACTATTTTACCTTTCTGGTGGTAAAATAGTTGAAAGATTATTAGGAAAAAGGTATTAGTAAATTCTTGTCCTGGGCGGCGAGGTCTACCAAATTAAATTAAGAGTAATGCTAGGAAGACTAAATTTGAAGATTAAATGATGTGTTACCAACATGAATAATCATGTTTACCAACATTTAAGTAATAAAATAATCAACTTCCATGTCTCTTAGTTTTCAAAACTTTATCTACAAATTTAATCGCTTTAGCATTACCCTTAAGTTAATGTTGCTTAAAGTTATCAATTAGAATATTACCATTGGGGTTTCTTTATTTTCGTTACGCTTTCTTTATCCAGGGAGAAAGGAAAAATATTGTCTGAGAAGTCGTAATTTTAACTTTGGATGAATACTTACAAGGGAGGTAATTAACAGGTCTTAGACAACACACTTAAATAATTGGAGAACTAAAGTATCACTTTGACAAATTCAGGTGATTGTAATATGTATGATTCTAGTGCAGTCTTAGTTTTTTAGTTGTAACTGTATTACTTAGAGAATAAAGATTTTATCTCAATTATTAGTATAAATAAATGCACAAAACATGAGAAATATGAGATACAGAATTTCTCAAGTCCTACACACCCTTCTCTGACCAATTTTCCTCACTAGATTCATACTACAATAGATCCTTTTATTTTTAACAAACATACGTCATTCTTCAACCTTTTATTTTCCATAAAATTCAATCTCATCAAGGAGTTGAGTGCTAGGTTTGGTAACCTAGCTTGTAGTCGACGCATTCACAAAGTCTAAAATGGCCAAAGACTTTTGCTACTGCAATTTGAAAAGACTTTTTGTTTTTTCTTTCTTTCTTTGAGAAAATGGTTTTTTGACAAAAACTACATGAATTTAATAAAAAAAAGTGACAAATTAGTAATGACTTATCTTGTGTAGTTTCGTTTTAATTATATCTATTTTTTTTTATTTATTTATAAAAATCTTATACGTATTATGATGTGCATTGTAGTAAGATACAATAGTTGACATACAAGATTGAGTGATCTGCAGTAGGCCAAACACTCGTCACTCTAAAATTTCAATATGGTATGAATGGTATCTTTGATTCGGTCTAAATTAGGTATGTACCTTGCATGCCTTGCTTGAATTATTATTGTGTGGTTTATATGTCTAATTGTTCAGACATTTTGTAATAAAACCCTCATACATGTCGTAATAAAATTCTCATACATGTCGTACTATGCAGGTGATGAGATGCAAGTTAGAAGACAGTATAATGCAATTAGTATTGGACTGATGATTCATCAGTCTTTATGAAATTTTGGAAACTTTTTACATGCAAGCTCTTGATAAGTTTACACTTCAGGAAAAAAAAAACTTTCAAACCAAACATTTTATAAAAACTCCTTTGTATAACTCTTGAAATGTTTTGTTTATTTATAGATTGTTCAGGGATTTTTTTTTTCTAATTTACTAATATAAAAATTAGGTACTAATTAAGTACTGTTGTCAGTCATAACTTATGTGATTAATTTGTTTCGCTTTCGAAAGTTAGAGGGAATCGCATCCAACTTTGAAAAATGAAAAATGCTGGAGGAAGCAATTGAGCTCTGGACCATTCAATCTCTCTCATTTGTCTCAATGTCCCTATTTGAAAGGCAGCTAATGAAAGAATAATCCTGATATCCAACTTTGAAGTTTTGCTTGGTGAGGACATCAAGGTTGCATATTATATGCGCAAGAATTTTCGGGAGACGTTTGGTATTGAAATTTTGGGAGGACAATTCCTAAATATCTTAGACGTCCTTGTTAGATGATGGATAACGTCTCATATGTGCTAAATACAAATGGGATAATCATCTTTTGACTGTTTAATCCTATCCATACCCCAGAAAAGAAATGCTCATTACTAAATTCAATGGTTCTTTCTATGATTGCATCAAATTATTACTTTATCCTTGAAAAACAATACCAAAAACATAGACATATGGAATTTGGAAGGGCCTCTCTCCCGATCATCTTCTAGGTCAAAAGCACATCAACGTTATCTATCTGGTTTTTGTCAAGTAGCAAAATGCATAATGACTAGATAATAATAAAACTTTAAAGAGCGAATCAACATTCCGCTACTAATCATACTAATAATAACTTAACTATTTGTGCAATCTAATTATAATGGACATGGGACCCAATACTTCATATATCATACTTCGGATAAGTGTATTTACACTTAAATGAGCTTGAAGTGTTGGAGTTGAAGGGAATACTAAAGTAACCAAGAGTTAAAAGTTAGATAGGAAAATTACTAGTTATAGTGTGGTAAATGTTTTTACCTTTCCCTTAGTCAGTAATTAAGTTTTCACTTTCCTTAGAATGTAAGTATATATATATTTGCGATTTATCATTTGGAGTAATGAGAAAGTTTTATTTTTCTCAATAGAAGTTAAATACTAAAGTCCAATCCTAATTGATTTACATATTTATATTGCGGAATAATTTAAGGTTTGAGTATTAGTTAATGAGCTATTCCTTGTGCCTTAAGGAAGAGCGAAAGCCCAGATTGTAGAAAAAGGTATGTAGGCTAAAAATTATATTTGTTATTGATACATGAATGTGGAAAAATGGAAGAGAATGCAAATGGAAGAGAATGCTTATGAAAGAGAATGCAAATGGAAGAGAATGCTTATTTTTTCATTATCTTTCTCTACAAGATTACAAGGATATATATACATGATACAAATGTGTAGGTAGGACAAGGTAGCCGTCCTAGTGTGTAGGTAGGACAAGGTAGGACGGCTGTAGAGGACAAGGTAGCCGTCCTAGTGTGTAGGTAGGACAAGGTAGGACGGCTGTAGGACGGCTTGACGGCTGTAGGACGGCTAGTGTGTAGGTAGGACAAGGTAGGACGGTTGTAGGACGGCTTGACGGCTGTAGGACGGCTTATTCTTCCAATAATAATATTATATACAATTACACAAGGACTCCAACCATATTCCTTATTTGTCTAACACTCCTCCTCAAGTTGGAGAGTAGATATCAAGAACTCCCAACTTGCGTAACATACCCGAAAACTTTTCTTTCCCAAGAGGTTTGGTAAACAAGTCTGCCAACTGTTGTGCCGTACCCACATGCTTGGTCTCTATTGTGCCATCTACAATCTTATCTCGTATAAAGTGACAATCCATCTCAATGTGACGAGTTCGTTCATGAAAAACAGGATTGGCAGCTATATGTAACGCTGCTTGATTATCACAAAATAAAATGGAAGGACCATCCAAAGGAATGTTCAAATCCTTCAACAAAAAACGAAGCCAAACTATCTCGCAACAAGCACCTGCCATGGCCCTATATTCCGCCTCTGCTGAAGAGAGCGAAACGGTTTTCTGTCGTTTCGTCCGCCAAGAAATCAAAGAACCGCTCAAGAATACACAATACCCAGTAGTCGAACGGCGAGTGATAGGGCAACCTGCCCAATCAGAATCACAAAACGCAGTTAACTTGGTCTGGTTGTCAGAACGAAATAATAAACCTTGACCTGGAGTAGCCTTCAAATAACGAACAATACGAAGCGCAGCATCCATATGAGATATCCTTGGCTCGTGCATAAAACGGCTTAGAACATGCACAGAATAGGTGATATCCGGCCGAGTGATAGTGAGATATATTAACCGACCTACTAATCGTCGATACTTTTCAGGATCCTTGAGAAGTTCTCCTTTATCAGATAATTTTGTGTCATCCATAGGAAAAGCAATGGGTCGTGCTCCCAAAAAACCATAGTCCTTGAGAATCTCTAATGCATACTTGCGTTGAGAAATATAAATCCCTTGTTTGGAACGAGAAACCTCAAAACCCAAAAAATATTTTAAATCACCAAGGTCTTTTATCCGAAAATGATCACGGAGAAAAGACTTCAGAGAATTAATGGCATTAGCATCATTGCCTGTAATCACAATATCATCCACATAAATGAGCAAAGCTGTGAAAGAAATACCAGACTTTTTAGTGAACAATGAATAGTCAGCTTTGGATTGTTGAAAACCGGCAGAAATGATGGCACTAGTGAATTTGGCAAACCATTGGCGAGAAGCCTACTTAAGACCATAAAGTGACTTGTGAAGGCGACACACAAGATTCTCCCCCTGTCGCCGAAGACCAGGAGGAGGAGACATATAGATTTCTTCATGTAAGTCACCATGTAAGAAAGCATTATTAACATCAAGCTGATGAAGAGACCAAGACTGACTAGCAGCAAGAGCCAGAAGACAACGCACCGTAATCATCTTAGCAGTAGGAGAAAAAGTGTCATGATAATCAATACCTTCAGCCTGAGTGAAGCCTTTAGCAACCAAACGAGCTTTGTAGCGGTCAATAGAGCCGTCGGAATTGTGCTTGAGTTTGTACACCCACTTACAACCAATGGGAATTTTGCCAGGGGGCAAGGAAGTTAAAGTCCAAGTACCATTAGCATGTAAAGCTTGAAGCTCCTCAGTCATAGCACGTTGCCAATTGGGGTCAGTGGCAGCCTCGGCAAAGGAGGAAGGCTCCACAGTCCGACTGACAGAGTTAATGTAAGAAAAATGCTTGGGAGAGTAACGGTGATAAGAGAGAAAATTACAAAGTGGATATCGCGTACCTTGTGTAGAATCGGGTTGCGAAGTCGAAGATGGGTGGGATGGCAGAATCACCTGCGAGCAAACGTAGTCTTTTAAATAGGATGGAGGTTTATGGGCGCGGGAAAAGGTGCGGGGAAGGGGAGGATTGGTAGGTAGTGAGGGGGTAGGGATGTCCGTGGGTAAAAGGGTGAAAGGTAAGGAAGTAGCCGGGGGGGGGGGGGGAGGAGGGGATGCCAAGAGGGCAGGGGCATGTGAAGGAACGGGTAATGGGGCAGCAAGGGAATCTGTGGGAGGCGCGGAAGGGGAGGAAGGTGGAGGAGGGTGAGGCGTCGGGGCAGGAAGGGGTGGGTTATATGTAAAGTCCAGAGGGGGTGGGATGGGTAGGGTAGGCGAAGAGGATGGGATAGGAGGGTGAGAAACGGCATAAGGGAAAGTACTTTCGTGAAAGATGACGTCTCGACTAGTGAAAATGCGGTGATTGTCGAGATCGTAAAGGGTATAGGCCTTTTGTCCATGAGGATAACCGAGAAAAATGCAACGATGAGCCCGAGGGGAAAATTTGGTGGTGGGAGTGACAGAGGTGGCATATGCCAGACAACCAAAGACGCGGAAGTGGTCATAAGATGGGGTTTTCGAAAAGAGAACCTCAAATGGGGATTTATGATGGAGAAGACGGGTAGGGAGACGATTGATGAGATAAGTAGCGGTAAGAACACATTCCCCCCAAAACTTGATAGGAAGATGGGATTGAAAACGAAGGGCGCGAGCAGTTTCAAGAAGATGACGATGTTTTCTTTCAACAACGCCATTTTGTTGGGGGTATAAACACAAGAAGTTTGTAAAAGCACCCCATGATCAGAGAAAAAACTACGAAGAGATAAAAATTCACACCATTGTCAGTACGAATGCATTGGATGGTAGTGCGGAATTGGGTAGTGACATAAGCAAAAAAATCCTTAATTAATTGTTGAGTGTCGGATTTATGTTTCATGAGGAAGATCCACGTAAAGCGAGAAAAATCATCCACAATGGTTAAGAAATAATTAGCACCAGAAAGAGAAGATTGACGATTCGGGCCCCAAATATCACAATGAATTAAAGCAAAAGGGAAAGTTGATGAAATTGAACTCAAAGGAAAAGGTTGACGAGTTTGTTTTGCCAACGGACAAACATCACAAATATGACTAGAATCAAAAGTGCAATTAAGAGAGCTAGATGCTAAAGCTTGCAAACGAGTGGAGGAGGGGTGACCAAGACGCCTATGCCAGAGGGAGGAGGGGATGGTAATGATGTTGCAGAGAGGTTGACGGGTGGGGAGAGAAGAGGTAAGGGCCACAAGGTAATACAGATCGCCACGTCGCTTACCCACACCAATCATCGCTTTCGAAACCAAGTCCTGCAAAACACACCAAGAAGGAAAGAAGGTTATGGAACACGATAATCCATCTGTAAGTTTACCAACCGATAAAAGGTCCACTCGGAAATTAGGGACGCATAAAACATCCTTCAAAGTAACTGAGGAATTTAAAGGAAGAGTGCCGGTAAAAGTAATGGGAGCGGAAGCACCACTAGGCAAAGAAACAGGCGGCAAATGTGAAGGAGAATGATTAACCAAACCTGAAGCGGAAGAAGTAATATGATCCGTAGCACCACTGTCAAGAATCCATTGACCATGACGAGAGGTGACAGGTAACAAACCTTGGGCAAAATCAGTAGTGAGCACGGCATTGGCCTGAGGAGGGGTGGTGGTGTCACGTAGAGCAGCTAGAACACGGGAGTGCTGCTCGGCAGAGAGGTCAGGCATGGCAAGCTGCAAGTCATGCAAAGTGGGCTGGGTCCCGTGCACTTGGTGGGTCGCTGGAGTAGAAGAGGAGGCGGGGGCTGGGTGCCTTGCACGTGATGGGCCTCGGTGAAATTATGGGGCCGGGAAGCAGAAAACCGTGGCTGCTGGGGAGGACTGGAAGGTGCATGGCTGCGGGAAGAACTGGAAGCAGTGGCACGGCGCGGTGGTCGCCACGGTTGGCTATGGAGGGGATGGCCAACGAGATAGCCATGAAGTTTATGGCAGGTGTCTCGGGTATGATAATCAAAATTGCAGTAGGTGCAGTGGAGGGGAGGACGAGCAGAGGAGGGACGGGATGGGCCACGAACAGCCATGGGAACCGCAGAGAAAGCTGCCGAAAAAAAAAAATTAGGGCTAGGGTTATAAACCTGCTCTGTATACCATGTAGAAAAAGGTATGTAGGCTAAAAATTATATTTGTTATTGATACATGAATGTGGAAAAATGGAAGAGAATGCAAATGGAAGAGAATGCTTATTTTTTCATTATCTTTCTCTACAAGATTACAAGGATATATATACATGATACAAATGTGTAGGTAGGACAAGGTAGGACGGCTGTAGAGGACAAGGTAGCCGTCCTAGTGTGTAGGTAGGACAAGGTAGGACGGCTGTAGGACGGCTTGACGGCTGTAGGACGGCTTATTCTTCCAATAATAATATTATATACAATTACACAAGGACTCCAACCATATTCCTTATTTGTCTAACACAGATTACTTCCTATTGGCTAATTTTATGTGGAATACAATTCCTTGGGCTTTAGTATTCTAATTATATGCGCATTAGGATTTCTAGAATCTGTTAGTGGGTATAGTATTCTTGAGCGTGATGCTTATATTAATTTTAGGTCCCTATGCATGTTGCTAAGAACCAGAACCTTAAACTCCACATCAGTTCCTTGTGTAAGAACCAGCAGTGCGTAGAAGTACTTCAAGCTGTTCCATTTTCTAGTTTGTTCATCTAGTAATTCATCATGCCGTCTTCTCCAGATAAGTAAGGTTATGTGTTTTGATTAGCATAATACAGAATTCAAGTTTACGTGAAGATCGGGGGAATTATCCACACCAAACCTCACAAAGCTAACAACAATAGCATCCGATTTCCCTTTATTTATCAGCTAATCTTGATTTTCTTTTTTCTGAGTTAAATAGCTCCATGTACTCCGTGGAGCATGGAAGTCCTAAAACAAGAGGCATACATGTTAAACAACAAATCAATAGGGATTCTTTTCAAAAAGAAAGAAAAAAGAGTATTCCTCTGCATGGTGATTGATGCACAATCCATAAACACAAAGTGCCGGTAATTTAAGTCTCAGCTCAATCAAATTGAACATAAGACATCATTCTTATTAATAACAGAGCAACGGACCAAAATAATTTGACAAAACTTGAGGATATTTTTTATCATTTTATCCTTATTTAATGAAGGTGTTTCAGGGAAGGAACAAAATTATTAATGGTGGAAAATTTATGGACCACTTTTATCGATTTTAAATTTCAATGACCAAAGTAAAGAGTTATGACAATCTCATAACTATTTTGACTAAAAAAATCTTCTATTATGATGACGTGCTAATATGGGTTTGAATCTAATAACATGCACGGGGAGAGAGTCGACAGATAGAGATGGCCGGCCTGCAGCCTACCTCACTAAGAATCCAACAAAAATCTTATTAATGCAACGCTAGGGTTAGGTTTTGACTCGAAATTATGGACAATGTTAATAAATTTTGCCGAGTTTTAAGGGTTTTGATTCTTTTCGTTTTTACTCCCAACTAAAATTTCGGTTGTTAGGACATGGGTCAACGTCAACAAGACCATATACCCAAAATGGTTGTCTGGACCTTGTCTTTGTAGTCGTCCATCAAATCATTTGCCTGATAGTAGTTACGCTAAATTATTGAAGTCTAGCTATATGTGGAATTTAGAAAAGAGCAAAACTTAGCCATCAAGGTTTGAAAGGAAGTTCTCATTTGCCTGATAATAGTTGCGCTCAATTCTTAAAGTCTAGCTATATGTGGAATTTAGAAAAATGCAATACTTAGCTATCAAGGTTTGGAAGAAAGTTCTCTTTCCAATTCTTGAAGAGATATTTTTTATAAAATGCTTTATAATATGAACTTCCGATCGTAAGCACAAAGTTATGTAAAGATCATCTTTACAAAAAATAAATTCAAATTACAGTCGTTTGAGCAACTAATGTAGCAAATAGATAAAAGATTTGAAATACCTTTACCTATTCCGATAATCTATTTTTATACAATTTGATGATTAACAATCTCATATTTTACTGATTTTTTTACATAATTAATCCTTATAGTTGCAATCATAAGCACAAAATTTTATGATTTTACCATAAAAGAACTTCCTTCAAAACCTTGGGTCATACCATCGTAGCCGAGTACATGTTAAAAAGCCCGTTTATAGTTTAATAGAAAAGAGTTAGTCTCCCTATCATTACTCAATTAATGAAATGGTCCCATTACTAATTACTTCATTTGCGTGTTTGTTCATCCTCTTCTAACTTGTAAGTCTATGCCTGTAATTGTCACTAGCTTGCCTTAAACACGCAATTGTAAGTCAAGTCCCGCTAGAAATTAGAACCGTTCCAATATTTCCAAGCTTCTAGATTTTATAAAGGATCATCTTCCTCTCCTATATATGATAAATAAATTAACATAATGAATTTTGAATTTGTCTCAAAGTCAAGTTCAAGTTCATTTGTTGAAACTTCTCCCATTTCTTAGAATATTTATCTCTCTTGATTTAGGGAATTTGTTGTGTAAGATATATCTCCTTTGATTTACATCCAGGAAATGTTGGGTATTGGGTGGGGGGTTTCATAAATACAGCATGTAGTGCGCAAAATATTTTAGACGGAATAACATGCATTATGGCATTTCATTGAGCCCTGGTAAACCTGAGGTCATTTGTCAAGTCATATTGCAGGCATGTGACAAATGTCAATAGTTTTCGAGCGAGCATGTGGACTAATGTCAACATATGCCAAGTGAACCTAATGAAAGATGCTCATAGTAACGCATATAAAGGCACAAGGCTAACAGCTACCCATCCCTAGTGCCCATAGAGGCAATTCGTGGAGCAGTTAAAGAGAAATGTTTAAGCACATCTCCAATTTTCAAAAGGCACCACCCAGCTCTTTCATGGAAGATTTCTAAGCTGGGGGAGGGGTCAGCTGACCCACCTTGCTCTAAGGTGGATTCGCCCTTGTATACATCTTTGATCACTTGAAATTTTCATGCTTGATGAGATATGCATTTAGAAGAAGTTATACATATTTCTTGTTACATCGAAGATTCTCTTTTTGGTATTCGTTTGCGAAAAGACGAGCATTTATTTTACAACTGCACTTGCAAGAAACCTATGTGTCTACACTTACATTCAGCTTGTAAAGGGAATCAGAATCCAATCAGTTTCTGCCTCTATATATCGCTTCACTTCACCCTCCTACGTCCGCTCTTTACCTAAAGCCTAAAGGCTTGTTTATCCCAGAAATGGAATATATATAGCGGAGCATATATATAATTGCTTTTGCTACATTGGCCTTTTGAATTTGCGGGATCAGAGATGCCAAATTTGCCAAGGGCAGTTTCTAAGTACCTACCTTAATTAGTATACACTAATAGACTTGGTGACTTACGGATGCAGATGCTTCAAGCATTTTCAATATTTGTTCTTAGAACATAAACACTTGATTGGAATCTTTTAGTGTTTGATTCTTAAGCCCAAACCTAAAAAAAATTCCAACTTTTCAATTATTTATTTTCTTTTGATTTGAACATTAGTCTACACATAATTAATCAAAACTATTAAGAAAAAGATTCTAACTTGAATTCATAAAGCGAGCATAATGTTCTAACCAACTGAATTAAGCTTATGTCAACAATAATTGATGTGGCTTTGCTTGTCAGCGATGGTTAGATGTGGTCTCACTTGTGGGCGATGACATTACATGTGCCTAATTTAGGTTTGTTGTGTCTGCTGTATTTGTGGCTAGTGCTGTTGTACTTGTGATAGCCAATTAGGATAATATTTTTATGCTTGTTTGTACGAATTATCTCCAAATCATTGAATTAGTCACTGAAAAATAGCCCATGCTTGTTCTTGTTTGTTAATGAAATCACTATCGCTTGAAGTTAAAAGAAAAGCTCATGTCTACACTCAATTATTTATAAACTTGTTTTGATAACTCTAATCAGTTCAGTTCCTTCTAATATTGGTTGAGATTAGTGATCAGCATAACAAAATGGCGACTCAAACTTAATCAATCTTCATCAATCACCCCGACCCATGCATTCGGTTTTCTAAGCAAAGATATATTCAATTTAATACTAATTGGCAATGTTAAACTGTTAAAGGATTCCTAATTGCACATTCCTCGTTGCATCATGATTTCCTTATTATCTTCAACTAAATTAATTGCCATATATTACATATTCTTTCATTATTTTTATTGTTTCTTTATACATTGACTGTACTTGTTTTTTATTATTCTGATTCCTTGCCTCATTGTCAGAAGAAATTTACTAATTAGGTCCTATTTGTAAAATGAAGACGGTTTGAATACATAGATCGAAGACCTACAAATACTTTAATTAGAGTATGCGATTCTGAGACGAAAGCTCATAGAAAAAAAGGTAGAGGAAGACTTTGAAGCAAACTATAAGAAAAGATATAAAGTACTTGGAGTTGGAGCTAGCAAAGGATTTGGCGTAAAACCGAGCGTAATAACGTTCTAAGATTCATTCAGCGGATCCCACTTAATGGGATATGGCTTGATTGTTGTAAGACCTATATGTAAACCGCATGGCAATTAACATGGTATATGGCTGTAAATGTGGATTAGGCTAGTAAGTATGCTTATCCACTTGTACTAAAGTTTGAATTTTCCTCACGATATATTAGTAGTTTAAAAGATTTTCTCTTTAATAAACGCTCCTTCGTAAATTTTAGTTATAATTATAATATGTTTTGGCCATTTTATCGAAATTGGCTTTTAGTGGCCTTTTCAAGCTTGATTCTGAATTTAACCCCAAATTAAAATTGGCTGTTTGAGGTTTATACCTAACTCTTGCTACGTGTCGGTGTTGCCAATATCAAGCGTGAAAATCTACGTATAGAGCAAGGGACACTTTGCCATTCATACATTTTCATTTGCCATACCCCTATATATCGTCCAAAAACATAAAAAAGAAAGGAAAAAACAAATATCGCCGCTCTATTAATGTTATTACATGAGTTTGATTTAATTTATTCACTATACAAAATTTAAAATTTAAATTCATCTAACAACAATCAATGAATTGATGAATATCACCTCACCACCATTTACGGGCGATTAGCAAAAATGCACTCGAAATCATTGGGATGTGCACGAAGCTTTTTCTGTTCTTGAATCCAATCAAACTGACAAAACCCATAAAGCAAGATAAATAATTTGGTTTGAATAGATTAATTCTGCTGTTAGTGCTCAGTACTAAACAAGTTAGTCATCCTCGATGCAAAAATATCTTGAAAAGTGCTAAAAAGACTTTCTCAAAGTGAGCTCTTCATGGACACCTCATAAATGGCCGCCCATTCAACCTGGAAAAATAGAAATTTAGAAGGCTTTTTAGCCAAAATGATATTTGAGATTTGCATAACACATCATTTTGGTCCATGAAATTGAAAATCAATAGAAATAGTCCCTGAGATTGTCCACCATCCATTATTTTGGTCATTCCGTTCGGAAGTTTGGGCAATTTTCAAAGCTTCATAACTCAATAAATTCTTAACCAAATTCGACCCATAATATATCAAAATGAAAATAGGAAACTGTAGAACAAGATTATACCTATTTGGAAGCCCAATGGTTGTCGGGGATGGCCGGAAAATAGCCTGAAAGGTGACTGGTCCGCGGTAAAACTAGAAAACTCACCGAAAATTGGGTAAACTTTAAATATTCATAACTTATTCAATGCTCAACGAAATCGAATGATTCAAAAACTAAAATCATACTTCTCAACGAGTCGAAGAGAATCGTACCTTATTAGATGGCTAATTCACCGTGATTTTTCTGAAAAATGGCTCGAAAGTGGCTAACTTGAGACCAAGACGGTCACTTTCGATCCGTATTTCGGTCAAACCATGATTAGTTAGCCATCAAGAAAGGTACCATTCTCTTTGTCTTGTCCAGAAGTATGATTTTCATTTTTGAATCACTCGATTTTGTTGAGTATTGAAAAAGTTATGAACGTTTAAAGTTAACCTAGTTTCCAGCGAGTTTTCCAGTTTTCCCGCGGACTAGTCACTTTTCAGCCTATTTTCCGGTCATCTCTGGCAACCATTGGGCTTGCAAATAGGTATAATCTTGTTTTACATTTTCCTATCTTCATTATATATTATGGGTCGAATTTGGTTAAGAAAAGATTAAGTTACCAAGCTTTGAAAATTGCCTAAACTTTAGGCCAAAAGCTTCAGGACACTTAACAGAGTTTTTAATGGAATGACCAAAATAATGGATGGTGGACAATCTTAGGGACCATTTTTATTGGATTTCAATTTGAATGACCAAAATAATGTGTTATGCAAATCTCAGGGATCATTTTGGTTAAAAAGCCAATTTAGAAACAATGACGCTTCAAAGTTCGACAACAAATATGAAGACTAGACTCAACTTTCCTTTTAACTTTTCACACACACGTTTTTAATAATCAAAAGATAAAAAATGAAGAAATTAAATAAGAGTATTTTAGAAGTTAAAATAATGGGTTTTTTTTTCATTCTTGAGCTTAACTAAAAACTGTTAAGAGTCAAATTCGTCAAGTGCTACCAAAACCGGATTGAGATTTACTAATACACCAGTTCTTAATCCCTCGGATGTCGAGATGCGATGTTATTACAATTCAACTACTACTATCTTGACATTTCGATTGTAAATAAGTTTTTTAACGAATGAACTACCACTATCTTCACATTTCGATTGTAAATAAGTTTTTTTACAATATATGTAAATTAGTTTATTTGTTCAAAAGCAATTTGCTCGTACATACTCTTACATTTTGTTTACACGTCTTATTTTTTGTTTGGTCAGATAGAAATATGAATATGATTGCTGCAAAAATGGATCAAAATTCAAAAGGTGATGACTACTGCTCACTCTTCTTCGATAATTGATATAATTTTGTGATGATAAATTCCATAATTAAAGAATTACGCATGTGGATGGATGAAGACAGCCAGCTGCTATCTCAACTTCGAACGTATCATCTACTAAGATAAAATCAACACACCAGAAAAAATTAACAGAAAATAAATCAGGATCTGAATTAAAATAAAATTAAAAGGTGATTTCATCTTTAATTACAACACTAAAATAGATTAATTGCCAGCAAACAAAAAAGTTGCGTGGTGGAAGAGAAAGTCGAAATTAGAAATTAAATAAATAAAAAGTAGATCACAGATAATTAAGGCCAGCTGACGAACAAAGACAACCTTTGCTTTTAGTAACAACATATTTAAAAAAAAAAAAATTAGAAAAAAGTAAAAAAAAAAAAAAAAACCCCGGGAACGAAGCTTTTGGGTAAAAAGCCGGCCGGAGTTCCGTGTCCGGCACGTGCATGCACGAACTTACAACGGTCAGAAGAAGAACCAACCTGCAGGCAAAAACCACATACGACGTCGCACAGCACATACACAACTACATAGGTGCCTCGTTCAAGTCTAAAACCCCATTAATCTCCTCCTCATCAGCTTCATTAATATTAATCTCTTCATCATCTTCCACCACCTGGACATGATCTGCCGCCGCCGCTTCCACAACAAACTGCTCCGTCGACTCCAACGCAGCTCTGCAATTACCATTTTGTCCCTTGACACCAACCCCGCCAGCTTTCTCAAAGTACTTGATCGCAGCCTGCATCCTCCTCACTATTGCAAAAAACTCCTCCACCTCCTCGTCACCGGCAACCCCCTTCTCCTCCTCCCGCTGCTGCTGCTGCTTTTGATGCACCTTCTTCGCTCTCCTCCCATGACACTTGTCAATTTCTTCATCTGTCTCTACCCTTTTTCTTCTGTCCATTTTTTCACTCATTCCCACTAATTATAATTACCAACTAATCACAATTTATGAACTCCTTAAACCACTTTCTTTGTGATTTGCGTGTTTATTAATGTAGCTTTCGTTGAAGCAATTTAATAGAACGGCCGAGGTAGCTGTTGTCTCTCAAGATTCTTTCTTTGGTGGTTGGGTGATCATGATCGAGACTTTTCTGTCAATCCCATGTTATTTTATTGGTACTTTGATTATTTTCAACCGTTGGATGCGCATAGGCCCTTGATGTCATTCCATTGCGTAATGCTGACCGACGCACCAATTGTTTTACCATTACGACCGCATCTATTCTACGCGCGCACGACAGTACACAATTCATTGTTTAGCGGTGTATATCTCTCTTTCAGGGCATGTATTGTGAGTAATACATACTCATATAACTGTTCGACTTCATTAAATGAAATTATATGAACGTTGAAAAAAGATTGGGTTCAATAAAATTAGAGAAGCGTTATGGAGATTTTCAAAAGTGATTCTTTAAAGATTCTTCACCATCTTATTATTGTAACATAATTTTCGTACCAACATTATAAAATAATGTGTTAAAAAGATGAGGTGATAAAGAGTTTCATTTTAAGAGAATCTCTTTAACATTTTTCAAAAACTTACTTGGCGAAGGAAAGAGCAGTCCAACTCTTATAAAATTCACTTAAGGTTCCTAACTTCCTGATTTGAGGCGCATTTTCACATTCTCACAAATAGCTACAATTAACGTTGTTGACTCACTGTGTAATTATCTTTCATTCCCTTATATGGTTTGCTCACAATTTATCAGAAAATAACTACTAGAACTATTCTAATTTCTAACTCATCTACCTTTACTCACATGTATGCATGTAGGCACACGAATATGGAAAGTACTAACTGGTGAGCGGTTTATATACTTATTTTTCGATTTGGCCAAATAAAAAATTATCACATGTTTTTTTTTTTAAGTTAAAAAAAAATTAAATAACATGTTTATTATTTCTTAAAACAATAAAATGTGTTATAATATCATGAACAAAATAAAAAAAAGTAAATAATTACCAATGAATATCTAAGTATTATTCGACGAAGGTATAACTCATCTTGTTTGCAATACTATTTGAAAAATTGTAAGCAACGTATGTGGTCGGACAACAAAGAGATCAAATTTTCTGCATTTATTATCACAAAATTAGTATGTATTAAATAATAATTGAAGCTACAGAAAGACCACACTAATTATAAGTGAAGAAGATTTGATATCGACAACGAGCGAGGAATGAGACGCGTGGAGATGGTTGGGGACGGTGGACGGACAAAGCAAACTTATGTGGTCTCCTTCCTGGATGGTGCAGGTGGGCTAAAACATGATCCACAACTCGTAAGTCAACATTTTAATCAATGAAAATGTATTAGGCATTTTGGCGTCGCTATGGTACTCCGTACGACCAAAATAATATCATGCACCAGCACCTGTTCATGCCGCGTGATTGAGTTTGATTGATTGATGGAAACTCAAAAGCAACCAACCAAACCCCTCTTTTCCCTTCGCTTTAGAATCAAGCAGATAGTGCTTTGTGGGGTCCCATTGTCGTTGATCATGGTGGTGTGGTTATGTGATTAATTAATCTAATCATTCACATTGATCAACAAATATACAATCATTCATAGTTGAATCGAGAAAAATAGAAGTTAAATTTCAAGGCGTGGTAGGTGAGTTCTTCTTTAATAATTTTCTTTTCAAAGTTACGGACAATCCACTCGTTTGAGAATTGGAAAGACTCATAGAGGTATTTCAGTCTTATCTTGATGATTATCGTGTAATTCATCAGTACTAGAAATCGAATCTAAAACGTGTAATGTGAAATACGGATCTAAAATTCATTTACAACCACTGAATCATTTCGTGGTGATTTTTACAATGATGACCTCTCCTAAGTAAATTCCATTTTTGTAAAATATACCTAATTTTGTTTTCAAAAAAAATATTTTTATCTCAAGTAAACACATTACTCTATATTATAGATAAAAAGTTTTAGAATACATCGGAGTTTGAATATATTGACACATGCCCAAAAGCCTATTGAAATAAGATGGCACAATTAAATTAAAAATTAAACATAATATAGATACAAAACCTCTGTCCGACACATAATGTCACTATCACATAGAAATTTAGGATGAAATTATAACATTCTCATGGTGAGGTTTCATAACACTGTTATTTTGGCGTTTTAAATCTTCATATCTAGACATTTGTTTTATTTTTAGAAATGTTAAGGAGATTCTCTCAAAGCGAAACTTTCTACCATTTTATAATTTAACATCAATTCTCGTATAATTATAAAATATTTTAATGCGTGTAATTATAAAATATTATATCAAAAATATAAATCAATAGAAATTTCATAAAATTTCACTTTTAAAAATATTCTTAGCATTTCTCTTATAACTGTATTGAATGACAACAGATGCTTAGGACACCAAAGTGTTAGGTGTCATTATTCTCGATTTATGTGAGTCCTCCGATGCCCGCTAAGCGTTCGATTGAATTATTAAACGTCGCGGACTAGCGGGGCCATTGAGAAAAGATTGCCATGACTAGATCTTCGACACCTTCCTCCTACTATGATACCAGTTGCCATAAAGCAACTTGTTCAATTCAGGTCTATCCTAGCAGCCCTTTGAATGTTTGCTTCATGAGAATAATTTATATGTCAGGGTATATTATTATTGGAACATGTTAATGATACAATATTATTTATTAAAGAAAAATTTGTACATGTCCTTGTATCAGTTATATGAGACATTACAATTATAACGTACACGTGTTATATAAGTCATTCTTCATCAATCAAAAGAGAGGTGGAGCATACCACACTAAAAAACAATAGCAGAGAGGACACTACTTTATTTGGAGGTAGATTCTCTACCCTTCCCATTTCCGTGCCTTCCTGTTTTGTGTGATCACGGTTAAGATATGTTAATATTTTATATTATTTTTTTATAAAAATAATAAGATAAAAATAAATAGTAATATAAAATATTTACGTCACTTAACCGTGATCATATAAAAAAAAAAAGACACATAAAACGGGAGGGCAGAGAATCTGCCTCCACTTTATTTACCTCCTCTTTTCTTCTCCCTTGGGCCATGAATATAAAGAAATTAGATTGCCGGTGGTGATGTCAAATCATCAGCGGTAAGAGACGCAAGTATTGAAATATGCATGTCCATGAGCATGCATGTATGTATGCATGCATGTATAATATCATGTTAATTTCAAAGCTTGTGTTAATCACACGCCACAAGCTAGAGAAAATTTTAATTATGACAGGAATACGGATGATACATCATGTATTTTTATGTAAGTGATGAAAAATTTTATTTTTTAAGTTATTAGTTTTTTAACACACATATCTTATCATTTGTATAATAACATATGATGTACCATTCCGTGTATCGATCACATTGAAAAATCTCTTCAAAAACTGTTGAAAAAACCTCACTGTGAAAATTTTGCCTCAACAATTTTAGCTTTACCATTCCTTTTCTTTAATCTACCCCACCTGCCAAAAACAGAAAAAAAACTCTAGAGCCTTCGACTCCATCATCACACTGTTATCGGTGACCGATTGTAACTTTGTAAGATCCTCACTTCCTCAGCTTTTCCCTAATGAGCTTATGTCGAAACAAGTTTTGCAAGTTGTTGGGAGATGGTGCAAAAGTGCACGAGAAGAGCTTTAGGATGCGTTTGTTC
Organism: Pyrus x bretschneideri; assembly: GCF_019419815.1. Taxonomy (NCBI): domain Eukaryota; kingdom Viridiplantae; phylum Streptophyta; class Magnoliopsida; order Rosales; family Rosaceae; genus Pyrus; species Pyrus x bretschneideri. The sequence goes on along the minus strand of NW_025999579.1, from coordinate 1,428,243 downwards.
CATTGGATTAATTTAAATTAAATTAGTTTTAGAAATTAAGTTAAATTAACTTAGACTAAATTAAAATAGACTAATTTAATAAAACGTTTAGTAGAATACCGGACTAAAAAAACAGAATAGTTAACTGATATAATATTATACTATTTAATACACATCTAATAATATTTTATTATTAGTTCAATAATTTTTTATTTTTTATTCAAGCTTTTTCTGTGTGTTTTCTAGTGTCTAGAACTCTCAGCATCTCTCTGGACTCTCCTGGGAGTTCTTTCTTTTCTTCCTCGTAAGTGCCATCCCACGGTACTCCTTTGTTTTCCATTTTTTCCTGCAAAACGATATCCTTCAAAGTGATTTTTCATGCAAAATTGTCCCTAAAGCTATTGTCTCCTCTGTCTCTCCATTTCTCTTCGTACCAAAGTCACTCTCTTCCTTTCTCTATCCATTTCTTGGGATTTTTCTGGGACTTATCAAGAATAAGGAAGAATTTTTACATGGGGATTGTTGTTGTTTTTGTTTTTCAATTTTTTTGGTGTTGAGATTTAGACAATGGGTGGGGCTGGGTTTCAGATCTGGGAAATGGGCTGGCAAACGGAGTTGCCCAGAAGCATGCTTGCAGACTTGCAGCGTTCATAAAAGCGTGCGATCGTCAGGTTTGGAGACGGAACTAGCTAAGACCGGCCAACCCTTGTTTTAGTCTTGGCGAGTGAGAGTTAGTCTCTTTAAAAACAATCCTGGTTGCTAATAAATATGAGACTAATAGTTAGTTTAGTCCAGTCCAGTTCAGTGAGGACTGGTGAAGAGAAACAAACACATCCTTAGGTTCTTGTGAACAGTTTCTATGAGTGCATCAAATGGATTGAATTGAAGAAACGTAATTATAGCAAAGAAGATGGACAACGAAAAAGCAAAAAGCGATTGCTTGAGTAATTAGGAATAATGCGATGAGTGGCACACAATTTCAATTCATATACTTGAAAACAACAATACATGCAGGAGAATATGGCTCCTTCAATTATAATATCAAGGAAGCGCTCTTGTCTTCGGTTGATCAGAAAGAAAGCCACCGGCGACGGTAGGGTGGGTGGTTGTGGGAGTTTTTTGGTTTTGAGAGGTGAAGTGTATTCAACGAAAGAATTGATAAAACTAAAATTGTTGACATAAATCTTAATTGTGAAGTGTTTTCAACTATTTGCGAAAAATAACCGTAATTTGAATAATAATAGATACAAAGTTCATTACTAGACATAATCAACCAAAGTCTATTGACTATAAGTAACTAAAATAACTTAAAAAACGACTTAGTCAAATGAATCTTTTACTGTTCTTGTACTTCTTTGTTTAAAAAGGCAAATCTCTTAAATAAATAATAAAGACAATTACAAATTTGAGAGGTGGGTGGATACAAAGCCTCCTCTTCTTTTTAATTAAATTGTTATTCGTCCTTGTTCAGAAAAATAATATTGTTATTCGTCAAATAGAAAGTTGAATTTTTGGGCAGTTTCAAACAGTTGAATCGATGGTGAATGCGAAACTTGATTGAGACGTTTAGAAATGATGTTCAAATCTGCTTCTTAATTAATTTAGTCTTTTGCCTAAATTGCCATAGTTTCTCGAAAGGTGGACTACTGACCAAAGAACTTTTTCTGCCGGCGTCTTTGAAGTTAATTTGTTGCACCGACAACTCACGAAACCAAGACTCTCAGCCTTAATTAATTAACAATCGTAGCTAAAGTAAAAAATAATAGATGAGACTAATTCATAAAGAGACCAAGGAAAGCAACGAAGGGGTCTGCGGTACCTGTTTTAGTGTCTCGTTTATGTGTTCTTCTTAGTTGGTTGACATGTGTCCATTTATTTAACTTAAAAATCAACGCTGTTAACTTTCAATCTATTAAAATACAAAACTTAAAATAAAATAAAAGATAAAAATACACAAGAATAAACTCCTCCCGTCTGTGCACTACCCCATATTGTTAATTTTCAATCTGAATGAGACACAAACGAGACATCAAAATAAGGACAGCAAACCCGCAACCAACAAGGAGGGATGAGTATCTTCACATTCTATCCGTTCATTGTACATTATGCGGTTAGTTTTCATTAGATATTATTTATGTTTAATTTTAACTAAAAACTTCAAAATGATTTTTGGCATGATGTATGATGAACGGATAGAATGTGAGGATCCTAAAGGGGATCTGGATGGGATTCAAATCCAATGAGGAGCAAGGAACATGCACGTAATTGCATGGAAATGCATATATATTGCAATATTTACGTTTCTTAGTGATGATGAGTTGACATTACTCTAAAAATCTTCGCTTTTATTAGGCTATCTTCAACCCAAGAATGAGAAATCTTAAAATTTAGCTTTGTATTTTCAACAATTCATATATACGTATGAGGTTAATCAGTTCAGTCCTCTAACGGTAAGGGACCTATCATTTCCACCCTCAACTCTATAATTTGTTAAAATTTTGTATTTCTCTGAATGTGTTTTTTCTTTGCTAACAATTTTGGAATTAGTTTTTGTATAATCTATCTTTATTTATTTTTTTTTTTTTTACAAACATTCTCATGTAAAAAATTCAAATTCCGAAAAATGGAACTTTTGGTAGTCAAATATGAGAAAATTGTTTTTTTTTATTTATTAGTAAACAAATGGATGGAGATTTATAGAGTTTTGGTGTGAGATATGATTTTCATTAATTAATAATACTGTGTGATTGTTGGATTCAAATTTGAGCTGTTGAATCTTTATTATTATCAGGAGGCGTGACAAATCCTACAGCTCGCCAATCTCAACTTGTTGTAAGCCCGCCCACAGCGAATTCTTCGTCCCTGTTACTTCTAACGCGCGAGCCCGCCAATCCCCCCTTCATGTGTTGCTACAGCTTGTTGGCCCTCTTCCCACTTGCACTTCTTATTCATATGGGGTGGATGCAAGACCCAAATACCCAACCACCCCTCCCTCTCCCAAAAAAACCCAAATTCATATTTTTCTCATCGAAAATACATTTCTTGATGACGACCCAAAATCTGAGTTTTTTTTTTTTCCACCTCCGGGTTTCCTCTTCTTCCCTCACAATTCTTCTGATACATAACCATGCATAAAATCTTAGTTTGGAATTACAATCTGGGAATTAGCAATTAATCATTTTCATTCATTTTTCTGGGGCTTAGGTAAGCGAAGAGAATGACACACAAGCTTACATCCAGACGGGCCTATGGATATAGTTACTTTATCACATGTAATAATCTTAACAACGAACAAAAAATTGTCAAGAATTCATGCCCTACATATAATACATTATAAACTTTTGAACTTTGTCACATCTTATTCAATGCGTTATTAAGATTACATCATAAGTCAATTTTTAACATGCGTGTCACATCATCACTCTAACCGAACTTTAAACGGAATTGCACGGCGAATGCAACATCGATATGGAGAGCAAAATCTAATAGTTCCGCAACCCTGAAGGACCACCTGCGATGTAACTAGTTCGCTACTTTATCAACTTTCTTTAGCCTCTGCCTAATTTATATGGAAGCATCACTAAGTTTGGCACATCAATTAAATGTAGATAAAAAAAAGGTATGAATCTCAAGAGCGAAAAACAAAGGATGTAAAGCAGAAGACCGTTCACCCGAAGGCGGCTCTGGCATTTTCACAGTGGTGTTACATTTTCGGTTAGCGTTTTGCTTCCCTACAGAAAAACCAATGCCAAATTTAGTCGTAATCTTTAGGATCTCAAAACAAATACAGCTATGCCACTAATTCCTCAAGTGACTTTATTTGAACCGGGTTGGACCTCTCCTAGCGTAATAGCATATCTTGATGGCATGCTGCCCTTTCACTTGGAGTTAGTAGTCTGGTGGTGGAAGGTGATTCGAAGATTCTCATTGATGCAATTAACGGGACATGTTTTACTCTTAGCATCTCACTACCTTGGTATTCAATATTCAGAGGACTGCTTGCAACTTCCAGAATATAATATATCAGTCACATCTATTGAGAAGCTAATTTTGTTGCTGATGCGTTAGCTAGAACTAAACACCTGTGTTAGAGTAAAATTAGCAATCCCTAAACAAAACGTCTGAGTCTGTAATGTTTTAGATTAGTACATGTCTCAATTGTAATTGCGTATGTCTCTCGTGCTTTCGATCACAAAAATAATAAGCGTTTCAAGAGATCCACTCAGGTAAGTTTGTCATGCATATACTATATACATGTATATTACATATAGTTAGGTTTGTTTTGGTTCAAATTCATTTAGTTTTTGGCTGCATGCGAACTGATTAATTTGGTTATTTTAGTTTGGACTTAACTAACAACCCATTTGGTCGTTGTGGCCAATTGGAAGATATTGTTAGCTAAATAAGTTTTATCTGATTAAAACTTGGAGCTTATTTGATGTCTATCACATGCTGAGAAAAACGTGGTGATAATCTGGAATTAGTTTGCTAGTCATATTTCTTCCTTTTTCATCTTAATCTTCTAGAGTTTTTAAGTCGTGTTGACTTCTCCTACTGCAACCTATTTATGGATGCATTAGATTAGGGTTTTATCTGCTGCTGCCGCATGCTTTTCAATTGCGGTCATATATATGCACTGGTAAAAGAGATTTTTGCAGCTTCCTTATTATGTTAGTCGGCAGCCATGCATTAGGAAGAAAAGAAAATCATATTTTCTTCATTGTTTTTTCAGAGTATTGCTGCATGCGTTAGGTTTTTTACAAGTAATCATCATATCATAATTTTTGCTGTTGCATGTATTAGAACATGCGTTTGGGTTTTGGTTTTGGCTGCATGTTTTAGAATACATATATATTCTTATATATTGCTAGCTGCATGCTCAGAAGGCATGTATTGTAGTTTGCATTTGATGCAGCACCATGCACTGAAAGCATCGTCATTCATATAACAGCAGAAAGTTTGTTTTCCATGTCGGTCAGCAGCCTATGTTTTTAAAAGAAAAATCATATTTTTCCCGTGAGGTTTATGATAGAAAAATCAGTTTGTATCCACGTGTGTTTCTTTTAAAGAAAAATTTAGTTTTGTTCACTGATTTTTCATTGTGCTTTAATCGAAATCAATTACGAAAATGTGCCTTAATTGATTTTTAAATTTATTTCATTTCATTCGTTCTGCATGATCGTGTTAGTATATTGCAAAGTTCGAGGCGGCAATGATTGACGGCCGCATTAGTGTTGTGCCACATCCACTCGAAGGCTGAAGAGAGATCGAGTAGCAAAACGCAAAGACAAAGCTGCCAGTTAGTATGCATGTCTAGTTGATGAGTTTTGTAAGTCTTTTTGTATTTGTTGACCCTAAAAACTACCAAGCCTATGTGACGCGCAGACCGAGTAATTAATAAGCTAACTAAGTCATTCGGTTGTGTGCGGAGCGTCCCAACTCGTCGGCCGAGGAGTAAAATGTGTTGATGTTGTGTTGGGCGCGTTGCTAACTTCTTGATCTTGTGATTGCGGCCGAGGAAGGAACACGTCTCGGCCTTCGGGTTCTAAAGCCATAAGATAAGACTGCTAATTCTGCGAAGTTCAATATCAAATTTGGCTTTCAATATGTCGAATGTAATAACCTGTAACACCTCACTTCGCCGAGAAGGCTAATGAGATGACCTCTGTCAATAAGGATTTGAAAATCCTTATCGACCGAGACTTGGATAGATAACCAGTCAGCCTCGACGCAGTGCTATTTATCCAAACTGAAGGTACTCCACGGTTGGCTGATTCTACGGCAACAGTGTTGTTCATCCAAACTGAAGATGTTCGTCGGTTGCCTTCACAATGTTGTTTATCCAAATTGAAGATGTGTCGGCGGGAAAAAGAAAATAAAAATCTCGCGGTTGTTGAGAGGTTTTGCATAGAGCGAGAGTTTGCGCAGGGCAATTTGTGTGTTGAATTGGAGGGGCCCTAGATGTTGCCTGCAACTCTGTATTTATCACTGTTTTAAAAATCCCTGCCTAGGCACTAGGCGGTTGGTCACTGCCCCGATTAATGCCTAGGCATTTGAAAATTAAGAAATGACCCAAGACCTATTGAGGTGCCTGCCTAGGCACCCGCCTAGGCATCGACTCACTTAGACAAAAAATAGATAACTTTAATGAACACACATTAATTATATGCTTGTTCCCCATGTTTTCATTATGTCTCAATACTTAATAATATATGTGTCATTCTATTTTGTAGTTTATGATGAAATTATATATATATATATTAAGTATAAACATACACTTATTTACATGAAATATAATGAATTTAGTTAAATCCGCCTAGTCCGCCTAGACCCCGCCTAGCCGCATAGGCGCTAGGCCCCAGCTCGCCACCCAACTAGCGCTTAACGTCTTTTAGAACCTTGGTATTTAGAGGCTTATAGCATCCATACTTTTTGCTTGGCACGACATGATATTTCTTAGAGTCCAGTTGCAACTCTAACTCGCGGGCTTTAAATTGATTCGTGTCAGAAGCCAAAGCATATTCTTCATATTACTGTTTGTGACTTTTCAAAGAAGATAAAAACCTATCTAGGCTTATCACATCACATCAGAAGCCTAGCCCACCTAGGCTTCTTACCTCATCATCAAAACTCCATCAGTAGCTTTGCTTTATCCCATTAAGCTGTCATTCATAACCAAGACTCCCAATGCAAACTATAAAGCTTTCTTTCCCACGACACATGTGCAACCATGCATGCAATTTAATTACAATATCAGCTAATCACTTGAGATGCCATCTACCATCAAATACCACTTTGCATAGGAGTCCTAATTATGTATGTGTCACGTGGCCAACGCAATACCACATATACAAAACATATCCCCAATATCTTTGCATGCCATTATCTGATACCATACCTTAATGCATATCCCCATATTCCATCATCATTCAAATCAATTGGGATTTAGACAAATATTAGGTTCAAATAATTTAATATATTACTAAGAGATAACATTATGATTAAAATCACAATAGTATTTCTCAACAATAATTGAAAATTATTTCAACCATTTTGTCTTTCAATGGTCTAAAATTCTGCTCATTCAACGACCTCGATTGCTCGGGCTAATAATGTAAAATCGAGTCCAAACAATATTTGTTTTTCTCTTAGTGTTTTTTGGCTTGGGAGCCTGAGTATCTTCCTAGTAGTGGGTTTTGTCTCATTAAATCATATATCTTGTGTGCACATTTTATTTATTGTTTTTAACTGCATACTGATAAGATTAAAAGCATACCACAAAGTAGCACACAAATGTCCTATTGATTTTCCTTATTAACACTAAGATTTGTTAATTGTAGCATATGAAAATAAGGGTCTTTTCCGCAGAAGATTGTTTTATCTAACTACTTAAAATGTCACAAAAACTGTGTTGCTGTCTCTACTGACCAGTCACTGAAAAATAATTATTAGACCGACTTACACTTATCTAAAGTCAACAAAATTTTATATGAAGACACTAGACACATAGAGCTACACTTATACAAATTTTTGGGATTTTTGGAGTTGATTTGATATTTCAATTAAATCGAACAAAAACAAGACAAAAACAAATTTTAAGTAGTTCGGAAATTAAGAAAAACGAATTAGGGGAATTGCTATCCACCACCAAATAATCATGCAAACATGTTATGTTTCATTCAAATTCCTTTGATTTTCGGATGAAGATGCTCAAGTTGGCTCAATGTTAGAACTCAACCTATTACTCTTTCTTATGTAGTATGTTAAGAGAATGACGTTTTCAACTTAACTTAGTCCCTAACATGCAATCTAGAATGGTGTGTTCATAGATTTAACAAATAGAAATCATTAAGAATGAAAAGAGTTTGAGTCATCACAAGGCATCGTAAGTACTAGCGTTGTCTTAGTTATCCTAGAAATTGATTCACATGTTAATTGCAATTAACAAGTACTACTCTAGAACATATGTAGGTCCTCATTCGACAAGGGCATGCACACACAAATTCATAGCATTAGAATCCTAGATATGCTTACTAAGTATGCATCCGTAGAAAACACATAAAGAATTCATCAATGAGACAAGTAGTGAACCAATTTTCATCCATTCATAAAAGTAATTCAAACAAAATGTCATAACAAAATTGCAATCATATTCGGGGCTTCAAAACAGCCCCTAACTACTAAAAATTAGTTATACATAATTCTCAAATTAAACCAAAAGAAAGACATGAGTTTGAGAAGATAAAACCGAAAGAAGAGAATGCCAAGATTTCCTCCTTCCTTTCTTTCCTTCCCCAACGCAGCAGCCTTCTTTTTTCCTTGCTTTTCTTCCTTTTTTTTCTATCTTTTTTTTTCCACTTTTTTTTCCCCTCTTTGCTTGACAAATCCTACAAAACACAAAAACAAAGTAAATAGCTCAAAAATATAAGGAACTAACTAAGAAAAGACAAGTGAATTTGATATAAAATATATATAGATATGAGCTTATCACATACACTTGATATGTGTTGTGAATGTGGAAATTAAATTAAAATTGAATTGAATTTTTAAATCGGAACTTATTCACCCCCCCTCTAGGTTAAACTAATACCCATCCTATAACTTTCAATTCTCATGAGTGTCCCTTTTGGCGGTACACTTCTCCCTTGTGAGGCTCGTGCTGCTTGGTCTTGAGACTTTTGTTGTAATTCTTGCCCTAAGGGCTTCTCTTTGTAACTGTTCTACTTCTTGACACTGTGAACATTGACGCAATGGTCAAGTACTAGCTCATTAGGGACAAGTTCAGGACATAAGAAACAACGTTGGACATCTTCACTGGGTATAAGTTACCACCCTATTTGCAATATGTAATGACTTTCACTATCCGCACTTCCACCACCACCACCTTACTACGACCATCTCCACTTCTATCACTATCTTTCTATGACCATCCCTAGAAAACTTACCACCACCACCATGATTGCCATGACCTAAACCGATACCCTAACAGGCCATCACCATTGTAACACAACGTCCTACCGCCACTATTCTATTGTCGTCGTTGCCACCACCACAGCTGCCTCGTGGCCACGGTGGCGACCACATAACTTTACCACTCTTGAAAAATCTTTTTGAGCCTACTTTGCAATAGAAAATGGCACCCAACAGCTAGAACTAGAACTAAAATTACAAAACGCTTCTGCTTTTTCAAAAACAAAAAAATTCAACTTAAAGTACTATCTTCAAGAATTGCCCAACAAGTATCTTTTTCAAAAACACTTCAAATGTATGTTTCAATTTGAAGCACTTTTAACATTTTCCAATTGATATTTGAAGCATTCTGATTCAATTCATTTATCATGAGCATTATTCTACTTCACGTATCTCTCAAATGTATAATGACACATATGAAATCCAAGGAAAATACTAGTTCCATTTCAGAATTTGCAATCCATAGTAAGTGATCTCATTCCTACTCCTTACTTTCTCCTCTCAATTCACGACTTCCCCTGTTCTAAACAAGTAAACACGTGGAAATTGAAATACAGTGGTAAAAGATAACAATTATTTTTTCAGAAGTGAAGATAACACTTTGGTTTATTTAAAAAGAAAACTAATGAAAATGACTAAAAAACTTTCAGTTTTAACGATAAAGATAAAATAAATGGTAAAATGAATAGTACCATGAAATTTTATTTGAACCCATATAATCTCTTTTTTACACCCAACTTAAATTTTAAATGTTAATTATATTTTTTATCCTAATACATAATTACCATCAAGTACAAGATAAATTTAATAATACAATTAAAGTTATCAATAAACCCAAACAAACACCAAAGCGCAAACAAATCAACAACAACAACAATGGGAGATGCCATAGTGCTGAGATCGTCCATGAGAGATGCCATTGTGCTGAGGTCAAACAAATCAAATGATATGTAGGAGAGATGCCATAGTGCTGAGATCGTCCAGGAAATATATCATAGTATATTTCCTATGATATATCAGGTGGAACAATCATGAATCGTTTAAGTTGAAAATGCCAAGGGCTTGGAAATCTTGGGGCTGTGGGAGCTTTGAAGAGAATAATTATCTCTTTGATCCAACTCACCATCACAAACATATATGATATATCCTCCTACCTTTATTTTGATCCTTGCATGCAAGCGGTAAATCATACTAAAAGATATGAAGTTTCATCCAACAAAATACATCCTAAAGATAAATATTCATCCCTAAAAGTAGTTGCTTAAATCCTCTACGTAATTGATAGATAGTCACAACCAGAGAGACGACTTCAACTTAAACCAAAGCAGGAAGAAAAATCAGAATAAAGAAACAATAGCATTTAGAATTCAGATTCAGACCATTTGAAACAAACCAGAAAACCCTTAAACTAGTGCGACAAGCTCTTTTGCAATATGATTGCAAGGACGATCATATTGTTTGGATTAAGAATTTGTCCACTTTTTTGTGGTCCTAACTTGAAATGGACTTCTCTTTGTAAATTTTGGGTTTTTATTTCTAAATGAGTGTACGGATAAATCTACAAATTGAATTGGGTTTGTGAGGGTAATTTAGATAGTAAATATGAGTTTAAAGAGATATTGATAGTTTAATTCAAGTTGATATGAGTGAAAAGAGTAAGTTGGTTGTAGGAAGATATTATATGAGTTTAAATAAAATTTCATTTATCTTTTTAGTATAAAAATGTGATTTTCCGTTAAAATAAACAGTATTATGAACTTTTCGTTAAAATTTCAATTTAAACTTGAAATACCCAAAACAATCTTAAAACGAGCGTTGAAAATGACAAAACAATCATTTATTATTGGTGGAGGCCCCACTCTTGTGCTACTGTAGGGAAAAGGCTGAATTGTAATTGTGACGCAAAACTTAAGCAGACACAAGCTCTTTCCCAAATTCGTCCTCCTCTTCTCTCCCTCTTAAATGGCTCTTCCCCCAAATTACCATTTCAGTCCCTCCAAAAAAAAAAAAAAACCAGAGGGTGGGACTGAGGAGAGAGAAAGTAGAGGGAGGGAGAATGGGGCTCGTGTGTGTTCTTCTTCAGAGATAACACCAAGAAAGCAGAATCATCACACCACCTTGAGTAAGAATCAAGCTTTCCCATTACCATTTTGGTTCCATCGAATTTCTTTGGATTTTTCGTAGATTTATCTCCCTTTCCTGTAAAGTTCTTGAGGCTTTCTTTTGGGTAACAAAAAAGTTTGAATTTTCTCGGCCGTTGATTCCAAATCTTCTGCTTGTTTTTTATTCTGGGATCTTTTTCTGATCTGGGTTTCCGATTTCTTGTGTTATTTCCCCAGATTCTCTCCTGCTTTGCTCTCTGCTTGCATAAATTAAGTTCTTTTTCGAGAAAACAGAGGAGGTTGGCACAGAAGATTTATGTCGTCTAGATTTTATCTATCGACTGGAGCTCCGAAGAAGCTCTGGAAATATTTTCAGTCTCTCTTTTGCATGCACGAACAGATTTCATCTGTTTTTGGTATGCCATTAAGATCACAAAGGTATGTGGGTTTTATTTACTAATTATTAATTTATTACTCTAGTGTTTAATATTATGTGTTTTCAATTTTCAATTTTTATGATATTTAATGTACGAATGAACATCAATATTTGTGCTTTGTGGAATTTTGTTTGATGGGTTTTTTGTTTTAGGGGTTTTTGATGGGTTTAAGGTCTTGGATTTGTTGTCATTTTTGTTTGCGTTGATGAACTTTGTGCAGGAGTTGTTCTGGAGTGAAGTGCTTTGAGGCTTTCAGAATACAATTTTCGATTTCAGTTTCGATTTCTGGACTCGGGTTTTTGAGGGTTTTGGGTTTTTCTTGATATTTTGAGAGAATTTTTGTTTTCTTTTTCTTGTTTTTGGGTATAGGGGGGGTTTAGGGGTTTGAGTTCAAAATGCCGGGGATGAAAACCGTAGTCTTGAATCAACATGTGAGCTGGAACAAATTGAAGAAAAAGCAACCTACCATGGAAGAGAATGCAGGTTACATGAAGAGAATTCGGATTATATACAATGATCCTGATGCCACCGACTATTCGAGTGAAGATGGTGAGGAGTATGATATTGAGGGAAATCTATTTCAGCATTGTAAGCGCTTTGTCTCGGAGATTTTGGTTGTGGAAACGGAATGTGAATCATCTGCAGGGACCAATGGAGGCAAAATTGGTCATAGGATGGGCTTTGATGACTCTAAGAAAAGTAATAGAGTGCTCCCTAAGGGAGTTCGACGTAGAAAATGGGGAAAATATGCAGCGGAGATTCAAGATCCTTTCCAAGGGATTCGAAAATGGCTTGGCACTTTTAATACAGCAGAGGAGGCTGCCGCTGCTTATCAGCAAAAGAAGCGTGAGTTTGAAACAATACAGTCACAGCAAAAGATTAAGAGCCGCTGCAGAAACATTCAATTATCAGATAAGCATGAGTTTGAGAGTTCGAAATTAATGGAGGGAGCCAAGCATGAGCTTCAGGGCGTTCCTTCATCAGAGGAGAGTCAGGATTCATCGTTTTGCCATCCGTCACCATCATCTGTGCTTGAAATATCTGGTTCAGCTTCGCTTAGTTTTGAACTCGAAAAGTTGAAAGAAGAATCTTGTGTGGAAGTTTCTGGGGGAGAAGGCGCTGTGCAGCAACCAGTTTTTGAAGAAGAGGAATCCATTCCAATGTTACCACCATTAGATGTCGAACAGTTGAATTTGGGATGCAAGGACAATTACGTGTTTTCTAGCTTGGACCAGTTCTGTGATGGCATGTGTGGTATTGTTGATGATGGTACGACAGACATAGTTGATTATCCCGTTTGCAACGATAAAAAAGGCGAGGTTATATGTCTTCCCCCACTCGACTCAGATTTTGGTCAGCAGGATTTCTCTTGGATTGATCAGAAACCAGAACAGGTTATGTCCATGAAGTTTTGTAGTTAGGAATTACCAGTAGTTTATCTAGTACATGTTGCACAATAAAAAGCTCAAGAAATGTTTGAGCAGCAGGTGTTTGAGGTAATATGTGTGAGTAAGCTATTATATATTGAACCTTTGTTTCCTCCTTTTCATTTTGTATTAAGTTAGTAACGACGAATCATCTGTGTCAAACTATGATTTGATTCGTCAAATTATGATTTTCAGGTAAGTAGGAATGACTTCGGAATCATTGTCGATTCTCAAATGTAAAAAGTTGCTTTGCTAAATGTTTAAGCGAAAGACAACTTGGCAGACAAGAATCATGTAACATAGGAAGAGACAAAAACAGTGGGTTAGGATTAGTGTATAGTGTGTGTCTGAGGAGGCGTGTTGTTGAAGGATAATTAAGGGCTACTAATATGGCCTGGAAAGGCGGCTAATTGAGGTTAAGCTGTCACTTTCAATTGATAAAAACTTTTGAGTCCACATGCTTAACCATCCATGATTTCGCCGGCACGGTTCGATTTCGATGGGTCCGAAGCCACATTCAATAATATAAAGATGACCAAGTAAATTATGATATGTATAGAGGTTCCAAAGGGTTCATTTAAAAATATTTTTAAAATGACTAAAAACGGTATTAGAGAAAACTTTTGTGTTTAAAACTGCTTGAAGTTCTTCCTCAGGTATCGGTTATGTGCTTCTTGTAAGAAGCATTTCAACTGTTTTTGAGGATTCACTTGTATTTTTGCTAAAGATTGATTCTAAAAATATTTTCACCAACAGTCTATTCAACCATTTTAAAAGCATTTCGAAAAGAACCATTTAAACTTGTACGGAATAAAACGTAAGTACCCTCCCTGGGTCCCAGCTTGAGTAGGAACTTCAGTACTGCTGCTATCATCTACGAAAAGCCAGTTCACATACAACGGCAAGATGATCGCTGCCCCAATGCTGCAAAGCAAAACCGAAACTTAGGAGAATTACACAATCCCTTGCTAACTCATCACACTTACAAGTTTTCAGGTCAATATCTATGAGTATTTCACTTGTTATTTATCGATCTCTTCACTTTTCTACTGTATTGAACATAGTGAAAAAGCTTATGATGCTCTCTAACTCAAATAATTATTTTAATTCTCCTTTAAAGCAGGCTATGTGACTGATAAAGCATAAATAATTATGTTAATTCTCCTAATTGATAAAAATAAAAAATAAAAAATTCTCCTAATTAATCCTGTAATCGCATATATATCTTTACCTCCATCAGCATCACCACGTTCTTATCCACCCATGGAAATGGGTGCTTATACACGTACGAGAACACACAGCCCCAATATCCCTAATCACAGCAGATTGCTTACTCAATCTTCATACTACATCTTGTTGGTAGCCCTTGCCCTCCCTCTACTTTTTCTTGTGATAAAATTAATCATTGCCGGTTCTAAAGGTTCCCCATGTAAACTTCTTATTCTTTTGATTGATGTTTTGCAATTAGAGGCTCAATCCAATCAAAGAAATGACACAAAATGTCAAAAGCAGCAACATTTGCAATGTAATAGGCTTCTCCCCCTTTTCATTCGTGTCGTTTTAACTTGTAACCTAATAGTTACATTTGTTTGGAACATTCTCAGGCTTCTTAAGTTTCCACGCACATGTCAAATTCTGTTTGTGCAGACTACCATGGATCATAATTACCCTAATCCGCCGACTCATGTTAGCAGCTAAAATGTGTCAACGGAATTATGCTCACAAATCAGAAATCTACACGAGCTCAACCCATTATAAATTGGTATGGGTTGGGGTCGCTGAGCTATCCCACTAGGAAAACTTACACATACTATTTCAGTCCAAACTCTATCCAAAAAGTCCAATGATTATCTAATCATCACATCGACTGCTTCTTCTTCATGAGGAAATATGGCTTGTAACTGTGTGTATTAGCCACCGCCATTAGTATTAGTATTTTTCTTATCACGTGTCACGGAATAGAGGAATACTAGTGCGAAATAATATCAGAGATTGTACCACAAAAATCTGCCCCTTTTCACAACACCATTTCAAACTCAATGTTGCTTCTTCTTTTTATTTATTTATTTGTTTAATTTAATTTGAGTTTTGCTCTTTTAACCAAACCTGAGTTGTTATAATCAACATACCAAACGTAATACAGACCACATTAGGGACTGAATCAGTCCCAAATACCCACAACATGGACTGTTTGTATCAGTGTGTAGTGGCTGTTTTCGTTGTTGTGTGAGTAGTTTTAGACCTCGTTTGGTACTAAGGTGATTCTGAAAAAAGCTGGTATCAAAAAAAGCTGGGAGCTGTTTTTGTGTTTGGTAAACATTCAGCTTCAGTTTTTTTTCACAGTTTCCAAAAACAAGAAGCTGCAAAACTAGCTTTGAAAAACTGGCTTTTTTCACATCTGTTTTACATAAAAGTTTACTAAACACTATAATACTGCTTTTTTTTTCTTTTCAAAAGCACTTTTACAAAAAAGTTTACCAAACACTCTGCTGCTTTATTTCACAGCTACTTATTCTCACAGCACAGCAGAAGCAGTTTTTTTTCAAAGCACAACAATATCAAACCAGCCCTTAATCAAATAGCCCATTAGACCAAACTGTTTGACAATTGAGTCTAAATTGTTCCTGCAGTGTGTTAGAGACAGCACGCAAATCTCCACCATGAACATATGTATGTGGAGTTCAGTTCCCTCACCAGTACTGGCCATTCGTTCTTGTCCCAAGCCAAAAGCTAGCTAACGTGGCACCTATCTCTTCTTAGAGCACACAGACGTCGAAAGCGAATTCGATCCCACTATTTCATCAGTTGCCTAGATTTCAAGCCATCATGGTCAAATTGACAATAACATTGTACTACGATTATTATTGTTCTTGGACATGATTTATGTATCACGTATGGATGATAAGCTTGCAGGATAGTTTGCTTAATACATGTCGAACCCATCACTCTTCTTCCCTCGTGATATCAATACCAATCTTTCATAATTATGCTTTCTTAAACTCAAATTATGGGGTTTAGTGGCCGCAATTTGAGTTCTAGAGAATTGAGGCTCAAGTTGAGTTTTAAAAAAATTAAATGAGACTCGAGTTAAGTTTCAGCTTTTATAAAGAGTACGAAAACCATAGATGCTACAATAACAAAGTTTGGATCTGGCATGGGCAGTTTTTTTTTTATGGTTTTGTACAACTTTGGCAGCATTCTAGCCCATGCCAAGATTGGTTTTTTGCACAGAAATTTAATGAAATTTCGTCCTGGCTTTACGCACCAACTGTAAACTTGTCTTGATTAGCAATTTTTCAGCTGAATATTGAAAAGAAAAAAATTTATCTTCTCATTACCAAATAATCACACACAATTAGCAAATGTGGATGTGTCCATATTACCATTCAATTGTTTTGCACTTGTGCGTGTGAGACATTCCCAAGGCGTCCTAGTCAATCAACTTGCTGCAAACGATTGTGGGCGGTGACACAATAGAGAGATTTTTCAATGTGACCGGAATACCGGATGATACACCACGTGTTATTATACAAATAGTGGGATATGTGTCAAAAAGTTAATAACTTAAAAAATAAAATTTTCCACCACTTACATAAAAACATGTGGTATACCACTCGTGTTTCGATCACAATGAAAAATTTCTCGACACAAAAAGATGGATTCAATTCACGATCAAGTGGTTGGTTTTGGGTAATACTTTGGAATTTATCTCTTGATTTGTAGTTTGGAGTTCTCATAGCCCACTCGTTAGTGCTAAAGCCGCTCCTTAGCGCTCATAGCCGCTCGTTAGTGCTAAAATTACTCTTTAATTCGTAGTTGTACTATTACTGTTTTTATCTCAGATTCGTTTACCAACATAAGTAATGAGCAACACAACTGAATTTAGTAGATGGTCCCGCAGAAAATTCATCATTTGGAACAGAATCACATCCACATAGTGGTTTAGGGTGAAAGTGAGAGATGGGAGCCACAAGAGAGTTGAAAGAAACCCTGAAGAGAGGGGGGGGGGGGACCAAAACCGAGTTTTTAAAGGTCTTCATATGAATTAATGAAATTATAGAAACAAACCAACAAAATATTCTTTCTCATTTTTCTCCCATAAAACACAGTACATAAAAAACACAAAAGAGGCCAATTGTGGCCTTCCCTAACCCTAGTTTGGTCCCACATGGACCCCCCAATTTGACTTGCAGCCAATAAGAGTTTAGAGAAAAAGATGAAGCTCAGAAGCTTAGCCAATGAGCAGTGATATACTACCTCCTTGTGGGTCCCGAGAAGCTTTAGCAACATCCTCTCCCCGCTTCCTAATGTAGCAAAGCACCACAACAACTGCAGGGGCATGAAGGTAAGAGTAAAAGCTGGATCTTCCTTTTACTCTCACACTCTTCTCCCTGTCCCCACACTATAATTATTGAACCAATTGGGCCCCTAAATAAATATGTGAAGCCACCTTAATATTCCTTGTTCTTGAGTTGTGACTACTTACAACAAAAGCACTTTGTTCACCTCAACATTCCTCCTGAGTTCAGTTGTGACTTATAACAAAAGCACTTGTTCATCGGTTTGATTCTTGCTAATTTTATCAAACACTTTGCAGTTTGCTGCTGCTGCTGCAATATGATCACTGATAAGAAAGCTGCGAATGCAATGGGAGGCAACACAGCTCGAGCTTGCGATAGCTGTTTGGTGAAACGGGCACGATGGTTTTGTGCTGCTGATGATGCTTTTCTTTGCCAAAGATGCGATGCCTCGGTGCACTCGGCGAACCAGTTAGCAAGCAGACACGAGAGGGTTCGGCTCCAAGGTTCATCTTTCAAGGCCGATGAGCCGATGCAGCTGACTGCAGACCAAGCTACACCGGCTTGGCACAGGGGGTTCAAGCGCAAGGCACGAACCCCTCGCCACAACAAGAAGCCTGGATTCAAAGAGGAGCAAGAGAAAGTAGGGTTAC
Source organism: Pyrus x bretschneideri (assembly GCF_019419815.1). NCBI lineage: Eukaryota > Viridiplantae > Streptophyta > Magnoliopsida > Rosales > Rosaceae > Pyrus > Pyrus x bretschneideri. Next base: position 1,410,377 of record NW_025999579.1, on the reverse strand, counting down.
ACCCTCCTCTACCTTTTGTTCCGGAAATTGGGTGCGAAGAAGCAAATTTAATGGAGGATGAGGAAAATGAAGATCTAGAGCAGCTTCTTTATAGGGTTCCAATTTACGACCCTTTTGCGGCCAAGCTTTGCAATATTTCATCAACTGATCAAGTTGAGAACAATACTGATGCTATTAATCTCGATGATGAAGAGATTGAGATCAGAAATATGGGAGATACTCATGAAGGAGTACAGGATGACTTGGACAAACTGGGAGGGTTTCTACCGACGGATATGGAGCTCGCGGAGTTTGCTGCTGATGTGGAGAACCTCCTTGGAGGGGGACTAGATGAGGATTGTAGTGACATCAAAGGAGTCCTGGGGCTATTGGACGATGGTAAAGAAGTGAAGGTTGAAGAGGAGGTTGAAGGGATGGAATTTAATCCTTCTATCTTGGATTGGAACTTGGATTACGATAAGTCATCAGCTGTACCGGTACAAATGGGAAGTGAGGACAAGGAGGAAGAGGAGAAGCTAGTCCTGCTCACGGGGGCTCAAAGTAGTGATGAGATGGCATTCATGGAGAACAAGCAGATGGTGATGAAGAGGAAGAAGATATGTTTGAGGCTAGATTATGAGACAGTCATCACTGCCTGGGCAAGTCAAGGCTCTCCGTGGACGAACGGAACTCGACCGGAACTCAACCCTGACGACGGCTGGCTAGACTGCATGGTAACAATACTACTCTCTCTCTCTCTCTCTCTCTCTGTGTCTCTCTCTCTCCATTTTCTGGTCCTACTGATCAACTAGACTACTAGACAACAAAAGCATACTCATTTGAATCACTCAGGTGTACTCTTCTGCATGTGATTACTGTCAACTGAATACTGAAAAGAGTAAAAAAAATCATGTGCATATGATTACATTATATTCAATGATTCATAATTACATATCAAATCCACTAGACATTTTTAATTAATTCTGTGTGGATGATTGCCTGTATAATTATAATCTATCTACCTTGTGTTACTTAGGTAAGACTATTATTAAGCTAGCAAAATTTTTACAAAACCTAACTAGGTTTTTTTTCCTTTCGTTAAAAAATTAGGGTTATGTATTATGTGGTTATTGCAGGGTATGTGGCCTACAGAAATTCCTCAACCGCATGGAGATACTGCAGGATGTGTAAGTGGAAGAGGCGATAACCGGGGAAGAGAAGCAAGAGTTTCGAGGTACAGAGAGAAACGAAGGACACGATTGTTTTCGAAGAAGATAAGATACGAAGTTAGGAAGCTGAACGCGGAGAAGCGGCCTAGAATGAAAGGTCGGTTCGTTAAGAGGACAACGTCCAGCTTTGGAGGGGTGGGAAGTAGTAGTAGTAATGCTCCTGCAGCTGCATTTCCCTACCTTATGATCAATAAATAACAGTACGTAGCTGTAGCTCTCGTGATGATTTTCATGAACATCCCAATTTTGCTTGTTTAATTTCATGGCAAAATTGGATTGACGTTGATGTATATATGCAATGTGCCAGAAATATAAGGCCTGCATTTGTAGAATAAATGAAGTAAGTTGGTAGCTTATAACTAACACAGTTAGGGTTGGTTTGGTATTACTGTGCTTTGAAAAAAAAACTGTTTTTGCTGTGCTGTGAGAATAAGGCATGGTTTGGTCCCGATGTGATTCTGAAAAAAGCTGGGAGCTGTTTTTGTGTTTGGTAAACATTTAGCTTTAGCTTTTTTTTCACAGTTTTGGGTGAAAAAAAGCCAAAAACAAGAAGCTGCAAAACCCAGCTTTAAAAAACTGGCTTTTTTTTACCTCTGTTTTACATAAAAGTTTACCAAACACTATAATACTGCTTTTTTTTTTCAAAAGCACTTTTACAAAAAAGTTTACTAAACACTCAGCTGCTTATTCTCACAGTACAGCAGAAACAACTTTTTTTCAAAGCACAAAAATACCAAACCAGCCCTAAGCCCTAGTTTGGTACTGAGGTGATTCTGAAAAAAGTGGTTATAAAAAAAAAGCTAGGAGCTTATGTTTGGTAAACATTCAGCTTCAGCTTTTTTTCACATTTTTTGGTGAAAAAAAGCCAAAAACACAAAGCTGCAAAACCCAGCTTTGAAAAACCAATTTTTTTTTCATATCTGTTTTACGTAAAAGTTTATCAAACACTATAATACTGTTTTTTTTTTTTTCAAAAGCACTTTCACAAAAAAGTTTACCAAACATTCTGCTGCTTTATTTCACAATTGTTTATTCTAGCAGCAAAGCAGATGCAGTTTTTTTTCAAAGCACAGTAATACCCAACCAACCCTAAGCAGCTATGAAATAAAGCAGCAGAGTGTTTGGTAAAATTTTTTGTAAAAGTGCTTTTGCAAAAAAAAAAAAAAAAAAAAAAAGCAGTATTATAGTGTTTGATAAACTTTTTTGTAAAACAGATGTGAAAAAAAGCTGGTTTTTCAAAGTTGAGTTTTGCAGCTTTGTGTTTTTGGCTTTTTTTCACCCAAATATGTGATAGTCACTTTTTTCGGAATCATCTTAGTACCAAACAGTGGCGAAGCCACGTAGAGGCAAGGAGGGGCGGCCGCCCCTCCGGTTGCCGGAAATCAACACTGAAATTGAGGAACCGCCCCTCTGGTTCTTCTTTGCTCGTCGGAGAATCTGGTTCTGCAGTGGCTGCACTGCTCTGTGTGGGGCTGCTAGGGTTCTTTTTTTTTTTTTTTTTTAATACACAAGTCATACGATGCAATTTTGGACCGGGGTTTAAAATTAATTTGAAACGATGTCGTTTTACTGAATAAAAGCTTGAAACTTCGCTTCCTTCTTGGGTTGAAAACTTGGAAGCGTGTCCGTATCTTTCTATTTCTTAGACATTCCCTGCCTTCTTTCCTCTCTCTCTAGGATTGTTTACTTAGTCTATGGCATTCTTTCTGCATCCCAAATCAGCTGTGATCAAGCAGATCATAATTCATTGGGGGCGGTGCAGACATTGCTTATTTTGTATTTTGTATTTTATGTTTTATTAATTTTTCCTTTGGCTAAAATGCAATACATAATTAAAATGAAAAAGTTTACTCTTTTATATTCCGCCCCTCCTTCTGGTAATTTCTAGCTTCGCCATTGGTACCAAATTAGGGCTTAGTCCTTCTTTTTCACTACTAATAACTAGCTAGTCCTGGAAATCCGAAGCTTCACTGAACAAGATCAGAAGAGCTCTCTCTCTCTCTGTCTCTCTTATACTTAGAAAAATACAATAACCAATATAACTTTGAAAATATGTGTGCTAATTTATGTATGTTTTTTTTTTTATTGTTAGTCTAGCGTTAGGGTAATCTGTTACAGAAACAGAGGTAGTGTTATAAAGGGCTAATCAGATGTTTTTCCTCATTTTTTGCATGAGTTTGTTGGCGTAAGTTACTAGGCAGAGGGGTATAGCTAACAATTTGTTGGCAATAGCTACTAGACTTGAGTAACAACATTCATGTTTTCTAAATGTACAGAAGAGTGAAATTTTTGAAATCCCCCCTGAACTTATACGTACTTAACTTCTTATTACCCTTATGTGGGTTGTGCATGCCTTCATCTAATGAAAATTTGGATGGAATGTGAAGAAAATAGAAGGTATGGGGAAATTGGCTACAAACATTAATTTGAGTCCGTAATTTACTAAAAGAAAAGTTAAGAGTAAATCAGAAGGCAAATACAAGTTCATGGAGTATTTTGACAATTTACTTAACGGTACTCCTGGGTTGATAATGATATTTTAGTTTACTTCTCTACATCACATTTAATCAAATTGGCAATTGAAAGTTGATTATTAGAATGCCTAAATGTGAGCGTTCAACCAAAAACGAAGTCGTAACGGTTACAGAGATACAAAAAATATCTTTCAAACACTTGATGCAAGACATAGATAATACACGTACAATCATAATATCATATATATCTTTGTTGTTATGAATATGATGGTACAATATATATATATATATATATGTATGTATGTATGTATGTATATATTGATAAGTCAATTTCGTGGATAAGTACCCTAAGAAGCTTTTGTGCACAGCCATCACATAAGTTGAAATAGAAATCACGATTCAGAAACCAAGTCACAATATATTTTTTTTAGGAATACTTTGGATGCGGTCCCTAATCTTTAACATTCTTTGATTAAAACCTTAATAGTATTCAAAGTTTGATCAAGGTCCCTTGACTTTGTAAACCTCATTATATTACTATTAATATTTATATTTTTATAGTTTTGACATTAATTGTTTGATATTTTATGAGATTTATAATCCTATAAATTTAAAATCTCTCATTATAATACTATTAGAAATGGTTACAATAAAAAAATTCAAACATTTTGATTGAATAAATGGAAAAAGAATGTATCCATAGTGTTAAAAAAAATTGGTACATTTCACATATAACAAAGTGGTAAATTATAAATAAATTAGGGTATAGATAAAAGATTAAAAATTAGGAGTACAAATGAATTTTTAAAAATATAGGCGCTAAAAGAAATTAATACATGGGTACAAAATAAAACTAAAAAGAAAATACTAAAAATTAAAAAAAAAATGTTGCAAATTAAAAGTGGGTACAAACTAAAAATATAAATATATGATACAAAGTTTTGGCATGAAACATAAATATACCATATGTAATTTTTCTACCATTGATTAAATATACAATGTTACGTGATGATGTACATATGAGTTCAAACACAAATAAAACTTTAAAAAATATGGGCACAAAAAGATACTAATATATGGGTACAAATTAAAAATGAAAAGAAAATTGGTACAAATTAAAAAATATTTGCAAATTAAAAATAGGTACAAATTAAAAATAAAAATATATGATAAAAATTTAGCCATAAATATAAATATACTAATTGTAACATTTTTAACACTAAAGGAATATATTTAAAAATAAAAACATTTTATTATTCAAATAATTAATGATGTTATTAATACCCAAGGACCTTGATCAGAAATTCAAAATGAATAGGATTTTAATCAATGGAGTAACAAAAAGAAAGATGTGAACCTAATTTTCCCTTTTTTTTATCCACGTTTTTGGGAGCACGGTTAAATTTTGATTCATTTTACTGGCAAAAGTTAAATTTGAAGAGAGAAAAGGGAAAAAAAAGATTGACAAAACCTGGCCAAGTTGATCAACAGATTCCAGCATTGGGTGACATTCACCACTGTAAATTTCATGCAGTTGTTAATTGGTAGATTCAGTTAACGCAAATAAATGTCTTGGAATAAGAATTAGGGTTTCTCCCTACTAGCTAAGCAATACCAATAAGAAGACGATCTTTTTTTGTCAGATATTTGCATCAATAGAGTCTTGTGGAAAAAGGAAAAACGTGGTTGTGTTTCTCACGAGAGAAGGAGAAAGTGATAATGCACGTGGGTGAGGACCACCAAACAAAAACCCTAAGCCCCATTCTATACTGATTTGGTTCTGAATTATTACATGGATATAAATGAATGAATGGTGTTTTTTTTTTTTTTTTTTTTAATTCAGTCCTTAAACTGGCATTTATGGTTGTGGTAGTAGTAATAGCGGGTATGGTTGAGGTGGTAGTGGTTTAGTAGTATTGTGGTGGTGGTGACAACCAAAAAAAAGAAAATAAAAAACTAAAAATAAGATAATACATAAAGGAAACCACGTCTCTAAAAATCACCACTTAGCGTTGCCTCCCGATTAATTCTTAAGAGTTTGAAAATTAATAAGGGCACCTAAGCTTTCTCAGGTGTCCAACTAGGCACCCACTTTGCCCACTTAGACCTGTATAGGTCATGACTCTTACTTAGACAGAAAATAGAAAACTTTTATTTTGCATTTTATTTTTATTCAATAAATTGTAAGAGACTTGTTGAATACTTGAATGAACACCTTGGTCCCCATATTTTTAACATGTTCTATTACCTTATTCTATATGTCATTTTATTTTATATAATGCAATTACGTTTTTTTTTTTAAGTATAAATAAACACTTATTTATAGAATATATATACTTAAATCCACCTAGTCCGCCTTAGCCCTGCCTAACCGCCTAACCACTAGGCCCCAACTCACTACCCGATTTGCGCTTTATGTCTTTGAAAACCTTGGAGAAAACTATGGAGTACTTGCAGTGGGGTTACCAACCATAGATGACCAATTGGGCTTGGAGTTAGGCCCACTCTAGTGAAAGCCCAATGGAAACATCTTAAGCAGCGTTCAACTCCATTACCATTTTAGTATAGTAAAACTTCTATAAAGTTATAAAGTTGTGACCAAATCGAATCTATAGCTAGGGATGTTATTATATTAATAAAAGTGTAGTTAAAAATTATTATTTGTTGACTTATTTACCCTTAACAAATGCTAGTGTTTTCTAAATAGAATTTCTTGGGCGCCAAGTATTTTATTTCTTGCACATATGTAAGTACAAGCTTATAGCATCAACTCTTAAAACTAAAGCATTGTCCCAAACTAGTTTAGATAAATATTATAGTTCATCTTAAACTTTTTTTGTGATATTGCATTATTTTTTTTTTTTACTGATTGACAATATATGGAGACGTGTTTCATTAATTATGATGAGATAAAGAAAAGTTATAACTTATTCTAATATGGAGTTTGTTACTATATATATGTATGTATGTATGTATAATTGATCTCAAGCTGGAACAGGAGTATTTTTTTTTATGATTTTAAGAAGGTTATTCGTTTATTGAACTTCTTTCAAAGCAATCACCCACCAATACTTTTCTCAAGTCAAGTAATATAAACAATAAATACAAAATCAACCACCAGTCCTTTTCTAACATGGAGTTCGTTACTATATATATATAACTGATCTCAACCTGGAACAGGAATATTTTTTTTATGATTTTAAGAAGGTTATTCGTTTATTGAGCTTCTTTCAAAGCAATCAACCACCAATCCTTTTCTCAAGTCAAGTAATATAAAAAATAAATACAAAATCAACACAATTATTATAATTTTGCATACATGGGATGCGATGTGAACTACTAATATAGTTTAAAATACAGCTTATTATCAAGATTTTAGACTAATTATATGTAAAATTAATCAAAATTTTCCATTACGTCTTCTTCTTACACGTCTTCCATAATATTTTTATAGTTGATTATATGCCTTATATTGACATCGACAAGTACACGTAGGTTTGTGTATATACATACATACAGGTTCTTTATGCAATGAGATTTCATTTTATTATTTTTTTTAAATAGGGATTAATTGTGGAATTCACTTTACATTGAACTTCAACAATCCTAACTGTTGATTTTGTAAGTTTCTATTCATAGATCATGCTTGTAAAAATTCAATTCAATTCGAAACCATTTGCCTATTTAATTATCACGATGAAATTTCATTGTGTCTTATAGAACAAAGTGTTCATTAATTTCTTTGAACTCAATTAGATATCTTACATATTTCCGATTTGGCTAATATTTTGCACGGATAATTTATAAGGTGCAACCTGAAAAATAGACCGTTTGGATTATTGAAGTTCGATGTAGTGTTTGCCTCACAACCAATTATGTATATGTAGGATGTAGAATTATGGCTCGTTTGGAAGTACTTTTAAAATGATTAAAATCGTTTTGGGGAAAAATACTTTTGAAACCAATCTTTTGTAAAAGTTCAAGTGAACCCTAAAAAAAAAAAAAAAAAAAAAAAAAACTTTTAAGTACTTTTTGCAAGAAACATATATTTAGTCATTTTTCTAAAAAGCAACTAAAGTGTTTTTGAAACTCAAAATCAATTTCATCAAAAATACTTCGAGTTATTTTAAAAGGACTTCTAAACGAACCCTTATGTAACTTGAATATTAACTAGCTAATCAATTTGTTAAGAGCGATCATACAACAAAGTCACTTTGTTAAGAGTCTAGATTAATACTTTGGATTCTGCTCCCACTCAAGGACATGGGGTAGCTTATTCTTAACGAAAAATAAGAGACATAACTAAGTAGAAAGTATATAAAGTCAAAAGATAGTGTGAAGATCACTTCTGATTCTATAAGTTTTTCTTTAAAAAAACCCTGATTCAATATGTCATATCTAGACCTTCCAGTGCCGTTAGTAAACGTTGAAAAGAAATCTTGTATAACTGTTCGGTTCATTGGTTGTCTTGCCGTGGCGTGCCCGAAGAAGGTTAAGATGACAAGAAAGCCACCATGATGTAAAACCAGTTTTCATATTTATTTCTTCCTTTTTTTTTTCTCTCTTTTTTTTTTTTTTAATACGAGCATGCACTAAAAATGCTATCATGTAATCTTCAAAATGTAATTTCTAAATTACGTTTTCATTACATATGATCAGTGTAGAATGATTCATTTAGAATGTCAACAACAAAGCAATGAGGTGCATGCGTCTCCTTGCTCTTACTAGAAGATATATTTGTTGAGGACAAAACCTATCACTCCTCAATACGTTATTATGTATCATGGTTAAGAATATTCCCATACTGTGATCATCATCGGGAGTTAAAAGTTCGTTGTGTACTATATAAGGAAGAGAGAGAGAGAGAGAAAGAGAGAGAGAGAGAGAGAGAGAATCATGGTTAAGAATATTCCCATACTGTGATCATCATCGGGAGTTAAAAGTTCGTTGTGTACTATATAAGGAAGAGAGAGAGAGAGAGAGAGAGAGAGAGAGGGACATTTTCTAGCATCGGGAGTTAAAAGTTCGTTGTGTACTATATAAGGAAGAGAGAGAGAGAGAGAGAGAGAGAGAGAGAGAGAGAGAGAGAGAGAGAGGGACATTTTCTAGCATTGAGAGAGAAGAGAGCGAGGGGACGAGCTAGATTACTTGCAATATAAGCGATCGATCTTGAGGAGCTGATATCGATATGTGAATATGATGGATCGACGGAGAGGGAACTCCCTTCGGACCAATTCAGAGGGCTGAGGAGTGGCTAGAGCTGTCCTCTCATGCATTTGGCTACTCCCTTTACTTTTCCCAACCCTAGGAGCCTGCTGTGCTGCCTGCGCAGCTGTAGAACTCAATTTAGCTGTTGCATGAGAGATGATCGATATACTGAGTGTTAAGGGTTTGGCCCGGTGCACGGTGTGGGAGCAACTCCTTCCGCTTGGTCTGCCCATTGGACTGAAGGGAGCTCCGGCCACCACCGGCATCATGACGCCAAATTAACAGAGTCAAGTGTATGATTTTCTTTTCTTTCTGTTGTCTGCTTTAAAGACCAACCATTCTCATAGTTGTCATATTCTCGTCGCTGATAATCGTCGGATGTTACTTATACTATCTTAATTTTCATTAAGATTTGATTAATCTGCTTGACAGGAAAGAAGAAGGAGACTTGGAGCTAGCGGGGATGATGCGGTTTTACTCAACACAAGAACGTGTGCTCCGGATGAAATTGAAAACTTTTCGGGTTTTCCGATTTTCTTCTTCCAATCACCCTGCATGTTAAACTACCAACACTTTGAAGTACTCGGCAATTGTCGGGTTACAACCTTCAAGTTGAGAGGAGCAACAACTGCCGAAAGGACCGCAATAAAAACACAAATTGTAATGCTTTAGAGAATTAGCAACTGTTTTTCCGTGAGACTTGAGTGTGCTCAAGATTTATGATCCATCATTCTTACATATCAAAAAACAAGAAACTTATTCTTTTCTATATAGGCAGAGGCCTGGTTGAAATCGAGATTTTGGAAGCTAACAAGCAAGATAATCTAGTGAAAAGTCGAAGCCTGAAATCTGGCCCGAAATCTGTAACAACAAAGAAGAGATAAGACTGGTTTTACAAAGTCTAGAGATGATAACAGACAACGAAATCGTGATGTTGTGATCCCCAACTTCCCTCCAATTTCTGCATTTCACTGCAGCCCAAACTTACTCACCTGCATGAAGAAAACATAATAAGTAAACCAGTTATAACTGCCGACCTCTTCATTCACATACAACACCGAACATATCACACCACAGAAATTTTGGACTCCAAGTCGAGCAACAAATTTCACAATTCATGTTAAATCTGCACGAAGAGTGATGCTAGCAAAGCTCAGTATTCATGTCATTCAACAAATTTGACTTAAATGTTCAAAACAAAATGAAGGTTCATAGCAAGATTGCCCAAGCAACCTTCTTAGTTCCATAACTCAACTCCAAAGTCAAAATCAAATGAGTAGATTGAGAGACTTGAAGATCATACCACCAACAGGCCTGAACACCAGAACGCATATATACACAATATTCGCATGCTTTATGCTTTCTCAACTTGAACCATTACCGATTTGTTTACCATAACTCTGTTTCCAAAAGTTACCGTAGACCCTACCAAATTAAAGATGATAAGCATTCCAAGTTGAAGACTTTCAACTTGCTCAAGCCTTTCAATGAACCGTCCAAAAACTTAGATGCGGAAAAATAGACATTATATGCAAAGAATCATAAAGGAAAAATGCCCCATAACGCAATAAAGGAAGTTGCAGGAGTAAACCCCAGAAGTTTGTAGATTCATGTCTTTGGTTTTATGGTCCAAGTGTTCTCATGTTTATTATCTGAATCGAACTATCGCTAGGTAGCAAAGATTCATCAGAATTGGATTGACCATTCTATCAATTCTCAAAAACTAAAACTGTTAAGCATTTGTTCCTGCTGACAGTCTCGTTTCGATCCAAGTGTTCTCATGTTTCCTAGCGTTTTCTGTTTGAATAAAACTCCAACCTAAAACCCTAAATCATATGCCTCACCAGAATCAAAATACGAAAACCCGGGTCTTAATTCGAAGCAGAAACGAGCAAATGGAATCGAAAAGCCCCGAACTTGATTAAAATTACACTCCAAAAACTGAAATTTCAAATCCAAACAAAAAAAATTGCAATCACATTACCAAATTGGGAGCTCAAAACACAAGAAACAAGTACCTGAAATCGATCACTCAGACTCCACAGGCTCCGGCTTCGGACCTGAAATTCTCAAAAACAAAAACAAAATGTCAATTAATTAAGAAAACTGGCAAATGACGGGAAAGGATAGGGTACGCTGGCGGACCATGGAACTCGTAAGGACGGTGGTCCTTCCCCCAACCGATGCCTCGAGTGGACTCGAGGTACTGGTGGACCAGGTGGCGGCACTTCTGGAGGTGGGTGACGCCTTCGATGCGGTAGCACCAACGGAGTTTCTCCCTGATGATCTTGGCCTTCTCGATGTCAATCCACTTCTCCCGCACCAAGTGCTCCCTCATCTCCAGCATCGCCACCGGGTCCTTGTACGGATTAGCCGGATCAAAGTCGTCCGGCGGCGACTCGTCGAAGTCCACCACTCCCTTCTTCCGCCCCATTTTTCTCGCGCAGTTTTGGATTGCTCACTCTCTCTCCGTTTTGGCTTCGATTTTCGCAGTTTCGCAGCTCTTTGCTGTCTGCAGCTGCTTCTGGTTTTTGGGCTTTTGGGTTTTTGGGCTTACGATTCGTGAGGCTCTAGTTTTGGGCTCATCTCCATTGATAAAGCACTAGGCCTATTAGATTGACGAGAAAAATAGTATTTTCTCAATTCGGTTTTAGCCATCCATTTTTTGCTACTTAGTAGTGCTGACTACTTCGAAGTGCATTTTCATGTTAGTGATTTTCACACTCTATTTTCATCTCTAAGCACTATTTGAACTTGAGCGCAAGTGATTTGGTATACTTCCTTGACCAACTCGTCTAACATGCATTTGCCTAATTAAGAAAGGGGGAAAAATAGAGTGCAAAAGAAGAAACGAAAGTGACAATCAATATCCGTTTCCTTTTCCAATAGGCTTTGAATTCATGTGATTGCTCGAGAGCAACTTAAAATATCATTCACATCCATCTTTGATGTTTGTGATACACAAAATGTTATGGGAAAAGGATACTCTTCGGATCCTCTTTGTAGGGATCCGGGGATCAATCAATCATGTCCGTTCATCGTACATCGTGCGGTCAGAAATCATTTAAAATTTAAAATTTAAAATTAAATAGAAATAGTATCTAACAAAAACTGATCGCACGATTTATGATAAGCGGACGTAATTGATTGATCTCCGGATTCCCACAAAGAGGATCCGAAGTGGATCCTTTTCCAATGTTATGGTCGGAGCCCTTTATTTAGAATCCAACTGCTTGACTTGACAATTGTCATGATTGGTTCAGTACTAACTTGATTGAAGGGGCAGGGTGAGGTTGAACAGGGTAAACGAGGTTCGTTCTCACTTCTACTCACTCAAATTACAGACCTTAAATTTTATTCGATACGAAAATTGAAGGATATGTGTCTAATATTACCGGAAAACTCTCCAGTTATTCAAATAATTATATTAGTTTTTTGGTTTTATTAAGAGAAGTAAAGAGCAAGAATTAAGTTATATCCTGCTGAGGATAAGTACTCTACTGTTAAAGTTGAATCACGGTATATGAAAATATGTTACCAAACAAAAATTGTAAGATATAATTTATCTTTACATGGATTATTACAATCAAATCTCGGATATGCCTAATTAGGTTTTTTTTTTTCAGAAACGATACGATATTTACGAGGCATTATTAGATTACGATACGATATTTACGAGGCATTATTAGATTACATTCATAACAAAGCAACACCACACTACACCACAATGACACAACTAGTTAGATATCAAATTTATCAAAAGTGTATGCTGTCATAGCATCCATATGGAGACAACCACAACAATCAGAAGAAAAAGGCAGATAGACTGAGGTCTCAATCACTTCAGCCTCATGGAATTAAGGTCTAATAGAAGCATCATTAGATTGACTACTTTAAACACGTAACGAATACACAGCGAAAAGTAAGCACAAGAAAATTCTACCTTGCCAGAAGGTGCCCTACAACAGCTTGTACGCCGAAACTCTTTTAATTGGTTAAAAGATCTTTACCCGACGAAATATTCAGTTTGCAGAGGAAATTTGGTCAACATTTAGGGTTTACATATTACGAGACGGAAAGTATTCGTAGGGTAAACTTTTATTCATCGGGCAAGATTTTGGCACCAAGAAGAAAAAAATGACGGGCAATACTTTGAGGTTTACGGGATGAACTCCTAGTTCTACAAAATGTATTTTCGGTAAAAATCTTCTTATAATCCATGTCAAAAAATTCAAAAACAAGGATATAATTAATCTAAACCTAAATCTAAAGGTATTTGAACCTAAATAAAATAACGTAGGAAAAAAATTCAATGGAAAAAAAAAAAGGTATTTGAACCTAAATATAATTAATCTAAACCTAAATCAAAAGGCCTTGTGCTAGTTATGGATGAGAATATACATATAAGACTTATATGATCCACTCCCCTAGGTGATGTGGGATGTCACAATCCACCCCCCTTAGGGGCCCGACGTCCTCGTCGGCACACCACGGTTAGGGTTAGGCTCTGATACCAAATTTGTCACATCCCAGCCCTCCCTCGCAGTGATATTGTCCGCTTTGGCATTCCCCCTCTGGACTAGGTCGCAGCAGAGGGCTACCTCACGGTTTTGTCTTTGCAAGCCGCAGCTCCAAAAGGCCTCACTGAAAGGTACATGCTGGCAATGGATATATAAGGCCCAAAGACCACGCCCTCACGGGCGATGTGGGATACTACAAAATTGTCACATCCCGGGGCGGGATGTGATAGTTATATAGGTCACAGTTGTTGTGCAAAAAAAATTGAAATTTTTAGTTGTAGGAAATATTTTGCATATGAGTTAACGAAAATGTTGCAAGATCTTTGGATGTGATCTTACCGTTTATTAGGCCTCGAAACTTTTTTTTATTGATTTTTGAAGTTGAAAAAAATTAATATAAACTAATAGCGAGGCCCCCAAAGAGATTTGTAGGTGTCAAAAATCTTTGGAATGTCCTAAATTAATTTTAGAAAACATGTGGTGCAATTAGAATGACTCAAATTTTGGCTTATAATGAATCTTGTAAAAGTTCTCAAAATCAATTGAAAAACGTGGGTTATAACTCACAGCTTTTGTAAAAAAATTGAAACCTTTAGTTTTAGGAATATTTTGCGTCGGCATTGACAAAAATGTTGCAAGACCTTTGGATGTGATTTTATCCTTTATTAGGTCCCGGAACTATTTTTCATTGATTTTTTAAAGTTGAAAATGGAAAAAATAATGAAAGCTAATACCGGGGCCCCCAAAGAGATTGGTAGGTGACCAAAATCTTGAGAATGTCCTAAATTAATTTTAGGAAACATGTGGCACAAATATGACTCTAACTTTGGTTTATAACGAATGTTGTAAAAATTCTCAAAATCGATTGAAAAAATGTGGGTTATATATATAACTCATAGTTTTTGTAAAAAAAAAAAAAAAAACTTTATTTTTACTTTTAGGAAATATTTGCGTCGGATTTAAAGAAAATATTGCAAGAACTTTGGACGTGATCCTACCATTTATTAAGTTCCTAAACTAGTTTTTATTGATTTTTAAAGTTGAAAAGTATAAAAATATCTATAAATTTAGGTTTTAAATCGTTGATTTCAATTGTTTCAATATGAATTATAATAGATTTTGCACGGAAAAATATATTTTGAAGAATATGGATATGATAGTTTGTTGTTATGGTAAGAGATAAAAAAAATTAACAAAAAAAATAAAAAAATAAAAATTGACAAGGAGTGATATGTATGAAGATAGCGACTTGGTATCATTGACGCCGCTCATATACTAGCGACACCCTTCGAAAGGGGTCGGTAGCAAAGTACCAATTGTATCATTTTCATTTTTTTTCCCTCTTTTTTTTTCTTTTTCCATTGAATTTTTTTCTTCCTACATTACTTTATTTTGATTCAAATACCTTTAGATTTAGGTTTAGATTTATATCCTTGTTTGAAAACTTTCACCGAAGATAAATTTTATAACATGAAAATGATAGTTTGGTGGTGTGGTATGGGAAAAATGAAAATTTAACAAAAATAAAACTAAAAATAAAACATAAAATAAATTAATTAATGGTTTAGGTGCAGGGAGACGCAGCTCAAACTCACGCCCAAGCCCAAACTCATGCCCTCAGGAAGGTCCAGGGCGTAGTAGAAGCAGTGGAGGCCAATGAGGTTTAGAGTTTAGGGGCGTGTGAATAGTAACACCCTGAGTTCAAGTGTTTAAGGGCGTGTGAATAATAACACTGTGAGTTCCGCGTGTTTCAACGCCTGGTGCACTTGAATTTTTTCCATCGCCGCAGCACAGTGGAGAAATGTTTTTTATTATTATTATTTTTTTTTTTTTAAGAAGGGGTTCTATGTTAAAAGTTACGACTTTAGTGTGAATTCTTTCATGGTTGATAACAGCTTATAAATGTCCAACCCTTAATAATAATGCTTCGTCTGGCCAACCATGGTTGACCTCTAAGATTAAAACTAATCCCTACACCCTATTGATAACGACCTATAATTGCCCACCCCTGGGCACCAATGCTTTGTGCGGACAATAATGGTCGACCTGTGCGATTAAAATTAAACCTACCCCCTATAAATGCCCTACCCTTGCCACTTATGGTTTGTATGGCAAACCATGGCTAACATGTGGGATTAAAACTAACCCTACCCCTATAACTACCCTACCCCCGACGCAATTGGTTTGTACTGGTAACAATGGTTGACACGTGAGATTAAAACTAATAAAGCAACTTCTAGATTAAGTGCTTCACCCAAAAATTACTTTTATGACCGAAAATTACATGCTGTCAAAAACGATGTTAGTTCTCAAAAAGCTACTTTCAACCCTTCGGAACGCAATATGAAAGAGATCCTTAACACACAGGCCACTAATTTCTTGGGCGAACGATGGATTTGGGCCATGGAGGTGAAAATTCAAGACCAATTTCAACGTGCCATTGACGTCCACCAATAGGAAGCACAGAAGACGGAGGGGTGGAGGACAGGTGACAGAAACCCAGCTGATGGAAATAGAGACGTAGAGCAGAGAGAGAGAGAGAGAGTTGTGCTCCTAATTTCACGCAATGGTTGTTAGCTCTCTTGGAAGATCAACGGTGGAAACCAAAATACTCCAAACAAAAAACATCTGAACAAAACATGATTAAAAGTAAAAATAATTAAAGTAAATGGATCAAAAAAATTGGTTTAGCCTTAATCAACGCCGCATTAGCTTCAAGTCTCTTTGAGTTTTCTCAGGTGGGATTCTGTTTCTTTTCTTTAATTCACTTTTTCTTGTATTTCCTTCACTGTATTTTGATCATGTTTGTATGAATAGTTACGGCCCGTTTGATAACCATTTTATTTTTAGGTTTCATATGAATAGTTAAGGGCATTATGTTTGATAACCATGTTGTTTACATGTTTCGTACGAATAGCTAAGGGCATGCTTGATAACCAGTTCCTTCATTGTATCTTGATCATGTTTGTATGAATATTAATGGCCCGTTGGATAACCGTTTTGTTTTTAGGTTTCGTTTGAATAGTTAAGGGCATTATGTTTGATAACCATGTTGTTCACATGTTTCGTATGAATAGCTAAGGGCGTGCTTGATAACCATTTCATTTTTAGATTTCGTTTCCTTTTCGTAATCAGTTGTTCAATGTATATGGGTTCTAAGTCAAGTTTGTTCCATATAGAAGTTCTGTTGTAGCCAGTGTGCAGCTCGGGCAAATTGTCTCTCGCATTTTGTAATTGCTATTTTTATCTTTGATTTTCGAAGTTCGAACCTGCCATGTTCATAAGTTTTTCGTTTCTTTTGAATACAGTAATCAGTAACTTGGGGCATGACCTCTACAATTTGCAGTGAAATATGCAATGAATATATATATATATATATATGTATGTATGTATGTATCTATGTTTGTGTGTGTGTGTGTGTGCATGATTGCTGGTGCAACCCCTCCTTAATCTTCATCTCCTTTCGTTTGGGACACGATAGCATTTCTGCTCCGTGTTTGTTTCTTCGAGAGATTGTTTGTTCGCTTTACGCGGTTCATTGTTAGTACCCTTACATCAGTAATGTGTTTCCAACTCGCAGGGTTGCTCTTATTAAACAGAGGATTTATGTTGTTTAGCATGAGTTTTATAGTTGAGCTCCGAAGCTAGTCCACGCCCAAGTAGCTGATCATGGATTCCGCATCCAATTACAGCAGAAAAGAAAATGGAGGAACTAGCAG
This sequence comes from Pyrus x bretschneideri, assembly GCF_019419815.1. Taxonomy (NCBI): domain Eukaryota; kingdom Viridiplantae; phylum Streptophyta; class Magnoliopsida; order Rosales; family Rosaceae; genus Pyrus; species Pyrus x bretschneideri. The sequence continues at coordinate 1,393,248 of NW_025999579.1, read as the reverse complement.
CTCAAGTGTTCCTGCTACCAGTAATAGTTTCGAACAAGTTGTAAATGGTAATGATGAGACTGAAGGTAAGGAAATTTAGCCATCTCCACTTGTTCCCGATATACTTCTCCAATGCTTAATGATCTAAATTTTTTTTCGCCTTCGAGTTTATTTTGCAGGCAAGCGGCGAGCATACTTAGTAGAATGGTTAAATAGTTTAGTTCCTAATCTAGGTTTACCAACAACTGCTCCTGATGAGGACTTGAGATCGTGCTTGATCGATGGTACTGTTTTATGTTGGATATTGAACAGGCTTAGACCTGGTCTTGTTGATGAGGTTAGTTGATAACTTGATAGGCTTTCCCCACCCTTTTTTTATTGAAGAGTTTTTCGACAAGGTGGTGATCGAATGTCTGGTTTTGTACTTTCAATGTTCATAGAACTCGGTTCCACCCTCAGAAAAAGTTGCAAGGTTTCTGGCAGCTATGGATGCACTGGGGCTGCCGAAGTTTGATATGTCCGACCTAGAGAAGGTACCTATCAATGTAATTTGTATGCATACAGATCCCTTGCAATGTGCACATGATATCTAGTTTTTAGGTCTCGATATTGAGGAATTTCTACATGTTTGCTGACATTCAATATGGTTTTCATTTTTCGGGGATTAATATTATGCAGGGTTCTATGAAGGCTGTCACAGAATGTCTTTTAACACTTAAAGCACGATTTATGCCAAATGTCATGGGTTATGGTGTATCTATAACTAGTCCGACGACTAAATCTGGCAGCCAATCTTCCCGTGTCCAGCTTTCTCCATTATCCGTAGCTGACACACGGAAAGTCTTGTCTGAGTCAAAATTTCAGCGTGCGTTGCGTAGTCCTGTTATGTCAGGAGGTATGGCTATGGTCTTGAACAGATCAAAATTTATTTTTGCCGATATACTTTTATATGTTTAAGTTGATAAACTTTTACATAATGTTTTCGTCATTCAAACAGTTGGTGTTTGACGCAAATTTACCTTGTGCAGAGACGTCACCTTTACTCATGCATCATGTCGGACATAAGTTCCACGAGGTGTTTCAGTTGAAGCAAGGAGGCTACGCGGATCTTCCTGCTGCAAAAATTTCAGAAATGATGAAACCAAACAGTTTAGATGTAAGTCCTCGGTGGACCCTGAAATCGAATCAGATTTTCCTTTTGTGATCTCTTCAGTTTAATCTATTTTTAATGCACTTCAGCATCTCCTGTTGCAGAACGCTCCAACGCAGTCACTTTTGAGTGTCGTGAATGGAATCCTCGATGAAAGTGTTGAAAGAAAGAATGGTGAAATACCCCATGTATGGAAATCCGAAAGCACAAGATCGTTAAAACATAAGTTCATCTATACAAATACCAGTATGTACAATATTCAAGAAATGTAGATTTTGAAAATCTGCTCTGACACATTGCGATTTTTGCACAGCGTGTATCTTGTCTTCTGCGAAAAGTTGTCCAGGAGATTGAGCGGCGAATATCAACTCAAGCGGAGCATTTAAGAACTGTAATATGCTTTTATGAATACTTTTCACTGCTAGCCTTACTAGGAAGTGCTTCGTGTTAACTTCGCTATGGTTTCGTGCAGCAAAACAACCTTTTTAAGGCTCGTGAAGAGAAATACCAGTCAAGGATCAGAGTACTTGAAACACTTGCATCCGGAAACAGTGAGGAAAGTGAGGTATGAAACATTTTTCGAAAAATTAGATCAGGAGTTGACAGCTTCTCGTAAACATGTTTCAATGTGGAGCCAATGTCTTATTTTTAAAGTGAAAATTTTCTGTCACAGCTTATCATGAACCATCTTCAGCAAATAAAGGTATATTTCGCAGACAATGAAAAAACATATTGCTGGTGTTTAGCAGTCAAAGAATACGTATAATTTTACTTGTAAACTGCGGTTACAAAGTTTTTCTCATTTGATATATAAGTTTCTGCATATCTTTAAGTGGGAATGTTTTACAATTGGCAGAATGAGAGAACCCGAATGGAAGCAAAGAAGAAAACCGATGATGAGGATGTGATCAGATTAATGAAAGAGAAGGATCAATGCAACCTTGAAATTTTAGGACTGAGGCAAGAGTTGGATATAGCAAAAAAGACATATGACCTGCGTTGCTTGCAAATGGAAACAGAAGCAAAAGGTGCTAGAGCGGAGCTTGAAGAGAGGACAAAAGAACTCGAACGTCTCTTGGCAGAGTCGAGGAGTAAGGTGAAGGAGCTCCAGGAAAATTCTGAGTCAAAACATCAGTCTAATAAAGCAGAACTTGAAGAGAGAGTAAAAGAACTTGAACGTTCTTTGGCAGAATCAAGGAATAAAGTGAAAGAACTCGAGGCAAGTTCCGAGTCCAAATATCAGTTTTCTAAAGCAGAGCTTGAAGGGAGAATAAAAGAACTTGAACGCCTCTTGGCAGATTCAAGGAATGAGGCGAAGCAGCTTTTAGCGAATTCAGATTCAAAATATAAAAGTTGGACCAAGAAACTGCGTGTTTACGAGACCTCTATGGATCTTCAACTTGGTTCACTAAAGGTATCTTTAGATCAAATTGTATTTCAAGATTTAATTGTATATGATGTACACATTCTAAATCAAGTTATGAAATATTCAGGAATTAAGGTTATCATCCGAATCCATTAAGCAAGAAGTTTTGACGGCAGGACAGAGTTACATGGTGAACTTTAATCACTTAGGTAGGGTTGTCTATCGAAAACTTCATCTGTTTCGTGCAGTTTGTGCTGGAAGAGTTTCATGCATTATAACTTTGCTTTTCAGGAGTGAAGCTTCAAGCATTAGCAGACGCGTCTGAGAACTATCATGCACTTCTCGCTGAAAATAGGAAGTTATTTAATGAAATTCAGGATTTAAGAGGTGCTACGAAATAAATTAGCGTTACTTTGTTTACATCTTATGGAAAACATTAGAGTTCACTTCTTAAATTTCTTTCACAGGAAACATCAGAGTCTTCTGTCGAATAAGACCATTTCTTCCTGGACAAAAAGAAAAGAAGACATCAGTAGAACATATTGGTGAAAATGGGGAACTGGTAGTTGCAGACCGCTCCAAACCAGGAAAAGAGAGTCATCGATTGTTCAAGTTTAATAAGGTCTATGGTTCAGATGCAACTCAAGGTTCTCTATTTTGTGTCTTTAATGTTGGATAGATATTGTTCGATTCATCTGTTGATGCTCCTTGAAAATGTTCTTCTCCGAACATGATTGTATAGTGACATACATTACGATTCTGAACTTGAGCATTTTATTTAACTGTGGCAGCTGAAGTATACGCTGACACACAACCGTTGATACGATCTGTGCTTGATGGATATAATGTTTGTATTTGTGCTTATGGTCAAACTGGATCCGGGAAAACCTACACGATGGTATGTAACATCTTTATATCCTAATTTTCATCACAGAACAATAATTTGAAAGGATGCTGACTTGATGTTTTATGTCTATTGTCTCCTCTCAGACTGGTCCTAATCAAGCAACTAAGGAGAACTGGGGGGTCAACTACCGGGCCTTAAACGACCTTTTTGACATCTCTCAATGTAGAAAAGGCTCCATTACATATGAAATTGGTGTCCAAATGGTTGAAATATACAACGAACAAGTGCGCGATTTGCTATCCAGTGATGGTGCTCAGAAGAAATATCCTTGTCGTTATGAAATGCGCTTCCTATTATTTTGCATACTTATATGTCGTCTGAGTTAATTTGGTATCAGTCTTTTGTTTGCCTTGACTTGCAAACACTTGGGATTATGACCCACTCTCAACCCAACGGGTTAGCTGTGCCAGATGCAAGCATGCACCCCGTGGAATCAACCTCAGATGTAATAAAATTGATGGGAATTGGGTTTAAGAACCGAGCTGTTAGTGCCACTGCTTTAAACGAAAGAAGTAGTCGCTCTCATAGGTTTGTACATCTCATCTTCATAAAACTCCATCTAGTACATATATAAATGTTAGTTATGTATTTTCTGGTGTGTATGATTTTAGCTTGAATGTCTATATACAGTGTTGTTACAGTACATGTACGTGGGAAGGATTTGAAGACTGGTTCCGCTTTGATTGGTAACCTTCATCTTGTAGATCTCGCGGGAAGTGAAAGAGTAGACCGTTCTGAGGTAACAGGAGATAGGCTCAAGGAAGCACAACATATAAACAAATCATTATCTTCTCTTGGAGATGTCATATCTGCTCTTGCACAAAAGAGCCCTCATGTACCTTACAGAAATAGCAAGCTCACTCAAGTCCTTCAAAGCTCTCTCGGTACTTCTTCGCTAGTTAGTTTCATTGAATCGAAGACTCATAATAAAGTTGCTCTTGTTTTTCTCTAAGATTTATGCAAAGTTTTATAAGATATGTAGTAATGCTAGAATATTTATGGTGTTTTACAACAGGTGGGCAAGCAAAAACGCTTATGTTTGTGCAGCTAAATCCTGACGCAAGTTCATTTTCCGAAAGTTTAAGTACTCTAAAGTTTGCTGAGAGGGCTGCCGGAGTTGAGTTAGGGGCTGCGAAAAGCAACAAAGAGGGACGGGATGTTAGGGAATTAATGGAACAGGTTCTCATTTCATATGCATAATTGGGAAAATATGTATAAATAATGTTCTACAAAAAAATTGTTGTTTTAAATTTTTCTTGCCTCTGCAGGTAGCGTCTCTCAAAGACACGATTGCTAGGAAGGATGGCGAGATTGAGCGATTGCAATTACTTGATGGCCACAGTGAGAAGCATGGGACGAGCTCATTTAGGTATGAATCTTCGCAACCAAGCAGAGTTTCTAGAGGTGGGAAGTGAAACCAAACACCGTTAAGTGGCGGGATAAAGGCTTAGGACTTAAGGCAGCTTCTGATCCTGAAAACTGTGTTTTTGTACAGTACTCATAAGCTCCAGAAGTCCATGCATGACATTAAACAGCAAAATATTTTTCTCGGGCAATCATCAAAGATTGCCGGAGGTGATGACATAGGTCAGAATAAACCTACAGATCATGCTGAGAACTTAGCATCTGGGGATGCAGATTCTGAGGGGAAATTAAGTGACTTATCTGACGGTGGTCTTTCTGCTGGAACAGAAACTGATGGCTCTACCGACAGCATGAATTATCCCGAAAGCACGAAATCTGATCCCCCGGAAAGGTAAGCATCACTTGCACTGAATCTAATGCATTATCCAGACACCAAACGAGGCCTATATGAAATGCTATTGGTCATCTCTGACTAATGACTCATATTCTGCAGGCCTAAAAGGATTAGTAGGATTCCGCGACCCTCTCTTAAACCAGGAACAACTTCTTCACCTTCGGCATCAGGATCAAAGAGCGCTGCGAAGATACCGTCAGGTACGTGAAAATAGAGCTCTCTGCACCAATTACTACTTCAGTTTGCCTTCTAATTATCAACAATATTACATCTCTCAACATGTCACAATCACTTGTTGCAGGTATGAGAAAAAGTAACAGTTCTTCGTCGCTGAAGCCGGTTGCGAAAAGTTGGAAATAATTAGAACTCTGTCACTACAAGAATTTCTCTTCTCAATTTTTTTATATACATGTATAGAGTTTTGCTTAGTTGCAATTTTTTGAAAATTTTAACATCTCCTACCCTAGCTTTCTAATTACTTAACTTTTTGTTGAGTGAGCTCTAATGCAATTATGTAAATGTATATAATCAAACCAATGAGCGTTGTGTATAATCAATTAATCAAGATCCCATTTTTTTTTTCCATCAATTATATTCAAATTAATAATCTTTATCCCAAACCCAAATCGTATCATTAAATTACCTATTAATCTTTATATAAAACACTAATCTTCATCTGAAACATCACATTTAAGCATTTCAAAGTCCATTAATTAAATATTAAACATGTAATTAATAGTACCATGTAATAGTGTAATTGTAAAATGAAAACACCATGTTATATAGTAACTACTTTCCACTGGCTATATTGTTTCGTATTTTACTATTGTAGGGTTAGAATACATGTTTGAGCCAATGTTCTATTTGATAATTTTACTATTTGGGTTTAGGATATAGGGTTTAGGTTTGTTAGGGTTTAGGGTTTTTAGGGTGTAGGATATAGGGTTTAGAGTATATGGTTTAGGGTATAAGGTTTAGGGTTTGGGGTTTAGGGTTTAGGGTTTAGTGTTTTTAGGGTTTAGGGTTTAGTGTTTAGGGTTGAGGGTTTAGGGCTTAGGGTTGAGGGTTGAGGGTTGAGGGTTGAGGATTTAGGGGTTAGGCTTTCGAGTTTAGGGTTTTTGTTTCAGCTTTCAGGTTTTGGGTTTTGGGTTTAGGGTTACTATTGTTATTTATTTAAATAAAAAAGTGATGGATGTTCACCCTTTTGCCGCTCTTTGTCCCAGTGGATAAGGCGCTGGTCTATGAAACTAAGATTTCGGGTTCGACTCTCAGTAGCGTTGCAACGTTTTTTTACACTTTTTTCCTTTTTTATGAATAGGAGAATATTTAATGTAGAGGTGGGCACGGTTCGGTTCGGTGCGGTTTTAAGTGAAACCGCAATCGAAACCAAAACTTTTTGCGATGCAGTTCGATGCGGTTTGTGAACCAAAACCGAAATGAAACCAAACCGTTTAGTTTGGTTCGGTGCGGTTTCAAACGGTTTTGGTTTGGTTTTTGAGAAAAAATATACATTTTAAAATTTACACCTTTACATGTTAATCACTGACATGGTATAATACCAAAAAAATTGTATGTAAATTTGCACCAAAAAAATTACATGTTAATTACACCATTGGTCAAGAATTTGACTCCATTCCACAAAGAGACTCCATTTCTGAATAATCGAAAAACTTAGAAGTCAAAGGCTAGACGAGTACGTGCACAACACAACCATGGGAAGCCTGTTCTCGTTCACAATCTTCGCCAAGCGAAGCGTTTTGACTGCAGAATGCAGTTGTTTACCTTTTCCATGAACTCTATATTTACCACCCCCTCTAAACCATGTATCATCAAATTCATCATAGCAAGAACAATCAACAAAATAAATGATCATGAGATTCTGGAAAAGCTTGACACAAAACATACCATCTGCTATAGCCTATAGAGAGTAAGGAGGATTTCGTCAAGAATTCACATCTTACCTTTGATAGCAGACCAGAGGTTGAAGCTCATCCTTGGAACATTGTTGCTAACCACGCCATATCATTTTCCTAAAGAAATGCATGATAGCTCTTCCTCTTCGAAAGGCTGCATTGATAAGTGATCATTGTTGAATAGATTCAAGGGTGGAAAAGGATGACATTCTAGTGTGGTTGAGTCCATACTAAATGTATGGACACTAACAAACAAACTATTAAAACATGACATTTAATTTGAGGTGTGGTTTTCAAAAGTTAAAACCGAAACCAAACCATTTCCAACTTTTCGGTTCGGTTTTAAAACCGCAAAACCAAACTGTTTGGTGCAATTCGATTTGATTCGTGTTTCAGTTTCAGTTTTTTGTTTCAAATGTCCACCCCTAATTTAATGATAAAAGGTAGATAATTTTATTGAGTATTTTGTGGCCCATTCGGTGAGGCGCTGGTTTGCCAAATTAGTATTCCTGGGTTCGATACGCAGCGGAATCGTTGTGTTATATTTTTTTAAATTCTTTTTCCTTTTTTTTTTAATGAATAAATGTTATTGTGTGTCCATAGCAATATATTTAAATTTTTTAATACATTCGATATTCCTACTAAACTATTTTGAAGAGATGAAGAGATTTTGAACTCCAAATGTAGTGAGTTGATGAGAGTTTTATGATTTATTATTGATATTCATAGCATTCAAACTCTCTTACTTTTATTTATATTATTTTAGGGTTAAATTGCGATAGTGATCTACTGATTAATACTTGTGTTTCACTTTGGTCGTAACTTCAGTTTTAAATTTGATGACCTTTTAATTGTATCACATACCCTACTTCAGTCATTATGTCAATTTCTTTAAACTGTTTCATTGTAGTTGAGTTGAACATTTTAGTCAACAATCAAATTAACAAAAGTATGACATAATAGTTAAAGTGAGTCACATAACACAATCGAAAACTATAATTATAATATACATACCACTCAGCCAAAGAAAGATGATGGAGAGTTGACTGAAATGGGCACTAAATACTTTTCGAGAGATCTCCTCCAAATCACTGGTATGGCTATCAAAATCGTGAGCATCAGCATGTAGGTTCCAAATCCAAGTGGTAATATCAGATCCTTTAGCTATTGTTCTTGAGAAATGATCCGGTCTGGCCCATTCCTCGAAAGAAGTTTTTACGGGAACCCTATGTACCAAAATTTTAACTTCTAGTTCTGGCTAACGAATAATCATTGAGTCCTCATCTTTCCAGACAACACATACAAAGAGACCTGCCAATAAATAATTAAGTAATTAGTGAACTTATAAGAGATGTTTAGACTTAGTTTTTTTCTCTTCCATCTCCCATCTATCTATTTTCTTTAGTTATAGTATCATTAAAAGCTAATTATAAAAATATGTTGTCATTTCTTAATTCTAGCTCCATTTTGTGTGCTACTGAAATTACAATGCATCACATGAATCTCTTCGACTCTCTCTTGAGCACCACCGTATCCTAAGCTTCCCACGCTATACGCATGAATATTGAGTTTAGGAATTTAATTAGCGCAGCGCTTTGTGAGAGTATTAATTTAGAGAGTTTTAACGGAACACTCCTACTACTGTTCATTTTTAATGAAAAACCATATTTTTACATTTTTCTGGTACTATTCAGTACACGTTTATTTTTCATTTTTCATTAAAACTAAAGTTTTTTTTTTGACTTTTCGTTAGTTTTCCTATTAATTTATTGGAAAACTTTGGTTATGGTCCTTGGTTGACTAAAATTTTAAGTAAAAATCTTATTAATATGATTGAATGACAAAATGGTAGTTTTTTTTGTATTAATTAAAAAATTTTAATAACAAAAAATTAGTAAACCCTTCCTAAAAGGATTAATACCAAATAGGGATTTTAAATTTTCTTTCTCAAATTTGAATTGTGTGAGCTCTGACCAGTTGGAATTATGGAGTCGTGGGTATTGATATGACTTGACGCAGAGATGTCGATTCCATCTGTGTTCGGACTATCTTCGGGTGCAAAAAATATGAAGGTTGGAGACCTCGACAGTTTGACAGTCGTTGATACTAATATGTGCATTCGGACTTTCGCCATGTGTAAGCCCACTCAGTTGAAGATTGTCACATTTGGTGGTGTGTAGAGCCCGCAACATTGATCAGTAATACAATTTTCCCCCATATCCACACTCAAATTACTCAAAAGTGTAAAATTAACCTTAATACACTCAAATTTAGAAGTGTTTGATTAAGATTTCAAGTGGTTCTCTGAAAGTCTAAGGATTTGTTTGCATGCGCTTTTAAAATGACTGAAAACGCTTTTAGAGAAAATGTTTTTTGGTTCCAAAAACACTTAAAGTGTTTTCTGCAAGAAGCACCAATTTTGTGCTTCTTCCAGAGAACACTTAATATCAGAGCCAATCCTTGGCCAGATGTGTGCTGACGAGGACGTCGGGCCCCTAAGGGATGGGTGACTCACTGGGAAGTTCTCGTGTGAGTTCCCAGAAACAAAACCGTGAGGGCATGGTCGGGGCCCAAAGCGAACAATAACGTGATACGGTGGAGTCGAGTCTGGAATGTAGTGGGGGCCTGTGCCGGGATGTCACACTTTAAGTGCTTTTCCAGAATTTACTTGCATTTTTACTAAGGATTCGTTCCAAAAATATTTTCACCAAAAGCGCTTTCAACCATTTTAAAAGCACATCTAAATGAGCTCTAAGTGTATTCAATCAGGATTTCAAAAGATTTTATAACATTGCAGGTGTATCCAATTTGAAATTGATTTAAAAAAAAAAATTTAAGTTGGGAAAATCGAGGGAATTAGAGAGATTTTTTCGTAATGTATTTTAAGCATTTTCAAATATTTATTCACTCAAAATTTTACATAGAATCTCTAAAAATCAAATAAACTCTATCAAAATTTATGGATATATAAATCCATTAAAACCCTTCAAAATCTAAATTGAATATACCTCCCAAGCATAACGAGTGAAATTTAAAACAAAAAACAATAACAAATCAAAGTATTACTTCTTTCGTTAATTCTGATATGTGTTTTTACCTCAACATTGACAAGAAGAGCTTGATTTGCATGGGTCTTTGAATGTGGTAGGTTGCAAAAGGTATGTTCTATCCCTTCTGTCGCTTCACACGCAGTATTATGATACTTATTTCATGCAAACATATATACAGTCAAGGTTGTAAATGGTTATAGGCGTTAATCGGACAGTAGGTAAGAGTCTAGCATCTAGACGTCTAAGCAAGGTCTATGCAAAGGTCTTGGCAGTTGTTTCTAATGTTAAATAAATGTATTATACAACATATAAAAAAATGTCTACTTATATTTAAAAAAAAAACATATAATTGTATCCGGATACATAAATTATACCATAAAAATGACATATAGTGAGGCGGAAATCTTTTTTTTTTTTTTTTTTTTTTTTTAAGGAAGACAACTGATAGTAAACCACAGTTATCCATCTCTTCCGGAAGCTGGAAAGACAATGAGGCAGAAATCTTGAGTTGGCGTATATCTCTCCAAATATAGAAGAAACATACCCTAACTACAAATTATAGTCTCTTATAATTAAGAAGAGGAGTTTCAACTGCATAACAGTGCTATGAAAGTTAATGTCCGTGATTAGGGCGCCTTTGCACAAATATTTCTCCTTCACAAGTGCGTAGGTCAGCTTTCGCTACCAGACATTTGACTAGTCACCCTTTGGAGTTGAACCATTCAAAAGTGCAAATCCCTAACAGCAATCCTCCACGCCAACACCAAGTCAGCCAAAGCCAGCAGGCCAAACAGTAGCAAACAAACAAACAAACAAAGAGGCCAAGTCCCACCACATGTTATGCGATGCTTCCAAGGAAACCCCATTACCCCACACTCGCCCTCCTATATTCCTCCCACCCACCTTCCCAATCCTCCCTTTTTCCACAAATGCAACTTGGAAATTTGATTTGATTAAGATCTCAATTTAATTTAGATTTAGGCGGCCACAAAGACCACCACTTCTCAATAATGTTGTTTATTTTACTCAACCATTGACCCATCAATTTAATTTAAAGCTTTATGACTTAAGTATTAAAACACCATGTGCCTTTCATGGAAAATGTTTGCTACACCGGCTCACTGTTATGTGAAAAAGTTATGGCATCTTATAACAACGCAATTGCATCTCAAGAAGATATTTTTGGAGATGCGAATGTGACGGTCTTGCAGACACACCACATACTATTTAAGAAAGTTAAAACGCACGTCAATGTGTGAATGGCTTGTTGCAATGCTACAATGACATCCACATACTTCTCAAGAAGAAATTTTGAAGATTCAACTGTAAAAATAGTCCAAGTCAATAATAAACTGCCAAAGGAGAGAGTTACAATGCATAAACCATGCAATAACACATCAAATTCCAAATAGATCCAATCCTCATTTCCTCCAAGATACAATTACAAAGAGAGGATTATGAGAATCCAAACATAGTCTTTACTCCTTAGAGAGAGAAAGTTAAAGACTTTAAGCCTTCCTCTCTCTCTCTCTCCCCTCTCTTCCCTTTTATTCCTCAAAATGGAACATCTCCCATCACCTTAATTTACATATACGTCTTTTGAGTTTTACACAAAAAAACTTCACCATAAATCAAGCAAATTAGATCAACTCACATGACTTGTATATACAAAAATTACATTCTCTCCATCTCAAAGACCCCCCCAAAAAACATTATCTTCTTCCTCCTCCTCTTGATATTTTCCCAAAGCACAAAGCCCTCTACTTTTCTCACAAAACCTTGCTTCTTCCGAAACTGAGAGGGCTCTGTTCCATACCCTTACTGTGTCTAAGCTATAGCAGAGATGCTGCAGTTCCTGCGGTCCCTGCTAAGACAATCAAACCCTTCGATCCGCACCGCGACTGGCTTGTCCCCGGATTTCATCCGGACACAGCCTCCGTTGCGCGATGACAACATGGGCTGTGTCGGCAAAAACGGAGCCATATTGCTGCTGTTGCCGAAATGCTCGTCTTGGATTACAGGATTTGATGCCCTGCTCGGCGGAGACCCGCAGAAAAACGGCGGCGACGAAGCCAATTGATTAGTACTAAACCTATCATCACAATTCCCCTGTTTTCATAAATTAACCACAAAACAGGATGAAATAATTAGCTTTTGTTCTAGGGATTTTTTCATATGTTGAAGATTCAGCTAAAACATGACAACAGAAGTAAAAATAAACTAATTCCTGCCCATAAAAAAAAAACAAATTTCAAACCACCAAACCAGAAATATAAAATGAATACAAGAAATGATTTCCGCACGCTCTTTTTCTCTGCACAACCTACAAACCACGGTTTACTTATGTCACTTTATTAGTCTGGGTGCACGGAAAAAAAGAGGTGCGCGAAAATCATTTTCTCTGAATAACGACGGCAACAAAGCCTTTTCCCGTTAAGTGGGGCCGGCTATATGAATCTTATAACGTTATTGCGCTCGGTTCTGCGTCACGTAGAAATCATTTTCTCTGAATTTTAGCTCAAAAATACATCCCATGAATATTAGCTCAATAAATTTAAGGGGAAGAGAGGAACCTTGGCGAGAATAATATCCAGAATCTCAGACCCAGCTTCAGAATCTCCAATCTCCGATTGGTTGTGACTGTTGCAGCAGCAACAACAAAAATCAAACACCCAAGAAAGAACAACCTTCGACTCGACCCACGAATTCAAACCTTAAAAAAACAGAGAAGTGTGAGAAAAAAAAAAGGTACGTACTTGAAGTATCTGAAGGGTCTGACGTTGTCGTTGAAGGATGGAGTTAGAAAGCTCAGACGACGTGGTTTTGGGCACACAACTGAATCCATCCCCTCGCAGCCTACCATGGCGCTCTGCTCGTAACCGCACCTGCTCATCATCTTCGCTTCTTCCGTTGGAGAGATCTCACCAACAATAAAGCCTGCACATCCAGATTTCATTTCATCAAAATCAACCCCAAAAACAGAATAAAATAATACAAACTTTTGCATTAAGATTTAAATATAAAATATGACTTTTGTTAAACAACCCCAGAAGGAAAAAATGGGAAATTATCGGTTTTTCTTCGTGATTTTTTAATAAGTTGCAGATCTGTTGATGGAAAAGTTGCAGAAAACTCAAGATATAAAGGGAGGAAGCAAGAACCTTGAGCTGCAGCCACAGGAGGCTCCTCCGGGAGGATTTGAGGGGAAGAAGAAACCGGGTCTGCAAAACAGAGATTTTTTCTGGGCGTCTGAGAGGGAGAGAGAGATAAGGGTTGGGAGGCTGAGTATTTATGATTCGTAGAAACAGGGGACGGAGAGAGAAAACAGAGGACGATCTATATTATGGACCGTTGGATGATGTTGAGATTGGTGATAGATGAGCTCGATTTGGTCCACGTGGTCGGGATCTCCAGCTCCTTTTCTTCTGTAATAATAGTATAATACTATAAATAATTAATTATATTCTTATTTTAACACAAGCCTGCAAAGGAAAATATCTAAATTTTAACGAAAAATTCTGTTAACGCTTATTTTAATGAAAAAATATATTTTTATATTAAAAAATTAATATTGTGATTATTTATTTTATTTTTTATATTATCTTTATTATTAAAATTCAAAGTTTTTAAAATATTTTTATTAATTTTCCTATTTATTTATAGCGAATTTCCCATTGACCAGTGCCCATTAACTCTGTGCAGTGCACTGACCAACTATTTTTTTTTTTTTTAAATTTTCTGATAAACTTAAAGAAAGATTATGATTAAGGAAACTCAAATCTTTATCTAACTCTTAAATTTGAAGTCGTGCAGATTTTCTTGTTATTTTATTTGATTGGACCAAGTTGAAATGGATAATCAACCAAAAAAGAAGATAAATGTATCTGCACGGTTTGAACAACTCTTTGGACGATGCAATGAGTCTTTAAAATAAGTGAGAAATTCAGTAACGCAGTTTTTTTTTTTTTTTTGTCCAAAAAATTCAGAAACGTTGTTTTAATAGATCATTTTTCACATTAAATATGACCATGTGAGATCAAAATATATAGTGTTCAAATTTTTATAGGGGTGTGATATTCACATACCTCTTTTTACTTATCTCACATTTTTTTAATTTTCGATCGTCTGCTCGGATGAATTGAATAAGATTAAATGACAGAAATTAACAAAGAATATGAGAAAAGTAAAAAATGATATGTAGATAGCAAATCCCTTTTTATAAAACATAACGTACAAATGACATGATCAGATTGTCGTAACCACTTTTTTTTTTCTTAAAGTGGTGCTACACCCAATAGGCGAAATGCAATTCGGGGAGCCATGAAAGTGACACAAATTACACGAACGTGGTTTTGAGTACGTTACTTTGCCAAACCTGAATTTGAAAACTATTAGCCAAAGTTTAAGGAAGCACATCAAAGTTTGACGACAAAAAAGAGGGGGTAAAAAAACATGGCAGATGATCGTTAATTAGATTCCGATGGGTTAAGGCTTGCAGAAATGGCTAATTGCAAAGGAACCTGAATGATTCCAATCCAAGTTGGAGAGGACAGACATGTCTGTAACATACAGAATGGAAGTGGGAACCACAGCTCCATACCCTTTCCTTTATGTTCGATTCTTCCACATACCACTGCCTTGGGGATGTTCGTAAAGTTAGGAGTTATATTTATTCAAAACGAATACATCGTTACGGTGACGTAATGTGTTATAAGATAAGAATAATATTAGAGAAACTAATTATTTAAACTAAATTTTATAAATCGTATAACGTGGTTGTTAACGATTAAATTATTACTTAAGTGCTAGTTAACATGTTTACTTTTTATGAATGACATATCATATAGTTTATAAATTTGGTCTACTAGCATTACTCATAAAATAAAAATATATGTAAATTTTTATTCATATGTCATTGTTCCATGACATGGCGTCATTTAATGACGTACCAGTGCTATGTATGTTATTCTAGTAATACACCCTTTTTTTTATATTCAGGATCTTCATCTTCACTTCATCATCGATTCAAACTCTCCACGCTCCCGTTAATGAGTATTAGTGTAGAAAATATCTTGTACTTAAAAAAAAAAAAAAAAAAAAAAAAAAAAGTTTAATTTGGTTAGTATTTTCATCATTATTTAAGGGCCTGATAGGCCTGTACAATGTCTTGGGTAGGCTTAAGCACGGCCCACTAAACTAGATTAAGGGCCTGATAGGCCTGTCTCTCTACGTTTGAACTCGATCTTCGGCGCAACGCCAATTCCAGATGGAGATGATGTTTCAGAAGACAGAGGCAGATGGTGTGGCCGGGGACAACCTTGGCAACCAATAGTTTGGTAAGTAGTTTCTCAAGCTTTTGTTGTTATTTTTATTATTTCAATCTTCTGAAATATATGCGTAAGTGATACGAACCATATAAAGAGAGATTGGAATTCCCAAACCCTAGTATGCATTATACTGTTAGTTAGCAAACAAAACAATGATTGATTATAATTTATATGATAAATTAAGGAGAGTGATAGGGTTGATGGCGCAAATTCGTGCAGCTGATATCAGATTATTGTTGCGTATGAATTATAATCAGGTATCAGTTACGATTGACATCATGTGCACAAGACTAACTTTAGCTGTTCTAATTGTAATGGATTAAGGAACACATTCTTGTTTTGATGTTGTAGTGACGAGATTTTCAAATATACTCCGAGCTATGTCATACTACAAAATTTTCAGCAAATCATATCTATGACATTTCATATTTGAGATTATATTTCAAATTTTTATGCGGTAATTAACTAAGTATAAAATGAATATATTTCCTTTGCCCAACTACAATAGTCAATCGGACATTACCTTTAAAAAAAGTCATGAAATCTCAATGTAGCTCCACCCTCCAGATCCAAAAATCTTAAAGATGTTGATTTATTAGACTTTATTTATTTTTTTCATCCCCCAACTAAGTGGGTCCTAAACCCTAAATTAACCACAAATATATGACATAACCCTAATCCCTTGAATGTACCATGTGCTACCTTTTTTTATTCCACTTCATCTTCATCATGTGTTTGCAGCAGCCTTCTTGCTATTCTTCCTCTTCAGTCTTCTCTTCTTTTGATTCAGCTCAAATCCCTGCTTGTAGATAAACCCTTAAAAAAGCTAAAGCTAAAGTTCCTCATGTCTCTATCTCTTCATGTTCCTTCTCTCTCTCCTAACATTCTTTCCTGGATTCCAAATCTTCAAAGTCCATGTCACCTTCGTGTGCTTATTACTTTGATATGTAGTTATAGGCCCTACCTCCATAACATAATATTATATATTAGAGTGGTATTTACAAAAGGGTACCTGCTGCTGGGTGGGTAGGATATTCATTCATTCTTTGCGCAGTCATGCATGCACATTCATGTCACGATGTCTAGTCATAAAGGCAACACAATGGTGGTACGTGGGTCATTGTGCTGGGAAGAAAAGTGGGGAGGAATCTCTTTGGTATCTTTTCCCATCCAGAACTCTCACTTTGCTCATCTTTGCTTCGCACCAATGTAATTGTTCTGCATTTAGATCGGTCATTCTCAAAACCCTAGATACCAGTTTTAGGTCAATTAGACCCATCAGTATCTCCATCTCTTCCTCCACCTTCAAGCTTCGCTTTCTCAGGCATTTGTGGGAACGTCGAAGATCTTTGATTTTCATCTTCTTCTGCTCATGAAATTGGGAGAAGTAAGAATATATTTGAAAATTATTATACATTAACTTAAAAGAACGGACGTGCATTGATATTGTTAAGAATGTATCAATCACATGTTGGTACGCTTTTACAATAGTAATATTGACATTATTAATGACATATCCACAATCAGTTTTAATAAAGGATTTACGTTCTGGACTATATTTGGTATTAGTATTATCGATATTACTATTGACATATCGACTGTCAGTTCTTTAATAAATGATGGACTTCCATTCTAGATTCTATTTGGTATGGTAATAAATAATGATAACATAATCAAGAATTGTGATACACACACACACACACTAACTTACTTTTTGATTTACTTTCTTCATCAGATGGAGAAGAGTGGGATCAACTGAACCTTTACGTTTTCTTTTGAACATGGATGCTAATTTCTGGCAGGGTTTTATCTTATCAGCCTTGAGAAAATCCATGAACGTTCGGATTCCGTCTTCCATTATCATTAAAAATGCAGCTGATGAAATTTTTGAGCCAAAACCTTCGTCCTTTTCATGCTCACCATCTTCTGAAACTTAAGACATAGAAGTCATGCATTAGTTAATTAACTTTGTTTGATCCCTAGACATTTTACATATCTTTGGTACAACTTTAAAAATCCTATCATGTAACATTGATCAAATTTTTAAAGAATAAGAGTGAATTAAAAGAAGTTAAAGTACAATTCCTCTGCAGATGTACCTTGATATTCTGGCACTTGAAGTAACTTTGGTGCCAAAAGCCTCATCCTGGCATAAATCTCTGGCCTCCTGCCTTGTTCATAAGGCTCATTCTCTACATATCTTCGTAGAAGCACTTGAAATTGCTGAAATTGCTGTGCTAATTCGCCAGGAACGCCGGCATCAAACTGATCACGTCGTGATGCCCTTTTTTGCTCAAAATTCTTGTAGTTCCAATTAAGTGCTTCCCATGTTAAGCAAATTTGTGCAACGTAAGCAGCCTCCAGCTCATGATAAGGGTTGTGACGTACATCAGGCGGCCTTTTTGTTGCCATAGAGATTCTATGAACTATCCTTTCCGAAATTGATCTTGGACAAACTTGAATAGACTTAAGTGATTCTAAAATAAAAATATAGCACGTATAATGTCCGCTTAAGATATTAATAAAACAAATCATTACAAAAAGGAAGAAAATAGAGCTAAATTAAACTAAATTTAAAATTACCTGTTTCATGGAGCTTTTGGGCACTAATTCTGTCTAAGAACATCATTTCTTCATCATACTTTTGGAAGACTGTGTAAGACTCCCATTTGGGGCAGCTTCTCCGGGACGAGGAGGAAAAAGGATCTTCAGTGGCAGAATCCCTGCAGTTAATTGAGCTTCTCCATTCAGAAGAGCTCTTAGAAGTTGATCCAACGGTTGAGTCACCAAAAATTTCATCCTCTTTATTGTCTTGAACTTGGAACTTCTTGTTCTTCAATTGTGATGGCCCATAAACAACAAAATTTTCGTCACCGGATAAATGCGTCTGATCTGCCCTATTGATTTCAGTGTTGTGTTCATCACAATTATCTGTATGATCAAATAACATAAGCAATGTCAGGCTGCAGATAGTACAAGTATTAGAAGTACATCATGTGACTAGCTAGCTAAGTGTAACAAACTTTGGTGCTTGATATAATGTGACATACCGTCACCATTTTTGTCACTTTTATGTGGTTCTATAGTTATCGGAGATGTGGACCACACTCGATCATTCGCGACAGAATTGAGAACTGACGCTGTTTCTTTCACTGGGATTTCCTCCACACCTTGATCGTCATATTCAGATTCTGAACCTTGTGGTGACTCATGCAAAGATTCATCTTGGCGTTCTTCAATTATTAAGCTCTCCCGTGCGCTAATGAACTGGTCTTCGGAATTTTTTTTTTGATGATGATGCTGAAGGTTATTGTTGGGCAAAAACCTTAGTGATTCGTTGCCGCGCATGATGTCAGCCACCAGATCATGATCATTTATGGTTCTGCAGTATTGGTGACTATGAACATGAAACTGCCTTTCTTCGTCTTCTTCTTCATCTTCTTCTTCATCTTCTTCTAATTCTTCTTCTTCCTCCTTCTCCTCCTCCTCTTCTTCATCTGAAAACACATAGTCTTCGCAACCATTCTGGCTTCTGCAATCCAACAAATAAATGCATACAAACGGGTGAAGATTTAAGTAAATTAAAGAAGTAAAACACAAAAGCGAACATGCAGTTAAGAACTTAAAACTTTAGTATATAATTAAAACCTTGGGAAAATAGGGTTGCTGCCGACAAAGTAGAAGAGTTTGAAAAGAAAAATGGAGGAGACGTAGAGGAAGAGGAGGAGGAGGAGGAAGGAGGAGGAAGTGTTGTAGAAGAGCTTAACAAGTGCTTCCTCAGCTGAACATGGCATTTTCTTCTCCAAAAAATGAGTTTCTATGGAGCCTCTCTCGTAGTCTCTCTCCTTCACAAAGCACAACGGCAAAATGGGAGTAGTACTTGAAAAAAGTTAAAGCCTTTGCTTTGGTTTGCTTTCATAAATCTCTTCCTTGTTGGTCGAAACAGTTCGTTTGATTTCCAAGGAAATGTCTCATGTGTCCTCCAATATTGCAAGTGCCAACTTTACCTTATATATGTTCCATATTAATAATTAGATATAATTGTATATAAGTCGCTTAAATTGTCTATTTTATAGTAAAAAAAATACTTAAAACACTATTTGAAAAAAAAAAAGAAAAAGAAATTCTTAAACTCAACTATTATTGCAACTATTGTTAACATCATAGAAGTAAAAAAAAAAATCTCTAAAGTTTGATTCATAAGTATTTCTCACTAACACCAACAGCTATTGTTGAGATTGTACTTTGATTTGTAAGTATTTCTCACTAACACCAACAACTATTGTTGAGATTGCACGAACTTTTTATTCTTTTTATTCTTTGGTAAAAGAGATTACAATAAGTACTGAGTAAATTGCTTATGAAAATCTATTCCTAATTAGGTAGAAGTAGAAGGTCAATCCTATGAAAATAGTTCTCTTGCATGTGCTCACATTGTGTGAAACAAATCGTGATCCTATTCTACAAGAAAGGGGCCTATGCTATATCCAAATAAACAAATATAACTAGAAACAAAAATAAAAGGAAGAGACCAAAACCAAGCCACACGCATTGGTAGACATGTATGCATGCTACTTTTTAAAGAAGTATTAGGATAATATTATTTCCAAACAAAAAGAAGTTGAAAAAAAATAATAATAATTTCAATTAGGTAATTAGATAAAAAAAAGAGGACATGACATAAGTTTCTGGACAAGGTTTTGGTTAGATAATTAGTGGAGGCTTGAAGGTATTAGTATTCTTTGCCTCCTATAATATATAAAGAACCTTTTTATAAAGCTATGAATTAGAGGCGGTGTCAATTGGAGCTTCTCTTTTGGAAATCTTCTTAGTTGTTTCTTCTTGTCTTTAACTTTGCCATTAAGATTTCTGCAGACATGTTTGTCGATCCAATCAGCGGTTGATTACTTTATCAGGCACGAATCAAATCACCAGAATATGAAGCACTAAACTATGATTTGTATTAATTAATTAGTTTACACTGGACTAAGCCTTTTATTATTATTTTTTTTACAAACGATATTATCAGCATAAAGGGGTGGGGGAGTGAGCGCCCCACAATGGGCTAGCAATAATGTGGTTCAAATTCGCTTTAGCGATAATCGAACGTAAGACATCTCACTTACAAGGTAAGAGGAATATCACTAGACCGTAGTATTAAGTGACTACAATGGACTGAGCTTTTAACTATAACTTCGTACCTTTGTTTGACAAGCCCCAAAAACATCAATTCCTAAAGAGATTTTTAACGTGGCCGGAAACATGGGGTGATACGCCATATGTTGTTCTACAAATGGAGGGTTGTGTTTTTTTTTTTTTTTTTTGGTCATGGGATTTTTTTTTTTCAAGTGACATATGGCGTATGTGTTCGTGTTCTAGCCACACTGAAAAATTTATCCAATTCTTGATTCCCCAATACTAAATACATTCCTAAATATAACTCGGAAATTTCTGTTTACACCCAAAGTTGTCTCTAGACACACAATTTCTTTGGGTACCCCTAATTATTTTTAATTTCTCTGGACACCCAAACACATTTAAGAATATACTAGAACCTTTAAAAAAGATTTATTAATTTGAAAATTAATAATAAAAAAAAACTAGAAATAAAAAAATGAAATTTTTTTACGGCCAAGCCGCCATTGGAGAGGGGAGAGACGGACTAGGGAGAATCTTGTATGCACAAGGGTTTTCAAGGAACGTGCTTGGGCCTAAATCATGATTTTGGCAGAATTGAGTTTCGGTAGTCTCGACTCTCGGGCCAGAAGTAAAATGCATCGTTGATGGAGTAGCCGAGTCTCGGGTAAGTTAGAGTTGTTGAGATTGAGATGTTTTCTGATACGAATCAGAATATTCTAAAGATTGAAGATTGTGGCTGGTGGGATGAAGAATGAATAAGTCACATAATAAGTTTAGGTTCAGAGTTTTAATAAAAAAGGGTGAGAATTGGTGCTAGAGTTTTGGCCAAAAATTATTCTGAACATATTCAAAGAATATGCTGAGGAATTGGAATATTATCATAATATTACAATTCGGCATACTTGGGCATCAAGAAAATTTGTTCCTATAAATATGAGAGGATTTGCAATGTAGAGATCTCTTCAACTCAACAAACAACTCAAAATGCTCTACTTGAAAACCCTTACTCTACACGAAACCCTTCTCACAGCCCAAACCTGTTTCACAACCCTGAGAAAAATACTATCCTAATGCTCTTATCAACACAACTTCACTTTCAATAAGTAAACATCACTGCATTGACAACCAGCGACATCTTTAGTTTGGATAAGTAAGCAACACTAGAACTTGAAAGTTGAGTGATATAGAAGCATCTTCACTTTGGACAAGTAAACAACACTGTTTCTGGTTGGTTGGTTTTCTATTTACATCTAGGTCGGGGTCACTTCATTAGCCCTGACAAAGTGAGGTGTTTTGTGAACGGTTGCTCTCAGTTGCACTTCTTAGTTTAGTATTCAGATGGCCGAACTATGTTGACCATAAAGACACTTATTTTCTTTGACAATCTTTGCCTGTACAACCTAACACTGATAAAAACAAATACAAAATTAAAAAGAGAAAAGAAAATTAGAGTTTTTGACGGCCAAGCCTCCATTGGAAGAGAGAGGGGGGGAGGGGAAAATTAGAGTTTTTGCCTGTACAACCTAACACTGATATAGATTACTCATCATATGATCATATCCAGCAGCAAGGAATGATGCCGTCAATGTCTCATCACTTTGGATCCAGTACTACTATGGATCATATAAATTCAAATTTCCAAGCTTCTTCGTCGAGTACTAATGATCAGATGATGGAATCGATGCCGCTGCAGCATTCGGAGCAACCATTCAATTTGGACTCCATCTGGTGAAGCTGTGAAGTGTACGGCCTGATCCAACGAATAAGCTCACATCTTGTAAAGTTCAGCATCGTTACTGTATTAATCCTGAAGTACTGGTTATGAAACAAATGCAATACCACAGGGAGAGTAGACTTCTCACATGCACGCAGTAAAGTTCGATAATGTTCCATATATTTATAACTATATGTTGGACTAATATCGAAAAATAATAGGGTTCTTGCCCTAGTTTATGGGTATAATTATGTTGAAGAGTTTTAGTACTGTTACTTATGTTGGTCCAGATATGATCAACGCATGCTGGTATAGAGAAAACTCCCTATGTTCAATTTGTACCCTCTTATATTATGTAAACATCTTTTTCATGGTCAAACATCTCAACACATTTCTCTCTCAATTTCTTACGGTAATCTACACAATGAAGGTGATGGTTAAGAAAATGAATGTTTTTTAATATTATTGCAAAATTCGAACCAAATTAGCAGATAAATGCAAAGTTATTTCGAGATCTCAAAAGAAATATAAACTATTCAGATTTACACAATGTCTTAATTAATGAGGAGTGAATTTATGTTAATTGTGTATGAACGAGATACCTAGCTAATCACATTTAAAAAAATTTATGGTTCTGCAGTATTGGTGACTATGAACATGAAACTGCCTTTCTTCGTCTTCGTCTTCGTCTTCTTCTAATTCTTCTTCTTCCTCCTTCTCCTCCTCCTCTTCTTCATCCGAAAACACATAGTCTTCGCAACCATTCTGGCTTCTGCAATCCAACAAATAAATGCATACAAAAGGGTGAAGATTTAAGTAAATTAAAGAAGTAAAACACAAAAGCGAGCATGCAGTTAAGAACTTAAAACTTTAGTATATAATTAAAACCTTGGGAAAATAGGGTTGCTGCCGACAAAGTAGAAGAGTTTGAAAAGAAAAATGGAGGAGACGTAGAGGAAGAGGAGGAGGAGGAGGAAGGAGGAGGAAGTGTTGTAGAAGAGCCTAACAAGTGCTTCCTCAGCTGAACATGGCATTTTCTTCTCCAAAAAATGAGTTTCTATGGAGCCTCTCTCGTAGTCTCTCTCCTTCACAAAGCACAACGGCAAAATGGGAGTAGTACTTGAAAAAAGTTAAAGCCTTTGCTTTGGTTTGCTTTCATAAATCTCTTCCTTGTTGGTCGAAATAGTTCGTTTGATTTCCAAGGAAATGTCTCATGTGTCCTCCAATATTGCAAGTGCCAACTTTACCTTATATATGTTCCATATTAATAATTAGATATAATTGTATATAAGTCGCTTAAATTGTCTATTTTATAGTAAAAAATACTTAAAACACTATTTGAAAAAAAAAAAGAAAAAGAAATTCTTAAACTCAACTATTATTGCAACTATTGTTAACATCATAGAAGTAAAAAAAAAATTCTCTAAAGTTTGATTCGTAAGTATTTCTCATTAACACCAACAGTTATTGTTGAGATTGCACTTTGATTTGTAAGTATTTCTCACTAACACCAACAACTATTGTTGAGATTGCACGAACTTTTTATTCTTTTTATTCTTTGTTAAAAGAGATTACAATAATTACTGAGTAAATTGCTTATGAAAATCTATTCCTAATTGGGTAGAAGTAGAAGGTCAATCCTATGAAAATAGTTCTCTTGCATGTGCTCACATTGTGTGAAACAAATCGTGATCCTCTTCTACAAGAAAGGAGCCTATGATATATCCAAATAAACAAATATAACTAGAAACAAAAATAAAAGGAAGAGACCAAAACCAAGCCACACGCATTGGTAGACATGTATGCATGCTACTTTTTAAAAGAAGTATTAGGATAATATTATTTCCAAACAAAAAGAAGTCGAAAAAAATAATAATAATTTCAATTAGGTAATTAGATAAAAAAAAAAAAGAGGACATGACATAAGTTTCTGGACAAGGTTTTGGTTAGATAATTAGTGGAGGCTTGAAGGTATTAGTATTCTTTGCCTCCTATAATATATAAAGAACCTTTTTATAAAGCTATGAATTAGAGGCGGTGTCAATTGGAGCTTCTCTTTTGGAAATCTTCTTAGTTGTTTCTTCTTGTCTTTAACTTTGCCATTAAGATTTCTGCAGACATGTTTGTCGATCCAATCAGCGGTTGATTACTTTATCAGGCACGAATCAAATCACCAGAATATGAAGCACTAAACTATGATTTGTATTAATTAATTAGTTTACACTGGACTAAGCCTTTTATTATTATTTTTTTACAAACGATATTATCCGCATAAAGGGGTGGGGGAGTGAGCGTCTCACAATAGGCTAGCAATAATGTGGTTCAAATTCGCTTTAGCGATAATCGAACGTAAGACATCTCACTTACAAGGTAAGAGGAATATAATATCACTAGACCGTAGTATTAAGTGACTACAATGGACTGAGCTTTTAACTATAACTTCGTACCTTTGTTTGACAAGCCCCAAAAACATCAATTCCTAAAGAGATTTTTAACGTGGCCGGAAACACGGGGTGATACGCCATATGTTGTTCTACAAATGGAGGGTTGTGTTTTTTTTTTTTTTTTTTTGGTCATGGGATTTTTTTTTTTCAAGTGACATATGGCGTATGTGTTCGTGTTCTAGCCACACTGAAAAATTTATCCAATTCTTGATTCCCCAATACTAAATACATTCCTAAATATAACTCGGAAATTTCTGTTTACACCCAAAGTTGTCTCTAGACACACAATTTCTTTGGGTACCCCTAATTATTCTTAATTTCTCTGGACACCCAAACACATTTAAGAATATACTAGAACCTTTAAAAAAGATTTATTAATTTGAAAATTAATAATAAAAAAAAAACTAGAAATAAAAAAATGAAATTTTTTTACGGCCAAGCCGCCATTGGAGAGGGGAGAGACGGACTAGGGAGAATCTTGTATGCACAAGGGTTTTCAAGGAACGTGTTTGGGCCTAAATCATGATTTTGGCAGAATTGAGTTTCGGTAGTCTCGGGCCAGAAGTAAAATGCATCGTTGATGGAGTAGCCGAGTCTCGGGTAAGTTAGAGTCGTTGAGATTGAGATGTTTTCTGATAAGAATCAGAATATTCTAAAGATTGAAGATTGTGGCTGGTGGGATGAAGAATGAATAAGTCACATAATAAGTTTAGGTTCAGAGTTTTAATAAAAAAAGGGTGAGAATTAGTGCTAGAGTTTTGGCCAAAAATTATTCTGAACATATTCAAAGAATATGCTGAGGAATTGGAATATTATCATAATATTACAATTCGGCATACTTGGGCATCAAGAAAATTTGTTCCTATAAATATGAGAGGATTTGCAATGTAGAGATCTCTTCAACTCAACAAACAACTCAAAATGCTCTACTTGAAAACCCTTACTCTACAAAAAACCCTTCTCACAGCCCAAACTTGTTTCACAACCCTGAGAAAAATACTATCCTAATGCTCTTATCAACACAACTTCACTTTCAATAAGTAAACATCACTGCATTGACAACTAGCGACATCTTTAGTTTGGATAAGTAAGCAACACTGGAACTTGAAAGTTGAGTGATATAGAAGCATCTTCACTTTGGACAAGTAAACAACACTGTTTCTGGTTGGTTGGTTTTCTATTTACATCTAGGTCGGGGTCACTTCATTAGCCCTGACAAAGTGAGGTGTTTTATGAACGGTTGCTCTCAGTTGCACTTCTTAGTTTAGTATTCAGATGGCCGAACTATGTTGACCATAAAGACACTTATTTCCTTTGACAATCTTTGCCTGCACAACCTAACACTGATAAAAACAAATACAAAATTAAAAAGAGAAAAGAAAATTAGAGTTTTTGATGGCCAAGCCTCCATTGGAAGAGAGGGGGGGATAGAGACTAGGGAACACCTTGTATGCACAAGGTTTTCAAGCAACGTTTTTTCCTTTTTAATTTTGAGTAATTGCCTGTTGTTTTGGCTATGGACTAACCAGAGAGAGTGCCTTGCACTAGGATTGAGAAGAGGAGGTCGGGCGATTGGAGTGAGTAGCAGTGGCTAAGAAGGCTATGGTGTTCACTGTTCAGCTATGAAGCACATAAGGACTCCTTTAGGACCACCACCACCATTGGATCGATTTTGAGAGAGAGATAAAGGAGAAGTATTGGTGGATAGGTGGTTGGATGCTGTAGGATGGACTAGCTGGTGGTGTCGTCAGGTAGGGAGGAGGCGCCAATGGAAGATCACCATCATGTCTTCTTTTTTCTTTTTACAAAAAAAATTTAAAAATAAATGAAATAAAAAAATTATTAACACTTTTAATAAATTGTTATTAGATAGAGGGGCTCCTACATGTAAAAGGGTAAAACTGTCTTGAACTCTTTTTAATAAAATTGGATGTCAAAAGACAATTCTTGAGTGTAAACAGAATTTCACCATATAACTCACGGAAAGCTCCATTGCATGATTCTATGAAGGGTAAAACTGTTATGATTCATCATTCTTCTACTTTTAAACTGGACGACATTTCTTGTTTCTTTCTTTCAAAGTAGCTTGGATGTAGTGAGTTATTCAATTCGGTTCAAATTAAGCACCAATAAGTTTTGGTAATAAGTAAAAATGAAGGGAGTTTCGATATTGAGAGAGAGAGAGATAAAGGAGATGTATTGGTGGATAGGTGGTCGGATGCAGTGGGGATGGACTAGCTGGTGGTATCATCAGGCAAGGAGGAGGTGCCAATGGAAGATCACCATCACGTCTTCTTTCTTCTTTTCACAAAAAAAAAAAATAAATAAATAAATAACGCTTTTGTTAATAAAAAGTCTTTTTAATAAAATAGGAGGGAGTTTCCAGCTTCTAATTCAAAAAGGCATTGTAAATTAAATTTTCAAATCAAATGCAATGTTCTAAAAAATATCGCCTAGACAATTGTCGATTGCCACGATTAATTCATAGGAGTTTAAAAAATAAAAAATGATGCTTATATCTGCCTAGGTACCCACCTGGTCAGCCTAAACTTGCCTAGACACCCTCTTAGACCACTTAAGTCTCGACTCTCACATAGACAAAAAATAAATAACTTTCAATTTTTTGCATTTTATTTTTTCAATAAATCATAAGCTATTTGCTAGGTACTTAGATAAATGCTCATTATATATATGCATGCTTGTTCACAATGTTTTCAATATATTATAGTACTTTATAACTTATGTGTCATTTTATTTTGCAATTTATATATCCTCATATAATTATGTATTTGTTTAAGTATGAGTAGACATTTATTTATATGTTATATATTTTAATTATAAAAAAGTACCACCTAGACACCTAGGTGCTAAATCTTTGTCAGCCGTGCCTAACGTCTTTTAGAACTTTGACCAAAAGTCACCATCCTTATTTTTTCTTATCATCAAACTTATGCAAAAGGTAATGATACAGTGATCATCGTGTAAATTTTAACCCAAAGATATAATAATGAGCACCCGAGAGAGAGATGTTTCTAGTCTTCTAGAAACCCTAGCATGCAGGAAAGATGGATGTAGTACTACATCAAAAGCTGGAGTTAGGATTGAATTTTATGCAAAGCTTCGAAGACAAAAGGAGGTGAGTGAGTGAATGAAGAAAAAGATCCAACAGAAACGCTTTAGATACGGTCGTGCGGGTTGGTCACCATTTTAACCACTCTTGGTAAACTTGTGCACACTGATTATAATTAATTAAATAAATCAGAATCAGAACATAAGCCACACCTATAGCCTACACCTACAGCCAACCATTATATATGCATTGAAAGATCTTTGAACTGTCAATTATGCAATATTCTTTGCCATAAACAAACTATCATATCATGCAAACTTCCAAACATGCAATCTAATTAATTAAAATTTGCAGCATATCAAGCAATCTATCCATGAATGTATCCGTATATAGGCTATATTTGGTATTGTTTAAGATAATAAATAAACTAATTAAACTTCATATACTATAGTAATCAAAGAGTTGCAACGACTTTCACAATTAGAAGAGAGATGATGTTGTTTAGAGTGTTAATCTGATACAGAAATTAAGGAATTATATACGTGTTTATAAAGAGTTGAGTGATTTCTTTTATTGTCAATTGGTTTTATAGTTGTTATTCAATTTTCTTCACTTTTATGGTAGAACATCAACTTCATTTATGATATACTGCTCATCTGCTTCCAATATGTGTTGTCTACGTTTTAGACTTAAATAGTATCATGCATGAAGGGTGTGTTGAGAATGTGAATTCATGTCAAGAAATTGAGGGATTTTACATGTGTTCTTTTAAGGAGTTGAACTTTCCCCTCAACTTGTTTAAGATGTCAATTGATGACAAATGTCGGTAATTTATGATTGGATGAAAAGGGATAATACTGTATAGATTGCCAGGTTCCCATTGGACTGATAGTACGTGGTAATAGCGTAGCCAAGGTTTGGTGGGTAGAAATGGGTGAAGGTTGTTGGACTGGATCATGGAATTAGAAGCAAAATACATGAAATCTGGTACAACAAAGAGAAAACCTCATGCCTTGCCACTCATCTTCTACCAAATTTCATTTAAAACGACACAATTGTCTTATCCACCTTGATTGAATCATTCGTAGTCAATGCCACAGCCGTATGGAGCTTGGTAATAATCTCAAGCCTCAGAGACGACTACCAGAAAATATACATACCCCTCTTACTTGTTCAAGTATAGTAGTAGCTGGGGTGTTTTGGTAAATTCAATTATTTAATTTCTTAAGAAAAGTAGGACTTTCCAATTACCATCTTTGTCAAAGTGTTAGCTGTAGTTATCAAAATATAATAAGAATAATGTGGCTAATGGCTAGGCTGCTTCTTGTTGAAGATTGAGTTTATACAACACAAAGTACAAACCATTAATACCTGATCACCTTGAGCTTTACTTTTAAGCTGGCCGGCTAGCATCAGATATCCATACTAGGGTTTCTGCTAGCTGCTTGCCTTTTCTTAATTTCGCATCGAAATCAAATCCACTTGGTTTGCTTATCGAATCAAGAATGCAAGAGAGTCTTCCTCCAGGGTTCAGATTCCATCCTACAGATGAAGAACTGATAACGCACTATCTGTGCCACAAGGTTTCCGATGTTAGTTTCACGTCGAAAGCAGTAGCAGTCGTTGATCTTAATAAGTGTGAACCTTGGGACCTCCCAGGTATATATATGGTCAGATTATATGTTTATATGTGCATCATATTCAACCCTATTCTTCTGTATATCAGCCTTACATGTTTGCCTCTTCATCTAAATTCATCTGATTATACCTAATTTTCTATGATATTTCGTTTCTCATTCCTTGCTTTTAGTAACGATCTTGATGAGATCACAATCTGTATTTCTTAAATTTGCCTTTGTTGAATTTACGCAAGTAAAGCAATCTTTCCTGAACACTACATGTAATCCAAAAAGGAAGAAGGGATAGTTTGGGGAGCAGATCTAGGCTTAGTAAGTTGACTAGAGCACTAAGTTCGAGTCTCTCTCCCTACAATTTGGGTTACTTCAATATAGACTATTGCTTGGATCAAAATGGGAATGAAATGTTCCATTCTCTTCCTTCCTTTCTGATTTGTTTGCCAACCACACCAAATACACAGTTCCCCCGACATTTTTTCATATAGTGGACTTTTCTTAGATTTACAGTAGATCTTTTTATTAAAAAATGCAAGTAGACCTTTAAAAATTGTTTCACAATATGCATTTTTTCTTATACTAATTTACCAAAAGATATACTTGAATACTATGTTTTCCGAACGTTCTTAGCTTAAATATTCATAATTTTGATAGGAATAATTTCTTTACGGTAAAGTATTTAAGGGATATATGCAACTTATAACAAACTAAATTATTATGCGGTTGGTGCAGGCAAGGCTTCGATGGGAGAGAAAGAATGGTACTTCTTCAACCTGAGAGACCGAAAATATCCAACTGGACTTCGAACCAACCGAGCCACGGAAGCCGGCTACTGGAAAACAACTGGGAAAGACAAGGAAATACGTCGTGTAGGTGTGCTGGTTGGGATGAAGAAAACCCTAGTTTTCTACAAGGGCAGAGCTCCAAGGGGTGAGAAAAGCAACTGGGTCATGCATGAATACAGACTAGAAAACAAGCATCCTTTCAAATCCTCAAAGGTACAAATTACTACAGAAGTACAACAATTGGATCGTTTGGGGCTGTTATCTTAAAACCTCTTCGACTGATAACACTTTTGCTAGAAGTGCCTGAAAAACACTTGGAGGTTCTTCTAAATTAAAAAGGTGTTTGTTCAGAGAAGTCTTCTATTAAACATAAAAACTCCAAACTTTTTCTGTAAAAAATAGTCATAAGCACTTTTGGCTGCCATAAAGTGCTTTAAGCCATTTAAGAAACAATCTTAAACACTTGGCCTTTATAACTCGATTATATTATATATAATTCCTTAACTTGCTAGGTTTAATTTATGCAGGAAGAATGGGTGGTTTGTAGGGTTTTCCAAAAAAACATTAGTGCATTGAAAAAGCCACAACAAGCAACAACATCCTCACAGAAGCAGCCAACCAACGAGTCTCCATGCGACGATACGAACTCAATTGTTAACGAATTCGGAGACATCGAGCTGCCAAACCTAAACAGCAATATTAACGCAAATTCATCCAGCGGGTTCAGCAACAACATTTCTTCACCCCAAAGCTATTACAGCAATATTCTTGATCATAGCAAGAACAACATAAACGACGTTACCAACATGAGTTTGAAAATGACTTGGGCAGCAACAGCGGCAAGAGAGGCAGCCGCCAACGCTCTTTCATTGCCGTCAAGCTTGCTAAGTCCCTCGAATCTTTCGGTGAATTCGTTGCTTCTTAGGGCATTACAACTTAGGAGTAGTACTAATAATAATGGTAGTAATTATCAACCAAGAGCTACTAATCATGTTCAAGCTACAGCAGGCACTAGTACTCTAGATTACTCATCATATGATCATATCCAGCAGCAAGGAATGATGCCGTCAATGTCTCATCACTTTGGATCCAGTACTACTATGGATCATATAAATTCAAATTTCCAAGCTTCTTCGTCGAGTACTAATGATCAAATGATGGAATCGATGCCGCTGCAGCATTCGGAGCAACCATTCAATTTGGACTCCATCTGGTGAAGCTGTGAAGTGTACGGCCTGATCCAACGAATAAGCTCACATCTTGTAAAGTTCAGCATCGTTGCTGTATTAATCCTGAAGTACTGGTTATGAAACAAATGCAGTACCACAGGGAGAGTAGACTTCTCACATGCACGCAGTAAAGTTCGATAATGTTCCATATATTTATAACTATGTTGGACTAATATCGAAAAATAATAGGGTTCTTGCCCTAGTTTATGGGTATAATTATGTTGAAGAGTTAGTACTGTTACTTATGTTGGTCCAGATATGATCAATGCATGCTGGTATAGAGAAAACTCCCTATGTTCAATTTGTGCCCTCTTATATTATGTAAACATCTTTTTCATGGTCAAACATCTCAACACATTTCTCCCTCAAATTTCTTACGGTAGTCTACACAATGAAGGTGATGGTTAAGAAAATGAATGTTTTTTAATATTATTGCAAAATTCGAACCAAATTAGCAGATAAATGCAAAGTTATTTCGAGATCTCAAAAGAAATATAAACTATTCAGATTTACACAATGTCTTAATTAATGAGGAGTGAATTTATGTTAATTGTGTATGAACGAGATACCTAGCTAATCACATTTAAAAAAATTTAATTATCTTTAAATCGACTAAAACATTCTCAAGGAATATTTGTATATATGAACCTATTTGGAATGAGTTGTATTCAGTATTAAAATAAATATGATACATGATTTCTCTACGTTTAGTAACAAATATGAAACCAACAAATACGTACATTACAATGTAAAAAAAAATGTAACTAAATCAATTATTAGAGAATAGTTTTGTTTTCAATAATTAAATAATTATGAGAGAATAGTTTATCCTATTTTAATTTCTTCTCCACCTATTCCTAACTCATCCGATGATTCCACGACTTACCCCTATAGAATCATAAATCATCATAATTTCAACGGTCAGGATTTTATTGATGGAACAAATCGAGTCGACTATATAAAAATGAAAATAAAAAACGCGGCCCAAATCATAACAAATTATCGTTAAAAACGCGGCCCAGGCCCATTTAACCGTTGAAAATAACCAGCACACCCCAGAAGCGCGCTTTCTAGTCTCCGTCTCTCTCCTCTCTCCTCTCTCTCTCGCAGTCTCAGTGCACAATGGCGGGAAAGCAACTCTCAGGCGACGGCCTACCGGCGAACATCGCCGGAATGTCGAAGAACCAGCTTTACGACATCATGTCTCAAATGAAGGTATCCCCTACCACCCTCGAATTTTCTATTTCTTCTCCAATTTTCCTTCCGAAATTTTCTGTCACTCCAAACACCCAAAATTGACCTACGAATAATGTCGACGTTCGTTTTCTTTATTTCTTTGAATGCAGAATTTGATAGAACAGAACCAGCAGCAGGCGAGGCAGATCCTCATTCAGAATCCGCCCCTCACCAAAGCTCTTTTCCAGGTTCCTAATTTTTTAGGGTTTTAGGGTTCCTTTATTTCGAATTTTCCCCTTTTATTTGGTTTTGATTCAGAGGATTTTGTGTAGTTAGGATTTCGTTTGTGTCAATTTTGGTGCTTTTCTCTTTTCTTGAGATAATTTTGTGCGATTAGGGTTCAAAGTTCAAATGGTACGAATGGCTTTGTTAGGAAGTTGCTTAATTTAGTTCCGAATGAGAAAATTTGATTTTCCTTTTGTTAATTGCTAAATTAATGTGTGATTTATGTTTTTGTATCATGCTGTTTGAGAGTTTGGAGAATATATTTGTTAGGCATTTGTATTAAGCGATTACTGATTCGTGGTCGCTGTTAAGTAGGTTGTTGCTCTGGAATTATCGATTTTACCTTTAACTACTGATATGATTGCTGATTGTGTTTCTGCATTTTGTATTCGTTCACAGGCGCAGATTATGCTTGGAATGGTGCGGCCACCTCAAGTGGTATGTTTTTTCTTTTTCCAGAAAGCTTGTCGTTTAAGTGTTTTCATATTTTTCCACTTATGTTACATGCTAAATTGAGGTTGTCTGTAGATTCCCAGCATTCAGCCACTGACGTCACATAATTCTCAGCAGTCGACACAACAAACTCAGCAGCCAAGCACTCAGGCTGCTCCCTCATTGCCCGGTCAAGTTGGTTTGCAGGACCAAACTGGGCCATCTCAGATCCAAGCTCCTCTGAGAAAGCAATACCAAAACCAACCAGCAATGCCTAGTTCATCAGCTGGTGCTCCATCTATAAATGTTCAGTCTCAGCCTATGCCTTCACGTCCCCTGCTGAGCCCACAGCAGCCTAAGGGACATCTAAATCCTCAAATGACACCGACTTCTCTTCCACAGTCCTCTCAACTCCCAAATATGCCTGCACATCCTCTTCATTCTTCTTCACAGCCACCTTCGCTTCATCAAACCCAAATGCCTGCTGTTTCCAGCCAGTTGCAACAGTCATTACAGACATCTGGAGTGTCTTCTCATATGCCGTTGCAACCACCATTGCCACCACAACCAAGACCACCTTCAATGCCTAACTTCCATCACCAGTATCCGCCGCAAATGGGGCCCAACATGGGTTACCAACATGCTCCTCCCCAACATCTTTCACAATCCATGTTTCATGTAAGTTGAAGTTTATAGTTCACCAGTCGTTATCAAATGTATGGCATATATGTGATTAGGTTAATTGCTTTTATTTCTTATCTGCTCAGTCAGGTACGAAACCCCCTGTTAGCGCTGGGCCTTCATTTCCACAGGGACAACCACCACTTCCAAGTCAACCACCACCTCAATCTATGTATCAGGTATACGTTTTTGGTTTTATGTTTTTTTATTCTCTCTTTTGCAACTGCCTTGTAAATCATTAGTTTATTAGTTAAGGATGCTTTGATTCTAGGTAATGTTTCAGTAGTTTCTAGAATAAAAAACGCATGCCCTGTTTACTCCACTTTTCTTTGTCATCCCATGTTTGAAGGATCGGTGGAGGACAAAAATCTAACCTAGCCTAAGGCTTTTTTATCTTTCAGGGTGGAGGCATGCATTTAGGTTCAGAGTTCAACAATCAAGCTGGATCTTCCATGCAAGTTGATAGAGGATCGTGGATGTCCGGTCCACCAGAGAGTTCGACAGTGCCACAACTTTCAGCACCGCCACCGTTAGGTCCTGGTCAAATGGGCCCTGGCGGCCAGCCTCCTCGCCAGGCACCGGTAAGATATCTGCTACTTCTCATATTAGACTTGAGCCGGAGCTTTTGTTTATAGGTTGAGTTTTCCTATTATTCATCATTCAACTCTTATGCGCATTTGTGCAGTTGTCCCCTGAGATGGAGAAGGCACTGCTTCAGCAGGTCATGAGCCTCACACCGGAACAAATTAACCTCCTGCCTCCAGAACAAAGGAATCAGGTGCTACAGCTACAGCAGATACTGCGCCAATAAACTCTTGAATTTTTCAATATTTTCAGCCGGAATTAGGGACCGCGTTTTACTTCAATTTTTGCTCCCAGATATCGTTGTACCATTCAGTGATCCAAACTTGTGCGACTTAATTTATTACTTGATGCAATAGTCTTGTAAAAACGACGTGTAGTAGTTTTAACTTTTCAAAATTTGATTTTCCTGTTTCAGAACGTTACAACTTAACTAATCTTGAGATGTTAAATCTACATCCATTTGTGGTATGCACAAAATGTCGTCGAGCAACGAAATACATCAGAATTTTGTCTATGCTAAAAGCCTTTCTGTTTCAATGTCGGAGTTTTACTCCCTTGCTTCCAACGCAGTCCTCTTTGAAGTAATTGGAACCATCTTACGCTCCGAGTCGCAGATAATCATTCACATATTTAGACAGAAGCCACCAGGTAGGACTGCAACACTAATTCTTACAAGCATCCCATGTTTTGCCGTCGTCAACAGTTCTTGCTCATGCTCGAAACTGATCATGCGTTCAAATGCGCGAAAGTTTTATTCTTCGTTTTCCCAATCAGAATCTTCACCGTTGCCATCTGAATCCACGTATGAATCTTCATCTTCATCCTCATCTTCACCCTCGCTCTGCAGATAAGAACCAAACATTTTACTCTCGTTGCTCGATAAGGAAATAGTTAAGGAAAGCCAAAATCTGTCTAGAAGAGGCATGCTAAAAATTTAAATTCTCATGTTTTGCCCTCTAAACCGGTCACAGAACTATACAAACAATCTGGTTGGAGATCAGGACCACTTGATAGTAAATAGATGGCAATGAGAAACAGTATAATATCTCACTTGGACTAATTCCAAGGCACGATGAATCTGCTCGGGATCTCTTGAGCTCCAGGAACTCTCATCAACATCATCTTCAGAAATACCCTGTTCACAATCAACAAAGCTATGGTCAATGGTCATGGGCATGAGCAAACACCCATACAAAAACACAAAATTATATCATGCATATTATTGGAGAAACAATAACTGTAATAGCAACACCAAGTTGGCCGTGTGGGAGGGGGGCATACGCTTGGATCGCACAGTGAACAGATGAAGATGAATAAACATATAGTGGTCAATGATTTTATCAACAGTGCTTCAGATATGTGCTGTAACGAGAAATTATAACTTACAACTTGCGATTTCATTTGTTCTATGTTCTTCTCCAGTTCAGATATGTGCTGACTGAGAGCCTGCATGGGACATATGAGATCTAGTGTGAGGCGAAGGACATCAACGAGAGAAAAATATCAGCGGAAATGTATTTCAACAAAAAACTGGGAAAAAAAATAGTAACCTCATGGCGTTGCATGGCCACTGAGCGTTTTAATGCTTTAGCCTTAGTTAGAAGGTTCCTTGGCCTCAAGGTAATGGGTCGCCGATAATTCTTTCCACGATAGTAAATGAGAGCATATCCCTTTGGAACTCTTTCTATTGCCACAAGTATACCACCACTCTCATATTCCAATAACCTAGCTGTATCTTCAACAAAAGCAAGAGTCTTTTGCTTGCTTATTAATTTCACTAGTTCTCTGTGCTTCCAATGCAAATGCATGTTCTCGACGACACCATCAAAGACACCACGTATACCTGGTACAAAATGTAATAAAGGCCATCAGTGTTTCAGCTAAATATTTTATCTTCACCTCAAAAATTAGAAGATTACTTACCCAGAGGCAAGTATGCTTTCATTCTCAAACCAACCCTACAAAACATAACCCGTTCCTCATCAGTGATTGTTTCCTGATCATAATCAGGACCTGCAGGAAGCATTAACGATTCTATCTTGGATAGCAGTTTCTCTGCTCTTAGCTTTTTGGCTTGGGCCTGTCAATGAATTCAGAATCTCAAACTAAGGTATGTATGAATCCACATATATCCTTTCTTCCGCAACTAAGTTATGTCTAATGAAAGTTAATGATATATTTTGGATAAAAACATGTTGCAAAAAGGTACCACTCTAGTACCTGGGTCTTTTTCATTAAGTCGAGTCAATTCCAAAACTACTGTATTCACAAGGAGTGAGAACGAGACCCTCACAGGCTCGTCCACTAATAGAAAGATAGAGAAAAAACTTACAACACCTAGTTTATGCTCAATTCGTCTGACATGCTTAGCATTCTTAGCTCTTGAATCTTCTTCAATCATCTTTTCCCGTTCTTCAGCAGATATTTCTCTTCCCCAACGAGC
Source organism: Pyrus x bretschneideri (assembly GCF_019419815.1). Classification (NCBI taxonomy): domain Eukaryota; kingdom Viridiplantae; phylum Streptophyta; class Magnoliopsida; order Rosales; family Rosaceae; genus Pyrus; species Pyrus x bretschneideri. The sequence goes on along the minus strand of NW_025999579.1, from coordinate 1,356,180 downwards.
TTGAGCCTCATAAAACTCAGCCAAAGTCCCTGCAAGTGCCTGTCCTTCCACTGCACCTGAAGAAGCCGCATCTATTGCTTTAATCCGCATTTTCTCTTCAACATCTTGGACCTGTTTCGTCAGTTCCTGTCTTTCAGACAGAGCAGCAGCGACACTTGTTGGGACAAAATCTTTCCCACGGTAAATGACAATATAATATTTGTTTCTGAGCAGTAAAACACCACCTGTTAAATTCTGCAAAATTGAAGGAGCTTTAAATCAGTACACTTCTGGTATTATTCCATAGGTAACAATCAGAAAAAAGATTACAAAAACAAACCTCAAAACTATTTGACGAAAAGAGAAAACCAAATATGCTGAGTGCCTCTTCAACCTTAGATTTGGTAGAAAATGCAAGGCAGAGGCGCATAACGGCAAACTCATTAACAAGTATTAACAGATTTACACAGGTTCCTTAATTAGGAGGATGGTGTTTCTCGTTTTGGCCTTTAAAAAAAATAATAATGCAGACTAAGCTTGAGAAAGTTTTAGCAGGAAGAACTAGAAGTGCCCTAACGGACACGAACGAAAGGTAAACAGTCACACAAAAAATACAAGGTTTGATGGTAATGTAGGATAAGAGACAATGTAGGACAGACCTTTATCTCCTCAGCCATCAACTTGTTGTTTGTATTCTGGATACCTCGTTTGACAGCAATCTTCGCAACAGAGCTTTTCTCCCAAAGTTTAATAATAGCCAATGCCAACCCTTGATGGTTTCTATTTCTCCCTTCATCAAGAAATTAATAATGAAGTGTTACGTCAAATACTGACACGGAAAACTGAAGAAAGGTACATAGAAGAAGATTTCTACCAAGGGCAAAATGACAAGGAAGCGATTTGGCAAGTTTCCGTAAAGTAGTCATCTCTGCATTAGTCAGCCGCGACCGCATCCCAGTAGGGAGAAGCCTGAAAGGAGTTTTGTAACCAGGGATTGTTTTGGGAAGCAAATCAGCATCAACAGGAAGTACTCCAGTACCCCACCACTCAACAAAACGAGGACCTAAATCATCCAAGAGGCTGTGAAACTCAGCTTCCTCCTCTGTCATGTTATGATCACGCTCTGGGATTTTCAATGCTTGCTCAGTGTTATCTGGACCTGAAGTTGCTTCATTGCCACTTCTCATCTCCAATGTTTCAGATGACGATATCTCTGGGATAAAAAGACCACTCCTTTCCCCATCAACAGTTTGGAATTGAGAAGGTCCTTTGTAATTACTCCCTCGGTACACAACCATGACACTTCCTGACCGCCATAAAACTAACCCTCCTGTTCGACGCTGACCAATCACTACAAGCAGTCAGTTACATTACGAAAGTAAAATGCTTCTGCATGTTCATTTCTAAACTATAGACATACAATTCTAAGTTGCATTCACCAAATGTTATAATCAAGGTTCTAAAAGACGCTAGCCACTAATCGTGCAGCGGGCCGGGGCCTAGGCGGACTATGCGGATTTAAGTAAATCTATTATATTTCGTGTAAATAAATGCCTGTTCATACTTAAAATATTTATAATTTCATCATAAACTAGAAAATATAATGACATATATATTATAAAGTATTGGAACATAATGAAAACATAGGAACAAGTATGTTTATTTAAGTATACGACAAGTCTCTTACAATTTATTAAAAAAAATAAAATGCAAAATAAAAGTTATCTATTTTATGTCTAAGTGAGTCGGAACATAGGCGAATCTGGACGGGCTAGTCGGGTGCTAGACGGTCTAGGCACCATTTCTTACTTTTTCAAACGTCTAGGCATTAATCAGGACGGTGGTCAGCCGCCTAGCTTGGGCTAGGTGGAATTTTTAGAACAGTGGTTATAATTTATACTCAACACACTTATATACAAATGTAATATTGATCATATAACACCAAAATCAGAAAATTCGAGAACTTCACAAACCTCAACAATCTCGTGGGCTGTCTTCATATCCAATGCCAGCACCTCATGGAACTTGAGCCTCACCAGCTCCGTCTTCCTCCAGGTATCGTGAATCTTCTCTAGCACCGCCTGCGTGATCCCGGCCTTTGGCACACTGATCCTTTCCCTAAGCACCATCCCCATTCTCCTCAGCCGCTTCAGTTCCTCGTCCTCAATCGTCAATTCCGCCAACGACGGTGCTTTCCCTCTCCTCTTCCTCAATCCCTTCACCTCCTCCTTGTCACTCACCTCCTCCTCTTTCTCCCACGGCAATGCCACCTCATCACCGCTCTTCTCCTCCTCTAATACATAATCCGGCCGGACCCACTCCCGCTGCAACAAATCCCCGAGCTTCTCCTCTCCGCTTGCCGCCGGCACTGGATCCTGACCGTCCAATCCAATACCATCATCTTCCTCCTCATCGTCCGACCCCAACCCCAAGTTCCGCAACCGAAGCACGATTCTCTCGATCGCGCTCTGGCCTTTATCCTTGTCGAAGTACCGAGTCGTATCCGCCTTGCCATCTTGCTCATGCGACTCCTTGACCTTATCGTTGACTTTCTGGCGGGACAATTCGGCGGGAGAGCTACGATTGGGCCACTTGTTGAGCCAGGGAGCGGAGGAGGCGGGTCTGGATTTGTGCTGCGGGGGTTTGGCGTTCGCACTTCCACCGTGCTCGGTGGTTCCGACGGTGAAGGAGAATGTTTTGACGAGGCGAAATGACGGTTTTGGGGCCGAGAACAGGAGTCTGAGGGAGGAGGGCGAGTGAGAGGTGGTTGGGAGTGAGTTCATGAGTGGCATTTCGGATATTTTCGCGGTTGTGAAGGCCATTTGTGGTGAATATTGAATTAAATAGTGCGCTTACTGTCGCTGTTGACGGCGGTGCGCTGTCATTGTCTGGCTGGTCGGAACTCGGAAAGCGGTGGAGCGACGGGAGGCTGGAGACGAAGACTGTGTTTGTAGTTTTGGAGGGAGACGATAAGATAATTTTTCTGGGAAAATTTCGGGTATATCTGTTTCTTGTGTACATATGGAATATTATCGAGGGCAGGTCTGTAATTTTGTGGGCGGAGAGCTCTCATTCTTGCACTAGTACGGAAATTATCGAGCGTATCAATAGATGACATAACTTGCTGAATTTAACAATCGGATTACACATATCATTGAACTTAACGTTATTTTCAACCGATCCGGTTAAAGGGTTATAAAGCTAAAAATAGTTCGGAATGAAACGAAAATCGTCTCTAACCGAGGGCTAGGACAAAAGGCTTGTAGGACCCATCGAACCCAAACTTTCAAATTAGGCTAGCGGGCTGACCATTTCCTATCCGAAAAATTATTAAGATTACATAAAATAAGAAATCTAGAATGTTACTCATGTCAGCGACACATGTCACTTAAAATCCTATTCAAAAAAATTATTGATATTATATAAAGATAAGAAATCCAAAGGCTTATTCATTTGGCGACAAGTGGCACTCAAAATATATCCAAAAATCTTATTTTAATATGATAGTTTAATTTAATTAACCATATTAATTTAATTAAAATAATAAATTATGTCCCTTTGGCCCCTTCGGTTAGAGATGATTTTTTGTCAATTGGCTATGTTTGGCATATGGCCCCCTCAGTTGAAGATGGTATAAAATATGGTTATATTAAAATATAATTTCTTATAGGGCTATAGCCTATAAAACTAAAGGGAGCCCTTTGACCCTCCTTCGGTTGGAGATGACCTAAATTTAAATAATCGATATGAGCTATTCATGAAGCATTGATGTGCATAATAGAAGCCCCTATTTCTTGATTGATTTCAGCAATTAAGAAAACTGTTATTCTTCGCACTTCGCAAATGTGAGATCCCTTTTTTTTTTCTTTTTTTAACAAGGTACGATGTGCGTGGTCAAATATTCAATACGGATCTGGTTGCATTCAAGTAAACGAATTCCAGCCGAAGGATCCTTCGATTCATCTAGAGATGAAAATTCAGAAAAGAACACAAACTATAAAATTAAAACTTAAATATAAAAGATGCGTTTATCTCTCTTGGTACAAGTGTAAATTTGTAATGTAAATGTAATACATGAAAGTCAAAGCTAAAAACTTGAACATTTGACTTGAAGTGCTGCAGAAAAATTGGTCAAGCATCAAGGAGCTTACACAATTACACAGCATGAAGATGGACGTGAACTGTTAGAACTCCATGTACATACTCTTATCTGTAAACGCACTCCTGTTAATTAACTGAAATTACTTACACACCGGAAGATATAACCATGTCAACAAAACTCAAAACCGAAAACAAACGGCTCAGGTTCCGGAAAATCTACTGCTGATGGAAGGAGATGAGTTCAGGATTTCCTGACCAAGCTCCTTTATCTTGTTAAGAAGTAGACCTTGCTCGGTCTCCAGTTGAACCATGTACTCTTCTTGTGTATCCTCTAGGGCTTCTAGCTCACACATAGCCGTTGCGAGCCCTTCAATATTTCCATCGTCGATTAGAGACTGAAACTTCATCATCATTTGTTTCATCTGACCAAACTCATTGTAAATTGCATGTCAGAAAGGAACTGAACTCGTTCAAAACATTGTTCCTAGGTACAATGCTAACAATGTGGCCCAAGGCGAAAAACTAGTAACGAAAAACGAGTCTTCTCACCTCACTGGAAATTTTGTGTGCTTTGTTTATGGATGGTTCAGAATCCAAACTTGCTCTTTTCTCCAACTCCGGGACTCTTCGTGTGACCTGAACATGGATTTCCCCCCTACTCACATTCTGAAGAGGGATCCACTTGTCTGCCATCTGATTCGGAGGCAATCTCTGATATTCCACGACGCAATCACCTATACTCGATGCCCGTAATAAGGCATTGTGGTCTTTCACATGCAAGAGTAGGGGGCTGCCGTCATCAGGAAATTCCAAGGTTTGATTCCACTGCGGATTCAGAGTTTTGTACATAACCTGCAACGCAAGACATCAAAGTAATAAGAGATCAAAAGCAAAGTAATAAGGAAAAAAATGACAATTTGTACAATATTTGAACATAAATGTGACTGCTCAAACCTTTGTTTGTTTCTTCAAGTTCCCGTATTCAACCCTCACATATGGATCACTTGTCCCTCTCATATCAGCAGCAATAAGGTCTTTTGCTTCTATGAGAACAAGTTCAACCCAACCATTACTTGAACCCGTGGCCGAACCCTGAATATTCCAACAAGGGGAAAGGAGGAACAAAGTTACAAAACCATATTAAACAACACACACTGAGAGCAGAATGATTCCCGCGCATATGACCAAACAGACTGAAAAAAGATTCCATACCCTTGACCCATCAGAGCCTTCAACTCTGACTGATTCTATTTGAAGCCTTAGTTCTCCGGAATTCACTTTTTCTAGAGGGATCCACACATCCCTGACTGACCCTTCGACCAGTCCCTCTAAATTAACTCGTGCGCTGCCAATGTTGTCATCACCAAATGTGTCTTCGTTGAAGCATTTTATCATCAGGTATTCACCTTCTCCAATCTCATCAAATTCAAACTTCTGATTCCAGACGGGATTTAAATCATGAGCAGTCCTTGTTCTCTGGAGAATCTGGAAAGAAGGTTACGGCAATATAGGGTGTTTATAATGTTAGTTTCTGCAATATAGACTTTAATTTACACATGAGAGGAAATCATCAAGGGAGGGAAAAAAAAAAATCTACCTTTCCATATTGCAATTTAACATATGGATCGCACTTTCCAGATCTGTCTTTTGAAACAAGATCTTTTCCTTCCAGAACAGTTATGTTAACTTTCCTTCCAGTTTTTGGTAGAAAATTTGATGACCCAAAAAGTGATCTTCGTGAGGTAAGAAGAGAGTTGTCTACGTGTGAACCATCGGAGAATTGCCATTCTTTTAGGACAAGCTTCACCGTCAACTACATGATGCATTGAGAAAAAACATATGTTAAAATTAAATAAAAATAAGGGATACATAAATCAGTCATAAACCTTAAAATCTGTTACCTCCCCCGAATTGACCCCCTCAAATGGAACAACGAATTCAACTTCTTTTCCACAAAACTCAGCTTGTTTTGCTATCACTCCAGAGTCGGGTCCTATTGCCCAGAATATCGTTGAATCATCCTCAACATACTTCACCTATTCAAGGGAAGAAAAGTTCAACTTAGTTGACACTCAACAAGTTGATGATAACTTATGTGCAGAGAATATATATTATCATGTGTTTCTGGTCGGAAACAAAGAAGAAAATAAAAACTCTGTATCATATGGTGATCATGACTATCTGTCAAAAGATTAAATTTTGCAACGTAAAAATAGTACCTTAATTTCACAACTCGCCAGATAGTCATACTTCACATTGTTTGGCGTACACTCGTAAAGATTAAATCGAAGATTTCCTGTTTCGTCGTGTAACACCATATTAAACTTCGAATTCCAGCTAGGGTTTGAACCCAACTTCACACCTGTTTTTCTAGTTAACTCTTCAAGTTCAACCTCCACAAATGTCTGTAGATCTTTATCGACAAACTGCTCATCTGAACTTCTATCAAACTGCTTTCTGGACGGGCTTCCTTTCAAACCATTCCTAGAAACCTTACTTGCAGAAATGACTGTCACGTATATAATGCCTCCAACAGCCTTTTTCCTTAGGTTCACAGCTGGCATAGTGTAACAACGGCGGCGAGGCTCAACCATTGTCTTAACTAGCGTGTCGGTCAAAATTTTAACCTATAGAGAAATCAATATTTATTATTTATCAAATTATCAAGCTTTGCTTGGAATGTAGCTAGATGTATGGCCGTATGTTTGTTTACAGCAACACTAATTTATGAACATACTACTGTATTTTAGAGAGAAATGTACGATTAAAATGGTCCTGGTCAAGAATTAAGTCGGCAAAACATAATGCAGTACAAAATAACTTTCAGGGTTGGGAGTCAAACCAGCCAAGAAGAAACGCCGGGAAGCTCTGTAGCAGGCAGTGCTTGGCTTCCGCCACTTCCAAAGGCAACTCCTATCCTCACTTCAGGAACTGACAGAAATGAGTACAAAATCGCTTTCCCATTCAAGACCGGCATCAGGAGAAGCTGCAATAAAGAGGCAATTTAGTGAATATAGCTACCAAAAAATGATAATTGCACAGCTTCTAATTTCTTTTGATAGAATCCTTTCAAAGCTGAACCGTATGAGAAAAATGGAAAAGGAAGCGACTTTACATACATCGCCCTTGATGTGGAGACTATTTATAACTATCCGTGCCGTCCCCATAAGTGGCTTGGCAAGCTTTGCTTGCAACAAAATACTCATATCATTTGTATCCCAGTCAAAACCTAAATGCATGATCCGCTGCCAAAATGAACAGAGACCATGTATACGAAGATGTCAGGAATTTAGTAGTCATACAAATGAGCCATCGAGAAAAAGTAAAACAATATACTTTAAGATAACACTACAAAAGAATCGTAATAAAGTTTGAAAACAGTAAAATATATAGAAACCAAACCTGATCACCTGAAGTTGACCAACGAGTCCCATGAAGACCCAAGCTAGGCGGGGATGAACCTAGTGAAAACTCCAGCAATTCAACTTTTTCCTGCATAAAAAACAGTTACTTTTTAATTACTTATCAGATATTCAATACAGTCAGGATGAATTCAAGGGTTCAAATTGTTATGAACAAACAAAAGGCGTAGATCACTTACTATAAGCCTTGATTTTCTGTGCTTCAACCGTTTCTGCATAAACAAAACTTACACAAGTTAGCATGATCCATTAACAAAACTTGTGTTCGTGAATGTTTAACGGACAGACCGAGACATCCTACCGAAATCAGAAAATGGCAATGATAATCACCGGAACTTCTTTCAGCATTATAAGCATTCAGTTAGTGGATTCAAAAGTAATTTAGGAAAATCGACAATCAACGAGTATCTGAAATTTTAAGATGATTTTTCTTGCAATATGAGAAAGCCACTGGATGGCCAAGGATGACATGGTCACAGAATGCAAGTGGAAGACTTAACTTGTTAACCTCGTACAGAAAAACTAATATAACCGGCTGATACACAAGGACACATTCTCACCTCAACAATGGACGAAAACCTTATTGAGAGCTTCGGGTTCATATAGTTGGGCCATACTTCCGTCATCAGCTTATTCAGCCATTCGCAGTGCTCCAGTGGAGTCGTAGACTATATAAACAACCACAAAGCTAAAATTCAGCATCAATAAAGCTCAAATGTCATACAAGTCAAGGAAAATTCTGGAACAAATATGGTACCGAGTTGTTCAATATGACTCTCTTCCATTGCTTGTTCAGGTCTTCAACAAGTATCCGACGCTGATAGTTCCCGTACTGCAGACAGAATTAGTGACAACTTATGTTACATCCTAGTATGATTTCGATCGTTGTGATCCTTAAAGATTATGAAATGCAACACAACAGGAACAGTTGCTAAGTCAGTAGATAATCACAACCAATGAACAAACGAAAACCGAAGATTATATTAAACACCATATTCTGAACAATTGACCAGTAAATTCTTCTTCCACTTAACACTAATGTAACCTGCCACTCAGTACTACGGTCCGATAGTATTCATCTTCCCTTGGAAGTGAGAGGTCGTAGGTTCGAATATCGTGGATGGCAAATTCAATACCAAATTAAGTTGACCATTATTCGGCTTTAGCCGAACACCCTCCCCTTAGTGTAAAAATATCTATGTATTCAAAAAAAAAAAAAAAAAAAACACTAACGTAACCTACAAATATAGATCATCCAAAATCCGCAGTTAGAATTCCGCTCTCCGAAGTTTAGATTAATTTAGCGTAGAATATCGCTCTCGAATCGAAAAATCGAGAAATACATAACACGATTACAAAAAGAAGCAATTTTTACCTGTAGGGTTGCCCAAACAGCAACAGCAAGTGGAACCCAATTGGAGAAGGAGAAAACCCATCTCTCAAAAGCCCAGACAAACAAAACCAGAGGTAACAAAAATGGAAGAAAAGGCTTCTCTGCCATCACATGGTTGAAGAACTCCACTGCATCCTCAAGGCTCAACCTTCTCCCCTTCCTTCTATTCATCTGAGCAGGCATCTAAGTAAACCAACTTTCACACTTCACTTTTCCCCTAAATATATACAAATATATATATGGTTAATTATATTGACTAGAATCTCCAAAGTTTCATGCTTTATTGAGGAACAAATAAAAACCCAGAAACAAAAAACAAATTCTCAGTTTTTAGGTGTGAGGTGTTGTAGGGAGAATTGAGAAATATTTATGAGATACTTTGCCAGTAGAAGAGGCATTTTTTTTTTTTTTTTCGAACGAGCCAGTTGAAGAAGCTTTTAGATGGTGAAAGAATCTGGGAGAGAAATCAGAAGCAGTTGGCTGCTCCGGCTTTCCACTTTTGTAGAGAGAGAAACAGGAGAGAGGAGAAGTCAAGCGAGAGAGACGGGGAAGAGAAAATGAAAATGACCTATTTTTTTATTCTTTCCAGAATTCGTTAACTACTATGAAAAGTGCTTCTGGTCCCCGTTTAAGCACTTATCTATGTGAACCCCACGTAAACCCTTTTTTAGTATTTGTCCTCTGATGATGGTGGAGGAATCGTGTGTTCGGTGGAATCCATCCGACGGCTGAGGATCGGCTGAGGATCGGCTGTGGGCGTATGTGATGTCAGAACTCGTTGGCCGCTGGCTATTCAACGTTGGAGCTCGACCAGTACACTGGTTTGGTAGTACTGTGCTTTAAAAAAAATAAAAAATTGCTTCTAATGTACTGTGAGAGTAAGTTCATTTTTGTTGCTTCACGTTTTTAATTTTTTGAGCTCAGCTTTTTTATACCCACATTTTATAAAAATACATCAGTACCAAACCAGTACTAATTACCTATTGGTCTTTGAACCAGGAGGATCCTCATCCTCTTTTTGAGGATCCTAGGGATCCTGCAATCACCTATGTTCATCATACATTGTGCGGTCAAAAATCATTGTAAATTTTTTTTATTTAAAATTGAATATAAATAGTACCTGAAAAAAAACTGGCAACACGATGTACGATAAATGAATATGATTGGAGGATCTCCGAGATCATCACAAAGATGATCCGGCGAGGATCCTCTTTCGCTTTTGCACACCATATGTCATTTTAATTGATATAAAGTCAGATTACCAAGTAATTCAGAATATTTTAGACTTACAACATTTTTCGTTAAACTTTTCTACACCACTATCACATGGTATAAATTATTTTTCTTATGGTATAAGTGGTTAGATAAATTTGTTTTCCGGGACTATCACAATGCCCCGGTTAAAGGGACAAACGTTAAATTATGTATGTTGCACGAATCAAAATATCACAAAAGGGCATGAGAACGTTTCAACTGATTATGTCGAACACCACATGAGAAAGACCAAAAAAAAATTCAATGTGATCATCATTCCTTATTGTGATTAAATCACATAGTTGATATATCACGAACTTACTATAAATTTTTTTTTTTATGACATTTACATTACATTAGCTTGTTTATTATACAGAATTAGCTCTGACGGACTATTTTATATACCAATAAACAAGACAATTTATTGACATTCCGACGTGGGGTATTACGCATCTACTTATGGGAATTAGTTTAATCCGTACAGTCTGAATACTTGGATCTAGATTTGGTGTGTCTTTACATTTAAGACACACATGTCTCTCAACTTTTACTTTACTAAGGTTTATTTCGAACTCATAGTATAGGACCAAGGAGCATTGGAATCTGTTTTTTGTGTAACCCATTGACCAACACAAACCTTGGTCTCATTTGATTACACGATTGTCAATTTAAAGGATATAAAGTCAACTATCGAGTAATTTAGAATATTGAAGACTTGCATTTTTTAATTTATCACATAAGTCTTTCAATTTTGAGTCATATGATCGAATGAACTGAAAAACAAAAAAAAAAAATCAATTAATACAAATTAACCAGGAATGTGTGAAAAGTACAAATAGGCTGTAAGACTTTTATTAGGCCTACATCAATTTAAGAGTCCTAATTGATTAAGAATATAAGAGAGGAAGTAATATTTGATTATCCAAAAGTACTTGATAGTAAGTAAAACGACAATTATTGGGAATATCTATCTTATTAAGTCATGAATTATGGAGATGTTAAAAATATGTATGAGGGTTTTCTTTATAGCAAGAAACCTAATACTCTTGCCGATAAATATAAGGCTTAGATCCCCACTCTTACACACAATATTCTAGGACACAATCCTGCCCCATATAGAATTGCACAAGGGTGTAGAGAGCAGAAGATGTTGCTGCCGTTCGTGATTCTTCATTTTCGCTTCGATTCAATGGCTTCTCAAGACATACATTTAGTGTGCAGATTATAGAAAACTAACAGCACCACCCAAAGAAAACAAATTAAGGAGGAAATAATATGGTTCGAAGTTTTTTTTATGTCCAGTAGATGTCAAATGGACCTCGACAATGTCGACGTATCAGGAATCATAAAAGGGGTCGATCTTATTGAATTTGATGATGAAATGGACGGTGGTTGTTGGTGCAAGAGAAATAGACAAGCTATCGCCTACACACCATATTTTCTTTGTATGATTGAAGGATGAAGCTATATCTAAATTGCTTTAACTGTTATCTTCAATGTTATTCAATATCATCATGTGGTGTGTATTAACCAGGCCCAAAGCACTTAAACACTTTGGGCACTTAAACACACTAAAATAATCACTGCTAAAAGTATACTAGTTGTTTTAACAAACAATATTATATACACTATAAGCGAGAAATGTGGGCTTAGCCTTACAATAGGCTAGCGATAATGAGGTTCAAATTCGCTTTTGGCGATAATTGAACCTAAGACCTCTCATTTACAAGTGAAAATAAATATCACTAGACTATAGTGTTAAGTGGCCCACATTGAATTCAATTGAAGAAATAGAGTATTTCGGAAAATCATTACAAAAACATCAAGTAAATGGATTTGGCAATAAGGACTATAGTCCTCGATGCATAGTCCATACTAACAAAGACAATTGACGTTTTATCCTAAAATTACTTGGCAAAGGAACCCAACTCCTTAGAAGTCCGGTTCTTGCAATATTTCTCAATTTTTTGATGTAAAATTCACACTCTCAGGTCTCAACGCATTTTTTTAAGAGCTCACATATGAAATTGTTTAAATCTAATGCATAAACAATACAAATTAGATCGACGAGGAAGCACGTGGACTATATATCAACGAAATGTAGAGGAAAAATATCATGAAATCTTAAAGAAAAGGAGGAGACCAAATTAAGTTTGTTGGTTAGTGGATCACAGATGTATTAATCATGCCATATTCCTAGGGACCATACATGAGCTAAAATATAGAGAGCTTTATGGACCACAACTTGGCATTCGAGCTTTCGCATTCTATGCATATTCCTTCTACACTTAAACTTGCTAAATCACATGAATAGAACGACACCATCAAATTAATGCTAAATCACAGCTATTTATTAATGCTTTCTTCTTTTTCTCGCATCACTCACTCGTTAATCTGGTTCATTTTTTTAATTATAACGAAACATACAATGCGTAAACAACTAACTTTAACAAATGTCATGTAACATGAAATCAAGGAAGTAGCAGCCGATATTTGCATACTAGAATCTTATTAAAGTAATTAGCAACCAAGTCAAACATTGAACATAAAAACAAAGTCAATGGTTAGGTGTACGGAAAATCATTTCTATTAGCCATAGAGCTTTGGAAATCAATTTTCTTTTCAATCTATAGGAGTTGCTAGGAAAATTGATGGGATAAGGTATTTTATCCATTCCAAAATTATTCTTTAACTAATTAAGGGGGCTGCGACAACATGTATTAGACTTTTATTGCACGACAATCATACTTTTACGAGTTATTTTATATATGTATAATATATAAAGATAGAATATATTATAATATAAATAGAAGATACAAGTAATATGTTATAGAATATTTGATTTCTCACAAAATGACCAAAATAATTGACGGTGGACAATCTTATGAACGACTTCTATTTCAGAGACTAAAGTGAGGAGTTATGCTAATATTAGGAACAAGTTAAGAGTTATGTTAGTCTTAAAAACTAAAGTGAGAAGTTATACCAATCTTATTAACCATCTTTTAGATAAAAAGGTTGGAATGCACTCTAAAGTTCTTAATGTCGTTATTCAACAGGAAACTCACGTTGCCGCCTGCACTCAATCAATCATCCTAGCACATCACAATTTTTCACCATACTTTCATTGTGTACGTACCTTCGAATTCCAAATGAGTGATCGATTTTCCTTTGTTATCTACATGCACCGAGAGCGCTGATACTTTTTAAGTCGTTAGATCAAATTCAACGGTTATCAGTGCATGTAGGTACCGAGGAAAAAATGTACATTTAATACCCTCTAAATTTTTCTCAACCAATCCCATGCAAATAGGAGCAAAACTTATCACATTTCCACCTCTATATATATTTCCCCTTCATCCAACTTCTTGTACTTTTGAGAGGCCCTTGCGCGCTTCCCAGCGCTCCAACAAACGTGTCCCCACAAGTGCCAATATTTACGATGAGCCCACATGCAAACGCAAACAAAAGGGACGTGATCGCCTACAACGACAATGATCGGACGTTGTTTTACCCTCCGCCCTTGAAGATCAACAAGGACTCCCACTCCATCAAAAAGTCCTCGCCCTCCTCGTTGTCGGGCTCGCCGTCATCGTCAGCGTTATCATCCACGTCTTCCCTTGTGATCGCTATGGCTGGGGTGAAACCGCCCCAACAACAGCGCCACCCGGTGATTATCTACACGCATTCGCCCAAGATCATCCACACGCACCCGAGGGATTTCATGGCGTTGGTGCAGAAGCTCACGGGGCGCTCGCGCTTTGAGGACGATGCGCGAGAGCCTCGTCGGCAGCGGCCGCCTCCTTCGAAGAAACGAGAGGTTAATAATGTGGAGGGTTTGTTGGAGGAGGAGATCATGAATAATAATAGGGTCGCCGGAAAGGTTATGATGAGGAACGAGGACAACGATTCCTCGTCGGTTATTACGACGGAGGAGAATTGTAGCAGCACAAACATTAATAGTAACGATATTAACAACAACAATAACAATAATAATGTAGGAGTAGGGAGTGTCGTAGGTGTAGGAGGAGGAGGGGATGGTCAGGTGAGTTCCTGCTTCATGCCGCCCAATCCTTACATCGGAAACATTCCGGTTTTGACGCCGAAAGCTGCCGATTTCTTGTGCTCCAATTCCATCGACCACCTCTTCACAACAATATGATGATCATGATTCATGGTCATGCGGCGGAGGAAAAGGAGGAGGAATACTACTTTGTGATGGAATGTCCCTGCCGACGTGACTAAATTGAAGGGAAGGATTCACCCTTGTTTGTTAGAATTAATATTTGATTATTTCTTGGTTTTTGCTTTTGATCGATTTTTTGTTGGGTTTAATGGGGATGCCTGCAAGCTGCCAATAAAAGTTCGAATTTTCTGGGGTAGAACATTTTTTTATTCAAATTCTTTTTGTCATTCAATGTTTCGGAAGAAATTTGAATTTCTGTTTGTTCGGATTACATCATACTTAATTGTTGTTTATCAAATCGAAATGAGTAAATCGTAGCAATGATCCCTCAACTTTAATCAAATTGAAGCAATGGTCCCTCAACTAAAAATCAATTACCATTGGTCTCTTAACTCATCAAAATGTGTAGCTATGATCATTTTCGTCAACTTTGTTAGAATTTTGTCAAAATAAATTATGTTGGAATGACCATTGTTACAATTGGAATCCCTCAACTCATCAAAACGTGTCACTATGGTCATTTTCGTCAGCTTCGTGAGAATTTTGTCAAAATGAGTTATGTTGGAAGGACCATTGCTATAATTGGGTTAAAGTTGAGGGACCATTACTACAATTGGGTTAAAGTTGAAGGATCATTTCTCCAATTGAATTAAAGTTGAAGGACCAATGATAATGAATTTTTAGTTGAGGGGTCATAGCTTAGCTGCACACTTTGATGAGTTAATGGACCAATGATAATGAATTTTTAATTAAGGGATCATTGCTCTAATTGAGTTAAAGTTAAAAGACCATTGCTACAATTTAGTCAATCGAAATGAATGGATGAAAGAGGAAAAAAGGATAATGCAGACCCAAACACCGCACATTGACTACAACAGATGTGCTACTTTATGAATCTTAATTTAAATTTTGTTCCTCGTAATTTAGATAAGGTTAACGATGTGATTCCCTTTATGCACCCTCTTTCGGAAAAAAAAGAAAACTGATGTACTGTGATAAATTCAAAAATGGCAGCAGGACGCAGGCCGTCTCTGTTAGATCATTTGAACAGTTGCAGATTGCATAAGCAGCCCTATGATTTATCCCGGCGGACTGCGGCGGAGAAGCAGCAGATCATAAAATTAGGAATAAACTGGACAAACAAACCTTTGTATTTATATTCTTCCTTTTTTTTCTTAAATTTCATACTGATTTAGGAGTTCATTCGACTTCCTTGTTAAGATTTACACACTCACACTAACTTTACCTGAACAAACTAACACATTTCACAAATAGTTACAACATCATTTCTTCTTCTTCTCTTCTTTTTCTCTTTCAAGAATAACGGGCGCTGCGGGTATGCTGAACCACCACTCTCGCAATCTTCTCGTCCATCTCTCTGTGCTAGATCTCCTCACCGGCGAATAACATGTAAACGTCTCCAAAAAGATATATAGAACAATATATTTAACGGGCAGAAATGCCAGAGCCGAAGCCATAACTACAAGGGCTATCGCAAATCTTTCACTCGCCTGATCATCATTACACAGAATCGTTATCCATGGTCAATGTGCTTAAAGTATATAAATTAACTGAAGACGAAAGGTGGGGGAACGATCAAGGAATAAGAGAGCGGAACCTGAGGAAAAAGGGACAGCAACAAGGCACGTAGCTTGAGAAGAACAACGTTCCCATCCTGGATGATCCCTTCAGCTTGAGATATTGCGTTCTGAACAGCCAAAAGCTGCTCCATCGTATTCATCGCTGGAGGGGCTAACACCTTAACCTCGTGAGTGGACTTTCCTTCGCTAAAATATCGAGTGAGGACCATGAAGACCGCAATAAAGATGAGCGTCAGTGCAAAGGCATAGCTCAGCCATCCCCTGAAAAGTGCTGCCTGTGTGAGTCTAGACAAAAATCCTACTGGTGTGGTGTGGAAAGAAACTCTAGAGTATCAAGATCCAAGACCATAATAATTCCCATTGAACTCGATTTCTTCTGTAGCTACACCCACTTTCTCATTCAAAGAGTTTTCAAGAAATTTAAAATCTACGCATTTTCATTTCGAGGGATTGTTACTGTCACCAAAAACCATGTTACATTAAGCGAACATCAAAGTTTGACTATGTTTTCATGTGGGATAAATCATAATCATACTTCTTAATTATTCATCCCTTTTTCCCACTCCCCCTCATGCGTAAATCCAAATTAAAGATTAATGAGTAAAGAAAGAAATGAAATTTCAACTGGCAGTTTACCTGCAAATGATGTAAGTGAAAACACAACAGAAAAGCAAAGACTTCAACGGATCCTCCCACAATGCCAAAGAAAGAAGGCACGTCCATAGTTCCATCATTGGAAAGAGTAACTCCTGAAAGTGCTCAACAAATTTAGACGATTTTTCTAGAAAATCGAGTGACTCATATGCTAGGTTAGAGAATATAGGCCAAATTAAAACTTAAACAATATCACCAAATACCTTCATTACCGCAAAATTTGTATCGATTCCTTCCACTTTGACTCCATCTACTGTTGCTTGCGCTAGCGCCACTTTTTCATAGTTGTTTTTAGATTCCTTAACTGCTTTTTCAAGCAAAGTAACTTCTCCCACAGTTATCTCACCCACGGCAAGCCCAGCCTCAACAGGACTACTAGAACTTGTTCCAAATGAAAATCCCAGGTTAGAAATCATGTCCAAGGCTGAGATCGAATACATTCCACCTCCGGGCTTAGATTTGCTAGACCTATCGAATTCCTTAAAAGTTGACATATCTGCCATGGTTTCAAGTATCAAGTCTCCACCTGGTAATTGATCACAAAGATTGAACATTAAAAGACCCTCGTAGCGTAAATCAGTTTGAGAGCTAATTTCTTTAATTGCTTGTAGTCGCAGAATTCCAAGCACCGCCTTTGAAAGTGCTTCATCCTTTTTAATCCCCTTGATCTGGTATTTATTTATAAATCGATGAACATATAAAATCTCCCGTATGATTGCTAGCCAGTAATCGCGACGTGTATGCCCCTTCAGCTCTGGGAACTCTATTATAGCTGGTTCTGATCTACAGAAACAACACTACTGAAAGTTTATAATCAAGTTCTAAGAAGAAGGCAATCTTTAATAGCTACATGGTAGCTACATGGCTGAACAAGTAAAAAGACTAAAACACTAATAAGTAAGAAAAAGAGCACCAACAATAAGGTAATGCTTAACTTACAACGAAACTGATTTATAAAAGACTGCCTTGTCAAACAGTCTAGTACCCCAGGGGCCAGTCAACTCGGGTTTCACAACCTGTTTTAAGTCATCTGATAGATCATATTGTTTCGCCTTGTCATAAGATACAACACGCAGGGCCTCGAAGTAAAGTGCATGGTCTGTCAGAATTAACCTTCCTGCTTATAACACAGTTAATTTGGCATTGATTATCCTCACATGTAGTAAATCCATAATAAGAACCAACAAAGATGTGATATTAGCCAACAAAGATATTTGAATTGTTTAACAATATACATTATCCATCAACATACCAGGCCATGTAGAAATTCCTACATGCTCAAGAACTGGCTGGGTAGTGACTGTTCCATCCACTTCCAGAATCTTCTCTCTTTTTGATGATCGCATGGCAGAAAGAAGTGACGACTCTGATTGGCTCCTCATTTTTCTTATTGCTCTGTATGAGAAAAATTTCAAAATCGTAGGACTTGAATGAGTGTCTGATACCCGGTACAAGAAATATGCTTCCAGAAAATCCATAAAGTGAAATTTAAGAAAATGCAAGTTTGAAGGGGAGAGAAGGAAGAAAAAGCAAACCTATGGGAGAGAGCGTACCTTTCTAGTCCACTTAGGTACTTGTCGTATGTGAAGAACTGAAGTCTCCTATCGCTTGATGATGCAAGCACCTTAAAAATATTTTCACTGGTAATCACATTTGCAATAATAGGAACTGCTGGAGCTATTCTAGAGAAAGCCTCTACCCCAACGGATAAATCCTCATCTAACTGCACAAAAGACAAGGACCTTATTGACATGTTGACACTTAAAAAAACACTACAGTGCTAAGAATCACTTGAACCCTAAGCTATTATTTACACATAGTCAAAACCTGTCTATTAAAAAAGAATGTAAGAGATTGTATAGCGTATATGGAGTACTGATAGGAGTATCTAAGAATATCAACAATATAAGAAATAAGCTTCTAAGGAAAAAATGAAACTTACATTTAGTAAGGGTTGGCTAGCAGCAGCTGGAGCCTCCCAAGCTATCATCATGTCATATGTCAGGCGTCGAAACTTTTTATCACCCAGATGACCTGTTACTTGAGTGGACAGAGCAAGTGCTCGAAAACAGCAGTATTCCAAAAAGTTCCTTGCATAACACGACGGATGCTTTATAGATTCAGAAGCCTCAGAATTGAAGCCTTCACGAAGCTCAGTTGTAGGAACACCAAGGATTCTGCATCATTTGTTTGTTATCATTAGAAAATCATTTCCCGAAACTTGTATGTGATTCATATGAAGTTCCCAACAACAAGGAATAATTTCCAATGAAGCCAAAAACATAAGTTGTACATGTTTCATCCACCTTTACTGTGATAATGTAACAGTTGACAGAGTATTAGGTGAATAGCTGAAAACTTACTTTGAACATCTTCGGACTACTATGTTTGCAATTGGAGATAGCTCTGGTACCCAATTTGTCCGGGCCGAAGGAGATCTTTCCATCTCCTCCAATTCTTCATCATAATGGCTTCGATTTCCAAGCAACCATTTGAAGGATCCTTCTCTTACAAAATTCTCGAGCATATTTCTGGTTTTGCTTGCCACGGCCATACCAAGTTTTTGCCCTCACGTGTATCTTAACTGTAAAGAAGCAAATTACCGTATATGTCACAGTTCTTAAATTTAACTGAGGATCCCGATTTCACAATATTGCACTTCTCAACCTAAAAGAGCATAAATCGATCAAAGGCACGCTATATAGGCTGCTCACTGGAATTTATGTTCATCAAAAACTCAATACCCCATCACTTTATATTGCATAATGCTATTCATACCATGTTTTTATACCACATTTCTCTACCACCTTAGGTGGCATCTGATATGGACAGTCACATTATTTGAAAAATTTGCAAAACCCAAGGAAAGGAAGGAGAAGGACTCCTCGTATACCACAATCATCATTTAATTAACTGGTTTTTCTTAATTATTAGTTTATTAAATAATGAACTAAATTTAAGAATCTGATTAATTCAAATGATGTGGTTGTCTACATCAAATGCCACCTAAGGTGGTATGAAAACGTGGTACAAAAACATGGTATGAATAGCATTACTCGTACATTCAATCAAATTGACATTTTATAAAAGTAAAGTTTACTCTTTCAGTATATTATGATTTCACTTATCATAAGTTCACAACGAAATTCAGAAACTACAAGAATTACCACACCAGCAGGTTCACATAAACCACCACAACACCAAAATCACACGCTATTCGAAATCCCAACAAGCAAATTTCAGCAATAACATGAGTCAATAAAGTTCACTCTTTCAATGTATTAAGATTTCAGCTTTCATAAGTTCATAGCAAAATTCAGAAACTTAAACAATCACCAAACCAGCAAGTTCACAAAAACCAACAGATCAAAAAATCACTTGCAATCCGAAAATCCAACAAACCAAATTCCACCAACAACATCACAAATTTCGTTAACCTTCCACGAACCAATTCCAGATTACTCACAAAATACAAAAATTAATCAAACCCAATTCTCAAATTCCACTAACAAACTAAACCCAGCAACTATTACCAACCAAAAACAGCACAACTTACCACAAAATGCACATTCAAGACGGCCGCTTTCTCAGCAATCTCAGCTTTTGCGAACGAAATTCTCCAGATTTCTGCAACATTTCGCAAAACCCACCCCAGATTACACGCTCCGAACCAAAACCTAAGAACCCAGTTCACCAATTTGCGAAGTTAATTGAGCAAACGAAGAATCGGTCCGAGCTACGTATGAAGGTGTGGAGGATCAAATGTGTCGTGGTTAGGGGGTTTATTGTATTATATTCGAAGGGAAACTGAGATTGTTAGATAAGTACAGAATTCGCGGCAACCGTGACAAGAGAGGTATCGTCGTCTTAATTACTCCTCCGGACCTTTTGTTCGTTGAGAAAGCGGTACAAACAGGGTTTGATTCGCTGGGCTAAGGTGCAGTGGGGTTAAAGTTATTATAACTTTTAAAGTGGACCTCAATTTATAGTCATTGGATCAAATTTCTATGGTTTGAATTGTGTGCCTTGGTGAATTTGGTGAAAGGGATCCAGAGAGGACCCTGGATCCTTTCCCAAATAGTTTAACCATTTACCTTGTCATCAGGTCTTATTTTCGCAATGAGATATATTCCGAATATCTGAAAACTACAGACCGAAAGATCTATACTATTCAAGAAAAAGAAAACAAAAGGACCATTCAAGTTTTTAAGTGTTTATGAATTAGGGCAATAGGAATGTAAGCTAAAGGGGGCGTAAGATTGAATTGAGGAATTCTCTTAGACCTTTCCTCACTTTGCCTTCAAGAAAAACGAAATCCTCCTAGACGCCTCTCCTTGCTCCGGCTTGGAGTCGACGGCAACCCGACTTCCACCTCTTTCTAGCCATCCTTCCCTCTTTCTCTTCCTTCTCCACCCTCTGCTTCTTCCTCTTTTCCCATCTTTCTCCATCTTTCCCCCATCCTTCCCACATTTTTCTAGCCTTCTTTCGTTCTTTCCCTCTTTCCCTCTTTCCCGTCCATCTCCAATCTCTACATCTTCCCTTTTCCCCCTTATTTCCTTCATCCTTCCCGCATCCTCCGACTCAATTAGTTTTTTAATTTCTAAACTTTTTCTCTTTTGGTCTTTGTTTTGGCTTCCCTTAAACTTTGTTCTTTAAACTTTCTCTCAATTCCCATGAGCTGGTCTCAAAACTAGACCTTCATGGCCCTCTCCCGCTCGGATGTTACTTTACGTCGCGCGTCCTCAACCATCAACCTCTGCTACTTGCCCCATGTATTTCTCTAGGGTGTTGGGTGGCTGTCAAAGTGCTTTTAGCACTATTTGTTAGGATTAGGGGGGCGCTCACTACACGGGTGGCTCATTCACCCCCACTTTTCGTTGATCCAGTTATTTCGTTGGTTCGTTCTCTTGGTGGTGGCGGTGGCGGTGGTTTTGTGATGGAGGCATATCTGGTGGCTGCTGGTTTCCTTTCCAGTCTTAGGTTTCTTTTTGTTATTGTTCAGTTGGCCACTTTTGGGCCTATTTACTGTATTTTCTTATTCATTGTTGGGCTTGTATTTAGGTAGTGGGCTGCCTTTTTTCTTGTACTCGCCTTTTTGTAATGGATGGAAGAAATTTAGTTTGACCAAACTAAAAAAAATTGATTTGTTTCTTGATGTTATTATTACGGTCACTTGTTATTTGGATTGATCGGATAAAAAAGTAAGTAGGCTAATATGATCAGAACACAATTCCTCAAACACCAAGGATATATCAGATTTAGAAATTAATCGAAACAGTAATTAAGGGCTTAACAAAATGCAGACTGAGAGAGAGAAGTGGCAAGAAGTTGTGGGATTGATTTCTGCCATGACCAACGACCACCTTAATTTACCAGTACTGTGATCTTTAAGGAAGACGATGCTCCAAAACAGCTAGGAGCTCTCTGCACTGGCTCACCCCATCTAAGACTCCACCACCAAGCCTTCTCACAGCTTCAACAAGCCGCCCTCGCAACCTTTGCGACACCAGACGGCTGCCCTGTGCCTGGACACACTCTCTGTACAGTGGCAACCAATGGCTGCCCTCAGCTCAGGGGCTAGAAGATCCAAGGAGACAGGAGATTCACCCCACTTTAAAATCCTCACAATGTTCATGTAGTGTTCTTGTCCTTATCTTATTCCGTAGGAGAAAGCTTTCTCTAACCAATGTTCCTGAAAAAAAGCCCTCATTTCAGACATGCATCGTTGTTGTTATCCAACCGAGCAATTTATTCTGCAACAGCATAAGTAGCTGCAGGAAGGGTCACCTAAGAAATCAGAACGGAGAAGAAATCCAACCCCGCGAAGAGAATTAAAACCACCATGTTTACCAGCAACCTTGAGAATTCCAATGCTTTTGTTTGCATGGAAATCATGAGGAAGTTGAGGAAGTCGATAAGCTGCAACAGCAACTTGGCTGTTGGAAGTTGCAGCCATCAGAGCAAGGCAGAAATCATCATTCGTGCAACCCTATTTTACAAACCACTCAACAAGAAGCTTACAGCCAATCTTAGCAGCTACCAACACAATCTCTGTATTCCCAGCACAAGAGGCTTGAAACAAACAACTATCGAAAACGTCATTCTCCACACCTCCTTTCACCAGCATATCAAATAAACCGGTAGTGCAGTAGTTTCCCATTTCTCATATGTGCAGCCGTGATCAAAAGAACTAGAGAACAAATACAAGGCGAGGCAAGCAACACTGAAGGCCATTACGAAGTACTTTGACGTAAGCTGGTTACCAGCAAGATATAGGAAGGTTTTACATGTGAATTCCCAACCTATGATTTCAACAAACATCTGAATTCCCTCATCAAAACATTGTCCATAAAAAACCATACCCCCATCACACTCCAGGACAAGATCATGATAGCCTTTGGGCCATTTCAGTGGTTGCAAACTTGCAATTAGCAGTAGCACTGGAACTTCATACGACTGTTTCGGTGATGAAGTTCCGAAAAAGTAAACCAGTCCCACACTTGTCTGAACAACAAAAGCCCACCTTGGTTGATTATGGGCTGTTTTAATTAAAGCCCATGTGTGCACTAGAGGAACTAATTATCATGACTTATATACAGCTCAAGGTATTTTCTAGGGCAAATTGTAGTTTCGTTTAGTTTCCGTTCAAAAGTTGCGCGTGATGTTCACAATTTGGGGCCAAAACATCAATGCAAATTACTTTTGTGGACTTTAAAATGACATTTTAACTATGTGTGTCAGGATCATATGCTACTTATGGACGCATATCTTGAATCTAATTAAGACTGATGCAAGCTCCACCATTTGAGTATGATTGACACTTTTGTACCACGACATAGATCACCTCGAGACACCATACAATTACATAGATAGTTCGTGGTGAACCAGATTACATTGAGGTTTATGCATATTAATATAATGAGATGCATGCACATTTTAGGTTTCCTTTTTGTGCTATTTTGAGTTTTGCCATAATCTAGTGGGTACAATGATTTGAGATTTTTGACAAGCTAACATCTTCCACTTCAAAAGCTTCTAATCTAGGGTCCTTGAACTTGCCCATATTAAGTTATTAGTACTTTCCCAACTCCACCTAATATGTGATCTCCTCAATCCAATTTGTGAATATTTGGCATATCCATTCTCCATTGCTTTTAGAGGGGGACCCTTGAGTCCTCTTCCTCCTCTTTGTTCATGCATATTGCATATTGCTTCAAGAGACTTGGTCAAAAGAGGGGTCAAAGAAAAGAAGAAAGTTTGAGTGGGATATGAGGAGAAAACAAATTGGAAAGTGGCTTTTGAGAGAGAGAGAGAGGTTCATAAGCACTTATCATTTTACAGAAGTTGGAGATCCCACATTGCCTCATGCGCTTAAGGGCATGTTCTGGCCCATTCTTGCTGTCCCTCCAAGTTTTCATGGATGCATTGCACCTATCTTTTCCTCTTTCGACAACAAAACTTGAAGACAAAAACTTCACATTTCTCTCTCTCCCTCTCTCTCTCTCTCTCCCCCCAATCATTCACCTCATGAATTGGCAACCTCCATGAGATTTCATGAACTCTATGGGTTACTTTCAGTTGTCATTTCAAGCTTGGGACACTTCGGTTCATGGGTCATAATCAATACATTATTGCCAATTAGTTACTTCTAAGTTCCAATATTCGGTCGACATAAAATGAAAAGAATTTATTTATCATTGAAATGTTAAGATGGAAACCAATCAAGCAATGTAATGTGGACAATAAAACAAACGACAACGCACTAAAAGCTTAAAAGACTTGGCGATGCCAATACGTCCATGTTGCATCTGAGTCGACATAAAAGATATATGTCCAAATTTTTCAAATTTCCCATGATCTTAAATGTACAAGTTGGTGGCAGTTCAATGTTGTTCGCACATTAGACAAGAGAACATGTACTTACTAATCATCCAGCCGTTGCCTTAGCAGTGTCCTTTTAGTTGACAGCTTAGTGTTTATCCACCCCTTATGGTTACGAGTCATGACTTTACTATATTACATAAAGTCGGTTTTGCATATATGAATTATATCAGTTGATTAAGGCAGTATGTCCGATCTCTTATATTCGAGTTTAAATCTCTCTTGAATTAAATTAAGTAATTATAATATTGGAATAGCCATGATAATTACTGATTATAGTTAATAAAACCACAACAATTAGGGAGAAAGTTTTGACCGTGTGCCTTGTATTAATCTCAATAAATTTCCCAACATACAAATTAGGGTTTTACAAGTTTTGATTTTCCACTTGTGCCAGACATATATAACATGAAGTGGGGACAAAAATCATAACATCTGAACTGTAGGAGTAGGACATGGGAGAGAGAGCATCTTCATGTGTTTGGCATCCAGTAACATCAGCCAGAGTTCAAGTCTCAGGGGGACCAACTTGAAGATGTTGATTGGAAACTAGCACCAAACCCTCCATATCCTGCAGCTTCTCTCTTCAATCTCTCCAACTCTGCTGCTATCTGCAACATAAAAATAGAAACCTTATTAGTTTAGTTTTTGAACGCACAAAATTAGGGTTCCATCCCTCACCACCAAAATTTTTTGACTGAAACTTTATTCGTTTTCATGTTTTGTACCTGCATTGTCTCCGTAACATCAGTACTTGAGTTGAAGTCATAGAAAGAGCTTGCTGCAGCCAGCCTCATAGATAGGAACTGAAATATTCGACGCGAAAAGAAACATTAATTTTCCAGAGGAGAACAAATTAACAAGAAATATTCGATCATTGTCAAACTAACCTCAATCTGGTTCTGCAAGGACTGAACATAGTTAATTATCTCGTCCAACATTACCGCCATTCCCATCGTCTGTAATTTACATTAACGAGTTCGTAATTAAACTTACGATTCTTAAATTTATCAAGTTATTAATAAAATTTTACTGATATTAATTATGTTACAAAATATATATCTTAATTACCTTGTTGGAGCACCCTGGGACAATATTTTGCAAACATCTCAGTCTTTCATTGATTTTTCCTCTTCTAACCTGATTGACAACATTCACATAAACATTTATTAAAACCAAGAAACAATGTATTTAACAAATTTATCTTGGTAATTGAATTAGAATATAGCTTGAATAAAAAATTAAAAAAAACGAATTACATGCAAATTTAGTTACCCTTTCTGCTAGACTGTGGCTATCAGTAGCTTGCCCTCTCCTGGCTCTAACATGAACAACTTCCTTTGGTTTCTCATCTTCCTTCTCATTGCTCTTGACCCTCTTTCCTCTTCCTGCGCTCTGCAAATAAACGAACAAAATCAAACAGAGAACTATACAAGGCAAAACAAATTCAAGCAACTGAGAAACAAGATTTAAATAGTTACATTTTTTCGCGTAATCCCGGTTTCGGAAACTGGGGGAGTAGAGATTCCAGAGCTGCTCTGTGATGCATCATCCACTGCTATTCTCTTCTTGCTTTCATTTCCATCCGCAACTATCTGATGAACTTCTAATTTTGGAAAGTTTTCGACCATGTTTCCGGCAGGGAACTCGGGTTCTTGATTGCTGAACAAGCAACTGTCGTTTGAGAAGGGCATGTAGGTGTGGAAATTCAAGCTTGGATATTCCATGACACTTGGAATATTGAATTGATCTGCAAACTGGTTTACTAGTTCCATGTTTGGGTCAATATCTAAGAAAGGAAATGAAGGTTTAATGCTTTGAAAATCTTCTGTGAATTCAGACATTGGTCTTTCTTTTCTTTTTTTTGGATTTGCAGAATCCGCTGCTTGATGGCTTCAATTGGGTTTTTGGATAATGTGGGTGAGGAGCTACTATTTATAGTGAAGGCGTTCTTGTGCATGTAATCTCAAATAATTGACCTTATCATGGATGAGTGAGGAAGGTGTCCATGTGGCACATCTATGTGTCCCCTATGGGCCCTATTTCAGGAGATAATACAATCATGTTTCCAACCGGATCTTCTCTGGATCCTTTTGGTGAGATCTTAGAGATCAGTAAATTGTGTCAATTCATCGTATATCGTGTGGTTAATTTTTGTCAAGTACTGTTTATGTTTATTTTAAATAAAAATATTTAAAATGATTTCTGACCGCACGATATACGATAAATGAACATGATTCACAGATCTCTAAAATCCTCACAAAGAGGATCTGGACTCATCATGTTTAACTTTGAAGTGTATGATCATGTTTATTAATATATGAAGTGGTTGAACTTTGAACAAAGCATGAATCAGTTAGATATTAAATTCTTGATCTTTTCATTATTCTTTTAGTGGATTTTGGAGATTTTATGGATTTGAGATTTTTTGTTGTGTATCGGAAACACGATCCGGTATAGCAAATGTCATGCGTTGAAATTTTTTATTTTTCTTCAAGTTTTAAACCAGTTATTTTATTACATTTAATGTATTAAACCGTGTTTCTTACACACTGAAAATTTTCATTTTATGCAGCTTCACTCATATCATATGCATAATACGCCAAAGTTTCTTCTTGCAAAGATAGCCCATCGACAAGTATTTGGATTGGGCTTAAATCCATATTGGATTGGGCTTTTTTTATTTTGTTACTAAGTGGACTGCTTACCTTGTTTCTGCTCTGGGCCATCTCCACAATGATCTTCTCCTCGTATAGTTCTGTTCTTGTTTGGGCTTCGGGTTTGGGCCTCATGGTATTCAAACAAAAGCCCGATTTTGAATTTAGGGTTTAGGGTTTAGGGTTTGGCGTCCTACCCTATTTATAGCTAAAAAAAAGGGGTAAATTACACTTTCATACCTCAGGTTTGGAGTCTATTTCAATTCTTTACAACATCTTCAAAACATTTCAGTTTCATACCTTAAGTACTATTTTAATTCAAAATAATACCTCTGTTACATTTTTCATTCATTGATCTGTTAAATACTAATGTGGCTGCCAAATGTCTGACATGTGGCAAAAAAAAAAATTAATTTTTAAATTTTTTTTAAAACCTTAATCTTCTAAATATAAATAATAATTATAAAATAAAATAAAAAAATTGAAATAAATAAAAAATTATTTTATTTGTCACGTGGCAGACATTTGGCAGCCACGTGGCATATATGTGGCAGCCACGTCAGCATTTAACAGATCAATGGATGACAAATGTAACGGAGGTATTATTTTGAAATAAAATAGTACTTAAGGTATGAAAGTGAAATGTTTTGAAGATGTTGTAAGGAATTGAAATATATCCCAAACATGAGGTATGAAAGTGTAATTTACCCAAAAAAAATTATTAAAGCTCTACTGATCGCTAAACATCGCAATCACTAGCTATTTAGATCGTATCACAATCCAAAGAGTAGTTTCTTGATGTTTAAGATTTGGTAACCAATTGATCACTGTTACAAGGTCAAAGTCCTTGCGTATACCAACTAGCATCATACCATGTCGTTGATAACTCATACTATAATACACGACTTTATAAAATTATGTGGCGGTATGACAGTCATTCTCATCATCCTTAAAATAGAGCATCTTTTTAAGGTCAAAATTAGCTGCAACTAAAAATTCTGCAGACTTTTCCGCACATTTTTGCTGTGTTCAAAGCTTGATTGGGGTTGCTGGAGGAGCCGGAACCACACAAGAAACGGCGCTGTAGCTCATCAAAATGCCGCCCCTCAATAAGGAACCATCAATAAGAATTTTAACTTTTTGTAAGTGCTGGATGATATCTTTTAATATAATTTGGTCAGTCAAGCACGTTTCATTTGTACCGAGAGGTCAGTCAAGCACGTTTCATTTGTAGCGAGAGCATTGCAGATCATCTAGGAAAAAGAAGAGGAGGAAACTATGAACCTTTGAATGGAATCCACCCCATTGCCCAAATTTCGTTTTCAAGAAATTGACAGGTCGTTTCTTTGCTTTTGGCCTTTTTTAGGGTCTAATCTTTAGGTGAATGATATCTTCCGTTTGAGTAAACGAACAAAATTAGTATTTTTTTTCCTAATAAACCTCGACGATACGAGAAGAGTAAGATGATGAGCTACAAACAAGTATGAAGACTTACAAATAACTCATCAAATAGTTCTAAGTAGTACCCTAAAAGTGGTGATACACTATTCAATTGGCCATGATCATGATATTTTCAAGTACCGAGTACATGTTAGTGTTGTAGCCTAACCTAGTTTAGCCATGTGTTCGGGCATTAGGTATTGTTGCTGTAAAGTTGGCTTGATAATAGGAGTAAGATGATGAGCTACAAACAAGTGAAGACTTACAAATAACTCATCAAATAGTTCTAAGTAGTACCCTAAAAGTGGTGTTACACTATTCAATTGGCCATGATAATAATATTTTCAGGTACCAAGTACATGTTCGTGTTGTAGCCTAACCTATTTTAGCCATGTGTTCGGGCATTACGTATTGTTGGTGTAAAGTTAGGGATCCGGGGGATCTCGTAATCATATCCGTTCATCGTACATCGTGCAGCTAATTTTCGTTGGGTACTATTTATATTTAATTTTAAATAATTTCTGACCCTACGATGTACAATGAACGGACGTGATTACGAGATCCCCTGGATCCCCAAGAAAAGGATCCAGCGAGGATCCTTTTCCTAAAGTTTGAAGATGACCCTTGCACTAAGCCTTACACCTGAGGTCTAGTATAGTCTTGATAGGAACCATTGTATTGGTCACACTGGGTTGTCTGAGATTTTAGGAGTCCTGTATAAAATTTATAAAAATTCCCTCCGTAATATATTTTTCCAAAATTTTTAGGGCCCCTTCAAATTGGAGTCATGTGCAATTGCGCCTTTTGCTATCCCCAAAGTCGGCTCTTGTCACAAATCATTAAGGGCTTGTTTCGGGTACTTTTAAAATGAATGAAAACGTTTTTAAAGAAAATGTTTTTGCGTTCCAAAAGCACTTGAAGTGTTTTCTCTTCTTCCATAACGCACTTAAAGTGCTTTTCCATGATTCACTTGAGTTTTTAAAAAGGATTTGTTCTAAAGATGGTTTCATAAAAAATATTTTTGATCATTTTAAAAGTACTTATAAACGGGCCCCAAATTAAAATAATTTCGATTCACGGCTTGCTTATAGTGAACGCATGCGAAACCCATGACACACGGTCATAAACCCATCAAATCTCAATTCGGTTTGAGATTGAAAGGAACAAAATTAAGGTAAATCAATTTCATCTTTTCTTTTTTTTGGGTAATAATTTCATCTTATCTTTATCCAAATGTTCTGGCAGAAAACTACATGTTGCAACAGTAGCTAAATCATAATCAAAACTTGGCAGTATCCCTAACATGTCTGTGCATGAAAACGTGGACGGCTTAATTTACGGGTCTATATCGAATGATATTTTGTAGATCACATGATACGGTGGTTAAAGATTTTTCTTAGCATTTTTCTTAATTCAAATATTAAACATGTGTTTAATTGATTTGATACTTAAATAAAGACGATACATGCATTGCGTACGTACACATTAATAATTCTCTATTATTTTTGCTGACAGCATTGCATGGAAAGAGCAATACCTCATGTTGTTGTTTTTGTTTTGAAATTCATTGAATTTAATTTACATATTGTTAAGGAAGTAGTGATTTATCTTAATTGTTTTCAAAAGAAACGTGTTGGTTATCTTTTACGATGCTTATACATTAGGATATCTATGAGATTTTGGGTCCATACGGAATTTATAAAATAGTCCATCTGTAAGATAGTTTTCCAAAAAAAGTAGATAATA
This sequence comes from Pyrus x bretschneideri, assembly GCF_019419815.1. Taxonomy (NCBI): domain Eukaryota; kingdom Viridiplantae; phylum Streptophyta; class Magnoliopsida; order Rosales; family Rosaceae; genus Pyrus; species Pyrus x bretschneideri. The sequence continues at coordinate 1,325,866 of NW_025999579.1, read as the reverse complement.
TATTAATTATTTTTTAACAAAAAATATTATATACACTAAGGTGGGAGACTGGGTTATCCATAATAATATGATTTAAATTTGCTTTGATGAGAATTGAACTTAAAATCTCTCACTTACAAGTGAAGAAAAATACCAATAGACTGTAATTCTAACTACTAAGTAGCATTACATCCATGTTAAAAAACAATAACTTAAATCAAAACAAACTTCTCTTAAAAACAAAAAAACAAAAAAAAAAAAGTCAAAACAAATTTTAGGCTCACTAATTAAACACGTCTTAGTACTTACTATAAATCCGATACGTGCATTGCGTACGTAAAAATTAATATTTTCTTATTATTTTGCTGACAGCATTGCATTGCATGCAGAGAGCAGTACCTCATGTTCTTGTTTTTTGTTTTGTAATTATGTTTTTTGTTTTATAATTCATTGAATTTAATTTACATATTGTTTATTGATGTAGTGGTGTTATATTTATCTTAATTACCACCAAAAGAAACGTGTTGGTTTATCCTTTACGATGCCTCAACAGCTATATACACTAATCAAGGGACGACTAAAAGATAAGATAGCAACACTCTGTTTTATAATTTTTTGGTCTTATGCGAAAGTTAATATGTCTAAATCGATCAATCAGACGATCGATCAGGATGAAAATTCCTACTTCACAACTAAGTCTAATTTTCTCATGAAGAATGACTTTCGCACGCTTTTGTTTTTTGTTTTTTGTTTTTGGTAATTATTTGATTTGTTCAATCATATTATTTGTCTCAAAGATATTGCAGAATGACTTTTTTAGAGGGTAAATTTAGTTTAAAAACTCAAATAATTAAAAATGAATTGAAGACACTATTTTAATTACCATACTATTAATCTGATTTAGCGAAGTTATAGTTAAATATCAATTAACGGTTTTGAAATGATTAACACATTGACCATGTAGTTTAGATACCAAGACAGTATGTCGTTTTACTGTAAATACGTAAAGAGACCAGGAAACAAGTTAAACCCCGGAAATGGATTATTTTCATCTACCTTCCTCCTAATTCATCAAGTTTGACGATTCGGACTGTTAAAATTTGATCCAACGACTAAAGTTATTATAACTTTTAAAGTGAGCCCTTGTTTGTAGTCATTGGATCAAATTTCAACGGTCCGAATCCCCGAACTTGGTGGATTAGGAGGAAGGGATCCTAAGAGGATCCCTTTCCTTAAACCCCCTTTAGGAACTATACACAGTTGCTTGAAATATATTTTTTTTTTTATTATTTTCCTATATAAACCATAGACTAAGGCCAACGTCCAAAAGTCAAAAAATGACCTCATTTGTCAAAAAATCATCTCCAAGATGACTGAGTTATAATTCTATGGAGCCCACCAAAATTGATTAGGCTAGCCAAATGTAACCATCCTCATAGCCTTTTTTATCGGGCTCAATTCCTCAATTGCAATAATTGATTTAAATTCAACGACTACATTTGAAAGTATCTAACGGTAGTTTAATTAAATTAATCAATAAATTTAAAATATAAAGTTAAAACTAATAAATTATCGAGCGGACTATGTTTAACTCATTTGGTTAGAGATGACATATAAATATGACCTGATACCGTTTCTTTAAAAATAATTTTTTACGGGACTATGTTTAACTCTTTCGATTAAAGATTGACCCAAAGGAAGCTAAGTGGAAGCTACATGCATGCATCTTGAACTTACTTGCAACCCTACAAGTCTTCTTTGAAAAGTTTCTGGCTTTGCCCCCCACCCAACCAGGGGAAACAGGGTTTGAGTATACTACACACACACACACACACACACACATATATATATATATATATATATATATCTGTGTGTTTGTTTATATTTTGCATATAAATTTATTGTCTGGCTTTGTTTTAACTCATCAAAAGCTTGCCCTTCTTTTTATGATTGAGAGCTGGTATGTCGACTAAGACTAAAACCCTAAGTAGCAGTAGTTCCGGAGAAGACTATGGTGAGCTTAGGAGAGGGCCATGGACTCTTGAAGAAGACTCTCTTCTTATTCAGTACATAGCTCGTCACGGCGAAGGCCGATGGAACTTGCTAGCCAAACGTTCAGGTAACCACATGTAACACAATTGCATGCTGATGACCGTAGTTAGAGTCCTTCTTCTTTGGCTGATTATATTTTCTTAATTCGTTGGTTAATTATACAGGATTAAGGAGAACTGGCAAAAGTTGCAGATTGAGATGGTTGAATTATCTGAAACCTGACGTTAAGCGAGGAAATCTTAGCCCTGAAGAACAGCTCTTGATTCTTGACCTCCACTCAAAAATGGGAAACAAGTGTGCTAGCTACCTCACTTAACAACTCAATTTCCTTACAACTTTTAATTTGAGCGATATTCTAATCTAATCTAAAATACGAGGATGTAAATTCGTGCGGAGTTTATTGAAACTTGGCATAGTATAGTATGGTGCTTATTCGTCTCAAGACCGTAGTAAAATACTTACGGTTGCAAGTTCATTCATTTTGTGATCGTAGGTGGTCGAAAATCGCGCAATATTTACCGGGAAGAACAGACAATGAAATCAAGAACTACTGGAGAACAAGGGTGCAGAAACAAGCCCGGCATCTCCGAATCGACACGAGCAGCGTAGAGTTTCAAAACATGATAAGGTGCTTTTGGATGCCAAGGTTGCAGCAGAAGATAGGAGGAGGAACATCGATTTCTTCAGCTGTGTTAAACCAAAACCATGCCATTTCGCAGCCTCTCGAAGACAACACCTTCCCACATTTTACAGCAACAATATCGCCGCCACCACAAAATATAGTGCAGGAAGAAATTAATATGAGTGCATCAATGTACAATTTAGATGTCGAAAAGCAGAACACAAAGGCAGAGTACTGCACAGGTCCTTACATTTTACCTTCAGAGCCAATGGACATGTCGAAGACTGTGCAGTTTCCGGAATGTCCTCCTTTCCATTGTGGTGACAACAATGGCTATGACACGGAATCCTTCAATCTGCAGGAAACTGTGTCAGCGGACTCAGCACCAAATTTTCCAGGAAATTCTGCCGGCGATTGCTATGTGGCAGAAACCTACTGGTTTGACAGTGATTTTTTGTGTGGCATATGGAACGCGGACGAAATGTAGCAAAGTAGGAACTTATGACTTATTTCTTAGAGAGGGGAAGAGAGAGAGAGGTTGAGGGTCTTATTTTTGAGACAACCCTTAAGCAACTTATGACTCTTTGATACAAATTAGTATGAGATCATTCCATCAAGTGTCAAGCATTTGTAAATTTTCTACCCAACACACAAAATTGTGCAACTTGTTGATTTGAACTTTCTTTTTTTTTTTTTTAATGAAAAAAGCGTCAATGCTAAAATAATATAGTTATCAGACAGATACTAAGATTATGAGTCCATTTTGTCTCCTTGAGTGCAGTTTCATACAAAATTTTCAGCTTCAACCTACAGGGTACTCGAAATGGAAATGAAGCCATGCCTCAAATTTTTGAGCTTCAATTTTCTTCATTAACCAGTTAGTGGGATGGTGGAGAAATCATGACTAAGTTAGTCAATTTAAGGAGACAAGGTTTTCTTGCGGCAATGCTTCGATTTAAGACTCTTGCAGGTCAAGTGGATCAAAGAGACTCCACCAACTTGAAGCACTAACAAAATGAATGTAATAGAAAAGACTTGGTATATATCTTAAAAAGAAAAGACCTCCCTTAACCTGAGTTGAGAAAATGACAATAGTTCAAATTAACAATGCACAATCTCATAGAATTCAAAATTTCTCTAACAGTCCCACCTGAAATAGGATCCATAGCTGAAAGAGGGCCCATTAGGTTCTAAAAGACGCTAGGTGCTAGTAGAGCGGTGGGCTGGAGCCTAGCGCGTAGGCGGCTAGGCGGGGCTTAGGCGGATTTAAGTAAATCTGTTATATTTCGTGTAAATAAGTATTTGTCTATACTTAAAATATATAAAATTACATCATAAATTACAAAATAGAATGACATATATATTATGAAGTATTGAAACATAATGAAAACATGGGTAACAAACATATAATTTGTGTTCATTTTAGTATTCAACAAGTTTCTTACAATTTATTAAAAAAAAATAATGCAAAATGAAAGTTATCTATTTTATGTCAAAGTGAGTCGCAACCTAGGCAGGTGTCTAGGCGTGTCTGGGCGGTCTAGGCGGGCACCTCAGCAGGTCTAGGCGTCATTTCTAAATTTTCAAGTGCCTAGGTATTAATCGGAACGGTAGCCAACCGCTTAGCGTCTCTAGGTGAGGCATAGACGGCGCTAGGTAGGGATTTTTAGAATAGTCTACCTGCCTAACCCCTCACTTCGATGGATCATAGATCGAAAAATCTGCTGAATCTGGCCCTTTAATGCAAGTAAATTTTCATCCTTAAGCAGACATGCTAATACATTAAGTCTTGCTTTCTCACCATTGATTATGGGTGATACAAAAATATGTCAAATTTTCATTTATGGGTTGTCAATTTTGTTTTAAATTCAACCTTGATAGTGTACATGGAATCTAGTTAGCTACAGCTACCAATGACAAGTCTTCGTATTGATTAAAGTATAGATTGTGTATTTGGTTTATTATTAGAAATTTTTTTTTCAACAAATTGAAAAGACTAATAGGCAATTTTCATAATTAGCAACTGGAAAGTTGGTCTGAATTTAATTTTAGTTGACAAGTCAGAATCTCCTCATCTCCTCATCACAAATTTGAACAACAAATGAATAATTACTTAGGATTGGTAAAAGGGGAAATCTTAGCATCAGCAATGTCTCTTTATTTCGTCATGTAAACCTTTTAATTTGGTTAAGATTATCCATAACCTTTTGATTTGATTTTGTAAAACCATTTTTTTTTCCTTTTTTGTTTTACGGTTTGTCTTCCAGGTTTTTACATTTTAGGTTTTATTTTAAAGGAGTTTGGTCCTATGTCCACCCTTCATTTTCTTGTATATTCTTTTTCAAGAAGGGTAATGTGTATGCCCCTCCCTTCTTTTCTTGCTTTACGAGGAGTAAAGTTTATGTCTCCTCCTGACTAGGTGTAACTTTTTTTTTTCCATAACAATAAATTTCTCTTGTACCACCAAGGTTCTCCCAAAAAAAAAAAAAAATTGCTCCAGTTGTTAGTTTCATAATTTTTTTCAAGTCTGTACCACAAAAATAAAAATCGTTTGGATGTACTTTAAAAATGATTGAAAGCACTTTTAGTGAAATATTTTTGAAACAAATCCTTATTAAATTTTCAAGTGAATCCTGAAAAAGCACCTTAAGTGCTTCTTACAAGAAGAAACACATATCTGGTACTTCTTCCAAAAAACACTTAAATTGCTTTTGGTACTCAAAATCAATTTTACTAAAAGCACTTCTAAACGAGCCCCCTTTGAAAAGATGAAGTAACTAATGACACATCATGAGCGTAGAGGGTTGCAAACGTATGCCCTCTAAGAATAAAGTTTTCTGGAGTCCACCAGAGTTTGAGAGAAAATCCAAAAGGATAATTGATTAATTTTGAATTAATGAATTACATTGGTAGCCATAAGGCTTAAATTGACTTAATCAGACCTTGGGAAGTTCTTAGGAGGTCTTAGGAAAAACAAAACATTAATCGGATGGAAAAACGAAAAGTCCAATTCTTATTACAAACTTTAAAACGCAATTTTAGAAGTCTAAATGAACTTGGATGATTAAAATTCATCATACATCATTACAAAGTAGTGAGTTGAAACCAGAACATCGCGTTCTTTTTAAAAAAGTATCATGATCTCCTAACAGAGTTCAAACTTTAAATTTGTAAATTTCTGCTGCATCATTTTGTCTTCCTTCTGTCCATATCGTCTTTAACAAACTCCGCTATTTGTTCTTCATTCCCTAATAATTTTTCTCGTGAATTTAGCATTTTGTTTACGTATATTCCCCAAAAATTGATCATATGCGAACATCGAAAATTGTGCAGACATCAACAGTTGGGGGCGGGGAATTGGAAACATATAAAGTTTAGGGTCTGAAAACAAAATGACAGTTCCAAGGGCCCGTTGTAAAAGCCCGTTGGGTTAAGCTTGTAGTTTTGGTTTTTGGGCTTTAAGCCCAATCTTTTACCACTGGATACTCCCAGGGCTATCATAACCGTTCATTTAAAAGATTTATCATCCAACCGTCCATTTTATCTCCTTAAAGCCTTTTTATTCGCCATCCTTAGGGTTTTCTCCATACCCGCCGAAGCCAGAGCTCTTGGGTTTTCTGTCACTCAAAAGCAGAAGTCGCTCCGGCTCTCGATTCTCCTCGAGGTAAACCCCAAAACCCTAAATCCCCACATACCCATTTCATCTTTCTCAATTCGTTTTCGTACCTTCGATTCACTGCTCGACTGATTGCTTTGTGTGAGAAAGTTTGAGACTTCTAGCTGTTGTGAGTCTATGCATCTTAGATTTCTTATGTGGTTTATATTTCACGTGAATTTGAATGGGTTTGAAGATGTTTCTTTATTTTCCAAGCTTCAATTTTTGCAAAAATTAGGCACCCATTTGCTTGTTTTCTCCATTTTTTTCTCTTCATTTGGATTATGATTTTGTTTGAATGCAGAAAGATTTGTATTTTGTAATGTGGGTTTTGAGTTTTGTTCCAGAATATGACCCCACCCTTTATTATCTTTTTGTTTATCAATTTTCTGATTTATCGAACCCGAATAGTGTATTATGGATGGTATGTAACTTGGAGTTTTGTGCCGAAAATCCGAAACTTGCCGGTTTTTTCATGTCTATGTATGCTGAAAATTTTGATTGTGGTTTATGCCTATGTTATGTAGTCAGACTTTGCCAAGATGTATACTTCAAGGAAGAAGATTTCTAAGGATAACAATGCTGAGCCGACTGAATTCGAAGAGTCGGTTGCTCAAGTAAGCTATATTGCTGTTTACTGTGCTTTTTAGTTACTTTGTTGTTGAAGTTTCGGGTTTTGATCATGACTTATCTCTGCAGGCGGTATTTGATTTGGAAAACACAAATCAGGAGCTGAAGAGTGATCTGAAGGACCTCTATATCAACTCAGCAATGTAAGCGTTGTTTATTGAATTCGTATGTTTTATAAACGGTTTTCGGTTGGTTGAGTTACATTCTTTCTGCTGCAGTCAAGTTGATGTGTCTGGAAGCAAGAAGGCCGTGGTTATCCATGTGCCCTATAGGCTTAGGAAGGCTTATCGCAAGATCCATGTTCGCCTCGTGAGGGAGCTTGAGAAGAAGTTCAGTGGGAAGGTGATTAATACTTAGTGTTCTTTATTTGTTTGTTGATAGAAAGTGACACCCTCTTCTGTGCATTTATCTGCAATATTTCTTTTGCATTCGGTGAAGTTTATACTGGCCTTCTTGTTTGTCATGTTGTAGGATGTGATCCTGATTGCCACACGTAGGATTGTGAGGCCTCCTAAGAAAGGGTCAGCTGCTCAACGTCCCCGCACTCGTACACTAACTGCTGTGCATGAAGCAATGTTGGAAGATGTTGTGTTGCCTGCTGAGATTACTGGAAAGCGCATCAGATACCGTCTGGATGGATCCAAGATAATGAAGGTAAACTTTCAAAACTTTGACGAAATAGTATATTCAGCAGGAGAGAATAGATTTCTAACAAATGTGCATATATTTCTTCGTTTGATTTCTACAATTTCTGTCTTATAAAAACTAGATAATTTACTTCTCTTTTATCCTCATGATGTCGTGCAGGTGTTCTTGGACCCCAAGGAACGAAACAACACCGAGTACAAGCTGGAGAGCTTCTCTGCTGTTTACCGGAAGCTTTCAGGAAAGGATGTTGTGTTCGAGTACCCAATCACCGAAGCATAGAAATATCTGGTTTACCTGAAGAACTGCAGTCGAGCAGGCAGACAATTTAAAATTTTGATGTCGAGTACTTAGCGCTTATTTTGTTGATTTGATATGGTTTAATGTCGGATTTTAATTCTGTTTTCTTAATCGAAGGATTTATAATCAGCAAGTGTTTTGATGTTTCAAATTTCATCCATGGTGTTCAACGTCAGTTGTTTCGTTTCGAATTTCAACTATAGTCAACCAGCCTAACCCGCATTCCCGAAACATATTTACCATTTTTTACAAGTGCTACTCTGAAAGTGGGAGAATCGAACTCGGAAACTCAAATGACAGAAGTGAGAATCGAACTCGGAAACTCAAATGAAAGGAGTAGTAACCTTCACCAGGAACAACTGTGAGGAGATGTGGTTGAAGCCAGGAGGATACTGGTCGGATTCTCGTTGTGAGGATCTTGGAGATCCTCTAATTACATTCTTTCATTGTGCAGTCAGAAATTGTTGTAAATTTTTTATTTAAAATTGAATATAAACTTGTACGATGAACGAATGTGATTGAAGGATCTCCGGATCCTCTCTCGTGGTATAAGGAATAAAACATGTTATATTATATTAGCATAAGATTTACAATCAAAAAGTGCTTTTATGTGACATAAAAGGAAGGTAATGTACCTTCATCAATGGAAGAATATGAGACAACAATTCCTAGATTTATCCTCAACCAATCTACTTCCCCAGAAGCCTAAGGAGCAGCACTGAATACTAGCTACTAGTTTTAATCCGGGTTTCCCTCTTCCAGCTAAAGTAAATGAATCGCTGAAAAGCATGCGATGAACGCAGTTCATGTCGTGCCACTCTGCATGTGTTCTTTGTAACGAATGTATGACAGAGAACGTTGTAACATCTTCCGCGGTGTACTGTGTTTATCTGTTTCCGAGACAGTCACACACGCGGAGATAAAATCACAAGAGCTAGGTACACGGATCCACAGAGAAATGTGAAAGATATGAAGGCCCTGCGCGTAAAGCTCTTTGTAGTTAGAAAACAACAGAAAATGGATAAGAAGAAAGGAGGGGAGGAGAAAACATAAAGGCTCACCAAATGACACCCCATCCACATCCAGTACAGCAGGGACACTCATCTGCAAATCTTTCGGCATCACTCGTATTGATTCTACGAGATATAAGATCATCGTAGATATCTGCATTGACCGATAAATGTATACATTACGAGGCATCTATGAGTACACTACAAGCAGTTAAAATGTGGAGAAAATGATGTTGCTTCTTACCATAAACCGAAAACAAGCTGTTCATTACACCTGCACTTTGACAAAAGCGAGTAAGCATTGGGAAACCACAAGTATATGCTACTTTCTTAAGCAATAGCTGAACGAAAATCACGAACTTGCAATTACCGGTGAACAGAATCACTTCCCTAAGCATATGAACCGGCGTTGCTTCTTGCAGATACCAAATTCCAGCAAATAAAACAATGAATCCTGGTCGTTCAAAATGTAAAACATAAACAAAATCACAAACGTCAAGTTGCATCCTGTGCTATTAGTAACAGGAAGGTGTTTTGATTGGAATACGACATGCGTACCTATACAAAGTCCTCGAAGCGTCCACTTGTACGATATCAAGCAGTACAAAAACAACAGGATAAGTATTTCAGTTCAAAAGTTTTACTTCCTTATGAATAAAGTAAATGATGGGTTTGCTAAGACTAACATTTTTAGCTAAAAAGAACACAATAATTAGAGCAACAACGAAACAGCCAGCAGCGATTTGTGTAGTGAGATGTTTTGTAGACGCAAGAATCAATACCATCCCCCAGAACGATGAACCAAGATCTGGCGTGACACAGAATCGAAAGATGATAAGGGTAACGACTAAATCAGATGCAATGTGCAAACCAACTGAAAAATAAATATGGTCAAGGACAGGAAAAGGATTACATCCGGCGGGCAAAATGAGCCAGGATATGCCACCGCGGGTTTGTGTGACTCCACCTTCATCTGCGTTAACCTTAATCCCTTCCACCTGCAAATTAATCTTATCATTTCTCGTCTCAAAAACTAAACGCGACCATTATGAAAAATTTAGATAGAAGGGTGAGAGATTTTCTTACCTTACCACAAGTAAGCAGACATGCGATTGCATGGCTCACCTCGTGAAGAAACACGGTTATAAGCTTAAATGGTGTCATCAGTACCGTCCTCCACAGCTACAAGAATTGACAAAACAGATTGAAACAAAACCATTAGCGGATCCTTTACATGTTTAAAAATTAGATATTTAATCAAAATTGCAATGAGCGAGAGATCGGTGTTCAAGAGAGAGAGAGGTTACCACAAGGATAACGACAGTGCAGACAGCAACGGAGATGAGGAAGATCACTTGGTCGTGGTTGCAGCATTTTCTGAGTTGCCAATTTGGCTTCCATTTCAACAAATTCAAGTCCATTTCTTCACTCTTTTTTTTTATGCCAAATGCTGCAAGAAATTTTCATTTGGCATTGGCGGTACCCCATATAGCGATATGAACAATGAATATAAGAGAAAATTATACAGGAAATACAAGAAATATTTGAATTGCAGATAAAAATCGTCTTCATATAACTATACAAAAAATATATAAATGTAAACACAATGTGGTACCTGCAAGTTGGATTTCAGCAGTTGAATTCGAGGTTAATTTGGCGCGAAGCTAACAGTGTGGCAGAATGGTTTACAAGCCGGAAAGAGGGTGAGCTGTGAAGGCTAAATTCTTCAAGCCCCGCCCTCTGTGCTTCGGATTCTGAACAAAGACGGCCTTCAGGGTCCCCCTGGCGATGAACCGTGGGAGCGCAGGGCTTCTGGGATTTGTTAGTCGAAAATGTTGTTCTCTGTAACTCATGATTTCTGTTTGTTTGATTTGTATAAGGTTTGAGGTTTTTTCTTTCTCTTACGTGGTCGGTGTAAAACAACCTTAAACAGAGGTTTCACCTTAAAATAGTAAATTTTTGACAGTTGGATTATCAAAGAATAAAACAAATTATATCACGTTAGATTGAGATTCATGATTACATTAATTACTTTACATCACATAAAGCTCACAACACAATTGAATTACAAATGGAGGTTATGACTAATCATCTACCTTCGTCCATAGAAGAATGAGACATCGAATTTCTAGAATATTCCTCAATAAAACTGCTCCCGCCGGAGGCCTTGGTGGCACCTGTGTATCCGCTACTGGCATTAGTATTGTTGGTAAAAGCGGAAGTAGAAGTGGTCGTCCAACGTCCTCCACGGCCCTGAAGTCCAGGTTTACCTGGCCTCGGCAAAGTAAATGAATCGCTCGAAAACATGAGATGGATGGAGTTCATGTCTGGCCGTTCTGCAACGCTTGCTTGACAGCATAAAAGTCCTATCTGAATGCACATTGCTGCCTCATCGGGATTGCACCTGGCTAGGGTTGGGTCAACTAAGTCCAATACCTTCCCTCTTTGATGCAGCATCCATGTCTGCAGAACAGAGCAAGGGAACATTGTGAGGAATAAATGAATTGACTGAGAACATATTCATCTACTCATTTCAATGGAAGCCACAATAGCACTGCTTATATGCTGATGAACATTGCGGATAGTAGTTTAACTAGAACACCTAATTAGTTAGGATTACAAAGGTACCAATTCTCGTTAGTCACAATATCGAGGGATCATATTTTAAGTTGATCATTTCTTAATTTGCATAAAAAATTTCCACAGAAGCAACTTACATAGCTCAAGAGATCGGCTTTTTCTCTTTCGAGCTGCCCATCGTGATTCTTTCTCCCGCTCACAATCTCTAACACCAAGACTCCGTAACTGAAAACATCTGTCTTCACCGATAAATATCCATGCATTGCATATTCAGGGGCCATATAACCACTGTATTTAACAAAAGATTCACTCATTTTCGTTTTTCATTGCTCCTCGACGAATAGGATGAAATGGTAAAAAAATTGTACAGCATAAACGCAGAAAGAAGTGATGAAAAGAGACTACTCACTGAGTACCAGAAATCCGAAATGTATTGAGATGAGTGTCCTCCCCAGGAAAGAGTCTTGCCAATCCAAAATCCGAGATTTTCGGATTGAGCTTCTCATCTAGTAATATATTACTAGCTTTGATGTCCCTATGAATGATCCTTTCCGGGGCCTCTTCATGAAGGTAAAGAAGACCTCTTGCCACTCCCATAATCACCCGAAACCTTGTTGTCCAATCCAAACTTCCAGATTTCTGTTTATCTGAAATTTTCAAATAATTAACCAAATGAATTAAACCTTTCAATTCAATCTGATGCTGAACAATGAACATATGAAAACTCAGAAACGGGAAAGAGGAACATACCGAAAAGAAAGTAATCGAGGCTTTTGTTTGAGAGATACTCGTAAACCAGCATCTTCTCAGGCCCTTCTACACAACACCCCAATAACATGACCAAATTCTTGTGCTGAACTCTCAGTAACAGTTTCACCTCGTTGGTGAATTCTCTAGCTCCCTGCCTTGAATCTAAAGACAGCTTCTTTACAGCTATTTCTTGACCATTTGGCATCAAACCCTGCATAGTCCACACAAGTCGGGTAAATATTCAATAAACCGAAGAAAATACAAATAAGTCGTATGTTAAAGATCACGATTTTTTTTAGGACGATATTCTACTTTAATCTAATATAAAATGCGGGAGGTGATTCGAACTATACACATAGGGGAGCACATCCACTCTAGGATCTAGCCAATGTTAGTACGCTCACGTCTACATTAAATCTCCAATTACATCTAACTACGTGTGGGTTAGACCAGTTAGCTAAGGCTTAGCGTAAATTATCCTAGAGTAGTTTAGAATACATATCGTCTTATTAAAAAGCTAACATCTTTAGCTACCAAAAAAGAAAAAGCTCAAAACTTAGCCTTCTCAACTCTCATTCACCTTTGCACGAAAGTTCGAACTCCTCGTCCATACTATAGATTAATTTAGTATAGAATATCGCTTGTACCGAAAAAAAAAAAAAAAAAAAAACACTCATATGTTTACCAATTTACCATCTGAAGAACAGACGGTAACGTTCCTCCAAAAGTTAATGATTACAAACTGAAAATTTGAAGGGAAAAGAAAAAGTATCATCCTTTCCGATACAGTGCGAGCTCAATGGTAAGTCAACGATTAATGCCAAGTAGTGAACTAAACCAACGGTTCTAATGCTGCCACGACAACACCCAAAACTTCAGAAAATACCGGCACCTAATTTTTCCGGGATCAATCACAAGACCCCCAATTACACGAGTCCGTACGTACCTTGTAAACGGGGCCAAAGCCTCCGTGCCCGAGTTTGTTGAGGTCGGAGAAGAAGCTGGTGGCGATTTGCAGCGCGTGGAGGTCGAAGAAGAGATCGAAGGACTCAATTCTGTCCTCGGCGTCGTCGACTCCAGCTGCGGCGGACCGTCCGCCGGCTTTCAGCTTATCCAAGCAGGCCCAGAAACCGGAGCAGATGCAGCACCCCATGACCGCATAAAATTGGCGGCCCAGCAAATTACTGGCGGTTGGCGGCGGGTAATCAGATTCAGCTGCTGCTTTCACTCGACCGTACAATGCGACGCCGAGTTTGGCGACGACCGCGTAGTTCGTATGAACGCTATGCTGACTCAAGATCCGATAATATGCGTGTTAATCGGGGGTCCAACGTTGGAGTTTCTTGTAAATTTCTTTCTCCCATGTCATTTTCTTTAAATTTGAAATTGTATATTTTCTGTTTTGTTTCAGGTATTCTATTAAAGAAATCTTCTTCGGATCCCTTTTACCTAGTTTATCAAAGTCATAAATTCGAATTTTTGAAATTCAATTCAACGGTTACAGTTGTTATAATTTTTAAAATAGCTCATGTTTGAAACCGTTGGATTAACTTTCAAATGTCTGGATGATCCCCTTCCCTGTTGGGTTTTCTTACAATTTCTTAATATTATATTTCGCCGACAAATCGTAGTCATATTCTGGTCAAGGGTACGTATTAGTACTAAGAAATATGAATACGTTTGAGAAGCCAACTGGTCAATTAAAATCTTGTGTCCCCACTTTATTAACCGTATTATGACCCGTTCTTGTCAGTGCGCGATTTATAAATATAGGAATATGATATTCATATATTTTATTTTATTTTTTATATATATTTTTTATTTCTAACCGTCAGATCAGGTGAATTGAAGAAGATCAACGAGAAAAAATTATTAAGTAATATGTAAGAAGTAAAATAAAGTATGTGAATAGCACATCTCTAAATTTATATCAGTGATTCTTACCTAAATTCATTCAAGTGTTTTGTTCCTTTGGGTTTTCTTACAATTTCAATATTATATTTTCGGACAAGTCGGTGGGACATTCTAATCAATGACACGTGTTAGTGGAAAACTTTTGAGAAGTCATCTGGTCAATTAAAATCTTGTCGCCCAACTTTATTAACAAAGAAAACGTGTTGTCAGCAGTTCTCATTGGTGTGCAATATATAAATTTTTACATAAATTCACAATGGTGGTAGCTGATAGTTGGCAATTATGTGCCACAAGTAAGTTCTTTTGACTTGAGGTTATAGGTATACGCTGACGTTAATAATGAAAGTAACCAATCTCTCCTAAACATTTTTTGATTGAAAAAATTAATAATAAAACAAATTAAAAAATGTGTTGCATGTTCTCTGTCTTCGTGCACACCACTATTTATTTATATTTTCTAATGCAACAACAACAAAATTTTATCACATTAAATGAGATCGGTGATATGAGCCGTATAACGTTACTGTACTTAAAATTTTGTCAATTTTTTCGTTAGCTTCAAATAATCTGTGTATTTTCTTAGAGTATTCTAAACTATTAAAATTTATAGAACAAATTTGTTCAGACTCAAAGGTGCAAGGAAACGAGGATACCTTTAGGCTTTGGATCCGAATAGGTTAACTGAACTTGACCCTAAACATAATACATTCAAAAGTAGACATCGTTGATTTAGACCTTAATTAATGATTGTTGACCATAATTTTGTATGGATCAATTAATTTAGACCTTAATTAATGATTATTGCCCATAATTTCGTATGGTCCCATTAAAATAATTAACAACGTCGATGGAGTAACTCTTTGTCTTCTTTTGTTTGGTTGGAAAAGGGTGAAGTTGGTTTATATGTTGAAAAACGTTAAGGGCACTTTTTCAAAAGAGGAGTTCTCTATGAATTTACTGTCATCTCGTGTTTTTGACATAATGTTTTGTAATATTGACATGAGAATTGATATTAAACTACAAAACGGCAGAATGTTTATGGATAGTCTCATTTTTGAAAGAGTCTTCTTAAGAATTTTCTTATATGTTTCAAGCTCACGAGTTTTGCGATTGTCCACACAACCTTTTGGTTTAATTAGGTTAATAATTAAGTTCCTATCATATGCAGGTTGTATTTTTACCAAACAAGGTTCTCTTAGGCATTAAAAAAACGTGAAAGATTGATTATAATTATCCTGACTTTCAAACGCGTTTAGTGAAATAAGCGTGGATTAATTAAAAAGTTTGACCCATAAGCCAAAAATCAAATTGAATACTTATATCTGGCAATGAGTTGCGGTTGGAGAGTTTGTAATCTGACTTTTAAGTTTGCTTGACAAGGATACATGTATATAGATAATATCATGTCAATTTGAATTCCATGAATAGACTGTGAGATACTCAAAACCATCTTCAATAGACTGAGAAATTCAAAGGCATCTTCAATAGACTCTGAGAAACTCAAAACCATCTTCAATGCGTTAACGGTTATCGAACGAATGCTACGAACATTGGATGATTTAGATTAGTTTGGATTATTGCTTTTATTGTGGTCCCGTGAATCTAAGTTATCCAATACTCGTAACATTTATTAAAGTGAAACCCTTTGAAAGTGAGTACTTTCACCCTTGTAGACTTGTTGTATCACATGACACACGTCTAGAGATGATATCATTTTTTGTAATTCTTTAAGATGAGCATTGGGTATAATGTTGATTTAGTTCCTAAATTATCACCTGCTTAAAATTAGGTCCTTAAACCATTTTTTTTTTTTTGGGAAAATCAATCCTTAAACTAATCAAATCTGCCAATTACATCCCTAATATTAGATTCGGTATTCTATTCAAATTTTCGTCAATTTAAGTCACGTAACTTGTATGTGATACACTTTGAAGGCTAGATTGGTATTTTTCATAGTTTATGGATTTATTTTTTTGGAACAAATAGTGTTTGGAGGATAAATTAGACGTTAGATTCATAATTGGATAAAATAGCTTTGAATATAATATTACTAATGAAATTAGCAGTTTTTATGAATTTAGAGACTTATTTTACTGAAACAATAATTTAGGGACCTAATTTTCAATGAGGTGATAATTGAAGGCTTAAATTGATCGTTCAGCCTTTTATATAAGGGAGTTTTAACGAAACACTTCCGGTACTATTCACTTTAACGAAAAAGGACAATTTTACTCTAAAAAGTAACTCCTGGTACTATTCAATTATAACACCTTTTTTTTATTTTGATTAAAACTCAAAGATATTATAGAATTAGGTAGGCCCAAACCAGCAAATGGATGTTGAACTTAGTTATTGGGCTTTATTGGTTTAGGACACTAAGGCTGGAGTACGATCCAGTACCAAAACTAGCCTTCATACTTTTCTAATCTGAGTCCATAAGGCCCAAGTTTGTATTTCAACTGACCTCCCAGCCCAAAGGCATGTCTGGAATCATAAGTTTTTCTCCTCGCATTTTTTTTTCCACCAGTGAACGGTTAAAATTTAATTAAATCTTATTTAGTTAATTATAATTATTATCCTTCATCCTTTGATGCACAGGAGAGCAAAAGCTCAATCTGGAATTACTTTTGAATGTGGTAAAAGTGTTTTCTATCACAATATTTAACCGATAGATTAATCATTTTTCCAAAAAAAGAAAAAGAAAAAGAAACCTATGTCAACAAAAATAAACCCAATTTTACAAGAATTACTTGAATTATTAAATTTCAAGGTCTTCTAAATAAAAACACTACTAGCAAAAATTTATACGAACAAAAACATTCCCTTCAAAACAATTAGGTGGTGTGTCATTAGTCATGCTTGATTATAACACTGTTTCTTAATTTTTGGTTTTTTAATTTCGATCGAAACAAACTATTTCACATTTCACATCAATGGTTGACTTGTAAATTAATTTTTGAGAAAATTAGAGAGTTTTTTAATTTTAGCCTAATTAGAGGTTAGTCCATGAATTTTGGTCCAATTGGAGATTTGATTATTGAACTAAAAATCGGTAGATATTGGTACTTGAATTTAGCATAATGTGGAACTATGAACCATTTTGCTAATTCCGTTAAACCTTCCATCTAAAATATAGTTTTTAAATGGGCAAAAAATGGATGGATGCTTAACGGAGTTAGTCAAAATGATCATTACTTTTTCTTATTTTTTGTCAAACAATAGATTTGTTAACTTAAGCGTTAGATTAGGAAGTTGACGGAGTTTGAACAAACGTTATGAGGCAAGGACAACACTCATCTCCACCATTATAGTAGAGAGTCACTTGCACCATTACTTCACATTATTCCAAATTCAGGGATCAATACTCAAAAAATTTTAATTCAAGGACCAAAATTTCAATAGAGGCCGTGACTTCAATTATTTTTTGAGTAAATTGTAGCAATGGTTCCTTAATTTTAACTCTATTGAAGCGATGATCCCTCAACTAAAAATTCATTATCATTGGTCCCTCAACTCATCAAAACGTGCAACTATGGTCCCTCAACTTTAATTCAACTGGAGAAATGGTCCATTAAATTTAATCCAATTGGAGCAATGATCCCTCAACTTTAACCCCAGTGTAGCAATGGTCATTCTAACATAACTCATTTTGACAAAATTCTAATGAAGTTGACGAAAATGACCATAGTTATACATTTTGATGAGTTGAGAGACCCCAATTGTAGTAATATTCATTCCAACATAACTCATTTTGACAAAATTTTAATGAAGTTGACGAAAAAGATCATAACTACACATTTTAACGAGTTAAGAGACCAATAGTAATAAATTTTTGGTTAAGAGACCATTGATCTAATTTGATTAAAATCGAGAGACCATTAATAATATTTACTATTATCTCTTCAATTCCTTGTCCTTTAGTTTTTTTAAATTTTTACATCTTTCCCAATGTACCCCCGCGAGAGAGTTAGAATTACATCCTCCTTTGCAACGCACCCTTTTTTCACCTCTTTTTCCTCTGAGCACGAAGCCGCCATTGACGACCTTCCCCCGAGCTTCCATACTCAGAAGCAGGCATCGGAACGAGAAAACCCTCGCTTCTCGATCCCAGAGGATGTTGCGCGTGTAGAAAGAAAGAAAAAATTGGGAAATTAGAAGATGAGGTCGTCGTCTTCTTCCGATAGAATTAACATTGCTGCGAGTGCTCAAAGACTCGATGTCGACAATCGGATTCCTCTGCGTATTTACTTTCGGATCGCAAACAATGTTCTTAAGCAGGTTTCACTTCACTCTCTCTCCCTCCATCCTTAATTTATCAGCAATTTTGTGAATTAAATTTCCATTAATTTAGAATTCAGGTTGGTAATTTCGAATTAATTTTGTTAATTTTACTTATGTGGAAGTAGAATTTGGATTTTAGATGCTGCGTTCTGCTCTCTTTTTTTATTTATTTATTTAGATATGAGAATTATATGTAATTTGAGTTTCAGAAGCTCAAATATGTTGTATAGATCATTAGGGTTTCGGAGGATGTCAAGAATTTAAATTTGTAGCTTTCGGTCGATGGGATCACAGAAAATAGTTGCAGAAGAACAGACACAACAAATTTGATCGCTTGTAGGGATCATCGTTTTGTTGAGAGGATCAATCTCATGTCAGAGAAATGAGGGACCTTGCATGTGCTTATAAGTAGGGTGGAACCTCAACTTTTTTTTTTTATGGTATCAAAGCAAGTTGTCTCTCGTGTGAAGCCCAACAGCCACATGTGATCTATGTCATCCGATTTGTGTTGCCCACGTGCTAGACTTGAAAATTCGTCACATGTGAGGCAACGAGTATCAATCACACATCTGGAAAAGGAGGGACCTTGCATGTGCTTATAAGTAATTGGGCTATTCCTCATATTGCCAATTGGTTTTATAGTGGAACCTCAACTTTCTTCACATTCAAGTAGGAAATAACTACATAAAGGAAAGTAATGCAGTTTCTATGGCGAGAACAAGAGCAACATTCTAGACAGTTTCCGTGTTTGACACACGCAAATTATGGAAATTTATCGGTTTTGTAGTGAGGGCTTTGCTATTCTGGTGTCAATGCATACTATCTTGTGCATTCATATTCTAAATTCTAATACATGTCCTCCATGCGTGCATATCCGGTGCCGCTATAATGTAAACCAAAGTGCATTTTCCTCTTAATATTCCAATGTTATATAGATTATGATATCAATCTTTTATTGTTCCTTTGAGATTCTTGTCCTTTTTATATTACATGAATATGATTAAACATGTATTTCCCCCACAGTTTAGTTTCTTGTTTTCGTTTAAAATGTCTTTTCAGCTCCTAATAAATTTGTCTATTTCAAGGCTAACATATTTCGACACGAGAAGAATATTATGGACCTATACATTATGCTACTAAGGTTTTCAAGGTACGTATGAAAGCACCACTCAATTAATTATACAATCAGCTAGGTTGTATGAAGTAGGGCAACAGTATACACAAAATGTTGGAGGAGATACGCAAAAATGCGTAAAAATAACGGTGAAACTTTTTGGTTTTCTACTTCAGTTTGGTCTCTGAGACAATACCGTGTCATCGGGACTATAGAGTATCTGTTCAAGGAGAGAAGGTTTTCTTGAAAAAGGTAATTTTATCATATCATCTTTAGTTATAATAAAAGTTATTTTCATTTCTCTGTTTCGATGCACTTTATAATTTCGGTTTTTTGCTTTAGAAATTGTTTGATGCTCTAAATGAGCTCGAGGAGCTCAAGCCAGCAGTGAAACAGAAGCTTAAGCCAACAGTGAAACAGAAGAGCGATGAGTTTAACGGAATAAATGGAAAGTTGAACAACGGGTGGAGCCATAATCACCAAATTGGTTTGGTGGCATCCCCTCTCAAGAAGCAATCTTTGATTAGCTATGATGCAACCAAGGTACAGTTAGTGCTTGCTTCTTTATCATACTAGCGGACATTAGATGTGTATCATAAGAAAAAAAAGGGGAACTACTGATTTCAATTTTCGTTCTTTGACTCTGTTGCCTGCCAGTTTTATTTACTCCTTATACTTTGCTTCCGACTGATACTATTATATGTTTCCTGTTGAAACAATTTTTACTTCCTTATGATATTCCATGTATGACAGGCAGCAGGACCAGCTGCAAGAGAACTTGTCCATCAACCTCTAAGGTCTCAACAATTTTCCTATGCCAGGCCTTTGGAGCATCAATTTCGCAAACTGTAAGTATTTATATACTTTACAAAGGTATCTTCTTTATACTCTTATAAAAACACTAAGAATATGCCCTACATGCTTTACGCACAAAATTTAGTTTACTTCCATGAGAGGGTAATTCGAGGATTTCTGGAATCGGGATAATCATGCATATAACCTTCTATGTACATGTGGAATTTTAAAAAGGATTTCCAGCTGCATATTAACGGAAAAAAAAAAAAAAAACATTTTGAGAGCCATCTTATCTGAGGCCAAGATTATTCTGCATGTGAAATTTGCTAATATGTCATTGCATTTGAACCTTCTTTTTGTTTCTGCTTTCAGTCTTGTCGCATATTTGCCACACATGTACTGTATGGGACAGTGAGAAAATGAGTTAAGTTTGATATTATGAAATGCTCCTGATCTTGATTGCCCTTGCTTGTTTGCCTTTTGTAGATCCATAGTTCCACGTCCAAATGAGGAAACTCTTTCCAGACATTCTGTTTTGGGCCCAAATGGGCTTAACAGACAGTGGCAGCCACCCAGAAGTGATACAGGGGTATGATGCTATCTGATTACTGCTTTTGGTTCAAAGTAGAAAAAAGGAATGTTCACTTTTCTTTTAAATTGTAGGTTCGGTATCCAAGTATTTTAGACTTAACTCCTGTTGAAATCCCAAGGTATGTCTCCTGGTTAACTTTCTGAGGCTCTTTTTTGGTTCTTCTGTACCTCTAGTTGCAGTTGCAATGGATCTAAATAATGGTATAGGAATTCTTTTTATCTTTTTTCATGGAGTGATATGATTGTTCAAACGGGAACTTGATTTTTAAACATTCCAGACAGTTCTCATTCCTGATATGTTTCTGGTTTTAAAGAGTTTATACTTTCTGATCATTTTTCTGGGCAAACAGACTGGGGCAGTCCGTAGAAGATGAACATACAATTATAAAAGATGGAAAGACAAATGTAAATGACGCTAGCGATTTGGAACCTGAAACGTCAAGTTTGGAACCAATTCTTAGCCAGACTACTGATGGTGGCCAGAAGGATTGTACAGCGGAACTTTGCTCCCTCATTTCTTTTGAATCAACAGAAACTCCTGATGATACAAAACTTATCAGACAGCCTTCTCCTCCGCCTGTTCTTGCGGAAGTACAAGATTTGATCCCAGCAATTTCATCTCAAGCCTCCGAGGTAGAATGTGAACTGGAGACTCTTTCATCAGATGAACTTCTTCGTGCTGAATCTCCCCTGGAATTACATATTGTAAGATTCATGACAAGTTATTTAATGTTTACTGTATTTTCTCCCCTTTTGGGCTTTCAGCTGTTTGTCAGAACAAAAAATTAGAAATTTTTAAATGCAAGATCTTTCTGATGATAAAACCTTATGATAATTATTTGATCAGGTATGCTGAAAACCAATGACATTGACAAAAACCTGTAGGTTCTCCCTTTACCTAATAATTTGTTTCTCTTTGCAGTCAACGACAATGATGGAACATTTCATGAAGCTGGCTAAGTCAAATACTGACAAGAGCTTAGAGACTTGTGGCATCCTAGGAGGCTCACTAGTAAGTCTGCGTAACTAATTTACTGCTCAAAGTCTTTGACTTCTTAAGATACTAATGTTTTTATACGTCTTTTGTCAGAAAAACAGAAAATTTTATGTTACAGCTCTCATCATACCCAAACAGGAGTCAACTTCGAATTCGGTGTGGCAGTTTTGTGCCTTTTGAACTATTTCATGTTTTGTTCTCATATATCAGTATACTTGGCCTGGAGATATAACTCTTGTCCACTGTACATTTTCTTAACAGTGTCAGGCCACGAATGAAGAGGAAATATTTGAAATTCAGGATAAACAATCTCTCTTTCCTCTTGGCTGGATACATGTGAGTATTTTCAATCGCTGATGAAAACATCATGCTTTGACCTTCCTCTGATTCATGGACTAAAGCCAGTTTCATATTTGATTTGTTTGTGATTTAGCAAAAATAGTAACATTTCCATAACTCCTGGTTTCGTTTAAAGGATAATATGTAAATGTAATATGATAAAAGGCATGTCTGCAGTTGCATCTGTTTCAATGACTAATCTATATATGCATAAGTTTACCCCGGGATTCTCTTTTAGTTCCAATCATTATGCTGACCATTCAATTGTTCACTATGGCACAATTTTCAGACGCATCCTACACAGTCTTGCTTCATGTCGTCAATTGATCTCCATACCCATTATTCATATCAGGTGAATGCCTTTTATCTTCTGTGCATTGCTTTCTTTATCTCAGTTGGAAACCACTTTTAAGTGCTTAGAGGATATAAATTTTTTTTATATAGACAGAAGCTAAGATGTTAATGTACAAAATTATAAAACCGTGGTTTACACAAATGCTTCTTCCATGTTCAGATTATGTTGCCGGAAGCTGTTGCAATTGTCATGGCACCACAAGGTGGTTCAAGGTAAAAGATCGATCACATCTCCTTGAATATCTTGCATTATTGGTGGTGTGACCGTATAAATCGTTCTTACTGGCCTTGCATTAGTTTTGGTACAATATCTTTTGTTTTTTCACATGTACAGAACCCATGGCATTTTCCGATTGACAAACCCAGGCGGTATGTCAGTCATTAGACAGTGCCAGCACCGTGGTTTTCATCCACACGATCAGCCACCAGACGGTGGACCCATTTACAAGACCTGTGCAGATGTTTATATGAACCCCAATCTAAAGTTTGACGTTATTGATCTTCGATAGTTAGACAAACGGTATTCAGATGGCTAACCTTCATTCCTGCAATTGTTCATATATATTTGAGTACAATATTCGATTTATAGAATTGGCCCGTCGTATGTACAAGTATTCTTTTTTGTGTGTAAAGCATGAAATGTTGCCAGGCATGGCTTCAACTTGGAAGACTTGGGAACTGTTTCGGTCGTTTGTCGATTACGCAAGTGTTTTAGTGCATATTTAAGCATTGGGGTCGAAGAGTGTTGCGAAAATGACTTGCATTTTACGGGTTTTTAATGTACAGATTCATCTGAATTTTTTGGTAACCTTAATCGTTTTCATTTTATGTGAAAGGAAGAAGGGTTATAAAAACGATCAGGGTTTCCGGAAACGTCTTTATTGATACTTTTTGTTAAAAACACTGTTCTAAGAATCTTTGCCTAGGGACTAGATGGTCGGCCACTATTCCGGTTTCCCTAGGTGTTTGATAATTAAGAAAGGGGATCTAGACCTGCTTAGGCGCTTGCGTAGACTGCCTAGACACCCGCCTAACCCCGTCCAAACTCGTCTAAACGTCTGTCTAGGTTGCAATTCTTACTTAGACAGAAAATAGATAAGTTTCATTTTGCATTTTATTTTTTTCAATAAATTGTAACAGAGGCCAGACCTCTCGCTTTCAAAGCGATAAGTGTCACTGCAACGCCATTCTGTGATCTTATAGTTGAGAAATAAGAATGGGATAAGCTCCTTACAAAAGTAAAGTACTTTCAGAGTTTACTAGAAAGCACTGTAAGGGAATCGCTTTTTTATCTCTAAAAGTAAGGACGGGATTCCATCGAACGTAAAGCCTTCTTACGCCTTATTATCGAGAGTTTTTACTGGTAGTAGTACCTCTGAGGAGGGCTTTAACAGTACTTCTGCTTAGAGAAAATGGGCCTAGTAAAGAAAATAAAAAAAGCCTACAAGATTGACTCATAACAGAAAGGATTAACCCCCTATAATGCTAATAAGAAAAAAAGGGCCTTATTAGTTATTCAAGTAATCAAGGTCAGTAAAGCGGGAAGAAATTAACCAAGCAAAGGATACTGAAAGCGATGAAGCAAAGAAGGTCTACCTGAAGAGCGGCATCTGTTTTACACAGGACAGTGTCGAGAGACCCATTCTCGATAGAGGAGAGTAGGACAGAAGACAGGGCCAGACGAGAGCTTGAATGGACAGGTAAGGGGCAGACTGATTGCACCTACCAGGCACAGGACTTATTGGCTTAAGAAGCAAGCCAAAAAAAGAAGGGATTTGCTTACAGAAGTACTATCCATATTAATAACGGGAATATATCTATTTGAAGGAAGGTACTCGTGTACGGGAATCGAAGTGATTAGAAGAGAACTGAGCTTTCCAGCGAGGAATGAAGAAGCAAGGGACATCTATACTTTATATTAACTTTATGTATTCTCTCTTTTAATTGATTGGATAGGTTCTTTCTTTTGTTTACCGTAGTATTAGCTGTACTTCTTTCCTCATGTTTCATTCCCTACTTAGTACTGGTCTGGTATTGAGGTGTTTTTATAAAAAGTGGGTATAAAAAAAAGCTGAGATCAAAAATGTGTTTGACAAACACTTTAAAACATCATATTTTCATAGTTTTTGGTGAAAAAAAGTTGAAAACGTGAAGCACATAAATGTTGGATTATGATTTCTTGTTAAACATTAGATTATAAAGTTAAAGTTTATAAATATTTTTCTTTTAAAAATAAAGTATATTTAGTAATTCACCTTTATTTGTTAAGAAAATTAAATTAATGGCACATCTAGTATTATACCATTTTTTGTCATTTCACATAGTCATAGCTGTTTTACATAAAAGTTTACTAAACACTATAATACTGCTTTTTTTTTTTCAAAAGCACTTTTACAAAAATGTTTACCAAACACTCTTCTGCTTTATTTCATAGCTGCTTATTCTCACAGCACAGCATAAGCAGTTTTTTTTTAAAGCACAACAATATCAAATCTGCCCTTAGTCTATTAGGGTCATAGTCAATAGTAGTCTTTCGGTTGCTGTACTATTCCAATTTGCCTATTTTCTCTAGTGATTTAAGTTATAGTACTTCCTCAGAGGGATTGAACTAGCCTTTTGACTAAATAGATATGTGCATAGAGAGGTAATCCTTCACTACAGGCAAAAAGGAGAGCGACTTTCCAGCAGAAAGAAGTAAAGGAAGAAGCAAAAGCTTTTGGCTGAGTCAAATAGGATTTAATTTCCGTAAGCCTGTTAGTGCAACTTGTCTAGAAGATATTTTAAGGGAGATTGTTAGATGAACATACATTATATGTTTATTTTTCATGTCTTCATTATGTTTTAATATTTTATAATTTATGTCATTTTATTTTGTAATTTATTTATTCCAATGTAATCTATATTTTTAAGTATAATCAGACACTTATTTATACAATATATAATGAATATGCTTAACATCCGCCAAGCTCCCTAGACGCTAGACCCCAATCTACCATCTTTTAAAATTTTGGTTGAAAATACATCACTTTTACCTTTCCACAAGAAAGAAACCAATTCCTTTATCTCTCTCTCTCTCTCTCTCACTCAAAAGGAGTGGACCTAGAGAATTACATTATCGTCTTCCTTCCATTTTTTCTCCTGAGCTTTTTCAATGAAAGAAAATCATCTTAAACTGGGTACCACCAAACCATACGATAGAAATGATTCCTCATGAGTCGGTCCATACATAGTTCCCTTTTACATGAACACGCTAATATGATGATTGCTTGGTTGAGGTCCACAAAAAAGCAATAATTCGAGCTATATCACTACGATGGTATATCAAGTCAATAACTCGTTGCTATTATTAACGTATTTTGACTGAATGACACATTAACAAGCATACTTAAATTACATAGTAATTGGTGATAGGATTTAGGTAAGTTCAGGTCCATACCCTTATTAATAATCGTTAATTAGGACGGCTTAGATAAAATAGGACGTTAACGTGCCACTGTCCCAAACCAATTAAATGATGTTATGTACAAACGAGTGATAAATTAAGACACCGACACAAGCAAGCGCACCTTCGCCTTATCTATGTTGAAGTACCCTTGTACCCAACAAGGGTTCTTTCTCATGTGACTCACCATTGCTGAATGCTGATCCAGCAAGATACCAAGTCCAAGTGGTTCCCACATATGTACACGATGAGTGGTTTATCAATTGTGGTTGTGGGGAAGTCTCTGCATCCTAATCATCCACCCTAAAGAGTGGAAAAGGAGACTGGTCACATGGCCAGTTGCCATGCATGGATTTTGAGGTAATAAGCGACCTCGAAGCTGTCTTTGCTTTGAAGTTTATAGCACAAAACAGACTTAACCATGTCATTTGCACAGATTCTAAACAAATCTATAGCTTTTGTTCAGTTATATTTCTCTACCTTTTTGCTTTTGGGAGTTTTAGTGGGGAGATTCTAAACAAAACTGGTTTGCATGCTTCTGTTGTGTTACGTAGAAGTTGGGTTGCTTTAATTTCTTTCACTTTTGTTTCTAGTCAGAAAGGAACAACGGGTTTTGAGAAGTTTGGTTTACTTTAAATTTGGAGGGTTCAAGGAGAGTATCTGTAGGTACACCTTCTCCATACTTGGTTGAGCAAGATAGCTTCTGTTTTGTACACTTCAAGCTTTTTTTTTTTACTGATAAAAACAAGTCCTATGTTTTTTTGTCTGTAAATATCTGTATGTTATGTAGGGTTTGGTAAAAACATGACAGGTATTTTCTCATCTCGAGCTTGTTTATGGTTATCGATTGCATCAGTTGGACTTGTGTCCATTTCGACAATATGTACCTGCCTGCCTGGCCTTCAACTATCGTCTAACGTTTAGTCTTAAGCTGAGTTGAGTGTGATGAGTGCGATCGGTCCTCATCACGCGAATTATTTGTGATTCTCAATGAAACTCAGCAGCACCTGTTTGTTGGAAGTGAAGAAAATTGAAGTTTCACCGTTAAACCAATTGGCAATATGGGGAATAGCCCAACTTACTTATAAGCTCATGCAAGGTCCTTCATCCTATCAATGTCGAATACATTCTCAATAGACGTTATATAGCCAATTGGTTTTGTAATGGAACCACAACTTTCCTCATGGTATCAGAGTTGGTTGTCTTATATGTGAAGCCCAACGGCCACACGTACTCCATGTCACCCGAATTATGTTGTCCACGTGTTTAGCTTGAAAATTCGCCACACATGAGGGGACGTGTTAAGAATGAATCTCACATTGATAAGAGGAGGGATGTACATGTGCTTATAAGTAATTAAGCTATTTTTTATATTCCCAATTAACTTTATGGTGGAACCCCAACATTTTTTCAAGAAGCATCGTCTAATTTACATGCATAAAAGTCTTTAACTTTCAGGAATACCTTGTCAAGTTTATGGCTCGACTCAATCACTTGTATTGTAATACTATTGACAGTGTTAAGCCTTAATACGGACGTCGCGGTAGCAGCTGCCATGTTTTTTCACGATGCTACACACACACGCGGTTGAGCAGCTGCCATGTTTTTTCACGATGCTACACACACACACGAGCCCTTAATGCAAGGGATCCTCATTTTTTTCAAAAAATGGGGACTAGGTGTGGGGTCCACTCCATATCGAATTTCAACGATCTGAACCGTCTAGTTTGTAAGTCTCAATTTATAGATCATTTTTGCAAAAATTCAATTCAATCCAAAATCATTTGCCTATTTAATTATCAAGATAAAATTTCATTGTTTCTTATATAAGTATTCTTTAATGTTTTTGAATCCAATTAGATGTTTTAAATATTTCGGATTTGGCTAATATTTTGTAAGGATGATCTATGAGGTGCAACTTGAAAAATTGACGGTTCAGATCGTTAAAATTCAATGTCGTGTGAACCCCACAACTAATCCCCATTTTTATAAAAATAATAATAATAATAAGGATCCCTTCTTTTAAAGGCTTTCTCCGTGTATATCCATCATCCCATCTTACAAACTATTGTTTGTGATGTACATATTCATTTGAATTTTTTCGTAACCCTAATCTTTTACGGAAAACGATTAGAGTTAACGGGAGTCTTTATTTTTCACTTTTAGATTTGAAAATACATCACTTTTACCTTTCCAAAAGAACTCCCATCTTTTTGTATCTTTCAAGAAATGGGGATTGAGAATTACATTATCTACTTACTTCTTTTGTTTTTCACTGAGCTTTTTCCGATGAAAGAAAGGCATCTTGAATTAGGTGCCACCAAACCGATATAAATGCTTCCTCATGAGTCGGTCCCTTTATAATTTCCTTTTACATGAAGATGCTGGTATGATGATTGTTCAGTTGTGGTTCACAAACAAGCATACTTCGATCACATGTCGTTGTGATAATATCTTAAGTCAATAATTTATTAACATATAAAAATGTTAAATCACATGAAAATTTGTGATTTGATTTGGACACTGCAACTATGACATCTCTTAGTATAGGTAAGTTCATGTCCATACCCTTACAATTACTAATTTGGTGAACTTCGATAAAAGGGAGATGCTTAAGTGTCAATGTCTCAAACTAATTAATCATGCGACGTTAAGTGAAAATGTTAAGTTACGCCTAATACATTTGAGACACTGCCACCTTATTGTCTCTATTACAATTAATTATCTACCTAACTAGTTAAGCAAAGAATCAATGAGAACTACGCATTTTCCTTATCTATGTTTGAGTACTTGCTTGTACCCATCTAGTATTCTCATATCACTCACCATTGTTGAATGCTGATACAACAAGATACCATGTCTCAAGTGGGTTCCATATATACACAGTGAGTGGCTATCAACATGTCCTTCCAAAGGGAGGGCTGAGCATTGCAAACTAGAAGCTTATGGCCATTGAGAATGAGATCAATTGCGGTCTCTGTATTCAGAGTCCGCGAACCAAGAGATCTAGACCGTTCAAGAGAGAGAAAGAGATCGGGGCCGTTTAAATTTTCGGACTTTTGTGAAGTGGATTAGTAGAATAGGCTAATGGAGGCTGTAAAATTAAATTGAGTGGTCTAGATCTCTCAGTCCACGAACTTCAAACACAGAGATCCAGAGTGAATCTCAATCCACAACATCCGTGGCCATTGTGGCTTGTGGGGAAGTCTCTGCATCTTCAATCATCCATTCTAAAGAGTGAAAAAAAGAAGACTGGTCAAATGGCCAGTTGCCATATATGGATTGTCCTCTACAAGGTAGAAAGAGTTTGAGCCTTTGGGGTTCATGCTCCCAACCCTCCCCATACCTTAATGTTTCGGTCTTCTCGTCTACTATAAGTTAGAAAATGTGAAATTCAAACTTGACTTTAAGAGAACAACTACGTTATCTTGACTAACTAACCTAAATTGTATTTTCAGCCTTAACTAAACAACAGCATGTTGCAATTCAAAGTATAAGAAAATTGCTCAAATGGACCTACATGGACAGTGAGGGTTAGCTTACAAGTTTGTTCCTATCCATAATACGATTTTTAATTTAATCCTTTTCTTAAAAATGGATTCCTTATTATTTCTGAAATCAAAAGTCAACAATGCCCACAAATAGGTTTATTCAAGAATATCCTAATGGAGGTTCGAGAATCTAATAATTTTAAACCTTACAACCTTAAGAGGTAAGCAAAATCAGATTCTTCGTAAATACATAATGACAAGAGGTCTCACTCTCTTACATCAATGAACACTTTTTGAGAATGTCAAATACGTCCTTGCTAGCAAAGGTGTATTAAACTATTATATGGGGATTAGAGGATGCAATGTCTAATTAAGTCTCAATAATTTATGAGAAGATGGAGTGCATGGTTACGAAAAAGAGACTGCATGAATATTATGTGCACCCTAACCTAACCTAACCCAGTCAATTGTACTATGTCATGGTTAATTCAAAATTTTGATGGTATTGGTATAGCATCACCACCTCAATAATTCGAAGCATCTTTCAATCTCCAAGTTTCAACCTACCCGATTCTTTATCATTAATGCTTACTTACTCCTGTGTTCCAATTGGAAAATTTTCAGCAGTGAAGTCTTTTTCGTTCCAATTCATCATATTCCCTATGCTTTGATATAATTACAACTCATGGGACTAAAAATTATGGGCACATGAGGTATCATTATAATACCAACAATCCGTTTCATTTAAATTTCTCGTAAAACTTTATAAATTATCTCTTTCATTTTTCAATATCAATCTACAATTATTTGAACTGTCTATTTTCTAGATCATTCTTTAAAGATTTAGAGATCAACTATGTCAAAAATCAAGCAAATCGAAAATTATTTAGTCATTTCTAGAGTTGATATTAAAACAGTAAACTATAAAATCAAGAGTTTTGATTGTTGTATAACATTATAAAATAAAATAAAAAGTTGAGAAATTAGCATGAAAATGTTTGAATGAGAAAGTTGTTGACATCCCATTCTTGAAAGGCAACAAATAAAGCAATTATCAATTTATCAATTGAATATGCAGAGATTGGTGGATGCTAAATATATATTTGCATAAACTGCTCAATCATTACCAAATCTGTTTTACGATTGCCAAACCAGTTACTACCCTTCGCATGTTTGTTTGAAGCATCTAATTTTTATTGTTTTTTAGATTTGGTTGGTTGGTTGGTCAGTCGGTTCTTTTATCTGATGTAAGTTGTAACCAATTTGTGCAATAATTAAGCATTTGATCGTACTGAATAATTTAAAGTTTTTTGAATTTCGGGAATATCTTTTGCTAAGTACTTTTGGCTTACTCAATAACTTGTATTGTAAAACTACTGACAATGAGTCAAGCCGCTTCGAAAACGTACGTCGTGGTTCAGCTGCTGCCATATATAAATTTTGTCAGTACCTATCTTAGCTGAGACGAGAAAATCTATTGTGTCCTTGGGGAGGAAGTTATTTGAAATCAGGACGTCATATACTTACACGATTAAGTATATCATATGTTGTTATGTATTTTACTTATATATATATATATATATATATTGGGAAGGAAGTTATTTGAAATCAGGACGTCACAGACTTACACGGTCGAGTATATCCCGTGTTGTTATGTATTTTACTTAACTACTGGCAATGCTTCAAGCCGCTTCGAAAACGTACGTCGTGGTTCAGCTGCTGCCATATATAAATTTTGTCAGTACCTATCTTAGCTGAGACGAGAAAATCTGTTGTGTCCTTGGGGAGGAAGTTATTTGAAATCAGGACGCCATATACTTATACGGTCAAGTATATCACGTGTTGTTATGTATTTTACTTATATATATATATTGGGGAGGAAGTTATTTGAAATCAGGACGTCACAGACTTACACGGTCGAGTATATCACGTGTTGTTATGTATTCTACTTATATATATATATATATATATATATATATATATATATATATATATATATAACATCAAGTAATGAGTTCGGAATATCATTACATTAACGTCTCAGTTGCCTATAAATCATTCTCGTGTCAAAGATAAACAATGATGTTTTTACTCAATGAATTGTAAAAGAGTTTAAAATTTTTCTTAATACGCTTGCAAAAGATATTGCGAAAATTCAATAGTTGCATGTTTCATAAAATCTTTGGATAAATACTCATAATTTTTATCCCTTTTTTTTTCACAAACTTTACAAAAGTAATCGTGAAACTTATTTTCATATCATTTTCACGTTATTTAAAAGTGTCTTTTGTGTAATCAGGATTCGGGCACCTAAATGAAGTTGCAAAGTCCCATTCACCAGCTTTTGATTTGCTTACAAAGTCCCACTTGTACCAACAAAAAGGTTTTCCAAGATTAAATTGCAATAGGGATTTGCTTTTGCATTAGAATTCAGAAAGAGAAAGATGTGATTAGACGAGGAGAAATTTCAAGATTAGAGGTGGCAGAATGTTCTTCTACCTTATTTGTTTATTTAAACTTTTAATTAATTACTTTATGCAAGAAAGATATGAGTGAAAGAAAGTTTGAATAAAAAAGAGAAAAGGCCCTAGTTGGTGATTTGGATGGCACCCCAAAAGTCTAAACATATGGTAAGAGGGACCTAGAAGGGCTAGACCTTGTCTTTGTTTAGAGCAAATACATCACACTTTTTCCAATTCACCCACTTTTATCTTCCCTAACTTCTGGCTTTAAAGAAAAAATACCACTAGCTAAAGAGTTCTCATAGTCTTGGCTTGGTTTCATCTTCCAAAGAAAAAACTTAGGGACTGTGACAGTGTTAAGCGTAACATGCGTGATTAATATGAAATACCGTCAGAATTATATCTTCGTTGTATAAAGTCTTTCTCCCTTTCTAGGGTCATTCATTTTCTTTCAGTATAATAGTACTTTCTCCCAGTGTTGTTTCTCTCTTCCCACACGTTGAGTTTCATATTTCATCTCTTTCATTGTAAGTTGCAACCTGCAAGCTATCCCAATCTGTCACAAACAAAGATTTTTCTCCTTTCAAAAGCTGCCATTTTTTTTTCTTGTCCTCTTTGTTCCTTCAGAGAATCCCATTTTGTTTTCTTTGTCCCTATTTTCTTGACTTCCAAGTCCAACCCATAACCTCAAGTTTCAAGCCCTCATAAGTTGAAATTTCTATTTCATGCCATTGCCATCCCAACATTCGTGAACTCCATTTCTAAGTTCTTCAAATCTTTGTAGGTTTCTTCTGAAGATTCTCGAGCATCAGAGTGTTTTCTTGCAGGTATCTCATCCTCGTTCATTGTTGGCAATAAAAAAGGTTGGTGTCGAGTTGAGCGTCATAGTGTTTTCTTGCAGATATCCTCCTCGTTCATTGTGTTGGCAAGCAAAGGTTGGTGTCCGGCTTCTCAACGGGGATTGAAGATATTTGCCGAAATTTTATGCTCCAACATATCCTCATCATGTGCTCAGAAGCCAGTCCTCCGAGATTATCGTTTTCCCAGGATCTTGGACAACCAGATGTTCTACCAGTTGGTCGGAGAGACACACCACTCTTGGACATGAACTGTGACTTTGAGTTCAGCTTCAGCAACAGCAGCTTCGAGCGTCAATCTTCCTCCGCCGACGAGCTCTTTTCGCACGGTGTGATCCTCCCTATGCAACCGAGAGATAGGGTTTCGAATAGCGAACTTAAACGTTATGCCTCTCTTCCTCCACTTCCAAGTTCTCCAACTTATGACAATCCAAATCCAAAGAAAGAGATCATGAACACGAAGGAAGATATCGATTCGAGTTCGTATCATTTTGAGCAGAAGCCTCAGTCGAAATCCTTCTGGGGATTCAAGAGAAGCACCAGCCTCAACCAAGAAAATAAGAAGAGCCTGCTTTGTTCATTGCAACTCTTGTCAAGAAGCAACTCAACCGGCTCAGCTCCGAATCCGAAGAAAGCGATTTTTAAGGATGTTCATAAACAAAAGCAGATGTCGAAGTCTGCATCATGTCCGTCATCTTCTTCATCGTCGTCGTCGAATCCGTATGCAACGCTGCTGCCGAGGCCGCCGTCGAGGAAGGGTTACAACGGATCGTCTTATTACGGCAACGGTGTTCGAGTTAGTCCTGTGTTAAATGTACCATCTCCTTATATTTCTAAGGGAACTGCAAAGCTCTTTTGTTTGGGTTCTTTTTTACACCCCGGGAAAGATAAAAAGGGCAAGAAGTAAATTCTCATCCACTTGCTTTGTTCATCAAAATCTTCCTAGTTTACTTGGAAAGGAGGAAGAAATGTTTAACTTAGAAGCAATATCTAAGAGGAGAGAAATTTGCTCGAATATTGTCACACTTGGCATTCAGATTTAATGCGTTATTAGATTAGTATACATTATGAGCGATAATAGTATTATTGTACAGATAAAAGTGTGGATGGCTAGATGTGCTTGGAAGATTCAAACATGTTCAAATGTCATTAATTTGGGGGACTCGACAGGTACCCCATTTTTTCAGGATTTGTCTTCATTTGTGATGGGATAATTGCTTTTGTTCATTCTAAAAGTGCTTTTGGTCCATGTATATTATGCTAATTAACACAAACTTTTTGAAATTGGTTGTTCATTGTTGTTTCTTTGCGAGTGATTCCGTTTATTCAGCTTCCCTTTTTGTTTGTAGCTATGTGTGAAATGAATCAAGGTTTTTTTTTTTTCTTGGGTACAGCAATTTTGGCACTTCGAATATTTTTCAACTTCAGAAGAAAAAACCATAGTAGGACTGGCACCTTGACCGTGTAACTGGTTAGTCACGGTTAACAAAGAAACGGAACCTCTTGTATCTGGGTACTATTTCATCCCATGCAGGTACAGTCGTCACAGCTCTTCTTTTCATAAAAGTGTATGACCAATCACATATTTAAGTTGTAAATTTCTCTAACGAAAAAGTGGGGGAGCAAAATCGCTAAATTTTCCTCATTTCTTTAGGAATTGTGATTGACGAGACAAGGGAGAGCTGGTTCCATGGAGTGGGTTTGAAAAGCCAAATCCATGTTTGAAATGTCGTTCACTTTATAGATTTCTTGTCAGTATTAGACTTTGAGATGAGATGTTGAACTAATTTAATTACGGAACATGCCATCAGTTCGTCACCAAAACTTTTAAGGACAACTATAAATGAAAACTTTGAATTTTAACGATAATGACAAAATAAAAGGTAAAGTAAATAGTACTATGATTGACTTTTTAATGTAAAAATATGATTTTTTGTTAGAATTAACAGTATCGGAAACTTTTTGTTAAAATTCTCAAACTTTTATATATTGAGGTCCTAAGCAGGCAACGCCTAGATGCTTTCCCCCCTACAAAGTACCAAAAGACTTGGCTGTGCAATGGATTGAGATCATTTCCGGATCTCAAATTTAAGACCTGATGGACCTAGCAAGTCGGATTATATAAGAGAGATAAGAGCGTGGTTCTGTGTAAAATGTATTAGTAAAATAAAGCTAACGAGGGCCGCATAATTTAAATTGAATTGTTTGAATTACTGATTCCGATAGTTTCGGAGTTTGAGATCCGGAAAACATGTCGATCCCTGTGTAATGCTTGGAGTCATCTGTGCAATGCTTGGAGATTACTCGTTGGATTGACAAGACAATGATGGACATGTGTCATTCGTGATGGATGCGACCTTTTATAAGTATTTGTGTCACCCATGTGATGAAAAAAGTGCTAATCATTCTTAAAAAATTCTACTATGTTTCAGTGTATTTTAAATATTAAGAATTTTTTTTTCTTAAATCTTGGCCTCCAAATTTTTTACCAAGTATCCAATAACCAAAATCTCTAATGTATAAATATCCCAAACGTACTAAAAATTTCCCCTCGAATCCCACCCCATTTTCTCCTCTGCAGTCTAACCTATTGTTTCCTAGCGAAGTTACAACGTACTTTTACCAAGTGGAAGTGACAATTGGCAGTTGGCTTTGAGATCCTCTCCGTATCACATACCAGAGCCTGCAGACCGAGTAATTCAGACCGTTGAATTTAAATCATGCGGTAGCAATTAGTACAACGCTCAGATATCCCTCTGTTCAGTGGTCCGGATTGCTCGGTATGTGGACTCCGGAGTGTGACATCCGAAGTGGATCTCAATCCAAATATAGCAATCATTCTACCACGTATCCATATTGATATACTATGCCCCGTTCAAAGGCTTTATCCAATGGAGACGTAAGTCCCCGGTGAAAAACTTACATCTAAAGTAAATACGATCGAAAATGTTAACATACGAAGGGAAAGATACATCTAATGAGATCATAGATCGAAAACTTTACCGCACCAAAGAAAAACTGATACGAGCAAATTTCTATACAGAAGGCTTTCAATGCGCTCTGTTTACTTCCTCTGTCTACACGTTCGAAAATTGAATATCTTGAAACCAAGGCATTTACCGGGCTTCTACAAAATTGCTCTGTTGGATGTAAAATAACCAGTTCTGTGGTTGCGGGAAAATTGAATTGCCTATACAGGTATCTATAGATTAATATGTATATATATATATATATCTTTGTCAAAGAATAAAACCTGTTGTTAGTTTAATGTCGGGCAGTCAGTATTTGATGTCTCGCCTTTGATCACCCGGGTGTTGTAAGATCTGCAGTTTCCGCACTTGTGATATAGCCAGTGAAACCGTGAGGTACCCTTTCGATCACAGTCATTACATAGAATGTCCTGGTTGGAAAAATAATTCATCAGATGGTGCCTTTACTATTATGACTAATTTTCGGGGAAAAAAAGCATGCACATATCAGGAGTTGAGACAAAAGTTTTCCAATTTAACATATGAATCCAATTCACAAGTTTGTATGAGACGGAACTAACATAACGCAGAACCTGTAACCATCCTTAAGAAAGGAGACCAACTAGTTCAGCATGTCTAGACAACTAACTTCGAGAACATGAATAAAATAAAACGAATGGAAGCAATGTACCTGACAACGATTCCTGTATTCCTCTGGAAGCTGCTCGGCAGCCAATAATGCGTCAAGCATGCCAAAGTAAGCCTGAGTAGGTATAGAGATTAAGGTCTGAGAGTTGGGTTTCATAACAAAGTTGCTCTACTAAAGATTTAAAAATTGGGCAAGAGAACGAAGTCTAGAAAGAAAAAGAAGGTTAAAAACAAACGACAAATCCTCTTACCGCCATATCTCCCATAGATTTGCTGCAAATTGGACAAGTATAGTGACTGCGAGTGTACGCCTAACAGAAAACCATCCAGTAGTTTTGATTTACTTTCTTCTAAAAGGAAAGGAGAAAAGTACATGACAAATGGATTAAAAATGATCTTTATAAAAACACAGACCTGAAAGCAAGCAGAATGCATGTAGTGGCCACAGGGCAGAGCTCGAACCGTTGCACTTGATGTGAACAAAAAATCACAGCAGATGGGGCAATTTGTTTCTAAACTCTTCTCCAAGCACTTGTGGTTCACTAACTTTATCCCCAGGCAACAATTGCATGTCATGCAATGAAAATAGTCACTGCCAAGACCCTTTCCGAGTCGGCATAAATTGCAAAATGGGCAGTGATACACAGTCCTGAAATTTCAAAAGAAATATGTACTTTACCAATAAGAATTTACTAATTATCTACAAAATTGAAGTTGCAAATAAGAACTCACCTTTCATCATCAAAAAATTTGCATATATTGCAATAGTACTTTGCCATGGATAGTTCATTGCATGAAGGTGTAGTGCATATTGGCCCAACCGGCTGAACGGTCAGGCAGCGCATGCACATCATTTCAGTTGTTGCTTTCCTGCAATGGTTAAGAGAGTCACAGGTCTTACCCAAAAAAGAAGAATAAGAACAAAGATAATGTAATGTAACTTGAAAAGTAAGTGCGGATATCCGAAAATTACCTATCCATTGAATGATCGCTCACATTGTCATGGCAAAATCTACAAGTAAATAACTTGCCACAGCAAGCAGCTCGGAGTTTGCAGTTTCTTTTGTAGTGTTCGCACCCAAACTCTTTTTTCTCTGCACATCGATACGCTGGTGAGTGTCCAACCATGTCTTCACCATTAGAAGATTCTCCTGCTATTTCTTGAGGCAACTTCTGCTGAGTAGCTATCCAGCGGCTGAAACAAACGAGTCGCTCATTAATAATTTAAGAATTCTGGCCAAGGCTTATGTATTTTAGACATCACGATCTAGTTTCCGAGTCAGAATAAAGATACTGTAGCAATATGAGATAAGTTCTGGAAGGTTAGTATAGAACGAACCTAGTCATAAGATTCTGCACTAGATATGCCTTTCTCCTTGGATCAAGAGTTGCATCGCGATAAACCTTTCTGATCTCTGACTCAAGTTCACTTTGATTCATACGGAAAATATCCTTCCAACCAGGTTTGAACATCTGATCGGGCTGGTCCAAGCTTTCTTGAAATTCAACACCTAGAACAAAATAAAAGTCAAGATAAGCTAAATTAATCCAGTTGAAAGGCAGTTTTTAGACATTAAAGTCACTGTACTAGTTCAGAAGTATAATTGGGGTCCAGCGGCAGCGGGTAATTGTTTTCCCAAAATCAAGTTGCGCGTTCAAACATTAAATTACTGTACTAATATCTCCCATTAGGACAAAAGCACAACCCTCACTTGACATGGTGTATTGACTGCCTTAACTGTAAATATCTACAATAACAGAAACGCCTGGATCATGAAACAAACCTTTTTGAGGAGTGCTACTTTCCAATGTTTCAGTCTGTGGAGTTAACTCTGAAATTCCTTTCCAGCATTCGTTAAGCCACTCATTGAACATTGTATTTTTAGTTGCTTGCTTCCATGTATCCATCATTTTGTTCTGTTCATCCTGAGTAAGTGCAGAAGTCACCCATGGTAACATCGATTGGAGCACCTCAGCACCCGTGGTCCCAATAATGCGGCCAACTATTTTGTCTTGCTCCTCCACAGTGAAGTGTCTGCCGAATAATGGCCACAGCTCAAGTTCTTCCCTGAAAATATGCTGATCTAGTGTAACTTTGATAGATTTGCACATTCCTTGAAGCTTTGTCGCTAGCTCGTCATACTTTTTAGAGTAGTTACCATTAGCAGCAGAAATGCTAATGCTACTTCCAACTAAATCCTCATCCATGTCATCCTTTTGCAAGCTTTCATGAAGGTGAGAAAGTTCCGAAAGAACACATGAGATATCTTCAAATAATTTTTCCTCCTGTTTATGGTCCAGTGTGTATGAGTGACTGACATTATGAAGTGCCTCTTTGGATTCCAGCGCAGGAAACACTATATCATCCTCCGCATTACTATGCGCTCTGTATAAGCCCCACAGCAAACGAAACCTTCCTATGAACTGCCGCAGAGTGGTTTCATCACAATAACTAAGCTTTCCAGATTCAATATCTAAATACTCCAAATCTTTGCGTATAGCTTTATGAAATTTAAAAATAGTATCAATGGGGCGTTCTCCACAGCCAATATCAGAAGAAGAATTATCCGTTTCCCAGACAAAAAGACTGGAATTAAGAGATGGGGCACCAGAACTGAAAGATAAGGAGCGCAAAGACTTGGCCCCAAAAAGAGAACTCGGCCCAAGATTATTGCTGTTCACTCCTAAACCTGGGACACAGCAGGACTGGTCACTACCATTGTGTTTGCATGACATAGGAACATTTTGTTTGGCTAGCCTCTTCCCATTATTTGCTTGAGGTGTCAAGCTGTCTCTAGCAGATGATGCAGAAGAACATGCACATGCTGAATGAACAAAACCTTCTTCGATATCAGTGAAGCTTTTAACAGGACAGCAACCAATTGCACTTGAAGACAAACATGAACCCTGATTACGAGCCTTGCATGCCCATCCCGAAAAGAGTGTTACCAAAGCGGAATCAGGCACTGGAGCTGAATCATAAACTAGATGTCAGAATAGAAAGTGAGTAATAATTTTTTTTATTAATATTTATCAATTAAAAGGTGAACATACAAACAATAAATACAGAACCTGCTAACTGCATGTTTTTGAGAAAATTATTTGTTTCATCTTCAGTCAACTTTCCGACTAGCCATGGCAATACACGCTCAATCAGTCTTAAGGGCATCATACACAAAGCTTGATACAAAAGTTCACGCTGCCTTTTGAAGCTGAAGTGCTTTCGAGCAAGTGGAAGAACCTAGACATGCAGGCAATTTAGCAAGTACTGTTAGGAATTAGAAGGGATACTGATTCTATAGTTTCTAGTATCTCACACTTCCCAAACATACCATGTTACCAATTTATTATCATTTTGAATATATATTCCATGAGGTAAACACATCAACTTCCCCCTACACAACTTACTGAAGCTACCAAAACTTCCAGAAAAACTATTCTAGCAATAAAGAAATTACCTGAACTTCTTCGTTGCTAAAGTGCCGCTGGATAGTTTCCATTATTTGATCAGCATGAGAACATAATTTTGCATAAAAATCGGCAGAAGTAGAGATAGCTCCAGCACTTTGAATATTTTCAATCAAACACCTAATTTCGTTGAATTGGCTTTCTTCTTCAGCATGCTCTTGGAAAAATGAAATTTTTCCATCAACGGCAGGAAATATGACCTTGTCCTCAGCAATACTGAAATCAACAAATAAGTAATATTCAAATAAAAAGGAGAGAAACTAAGATTTATGTTATAAACTCTCCGCCACATAAAACCAATGAATTCATAATGATCACAATAAAAAAAGTAACTAAAAAAAGTAAACAAAATAACATGAGCAGGCGAGGACTTCATCAAGAAAAAGACACTAAATGATAAATCAAATGATACTGTGAGAAACAATTCCATGTGTGGAAATATGGAAAACTGGAATTTATTAATACCAAAGTTGAATTATACCCTATGATATATTAATTTTAACACATAGCTGTACCAGTTTACCGCAAGCATAGTAGGAACATTTCACTAACCACGCATCATTCAGAAAAGAAGAAAAGATCAAAGGTAAGTTTTCCAAAGGAAAGAGTTAACTTTCCATAGATGCATGACAGATATGTAGAAATACCTGTGAAAGATGCAAACTTCAGCGATAAATTGCAACCTCTCGTTGAAAGCTGATAGATTAGTAAAATCTCCAGCCTGTTGTATCTTCCTAGCCTCCTCAGCTATCTCATTTAACTCCCTTTTAATGGCATTATGCCAAAGAAGTATTTCATTTATTGGGTGCCCCTCAATGGTATCAGAAACATCAGTACTTGAGTCTACATACTTCCTTTTCCCAGTCCTGCACTCGCATGCAGGATTTGCCTTCTCCATACGTTGACTTGATGTGCTAGCACCAAAATCCACACAACATTGGAACTGAGGGGTATCTATAGAACTTCTGAACATGTCAGCACTACTTCTACCTCCCATCCAGGTGAAAATGACCTTCAAGTAACAAAGAGCTGTTAGTTATGTGTGCTTGGAAAAGCAATACAGAAAGCACTGAATTCTTTGACCAACTCTGAAACATTACTTGTTGAAGAAGCTTTTCCTCTGGAACTATCTTGCTTAAGCATTTGCGTAAACCCTGATGTTCATCAGGTGAAACAGAAGATGAAAGCCATGGAAGAAACTTGGCCATCATATTCACAGGAATGCTGCACAGAAACTGCCAGACCAGAGCTGCCTGCTCTGCAACTGAGAATTTCTCAATGAGCAACGGAAAGACCTGCCAAAAATAAAACTGAAATTAAGTTCTGATCTCACTAATTAAGTTCAGTATAATTGTATCGAAGAAAAATCCTGGAATATGAAGAGAGATCTCCCAAGGGGTCCCTTAGTTGGCAAAGGGAAGTTCGTCAAGAAGCATAAATCTTCAGCTCTTCCAGTCCGTAAGGACAATTATTATGGTGCTCAAAACTATTAGGGCCAAACGGGTGTGCATATGTTTACCTGTAGTTCCACCTTTTCCCTCCTATTACGGAAGAGATCAGGGTTTTCTTGTCATTGATTAGAGTGAGAGAAGAGTCAATTATGTGTACGCAAAAATAGAGACGACTTGATGCACATGTTAGAGAATGGACTTTGTCTGGATAAAATACGTGCTTGCTTGATGTTGATTAGACGGTATTGTAGTTTTTGTATCTCCTAATTGGAAAACATTCAAAGGGCAGAAATTCAACTAACTGTATATTAGTGGTGGAACTTTGTCGGGAAACTTTGTGTTCAGTTCCTATGGTGATCATCAGATGTTCATAGCAAAATTGAAAAGTTGCATTGCTTGATCAGGACATTATAGTTATGGGATTTCATGAGGAAAAATAAGTAAATTACTAAAAGTGATGATCATTAATGGTTATTATACTTTCCATCGAACGCACCCGGGGCTTATCACAAATTGGCATAGTATAACCACACAAGCTGCCATGTCATAGTATTACCACTAGCAAATATTATACGAATCCCAACTTTTTTAGAAACTCTCTTTCCATTTTAAAGAGCAATGACAAATAACACGTAAGCAATTGCGAATAGCACGTAGGCCGAATTGGGGGCATGAAAAAGAATCAAGATTCAAACTTTGAAATATGAAACACACCTGTTCCTCTTCCTTTGCCATGTGTTGGCTAACTGATGTTTGTAGGGCTCCTGTACAAGACGCTAGCTCTCTCGGGAAGTTTTCATCATTTTTGGCATTTGAACTTAGCAGCTCAAATAGATGATCAAAAAGATTTGTTTCACCCTCATGTTCAAGGGAGTAAGTTTGTGCTACATTCTTCACCCGTATATCAAGAGCTGGAAAGATTACCTACATTTCCAAAAACGAACACTTCAGTTGCAAAGATACAAAAAAGGCTTGGCCTTTTCACGAAATTTTTGTTCTACTGGCACTACAAGTGTTTGAAAACCATAAATCGAAGAGAAGATGCAGCGAAAACAAAACGTTCATGTGACATCGCATGGCCGGGCTGATAGAAAACTTAAAACAAGAAGGAGAATTTTGAAAAATAGAACACAATTCAAGTGCAGCCATTGAATATTAACTCTTTCTTTTGATGAGAAATCCCGAAACGTTATCCCGGTTCACAAATTTAACAAATCCATAACAACATATGATTATAATACCTCAAAATGTTAGAAACAAAATTGCAATCTTTACCAACACAAATGCAATTGCAGCAAAACCTTCACTAATATTAAAGCTTATTCAGAAATTCAGAAATCACAATTATTTATCAAAATCCAGAATAAACTCAATTCTTCAAACAAATTGAAAATCCTGAATGCAATTCCAAACACTTAACGAAAACGCATCCAATAAAGAGTGAGAAAAATCAATAACCTCGTCTTCAGCATTGGAGTGGTGCTTATAAATCGATCTCAAGAAATGGTAGCGCTCGAGCAGCGGCTGAATATCGGTTCTTTTTCCGGTGGCGAAGGC
Source organism: Pyrus x bretschneideri (assembly GCF_019419815.1). Taxonomy (NCBI): domain Eukaryota; kingdom Viridiplantae; phylum Streptophyta; class Magnoliopsida; order Rosales; family Rosaceae; genus Pyrus; species Pyrus x bretschneideri. Next base: position 1,282,913 of record NW_025999579.1, on the reverse strand, counting down.
CATGGCCAATCGGTGAAGCGCATCGAGCTCCTTCCGAATTGCCTTGTGAAAGAACAAGAAGATCAGAATCGGAGACCTCGTTGGCTCCTCCGAGCTCGCCAAGCATCCATTGGCCGACGAAGAATCCACCTTGTTGACGGAATTCGACAGCACCGCCAGTCCTCCGCCTCCGTCAGTTAACGGCGTCGCCATCTCCGTCTTCGAGAAATCTTCTTACCGGAGAATTCTCTCTCTAGCTCGGCGTTCGCTCTGGTAACGGAAACTTTCTCTCACTAAAATCTGTTTATCTGAACTTTTTAATTTTTTTTGTATTTTTGTTCGACGGAGAAGAAGGTGGGGAAGGAGGAGTTTATATAGTCGGCATGGCGCCACGTGGCGCGGACGTTCGCCGATGTGGACGGTGATGTCATTAACGGCTAGTCACGTGAGGCACTTGGAAGTCATGTGTTTATCATGTATGCGTGGTTCATGTATGGTAAGGAAATTACTAAACAATTTTGGGTATGGTTACGTACTATCTCAACTATCGAGAAATTCGTACTTTGATTTTTTTTTGACCTTTTAATACCTTCGTTAGGTTTTCGTTAAGTCTTTTATTAAGTGATAACGTAGCATGACTTGGGCCATCGTATTTGTCAAGAGTTAGCACTAGACACGTGGCTTGGATTTATAAAAGAATCTCTCATCTATGTGGCAAATATAGTGAGCCAAAGTTATGCCACGTGTAATGAAGAACTTGACAGAAAACCTAATATAAGTATTAAAGTGTCAGAAAAATCGAAGTTTAGGTATGAAACATAGACGAAAAAAAACTAAGAATAACAAAATATGAAAGTTAGAATACTTGAGAGTAGTAACTGAGAATTACCCAAGAATATTTTTCTAAAAGAAAAGATTGATTCTTTTCTCTCAATTAATCCAATATTTTGAGGATTGTTTAAATAATTTTGTTCCTGAATTTAGTATACTTTCTATATGTAATGATGATTTATTTTTTCTATTTTTTTTTTGGTCAAATTCTTTTTTTTTTTTTTTCTTATTTGGAAACATTAAGGATTAAATAAAAACCAAAAGGTATCAAACGCAAGCTTTCATTTTGTTTTTCAGGGGATAATTCAATCACCGCTAACTATGTTCCGACTTTAATAAAAGAAGAATGGAAAGCGTGATCATAAAGGAAAACCACATAAATGAGACAAAGTAGTTCAATCAGCCTGATGTATGAGTGCTTAAATTCCATAAAAACATATATGTTACGTACGTAATCAGTAACTGAGTTGACCTTTATATTTTTAAAGAGTCGATGGTTAAAAAGTTATGGAACAGTTAACTCTGTAAATTCCTATAGGCTTAAAAATGGTTTATGGAACTTGGGAGTTGGGAACAAACCACTACTACAAATTAAATATGAATATTTGTTTTTTTTGGACAAACGATATTATTTACACTAAAAAGGAAGGAGCGGGCTTAGCCTCACAATGGGCTAGCAATAATGTGGTTCAAGTTTGCTTTTGGCGAGAATTGAATTTAAAACCTCTCACTTACAAGTGAATAGGAGTACCAATAGATAATAGTATTAAGTGGCTCAAATTAAATATGAAATTAAAATTAAGCTTCCAACGTTGTTTCTTACCTAATGTATGCTTATATATTGTACATATATATACTATGCACACACATGAAATAGGGTCGTTGGCTTAAGTCGTGAGTCCTCCACTAAAAACAAAGGATACATGACACACACATCCTAAATCACGCCATGGAGCAATTGTTTCACATTATCTATTATTGAATTATAATTATTTTTTACTAAGTAATATTACTATTTAGTTCTGTTTTTCTTTATTTGCTAGTGATAAGTATCATGTCAAAACATATGAATGACGATCATGTATAATATTTATGTTGGGTTCAAAACATGGTTACGGCTGGCTCAACACTTGACATAATTGAATCATTTTCCCTTTGAATAATTTTGTATAAATAATCAATTAGTAGTATATAGAGGGTGAATCCGTGACACCACTTCGTAATGCACTTCAACGATTTGAACGTCTATTTTTAGATTTTTCCTCAAAGGTTATATCTACCAAAAGTCATCCAATTCTGAAATTATATGACTGTTAGATTAAGGGGTTAGAATTTCTTTGTAGAACCGTATTCGTCCATCTTCACTACAAATGAATGTCTTATGGTGTTGGACTTGTCTAATTTTTTGCAGGATCTATGATTGATGTTTTAAAAAAAAGACGATTCGGATCGTTAAAATACATTACGAAGTGATCCCGAAAAATATGTGCAAAAAATTAATATCATGGTTTCGTCCCTAAATATAAATATGCAATACACACACACACGCACATATGTATGTATATATATATGCTGAAAGCAGACCAATTTAATTATTGAGGTGTCCGAAAATGAAATCAAAATAATAAGAGTCGTTTTCGAGATGGTTCGAGATTTTGAGTGTAGAGAGGGAAAGACGTTGAAGGTTGAAGGCACACAGGGAGCTCGTGCCGGTTGTGTTATGGTTTGGGCAGGCACATGCCGGCCCACGCCCTCACAAGCTCACCTCAGTTTTGTCTTTGGTCCTTTCGGAGCTCTCAAGTCTTTGAGTCGTTTGCATTTTCTTTGAAATTTGGGGCCATTCTTTGAACATAAAAACTTTTTACGCATTCTTATTAATATTTTTTTGTTTATTAATTTTATTCGATTCATTTGATTAGACGGTTGAAAATTAAAATATATATAAAATGTAAAATGAGTCTCCGAATAGTTCTCTATTTGTTTTTATTAGACTTTTTTCTATTTTAATATACCATTGTTGTATCTTTAGTTGCTTGAGCATAAATAAAATATGTTTAAGGTCTAAACTATGACGTGGATCAATTGGGGAGATTACTGTTTCAAGGTTTGGTGGGATAATTGACACGATATTATATTAACTTGCTAATCAAGCAAAAGAGTCTATGTTTGAAGTCATTCATCAACTTTAACGAATATTCAACCACGTTGTATGTGACATCCCGTCCCGGAAATATAGAAACGTACATGTGATTTGACCGTTTTACCCCTAGTTTGTTTTTATTACGTTTTTGGTTGTTTTGTGTGGTGTTGACCAAAGTTGGACCACACACACACATCCTATCTCTATCCCTCACCCTCTGTCACTGTCTCTCTCTCTCTCTCTCCCCCGAGTCCTTTATTCTTCTTCTTCTTCAAACAAAAACGTACGAACACCCACACAACCCTTCAAACCTGGACAGATCGAGGAAACCAAGGGTGTAGTTGTGATCGTGAGGTCGAGGGGAGCACTGACGTACCATTTTCAGGTAGGGAAACCACCATTTTCACGTCGATTCGAGGTTTTCCGATTTGAGCACTATTCATGCAAACTTATTCTAGCTTGTTTTTGGACTTTTGAAGCTTGTAGTTGTGTTTGTGAGGTTCCCAGGAGCTTGGGAGTGCTTCGTTGGACAATTTTGGACGTCGGGAAAGCTTGGTTCGAAGTTGGTCGAGTTTTGGAGTTTTGGACAGGTATAATCTTGTAGTTTTAGGCCTTAAAACTTGTAGGATCGTGTTCTATTAGTTCTAAGGTTGATTTTGGTGCAAGAAACATGAAAAAAGGTGGAAAAACGAGCGAGTTATGGCGAGTTGCAGGTTTCCGGCGACAGCGCCGGTGAGGGGGACTGGCCGGGGAAGAAAGGGGGATATTCCGTTGAGTTTAACGGAATATTCCTAACGGACGTTGACGGCGTCAGTTAGGTTTAACGGAATATTCCGTTGAATTAAGGGAATATTCCTGACGGCGTCACTTGACGCCGTCAGTGTGCATGGCACGTGGCCGCGCGTGGGGGCGCGTGGGTCCGTGTCTATGTTGGCGCGTGAGGGCGCGTGGATGGTCCAAAAATTATGGGTGTGATCGTGAGGTTGTGTAGATCACGTTGGTATATTTATTTGTCCATTTTGAGCAATGTATGAGAAGTTATTTTGAACGGACGGTTATGTACTTTAAAGTTAACGTTTTTATAGTTAATTCGCATATAGGTGACACGTATCCCGAGGACGAGCGTGCACACTCGAGGCAGGGGGGCTACGACCCTTCTACATACCAGTGAGTGGGCTTTTGTTTTCCGTATATACCTATATACATACTATTTCCCAGAAATTAGTATAAATGCTTCGTTTTATGCCATTCTTTTTATATGATTGATGGTTATGCATGATATTATGAGGTTTTGTGATGGCATACCTGTGAGCATGATTGGCTTACCCTTGAGCATGACTTGGCATATCTACGTATATATGTTTATTTCTGGGAAAGTATACAGGTTTTACGGCGAGGGGTTATAATATGTTTTATGAAGTGGTTTTCAAAGAGATTTGTTTTTTCCCACTCACGCTTTTGTTTTGCTCCCCTCCAGGTTCTAGTAGCTTAGCGGGTTTGGTGGTTTTCCCGAAGGACGTCCCGGCATTCTGACAGACACTCACCTACGTAGGGTTACCTTCGGGTGCACTATTGTTGTATCGTTTCTTTTGGACTGCTGTAGGCTTAAAGCTCTGAATTAAGCGTCTTACTTTTGCTAGCACATACTTTATCACATTATATTTGCTAGTTTTAAATTATTCGTAATTTTCCATTACTGTTTTTAGCTTCCGCATTGTGCACATGGCTACGTCACTTCCACGTGACGGCCAGCATGCCCTGATCTCGGTTGGGGTGTGTCATTGTAAGAAAAGAACTTGCATGTCATAATATATATGATAATTTTTTTTTGTCTCTCGTCACGTAGTATGAGAAGAATTTACATGCATAAATTCATATCTTCACGTCACGAGAGACAAAAAAGCAAAAAATGTATTTTCATTCCAGAAAAGTTTTTCCCACAATGAATGATTCACCATGCCTACTAAGGACTGTACATGTAAATTGTTCAACACAAAATCTAAATACCTAAAATGTACATATGATTTTGGGACTTTGGTGGTCTGTTCAAATAGCATAGTTAATAAAATACGGAATTGGTGTAGTACGTGAGAAATACATACATGTATTATATAGTAACTTTACTAAAAATATATTTTGAAAAATTAGGCCATTTTTATTCTAATATTTTAACTATTTATTTATATTTCTTCGGTAATATGTGAAAATACGTATAGAAAACATGAATTTTGTATGTTTTATTGAAAAATGTGTCAAAATAACGTGTGCTAAACATAAAAAATACAAACGACGTGTATCATATGTGCATAATACTTTGAAGTTATAAGCAACTAGCAATTTAACGAATTATTGAAATGAATCCACTACAAACCTTTTCATTAGAAAATCTCCTCTTTAGTTGAGATGTTTCATCAACCTCTTATTAGCGAATATTAACGAGACTTTAACTTTACTTTCCTTAATGTTTGATTAGTTAGTTAATTAGTTCATTTCCCTTTCCAACTTGGCCACTAATCTGCTTTCTTTTCCCTTTAAGCACTTTCCTATGTACAAAAGATATTGCAGACCCATTTCCCCAACAAATGCACACCTTTGTCGCGCAAAGTCAATGACTTTTTCCATATCACTTAATCAGTTTGAGAGGCAGAAACTGCAAACCTAGTTGCAGCAGCTACCTCCCTCCCCCATCTCTCTTCAAAACCTTCTCCAATCCCTCCCTTACTCTTAAATTCATCATACAAATCTTTCATCTCTCTTCATCATGCAATCCCTCCCTTGCTCTTAATTTGTTGCAGCTTTCCGAGGCCATGTCTACCAAATCAAGTCTGAATTGATATCAATTCTTTCTGTTTTTTCAAATGCAATCCCTCCCTTGCTCTTAAACATGATGTAAACTAAATTAAACTATAACACCGATATAAGTTTGTGTCTCTTTGGATTGATGATTGCTCTCTAGAATTTGCCTAAAGTTTTTGTCTTGGCTAATTATTACAAGTAGTTTTTTTAAATGCTACTTTTAAGTGGCATCAAATATTCAACTCTCAAGGTAAACCATTTACTGGTTATGCACATATGCGGGATGATCATTGGTACTGTAATTTTTCTAGTAATTAACTCAAGACATTAAGGACGTTTTAGGCATAAAATAATTGGATAAGTAAAACAGGACCAAGTTCTAGTATGTAACCTTCTTATTATAAATTTTTGGTTTTTGGTGGAGAAAGGAAACCATCCAAATTTTCTGTTTTAAACAATTTGTTCAACTTGATTTGAATCTGTTTATGAAACAAAGAACTTGGACCTTTTGGCTTTTGCAAAGCCATGCCACATGCATGTTAAAGACAGAAATTCTCCATACCTACCTCTATCTCTCCCTTAGATTGCGGCCCAACAAGCCCGAGAAACCGAGATTACAGCCCAGTTATCGGCCCAAGACGAGAAGATGAGTATGATCGTACGAGCCTTATAGATGTCCGGCCTCCAAATCCCGATGCCAGCACCTGATCTTGCTCCACCTTTGACCTTGTAGCCACTTCACCCAGCCGATACCCAATAGCCCGATGCATCAAACCTAGAAGACTACTTCTTGTAGTTTTTTCTTTTATGTTCGGACATCTTGTATGTATATTTTCATATATTTTATAATTAAATACTTTTTCTTGGTTTATTAATTATTGTTTATAATTTAATTAAAATATTTATAAAAAATTAAATAAAAATATTTTTTCCAAAAAAAAAAAAAGAAAATTTGCGCGACGAAGAATTGTTAAACATACATTACTCTATCCTAACATTCTTACAACCAAATAGAGTATTTTATATAACAAAAATTGTTAAAAATAAGCGCTTTTCTAAAGTAATTCTATATAAAATAAAACATGTTAGAAATTTTATTAAACATCGAAATACTTCTTAAGAAACACATAACGAATGCTTCTCCATACACCGTTTTTACAACCTAGACCTAGAGGCAATTGGAAAATTTTCAACCAAAAGATAATCATAATACAGGGCGTTTTGTAAAAGCCCGTTGGGCTAGTTGTCCCTGTGCACAATCAATAGAACCACCTCACCCCTCACCAAGTTCCAGCCAATGTTCACGTAAAAATCTCAATTTCAAGAAAAATGTAAAAATCTCAAATTACCTTCAAATGTCAAATTCAGCACCATTTTTATTACTTTTTCAAATTTAATTAGACTAAATATGACTCTCGATTTCTACTTAGTACTACGGTATAGTGATATTCTTCTTCACTTGTAAGTGAGAGGTCTTAGGATCGATTCTTGCCAAAGACGAATTTGAACTACATTGTTATTAGCCCATCATGAGGATAAGCCACCCCTAAGATCGTTTGTTAAAAAAAAAAAAAAAAAAGGATACGACTCTCAATTAATGAAAAAAATAAAAAAAACGTAAATTGATACGTCCTAAGTACCAAATTAAGTTCAAGGTATAACCAAATTTTCTAAGAAGTTAGTCGAAGTGATCAATTTGGAAGTTTTATTTGCTGAAATAATAAATTCTCGACAACTAATCGTATGTCTCAATGTTCCAAACATGTTCTTTGTTATTATTATTATTTTTTTTATCAAACGATATATTTTATTAAATTCAGTGTTAGATTAGCTATCGATAGAGCTTGAACTTAAAGTCAGCATGTAAGAGCTCGATACTTTTTCACAATTGTAGTAAAAAACCACTTACAAATGTGTTTTTTATTTCAATTAATGCAGATGACGCTTACCGCATAAACAATCATGTCTATATACAACATTTACGGGTTCGATCCCTACTAAGTTTTTTCTCTAACCTACTAAAATAAATAAATTATATTCACATATATTTATTTTGGACAAGATCAAATAGATACAAACGAAAAAACCAGACTGAGCTATTTCCAAAGTCCGAACAGTGCTTTTACCCAAAAGCCATCACCTTTGCCCAACATTCCCACCTTGGACAGAGTGTGTAGCGCCACCGTAAAAATTACCAAATCTCAAATCCTCCGCCGCCCATGGCGGGTTCCTCCCTCATGGAAAACCTCTTCCAGCGCACGCTGGAGGACCTAATCAAAGGCCTCCGCCTCCAGCTCATTGGCGAGTCCGCCTTCCTCTCCAAAGCCCTCGACGAAATCCGCCGCGAAGTCAAATCCACCGATGCCGACACCAAAGCGAACGCCCTCCACAAGCTCACCTACCTCTCCTCCCTCTACTTCTACGACATGTCCTTCGCCGCCTTCCACGTCGTCGAGCTCCTCTCCTCCACCCGCTTCTCCCACAAGAAGATCGCCTACCACGCCGCCGCCCACTCCTTCTCCGACGACACCCCGGTCCTCGTCCTCATCACCAACCAGCTCCGCAAGGACCTCACCTCCACCAACGAGTTCGAGGTAAGCTTAGCGCTCGAATGCCTTTCTAGAATTGCTACAGTAGATCTTGCTAGGGATTTGACACCTGAGATTTTCACCTTGCTGGGTAGCAGTAAGGTTTTCGTTCAAAAGAAAGCGATCGCCGTGCTTTTGAGGGTGTTTGATAAATACCCAGATGCTGTGAGGGTGTGTTTTAAGCGTTTCGTTGAGAATTTGGAGAGTCCAGACTCGCAGATTGTGTCCGTGGCTGTTGGGGTGTTTTGTGAGCTTGCTTTGAGAGAACCCAGATCGTATCTTCCGTTGGCGCCGGAGTTTTATAAGATCCTGGTTGATTCTAAGAACAATTGGGTTTTGATTAAGGTGTTGAAGATATTTGCAAAGTTGGCCCCTTTAGAACCTAGGTTGGCTAAAAGAGTTGTTGAGCCGGTATGTGATCATATCAGGAGGACCGGGGCCAAATCGTTGCTGTTTGAGTGTATTAGGACTGTGGTGACCAGTTTGAGTGATTATGAATCTGCAGTGAAGGTGGTGGTTGTCAAAATTCGCGAAATGCTAGTTGATGATGATCCGAATCTTAAGTATCTCGCATTGCAGGCACTTTCAGTTGTTGCAACAAAGCATTTGTGGGCAGTTTTGGAGAATAAGGAGGTTGTGATTAAGTCTTTGAGTGATGTGGATTCGAATATCAAGCTGGAGTCTTTGCGTCTTGTTATGGCAATGGTATCCGAGAATAATGTGGCTGAAATTTGCAGGGTTTTGGTCAATTATGCTCTTAAATCTGATCCAGAGTTTTGCAATGAGATTCTTGGTTCCATTTTATCAACATGCTGCAGTGATGTATATGAGATTATTGTGGACTTTGATTGGTATGTATCACTTTTGGGAGAAATGTCGAGGATCCTGCATTGCCAGCAGGGGGAAGAAATTGAGAAGCAACTTATTGATATTGGTATGAGGGTCAAGGATGTTAGACCAGAGCTTGTACGGGTTAGTCGTGATCTGCTGATTGATCCTGCATTACTTGGTAATCCATTCTTACACAGGATGTTGTCAGCTGCTGCTTGGCTGTCAGGGCAATATGTTGAGTTCTCAGTAAACCCATTTGAACTCATGGAGGCACTATTACAACCTCGTACAACTCTCTTGCCACCATCTATAAGAGCGGTATATGTACAGTCTGCTCTCAAAGTTTTTATCTTTTGTCTAAATGCTTACCTTTTGCAGAGGGGGAATGCTGCTTCCTCCTCAACTTTTGATAGAGTGGTGCCAGATGTTCCAGGATTGGTTTCGGAACGAGATGGCCCAGAGAGTTCTAGTTTGGCATCATGTGATGCTCCTGTGCATTGCAAACAGGATGAAGGATTCAACCCAAGGGTTTTTGATCAGTCTTTTGAAGGTCTTTCAGTGGAACATGGTGGGGAGGAAACTGCTACTCTTGGGCAAGCATCTGCATCGTCTTCATTGAAGGATAGTTTCACACATGAATCTATCGTAAACCTTTTAAATCGAGTTGAATTGGCTGTGGTTCCCCTAACAGGAAGCTATGATGTAGAAATACTAGAGAGAGCACGAAATATACTTTGTTTCACCGAGTTGATTAAGCGAGATCTGCTTGATAGTCCAGTACAGAAGGAAGAAAGTTTGGAAAGGGAAGGAGTACAAGCGTCTCAAATCATCAAATTGATGCATGATGCCTTTTCAAATGATCTAGGTCCTGTCTCGGTAAGTGCTCAAGAAAGAGTTCCTGTACCAGATGGGTTAGTGCTTGCGGAGAATCTTGAAGATTTGGAAACAATCTTCGGTGATGTTCAACTACCTTCATTAAATTCATTCTCTCTTGGAAGCCCGCAGTATGAGGAGAGAGCTGGTTTTTCTATTCCTATCCATGAAAGCAAAGAAGAGCCAGTGCCATCGAGTGAATCCACATCTCTACTTGCGGAGCACCGTAAGCAGCACGGTTTATATTATCTTCCCTCTGCGAATAAAGAAGATGATTATCCACCTGCCAATGATACCAAATTACAGGCTGGTACCAATGATGACGACGGAGATCTAGTTAAGCTTACAGAGCAATTACTTCTTTCTAAGAAAAAGCCAAACCACGCAAAGCCTCGGCCTGTGGTGGTGAAATTAGATGGAGATCAAGCAACTATTGCGACCAACCCTCGTCCGAAGGAAGATTTGTTGTCTGGTACCGTGCGAGACGTTCTTTTAGGTAGTGACACCAATCCCACTTCATCCCAAGGTCAAGCATCCACCAAGTCATCGAGTAAGAGAAAAGGGAAGGAGAAACTAAATGTTGATTCTGCTAAAGAAAACTTGGGTGGTGTTGAAAAGCATGATCAAGGAAACCCAGGTTCAAGAAAAAGCAAGCACCATAGTCATGGTAAAGGGAGAAGACACGGAAGCCCGGGGAAAAAAGGAGCTGAAACAGAAGAAAATGGTCAGAAATTGAAGCAGAAAAGTAGTCGTACCCATAGTAAGCACAAAGCTCGACAACGAGCGGAAGTGCCATTGAATGTGGTTGCACAATCACCGGTAATTCCAGATTTTCTTTTGTAGTGTTAAAAACGTTCGAATTTACTTCTTACTCATCATTTTCACCATACTTGTCCTTGTATACTGTTGAGGTTAGTTCCTGATGTCCTGCCGTAGATTTTATACATTTGGGATTTGGCTTCTCTTGTCATGGTTTGTGTTTGCACAACTGTTGGGATTCGCCTTTGGTTCTGTTTTAAGCGAGACGATGCGAGTGAATTTCATTCGAGCTATGAAGTTTACGGTTCTTTCTAATTTCTGTTTCGAGTATTACTTGCTTCTTCTTGACGATAAAATCGACAGATTTGTCAAGAGGGGTAAATTGACACATTGTAAAATTTAGGCGGCTCAAAATCAAATTGAAATTGCAGTGGCCAATCGGAACAGGAGTGTTCGTAAAATTTGACCATTTTTTCTTCGAAACCACACTAACCGATTTTTCTTGAGTACCTAGAGGCGCTAATAGGCACATTTTTGGCTGTTGAATTAGATACTTCAACTTAAAACTGAAACTGTAACGGATATTAGTCTTGCTTCTTAGCGAATCGGGTTCGGTTTCTCCTGAACTTGCCTTTTCGTCTTCTCTGAAAGGCAGTTTCGTTTCGTCTTCGTATGCATGAACCTCTTTCCTATGCGTAAGATGGACTTTTTCTGTCCCAGAAGAGCAGGGGAAACAGCTTTAATGTATTCCTTCTTCAATCATTGTTGCCCCAAATCTAGGAGCTTGCTTGCTCATACCAACTTGGTGACATTTGCACCGTAACGTCCAAGTTAAACTTTAATTAAAACAACTTGGAATGAAAGTCAAATTCTATTATGTTTGGTAGACCTGACAAATGGGTTGTGTTTGTCGTGTTTGTGTTGTTTTCATGTTATAACCGTAACGGGTCATGTCGTGTCAAACTCATTATCTTAACGGCTTATTAACAGGTGATCCGATAATTATCCGATTTGTTAATAGATTGTGTTGTTTCGTGTGGGGTTAACGGGTTATGCAAGAAATTGCCATTAACATGTCTCGTTCGTGTCATACCCGTTATCTTATAGGATTCTTAACAGGTGATTCGATAACAGGTTGACCAGAAACTTGTTATTTTCGTATTATTTCGTGTCAGAATAACAAGTCATGCAAGAAATTGTTAAATCTGACGTTTTAAAGAATTAACGGTAAAATACTTGAGAACATACCAAAAAAATCTTCAAACTTAGGATTGCAATTTAGACCTAGGAATGCTCGAACAGGTGGAAGACCACTGGCCATGAAATGTCAACTCTTTGAAAGATCAAAGGTGATGACCAAGTCCTAATATATGCGGTGTCGATTTTCAAGAGGACTTTCGAAACCCTAGGTCGTAGCAATACCAAAACACATGCATGCATCTTAACTTTCACTCTACCTAATCTTCTTTTTCCCAAGAAAAAGAAAACTAATTCCCCTTTTAGTGTCCTAGCCTCCTAGGTTTATTAATGTAGGCATCAATCTGGTTAACTTGAAGTAGATAGCTAGCTAAGTTCTTCTTCGATCTGCTAAACTCTCCTCTCCTGCTCCCGGAAATGGGAAGCGAACTCCGAAAATCTCAGCCAATTTCGAAGCTTTTGGTTTCGTATTTGCAGTTTAGCCATGCCTTTCATCTAGTGTTTTTTGTCATTGGTTTGTCCATTGGAGTCATGGTCAGTTCATACTACAAGACCTTCTTCCCATTCACCTTACAAACCACTTCCTCCTCGTCACTGCTATTGCCGCCTGCCTCAATAACAGAGTTTCTGCCACAACCACCCTCACCGCCGCTTCTCCCTTTACAGGAATCAGGTACTGATAACGTTGCATCGGATACTGAGGCACTTTTGGTGCACAAGATGGTTGATGATGGTGAGTTGTTCTGGAGAGCATCTTTTGTTCCAAGGATTGGAAAGTTTCCATATAACCGTGCGCCTAGAATTGCCTTCATGTTTTTGACAAAGGGGCCCATACCTTTGGCCCCATTGTGGGAAATGTTCTTCAATGGCCATGAAGGACTTTACAACATATATGTCCACCCTCATCCTTCATATGTTGATTCATGGCCTCAAAATTCTGTTTTCTATGGAAGGAGAATTCCAAGCAAGGTGGGTTAGTTTTGAACTTTTTTGTGGATAAAAATGGTCAATTCGAATCAACTAATTTTTCATGGGTATATAAATTAAGACAGTTGTTATTTGTACCATATTTATTGATTACATAGTTGATCACCTCTCTAATGTAGGCGGTTGAATGGGGAAGTCCTACAATGATCGATGGTGAGAGACGCCTACTAGCAAGTGCCCTCCTTGACTTTACTAACGAGAGATTTGTGCTACTATCCGAGTCTTGCATCCCATTGTTCAACTTCACCACAATATACAGCTACCTCATGAATGCCAGTGAGAGCAATATAGGATCATATGATGACCCGAGGAAGGTGGGTCGGGGCAGATACAATCCGAGAATGTGGCCTGAAATCAACAGATCGGATTGGCGCAAAGGCTCCCAGTGGTTTGAGGTCAGCCGGAAGCTGGCAGTTGAGATCATATCAGACAACAAGTACTACCCCATATTCAAAGAGCATTGCAGCCCTCCTTGTTACATGGATGAGCATTACATCCCAACCCTAGTGAACATCATTGGCCCGGAAGAAAACTCGAATCGGAGCGTTACTTGGGTCGATTGGTCCAAAAGTGGTCCTCACCCTGGAAGATTTGGGAGGAATGATGTTTCAGAAGTAATTTTGAATCAGATAAGATTTGGTTCTAATTGCAGTTGTAGTGGTATTAGTAATGCAAATAGTACTATTACTTGTTCTATGTGTTTTTTGTTCGCTAGGAAGTTCATGGGAGACACTCTGCGGCCTCTCTTGCAAATTGCACCCATGTTGCTAGGTTCCTAGGTTCCATTTCATAATTATACCTTTGTATGTGAAATTCATATGTATTCAAAAGTATATCATCAATACATCTAAGAAAACTAACAGTTTTTCATGATAATTTAAACCAATACATGTCTAATAATACTGAAATGTTCTACTCCTTATGTATGGATTGCTAAATTTTGTCTTCATTGGATTAACCACACTTTTGTCCTTTTTTTTTTTTTTGTGACAGTAACAAGTCGAATTTGAACAAACTTGGCTTTACTGCTTTGGAAGTCTCCGAAAGAAACTACCTAAAGTAGGTCCAAGATGTGAAGCTCCATCTTACTATTAAGAGCCTTGGAGCTACCATAGAAGCTCCATCTTACTATTAAGAGCCTTGGAGCTACCATAGAAGCTGAGGAGAATGTTCTGGTTTGCGAAGCTAACAAAGCCACATCCATGACCTTCATACAAAAGCATATGATGACGTACTGCAAATCGAGTACCTTGCAGAGGAGGATTCACGAGCTTCATGGATCGATTTGGAGGATTTCTTTGATCACCGAAGAGATATATTATTGTATGAAGCAATACACGACTAGCAACACTTACACTTCCAAGACTTTAACTATGTGAATCAATGCAATTTTGAAGTTAGTTGAATCTAATCACTCTTAAGTTCTGTAAAGTAGACTTAACTGAATAGGATCTCTTGGAGAAGACTTGTTCAATCTTCCATGCTACCAATATTGTCTTGCAGCAATAATATCGGGCACAGAACTTCACTACGTTTTTGGATTTGATCTCTGTTTTACTTCTTGCTGAAAAGCTAAACCAACTGTTGATGAAAAATCACCAGGCTAGACCTACTGGCTCGATCGCTGTGCCTGAAGCATACAATAGAAAGAAACAACGCCCGAGCCATTGCTCTAAGCGTGGTAGGCTTGGCCATAAGCCGAATGCCCAAGGTTAACAATGAAGGCCCATCTAAGGGAGGAAAAGAGCCCAAAAACGTTGTCACCTCGCTCACTAGGCTGCGAACTTAAAGAATAAAGGTAAGAGAACCAACCCCACCAACCCCATGGATGCAAATTGTGTTATTGTTGTGGAGGCAAGGACCATTGGTCCCGCATTTGCCAAGCTCTCGCCAAGGTTGTAGTTGAGTATCATTCTCGTCATCATAAGTTCGAATCAAACTTTGCTCAAGTGGTGGAACCCAAAACTACGAAAATGGAGGTTTTTGACTTTTAGGAACCAACTGCTCCAATGAAAGAATAGATTCTTAGACATCGGCTCACATATTGGCTGAAACATCCCTTATGTTCTTGATTTAAGTTTTGGACAATTTCCTTTAGGTCATCTCCAATCGAAAGGGCCCCCGTCCAAATTATAGCCCTGAAAGAAATTGTTTTTTAATGAACAGTGTCATGCTATATTTATATACCATCTCCAACCGAGTGGGCCAAAGGGTCTTAGGCCAAACATAACATGTTTTGACACAAAACCCATCTCCAACCAAAGGGGGCTATTGTTTAGCCCTGTCAATAATTTATTATTTTAGGTTTGTTTTTTAATTTATTGGTTAATTGAATTAAACTACCATATTAAAATAAGGTTTTTCAGACATATTTTGAGTGCCACTTGTCGCTAAATGAACAAGCCTTCGGATTTCTTATCTTTATATAATCTCAATATTTTTTCAGATAGGATTTCGAGTGACACATGTTGCTAAGGTGAGTAACTCTCCATATTTTTTATGTTTATGTAATCTTTAATAATTTTTCGGATAGGATTTCGAGTGCCATGTGTCGAGATGTAATTGGTTATGCAAATTTTAGATAGGATTCTTATCTACGTGACACTTCTTATCTTCAACTTCCAATGTTAATAATTGGCTAGATATTGGGGTAGAATTCACACACCTTCATATTTTCCAATGGTGAAAAGAATGTGAGAAATGGCTTAGGTATTTATAGGAAAAAAAAAATTAGAATTTTTTTTTAATTTTTTTAATTCGTCTAAACAAAAAATTTAAATTCCATTGGCTACATGATGTCAGATGGCGTCAAAATGATGTCAGCTAGTGTCAGGATGACGTCATGTTACCATTGGATTGGATTAAATTAGGATGGCTTTCTTTGGCCAGCCCGCAAGCCTTGTGGCTGATTTATGGCCCAATGGGTCGCGCAAGCCTTTTAGCCTAACCCTCAGTTGGAGACGAATTTTGTGTCAAAACGGGCTACGTTTTGGTCTATATCCTTATAAATAAATGTGAAAAATAAATTAAAACAAAATCAACCCACATCAAGCCCTAACACATCTACGGCGCCCACCACTTTCCGGTGGCTTCTTCACGATGTCGGTGAATCTTTTGTGCGGGCAGCTCCTCTCCGTCTCCTCCTCTTCCGTTTTACGTTGTTTCTTTTTGTTTTTTTATTAGACGTTTCCAAAGAGAAATTGTCAACCCTCCTTCAGGCAATTGCAATTAGTTGTAATGTTGAATAAACGAATTTGGTGGAATGGAATCCAAATGATTAAAAAAGGTTCAAGCCTTTTTACTTCATAGGTTGATAATGAGTCTCACATTGATGAAAGGAGGAACTTTGTATGGGCTTATAAGTAAGTGGGGCTACTCCTCGTATTGTCAATTGGTTTTATGATGGAACCTTAACTTTCTTCATAATATCATAGCAGGTTGTCCCGTTTGTGAAGCCAAATTGCCACACGTGATGCACGTCACTCTGTTGTGTTGTCCACGTGGTAGGCTTGAAAATTTACCACATGTAAGTGGGCGTGTTGAGAATGAGTCCCGCATTGATGAGAGGAGGGACGATTGAGAATGAGTTCCACATTGATGGGAAGAAGGACCTTGCATGAACTATAAGTTGAACTATTTTTCATATTGTCAATTGATTGTGAAATCTTAATTTTCTCGGTAATGAAATAGCCCTTCTACTTCATGAATTGCCATTTGGTCATGAATTGGCATTTGGTGGAATGGAATGCAGATATGAGGCTTATAAAATTTCCCCGTCGTACAAAACCGACGACACGAGGAACCACGACCGCCAGTCTGACGGAGAAGGGGTGGCGGAGGCGTCGAAAAGAAGGCGTTGAGATAAGAGGGAGCCTTCATGTTCTATGAACGTTGTTCGAAGTCAAAGCATGTGGAAGGCAATTGTACCTACCATGGAAGGCGGTGCGACGCAAAAGGTGGTGTCGTTTAATTTGAAGTTGCCATGGGGTTTGTGACGAGGATAAGAATCCCCTATTGGGTGTGGAAAGAAATTTCTTTATTTTATATTTCTTCAATTTTATTCAAGGGTAATATAGGAATTAAAAAAAAAATCTTTTAAATTGGTTGTGAAAAGAAGTTCAATGGGTTATTATAAAATTTCATTTTTCTTTCGTTTCATAATTATACGTTTGTATATAAAATTCTTTTGTATTGGAGTGTATATCACCAAACGTCCCGTATTGAATATCCAGATAACATTACTTTATTTATATATCACAAATGTAATAAATTAACACGTATCTATCATATTACGTAATAATTAATATTAAATTTTTTAAAGGAATGTGGTGGCTGCAAGTTATGCCTGGTGAATTTTGGCATTCATGTAGGGCAGCCAGCAATGTTCAACTGTGGCAGCTCAGGAAGGCATGACCTGGGAAATTTTTTAATATAATTAATTTGCCTAAAATAAGTAATATACCCCATTAAT
Organism: Pyrus x bretschneideri; assembly: GCF_019419815.1. Classification (NCBI taxonomy): domain Eukaryota; kingdom Viridiplantae; phylum Streptophyta; class Magnoliopsida; order Rosales; family Rosaceae; genus Pyrus; species Pyrus x bretschneideri. The sequence goes on along the minus strand of NW_025999579.1, from coordinate 1,265,461 downwards.
TAGAGTGACAATTACCGTACAACACCCACGTGGCATAAAAATAAACAAACTCTCATGTTACTTCAAAAGCTAGCCTACTCTTATATAAAAATGTTATTACAAGTTTACAACCTATTTAGAGTGTGGAAATAATCGATTGGTTCAATGAATTCCACCATAATAATATATACTTCAACCTAAAATGTTTAAAGCTAATAATACTTGGTGCAATTTAGATGAATGGAGGTGATTATTTTTGGACAGGAGAAACACTTCATGTTTAGATTTAGAGTTTAGAGCTCTCGTTGATTGTTTTTATTATGCAGTTATGTCTTCTCACATGATTTACAAGAAATTAGTATTAATTATAGCAACACATTATGCTATACATGTAGCGTTAACTTGCGTACGAGAGTTTAGATCTAAAAAGAGAAAGGAAACTGCAAGCGTTTTAGAGACTAATAAGTCATTAACAAAATTCATGTTGATGATTTGTTTTCTGTTTTTCTAAGATGTTACATGGTGAATTGTTCTTGGACCCTATATTTTATTTGGCTTCATCAATTTCTATCTTTTATTTATTATAATTTAAATATAGAACTGGGGAGGGCAAGTGTCATTCTTACTTTTTTATCATTCATTTCTTTCAAGGAATTTTAACGAAAAGTTTTCGGTACTGTTTACTTTACCATTTATTTTGTCATTATCGTTAAAACTCAAAGTTTTCAAGCCCTTTTAATTAGTTTTCCTTTCTTTTAATGGCAAAAGAAACAAAGTTTTTAATTGAGGGATATATTTGGAAGCCAGTTCTTCCCTATCATGGATTATAATATAAGGAAAACTAATGAAAAATATTTGAAAACTTTGAGTTTTAACGATAAAGACAAAATAAATGGTAAAGTGAATAGTATCAAGATTGACTTTTTAGTGTAAAAATGTGGTTTTTCATTAAAGTGAACAGTAACAAGAGTTTTTCGTTAAAGTTCATATGGTCAAATTTCAACAAAACTTCAAACTTCAAAGCTGTATAAAACTTTAAAATACTTCCATTTTTAATCAGATTATATCCCACTTAAGACTTAATTTCTTACATAACTCAAGGAATCCATATTTCTTACAACCCCCTTCTTTTACATACATTGTCCTCCCCACCGACTATACAACTTCATTAACATTTTTATCCCAACTCATGGGTTTTTTAAAGAAAAAACCCAACCCATGTTTTGTTGTTCCTCGTTTTTTTAGCAAGTCTTTTATGTGTACTAAATCCTTCGAGAAATTCGATGTATCCAGAACACCAAAATGCATTTTTTATATATTTTTTATGAATTAAGATTTATCCTTGATTAATGATGACGGTCCTTGTCAATCTTAATTGTAGTTCCCTTTTGAGTTAATTTAAGGCTCCATGACCCTGACCTTTCATGTTAACAAATGAAAAAAAAAAAAAAATTAAAAAACTAGTGTGACGAGATCAATTTAAGAATCTTTTAAAGAGAGGGGGGAGAGAGAGAGCAGCCCCAATAGTTCTTTGAAGCTTGCAAATTTCATTCATTCCATTTCAAAAACCAATCAATCAGAACACTTCTCATTTTTCAAAACCCTCTCCCAAAAAAATGATGAATAAGCATCAGCAACACCAACCACCACCTTCATTTCCAAAGCACTTCCTCAATGCTCAAATCCACCTCCATAAAATCGTCTCAAGTTTTCTAATCTTTGCTTTCGGTTTAGCACTCGGCGCTTCCCTCAGCATCTACCTCAAAGATTTCCCCTTCCAACTTTATTCAACACAAAACAAATACTCTCATTTGTCAACAAATAATCTAACATTTTCCTCTCCACCACCTCCACAATCTCTCAATATTCCAACAAATAATCGAACATCTTCTTCTCCACCACCACCACAATCTCTCAATATCCCAACAAATCAAACAAGAGCCAAAACCTCTGCCGCCAGCCCGGTACCACCAATAGGGTTGAAAGAATACACTAAGTCGCCGAATATTTTGCATGAAATGGACGACGATGAGCTGTTGTGGAGAGCTTCTCTGGTGCCGCTACGGCAAGGTTTGCCATTTAAACGGACTCCGAAAGTTGCATTCATGTTTCTGACGAGAGGGAGCCTGGCAATGGCTCCTCTCTGGGAAATGTTCTTCAAAGGACATGAAGGGTTGTACTCCATTTATGTCCATGCCAATCCGGATTTCAATGACACCATGCCTGAAAACTCGGTTTTTTATGGCAGGAGGGTTCCGAGTAAGGTCAGTTTATCATGTTACAATCCTAATTTTTCTTGATTAATTTTCGTCAAGCATTTGTGTTACTAGTGTTTTTATCTAATTTACAGAAAAAATTGGGAATATATATGATTAACTTGTAGTAGTTCAAAGCAATGATGACTTTGCGTGTATGCATATATAGCAAATTGAATTACGCCACGCTATATTTAGAAGGGTAATGTTAGGAAGACTAAATTTTGTAAACTAAATGATATGGAAGAGAATGATTGAATTATTGCTTACCAAGCCAACCTTTCTGTGAGTTATGTCTGGTTAGCTGATGGTATGGAGTCGAATGCTTTATGCTAGCAGCTAGCTTCATTAAATTTTTTGCATACGCGATGTGTTCTCCTTTTTGTTACAACGATATTCTACCCAGTCTAAAATTGTTTGAGTTAATTCACATAATGGATTATCCATAGTTAAATATTAAATTTGAGATCTCTTGTTTACAAGTAAAGAATAAAAAATTATTAAACTATAGTACTACACCTTATTGCTTTAATTTTGATATTCAACTTTTCTCCGCATTCAAATTTGCACCAGAAAGGTGTTTTTTTTTTTTTTTTTTTTTTTTTTTTTTACATTAAAGCTTTACAATTATTTTAATTTTTAAAATTTTTATATTTAGATTTTATACTACGCACTTAATTACTTCTTTTCATATTAATTAGATAGCCATTTTCTAGACACCACCTTTTGGAGAACTAGTAAAATCAAATTGATTTTTCTTGAGAGTTGAGGCCATTGTTTGTATATGGAAAAGCCATCAACCTTGCCTCATAACATGCCTCATACAGTGGAGAACTTCATGCCCATGTTTTATATATTATTGGTCTGTAGTGTTGTTGCATTACTTAAATATTCATTTTGCATAACAAGGCTTTGGAAGTACAAATCATCATTTGTTTATTTAAGTATGTATATGTGTGATTCTGCATTATGAAAGGTTTATCAATAAAAATCGGAAGCAGATCCTCTCAGGACTTACATCTTCGGAGCTTAGAGTCATGTAATTCTGGCCTTTAAAATTTGATCGTATGGCTAAATTTTTTACTACCTTTTGAAAACTATCATAATTTTTTACCGCATAATCAAATTTAAAGGTCCAAATTATTTGATCCTTGAACTCCGTAGAGGATCTGCTCCCATGAAAATCTACCTTCCCTTTTTTTGGGTAAAGACGATACGATAGTATAAAAAATCTACCTTCCCTTAATTACGTAGGCTTTTCTTCAGAAGTTATTTATATTTTTAAAGGAACTGAAAATATTAATATTGATAGTTGACATTCTTTTCAATGCATCATGTTTAAGGAACGATATATATATAACATCTAAGTTTCAGAATACATTAAACTTAATTCACTTTAAAAGATACACACACACACACACACTATAGAATCTAAGCAGATCTTCATCTTTTAATCCTTATAATAATTGGAATTACTGATATAGTGTCAAGAAATGATTGGACAGGAGAACATGGGTAAAACCTGTCTATATGAGTTTTTCCCGACGATATTTTTTGACAAATTAATCATTTTCAACTGCGGAAGAAGTCGTGAAGACATGATGAACAAATAACAAATCAGTTTTGGGAAATTATTTGGTGGGGGTGATTTAATTTTTGGTTAAAATAATGCTTATACATGAACACTTTCTAGATAACCAAATGACACACACCAGATGTTTTCATAAAGCCTGTAGATATATATATATTTCACATTTCAGAAATATTAATAAATTTGGCATATGGATTGAGTGGTGGACTCTATTTTGTTGCACCGTGCATTGCTTGGATTCTACTCCTTTTGTAACTATCTGCAACAGAATTCTATTCATTTCAAGACCTTTCTAAATTCCTTTCGTAATGTTGTCTCTTTGTAATGCATGCATATGCAATGTATCAAATTCAGAAAAGTAAGCAAAAGTGGCCTTTAGTTTCTTTCTTAGTTTCTTTTATGTACTTAGGAAGTAACAAAAAGTAAGTATATAGCAAAGTGTAACACATCATATTCTAGAGAAAGCCAACCTAGCTAGGCTAACTAGTCCCTCTTAATTAACAAGCATAACATGTGTCATATTTTCTTCCTGGATGGATGAGACATACTAGCTTATCAGACTATCAACAGTAGATGTCGGACATGTTAAGTTACCGACATGTTAAGTTATCAAATTGTCAACAGTTGATAAACATGTTAAGTTATTAGATTGTTAACTTTTGAATCAATGACTTATATAACTTTACGGATTGTATGACAAAACATTTTCTCCTGTGTAATGATTAACTACTAACTGAAGTTCAATGTGCAGAATGTGACATGGGGTCAACCTAACATGGTGCAAGCAGAGCGTCGCCTATTAGCCAATGCTTTGCTTGACTTCTCCAACCAACGTTTTGTGCTCCTCTCAGAGTCATGCATACCACTCTTTAACTTCAACATAGTCTACAATTATCTCAAGGACTCAAACCAAACATTCGTGGAGGCCTACGACCTTCCCGGCCCTGTCGGCCGAGACCGGTACAGGCACAAAATGAGGCCTCATATCATACTTGATCAGTGGCGAAAAGGCTCACAGTGGTTCGAAGTGGACCGTGAGATCGCGACCGCAATGGTTTCGGATGATAAGTACTTCCCGTTATTCACAAGGTATTGCAAACCCCCATGCTACTCCGATGAGCACTACTTGCCCACGTATGTAAGCATCAAGTTTTGGAAGAAGAATTCTAACAGGACGTTGACGTGGGTTGACTGGTCGAGGGGTGGGCCCCATCCGTCTAAGTTTATGAGAACTGATGTAACGATCGACTTCTTGAAGAAGCTGAGACATGGAAGCAACTGTGAGTACAACGGGAAGCCAACCAATATTTGCTATTTGTTTGCAAGGAAGTTCTTGCCACACTCTTTAGATAGGCTGTTGAGGTTTGCTCCAAAGATCATGAGATTCAATTGATTTTTAGGGCTTAGAGGTTTTCTTTTCTTTTCTCATCATTCATTTCTCCGTAAACTAAAAAGGCTTATGGTTGTTTTTCTCAGTAGCTTTTGTGGGTAGCAAATCAAATAAATAAATAAATAAATAAAGGCCAAGCTCTAGAAATTGTTTTCTTTACTTGTTGGGGTAATTTGAGGTGTATAAGGTTAATTTTTCAAAATGATTGTGATATAACGTGATTGTAACATCCCACATCGATTAGGGGAGTGGATCTTGTAAGCCTTATATGTATATTCTCATCTCTACCTAGTACGAGGTCTTTTGGGAGCTCATTGGCTTCAGAGTTCATCGGAACTCCAAAATTAAGCGAGTTCGCGCGAGAACAATCCCATGATGGGTGACCCACTGGGAAGTTCTCGTGTGAGTTCCCAGAAACAAAATCGTGAGGGCGTGGTCGGGGCCCAAAGCGGACAATATCGTGCTACGGTGGAGTCGAGCTAGGGATGTGGTGGGGGCCCGCGCCAGGATGTGACAATTTGGTATCAGAGTCAATCCTTGGTCGGATGTGTGCCAACGAGGACGTCGGCTCCTAAGGGGGGTGGATTGTAACATCCCACATCGCCCAGGGGAGTAGATTATGTAAGCCTTATATGTATTTCCCATCTCTACCTAGCACGAGGTTTTTTGGGAGCTCACTGGCTTCGGAGTTCATTGGAACTTCGAAGTTAAGCAAGTTCGTGCGAGAGCAATCTCAGGATGGATGACCTACTGGGAAGTTCTCGTGTGAGTTCCCAAAAACAAAACCGTGAGGGCGTGATCAGGGCCCAAAGCAGACAATATCGTGCTACTGTGGAGTCGAGCTCGGAATGTGGTGAGGGCTCAGACCAGGATGTGACAGTGATATTTGTGACATCCTCTTTTTCCTTCTTGTGTATCGTTGAGCAGAACACCACATCTCAAACAGAAAAAGACTTGTGTACACTCTTTAGAACATAACGTTTAAGGACAATAACACAATGATATGGGGTTAATTGATTCTGTAAAATTGTGTAACTGAAAGTGCAAATGATAGATTAAAAAGTCAATAATGCCCTTACCTTTTGTAATCGAGTAGGGTAGAAATAATTTTTTTTTTTTTTAACAAACAATATTATCTACACTGAGGGGGATAGGGGAGTGAGCTAAGCCTCACAATGGGTTAGCAATAATGTGGTTCAAAAACGAAAATCGAACCCAAAATATCTCACTTATCATTATTCACGAATGAACCCCAAAAATGTCTGTAGAGTTAGGGCAAATTATCAACCAGTCCGTTTGCATGTGAGGACATATTTATTTATTCCAAATACAAGTGATGGTATTATGTTAGTTTAGCGTGAGAATGTTTGAACTTGAGATCCGGTGGGTTGATGATATATTTGTTATTTACCAAGCCCTCCGTGGGCTGTGGCTAGACCCGGATTTTGTTCAAAACTTTGACACCCTGCCAGGCCCAAGTCTGTATGTGAATAGAGGTTGGGTTGCTTAAGCTAGGCCATTTCATAAATAAGTAGAAGAAACCCAAAATATGTAGATGGGGGTTCTACGTAATTTTGAATCGTACAGAAGGAAAAATATTGCATATTCAGTCAAACGCAGTCCTTAAAGTAAGGAATTACCTTGGTTCTTTCAGCAAACTTTCCTCGAAATATTCTTGGCTTGTATGCATAAGAATTCATTTTCCACGGCAGGCAAATCAGAATTTGAAATTCGTGTGAGATCATTTAAGTTTAATATGTAAACAATACATAATAAGTGACGTGAGAACACATAAACTGTTAGGCTCAACATATAAATTAACTTACTTTCAAGTTTCAACATCCAAAAGATCTCAAAGCTTCCTGGCAAAAGGAGCAATACGTGTCTCTTTCCTTTCTTGTACTATTTCACCTTTTGTCTTACTATGGAGCATTTGTTGTTATAAGTTTATAGCATAGTAGTTAATTAATCAAAACGTCACACAATTTAGAGGCCCTACATGAAAAATGAATTAGATCCTTCTGAGAAATGTAGTTATTGACTAATAGTAACATCGATGTACTTACAGTACACGGCCATCTGGCCCCCCAATATTTCCACATATAAATTAATTTTAAATTTGTGATATAGACATGTATATTATCGCATAAATTTTGTGTCTTACAATAGATATTCAATGCATTAATCATATTACTCGATTGATTAACCGTTTGAGATCACTTCTATTATAGATACAGAGTGATTATATTCACACATTCCAAATTACTTATCTCATACTCTTTTAATTTTTTTAATATTTTCTACACAACATTAACACTTGATAAAAAATATTAAAAAATTAAAAGGGTGTGGAAAAAGTAATTTAGGGTGTGTGAATATAATCTCCTTAAATATATAAAGAAATAGAATATGATAGAAATAGTAATCATAAATAGATTTATTACCAATTTTTTTCTAATTTAACTTGATATACATTGTTAGTCATTTTTATGAGGATAGAAGTTTTTAAGGTTTGTAATTGAATAATTATCTGATTACTTAATTAAGATTTTAATCTTAGAGATTTTCTAACACATAGATCTGATAGTTGATATGGTTTGATGTTGAACCCCTTCCACGACGGTGTATGCATCTCAACCGTTAGACTTTTGACTTTGTGATGGGTAGGACCAGATGAACAAGACCAAGACCAAATAAAGACATACAGCAACGCAGCAGCAGCGGTAGGGTTTAATATGAAGCAAATTATAGACAAAATTATAGAAGTTGACGTCAAAAAGTCGAGCGTAATGTGTGGCTAAACCTAGGTCACCTCATTTCTCTCCTGCCTAGCTGGTTCCCTTGCCGTTCCCAGAAACTTCACTTTTTATATTAGTATACCAACCCATCAGTTTTTCCTCATTCTTTATGTATATATTTATATAAATCTAGCCATGGCTGCATGTGGCAATCCCTAAACCCTTTATATTCACCGATCTCCTTCATCACTCTCTCTCTCTCTCTCTCTCTCTCTCTCTCTAGTATCTCTCTCCTGTGTGATTCTTTGGAGTTGTATATTTTGAGAAAATGGCCGCCAAAAGGTTTTCTAATGATGCAGAATCCGACCAAGATCAGCCAGATGACAACCGGAAAAGACCTAGACCTTCTTTTGCTTCGTACGTCTACTAATCTTAGTTAACAACTAATTATGCACTAATCTTTATCTTTGATTTCCCATGAACTGCATGATTTTTTTAGTAATTTTTTTCTTTGTTTTCTTTTTTACGAATCTAGAAATCGAAGAAAACGTTTTCTGATCTTAAAATGTTTGAATTGTTCTTGATTCTTGACAGTGTGATCGGAGAAGTGGTTTTGGTGAACTCGATGCAAAACCTTTTCTCATCCCTCGAGCCTCTGCTTAGAAGAGTGGTACGTAAACCCTAGCTATATTTTCTCTTGAAAATCTTGCAAAATCATATATATAATATATGTAGCGAGATTTTAACTTTTTTTAAGGGCTAGTTTATGTACTAGTACCCTTTAATCGAAACGATCCAAGTTATATTGATATTTTCTAAATTAAAGCCATCTCTAATTTGATTTGGATTTGTTTTCAGGTGAGTGAAGAGGTTGAACACGTTCTAAGACGGTGCTCACTGCACTCATTGGCAAGGCAACCATCGCTGAGAATCCAAACCCTAGAACAATCCAGCTTACAACTTGTCTTTGCTAAGAGCCTTTCACTCCCAATCTTCACTGCAAGCAAGATATCCGATGAAGACAACAACCCAATTCAAATCTTGGTCGTGGATAAAAGTAGTGGAGCTAATCAAATGGTGCCAATCAATCATCCGAATCCAATCAAAGTCGAAATTGTTGTTCTCGACGGGGACTTCCCGAAGGGAGACAGCGACAATTGGACGAGCGAAGAATTTGATAACAACGTCTTGAGGGAGAGAACTGGCAAGAGGCCATTGCTTACCGGGGATGTAAATGTTACGGCTAGAGACGGGTTTGCGACTGTTGGGGAGATCGAGTTTACGGATAATTCGAGCTGGATTAGGAGCAGAAAGTTTAGGCTTGGAGCAAGAGTGACTCCAGGCACAGGCTATCAAGGTGCAAGGATCCGTGAGGCCATGACCGATGCTTTCGTTGTTAAAGATCATCGCGGAGAATGTAAGTATTTTATGCATGATCTTTATACTTTCTTTATCTCATAAACTTTTTCTACGTTTTTTCATGATCATGACCATCATTTCTACTACTTACTAACTATTATCGTTATTGTGAACCGTTAATCTTTTTGTAAAACAAATTCATATATATATAGTTTCTAACTTTCTATCCTTTTAAGTACATGAATGTATTTGTCAGTTAAGTCTTTTAGAGGAGAAAATCCGTTGTGCCACCGCATTCATTGTGTGACCTAATTAGTTGATGAGTGTTGTAAAAATAAAAGATCATCGATTTTAGGGCATATTATTTCTGGTATAGAGATACTCATCTTTAAATGGAGTCAACCATAACAAGCACAAACCATTAACATTCATTTGTCACATGCTTTCATATTTGCTTTGTCTCGTGGAATTATGAGGGAAGATCATGTTCACACTCAGTGATAACACCTTGGCAATATATAAATTGCCATTTGCATAATCTAATACAACATTTCCCTTTCATGCATCACGTCAAAACAAAACAAGTGAATTGTTTGAGTCAACAAACATCCCTGGGTTTGCGTATTTATTAGTTTTAGAAGAATTATTTTCATGATCTGCCTATGGCTCCAATTAAATCAAATATATGTTCAAGTCAAGTCAATGTTCAAGTATATTAAACGAAAGAGAGTTACTTTGATACTTGATTTTGTCTTTTTACTAATGTTTGTAATTCTTGAAATGCAAAATGGAACAAAAGTTTTCCGCATGTTATGGCTTAAAGAGAAGAAAACTAGAAGTTGATGAATCAATTTTGTACATTATACAAAGAAGTTTTTGATGTGACTGTCACACTGTTATATAGTGTTATCAATTCACTCATGTCATAGAAAATAACTAAGTTCGAATTTTTCTGTGAAGTGTACAAAAAGCATCATCCACCAATGTTGGAAGATGAAGTTTGGCGCCTGGAGAAGATTGGGAAGGATGGAGCTTTTCACAAGAAGCTAGTCTCAGAGAACATTCACACGGTACAAGACTTCTTGAAGTTGTTTGTCGTTGACCGGTCAAAGCTAAGAAAGGTACATATAAAATATCTTCATACATACAGGTAATTTATATTCTTCATGCTTATGCTAACTAACTGGCTAATTAATATCAATTCTTTTCTTTTTTTTTTTCCTTTCAAAATGCTGTTTTTAAACCAGATTTTAGGGGTCGGAATGTCTGAAAAAATGTGGGAAGTGACAATAAAGCACGCCAGAACCTGTGTGATGAGTAACAAAATATTCATATTTCGCGGTCCTCATTTCTCAATTTCCTTAAATCCTATCTGTCAAGTGTTGAGGGCTGTGGTTGATGGCCAAAATTTCCCCACTCAAAATCTCAACAATATCAATAGGGTATGAGTTAATTCATATAATCAATCACTTGCTATTGTCATTTTTTTTAAAATAGAGAAAGAGCTATCTTTTGAGGAACTCCTCCTAAAATACCTCGTGGCATATTTACAGAACATCGTGTTTATCTGAGTTGTTCATATTACAAATCACTATATAAAGATTATCTCTACAAAAAATCATTTACTAAGATAATTTAGTTATCAAACTGTATAAAAACAAATGGACGGATTTGGTAAAAGTATGACAAACCATCTATCTATTTGCTACAATTGATTGACTACAATATCTTAGTTGCAATTGATTTTTTTGTAGAGATGATCTTTACATAGTGATTTATAATATAAATGATTCCAATCACAAGCACAAAATTTTTTGAATAGGTCACGAAGTATTTGTGGAGGAACTCCTCCTTAACCTTAAGCCTAACTATTGTTCTTCAATTTTCTCTTGGAATTTGCAGACCTACATTGAGAATCTAGTGAGGCAAGCCTATGCAAACTGGAATTCCTTGGAAGTTGTTGATGCACCGTTGAATGAGACCGCTTTATTGACACAAGGTATACTATAATCTTAAGAATCCCTCATTCCTAATGAGGAAGTCCGCATTCCCTCTTACCGTTCCCTTTTAACAAGACATCATTTCTTCAGACAAACATTATAATTGGAACTGTCTATTCCCTCTATCATTATCATCATCATCTAAAGATCATTTCTAAAAGAAATTGATTTTATTTGGAGGTGATTTGACCATCTGTATGTATCGAACAAATCGGCGGTTATAGTAACAAGTAGTCATCCTCGTGTCAATTTCTTTAATGCATATGGATGACTAAATGATCTTCAAATTAAATGAATTTTTTATAAAGATAATCTTTAAAAAAAAAAAATAAACGATTCCAATTATTATGACATTAATTTGATTCATATGGTCTTCGGAAATTCCTTTTGCTGCTACCGTACTCCAGTTTGTTAGCATTATATATGTGTTTTGAACTTGGACGTGTTTACATTAACAGGTAATCATATAGAGGAGCAATATCCTCATCACCATCATCAGGCAATGGTCATGAGAGCATTCGATCAACAAAATGGACATTTAGGCGCAGCTGATCATCATCATAAATCTATCAATGTCGGTTACCTACCAAGCACAAGCAGCATCAACTTTGAGTGCACTGCAGCTACCAATAGTACCAGTGACAATATTTGGCAGATAAATTCATCTCCATATCTGCTCAGTCCACTGGTGGAAAATATCAAGTGTAGCATATCCGACTCGTCATCAGATGGTGATCTAACATCTCAAGGCCTTTGATTAGCTATCAAATGGGAGTTCATGATGGGCTGACAAGTTTATCTGCATTTACTTTAGATTGATGTACATGTAAATAGTACAATAACAAAGTCTTATTCCACTAAGTAAGGTCGGTTGTATGAATCCTACAACATCACTATGCTCTCTATATGTAAATAGTAAATACCTATGAATGTATTATCAAAAAATTAATAATATCATGAAAGGGTATGTGTGTCATTAGATTGTGCAGATGGAGCCCATTGCAGTCATCAACAAATAAGAAGTGTCTCTGCACATTTTGTTGGCTTTCTTTCTTGATCTTCACCTTTTCTACCCAGACAAAAATAAAGGAAACAAAAACAAAGGAATCACACTGAATAGCCATCTGTGTTTGGTAAAAATACAAGTGAATCCTTAAAAAACACTTGAAGTACTTCCTACTATAAACACAGTTTCCAAAATGCGCACTTCAAGTGCTTTTAGAACCTAAAAGTGTTTTTGACAAAAGTGTTTTTGACAAAAGCGTTTTCAATCATTTTAAAAACACTTTCAAACATAAATATTATACACACACACACAAAAGGTTAAATACAATTAATGATGAAACCATTCAATATAAGTTGTATCTGATTTGATCAGGTCTGAGACTTCTACATTCTTCAAAGGGTGGTGCTATCTACACACCCATTTTTACCTCTCACACCCACTCTCAATTTCCAACCGTTGAATCGAATGAATTGAAAAAGATCAATGGACAAAAATTAACAAGAGTGCATGATCAGAAGTAAAAAAGGGTATGTGAATATCACTACCCTCTTCAAAAAATGGATTGAAAAAGATCAATGGACAAAAATTAACAAGAGTGTATGATTAGAAGTAAAAATAGGTATGTGAATATCACTACCGTCTTCCTTCAAAAACAAGGATGAAAGTTTTCCCATAACGAATAGAACAATTACCTCGTTAAAAGGATAAGCTAGTTGAAACAAAAGAGATAAAGCATGTAGCCTAAAAACAAGGACCTGCCTTAGCATACATAAATCTTTGTCAGCTCTCACATAATATATACATCTCATTCAACAAATCACAAGTTCAGTAGATGAATACAAAATGACAGCCACCACTTATGGCGGAGAACGAAAAAGTTTACCGCTGCCCTTTGGTGACGTAGACGCGCTAGTCCAGCTTAATGCCACGGAATCTGGTGAAGGTGGCAGCGGATCACTCTTTAACGGCACATTATCATCGGCCGAAATATCAATCTCCTTTGCTTTTTGTATGTTTAAATCGTAGCTCTGTATCTGCTTCAGTTCGTTAAGCACCTCAACCATAGAAGGTCTCACGTCCTTGTCAGTCTGCAGGCAGCGAAATGCTAGTTCTGCCACAGCAATGATCATTTTTTGTGTTGTTGAGTCCGACTCAAACCCTAAGTATGGGTCTACAAGCTCATGTAATGTATGGTTTTTAATCTTGTTGATCGCCATGGTAGACAAATTGATCTCGTGTCGATGCCTCGTGATGTCAACAGCCGGCATGGATGATATGAGCTCAATCAGCACCACACCAAAGCTATAGACATCACTCTTACTCGTAAGCTGGTAGCATTGGTTATACTCGGGATCAACATAACCCGGAGTCCCTTGTGGAGCAGTTGAGATGTGCGTGACATTCATGGGGAAGGGGCGAGATAGTCCAAAATCTGCTACCTTAACACCGAAGTTGTTGTCAAGAAGAATATTCGTAGTTTTCACGTCACGGTGGATAATGTCAGATGCATGAAGATATGACAGTGCGCTTGCGGTTTCAATGGCAATGTTTATTCGAGTAAGCCATGGAAGTGCGCCAGGTTTTGCTCTTCCTCCGTGAAGATGTTCAGCAAGATTTCCATTAGGAATGTACTCGTACACAAGGAGGAGTTCACGGCTGTGTCGAGAGGTGCAACCATAGAGCAACACAAGATTTTGGTGGCGCAGGCGAGCTAAAATCTCGATTTCATTCATGAACTGCTCAACTCTCTTCCAATTGTTTTCATATAGACGCTTGACTGCAACTGCTCTCCCATCGTGCACATTTCCTATATACGAAATTTATAAAATTAAGAACTGGAAGGGTTCATAAAACGGTTAAGAAAATCTGTGATCTTACCATGATAAACTGTGCCAAAGCCTCCATCGCCAAGTTCTTTCGCAGAATCAAAATAATTAGTTGCTTCTTCAAGTTCCTTATAGCTGAAAATATGTACTCCAAGGTAGGTACTTCCCTTCTCCATATCGTCGTCCATAGAATAGGTACTCGAAAGGATGCTTCGAGTTACGAAGGACGATGGATCATATGGTTTTCTGTTTCGGCGTTGGTATACAAAGAAAATAATACACATTATAGCGACGGTAGCAGCAGCTGTGCAAACACCTGATAAGAGGTTGCAACGTTGATAATTAGATACTGATTAGTGAATATAATCTAATTGAGAAATGTGATAGAACATTACGGATTGAAGAAACAACGGGGTTTGCTGATATATTACCTACAATAACCTTCCTCTTCCAGTTCCAAGGATTGTCTGCAAAAGAAATCAAACAAGCAGAATTCTTAGAATATAGTTATGATACAAACTTAAACCTCAAACACGCATATTCTCACCGCTCTATATACGATAATTAACGCGAACTAGCAAGGCTATCTACAAACACAAATACTATACAGAAGAAATCTTTACTGTGCGCAGGTTTTCTGAAAAACTCAAGCATTACTAAAAGGGAAAAGTTTGCTACAGCAGTACCATCATCACAGGTTTTGACATGAGGTCGATCACTGCAAAAACACACGAATTCATTGTTATCGAATCCACAGCGCCCGCCACTCCTCTGGCAATTGCTGCAGTTCTGCGCAGTCCAATTCAAAATGAACCCCATCTTCAAGATTTCGGTGTAGTTCATTTGCATCAATGCGTCGACATTAACAGCATCATCGAAAGGCAAATGAACTGAAGACTGGCACGAGTCTAACGAATAGTTCATGCGCTCAACTACCTCCATGTGAAAAATAGCAAAAGAGTGATGGCTGGTGTTGCTAGCACAGTCAATGGGATATGGAAGCATGTATTCCGAAGGTTCTTCAGGGCAACCATAAAAGAAGGAAAAATTGACGTTATTGGAACTATACTTGAAAGGCGTTCGTTCGAGGCTGAAGTTGTGGAGAGGGATTGGACATTTCTCATCATAGACCCAAGCAGCGTTGGCCAGCACAAACGAATGGTTTGAGTAAAAGATTTCTTTAACGATGTACTCATCGCCGGAAATACTGAGTACCGGAAATCTTCCGTTGCAGGTGATCTTGAAGCTAGGGTAACCACAGAAGGAGTCTTGGTTGCCAGAAAGCCAAAAAGGGTAGCTTATGTTCGGGCCATGCCCGCACGTTTGAGGCTCGCAGCGCTCGAAGCTTCGGTCTACGGAGAAAGCTCGGTTGGCGAAGGTTGTGAAGATGATGGTGACAACAATGATATGGAGGAGATTCATGATATATAAAGAAAACAGAGAAGGAAAGCTTTTAAATAGATTTTGGATTCGTTTAAAACTGCTGCTGGAAGAGCTAAAGCATTTTCTGACAATTAAATATGCTGTGCTTGAACAAGGTAATTATTTCATTCCAAAGGAATAACACCGTCCAGAAATGATGTACAGCTTTTTGGTGGAAAGTTTGCCAAGAAGGACCAGACAAGATAATCATATAAAATAAGACTTTGATTTTGGAGTTTTGTGGTATTTTGGTAGCAAATGCTGGAAAACCCAAAACCAAACAAAATAATTTATGGCAATATTTTGTTTTCCACTACGTTCTTGGTGATTTGGACACCCCTCGAGAAACTAGTATTTGATAATATTTAGTGAAGCAATACATTATTGGCAATAATGTTGCCTTTTGATTTTTGAACAAGGAATGAGATTCAGAAAAATCAATGCTAAATGCCGAAAAAGGAAATACCTACACTTGAACCAAATTCGATGAAAATTGAAAGTTATCGAACAAAGACCGAAAATAAATTGAAATATACTGAAAACCGAAGTGTTCTCGAAAGTTAACAAAATTAAAAAAAAAATGATATATGCCTGGCTCTGAAATGGGGTATAGCCTCCCCTCCTCCTAAACTTTTGGATAGCAAACGAAAATACCAAATGTTTTTGTTTAGGTAAGGATCATTACAGATTCGAACCGACCAAAAAATAGGGTAGAAATTTTCAATTTTGAGGTAGGCAATAAAATGAGTGATGCAGCACTACATATGTTTCGGTGGATTTGCTTGAAAGTTGAGATTTGTGGTTTGGTTGAACCGAAAGTGTAGAAAGAAGTAGGGAATTTTGAGCACTTTTCTTCTTTCTGCTGCATGCCACAAAAGTAACAAAACATTTGCTCTAAGATGATGGAGACGTGCACTGAATCGAAGACTTATGACTCATAGTAATTGTGTTTAACAATAATACAACATGGGGGTGGTTATACACTAACTTAATTCTACACTATGATATGCATAGTATCTAGTTTGGACTTAATTCAATCCATTTCATGTAACTCGATCTCACTAAATGTCTGAATAAGGAGAAAGTTTTTGGTCCAAACGTCACGTGGTGTGACACTTTCGGCCAAGACACAAGGGATGGGATCAAGTCGGGGTGGGAGACGCTAGAATTCATGGGATGGATCATTATGAGCTTTTCTGTAAATTGTATACGGACGTGTGGTGTGGGTGTGCAAAGTCTAACATATTCTTATATCCAGCTGCATGTGTAACACAAGCACAAAAAAAAAAAAAAATGTAAAAATAGCCGGACGTAAGAATTTCTCCTAATTCAACCCTAATTACAATGTGCTCTGTTAGACTTAATAGCAATCTTGCTCCACTACACCTAATCTGATCTCAGTCAGAAGGGGGAGAAATTGTCTGTTGAAAGAATCACAAGATCAATTGTTACGTGAAGTGTGAACTATTTAAAATCTTAGAATTCCTTGCTAACCTCGTTGACCTTTGACTGGTCAATTCCGACGTGGCATGTGTTTTCACCAACGACTGGTAACAAACCTTCTGGTTTGTCCACAAGTTTTAGATGGCGATGACTAGTCAAAGAAGCATCACTACTGGTGTCTACCGTCCATGTCCAATCAGGGAGGTTTATATGCCTTTGGAATTTAGATAAGATAGGAAACCCAAACTAACCAAGCATTCCCCAATTATGTCTTATAATCTGAAACCTAGTTACATCATCATGGACAATTTATTCAGTCATTGCCAACAGAGTTGAATATTTGATGTTGTCTAATTTTGACTAATTGACAGAAACTCCAAAATAAAAAAAATAAAAAAATAAACTCTTATTTCACCTGGATTCATCCTTAATTGTTATATATATTATCTATACTAAAGGGGTGAAGGAGGGGCTAAGCCTTACATGTGTTAGCAATATTGTAGTTTAAACTCGCTTTTAGCAAAAATCAAACTAAGACCTATCAATTACCACTAGACTGTAACATTAAGTAACATATCTAGTCTTATATTAAACCAAGAAAATTGATCTCAAGTAATTAATAGATAGATTAAGGAATAGGAGCATATGCGTACCATCAACATCTGGGCACGTCTGATCATGAGGTCCGTCCCCACAAAAGCATAGAAAAGAATCATAACTCGAGTTCGATCCACAGGTTCCATTGGACATTAAACATCGCCCGCACGGCTCCCACTCCGCATCGTACGCCACCTGAAACCCCTGTTTCAAAACCTCTTTGAGCACACCCGTCGTCACATTCTCCAGCTGCATAGCATCCACATCCTCCCACATAATCGGAACTCGAATATTCGCATAGCACGAGTTCCAATTTTTCATAGGAATCCTCGACAAAGAGTCGTCGACATAGTATGATCTATTGTGGTCCGTACCCTCTACCTTGCAAGTGAAGCTATTGAGTACTGACTTGCTCTGCGGCGGGCAGCCGTAGAACAGCGACAGGTTCCGAACAGCTTGGACGTAGGAAAAACGGTCGTAGTCCAACGTGGTGTTGACAATGTTGGTAGTGCAGGGGGTGCCCCAGAGATCTGAGCGAGCGATTGTCATGGTGTAAAACTGTCCGCTAAAGTTCAACACAAGAAAATCCTGGTGTTTAATTTTCATGACAGGGTATTGATCTTCTCGGCAGGTGAGCTCGTAGTCTTTGCGGCCGCAGTGTTGGGGGCGGCTGCCGGTGGCCCAGAAGGGGTAGGAGATGTTTTTGAGGAGGCCGCAGTTGTAGTAGCTGCGGCACTCGGTGTATTGGGGATCATCCTCGCCGAAAGCGGCGGTGGGGAGTAATATTACGGTGATCAAAATGTGGAAGATGATGAGGAAGGAGATGGGTAGTTTTAGGAGAAACTGGGTAGGCATAGTAATTTGTTGAAGCTCAAAGGGACATGGAGAATAATATATTTTGATGGCTGAAAAGAGAGATTGGGAAGCTAGTGGGATGAAATTATATACGGAAGAAAATCAAAGGGGAAGAATATTATTATCTAATTTGACCATCGGAAGGGGAAGTGGGTGGGGTTTTTCGTGAGAGATGGATACGACGATGGCTTAGTATATTGAATTGACTTTTCTGTGTGTTTTTGCCGAAGAAATTTCCAGTGAACGCAAGAACGGGATATACGTGAACAATTGAACGGGATATACACTATTTACGGTAAACATTTGAACGAGATATACTTGATATTAACGGTAGATTGTAAGTCAATATAAAAACGTATCAATTTGTTTCGTCAATAGAAGGGCGTATTGACGTGTTTTCATTATAGTTAATGTTAGAGTGACTAAATTGGTAAGTAAAATTGTATAAATTAAATGACATGTAAGTTGATAATTGGAATATTACTTAAAACATTGATAAACATACTCAATCATATTGGTAACATATTATTTAGTTTGTAAATTTTATCTACAAATTTAATCTTTTTAACATTACCGTTTCACTATTTTATCAACATTATTGACAAAAATATCGGCATTATTGATACCTGACCAAATTCGTGTACATCCTCCCCAAAAGATTAGAATAATAGCTTTAGGGGATGTGTACTAACAAAGGAGGGCCTGCTCCATTGAAAGGGATGGCAGCGCAATTTGGTCATAATTTATTTCAGGAGTTTACAAATGGCAAAGGATTTAGCGAACTCAATTATTCTATGTAGGCTATTATATTTTTAAATTAAAAATAAAATTTGTAGTTATTTACATGATATTTTATAAAACCCATATTTTATGGGCTTAAAAATACTAAAGATGAATTAACTCTCCAATATATTTTGTGTGTGTGTGTGTATATACATGGGTACATTCATCAAAACTAACCAAAAAATTATTGTACCAAAGTATGGATACATTTTTCAAAAGCAAAAAAATAAAATAAAATAAATAAATAAATTAGCCTTAATAACATTATTAATTTCTTCTATTAAACTTGACATGGATACATTCTCAAATCAACGAAATGGAATGTACCATATAAGTTTTCAAATATGGATTACAGAAAAGATTGAATGAAATTTTATATAAAAAAAAAATGGCGTAAATTACACTATACCCTCTCAGGTTTGGGGTCTATTACAATCACATACAACATCTTCAAAACATTTCACTTTCATACCTCACCTACTATTTTATTTCAATATTATATCTGTTACATTTTCTATCCATTAATCTGTTAAGAGCTGACGTGGTGGCCAAATATGTGCCACTTGGCAAAAAAATAATTTTTTTTATTTATTTAAAATATTATAATAATTTACCCAAAAAAAAAACCCAAATTGAGGCCCACCTTCGCGCAACCCCCCACCCTTGCAAACAAAGCCAGAAACCTTCCAAACCCCCCCCGGGCCGCGATCACTCATCCCTCTTCACCTTCCGGACCCACCTTCTTCCTCCTCCACTATTTATTTTTTTTTTTTTAAAAAAAAAAAAAAACCAAACAAACCCAGAAAACCCAGAAACCCATCTTCTCCTTCCCCTCCCGACCCCCATCACCTTCACCGAGCCCAAACCCCTCCACCTCCGATTCTACTCACCGCCACCATGTCCAACCCTATCATTCTCACACTCCTCCTCCACCTACTCGCTGCAATGGGGCCCACTCTAACTACCATCCCTTCCCTCTCCCCAGAGACGCACTCTTTTCACCGCTTGTTCAAGCCCAATCAAGATTCCTAAACCTCGTCACATAACCCTTCACATCAAATCTAAAACAAATCCACCAACCCATAAACCAAGTCAGAAAGAATCACAAAAAAAATACCAAAAAAAAAAAAGCAAGTAAATGCAAAATAACAAGAGAGAGATGTCGGAGATAGCGAAGGAGAGGGAGGCAAAAGGTTGAATGGCGGCGGGGGGAGGGGGCTAAGGGAAGGGAAGGAGTTGGAAGCGGGGCTCTATAAATGGTTCAGACAAAAGGATTTGGGTTCCGGTTCGGCGTCGTCTTCGGCGGTGGGTCTCGGCTAGGGAAGGGGAGATGAAGAGAAAGGAAGAAGAAGATGGGTTAGGAAGGTGAAGAGGACAGAGTGGTCTGGGGGTTGCGATGGTGATGGGGAAGGGCTGCGGTGGTGATGGGAGGAGAGGGAGGTGGGTCGGGGGAGGGGGGAAGGTTTCTGGGTTTATTTGCAGGGATGATGGGTTGCGCGGAGGTGGGTTTCAATTTGGGTTTTTTTTAAGGGTAAATCATTTTTTTTTGCCACGTGGCACACATTTGGCAGCCACATGGCACAACTGTGGCAGTCACATCAACTTTTAACGGATTAATGGATGGAAAATGTAATAGAGGTACTATATTGAAATAAAATAGTAGTTGAGTTATGAAAGTAAAATATTTTGAAGATGTTATATGCGGTTGTAATAAATCCCAAACCTGAGGGGTAATTTACCCTTAAAAATGGGGTACATTTTAAATTAAAAAGGGTACATTTTTAACAAATTGGTAAATTTAAGAATGGATACATACAAGATTAAAAAATTGAATTTTTTTTGTAAAAATTTAGTGGGTACAAACTTATTCTAATTTTATTTTTTTATTTGGGAAATGTTTGAATTGAAAATTAATTAGGAGTTTAATAAGGGTGTGAGTATTAAAACTCTAAATCAATTACTAATTTTTTTTTATTTTTATAAAAATTATGTAACTTACATGTAATTCAATAATATATTAATGCTAAAGATTTTGATTAAAATATAAAAACTGATAAAATCTTAATTAATAAACATTAAAAACTAGAGACCAGAAACTAATTTTTCCTTATTTGAATCAAAGATTATTTTCTTGTTCATCTGGAGGACTGAGATACGACGAGGTCAAGAGTCAGATTGATAGCATGCGTTACATTTTGTTCAAAAGTCCAATTAAACCCAATAAATTTCAACAAATGTGTGAGCCATGCAGCATCTCAAGAGAGAAAGAAAACAAATCATTGTCAAATCTTGAGATGACAAAGCAAATTAATACATGTTAGTCGTCTGAATATATTTTATAATAATCTTGATATTGCTAGTTCAAATATATAATATCTCTCCACCATGTAATATTCTTGTATGTTAACTTGGTGACCTGTATAGTGAAGATATATATCAAAGGAATTCTACTATAAAAAAAAGTGAGCAACAACTAAGAAGATTAGCAGCTATTTTGGCTGATATTATCAGGGGTGGATCCAACTTGGGACAAGGTGGATCAGTTGACTTTTAAGCTTAGAAATTTTCTGTAAAAGAGTTGGGTGTTGCCTTTTGAAAATCTAAGATGTCTTTAAAAGCTATCCTCCAACTACCTAACGAATTGACTCTGGCACTGAGCAGGGTAGCTGCTAGCCTCATGCCCTTGAAGGCGTTGCTATGGGCATCTTTCGATAGGTTCACTTGGCATATGCTAGCATGCTTGCTCAAAAGTTATTGACATCAGTCGACATGCTCGTTTGAAAGCTGTTGGCATCCGTCGATTGGCGTCCAATATGACTTGGCAAATGATCTTAGGCCTACCAAGGCTCGATGAAGTGCCAATTTACATGACACACCCCGATCCGGAATGTCCACTAGGACTCCGAATCGAGCTGTACTGGCCGACACCCGGAAGGTGACGAAGTCATAAAGTATAGTTATGTGGAAAATGGAATAAATTTAAACCTAAAAGTATCTAAAGACAAGAGTGTGCTATGAACGGGGATGAACCCATTTCACACACGACGTCAGAGCATAAGTAAAGTACAGTAGTGTGGGTAAGGATTATACCCTCGAAGGTAGCCACCTATACTAAGATTTGCCAAGAATCCTCGTTCAGCAGCTAAAACCTGGAGGGGCGCAAAAACAAGGGTGAGTGGGCCTGAAAATAAAGTTTTTAATAAAAACCTTTTGAAAACGTTATAACCCCTCACCGTAAAACCCATATAATTTCCCAGAAAATAATAATACATACGTATATAGAAATCATGCTTGAGAGTAGTGAAAACCAAGCATATGCTATGTCAAGTGTCTTAGCAATGAAATAAGTAAGCTAGGTGAAATAAATCAATGTAAAAATGATATGTCAGCCGGAGTCATCTAATGTGACCTGTACAGTTGAACCTATTGCTCATCAATCTAGTCGGAGTCACCTAATGTGACATGTACGACTCTAAACTTGCACACAAGTCGGAACCACCTAATGTGGTTTGTACGATAGGGTTGTGCACCAAACTTGGATCCAAGGTCAACGTGTGGTGCGGAAGGTGAACATCGTGTGAAGGACTGTACCCTAGCCATAGGCGGGAGCACTAACACCGGGGTGCAGGATAATGAGTTCTAAATGCATCTACGTATAACCACAAACAATGCATCCATTATCATTAATATGTACTCACCTGAACTTACCTGGCCTTCGCAGTATCATGCAACATTATGAACAGCTATACTAATGCATATGCTAAAATGTAAAGCAATTATGACATGGCATTTTAAACGAAATTCCATTTAAAACAGTTTATGGGAAACATATATATATATATATATAGAAAACCAAAAGCCCACTCACCTGTAGTCCACGCTACAACTCCCTAGCACAAACATCAAGTTGTCACGAATGATCGGTGCTTAGAACAATTATCAAATCATGTCATAGAATTCTAATCAATAGAACATATAACTTACATATCCTATTCGGGAAGATCCGTATGTCGGATTCCCGATCCGTAAGCTTTTAACATCCTCAAATATTACATATTATAATGTATCAAAGTTTGGTGACGATCCAATGGTCGGATCGTTGATTGTTATAATAATCAAGCAGCGGACCTTAATGAAACTACGTTCAAATGACGGAAATTCATCAATCGGACTTCACCAATGGAATCAAGGTATTCAAATTTAGTCTAGGAAGGTCAGGGGACATCTTGGCCCATGCGCCGCCACAGGTGGCGGTCGACCGTCCTGACTCGTTGGAAAATTATACTATTTCTAAAAATTCTCAAACTTTACAGGAATGAAGATCTCAATGAGTGGAGCAACTTTCATACTTGTTACTAAGGCTAATTTGGCCGAAAAAAGCCTCAATTTCATGAAAACCAGCCAGAAACCCTTAAATTTGGTGTTCTTGATTTGTCTCCCAAAACAACTCTGACGCCCCCAATCAATGCATGGGCTTTGTTTCAGGACTTAAGGGAAGTCTATTGATGGTGGTGGTTGATTGACGTACCTTCGGATTTGGTGGATCGCAACCCGTACCATCGCACCCACCGGTGCAAAACCCCTAAATTCCAAACCCAATCCTCTCAAATTTCAAGTGGAAATGGCAGAGGAAGAGTATAATTGATGATTGGAAATGATGAATCGGCCCATGTTGTCAGAAAAATGGTGAAATTCACCTGAGAACCCACCGGTTACAACCTGGGTCGTGGGTCGAAAGGGAACCCGGTCGGTTCCTCTCCTTTCTCCCTCTCTATTTTCCCCTCCTTGCTCTCTTTTCCCATTGGTCACTCTCTCTTTCTCTTCTTTCTCATTAGTCCGGTTCCTCCCTCATTTCTCTCCTTTATAATTCATCACCACCGCCCATCCTTCTTTCTTTAAATTTGGGCCACACACGTGGTTGTCTAGATTACGCTCCAAAAATCTGGAGCTTTCTAGAAATAGATAAATTTATAATTTTTCCCTCGACTTTAAACGTTAATATCTCATTCGTTATAACTCCAAATCACGATCCGTTTGCGCCCACGCGTTCGTAGTGACGAGTACTACGAGGATACACCAAGAAAATGAACCTTACGTGGCACAACACGACAGTCAACAAAAGTCAACACTTTGCCTCGAAGGGCATTTTTGTAACTTCATATTTAAAAATTATAAAAATCATAATAATTGGGGACGGGTCGTTACATTACATGTTATTTGGTCCAAACAAATTTGTGCGCCACACCCTATCCTTATTGACCCACCAATAATATTTCTGGAATCCATCATTGACTATTATTAGGGTACCAATGTGTTATCAATGAAAAAAAAAAGTGACAAAAACCAAAATATAGTTATTTTGGACATTTTGTCACCTTTTTCTCGTTAGTAACATCATCGTTATTCCACCAACAACAACCAAATAACTATTAATCTTCGTAGTTGCTACTCGTTTTTTGTAGTATTTTTAAATTATCTACGGATATATATATATTGTTAAGTTTTCTGTCTTTAATAATTAAGTTGACTAATTAAAAGACATTAACGAACTTAGAATTCCTCCCACGTTTTGGAGAAATTTTTCGGGATGACGGGAACCCCAAATCACCATGGATAGCTGGAATGCCCCTTTCATGGTGACGTGGAGTTCCCCGTAACCCCAAAAAATTTCTCCTCTACATCGTCTTCTTCGTTGGAACAAAGAGGCTCTCCCTCCTTTAGCAGACTTCGTTTCCAATAGAACCAAAAGGGCGGTAGCACAGCAAACCAGAATCCTGACCTTATTTTCCGACGTGAAGAGGGGCGGCCGCCTCTTTTTCCGCCTTAATAGCTTCGCCACTGCATGGCACCACATCTTAAGCACCCAATGGGAGGCACGATAGGAGGGTTAAAAAAAGAGATCCAAATTTTGTTGAGAATCAATGTCAGCCCAAAACCATAAGTAATCCACAACCCAATCTAAAGTCCAAGTCCATATCTAGTTTGATGATGTAATTGCTTACAATTGCAAAGTTAGGCAATGTTAGGTATGGTTGAGTGGAAAAAAATTAGGTGCAATTAATGGGTTTTGTGTGGTAGTAAATAATCTTAGTTTAATTAAGTGTGTGGTCTAGCTTTCATTTGGTTTGCTATAAATACCCAAGTCCCCAAGCATTGTATATCATCCAAGGAAAAACAAAGCCTAGAGCTAAATAAGAAAAGATTTGCTAATTAGTTTGTTTTGTGAGCTTTCTTTAAGAGTGTGCTCTATTTTCTTCTTCTTGGGATCATTAGAGTTATCTTGGATACTCTTCTTATTCAACAAATCTAGTGGGCTAGTGGGCAGTAATCAAGAGGGAGGGTGCCTAGGGTTACATTGTGTCGTGCGCTAGGGCATGTTTGGCCAACGACATCGATGTCAACTAGATGGGCGGTAGAATCAATGTAGTTTATTTGTTTGACATAGTATCAGTCGGTTTGTAGGGTGAGGATAGGCTCACCGGCGCACAGCATCTGATGCCTAAACCAGGGTAACCACAGTACTGATCGGCGGAGGTGGCTTTGACACGCCGAAACGGATAGCGATAGGCAACGCCGTTGCCGCAATCATATGTGGGGCAAATATTGGTTGAGGATGAAGAACTAGTGGTGTTGCTAATTCCATGTGACTTCATGATCAAGAAGAAGAGTGAGAGAGAAACAAGGAGCAAGGAGGTAAACATCGAATGGTGGCATGGTAATTTTGAGTATACATGTCTATGGTGTGTGCATGTATGTATGTATGTATGTATGTATGTATGTATGTATGTGTATATATATAGCTTAATCTTGGAACAAATTTAGTTGTAAGGAAACATTGTATGTGAAAAGAATTTTTTTATATGCACATTTGTGTCTCATCTGTCATGTTGTATGCAAATCACAATTTAACACATATGTAAAAAGAACTAACTAAAAATACATAATGTTCAAGGAGTTCCTTTAGACTCCAAGGTTTGATCTTAATTCAAGAAAATTGTGGTCCACCACCGTTTAATCTTAGTTTAACAGTGGAGGAAAAAGTACAATAATAAAAGTTAAATAACCACCTACTGTTGAATTACAATCGTATGGTCGGTAATCATAATTTTCTTAAATCTTAAGAGTCTAAAAAACCATGTATGTATGCAGACATGTGAAACTGTGAATGCATGAATCACTCATTTCAAAGAAAAAAGTCAAATATTTTCTGCACAACTTTTCTTATGCATGTTGAGGAACTTGGACCCAAACATATAAGAGTTGAAGTTCTTGGAATTTTCATTCCTCACAGAGGAGAAATAGCTAAGAAATACAAGTGATTCAACTGAAAGACTAAACGGTCGAAGACTTCCAGAACACATTTTTGGAGACAAGAGAACCATTTATGTAAGCATGAGTTTCATTGAATATGAAATCATCTCTTTAATAATAATTTCTGTACTAATCTTTCTCTTAATTTATAGTAAATTAGTAGGTTCTTAGGAAAGTAGACGTGAAGTGGTTACTTGATAGTTACCAAATAAGTCAGGCCATGCCCATAGATTTTGATTGCGAATGGTTTGTTGGAGAAATGGAAACTGTTAAAAGTTACAAAATAGCGCATGATTAATTGGTCTAGCGGTACTCAATTTTTTCTTACCTATAATCTTTCAACTGTGCTCATATGTCAATTGCCGGCCAAATATCAAAAAGACAAAATATATGCATATTCTCATAGGCAGCTGTTGGCAAGCATCAAACATTTAACACAGACGTGGTTTTCTTAATATATTTTCTTCGATAGCATCGAAGTTTTTTGCCTTATTAGCCAACTCATGCTTCTGTTTTATCAAGAAACTATTTCATTGTGAATAACTACCGACAACTAATTTTATAATTTATACTATGATCATAAAACCTATGATATTTAGTTTGTATACACATTTGATGATCAAAAAAACCTTTTTTTCTTCTTTTTTTTTTTACTTGCCATTTTCTCATCTCTTCACAAACAATGCCATCTTCTCTAGGTTCCCAGACACAAGCATCGGCAGCAGACCTAGAACCTGTGAGGTTTGTCCATACAGTTTCCGCGGCCCACCGTTTGCTTCCCTCAGCGAGTCGTTGGAACTCCATAGAAATTGACTATAACCTACTACCTCAGTCTTCCATAGCCAATGATTCAATCCCTTCTCCGTACTCCAAGTCTTACGAATTCAATCTCGTTATCACCGATAAGAACTACCTCAAACGTTGTCTTTATATTTCTGCATCCACTATTTTTCTTGTCCTAGCTCTAATTTTACTGGTAGCACTTTTACCTAATGCTCTTCAAAAGCATCATCGCCACCCTTCGAATAATCTTACGCGTGCATTGAACCAAGCTCTGACGTTCTTTGACGCGCAAATATGTAACATGTTTCTACCATCATGCATTTGATTAGAAAGAATTACATAGAACTTCTTTCTTTTATCTAACTTGCTGAAAATTTTCTTATCTGATCAGCTGGGGTTTACCCAAATAATAGTCCGGTAAAATTTCGCGCCAGTTCAGGATTGCATGATGGGAATTTGAGCAGTAAACCGGTGAATCTTTGGGGTGGTTTCTATGATTCTGGCAACAACATAAAGTTCAGCTTCCCTACAGCTTATACCGTAACCCTGTTGAGTTGGACTGTGATTGAATACCACGAAAAGTATGCTGATATTGGTGAGCTTGATCATGTCAAGGAAATAATAAAATGGGGCAGTGATTATTTGCTCAAACTCTTTGTTCCTCCAAACACAACTTCAGAGTTCATATTGTATTCTCAGGCAAGCCTTCTGAAAAATTTAAGTCCCGTTTTGATGACCATTTCATTTTCAGTTTTCATTGTTTTGCAACAGAATCCTGTTTCTCGAACACGATAATGAACTATTAGGGACAATGTTCTCCTTTTCCTTTTTTCCAATTTAGGTTGGAAGTGGAAACATTGATGCCAAGGTTCCTAATGACATAAACTGCTGGCAA
This sequence comes from Pyrus x bretschneideri, assembly GCF_019419815.1. Classification (NCBI taxonomy): domain Eukaryota; kingdom Viridiplantae; phylum Streptophyta; class Magnoliopsida; order Rosales; family Rosaceae; genus Pyrus; species Pyrus x bretschneideri. The sequence continues at coordinate 1,237,228 of NW_025999579.1, read as the reverse complement.
AGGCCTGAAGACATGCATTACGACAGACCTGTTTCGATCTGCGACAGCACTGCTTCTGATTTAGCAGGGGAAATTATTGCAGCATTGTCCGCCGCTTCATTAGTGTTTAAAGAAGACAATGTATACTCAGGAGAACTAGTCACTGCAGCTGAGAAGCTATACGAGAGTGCAATTACCAAACTAGACCCTGCTAGGCAAGGAGCATACACCAAGGTTGATGCTTGTGGAGGAGAATCTAGGAATTTCTACAACTCTTCTGGTTTCCAAGATGAACTGGTCTGGGGAGGAACATGGTTATTTTTCGCTACCGGCGATAATTCATATCTAGATTATGCCACAAAAGAATTTAAGTACGCAGTTGCTAACGAAACAAGTGCCGATAAAGGGATTTTCTATTGGAACAACAAGCTCACTGCCAATGCGGTTATTTACTGCAACATTTGCTCTGGAATTTATGAAGTTGAATAAATTTTGTGCTCTCCCAGTTCTGGATTTAGAATAACTAGTTGGTACATTACATCTTTGTAGGTCTTGCTAACACGTCTCCGATATTTTCGTGATCTTGGATTCCCGTATGAATCTTCTTTCGACTCGTCATCAGACATTACTGACACCCTCATGTGTTCTTATATTTCTTCTCAGAAAACAACACCAGGTATATATATATCTGAGCATATTACAATGCATGCAGCTATTGTTGCATTTATGAGTAGTTCAATGCCTCAAAATTCCCAAAAATGCAGGTGGATTGCTCCTCCAAAGGCCTACTTATGGCGCGCGGGCACCTCTCGAATATGCTGCAACAGCATCTTTTCTTAGTAAATTGTACAGCGACTACCTTGATCTTCTGCGTAGTTCTGGTGGGAGTTGCATTAATACTGGCTTTTCCATCAATATGTTTTCCGTCGATATGTTGCGCAATTTCTCGATAACTCAGGCAATTGTTATATATTAGCTGAAGTATCGAATCTACGGATATACAAGCTTACTCTTCCATCTGCATAATAACACGAGTCTTTTTTCTTCAGGTCAATTACATTCTAGGAGATAATCCAATGAAGATGAGCTACATGGTTGGCTTCGGAGATAAGTTTCCAACCCAAGTGCACCACAGAAGCGCATCAATCCCTTGGGACGGTCATCAGTACTCTTGTGAAGAGGGAGAGAAATGGAAAAACTCGAAGGACCCGAATCCAAATGTGCTTTTGGGAGCCATGGTAGCAGGGCCCAACGATTTGGACAAGTTCGTAGATGAAAGGGACAAGCAGGAGTTCACTGAGCCTAGCATAGCAAGCAATGCTGGTTTAGTTGCGGCACTCATTGCACTTCATGATCCTCCTCGCCATCGTTCTTCGAAGGCCAATGGCACACTTTTGGGTATAGACCAGACGGGTATTTTTGGTAAGATCCGGCATTAGTTGCCGGTGGATTTGGCTGTTGAGTTAGCATGTAGGTTGTGCAGTTTTAAGAACATAATATCTAGTAATTCCCTGTACTTCTTAATTACTTCGATGTTTCTCTAAGCTCTAGCATTGAACAAGAAAACAAAGTCGAGGATTTTGGGAAAAACTGATGAAATTTAATGGAAAGTAAATCTTTTACAAACTGAACATACTTGCAATTTACACTCATAAAAAGGGAAGGAAATGGAATAGAATATCAAAGTTCGCAAACGTGAGTTAGGTCGGTTGAGCAGGGTAAGGTGCCCCACCCATCCAAATACAAATCCTCATTCCGTAAAACCCATCCCGTAAATTAAAGTAGTTTAGAATATCGCCTTGTCAAAACAATGAAAAATTGAGATACGATATTGAAGATTCAAGTGGAATGCTCGTGTCCGGAGATGGACTCATTCAACTTGGATTGTGATGTTACTTCAGTCTCAGTAGTTGGGTTGCTGCTATCATTTCCATTGTCGAGCTTCGCCTCAAATTCCTCGAGCCATGTGTCCAATCTATCCGCCAAACCTTCTCTCGGGACATTCCGCCACACAATTCGGGCCAAAAGAAAGAGGAGACGGAAGCACCCTGCAGAAAAGCAACCGTCGACAAATACTCAATCAGTCATTTGAACAAACAGCTGGTGAACTAACTCGCAGAAAACGAAAAAATGTAGGTAGCTTCACTCACAAGCAACAAGATACAGCAATGTCCAAGCGATATACAACACACCAACCAACAGACACAGAGGCTTCAGGATGGAGTGCATGATTCCGTAAACCGTCATCTTCCTCAACGGGCCGCCGGAAAAAATTGCAACCATCAGAGCCCCTGTAAATACCACAAGTGCTAGTAGCTTGAAATCCATGGTGGCGGTGGCGGTGGCGGCGGTGATGGCAGGTTCGGCGTCCATCTTTTCAAAAGCTTCAAATTTATGGGTTTTGATTCTCTCTGGAAGTAAATTTTGAAAACCCAACTGGAAGAAAGAAACTGAACCTCCGCTGCCCAGCCTGCCCCTGCCCGCCACAACCCAATTCACAGTAGTACCCAAAAGCAACGAGAATTTTTTGCAAGTATATTTGTGAAGGGCTAATTTCAGATTTTCGCCCTAAGTTTTTGGAGTTTTTTCACTTTGGTCTTTTAAATACTTTCCTCCTCAAGTTTTTTCTTTTCTTTTTTTTTTTTTTTTTTTTTGCACTTTGGAGTTTTTTTAAGGAAGACGTTACTACTCTAATCTACATTGATAAGTGGAGGGATGAAGGTATCCTTGGATTAAACAAGAAGACATGCTTGTCAGGGCAATCCACCACTTACACCTCAAGTTCATTAGTTTCCAAGATTTGAAAAATGTGTTAAATAACAATAAAAATGGCATGCTTCCGAAGCTAAAATTCACAGAAGTATTGGGGGGCACATTTCAATTTAGCTTAGGTTTTTGAATGATCGACGCTCTATTGACTGTGCCAGAAAGACAGTTTTTTTTTATGGACATTGAAATGTCACAACTTTTATGCATAAAAAAAAACTGAAAGTTACATATGTGACATGAGATGGAACTCATAAAAGTAGTTACGTGTGGGTAGATGGAGGGTATTTGGATCAAAGTAGATGGCTTATTGAAATGTAGTCCAAAACATAGTCATCTATCATTATATCAACTTTTGTAATGAAAGTCACTTTTTGTTCATATTAAAAGTTTAGGATTTGAGACAAAAAAGAAGTTGGGGGACCAAATCGAAAATCTCATAGATTTGTTTGACGCGAGGCCCAATGCCCCAAGGCCCAAGAGGAGGAGTATTCTTTGGGTTCACGTCACGTCTGTCTTTCCAAGTACCCTTAAACCTTCATCAGGGAGGATAAGATCGTCATTTGATTCAGCAGCATCAATGGAGTCCGAAGCTTTTCATGCAGCTGAAACTGTGACCAGCGTGGCTTTTCTGAAGCTGCTACTGGTGCTGTTTCCGGGGGCTCTGCTGCTCGCGATTTCTTTCGACAGCTCCTCGGAGGAGGTACTGATGCTCCGATTCGTGATCGAGGCGGGGAGATTGATACTCCAAATCATGATCAAAATGGCGATGTTCAGAATCAAATCGGTGATCGAAAACGTCCTGTTTGTAATCTTCCTCGTCATCTTATATCCTCTAGCTCTGTGCTGCCGTGTGACGCGAAACGCTGTCGCATTGCTGGGTATCGTAGCTTGTGAGTCAAGCAAACCATTTTGTTTTTATGTTTACCAGCTGTTTGTTTAAATGCTCGTTTAATTTATTGACTGTTTTATGGGGCGGTTCCCGCAGGGTCCTGCCGGGTTCTGTATCGTTTAATCACGCTTGTTGCGTCGACGGAGCTTGATCGTGATGCATCCCGAGGGCAAGAAGGAGAAGAAAGTGGTGACAGTGATCACATTGTGCCTAGATTGAAGGAGAGCTTGCAGTCATGGCTGATCGAATTCGAGGCGGAGCTTCGGAAGGGGAATTATAGCAACCCGGCTATTGTGGCAGCCCGATCTGTTCATCTCCTACAGTAGATGATCAATTCTCTCTTCTCTGCAGCAATTAAGTTTTAACTTTGTGCTTTAATTTGAAGTCAGAACATGTTCATGTGCATTCCAACCTAATATTTTCCAACGTATGAAGGTTGTAAACCCTACTTCCTACTTCCTCCAATATTTATTATTTACTTTCTTAATTACTCCAATAATTCTCTTTTAAGGACGTGTACTTGGATCGAGAAGGCCATGAAATAGAATGTTACATTAATGTTTAGGTATAGGATTAGGCTTGGCAATTTCTTATAGGACCCGTTAACCCGACATGAAATGTCATGAAAATGACGAGTTTCGGATTAACCTGTTAACGAGTCCGATCGTTGTCGGGTAACACCCGTTAAAAACCCGATAAGTAGACATTAGGCATGTCAAATTCTTGTATGATCCATTAATCTAACAAGAAATGACACAACCTTTTAACGAATTAGGTCATTATTGGGTCACCTGTTACAAATTCGTTATCTTAACGGCTTTGACATGACACGACACGACACGACACAACACGACCCATTAAGATAACTAGTACGACACGAACACGACAAACACAACCTGTTTGCCAGGCCTATATGGGATAAACATATCTACACTAACATCTTGGTGATCTATATTTTGTTCTTCATGTATGAGATAACTAATTTGATTGCAACACTAGACTTGACAACAGTTCATGTATAAGATAACTAATTTGAGTGCTAGCCTATGTAATTAGGCTCCCTCTCAACTATATGCATCAATATCGTGTGATTCACATGCATTAGAAATCAAATCTATTATGTACCTTGTGAAATATGAATCTGAAAGTCGTTCTCAATCATTATGCCACTAGTTTATATATTACTAAATTATACTTCATAAATAAGTCAAAATCCAAACCCCAAAAAAGTGGTCTATGAGTTGGTCCTCTTTTAAAAAGAAAAGCAGGTGCACCATGATAGTATATACTTGAAGCAAAGGGATTCTCTCCGGATCCCTTCCACCAAGATCACAAATTCGAGCTTTTGAAATTCGATCAAATGACTACAAATAGGGCACACTTTAAAAGTTATAATAACTTTAGCCGTTAGATCAAATGCAAAGATCTAGGTTTGTAGTCTTAGGGTGCTTTGTTGCATCAGACTGTCTCGGACTTGACTAGCTGCAGGGACTAAACTGGACTGGTTTAGACTACACTAAGTTGGACTAGCTTAGTGAAGTGTTTGGTGCAGTGTCAGACTAAAAAGCAGGATTGCAATATTAAAATATTTTATATTAAATTAATATATATTAATTAATATTTTATTTTTACTTTATCTTTTTGCTTTTTTTTTTTCCTAGAATCATCCCTCTAATCCTAGTAACCTTCCGCCTCTCCATCCCCCTTTCCCTTTTTCCCCATTTTTGTCCCTCCCACCCACCGGCCCTTTCTCTCCCTCCCACCGTCTCTCTCTAACCCAAACAAGCAATGCAACCAAAGTGATGGCAGATAGTCTCTCCATTTGCCTCACCAACGATGCAACTAAAATCCTCAATCTTCCTCACCTCCTCTTCCCACAAACCCATCTCATCCTCCACCCCAAAAACTCACTTAAAATCCCCAACCTCTATCTCCACTGAAATCGTGGTTGAACCCATATATGACTTGGTTCTTGAACTGAGCGTGATGAGGTGTTGGGAGTGGGCAGAGAATTGTGGATTCCCTTATTTTCTTCCTACTTGCTTTCTCTATTGATTGTGCAAGAAGTGAAATTTTTCCCCTTTTTTCCGTTCTTGGTTTTTGTAGAGATATGAAGGTCAGTCTTCAATGGAATATCTTCTGTGAATTTTGACTTCTGTTTTAGAGAGATGAATGTGAGTTTTCTAGCAGACACGGTGACAAAAAGGCGCGGAGGAGGGTTTGCATGATGCTGCTTGCAGAAGATGGAGACAGGACTAGCAATCCCGTAGTTTTTGGGGGGTCTCAGTAAGACCTCTTGGTGAAGCCTTTAGTGCAGGTGAGTCCGGGCTAGTCTTATTAAGACTAGTCCAACATGATAACAAACACCGAACTGGACTAATAGTTAGTCAAGTCTAGTCCAGTGACAGTTAATGAGGGCAAATAAACGCCCCCTTAGTGGACTTAGTGGAAGAGATCCAGAGAGGATTCATTTGCATCATATTTGGTGCTTAATATTAGATTAGATTTAATAACTCACCAAATTCAAAATTTGAAGGTTGACTTTCCTTTCTTATTTCAATTTATCAAAATGGTCAGACTGGTTTGAACCGACCACTTCAAATGGTTCAACTTTGGCCACTTTTGAGTAACTTTCCACGTATTATGGGAAAGGGATCCTATCCAAATACCTTCTACAAAGTCCACCAAGTTCATCTATCTAGGTCATTGAAATTTGATCCAATGGTTAAAGTTATTATAACTTTTAAAAGTGGCCCCTGTTTGTAGTTGGTGGATCAAATTTCAATGACTCGGATGGATAAACTTGGTGGCCTTGATGGAAAGGATCTAGAGAGGATCCATTTCCCATATTATGAGCCATCTGTCTGTCTTTCAAAAGATAAGAATTTTTATGGCATGAATATATTGCTATGGTATCGTTCTCATACAGATAATCTCGTAATAACTTCTATGATAAGGGTATACTATCACATTAGTGTCAAACACAAACACCAAAGATACAAGACCCACGATGAGAAATTAACAAATACCTTTTTTTAGAGTAATGCTAGGTAGATTAAATTTGCAAACTAAATGATGTGTCATCAATAAGAAATAAGCACGCTAATGAACACTTAAGTAATAATTCAATAGTTAACTTCCATGTTATTAATTTACAAAATTTAATCTCCTTAACTTTATCTTTATTATTAGCTGAAAGTGTTATTGGCACTCCAAAAATCTCATTCTACACTCCTCACAAGTGTATTTTTCTTTCCAAATATAAAAAATTTGGAATATATAATGAGATTTTTGAAATACTAATAACAATTCTCTTATTAGCAAGAAAACGATATTGTCACGTGACATACGAGTCATTCTCTCAAAAGGCCAAAATCAAATTTGTTTGAAGCGCCAGGCTGGACCAATAATCGAAAGTTGTGGACTTTCTTTCTTTTTGCCCTTTCGTGAATAGGGGAATTAATTAAATAATAAGCAAATAAAATAATAACCGTTACGACTTGAAACTCGGTCCCCGCTTTACACGACGCGGCCGATTTAACTCGTGAAAACGAAAACGCATTGTCAGATCGGCGTATAACTGTAAAATCCTCAATTAAATAAAGCCAAAAAAATTGAAAAAAAAAAAAAAAGAAAAAAAAGGAAAACTAGCCGTTGGGAGCCCTAGATTCAAAATTGAATAATAAAGGTGAGAGAAAGAACGAGGCAATAACTTTTCATCACCATTTCTCTCAGTCTCTTCATCTTCCTTCTCCAACACTCGACTTTGACTTCGAAGCGATTCTCCTCGGACTCAAAGGCGCTCCTTTCGTCTCTCGATCCTCTTGTGCGCCGAAGAATTCCGGAAGTTTTCGGGTCGATTTCAGCTTTCTATTTCTGTGAGTTTCCGTTTCTTAAATTAATGTTTGCTGATTTTCCCTTTCCATATATGCAGATTATGATGCTTATTGGAAATTCGATGTACCCAATATTTAATTGGAAACAAATTGATTCTTAACATGATTACTAATTAGGGAAGTTTTCATTTTTTTTCCTTTTTATTTTGTAAAAATGTTCAAATTTTCCTTTCCCAACTGTTGAAGTTGAATTCATCTTATAAACACGGACAAGTTGGATGATTTTTCAATTTTCTGATGAAAAATCTTTTTGGATTGGGAGCTAATCGGTTTTCGAAATATTTGTTGCTGTGAATTTCTATATGTTAAATTGTGTATTAGTTGGAAGATTATCCTGTTAGATTCAGCTGCTTATCGTAAGCTTAGATTTAAAGTTTGTAGATTTCAGGGATAAATGTTTGAACTATTGAGGGTTTCAGATCTGAGATTGTTGCTAAATTCTGAGGTTTTCGTTTCGTTCAATTGCTTTCTGAAAAGTTTTATAATCCATGAGTGGTTTTAACAGAGAGGGCTTTCCTGGGAGAGGCCTGAGATTCGGTGTTGGTGTTCTTCAAGCTCGTTTGATCTGCTAGATTCGAGAAACAATGACTGTCAAAACTCCTGGAACACCAGCTTCAAAAGTAGACAGGACACCAGCATCAACACCCGCTTCAAAAATAGACAGGACACCAGTCTCAACTCCGGGCGGGCCAAGAGCTAAGGAGGAGAAGATTGTTGTCACAGTGCGTTTAAGGCCTCTAAACAAAAGAGAGCAACTAGCAAAAGACCAAGTTGCGTGGGAATGCCTCGATGATAACACGATTGTTTACAAGCCCCCGCCTCAAGAACGCTCAGTTCAACCGGCCCCATTCACATTTGGTATAGGAAAACTTCTGCCTATGTGGTTTTCTCAGCTGTGATGGTTCACATTAAATAATTGGTTCATTGGTTTCTTCTGTTTGCAGATAAAGTTTTCGGTCCTACTTCCTTAACGGAAGCAGTATACGAGGAAGGAGTAAAAAATGTCGCCTTGTCTTCTTTGATGGGCATCAATGGTAGTGGCTTATCCTTAGACACATGTCCCTTCTTTTTCGATCCTCATCTCGCTTTTCAACAATTGATTTATTTTCTTTGGCACTGCAGCAACTATATTCGCTTATGGGCAAACAAGCAGTGGGAAGACATACACAATGAGAGGGATAACAGAGAAAGCTGTCATTGATATCTACAATCATATAATCAATGTAAGTTTAATCATCACAAACTAATAACAATTATGAAAGTTATAGTGAAGATTGTTGCTTTGAAACTAATGTACTCGGATTGTTCTGTTGCAGACTCCGGAGAGAGACTTTACAATAAAAATCTCTGGACTTGAAATATACAACGAGAATGTGAGGGACCTGCTAAATTCTGAATCAGGTCGTAGTTTGAAGCTTCTAGATGATCCAGAGGTAGTGTGGCTATAAGCCTTAGCCTATACTCGTTACCGTCACTTGTTCTTTGACATTCACTCATGTTCTGTATTTTCCTAATGTAGAAAGGTACCGTGGTTGAGAAGCTGGTGGAGGAAACTGCAAGCAATGATCAGCATTTGAGACATTTAATCAACATTTGTGAAGCCCAAAGACAAGTTGGTGAAACTGCTTTAAATGATAACAGCTCCCGGTCTCATCAGATAATAAGATTGGTCAGTTCATCATAGACCTTTGATGCTAGTTAGTGATGGTTTTTCCCTTTCCCTCACAACCGAGACATTGTAAATAACATTTCCCCTCCTTACAGACAATTGAAAGTACACTCCGTGAGAATTCAGATTGCGTGAGATCTTTCGTGGCAAGCCTGGTAAGAAAGGAACAAAATACCTTTTCAGAAAATCCTCGCTTCAATTTTACGTCATGGTTAACAAGTGTGAATGCCGATGATGTGCAGAACTTTGTCGATCTGGCTGGAAGCGAAAGAGCTTCACAATCACTTGCAGATGGTGCTAGGCTCAGGGAAGGTTGCCACATCAACCTTAGCTTGATGACACTCACAACTGTCATTAGAAAGCTCAGGTCTATATTTGCGTACATTTTTATCTTGAAAGATTATAATCAGTTTTTTTTTCTTACCTATGTGAACTGGTTTGATTTGCAGCAGTGGGAAAAGAAGTGGTCATATACCCTATCGAGACTCAAAGCTCACTCGCATATTGCAGCATTCTCTAGGTGGGAATGCACGCACAGCCATCATATGCACCTTGAGTCCGGCATTGAGCCATTTTGAACAATCTCGCAATACGCTCTTCTTTGCCACCAGGGCAAAGGAAGTAACAAATAACGCTCGTGTGAATATGGTATTGTTAATTTTCTTGCAACATATTTCAGTTTGCACCTGTACATAATTACAATAGACATTTTAGTTACCTTACTTGTGTATATAATCATTTTGCTAGGTTGTTTCGGACAAACAGTTAGTGAAACATTTGCAGAAGGAAGTAGCGAGGCTGGAAGCAGAGCTGCGCACCCCTGACCCATTAAGGGAAAAAGAATTGAAAATTCAGCAGGTAAACTAACATACTTGTCTTGCTAGATTTCATTTCATGTGCTTGGAAATGTATATATAAAATGTTTCAAATTGTTTGGCCATCACTAGATGGAAATGGAGATTGAAGAACTGAGACGCCAAAGAGATCGTGCTCAGTCTCAGGTGCTGGAATTACAGCAAAAACTTCAGGAGGATCCACAGGTCTATTTCCATTTTTCTCTCTCTCTCTCTCTCTCTCTCTCTCTATTTGTATTTCATTTTACTCATATAATCTTATTATATATCAACTTCAGGGTTCAAACCCTTCGGGAATACCCCATCCCTCTGTGAAGAAATGTCTCTCATACACCGGTGTTCTATCAACAAAACCCGACAAAAAGGATACAGGCCCTGGTGATAGAGCAAGAAATTTGAGGCAGTCTATGAGGCAATCATCAACTGCTCCTTTCACACTAATGCATGAAATCCGCAAACTTGAACACCTGCAAGAACAGCTTGGGGAAGAAGCAAATCGAGCTCTGGAAGTATTACAAAAGGAGGTGGCTTGTCATAGGCTAGGCAACCAAGATGCAGCTGAAACAATTGCCAATCTGCAAGCAGAAATAAGAGAAATGCGTTCTGTCAGATCAGTGCCAAAAGAAGTTGAACTTGGAACTGTAGTTCCTACTAACAAGAGTGTAAGTGCTAATCTCAAGGAAGAGATTACGAGACTTCATTCACAGGGCAGCACAATTGAAAATCTCGAGGAACAGCTAGAAAGTGTTCAGAAGTCGATAGATAAATTGGTGATGTCACTTCCTAGCAATTATCAAGAGTGCAATATTGAGGCATCCTCCAAGTCTAAGAAGGAGTCCAAAAAGAAGAAGTGTCTACCTTTGGCCTCAAGTAACATTGCCAACCGGCAAAATTTCATCAGATCACCTTGCTCACCTCTATCAGCTTCTCGGCAAATTGCAGAATCTGAAACTGAAAATAGGGCTCCTGAGAATGATGATATTATGTCCGGTGAGATTCAGCCAGAGTCTGAGAAGGGGACTCCGACAAAGAATGAAGAATGTGGAGATGTCTCATCAAAGGAAAGCACTCCAACAGGTTATCGGCGTTCTAGTTCAGTAAACATGAAGAAAATGCAGAAGATGTTCCAAAATGCAGCAGAAGAGAACGTAAGAAACATTAGAACATATGTAACGGAACTGAAAGAGCGGGTGGCCAAACTGCAGTACCAAAAGCAGCTACTAGTTTGCCAGGTATGAAAATGCATTTTTCCTACTATCTAACAGAACTTACATGCGTATACTATTCTATTTATCCTTGTGAAGAAATCTCATTTCGTTTCAATTGGTTACGCCTCCAGGTTCTGGAGCTGGAAGCAAATGAAGCAGCCGGGTACAATTTAGAGAATGATGAGGACACATGTGAGACTGAGGAGCCCCAAGTCTCGTGGCAAATAACTTTCAAGGAACAAAGACAGCAGATCATTGAGTTATGGGATTTGTGCTTTGTCTCCATCATTCATAGGACACAATTTTATTTGTTGTTTAAGGGTGACCCAGCTGATCAAATCTACGTCGAAGTGGAGCTGAGACGGTTGACATGGCTGCAACAGCATCTCGCGGAACTTGGGGATGCTAGCCCTGCTCATGTGGGAGACGAACCCAGAGTTTCGTTGTCATCAAGGTTCCTTTTCTTCTCTTTTCAAGTAACTAGTTGAAATCATTCCTTTTAGTTAAATATTCCTAATAACTTCCGATATGCAGCATGAGAGCGCTAAAGCGCGAAAGAGAGTTCCTTGCGAAGAGGTTGTCTTCACGCTTGACAGCAGAGGAGAGAGAAGCATTGTACATGAAATGGGACGTCCCGCTTGAAGGAAAGCACAGGAAGCTGCAGTTTGTGAACAAACTTTGGCAAGATCCCCATGATCCCAGGCACATTCAGGAGAGTGCTGAAATAGTTGCAAAGCTTGTTGGCTTCTGCGAAAGCGGAAACCTGTCGAGAGAGATGTTTGAGCTCAATTTTGTGCTCCCATCTGATAGGAGGCCATGGATGATGGGCTGGAACCAGATTTCCAACCTTCTCAATTTGTGAGAACGTTCATTTTTGTTGCAAGTACTTTACATTCTTTGAAATAATGTATATGTAAATGATTTTTCAAGCTTTCATTGTCTGTGTTGTCAAGTGTGACTATTGAGCACAATGCACACTTTGCATGGTGTTCGATATGGAACTCTAGTTTTCTGTAATCTTCAAATCTCAACAAAGAATTGATTCGTTTCCAATGGTTTCAAATCTAATTGAATTAACTTTCACTAGAAATTGGCTTCTCGTAAAATTGTTATAAGTGCTTTCTGACAACCAAAAACGCTTCTAACTGCATTTGGCAGAAAAATTTAGAAGTTCTTACATACATTCTGGAGAAGCAACCAAAAGCGCCTCTAACTTTGAAGTGTTGCTTCTTAATGAAAGTTCTTTTAGTAGAAGCGCTTATGAGCAGAAGTAGTTCGTACAGAAGCAATCTAAGCACTTATCCAATACCAATTCTCATCATATATATAAGTAGCACTTTACAATCACTACTATTGATAAACCACACACCGAAAGTACAGCATAGATATAGATAAATAAAATAGAACACACCAAATTAATTAAGCATAAGTTAATTCCTCTAATCTTCATTAATCATGGAATAAATGAGCAAGAGGCATCATATATCCATGTCAAACATAGAGATAACATATATATATATATATATATATATATATATATATATATAGGGCTCAAGGTGTGAGGCTGCATGATGCATCATAGATTCTAGCACTTAGGGAAGGGAGTGCCACAAGTGCTGGCAACTTTCCTCGCATTTGGGGTGTTGACAAGCTTCTTGAGGTTAGGGTTCTTGAGGTACTGGCAGAGGCAGGGCTTCTGTTCCTTGATCTTGCTGCAGCATAATGTCGACGGTGGAGTTGAAGAGGTGATTGCTCCGGCACAGGGGCTAAGTTGAATGGCGTTGCATGTTACCGCCGTTGACACCGGCGCTGTGGCCAGCAGCAGCACCAACACAGTGCACAATGCAATTGCAATGTAGGAAGCATATGATGCCTTCATCCTCACTCAACTCGACTCTAACAGGAATGTCTAAATTATTAACTTTGGTTGTGTGGTGCATTTGGCTTAGGCTCCCCTCTCTATTTATACAAGAGATAGTATACTTAAATAATTACCACCGGTTTACTTTTTAACTTTTTTTTTTTTTTTTACTTCAAAAGTTTAGTTACAATACAGGTGGGACGAGGAATTTATATAAAATATATAACATGTGTAAACTAATAACGACATATGACGAGTGATTGAGACATAAAAATATTTAGTTGGTCGATTCAGTGATATGTTAATGTTTTTCAAATCGAAAAATCTCATTAGGTAATATTTTCATTCCACTCAATGTGTGATATTTGTTAATTATAGTTAATTTCATATTTTGAAAACTCATATTTGCTTTTCAAGAAGCCCTTCGTGCTAGCATAGTTAAAAACCTTTTATTTTTTTCTTATGCGCTGATTTATTCAAAGTGAGTCGAATTTAAGACCTATTGGCCTTTAATCATATCACAAAGCACGTGATGTTTGGAAAGAGAAAAAAGCGTCCGTAAATTATTTTCTTTGAATAAGGACCACCTATATCCTCAATGATTGCTTCTGTAGTGAACTTAAATTTTTTTTTTTTTTTGGAACACGTGAACTTAAAATTTTGATGTGTAAGAAAGTGGATCTTAAACTCAGCCTACAATCTACAAGCATGCCCACACTTTAAAAAGATTTTTCAACGTGTTGAGAACAGTTAGTACACTAAATATCATCATACAAGTAGTTAGATATTTAAAAAAAAAAAAATTCAACCATTTGTATTATGACACTTAGTATACCAAACTGTGTTTCTGACAAATTAAAAAATTTCTCAACACTTAAAGATTAAACCACCATGCGCCTTTCGGTGATGCCGATTTGTGAAAAAATTGGCAAATTTTAATCAAATGTTGCAGCCACCCCACATGCTTTAATCATTAATTTGACCATGCACTTGGAATTTTGCGTAATCATGCTTATAATCACTAATCATCATCACCATCCTTGATATCCGTAATGCAAATACTATAATTCATTTTTGAGCTCCTACAATCTGTGTGCATATTACTCATTGCAGTTTTTTCTTATAGCAGTTTTTCTCTAATACGGTTAACTGCTTTTGCATTTATCAGTCTTGTCGATTGCCGAACCAATGCATATTAGTTGGCCGGCATCGCAACAATTGGATAACTACAAATGCTACAAATACAGTTAACCGCATCATGCATGTTTGCTTTGTAAATTAATGTAAGAGATTAGTGATTAAAATGATTAGGTACATTGCACTTCAAAATTCACTTAGACGTGACAAAAATGAGTAGATGACTAGACTAGCACTTTTGGATTTAAGCGATTTTTAGGCTGTAGACATTGTTAAGAGGATCAATCTCATATCAAATAAATGAGGGGTTTTGTCTGTGTTTATAAGTAAATTGAATTATTCTTCATACTGCCAATTAGTTTTATAGTGAAATTCTTAACTTTTTCATGGTATTAAAGCAAGTTGTCATGTTTGTGAAACCTAACAGCCACACGTAATTCAAGTCATCCGATTTATGTTGTCCACGTAAGAGAACGTGTTAAAGATATCAATCCTACATACGTGTAAAAAAAAAGGTGTAAAATCGGAAAGAGTTTGCTCTTTTGCCTTTGTAGGCGCTTGTTGTCTCTGTCTCTCTTTGAACTTTCATTTCATCTGAAATTTCCATCACAAGCTATCTCCAATTCCTTCTCTCTTGGTGGAAGACAAAGAAAATCCCTTAAATTTGTGAAAGAAAGCATCTCAATAGTGAGCTTTGATTCTGTGTGTGGCCGGCCGCATAAACTCTGTCGGCATGGTGATTCATAGAGGGACCGGTGGTTCCGTAACCATCCAAGGTTTGGGAAAAACGCCTAGGAGGTCCTTCGAGGATCCTTCAAATGTTTCAGCGGGGAGGACCGTTCTATTTCTAGGGCTATATTGTTTAAGTAGTTTTATTTATGTTGTTAAACGCCGTACAGTTGTAAGTTTATAGTCTAAGCAATTTCATTAAGGAAGGGTGAATGAGTTAAAGGCTTGCAACACACTCCTTGTGAAGAAGACGACCCATATAAAACTCTCTCTATTCATTTGAATGTCGTCGCTTTTTCATACTAATATTTAATGGAACGGTAAAAAAATTTTTAGGGAACGAATATAAAAAATTATTAGTGGACTCATAAATTGAAGAAACAGATTTTTTTTTTCTAGTATGTAAAAAAGACGCTTACGGTTTAAAGGATGTAACTTGTAATATTATCACCAGACCTCTTACATTGGAACCCTTCGGCCTTAAAATTATCCGTCATTGTTTATCAGACATCAAAATTTCTCCTGTCCTAGGTTATTATAGTAGGAAAGGGATCCTCTTCGGATCCCTTCCACCTAATCCACAAAGATCTTGGCCATTAAAATTTGATCCAACAGCTAAAGTTATTATAATTTTTAAAGCGGGCCCCTGTTTGGAGCTGTTAAATCAAATTTTAATGGTTTGAATTCCCGAACTTGATGGATTAGAAAGAAGAGATTCGGAGAGGATCCATTTCGATTATAGTACATGCATGCCAATTGCCAAATAATACTAAAATCCCACCACTTTAAGTACATTGTGGGTTGCAGAGTGGTGGTAATTATCAAAGTAGTTGATGAAGAAAGCTCATGAAATCGGCGTGAAAGATGAATGATTAGGAGAGTAGTGAGCTAGCGTGGGCATTCAAGGTCAAATTATGATGAGTGCTTGGCGATATGATTGTATGTGGGGCATTGAAATCATGGTTAATTAACTTGTTTAATTGTCATGCTCAACTGGTAAGTGAGTGATAAATTTTCCTACTTTGGCGAAGATCTGTCCTTTGATACTTGATAGATAGTGTCACAACAATGATAAGCTCACAATCATAAGCATTGACTGATTTAGAATTCGAACATTGGTGGGTCTCAGTATTAAAGATTTAAGTTTTTATATATAGAAACAGAGTGCATAGAGCGCAAAAAAATAATAATAATAATAATAATTTATTCACTGAGGCATTTCATCGAATATTAGTGGGCTTATTGTTGTTAGTCAAACCATGTTGTGCACATGTCAAGAGATGTAGCATGCCGAGTGCTATCGAAATATGCCTAGCAAACGTTACATCAAACACTTGGTAGACACAATAATGACTCATACCAAACATTTAAAGAGTCCTCAAAAGATCTTCAAACGTATATTTTCCAAATTTTGAATAATCCTGAGTTCACCTTGATCTCAATGTACATCTCCCCTTGATCACAAGTAATTCCAGAAACATAAAGCTCGTTTTTATAAATTTACTCGAAGAAAAACTGTAAACTCTAATAAACTTGCATCTAACCACAAACGGGGAAAATTCTTTAATCTGGCATAGAACTTATTTTTGTCAAAGTTTTCAAAATCGAGTTATTAGTTTGTTATTAATCGCATTAATATTATTTTAATTTGACTACATCCATAGTTTGAATGATGTTGAGTTTTATGACAAAAAAAACCATTCAGTATGTTGTAATTTATTACGTCAAATTTTCGACATGGGTCGAATTCTTCAACAAAATTCAAAAAGTTATATGTATTTTATGGTATGTGGTGTAAACTTCTGAACTGTGCTTGGATAGACTTGACTTTTGCAGGCCGAAGCACGTGTCATCATACCAACCTAAGCATAAACGCTCAATGCCATAAGAAACAAATAAAATGTTTTCGAGCAAAAGGTTAAATCTCACCGTTCAGAGCCAAGCAATTTGGACCGTTCAAGAGAAGGAAAGAGATTTGAATGTTGAGGAAGAAATTTAGAGTACATAACTCTAACACAAGTGTTGGAGAGACAATACAAGTAAACAAATTATTTGTATTACACACACAAAATATTACAACACATAAACTCTCAAATACACACTTTAGAAGCAATGACACTCATTTTCTTTCTAAAGACAAACTCTACACCATTCACATTCCTCACAAGACTACTCCTACTTCTCACTCTCACTTAGTCTTCTTAATTGATTCTTACTTCTTCTTGGTTGGTTTGTTTTTTTTTTTTTTTTTTTTTTTTTTTTTGTTGATACAAATGGTGTGGATATCTTCTCCTTTTATAGGCATGGATGAAACCTTGGAGAAGCATGGACACATCATGCTAAAGATATCTAGATAATTCCACTAACTTCCTAAGCTAGAATTATCTACACTAATCTTGCAAGCTGGTGGAAACCTCACCATTCTTCTAGATTGTTCCATCAACTTAAGAAACAACATTCTAGTCCTTTCTACAAATGATTACTTTAACTTGGATAATCTAGCTAACCAACTTTAGTGAATGTTCTAGAATTCTTTATTCTAGATTTGTGTAGGTCTTTCAATGAGATGGGGTTGATTTCTTTAACACTCCCCCTCAACACCATCTCATTATTCTCTCTACGCTGCGTTGACAATGCTTTATCTTGGACACCCATTTGCATGATATGGGTTTCGCATCTCTTGGCCTTGCTATTGGATCCCAAGGTTGATTTTTCTTTAGGACAACATCCTCTTCGCCCAGATGTATGCCACTCGGAATTCTGTGATGTTTCTTTACACATCTCAGCTTCAACTACTTCTTCTACTATGGCTGTGGTGGAGTATTTGTGATTTGACTTCGGTATTCTCGTTGACCTCCGTAGTTGTGATTGTGGAGTTAATACTTCCACTTCACTAGGTCATTCTTCTTCTGGTTGTTGATACACACCAGTTTGCCAAGGACTTTTAGGTACTTCTTGCTTGACATCGTCACCATCAAGCAATTCCTCGAGCTCATCCAAACACGATTGGGTTTGGGCAACTTGGTCTCCCATTTCCTCCTGCAACGTATCTTCGATCTCTCTCAAGTCAGGCAACACCTTATTTTCTGAGCACCATCAAGAAGATGCTTCGGCGTCCCATTCTTCCTTCATAGCTAGATATGCTACGACGTTCTAGTCATCTTCACTTTTATTCTCTGAGTTGGCGACATTATTCTCTGCAAGCTTTTTGAACCAGTACTTCTTCGCCATGTGGCCCTTTTTTCCACAATCGTAACATTTGCCCTCAAACCTTTTATTATTATGGGACTGACCGCGGTTGCCGTGATACTTCGGAGCTCCCTCTGGCCGAGAACTCCCTCCTCCTTGATGACCTTTTTCCTTGTCACCATTTCTTTTAGATCCACCATCAGCACGCTGCTTAGAGCTACCTTTACTTTCAGTGTAAAGTGCTTCTTCCTCACCTTTTAATGAGACCCCTCCCATTTGCTTTGCCAAAGCTTCTTGATTGGCAAGCAAATTCTCAAACTTAACAAGTGATGGTTCAGTCAGCCATCCTTGTACAGCGGCAACGAAGCCTCGATATTCGGGTCTCAGTCCATGGATAATTATTCTTTTTATCTTGGATTCTACAATGGCAGTAGTAGGATCTAATTCAGAAATTTCACAACAAATTGACTTTACCTTGTGGAAATATTCGGCAATCATTATGTCTCGTTGGCCACCGATAACAACTCGTTCTCGAGAAGCTACAATCTTATATCGTTCCTCTTTGAAAATAGTGTGGTGAAGGTGTCCCACGCTTCTTTTGGTGTCTTGGCCTTCCGTATGTGCTCCAACATATCATCTTCAACTGTAGTTTTTAAGGCAAATATGACCTTACCTGCCTTGATCTTCCACTTCCTCAAAGTGCCACTAGTGTCTTCATCCGGCTGCGTAACTTCATTACCGCCAACGACATCCTAAAGATCTTGGCCTTGTAGGTAAGACTCTAAGCACGTCACCCATGTGCTGTAATTTTTGTTGTTCAACTTCTTGATTCCTCCAACAACTTGAAGGTCTCCCATCGTGTCAACAGAGCTTCGATAAGCTAAACAAGATCAACCAATAATCTTGCGAAGTACTAAACTTCTCACGATTCTTGAAAGCTTCACTATAGACGGTCCTTGATCGTACCCCTCTGATACCAATTGTTGGGGAAAAACTTAGAGTACACAACTCTAACACAAGTGTGTTAGAGAGACAACACAAGTAAACAAATTACTTGTATTACACACACAAAATATTACAACACACAAACTCTCAAAGACACACTTTAGAAGCAATGACACTCATTTTCTTTCTAGACACAAACTCTAGACCACTCACACTCCTCACAAGACTACTCCTACTTCTCACTATCAGTCTTCTTAATTGATTCTTACTTCTTCTTGGTTGGTTTTTTTTTTTGTTGATACAAATGGTGTGGATGCCTTCTCCTTTTATAGGTATGGATGGAACCTTGGAGAAGCATGGACACATCATGCTAAAGATATCTAGATAATTCCACTAACTTCCTAAGCTAGAATTATCTACACTAATCTTGCATGTTGGTGGAAACCCCACCATTCTTCTAGACTCTTCCACCAACTTAAAAAACAACATTCTAGTCCTTTCTACAAATGATTACTTTAACCTGGATAATCTAGCTAACCAACTTCAATGAATGTTCTAGAATTCTTTATTCTAGATTTGTGTAGGTCTTTCAATGAGATGGGGTTGATTTCTTTGACATTGGATCGTTAGTTTTTGTAAGGTGGGTTAGTGGTATGGACTAATGGGAGACGTGAGATTTGAAATGAGTAGTTTAGTTTACTCAGTCTGTCGGATCCAGACTGCAAGATCTGAAGAGGATCTCGATTCCCGGTCGGAACTAATCTACAATCAGTTGCATGGTAAAATCTCTTGTAAGTGGGAATTGTAATTAGGGAAGCATCATTATCCGTTGAAGTGTTCATTCAATGATTCATTTTCTTGTTCTGCAGAAGCCTCTGGTTCCTATAAATAAACAGCCTACCGAGCTTCATATACTCTTTAATGGTAGAAAATAAACCGAAAATACGCCATTGAAGTTCTTCAAATAGTACAAGGATTATTATTCAGATTCAGAAGTTCTCTTCACAAATACGATAGTAGCAGCATTCCTTCCGGGCACTGACATACATAATTCAAGAGCAATATCTAACGACATATTACACAAGGTACAGCAAGACTGACGAATGAAAGTTCTAAAAAATAGGAGAGGGGGGGTTAGCGGTAAAGATGAAGATGCTATATCATAACTAAAGTTGTTAGTTATTAGTTTGGTATAAGGTGTCATTCATGCAATTAGTTTATCTTATGTGGTAGCTTAGAATAGCTAAATGTAAATAGTCTAAAGACTATATATATGTGATTGTATCATTATTTTGTAATTAATGAGAATACACAGATATCTTAATACTTAAGAAACCTTTCTTTCTCTCTCTTCTCTCTCCTTTCTTCTCTCTCTCTCGTTTGCAAGAACACAGAACTTCTACATGGTATCCTTCGCCGCTTGCCTCACGGTCATTTCGATCCATTCTTCCGCTTTGTTTCTCTGATCTTTGCTGTTCATTTCTTGTAATTTATGTTTCTGATTACCATGGCGTCTCCGTCAGATTCTGCATCTCTTGGATCTCTTCAGAATTCTGCCCCAAATCCTTCGACAAACCCTAATTTGTCAAATTCGTATGCTTCTCTCACAATTCAGAATATTGGCAGCATGGTGCTGATCAAGCTCAAGAGATCTAACTATCTTCCATGGTGTGCTTTGTTTGCACCGATTCTCCGACGCTACAAACTTCTAGGTCTTGTTGAAGGTACTGAGCCATGTCCACCGTCATTTCTTCAAGATCAAACAATTAATCCAGAATTTGAGATCTGGTATGAAAAAGATCAGAACCTGTTGATTTGGTTGAATTCTACACTATCGGAAAATGTTATTCCGTTTACTGTTGGTGTCTCTTCTGTTCGTGATCTTTGGATCAAGCTGGAACAACGTTTTGGCGGTGTCTCTGATGCTTACATCCATCAACTCCGGTCTCGTCTTCAAGCAATTCAAAAAGGTGCTCAATCCATGGCGGATTATCTTCAACAACTCAAAGAAATCTCTGATTCTCTCTCTGCTGCTGGTGCACCTATTTCTGATCGAGATCTCATTGCGGCCACTCTTGCTGGATTACCTGATGAATTCGAATCATTTATTGATTCCGTAATGTTACGCCTCTCTTCCACGTCTTTGGATGAGTTACACGGCCTTCTTCTTACCAAGGAGCTTTCCATGTCTCGTCGCAAGAAGCTCTCTTCTTCCTCTACTAAGTCCTTTCAAGTGTTCTCTGCTCAGTCTCAACCGCCTCTTCTTCCAACTCCACCGCCTCAAGCATATGCTGCTCAATCTCAACAATCTCTTCGATTCAACTCGAATCGTGGTCGAAATAACTATCGCGGTAATCACTATCCCAATTCTGGTCGGTACAACAACAATCGTGGATATAGAGGCAATTATCGAGGTTCATCTTCCAATCGTGGTCATCCACAAGGTGTTCGTAATTCTTCTTTCAACAGCTCTCATGCTTCTTGCCAAATCTGTGGCTCTAATAGCCATGCAGCTATCGATTGCTTCGATCGCATGAATCCTGACATTTATGGGAAGATTCCTCCTGCAAAACTTGTAGCCATGTGTGCCCACTACAACTCTAAATCTTCTCCCTCTTGGCTATTGGACTCTGGTGCCACATCTCATATCACTAATGATATTGCCAACATATCTTCACCAACACCGTACACTGGCGAGGACAAAGTTTATGTCGGTGATGGTAACGGTCTCTCTATCCATCATATTGGCTCTTCTTCTTTGCATTCTCCTAATGCTAAATTTCATTTGAGTAATGTACTTCATGTTCCTCAAATGAAACACAATCTGTTATCTACATACCAATTTCTCAAAGATAACTATTGTGCCTTAACACTTGATTCTGATGGATCTGTTCTAAAGGATCGTACTACGGGGAGGACGCTTTTGCAGGGCCCCGTTAAAGATGGCTTTTATCCTCTGTGAAACTGTCCTTCCATTCCTTCTTCTTCTGGATGCACTTATGCTTTTGTCAGTGCTCAAGGTTCAGTCAAACTGTGGCACAGTCGACTGGGACATCCTTCCTCCTCTATCTTTCGAAAAGTAATCTCCAGTAATAAGCTTGCTATTAAAGGTACATCCTCTGTTGACTTCTTTTGCTCCAAGTGTGCTATTGCGAAAAATCATAAACTACCATTTAGCTCATCAACTACATCCACTTCTCAGTCTCTTGAGCTATTACATTGTGATCTGTGGGGACCTGCTTCTGTCACTTCAGTGAGTGGTTTTCGGTATTACTTTCTTATTGTTGATGACTTTAGCAAGTACAGTTGGTGTTTTCCTTTAAAGAATAAATCAGAGGTGTACTCTACTTTTGTACTCTTCAAAACTTATGTTGAGAATATTGTTGGTAATAAAATAAAGATACTTCGTTCAGATTCTGGGGGTGAATTTACCAGTTTGCAATTTAAAGCTTTTCTTCATACTCACGGTATTGTTCAACAACTTAGTTGTCCACACACACCAGAACAAAATGGTTGTGTGGAGAGGAAACATAGACATCTTGTGGAGACTGCTCGGACCTTATTAGTTGAATCTAGTGTTCCTCATCTCTATTGGGTTGAAGCCTTTACCACTGCTGTTTATCTTATCAATAGACTGCCTATATCAGGAAATACTAAATCACCGTGGGAATTGCTGTTTAACAAATATCCAGATTACTCCAAACTTAAGGTCTTTGGGTGTAGTTGTTATCCATGGTTAAAGCCCTACATTTCTTCTAAACTTGATGGGAAACGTAAAAGATGTATCTTCTTGGGTTACAGTTTGCAACACAAAGGTTATCGGTGTTTGGATTTGGAACATAATCGGATTTATGTCTCTAGGCATGTTACATTTGATGAGGCCACCCTTCCATTTAAAGATGTCATTTCTGTCAAATCCTCTGTTGATCAGTCTCCTTCTGTACCTTCATCAATTGATCTTCACTTTTCCATGCCCATATCTATACCCCCTGCACCTGTGTCTTTTTCACCCTCACTACCATCTTCTTCCCCATCTAATATTCCTTCTCAACCTGTCTCTCCTTCTCCATCTGTGCCTACAAATCACCCTGTACATCAACCTGTCCCTCAACCTGTACTTCAATCTGTCCCCCAACCTATCCCTCAACCTTCATTTGTCTCTAATCTGCCTCCCATGGTTACTAGATCCAAAAATGGTATTCATACACCTCGAGTATTCACAGCTACCAAACATCCTCTTCCTTCATCCACAGATTACATTCCTCATACTTACCTTCAAGCCTCTAAGTTTGAAAATTGGAGAATGGCCATGCAACATGAATTCAATGCTCTTTTATCCACTGGCACTTGGACACTTGTTCCTTCTTCACCCTCTCAAAATATAGTTGGATGCAAGTGGGTCTTTCGCATCAAAAAGAATCCTGATGGATCCATTGAGCGATACAAAGCACGACTTGTTGCTAAGGGATTTCACCAAAAGGAAGGTCTTGACTATACAGAAACCTTCAGTCCAGTTGCAAAGCCAGTTACTATCAGACTGTTGTTATCCTTTGCTGTCCAATTTAATTGGTCTCTCAAACAACTGGACATAAGCAATGCTTTTCTACACGGTGACTTAAAAGAAGATGTGTTCATGGTTCAACCCCCTGGGTTTCAAGATCCCAGCAAGCCTACTCATGTGTGCAAGCTCAGAAAATCTCTCTACGGCCTTAAACAGGCTCCTAGAGCTTGGTTTGACAAATTATTTCAAGCTCTTCAATCTATGGGCTTTAGTCAGTCATCCTCTGATGCATCCTTATTTGTTCTTCATGCTCCAACTCTGGTTATAGTACTTGTCTATGTTGATGATATTCTGGTCAGTGGTTCTGATGCTCACATCTGCAATCAGTTCATAGCTCAATTGAGCACTTTGTTTCCTGTTAAAGATCTAGGTCCCTTGCATTACTTTCTGGGTCTAGAAGTTCATCACACAAAAGCTGGTATGATTCTTCACCAAAACAAGTATCTGCTTGATCTGCTGCAGAAAACACATATGACTGGTGCAAAGCCTTGTTCCACTCCACTCAGCTCTACCAAATTAGATCATAGTGGGGACTTACTTGCTGATCCCACTGAATACAGATCCCTTGTTGGTGCTCTTCAATACTTAACTTGGACACGGCCTGATATTTCTTTTGCAGTCAACCAAATCTGTCAGTTTATGCATACACCTACTGTTCTTCACATGCAAGCAGCCAAACGTATATTGAGATTTCTCAAAGGAACTCTCACTCATGGTCTTTTGTTTAAGAAAAGTGATTTGCATCTGTCAGCTTATTCTGATGCCGATTGGGCTGGTTGTTCTTATGACAGAAGATCCACCAGTGGTTCCTGTGTTTTTCTGGGCACCAACTTAATTAGCTGGAGTGCCAAGAAACAATCAACCGTAGCAAGATCATCTACTGAAGCTGAGTACCGTTCCTTGGCTCACACTGCTGCAGAAGTTACTTGGATTTGCAAGGTGCTCAAAGACTTTGGCTTTCCTCTCTCTCACAAACCTACTCTCTGGTGTGATAATATCTCTGCTTTATCTCTTGCTTCCAATCCTGTATTTCATGCTCGCACTAAGCATATAGAGATTGATTATCATTATATTCGTGAGTTAGTCCTTGCAAATCTGGTTGAAGTCAAGTATGTGTGCAGTCAGGATCAAATTGCAGATATCCACACCAAAGCCTTGTCTAAAAACCGGTTTCAGTTTTTGCAGTCCAAGCTTTCTCTTGGAATTCTTAATTCTTCCAAGTTTAGTTTGAGGGGGTGTAAAGATGAAGATGCTATATCATAACTAAAGTTGTTAGTTATTAGTTTGGTATAAGGTGTCATTCATGCAATTAGTTTATCTTATGTGGTAGCTTAGAATAGCTAAATGTAAATAGTCTAAAGACTATATATATGTGATTGTATTATTATTTTGTAATTAATGAGAATACACAGATATCTTAATACTTAAGAAACCTTTCTTTCTCTCTCTTCTCTCTCCTTTCTTCTCTCTCTCTCGTTTGCAAGAACACAGAACTTCTACAGGCGGGGGGGGGGGGGGGGGGGTGTGCGGCAAATAGACTCAAAAATGGATCCACATTGCCTACTTACACAGATCAATCAGCTAAGCAATTATTTACAATGCGTGGAAATTTGCAATGCCGAATGCTGTTGTGGTCTATGAATTCAAATGTTTCATCTGAAAAAATACGACAGTATTTGATGAAGCTCCATTCCGGGGAGCTTTTTCTCCGCCATCAGATGCTGCTCGGAGTTCAAATTGTTGAGTTGCAAGCTTCGTCTGTGCAGATAGATCGACATGGTTAGAGTGACAATCGATAACAATGAACTCCTCGTTAGTTGCATTTGCAATAACATTTCTCCGACTGAGAGTTGGAAACAGAATCAGATTGCAAAGATTTTGCGACTTACCAAGCAATATTGTCCCAGTGCAGAAATCCACCATGGCCTCTAGCATTTCTGAACTTATAAACTGCACCCGAAACTAGCCACAAAACGGAAAAACATAACCAATTGCTCGATGATAAGCATAAATTACGGATGGCAAAATGTCTTGAAAGTTACAGAGAAATGACAATACCTTCGTAACCCTCCAGAACCGGATCTTCCGATAACAGCAAGGGCGTGTCTAGGTCAACAAACCTGTACAGAATACAAACACTTACTGAAGGATTTGGAAATAGAAAGCGAAAGAATTTTGGGAAACCAACAAAACCAGCAGGAAATGCAAACGATTTATCTTTTATGGAAAGGATAATGATACTTACTTAAAGCACCCCATGCCAGCAGCAAGATGGCCAGCAAAACCCATGGCCAGTCTAGTCTCAACCATACCACCAATCATCAAATTCAATCCCGCTGCCCTTGCTAACTCGATGATTTCAAGGGCTCGAAGAAACCCAACTTTAGCAAGTTTAATGTTAATTACATCGGCAAGATTTTCTTCCACTATTTTCTTAACATCAGCTAAACTTCGACAGCTCTCATCAGCTGCAACTGATACTCCATATTTGTCTTTCGCAACGCGGTAAACATTTCTGAGGCCTTTCCAATCATCTCTATGGACCGGTTGTTCGAAGAGAAGAGGACTCACGCCCACCTCTGAAAGTTAAAAAAAAAAAACAAGAAAATATTTCAGAAACTCATTTGTAGGTTTTCACCATGAGTTTTTTGTTTTCTTTTCTAAGGGAAATCAATATGCTGTTTGCAGACACACAGGCTAAAAATGGTAACTTTGCCTTCTCTCCGCATCATTTACCATGTAATTTATCAAGAACTTGGATAGCTTCGTTGGAGTCATATCCTTCGTTAGCATCCAAGATAAAATAGCAATCGGGGTGAACAACACGTATAGCTTGAAGGACTTCTATGTCTGAATTCAAATTCTTTCCCACCTTAAGCTTTAAAGTTTTAAATCCTTCTTCACGGTACTTTGAAGCCAATGTAGCAGCTTCTGCTGCAGAAACAATCGGAATCTGCGCATATAAAGTTCGGTCTACTTTTCACTGAATAAAGCAAAATTTTAACTGCCAGAGTTACTTGAACAAGAGCTTAACTGTTATATCAGTAGTTATGGTGTTTGAAGCTCCACCAAACAGTCTCCACAAAGGGACACCGATACTCATAGAAACTGCATCAATTAACGCCATCTCAACTCCTGCCCTAACCTTCAATTGCAATTCAGCGAAATAAGATTTCGGAAACCCTTAATAATGCTATTACATAAAGACATCAAATTGCTAAACAAGTGCTGCTGATTTTCATCAATAATTGCATATGGTTCGCGTGATCAGGATAAAAAGGCCAATCAAAACGCTGACTTGAGCAAACCAAGTTTTGTACACTAGTCCCACCCCAACTCAGCTAAAGCCTAAACGTTACACAGTTGGGGTGCAAAATGTAAACTTTCCTGGAACATCACTCTAACAACTACTCCTATTTCCTCCATTATTTTCCCCTACATTTTCTCAGCAAACAAACAAAGGATAAGATCTTTATACCCAAATTCCAACTACATTCAACACAAAAATTGTTCAAATCACCAAACAACCAAACCCAATCAAAATACAATACTCAAACACCAAAACCAACAAATAAACCATTTAATCTAACAACTACTCGCTTCCACTTCTCTTTTTTCCTACATTTTCTCAGTAAACAAACAAAAAGATAAGACTTTTACATCCCAATACCTACTAAATTAAAAGCAAAGTTGTTCAATTGTCAAACACCAAAACTAACAAATAAACATACAAAAAAGTGTAAACTTTCCCTACAAGGACATCATACTGCTAAACAAATTCTGCTGGTTTTGAACAAAAACTGCATAAGATTCGCGTGTTCGATCGAAAAGCCAATCAAAATGCTGACTTAAGCAAAACAAATTCTGTACAAAGCCAATAAGAAGGTAGTTCTTAAAGCAAAGGAAAAACTTGCTCACAATAGTCACACTCAACTCAGCTAAGTCTGAACTTTCCCGGGAAAATCATTCACTCTAACAACTACTCCCACTTCCTCTATCCTTTTTTCCTACACTTTCTCAGCAAACAAACAAAAGATAAAACTTTTCCACTCAGAGTCCTACAAAGTTATCCAATTCCAGCTAAATTTAACTAAAAAGTTATCCCATATCACAGTAAAAAGTAAAAACCCAATCATGTAAGTGTAAAAAGTAATCTTTCCACTCATATACTCACAGAAGCAAACTCATGTCCAGGAAGAATTCCACCAATCTCCCCCAAAACCGAACCCAACGTCATCGCCGGACTTCGAAGCAAGAACTCGCAAGCTTCCTTAGCCTTGACCATGGCAGTATGCTGATCCTCTGCAGTTACAAAGGGAAAAATCGGAGTTTCACCCCACCCCACGCACCCGTTACTCAACTCAACCCGGACCGCCACATTCTCCACCCTCTCCAGCCGCGAAGTCGCAATCGTGAACGGCGCAGTCAGCGGCACGTTAAGCGGCCGATTCTCTGCTCTCTGCACGTTCAACGTGAACGTCTCGAGCAGACTGCTGAACCCAAAAGTGGTAGGGGTGGCCAGAGCCATTTTTGGGGTGAATTTTGAAAAGGGTTTTGGTTTTCTGGGGTTTCGAGCGGAATGAGGAGCAGAGCAGAGGAGCAGAGAGCTGAACGGTGAGTGGAGAGCCCATTTGATTGGGATTCGTGGTGTTTGCTCTTTAGCTACGGATTTTCGCGGTTCTGACTTCTGCAGAACTCTGATTGGTTTGTGAGGAGGATCTGCATATCTGCACATGTTGTTCTTGGTTGCATAGAACTTTAGCAGAGCAGAGTACGACTGGTGGCAAATTTTTTAATTCAAATTTCGATGTTTTACTAAATTTTTTATGTCCGATTATTAATCATTTAAGCCAATCATTGTCCTTAAGTCTTTATGTGCTGACGAAAGTGGTGGATGCATGTGTGTTTCCCTGGTTTTTTATTCCCCAGTAAACTCGTGTCGTATAAATTTTTTGAAATATGAGATATAGTGTTTTATTTTGTTTTAAAATTTTTATTTAAAATTATAAATATCAAAATCTAATTGTTAAAACGCAGGGTTTATTTTCTTTAACAAAAAATTTAGGGTGGGGAGAGCTGCTCAATTTCAGAGCCAGAGCAGGGTTTATTTAAAATTATAGGTATCAAAATCTAAATGATTCTGGCATTACAAAAACGGGTTGCAAGTAGTGTTTCAATCTTTGAAAATTTGTTCGAAAAAACAACTCCAAATAATTCTTTAAACTTATTAAAAATTATCAATTTCGTTTCCAATATAAGATTCGAATTTATTATATTCAATTTCTCGTTAATTAAGTTAATAGTATCATTTTTTTTTTTCTCTTATAAGCTCTTAATATTGCACACATATAGCAAATCTAATTGTCTTTTCAAAATTAACTCTATACAATGCTTTTTCTAAAAAAACAAAAAAAAAAAAGGTTGTTAATGAGTTTAACAACTTATTTTCAAAAAAAAAAAAAAAAATTGTTTAGCAGCTTAGTTTTCACCTAAGTAATGATCCAGTACTAAATCGACATAATACCCTGTTCGCTCCAATATTCCTCTCCTAAGTGTGTCCCTTCGATGTGCCCAAAGGTACTTTGTGGTTGTGGATTAGAAGTGTTATTAAAAATAAATAAAAAATTCTTAGAAGTGTTAATTAAATTTATTAACTAATAATTTCTTTTTAATAAAAAAAACTAATCAATTAATTGGTCTCTGAGTATGAAGTTGACATCCCGGCAACGATGCTAATTTCTTGATGGAGTTTTTTACCACCTGCAAAAGTAGGGATAAAAATATTTGTAAGAGTACAAAGTTATCGTAGTATAACAACTTAAGCAAGGTCGTTTTTCACAGGAATTGAATGAATAATTTATGTTAAACCCAAATCTTAATTAATTATTTGAAAACAGAGTTTAGAAAATGGTGATTTTATGACCTAAAATATTAAAAACGAATTTAATTAAAAATAATTAATTAAATTGGGAAAGTAAAGAAAACAAAAGAAAATAGCTTGAAAATCTATTTAAGCACTAAGATTCCGCCATCACCCTAAAAATCCTATGTAATTCTTCCAATTACTTATGAATTACCCATGCATATTTTGAAGGTTAGGTTTTCCTAAAGTATGCCCCACTTGGAACCTCCAACATAGAACATATATCTAACATGCAACCCGTCTATAGTGTCCATATTGAATGTGAACATGCAAGATTCATTAAGTTTTGTAAAAACCTTTTGAAAAACCATATAACCCTTAAGGTGTGTCGTCCATCTTAAGAAGTTACACGTATTAATCACAAGAAGCCTTAGTCAATTCCAGGGACAGTCCTCCGTCAAAATTGCATCAAATTACTTTTCTAAATATCCTAATGGTGGCCAATCATCAAGACAATTAGATGGTTTCAAACACGATGATTAATAACTCAAAACTTGCATGCATAATATCATAAGTAAATTGAAAAGAAACTACATATTCTTACTCAGGCTCGTGACATTGTCCTAGCAAACGGAATTAGTTACGCACAATTATAAAACAAAATATTATTAAGAACATGGATATAAAACACCTTGTAGGTAAAAAGTCTGAAATTCTCCAAAAATAGTATGTGCGTTCTCTTCTCTCTCCCTTTCTAAAAACCCTAATGGCTAAAAATCCTTATTTATACTAGTACAAAATAAAATCCTTACTATAAAAGGTCTTCTAAAAACTAGGAAACATAATAACTTTGAAACTAGGAAACATAATCTTGATCAAATATGGGAAACCTGCCCAACCACAAATCAACCACATTTCTCAATCAGGGCTCCAAAACTTGGCCAAAACGGCTAGAATTAAAGCTTGAGATGTCCCGAACATAATTGCATAAGGCCTCAGACCCAAAAGATATCATTTTGGATGCCAAAAAGCCCAAATAAGTCCAAAACGTCAGTTTGACAGCATTGCAAAGAAGTCGAATGACACACGAACATACTCAAATTGTAATCACTTCAAGTTGAAAGACACACGAACATCCTCCCATTGTAATCACTTCAAAATTCATCCATTTCATCACTTTTTGCTAAAAAAGAAGTCGAATGCCCTACATTAGAAATATAAGTCAAAGTTATCAAAATTCTCACAAAATAACTAATAAATTAATACTAATATTAGGGTAAAATATATAATATATTATCGATTCATGAGTAGGGTAAAGTTGCCAAAAGAACAAAATATGAATGGATGATAAATTTATGGGGCTGATCGACAAAGTTGTAGAGCTTTGGCATTTCCTGCTTTGCCAATAGTGCTCTCTCTCGCAAAAAAATGAAAAATAAAAACACTAGAAACTACATTTTCAGTTTCTAATTATTGTTGAGCCAACTTGATTAATATAAAAGTGTGTCGAGTTAATTGGTCAGAGCAGTATGTTCGTCTATTTTATTAAGTACAATTCTTCCTTACAGCAAATTAAGTTAGTTTAGAATAACACTTTGTAAAAGTTTGATGAAAACGTTTGCTGGAGGCATCGATTAGGAGAACTAGTCATCCAAGACAAGATCAGTACTATTCTTTTCCAATTGTATCTAGCGGGCATGCAAAGCAACCTTGAAAAATATTTGAGCTAATTCCCCAAGCCATTCCTTACTTTGTACAAGCTTACTTGGCCACCAAGCTTAGAACCCCTCACATAAATCACGATCATATTTAAGTTGGTGATGATGAACATGTATCATCAATTAACAACACTCATACAAATAATTAAGATTAATCAACTCAGAAGGTATGCATAGAAAGTCGGGATTAGTGTATTCGTCCGATTCTGATGACAATGGTGAAATCCGTAGTGCAAAGTTATTCGGACGTGAAAGGCCGATTCATCATGTTCTTGGAGGCGGAAAAGGTATGTAATGTTCATTTAAACTGGCATGCATGCTAAAACCCTAATTGGTGATCTGCTAATTACCCTTGGTCATATGGGGATGAATTGAACCCGAAAGATCATAGATTAGTAATTAATCGCATTAATCTTGCAGTTGCGGATGTGTTGTTGTGGAGGAACCGATATGTATCAGCTGCGCTTTTGGTTGCCATGACGGTAATCTGGTTTCTTTTCAAGGTTGCTGAGTACAATTTCGTGACACTCCTCTGTCACATTTCGATTTCCACATTGTTGGTAATCTTCATATGGCGTACGGCTGCAGAAATATTCGGATTGTAACGTTCTTGATCTCATTCGCTAACTAACTCTTATGATATCAGCTTTAGTTTTATTTAAATTGATTAATTAACAAATTAATCTACGCAGTCGCCCGCCTATGATACCACAAATGATATTACATGAAAACACATTCAGACAAGTAGCTTCCACTGTCCATAAAAGATTAAACCACTTCATATCAAGGGTCCTTGACGGTGCAAGTGGAAGAGACTTCCCATTCTTCTTCTTGGTATATTCGATTTTTTTCGACTAATTAGCAATCAATTACCGCTTTTGATTAATGAATAAACTTTGTACCAATTAACAGAGTTGACCACTCATTCTCTCTACATTTTCAGACAATCATCTGTCTCTATATTTTGTCTGTGATCGGAACCTATTTCAGCTCTCTGAATCTTCTTTACTTGGGTAAGAAGTTTTATCATCTTGTTCTATATAATATATGTGTGTGTGTGTGTGTATACGTATATGTAAAGGAAGGGTTAACTGATTGGCGCTCTCTTTTGCTTGCTTGCAAATGAAGGGTTCATCTGCTTGGAAACGCTACCATTCCTCTACGAGCGATTTGAGGAAGACGTTGATCGTTTAGCCGGAAAAATCAGCAGAGAGATAAAGAGATCGTACAGAAAATTTGTTTCTCAGTTTCTCAACCAAATTCCTAGAGGTCCAGTGAAAGACAAGAAAATCAGATGAAACTTTCCGTGGACTATTTACACCATAGAACACATGTATCACTCACCGTGTGAAGATTTGTGTAAATAAAAAACATTATATATATATATAACTGTATAATATATGTGTGTGTGTATCAGTATATCACTACATTGATTCCATTTGATTTGTTGATCACTTTAGCCTTCGTGAAATGGTTCCCACCTCCCATTTTCTTGGCTGAAACGGAAAACATTTCCCGATCAAGTAAATATATATCGAATTTCGTACGAAAAAGGTCAGATTGAGCCGTCCTAGTTTGTACACTATTGACACATGCATGCACGATGCAGCAGAAGCAAAGGCCACATGGATATATACAGTGCTGCTTCCTCAAGCTCTCTAATATCTGCTCCACTAATAATTGTAATATTGTTAAGTTAATGGATCATATTTGCATTCTCAAACATGACTGCTGACTAGATATGACACCACAGTGTAAATGTAGTAATTAAGTGGGGTTCTCTAAGATGGATCTCAAGATAAGGGCAAATCATTTGAGTTTAAATCCTTAATGGGATACCATTCTTTCTAGGCTCTAGCTAGAGATTAGATTTGGACTAGTTTTAGCCTTCCCAAGTCAAAATCTCAAAAAAGGTATATTTATCTTGTCTTAAATTATTGTACATTATTGGAAGATGATGGCCATTTGGTGATGATGATCCCTTTGGAAGTGCTGAGTGCAGATTGAATAAAGTGGAGGTTCTATTATGCATTAGTGTATGAGATGAATAAATATTGTATTAGATATTTAGTGGAATTTGCAAGCTTCGATTAAAATATTTAATCTAGCGGTTCATCAAAAACTCATTGGTGTACTTTAGAAGGTCAGAATGTAGAAAACACATGTACTAATGCATTACTATTACAGTGAATGATATGCTTTGATTCAAACATTTTAATCTAGTCGTTCATAAAAATAGGGCATCACATACACTGGTGTACGAATGTATGATATGCATTAGTATTACAATGGATGGTTGGGTTTGTATGTTTGATTAAAACACTTCAATCTACCTGTTCATAAAAGCATTGTATCATATATATAACGGTGTATTGTAGAAGTTTACAGAACAGAAAAGACAACAACGATTTGGCTGTCACCATCTCTGATGACAATTCAACTTCCATACATATATATGATCAACATCGTGACAAGGCCAGAGTGGGATGTGAATGCAATTCCAACAGCCCACCATCATAACTTGTAGGGTCAAACTCTGATTTCTGCTGTTTTTGCCTGCCAATTCTACTACAGCAAACGGACAAGAATTGTCTGCCCTTTCATGTCCTCTTGTTTGTCTGGTCACGATTAAATCACGTTAACATTTTATATTACTATTCATTTTTGTCTTATTATCTCTATAAAAAAAACAATATAAAATGTTGACGTGGCTTAATCGTGAGCACACAAAACAGGAGGGCACTAAAAGACACTAGAAGTAGAAGGGCAGACAATCCTTGTCCACGACAAACACCCCAATTAGGATAATCACGTACAAAAAGTTAAAAAGTAAACACGCGCACACACAGATTCCCACTAAGAACAAATCATTCTACTTGGAATATTGACTTTAGAACAGTATATTATTATTAATTCAAGAAGCCTATGTATAAAGAGAGGGATGTTTTTGCTAGGGCATTTTCATTCAACAACTTGTAACACACACAAACACAAGAGATAAAAAATACTAGATGGTGAGAGTATGGGGAGAGATAAGTATAACTGATGGTGGTGGTGCTAACTGGTTAGTGTTGTGGGCAGCTTTTCTCAGCCTTTGCATCGTCTCCACTGTGGTTTTTTCGTGTGCAGGTGGTGTAGCCAAAGAGAAAACCACAGCAACCGATACAGAGTACTACGGCGGTGGATGCGCTGCCGGCTGCGGCGCAGCATGTGGTGCATGAAATATCCATCTCTTTACAATATCTAATCATTAAAGTGCGAGAGGTTTGCAACTTCCAAAATTAATTTAGAGAAAATATATTAGATTTAACTTCTTAGTCAAGTTTTGTATCAATTGACCTTGTAACCCCATTCAACAATACAGAAGTGGTCAATTTCGTTGCTATTTGCATCAGTCTTTCCTTATTATCTTGAATGCCGTAGACTATTAATTATATGCACATTGTAATGGGGAATTCGGTTTGATGATTGGGAAATATTGAAGTCGCGAGAGATTGCAACTATAAGGCATATCTTTGAAGACAAAAGTTGGTTTTAGTTTGAAGGGTTCGATTGAAAAGACTTAATTTTGGTTTGGGTATTGCGTGTTTGTTTGGGATTGCTGAGGGTTAAAAACACTTTTTAATATTTTAAAGTGTTTTTTACTCTCGTTTTTCTAGGCTTAGAAGTGATTTTTAGACAAATATTTGTCAGATGCTATTTCGAAAAGTACTTGAATTTTAATAAGAAAAGTGAACAAACACATTTTTTAACTTCTTACGCACCTCCTATTAATCATGTTATTTATATTTGATTTATTTAATTCGATGACTTAAAAGAAATAGGGTAAGAGAAACTAAAAAATAAGTATTGGAATCGTTGGGGGATTTGAATAAAGTAAAATATGACAAGTGTAGATGTTCGCTAACCATGTCAAGATGGCCGAGTTGGTCTAAGGCGCCAGTTTCAGGTACTGGTCCGAAAGGGCATGGGTTCGAATCCCATTCTTGACAAAATATTTTTTTATTTTTTTTTCAATCTACATTTCAATTTATTCATAAATAATTTGAATTTCCTTTCAACTTATTCATTAATTTGAAACATCATGTGTTCGACATCCCAATAAAATGATAGTGTAAATTACTGATATAAACTTAAATTAACGTTTTGTATGCTGCAGTGTGGACTTTTTGAGTTGCCATGGAGTATTACAGCATGTAGCACCACTATGTGCCTTACCAGGCATAATATCCAAATCAATGTCCGAAAACGAAGAATAAGATGTGTACACTCTCTTCCCAGCTGATCCAGAATCGCAGTGCCTTACGTGCTGCGCCACGTGCGATCCAACCTTGCAAGGTACCTTGATGCAACACCAGACACCGGTTAAAGGGCAAGAAAGGCACAGCAAGCAGGCACTGCAGAGAAACTCGGTGGCTTTTCGCTCCATTTCGCCTTTCGTCCATGCGAAGAAGTGTAACTAGAAACAGAACGAGAATTCGAAGGCCTTCCAGTGTCCATCTTGCTTCGTTTGGCATCTAAGGATTCGTTCAACCTAGCTTAATGTTTGCTGTTACTCCTTTTCTAAGGTTACATCAACTTGGTGTTCGGGGTCGACTTCTTTATCTTCCTTTTTCCTCTTTTCTGTTTTACTTTCTGTACAAGCTTTTCACTTTTTATCATCTTCGTAGAGCACTTGCAATATGCTCCGGCCGCCTTCCAGGGTGCTAGGGTCGTCAAGAACCAACTGCCTTGCAATATCGAAAGGCAAAGCAAAAGGGGGAACTGCGCGCCGTTGCAGGACCAGCAGGGAGGGGAGGGAAAAGAAAGGCAGAAACCTTCTCAGCCCTACGATGGTTCGGGTTTCTTCAACTTTTCCCAGTTTTAACGCCGGATGATGTTATGCATCGACGAAGAAATAGGAAAGACTCGGATTCCAAATTGAAGATAATCTATTTTCCTGGTGGAAGCAAAGTTATGAAGCAACTCAACGGTAGTACATTAAGCTAACAGCGAAAGATCTTGCCGAACCAGAAAGATGTTTAAAAGCATTGCACATAAACTTCAAAACAACACTGATCTTAACAAGTTATACATCCATGTGAACTTTTCAAGGACTAGAAGGTAAAGCAAATGACTGCCAACAGTAGCAACTAGCAAAATGTATCTATCCGTGCACTAAATATCCGTGCTGAATGTCGAGAAAATGTCATCCCAGACCAAGAAACTTATTTGTGCTGCTAGAATTCAAAGTCTCAAGCAGGTACTGCGCTCTTTCCTTGCAATCTCATGGTCTTGTTGTGCAGCCTCTCCATGAATGCGGGATTTGCTCTTAATCTCTCCTTGACATACGAAACTCGAGCATCCTCAGCCAGTTTGTTAGCCTTCCCAGCTTCCTCAATAAGGGAAAAAAGTGTCCTAAGGCAATCCTTTCTATTTTCTTCTCGGTGTTCAAACCTTCACATGAAATTACGGAAATGCTAGTTCAGTTCAAGTAATAAAATACACAATCAAGAATACCATTTTGTAACTTGGAAGTGTTAGGATACAAGCACTGCGTTCTGAACAACAATCAACCACTCTAAGAACTCCCAATTAATAATGAAAATGATAATAAAGAAAGAGAGATGCAGTTTCTGGTTGACTTACCTCTCACTAGTAATTGTAAGCTCATCTTTCCCTGGATTGTACCGCTTTCCAACCAAGTCTCTGAGCCGACGGAATTGATGCTTTGAAAGCCCGAGTTCTTTCACTGTAACAGACAGTTTCACTTTTCTATTCTTGGGATGCCAGGAATCACCACCAGGAGCAAAGACTACCCGTGTTTGCCACCTAAGGATTGGCCCTTCGCCAGGTGGGTCGGCCAGATCCTTCTTGTTAGACACATCAGCCTCATCAAATTGTGGGGGGCCATCCGCTTCCATCTTCTGCAAGTAATCCATGACAATCTCATCCTCAAACTCCTTGAACAACTCATAAGCTTCTTCAGGTTGAAGCTCCCCTCTTTCACACTTATCCCCTAAGTCATTGAACTTCTCTTCTACCTTCCTTTTCATGTCATCTGAAGAAGACAAATTATATTACACATTATTCAATACAAAACAAAGAAAATGCAAGTTTGAATAAAAAAATGCAACTTCCGTGACATTTAAACACTTTGGTAAATTTGAACACTTTGTGGGCAGATGCCGAATTGTCATAAAGCTTAACACGTGCAGATGCCTAAATGTCATAAAACTTAACACACAAACATCCAGCAACAAAATGTGTATACCTGGCAGGAGCTTATCCCAGCTAAGCATATCCTCGAGAATCGCCTCACACTCCTTTGTATCCTTCATAATCCCGTGCTTAATTGCATCCTCAACAATATCATCCCACTTCTTGGCATCCATGTTGAAGTACTCATCTTTCGACATCCTATTCATGACCATATCCTTTGCGTTATACAAGTCATCAATCTCTTCATCCGTGTCGTACAATTCCTCAAAATCCGATTCAAACTCTTGGTCCTTAACATCATCCAATGGTTGCATTTGCAATTCATCTATCAGCTCATCATCTGTTTCCTCGTGCTTCCCAGCCAATCTCCTCTGCAGAATCGCTTCAAGTATCTCAGGGAGCGCCTCCTCATCACCCTTAAAATATTTATTTATCCGCTCCTTCAGCTCTATAAAAACCAAAAACGAAAATTTCAAATCACCATCGTTCTTAGCTTTATAAATTTAGAAGGCAAAAGAATACAAGTTACAAATGTCACTTAAATTCAACAAATATGTCCCTCCCTGGCACTAAACACTGAACCCAATTAGCCAAAACATTCAAATAATCCAATTTCCATCAAATTATTCACACTTTCATCATATCAAATGAAAAAATTACAGACCCAGAACCCCAAAAATCCACAAGATCAAAACTTTAATCTTTGGTAACAAAAAACTTGAAAAAATAAGAGTTGGGTCACCTTTGTTATTGACGTCCTTGACTTCGACGGAGGCATCTTTCTTTTTGGTTGGGATCAAGCTCGAATCAGCAGCCGGATTGGGGCCTTCGGCGGAGGAGTCGCCGTCTGAGGAGAAGAACCGGCTGAGCAGGGACCGAGTCGAACGGGCGAGTGGGACGAGTGAGGGGGTAGGATTTGGGTTGAATGTTTGAGGAGAGAGAAGGCGATTGCGAGTGCAGAGAGAGAGATTGCTCAGGCGAGTTCGTCTCATGATTCTCTCTCTCTCTAGGGTTTATCAAAAGTTGGGATGTTTGGTTCCCTGTAAAATGCTTTGCTTTCTTTCCATAATTTTCCGAGTTTCTGCTGCTGAATTCTTTTTCCCTTTTTGCCCAACTGAAAAATGCAATCTAAAAATAATAAATACAAAAACCCCTTTGTGTAAGAAGGGTAGATGAGTCATTTTGTATGGAAATCTACTTATTTTAGCAATTTTAATCCAAGGTTGGTTAGATTTTGTAACTCATCACAACGGCCAAATTATTTTTCAGGTTCCCTAATTGTTTATCTTTATCACGCCCTTGTTTTGGACTAACAATTAACATGGAGATTACGAATCGATAAATGACTAGTGGAATCAGACTCTGCACTCACAATTTATTTAGTGCTGCAATCTGCAAGCAACAATCATCATTTGGGTCTCTTTGTTTGGCTTGTTAAGTGTTACTTTTAAGATTTTGGCAACGAAATATTTTACGTGTTTATAGAGGAAATAATTTTATTGTGAATAATTATAGGTAAATTTTACTTTGATAATCTTCCTATTTTTTCAATTAGTTTTGTTAGTGAGGAATAATTTGAGACGTCCCGGTTTAAATTTATTTTTATTAATTTTGTTCAATTAGTCTTAAATTAATCAAATTGCGATTGTTATTTGCCAAAATATCAGAGAATAGCAAAACAGACATAGAAATTTCCCAGAAAACCCAAAATTTATAGTTCTCAGAAAATCTGAATTACCTTCGTTACTGAGACATCATCGTCTCCTGCAATATTGGAAGCCTCTTTCGTTTGCGACGGTGACTCGGTCGAGTAGAAGCTGAGTCTGGGCCGAGTCGAAGCAGCGAGTGGAGGGCCGAGTTGGGTTTTAGAGAGACATTTCTAAGCAGGGATACTGATAAAATGGAAGAAGAAGACAACAGAGTTATGTGGGCCTCTCGACGGACTTGGACCATCAGGCCCAAATGAGTTACCGGCTTTGAGTGGGAGAGTTGGACATAATATTGGCTTCCTTTTTTTTTTTTTTTTTTCCCTCTTCTTCTTCTTATTTGACAAGGAACTGATTTTGGAACATTTTTTTTTTCTTTGGCACGTTTTGTATTTCTGCTCTGAGTTATTCTTTAATTAGTCAAATTTAGAGGCTAAAAATAAACATAAGTGTACTTAACGGAAAAAAGTGTCCATAAAAACGCAAAAAGTTTTTTTTTTTTGGCCGAATATGGTAGTGCGGGTCTCTAACTAAACAAAATTTAAGGGAATTGATAGATTAAAGTGTTCGTGTCAAAATTTAAGGGCATGAGTCACACAGATTCGCTATCTTATTTTCAATTCAATTGACATCATTGCATGTGGTTAAATATCTTAATTGCTAGAGTGTTGCGTTTTTAGTTATGTGTCTCGGATTCAAAATTTATCTCTATTAAATTATTATAATAGTTTGAAACGCTTATCTCCTCTTTAATAATGTCATCATGTTCTTTTTAAAATATCTCTATCTATGATATTTTTATTTAATGAATGAATGATGTGACATGATACTTGGAAATTCTTTAGAAATTAAGAATAAAAATAGAGATCTTAATCTATATCTTAACGGCTTTAGTTTAATAGTTCTATACCCTTAATTTCAAACGTAATTTTGTCCTTCCTGTTTGTTTTATTCTTGTAATTAATCATTCAGTTAAGTGATTTAGATAGTTAACATATTGATTTCTATTAATTAAAACCCCCTAAGTACATAAACCAATTTTTTTACGCGTTGCTTGTAGCTGAGTGTTTTGACCTCGAAAAATGGTTTTTCAAAAACTAATTTTGAAACAACGCGGGTTTGAAAATGAGCACGGCCATTGGCCACACAGACAGATCACAAAAGCTGATTTGTGCTTTATCTTAAAAGCTGATTACAGCTTTTGACAATTGACTTGTCTTTGCTTCTACTCTTGTCTTGTGCTTTACACTTATACAAATTAAGTTGCTGCTGAGAAAAGCACGGTGCTTTTTTCCATCAGTAGGATAATATAATAGTTAAATGGGAAATGTTCACAGAACTCTTTTAAAAGGAACTCTTGGTGAATTCTATGTTGTTTTATATTTTTAGAATAATATTTTATAATATTAATATTTAAATTGACGTTAAACTGTGAGATTACAGAAAATGTATCGAAAGTTCTATATTTGAGAAAGTACCTTAACATTCCTCATAGTTAAATACCCTCTTTCTATAGCATAAAACAAAACTTATTCCTAGTGGTCCAATCCTAATATATTAACAATGAGACTAATCCTAAATGTCACATTCCGATCCGGGCTCCTCCAGATCCCTGACTCGACTTCGTCGTAACATGATATTTTCTGTTTTGGGTCCCGACCAGACCTTCACTGTTTTGTTTATGGGAACTCACACGAGAACTTCCCAGTGGGTCACCCATCCTGGGAATACTCTCGCGCGAAATCACTTAACTTCGGAGTTTCTACGGAATCCAATGCCAGTGAACTTCCAAAAAGCCTCGTGCTAAATAGAGATGAGAATATACATATAAGGCTTATGAATCCACTCCCCTGAACGATGTGCGATGTTACACTAAATTTAGACATTAAAAAATGCTTAATCATGCATTTACATTATGTTCAACTCTACATGATCGACTCCCAAACTACCAAGTTCTTACTAGCTACTGAAGAATATAGTGGAAGCACCATATATGCTAAAGAATCCTGCCGACGAGTATGAGTCAACTCGACCTCCTTCTCGTGCTGCGTGTTTAACTGACTAGAACAACAAAGCATCATTTTCTCTGCATTCGGGTTAAAATCTTATTTTGTAAATAAAATATCGTCTTTTAAAAACTAAAGCAAATTAATTTATAATCATGACTAAATATAAAGACAGAATAATAATTTTTTTCCATCATTAGACAAGATAATGAAATCAAGACCTTTTAACCCGTAAATTGTGGTGAAAAGCTCAATAAATGGCGTACCACGTTCTCTTTTTTTTTGCCACTATTTTGTCTGTTTGGAGTTGGACCCATGAGAATCTTCGACTACAATTTTCATTCAATTAGGTAATGAATTTCTGCTTTTTAACATGTTAGCAGCACAGGTCAATACACGATATTATTATACAAATAGAAAAAAGTTTATGTTTCTTTCTATTTGTATAATGATATATAGAGCATGCATCCGTGTTCCTAACATATTAAAAAAAAAAAATTCTAACATAAGCTGCAAGCTATCGAGTCTTTGTTTATTCGAGCGATGTTATAATTTAATTTAACATGATCATTCTTTCTAATTCGAGTCCAAACCAAAGCATCACGGATTTTTCCAAAAAGAAGAAAAGCGAAATATACGACGATGTTGAGTTGGTGGTGGAGAAGGATTCATGCAAGCCACCCGGTGGTGTTATACATGGTGAGTTTAGTTCTGGCTCGAATTTCACATCCATGAAATAAGGTGCTTAGTCTTTATAATAATTAGAAATCATTACGTGAAAAATGATTCAAGGTTAAATAAACAAAACACTGCTCTATCAAACTTGATTTTGTCAAAGTTTACAATGTCTTTATAAAACCAAATGGAGGAACTTCTTTTCTCAAATGGCACTCAACTAGCGGAGTCACCAGGTGGGCTTCTAAAGATGCCTTGGAAATTCTCAAAATTAAAATTAAAAAAAAATGGAAAAAGAGGGTTTTTCTAATAATTGCCTTAAATTGTGATTATTAAAATTAATATCAAAACCATATTGTCCCCTTTGGAGGTTAGAGAAGGCATCAGCCATGTGGACATTGGAATGAACAAACAAATCAAAACTATATAATGTTTAGGGTTTTTATCATGATTGGTCTCTGAAATTAGATTGTTTAATAAAAAATGTATATGAAGAAAATTCATGAATTTAGTCTTTGAAATTGAGACCCGCAAATCATTTTGATCATTCCGTTACAATTCCTCAAACCTTCTAATTAATGTGGTCTCTTTTCCGACCTGCACCATTTTATGGGCTAAAAAGGACTCTGCATTAACATTATTCGTGGCAGCCAATTCAACGCTAAGAAGCTTTTTCTTCTACTTTTCAACCATAGCTCTCAAATGGGTCTGCAACCAAACCATCAAAAACCCCATTGAAGAATCTGACTTTTAGTGTTCTTCAGATTCTTCAATGGAGCAATAAACTCACTTGAGAGTTGAGAATGTCCTACTTCTACATTAGATAGTTTTTTTCTTAAGAAAAATTGGATGTTTGTAATTTTTCTCATGAAAGAGCCAATTTAAGGAAACGGATTTACATTCAACCCTTCGAGACTCATATGCCATCGTAACATCTTGAGCAAAATAGTCGTCACTTAAAAATACATATACTTTATCATATATTGCTTGGTTCATCACGTTTATCATAACAATTTTTTAATCACATTTTGAAATGAAAACATATAATATAAATAGTGAATAAGAAGGATTACACTTAAATGAGAGAAAACTTAGTCAATGTCGTAGAAGATTATGCCAGCCGGGACTCCGATCACGGCTGGCAAAGCAACCTACTACTTTCCCCCGCTTAGAGCAATCGAAAAGGAATCAGACCCCGATAGACCCCCCAGTTCCCCTATGAACACGAGCTAAGAAAACTCAATTACTAGATAGCAAGGTAAAACCGAAAAATGGAACAAGAAAACAAGTTGAAGAGAAGAGAAAACAGAAAATTTAGGAGACTGCAGGGGTGAGTTTGGCAATGTGGTGGTTGCGTTTATCATGTGATACAGAGCTTTTTGGTCAATTATCATGTGATATACATACATAGCAGGAATAGACATTTTAGTCAATTCTCTCATTTATTGCACATAGACATTCAACAAATACTGGGGCTGAGTGGGTAGGGAGGATGTATGCAAATAGTGTCAGAAGAACTTTCATGCAACGGAAAAATTATCGTGGTACTGTGTGAATATGACATTGCGCATGATATTGCGTGATTGAAATATAATACTATCACATTGACAGACGCTGAAATTTGAAAACATCCCTTCAACTTCGGGCTTCAGTCAAAGTTAGGTCCTCTC
The DNA here is from genome assembly GCF_019419815.1 of Pyrus x bretschneideri. Taxonomy (NCBI): domain Eukaryota; kingdom Viridiplantae; phylum Streptophyta; class Magnoliopsida; order Rosales; family Rosaceae; genus Pyrus; species Pyrus x bretschneideri. Next base: position 1,193,703 of record NW_025999579.1, on the reverse strand, counting down.
TTGTTGTTATAATGTATGATATTGCGTGATTGAAATAGAATACCGTCACAATGTTTGACGCTGAAAATTGAAAACAACCCTTCAACTTCGGGCTTCAGTCAAAGTTAGGTTCTCTCTCACATGATTGAGATTGCAACTATTTGGCCTAAACTAATGCGAGTAGGAATCTTTTCCCTCAAAATTTTCCTCCTCTCCAATCTTTTCTTATTTGAAGGATCACGATTAAGTTACGTTGATATCTAATGTTGCTTTCTTTATAGAGAGAAAAAAAGAATGGGAGGAGAGAAGAAGGGGAGGGAATTTGGAGGGGAAACATCCTACTTCAAACTAACACGAGAACAAGAGAAACTTACGTAAAATAGAAATGCTAAGATGACAATGTTATAAATCTATTACACACTGTCGTGTAATTAATTCGAAACACCGATGCATTGACGTAATGAAATGAAAGATATGTGAAACCTTGCACAAAAATGATGAATTTTGACCTTGTGATTTCCCAGGGGGACCATTAGAAATGGTGACCACGGTAACACACGGATCCGAACATACGAAGACTACAATTTTTCTGTTGTATATATAGTTATATACTGGTACTGTGTCCGTCTCCAAGCCTCAAACCACTGCACAAAGAGACACAGAGAAAAACATTAAAGTTCAAAAACCAATTAAGTAAGCACCAACTGGCTTTATAAAGCACAAAAGAAAAGAAAGCAAAAGTAGAAAATTTTACCCAGATTCCAGAGCCTCCTTTCAGACCTTTGTCCGCAGTATTTGATGGCATATGCCCCCAAAATCCAACATCAAGACAAAAGCATAGCCCTACCTTACCAACCCACGAAAGGGCAGCTCCCAGAAATAGTATTAAGCACTTTTGGATCGTAAAAATGCTGTTTAATTAAACAAGAGTTGTTTTAAGAATTACACGTTAGTAAAAAAAAGGAAATTAACGAAAAAAGTTTGAAAACTTTTAAGTTTTAGTCAAAATGACAAAAATGTGTTGTAAATGAATAATAGCAAGAATAATTTTTTAGAGTAAAAATATTATTTTCGTTAAAAATAAACAGTATCAAAAATGTTTCGTTAAAACTTCGTAATAAAAACGCTATCTAAATAAATATTTTGTATGCTTATAGCCAAAGTACTTTTGAGTATTCTGACAAAAAAAAAAACACTTCTAAGGAAAGCATTTTAGAGTATAAATACTTTTTACAAAAGAAGTCGAAATACTTAATCTCAACAAATAAAAATAAAAAACAGCTAATGAAAGTAAAATCATATTCTATACTATATTTTTCTATATTGTCTCCACTAAAATTCACAACCCCATTATTCTTTGTCCCAAAACCAAACCAAAGTTTCCTCCTTTTCTCTCTATCTCTCTCCTCACTCTCTCTAGGCAACCATGCCTATTCTCACAGAGAGCTCAACAGCAGGAGCAGAGCACATGAAATGGAGAAGACCCAGAACCCAATTCATCCAACCCATTTCAGAAACGGATCCAGCCACCTCCCTCCTCCAATCCACCCGCTGTAAACCCACCATCTCCTCCCTCCTCCTCTCCAGCTTCACCACCACCACAACCACCAACAACAACGAAGCCTTACCTTCAAGCCTTACGATCAAGAAAAAGACAAACTTTCCCTCGTCGACGTTCCGAGGCCTGGGCTGCGCCGCAGCCGCCTCGCAGCAAGTCTCGGTGCCGGAGGTGATTCGGAACTCCGCCGATTGGAAGGGAAAGAAGGTGAAGAAGAAAAAGCAGAAGAAGAGCGCCGCCGCCAAGGGCAGCGCAAGCAATGAGAAGAATGAATACAGGGATGTCGGTGATGGTGGGCCCACCTTCGGTATAAATTCTGCAACTCGTATGGATTTTCAGGATGTTTGGTGCGGCCCCGGAATTGGGTTCTCGGCGGAAACTGCCGGCTCGGTGGATTGCGTGGTGGCGAGGAGGAATGTCTCCGGCAGGGGCAAGATTGATGCGGACAATAATAAGATGAGCAGCCACAGGGAGGTAAAAACAAAAAAGTTTTTACTTTTGCTGTTAATGCGGTCATTTAATGCTTTTAATTTATAATTTCTATGGGAGTAGATTTTTCTTTTTCATTTCGTTCCGTTCGCGATTAAAACACGTAAGTATTTTATATTAATTTTTTATAGAAAAGTAAAATAGCGAATGTGAGAAAAAGAGGTAGAAGGAGATAGAGAAAGGAGCGAGAGAATCCTAATCCATTTCTATGTTCACGTGACGTATAGTCTGGTGAATTAAGTGTCATAATACGATTGGTTAAATGTATTTTTTTTAATTTTTCAATTGATTATATTATTATATTTAACCTACCGAGTTGTGTTCCAGACACATCGAAATCTCTCTTTCATGAATTGGGATTGCTAGTTTTTTCCATTTTTAATTTTTTAATTAGAGCTGTATTGTGATCTAATCAAAACTGTGAGGGGATTTGAACTTGGGTATTTTGTTACTAGTCGATATTTTAAACTGCTCTAACTTACTCACGGGATAGAGAGGGAGGGGGATTCTATTGGGTCTGAAGGAACGGACATACTGCCTTAGTCAACTAACTTGACTTTAAAGCTGATTTTCTGTAAATTTTGAGCTTCACAGGTTTATTATCTCATTAATTTTCCTCAATTTTTTGGCTAAGCTAGGACCTTTTGATCTGTTTGGTTTTCTCATTTTTCTTGGGCACTTAAGAGTTGCCTTCAATTTACAATTTGACACCTTTTGATTTTCTCCTAATAAGTGCACGTATTAGTTTGCATAGTTTAGGATCCGGCCCAGTTTATAATCCCACACTAAACGGGATATATAATTATGAATAGATTGTGTTAATCTTCTCAGCTTTCGTATTAGGGTAGGACTTTTCTTTGTTTTTCTCTAAATACTGAAGTTAATACCAACTTAATTTTCTGCTTGTATGATGTGTTCATTCTTGGTTCAGCTCTAATTTGTTTGGTTGATTAATCTTGTTGGCAGCGTCCTTGTTCAGCAAGGCGAAACGTGAGCCCGGAAACCCTCTCGTTTCTGGATTCCGAACCGGATTTTGTCTCGAGCCGCCGTGAAACGGAGGTGTTTGGAAGTAGGTGTTTTCGGCATGTCCGGCATCCATCCCCTGAAGACCTTGCAGAGGTGATTTTTTTTTATGTGCTGTTGCTTTACTCTTCTTTTGTTCAATATGTCTCACCTGGTTTGGTGCTAAAATTTGGTTTGGCAAGCAATGTAATCAACTTGCAGCTTTGATGGCGGCATCATATTCGATTCAAAGATGTAGTTTTACTGCGTATCGTGATTTTTATTAGTCTTACTAGGGAATTTTCATAAAGAACAGATTAACATTCGATATGTTTCACGGTTTGGTGATCGCAGATTATGCTGTTTCAAAGTAGTCTTATGATGGGTGGAAGACTTGATAGATTTCGCGACTGGAGACTCGATGTTGATAGCATGTCATATGAGGTTACCTTTCGCAAACTAAATCTGTGTCTTTGTTCTCGAAACTTGATTGGGTTTTTGTTTACGTAAATTTGGTAACGTTGGCATTTCCGTATCTACATTTTCACAAATTTTTCATTTCATTTTTTGCGGATAACAGCAACTGCTTGAGTTGGGTGAGAGAATTGGTTACGTGAGTACTGGATTAACAGAAGATGAAATTAACCGCTGTCTTCGGAAGACTAAGCTTCCAATGTCAAGTGACGCGTCATCACATTCATCTGGGAAAGGAGATAGCAAATGCATCATTTGTCAGGTGAGTTTGGAACACCCTAGCGATTATTTCTGAGAAATCTTTATATCCTCTTTTCGGTTTTTTCATTTTCTTAACCCGTAATTACTCGATGCTTGTATAGGAGGAGTATGAAGCAGATGACGAGATGGGCAAGCTGCACTGCGGACACAACTTCCACTTACAATGTATAAAACAGTGGCTTGCACAGAAGAATACTTGCCCATTTTGCAAGGTCGAAGCATTATCTAGATGCTAGGGCCGGTGAACTCTCCGTATCCCGTTCGGTGGTGGCGTTTTTTGGTCGCTGTTATTCCCGTCGTGTATAGATTTCGTCTCCTTCAATACACGGGCAAGTATTCATTCTTTGGTTTGAATTTGGAGTTTCAGTGTTATGAAATTGAACAGTGGTCATTACAATCTCAAAATATAATTACACTCTGTTAATGTGGCTTTTCCTGCCTAATATGGCTTCATCGATTGCTTGAGTTTTCAAATGATGGTTGCTGTTGAGTGAACACTTCTGTTTATCCGATTTGTCGGGTCGGGTCGAACGGAATATTTGACGGAGTAAAGCATTTCCCAGAAAGATAATCTGGGCATTGGTTATGTACAATAAGAATGGGAAGCTTCCTTTCATGTTTGAGGGGGAAGTTCGTGCTTTCTTCTTCTTAGCAATGTGCTAAGTATTTCATTAGTCCAATATTAGTTTAACGGCCTGTTTAGATTGTCTATGGATGAGTTGAAGTGCTTTTTCATAACTAAAAGTGCTTCTAACTATTGAAAAGCATTTGTTGGTTGTGCCAGCTTCTTCAATAGAGAGAAAAATTTGAGATGTGAAAAACTCATTTACAAGTTGACATTTTGCCAGACCTTTTGGCGAATGTGGAAAAATTTATATTCTTTCGTTGGAGAATTATTTTGTCCAAGAAAAACTGTAAAATGTCAATTTCAAGACATTATGTGCATGTTACGACCAGTTTCTAATTTTAAGATATTTTAATTACAAAAGTGAGAAATGATCAAAATGCTCCTAATTGGGTGGGTGTTGACTTTCATTTGCATGTTATTGTAGTAGTTGCCGATTCCCTCTCTTTTTTCGACACATGCGATATTGGAGGAGAGAGAAATCAAACTCGAGACCTAAGTGCAAGGGTGAATGCTCGTAACGAGCTCAGATATAAATTCTTGTAGTTCCCGCTCTTGAAATATAGGAAAAAAAAATAAGGGTTTATTAAAATGAAAAATGATTACAAATACAAAATTTGCTTTATTAAAATTATGGAGAGAGAAGGCACTCCGCTAGATTACTCTTTTTCTAATCAGACATGAAAATGGAGTGCCTAACAATGTAAGGAACAACTTGGCACTGAAAATGGAGTGCCTAACAATGTAAGGAACAACTTGGCAAATCATTTAGGTAAAGCTAAAGCTGAAGGTGAAAACAAACGCTAGGAACTTAGCCTACTTACTGCATTCGTCGACAATTTAACGGCCTCGAGTTCTATATACGAAACAATCAAAGCTTCCGCGTATATAACAAACTAACTCATTTTTCGTCGACTGTAATAATTTGAAACGGAGGAACCAGCTTGCAAGTTCTTACCTACTTCTCCTTTGTTGTTGACAAGTTGACTAGAGAAAGAACATGCTGTACAATCTCTACAGATGCATTCGAGTTTGCAGCTTTCAGAGCCCTCTTAGACAACTCTGCCATTTTACTCTCATCCCCTGTAAAAAAGAAATAATGGTAAATACGGATATCTTTCATTACAATTGGTGAAATACATACACAGTTCAAATAACTTCATCTCCCATTACAAAAGAAATACCCAAACCGGAGGTGCGTAACAAGATTTTATATACTATGAAACATCCCACAAGGCCATTACCATTTTACTGTAAGTAAGTGTTTCAAAAACATGTCTACATGTGAGGGATCCTAATTATTTCCACGGACTCTAAGTTGTCGTTGCTATCAGCACAACCAATGAAAACGATACTTATTCCCTGATTCCCACACCAAAACAAACTATTACACTAGGTGAGAAAATAAACATACCTAATATCTCCTCAATTGTACTTCCAAGAGTCGTTGAATCAAGTTCATCTTCTGTTATAACCCTTGTACCAGCTAAGTCTGCCATTAAAGAAGCATTTTTGAATTGATGACCTTCTGCAACATTCGGTGATGGTATCTACAAATCCAAAAAGCAATTATCAAATTTTCCCCTTAAGCAATACAATTGACGTAATTATGGATATTAAGAACATGATCAAAACTGATAAGAAGGAAAAATTAATGTGATAATTTGATCTTATATGATGAAGGTCAGACAATCCAGCAATAAGGGACATCAGACGCCAATGTTTTATTAGAGAACTTAAAAAAGTACCAGAATGGAAGGCTTCCCAGTTACCAAAATCTCATAGCAAGTCATTGCACCAGCTCTAGAAACAATAAGGTCTGCCGCTGCATATGCCAATTCCATCGAATGCAGGAACCTTCATTATTCAGAGATACATCAGATTCAAGTTTTCAACAAAAATACGGAGACATACATCACGACCAAAGGTGGAAGATAAACTAAGTCCACTACCACTCTCGAAGTTCAACCCTCTCGGGATGAAGAGAAAGTAATTAGCAGGATTCTTAAATATGAATGTCACATAAAGTAAGCAATCTTAGCAATAACATTATCTTAGTTCGTTACGAAACCCTGGTAGGAAATTCTTTCCCAATCTTTTGAAATACAGAATCTGCCATTACAAGTTTCCACTTTTAAGCATAGCAGAAGCACTTACGGAGTCAAAAGCAAACGGCGATGATTCTTCACAAGGCTCTCCATCTCATTGTAAGCCTCCACTCCTGTTTGCCATATGATAAACAAGTCCTCATTCTCCAGCAGCATCTGATAATACAAATTCAGCAGAGCAATGTTAATAGCATTTGCCCCCAAAGACCCGCCAAGAACCAAAAGAACCCTAGCCTTCTCCAACTCCTCAACTCCGCCGCCCTTGGGGAAAAACCGCCCCCTGGCCGCGGCTTTAGGCACTTGCTTCTTCAAAGACAGTCTCACCGGATTCCCACAAACCACACACTTAGTCCTACCAGTAGGGAAGCTATCAATGGTGCAATTGAAAACTACAAACACAATATCTGCAAAAAATGAGAGAACCCAATTGGCGATTCCCGGAACGCGGTTCTGTTCTTGGATCACAAGCTTGGCGCCAATCAGCTTCGCCGCCAAGCCTGTAGAGAAAGAGACGTACCCGCCGGTGCTGATGACGATATGGGGGTCGAATTCGCGCAACTTTGAGTAGCTGTGGACGACGGACCTGATCAAATTATAGGGGAGGAGGAGGTTCTGGGGGGAGAATATTGGGCGGTGCAATATGGCGGTAGGCACGGTGTCGAAGTCGTAGCAGGCGGAGGGTACTGCGGTGCTTTCCATGCTGTTGGGTGCGCCTAAAAATAGGATTTTGGTGGAGGGATTTGTGAGTTGGAGCTCATCGGCTATGGCGACGGCCGGGTATATGTGGCCCGCGGTGCCGCCTGCGGCGAAGACAACGCGGAGGTTGTCGACGGCGGCCTTTTGGGTTGCGAGACCCTGGTCATTTGATTGCTTTACGGTGAGGCAAAAGGTGATCTTCAGCTTCAAGGTCCTGCAATGGAAAAACAGAGTTGTTAGTTAGTGTAAGAGAGAGAGAGAGAGAGAGAGAGAGAGAGAGAGAGAGAAAGAGAGAGTTTAGCAACCTGGGTTTTGTTAAGGAAGTGGTGGGGAGTGGGAAAGTTGGGAGCTTGGGAAGGAGAGAGAGGTGGCGGAAGGCGGTGGCCGCGGCCATTAAAGGTGAGGTCTTTGGAGGTTTGGGGAACGCATTGGTGAAGGAGGAGTTGCAGAGAGGTTCAGAGTTGTGTGGGTATTTGGTCCTCTGGGATCGCAGTATTCAAAGCAAATGTGGGGGGCGACCGTTTGAAATTAGAGCTGCTCATCATGAGCTCGAGTGAAAACAAGCCAGCCACCGACCTTTATTTGTCTTTAAGCTTTTGAACAGACACCCACCATTCTCCCCAGAAAATTTGTAGAAAATTTCCCCTTTCTCGTAAAAGTGTTGAGATTTTTTTTTGTAAAGAAGAGACGTAACCTGAATCGGACTCAATATTTTAAATTTAGACTCACTGTACCTTTCTTAGGCCATCTCCAACCGAAAGGTCCAGAGAATTAGAGAATAAAAAATAGTTCAAAAATCGTCTCCAACCAAGGGTTAGACTAGAGAGCTTATGGGCCCCATAGAATCTGAAATGGCCAAAGGGCCAACCGGCTGACCCAATCCAGCTAGCCAGCTAGCCCCAGGCTGGGCCAGAAATTCTAGCATTCCTGTCAGATATAACCGACAGGAACATATTATATAAATATATTCCTGTCGGTTATATCCGATAGGAATTATAGACCAAATTTCAAATGCAACGGCTAGTTGACGTCAACTAGCCGTTATTTTTTATTTTACACAATTTTTTTCCTATAACTTCTATCTTTTTTTCTATAACTTCCTATAACTTATATTTTACAAAATTTGTTTTATATTTGTTCTAAATTATATTTTTTTCCTATAACTTCTATTTTACAAAACTTGTTTCATATATTTTTTAAATTCTATTTTTTTTCCTATAACTTCCTAATTCATTATACAACATTAAATTAAATTAAGTAACATGAAACAACATTAAATAACATTAACCAACATAAAAATTATACAACACAAAACTTAAACGCCTACTCCATGCTATTTTTGGCCCAAAGATGTGCAACAAGATCCTGTTGTAGGTATTTTTTTGTGGCACGGGAACGTATCATTCTATAGCCCATCTACTCATTTATAGAGATACTATCAGTTCTTGAATTGAAAGGCAAATTAGGCTCATCATATATTTTTGCATGAGCCATTCTTGACCTATTTGGATCTTCTTGGTCATCATCGGACTCTCCATCAATATATCCATCTCGCTCATCCTCCACTATCATATTGTGTAATATAATGCAAAACATCATGATGCAGTCCAAATTTTCTCGACTCCACCCTCTTGCCGGTTTGCTGATGATCTTTCACCATACTTGTAGAATACTGAAAGCTCTCTCAACATCTTTCCGATATGCCTCTTGGTGTAAGGTAAACAACTTTTCCGCGTCATTCCTAGGGTTTGGAATTGCTTGGACAAGTGTCGCCCACGTTGCGTGGATGTCATCTGCCAAGTAATACCCCATATTGTATTAACGATCGTTGATGTAGTAGTCAAGTTGAGGTGTTTTATCTTCCATCAGGCGATTAAAGAAGGGTGAACGCCCAAGAACTGTAATGTCATTTTGGGATCTAGGGACTCCAAAGAAAGCATGTCAGATTCATGTGTCATATGAGGTAATCGCCTCTAACACAACAATTGGCTTTCTCGACCTTTCGCAGAAGCCTCTTTGCCATTCGGTGGGACAGGTCTTCCAATCCCAATGTATGCAATCTAATGACCCTATCATGCCCGGAAACCCAAGGTATTCAACTTTGTGAAGGAGCCGATTTAGATCTTCTTGATTTGGCTCGCGAAGGTACTCGTCTTTGTAAATCTGAACAATTATGTCACATAATTGTTCAAGAGTATCAAGGCATGCAAACTTAGACATACCATGGGTTTCATCCATCGAATCAGCTGGGGAGCCATAGGCCATCATTCGGAGTTCAACAGTAACCTTCTAATGAGGTGAGAAACCAGGGCGGTCTGCTTTGTCTTGTTTATGTCGAAAGTATGGATTGACCTGCTGGACATCACGAAGTAAACGCTCGAAGACATGACGCCCCATCCGGAAGCTACGTTTGAAATCCTCTTCTGTGTACACTGAGTTGGGGTTGAAGTAGTTGTTCATCAGATTGGCATGCGTCATTGCTCTGTTCGTGGTTTGTAAGAGCGAACAGCAACAGAGCTACCCTATTAAGGTTGTTACTCAGTTGGCTGACACACCATGGCCGCAGCCATGGTTGCTGCTCTGTTTTGTTTGTTGCGCCTTACTTGAACTTCTTCATCAGACTCCTCATCTTCTCGTTTCATTTAAGCCCATTATTCTTCCAATTTGGAATTGGATGAAGACCCTCAGTTGGAATCTGAAGAGGATCCAAAGTTGGAATTCATAGCAAACTTGAATTGAAAGAGATTGAATTGAAATAGATTGAATTCAAAGTTGTGTGAATTATAGCCTAATATCCACCCTATTTATAGCAAAAAAAAAAAAAAAAAATTCAAATCAACGGCTATCTGACGTCACTTAGCCATTCGATTTGAATTTTAGTTGTAGTTTTTAAATAATAAATTATGTTTGGCCCTATGACCCTCGTTTGGAGATTGTTTTTTATGACAGGGCTAAAACGAGCCATATGACCCTTTGGCCCTTGGTTGGAGATGAAGGCAAATATGGCCCTGTACTATTCATTAAAATATTAATTTCGTGAAGGACCAAAGGGCTAAAATGAGCTCTCTGGCCAACCTTCGGTAGGAGATGACCTTATATCTCATTAGAATACCAAGTGCTAGTTGTGATGTTCTAAAGTACATATAAGTTTTATTGAATTGGAACCATATAGAATAAAAGCCCATGTTCATTACATGACTCATGTGACCATCCACAAAACGTGCAAAATGAAAAAAAAAAAATGGTGTTATACTCACCCCAATATCTTATTTTCCCATTCACTTTATATTTATAGTCACCATAAAAAGTTGAAAAAAAACATACCTCTTTTCTCACCTACCATTGTTTCCAAAATAACCCTACATATTTCTTCTTCAAATTTTCCTTGCATTGAAAAATTATTATAATTAAAAAAAAAAAAAATCATCATTGCCAAGAACTCCAAATACCACCAGCAGGCATCAGCGCCCGCCCCAAAAAAATCCCAGAATTGTAACAACCAACACCCCAAATCCTCAGCCACGGCACCAAGCAGAAAATCTTTCCAGCCCAAGAACCACACAAGAGGTATCTACAATAAACAAATTAAGCAATTGGCAACTCTTGCCCCTAAGATGTTTCTGCATTCTCAAAACATCTGGATGGATGAATAACGACACGAAGTTCTAAGTCCATCACTGCCTCCTGATCAAGTTTAAATCTTGGCATCCAATTAAGCCAGCTTAATCGCCATCACATTTAATAACAAAGTACACAAACACTCCCTCTCCTACTCCAGCTTGCGATTTAGGTTTTGTCAACATATTTAATAATTATGTGATAAGACAAGATTAGTTGGTCTTTAGGTCTTTTAAGATCATTTTATATTAGGATAAATTTGTCAATAAAATTATCATTTAAAAGTGGATGGAGAAATAAAACACTGCGGTGAGCTTAACAGACTTAAAAACAAAAAATGGATTGAGGTCGTCACCTTTCCGCAATATTAAATAGTGACCTTACATAATGTCATGATCGTGGCTCTAGCTAATGATTTTCCTTTGGTGCTTCACAGCACTGATAAGTGCAAAGACTTGTAGAACAATAAAATTGTGTTTGTGCTTGAAGCGGTAGTTTGTGCACTTTGAGTGCAGGGGTTTGCACTCCCCCTGCACTTAAAGCGGTAATGTACTGGTTCGGAGGAAACGATCAAAAGTTTAGCAATTTCGGATACTTTACACTATTAAAATAGTAAAACTTACATTATTGAAAGAGTATCCAAGATGACAAGGGTTTTTTTATATTTACATAGTACTGAACTTCGGATACTTTACACTATTAAAATAGTAAAACTTACATTATTGAAAGAGTATCCAAGATGACAAGGATTTTTTTATATTTACATAGTACTTAACGTTATGAAATTTTAGTCAAAATGATCTTTGAGATTGGCTTAACTTTTCACTGTACTCCTTGAGATTTAAAATCGATAGAAGTGATCCCTGACTATTGTCAATTATTTTGATCATTCAGTGAAAAAAAATCTATTTTAAATAAGGACCAAAATGACAAAAATTCCTCAATTTAATAAACAAAGCACCCAAATGATTTGACAAAATTTTGAGGGTATTTTTGTCATTTTGTCCTTATTTAACGAAGATTTTTCACGGAATGATCAAAATGATTGACGGTGGATAAAATCAAAGATCAATTCTATCGATTTTAAAGCTCAATAACTAAAATGATGATTTATACTAATACTAAAGACCAATTTAACTAAAAATCCTTACATAATCAAAGTAAAACCTAGTCATTTCAGATACTTTACACTACTGAAATAGTACTTTAACTTCAGTAAGATCAGTGCTAAACTATATGGACATTGTCTGAGCTAGCACTGCATCTGACTTTTCAGAAAATATAGTAGAAAAGGTCAAGAATCTGAATCTTAGTGCAGTTAATAGATGCCCCTATATAATATTTCAAGTTTTATGCTCTTTATATAATATACCAACGCCACCAACTTGCATGCGTCAGTCCTGTACATGTATGCATGCGCGGCGCCCATGCCGGGGACCATGTGACTTTATATATATCTACATGTTCTGCATACATTAATAGCTGTCTATTTAGTTGAATTAAAATGAAGCCCCAAAGTAATCATCTTCTTTGCCAATTGTCTGGAGAGGAACTTAAATACATTTCAAGCGGTTCATATTAACGATACACAATGACATGATATTGTATTATTGATGTGCGGCGCTGCATTAGCATGATATTGTATTATTGATGTGCGGCGCTGCATTAGCGTATGAAGGGTGTATGTAAGTCCTTCAATTGCCATGCTAGCCCGACTGTTTCGTGCTAATGATACAATGCTATGATGTATTCTTGACCTGAGACGTCACAGTTGTGTTCGAGGGGTGTATGTAAGTCCGTCCCATTTGAGGAGAGAAGCCCCGTTTACAAGTAGTCACGGACATGAATTCATACAACATAGGGCAGCAGTTATAATATATAACCCATAAAACTAAGACAGAAGAAGAAAATATATTCCCTTTATTATATCATATTCTATGCATATGAGCAAGAAAATATACTCCCTTTATTATATCATATTCTATGCATATGAGCAAAGTCTATGATAATATAGCCATCAATTAAAGGAAAGAAGAGCAACTCAAATATGAAATTAAGGTAATTCATGCCTAATGACTTATGGTTGTGTGGTTCTGATCTGCTGAGTATGCCGGTAGCTGCTGTTTCGAATCTTCTGACAGTGCCACTGCTGCGGCCGCTGCTGCAGGAGTCATAGACTGGTATTGAGGAGACAATGGGGCGGCCTGATGCTGTGTGTAGAACACTTGTTCATGTTGAGGATTGGCGTATTCGTAAGCGTAGTTATTGGTTGCAGACGGAGGCATGGCAACGGACTGAGAAGGACGGTGATGCATTTGAGAGAACCCCAGGTATTGCTGCTGGTATTGGTTAGAAGGAACTTGGACTAATGTTGGAGTTTGTGGCACAGCCGTTTTGTAAACACTTGCAGACATTTCAGGCGAAGCTGCCTTTGTGGGATAAACAGGTGGGATATTACTGTCCTTGTAAACGGCAGAGCCAGGATTGGCGGATGTTAAGCGGCTTGAGGCAACCACAGTTGTGTCAGACATGTTAGGTTGCAAAGGGATGTTATACGATTGTTGTGACTGCGCAACAGGCATCAAATAGACTGGATACTGCTGGTGATCGATTTGGAGATGAGGTTGTTGCTGTGACGGCGGTGCATACATTGTGTAGTAAGATTGCATTGGCACTTGGCCTCCGGCAGGATGGTGCATGTAATGTGTGCTGGCATGGACATATTGTTGTTGTTGTTGCTGCTGCTGCTGCTGTTGTAGTTGTTGCTGCTGCTGCTGTTGTAGCTGTTGTTGCTGCTGCTGTTGTACTTGTTGTTGCTGCTGCTGCTGTAGTTGTTGTTGTTGTTGCTGCTGCTGATGCTGATCTGATTGTTGAGGAATAGCGTACCCGGAATCCTGAACTTGCTGAACTTGGTTTTGAGATCCCGTATCGGAAGCATCACTGGGTGTATTCGGGCTAGCAGGACCTCTGATGTTGTCCCTGTTTGCAGCTTGAATCTGCTCTTGATAGTACATTGGTTTGGAGACAGAATTTGCGGATGCAATGCTACTATCACTGGACAATGTGGACAAACAGTATAACCCAATTTACACAAACTATTATCTCCAAACTCTAGAAGCAAAAATTAGAAAACTGCAAGCCGCTTGTAGCTCGGTTATCCCGATTTCCCTGAGTTCCCTAGTTCGATTTCCCTCTTCCCAATATCGCTTGTATAAAATAAAATCACTCATCGAGCTCTAAACCTAAATATAAAGAGGCACATCTCTTCATAGTTCATACTCATGGCAATTACTTTGAAATCGAAACTATCATCAATTTTTTTGATAAACGATATTCTAAACTACTCTAATATACACGAAGAATTCAAAGCCAGCTGAAAAGCGCGGGCACACAGGCCTAACCCACATTTGCAAAATTATCATCTTTACGGAAAGCAAATATTTGACACACAGAGAGAGCACATACCTTGCAACTGAATCCGGTGAAGGCAAACTATAACCTCCTCCGCCGCCGCCAGCCTTATTAACTTGTAGAGGCTGCACCGGCAATGGCAGAGGAGGCTTACGAAATCCGACCGGTATACTCTGATCTGATGATCTCTCATCATCTACCCTGTTCATATTTTCTCCAGGAACGCCAGAAACATTCATCATCTGAGCACCAGGTGGCGGCAGATGCACCCGAATTCGACGCCATTGGCGGCGGAGCAGCAACAACAGCAGCATAACTAGTACTCATCTGAGCAAACTGCTCCTCGATCCCAACAGTCCTCTGACCACCCTGCATCAACCTAGCACCAGTTTCGTCCATTCGAACCCGAATCGGAGGCAAATTCGACAAGCAAGTCGATGAAGAAGACAACCCGAAAGAGGAAGTACTGTCCTCGGCAAAGGTGGACTCTTGATTGATCGAATGAACATCATGTCCGACCACATTATTAACATTTTTCATCAAACCATTGTTGTTGTCCTGTTTGTTGTTGCCTCCGAAGAAGTCGCCTTGCGCCTCCAAATCATTGCAAGAATTCTCACTCCCCGCCAGCAAGTAATCCATAGTGGCGGAATCCGACAGGTTCCTCGGAAAACCCGACCCGTTCAGCGCGTCGACGAACCAAGACTCGGACTTTGCGTCGTCGAGCAGAGCACCCATCGTGGCGGCGGTTTCCGGCTTCGCGAAGAAGAGAAACAATCGGAGGCGGGAAGGCTTGAGGGGGGAGGCGGAGGAGGTGCGGTCGTATTCTTCGAACATGTTGTCGAGATCTTCGTCGGTGGTAACGGAGATGAGGGAGTCGAGATCTTCGGTGGGGAGCTGGTACTTGAGGGAGAAGGGGCGGCCGTTGAGGAGGGTTCGGGAGAGGCGGGAGCAGAGGTCAGCAAGAGAGGAGTGACGCTCGGCGACGAACATGCGGGTTTCTCCACCGACGTAGCAGAGGGACTTGTCGTGCGGGCGGGGAATGATGTGGCCTCCGTAGCTGCACATGAGACGGAGCTTGGCGCCGGGGACTTGAGGGAGGGGGTCGTCCCAGGTGTCAGCATTGCGGGAGCGTGGGGAGGAGTCGACGGAGTCGGGGTAGTTGAGTTGCATGCTGGTGGCTGCCGGAATTGAGGTGGTGGTGATTGTGGTGGGGAGAGGCGGGAGTGGCGGTGGATCCATTTGGTGGTGGCTGTGGGAAATGGAAGGTGGTGAGTCTTCGCGCTTCTCGAGGTATGTTATGTATTTGTCTATTTCACCTTTGAGTTTCTTCAGGAGAGGATATTATACTCTGACATAAGAGGAGGGAGACATGATCACGAACACATTATTTTGATAAATTAGCATGAATGATTAATTTGTGAGAGGAAGATTTGAACTCGAATGCAACACATATACACATTATTCTCAATCTTTAAACAAATAAAAAAGAAAATGAATCTAATTTATCGAAAGAGAAATTTAAATTTTGACAAGTACACTATTATAATAAACTGATCTAAACTACTAACGTACAAATTTTTTTGTTTTTTAAATGTAAAATGACGAAGACGCTATTCTTTCAAATTGATCTAACTCACCTCGCTTAATGACCTTTGAGTGTTAATTCAATGAATTGCTTGCACTTTCAAGTTTGATTAATATGCATCGAACAATGAACAGATGACAGGTCACCTCCCTTGGGCTGATTTGTCCACTATGTTTTGCTTCTAACGAAAGAGATCTCAAAGACAAAAGAAGAGCCCATAATTATTTATCAACAATGGGATCAAACTAAGCAGATGGGTTTTATCTCTGCAATACAAGTAATTAGTAAATTTAGTAGATAACAAATCAAAAGTTAATCAAAGTTTAAGTAAGCAAATGAAGGTCTAGTTTGGTCAAACTCAAATTAAATCAGGTCAAATCTGAATAAAAAACAAGAAAATGATATATATTTGCTGCTAGTAAGTAATCCTTTACCACAGAAGTAAAAAGATGTTAAACCTTTGCATGACGGCATGTATTCAAATCCTATTGCTAATTAATCTACTATCTGATAAAATCTATAATTTGACAAAAAAAATATATATATATTTGCTGCTTTGCGAGCGTGGAGAGAGTTGAAATTTCAACGTGTAGCCCATGCACTGCAGCACATGAACTTTACAGAGAAACGGACCAAGCACATGCACATTCATCGGAACTTGTGCATGATTTATTCTAAGTTGGATTTTAGAGACACGGTTTGGCAACAAAGTATCGGAATACAAGTAATTTGGATCGTGGCATTTGATGTATCGAATTGTATTTTTGTCAAATCGCTCGCATATGAGAATATGGATTTATAATTGGACTTAATGAAAGCAAAACCCCTTTCTTTCGCTTTAAAATGATTTGCCCCTTTTGCTTCTCCTTCAGATACGAGAAGGTTGTATCGTAATATCAGAACACGAGAGAGCAAATATAGGAGAACAATGTGGTGTGGAGTGCGGACAATATTAAATCTCAATGTATGAATATATGTACGGATCATATGAGAGAAGCTTATAGCAAAGATGATACAATGATGGTGTATCAAATCGATAACGCATTGTTTGTGAATGTTAATTTTCTTAT
The DNA here is from genome assembly GCF_019419815.1 of Pyrus x bretschneideri. Taxonomy (NCBI): domain Eukaryota; kingdom Viridiplantae; phylum Streptophyta; class Magnoliopsida; order Rosales; family Rosaceae; genus Pyrus; species Pyrus x bretschneideri. The sequence continues at coordinate 1,176,824 of NW_025999579.1, read as the reverse complement.
ATAACGTTATGTAAAAGAAATAAAGAGAAAATCAAAGAAAAGATCGACATCTCTTAACATAATTAACTCAAGATATCAATTACATGACATTATCGTTGCATGAAAGTTTTTTCACTTGTTACAAGTCACTTGATTCACTTTGACTAGTAATAGTAGCCCTTTTCTTTAGATTGTAATATTTCTCTTTTGCATGCTATTGTGAAGAAATTGTTTGCAGTGGTGTGTCCATTGTCCAATGTCTTTATTAAGCATCCATGTGTTGGATTACAGAAATCAGAGGCCTTTCCAGCGTGCAATTACCGTCAAAACTTCTATATTATAATGTTTTAAGCAAATAGTACAAGGATGTGAGCTGAATTTTCCTAAATATACAATATATCTTATTTTGGTCGACATTTTCATGGTACTTGAAATAATTGATTATACAAGCTGGACATGAGTTGTGTAGCAAAGCAGGTGAGAACTATAGAGGACTTGATAAACTCGCTGGTTTTGGAATTTGATTAATGTCAAACATTTCCCAAGGAAAAAATTTAATAAAATTATATTCATTTAAAAGAAATTCTCTATGTCCAACCTATATATACAAGGAATTTTGCTAGAGAGATGTACTGTTGGACAAATCAATATATATGAACAATCATGTGGTAATATCCAACAAAAAAATCACGTTGTAATAAAAGTCACAAAATTCGAATCTCAAATGTGACTTAAGAGAGTTGATCAGGATTGGGTATCTCATTTTGCATTTAAGTTCGAATTAGTGTCCCATGATTTAAAATACCAGTATTTAATATCATTTGCTATAATTTTTATTTGTAAACAAAATTTCTTCAACAATACGTTTATCACATTTTCTTAACGCATTTTTAAAGAATAATTTGTAGATTATTCAACAACAGCAAAAAGGAAAATAAAATTTATAGCAAATGAAATAAAATGGAGAAGGATGAGGACTGAAGTTATCAATCCAACAAAGTATTAGGATGCCTAATTTACTTTCTATATTTGCCAGAGTACAACATAGTTAGTTATGTTCCCCATCTATTTCTGTATGATGTTTTTGCGTGTGTGCATGTTTTACCTCACAATTGGGCTAACTTAACTTACCTTTAGGATTCTGTGTTGGACCATTAATCCTAGGTTAACCTATACCCTTTTAGTTTCAAAGTTTCTAAGGCACACACACCACGGGGCCCCTCTCTCGCCCTTCTTTCTGTTTGAATAGCGCCATTGACGAGGGAGCCGAGGCTTGGGGAGCTTTTCTTCTTATCAACGGTAATCTGTCTCTATCTCTCTATGTCCAATGTATATAGGACAATGTTTATTACGAAAATATGATACGTCTTATGAAAACTAGGGTTCATGCATGTCTTCAAGAATTGGGTTGTTTAATTTTCTAATATATATGTGTGTGTGTGTACACAAACTAGGGTTTGTGAAAAAGAAGGCTTCATGTTCTTTGATTAATAAGAATTTTAACTGGCAGTTTGAATTGTAATCAGATAATTTCCATGAAACCCTAGATTAAGCATCAAATTTCTGCCAAAAATGGATTGGCATTTCATATGTCATTGGTGGTTGTCACGCTAACAAGCTCGAAAATCATTGCTTGTTAGCATTCTTAGTGCTCGTTTGGTGCCAAGGATTGATTGGATTCGACAACTTACAGGATTCTACATTTCATCTGATTCTTCAACACATGTGTCATTTTCAGGGTACGTATCTTTGGGAGAAAGAAAACGGTGAAGCTAATGACATTTGATTCTTCAATTGTACCTGTTCTTCAATTCAAATTGGTGTAACTATACACTGCTTTCTGAAAGACCATTTCGAATTGGTTTCACACTCCAGTTGGAAAGAAGATGCCCGAGATGCAGATAATTTCTCATACATTAAGATCTCATGGAGTCAAAGTGGCTAAAGTGCACAAGTATGACTGGTTAATTCTTGTACTTCTTGCGGCGGTTGATCTGTCTTTGAATTTTATAGAGCCTTTTCATCGTTTCGTTGGCGAAGAAATGATGACTGATCTCAAATACCCTTTTCAGAAAGACACCATTCCTTTCTGGGCTGTTCCAGTATGTATCAGTTTCTCACCATCTAATATCGTTCTGCCTTACAGAGAATACAGAATATTTTACTATATCTTCACTTACTGCGTCTAGATTTATGCTGTACTCTTGCCTCTCGCCATCTTTCTCGTGTACTACATTTGCAGAAAGGATGTTTATGATTTGCACCATGCCATATTGGGTACTGCCTGTGTCCTTCTAGGCTTCCTGTATACTATATTTTTCTTTGGAACTGATTTCCGCTCACCCCTTTTCTTTCTGTTGGTTGATTATTACTTTCCAACTTATAGGTCTTTTCTATTCTGTTCTCATAACTCTTGTAATAACGGATGCAATCAAGGATGCTGTCGGCCGCCCGCGTCCAAACTTCTTCTGGCGGTGCTTCCCTGATGGAATAGGTGTAGGTGACAATTTTCTTTTTCTTTCGCTAACGATGATTGTAAGCGTAAGGGCTTGTCCCTGCATTATGCTGAACTGCTTGTCAGTCACGTCACAGGTATATGATCCAAACACTAACAATGCTATCTGCACTGGAGAGAAAAAGATTATAAAGGAAGGACATAAAAGCTTTCCTAGCGGGCATACTTCAGGTATCATATCATCAATCTCTCTTTCTGTGCCTTGTGCATTTTTAAGGCTATGCCGTTGGAAAAGACAGTGCCTAATTCGTTTGCAATTGTCAATTGTGCAGTTTCATTTGCAGGTCTTGGTTTTCTTGCATGGTATTTATCGGGGAAGATCAAAGTGTTTGACCGTAGAGGCCATTCCGCAAAGCTCTGCATTGTATTTCTTCCGTTACTCTGTGCTGCTCTCGTGGGAATCTCTCGTGTGGATGACTACTGGCATCATTGGCAGGACGTCTTTGCTGGAGGTCTTATAGGTTTGCTACTAAATGCAATGATACAATTTTCAGTTCCTTCCACAATAAAACATAATGTAGAAAGTTAAGAGATGATAATCCATCTTTTGGGACGTTCGATTTGTTTGAGCGCAGGAATTGTCATAGCTTCGATTTGTTACTTGCAATCCTTCCCTCTCCCAAACCAGCGGGATGGTGTGTCTGCTATCTTCTGTTAATATGTTCATGTTTCATCAACTGGTAGAATGCTGACCTAATTTTCATGTCTACATATTTAGTCTTTTATTTTTGAATTTGCAGGGTGGGCACCTCATGCGTATTTCCTCATGCTGGATGCGGATAGGAATGTTGGCGAGTCCTTATCTCCAGCCACGAGGGTTAACTCTCTTCGTATGCGAAGAACAGATATCGAGAGTCCAGGCTCAAGTCCATAAGATTCAAGTTCGCCAGTCCATCAGTTACTGGAAGAAGGAGAAGATACTGAGTTGAGTTTGTATGTCAAAAGAAATTGTATAGAAGGTATATATTATACATTTTGTATACGTGATGCAGTACTTCATTCGATGACTCCATATCGTATGTGTAAGCTCCTAAGTTCCTAACATCATCGTTATTCAATGAAATGCCTTGCTTTCCAAGTTTCATCAAAAGTTGAGAATCTGAACTTTCTAAGGAGTTGTTTGTGAATTGATTTGTAAGAAGCACTTATATGATAAGCATTTTTATTAGATACACATTGAAATTTTTATCAAGCATCTAGTTGCTTCTTGAAAAGCCAATTGAAAGAGCTTTTTGAATAAACACTTAGCAAGTGCTTCTCTAAAAAAACATTTTTATGATTCAGAAAAATATTGAGTTTTTATGTTAAACATAGTAAGAAACACTTTTACTGGAGAGAGAAAACACGTTGAATCTTTTCAAAATCAATCCCAAACATCCTCTAAGTCTTGGTGCTTTTGTTCTAAATATTGCAATGTGTTTTTCTTTTCATTTAAATCTGTGTCCTTATTTCTTTTGGTGAATAAATGTGTTGGTGTGAAGTTCTTGACTATGAGCCTATGAGAAAAAAATTAAAAGGAAAAAAAAATCATAGAGTCAAAGAAAACAAATAAAAAAAAGTGATATTAAATGGAACAGTTGGATGTTAATTGGTGATTGCTGGCAACACCAAAGTCTAGCTGCATTTGCACAATTTCAGTTGCTACACTGCGTGCTCTCATAAATTTCTTCAATAATCTAAACCCCTTACCTTATTTGTCTGTGACATAAATACCTGCATTACCCCTTACCTTCTTTGTCTGTGACATAAATACCTGCATTTAATCTTTATCTTCATCACATACCATACATATGTACATGACTATCTATTGCCTTGCTATTTAGCTCTCTCTCTGTCTCTCTCTCTCTCTGAAAAAAAAAAAATGCAGACATTTACCGCATGCTGCGGAAACATAAAGAGGTACAAGAAGAGAAGGCTTTACCGCAGACTAAGAAATGCAGTTACTAATGAGCAAAACGCGATGGTTTCAATGGGGAAATGCCTTAAGTTTGGGAAAGTACGAGTGACCCCGATGCTGCGAATGAAGGTCAAATCATCGATAACGCTCTTGAAAAAGTTTAGAAATGCTTATGTGGAAATGATGCTTTGTTTTGCTGGTCGTGTTGTGCAGTTGAATAATGGTGATGTTCACTTGTATCGGAAGACTAATGCTTCGCAGTTTTTAGCTTGAAAGTAATTGTTTATAAAGTTGTTACAATCAAGCTGAAGAACAATTTGTATCCTTTTGTATATGTGTATGGAAAATAACTCATTCTGATTGAAAAAGTTTCTCGATCTCCATGACTCCATCTTCCTTGCGATATTGCGAAAGGAGAACAGCGAGGAGTGCATGATGAATATTTCAAATTTACTAGTGTGCTTCTATAATTTGGGAGAGAGGTTTAAAATATTGAGTTCTTTTTAATTTTTATTTTATTTTTCTGGATACACAATGAACAATACTGCAAGATATAATGCTTTTTTTGTTTTTGAAAAGATTATGTTTAATTTCTTTAATAAGGTATATAGGATAAGGTAAAAATCCGAGCAACCAAAGGCGAAGCATCATTAATTTTGATTTTATGTGCATAACAGAATCATGTGTGAGGTTTTATCCTTAAAAATATCAGCATAACATTAGTAGTGGAAATTTTACTTTGATTAACATCTAAGCTAAAAGGAAATAGATTCAAATTTAAGTGCCATTGACGAGTACACTGCCATAACTGCTAAACCAATTTATTACTTGTGGCTATAATCAAACCAAATCTTCCAAAACACAGCTCAATGTTGATTGGTAAGGATGCATGCAATTCAAAGCAATTAATTGGAAAACCCAACTCACATCACACGTTGTGGCTAGCTGCTGAATTTAATTTGTCGAATTACTTACTTTGCCTAACATCATGGGCATTTACAATTCCTGCACGACTACTGCTACCCACTTTGGTTTCTTCACCAAGTGTTTTTTGTATGGAATGTGAATTACACAACTTAATATTTACTCATCTTTTAATTAATTATTTTGGTCTATTTCTGATCCAATCACACCTACTTTTTTAGTTACGACTTACGAGCCATTCAACTCCATTTTACTTGTTTTACAGATCTATCTTCCCCTTGCGTTATATCCCAATCCATCTCTCACACCCTCCGGCATAGAGAGACGGACTTTGAGGAAGCTAGCATGGAGTGCTACAGCCACCGAAGGAGGAGATCCTCGTCTAGTTCGAGAGGATGCCCTTACAGTAGAATAGACAATTTCGTAACGGATGATGACGAGGAAGAGGAAAATGAGAAGATTGCAGTAGTGTTGGGACAGACACAGAGCAGTGATCTCAACTTCAAGAACACAACGAGGAGAGGGATACCATTACCAAAACTGCAACGAGCGATAATGTCGTCGATTGTGCTTCTGAAAAGGTATAGAGATGCTTATGTGGGAGTAATGCATAGCGTTGCTGAACATGTTGTGCAGTTGAACAATGGAAATTCCTACTTTTTTAAGAAGCTTCCGAATGCTCCATAGTTCTCAGCTCCGAAGTCGTTAAAAGTTCTACTTTATCAAAATAATTAAGGACAAGTTTTAATTTGTGGGTACGTTACTTTGGATTAGTGCTCTTGTATTGGGTTATATCTTTCTGTGTTTGGTTATATTACGAGAATTGAAAATATATGTGCGTGTGTATATCAAGAAATGAAATTTATGGAAATTAAGGATTTGATGATGTTTTACATATATTACTTACATATTTTGATATTTATGTTCCTGTTAAAAATTTGGCACCCCAAACCCTAAGAAATGATAATTCTGAAATTCTAATTAGCACTCCAATAAATCCTTTGATTTTCTTCAGTAAGTTTTCTGCAAATTAGTGACTAATTATACATATATATTTGGCCCGATGATTTTCAAAGAAACATATTTTCTAAATTCTTGTCCTTGTGTACATTTGTATACAGGTAAATATATAATTTCCCACTTGTATTTAACCTTGTGAGCAGAAATGTAGGACCAAATTCTGAGATTCCTCAAGACTGACTAGCTAGTCAATGTTTGGGAAGCAAAATTTGTCATTTTATCAAAATCAGTTTTATTTTAAAATCAACTTGCTTTTATCAATGAACACTTGTGACTTGTGAGTAGTGATAAAATTGACCGCACATACACTGCATATATAATATCTAAAACCATGGAAAGAGGAAGCAAGAGAATATTTGTAGGAGAAGCAAATGGGTGACTCTAACTCGTTCCTCCATTCTCTTGTTCTTGTAGTTCTTCTTGTCGTAGCTACCATGTTCACTCTGCAGCAAGGCTTGGTCACAGCAGCAGGTACACACACACACGCACACATATAAAAGATATGGTCTACTGTATTCACTCTTAATACATAAATTTGATTTGTTTTTTAATGAAATGTTGCATGCAGATCACCATGATCTGAATATAGTTAGGGGACTGAGAGAAAGGCGGTCACCACCTCCTTTGCGTCCAAAATCACCACTTGCAAACCAACAGCCGGGCATGAGAGTACCTGCTCCCGATCCTCCTGTCGAACAACCACCTCCGGCTGGTCCTCCTCCTCCTCCCCAGCTTCCAATCCTCAACAACAATAATCTGGTCTGAACTTCTTCACAACATTATCTGCTAATTGCTATGCTTCAAGCGCCAAATGCAGCTATTATGTAGTGATTAAGCTTAGTTGCTTTGTTCATTGAAGATTAATAGATATGCTTAATTTACAACAATTAAGAAGTTGAGAATTTGCACTTTTTTTATTTCCCTTTGCAAGTTGCAATAAAGGGGTAAGACTGCCACGTATTGTAGGTTTTCTGTTTTATTTGCTTTCATTAGTAAACGCAGTTTCCTTGCTGATCATTTTCTTGCCACGGATCAGCTAACCAAGTGCCTTCTTCTTCTTCAGATTTCTTATTCCTTTTACTTATCAGTGTTTTCAAAGATTGCTTTTATGCGTAACGTACGTATACTGTTAAGGATAATAGAGGACCATCATATCACAGTGTACTCAATACACTCGATTAGTATCTACCTTAGTTGTTAAGTATTGGTAGATAGGGTTGTTATGTAATAGTGATGACTCGGCAAGAGACAGTTATTTATATGTCTATATCCTTTTGTACAGTGTACAAGTAACAGCTCATCACTCGACAGGGTGCAAGGGACGGGCCATACCGGCACATGTGTGAAGCCCAACCACTACAAGTGCTCCACTTCACCAGATTTATGTTGTCCACGTGAAAATTCGTTACACGCGATACGTGTTGAGAATATGAATCTTACATCGAATAAATAAGAACACGTGCTTCTAAGTAATTGGACTAACTCTATTAAAAAACATTAATTAGGTGAACAAGAATAGTAATCCAACACGAGTACTCCATTTTTGTTATAGAAATAGGGGATTACATAAGTAATCTCAAGATGTAATAAAGTTCTGCTTTTACATCTCGAAACAAGTAACTAAGACTATAAAGTTCGCAACAAAAAAGTACTCACAATAGGTGACCACAAAGAAACATATTCAGAATCGATGCGTATGGCTCATTTGAGATTATTTTATATAGAACATACTTTTACTCATAATCGTTTTTACTTAAAGTAGTTTTATAAGACAAACATTCTATCAAAAATCCCAGAATTTTATAAAAAGTAAAAAAAAAAACTCAAAGTCTATTTCTCCAGAAAACGCTTCTATAACTCCTAGTGCTTCTATATTAATATATCAAACTTAAGTTTAAAATAGCGTTTGTAAACGGTTTTTGAGAAATCCGCTGAACAAGTCACTCGGCCCACAAAACATAAATTCGTACTAGTCCCCCTTTAAGAAAATCCCACACCGCAGCAGCCCAGCCCACATCCTTTCACTCTGCACTCTCTGTGTTCGTCACTTCTTTCGTTTTCCCAGTCGTCTTCCTCCTCCTGCTCCTGCATCCTAATAAATCTTCTTCATCTTCTTATCAGATGAATCGGGTTTTCCATGACCAGGTAATTTTCTTTGCATTTGGAAATTGTTTCGTGATTCAGCTGACATTTATTCCACTGCATTCCATTTTTCTTGTGCTTGAATTTAATATAAATATTGCTTCTTAAACTTTCATATTTCCTGGATTTAGGTTGATTAATCTTGTTTTTATTTAGTATTAGCATGCCCCCATTACCAATTTACTAAAGGTCATATCTTTGCTTAAATTTGAGATTTATCAACAGATGGGGGAGCTGGCTGCCCAGAAACATGTTCAATTCATTCTCTCAGTCGAAAAGGTCCGTCTTTTAATCCACATTCAATCAATTTTTTTTTTTTTTTAATATATGTGTGTCTATGTATGTATGCAGAGTGTATATATGTTTGAATATATATATGTATGTGTATGTATAATAGTGACATGGTGATAATGTATTCAGAAGAAGGACTCTTTGGAGGCTGTGGCAATGGAGCATCCAAGAATGAATGGGGAATATTGGTATTTAACAACTCTTGATCTCCTCGGAAAGCTTCAGGCGGTCGATGTTGATGAGGTTGTTTCGTGGGTTCTCCAGTGCCAGCATGACTCAGGTTGTTACAGTATATACAATTCTTAGCTCAAAAGCACTAACTAGTTAATAGTGTTTTGTTCTTCATTGGTTGTTTATTGATTTAGAGTTTGAGAGAAAATGATGACACGATACAACTTCATATATGCAGGTGGGTTCGGTGGTAACATTGGGCACGATCCATATGTACAATACACCTTAAGTGCCGTGCAGGTTTTGGTCTTATTTAACAAGATTGATGTTCTGGATGCTGACAAGGTTGCAAGTTGTATCCTTATAGCACATATTGTAGCACATCTATTTGTAAAATTCTAAATAAATCTTCATTTCCCTAAATGTATGCATTTTTAATTTGAATGTTGTACTAAATAATTGGTAGTTGCTGTGTAGAGCGGTTCTTGTAGCTCAATTTATAGTAGTTTGACATTTATTGATTAGACAAACAAATTAAATTAGAGAGAAATTAGCCAATTTTGTGAACTTAATATTCTACTCAGATGTTGCTACACTGCAAAATGAAGATGGATCATTTTCTGGGGACGGGTAGGGTGAAATTGATACAAGGTAGTCATTTCCGATTTCCTGTTTGTTTTTGCACCTCATATTTGTTGAAGTTACCATCTGTTTATTTGAAACATGATTTAGTAACAAATTGTTTCCATTTCTTGAAACGAAGGAGAAAGTAAACAGTTACAGGTTTTCTTATATTGCTATATCGTGTCTCTAATCACTACATCATTTGGATAAAATCAGTGTGGAGAAGGCCGTGAACTATACTGTAAGTTGTAAAAATCATGAAGGTGGATTTGGATGCACGCCTGGTGGGGAGTCTCATGCAGGTCAAAGTATGTTACTTACCTTATAGTATCTGTATGAAGCTTTAGTTTCTGATTTGTTGTTTCCTTTTTTCACTCTTCAATGGAAATAGTAGTCATTCTTGCATTGCATCTCTTCTGAATGGAACTGATCTTCACTGTAACTTATGGGGTCCTGAGAAGGCAATGCAAAAATAACTGATCTTTGATGGAAATATCAGTCTAGGGAAATATTCTTAATCTTGCTTAAACGATCCACATTTGATCCGGGAATGGCATATTTATTCAGTTATACTATCTGGATGACAAAATTAGACTCACTTAAACTTTATTCTGCCTGTGCCGACTGGGGTCTCTTCATCGTAGTGATAAAGACCTTCTTGGGTGGTGGTTATGTGAGCGGCAAGTTAATTCTGGAGACATTCTTAACAAAGCAAAAGTTAAACCTGGCGGCCTCAATGGCCGTCCAGAAAAAATTTGTGATGTGGGTTTTTTTTTCTTTTTTTTATTTTTATTTTTAATTGAAACAATTTTGCTTCAGTTAGCATTCTTGTACAGTTCCTTACTGCATTTACACTTTTTATCAGATCTGGTACTCATGGTGGGTTCTTTCTAGTTTGGTCATGATTGACAGAGTTCATTGGATTGGTAAGGAAAGGCTTGTTAAGTTCGTTTTAGACTGCTAGGTTAGGTTACCCTAACAAGCTATATGTACATTTGGGTTATCCCTGTTGTCTTATTTCCAGAATGCAATGCTATTCGTGCAACTACCGATTTATCTGAGATGTTGTGGGTAATATCATTGAATATTGCAGGACATTGAAAATGGAGGAATTTCTGACAGACCAGATGACGTTGTTGATGTCTACCATACATACTTTGGTGTAGCTGGTATATAAGCTTTGGCGTTACCTTTGTTTGTTTTCCTCATTTCTTCTCTTAATTATTTGTCATTTTTAAGCTCTAACCTTTCTGGACGTTATAGTTGATGCGCGGTTGGAGCTTCTGAGTTTCGAACTTCATCCAGAAGAGTTGCTAGGAACTGCTTATGACTGGGATAAAATTTCAAATGATTACATGAGATGATTTATGTTCTTCGTGGAGTCTCATTCTTCCACGGTATTCATGTCATGAGTGACTACCCCAGTTATTATATTGGTCATCAGATAATACAATGTAAAATAATTAAATTACACTTAAGAATAACTATGAGCTGATGGTCCAGTGGTAAAAGGCAAATTAGGAGGTTTCTTTAAAACTAAAAATTGGAGGTCTCGAACTTGTGGCCAGAGGGAGGCAATGCCTCTATGAGTCTTCTCGACCATTGGAAGAAGTGGATAACTTTAGCTTGCCACCAGCTGTTCTTCTTCAAAAAATAAAAAAAAATAAAAAATAAAAAATAAAAAAAAATAAAATTACACCTAAGAATAATTTGTTTGATTGCTAATATGAATAGTTATATTGTCGCCTAATGCTCTCATCGGGAAGAGTGTGTGTCCCACAGTCCTTTTTGGGCCCAGCAGTAAGCATGCAGCCTCCTCTCTTTAAAGAACAGTAAGTATGCAGCCTCCTCTCTTTAAAGAAGGTTTAGAGCAAGCCCAGCGTTGCTGGTTGCTCGGGGGACGGGGGAGAGAAAAGGGGCTTGAGGCCCTGTGGACCGGCTCCAGCGTTGGAGAGCCCGAGTGGAGGCGGAGGCCCGAGCTCCGGGCCTGTGGAGAATTGCCAGCCCGAGAGCCTGAGGCCTGTGACGCCAGCGTTGACGTCAGCCTGGCGTCATGCCTTTTTTATTTTTTTTTTTTGTCAGGGGCGTGCACCCTACTCGCGCGTGGGGGCGCGTCGCCGACACAAAATCAGAAAAAAAAATTGCTTTTTCAGTTACCGTTGGAAAGCCACGTGGCTTCCCACGGTCCGTTCGATCTCAACGGATCTTTAATTTGGGCCGTTCGATCTCAACGGTAAAAAAAAAAAGTCTTATTTAATATCCACCGTTCGATCTGAGATCAACGGTGGATATTAATATGCTTTATAAATAAAAAAATAAAAGAAAAAATAGTTTTAAAATTAAGAAAAGTTACCGTTGTGACACGTGGCATAATCTGGAGTGTTGGAATTCAAATTTTTTTATATCCAATGGCAAAGATTAATTAGTTGAATAAAAATTTAAAAAAAATTGTAAAAAATTGTAAAAAATTCAAAAAAAAATCTGAATTTTTTTTTTTAAAAAAAAATTGTTTTTACTTTTCTATAAATACCTTCTCATTATCATCTACCTTACACAACAATTTCATATTTTCTCAACTACTTTCAATCACATTCCTTTCTTTGTCTCAAAGTTTCAATCCATTTTTTTTCAACAAAATGACCACTGGTGCAGGTACGAATTGATCGCTTCTTGAAGATGTTGCGTTGTGTACTAGCTGGGTTGAAGTTACTCATAGTTCGCTTATGGGTAATGAGATGTAGTTGCGAGAAATGTGGAGTCTTGTTCATACCAATTATCTTGAGAAAATTGGTGGGAAAAGAACCAAAGAATCGATGTCCAGTCGTTGGAAATTACTTAGCCAATTGTTTAGTACGTGGAGAGACGCCTTGGCACAAGCTAGTAGTAATATTCGAAGTGGGGAAAATTACTCGGATCAGGTAACAATATATTATTTATTTGATACCCAAATTTACATTATAATTATTTGTTTGTATTATTTATTTGTTACGTACTTACATTATAATTATTTGTTTGTATTATTTATTTGTTACCTACTTACATTATAATTATGTTGTTTGTATTATTTATTTGTTACTTATTTTCATTATAATTATTTCTTCTCCCGCATTGTGTAGGAACTTCAAGCACAAGCTTGGTACGTTGCCAAAACCAAAAGCAAAAATAAATCATTCAACCGGTGGGAATGTTGGAATATTGTCAAAGATTGTCCTAAATTTAGAGTTGTGCCAGTCGGTCCAGAAATGCACATGAACAACACCCTTCTACACTCTACACCCGATCATGTCTCGCATGTTTATGAAGATGATGCAGAAGAAGTGCCCGAAACGCCCCTCCCTTAACAAGCGTCGGGTTCGACCCGTTATCCAATTAGGCCTCAAGGTAAGAAGGCTTCAAAGAGAAAAGGGAGTGCTTCCAAGAATGATTATGCAAAGTTCATGGAAGAACTTATTCGCCAAGGTGAATTGACTTTGGCGAGGGAACTGGCGAAATATGAGGCTGATAAGGCTAGAGAGGACGCAAAAGCTGCAGCTATTGCGAGAGAATTTCAGGCTAATGAGAGAGAAAGAGAGCTACTTAGGCAAGAAAGGGAACATGTTAGAGAAGAAAGATGGGCTCAACGAGATTGTGAGATTATGAACACGCCTTTAGAAGGGAAGTCTCCAAATTCTAAATTTTTTTGGAAGTCAGAGAAAGCGGACTTGGTGCGAAGGAGGCGTGCAAGAGAAGCGATAGCAAGCCAAGATGGTCCTAGCACCACAAGAGAAGATCATCCTAGCACCACAAATTGGTTAAGTGATGATGAATAGAGTAGTTTTTGTAATCGGAGCCCATAATTTTCCAATCACATTGGGTTGTAATTTATTATTTATTGTTTGTATTATTTATGTTGTTTCCAATTTATTGAATATTTATTCAAATTAATTTGGTAAGTTATTTATAGTAAGAGAATATTTATTGAAATGACAAAAACAGACCAAATAAAATTACATAAGCATACCGAATAATAAAAAACTCACTAAAAAAATTACATAAACATACCAAATAATAAAACACACCAAATAAAATTACATAAACATACCAAATAATAAAACACACCAAATCAAATAACATAAACATACCAAATTCAAAAAAACACACTAAATGAACTTAATTATCTTTGGCTTGTTTCAATGCCCACTGGTGCTTTATCAAGTCAATTTGCCGGGCATTGTGCATGTCTGGCATTTGAAATGCAGTATATCATTGAATGAGTCTTTCATTGTAACGTCCATCCCTTTGTAATGGCTCATGTTGCATGGGCTCATCGGTGGCATCATGAACACAATATATACGTGTTCTTGAATTGTTCATTGTGTCTAGCTCATATTCATCTACGGCTTCATAATCATACTCATCTTCCACAATCATGTTATGAAGAATGATGCACGTCATTATGATGGATCGAAGCGACTCTACATCAAACAATCTGGCAGCACCCCTGACGATCGCCTAGCGAGCTTGGAGGATACCGAAACAACGCTCCACATCCTTCTTGCAACCCTCTTGACAACTTGCAAAGTATTTTTCCTTTGCACTTCGCGGACGTGGCACTGTTTTGACAAATGTTGACCATCACGAGTAAATGCCGTCAGCTAGGTAGTATGGCCCGTTGTACATACGTCCGTTGACCTCATACGTGACTTTTGGTGCCTTTCCTTGCAGGACATTGTTGAACACTGGGGATTGGGCAAGGACGTTGATGTCATTTTGAGCTCCCGGGACCCCAAAAAAGGCGTGTCAAATCCATGTATCAAAAGATGCCACCGCCTCTAGAATGATACTTTTTGCTCATTTTCTGTCCCCATAAGCGCCTTGCCATGCACTTGGACAGTTTTTCCACGTCCAGTGCATACAATCAATGCTTCCAATCATCTCAGGAAAACCATGCATCTCGGCATTCTTCAATAGCCGTTCCAAGTCCATGTTTGTAGGTTTACGGAGGTACTCAGTGGTGTAGATAGATTCGATTGCTCCGCAAAACCTCATCAGGGACTCAAGAATAGTTGATTTCCCCATCCTCGTTATCTCATCCACTTGGTCTACAGATGCTCCATATGCAAGCATCCGCAAAGCAGCAGTAATTTTTTGCTCAGGCAATAGACCCATAGCACCAAAAGCATCATTCTTTTTCACAAAGTAAGAATCATGGTTGCAAACAGCAATCATGATTTTGTTGAACAAATGTTGTTCCATTCTAAAACGACGTCTAAAGTACGTATCAGGAAATGCACTATTAGGGATAAAATAATCATCCAAGAGTTCCATACCTCATCGTTGCCTGCTTCTATCAAGGTTTCCGGAACGGCTGGGCCTGCAGATTTGAGCCACAGCTTGGATGACTCGACGGGAATGTGAGGCTCTGCCTATTCTTACTTCGTCATCTCTCCTTCTACGCTCCTCATCCTCTGCCCTCTCATTTTTTGCCCCCTGGTGATTGAACATTGCTTCTGATTGGTTAAACAATTCTTCCTCTTCCTGATCGAGTTTCCATATCATCCTTGAGGAAGAAGAAGACATTGTAAGAAAGAAGCAGAAACTATGAATAATGATACAGATTTTTGTGAAGAAGGAAGCAGAAACTATGAATAATGATAGAGATCTTGAGAAAATTGGTGTGAGATTTGTGAGGTTGGATGGTGGATTATATGGAGGATTCAGAAAGGATTAGGTTGTACATAATACCACGTGGTATGTCGTTATTCGTTAAAAATCTGAAGGAAATCTAAGGTTGTACATAATACCACGTGGTATGTCGTTATTCGTTAAAAATCTGAAGGAAATCTATCCTCAAAGATTGTAAATAGATTATGACACGTGGCGTGACGTGATTGGTTAATAATCTTATCAGAAATCCATCACCAATAATTGTATTTTCGGATAATAACACGTGGCATAACGAGTACGATTAAAAAATTTATCGGAAATCCATCCCCAATAATTGTCTTTTCGGATTTTATGACGAGTGGCGCAACGACAACGATTAAAAATCTTATCCGAAATTACAAATAAAATTATTTTGTATTATTTAATAACACTTCGGATAATGACACGTGACGCAATGAGAACGATTAAAAATCTTATCCGATATTACAATTAAAATTATTTTGTATTATTTTATAAATAAAAAAAATACTAATATTTTATTGCCAATTGCCAGGGTTATTACTGTTCATTAAGGGCAGTTACTATTCATAAGATGGATTGAATAGTGCATAGCCTGGGGAGAGGGCTCCAACGCTGGAGTTTCTATAGGGTTTATGCACCCTCTTTGAACTATTTTACTTTCATATTCTCACAACGCTTTTTGTGATGAATATCCTCTCAATTGTGAAAGCAACCAAAAAAAATGTCAACAGCATTTCACAGTTCACAAGATCATTTATGTTAGCTCCTCCATATCATAAGCTCAAACAACTCTACCAATCCGTGGTTGCCGCCGAGACGAATATAATCAGTGACCCCTGATTTGATCTGTACTTTGGCGTCCAACCAGACACGCTGGCCCTCGATAAGTACAAAAAACTCGATCAACTACTGCGGCTGGCATGGTCCCACAATGCCCTCACCACCCTCAAGTTCATTTGTACCATACGAGAGGATTCCAACGCTCTTGGAAAATCCGATGAAAAAGCGCTTTACAGGGCGGCGCAATGGCTTCACAAGAACCACCCCTGGACTCTAAACCGCAATGTCGCCTCTACTGCCCGCGGCGAGTATACCAAGTCGGTCGGGACTGTGGATGACCTCGCCTAGATTCTCTACTGCATTATTGAACAAGTTAATTACAAGGGCCTTGAGAGGTACGCGCGTGACTTGGATTATCGCTTCTTACACTACCGGGTTACAGATCTCTCGCAGACTATTTACAGTCCAATATTCAAAACTTGAAGAAGCATGAGCTTGTTCGTTACTGTTAGAATTCAGTAACATAACTACACAAATAAGTCTAACAGGATTTGAGAGAGATATTTAGAAAAGTTTAGAAGATGAATTCAGAGGAAGAACACACACACAGAGCATAACTCTTGAACTTCTATCATTGTATTTCTTACTAAGCATGATAGCCCGAAGAGTCACTTAACTGATGAAAAAATGAGAGAGAGAGAGACATAACCTCAATTCAATCTCAACCAACCATTACAACCTATCTTAAGATCAAGACACTTGTCAAATGATAAGCCTTATGAGACTTAATCAACACATCACAATTTACACAATAGCTCAGCCTATGAGCTGAGACATAACACACATAACAATCTTGTAATGTTTTCTAATCAGCTCAACAACTTACATACTAACACTCCCCTTGAAGTTGTGAACTGATTTCACTCCAAGGAGATTTCTCAAGTAAGTGAACTGCTCCCTTGCCAATGCTTTTGTAAAGATATCTGCTATTTGCTCCTTAGTAGGACAGTGAATCAAATCAATTACTCCTTGCTGCAATGCTTCCTTTATGAAGTGATATCTTCTGTTTATATGCTTGGTCTTCTGATGAAAGATAGGATTCTTGGTGATGGCTATGGCTGATGTATTGTCACAATTCATTGGTGTTGCAACTGTTTGCATTTCACCAAAATCCTCTAGAACAAATCTCAACCAAGTAGCCTGTGCTGTTGCTTCAGAAGCACTGATATACTCTGCTTCGGCTGTGGATAATGCAACACATTGTTGCTTGACTGAAGACCAAGAGAAAATCCCATTTCCAAAAGTAAAAGCATACCCGGATGTGCTTTTCATATCATCCTCTGAGCCACTCCAGTCACTGTCACAGTATCCCATTAAGAGTGTTCCTTCACCTTTCTTGTATTCCAAACCAAAATCAAGAGTTCCTTGAACATATCTCAATACTCTCTTTGCTGTTCCATAGTGCTTGTTAGTGGGACAGCGCATAAACCGAGATAAGAGACAGGCAGCATACATTATATCAGGTCTAGTTGCTGTGAGATACAGCAGACTACCTACAATCTGTCTATACTGAGCTTCATCTGCATTTCCACTTCCATCTTCTTTTCTCAGTTTATCACTTGGAACCAAAGGAGTACTCACCGATTTGCAATTCTGTAGTCCGAATTTCTTCAGAAGAGATAAAGCATAATTCCTCTGATGAATGAAGATACACTCCTCAGTTTGGATCACTCCCATACCAAGAAAATGGTGTAAAAGACCAAGATCTGTCATCTCATACTTATGCATCATCTCAGCTTTGAAAACATCCATTAACTCTTGACAATTTCCAGTATATATAATATCATCAACATAGATGGATACTATGATCAAATCTGTGTCTCCCTTGTACTTGGTGTACAGAGTTGCCTCACTGATGCTTTTCTTAAATCCACAAAGCATAAGGTATGAATCTATTTCACCATACCAGGCCCTAGGTGCCTGTTTTAGACCATACAAAGCTTTATGTAATCTGTAAACCTTTTCTTCCTCTCCTTGCACCACAAACCCATCTGGTTGTTCAACATATACTTCCTCTTCTAATACTCCATTCAGAAAAGCTGATTTCACATCTAGTTGAAATAACTTCCATTTATTCTTTGCTGCCAGTGCAATTAGAGTTCTAACTGTGTCTAATCTTGCAACAGGTGCAAAAGTCTCATTAAAATCAATTCCGGGCTTTTGTGCATAGCCTTTTGCAACAAGTCTAGCCTTGTTCTTTTGAACTGTTCCATCCAAATTCAGCTTTGTTTTATACACCCATTTTACCCCAATCACAGGCTTATTTGAGGGTCTTCTCACCAACTCCCATGTCTGATTTTTCTCGATCATATTCATTTCATCCTTCATTGCCTTTTTCCAAGCTTCATCCTGTGCAGCTTCATCAAAGGATTCAGGTTCAACAATACATAAGTGGCATCTCTCGTAGATTTCGCTCAAGTTCCTATACCTCAGTGGAGTATTATCATACTGAGATGAGACCAGTGAGCTACTTGATTCACCAATAGCAGTAACTGGAGAACTTCCAGCTTGAATTTGAGACCCATCAGATCCTTCTTGTTCATGAGATTCAGACATCTCATCAATTTTATCCAACTCTAAAGATTCAACTGCAGATAAAGGAATACAAACTTCCTTGACTTTGTGTTTCCCAGTCCCATTTACCATTCTCATAAAAAATTACATCCCTAGATAACAAGACCTTTTGAGTTAAAGGATTCAGTACCCTATACCCCTTTTCACAAGTACCGTATCCAATGAAAACACCCATGACACTTGTTTCTTCTAATTTGTGTCTTAGATTCCCTGGAATAAGAGAATAACAAACTGAACCAAACACTTTCAAGTGTTTAACCCTAGGTTTTCTTCCACTAAATTTCTCAAAAGGTGTAGTATTCTTCACTGCTTTTGTAGGACTCCTGTTTAGCAGATACACATATGTGTTTACTGCTTCACACCAGAGATTGTATGGGAGTTCTTTCTCAAAGATCATGCATTTTGCCATCTCCACAATTGTACTGTTTTTCCTTTATGCTACTCCATTTTGCTGTGGAGAGTATGCAATTGTGAGCTGTCTTTCTATCCCCAAATCTTCACAAAATTTTCCAAACTCATTTGAGTTAAACTCTCTTCCTCTATCTGTTCTTAGCTTCTTTACATGGTATCCACTTTGAAGCTCAACCATGGCTTTAAATTTCTTAAACACATAGAAAGCCTCTGATTTGTTTCTCAAGAAATATACCCAGCACATTCTTGAATAATCATCTATGAAGGCAATAAAGTATCGTTTGCCACTCAAACTTGATGTTTGCATGAGACCACACACATTTGAGTGTATTAGTTCAAGTGGTTCCTTTGCTCTCCACATTGATTCTTTGGGAAATGGTTCCCTGTGATTTTTCCCCAGTGCACAACTTTGACATACAATTTCACTGTCTTGGATTTCAGGCAGCCCCAAAACCATCTCTTGACTCTGTAATAGTTTGAGACTTCTGAAATTTAGGTGACCAAACCTCTTGTGCCAAATTCTAACACACTCTTGCACATTTGTCCTCAATGCAAGCTCCTTGTTTGTGTTGAGAATTAAAGGAAAACATCTATTTCCTTTCTGCTTCACACTGACCACCAGGTTTTGTAAGGATCTATCATCGAACACATCCACTTTATAATCTCCAAATAAAAGAAAGTAACCGTGCTCAGTCATTTGTCCCACACTTAACAAATTTTTTGCAAGACCAGGTACAAGCATAACTTCTTTTATATACCTTCGACCCTTTATTGTTTCAATGATCAGTGTTCCCTTCCCTTCAACTTCAACCAAAACTCCAGTGCCAACTTGGACTTTTGCTTTCACTTTCCTGTCAATATCAACAAGTAGATCTTCTCTGGATGTCATATGGTTACTACATCCACTATCTATATACCATTCATCACTTATCTTCCTCACTTCTCCGGAATGATTTGCATAAAACAAATTTCCAGTTTCTTCAACCTGATTAGCAAAGTTCACATGTTGCACAGTCTTGTTCATATTACAATACCTTGCAATATGCCCAATTTTGTTGCACTTGTGACACTTGACTTTGTTTTTAACCCAACACTCTCCATATTGAAGTTTATCACAGAATTTACACTTATCCCCAGTGTTGTTTGCCTCATTCTTCACAGTGAATCCACCCTTATTACTCCAATCACCCTTGTTACTCCATTGTTTCTCTTTTGGCTTAAAATTCTTGTGATATTTGTTACTGTTTGGCTGACCACTGAACTTATTAGACTTCGGGACAAATTTCAAACTAGTAAATGCTTTCTCCATACTACTCTCTCCATGTCTATCCAACCTTTGTTCATACCCCTTCAAGATAGCTACAACATCCTGTGCATCTATGGTGTCTAAATCCTTAGTATTCTTTATCACAGCTGCAATACTATCATAGGACTTAGGTAAACTGATTAACAATTTCTGAACAACTCTTTGATTACTCAGATCTTCACCATAGCTCTTCATTTGATTAATCAGATCAAACAATTTAGCAATATACACAGAAAGAGATTCACTATCATTCATGCGAGTATATTCAAAATCTCGCCTAAGACCTTGAAGTTTCACAGACCTTACTTGTTTATCACCAACGAACTCTTGTTTCAGAATGTCCCACGCAGCCTTCGCACTTTCCTGAGTTGCAATCCTCGGGAAAATTTGATCTGAAACTGCACCTTGAATAATACCCAGTGCTCTAGCATCCTTAACTACATTCTCACGAAGCACCTTCCTCTCCGCCTCTGTGAGTTCCTCCTCCTTCGCCGGAGCTCTGTACCCACTCTCAACCATATTCCACAGTTCATACGAGCGAAAGATGGTCTTCATTTTGATTTGCCAGAAATCAAAATTCTCGCCATTGAAAATTGGGGCCCGGAGTTCTCCTCCTCCAGATCCAGCCATATTAGACACTCGAATCACTGCAATAAGCTTTTGCTGTGAATCCGAGCTCACCCACTCGTAGAAACAACGCCCAAAAGTTTAGATCGAACTCGGCTCTGAGGCCATGTTAGAATTCAGTAACACAACTA
Source organism: Pyrus x bretschneideri (assembly GCF_019419815.1). Classification (NCBI taxonomy): domain Eukaryota; kingdom Viridiplantae; phylum Streptophyta; class Magnoliopsida; order Rosales; family Rosaceae; genus Pyrus; species Pyrus x bretschneideri. The sequence goes on along the minus strand of NW_025999579.1, from coordinate 1,155,705 downwards.
CATAAATAAGTCTAACAGGATTTGAGAGAGATATTTAGAAAAGTTTAGAAGATGAATTCAGAGGAAGAACACACACACAGAGCATAACTCTTGAACTTCTATCATTGTATTTCTTACTGAGCATGATAGCCCGAAGAGTCACTTAACTGATGAAAAAATGAGAGAGAGAGAGACATAACCTCAATTCAATCTCAACCAACCATTACAACCTATCTTAAGATCAAGACACTTGTCAAATGATAAGCCCTATGAGACTTAATCAACACATCACAATTTTACACAATAGCTCAGCCTATGAGCTGAGACATAACACACATAACAATCTTGTAATGTTTTCTAATCAGCTCAACAACTTACATACTAACAGTTACTACGATTGTTTCCCTTCTAATTAATATGGGCTCCTCCGTGGAACGCACCATTCGACTGTGCGAAAGCATTGCAAAGACGGTTTTTCCGCGAGAATCGTACCCAGACTACCAAGGGCTCGAGGAGGCCCGTTACTTGTCCGTAGTCCGAGATCGTCTCAGGAAGGAGGTCTTGGTTCCCTTGAATAAGTACTTGGCGTATGAAGCACCTTCGCATCACCAGCCAAAGGGCTGTGATAATAAAAAGTATTTGGAGGAGGTGAAAGCAAACTCGAAGAATATTGAGGCCGCTGCTTTGCTTCCACATGAGATTGTAGAATATGCAAATGATGGAAAGGTCGGGAAAGCGGCTTAGCTTCAGTGGAAGACGATGGTGGAAGATACCTACTCAAAGCACGGCAAGTTCAAAAACTGCGTGGTTGTTTGTGACGTCTCGCCTTTCGTGGCCAAGCTCTACAGTGATGTGTTCGTGGCTTTGGCAGTGTTGGTGTCTCAACTGAGTGAAGAGCCATGGAAAGGAAAGGTGATCAATTTCAGTCCAAATCCCAAGCTTCATAGTTTGGCTACACTAGAGGGTGGCGAAGACAATGATCTTAAGTCCAAGTGTGAGTTTGTGAGGAGGATGGATTGCGGCGGGGAAGTCGATTTTCACAAGGTGTTTGATTTAATTCTCCAAGTGGCAGTAAATGAAAATTTGAGGCCAGATCAGATGATCAAGAAGGTGTTTGTGTTGACCGACTACAAATGTTTTGGTCGCGCTTGGGCTAACACTTTAGTTTTTGGGAGTCTGATTACGAAGCTATACAAAACAAGTATAAGGAGAAAGGGTACGGTGATGCAGTGCCACAGATTGTGTTTTGGGAGCTTGAAGCATGGGGGACTCCTGTGGTGCCTTGTAGGGGGCCAGGGGTGGCCACGCTCGGCGGCTTCTCCAATAAATTGTTCAAGTTGTTCTCGGATAACAATGGGGAACTTGGCCCGCACCATGTCATGGAGGCAGCCATTTCTGGTAAAGAGTATCAAAATCTGGTTGTAGTCCACTGAACCACCACTATTAGTCTTTGTAAAGGACGACCCTATTGTGATTAATTAGCTTTCAACATCTACAACTAGAATAATAAAACCGTTGTCTGTTCTCTAATCAATTTTTTTTGGCTCTTTATCTATCATTTTGTTGAATGTATTTACTTAATTAAAATAACTATATATTTAGATTCATATATATTGTATATATCCTAAGATAATTTTATTTTGGACAAGTGATAGGATAATCCACACCAAAATCCATCTAAATTACGAGAAGGGGGATTCGAACTCAGGACATCGTTAGCATAGATGGATGTTCTTAGCCAACCCAGTTACAAACCAACTTCCATACATCTTAAAATGATTGGATCTACAAATCACTTGCATATGTCCCAAGAAAAATTGACTCAGCTGCTATTTGAAATATTGTTACACCAAGTCAAAAGGATATCCTCCAAAATCCAAATCCCTCCACTTCCACCTTTGGCTCCTAAGAATCCTCACAAACCCCTATTTTCCTCAGTAACAAACTTCATCATCAACTTCGTTGATCACTCTTTTTAAGTCAATTTGGTGCTCTAACTTCCTCATACACATTACCATTTTATTCTTCCAATTAAGCAAAGAGCTCGATCTAGCTAGCTAGAGAACAATATTTCAAACTACACATACGTACTCGATGGACTCCTCCAAAGTATTTCTCTTATTTTTTCTTATTTCTAGCATCCAAGTCTTTTTTGTAACTTGTACTCAGTTTGAAGTTGGAGACAAGAGCAATGGATGGGAGGTACCCAAATCAAAAACTGACCAAGATATGTACAACCAATGGGCCTCCAAGAAAAGGTTCAAGGTTGATGACACTATCTGTGAGTACTTTCCCAAAAGAATTTTATTGTCTTAGCAATATTATTGTGTCGTAGACTAGTAGCTACAGACATTAGTTGCACAAGATGAAGTAGGTTTTCGGCCTCTCAGTAGTGGCTAGCTAATCGGTTTGTAAAAGGCATATATCCCTACGTAGTTAATAATTGTGCAACTAATATCAATGATTATTCTCAAATATTTTTTTTTTGTGTGCAGTGTCTTATATACCGTTGTATTGTGTAATATATATTTTGGGTTGTAATTTTCATGTGGATCACTCTTATATATCCAGACTTCAGTTACAAGAAAAACACGGACTCACTGTTGGTAGTGACCAAGGACGATTACGAAAATTGCAATTCGGATCAACCACTTTACTTCTCAAACGATGGTTACAGCGTGGTGATACTGGACCGACCCGGTTTGTTCTATTTCATCAGTGGGGTTGCTGGACGTTGTGAGAAAGGCCAGAAGATGATCATCAAAGTCATGGAACCAGTTGCTGCAGGTGCACCTAACCAATCTCCAAAAGACCACAGTGCAACTGACTCACCACCACAGCAGAACGCCTCCAAAAACCATAAGGCCAATGGTGCATTTGCAGTCTCTGCTGCCGTCTCTTCCACATCTATTATCTTATGCATCATAATATCACTCCTTGGGCTCTTTTTCTTCTAAAATAACGCAATTATAAATTCTTATGTATTTTTTTCGTTTATTAATCTTCAAATCTTGTTGAAATCTGATACCAAAATTGTGCGGTAGCTAGCTAAGTCGTAGGGGAACTGGATCCTCTCCTGAGCTCAGGATGGAGATCCTCATGAGTAGCCTATCCGGGTCGTTCAAACTTGATCCAACAGTTGCAATTATTATAACTTTTAGAGGGGCCTCTTGTTTGGAGCCGTTGGATCAAATTTCAACGGCCCAGATGGGCTGCTTAGGAGAGGATCCAGTTCCAGTCCTAGGGACGCCCATATTTTGTTATTGCAAAATCAAAGACTTATGCTAGTCCATCACTTTTCATTCACATGATACAACGGGATCAAACTTCTACAAGAGCATACCCTTACATAAATTGTGCAAAGGGAATATGTTGTTTGCCCATTTCTTAACGATTCTTGTTTTATTTCTTTTACTTTTCAGAATGTATTGTATAAAAAAGAACAAAAGAAAAAAAGAAAAAACTCTTGAGTATGTTTGAGTAATGTTTGAAAGGTTTAATTTAAAAAGAGATCGATTTAAAATTGATTTTGGTTTTTGTTATTATTTTTATGTGCATTTTTTCCACATCTATTATCCCAGCACCCTTTCTTTGTTCTCATTTGTTGATTCTTTGTTAACCGTGTTTTATTTCTATTTACAATAAAAATTAAAAATAAAATAATTATCAAACGATGCAAAATATTATGAAAAAATAATTAGATACTTTTGCATCTTTTGATAGCATAGCCTGCTTCAAACGCTACCTCTAAGGCAATACATAACATATATACTCGCATAAAGATTCAACATTACTGCAAGATTATATGGTCAAAAGATAAGAGAGAATAATAATAATTGAAGCACGATTCTAAAATGTTCGAGAGGCAGAACATGCAGAGCCTCTCATTTGGCCAATCAAAATCTCCCATCACCATAGCCTCCAGTCCAAAAGGGGAAAACTCAAATATTCCAAAAAATAATTCAATTCTCCAAATATGGCAGGTCCTAGTTTTCTTTTTTTTTTTTTCTTTTTTTTTTTTTTTTTCTTTTTCTTATTCGCAAATACAGTTTGTTAACACAGAAAAAATGCAGGATTCCAAAGGCTTGTCAAAATTTTTAGGGTTACTATCATCCTAGGGCCAGAAAGAGACCTAATTGGAGCTTAGAGAATGGGGTGTCGACACGTGTTATGATGGAGACTATTGTTTTTTGGGTAAATTTGCTGAATTGGGCACCGCCCCATATGTGGGTGTCGACCTTTAATTGGTCCTCTGATAAAGACGAGGGGGATAAGGATTGTGTGTTGAGGGATGCTTTGAATTCACCTTCCTCTCCATGCTTCTTGGCAAGTTGCAAAAATGACATTTTATCCCTAACGTGAGGGAGGCTTTGAAATCACCTTCCTCTCCATGCTTCTTGGCAAGTTGCAAAAATGACACATTATCCCTAGCGCGAAGGCTAATCCCACACATTCACATTTTCTATCTATATATTGAGACATAAAAAGGCTAATCTTCGTAATTATACACATGGCAAGGCAAGTGATTTCCACGTTTTTTTTTTTTTTACATCTTTCTCTTGATTCCAACTATATATATTATTTTTAATTATTCATTTTTTGGGTAAAGAAAATGTATAGGAGAAAAAAAGGGTGAGCAAAAACTATTTTTCTAAAAGAAAAAGAAATAAAGACTTCAAAGATGGACATAATATATATCACTTAAATTAAACCAAGAATTTATTAACTCTACCTGGAGGAAATTAAACATCATGTAGTACTTGATAGAAGTCGAAGTAGCTAGGGTTGTGAAATCTTACGATGGGCGTGGAGCTAAGCACACTCCACAATCAATACGAGGTATGTGGAAGTGGACTATAGTATTGCATGGCATTAGGGTTTTATACACACGAACATACATAAATACATACATATATATATATATATACACGTGTGTGTTTGTGTATATATATTTGAGCAAATGGAAAGCTGAATACTTCTTGAGAGATGATTTTACACCTTTTTTATATGTACGCGCTCTATCTGTTTTAGACCTTTAAATCGAATAAAGCAAAAGAGAAAAATGGTATGCATAAATCAATTTCCTACTTCTTTCTTCTACTTTTTAACAAAATAGAGACTTTATATTATATGTTTTGTCAGGTTAGGGGCTAACTATAACTACTAATTTAGGCAAATTAATGAGATATTAGAAGAACAAAAAAAGTTGGGGTGTGAATATTAGCTCAAGTGACATGAGGTGGGATGGAATGAGCACTTTAATGAAACTTTTGTGGATGTGTATATATGTTTGTATTATTGTCTAGGTATATTATATTTTGGACCAGTGGTCCTGCGTCTGCATGACCATACAGTATTTGAGCTCTTTTATTGATATAATGTGTTTGCTATTAGTTAGAAAAGTAAATTGCTTATAAAAGTTGAAAGAATTAGCAAACACATGGATGCCTGGTATTCGGCCGTGCAGCACTATTGGCCCATAAGGTTGAATAAATTTTGAAATGACAAAATCCTTTTAAACCCAAATTTTGTGTTAAAACCGAAGAATTTAATGGACAAATTTCAGTTAAATCTCCAAACTATTTCATTAACAAAATAAATCATTATAATTTGAGACGGGAGATCACACTTGGTCGATCAATTAGGACTAGTGCATGCAATTGCACCTAGTATTACATATGAAATTGTGTAATGTCTATTTGGTATTTTCCTTGAGCATAGTTCCTACGGAGGCAAGAGGCTTAACAAATGCCTCAACGAGACAGAGGCACGATAACAGAAACTAGTCAAAGTAGTATGCGGTCTTCATCTTGCCAATGTGAGAAAAGATTCTTATTAGATCTCCACTGCTTAGCACAAATACGCTTTCTTATGATGATTGGGATACACGAATATATTTTTTTACCATGTATTTGCATGGTATAACCATATGATCTTTTGTATATTTTCATAAATACTTCACAGAACTATCTAGATTGTGAATATTTCACATCTCTTACAATATTGCTCATCATTTATCGAGGTGATGGTGACAATGGACTCATGCACCTCTACACCTCTAGATGGTTATCTTGTGGTTGGGATCGATCCAAATAAAAGTGGAAAGTTTTAAAGGTTCCTGTCATAAGATTAAGAATAAGTTAGCATTAGCTAGTTTTAATTTGTTTGAATTTTCCTCTTGGAATCAAGTTAAATTCAAGCATGTCGATCTCTTGATTTTTCTTTTATTCAAACTAAAGGTCAAAAATACATAAAGATATGGTAGGAGAAAAAAATGAGCATATGAAAATTACTTCCCATAACATGTATTATTCATTAATCAGAACCAAGATGTGAAAGATAACAACTAGAGTTAGGATGCATGGAAGAGTCACGATCATGACAACAGCCATATGGGTTGTGACTTAACCATGATCCCCAAAGGATTATGGCAAATCCTTAATGCACATGGGAGCATATCAAATAAATCTCCCTGCATATATGCTGTTAGGATATATCAGTAGTACAAAGAGATATATATAGATCCTCTATATATAATTAGTACAGTAAGATTTCTGACTCATTCAACCCTACCCAGTACCCAGTAACAAGACTATCCTTCCAAATATATATATTTGCAGTATATTCTTCGTTCCTACAATATTAATGCAGTGGGTTGGTTAAGATATCTGGTCACTATCACTGGCTAAAATGGTAATAATCTACATAGCCAGGGATATGCATGGTTTAGCCGTGTGGGGTTTGAAGTTACAAATATTGAAGAATACTGCTGGTTGTCCTTTTGAGAAGATTTTATCTCGCGAGAAACGGTTGCAAGTAGACAGTAGATGAGTGACAGTGAAACTGTCATTAATTATAGATGTACTATGAGAGAATTTTATGTGTACTTAAACCCATTACTAGCACCTTATCCTCGTGACTTGTACGATTTCTTTCCCATTAATGGATATCGTACTTATTTTCAAAAAAAAAAAAAAAAACAAAAAAACAAAAAAAATCACGTGTTGCCACTTTTTACTACGGTCTAGTTATATTGTAAGTGTGAGGTCTTAGGTTCGATTCTCATCAAAAGCAAATTTAAACCACATTATTATTAGTCTATTCTGATGCTTATCTTACTCCCCCACGATTTAGTTATATGTTACACTTTTAGGATATATAAACAAAAAATAAATATACGTCCTATAAATCAAAGAGAATAATAATTTTGTGTGGCGGTGTTTATTTTCTTTTCTGCCACAAAGAGAAATTTTATTATCCTTTGCAAGGTGTTTTTAATTTTTTTGATACAGTAATGTATTGCACTAAGGTATGAGATAAATAAATTGATATCGACTAGTCTTTCACAAATTTCAAATATAAAATTTTTTAATTTACAAATAAAAAAATATTATTAAATCGTGATACTAATTTGCAAATAACAATATCTTAGACCTATTGGAAAAATCACTCGTAGTACTATAGTAACCTTGTGGCTGAGTTGAGAAACCCAGGAGTACTTGCATCTACCTTTTACCATTCTTTTTTCAGTGGGCGGGTGCTACTTTTTCTCCTATAAATAAGGACCATTGGTGGAGGTCTCTTAAAGTATCTGCTATAGCTGCAACTCTCCAATCTCTAATCATATTATAGTATTAAATTTAGGGTAAGGAGTAGGGAACTGGGAGAGAGAAAGAGCAGGCAGTGGTGATACGTTGTTGACAGAAGATAGAGAGCACAGATGGATGACTTGCAATGGACTATGCATCTCACTCCTTTGTGCTCTCTATGCTTCTGTCATCACCTAGCTATATCCAGCTTCCTTGCCCCTCCCCCACACCCCTGCACCTCCCATATTAATCTAATTCATAAAATGATTATTTGATGATTACTAATTAATCAGATTATATATGCTTCCTTTGCTTGCATATGTATTGTTTTAACTTTGTAATTTCATTATTTAGTCTCTAGTGATTTGGGTATATTCATCAATTTACTGATTTCTCATTTTTGGATCTGACTTGTATATATAATTGGATTTCCCTTTTTTCTCTTTTGTAGGATCTTATGTTTTACAGGTTTGATTGAAGTAGTAGTAGTACTGGAAAAGCAGATCTATCAGAGCCGCAGGAGTACTTTGCAATCATAGGTTCTTACGAATATTATAAATAATATGTGTCTGTATTTTATGGGGTTTGTTCATGCGTAAGTTTGTTTATTTAGTTTTCAATTGTAAATGTGTAGTTCATGATCACAACAACATTTTCACATTATCTTGGTTGAAAATTTTCAGTGGCTAGCTAGGTCTGAAAACTACATATGGGATCCAATGAAAATTTTCAATGGCTGGCTAGGTTTTCTTTCACCTCTTTTCTTTTCTTAATTTCATATATATTATTTTGTTTTCTCCAAGAAGATCATGTATGACGACATTCTGATGCTATACGTACGTATGCCAGCCGCCTAGAGATATTTGAATCAAGCGGTCATTATATATATAAGAGGAGAAGGGTTTTACTTATTGCTCTGAGGGAGGGGAGTTTAAATTTTGCAATCTGCATATATGGATTTTGTAGATAATTCAAGGAGATTAACTAACTAAAAGAACCACTGCAATAGCTTTAGCTTGGGCTGTTTGAAAAGGGGCACAATGAAGTGTTGGGCTGAGTGAGTTAAGTAAGGTGTAGTATGGCTATTTGTTAGACCAGAGAGAGAGAGAGAAATCATTGTTTCCTAGTGCTAATATGTGAAGAGTGAGCAGCTTGTTCTTACTTTCATCTTCCATTTCTGGGAATTGATATGGAGTACTTGGATAAAGACTTTGAAGGAGACTCTAGGAAAAGACATAGAGTACTTGGAGAGCTAAAAGAAGACTTGGCCCAAAACTGAGCTCAATAGCGTTCTAGGATTTATACTACCGACTACACCGAGTGGATAAGGCTTTGTTGTTGTTGTATTTCTAGGAATTGATATTATAAAGCTTGCTTGCTGTAAAAAAGATGGAGATCTGTGAGAAAGTCTGCAGATTCCTTTCATATATACTGGGCATAATGTGCATTTTGTCATTGTGGTACTCGGTCAATGCATTCATTTTGCGTACTGTATGCTACAGAAGCTTTGCGTTTAGCACATATTAATTTTCTGAGTTAATGTCGATCCTTTGTTAATTAGGTATTTATTTATTAGTAGCTGATTCCAAGTTGAACATAGCCATAGAGGTTATGACCCCTCTCTAATACTTTTCTGTTTTGTTTTTGTGGTTAATATGATTGAGTTGTAAGCTTGTAAATAACCAAACTAATGCATGATTCTTGATATCTCTAGCATCTAGTGTCCATATTCCTCATGAGACATTTTACATGAAAAATTAAACGCAAGAAATTGAGGAATGAGCCTAATTCTAGTTTATGTTTGTGTGTGGTTTTCATGGTATTGCATTTGCAAAAGTTTTCTAAGACGAGACTTGTAAGTCTGAGTTGATAGAGACTCTTTTTCAATTATTTCATCATGATTTATTTCTTATTCAGGTAATTAAACATGTTTCTCAGTATCTCACAAAATAAATTAAATGTGTGTGTGTGTAGGCCTTTTATGCGAAGGGATCCTTATTTTTTTCAAAAAATGGGGATTAGGTGTGGGGCCCACTCCATATCGAACTTTAACAATCCGAAGCATCTATTTTGTAAATCTCATTTCATAGACATCCTTACAAAAATTCAATTCAATCCGAAACAATTTGACTATTTAATTATCAAGATAAAATTTCATTGTTTCCTCAATTAGATGTCTTAAACATTTTTGATTTGACTAATACTTTGCAAGGATGATTTATGAGGTGCAACTTGAAAAATAGACGATTCAGATCGTTAAAATTTGATGTGGTGTGGACTCCACAACTAATTCCCATTTTTATAATTAAAAAAAAAAAAAACAAAAAAAAAGGGAATCCCTTCCCTTAAAGGTTTCCTATATATATACATACTTAAGTACAATTACTAATTAATTAGTAAGAAATTTCAAATGGTTGAGGGTATCAATCTCACGTCGGCGAAGTGAGGGACTTTGTATATGTGCTTATAAGTAATTGGGCTACTCTTTATATTGCTAATTGGTTTTATGGTGGAACCTCAACTTCTTTATGGTATCAGAGCATGTTATCTTGCATGTGAAGTCCAATGGCCATATGTAATTCATGTCACCTGATTTGTGTTGTCCACTTACTAGGCTTGAAAATTCATCACACATGAGAGAGCGTATTAAGAGTATCTAGCTACCTCACATCGAGAAAATGAGAGAACTTACATATATATGTTTATAAGTAATTAAGTTACTCTTCATACTGCTAATTAGTTTTCAGGTGAAACCTCAACTTCTTCACAAACGTCCAAGTAGCTAACAACTGTGAGACCATATTTATTACTAACATTTCAATGTACTTATGCGTCTTGTTACTAGTACTCTTTCCTTCTTCTAGAATAAAATCTTAGCAGCGAGATTGGAGATCGATATATATCCAAATAGAATAGCAGATTTGATTTTATAATTAAGCTAGTAAGTGAGGAAAGGTTTTGATAATAATGATTGTATGTATCAGATTCACCTTAACTTAGTCAGACTGTAGTTAGTATTCTTAGTATTTGCAAACATCAAAACACGCCGGAGGATGAAACGACTTCTCATGATTTTATTTTTTAAGAAATTTATGTATGATGATTTTCATTTAAGAAAGTTGATGACTTATGGTTGATGTGATTCGATAGTTCCTTTTTTAAAATATTAATATGTAAAACAAAAAAAAAAACAAATAAAAGGAGTGACAAATTCATAATTCTCATCCACTTGTGTCATATATATAGCTAGCCCAAGCCAGTCAAAAGACAAAACCATCTTCCTTCCCTTCCCACCATGGAATCAAGAGTACTGAAGTGGAAAAAATTGATTACTTTTGTATGAACTAGAGAATATATATCACACCACCCAGCCTGACAAGAAACGTAGCTAAAGTGCTTAGCTTAGAGGCAAGCATGCATTGGTATTTTCTTGTATAATCTAGAGTATCTTATATTCTAAAGTTTTTAATAGTCAAATTTGTAATTGAAAATACGATGATCAAGAATCTAACGGTAAAAATTTACATGCTATATAGGATATTTCGAAACATAATTGAAATTTTAAAATTTCATTACTTGATATTGTTATGTCTAGCTAGTGCCTAGTGGGACGATCAATTCTTACATTCCTTGACTGATCATGTGGATGTGGTTAACGAATGACACGCTTTGTTTGTGATATCTGAAATGAAAGAAGGAAAAAAGAAGAACACAAACTCCACTACACCAGCCCTATTATCTCTGTATCTATCCTCATTTATTCAATTGCTGTTATGATAGAACTGTACGTCTTCCGACTATGCAGATTAGATTTTGACGTAAGAGAAAAAGGGAAACAGAAAGTTGTGTCGATCGATCATCACAAAATGAAGGTGTCTGCAGTTTGATAGGCCCCAATTGGTCTCTGCGCGCGGCTTCACTTTATCCGTGAATAATTATACATATTAATGTCACATTTACTTATATATACGTGTGTGCACCCTTTTTTTTTTAATTTTTTAATTTTTATTTTTTTAACCTTCTATACACTTGTTAATTTTCACCTTTCATGCATTTTTTGTTAATTTTTGTTATTTGATATTTTTCAATTTCTTCAATCTGAAGGGCCGAAAATGAAAAAAAATGTGTAAGAAGAAAAAAAATAATGTATGAATAGCACAACCCTATAAAGGACATGGGACTTAGGACTTATCCAAAAACAATCGAACAACCCTCTTGAAATCTTATGATGATCACTATCCCTTGAGAAAACAGAAAAACTTGTCTGCAACATGCTGTGTAACATTGCATCTTTCTCTTCACACATATAAAGTCACATGTCATACAACTTTAGCAGGCTATCCAATCTGCCTAAGGGTTTTCAACATGTTATATATATGAATCACTGCCGAGGCATGTGTATATGCACAAGTGTGTCTTCTCTCCCCTCGTGGATCATATACATAAGTGGTCTAGCTAGTTAGTATGCGCAACATGTTGTATGAAATATTGCTTAGGCGTGTAAAAAGACGTATGTAGGTAATTAGTAGTCGCTCATCTCACGTGTCATACAACATGACTGGGATAACTAGCTAGTCTGTATAGGTGTATGCACGGTCGGTCTTGAGATTTTTGAGGTTTAGAGTAATGCTAGAAAATAAGCCCTAACTTCATATAAAAAAAAAATATTTGTTTTCATACGTAAGACTTCGATAATATTATACTTAAAAAAAGCACAACTCAATAATTTAGAAACATGAAAAAAACAATTTATTTTGTATTGAGAGAATAGAATCAAAAACCCCCAGGCTTACAAATAGATAGATAATAAGTTTTGTTTCCCCTCTATCTGAACTTTTAAATTATTTTTATATAAATCATGAGGTGTTTTTTCTTATTTACTAACCTTGTCAATATGGGACTAAAAATGCAATCATATTTTTGAGTCTTTATTTGATATGTATAAGCAATGAATGAGCACCAAATTAAACCTATTGGTAAAGACATATATACATTAATTTATTTAAGGCTAATGTTACAGAGACCACATTTTTGAATCAGATTTTGGAAATCATATGATATGATTGTTGATGATTGAATTATTACTTAAGTGTTGATTAACGTGCTTATTTTCTAGGGAACTTTAACGAAAAGCTCTAGGTACTGTTCACTTTAACAAAAAACCACATTTTTACATATATTTAATACTCTTACGGAAATAAATTCATAAAAATTGGAAAGTAAAAAAGAATACACAAACAGTTTTGAACTCAGGACCTCCTTAATTTTAAGGAGGAGAAACCACACATTTTGGTTAAATTTCTTGATTATTTAACCGAACATTATAACTTTATACTCTTATGAAAACATATATGAATTTACCGCCCTAATATTATTGGTGCTTCCGATTTTTTGAGGCCCCGAATGATCGGACGGCTCGCAATGGGCCATGGCCGGCCCTAGGCGTATGCAATATGCATATGAAAAATTATCTAGGGAGATACATAGATTTTTGCAGACAACTAATGGCATCTCTCTCATCATATGTTATATATATACATGTTATAGAGTTGTATATTATATCAATGTCACACATGTGTACGGCTTCTATTCACCGGATATAATTAAAGGGTTGGGGATAATCCTCAGCTGAAAAACTTGAATGCAACATATTGTATTTTTCTCTCTTTTTTTTTTCTCATGCATCGGCAAATCGCCTACGTAGGCGTGAAAATTTACCTACGTGTTTGGATAGATGTATGCATACAAATCCTCATGTCATGTGTTCTATAGATGTATGTGCTTAATCACATCGGAAGTGAGAGAAAATATAAAGTATGAATACGAATCCTGATGTCATATGTTCCATGAATGTTGCAAATTAATCGCATGACGAAAAAAAGAAAAGACAATGTTTCATCCAACATCTTACATAGACCTGTGTACATTAGCTAAGCCACTAATGATATAATGATCATGTTGTATGGTAAATTATTAGTTTGAAGGAGATTCTCTTAAAAGTGTGACTTATGGATGCAAATTTCTTCCTCCTTGATTTTGGACAAAATTGCACTTACAAAACAAATAACACCTTAGGTCAAGGCTAAGAGCCTTACGCGCCCACAATGAATGGGGTGGGGGTGCTTTGGCTGAAGAACCTCCGATGCCAAAGTTAGAATTTTAAGAGAAAAGTGTTTGAGAATTTTGGAGAATTTTAGCAAGAGTGAAGACCTAGGTTTTTAGAGGAAATGAGGTTGAATATATAGTGCATGGACGACCCCCTTTGGGAGAGAAGGTGACAGGCCTCTTGGGAGTTTTTTGGGTGTAATTGGTAGTTTAATTGACAATTAATAGATTAATTAGGTGATAAATCTATTAATTGACCAATTAACATAATTTTAAATGGAATGTGTTTGGGGGTTACCTTGTGGAGAAGATATGATGAGGATGAATGAAATAGGTTTGAAAATAAATACCTATTTGGGCATTTTTGACTTGATTGAAGAATGATTGTCCACTGCTCGCACGTAGGAATTATGGTGTGCCTTAAGGGTAATTTTGTCATTTTCACCTAAAAATCCACGTGTCGCCTCTTGATTATTTTTGGCTCTACAAATGCCCCCACACCTGTTGGACTGCTTGCAGAAAAGGGCAACAAGTGTAGAGATCATCTTACTTTAGGAAACTTAAGACTGTTTCCCTTTTTTCTTTTTTTTTTTTTTTTTTTTTTTTATGTTGATTCCCTCTTTAATAAGAAATTAGATCCTTCTAGGAAAGGGAAATAAGTTTCTCTCAAAGCCTATTTAAGTCCACCTTAAGTGGGTTATTAAATCAATTTTGGAGAGCAATTTATTCTACCCTACAAGAGAAAGAAAGCTTAGAGGATATTTGTTCCCCCTCCTCTAGCAATCTTCTACATCTTGCCCGTAAGGATCATTTTTGGTTGCTTTCTTTGTCTTCTCTGCGCCGTACCTAGATAAGAAAAAAAATTAATTTTCCTTGTCTTCTTCTTGGATAGTGTTATCGCAGGGCAGTCGTCGGGGTGGTGCGGCATGTTGGCTGGTAGAGGCCAGGAGTCGACTCAACATGGGCCAATGAGGTGTTATGGTAGGGACCATTGCTTGGGCTGCTCGGCTTGGCTATAGCCAAAGGCAGCTTGCACGGCGGGGGCCGCGAATTGAGGTGTTGGGGAACAGTGTTAGGCGAGCTGCATAACTTATGTTCTTTGGGCTCTTGGACTTGACGGGGACCAGGGCGGCGATTGAGAGAGATGAAGAGGTCAATGGCCTCATGGGCTGCTGTAATGCTGGGCATGCAAGGCTCCTGCCTGTTGGTCTGAGAGAAAAAATGAGGCAAAAGTCAGTATGGGTTAAGTTCCCATGCTGAGTACAGTGAATAACATTGGCTGCTTAGTTCTCTTCACCAGGAGAAATGCAGGTTGCTCCCGAAAAAGAAGGTAAAGAGAATCAAGGCGAATACTTTGGCTCGTCTGATTGCTATCGTGGAGCCTACTATGAATAAAGGTGGAAATAAGACATTTTCCTCGTCTGCTTAAGAGATGCTGGTTAAGAAAAAACTGAAGACTTCCTCTGTTGCTCCTGAGGGTCCACCTGCTGTCGAGAGGCCTGTGATTGACATGACTTCTTCCAATGGGAAGAAAAATGAGGCTACTATATCTGAGCCTATGGTGCCAGCTATGTCGAGAATGGCTAATTTGATTGCTGATAGTATTACTCAGTGTAGAGGCCTTGTCATGCCCTCATTGCTGAAATATGCGCCAAGACGTTCATTGAAAGCTAAGTTCGGTTTTCATTTGGAAAAACTTGCTATTATGAAGAGCGATAAGATGGACTCTGTTGCTAAAGTGGCGCTAAGGCCCACTCATTTTGTTGTTAAGACTGATTCGCATGCTGGGAATGAGGAGACTGTTCGCGTGGGCAGCTTTGAGAAATCCACTAAGCCTACTTCTGGGAAAGCTGTTGAGATCTGTGTGTTATTGAAACCAGATCTGCTTGAAGACATGGATTGTGCCAAGTTTGTTGATGGCGTTAGAAAGGTTTGTTTGCCCAAGTTCCTTTGTGAAGCATACAACCTAATATAGAATGACTGTTCTGCTTGCTATGATGCATATATAACAAGGCTCCCAAAGAGGTGGTGAAGATTATGACAGTTGAAGTTTATTCATCAGCTGATGAGATCAAGAGTTGGACTCTGAGCTCGTTGCTTTGATAGGGTCTAATATTTCTGCCCCCACTTCTCTGCAGCTTGAGACCACTTGCCAAGAGATCGTTGACTTGAAGACTAGGCTTAACACGATCCAAGTTAAGTATGAAAGTGCAGAGAATGAGATTAGATGTCACATACCTCATATTTAAGATCTTGAGTTTGCAGTTTCTGAGCTTCGTTTCGCTGCTTATGCAAAGGATGATTGCTTCTTATAATCAAGTGATCCACTTCAAGAGAATCGTCGATAGGCTTGAACCCCAAGTGTTGGAACTTCAAGGTGTACTGAAGATCAACAAAAGTCTGAAGAAGGAAGTGGATGAGCTGCAACACGTCCGTGTTGGTCTGCTCGAGGAGAATGAGCAGCTGAAGGGTGAGAATGATGGGCTTGAGGTTTCGAGACCTTCTCTATTTCTCCAAAATACTTTCTTGCTTTTACTTTTGAGGCTTCCATTGGTGAAGTAGTTGAAGAAGTTGGTGCCCAAGCTAGGGAAGCTAGGGGTGAAACGCTGGATGATGCCGCTGCTAAGAGCGTCGTTGCTGCTGAAGCTGTGGTGACTGAGTAGTCGTGAGATGTTTAAGCTGCTGAAGTGTAGTCTTCTAGGTAGCATTTAGGATTTTCTTTGTTTTTCCTTGTAGCTCTTATTTTTCTTGAACTCTTTCGACCTTTACTAGTTGTTTATAAACATGCTTCCTTCGTTTTTCTTCATCTTCACTTCTTTTGCCCTAACCTTTATACTTTATAGACCAGTGGCAGACGTGCTACTTTTCTATAAGCAAACAGGCCCGCATAGCCTATGCAGCTGTAGGTGTTAGTGTAGAACTTTGCAAAGTTGTTAGCCATAGGGTTGGCAGCTGGATGCCTCACTTACAGAAGCAGACAAGTCCGTGTAACCATTAGACTGTTAACCTTGGCTTTCTCCAATTTCGTAGGTTGCGTAGCAAGTATCACAACACTTTAGGACTTGGTGTAAGTTGTTCTGCGCCTAGCAGAGGTGAAGCTTATCGACTACGTAACATGTTGGCAGTGGATAAAACTTCGTATATGCACGCTAGCTTGTTTAACCTTTCACAAGAATGTGCAGTTGTATAAGTCTAGTGTGGCTTTACTGCTCGAAGGGCAAGCCATAAACAGTCTTTTAGAAACCATAGGCTACTTTAGTGCACTCGATAGCAGCTTTAGGGTTCCAGGGTAGTCGTCCATCGGATGTACTGCGTAATGTGCCCCCTCCATCTTTAGGACCTAGTTCCCCATGGATTAGGCCAAGAGACCCAAAATCCTTCAGTTAGCTAAGCCTTGAAAAAGACCATTGTGGATACTTCTAGGAATCTCGGCGCAAGACATCGTGTATCAAGTTATACTAAAGCAGCCAGGCTCATCCACGTCTGGATATTCAGAGTGTAGAGTTTATCCTTCCGTCTTGAAGAGCTAACCCATGTGGGTGTCGGGGAATTGGTTTACCCTCTCGCACTGAAGAGCATGGTTAGTCATTCAGGGAGGGCGCAATTCCTATGATGAGTCCCTAAAAAAGGTGCGGTCTTCTTTTAAAGTGCATGAGTGATCTGTTGTTGTAAGCAAGCAGCCGAGCCAAGTTGTGATTACTTTTGAATTCCTCATTGAAAAATAAGTGAAACAAACGAGAACTTAGCTGTGAGGTAGGAATTGCATAACAAATGGATAGTCCTCGGCTTGTGAGGTGGTGTCCGTCAAGCTACTTGAGTCTTCGGGCTTTGATGTGGTGGGAGGTCACACATGATACTTCCTCAGATTGTAGGCGCTCTACTGCTTTTCGATCTTTTTGTCGTTTCATGGTGGCGAGGTGTAATTACTTTTACCGCCTACTCTGCTGATCTTGTATGGACCTTCCCAGATGTGATCTATCTTTTTGGAGCATTCTCTATGGGCATTGATGAAAGCTTTTCTTAGGACTAGATCTTCGGGCTGGAACTACCGGATCTTGGCCCTTTTGCTGTAGCTGGAGATAAGCTGTTACTAGTAGGTTGCAATGCGAGTGATGGTCTGCTCGCACTTCTCCTCTGCCAGATCTAAGCTTGTGACCATTTCCTTACTGTTCTGCTCAATGCTACAGTGATGATACTTGGCTTGATGACATTGGGATGAACGATTGTTTTTGAGCCAAATGCCAAAGAGAAATGAGTCTCACTGGTTGCTCATCTTTTGGTGGTGCTATATGTCCATAAACATCCGAGAAGTTCGTCTGGTCATTTTCCTTTCTTGTTGGCTAGGGTTTCTTAAGGTAGTTGAGGACGATGCTTCAGCCCCTTATTACCTTGAGGATATCCGGGCGTGGACATGTGCTGCTTGATGCCATACTTTTGGAAGAACTTCGCCATATATTCGCCCACGAATTGTGGGCCGTTGTCGGTGATGATGGACTGAGGAATGCCAAATCGGCAAATGATGTTCCTCCATATGAAGTGCTCTATGTCTGTTTAAGTCGGGGTTGTCTTGGGTTCTGCTTCTACCCATTTGGTGAAGTAGTCGGTTGCCACGATCTTCATGCCTTTGCCCCAATAGCAGGCGGCATAAGTCCTACCAGGTCAATTACCCACTACATGAACGGCCAATGACTCGTATGCGGGTGTAGCTCACTGGCAGGCAGTGCTGGTATCAACTTGTAACGTTGGCAGTGGTCGCACTTTTATACTAACTTCTTAGCATCTTGGTGCATGGTAAACCAATAGTAACCTGTGTTAAAAGCCTTCTGTGATAAGGATCGACCTCTGGGGTGATTTCCACAAACGCCTTCGTGGATTGAGCTTAGAACTTTCAAGTCATCGGGAGACGCTAGACAGCAGAGATGTGGTCCAATGTAGGATCTTCAGATAAGAATGTCGTTCCACATGTAGTAGCATGCTGCCTTGATTTGGAACTTCCTAGACTCCAAGCTTTTCATGAGGAATGTGCCATTGACCAGGTAGTCTACAATAGAATTTTGCCAGTTTAGAGTTGTACTAACTTGTGACACCTCGGCTGTTGGCTTCGCCTCTATGCTTGGTTTGTCTAGATATTCCTACGGGATAGACCGTTTGAGTTAGTGGTCGAGGGTAGAGCCTAGGCCGGCTAGTGCATCCATGTGAGCGTTGTTTGCCGTCAAGTCTTTTTCCATTCAAAAGTTTGTTAGTAGGGTCTCGTAATCTGTTTCGTTGTTGGGTACTTTGAAGCCTAGAGTGATCGCCTGTTCGAGTATCGAATCGTCTGGGGTGACAAAGACTACACTTGTTTTCGAACCTTTGTAGTTGGATGAGCCGTCAACATGCAAATGCCAAAAGTCTCCAACGGGTAAAGCAGGCGCGCCTAGGGCGTGCTCGACTACCTTCAGGGCGTCGTTGGGCCGCTCTGTTGCATTGTGAATGCATGGTAGGAAGCCGTGGAGCTGATGCTATGTTACACGTAGCAGGAGATGCTCAAATGTCGGCATTGGACCATTTTAAAGCTAAATTATGAAGCAATGGTCGGCTAGAACCATATGACGCGCAACAGAAGGTAGTGCTCAACTACCGATAGATGTTGCTCCTATGTAGAATCTTTTGGGGCAACAAGGACAAAACTTGTCTCCTAGTGTGTCCTTCTAGTGTTCGTTTGCCCTTGGCGTGTATTTTAGGCCGAGTTGTTACGTTCGTCAGAAAACTTTGCATCCGTCAGGGTCTATGCCTTTATCGTCGCACATCTAGATTGGGTGAAATAATGCGTCATGAGGATGACTGCATGCTTTTAAAGGTAAAACTTGAGCTTTCGGGTTGCAACAACTATCACCAAAGTTAGCTTTTGAACTTCTAATAACATTGATGAGAGCTTTTGAACTATGGAATACAGGCAGTCGGCCCCTAGCTCTTCTCGTATGATGGTAGAGCTTATTGCAGCTGCAGCTACCATTAAACATGTGAATAAGTCATCCTCTGCTTTCAGTTTGGATAGTAGGGAGGTGATGTTGGGTACTTCTTCAAGTCCTTGAATGTGCATTGGCAAGCCTCGTCCTAAAGTGCATGCTTCTTTGCTAGAGCGAAAAAAGTTTACTAGAGTTAGATCTTCTTTCATGATCAATTTTTTGAATAGCCGGTGGTCTCCTGGAAGTCCTTTTTGGAAGGCTGCTCTAATTATTGAGTCGTTGCATCCGACTATCCTTGCCTTCTCTGCTTTGAACCTCTTCACATTGTCACGAAACGACTCTTTTGGGTTCTTCTTGAGGTTGAACAAATGGTCGGACTTCTTTTTGATCGAGCAATAGAATGAATATTCTTTGGTGAAAACTAAAGAAAGTTCGTCGAAACTCCGGATAGATTGTGGTGGCAGGGTGTAGAACCAATCTTGTGCCTTATCTTGTAGAGTGATGGCGAATATCTTGCATATGAGATCATCGTTCCTTTGATAGAGGATCATTGCTCTTCGATAATGTTTTAAGTGTCTCTCCAGGTCTTCATCTTCTTTGAAAGATGTCAAATGTGGCATGCTGAACTCGCGTGGAGGCTCTGCTTGCTTGATCTCGTCCGTGAAGGGTGACCTGCTTATGTTGGTTATGTTCCGTCGTAGTGCCTCGTCGGCGACCTTGTTGCGTTGAAAATTACGCAATCGCTTAGTCAATAGTCTTTCTACTTCTTCCTGAATTTGCCTTTGTTGGGCTAGCCGTGACTTGCTGGTCTAGGCTGCTATTCTATATGTTTGGCTTGTCTATGCCGTGGATGCGATGCGTTCCTAACAGGCGAACGAGTTCTTCGCAGGCTGCCGGTTGAGCTTGAGCCGGATTGAGTGACTGCTTCTCTCCATCCGTCGTGCTGCCTACTCCAATGTAAGGTGAATGATGTTCATTGCAGGTTTAGCCACGAATGAACACTTCGCCTGGAAGGCTGCTCATATTGACTATCGAAGTGTGACCCAAACCGGGAATGTACGTTTGTCCGTGGGCCTAATAGAGAGTGCATGCTCTTCCGCGTGCTAAGACTAGAGTATATGCTATCTCGAGGGCCCAATTGGGAGTGTACACTACTCGAACGCTCGATTCTTGGTTGGTCGAGTGGCTGCTTGCCGGGACGCTGCTGGAGAGGTTCTTTGTCTGCCCTTGTCCTACTAGGACACGTTCCATCTTGGTGTGCTGTAAGAGCTGGTTCACCAAGGTCGTCTGCTATGCGACGACGCTCATCAACTCTATGACTTGTCGAGACAAGTGTTGTTCTCCATTTAGGTTGGAATAGCTTGGAAGGAATGCATCTCATTGAGCAGTGGAAGTGTGGTAGACTCCGGGTGCGAGATTTGAGTTAGGAAATGTCAAATCCGCAGAAAAAATGTGGTGAAAATGCTCCCAGTTCGATTGTCGGTCTAGAAATTTAGAGTTAGGACGGTTGAACTAATCTTGGATAGATTTAGGCTGCTTGGAAGACCACGGGAACAAACTGGGCCGCGGGAGCAGGCTGGGCCATAAGAGCAGGCTACTCGGCAGGAGCAAGCTGGGCCACGAGAGTGGGCTACTCGACATGTGGCGCACATGGGTGCGAGGCTAAGGCTCACGTTGGGCTTGAAGTGACATGGCTTGGGCTTTGGTTTTGGTGCAGTGGGCCTTAGATGGCACGGCTCAGGCCGTGGTGGTGGTGCCATGGACTTTGTCGCGGGTGGTGCTCGTGGTGACCACCGCGGTGGTTACCATGGTGGAGCCCCGTAGTGGTGGTGCCGCTCCACCTATGATCACATTTAGCCTTGTGGATCGCCGTGATCCCATTTCTTGAATATTGGAATTTTCATTTGTGGAATTTTCTAAATTTCTAGCCATTAGATTTCTCTTTTACGTTTTATCAAAGAATCTTTGCAAATAAAAAATTCTAATAATAAGAAGGTACGAAAAATATACAAATGGACAAGAAAAAATAGAGAAAAACCTTTTATGCGAGAGTCTTCTACGAATGTGTGTACTTCAACTCTCAATGAAAGCACCAATTTGTGGATGCAAATTTCTTCCTCCTTGATCTTGAACAAAATTGCACCTACAAAACAAATAACACCTTAGGTCAAGGCCAAGAGCCTCATACGCCCACGATGAATTTTTTTGGGGAGGGGGGTGGGGGCTTTGGCCGAAGAACCTCTAATGCCAAAGTTAGAATTTTGAGAGAAAAGTGTTTGAGAATTTTGGAGAATTTTAGCAAGAGTGAAGACCTACGTTTTTAGAGGAAATGAGGTTGAATATATAGTGCATGGCTGGCCCCCTTTGGAAGAGAAGGTGATCGACCTCTTGAGAGTTTTTTGGGTGTAATTGGTAGTTTAATTGACAATTAATAGATTAATTAGGTAATAAATCTATTAATTGACCAATTAACATAATTTTAAATGGAATGTTTTGGGGGTTACCTTGTGGAGAAGATATGATGAGGATGGATGAAATAAGTTTGAAAATAAATACCTATTTGGGCATTTTTGACTTGATTAAAGAATGATTGTCCACTGCTCGCACGTAGGAATTCTGGTGTGCCTTAAGGGTAATTTTGTCATTTTCACCTAAAAATCCACGTGTCGCCTCTTGATTATTTTTTGCTCCATATGACTCTTCATGGATTATTTGGCACCTCATGTTCACCATGTTTTATTATATGGGAAAACTTGTAATTATTGATTTAAGTCTAATGACTCATTGTCCACGTCATTTTATTTTCATTTTTTTGTCAAAATTACCCCTTGATTATCATTATCCTTTAATTCTAGATTTACTTGTATTATGAAATTAATTATAATTGATTATTTATCTTTAAATAATCCCCTACTTGTAGAATTAGTTTTAAAGTATATCTCTTCTTCCATAACTCCTGTATACAATTTGTGATGTGTTCTCCGATCCCCTTCCTTGTTGTTCAATCTTCTTCTTTCAAGCTCTTATGATTTCTTCCTCCTTTTTGAAATACAAGGTCACAATTTCTAATTTTTTTCAATGGTATAGAGCTTTGAAGTATGCCAATACACCAGCAAAAGGTGCGTTGATGTACGTGGTTGGTTTTGATTTTGTAGCATCAAATCTTGCATCTTCCTACTTGTCATCCCCACCAAGTCCTCCCACAATAGCACTAGTTAGGTCGTTTTGATTGGGAACATTGCCATGAAAATATGAGTTTCATGCGTGCACTAGTAATTTCTTCCTGATTTTTAGTTTGAACTTGGATTATACATATTTTTCTTTTCAACCTTTATAGGAAATGCATTGCTTTGTTTATCTACCTGTATTATATATTTCTGTAATAAATCTATTTGTAATTTTTGTTTATTATACCTGTGTTATAGATTAATTGTATTTTATCTACCTATATATCACAAATTTTTCTATCTCAAATTAATTGTGTTATCTACCTATACGATATGTTTTTGCTCATTAGTCTATTTATATCACATATTATTTTGTGTTATCTATCTATACGATAGGTTTTTATTCATAATCTACCTATATCATAGATTAATTAATATTATCTACCTACATCACAAATTTTTTATCTACCTCGACAACGTTTCTTTTAATTTTTGATAAACTTATAAGATTGGTTGTAATGTGTTTTTAAAATTTTTTTTAATTAGAAAATGGATAGATAAAGGTATTTGAAGATTCAAATTTTTAAAATTTTAAATTTAAAAATAAAGAATTTAAATATTTTTTATTTTCAAGGGGCAAAATAGGTGTAATAAAAAATCAAATAAAATTGGACCCAATCCGAAA
Source organism: Pyrus x bretschneideri (assembly GCF_019419815.1). Taxonomy (NCBI): domain Eukaryota; kingdom Viridiplantae; phylum Streptophyta; class Magnoliopsida; order Rosales; family Rosaceae; genus Pyrus; species Pyrus x bretschneideri. The sequence continues at coordinate 1,132,232 of NW_025999579.1, read as the reverse complement.
ACAGGTGATTTTTTGGACCTGGATCAAACTGCCCCTTATTATATTAACAGGAAATTGATGTTAAATTCTGAGATAGCATAGAGTTCATGGAGAATCTCATTTTGAAAGAGCCTTCTTAACATTTCTCTTGTGTTGGATTGATGTCTCTATTTTAATCATCAGGGTGTACTCATATATGCAGGCTCCTTAAAGGAAGAGATCCCCATTTTTCAAAAAAAATAGGGACACCCTCTTGACCATTAGATTTGACTTTAATAAAATTTTGTGGCTGAGATTAAATTATAGGCCACATAATCTCAACCACATAATTTCATTAAAGCCAAATCTAACGGTTAAGAGAATGTCCCTTTTTTTTTGAAAAATAGGGATCCCTTCCTTTAAAGGCTTCCCTCATATATATATATATATATATAGGAGGCCTTTACAGGAAGGATCTCCATTTTTTTTTAAATAGGAATTAGTTGTGGGGCTCACACCACATTCAACTTTAATGATCCGAACTGTTTATTTTTTCAAGTTGAACATCATAGATCATCCTTACAAAATATTAGCCAAATCGAAAATATTTGGGACATCTAATTGAGTTCAAAGAACTTGATAAACATTTTGTTCTATAAGAAACAATGAAATTTCATCATGACAATTAAATAGGCAAATCGTTTTGGATTAATTAAATTTTTGCAAGGATGATTATGAATCGAGACTTACAAAATAGACAATTCAAATCGTTAAAGTTCGACGTGGATTGGATCCTACACAAAAACGGAGATCCCTTTATATATATATATGTGTGTGTGTGTGTGTCTGTGTGTGTGTGTGTGTGTGTGTGATGTATCAGTTTGGTTACAACCTATAGTCAGTCAAGATGCAAAATTGTAACAGTTTGGTTACAACCTATAGTCAGTCAAGATGCAAAATTGTAACGTTTTGTTTGGTAGGAAGTGGATGGATGCTTTCTGAAAAGATGATTTCGTGGAATTAGCTCTTTCAGGCCAACTTGCCTAGCATATATATTTTTCCGAAAAGATGATTTCGTGGAATTAGCTCTTTCAGGCCAACTTGCCTAGCATATATTTCTTTCTGGTCCTGTACCATTTATATTGTCGTTGTCTCAGGGTTAAGGTGCATGTTGTGGCTACTAGCTTAGTACTGGTCCCTCGCGTCAGATATTATACGATTCATTATTGTACTGAGGAATGCTAAGGCTCCTGAGATTGAGGAGAAGTTTCTCCTCAATTTTCTTCATGGACAATTCATATAATTTCGAGTTTATAATTGGATTCGTTTATATTATCAGCCACTCTGTAAAAATTATCTCTACAAGAAATCAATTGAAACTAAGGTCGTTTAGTCAACCAACTGTAACAAATAAATAGACTATTCATAATGCTTCAATCAAATCCATCCATATGTTTTTTATATAGTTCGATGATAAATGATTTCATATTTCATTGGTCTTTTTACAAAGACGATCATTGCTCAGTGATTTATAATATTAACGATTCTAATCGCAAGTCCGAAGTTTAGTGAATCGGCCACGAAGTGAATTGAAGAACTCCTCCTCATTCATTGATGAGCCAAGTTAATTCCTTTGTAAAGTATCATGGCCAATAGACATCAAGGGTTACTAGCTATTTGGTCCGTATGTATGTATGTAATATACATAAAACCAATTGCATATTTCATCTCTTATGTAACGTGAATAACGTGGACATGGAGCAAGAAGTTCAAATATTATAGGATCCGTGTGACCAGTCAAGTAGCTGAACAATTGTATGGGTACCTTATCCCACTACAGTACTGTGTAGGTTCCTGCTAATCTCCCAGCACATTATTCTGAATATGAGATCAGATTCCATATATGACAAGCTATCACGATGTTATTGCAGATAAAGTTGTTGTTTTCTGATCCCATGCCACCTCAAGTCACTCTCCTTTTCCACGTTTAAGATTAGACCCACTTCATATTTTGCAAAAATTGCCGTTGAATGAGAACTTAAAGTATAGATAGTTTTGATTATTGAAACTTAAAATGAATTATGAAATAATTGTAGGAATGAAAGTTGACGACGTAATATTAATGTAGAAAAACTATATATATATATATGTATGTATGTATGTATGTATGTATGTATGTATGTATGTATGTATGTATGTATATATACACCTAGTTCGTTTTTGCTACAAATAGAATACCTACTCTGAAGGTTAAAAAGACCTTAGCCAATATTTCTCTTGTAGTGGAGTGCACCTGTCAATCATCAATCACAGTGAAGATTGAAGAAAAAGCCAACGCATGTCGGCTTCCCAACATTTGCCAATGGCAGTGTGTAACTGTGAATACATTTCCAAAAGGTCTGAATGTGTGCTTGTGGATATATATTTCTTCCATGGGATGATGTCATATATTTCTTCCATGGAATATACGCATTATTGCAAATATGATGGGACGACTAGTGCTCCATCATTCCACAATTATGCTGCTGCTGCTTGCTCCATCATCCTTTATTGTTCAAAAATTGTCCATGTTCAACTTCAAAGTAAAGCCACATCTTTTCACTCATCCTCTTGTATAACAGAGAGTGAAGGAGCATGAGATGCCAAAACAATTCCTCTTACTAATAATTTATTTTAATTATATTTCATACACCGGGTCTGGTGTAGGGAGTGTGTGAAGCATAGGTAAGCCAATTTAATTAATTGGCCGCTTGATAATCATTTTGTCAGCGTTGAAGTTTTTTAAAATATTGAAATTAAATATTGATTTGCTAACGCTTTCAGTTTTCAGTTAACAAAAATAAAATCTGAAACTGAAAATAAAAAGTGAACGCTATCTTTTTGAGTTTTCAAAATTTAGCTTTCATTTTCAGTTTTGGGTTTTCAGTTTTCATTCTCTTAAAAATTGAAAATTGAAAGTAGTTACTAAACGAGTTTTTTTGTTTAGCTTTCAAAAAGTTGAAAACTTGTTTGGACCTAAATTTACGCTATCGGCCCATACAATCAAGGCCGTTAGATGAGTAAAGTTCTAGACCGTTGGATGATAAAGTGGTTGAGATAATTTTTAAATTATTATTAAGGAATAATATTGTGGTTTTAATCATAATATTATCTCTTAATATATATTGGATTATCTAAGCCTAATATTGGCTATATCCAGCGGATCGTTTATACGGGATAAATAGGATACAAATTATATCTCCAAATTATATCTCCAACTTGGAAGCGCGTATGCAATTCAATTTGATTGGGGATTCTTGGCATTTAGACGTATGCTTGGAGTCGGTTAGCCATGCGTGAAGGTTATCTTTTGGTTAATGGTGATATCTGATGATCACAAAAAGATAATGGGCCCATGTTTTTCGGCTCCTCGGCATAGAAAGATAAGGGGCAAGCACGGCATAGAAAGAGTTTCATGTACATTGCATGGTTATTAAGAGTTTTTATTTGAATGAAGTACTTATCTCCGAGAGATTCAAATTGTGGCCAGCTACGGATGTTCCACGAGAAACACATATAGAGCCACGTACTCGTCCTTATAAATACAAGACATTGTGCAACATTAGGAGGAGCTCCAATTCAACACACAACTGCCCTGCGCAAAACCTCTCAAACACCTTGAGATTTTTTATTTTCTTTTTCTCGCCAACACATCTTCAGTTTGGATAAACAGCACTGTGAAGGCAACCGGCGAACATCTTCAGTTTGGATAAACAGCACTGTTGCCGTAGAATCAGCCGTTCTCGAAGCACCTTCAGTTTGGATAAACAGCACTGCATCGAGGCCGGCTGGTTATCTATCCAAGTCTCGGTCGAGAAGGATTTTCGAATCCTTATTGGCAGAGGTCATCTCATTAGCCTTCTCGGCGAAGTGAGGTGTTACCAGGTTACTACATTCGGCACCTTGAGAGCCGAATTTGATATTGAACTTCGTAAGAACTAGCAGCCTTGTCTTCAGGCTGTAGAACCCAGAGACCGAGAGTGTTCCTTCCTCGGTCGCAGTCGCAAGATAAAGAAGTCAGCAACGCGTTCAACGCAACATTAACAAATTTTACTCCTCGGCCGAGCTCGGCCGACGAGTTGGCACGCCCCGCATTCAACCGAAGGACGTAGTTAGCTTATTAGTTACTCGGCCTGCGCGCCACGTAGGCTTTGTAATTTTTATAGTCAACAAAACTAAAAACTAAAAAAAGAAATACTGATCAAACATGCCCTAAGTAAAACCATTTTGAAATAAATACTCAGTATAAAAGCTTCATCCATGAGCCATCTTTTTACTTCTTTTACTACTAGGGATGCTTCATAACTTGGCTATAACACTATGTGTAATTACATTGTTTTATTTGCATAGTTAAGTCCGCCAGAGTAGTGTGCTTCTCCATCTACACTCAAATTTGAATCTTCTCCATGCAATTTAGATGAACTTAATGTAAATATGACCTATACCGAAAAAGAAATTCATTGTTTCATTCTTGTACTCCAATTTAATCACTGTATTCATGTATGGTAGATGCTAATTAAGCAAAAGCTAGATGTATTCGAATGTAAACAACGACCCAATTTCCAAATTCAGCAATCTGAATTGTGTATCCCTCCAAGTTCATGCAGAAGTAAAATCTGTAGTAATATTAAAGTCACACACACACACACACACACACATATATATATATATATATATATTTTTTTTTTTTTAAGCCCAAAACCACTAGCAAAAGAATGAGGTAGCCCGCCCCCATTGAAAATTTCTAGCTCGGCCCTTGCTCTAAGTCTATGACAGTTCATGGACTGATAGTCAAATTTCTCACAATTTGAGCAAATACCGTAGTCTTGTTTATGCAAATATCTTAGTATGACAATGTGAATCATGTCTGTTAATTTTTTTCAATTAATTTATACAGTGATATGATCTCAAAATTCAAAAGTAGGAAATGTTTGCATCCCACAGCCTTTTTTATTATTTCTGGCCAATAAGTGAACGATGATTCGCTGAATGGATTACAAGAAAATAAAATTCTCACTTGTTTGGAGTAAGGATGATTCGAGTAAGAAGCATAGTTTAGGATTCTCGACCTGGATGTATGTTGATTTTCAAGGAATGAATTGTATCTCATTCATTCATTATCTTTTGTTACAAGAACAACAAAACATATATAGAGGAACCTACAGAAAACTAAGAGGAAAGCTACGGAAACAATGGAGAGTTAAGACCCCTCCATGACACCTCCACCTAACTTAAACCACTAATTAATCCTTACAATGATGATGAGGTCTCCACTCTACCTAACTAAACATCATCAAGGCTTGCATTATGCCTAAAGTAGATATTAAACTAAGATGCACTAAAGCATCACTTAAGTTTTAGCCGAAAGTTTGAATCCATGCATTAGCTAGCTTTCCATTATTCTATTCTTCCATGATACTCCATGATGCTTCCAACTCGTAGGAACCCTACTTCCAACCCTACTTCAAATAAACAACCATCCAATACTCCCCCTCAAGCTGGATCCAGAAGGTTGATGGATCCAAGCTTGGAGAGGAGTCTTTGAAACTGATGAGAGGCCAGAGGTTTGGTGAATATATCGGCCAGCTGATCGGAGCTTTTTACATAATGTGTCTGAATCACCTGCGACTGTACTTGTTCACGAACATAGTGACAGTCGACTTCAATGTGCTTCGTCCTCTCGTGAAAGACTGGATTTGATGCTATGTGCATAGCAGCCTGGTTGTCACAAAATAAGGTCATTGGTTGAGTCGTGAACACACCTAAGTCACATAGAAGTCCTTTTAGCCATATCAGCTCACACGCGGTTGAGGCCATTGCACGATATTCAGCTTCGGCACTTGATCTTGCGATGACAGTTTGTTTTTTGCTTTTCCATGTGACCAAATTTCCACCGACAAAGGTACAGTAACCAGTGGTGGACTTGCGATCGATGGCATTTCCTGCCCAATCTGCATCGCAGTACCCCATGATTTGAGTGTTGTCATTCTTCGTCATGAGGATGCCACGACCAACGGACCCTTTTAAGTAACGTAAGATCCTTTTTACAAGGTTCAAATGCTCGATGGTGGGGGAATGCATGAATTGACTGGCTATACTCACTGAATATGAGATGTCAGGTCTGGTGATCGTTAGGTAAATCAGCTTACCGACAAGCCTCTGATAGGAGCTGATATCCGAGAGTGGTGTGCCTCCCAAGTCAAGTTTGAGCTTGCTATCGAGAGGAGTAAGTGCAGGCTTAGCATCGCTCATATTAGCATCCTTGAGTAGGTCCATGACGTATTTTCGTTGATTAAGAAATAGTCCCTTTTGAGAAGATGCCATTTCGATTCCAAGAAAATACTTCAGCACCCCAAGATCTTTAATCGCAAATCTTTGTTGAAGTGACTTTTTGAGTGTGGAGATCTCTGCAGCATTATCACCTGTAATTATTAAGTCATCCACGTATATCAACACAACTAATTTGCTTGCAGCTCCCGTGCGAACAAATAATGATGAATCTGCATTACTCCTTTTGAAACCAACACTATGAAGAACTGAACTTAGTTTTGCATACCAAGCACGAGGCGATTGCTTCAATCCATAAATCGACTTATGCAACTTACACACCAAATCAGGCTCCTGGCTTTGAGGGTGTCCTGGTGGCAATCTCATATAGACCTCTTCTTCAAGATCACCATGTAGAAAGGCGTTCTTTAAGTCCATTTGGTACATGGACCAACCCTTATTGACGGCAATAGACAATAGGACCCTAACTGAGTTCATTTTTGCAACAGGAGCAAATGTTTCTTTGTAATCTACCTCAAATGTTTGAGTGAATCCTCGAGCCACCAGCCTGGCTTTATGTCTTTCAATTGAACCATCAGAATTAAACTTGATCTTATAGATCCATTTGCAGCCCACTGCCCTTTTTCCTTTTGGAAGTTTGGTGATGCTCCAGGTGTTATGTTGGTCCAGTGCTTTGAGTTCATCTCGCATTGCTTCTTTCCACACAACTTGGTTATTAGCCTCATGAAAGTTTTGAGGCTCACTGTGACTTGAAATGGTATTAAGAAAAGCAGCATGAGATGGAGTCACCTTTTGATACGACACGCAATTGGAGATTGGATACCTCGGTTTATATGTGACAAAATCTTGAAGTCTTGTGGGAGGTTGTCTATCACGCCGAGGGTTGCGTCGAGGTACTGGGAGAGTTGTCTCATCCTCGTTCAAATTATCAGCCACACTTTGAAGATTTTCTTGGTTGCCGCTGTTATCATCATCCACAGAACCATCAGGATGAGTGCCTTCATTGTTGACTTCAGTGAGTGGTGTAGGAGATTCATCATTGTTGTCATGGTTAGAACCTCTTTCGTTTAAAACATCTGGAGTGCTGATTTCATCTGGAGTGCTGATTCTAGGTAGAGGAAGCAGATCAAAGATACACTCCCCCTGACCTGTGGCTTCAAGTGACTTGCTGAAAAAAGGGTTAGCTTCATGGAATCGAACATCTTTGGATACAATGATTTTTCTCAGTTGGGGATCATAGCACTTATATCCTTTTTGTGTTGATGAATAACCAAGAAAAATGCATTTGAGAGCTCTAGGGTCCAATTTATCTCGATGGTGTGACTGAACATGAACAAAACAGACACAACCAAAGGTTCTAAGATGTGAGAGGTCGATTTTTCTTCCTTTCATGACTTCAAGGGGAGATTTAAACCCCAAGACTCGGCTAGGAAGTCTATTGATGATGTACACAGCCGCCATGGCTCATTGGGACCAAAATCTCTTTGGTACATTCATGTGTAACATTAATGCTCTTGTTTTTTCCAGTATGTCACGATTTTTCCTTTCGGCTACACCATTTTGTTGAGGTGTGCCAACACAGCTTGTTTGATGCATGATACCATGATTGCTCAAATATTGTGACATGAGATGGGACGTGTATTCGGTGCCATTGTCAGATCTTAAAGTTTGAATTTGAGAAGAAAAATGGTTCTTAACAAGGTTGTGAAAATCCTTAAATACTTCCATCACTTCACTCTTAGACTTTAAAAGGTACAACCAAGTGGCTCTAGAGAAATCATCAACAAAGACCACATAATACTTATAACCATCAAAAGATTCAAACGTTGGTCCCCATACATCTGAGTGAACTAGTTCGAAAACTTTACTAGTCCTAGATAAGGATGGGTTAAAAGGCAATCTAGTGTCCTTAGACAAATGACAGGTTTCACACGAAATTAAATCATTCCCTAAATTTGGAAACAAAGATGACAAAACAGGTTGAGAAGGATGAGCTAGACGTTGATGCCACAATTGACTATCTTGGGATGGATTTGACTTGGCTTGAAATCCCCTGAGACTGCTCTTTGATATGTAATAGAGACCATCTAGATAAAACCCTTCACCAATCGTCTTCTTGGTGAGACAATCCTGAAAAATGACATTGTGAGGAGAGAAGATGGCTAAACAATTCAAGGTATTGGTGATTTTTCCCATAGATAGAAGTTGAAATGGAAAAGAATGAACATATAAGGCTACTGACTCAATTTTGTCCGACATTAAGTGGATATTTCCCTTGCCTAAAACCTTAGAACTCTCACCATTGGCAGTTGAGACTTGAGAAGGTTGCGAAAATTTTTCAAACTTTTGAAACTTAGAAACATGATTGGTCATATGATCTGTGGCACCCGAATCAACAATCCAAAAATCATGCAACATATTTACATTAAGAGCAGTTTTGAAAGCAGTCATGATACCTTGCATGTCATCTCGGGACATGTGTTGTGTGTCCGTCAGAAAACCAGCGAACTTGCCTAGCAAAGCTGTTGAGTTTCCATCTTCAAAAACGACTGTTTGATCACTCTTAACCTCTTCTTTCTTGCTTTGAAGATATGCTGCAAACTCATTTATGAGTGCAGCCGGATTTGCTGTGAAACTCTTGAGTGCGTCAGACCCATGTGAGGTTGAGGTAGATGCATTGTTGGCTCTGTGTGGTGCACGGTTCAGTCTTTGTGAGCCCTTGTTATCCTTCATGAACTCTGGCTTTAATTCTGGATGTAAAATCCAGCATGTCTCCTTAACATGGCCAGTATAGTTGCAATGTTGGCACTTCAAGTGTGGATTCTTCACTTTGTATTTTCTTTCGTTGTTTAGGTAAGACCTTGCTTCAGTTACATTGGTCTTTGTGCCAATGTTCATGACTTTCCTTCGTACTTCTTCACGTTGGATTGTTGCACATACACTGGTGAAGGAAGGTAGTTCGGGGTTCATGAGTATGTGGCTTCGTAGGTCTTCGTATCCTGAATCGAGGCTTGACAAGAGTTGGAATATCTTGTCTTCTTCTGCCCTTTTCAGTAGCACGGACGCTTCAGTTGTATGAGGCCGATACATTTCCAACTCATTCCACATGCTCTTCATGCTGCCAAGAAGTTGAACAAATGGCTTTCCTTCTTGTTGCAGGTTGGAAATGTCCTTCTTTAGTTGAAACACACGTGCAGCATTGTTTTGACTGCCATACATCTCCTTGACTGTCTCCCATAGCTCGAATGATGATTCAGAATAACTGAATATTTCAGCTAGTTTACGCTCCATGGAATTTAGGAGCCATGACATAACTAGCTGATCCTTGCAAAGCCAGTTTTCATATGTTGGTGAGGAAGCATCAGGAACTTCGATGCTTCCATTTATGAACCCTAGCTTGGACCTTCCACCTAGAGCAAGGCTCACTGCTCTCGACCAAGGTAAGTAATTAAACTCATTTAACAAGACTGAGCTTAACCTTTGATTTGGATTGACATCCACCTCAGACATATTTCCGGAAGAAAGAACCGGTGAACTTTCAGCATCTGACCTAAGAGGATTGTCTTCAGCCATCTTGAGGATTGATCACGTTCGGATGAAGCAGAAGCAGGTTATTTTTCCTGCTCTGATACCATGTTGATTTTCAAGGAATGAATTGTATCTCATTCATTCATTATCTTTTGTTACAAGAACAACAAAACATATATAGAGGAACCTACAGAAAACTAAGAGGAAAGCTACGGAAACAATGGAGAGTTAAGACCCCTCCATGACACCTCCACCTAACTTAAACCACTAATTAATCCTTACAATGATGATGAGGTCTCCACTCTACCTAACTAAACATCATCAAGGCTTGCATTATGCCTAAAGTAGATATTAAACTAAGATGCACTAAAGCATCACTTAAGTTTTAGCCGAAAGTTTGAATCCATGCATTAGCTAGCTTTCCATTATTCTATTCTTCCATGATACTCCATGATGCTTCCAACTCGTAGGAACCCTACTTCCAACCCTACTTCAAATAAACAACCATCCAATAATGTACCAACTGATGAGTGGTTGAGATTTTGAAAAAAATATAACCAGGACTCACTGTATTAGGGCAAGAAGATAGCACACTTTAGCCGAGCAAAAACATAAAGGCGAACCTTCAAGCCTACGCAATGCTTGCAGAGACGGGAGAGGGAAACACTTAAAACCAGCAACAGAAACATGTTACAGACTATCCGGCGATATTAAGAGGCAGAAACTGAATTGGCAGTAAGTAGGGGGCAGCGGAGGTGATTAACTGTTAAAGATCAATACCAGCCCGTTAAGATCAGTTGGTATAAAGGAACTAGATTGTTCTAGTTCAAACATGCATGAAATTTTTTTAGAAGATTCTATAATAGGATTTTGCTAGAAAACTCTATCAATGGTCGGTGCATGCATATTAAGAAAATGCTAGACAGTTCTAGCAAGTTGTTAAGACGGTGGTGCATGCATATTAAGCTAGAATGTTCTAGCAGCATGTAATAAAGTGGGCTACTAAGGAGGTTTTGTAAGTCGGTGGGAGTGTGTGTATGATCATGCACTGGAAAGCTCTAGGAGTAACATAAGTCGGCAAACATGCCTATAAATATGTATGTATATGTGCTGCTAAGCTTGTAACGAAGTGATCAAGCAACCAAGTGAGAGCGAGAAGTAAGGGTAGTTTTGTGAGTAGTATGAGTGGTCTAGAGTTTGTCTCTAGAAAGTGAGTGGGTGTCATTACTTCTAAAGTATCTTTGAGAGTTTTAAGTGTTGTAATATTTTATGTGTATAATACAAGTAATTAGTTTACTTGTGTTGTCTCTCCAACACTTGTGTTAAGAGTTGTGTACTCTAATCTTTCCTCAACATTAACGTCCTCAAAACCTGAGTTTTCCCTGAGAATTTGGAACAACATCTATGCAGAGTAAGCATTCTAAGAGTAACATATGTTTACATATGGAAAATCAAACAAGGTTATAAACTTGTACTCAAATGGAACCTACTAATAGCCTATACGGTATGAAACATCATACGATATCTCTATGTAGGCGCTTTCTTTGCTGCAGAATGTATGATCTGATATGAAACTTATTCAACGTTTGGGCATTCGTACAAGGGAAATCAAGACTACGGCTTAAGAATATAACAACGGAATTTGCACATATATAATGAATTCTTCATCCATATTGCTTTTAGGTTCCAAACATGCTCTTCATCCACCGTCTTAGACTACGATTGTATAAACACCAAACGTAACAATATGATGTAAAACCATTTTGTTAATGACAATGAATTATGCTGAGAATAATTGAGGGAATATTGACTTGGCAATCAAGTTAATGAAATCTCTAGGACTCTCAGTACCTTAAGGAAATAAACATATTGGAGTTTTAATTACATGCAATCAATTATGGACCTTTATTAAGTAAATACAAGGAATAAGAATCATGATGGGACTCTAATTGATTAGATATGATTTGGGTTGATATCATTTCCGATAATAGGGAGGAATTGGTTGAAACCCTATCTATGTAACCAAGGAAAAGTCCCTGCTTCCATATCAACTGAAACTCACGAAAACTACAAGCTTATTTCGATAGTAGAGTTCATTGAGAGGTACTGGAAGTAGAAGACTACTTCTACTTTGTTCGCAAGGATCAATGGCTTCATCTTTATAATCATGTGTTCCGTATTTTACAGATAAGTTTAATATAATTAGTTAATCTTTATTTTATATTAATTTAATTTATTCGTGATCCTAATATCTTGTTGTTATGATTTTAGATTATGTCTTACATATGAATACATGCATGAATTTCTACCAAAAAAAGAAGCAATACATATGAACAGACACCCAAACACAGGCAGGGTAGGGTATAGAAACACACACTTAATATTCAAAACAAAATATATGGAACCTGTTATATTCTATATTGACTTAAGAATTACGAATGAAAAAGGTTACTATCGAAGAGAACTTACGATGATTGAACAATTGATTCAACATCATTGGTTCTACCCCTCTTCTTTGAGTGAACTGCTGAGAACAAGTTGTGTAAAACTGGTGGTACGTAGTGTCCAAGAAATAGAGGGCACTTGACATAAGGCAGCAACAGACAAACATGGCAATTGGCCCGAAGATCCAAAGAAACATAGGAATGGAGAGGTAAAACGATCGCAACCCGAGGGACCAACAGTAACTCCCTCGATTCAAAGTTATCCAACATAATTAAGGTAATCTGTTTTGTCCGTCCATAATAGCAGGGTAGCCAAGAAGCTGGTATAAGCAGAGTATCTAGTGGCCAGCACATTGCAGATAAATCCGATGAGAAAACACAGTAAAACGCAGAAGTACTTGATTGAAGAGAGAGGGAGAGAGGAAAGTATTTGTGTTGAAGTGCTTTCGGACGAATACGCTGATCACTGAAGAAAGAGTGATTGCTGCTGTCGCCAAAAGGGAAGATGCCATTATGTTGTTGCGCAATGTTTGTACCATCAAAACTCCATTCTTGGAGGGGTCCTGAAATTCATGGACTCAACTTCTTAACGTTTGGCAATACAAATCAAAACACCGTTTGGCAATACAAATAAAAGCCCAGTTTGGAAATGCACTTCTACTCGTAAGTGATATTACTGGTAAAACATTTACTGAAAGTACATCAAAATTTTTAATATGATCCAAATTCTTCTTGAACTTCTAAGCAGTATTCTAAAATCGGCTTAGGAGGTGCTTAGGCGCAAGGCAATGGGGTTCTGTGGCGATATTTTGACAAAACGGTTACTAAAATAGGGAAGAACTAGGCGGCACGCTAGGCAGTTCCAAGTTTTTTTTAATTAACTAATTAAGTTAAAGTGGGGCCTACTCAAAGGGATTTGCTAAATTAATTCAATTGTGATAACTGTTCTTATATTTGTAATTTGTTAGTTTGCTTACTGAGCTTATTGGCTTTTATTGTATTTTATATTTATTTTAATCCCAATACAAGCATTGTTTTTCTTAAATATAAATAAGCACTTATCTTAAATCCGCCTAGATCGTCCAAGCACTAAACCTCAACTCGCCGTCCGACTTTAACACCTAGCATTGTTTAGTTACTTGCTTCCAAGTGATTTTAACTTTTTTGTACTAAACATTCTTAGAAGCTCATTTAAAACCACTTAGTCATTCTAAAAGCATTTATATTTCGCTTTTAGCTATTTTAAAAGTGCTTCTAAACAGAAGACATATAATAAAGAGAGCGATGCTAGGGAGACTAAAATTATAGACAAAATTTTATAAAATAAATGACATGAAAATTGATGATTGAATTATTATTAAGTGTTAATAAACATGCTCATTGTTATTGATGATATGTCATTTAGTTTGCAAGCTTGTCTACAAATCTAGTCTCCCTAGCATTACTCTAATAAAGAGGAGGAATTAAAAAATATAGAGAAAAAATGTTTTATAAAGAAACACATGAACTTCCTAGTTTACCAAAAACAAAAAAAACAAAAAACAAAAAAAACAAAAAAAAAGAAACACATGAACTTCTAAGTGCATTTCCAACCCAGAAGATCTTTTAACTTTTTCGCCAACCATTGTTAGGAGATCCTGTGAGCTTAATCATTCAAAAAGCACTTTTAATTCTCTTTTAGCCTTTTAGAGCTTTTAAACAGAAGACATAAATAGAGCGAGAGAGAGAGAGAGAGTAACAGTCATCATGGAGAAGATCCATTGCTTGCGAACCACGGCATTGAGGCCAATGACAGTTCGTGAGGGATTGCATAACACTGTGATGAGTAACCATGGTATATTCCCAGCACAGAGAGTCCCGCCGGCACCAGAGAGTAGTCCAAGCTTAGGCTACCCAATCCCATATCCCTCCTCTGTCTTCGGTCTTGAGAAACTGAAAACAATCCAAAAACAACCTGGAAAGTAGCTAAGTCAACATTGGCCAGCAATAATTTGTCCGGTCGGGATTGGATCTGTTGTCGATATAATTAATATATCTATTATGCCAGATTCTGACAAAACTAAAGAACAAATGGATCAAAACAAAAGACAAGTGGCACATTGGGTATCCTAGTTGATAAAAAAATTGGGTAATGCTAGGGAGATTATATTTAGATTAAATTTACAAAATAAATAATATGTCACCAATATAAATAAGTACGTTAATTAACTCTTAAGTAATAAATCAATCATAAACTTCATATCCTCTAATTTTCAAAATTTAGTTTCTACCTTTACCCAAAAAACTAACATTGGAAACTGCATATGATTTCGGGGTTCATCCAGTGCATTCTACAATTGTTTTATTTAGTCAGTGAATAAAGCAAGACAATATTCTAAAATACTTTGACGAGATTTGTAATACTGGGAAAATTACAATATTATTTATTTAAGAATTTAAACTTGAGTGGAATGACTTAGTGACATGTAAATTATCTAATTATTAATTGTGTTTTAGAAAGGTGAGATTTCGCCCTAAAAAATAAACTACATTCAGATCTGCATGCATGACAAATATTTAACTAGCATAAAGTATTCCTACATAAAAATAAAAAAAACATGAAAAATTCATTATTCCGCTGAAAATTTTTAAAATACTTGAGACCAGATTAAATCAAATCCCCCAAACAATTTATATAACAAATGATCCCATAACCTCCAATAATTATTAATAGTTAACTACACATCCAATTACACATAATAATATAATATAAAAAGGATCCATCTATTAAGTATATAAACACCCTACAAATATTATATGGTGAAGTGCCGATTTAGTTTCTGAACTATCACCTTAGTGAGAATTAGGTTTCTAAATTATTTTTCAGTAAAATAAGTCCATAAATTCTTTAAAAATGGCTAATTTTATCCCTACTATTATATTGAAAGTTATTTTATCCAATTTTTCGTCAACTTAAGTCACTTGAAATACTTTAGAGAGTATAATACCGTCATTTTCTCGACTATAAGCCCTTAACATTTCATATAAGTTGCGAATCTAACGTTTAATTTACCCTATGAAGTTAACTTACACTATTTCTTATGAAAAGTACCAATTTACCCTTCAAAATTAACTCCATACACTATTTCTTTATGAAAAACTACAAATCTACCCTCCAATGTGTATCACATGCCAGTAACGTGACTTAAAATGATGGAAAATTGAATATAGTAGCTTTGATTATATTATTAGGGATGTAATTGGCATATTTTTATAATTCAATGATTGGTTTTTCTGGAAAAATAGTTTAGGGACCTAATTTTCATTGGGGTGATAATTCAGGGACTAAATGAGCAGTTCACCCAATATTAAAAGAACTTATTTGGAAGTGTTTTAAAATGATTGAAAATGTTTTTGGTAAAAATATTTTTGAAACCAATCTTTCTTAAAATTCTAAATGGATCTCAAAAAAATACTTGAAGTGTTTCCTGCAATTAAAAAAGCACTTGAACTCAAAATGAATTTCACAAAAATGGTTTCAATCATCTTAAAAACACTTTCCAAACAAACTAAATTTCTAATAAATCATAACAGTGCAAAAACTAAAATGAAGGTAATTTTCGAGACCTTATCACGACGATTATCCAACTGATTCCTCGGATGGAGTTAGTGTGAAGATGTCTGGTAAAGCTGGTGGTTGTGTCCAAGAAAAACAGAACAAATGACCTTATGCAGCAGCACACGAACATGGGGATGGGACCAAATATCCAGAGGAAGAGAGGGAACGAGAGGTAGAATGCTCGCAATCCAAGGGACCAAAAATGGCTTCCGTGATTCAAGCTCCGCGCAACGTGCTCGAGGTAATCCTTGTGGCCTTTCCATGTGGGCACAGTAGCAAAGAAGCTAAAATGTGCGTAGTATCTAATAGACTGCACGTTCAAGAGAAAGGCAACGAGAAAGCACAGCAAGATGGAAAAGTACTTGACAGAAGAGAGAAGCTGAGTCAGCGGACTCTTGTTCCCGTAAACTAATCTTGATGCTGTGTTGCCGGAGTTTGTCGTGCTGCTGACGAATACGCCGATGAGAGAACTGAGTGATGGCTGTTGTTGCTAAAAGGGTAAATAGACTTTTACGGGGTAATTTTTCACTGTATTACTTCACTGAAATATATACATATACAATCCTTGTTCCATAAGGAAACAAATAAAGGACACAAACAATATCCTACCTAATAAAGGACTCCTATTATTTACAATATTTTACATTCCTTTTTTTCCCTAAATACTGACTCACGTTTTACATTCCCCTCAAGTTGTCGCATAGATATCACACATGCCCAACTTGACAAGTGAGTCATCAAACTTCCAACTACACACATCATGAGTAAGGATATCTACAAGTTGCTCCTCTGAGTTCACAAACGATATTGACACAATCTTCTTCTCGAGCTTCTCTTTAATAAAATGTCGATCAACCTTCACATGTTTTGTCCTATCATATTGCACCGGATAATCATCTATATCTCTTGCAGACTTGTTATCACAATATAATTTCATGGTCTCCTTTGGCTTAAACCCAAGACCCCAAAGAAATTTTCAAAGCCAAAGAACCTCACAAATGCCGTGAGCCATGCCCCTATACTCGGCCTCAGTTGAGGATCGCGATACTACCTTCTGTTTCTTACTTCGCCATGTAACCAAATTTCCTCCTACAAATGTAAAATACCCAGAAGTAGATCGCCTATCACTTAAATTACCTGCCCAATCAGCATATGTGAATCCCTCAATCTTCAAATGCCCGTGCTTCTCATACAAAACTCATCTTCCCGGTGTAAACTTTAAATACGGTAGGATACGCATAATAGTAGCCATATGATCTACTCTTGGTGAATGCATAAACTGACTCACTACACTCACATCAAAGGCGATATCCAGACATGTATGAGCCAAATAAATTAGTCTTCCTACAAGTCTCTGATATCTACCTTTATCAACTGATTTCAGATTCAGATCCAAACATAGATGATGCTTTTCAACAATTGGAGTGTCTACCGGCTTACACCCTAACATACCAGTTTCTTTTAATAAATGCAAGACATACTTACATTGAGACAAGAAGATAGCTTTAGAAGAGCAAGCAACTTCAACCCTAAGAAAGTACTTCAAATCCCCTAGGTTCTTCATTTCGAACTCAGCTGCAAGATTTTCCTACAACTTCAAAATCTCATCAAAATCATCCCCGGTTATAATCATGTCATCTACATGGATGATTAAGGTTGTCACTTTATTTTGTCTCCGTTTGACAAATAACGTGTGATCAGAATGACTCTGACAATACCCATTCTTTTTCATAACCTAAGTAAACCTATCAAACCACGCACGTGAGGTGATTGCTTAAGTCCATAGAGTGACTTACGCAACCGACATACTTCGGTATTCCCATCAGCACTATACCCGAGAGGAAAATCTATACATACTTCTTCCTCTAAATTCCCATTGAGAAAAGCATTCTTCACATCTAACTATTTTAATGGCCAATCCATATTTGCAGCTAAAGAAATCAGAACACGTACCTTATTCATCTTGGCAACTAGAGAGAACGTTTCATGGTAATCTACACCATATGCCTGGGTGTATCCTTTAGCTACCAACCTTGCTTTGTACCTGTCTATCGATCCATCAGCGTTGTATTTAACTTTAAACACCCACCAACATCCAACTGTCTTTTTGCCTTTGGGTAAAACGGTCACCTCCCATGTATTATTTTTCTTTAACACCAACATTTCCTCATCCATTGCTTTTGCCCACTTTGGATCCTTTAGAGCTTCCTTCACACGGGTTGGTACTCGAACTGACTCCATATTGTCCACCAAAGTTTGGCACTCCGGTGCAATACCATTGCATGAGACATAGTTGGTTATTAGATACTTCACCTTCCCTTCCGGAGAAAACATGTCAGGTGGACACCTCGATTTTGTCTCGGTGGTAACTTATATGCACTTACATTATTATTTGGATTAGTTACATAATCATCCACAATACTTTCCTCAGATATATTCAAAGAAGAAGTAGTGCGTAGCATTGGGGAACTAGAGCGAGGGGGCATATCAACAAGTTCAGCAAGTGTCTGCCGTGACTGTTCAGATGCTACTTCGGCAAGCTCAAGCTCATGAGCCCTATTGTCCTCGAAAACCCTCACTTACTTCGGCAGAAGCCAGCCAAAGCTCTAAGTTATTTTTGGCACATGCTTCTCTATTGGCAGGTTTTGTCTCGGCAATGGTGTCTCCCTTAGGTCCAACCACACCAGATCACCAATAGTGCTCTCCCCCTAGTGATCTGAAGACAAATGTACTGGAGTGTAAAAATACTCTGATTCAGAGAATGTCACACCCATGGTGACATACATATGCCGGGTCTCAGGGTGATAACATTTATATCCTTTTAGTGCGATGAATTTTCTGAATGTGCACATAAGCCACACACCCAAATACTCGAGGAGTGAGAATATTAGTAGACACCACTAGAGCATGTTGAGTGAAGACTTGGAGAGGTGTTCGAAATTTGACAACCCGAGATGGCATATAGTTAATCACATATACTGCATAAGTGACAGCTTCAGGCCAACACACCTTAAGAACAGAGGGTCCAAGAAGTAGAGTACGTGTCGTTTCTAAGAAATCGACAATGCAAAATTATATACTCACCACCATTATCGGAACGTAGAACTTTAATCACAGACGAATATTGTGTCTGAATCATCTAAGAGAAAGATCTAAATACCAAACCAGCATCACTTTTATTTTTCAACACATATAACCAAGTCATACGAGTGCAATCATCAATAAACATAACAAACCATTTAATGCCAGAAGAAGTAACAATTGGAGAATGCCTCTAAACATCAGAGTGCACAAGTTCAAACGGTAAAGATCTTTTATTCATACTAGGAGGAAACGAAGCACGATGGCTTTTAGCAAGAATACATACTTCACAATTTAGGTCTAATTCATTTACTCCACTAAATAGACTAGGCAGGCAACACATGCCGTAAATACCCAAAAGATGCATGTCCTAACCAACGATGCAATAACCATACTTCTTGTAAATTACTAGAACGAGACGCTCAAACTGCATTAGCTCTACTAGGAACGACATCATCCACGTAGTACAACCCCTCTCTCTTAGTGCCACGCCCAATTATCTCATTGGTCTGAATATCAAAAGGACAGATACATAAGAACAGCACAATCCAATTGTTCAGTGACTTGCGGTATTGATAATAAATGATGGGATAAAGAGGGAACAAGCAAGCAACGATGTAAAGGGAAAGATGGGGTGAGATGCACGGTGCCCGCGCCACACACTGGTGCAAAGGTACCATTGGCAGTTGCTATGCTTTTCCTGTGAGATGTTGTCATGTATTGAAACATATTTTTATCATATGTCATATGATCCATTGCACCAGAGTCCAGAATCCAACCTGTATGTTGCTCAGTTTCAGAGGCTAAAAGAACATGTCCTATAGTACTTGTGTTGGATGACGAGTCGCTCTGAGCAGTACGAGTTAACAAAGTTTGACTAAGATCACTAGAGCTAGCCTCAGCCTCATTGGCTGTTGGTGTAGCAGCGGCAAAGAAGGCATGGCCCCCACCGGTTCCTTCTATTCCACGTTCCTTGGCACACAACCCTTTCTTCAATTCTGGAAACCACTCAGGCACCCTGTGCTTAGCAAAACATGTATCTTCAGTATGACGGGTCTAACCACAGAAAGTACACTTCAAATCATCTTTATTTTCTCAGGTAAATGGACGAGAATTTAAAGATTGATTAGAAGAATTATTAAGACCCCCGGGGGGGGGGGGGTGATAAGCTCATATTTATATAAATTTTACATCAAATTCACTTGTCTTTTCTTAGTTAGTTCCTTATATTTTTGTGTTTTGTAGGATTTGTCAAGCAAAGAAAAGAAAAATAGCACAAGTGGGATTTTAAGTAACAAATTCGTCAAAAACTGCCTGTGCAGGTCAGCTGACTTTGGAAGCAAGTTGCGAACAACTCAGAATGAATTAGAGAATGAGCCTTATATGCTTGGAAAGCTACGGATATCTATTTTCTGGAGCATTTCATGGATTGGTAATATCGTTTTTCTAGAAGAAGTTATGGCCGTTTTAACACTGAAAGGTTCCCAAAAGGCTGAGCAGTTTGTAACTGACAAGAAAGCATTGAAAGCAATAAATCCAATAAAACTAGCAGCCAAAACTGATGCAGCCAAGAACAAGCCAGCTGACACCTATTCAAATATCAGAGGAAATGGAAAATTAAGTGGGAGTAATGGGCATAATGGCTACCTAAAGAGTTACAATTGTTTTACCATTTCCTCTCACTTATTGTCATCACTAAATGGCTGTTAGTGGGGTGAGTTATAGAGAAAAAAATTGTGGCAGCAAGCAAGAATAAAAAGGTTGCAGGTTGAAGCGGCAAAGAAAGAAGAAAAAGATAGGAAAAAAAATAGGAAAGGAAGGAAAAAAGGCAAGGCTGCTGCGTTGGGGGAGGAAGGAAAGGAAGGAGGATATCTTAGCATTCTCTTATTTCGGTTTTATCTTCTCAAACCCATGTCTTTCTTTTGGTTTTATTTAAGGATTATGTGCAACTAAATTTTTAGTAGTTAGGGGCTGTTTTGAAGCCCTGAATATGATTGCACGTTTGTTATGAAATTTCGTTTGAATTACTTTAATGAATGGATGAAAATTGGTTCACTACTTGTCTCATTGATGAATTCTTTATGTGTTTTCTACGGATGCATACTTAGTAAGCATATCTAGGATTCTAATGCTATGAATATGTGTGTGCCTGCCCTTGTCGAATGAGGACCTACATATGTTCTAGAGTAGTACTTGTTAATTGCGATTAACATGTGAACCAATTTCTAGGATAAGTAAGACAACACTAGTACTTACGATGCCTTGTGATGACTCAAACTCTTTTCATTCTTAATTATTTGTACTTGTTAAATCTATGAACACACCATTCTAGATTACATGTTAGGGACTAAGTTAAGTTGAAAACGTCATTCTCTTAACATACTACATAAGAAAGAGTAATAGGTTGAGTTCTAACATTGAGCCAACTTGAGCATCTTCATCCGGAAATAAAAGGAATTTGAATTAAACATAACATGTTTGCATGATTATTTGGTGGTGGATAGCAATTCCCCTAACTCGTTTTTCTTAATTTGCGAACTACTTAAAATCTGTTCTTGTCCTATTTTTGTTCGATTTAATTTAAATAGAAAATCAACTCCAAAAATCCCAAAAATTTGTATGAGTGTAGCTCTGTGTGTCTAGTATATTCATATAAAATTTCGTAGACTTTAGATAAGTGTAAGTCAGTCTAATAATTATTTTTCGATGGCTGGTCAGTAGGGACAGCAGCCCAATTTTTATGACACTTTTAAGTAGTTAGATAAAACAATCTTCTGCGGGAAAGACCCTTATTTTCATACGCTACAATTGACAAATCTTAGTGTTAATAAGGAAAATCAATAGGACATTTGTGTGCTACTTTGTGGTGTGCTTTTAACCCTATCAGGGGGTTGCAGGTGGCCGAGAGACCATGGCCACGAACAGCAGCCCTCCTTGGTTGTTCTCCCACCCATCATAGTGGTATGTCATTGTGCTTCATGCCTAACAACAGAAAACACCTCATCGACAGATGGTAAGGGTTGAGTACATAAAATATCACTATGTACTTTATCAAAGATGTCATCCAAACCCGCCAAAAAAGCATACACACAATCGATTTGAATCTCTTCTCGAAGTGTCTTGAGATATGTAGCACATTCCATCTTGATTGGCCTCTGTTGATCTAACTCTTGCCAAATGGACTTAAGGTCAGCGTAATACACACCAACCGGATGGCCTTCTTGATGAAGTCTTTGAGAAATATCTGAACCATCATAATAGGTCTGAGCCACCTCTTCCTAAACTTCTTTAGCTGTACGTCTCATGATAGCAGGTTCCATGGAATTGATCAGCCACCCTTTCACTATTGCATTCCCTGTCTTCTATGTCTCATACTCAACATTATCCTCAGCAGGTTCCTTGGTACTCCCTGTCACGAAGCCCTTTCTACCACGTCCTGCAATGTGCATCTCCAATACCTTGGACCAAAGAGGATAATTTGATCCGTTCAGCTTTACGGTGTTCGGTACAGCAGACGCATCGATCTGAATGACAACAGGATTCAATATCGGATTGTTGGTTTGTGTGCGGGAACCACCTTCCAACTTCAAGGTTGCATTGTCCCCCATATTCACCATCTTGACTTACAGAGAAGAAGAAAAAACACAGCACCCACAGTTGTGCAATAAAAACCTCACAGCAGCAGCAAGACAATGCGCTGCAATAAAGAAACTCACGGCAGCAACAAGACGACGTGCTGCAATCCCAAGATACACGGCCTGACTGATTTCTGCAACAAACAGCGCAGGAACAAGTCGACCGAACATAGCAGCAGAAAAAAATATTGTTATATAATTTCTAGGGTTAAGGCAACTTGGCTCTGATGCCAAACAAAATTTTATGGGGTAATTGTTCACTGTATTACTTCATTGAAATACACACACACACATATACAATTCTTGTTCCATAAGAAAACAAATAAAGGACACAAACAATGTCCTACCTAATAAAGGACTCCTAATATTTACAATATTTTACATTCCTTTTTTTCCCTAAATACCGACTCACGTTTTACAGGATAGAAGCCATTATGTTGTTGCGGATTGTTTGAACAGCCAAAACACCATTCTTCAAGGGGTTCTGATCAAATTAGAATTGGGAGAGGAGTTAAGCTTTTATCCATCAAAGACAACAGGACTAAATTCTGCAAGAAATAAAAGATACAGAAACTTAGTATCTCATCTAGCTTGAAACACCCTCGGGGGCTCGTTTGGTTTCTTGGATTGGGTTGGATAACTCAATATATTCAAGTTATTATGTTGCAGAAAAAAATGAAGACAGTTTGTCCACTTGAAGGTAGAAACTAGATTCTCGTTCCGTCGTGTCTAATATTTTCTAATCTCCGCAGAATGAAAATTCGTTCTCCTCTATCTTCAGAATACCTTGAAGTTTATGCTGCTATACAATTCAAGCCAATCTTAGCCACCAAAATTCCCTAAATATCCGAACTTGAAGGAGAAACTTTCCCTATGGATTGAAGTATGCCATGAGCAAAGCAGACCTCTTTTCTTACAAGTAAAGGAGTCGATGTTAGAATCTCAATCCGCTAGTGATTTTCACACTCCCAGTTTCTCCCTTAGCACTCATTTACTAGTTTTCGTCTGTCAATTCAAGAGAGGATCGCAGAAGGAGAAAAATGGTGCGCGAAAATGTAAAATCATATCATGTTATTCTTAATCGTAAAATCCCAAAAACCCAACAAGGGAATTGAATCCTAGAGAGAAGAGAGAGAGAGAGATAGGGAAGTGACTTGCAGACATCACGGACAAGACCCATTGGTGGCGAGACCGAGCCGGCCGACGACAGTTCGAATAGGATGGCGGAGGATGGTCATCAGCAGCCATACGTGGTATGCACCCAGCACCGGCAGACCCAGCGGCACCAGCACATAGTCCACCTGCTTCTCTTCCATCCTCTCTCTCTCTCTAAATCAATATGAAGTTTAACGGATGTGTGGAAGAGTCAGAGCGCAATAGAGTTTTGACAACATTTGTGCGGATCAAAATTATAATTTTCACATGCCAATCACGTCGATCCAAGCTTATGGCACCGCCGCATACGACACCTTTTTCTCTCAAATGTCTCTATCGTCGCTAATTGATTTGAATTATTACATGTTTTTTTCTTTCTCATTTTAACTTTTAATAAGTAAACGTGCATCAAACCAGTTGATCATGAGAGTGTGTCCGCCCCTCAAGTTCGAATCCCTACTCGTAGAGTAGAAAACTTTCAATAAATGGAACAAATTCCATTTGTTTATTACATAAGGATCGATTTTTGGTGTACGAATGACAGATCTGAACGCCCTTACACAAGTTTTTCTCGCAATTGTGATGAGTAAAAAGTAAGAACTTCTTGATGTTAAACGTTGTTTTTTTTTGTAATCCTAGCCGTATATCCACCAATCATTGCTGAAAGAACATGAAAAACTCCAGGCGACCTATAAGCCCTCCAACTCAACATATATAAAAACACACTCAAGCTTTTATACATTTCCAACTGTAACTGTTATGAGCTTTCGGCATTAAAAAAAAAAAAAGAAGGTAAATACCAAAATTTATTGATGGTAACTATCCTTACAAAAAGTCGGGGTTAAAAACTCTTATTATACATGAGATTTCGGCTTTGAACATCCGTTTTATGAGCTTTTACCAGCAGCTTTGGCCAATGAAGTGAAATTCAACCTGCAAAGGAAAGGAAAAGAAAACAAGGTTCGAGAGACACAAACGTCACTCAAACGAAGACTAATGCACCAGTTTTTCAACGTATTTCTCGCATGCTGAATCAATCACGTATAACTGGAATGAAAAGGTATTAGATTTTGATTTGAGTCGGTGAATACCTGATGATCGGCTTTCTCTGAGCCACAGGCCGAGAAGGGGTTCCGTTTGAGAATGGCGCCATAAGTTCAGCAGGCTTCAAGAATTAAAACATAAAGAAAAAGAAAAAATTAACTGTTAAAAGGTTCAATGAATATGCACATAGATGTACTGGACAACCGAAAACACCAAGGCAGATAACAGCAGAATAAACTAGAAATGATCAGTTTTACCTTTCGATGCTCTATAAAGAAAACCAAACAAAGACCTTAAGAAAAAATATTTCATATGCAACGAATTGTAGCAGTCCACGAGGGATGTGGAATGTAGTTGAATAACTTGAATGATGAGATGAAAACATGGAAGGTTGAAAAATATGAGCACAAGCGAAAGTTATGTGTTTAACCTCAAGTTCCTCTGATCCCCCATTATATAAATCGGTGGAAGTACCAGCTCCGTTGCTATAATTTACTAGCGTTGCAACTGACGCACTCTCCTCTGAAGCCTCCATTTGACTGCCTTTCATATTTCCTGAAGAGTCTTTGACTTGATGTCTATATTCCAAATCATCTTCAAGCTCATCCACTTCTGGCAAAGCTTGGTGGGAAACACATGGACCGCCCATAATCTTCTCCAGTACCTCTTCCTTAGAACTTGATGTATTCACAACAGAAAATAGACTATCGACTGGTGGATTGCACCTTGATGATACTTCAGTCTGACCATTCTGATAAGGAATGTCTACCGGGTTTTCTATCTTCCCTAAGCTAATTTTCACGTTATTATTGTGATTTTTGTTTGCATCGATACCGTCACATATTGTTGAAAATGAACTGACATTGCTGATAGGAGGGCTAGCCTCACGAACTTCATCACTGCAGAGATGCAAAGACTTGGCATGCCTTGAGTCAGTTTCTACATTATCATCCACCCGCTTTCTCTTCTGTCCACTGTCTGATCCATCTAAATCAGTTTTACCTTCCCCGCTACAGAGACGTAAAGACTTGGCATCCCTTGAGTCAGACTCTACATTATCATCCGCCCGCTTTCTCTTCTGTCCACTATCTGATCCATTTCCTTCGGACGATTTCTCTGCTTGAGCATCACTAGAAGCCTTCACTTCTGAACTACGCCTGCTGTCCCAAGTAACTTTAGATGGGCGCAATGGTCGAACACCACCAGGAAACACAAAATTGGGAATGTTCCTGCGTTTTACATGGGATACACGGATCTCCATTCCACGCTTCAATAACATGTAAAGGTTGACAGCATTCTTAAATTCCTCAACAGTTCCCCTTATGTCAAACTGCTCGCCTTCAGCGACTGGAACTCCTTGTTTTCGTTGTAGGCCCATAAAGAACGAACTATGAAATGGTCTCGATCTGTCTGAAAAATCACCTGGATGTGGGTGACACTGCAGCATGTCATATGAGTGCCTCTCAATCTGGAGATTATCCAACACAAACAGATAAATTAAGGATCAGAGAGACAGCGGACAAAAGAGAGGGGAGAGGGAGGGAGGGAGGGAGAAAAGAGAAAGGAGGGGGTGGGGTGTGGTTGGGTGGTTGGTGAAGAGAGAGAAGAAGTGAAAGGTTCACCTTCAGGGTTAGTTGACGGAGACGAGACTCAACCCAGCCCTTCCATTTTCTAAAGTCATCAGCATTTTCTGCACTGATGTCTATCTGTAAATAATTCTTATATGCTTTAAAGAAAGCATAAGACTCAAAAAGGGTATCCCAATCAGCCTTATTTGCTTCCATAGCCTGCAAGAACTACCAAACATCAAACTCGGGAACACAGAAAGAGAGTGCGTGTGTATGTGCCAATGCCACAATATTCCCATTATGCAGATTTTTTTAAGGGATACAATTCCACTAAGAAACTCGTTTACAGATATCATTGACACAGACCAACATTCAGCCCAATAGATGTGCAACCCATGGCCACAATGACTTACAAAGGACCCAAATATAGATTCAAACTCAGGCAACTACAAATAGCGGACCCTCCCTTAGCCCTTGAGCAACAAACAAAATTGGAATAACTTTGCTTAACACGAACAGAAGAACTGGTATAATGCCAATGGAAAATCAACCAGTTAAAATGAAAACTAGATATGTTACAGTCATGGCCTAGTTAATAGGAACAAGAATATCAATACTCGGCTTGGCCCAATGATGAGGAACCTACATGTTTTGTGTTGGGAAAGAAGATATCAAAACTCGAATGGAGCATCATACCTCACAAATTTCATTACCCCTCTGAAACTCCTCTAACATGATACGCAAAGTACTTGCGGACACATTGTAGCTAGAGTTCATACTGGGATAAGCCGGAGTAATTATAGGCATCAAATGATACTTGTCCTTTATATATCTTCTAGGATCCCAAACCTGAAGTCCAAGAGACCCATCTTCAATAGCACAAAGCATGACTGGATTTGGCCAACGCCACTGAGTATATACCCTGAAGAACCGAGAAACTAGCATATTAGGCAGTGCATTCGGGTAAAGTTGGCATATGCGAGCAACAAGCAATGCCCAGTTTATACCACCGAGAAACCCTGTAACCTGCTCGTGACAGAAACACACATCATAAGTAAAAACAATACTCTGAGAATTATAGAATAATCTAGCACATCAGCAATCCCCCACCATACATTTGAATAAACACCACGACGCTTTGCCCATAACCTCATGCATCTTAACGTTGTACGGAAACTCTGCAATCCAAAAGCTAGATACATGATGAGAAGCAAAAAGATACTAAACAGACTAGAAACAGAAATCCATATGCAAATAAGCTAATCATTGATGGTGAGAACCTGAATGTTAGGGACCAAACGCAGAATTTGGTCTGTAACTCTACAGCCATTGAGACTACGAACTGTCTGTTCATCTGCATTCTGTAGTATTGAGTCTTGTGATATATCCAAGTCCTGCTCCAAATGGAAAACGTTCAAAATAAACAATACCATAGTTTACATGGGATAATGCATGCAAAATTAAAAGATGACAAGGTGTTCAATTGTTAATATAAAACTTTAAACATATAGCCAAGACTTACTTCAGGAACAACCCAAAGTGCTAGTTGTGCATACAGAAGATCTATTGAAACCCCACTGAACTTGAATTTCATTACTGGAACGTGAGCATCAGGAACAGGATGTAACTCTGTCACTTCAGACATCTCAGACAGCATCCTATGTAGCTCGCCAAAGAAATCTCCCTTCACCAAAGTTATAAAAGAAATTGAAAGTTGACTAACTGATACTGCAAAAAATAACTACAACTTAATGCACGGTAAAAGGTAAGGTTGATCATACTTCTCGAGTTGCATGTCTAGGTCCAACGCAGAGTGTGTCTATATCTGCTCCAGGGCCATGAACCTGATAATAAGGGGAAATGAGAAAAAGAAAGGAATATGTGAAACTACAAATGGGCAAAAACTAACTTAGAATAACATCACAGATTCCACGTCCAAATAGCATTATTTACAATAAGACTCGCAACTTATCAACAAAAGGGCACAGACAAGAAGAGTCTGACCCATAATAACAATTCAGTCAAGATTTTTCCCTCTTTTCCTACAAACTAGTAACAAGTCAAGGCACACGTACAGAACACGAAGCAAGAATGGTGAACAACGACAATTCTTTCAAGTTTCAAGATTCCGGCTTATTATTATAATATGACATTGTAGGTTAACAATTTGAGACAAAGAACATATTAAGAATTACAAAAAAATTAATGAGAGAGAAACCAATAAAACATTTTTTTTTCTTTCTTTTAAGATAAACAAAGTGTATGTTTGTGGTTAGGGTTCAAGTGTCACTTAATATACGACAATAACACAACTGAAATCCAGAACAATGCCGTACAACAAGAGAAGTTTTTGATTTGCATCTACAATCCACAAGCACTGTCAAAGGTCTTTAAAATAAAACTGTCCAACAGTTAAGACAGGCATTAAAGGACAATTGCAAACACAGAAACCCTCCATAGAGTGGGAAGGAAAAGAGGAAAAGAGCTTCATACCCCTAGCCGATATGATCCAAAGGTGAAAATCTTAGCATTTGCTTCATGCACCAATTGCTCATTCAAACCCTTCGCCCGGCTAATTGTTTTAACCCATGTCTTCACAATCTGACTTGGATTTCAGCACCAATATCATACATTACAATCAGAGAATACAATAGCAAACATATATCATCGATATAACTGGAGGAAAAGGAACTAACTAAACATTAACCAACAATGTGCAACTGATCAGCTCAATCACAAACACAACAATAACAACAGGAACATAAAAGATTAGTTCAACCTGATCTAGCCTGCCAAGAACCTCCTCCCTGCCCACAGCCTCTTCCTGACTCTCGTACAATCCAGCATCTTGCAAATACTGAAGAACCCACAAAAAAAGTAAAGCCAAAATTCAGCAAAACCTCAGCTAAACACCCAAAATTCAGCTATGAATCATAAAAACATCAATCAAACCACAACCTTTTCGAGTTCTCGAGTTTTGATCACATCATACTCCGTCGGACCGCCCAGAGAAATGGGCTCTGTAATGCCTAACCGCTGACCATTATTTCGGTTGCTTAATGCAGGGCTCCCCATTTACAATGTGAATAAAAGTTCAATTTTTTGTATATACTTATATATCAGAATACATGGGAATTGGGATGGTGCAGTCAAGAACAAATTTTATTGATGATATTTTTGCACTCTTTTATTCTTTTCTTCTTCTTTTTTCTTCTTCTTTTCCAAAATAATTAAATCATAACCAAACAAATCAAAAACAGAAAAATAATAATCAAGTAATTCTCAGTTACACATGATACTGGGTATAATCCCCAAAAGCTACTAAGGAGAAAAGACTGATGACAAAATTGAACAAACCCTAACCCTATATTTTTGATATCGCAATACAAAGTGTACAAATTCACCAATTTCCAACCCTGAGCCCTAACCCAAGACAGCGGAGAAGGAGAAACAGCACCGATTGACGCCGAGAAATTGAGTGGACCGCGCCAAAAGTCTCCGGCTTTTCAGAACCGACGGTGTGGGCCTTCGTCGGTGGTCACCATCGGAGCCTGAGAATCATCGAGGAGAAGAAAACCTGGAACAATCGCTGGAGGGAGGGAGATAGATAGGGGTAGATAGCTTTTATAGAGAGAGGGAGAGCAAAAGGGGAGAGAGAACCCTTTTGGCTTTTGGGAGATCGTATTTCGTCATATATAAATATATATTGAGTTTAGTTCTCTTTATGCGAATTTACTAAGAGAATTGCTATTACTGTTCCAAAAATTTCATTATAAATTCCTCGCAACTGTATTTTTCTTTTTAATTATAAAATATTTGAAGTGCCAAATAAGATTTTTGGAGTACTAATAACAATTCTCTTTACTAAACAATAATTTTTTTTTTATTTTGTTGTATATACAAAACAAAACTTTTTTTTATTGGTTTTTTAGTCAAAATAGTCTCTGAGATTTGTATAACACATAACTTTCAGAATTAAAATCAATAGAAATGATCATGAGATTGTCCACCATTCATTATTTTGGTCATTTCGTTAAAAACCTCCGTTAAGTTGAGTTATAACGCATAACTCTAGTACCTGATATTTGCATAACACATAATTTTGGTTCCTGAGATTTGCATAACACATAACTTTGGTCCCTGAAATTGTCCATCATCCATCATTTTGGTCTTTTCATTAAAAAGCTTAGGAACCACTTAACGGATTGAGCTTTTTAATGAAATGACCGAAATAATAGATGTGGACAATCTCAAGAACTACTTCCATTGATTTTAAATCTCAATGACCAAAGTTATGTGTTATGAAAATCTCAGAAACTATTTAGGCTAAAAAACCTTTTTTATTATTGAAAGACGGTGTTATTCACTCCTTTTTAATTCATATTTTTTTTAATTTTCGACCGTCAGATCGGATAAACTGAAGAAAATCAAAGGACAAAATCAACCGAACATGTCGAGTAAGTAAAAAGGACCCAAATAAATTAGTGCTGGCAAATAAATCTTCATAACCTTCACAATTAAGACAGATAAAAACATCAAGATGTCCATAGATAGATCTTTTTACAAAAGTTACATGCATAATTCATGAAGTTCCGAACTTCTCAGACACAATTGATGTACATACGCAGGCGCGTCCCAAATCAAAATGATTCACAAAAGCACAACTTTCCTCCTCCAGTTTCATCGAGAGTCGACGACCAGTCTTTGGTCTTTGGACCGAGTACACAGAAACTACATGGATTTTACAACAGAAGGGTGTGTGTGCAAGTAGCGAAGCAAGATCAGAGTGCGGATTCACCGTCCCTCCTGAGCAATTCCTGCACAGGAAAAACGCGATTAAGTCACCGCTTAATAAATTTCATCATTCATTCTAAAAATCCCGAACGCAGCTTTACACGTGAATTGAATTGATTTTTCTTCTACCGTTTAAACTAACTTATGTAGAGGCTTGCATAGGCCGCCTCGTATCCTGTTACCGTGTGTGCATGTGCTTTGTGCGTGTGGTTCAAAACGACTTGGTTAGTTAAATACAATCCTTCAATAACTATATGAGTCGCCTCCACATACAAACATCTAAAGGTAACATTACCTGTTTGGTAGCTGCGATTGACTTGCGTTGCCTTTCTTTCTTCTCATGCAAGCATTCTCCACACCAGCTGGAGAAATCTTTCCGATATTTCTTCATCTCTCTGAAGACGGAACTGTAAGGAGATAGTTTGATTAGTATTGGCCTAAAAAGGTTCTTAAATCCAGCACGTTCTATATCACACAAAAGGATTCTACCAAAATGCTAACGCACACCAAACCACGGTAAATTTAGGATTTCGGCGAAATTTCAGATAAACTAAGATGCAGGAAATTTATCAAAATCTATAGCTGCTTAAAGAATACCTTCTGCACCATAGAATTAAATTGATGCGATGACCAGATGTTGTAGCTCTAGCACCGTGCCGGTGACGGCCACGATGAAGCACCGCATATCCTGGAACATGGGCATAATCAAAGATCTCCTGCTTTTAAACAACATACTCCATCAATAAGTTTACAACCACCTATGAAAAATAGCAGGCATCAACTGTGTATAACTTTTAAGTTGCACAATAGAGACGACAAAATTGAAAGAAAGAAAAACAAAAGATAAATAAATTTAGATGGTAATGATTGGTTACCAAACACAAATATTTCAAACGACGAGAAGCAAATAAAGTTAGTAAAAACTGCAGCAAAAACATTATTGATAATTAAATAAAAAAAGCTCTAAATTACATAAGGAATAATTAGTTCTCTCTCCATTTTAAGAATAACATACCTCTGACTGGCTTCCACTATTTACATGTTTATCACATCGTGTGCCCCGAAAATACAATTCTCCTCCAGTAAATTGCTTGCCCAAGCACACATTCAAGGTCACTTCAGAGTCATCCACATGAAAACCTACAAGTATGAAATCAATTTTACACATCTGCATTTGACGGAAAAGGAAAGATATACTATTTGAGAAGTGGTACTACTATCATAACCTTAGACTATATTGTCAAAGATAAGGTGAGTCTGTAGAATAAACGGAAAATCACATAAAGAAAATGCACATTCAAGTCTAGCAACGCTGCTACAACTCACAACAGAGCAGTGGATCAGAGCCCAGTTTATACTTTTTGAGGGCAACCTATAAATTATCATATCACCGAAAACTATGCAGAATTCACACCATCATATGTAACTGCAAAGTGATAAAGTTTGAAGCAAAATCAATCAAACAAAGAACCTACCCAAGTCAACATCCCTATTATCCCCATATTCAACAACAAAACCATGATGAGAATCCAAAGTTGCTCCACCAACTTCAGGAAAGAACACTGCAACAAAGAATAAGGAAACGGATTAAAACAACGGATATGCCAATACTGACCATAAACCATAGCGAACTTTACAAATATAAATATTAAAGTATAAACTGAGGATATAATGCACCACCTTTAGATATAGGACGAATAAAAGACTCCAAAAGCTTGTCAAGCATGGTTTCAAGGCCAAAATCATCAAGAACGGCACCATATTTGTTCATTGTATTTGGGCGCATGATTTTAAATTTGGCTTCATTGACCCAATTTTCAAAATTCTCCACCTAGGCAGCAAAGAAACATAAAAGAAATAAAAACAAAAGAACAATGGTAAAGTCAAGTCAAATACAGAATGGCAGATAAGTCATATGCAATTACGCGACAAGAAAACTGAAGGAAAATACCTCAGACAACAGAAGTTCACAGAACCGTGGCTGAAACATCTCAAATGCAAAGATCCCTGGTGAGGGTTCAGACATTATCCTTCTGAAGCTTTCCTGAGTATTCTCACTAACTGCCTTCAGAAATGCCGTAACAAAGGTGGCTGCAGGTTGCATACTGTATAACCCTCTATGTAAAGGCTGCACCACATATCATTCAGTTTTAATATATCCCTAGTCAGTCACGAAACTTCGAAGAACAATTAATCCAGAGTAACCGTGAGTCGTTCTGTACCTGATAATTTGATATAATCTTCTGCCTGTACTCTCTATGTTTCTGAATCTGATACACAACATAACCACACAACATCAACTATCTCATCTTAGGTGAATGCAATCACGAACTAGAATGGTGCACTATATACCGTAAATCACATCAAGCTGTTCACTGAACATTTTATTATGCTGTTTACTTCTGATAAATGATTTCCGTAACCATGAGTATTTTTGTCCATTGATTCTCTTTTGAATTATTCAATCCGAAGGACATAAATATAAAGAGGCGTGCCAAAACCACTTCCGTTTTACCATAAATATCCTCTTATACAGAGAAACATTTATAAGAAAATAAAGATGCATAGAAATGAGAATGAATATTGCCAAAGCACAACCCCTCCAGCACACAAAATTTAAATTTGAAAAAAAAGAAATTAAAAAAGAGGCTCAAGGGCATTTTCGTCATTCCAAATCACTTGCCCGTTAGAATTGGAACCTGCCCCTCAGCGAAACCCTAATTCAACGCCCAAATCGCAACAATCAGATCACAATTATAAAAAATAATGTAAGATTGAAAATTCCAAGCATCTTCAAGTCGCTTCCTTTTCCACCAAATTCCCAGCAACCAAACAGAATTTAACAAAAAAAAGGAGAAAAATTTGATAGAACATACTCTGTTGCGCTCCCCGGGAGGAAAGTACTTGAGCAGAATCTCCCTCATGAACTTGAACTTATCGTATCGGGGCTTCCCGAGCATGCTCGCCGGCAAGTACCGCTCGAGCGAGGTGAAAATCTCGGGGCTGAAATCCAATTGCATGTCGTCGTAGTCATCCGGATTGTGGTCATTGTTCGGGTTCAGCCTCAGCCTGGGTGACGGGGACGCGAACGCCGGACGCTTCGGTTCCTCCAACACGACGCCGTTCGCGGCCGCCGGCGTGCGGGGTTCGAGCGACATTTGGGGAGTGGATGGCGGAGCTGCGGAATCAGCCGGACGTTGGAAGGCGGAGGAGGAGGAGCATTGGGGGTGAGGGGGAGGAGGGTAAAATGGGAATTTAGGGTTTGGATATATGGGGAGTGGGGATTTCTTGTGGTGGACGTAAAATTTTTGGGGTGGGTGTTTGGTTGGAGTTAGGGTTTGCTGAGAGTTCAGTCTCTCTCTGCACTCCAAAGTTTCCAACTTCAAGCTCAGCGCTTTTATTTTTCTTTTATTTTTTTGTCTTAAAAAAATATAAAATGGTTGGAGGTAATTGGATCGATCCGGCCCAGCCCAACTTGTACTTCTTACTGGACTGAGACCTGCCCAAGAGAACTTTAAAGAAAAGCTTCCAGTATTATTTATTTTAACGGAAAACCACATTTTTACACTAAAAATTCAATTCTGGTACTATTCACTTTATCTTTTATTTTGTCCTTATTATTAAAACTCAAAGTTTTCAAGTCATTTTCATTAGTTTTCCACCAGCCCAACTTATGTTAATCCTACATGAACTTTTTCGTTTCTGCGCAAGTGGTTTCTTTGGTTGTAAATCGACCAAAATATAGAACTCGTTTGGAAGTGTTTTTTAAATTTATGTGGTCTAATGGTATTTATTTTTACTTGTAAGTGAGATATCTTAAGTTCGTTTCTCGACAATAGTGAATTTGAATCGCATTATAAGCGCTTGTTTAAAAATGCTTTTAAAATGACTAAAAGTGATCTTAGAAAAAAAAATGTCTTCTACTTGTCCCATGAAGCGCTTCAAGCGCTTTCTAGAATTCATTTGTGTTTTCCTACGAATTGGCTCCAAAAGCGCTTTCTTTTTTTGTCATTTTAAGAGCACTTTCAAACAAACCCGTATTCTAAAATCTTAGTCCAGTATAAACCCTTTTCTTTTGACGAAACATTTTTGCAGTTCATGCTTGAGTTTCCAGCTCTCGAAGCCGTTTTCATGACTTGGAATGTAAGGTTCAAAATCTTGCAGGCTCCTGTGTGGACAACATCCTGCAAAACTCTGTCTTGCTTCATTTGCATTCCTCGGATTGCTTTAGTTCCTGGTCGCAGAGTTTTTGCAAAACTGGAATATCAAATCGGCAGAGGAACTGAATCAATCCGAAGAAGAATGCGAAAGAATACAGTCTTGTGCTTAGAACCCGAAAAAGTTAACCGCAAGGGTAAAAGTCGGAAGTCGGAAGGGAGGGAGAGCATCTTCTTCTAAATGCAGCGAGAAAAGGTTTAAGATTAAGTTAACGCATCTGAACCTGTAAACGAGAATTTGAGAAAGGAAAGCCTACTTCATCGATGGCGATCGGAACATATTATCAGATCCCGCGCACCCTCGGGAATTTGACAGAGGTTTAAAGGATGGAAGACAATCAATCAACTGACTCACACACCTCAATCAAAACTTCACCCCGAGACGCCAAAATGGAGAAACTCAAACTCTTCTCGACATTTTGAGTTGTGTCCAAGTAAACTCAAACAAGAAAAGTTAAATCAAACGCAAGAAATGAACAAAAATTTAATGGAGAACTTTGCACAACGAAATTCAATAGATGTCTAATTTGTGCAATGGAACTCGATATCTAATCCTTTTGACAAACCAAGAAACGCAAAATAACATGATCTCTATTGGCACGAAAACTTAACACGACAAACTAATTAGATGCATATAAATGGGCAAAGGTAGGTTACACAACATCCGCCTAACAAACACAAAAACAAA
Organism: Pyrus x bretschneideri; assembly: GCF_019419815.1. Lineage (NCBI taxonomy): Eukaryota > Viridiplantae > Streptophyta > Magnoliopsida > Rosales > Rosaceae > Pyrus > Pyrus x bretschneideri. The sequence continues at coordinate 1,096,195 of NW_025999579.1, read as the reverse complement.
GTTCAAATCCAAAGTAAACATCCAGAACCAGTACCAAAATTCGGAACAGAAATCCACCTCAAATGACATAGACTGCAACAGATGAAATTTCAAATATCTAAATCTATCTTACAGTAACTATGTCATCAATCTTCAAAATCATCCGCACGCACTCGGTGGCCAGAGTGATGGCACTTGTGCTGACGAGCAATGGCTGCACCACATTCTCCTCCAAGATGTTGGTAATCTGCCCCTTCCTCACATTAATCCCGGTGTTGATCTCTCCCTGTGCGTGGCGATTCCTCAGCTCAGTCACAATCGAAATTGGGTTCAACCCGGCATTCTCAGCCAGTGTATAGGGAACAACCTCGAGCGCCTCAGCAAACGACTTCACACAATAACCCTCCATCCCCTGCAGCACCTTAGCCCACGCCCCCAACTGCCTCGACAGCTCAATCTCTGGTGCACCGCCACCTGCAATCAAAAATCTCTTGCTCACCAAACACCTCACCACACAAAGAGCATCGTGCAGGCTCCGCTCCGCCTCATCTAGCACCAGTTGATTCGAGCCGCGAACCAGCACCGTGGTGGTCCGACCCATGTTCTGAATCCCTGTGATTTTCACAATCTTCCCATCACCAAGCGAAACCTCCTCAACCATATCAGCATACCCCAGTTTCTCGGCCCGGAAATGCTCGATATTCGCAATGGGCAAGCAATTCAGAGTCTTGGTGATGAACTCAATCTCATCTCTCTCCACATCCTTGATCACCAAGATCTTCGCTTTTGCCAAGTAATGCAAAGACAAATCAGTAACTGCATCTCTCAGAATACTCTTCTGAATCAGCAAAACGTTGCACCCGGTAGCCTTGATCTTTTTTATCATACTCAGAATGTAATTCCTCTCTTCCTTCAGAATCCTATCCATCTGAGTATAATCCGAGACGACAATGCTCTGCTCAATATCGGTTTTCGGTGGCGAAATCTGGAATTGAATCACAGCAATCTTGGCATTCTCCATCCTCGTCGGCCCACCGGCGGCGTGACTCGCCTTCTTATCAAAAACAAGTCCCTTCACCATCTCAGTATCGTCGACAGTTCCTCCGAGCTTCTTCACGATCCTGATGTCCCTAAGGTCCACTATCTCCGGCTTCGCCGGGTCCACCACGGAGAGCACGGCGTCCACGGCCATCGGCGCGAGCAGAGTCGAGTACTGGCTCACCACCTTGCTGTTGAGCGATGTGCTTGCAGACTTTACCAGCGAATCACGGTCTGTGAGCTCAACGGGGACGGCCATGGCGGTCAAGACGTCTACCGCTTTGGTGGACGCCTTGTGGAGAGAGTCAGAGATCACAGTCGGGTGGATGCCATGTGACAGAAGGACCTGGCACTGTTTCAGGAGAGCGCCAGCAATGACGACGACGGTGGTGGTTCCATCTCCGGCGGCAGCATCCTGGGACTTAGAAAGCTCGACAAGCATCTTGGCGGCAGGTTGGAGGACCTCCATCTTGTTAAGAATCGTGGCGCCATCGTTGGTGATGATAACCTCGCCGTTAGCGGTGGAGATCATCTTGTCCATGCCCTTGGGCCCCAGGCTGGTTCGGACGGCATCGGCGACGGCTCGAGCGGCGGTGATGTTGGCCTGGCGGATGTCCTCCTTGCGCTTGTTGTCCACATAGGACTCGGTCTTGGAGGAGCGCGGTTGGGAGATCACTGCCGGTGAAGCCATGGATGCTGGGATCGACGGAACCCTAACCCTAACTGAAATTTCAGAGATCGGTGGAGTGTATCGGGGTGAAAGACGCTAACTTGGTAAGGAAAAGGGCTTCAAAGTTCCAATTTTTGAAATGCTAGAGAGAGAATGGAAACCCTAGAGTCAGTGAGATGCAAGAGGGAGAGGGTTTTAGGTTATGAGAGACAGAGAGAGAGTGGAGAAGGGCTCTAGGAATTAGACGAAAATGGCCTTGTTGGGAGGGAGTGTTTGACACGCGCGTAGTTTGGATTGGATCGGTTTTATATAAATGGCGGTTCAATCAATTTGATATGATTCTATACCGGGTCATCCGTTAAGAATTTAAATGATCAGTTCTCTTATCAGGAACTTGTTAGTAAATTAGGTCATTCAAGTTGGGTCGTTATTCGGTTACCCATTAATAAGTTGGCCATTTTGTTAGGAGGAAGCGTTTGACACGTGCGTGGGGTGGACGAGATCGGTTTTATATAAATTGTGGTTCAATCAAGTTGATATGATTATGTATCAACATATCACCCGTTAAGAATTTAACGAGTAGGATTTGTCATTAAGAACTTTTTAATAAACCAAGTCGTCTGAGTCGAGTCGTTATTCAATTACCTATTAACGAATTAAGTTATTATCTTTTTTATAGGAGAGTTGAGTAATTATCGAGTCATCTGTTAAAAACACAATACGATATTGTTTGTCAAATTTAGATATTAAACGTGATAATTCTTACATGACTCATTAAACCCACACCAAACAATTATGCCCGTTAACAAATTAGGCCGTTATCGGGTCACTTGTTAAAAATTCGTTAAAATAACGTCTTTTTATTTTTATTTTTATTTTTTATCCAGGTATCTCCGCACGTAGGCGAGAACTAATCTCTCGAGCTAGGTCGAATCCCATTTTGAAGGGCAAGCTCTCCCAATGTTGGCTTCTCCATTCACAAGACTCGAACTCGAACTCGAGACCTTGCTTAAGGGGAATAAGCTCCTTACCACTTGAATCACCAAGCATTGGTTAAAATAACGTCTTTTGACGCAACACAACCCATTAAGATAACCAATAGTACTGAAATTGCTCTGCTTTGTTCTATTTATATTTTTTTGCTTTTTATTTTTATCTTCGAGGAGGGCTGGACTGTAATTTTATTTATTGGTATTTATTTTCTTTTAATAGATAAAAGAAAAAACAGAGTCCAGCTCCAGAGTCATGACGTAAAGGCTCTCAGCGCCACTTCTCTCCAACCAACACCCACACCGTCCCCTGTCAAAAACTCTAATCCCTGCAAAAAATGGAGCCCAACCCTCCCTAACTACTCCAACTGACAAAGCTCACAACCGCCATAACCACCTTCTTCACACACCCCCAACCCCACAACCATGCCGTACTCCGCCCTCTTCCAGGGATATATATTCAGGACCACCACCATGTCCCTCAAACCCTCCACCACTTCCACCACTACCGTTCTCGTCTCTCTCCGCGGGACCCACCACCGCCGCCACCACGTAACTTTCGTAAGGCCGTCGATGCTGCTGGGATGCTCCATGAGGAACAGCCGGTACCACCACACGCAATGCCTTGCTCCGCCGCTGAATTGGAATGCGTGCTATTATCTGCCGCGTCATGTGGGGGACGTCGCGTGCCAGGCATCGTCTCGGGCGGTGGAGCTGGATTGGAAGCAGAGGAAGCAGCTGAGGAGTTCGGCGGTGCCGTTTTACCAGCAGAATTTGAGCTATGGACGGTTTGCGTACCAGGACGCCTCCGCGAGTGAGGAGTCCGACGCCGAACTGGGGTCGTCTCAGCGCCAAATGGTGAGTTCTGCTCTGCTCGTTTTGTTAAAAGTGTTGATTACTTGAATTGGGAACTTTGATTGAGTTGCTTTCGGAATGAAGATTTCATTTTTAACCTCAAAATCTCGCAATTTTTACTAGTCGAATTGTCGTTCGCATTGCTTTCCATCATTGTTAAATTCAAATGCAATGTAGCTGCCAATGAACGTAGGGTAGACCGTAGAGCTTAGGCATCAGTATATGTTTTTGAAGCATGGAGCTTTTTCGGACTTTCGATTAGCACCTGACAAAGTTGTTAAGTGTAGCACTTTTTTAAGCACAGCTGAAACCTGTTATTTTTCTCATCATTCTTCTTAATTGTAAAGGTTGTGACTTTTACTTGTTAATATATGATTAGGGTGGTTCGACCCTTGATAACATTGACGAATGGAGATGGAAGTTAACCATGCTTCTTCGCAACAAAGATGAGCAAGAATTGGTGTCCAGGGAAAGAAAGGATAGACGCGATTTTGATCATCTTTCAGCACTGGCAAGTAGGATGGGTTTGCATAGGTACGTCAGTTTAGCAAGCGTACAGTTATTATGTGTCCAAAATTGTATGTATTCTGATTCTTAATTTTCTTAAGCAGCCGTCAGTATTCTAGAGTTGTAGTATTTAGCAAAGTTCCTCAGCCAAATTACAGACCTGATCTGGACGATAAGCGGCCACAAAGAGAGGTACTTTCTTGCATGTTTATGCTCTATTTAGTTTAATTCATGCATGGAAAGAAATGGATGACGTTCTTTCCTTTGAACATTTGTGAAACAATTGCTCTCTAGTCTATGATGTGGGCCCTGAATTATTTGTTAATTTTGGTGCACATGTTATTGAAGTTACAAAGTCTTTTAGGCAACATATTGTTTTAAACTTTTTGAAGCGTGTGTAGGTTGTCTTACCTTTTGGACTTCATAGAGAAGTAGATGCTCATCTCAAAGCCTACCTATCTCAAAAGCCAATGAGCCAAGGAAATGTATCAGACCTTTCCTTATCAAGATCAAACAGTAGTAGAAGCATAACTAATGATGGAGGACATTATGAGCAGCAGGAGCCCTTGATACAGAATACTGATGCCATGGAGAAAATTCTTCAGCGGAAAAGCTTGCAACTGCGTAATAGGCAACGACATTGGCAGGTTATTTTTCCTTTCCTTTCCTTTTGTGACCATGATTCAGGCGGGAAGTTGATCTTTTTTGCTTTTTGTTAGTTCTTCTGTTTAGATGTAGGAAACAATGCACAGCTTCCTCTGTGAATTTTTTTTTGTTGTGTCTTTCTATAGTTTGACTTTGAGATGCAGCTTTTGTTCTCTTCATGTAGCTTTATAGTAGATTTGTAGACTTTTAAAAACATCCATATTGACATGTCAAGCCCTATACAGGAATCTCCAGAAGGTCAAAAGATGCTTGAACTTCGTAAAAGTCTGCCTGCATACAAGAAGAAAGATGCGTTGTTAAAAGCTGTGTCAGAAAATCAGGTGAGTTGTAATTTATTACTTCTACAATTGGTTACGGATGATTGCTTTTGCTCACCAGCATAGTTAAGTTTTTTTCTTCACATTATGTTGAGCAGGTCTTAGTTGTCTCAGGCGAAACAGGTTGTGGTAAAACTACGCAGCTCCCTCAGTACATTTTAGAATCTGAGATTGAAGCTGATCGCGGAGCGTCCTGCAGTATTATTTGTACCCAGCCTAGACGGATATCTGCCATGGCTGTTTCTGAAAGAGTTGCTGCAGAACGAGGGGAGAATCTGGGGGAATCTGTAAGTTACTGTTTTGATGACATAGATTTATCATCAAGGTGTTAGGCTCAATTTATTTCTTATCTTTTTTTATTTCACTTGGTTGTTGATCATTTATCTTTTTTCTAGCTGATTTGAACTTAAATCTCTCCCTATGGTAATAGGTTGGTTACAAAGTTAGGCTTGAAGGGATGAAAGGGCGGGACACCCGGCTTCTTTTTTGCACCACTGGTATATTATTGAGGAGATTACTTGTTGACAGAAAGTTGAGAGGTGTTACACATGTCATTGTTGATGAGATTCATGAACGCGGAATGAATGAAGGTAATTTTCAATTTTGGAAAGTAAATTTGTTGATTGGTATTTCTAATGTGGTGTTAAGCAAAGCCTTGCATTTATTTCAGATTTTCTTCTTATTGTTCTGAAAGAACTTCTCCCTCGCCGGCCAGAGTTGAGGTTGATTTTGATGAGTGCCACCCTAAATGCTGAGCTTTTCTCCTCCTACTTTGGTGGTGCTCCAATGATCCATATTCCCGTAAGTTCAGGGAACTACGCTTATTTTTTTTTCGTCTTTTTAATCAACTCATTTCTTTTAATTATCTGTGCCATGTACCCAAACTGTCGTGTAGCAATCTATGATCATCATTGTGTATTCATGTCAATATAGCATGATCTTAGGTGATTCCAGGTGCCATTTGTATTGCAAGTACAAAGCATTTCCTGATTCCTTCAGTGAATCCACTTTTGATTCAATTACATTTGTACATCTGTGGCATGCCAGTGTTGCATCGTTTATTTTCTTGATTACGTTTTGATAGGGATGTTATCAGCATAAGGTATACTGGACCCATTTGATTTTGGTGTTGGGCATTGCTGTATTTACAGGGGTTTACATACCCAGTCCGAGCACATTTTCTGGAGAATATTCTAGAAATGACTGGGTATCAGTTGAATCAATATAATCAGATTGATGATTATGGTCATGAAAAGTCGTGGAAAATGCAGAAACAAGCTCAAGGTTTCAAAAAGAGGAAGAGCCAAATTGCTTCTAGTGTTGAGGTATAGAAAATTTGTGTCTTATTTAGTTTGCGTTGCAATCCCCTAGGTTGTATTTAATTTTTTTGTCCCCTTTTGAACAGGATGTACTTGAAGCTGCTGACTTTAGGGAGTACAGTCCAAGGACTCAGGAGTCTCTGTCCTGTTGGAATCCTGACTCCATTGGTTTTAACCTCATTGGGAATCTTCTTTTACACATAGTCAGGAAAGAACGGCCTGGCGCAATTTTGGTTTTTATGACGGGTTGGGATGACATAAATTCCTTGAAGGATCAACTCCATGCTCATCCCCTATTAGGAGATCCTACCAGGGTCCTACTGCTAGCATGTCATGGTTCCATGCCTAGCTCTGAGCAGGTGATGTCACTGTTCTTTTGTGTTAATTCTCATTGCATAGTGCATACAAATACTACCATGGTCTCGTGATGGAAAAACACTGGATAATGAGCATTTTGACTTTCTCGATCCTCTAAGGATTCTTGTACTGAGGAGCTAATCAATACTTCATTACAGCTTCATATTTGTTCAATGAATCTTTTGATGCTGTCACTTGAAAAATTTAAATGGGACTCTATCATTTTTGGGTTGTTATTCTTCTTCTTGTAGTTCAAGGAATGGATTAATATTTTATTAAAGGTCATTTTTTGTTGTCTTTGTAAACAGAAATTGATATTTGATAGGGCAGAAGATGGTGTTCGGAAAATAGTTCTAGCTACAAACATGGCTGAGACTAGTATCACTATCAATGATGTAGTTTTTGTTGTTGATTGTGGAAAGGCGAAAGAGACATCATATGATGCACTAAATAACACTCCCTGTTTGCTTCCATCCTGGATTTCAAAGGCTGCTTCTCGGCAAGTAAGACAGTCTGACAGTTTCCATATCAATTTGATTATTTTCTAGTTCATGGTTGGATATTCTGATATGATGCAAAGCATGAGTTTGTACTGACTGTAATGCTTCTTAGTTAAACCGTGCAATTATTTTTGTTTTGTGGTACTCAAACTTTCACTGAAAGTTGCTCTCTTACAAGGAGATTTAATACACATGGGTTGACAATATTAATTGACGCCTTTAATCTGTAGAGGAGAGGCAGAGCTGGTCGTGTTCAACCTGGCGAGTGTTACCATCTCTACCCCAGATGTGTATATGATGCCTTTGCTGATTATCAGTTGCCTGAACTTTTGAGGACTCCGTTGCAATCTTTATGTTTACAAATCAAAAGTCTACAACTTGGAAGTATTTCAGAGTTCCTATCTAAGGCCTTGCAGCCACCGGAACCTCTGTCGGTAAATTTCTATCCGAGTACTCTCAGATTATTCTTTATAAAACTTGCATGGGAGGTGATAGTCTTGTGTTGCTTTTGAACTATATCTAAAATTAACAATGTGAATTATCATAGTTTGACAAATAAAATAGGTGAATTAAGATAAAATTATTCTTAATAGTGTAATCTATGCATATCTTCATATCAATCCTCACAATTTTTTTTGTTTTGTTTTGTAGGTTCAAAATGCTGTTGAGTATTTGAAGATCATTGGGGCTTTAGATGATAATGAAGATCTGACAGTGTTAGGTAATGAATGATTACCAAAGCTGTTTTAAATTGTGTGTTGATTTGTCTGCAAGTCAGAAAGATTAACGATTTCATGCTGTGCAGGACGTCACTTGTCAGTGCTTCCTGTTGAGCCTAAACTTGGAAAAATGCTCATATTAGGGTCTATTTTCAACTGTCTGGATCCAGTAATGACTGTTGTCGCAGGCCTCAGTATGAGAGATCCATTCCTTATGCCGCATGACAAGAAGGATGTAAGCATGATGTAGTGTTCCTTTTTACAGTTTGCTGTTGCGTATATTATAATGGTGTCTCCCATCCCCTGGCACGCCATCATATTCCTGTCTCGTTTGAAAACTGATCTTTTCACCAACTTAATAATCATAGTTGAGCATCGACTTTTATCCTTTTCACTAACATTCAAAGTAAAGAGACATGCAAAGAAGTTAACAGTAGTCTGTTATTGTATGTCTTTTTTTATATATTAAAAAATATCCCTAAACACAGTTCTCTTTCTGTTTTTTCCTGGGTAATCAACAAGCATAGGTTCAATAGTAACCATGTAATTTTCAACTTGTGTAGCTTGCAGAGTCGGCAAAAGCACAGTTCTCTGCTCATGAAAACAGTGATCATCTTGCTCTCATCCGAGCTTATGATGGTTGGAGAAGTGCTGAAAGAACACAGTCTGGCTATGAGTACTGCTGGAGAAACTTCCTTTCTGTGCAAACTCTGAAAGCCATTGACTCTCTTCGGAAGCAGTTCTTCTTTTTGCTCAAGGATGCAGGTCTGGTTGACCATAATACAGAAAACTGCAATACATGGCGCCATGATCAGCATCTTGTCCGAGCAGTCATCTGTGCTGGATTATTCCCTGGAATATGCTCTGTTGTGGTAAGTTGTTATGCATTTCTTATAATGTTTGTATATTTTTCATCTTCTAATTTTTTTTATACGCATGAAAAGAAACTATTTGTCTTAATAGGCTCTTTTACTCTGTACAATATACAAAGAAAGGAGTGATATGCTCAAGTGAGCAAAACAGAGTGATAAGAGGGTGTTGTGATCTTCACATTTCGTTGAATCGATTCCCCAATAGATATGTCCAAGTTAACAAAAACTGTGATAAAGGGGGACATGATTCTTCAGATTAAGTTGAATTTCTGAATGGCCACTGATTTTGTTTGCATCTGTTTTGCTTGTGGATGGCTTGTCTTTTCTCATTTATTGTATATGTTGTGCAAACGTTCCGCAGAACAAAGAGAAGTCGATTATGCTGAAAACACAGGAAGATGGACAAGTGATGCTGTACTCGGTTAGTTTCTTGTCTTTGGTTGAATTCATGTTTCCTTGTATTGCTTGAAGTTTTCCGTTCTAATTGTGTATGATGACACATTTTCTGTTTTGTTTTTTATTATCTATCTATCAGAGTTCTGTCAATGGAAACATACCCAAAATTCCATATCCATGGCTTGTCTTCAACGAAAAGGTGAAAGTGAATTCGGTTTTTCTCCGGGATTCAACTGGTATATCTGATTCTGTGCTCCTTTTGTTTGGAGGCAACATTTCCAGGGGTGGTCTGGTGCGTTTATTGATCTTGGACATGATTGTTACTTTTTTTGTGTTTTCTTCGTGAAAAAATAGTAAATACTCCTCCTTGCTTTTGGTAGGATGGGCACTTGAAGATGCTGGAAGGATACTTAGAGTTTTTCATGAATCCCGCATTAGCAGAAACATATCTTTGCTTAAAGAGGGAGCTTGATGAACTGATCCATAATAAGGTTTGTATTTATCTTCAGCATTTGTCACAGTTCTTGACTTTATCACTTGAATCTGGACCTGTTCTTCCTCGATGTCTCTCCTCTCGTCTCTCTCTCTCTCTCTCTCTCTCTCTCTCTCTCTCTCTCACATACACACACGCAAGCACACACACATGAACAGTCACTCCATTTACTGCTAAATGCTAACATGGGGATGCGTTCTTTGTAAGCAGCTCCTGAATCCCATATTGGATATGCAATCACACACGAACCTCCTATCAGCGCTAAGATTACTGGTCTCAGAGGATCAATGTGAGGGTAGATTTGTATTTGGTCGCAAGGTGCCAGTGCCCTCAAAGAAGGCAACACAAGAGAAGGTACCAAAGTTAAAAGGCACCATGAAGAAAGTTGCGGAGAACAATAATTACAAAAATCACCTCCAAACATTGCTCACCAGAGCCGGGCATGATGCACCCACCTACAAAACAAAACCATTGAAAAACAACCAGTTTCGTTCCACAGTGATCTTCAATGGGTTGAACTTTGTAGGCAAACCTTGCAATAGTAAGAAAGAAGCAGAGAAGGACGCAGCTGCTGAAGCTGTACTCTGGTTAAAGGGAGGGAATCATTCATCATCCACAGATATTGACCATATGTCGATGCTGCTTAAGAAAAGTAGAAAGAAAATCCAGAAAGGGACCTCATTTGATAGTGCCAAATGGGGTTAAGGGTTGCTCGTCATATAGTGGAGTTAGGCATACAATCAAAAGCACAATCAGTGGCAAAGAGCTGCCCGAGGCTGGTCCAACTTGAAAGATTAGGGTGAATAAACATTGAACATCAATCTTCTAGGCCGTTGAGCTACATTCAGAATAGAAGCTACATTGTATAGAATCTATGATCAGTTTTGGCATTTGCAGATCCATATTTGGAAAGGGGGTGATATAGGACATTCTTTATCGGCAGATGCGCCCATTTTTGGAAACGGGTGATTTGGCACATTCTTCGTAGGGTATGGAGAATGTACCTTGTTCTGTCGAAGTAGTGGATTATTCTACAAGTCTTTTTTTACGGCAGCTTATGGATCTCACTGACCCATGGCTACTGCTGGGCATGGGTCAAAGAGCTGCATCTTGTCTGCATCTTGTATATATTTGTATCGGTAGAGCAGTCTTAGGGTTGTATCTGTAAAGCAGCAGCTTATTATTTAATTTTAGACAGGGAAAGCATGGCGGAGTTTGCCTATGCCTGCGCTAGAACTTGTAGCTCGGCACACACCGGTCAGTTTTGGCCTCCCGTGGCTGGTAATGCCATTGAACTTATTGAACGCTGTCCTCATGATTTTATAAATAACATAGAAATTTTCTTTTCCGATGACATCTGCTGCATGAACTCTGTTCGAACTAAGCGGCATTGAATACCGTGATCCGGGCTTATCCCCTGATCGAGCTGCTCACCTTCGATTACTTGCTGAGAGCTGTTTGTTTGCTGGACTTGCAGCACCTCCCAACCAAGACCCGCTGACAGTTGCAAATTCACTGCGAGTAAATGAAAGTTAGACATCAAACATATCATGTTAGTGTGGTCACATAACTTTCTTGCAACACAAGTTCGAAAAAAGGTAGGTTTATCCACATACAAGCTGATAGATTCAAACAAGGTTTGAAAACCGCGCAGAAATATAATGCTATGAGCAAGCAGGAAGCAAATGCTCCTTATCGGAACCTCTTCTGCTGAAGGCGAAAGAGGTTTCTGGCAAGTATCAAACCGTTCTTCATTTTTAACTCGACTTTTATATAACTCAACACTCTCTACCCAAAATACCAAGATCACATCTGCATAAACATGCTTTAATCTTTGTTAAGAAATGTAATCTGGTGTAGGAGGAGATTGAAGATCAAAGATCGAATACGAAGTAGGAGGCTAAATTATGAATGTTATGGTCAATTCAACGTAAGCAGTTTTGTTAGAAACCTGATTAAATAGGTATGTTCATGAAAGCTAATTGATCCAAACAGAAAAGGGAGCTAAATAAATTCAGATAACAGCATCACTAAATTCTTTATATAACAGAAACCGAAGCGAGACCAAACATCAAAACCCACCACCGTGCTCAGCCATTCAAACCTACAGATCGACCGCTGCATAACATTAAAACCATGGTGAAGTTATCCAGTGCCTTTCCAAAGAAAAAGCATGAATTTAATCCAGAAAAAAAAAAAAAAAAAAAAAATTTGAGAAACAGAAACGAGATGGTTTTTATTTTTATTTCAAAGAAATGGTGTTATCGTGGTGACGATCGTCAAATGAAGTAAGAAAACAGAAAGATTTAATCTGCTCAATAGAGGCACTAGCTGCATTATTATGTTTCTCCCAACTGTTCGGCGCTTGTTGGCCGAACCTCTCTGGTCACGTTCGGCAGCTCAAGTCTAATTTGTAGTCGTTCTGTTCTGTGTCATGTAGTGGGTTGAATTTTGTAGGGAAGCCAACCTTGCAATAGTAAGAAAGAAGCAGAGAAAGATTCAGCTGCCGAAGCTGTATTTTGGTTGAAGGGAGAGAACCATTCGTCTTGCACAGCACATGTACCGATCACATGTCGCAGATTATTCTGCACAGGTTTTTTTACAGCTGCTTACAGATCATTCAAACCGAGCCTACTGCTGTAAGGTTCAAACGCCAAAATTATCCCTGCCTTTTACTCACTTGACCAATTCAGTCCCGTGTTTTCAATTTATCCAATTTGGTTCGCGTCTTTTCGCTACTACCCTAAACATGCTTCCACAATTTCTTTACAAACTAACAAAGGAGATTTGGGAACCAATGGCATTAAATATTAGGATGCATTTTTCTAAATTGAAACAAACGATATTGGGAGATGGGGAAAGAACTCGGGTCTTCAGGTGCAAGTGTAAATGTTCATGAACAAATAACCTATAAGTACCTCGCAAATACTCAACAATGGGATGGCTTACTGATGCAGAAGTTCAAGGGATTTATTCAAACTGGTTCTAAACCTTTCGACGTTAAGCGTTTACATTTTGTGCATTCAGATAAGTTTACTTGAAGGCTTGCCATCCTTGCATTCCATTCTTATTCGGGTCAATTTTCAGCGTGCTCTCATTGCTGTTGATCTTATATTCCAAATACTCGATCTTCATATCCCTCCAAGGCTCTCCGAAGTAGTTTGTTGCAATCCATTCGAGCGGAAGTATTTGGACAAGAGCTGCATTTTCAGGGAGGAACATAATGTTTGTGAGGGCAGCTCCATGAACCCCCCCAATAACACATCACAAAAGTTCACAGCTTCTGCAATCCTTGACATGTTCCTACCAGCGTTCGTATCATTTACCTTGTCGCCCAAACTTCTAGCCATCTTAGTAATTTGTCTCGGATTGGTGAAACACCTGGTGCTCCTTCTCGATATGATGAGAAGCTGGGGCTTTTTACGCCGGCCACCACCTCTGATTCTGGTTGCATTGGCCCTCTTTAGTGAATAAGTTTTTCTTAAGAAACGCTCATTAGGCCAGAACAGTGACGAAAATCGGTGATGCTTTAGGCGGCCACCTAGGCGGCCGCTAGGCGCCCTAGGCGGTCTAGGCGGCGTTAGGCAGAGCTAGGCGGTTTGAATTTTTGTTTAATTAAAACTTAATTTGATTGGGTCTATTTTTCGCGTCGGTTGTCTTTCTCGCTGTGCACAGACTCAGACACATTGACAACCCTAATTTCTTCCGAGTTCTCTCTCGCGGCTCGCCGTCGCTTGTGCTCTGCTCTGCTACTTCATCGCTGGCCGTCTCTTCATCTCTGGTTAGTCACAATCTGGTACGTGGTAACCTTAGCATCTGCATCACCGATTCATAGAAACCCATGTTCCATTTGGTAGATTTTTTACTTGGACCATTTGTTTAATGGTAACCTTAGCTTCTGTATCGCTTTGCAGAACAAAAGCTAATCCAATTGCACCAATCCACGGTTCACCATCATCTCGCATCTGATCTGAGGCTCCGGCTCTGCGCACTGCAATTTCGTTCAGTCTCCTCTCCTCTCCAATTTCATATTCTCCGAGTCTCTGACTCCATCTGTAAGTCTCTCCCCTTCTCTGTCAAATTGTGAAAGAGCACTGCATTACAGACTTACAGTAGTGCTGCCTGCAATAATACAATTTCATGGACGACTTTGATCACTGCAAATTTCTACGTCTAGTGTGTTGCTCGAGGAGCCGAGCATTTTGTTAATGTCGAGATGGAGCCTTGATAGTTATGCAGTTAGTCTAGTATGGTACAAATTTGTTTGAATTTTATTGATGTTGGAACTGGTACTGTGTTTGGACTGTACTATGTGTATATAAATGCTCCAATTATCAGAGTCTTTTTCTTAGTGTTGATATTAGAACTTTGACGCAAAACTTAGCGTAACGAAATTTTAGAATTCATACAGTCGATCTTACTTAGTGGAATAAAGTTTTGTTGTTGTTATTGTTCTTGTTAGTTCTCAGTCTCGGGTACTTTGTTTCCATAAGTTAGCTTATGTCGTTTTTGTTTCGTGATCTATCTGTTTGTTAATTTGTGTTTCTGTATGTATCAGCATCAGCAATTATACAATTGCATAATTGCATGACTGCAAGTCTGCTAGTCCTATCCTTCTATAATTTTATTTTGGAGTATATTAGGGATGTGATGAGTGCAAGATAAATTATATAAGAATTTGGAACATAAGTTAATGTGATGTGGTTTTATCTGTAGATAACGGGCAGTGTATCTTCTGAAGTATCTAATACAATGTCGTCCTCTCAATTAAATAGTTCGTTAAAGCGTGCTTTAGACGATGTGGCATGGGAGTATGGGGTCTTGGTGAATCCTACAAACTTAGATAAGGTGCAATGTAAGTTGTGTAAGAAAACAATTAGTGATGGAGTATATAGAATGAAACAACACATTGCCAACATCAAGGGAAATGTAGCCGGGTGCTCAAAGTCTTTGGACGAGGATAAAGCAAAATGGAGAGCCACATTAGAAGAGGCAAAAAATAAGAAGAATGAAAGAAGTAAGCATAATGAGAATGTGAGGGGAAATGTTCAACTTAAACATATTGAAGAAGAAGAAGACATTAAAGTTGTTGGGTCAAGGAAAAGCCCGTGCACTCTTGGGCCTATGGATAAGTTTGCATTCACTATCAATCTCGGTTCCTCAAATGACGGAAGCAAAGGGACGCAACAACAAAATATCAATGATGCAATTTGGAAGCATAGAACACATCAAGTGAATCAATATTTAGCTCGATGGGTGTATGAAGCCGGTATCCCTTTTCATGTTATTGATAATGATAACTTTAAACTTTTTTTGGAAGCAGTTGGTCAATTTGGTATGGGTTATCAACCTCTAACCCAATATGATTTAAGGGAACCATTGTTGAAAGAACAGGTGGAGAAAGTCAAAAATTCACTTAAGAAGCATGAAGAAGAGTGGGCTCTGAATGGTTGCTCAATTATGACCAATGCTTGGAGTGAAAAAAATGGAAGAAGCAAAATGAATTTGTGTGTTAATTGCAAGAAAGGTACGGTATTTCTTTCTTCCAAGGAATGCTCGACCGAGACACACACCGGGGAGTACATCTTAGAATATGTTGACAAGTGTATTGAAGAAGTTGGGCCATTAAACGTAGTTCAAGTGGTGATCGACAGTGCTTCTAACAACATGGTAGCGGCTAACATGATGAAGTTGAAGAGGCCAAACATGTTTTGGACATCATGTGCCACTCACACTTTGAACCTCATGATTCAAGGAATTGGGTGTCTACCTAGGTTCAAAAGAGTGATCGACAAGGCAAAAGCTTTTACTATCTTCATTTATGCACATCATAAAACATTGGCGTTAATGAGGAAGTATACGAAGAAAAGAGACATAGTGAGGCCCGGGATTACTAGATTTGCAACTTCTTTCCTAACTTTGTAAAGCTTGAGTGATAAGAGAAAGGACTTGATGATTATGGGTTTTAGTGATGAATGGGAACAATGCAAACATTCCAAGAGTACAAAGGTTAAAATGGCATATGCTATCATGGTGAGTGCACATTTTTGGGAAGGGGTCTCACTTTGCTTGAAGGTGTTTGAACCTTTATTTAAGGTGCTTCGACTTGTGGATGGTGGCAAAAAACCCTCAATGGGGTTTTTGTACGAAGAGCTACAAAAAGCAAGGAATGAGATTAAAGAGGCATTAAAAAATAATGAGGCCAACTATAGACAAATTCTACAAATTATTGATGAAAAAGCTCATGATCGGCTTGATGGACCATTACATTTGGTGGCTAACTTCTTGAACCCTTATTACTTCTTCAAAGATCAAAGCATTCAACATGATCCACTTGTCATGGACGCCATGTTTACTTGTGTTGAGAATTTCTTCCCTGACAACTATGAAGTCCAAAATCAAGTAATAAATATAGAGATGCCAAAGTATAAGAAAAAAGAGGGTGGATTTGGAAGACATTTGGCCGAGATTGGATGCATAGAGAATGATGACAACTATGATCCAAGTATGAATATTCATATACTCTTACTTATTAATAACTTTCCAAAACTAATTATTTTTCTTTACTAGTCTAACTGTTTTTATTTACTAGTCTAATTCTAATTGTGTACTTTGTGCTTCTTTAGTTTCATGGTGGTGTACGTATGGTAATCGTGTACCTAATTTGTAAAGAATTGCTATAAAGATTCTCTCATTGACTACAAGTTCATCCGGGTGTGAGAGAAATTGGAGCACTTTTGAGGGGATACATACAAAGAAAAGGAATAGCCTAGATACAACAATGTTAAATAATTTGGTCTATGTCCAATACAATGCAAAGATCATGACCAAGAAGAAAAAAGAAAATGAGAAGAAAATGGATATACTACTTGCTAGTGAAGCTAGTATGGTGCAAGGATGGATTGTGGAGGGTGGTGATGAAGAAGTTGAGCTTGATTTGGGAATGGATGCAGAGGCATTAGAGGTGGATACTTCATAGGAGGAGTTATAGAAATGTTGAAGTAAGAGAACTTTATGAAGAAGATTTTGTATCAGATGAAGACATGGAAGAAGAAGGAGATGATGAGGAAGTTGAGTTTGAGTTGGAGAAAGTCTTCAAGGGATATGGAGAAGAAGAGATTGAGGCCTAACTTTACAACTTTACAAGTATCTTATATTATTATATATCTTTTTATTCCTTTCATTTTGCATTTTATGTGTTTTTGAATTGCAAACTTATTGGATACATGTAATATCCAAGAACACTTATTATGATTATATGCTTAACTTTTTCACCTTATTTTATTTTCAATAAATCATAGTACTTTATATATTCTTGTACTTCTATTTTGTAATTTATTAATATTTTATTCCTAATACAAGTATTTTTTTTTTTTTGAAGTATAGATAGACACACACACACACACACATATATATATATATATATATATGTTGATATACATAAATTTAAATCCTTGACACAGCACAAAGCAAGGAAAGGGTTACCAGCGTAATCCCTTGTAGAACAAAGTTATTGGAGTCCACCAGTTTGATAGAAATCCCAAAGGATTATTTGATTAATTGATTGAAAGGTGAAAAGAGGATTACAAAGCCATGGCTTAAATAAGCCTTTTACAACCTCTTAGAAAACTCAAAAGACTTAGGAAATTAAAATGAAAATAACTGACATATAATATAGCCCTTGAAACCCCAAAAGACTCCATTTATTAGTAGACTGCTGTTTTGATGACTTTCTGCAAAAGATGGCTTAAGCCACTTTTGTGGGAGAATTGTTTTAACGAATTTCTGTGAAAAATGGCTTAAACCACTTTTATGGGAAAATAACACCTCTTTTATGATTGTGCCTCTTTGTCTTCTGACAGTCCATCTCCTCCTCGATCCATTCTGCCATTTGTTCTACATCAATCCGTCACAAGTTTTCATCGTTGTTTTCAACAAGTTCTTCTTCTTCTCCTTCTTCAAGAACTCGACATCCATTATGTAATTATATTTCTTATCATCGTATAAAACTTTTGGTAGTTGGGCTTATTTGTCTCTACAGACCATCAACGTTTAGAACCCGTCCATTTTTATGGGCCAAGTAGAACCCAAAGTCCATGGTTTGGGGACATTTGCATGAGAAACTAAGTCCAACCATTTAATCTCAAGTGAAAACCCAACAATCAGGCCCTGTGAAAGAATACAAAATGAAGCTGCACATTTGTCGTGTCTGGAGCCTTTATAACTTGATTCCACTTCAAGGAGGGGATATTAGGAGGAGTTCTTGTGTGCGGCAGTCATATAGGCCACCACACTCACAGACGTAATGTTAAAAAAAATAAAATGTGCAAATGTGAGTTAGGTCATTAACCAATTTTAATTATTTTTCTGCTTAAGTATTATATTGAGTTAGGTCGTTGACCAATACTGTGTTCGTCTATTTGTTTCCGCGTTTCATCCATCTTCTTCTTTCTTTTTCATTTACAGTTATGAAACATTTGTGGTTCACAGGGTTGCCTACAAGAGCTGTGTGGTTCTTGTCGATTGTGTGTTTTAGTTCTTCTAGTTGGTGTTTATGTTTCGGTGTGGACGAGATCGATAATCTTTTTGTTCTTTACAGTGACAAATTCAGACATAATTTTTTTTGTTCGTGATTTTGTCGAGACTTCGACCAAAGTACAATGATACACCGATTGAAGCTATTGAACCCCAAGACGTCGTAGAAATTTGACAACTTCTACTAAAAAGTTCAAATAATAATTATACACCAAGATCAAATGAAGATTAATTTTTTTATGGTTCCGAATAAAGTATTTGATGGTATAAATTTCATAATATGGACTATTTAATGTTTTAATCTTCATTTGAAGACAATATATACAAAAAATCATTTCAATCGAATATCATTTAATTATTCAAATCTATAAAACAAATCGATATTGTAGTACTAAGTAATATATTCAATAAGTCTATTTATTTGATATATACAGATGATTAAATGGCCTCCAATTCGAATGATTTTTTGTATCTAAATAGATAAAGACTATAATTTTGATTGTAGTTTTTTTTTTTTTTTTTTTTAAATCAAGGTACGTTATTCGCAGACAAGAAGATAAATCTCTCTCCGGCGCTACCATGGCCCTTTCCTTCACTGCCGTCACCGGTTTCAGCTTGTTGGTAAGCTTGCCTCCCCTCTCCTATGATTATTGGTTCAATATTGCTTAAGCGCTTACCAGTTAGTAAGTTAATACTACATAGTACGCACCCTTTAGGCCACTACACATAATTATAATATGATTGTCCGAACCGCCCATACTTTTTAGGTCATCACTGAACTAACACCCCCATTCAGCTTTATGGATACTAGGGTTTGCAACTTTGTGTTGAAGTTACAACCCTTTTTCCAAGTTGAAACCAGTTGATCTTTCTATAAGTTTCTGATAATCTTTCCTGTTTTTGATTCAAACAGATGGGCATGTCAAGCGCACTGGACACATTATCCGGCCAGTGCTATAGTGCAAAGCAGCACCGTCTGATGGGCATACATATGCAGAGAGCAATGCTTGTTCTTTCACTTGTTTGCATACCTCTTGCCATCATTTCCGCAAACACAAAAACAATCGTAATAGCTCTAGGCCAAAATGCTGCCATTGCAGCAGAAGCTGGGGAATTTGCACGATTCACGATCCCTTCCCTTTTTGCATACGGACTCCTCCGGTGCCTCGTGAGATTCTTACAAACTCAAAACATAGTGTTCCCGATGATGCTGAGCTCTGTGGTTTCAGCTTTACTTCACATCCCACTCTGTTGGGTTCTCGTGTTTAAATCCGGACTTGGAGGCAGGGGAGCTGCCCTGGCATATTCAATCTCCTTTTGGATCAATGTGTTATTATTGGCTCTTTATGTCAAGTTCTCTCCGTCATGTGCGAAAACTTGGACAGGCTTTTCAAAGGAGGCCTTTCACAACGTTACTACATTCATTAGGCTTGCTGTTCCTTCAGCCGTCATGGTTTGGTAATTTACTTATTTATATTTTTTTTGACGTTTCACAATGTTGGTACCTACCTTATTTTGTGTTATTTTGTGTACTACTAAGATCTGTTGTATGAGAGGCTAAGATGCTAATGCAGTTGACCATGAGTTGTAACAACTTGGAAATGTGGTCATTTGAAATGATCGTTCTTCTATCCGGTCTTCTTCCAAACCCAGAGTTGGAAACCTCAGTGCTTTCTGTCAGGTTAGTTCTTGACCGTGATGATCATTCTTCCATAGCTTACGTGTTTTAGACTATGATATATCCTGCACTTTTAACGTTGTTACTTATCAAATGCATCAATTTCCAGTTTGAATACAGCGGCAATGGTTTGGATGTTCACTTTCGGACTCAGTTCTGCTGTGAGGTGAGCTATGTTATGACACTCCTAAAACTATAAAGTCAATAAGCTCTTAAATTTTTCATGGCAATACTTTCTGACACATTGAGATTAAAGTGTGGGCTTACTTCTCTGTCTTGTTTCTAAGATTTGCAGCACTCGTGTCTCCAATGAATTAGGAGCAGGACGTCCAGAAACAGCGCGCTTAGCGGTCTGTGTTGTGTTAGTCATGGCCATTACCGAGGGTGTATGGTGGGATCGGTCCTGATACTGATATGCAACTTCTGGGGCTACGCTTGTAGCAACGAAACAGAAGTTGTTGATTGTGCCTATACTTGCAACATCCCACTTTATAGACGCCCTCCAGTGTGTTCTTTCGGGCACTGCCAGAGGATGTGGGTGGCAGAAGATTGGAACATATGTTAATGTCGGGCCGTACTACTTAGTTGGAATTCCTTCGGCTATTTTGATGGCTTTCGTCTTTCACATTGGTGGAAAGGTAAAGAGAAAAAAATGACCGAGAGAAAAGGGGTTTTCGGTTTTCTTCTTTTCCTTCCCTTCTATATAACTTTTGTCTGTCAAACTGTTTTGAATAGGGGCTTTGGCTGGGGATCATCTGTGCACTGGTTGTGCAAGTGTTGTTGCTTCTTATCGTAACCATATGCACAAACTATGAGAAAGAGGTCGCATTCCCTCTTGCTCTATCAGTCAATCAATCAATCTATCGATTGAAACACAAATTATACTTTTCCTCTTCGTCATGTGTGATTATTTCTAATATATTGTCGGTTTTGGTTAGGCAATTAAAGCTACAGAAAGAGTGTCCAACTCAACAGTTCATGTGGACATAGTGTCATGAAGCTGAACTACGATTGACAATAGATTCCACGTATACTAGGTGCTAACGTGTAACGAATACACCTTGGAAAATTCTTGCCAGTGTCAAAGGTGGTGCAACACGATATGCTTGACAATTGTACTTCTCAGTTTTACGGTCTTTATCACCATTACTGGCAGTGGATACTGAGGCTTGAAGATGCAGCTGATTAATACATGGTTCAATTTGGTACAATATCATGTAGTTAAAATTGTAAACTGCAATTAGGCAGAATAAAATCTTTCTTGCTTACAAAGAAATTCAAGAATATACTCCTATCCTACAAGGAGTTCATTTTTGCTAAAACGATTCAAAATATGCGTTTTCTTTTCGGTTTATGAACAAGAATAACATCTCCCAAATTCGATCAAAACAATGATTGCTTGCGGTTTTTACCAAAGAATGAGGATGGAATTAGCAAAGAACAAGAAATGAACATCAATTGTACTATATTCTCACTCAAAGCATTCCATTTTTGGTATTAAGAATATATACTTATGAGTGCTTTAATCCTTATGTGGCAAACTTATGTACTTATGTCGCAAACTTATGTACTTATGTCGCAAACTTATGTACTTATGTACTTATATAGACAAAAGTTATATACTTATGTCGCAACCATGATGCCTATACTTGCAACATCCCACTTTATAGACGCCCTCCAGTGTGTTCTTTCGGGTACTGCCAGAGGATGTGGGTGGCAGAAGATTGGAACATATGTTAATCTCGGGCCATACTACTTAGTTGGAATTCCTTCGGCTATTTTGATGGCTTTCGTCTTTCACATTGGTGGAAAGGTAAAGAGAAAAAAATGACCGAGAGAAAAGGGTTTTTAGGTTTTCTTCTTTTCCTTCCCTTCTATATAACTTTTGTCTGTCAAACTGTTTTGAATAGGGGCTTTGGCTGGGGATCATCTGTGCACTAATTGTGCAAGTGTTGTTGCTTCTTATCGTAACCATACGCACAAACTATGAGAAAGAGGTCGCATTCCCTCTTGCTCTATCAGGCAATCAATCAATCTATCGATCGAAACACAAATTATACTTTTCCTCTTCGTCATGTGTGATTATTTCTAATATATTGTCGGTTTTGGTTAGGCAATTAAAGCTACAGAAAGAGCGTCCAACTCAATAGTTCATGTGGACATAGTGTCATGAAGCTGAACTACGATTGACAATAGATTCCACGTATACTAGGTGCTAACGTGTAACGAATACACCTTGGAAAATTCTTGCCAGTGTCAAAGGTGGTGCAACACGATATGCTTGACAATTGTACTTCTCAGTTTTACGGTCTTTATCACCATTACTGGCAGTGGATACTGAGGCTTGAAGATGCAGCTGATTAATACATGGTTCAATTTGGTACAATATCATGTAGTTAAAATTGTAAAGTGCAATTAGGCAGAATAAAATCTTTCTTGCTTACAAAGAAATTCAAGAATATACTCCTATCCTACAAGGAATTCATTTTTGCTAAAACGATTCAAAATATGCGTTTTCTTTTCGGTTTATGAACAAGAATAACATCTCCCAAATTCGATCAAAACAATGATTGCTTGCGGTTTTTACCAAAGAATGAGGATGGAATTAGCAAAGAACAAGAAATGAACATCAATTGTACTATATTCTCACTCAAAGCATTCCATTTTTGGTATTAAGAATATATACTTTGAGTGCTTTAATCCTTATGTTGCACACTTGAAAGAAGCAATTCTAGATGCAAACCCAATTTGGTACAGTATCATGAAGTTAGTTAAAATTGTAAACTGCAATTAGGCAGAATAAAATCTTTGTTGCTTACGAAGAAATTCAAGAATATATTCCTATCCTACAAGGAATTCATTTTTGCTAAAACGATTCAAAATATGCGTTTTCTTTTTCGGTTTATGAACAAGAATAGCATCTCCCAAATTCGATCAAAACAACGATTGTTTGAGGTTTTTACCAAAGAATGAGGATGGAATTAGCAAAGAACAAGAAATGAACATCAATTGTACTATATTCTCACTCAAAGCATTCCATTTTTGGTATTAAGAATATATACTTATGAGTGCTTTAATCCTTATGTCGCAAACTTGAAAGAAGCAATTCTAGATGCAAACCCAAGTTGCTATAAAATCCCAAGTAAATTGGTACATTGCCATTCATCAAAACTTACATATTGATACATACTAAAACTCTCTTTCCTCCTTCGGAAATCGGAATCATCATGGCGGAATTTGTGTCTACCATTGCCGAAAGTGTCATGGCAGAGCTAGCTTCCTTTGCTTACCAAGAAGTTTGCTTGGCATGGGGTGTCGAAGAGGAGCTAAAAAGGCTTCGGAATACCTTTTCCGACATCAAACTAGTGATCATGGACGCTGAGGAAAGGCAGAGGAAGGAACCCCTTCTAACCCAATGGTTAGGAAGGCTCAAAGATGCTTGCTACGACATAGATGATGTGCTCGATGAGTTTGCATTCCAAGAAATGCAGATGACAATGCTGATCCCTGGCGGGAGTATCAAAGGAAAGGTACGCATATTCTTTTCGCGCTGGAATCCTATCATGTTTAACTTCAATATGGGGCATAAGATCAAAGAAATTAGAGAAAGGTTAGATGATATGGACGATGAAAAATCTCGTTTTCAACTTGTGGAACGAGTTGGAGATTGGCAGGTTGTGCACATAAAGAGAGAGACTCACTCTTTTGTGCAACCACATGATGTTATTGGGAGAGAGGATGATAAGAAACAGGTTATCATCCATCTCTTGAACTTGAACCTGAAGGAAGCAACTGGCGGTGCCCCCGAGCATGTTTCTGTTATATCCATTATTGGATTAGGAGGCATAGGCAAGACCACTCTTGCTAAATTGGTGTATAATGATAATCGGGTTGTCAGAAACTTCGACATGAGAATGTGGGTGTGTGTTTCGGACCACTTTGATCACAAAAGATTGGTTCATGACATTCTTACTTCAGCAACTAACCAAAACTGTGGTGATCATGAAAGCTTAGACCAAATGCAGAAGAAGTTGCAAGACGCTCTGAGGGATAAGCAGTTTCTGTTGGTGTTGGACGATGTTTGGGACAAGGCTCATGTCGGAGTAACATCCGCAAAGTGGTTTGATATGAAAGCTCTATTAAATGTTGGAGCCGAGGGGAGTAAAGTCATCGTAACAACTCGCAGTGAATCAGTTGCTTCGGTTATGAGCTCTGCGAGAGTGCATCAATTAAAAGGTCTTCCTCTCAAGGTTTGCAAGTCTTTGCTTATAAGACGGGCATTTGGTCAAAAAGGTGAGGAGCAACGCTATCAACACTTGATGGAGATTGCGGAAAGTATTGCAGATAAATGCGGAGGGGTTCCTCTAGCGGTAACCACCCTAGGGAGCCTACTGCATTCGAAAAGGGAGAAACAGGTTTGGTCCAAAGTTAGAGACAGTGACATATGGACATTGGACCAGGGAAACGAAGACATTCTACCTGCACTGAAGTTAAGCTACGATGCATTGCCGCCCTACTTGAAGCCTTGTTTCGCCATTTGTTCACTGTTCCCAAAAGATTATGTGTTCCAAAGTACAGATTTGGTTTCGCTATGGATGGCACAAGGCTTCCTGCAATCCTCTAATCCAACAAGATCTAAAGGAGACCAAGAGTTGGAAGAGATTGGCCTAGACTACATCAGGCAATTAGGTTCGAGATTCTTATTTGAAATAGAGGAAGATTCGATTGATTTCATAGTATTTAAAATGCATAATCTCGTCCATGATTTAGCTATTTCAGTGTCAAAACTAGAGTGCTCTTCCATAAATTTCCGTCCTAACCCCGATACTTGTAAAAGGGTTCGGCATGTTTCAATGTCAGAGGATGACTTACCCACCAAGAAAGGGGAACGAGTTCCTGAGTTCTTTCTTCAGTTGAAGAAAGTTGGGACCATTCTATTTCCAATTCCAGGACATGTAGGATTCTCCAACAAATCTGTGTTGAAATCTTGCATCCTGAAATTCAAGTACCTACGGGTGCTCGATCTTAGTGGTTCAACTTTTGAGGTGTTGCCGGGTTCTGTTGGCGACTTGAGTGGCCTGAGATATCTCAACTTGTCCAAAAATCCTAGCATGCAAAAGCTTCCGGGTTCCATTTGCAGGCTGCTAAACTTGCAGACCCTACTACTTACTAATTGTGAGAAACTCAAGAAGCTGCCGAGAGACATAGGGAACCTGATCAACCTCAGAACATTGGTGCTGACAACAAATCAGACGGTTATGCCAGAAGGAATTGAACGCCTCACCTCTCTTCGATTTTTACAGGTCGACAGCTGCAGTCATCTTGTATCTTTCGGCGAAATGATGCGGTGCCCCACAAGCCTCCGAGTGCTGGTTATAAGCAACTGTCAAAGTCTAGAGTCATTGCCAGGTGACGTGAAAAACCTAACAGCGTTGAAGGCTTTAGCCATCTCCGACTGCGTAAATCTTGACTTGATGAGGTCGGGAGAAGGCATTCGAGATCTTCGATCGGTTTCAGTCTCGCATTTAGAGGCTCTTCCCCCTTGGCTTAAAGAGTCTACAAACACTCTACAGAGCTTAAGTATCAAGAAGTGCGAGGGCCTCAAGGAACTGCCGGAGTGGCTGCAAACCTTCAAGTTGCTGGAACATCTAGTGATCGAATGCTGCCCTCAGTTGTCGAGCTTGCCGGAGGGGATGCATCTCCTCGGTGCATTGAGAGAGCTGAAGATCGACGGGTGCCCGAACTTGAGTGAAAGATGCAAAGGAAAAGAAGGTGCAGATTGGTTCAAGATCGTTCATGTCAGCAAGGTTACAGTTGATGGAGAGATTGTCGCGTCAAATGTTGATTAGATAACACTTGTTCATTTGCCTTGTATTGTTGTTGTAATACTAAATGTAGCTCTCATTCGAAGTCCAAATATTGGTCTGTCACTTTATTAAGTAATTGATTAAATTTTATTCAATTAGGGGAGACTTATCTCAACTCTCTCTCTCTCTCTCTCTCTTTTTTTTTTAATTTTATTTTATTTTAAAGATTTATTAGCAATTATTATTGGTTAAAATTTGGTTAGCATTATCTTTGGTTGGATAGTGATTCTTATAGTGTTACTGTTCTCCAATCGACTGATTTTAATCATTTCTAGCCTCTTCGTACGCAATGGTCTATTTATTCGGACCACGTTCGGAAGATAATTTTTTTATGCCTCTCACATATTTCGCGAAGGAAATGTTGTTTTAGGACAATTTTGCTAACAAGGGTTTGCCCTCTTCAACTTTAG
Organism: Pyrus x bretschneideri; assembly: GCF_019419815.1. NCBI lineage: Eukaryota > Viridiplantae > Streptophyta > Magnoliopsida > Rosales > Rosaceae > Pyrus > Pyrus x bretschneideri. The sequence goes on along the minus strand of NW_025999579.1, from coordinate 1,070,028 downwards.
TATGACAAGATCCCTCTCCGTTGGCGGTTCATCCTACTTTATTCTCATACTATGTTGGCTTTCTTAATTTAGACCTTTAAGTTCGTCTTTAAAGGGGTTAGGTTTCATGTCACCCCCCCTTCTCCACCACACCCCCCCCCCCCCACCCCCACCCCCCCAAAAAAAAAAAAAAAAAAAAAACCAAAAACTCCCTCCCTCCCTCTACCTTGTATTTTTATTGTTTTCGATCCTACAGGAGTAAGGTTTATGTCCCATTTTTTTCTTGTATTTTTTTATCTTTTTTTATTGTATTATGATGGGTTAGATTTATGTCCTTGATGACTAGCTGTAACTTTTTTTCTTCGTTATCAATAAAATTTCTCTCGCACAGTCAAAATTTTCTTATATATATATAAAATAAAATAAAAAGTGAGACCCTAATTCATTGCTTACTTTTTCTTATATCAACTATCATCTACGATATTTGAACTTAGTTCCTCTTTCAACAAAATGGTCCCGAGTGTCGCTAGACCGGCCTGCATAGAAGTGTCCTTAAAATAACTAATAGCATTTAAGCGTTTTCGAACATGTTTGGATGCAATGCATGAGGAACAAATATATTTAAGGCTTTAGTGACTTCTCATCTCTCAAAACCCTTGTGACATTCTCTTTTAATTGAATTGCCTAGTAACTATCCTACTCTTAAATATTTAGTATACCAATGCTTTGTAATTTCCTATTTAAAGGGCTCCATAATTAGTGAATTAAAGTTAATCTAAGAAGAGAGTGAGTTTTCTCCTCCTTAAAATCAAGTATGAGACTTGATCGTGTCGAGTGAATCTAGGATTAGCGACGTGAGTGAATCAGTTGCCCCTGGTTGAGTGATTCCCAGATTCTATCCCCGTAGAAACGTGAGTGATTTCATCCCCCCTAGTTGAGCGATTCCCAGGTTACTACCCCTTGTCTTTTCAAGACCCTTGGTATTTTCTACATCAAAGTGCTTCTAAGTTTATGCGCTTCTGGTGACCTGAAAGTGTTTCAAGTGCATTTTGAAAGCGATTCTACTATGTGCTTCTAATATAAGCACTTTTAAGCATTAGTGTCAATATCCATTTTTGTCTTGGTGCAATTCTTTTCTGAAATGTTCAATCACACCACACCTACCATCATGAATCAAAAAGACAACGTGAATCCATTACATTGCCTTTCATCTTAAAAAATACAACGTATGTAAATTCGATAACAGTATGAATGTTGGCACCCAATCAGTAATTACCCACAACAATTAGACACCGAAAACAATGAAGCAACACAACACAAAAAGCTCTCAAAATTTAGCCTTACATGGGCTAGGTACAAATTTTCGAATATCATCAAATTATTTTTATGCCTCCAAACATAATTATCTGCATCATGATTATCTTCGACATCACCGAATGTTATCTCCCCCACTGTCATCTCAACAAACGAAAGCCATTGAAAACCTTGAAAGCAGATGTATAAAATGAAACGAAGACTACTGCGTATCAAGACATACTTCGAACATTAGCAACATACCTCATCAATGTGAGACCCGCAATCTTACATCTTTCAAACAAATACGGTATATGATTCTGTGCATAGAATGTTCTTATTCGGGCTGTTGAAATTCAAGATCTAGTTTCCTCTTTAGATGTGTTCTGTCAGCACTGCAGAAGAGTAAAGAAAACAATAAAAAATCCGCACTCTACTCGGTCACACAGCAAACACATAAACAGGCATACACATGGAACGTGTGATTCCGTGATTCCAAGCGAGACGATGCTAAATCCAGAATCCAAAAAACAAAGTGGATTACCTATTAATTGTAGGTCTATTTGGAGGTTTTGCTCCAAAGATAGAAAAATCAACTGACATCGGCACCGGTTCATTCCTGCTTGTATTTTCACCAGCAGCATGTCTGGCTTCACCGAAACGATCATCAATCTTATCAACGTGTGAATTTCCTTCAAAACCATCACGCTCTGGCATCACTCTCCGTGATTTTCGTGGAGGTGATAACACAGTAGGACCATCATTTGGATTAAAATCTGAACCCTTAGACTCCCGCTTTGGAGCAGGTCTAGGAAGCTTATCTGGATATGTAGGAAGAGGCGCAGATGTAAAGTACCTAAAGAGTACCACAGAGATCACACACAGAATGGAAAGAGAAAACAAAAAAGTGCAGATACCCAATTGACTAGCTAGAGTATGATACCTGTGCTCTAATGCCTGCTGTACGGATATTCTAGCTTTGGGGTCATAAGTAAACATCTTCGCTAACAAATCTAGGGCATCATCACTAGCCACTGGAAACAATGAACGCAAGGGGGGTGCTGGAACATATTGGTATTCCACATAATCCGGGAGGTAAACCATATCAGGCCACTGAGAAGGAGTTGGAGTCCCAAAAGCCGCAAAAATCTTTCCTAGTTGATCAATATCACTTGATCCCTATTAAATACTCAAATGAAACCAATATATTATTAGAAAAAGGTGCACCCAGTATAAACTTCATTTATGCACGTCCCATGGAGAGCAATAACAGAATTACACATGACAAACCATTGCAATATATCACCTGACGAGTTAGAACTTGATATACAAATAAAAGTGAGCAGATTCATGCTATTCAGCAAAGGTGCTCAAAATTGATTTATTAAAGAAGTCAGTAAAATATTAGCTAGTGAGAACCATACTTCATTTTAACTGGACAAACATTCAGAAGAAATGACAGAAATGTGTACTAAAGTAAAATCTCAAAAGTGAGACACAATTAGAGGTGACTATTAAAATGAGCTCATGAAGATATAACCCAATACAGGATTTTTCTTTTGGCGTAAATAATATCAAACAAAGTCATTTTGTTTTTTGCCCACTGCTAGAAACGAGTACTTGTAATAAGAATTTGAAAATATGAACACGTAAGCCGCACAGAAAACGAAAACCACAACAGTAAGAGTCACAGGGAAGTATAGGACAAACTAGCATTTTGTAAATGTTCAAAAACACATTGGCTAATGGAAAGGTGTACCACATAAAAAGAGTTTCATTACGATTATGAAATATGGATTTACCTGCAAAAAGGGTCTGCGTAGGAGAAGTTCAGCGAATATACAAGCTGCAGCCCAAACATCTACCCCAGGTCCATATTGCTTGGTGCCAAATAACAACTCAGGTGCTCTATACCAACGGGCAAAGACCTATTCATATGTGTTAAGGTGTTATAAAGAGCTTGAACCTAAAAGCATGCAAATCATTGAAAGAAATTCACTTTTTAGTGGTATATAAATTAAACACCATCTTTGTAGACTTTGAAGGAATTCGCCAAATTGTCAGATATTTGAACATAATTTCCAAAGTAGCGCAGTCTATTAATAATTTAAGGTAAAAAGGGTCATATACACTCGTGGTTGTACATGCTATTGGAAAATTATTAAGATAGGAGTCTTAGTTTCTTAAGGCCATTTCAAAAGTGTTTCATTCTAATACCCACCAGACTTGTTTTATATCTCTCCCATGAAGAGTATAACAACCAATACCACCATGGAGAGGAGGTTTCTGAGACAAGTGAATGCTGGCATTAAACCAAACTCACAGTGCAAAGGATAAGCAGTGGAACTTCAGTAGGTTTGCTTTCAGTAAAAAGCACAGAATTATACGTTAAGAGATCTAACTCAAATACCATCAAGACAAGGAGAAACATACCTGATGAGTGAACCTGCGATCTGGGCTCCCAAATATACGTGCTAAACCAAAATCTGCCAGTTTAAGCTGCCCGTTAGATCCTATCAACAAGTTGTTAGGCTTCATATCCCTGCAAAGCACAATTAGCAGTTTAGCACACATCTCAGACAAATAATAACAACCAAATAAGGATCTACAAAGAACGCTTCTAGACGCAAAACGACTACCTGTGTAAAACCCATTTCTTGTGGCAAACAGCAAGTCCTTTTAAAGTCATCTGAAGATATGACTTTATGTCAGCTGGTGATAGGAATATATTCCGGTCACGTATAACAGCTTCAAGGTCCGTCTCCATGAACTCAAATACAAGATGCAAGTTTCCTTTATGCGGGAATGCTTCAATCAACTCAATAATGTTCGGATCCTTCAGCTCTTTAAGCAGTTTAATTTCTCTAAGTGCTGTAAAATTCACCCCTTCCTTTTGCTTCCCAAGACGAATTTTTTTAATAGCAACAGTCTGTCCCGTCTGCAGAAGGAATGTTTCGGAATCAAAATCAGAATCGATAGAGATCACTCATCAAACTTATTATGGTACATTCGGTTATAAGCAAAAGAAAAGAAAACTTTAAACCACTTCAAAAAAAATCACCAAATCGTTAGTTGCTCATTTGGTAGCTTAGAAAGTGAAAAACCATTCTCATATTATGGGTCACAACAACAATTTCCATTTTTTCTTACAACATAAGTATATGCAATATTGTGTTAAAGAACTCCATTTCAAAGGCGATTAAGTATTCAACGTTTGCACCAAAACCAATTGCAACCCATTTACGTATAGCGAAAAGTTCGGAAAAAAAAAAAAAAACTTGAAGCTATAATGTCCCAGGACTTTGCCCTCACACGTAAAAACATTCATATTCCATCCAAAAAGGGGAAGTTATTTTCAGATTCAGAGCTCAATTTTCTCAGCAAACAAACAAGTCCTAAAACCAATTCCACAGACACACACACAAACACGAAAAATTCAAAACCCAGAAACTCGAAAGACTACACAAAGCAAAAGAAATTCTCAAAAATTGACAAAAATTCCACGACTGATGGGGCTTTTACCTTCGTATCGATGGCTTTGTAGACGACTCCATAGGTACCTTCACCAAGAACCTCGCGCTTCAGATACCTATCCGCCACTTTCTTCGTCAGATCGACCTCTGCCATTGTCCCTCTCCGACTTATCACCTCACTGAAATTTTTGTTCAATTTTTGTTCAATTTACGTTTTTCAAGTGAGGTTTATTGGTGAATCTTCCATTCACAATTTGGAATTTTCCGGGAAAATTATTTAGGGTTTTAAAAATTTGCGCAGACGAGAAAGCCGTTGAAGCCCAAAGAGAGAGAGAGAGAGAGCGTGTAGAAGCAACGCCAATTTAACTTTTTATTTTTATTTTTTTAATTCTGCTTTTAATTGGAGTGGTTCACTTTTTAATTTTGAAGATTATTTGGGGGTGTTTTAGACTTTAGACTCGCTCTATTTTACAATTTGGTCTTGGGCCGAGGGAAGTCCACGATTATATCCAAACCTCTTTGGGCCACTGATATGTAGCCCATTAGACCCGACTACCCGCTCGACGTGCCCGTATGTGCGTAAGCGATGATGTCATGACGGAATGATTGATACTTTTATATTGCCTCGGTAACCTGTTTTTTATTTGGTCGACTTAGGGCTGCTCGCTCCTAGGAGCTTTAATATATGTTAGGTAATGTTGTTCTATTTTTTTATTTCTGAAACGCTTTTTAAATTTTTGGTTCTTGAATTAAATAAATTAAAGAAGATTAATGATTAAAATTAACAAGCATTTAGAAGGTAAAAATGAGTTGTTAACAACACTTGCAATCTTTTATTTGTTTCACGTTTAAATGAATAGTATGTTGATAAACGATAATATCCAGTCGATATTTTGACAAAAATAACTTGTGGAAAAGGGATCATCTTCGGAGCCCTTCCACCAAATCCATCAAGTTCGGAGATCTGGACCGTTGAAATTTGATCAAACACATACAATTATTATAACTATTAAAAGATCATTCTGTTTGTAAGCGTTTGATTTTTCTCTCTCCATTGTCAAAACAATAATATTATACGTGCACATGAAGCTGACGAGTCGAAGAGTGTTTTCCTCTCTCTCTATAAAAAAAAGTTGCTGAGGCACAACTTTGCAAGGTGTGGAGGTAGAAGATGGGGGTCGTGAAGCTGTTTGCAACAGAAGGAAGCCTTTTCTGTGCTAGGATTCAGTGGGCATTGAAGCTCAAGGGTGTGGAGTATGAGTTCATATTAGAAGATTTAGCAAACAAGAGTCCCCTGCTCCTCAAGTACAACCCCATCTACAAGAAGGTGCCTGTGCTCGTGCACGGTGACAACGTCGTCCTCGAGTCACTTGTGATCCTCGAGTACATCGAGGATACATGGAAGGAGCACCCGTTGCTGCCTCGTGACCCATATGACCGAGCCACAGCTCGTTTTTGGGCTAAATTCAACGATGAAAAGGTACCCCTTTTTTGCAACACATGTATGCAAGTGACACAACTATGCTTTTTGTGCGCGGCTAGTGAATTTAACACTCCGTTAACATATTCAGTTTTGAGTGTAGACGGTCTATGTTTGGAGAAATTTTTCATTGCGACGGGTACACAAGTGGTACACCACATGTTTTAATAGAAGTTGTGGGAAATTTTATTTTTAAAGTTATTAACTTTTTAGCACACATATCTCATCGTTTGTATAGTAACACGTGGTGTACCATCCCGTGTACTGATCATACCGAAAAATCTGTCGTGTGTTTGATCCTATATGGTAGAGAGAGAATCTCTTAAGCTTCCCGGGTTTGAAACTAATTTTCTTGTACATGCTCATGTTCCAGCTTGTGCTTCAAGTGTGGACAGCTTGCACGGGAGAAGGCGAAGCGCAGGAGAAGGCGAAAGAGTCTGCATTAGAGTCACTAGCGCTTGTTGAGAAGCAGATCGAAGGGAAGAAGTTTTTCGGCGGCGAACAAATAGGGTATCTAGATGTAGTATTGGGATGGATGCCTCACTGGATAAGTGCTATTGAAGAAGCTGGAGGCAACAAGATACCTGAAGCAGAGATGTTTCCGTCTCTCCACCAATGGGGTCAGAATTTCATCCACACTCCACTCATTGAAGAATGCATTCCGGCTAAAGAAGCATTGGTCCCCTACCTCCGATTTATGATCGGTTACATCCGTTCCTCATCCGCCAACAAACCATGATTTCGCACTCCATCTCTTCACTTCCGAATCTGATTACTGTTTGATTGAGTCTTGTTGTCATCTATGTATTTGCTACAATAAATGAAATAACGAAGAGAAGAGCATTTCAGTTAACGTTATCGCGTGACAGGACAACTGTTATGTACTAAATCGAAACAGTCATTACATTGCAGCACCACATTGTATTGAAACAACTCCGAATTTCTGATGTGGAGGGAACAATTTAGATGATCTTCCAAACTCGCTGCTCGGTTCTTAGGCAAGTTTAATAAACCGCACAGAGCAGGTACAAAATGCATATCATAGCAAAATTGCTATTCAAGAAGAAGCTGATAGTGATGCAAATTACTACAAGAAGCTGTAAACAACTAACCTTATATCGAAACTTAGCGCAATCGTGCGCGTGCGCTTAATTTTCTTCGACACGAGCCTCACATACGTCACTACATTTCTAGAAGAGGGTCCAATTGGTCATGATGTAAGAAACAAATTCTATCCTTAGTTTGAAAGTTCAACACATTAGGTGAGATTAAAGTTCATCCAAGACTAAACAATACTTTTGAGTGATAAACAAGAGAGTTGACTGACTTACAACTTTCTCTGCAAGAAATGTGACGCTTAGCGAAATCCCGCCTCTATAAAGCTCAGACCAATGCTTCAAGAGAATGAAAACTTTCGATTTCAGAATTTGCAGACTTCAAAATGGGAGATGTTAAGGTGATCGGAGCCTCTCTGAGTCTTTTTTGCTGCAGAATTGAATGGGCGCTGAAGCACAAGGGGATAGCGTACGAGTACATTGAAGAAGATTTGAGAAACAAGAGTCACCTGCTCCTTCGGTATAATCCTGTCCATAAGAAAGTCCCCGTTCTTGTGCACGGCGAAAAACCAGTTGCAGAGTCCCTTGTCATCCTTGAGTACATAGATGAAACATGGAGAGAGAACCCACTGTTGCCAGAAGATCCATTTGAAAAAGCAATGGTGCGATTTTGGGCAAAGTATGTTGACGAGACGGTAAACAAACAACATTCACACTGCACTCTCTCTCTCTCTCTCTCTCTCTCTCTATATATATATATATATATATATGTATATATGAATGCTTGTACATGTAATTATACATACATATATTGAAAAGAGAAGTTAACGAGCTTTTCAAACACTACGCAATGCAGTGTGTGATCAGTGCATGGACTGCTAGCCGTACAAAGGGGCGTGAACAAGAGAAATCCTTGGAGGCAGCACGAGAATCACTCGAAGTTCTGAACAAGCTCATCGAAGGCAAGAAATTCTTCGGAGGAGAAATCATTGGTTTCCTAGACTTAGTGGTGGCTTCTTTACCTAACTGGCTCAAGTTCTTAGAAGAATCTGAAGGCATAAAGCTGTTTGACACAAAGGAGTTGCCATTTCTTCATGAATGGGCACAGAGATTCACTGAAATTCCAATAATCAAAGGAAGTATTCCAACGGCAGAAGATCTAATCAATTACAACCGGGATCACAAGAAAGCCGAATGATGCCAAAGAAGAAACACCTAAAATAAAATGGTCCCAGATTCGGCTTAAAATAATGTAAACGAAGCATCACATAGCCTTGATATTTCCTGATATATGTATGTGTATGTATAATATGATCCGTAAAACTGAATCCAACATCTGTATTTGACTGAAATAGAAATTAAGTTATAACATGGCGACAACGGCACCAGAAAGCAGTCCCCCCACTTTTGCCTCGGCCAACTGCTAGTTCTTCATCAATGTAAAACCATATAAAGAATGGATCCTTCGTGCTAGGCTCTCTGTCGTCTTTCTGGCCTAGACCGATCTCTAAGGTTTTCAAAGGTCCAATTTTTATCCGGATGGATTCAAAGACGAAGGCTAGTATTCTCTTCTTCCAGGAAAATCTTCCTTCAAATGTTAAGCATCCAAATGGCCCAAAATACACTCCGTTCTCAATTCTCTTTCCCTGATAACCCCGACAGACATTTGTTAGTCTCAAAAGTTGAAATGCAACTAGGAAAATGCTACTCATGCCTACGTTTTCCGATAGTTATCAACGATGAGAGCTTCTAAGAGCTCCTATTTAGTTTTGAACAACAATAATATCCAGGCAACTCACTACAAAATTTAGGCACCAGTGATCGAAACACAGATAAAAAGACTTACAGCAGCATCAAATCGCTGAACTGCGGTAATAGGGAAGTAGCGACCGCCCGTTAATTCCTTCTGCAAATACAACAAAAACCAAATAATGCTCTCATTTCTCAGATTAAAGGTGAAAAATTGAACATGGTTATGGAAAAGGTGAAAGCTTTATACTAACCTCAGCAGTAAATATGAGCATCCATGTTCTCCCCGGGGATTCTGTTCCGCCAAGCGTATTAAGAAAGCCGGAAGGGTCGAGCTTTCCCTTCTCAATGACCGATAGAGCTGACAGAACCTCCTCCTTCGCAACCCGTCTTGTTTTTGCGGCCTTCTTCAGCAATTTCACACTCTCCTCCACTTCCTTAACCAAACAATAACACCATAACTTCATCAAATTATCAAAATATAACTTCTTTCACTAGTATGTGCTTCCCCAAGAAGTGCTTCTTCAATCAAGAAGCACTTTTTAAGCTTTTCTACTAGATGCAATCCAACAAAAACGCTTTTAGCTAATTTTTGCAACTGAAGGAGAAAACAATGAGAAAAGGCATACTTTGGTGGGCTGCGGCGGTTCCTGGACAAGCATAGGTACGGCGGTGGCGCTTTGTTCGCCGCCGTCAACGGTTGCTCTGGTTCTAGTGGTGGGAAATTTGAGGATGGGATTGCGATGTGTGGGGTTGGATTGAGGTGGGATCTGGAGGGGGAGATTTGAGGGTCTGAGAAATGATTGAGAAATATTGAGAGGCATAATCAAGGAGGAGGAGATTGCTGTGACTGTGTGTGAGGCCATTGCTCCTGTCATTCTCTATGCACCTGTGGGCTACCATGCAACTCCTTCCTGCTCCTTTGGGTCTTGTTCATCCATTCATTTACTTTTTATATTTTAAATCAATTATTTAAAAAAAAAAAAAACAATTATATTTAAATTTAAGAATGAAAAATTGTATGAATGACACGTATACATTTCACTTTTGTGACAATTAGTGATGTTTCTATTTAAAGTAATGCTAAAGGAATTAAATTTTGGAAATTAAATGATATGTAAGTTAATAATTAGTTTATTACTTAAGTGTTGATAAATGTACTTATTTTTATTCGTGATATATCATTTAGTTTGCAAATTTAGTCTCCAAATTTAGCCTATATAGCATTATTTTTTTTATAAGTAAAAAATATTAAGTTCGATTCTTATAAGGATGAATTCGAATCAATTCTAGTCCAATTTAAAACTTAATAAATCCCCTTTATATATTTTAAATAAAAATTAAATACACAAACTCAAAAGGTTGAATTGATAAGTCACGTGGTTTTCTTTTTTTTAAAAAAGGATTAACCTGTGGCTTCGTCACGACAGTTCACTTTTTCGAAGATCTGAAAAACTCATAGATAGATTTCAATTTCTCTTGACGACTATTCACAATCGTAGGAATCAAACATAAAAAATACCATGTGAATTACGAATCTAAAACTAATCTGCGACCACTAAACCACACCCGTGATGGTTGATAAGTCACCTGGTTAAATTCAACGAAATTGTGGACGCAAGTTAAATGTATGTGGCATATTGTAAAAAAATGTAAAACGAACACCAAAATTCCAATGAGGATCCATGTTAAAATCCACATATTTCTCACTCTCTTTCTCTTACAAAAAATTTTTAGTTGTGATTAGAACACAAATGGTATACCAGATGTTTTATTAGGAATGGTGGAAAATTTTATTTTTTAAGTTATTAACTTTTTAGCACACATATCCCACCATTTGTATAGCACTGTTTCCTCTGCCCAACCACACCACCACAGGTGGCGATCACCCAATGAGCGACGCTCCCGCCAGCTGACCCTTCACAAAAACAAAAAAAAACAACCTTCATTTCCGATCAAAATTACCAAAACACCACAATGTCCTCCTCTGGCAAGCTCTTCTCCACTCTCCTCGGCACCGCTCTCCGCCGCACCGCCTCCGCCACCAGACCCGCAACCCCCAGATCCCCCCTCATGCGACCCGCGGGGTACCTCCTCTCGCGCGCCGCCCACTACTCGACGTCATCGGCCGCAGCAGCCACTGCGCCTCCCAAACCCGCTACGACGTCGGTGAGTGGAAAAATCACAGATGATTTCACCGGAAAGGGCGCCGTCGCCAAGGTCTGTCAGGTGATCGGAGCCGTCGTCGATGTTAGGTTCGACGAGGGGTTGCCGCCGATCCTCACGTCTCTCGGAGGTCCTGGATAACTCGATCCGATTGGTGCTCGAGGTGGCTCAGCACCTTGGTGAGAACATGGTGAGAACCATTGCCATGGACGGAACCAAGGGCTCGTTAGAGGTCAGAGAGTCCTCAACACGGGCTCTCCCATCACTGTAAGATCCTATTTTCTGGCTTTCTGTTTCTCAAAATTCAATTTTTTTTCGTGTTTAAGAATTTATTTATTTAATTTTGTATTAAAAAATGAATTTATTGAATAAATTATGAAACTTTTGAATAATGGGTGTATAGATACTAAGGGAGAAAAAAAGGTTGAAAATTCAAGCTAAATGGTGGTGATGCATACACTCGGATTGCCAAACTCTGGGAAGGTTTTCGGTGTCTTTTTTTGTTTGTCATGATTTTTAGTATGCTCTTTGTTTTCTGCGTATTAAGTGATCTCGGCATCAAAAGAAACAAATAACATTTGTGTCTAATCTTTATCAAGGTTGTTGATCTTCTTGCCCCTTACCAAAGAGGAGGAAAGATTGGGCTCTTTGGGGGTGCTGGTGTCGGAAAGACCGTGCTTATCATGGAACTCATCAACAATGTTGCCAAGGGTCATGGTTGGTTCCATTTTGATGCTTTTTAGCTATCCTCTCTGTTGAGTAATGATCTCTTGGGTTATAAAATGTTTCATCCTCCTTCTGCAGGTGGTTTCTCGGTGTTTGCTGGCGTGGGAGAACGCACAAGAGAGGGTAATGATTTGTACAGAGAAATGATGGAAAGTGGTGTCATTAAGCTTGGAGATCAGCAGGTTAACTTAGTGCAACATGACATACTAACTTGCCATATTTTCCTCGACATTATGTTATTCTCAATTCCATTCCCTTGTACTCCAGAGTGAGAGTAAATGTGCTCTTGTCTACGGACAAATGAACGAACCTCCTGGTGCCTGTGCTCGTGTTGGGCTCACTGTGGCCGAGCACTTCCGAGATGCTGAAGGACAAGATGCGCTTCTCTTCGTTGATAACATATTCTGCTTTACTCAAGTAAGCTCTCTCTGCACTCACACACACATTTCAGTTGATATATTTTCAACTTCTTCTGACCAAACACCCCCCTTTTCTTTATCTTCTCTCCAGGCTAACTCAGAAGTGTCTGCCTTGCTTGGTCGTATCCCATCTGCTGTCGGTTACCAACCTACCTTAGCTACTGATCTTGGAGGCCTTCAAGAGCGTATTACTACAACCAAGAAGGGTTCCATTACTTCTGTTCAAGCTATTTATGTGCCTGATGATGACTTAACAGATCCTGCTCCTGCAACCACTTTTGCCCATCTTGATGCCACCACCGTGCTGTCATGACTAAGTATGTAGTCTTCTATTTTCAATTTAATTATGAAGCAGGAATAACCATCTGCTTTGTCTTCTGCTCCTATGTTCTTAGATCTAACAACTGGTACATGGTTAGATATCTGAGCTTGGCATCTATCCTGCGGTGGATCCCTTGGATTCTACATCTCGCATGTTGTCCCCTCATATTTTAGGAGAAGATCACTACAACACTGCTCGTGGTGTTCAGAACGTTGTTCAAAATTATAAGAACTTGCAAGATATTATTGCTATTTTGGGAATGGATGAGATCAGTGAAGACGACAAGTTGACTGTTGCTCGTGCCCGTAAGATTCAGCGTTTCTTGAGCCAGCCTTTCCATGTAGCAGAAGTCTTCACGGGAGCTCCTGAAAAATATGTTGAGTTGAAAGAGAGCATTACCAGCTTCCAGGTGATGAACATTTTCCATATTTCCTTTTTGTCATGGTCCTGAATTAGTCATCACTTTGATTTTTCCAGAATCGATTCCTTTATGTGCTAGCCCTACAACTCCCTGACGTTGTGTTGCGGGATTGTATTTCTACAGGGAGTTCTGGATGGGAAATATGACGACCTTCCTGAGCAATCGTTTTACATGGTTGGCGGAATTGAAGAAATCATTGCCAAGGCAGAGAAGATTGCTAAGGATTCAGGTGCGTAGTCACTCATATTAAGTTGGCTCTTCTCTATAGGACTATATTAACAAAGAGCTAAAAACGTTGGCATTGGAAAATCTCAGGAACTTCAAAACTTTTCCTTTCGGAGATATAGGTTTATAATTCCGGGAAATATTTTTGGTAGGTTAAGGGTTGTATTGGGAAGAGAATTGAGGAAGGGGCATATTCTGTTAGGTCCCTTTCCTTTGTGCAGTAAGGTATGCACTTGCAATGTATTTATGTAACTATGTATAATCATTTGAGTTCACACCAAAGGTTTTATTCATCCTGTGTCGGTCCACAGCTTCATCTGCTTCTAGGGTTTCTTTCTCGAAAGGATGAAGGTCGATCCTTCATCCTCGGCTCTCAACAAAGTAGGTAAGTTACCACCTTTACTCATTGAGCTGGTTTGTATTCAGCTCTGAAATTCTGTTTGGCTGGTGAGAAAATGTGGGAAAAGTACATTCTTTATTCACGATCTTCCTTATTCAAGCTACAAATTAAAATTCTTTCAGAGAAGCTTCAAATGTTCAAACCACAAACACGCTAACAGATTTCTTTGTTGTTACTCGGTCGCTGATTTGCGTTTGAGTACAACAAACACGCTAACAGATTTCTTTGATTCGAGGACGGAAGAGGATTCCACGAGTTTCTTGAGAAACAAGAAAATACCGAGGTCAATTAGTCACCAGCTTAAAATAACAAGACAAATACCTTAAGACTTGTTTGGGATCGCTTCTCTAAAAAGCACTTGCGCTCGTAAGCTATACTAATTTTATAATAAGTTAAAATATTTATTACAAATCTAAGTACTTCCTAGAAAAGCACTTGGAAGTGCTTTCTAAAGCGCCTGATGGATGTTTCTCTAAAAAACGGGAGTCGATTATATGAATCCTAAACCCTCTGTAGCTTCGCCGCTGTCCCTAATTAGAGTCAACCATATGAATCCTAGAACGCCACTATACTCAGTTTTGTACTAAGAACACAATCAAAACTAACTCAAGAAAAAGCCTTACCTCTTGAGAACAGAAAATACCAAACAGGCTCTGAATCACCCTTTAATTTTAGTAAGGAAACAACAATTTTAGACTGTTGGATTACAGCAGTCAGATCTTTTTTAATATGTAATAAGTTCTTATAAACTAGTAAAGATTAACTTTTAAGTATATAAGAACCCGGTAAGTAGAGTTGTTTGCATAGCTGTTGGGGCCGTCTCCGCCGTTCAGCGGATAGGCTTCGACGGAGTTACTGGTTTCCTCCTCGGCTGCAGCCATCTCTCAATTTCTCTTTTTAGGAGTGTGCTCTCTCTCTCTCTCTCTCTCTCTCGGTGTTTTCTTGGAGGAGGAGGGGGATTTTATATTGGTATATTTGTATTGCAGTCCAACAGTACTACTTGACACTAATCAAAGACAAAGTAAAACCAATTAAGAAATACTGTAGAAGTGCAACTGAAAAAGACCAAGATGGTGTACGTCGTATTGGCTGTATTCCAAATCAATAACACGCTTTCATGTGCGAAGGTAATGTACGTGACATTACCTTATTTGGTTCAGTACGTTTTTGCTAAAGCATCTGTTTTGTTCGAAAAGCATGAGGTACATAGGGATGTTAAAGGAAAAACACATAACAAGAATAATAAGGAACTAGCTCGATCGATCGAGTAGGACAAGATCAAGTATGTGACACATGAAGTGATTACCAATTTTACATGTCACTCAAATCAAATTTCCAGGCGTTTAAGCACAACAAGAAAGTTGATCGCCTTCCCAGACTGAAGGATCGATGGTTGCCCTTCGAGTCTCTTGCGATACAAGTCATAGAGCTCGTCTAAGATATTGTCTCCAAATTGTTGCTTCACAAGTCCCTCCGTGGCAGCTCTGACATGAGATGCAAATACCTGGCTACTTTTAGTAACAATGTCAAGTGCCGAGACACGAGGTAAGTTTTCAATTCTCTGTGTGCTAAAACAACCATTTTTCTCCACAGCAGCTTCGAGTTCTTGGGGAGACATGTAATACAGAGGTAGATTAAAAGAATCTACTTTTTCTTCCTGAACTACTCCCTGCATAAGGGAAAAACACATAGCGGTCATTTCGTCGGATACTTTGCGGTGTTCTATAATTAAACTTAGAGCAGGGGGTCATTTTCTTACCTTCATAGCCAGGTCCATGAGGCAAGACCCGAGAAGTTGATGAGCCTGGTTTACCAAAGAAAGCGAATGAGGGGTACCATTCGGGCGTCCTGGAATGATGAGCACCATCAATCCTCCATTCGCAATCTCTTGTGCCCTGGCATGCAGGAAGCATTCCATGTCCTCAGCATGTTGAGCTTCATAAGCCCTTAGGACTTCATCAGTGGAATTTGAATAAACGATTCGTCCTTTGTTCCATGCACGGCTGTTTCTGTCCACTACCTCTTTCGGCACTCTAGAAAGCCATTGAAGGGCACAAGAAGAGTGAAAAAAGTGAACGGAAGCATTAGGAAATACACGAACGTAGAAAGAACCGGGTACGCCTGCAGCATAGTATCGCCTGCTCGGAGGGAGGGATTGGAAGAGCGTGTTAAAATCGTTTAGAGTGTGATCATTAAAGAAAACATGAAATTCCGGGATATGCGAATTCAAGCCTTGGCCTTGATACTTGAATTCTACAGCTTCAAGTATGTTTTGAACCGCAACAAACGTATTTGGCCCGACAGAACAACCCAAATCTGCAATGCGAAAGGTGTTCGAAGAAGGTAGCATCTCGACGTCAAGATTTTCTGCAATTGCCCTGCTTACAAGTTGTTGGGCAGCATCCACTACTCCTCTCTGAAAAAGGAAAGATTGTGCATGTTCTTTTGATTAGTAGAGAAGATCCAACACCTTGAATTTCATTTGCTTAGAGTAATATGTAACTCAAATTCAGACACTTTCTGAGTGTCAGTCCAATAATTCTTGTAAGGTAGATTTATTCTGAAGAACACAACTAAAAACTACAGCAACAACAGAGCTTTATTCCATTTATTCCACTAGGTGGGATCGGATGTATCAACTTTAGAGTTGGCAGTGATGGATTACAGCAGTCAGATCTTATTTAAATGTGTAACAAATTCTTATAAACTAGTAAAGCTTAAGTTTTAAGCATATAAGAACCTGGTAAGCAGAGTTTTTAGCATAGCTGTTGGGGCCGTCTCCACCTTTCATCGGATATGCTTCGGCGGACATACTGGTTTCCTCCTTAGCTGCAGCCATATCTCAGTTTCTCTCTTTAGGAGTGTGAGTAGTTGTAAGTCATTTATAGTATCAGGAGTAGACCTGCTGACTGAAGGCGGCTCACTTCTCTCTCTCTCACGCGAAATTTTTCACTATGACCGGAATACAAAAGGTAACCAAGTGTTTGCTTGCTTAGTGTTGGAGAACAATTCAGAAATAAACAAAAAATAATAGAACTTGAAATTCTAATATTTTATTAACCAAAAATACTTGATGTGCAGAATGAAATTATACAATAAATACAGAAACTAATATAAGAATATCAATGATACTAACTTGATCACAGAAGGTACAGGCTAGCGTAAAAGCTATGTCCTTTGAACAGTATTTCATCCCACTCTTGTGTTTGTGGTTCTACAACGACTGCTCAACCAGGATTCAACTACCTAATTCTACAACCCACACTGGATTCTAAAATTCTAGCGAATTTGCTTTGTGTGCTTACTCTCTGGAAATTTCGTATGGAAGAAAAAGAGGAAGAAAAGATAATCTCACTTGGATACTGTGATTGCAAATATATAGGTTGTTTCACATGCTTTCAAATACATGTTCAGTGTATTTGAAAGTAAACAACTCTTTCTAATAGCTGTGTCTTTTAATCAAAACGTTTTTTAATTAATAAATTAATTAAAAAACTTAATCCGAAAATTAAAATTAATGAATCTGATTAATTTTAAATTCCAAATGGCCCAAGGCCCTTGTCTTGATTAATTAATATTAATTGTATTTAGGCTATATTATATTCAAGCCTAATCCACACAACCATAAAGCCCAAGCCTTCAATCTATTTCTAAATGGTCCAAGTTCTAATTACGTCGGGTAGTAGTAGCTGGAAAATTCCAGCAATATAAGTCTGGTTAGCCACCTAAAATATTTAAGCTAAAGAAAAATCTAGAAGCTGCAAATTATGTGGTCTTTGTTGCAATGCCCAAATCGGTGAACACCACCTACAGATAGGTTTGTGCTATTATGAAATCAGAAGAAGTGAGAGCAAGTAGTGAGAAGTAAGAAGAGTAAGTAGAAAAAGCATCCATAGCTTTTAAGAGTGCAAGCAAATTGCGAGTGTTTTCTTGTATTAGTTTGTCGTGAGAAAAAAAAAAATCTTTGCGTAATGGTTAGAGTGTTCCTTTTTCTCTTACCTATTAATTTTCGCTACGTTGCATTCTTTTTGTGAGATAATCATCTCTAAAATAATGTTGTCTCTTTGAGCTTCAACAAAGGCGGCTCACTGGTGTACACAGTGTTTGGTGCTTGCATTAGTCAATAGTCCATAGTAAATGAGTGGAAAGAAGATTTAGTTAATAATGCAGTTCACACATATCTGATCAATTAAATTTAGAAAAAAACTTTGGAAGTTATGATTACGGCTGATGTTAAAATATCAATCAGTTGTCGACAATCATAAAATTGAAGTATCGATCATATTAGTAACAAGTGTTGTTGAACTGCATTGTACAGAAATTCGTTACGACATCTATTATAAAGGACTCCTCCCAAGTCCATCCCCCAACGTCACAGAACTTACAACAAAATACGAAAGAAAAAAAATGTTGAAAAACAATTATTTTCATAACTTGTGTAGGATATGACTAGTATTTGCAACCATTCCAAGTCCAACTAATTAGAAGTCCATTCCACACAGGAAGGAAAAGTTAATTAGAAACAAAATTTTGATATTTCTTAAATAAATATGTATAAAGAAATGTTGTAGTTAATATTATTTAGGAATGTGATTTGTAATTTAAGAATAGAATTCAAATAAGATTTTGGAACAATTACCTTTATAACTTGTATTACTTGTAGGGGCAAGAAAAGTCCATGTTTTAGTATAAAAGCTAAGGCCATATGGGAGAAAAAGCAACTCAGACAGCCGAGCTCTTTCTTCTCTCTCTTGTCGTCCCTCTCCTACCCTCACACTCTTAAATTTTTCCTTCAACAAGAAAGACTCATTGTTGGAAAAATAACAATTTTAAATAACATGTTAAAATAGGTAATTAAGTACTATAATTTAGTTGTATTCTCCTTTCATTAGAAGTTTATTATACATACATAAATACACACGCATACACACATACACACTCTAAGAATACTATACAAGAAGCTGGAACGTAGAGTTTTTCGCGTAGCCGTCGGGCCCATCTCCTCCTTTCATTGAAAATGCTTCTGAGAATGTACTGGATTCAGGTGCTGCCATCTCTCTCTCTCTCTCTCTCTGTTTTCTTGGAGGGGAGGTTTTATTATGGTATGTTTTTGTGTTGCAGTTCATCGCTGCTACTTGACACCAATCAAAGACAAAGATCATACTGGACCTTGGAGTTTAAAATTGGATTGGCAGAGATATGTAAGGTAAGATTTGTAATTCGTATATAAGAATAGATTAGATAATCTACTTTATTATGAATTCATAATTCATCATGTTCAGTTATGTTTATCTCATATTGACACAACAAACAACAAATTAAATTCAAATATATTTCAATTCGTCACAAGCCATCTGAACCAGGCTACCAAACATGTAGAAGAAAGTAGAATTGAAAAAGTCCATGGTGGTGATGCAATTTCAAACCAATTATTCAACTTTTTCTATGTTTTCTTTTCTTTTTAAAGACTTTTATGCATGAAGTTGAAATATCTGTATCTATGGTATCGGTATTATTTAACCATTGAAAAAGTCCTGGATGGAATAGCATCTGACTGCCTTTTCCATTCTCATGCAATGAGGACTTACCTACGACGGGTAGGTCACGGCGGTTGTTTTTTAAATCGTTAACGCGCGGACGCTTTCATGTACAAAAGTTAATATACGTGATATTACTTTATTAATTCGGCATTTGGAAAACACTATTTGTCCTCAGCGTATGAGCCTGGTAAGCCTTTAGAGCATTCCAGTGTAGGAAGGCATCTTTGGGCAATATGCAACCAATCTCTTCGAATGAACGGTAACTGTATGCAATAAACAGTAACTGTTCAAATGCATTTCTAAGTATGCAATGAACAGTAACTGTTCAAATGCATTTTTACCTCTAAATTGAATATTCCAGGTAATTTATATTAAAATATTAGTATTTTTATTTTATAATATAATAAAAGATAACTTTATTTTTAATTTCGGATGATAATAAAAGATTGTTGAAAATATTAAAATATAGTGTAAAGTGAAAGAACGGGGTGGGTTATGTATTTATAGAAAAAAAATATATTTTTTACTATAATTTTTTAATAATTTAAATTGTGATTGATGTCTTACGTCACTGTTTGGATCTGATTTTACATCATCGGCCTGAGCAATCGTGGCCGTTGGATGAGTAGAGTTTTAAACCGTTGGATGATAAAGTGGTTGAGATGATTTTCAATTATTATTGAGGGATAATATTGTGGTTTTAATCATAATATTATCTCTTAATATATATTAGATTATCTAAGCCTAATATTAGCTATATCCAGCTGGTTGTTTAAAGATAAGTGATGTGGCAAATCATATTTCCAACTTGGAGGTACAGTTCAAACGGGTTTGGGATGTTTGTACGACTCATGCGGCAATACAAATTACAAATGAATTAATTTCATTTAAAATCAATGATTGCATTGGATAAAGGTGAAATGATGCAGTAGGTAGATGATGGTGATCAGGATCACATCGTGACATTTGATTTGCAAATGGTTTGCATGGATGAGACGGCATGAAAAAAGGAGCTTTTTATGGTCTCCACATGGAAGTTTAATGAAGATTATCTGGAATGGTAATTCCAAATGCATGCACTTGGACGTGAATATGGGTCTAAACATTGCACGGTTATTTAAAATGCTATGGAAGATTTCCATGTGCTTGTAAATTGATCTGATTGCATGGTTATCATAGGTGGACGACAGTTATCAAAGTGTGTTGCTCCTTTGGAATAATATTCATAGGAATATTATTTATTCCGATTGGATATTCCTAAGTCACGGCAACAAATTCACAGCGTGTTCATCAAGGCACGTCCCTATAAATACAAAGCGGCAGAGGACATTTGAGGGACCTCCAATTCAACACACAACTGCCCTGCGCAAACCTCTCAAACACCTTGAGATTTTTTTTATTTTCTTTTTTCGCCAACACACCTTCAGTTTGGATAAACAGCACTGTGAAAGCAACCAGCGAACATCTTCAGTTTGGATAAACAGCACTATTGCCGTAGAATCAGCCGATCACGGCGAACATCTTCAATTTGGATAAACAGCACTGCGTCGAGGCCGATTGGTTATCTATCCAAGTCTCGGTCGAGAAGGATTTTCGAATCCTTATTGGCAGAGGTCATCTTATTAGTCTTCTCGGCGAAGTGAGGTGTTACAAGTTACTACATTCGGCACATTGAAAGCCGAATTTGATATTGAACTTCGCAGAACTAGCAACCTTGTCTTCAGGCTCAAGAATCCAAAGGTCGAGATTTGTCCCTTCCTAGGCCGCAGTCGCAAGATAAAGAAGTTAGCAACGCGCTCAAGGCAACATCAACAAATTTTACTCCTCGGCCGAGCTCGGTCGACGAGTTGGCACGCCCCGTATCAACCGAATGACGTAGTTAGCTCATTAGTTACTCGGCCTGCGCACCACGCAGGTTTTGTAATTTTTAGGGTCAATATTTTGGCACGCCCAATGGAACACAGTGCTAAAACTACGAAGTTTACATGATATATCAAGATTCCAATCTGGCTCAACGTAGCCGATTGTACGAGCGCCTAGAGGAATTGAAAAAACACAATGAGGAACGAAAAAGATCTTTGGAAGTGGAAAAAGTTCTTCGTGGCCATAGAGAGATGGAAAAGTCATTCGCTTACATGTTGAGAATAAAAGCTCCTGTTACCCTGCAAGAGCAATAGGTAAATGAAGATAGGGCTCGATTTAATGCATAGCTAGATGGAGAATATTTTCCTTACGTTTTCGACTGCAAATCAATTCCATTTGAGGAATGGTTGGTTGAAAAGACCGAGGGGCAATTTTCCGCTCCGGCCATAATCAGACATCGGCCTAAGAAAATTGTTAATTTGGCCGAATAACAAAGGCCACCTATTTTTTCGGTCGAGACTGAAAGTGTGGTAGGCCTGGAAGAAAATGTTCAAGTTTTTGAGCCAAAAATTGACTCAGAAAATGATTCGTCAGAAGAGTGTTCCAATGACGAACAAGACCAATACACGACTTCAGACCATAAAACCACATCAATTGATATGGTAATTGGAGACATGGTTTTAGATGCCGAAACTACGCCAATTGACATGGTTATTGGTGATAAAGCCGATATAGAGAAATCTCATTCGGCTAAGTTGTTTGAATTAAAAGTCGAAATTATGCCTGTGGGGCATAATAATTGTTCAACACATTCGGCGGCCGAAAATGAAAAAATTTTCGCCAAGTTACAAATATTTGGAGAAAATTCTTTATTCAGCCTAGAGCGAAATCAATATGAAAATTTTGATATAAAAAGATCTCGACTTGGAATAAAGCATTGTTGGCCTCCTCCTGATTATGGTTTGGCCACTTTTATTTTCATTTGCTACTAAAAAAAAAAATATATATATATAATGAATAAATTATTTTCTTAAACATACGGCTATGCGAGCCGATGTAAAAAAATAAGGGAGTAGTAAGTGGTGTGCTCGGCTTAATCATTTAATGCATTCACCGAGAAAAGATAGTGTGCCTGCACTTGCATGGGTTTATGGCACATGAGCATGTAGGCATATCAAAACAAAAAGGTCATTTGGCCATTAAACCTTTTGGCCATGGTGCTCGGTCATGGGATTGACGTGGTAATGGTGCTCGGCCATGGGAGTGCAGTTTTTCCACTCAGCCGTCACACACATTCAAGGAATCTCCTTGGAAAAAGAGAAAAGTCGAAAAAAAAAAAGAGATATTCATTCGTCATGGTCGAGGATGATTGATGCCCCAGGATTAATGTTTCAACAAGATGGAGTCGACGATTGGAGTTATTACAAAGCTTTTAGGTGAAGTGTTTGCCGAGCCTAGTATAGAAATGATGGTAGCCGAAGGATGGTAAGAAAGCCTAAGGACGTCTGAAGGTACTTCTTCACCATGGTTATTGCGCTAATGGTGTTCTAAGTCGGCTATAGAGCCGACAGTGATGTCAGCCATATAGCCGACGGTGATGTCAACCATATAGCCGATGGTGATGTCAGCCGAAAGCTTATATGTATTAGCCCTATTCAAAGTTCCTCGTGTTGCTGGGCTACCAAGGAAAATTCGTTCTACTATAAGTGCATTCATGCTTGGAGTTAGAACTAAAAGTCGATCACAGAGGGTGCATGCATTATGGGCAACCACATATAGTTTTGCTCTGGGGCAGTTCTCAAGTCCAAGGAAATTGTACTTCGGCCGAAAAAAGAGTTGTGAGTTCGACATCAGTTCAATGACCGAAGGTTGTATGTCGAGGTCGATGACAGATTTCTCGACCATGTATTTCTCGACCAATAAACTTGAAAAAGTAGGCCGTCCTAATAATTTGGAAATTCTTCGGCCCAGGTGAAAACTTAAGCAAGACTTGCCTAGGTGTCTTCGGTGAGGAGGCTTCGGTAGTCATTTGAATTCAATATATTTTTCGATGCCGCTGTGCTCGTGATCAGTTGGAGAAATTAATTTCCTTGAACATTCGGCTTACGAGCCAAAGCTCAAGGAAACTGGGGGGCAATGTTTGGATCCGATTTTACATCATCGACCTGAGCAATCGTGGCCTTTGGATGAGTAGAGTTTTAGACCATTGGATGATAAAGTGGTTGAGATGATTTTCAATTATTATTGAGGGATAATATTGTGGTTTTAATCATAATATTATCTCTTAATAAATATTAGATTATTTAAGCCTAATATTAGCTATATCCAGCTGGTTGTTTAAAGATAAGTGATGAGGCAAATCATATTTCCAACTTGGAGGTACAGTTCAAACGGGTTTGGGATGTTTGTAAGACTCATGCGGCAATGCAAATTACGAATGAATTAATTTCATTTAAAATCAATGCTTGCATTGGATAAAGGTGAAATGATGCAGTAGGTGGATGATGGTGATCAGGATCACATCGTGACATTTGATTTGCAAATGGTTTGCATGGATGAGACGGCATGAAAAAATGAGCTTTTTATGGTCTCTACGTGGAAGTTTAAAGAAGATTATCTGGAATGGCTATTCCAAATGCATGCACTTGGACGTGAATATGGGTCTAAACATTGCACGGTTATATAAAATGCTATGGAAGAGTTCCATGTGCTTGTAAATTGATCTGATTGCATGGTTATCATAGGTAGACGACAATTATCAAAGTGTGTTGCTCCTTTGGAATAATATTCATAGGAATATTATTTATTCCGATTGCATACTCCTAAGTCATGGCAACAAATTCATAGCGTGTTCATCAAGGCACGTCCCTATAAATACAAAGCGGCAGAAGACATTCGAAGGACCTCCAATTCAACACACAACTGCCCTGCGCAAACCTCTCAAACACCTTGAGATTTTTTATTTTCTTTTTTCGCCAACACACTGACACGCCCAAACCCCGATATTCCCCGAATACCAGGATAGGCACGTGCTGGCCGACACCCGAGGGCGACGAAAGCCATTTATAGAGTGTAAAAACTGAAAACAAAGGTGTAAATAAGGTTTATAAATATAAAAGAATAATTAATATGCAAATAAGGACCGTATTCAGAGCACACCACTAATCTAGAACACTAAAAGAAAATAATATAAAATTGAATGAAACAAAGGAGTAGGTCCTATACCGAGAGGACTCAAAGATGCCGATGCGGAAGTGCCTGGACGTCGGGATTGTATGCCTCGATTCTAAGTCCTGAAGGGGGCGCAAAACAAACATGAGTGGACCAAGTTGATATATATATAATAAAACAGTTATCAACATACTAACCCCCAGGTTTTATGAAAACACAAATAATGATAAACATAGGCTTTCCGAAACCTAGCATGTCGTGCAATATCTCAAATCATAATTCGCATAAATAATAAATACTAGTGAATGTCCGATAACTCTTCAGGCCCCATGCCGGATTCCCGTCTCTGAGCCGACAGTCAGAGGAAAATACACTTCAGACCCTATGCCGGCTCCCCGTCTCTGAGTAGACAGTCAGAGGAAAACACACTCCAAGCCCTATGCCAACACCAAACCATCGCCCGGGACGGACCGGACCTATCCCTACGTCCCGTAGCGGAAATGACCACTAGGTAAGTACAAAACCAGTGAACATACATATATTGAAAATCAACTTCATAGTATAAAGTCATGCATCATCTATACTATAAAGAGGTGTTCTAAACATGTTCTAAATATCATATCGTCATTCATCAGATATTCTATAAGAACATGGGTTATAGGAAAAATAGTAATAATTCAAACTAACCTCAGTAAGCATGTTATCTCGTAAAACGTTTCATAAAACATAATCAACAAATCATGTTTTTCATGTATGCATTTCTACTATCAAAACATGCATTTTTAGAAGGGGTCCACTCACAGTACTTTGCCGTCGAAAAACCACGTCATCTAGCGAAGAAGGAAATGCCGCAGATAATCGCCCCTAAGCACATAAAGGGTACATTTAGTCAAACTCTACTCAAACAATTGAATTTGGGGAAATGGACATCGGAAACGGGTTTAGAACGTCGAAATTAGCCTAGGAGGGGTCCCGCACGAAAACTCAAAACGTCAACAATCAAAGTCAACGTTGACCAGTCAAAGTCAAAAGTCAACACTGACCGTTGACCCAGTCAACGGTCAACGGGTCAGGGTCACGGGTCAACGGGTCAGGGTTGGATCCGGATTTGGGCCTAAGGGTTTGGGTCTAATAGGTTTAGGGTTAACGGGCCAAGGCCCTAAAGGGAACGGCCCAAAGACCTTTAAATTAACAACACAAAAATAAATAAATAAAAGGGTGGGGTTGGGCTGCCCAGAGTTTTGGGCTTGGCAGGAACGGCCCGAAGGCCTGGGTGGTTTCTTGGGTTGGGTTTTACGCCGAAGAAGAAGGCCGGAATGCGGCCGGAATTTAGACAAACTTTGAACGTCCATAACTTTGTTAATACTCGACGAAATCAAGTGATTCAAAACTGAAAATCATATCTCTCGAAGAGACGAAGAGAATGGTACCTCGCACGACGTCTAACTCACCGTGGTTTGGCTAGAAAATACCTCGAAAGTCACTGAGGTCGCCGGAAACTGGGTAAGATTCAAATGAGTATAACTTCTTCAATACTCAATGAAATTGGGTGAAACAAAAAGAAAAGTTGTAGTGCTCAGCGAGACGAAGAGATTGATACCTTTCACGCCGGCCAACTCGCCATGGTTTGGCCAGAAATTTCCTCGAAAGAGGCGGTGCTCGCCAGAAAACTGGGGAAATGTCTCCGAGGTGGTTTCTTCGTGATTTGACATCCAAAACACAACCACGGGGTTCGAAAAGAGCTATAGGTGTGGGCATGGGTGTGTGTGTGGGTGTGTTCTACTCGAAGAAATAGCACCGAAAGGGGGAATGGAGAAAGAGAGATGAAGAAAGAGAGAAGAGAGACTTTTAGAAGAAATAAAAGAAAGGGAAAGGGAACCGGGAACAAAACAGGGGGTGGGCCCCTTGGGCTCACCAATTAAGGTTCAAAAACAATTTTAAAAATGAAAGTATCCCCCAAACTTAGTGAAAATACAAAAATACCCATTTTCTTACGTAAATTCCAGGACGGGTTGTTACACACACCTTCAGTTTGGATAAACAGCACTGTTGCCGTAGAATCAGCCGACCACGGCGAACATCTTCAGTTTGGATAAACAGCACTGCGTCGAGGCCGACTGGTTATCTATCTAAGTCTCGGTCGAGAAAGATTTTCAATTGGCAGAGGTCATCTCATTAGCCTTCTCGACGAAGTGAGATGTTACAAGTTACTACATTCGGCACATTGAAAGCCGAATTTGATATTGAACTTCGCAAAACTAGCAGTCTTGTCTTCAGGCTCGAGAATCTAAAGGCCGAGATTTGTTCCTTCCTCGGCCGCAGTCGCAAGATAAAGAAGTCAGCAACGCGCTCAACGCAACATCAACAAATTTTACTCCTCGGACGAGCTCGACCGACGAGTTGGCACGCCCCGCATCAACCGAATGACGTAGTTAGCTCATTAGTTACTCGGCCTGCGCGCCACGTAGGTTTTGTAATTTTTAGGGTCAACAGTCATATAGGCAGGGCATTGGGCTAAACAATTATTGCCTACTTTTCCATCGGGCTCGTCTTAGGTTGAATTGCCTGAGTGAATTGGAGTGTTTTAAGGAGGAGGGGAGAAAGGGGTTACCTATTCCCAAAGCAATAAGCAACAGTAGAGTATTTGAGTAATGGATTTGTCCTTTGTTTCCTGTCGGGGCTATTTTTGTCCATTACCTCTTTTTGGTACTGAAAGGCTTAAGATGAGTGAAAAAATGTTAATAGAAGCACTAGTAAATAGGCAGCCGTAGAAGGAACCAGGTGTTGAAATATTTAAGCTCTTTTTTTTTAGAAATACGGCTGATGTGAGAAATTTCACCTGTTTTGCGGGAGGAAATTGAAGAGCTTGTTAAAATCATTTAGAGTATGATCATTGAAGAAGACTTGAAATTCAGGGATTTATGAGCTCAGCCCTTGGGTCGGATACTTTAATTCCACAACTTCGAGTATGTTTTCAACAGACTAGTCTAAAGGTTGGTTTTATTTATGGATTGAATGTGATTCATCATTGGCTATTCATTTTCTTTCTTTTTTAAGTTCATTGGTGTCATGGCGTCTTAGGGTTCATTGGTTAGATGGTTTGGCTCTCTTAGCTAAAATGAATTCTCATTTTTTTCTCACATTTTTCGAGAGGGCAATCAGATTGCTGATTCCTTAGCTAATTATGGGGTTGATCATGTTGGCTCTCATGGGTGGGATCATGTTCCTTCCTTTGCATCTACAGCTTATTCTAGGGATTTTTCAGGATTCCCTAGCGTCTTAAGGGTTGCTTGGTTTTTCAAAGCGTTTTTCATGGTATTTCCTTTTGCTGGTAATCTTGTTTAGTGGCATGCTATGAACATTATTCATGCATTCGCATATTTTTAACATTTAAAGTTATGCATTTTTATTTAAGTTTTTCTTTTCAGCATAAATTGCAAGCATGTCTTACATGTTCTCAGCATAAGCATGTTAGGATGGCTTTCATCACCCTCAGGTGTCAGCCAACACGTGTTCTGATATTCGGATGACATCAGAATCAGAGTGTGTCATAACTAGAATTTTTGAACTACGAGAAAATTTGTGTTTCTTGCTTATTTTTCTCTCTTCCCCAAAACCTCCTTATATAGTGCTTAGGAAGGAAGTACAATGACTAAAACGCCCATGAAAATCCCAAACAAATTTATGTCTGAATATCTCTTGATTTTCATCTAATTATCACATAGATAATTAAGAGGTTCAACATTCTCATGCGGGTGGTATATCCTATGATAAATCCTGCACCTTCAATTAAAAGCAAAATTAATAGCCAATTGTAATGATGCAGTGTAAGACAAATTGGAAGGCAGCTTAATATAAGTCAATGCATTATATATGAATCCAAAGGTTTTCAAACATATTTTAATAATAACATTTTCTACAGGCTAGAGAGTATCTCTCTCCTGCAGCGAATTTTTGGTTTCAAGGGGAATCCGACATTTCCATCGCGTCCTTCCCAAGCCATTAGAGCAACGACTCGTACAGCGGTTTAATGCAATTTAACAACATCTTCACAGTACTCTGAAACGTCATGCTCGTATCATTTTACTTGCGCTTAAGAACGGCAAGAAAGATAACTGCAGTTTCAGTCCCTGACGCAATGATGGAGGGTTGCTCTTCAAGTTTCTTGAGATACGAGTCAAAGAGGTCATCTAAGATTTCTTCTCCGAATTGCTGCTTGATGACTTCCTCAAAGGCAGCTCTCGCGTGAGATACAAAGAGTTGGATTGGAGAGACAGTGGGAGGAATCGGAGTGTGAGGTACTGTTTCCAACTTCTTTAAACTAAAATATTCATTTCTTTCTACAGCAGCTTCCAGTTCTTGGGGAGTCATGTAATACACAGGAGTGTTAAATGTATCTGCTTTCTCTTCACCTACTACTCCCTGCGCAAAGGAAAAACACATGGAAGCCATAAATAAAATTTCTTGTGTAATTGAACGCAAAACGAGAAATAGAAATACCATTGCTCACCTTCCTAGCCATGTCCATGAGGCAAGACCCTATAAGTTGAAAGCTCACATTTCCCAGAGAGTCAGAATGAGGAAGAGTATTGGGCCGGCCTGGAATGACGAGTACCATCATTCCTCCGTCTGCAATCTCTTGTGCCCTGGCATTCAGAAAGCACTCCATGTCCTCAGCATGTTGAGCTTCGTAAGCCCTTACGACTTCATCAGGGGAGTTTGAGTAATGAATTCGTCCTTTGTTCCATGCTGGACTGTTTTTGTCCACCACCTCTTTCGGTACTCTAGAAAGCCAATGAAGGCCAAAAATTGAATGAAAAAAATGAATAGACGTACTAGGAAATAGACGACCATAGAAGGAACCAGGCACGCCCGCACCGTAGTATTGCCTGATCTGCTGGAGGGATTTGAAGAGCCTGTTAAAATCATTCAGAGTATTATCGTTAAAGAAGACCTGAAATTCAGGGATCTGTGAATTCAGCCCTTGGCTCTGAAACTTGAATTCCACAGCTTCGATTATGTTTTCAACTGCAATAAATGTGTTTGGCCCGACAGAGCAACCCAAATCAGCTGTAAAAGGTGTTAGAAGATAACAAGTCGAGCTTTTCTGCAACTGCCTTGCTTAAAAGTTCTTTGGCACTACAAAATAAGAAACTTTGAAATGAATTCATTTATACCTGCAAATTTGAGTTGTTGGCATAGCTGTTGGGGCCATCTCCATCTTTCATTGGATACTCTTTGGAGAACTTACTTGTTTCCTCGACTGCAGCCATCTCTCTCTTTCTCTATGTTTCTCTGTTGTGCACGTCATGTATTGTATCATGGGGGGTCATTATTCTTAGGAGTATCTGCATTTCGGCCGTTCCTACTCTACTACTTGACGCTATGAAAAGACAAAGTAAAACAATTAAAATTTAGGAAACGTGAAAGCATTGGACAGTAAGACAAACTGGTGGTCTTTTTCTGATTGTTGAGAAAGTCTTTGTTTGTCCTTCTCCCTTGTCTCCCTCCTTCGCCCCCTTCCTATTCGCTTGATTCCTTCCATCTTTGATCGTCCTTCTCTGTATGTCTGACTTTTACCTTCAAAGATGCTGTTTGCACCCCCATATCCAAAATGTTGCTGCTAAACTTGTCCATGTCGAAACTAAAATATTGCTAAGCACGGGGCTTTCTATGTTATATTGCTGCCTACAGTTCTTGGTATATAAGATGTACGCATATTTGGGAACGTTACATTAATTGTTGGTAGATTAAAATGTCTCTACTTTTTTCAAACCAATGATGCATAATAAAACTTTGCTAGGTCAATTATCAGCAAGATATGAACAGCCATGGGTTGCCCAATGGTTGAGAACGAATTCCAAGCCTGTATTCCGTTCTGTGTTATTCCTAGTGTTTGTGAAATGACTTTGTGAGTCTTCCTGAAAAGGTGGATTTCCGTGACGAAACCACCCCCTGGTCCATAAGGGTAGAGGAGTTCTCATTAATACTGTAGAATTTACATTATACAAAGGTTCAAGCATAATCTGTAGAAAACCAAGATCCACAGTTTCTAAATATCTCTCATATATGCATTAATCAGATAACCTTACAATGATGCAGCAGTGTATATATAGACAGTACACTGCTCTTACAATTACAATTATATCCTTGACTAATCTATTTATTTACATAAGAATCATAACAAACATTTAACTAATTTTGCTTGACTCTTTACACCCCCTCAAGCTGAACTTGGAGGCATCGAAAGGTCCAAGGGCAAGCTTGGATTGCAGATACAGAAACCTAGATTTAGACAGAGATTTAGTATGAATATCAGCTAACTGATCTTGAGAACACACATACTGGACTTTGAGTAGGTTAGCAAGGACCAACTCTCGAATATAATGGTAATCAAATTCAATATGCTTGGTGCGAGCATGAAAGACTGGATTGGATGCAAGAGATATGGCAGACAGATTATCACACCAGAGAGAAGGGACTTGAGGAAGCTGGAGACCAAGATCTTTGAACACTTTGCAAATCCAGGTGATTTCAGCAGCTGTGTGCGCTAATGATCGGTATTCTGCTTCAGTTGAGGAACGAGCAACCGTGGGTTGTTTCTTAGCACTCCAGCTAATAAGATTGGATCCCAGGAATATGCAATAGCCACTAGTAGATCGACGATCGAATGGACAGCCAGCCCAATCAGCATCAGAATAGGCAGTAAGATGATCAGTACCTTTCGTGAACCACAACCCATGACTAACTGTGGCTTTGAGGAATCTGAGAATACGTTTGGCTGCTTGAAGATGTGGTTCGCGAGGAGCATGCATAAACTGACAGACTTGATTGACAGCAAAGGATAAATCAGGTCGTGTCCAAGTGAGGTATTGCAAAGCACCCACAATAGAGCGATATTCGGTTGGATCAGGTAACAAGGGACCAGTGTGATCGAGTTTGATAGGGCCAAGAGGAGTGAGACATGGTTTAGCACCATCCATGCGAGTCTTGTGAAGTAAGTCAAATATATACTTGCTTTGATGTAAGAAAAGACCAGCAGCAGATCTCTGAACCTCAAGACCCAAAAAATAGTGCAAAGGGCCTAAATCCTTCACGGGAAAAACAGTACTTAGTGTCTGAATGAAACGTTGACAAGCTGCAGGATTTGGACCTGTGACAAGTATGTCATCGACATACACCAAGACAAAAACAGGAACAGATGCTTGGAGCACAAATAAAGAAGCATCAGATTGAGATTGATGAAAACCCAAGGACTTAAGTACTGCAAATAATTTGTCAAACCAGGCCCGAGGGGCTTGTTTCAATCCATACAAGGATTTACGAAGCTTGCAGACATGAGTCGGATAATTTGGATCACTGAAACCAGGAGGTTGCTGCATGTAGACATCTTCTTGAAGGTCACCGTGCAGAAAAGCATTACTGATATCCAATTGATTAAGAAACCAGTCATATTGAACTGCAAGAGATAGAAGAATCCGAATGGTGACAGGTTTTGCAACAGGACTAAATGTTTCCTTGTAATCCAAACCAGCTTGCTGATGAAATCCTTTGGCCACAAGCCGAGCTTTGTAACGGTCTATAGTACCATTGGGATGTTTCTTAACGCGAAACACCCACTTACAGCCAACAATATTTTGTTGGGAGGTAAAAGGAACGAGAGACCAAGTGCCGGTTGACTGCAGAGCATTGATTTCATCCTGCATAGCAGCCCTCCAGTGAGCATGTTTTGAAGCCTGAAGATAAGTTGTGGGAAGAATATTAACCTGATCAGGTAAAGGGTGTTTGGTGGCGGAGTAGGCTTTGGGTTTGAAGATACCAGCTTTGGATCTAGTGACCATAGGATGAGTATTAGGAACAGAAGAAGAGGCAGAAGAAGGATTCACTGAAGAGTGCTCAGAAGAGATCACATGAGATACTGGAACAACAGCAGGGACTGGAAGATCCTCATGAGGTACTGAAACATCAACAGAGACAGGAAGATCCTCTGGAGAGACAGGAACATTAACAGATACTGGAGGATGCACATGAGGTACAGAGTGAGCAGCAGGGATTGTGAATTGCAGATTAACAGACGACTGCACTGGAGAAGTGTCAGCAAGAACATTAGATGCACCAGAAAAATCAGAGGATATACTCTGAAAGGGAAAGGTAGTCTCGTCAAAGATGACATGCCTAGAGATATACACTCGTTGTGTAACTGGATCAAGACAACGATACCCCTTGTGTTGAAGACTGTACCCAAGGAAAACACAGGATTTACTCTTGCTGGCCAACTTAGATGTAGTATAGGGTTTGAGCCAGGGATAACAACAGCAACCAAAAATTTTGAGTCGAGAATAATCTGGAGGAGTGCCAAAGAGAAGTTCCCAGGGAGACTGCAGGACACCACCAAGGGGAAGGCGATTGATTAGATATGCAGCAGTAGAAAAAGCTTCAACCCAAAACATATGAGGCACTTGAGATTGCACGAAGAGTGTACGAGCAGTTTCAACTAAATGACGATGTTTCCGTTCAACACATCCATTCTGCTCAGGAGTATGAGGACAGCTAAATTGTTGCAAAATACCATGAAGTTTAAGAAAATTCTGAAATTGATGACTGGTAAATTCACCCCCTGAATCAGAGCGAACAACTTTTATTTTATTACCAAGAGTGTTCTCTACATAGGACTTGTACTCCACAAAGGTTGAAAATACAGAAGACTTGGACTTTAAGGGAAAAAACCAACTATACTTGCTGTGATCATCAACAATAAGCAAGTAATATCTATAGCCACTCACTGATACAACAGGAGATGGTCCCCAGACATCACAGTGCAACAAATCTAGACTTTTAGTAGATACAGATTGATGAGTACCAAAAGGAAGCTTGTGATTCTTTGCTAAAGCACAGTCTTTGCAGAAGAAGGCCAGAGAAGAGGGGCCTTGAATAGCAACTTTATTGGTAGACAAGACTTTGCGAAAAATAGCAGAAGATGGATGACCAAGTCGGCTGTGCCATATACGGACATTAGCAGAATTACTTACAAGTGCAGTAGGAGGAGGAGTGACAGGAGAGAGAGCAGATGAACCATGAAGCGGAAAGAAGCCATCTTTAACTTGGCCCCGTAAAAGCGTCCTCCCCGTAAAACGATCCTTGACAGAGGATCCATGAATGTCAAGTGTTAATGAACAATCATTATCTTTAATAAACTGATAAGCAGAGAGAAGACTATGTTTCATTTGAGGCACATGAAGAACATTTGGCAATTTAAACGAGTGAGCAGGAGTATGCAAAATAGATGTGCCAATATGATCTATAGACAGACCTTTACCATCTCCGATGTACACCTTGTCTTCACCATGGTAGGGAGTAGGAGATTGAAGATTTGATATATCATTCGTAATGTGAGAGGTGGCACCCGAATCAATGAGCCAAGGATTAGAGGACTTTGCAGTATAGTGAGCACACATGGCAGCAAGTTTAGCTGGAGGAAACTTGCCTGAGATTTCGGGATTCATTCTGTCGAAGCAATCAAGAGCTTCATGACTAGTAGAGCCACAAATTTGACAAGGAGTTTTGGATCCGGAAGAGGAAACATGACGATTGAATCCAGAATTATAAGATCCTCGAGTGAAACCAGAGTTGAAATTCCCACGATTGGAACCACGATTGTAGTTGCGATGAGAACCACGGTTAAAGCCTCGGGTAGAACCACGATTGTAGCCTCTGTTAGAATTATACCGAAAAGAATTCTGAAGGGGTGATGATCCAGGATTGGGAGCAGCAAGAGCTTGTGGTGGTGTAGGAAGGAGAGGCGGTTGGCTTTGCACAGAGAAGGCATGAAAGGGCTCAGAAGATGAACTTTTCTTGCGACGCTCCATGGACAACTCCTTAGTAAGCAACAGGCCATGTAATTCATCCAACGAAGTAGAAGAAAGGCGAAGTAAGATGGAATCAGTGAAAGATTCGAAATCATCAGTAAGACCTGCAAGAGTCGCAGCAATGAGATCACGATCAGTAACAGATGCACCAGCGGCAGTGAGAGAATCGGAGATCTCCTTGATTTGTTGAAGATAGTCAGCCATGGATTGAGAGCCTTTTTGAACATTTTGAAGCTTCGAACGCAACTGATGAATATGAACATCTGAAATACCACCAAAGCGCTGCTCAAGCTTGAGCCAGAGATCACGAGCGGAGGAGACACCGACGGTGAACGGAATAATTTCCTCAGATAGCGTCGAATTGAACCAGATAAGCAAATTCTGATCTTTCTCATACCATTGCTCAAAATCTGGATTGATGGAGCGATCTGGAAGAAAGGGAGATGGACAGGGCTCAGTGCCATCAACAATCCCTAGAAGCTTGTAGCGACGGAGAATCGGAGCAAACAAAGCTCGCCACGGCAGATAATTGGATCGCCGGAGCTTGATCGGAACCATACTGCCAATGTTCTGAATCGTGAGAGAATTATACATCTGAGAGGTATTGAGATTTGGGGAAGAGAAATTAGGGTTTGAGGGAGGCACCGACTCAATTGGAGAAGAAGAATCGGAGGGAGACGCCATCAAGATTCAAGAAGAAGAAGCAAAAAAAAATCTAAATCAGAGAACAACACCTCAGACAATCACGGTGGAGAAGACAATCGGAGAAGGCGATCAGAGAAGAGCGGAAGAGAGCAGGATCGAAGAAGCCGTGAGGCGGTGTGGCGATGGTACCATGTAGAAAACCAAGATCCACAGTTTCTAAATATCTCTCATATATGCATTAATCAGATAACCTTACAATGATGCAGCAGTGTATATATAGACAGTACACTGCTCTTACAATTACAATTATATCCTTGACTAATCTATTTATTTACATAAGAATCATAACAAACATTTAACTAATCATCCTTAGTAAGTTCTAACAATGGTCTCCTTTTATAGTTGAGGACACTTTCGTCCGTGGTCGATGTGAGACTTTAGTAGTTTTATTATGATCCTGACACATGTCGCATCATGATTGGCCTCTTGGTTGGAGAGAAACTCTTGTGTTTTGGCAAGGGTGCCTCAACACGAATCCTTCAATGCATTGCTGAACGTAGAAAATTGACTGGTGCTAATTAATTTCTGAATTAAAGAAGTATGTTACAAACACAATTAAAAGCAAAATTAATAGCCAATTGTAATGATGCACTGTAAGAAAAATTGGAAGGCTAGCTTAACATGTGAATCCAAAGGTTTTCAAACAGATTATAATAACAACATATTCTGCAGGTGAATTTTCGGTTACAAGGGGAATCCGACATTTCCATCCCGTCCTTCCAAAGCCACTTGAGCTAAGACTCGTACAGTGGTTTTATGCCACTTAGTTGAATAAAAAAGAAAACTAGCATAACAATGAAGCAAATGAAATTTAACAACATCTTCATGAGTACTGAAACATCATGTTCGCATCATTTTACTTGCGCTTCAGCACGGCAAGAAAGATAATTGTACTTTCAGTCCCTGACACAATGATGGAGGGTTGCTCTTCAAGTTTCTTGAGATACGAGTCAAAGAGCTCATCTAAGATTTCTTCTCCGAATTGCTGCTTGATCATTTCCTCAAAGCCAGCTCTTATGTGAGATACAACGAGTTGGATTGGAGAGACAGTGGGAGATGCCAGGGGGCGAGGTATTGTTTCCAACTTCTTTAAACTAAAATGTTCATTTCTTTCTACAGCAGCTTCCAGTTCTTGGGAAGTCATGGTATACACGGGAATGTTAAATGTATCTACTTTCTCTTCACTTACTAATCCCTGCGCAAAGAAACACATGGAAGCCATAAACAAAATTTCTTGTGTAAATGAAAGCAAAGTGAGAAATAGAAATACCATTGCTCACCTTCCTAGCCATGTCCATGAGGCAAGACCCCATAAGTTGAAAGGACACGTTTACCAAAGAGTCAGAATGAGGAAGAGTATTGGGCCGACCTGGAATGACGAGAACCATCATTCCTCCGTCTGCGATCTCTTGTGCCCTGGCATTCAGAAAGCACTCCATGTCCTCAGCATGTTGTGCTTCGTAAGCCCTTACGACTTCATCAGTGGAGTTTGAGTAATGGACTCGTCCTTTGTTCCATGCTGAACTGTTTTTGTCCACCACCTGTTTTGGTACTCTAGAAAGCCACTGAAGGGCAAAAGCTGAATGAAAAAAATGAATAGAAGCATTAGGAAATAGGCGACTGTAGAAAGAACCAGGCACGCCCGCAGCATAGTATCGCCTGGTCTGCGGGAGGGATTTGAAGAGCCTGTTGAAATCATTTAGAGTATGATCATTAAAGAAGACTTGAAATTCAGGGATCTGCGAATTCAGCCCTTGGCTCTGAAACTTGAATTCCACAGCTTCGAGTATGTTCTCAACCGCGGTAAATGTGTTTGGCCCAACAGAGCAACCCAAATCAGCAATGAAAAAGGTGTTAGAAGATAACAACACGTCTGTGTCGAGCTTTTCTGCAACTGCCTTGCTTAAGAGTTCCTTGGCAGCATCCACATATCCTTTCTACAAGGATATACGAAATACAAAATCATTGTTCAAGTTACTGATTGTTCCTTAGTTTGTTCTGAATTTCGTATACAAAGAGATTAAGGACTTCGATAAAAGTGCGCATTACAAAATAATAAATTTTGAAATGAATTCATATAAACCTGAAAAGTTGAGTTGTTGGCATAGCTGTTGGGGCCATCTCCACCTTTCATTGGACACGCTTCGGAGAACTTACTGGTTTCCTCGACTGCAGCCATCTCTCTCTTTCTCTATGTTTCTCTGCTGTGTGTCATGTGTTGTATCATGAGGTTCATCATTCTTATATCTGCATTTCCGTCGTTCCTACTCTACTACCTGACACTATCAAAAGAAAATGTAAAACAATTAAATAGGAAACTTGAAAAGCATTGGAATGTACGACAAACTGGTGGTCTTTTACTGATTGTTGAGAAAGAGTTTGTTTGTCCTTCTCCCTTGTCTCACTCCTTCGCCCCCTTCCTATTCGCTTGATTCCTTCCGTCTTTGATCGTCCTTCTCCATATGTCTGACTTTTACATTCAAAGATGCTGGCTGCACTCCCCATATACAAAATGCTGCTGCTAAACTTGTCCTTGTCGAAACTAAAAGATTGCCAAGCGCGGGGCTTTGTATGTTATATAGTTGCTCATAGTTCTTGGATTATAAGATATATGTATATTTGGGAACGTTTCATTAACTGTTGGTTAAGTAAAAGGTCTCTACTTTTTCCAAACCAATGATGCAGAAAACTTTGGTAGGTCAAAGATTAGCAAATATGAACAACCATGGGGTGGCCCACTGATTGGAAACAAGTTTCAAGCCCGTATTCCACATAGCATATTTTGAGTTTGATTCATGGTGCTCGTGAATCACATGATAGTGGTTAGGAGAAGCTGAAATGTCTCTGTGAGTCTTCCTGGCCCCCGAAAAGGTAGATTGCCACGACGAAACCACCCATTGGTCCACGGGGGTAGAGGTGTCTCATTAATAATGTAGAGTTTACATTCTACAAAGGTTCAAGCATAGTCATTATTAATAAGTTCTAATAATGG
This sequence comes from Pyrus x bretschneideri, assembly GCF_019419815.1. Lineage (NCBI taxonomy): Eukaryota > Viridiplantae > Streptophyta > Magnoliopsida > Rosales > Rosaceae > Pyrus > Pyrus x bretschneideri. The sequence continues at coordinate 1,032,183 of NW_025999579.1, read as the reverse complement.
TCTTCTTTTATAGTTGAGGACGCTTTCGTCGTCGGCCAATATGGGACTCTAGGAGGTTTATTTTGATGTTGACACGTGTAGCGTTGTGATTGATCTCCTGGTTGGAAAGAAATTCTTGTGCCTCGGCAGGGGGCCTCAACACAAATCTTTCAATGCGCCTCTGAAAGTATAAAGTTGGTTGGTGCTGGATAATTTTGGAATTAATGAAGCATGATACAAACACAATTAAATGCAAAAATAATAGACAATTGTAATGATGCAGTGTAAGACAAATTGGAAGGCTAGCTTAATATGATACAATGCATTATATGTGAATTAAGGTTTTCAAACAGATTATAATAATAACACATTCTGCAGGCTAGAGAGTATCTCTATCCTGCAGTGAACTTTCGGTTACAAGCGGAATCCAACATTTCCATCTCGTCTTCCAAAGCCACTTGAGCTAAGACTCGTACAGAGGTTTTATTCCACTTAGTCGTATAAAAAAGAAAACTAACATAACAATGAGCAAATGAAATTTGACATCTTCATGAGTACTGAGACATCATGTTCGCATCATTTTACTTGCGCTTAAGCACGGCTAGAAAGACGATTGCAGTTTCAGTCGCCGACGCAATGATGGAGGGTTGCTCTTCAAGTTTCTTGAGATACGAGTCAAAGAGCTCGTCTAAGATTTCTTCTCCGAATTGCTGCTTGATGACTTCCTCAAAAGCAGCTCTCGCGTGAGATACAAAGAGTTGGATTGGAGAGACAGTGGGAGGAATCGGAGTGTGAGGTACTGTTTCCAACTTCTTTAAACTAAAATATTCATTTCTTTCTACAGCAGCTTCCAGTTCTTGGGGAGTCATGAAATACACAGGAATGTTAAATGTATCTACTTTATCTTCACTGACTACTCCCTGCGCAAAGGAAAAACACATCGAAGCCGTAAACAAAATTTCTTGTGTAATTGAACGCAAAACGAGAAATAGAAAGGCCATTGCTCACCTTCCTAGCCATGTCCATGAGGCAAGACCCTATAAGTTGAAAGCTCACATTTCCCAGAGAGTCAGAATGAGGAATAGTATTGGGCCGGCCTGGAATGACGAGTACCATCATTCCTCCGTCTGCAATCTCTTGTGCCCTGGCATTCAGAAAGCACTCCATGTCCTCAGCATGTTGAGCTTCGTAAGCCCTTACGACTTCATCAGGGGAGTCTGAGTAATGAATTCGTCCCTTGTTCCATGCTGGACTATTTTTGTCCCCCACCTCTTTTGGTACTCTAGAAAGCCACTGAAGGGCAAAAGTTGAATGAAAAAAATGAATAGACGTACTACGAAATAGACGACCATAGAAGGAACCAGGCACTCCGGCAGCGTAGTATCGCCTGGTCTGCGGGAGGGATTTGAAGAGCCTGTTAAAATCATTCAGAGTATGATCGTTAAAGTAGACCTGAAATTCAGGGATCTGCGAATTCAGCTCTTGGCTCTGAAACTTGAATTCCACAGCTTCGATTATGTTCTCAACTGAGATAAATGTGTTTGGCCCGACAGAGCAACCCAAATCAGCAATGTAGAAGGTGTTAGAAGATAACAAGTCGAGCTTTTCTGCAACTGCCTTGCTTAAAAGTTCTTTGGCACCATCCACCGTTCCTTTCTGCAAGGATTTACAAAATACAAAATCATTGTTCGAGTTACCGGCTGTGCCTTAGTTTGTCCTGAATTTCATATACAAAGAGATCAAGGACTTCGATAAAAGTGAGCACTACAAAATAAGAAACTTTGAAATGAATTCATATAAACCTGCAAAGTTGAGTTGTTGGCATAGCTGTTGGGGCCATCTCCACCTTTCATTGGATACTCTTCGGAGAACTTACTTTTTTCCTCGACTGTAGCCATCTCTCTCTTTCTCTATGTTTCTCTGTTGTGTATGTCATGTATTGTATCATGGGGGGTCATTATTCTTATATCTGCATTTCGGCCGTCCCTACTCTACTACTTGACGCTATGAAAAGACAAAGTAAAACAATTAAAATTTAGGAAACGTGAAAGCACTGGAAAGTAAGACAAACTGGTGGTCTTTTTCTGATTGTTGAGAAAGTCTTTGTTTGTCCTTCTCCCTTGTCTCACTCCTTCGCCCCCTTCCTATTCGCTTGATTCCTTCTTTGATAGTCCTTCTACGTATGTCTGACTTTTACATTCAAAGATGCTGTATGCACCCCCGTATCCAAAATGCTGCTGCTAAACTAGTCCATGTCGAAACTAAAAGATTGCCCAGCGCGGGGCTTTCTATGTTATATAGCTGCCTATAGTTCTTGGATTATTAGATATATGTACATTTGGGAATGTTACATTAATTGTTGGTAAAGTAAAAGGTCTCTACTTTTTCCAAACCAATGATGCAGAAAACTTTGGTAGGTCAAGGATTAGCAAGATATGAACAACCATGGGGTGGCCCACTGATTGGGAACAAATTTCAAGCCCATATTTCACATAGCACGTTCTGGGTTTGATTCAGGGTGCTGGTGAATCACATGATAGTGGTCTAGATAGACTAAAATGTCTATGTGAGTCTTCCCGGTTCCCGAAAAGGTGGATTGCTGCGAGGAAACCACCCGTTGGTCCACGAGGGTAGAGGTGTCTCATGAATAATGTAGTACAAAGGTTCAAGCATAGTCATTATTAATAAGTTCTAATAATGGTTTCTTTTTATAGTTGAGGACGCTTTTGCCCTCGACCAATGTGGGATTTTAGGAGGTTTATTCTGATGTTAACACGTGTAGCGTTGTAATTGGTCTCCTAGTTGGAAAGAAACTCTTGTGCATCGGCAGGGGGTCCTCAACATGAATCTTTTAATGCGCCTCTGAAAGTAAAAAGTTAATTGGTGTTGGATAATTTCGGAATTAGTGAAGTATGGTATAAACACAATTAAAAGCCAAATTAATAGCCAATTGTAATGATGCAGTGTAAGACAAATTGGAAGGCTAGCTTAATATGATACAATGCATTATATGTGAATTAAGGTTTTCAAACCGATTAAAATAGTAGCACATTCTGCAGGCTAGAGAGTATCTCTCTCCTGCAGTGAATTTTAGGTTACAAGGGGAATCCAACATTTCCATCTCGCCTTCCCAAGCCACTTGAGCTAAGACTCGTACAGAGGTTTTATTCCACTTAGTCGTATAAAAAAACACTAACATAACAATGAAGCAAATGAAATTTGACAACATCTTCATGAGTACTGAGACATCATGTTCGCATCATTTTACTTGCGCTTCAGCACGGCAAGAAAGATGATTGCAGTTCCAGTCCCTGACTCAATGATGGAAGGTTGCTCTTCAAGTTTCTTGAGATACGAGTCAAAGAGCTCATCTAAGATTTCTTCTCCGAATTGCTGCTTGACGATTCCCTCAAAGCCAGCTCTCATGTGAGATACAACAAGTTGGATTGGAGAGAAAGTTGGAGGAACCGGAGTGTGAGGTATTGTTTCCAACTTCTTTAAACTAAAATGTTTATTTCTTTCTACAGCAGCTTCCAGTTCTTGGGGAGTCATGGCATACACAGGAATGCTAAATGTATCTACTTTCTCTTCACTTACTAATCCCTGCGCAAAGGAAAAACACATGGACGTCATATAAACAAAATTTCTTGTGTAATTGAACGCAAAGCGAGAAATAGAAATACCATTGCTCACCTTCCTAGCCATGTCCATGAGGCAAGACCCTATAAGTTGAAAGCTCACATTTCCCACAGATTCAGAATGAGGGAGAGTATTGGGTCTGCCTGGAATGACGAGTACCATCATTCCTCCGTCTGCAATCTCTTGTGCCCTGGCATTCAGAAAGCACTCTATGTCCTCAGCAAGTTGAGCTTCGTGAGCCCTTACGACTTCATCAGTGGAGTTTGAGTAATGGATTCGTCCTTTGTTCCATGCTGGACTGTTTTTGTCCACCACCTCTTTTGGTACTCTAGAAAGCCACTGAAGGGCAAAAGTTGAAATAGGTTACAACAATTCACCCTCGAGCATGAAAATTCATACGATGAAAATACGTTATGCAAATTGAGTAAACGGTGATTAATAGTCAATAGATGGAAACAAGACTTTGTTAATTAATGATGCCATTTCCCAATTCCGACTCCAGCCAACATAAGAAAATTTAGAACATTATTCTTACTTAGCACCTGAGATTTGGAGTTCGGTTCCTCCCTCCCTCACTATCACTTGTATAAAAAAGAAAAAAGTAAGAGCAAAATGAAAGAGGTCTATTGTCATATCCCGGTCCGAGCCCCCATCACATTCCGGGCTCGACTCCAACGTAGTACGATATTGTCCGCTTTAGACCCCGACCACGCCCTCATGGTTTTGTTTCTGGAAACTCACACGAGAACTTTCCAGTGGATCACTCATCTTGGGATTGCTCTCGCGCGAACTCGCTTAACTTAGGAGTTTCGATGAAACCCGAAGACAGTGAGCTCCCAAAAGGCCTCGTTTTAGGTAGAGATGAGAATATACATATAAGGCTTACAGGATCCTCTCCACTGGGTGATGTGGGATCTAACAATCCACCCCCCCTTAGGGGTCCAACGTCCTCATCGGCACACTCGCACCACATGGCAAAGTTCCCCGACCCCGATATCCTAGGGACATTGGAGTGGGGGCGTGTCATATATTAGTATTAATATAAAGAAGTCTGCTTTAATGGCTGGTTTGAGGTTGTGATGCTTCTAAAAATAACTCCACTTTAAAAAATTTGAAACATCAAATGTCTTTGGTAAAACAAACAAAAAAAAGTGTTTTTTTTTTAAATTGCTTCAATAATAGTAAAACCATGCTTCTAAAAAAGTGTGTTTTTTTCAAGTCATAGTGAACAATGCCAATTTAATGAAATTTTGAAATGACAAGTATATCTCTACATATTTTACATGATTACAATCTTTGCTCCTACATTATTCTCTTTGACAATTTTTTTCTCACATTCAATACCATTTTTTTTTTAGTCATTTAACATATTTACAACGGTTTTATATAAAAATTTACCAAACACTCAACAACTTTATTTTACAACTGAATATTCTCACAGCAAAGCGTAAATAGCTTTTTAAAAAAGTACAGCAATACAAAACTAGTACTAAGTTGTATCATTTCATTACGATGAAGCACATACATTCTAGTATTATCATCAGTGTTTACGCTTGAGAAGGACAAATAATCCAACAGCCAAGCCGTCGTCGGCAGTAGTGAGGAACGGACGTGGGCGTGCTTCGATTTTCTTCGAGTAGCGAACGCAAAGCGGCTCCATAATGTCAGTGCCGAAGTGCTTTGTGAGGAGACTCTCCATGCCAGCTCTAACCTCTGCGGTTTTACTCAAAGGGATAGGCATCCGAGGTTGCTCTTCCAGTCTCGCAATTTCAAAACACCCATTTTTGTGTATTAGCTCCCTCAGCTCCTCCATTGATGGGCTGTATGTTGGATAGTTGAAAGAGTCTAGTTTATCTTTGCTTATTAATCCCTGCAGTGCCGACAAAGGTTACCCATTAAATGTATGAGAGGTTCTCTCTGCAAGACGTCTATTCATTTTAAACGGACAGACATTTCAAGAAAACGTCATTAAGTATGATCAGTTTTATTCAACTTTAACTCACAAGATTCATCAAAAAATGAATTATATGTGCGTTTAACATAAATTTCCAGTGCTATAGTATCATATTTGACTCCCAAAATTAATTTCATAAAAACAGGGAAGCATATGATAAGTTTCCCTGAATCTTCAATATTGCAAACTTGCAGCCTAATCTACTGCAACATTAGTCTTCAACAGATTTATCAAAAGACTAACGCTGCAGTAGATAAGGGTTTGGATCATCTTTGTGAGGATCCTCTCCAGATTCTCTTTGTAATGATCTCAGAAATTCTTTAGTCGTGTCCATTCATCATACATCGTGCGTTCAGAAATTATTTTAAATTTTTTCTTTAAAATTGAACACAAATAATACCTAAAGAAAACTAATCGCACGATTTACGATGAACGAATACAATTAAAGGATCCTCTAGATCCTCACAAAGAGGATCCTCATTCTACTTATATGAGGATGTCACTGTAGCAGTTTTTCACGTCAATCATGCACTTGTCACATGAGAAGCGAAAACACATTACAGTGCATGAGTGGCTTGAAACAACGATACAATAGCATCACCATTGTAGGTAAGTTTCTCTTGAGCTTCTGGCTAACATTTGTCCATATATGTGTGTCCAAATTTTGTTGATTACCTCATTGGCCATATCTATGAGGCAAGCTTCAACCGGTTCGTAAATCGGGCCACAAGAACATTCTGCTGGAAGTGTCCCATCCGGACGCCCGGAAATAAGAAGCACCATTAAACCTCCGGGAGCTAGCTCTTCCGCTCGAGCATCAAGAAAACACTTGATGTCTTTCGCATACTGAAGCGAATATGCGTGACCAACTTCAATAGGCGCATTGGAATAACAAATCCTTCCCCTATTGCATATAGGTGAGTCCAAATCCCCTACAGCTTCAGGTGCCTTAGAAAGCCAAATGACTGAGTAGGCAGAGTAAACAAAATTAAGGGATGCCTTGGGGAACAATCTTCCGTAAAATGACCCTGGAACTCCCACTGAGAAGTATTGCCTATCTGGGGAAAGATTGGCGAAAAGAGTGTTGAAATCGTTCGAAACATGATCGTTGAAGTAGACATGGAATTCGGGGAGCGAAGAGGATTGGCCTTCGATCTGGAATTTTTGTGTCACGGTGTCTATAATGTTTTTGACTGCGATGAAAGTGTTGGGACCAACAGAACAACCTAGATCAGCAATCGAAAATGACAAGTTTGAAACAGCATTTCCTTGAGACAGATGATTTTCGATTTGTAGGTTTTCAAGTATGGCCTCAAAAAGCATTCCCTTGGCCGTATCAGCTGCCTTCCGCTGCTCAGTAAATTAACAATTAAAGCCTGATTAATTAACTCATTAGGGGAGCTATAAAGAGAAGTGATCAGTATCAGGTTTTTTTTGGGGATGAACCGGAATTTTTCCCGTAGCTGTATTGGCCGTCTCCTCCTGTCATAGGAAACGATTCTTGATCCATTTCTGTCTGAAAATTTCAAGAAATTATCTAGCAACTGCTTACATGTATATGCTTTAGGGAAACAACAAATTGCAATCTCATTCTATTTATTAACTACTAGTTAATTAGAGTCAAGCATGTCATCTTTGGAGGGCGTTGCAGTGGTAGTTATAAGAATATCATTAATAGTTTAAACAGTATTAGTATTGGTGGAGTGGAGATGCGATCTAGTATCTATATATATAGTTTGTTAAAATACATTATTCAAACATGCCAAATAGTAAATTAAGGTGCATGTGGAGTTGTTAGCTTAGCCGCCGTTGGGGGCATCTCCTCGACCGCTCTCTCTAGGTCTGTCTGTTTTGGGGAAGGTGCATGGGGAAATGACATGTTGTAACGTCGGGCTCAATATTGCAATTGTATACGTTGCCTGCTGCTTCCATACTAGTTAATGGTTAATGAACGGCAAGTAGTCTTTTATTACAGCGGTGAAAATGTGTTGAGTTTTTGCATGATAGAGTAGGTTCGAACTCTGTTAGTAAGTAATTTAACATCTAATTTAACAAAATTTATCACTTGGCCAAAAAAATAAAACATAAAAAAAGTCAATGAATGGAAAGAAGACCTTGTTAACAAAAATGCTTTTTTTTTTTTTTTGGGTACACAAAATTCTATTTTTACTATATATTTGTATTATCCTTTGTAGAAAAACTAATGAAAAGTGACTTCAAATCTTTGTATTTAAATAAAACAATTATCTATTAAATTTATTTAATGATAAAGACAAAAGAATAAAAAAAGAAACATAAAAAACCCAACTTGATGGGCGCGCATACCCTCTTCCACTCTTTTTCCTCCCATTGTCAGCCATCATCAAGAGATTTTCTTTTCTTTTCTTTTTTTTTTTTTTTTTTATAGAATAAGAAAAAGACTTCAAATTGAATTACATTTCCCAGTTTTATTTTTGTGGTTGTTTTCCAATAGTAGTCTAAGATTATGAGAAATTTTTCAATATGCCTGGAATATAGGATAGTACACCACGTTTCTCTATATAAGCGGTAAGATTCTTGTGTTAAAAAATTCACATAAAAAATAAAATTTTCCACAACTTACATAATAACATGTGGTGTACCACTTGTGTTACAGGTACACATGTTCTTAAAAAATTAAATTTATAAAAAATTTGGAAATCAAAGTTATGAACATATCGATCACATCGACAATCATAAGATTGAAATATCAACATATGATATGGTAACATTAAAAAAATGTTGTTGACTTACGACAAATCTATTATCATGAGAATAAAGATCTTTTCCGGATCCTCATTGTGAAGATTCCGAAGATTCTTAAATCGTGTTTATTATGGATTCCAACTCCCAAGACCACCTCCAACATCAGGAAACTTAGAACAAAATAAGAAAAGCTACAGGACAGGCATAAACTATAGCACACCATTTTATGTTCTTTGTTCATTCAACAAGATTTCCAAAGATCCACGGCCCGGGTGCGTCTGTTAGCCTCTCACAACCCACAAGAACAAATGAGAGAGTGGATTCACCATCCCAAACTACTCTGAAAATAATTAGAGGAAAACTTGCGCAGAGTTACCTGGTTATGACAACTCTCACACTGCATCGGGTGAGGTCAAAAATACATACAAAAAATAGCTTAAATTAATTCACTTCTCCGTCGGAATCCAGCAATGTTCCGTACCATAAGAGACCGCTCTCCGAATATACCTGTCGGAAAAAAACGATTTGTTTCTCGCATCCATTTAAACCAGAACGAAATAGACTGAACTTACGGAGTTGGTACAAAGAAGGAAAAAACAAAATCCACCAATCATAAGAAACATCAACAAAACGAACCGATCAATCAGAATTTTAATCGATCTATTAACCCGGTAATGGGTGGCTCGATTCAATACTACTACTTTACACTCTTAAAATATGAAAAATGTCGCCGTACCCTGCAAAAGCTCACTCCAGAGTACATGAGCATCCAGCAGCACTATACGACTGCGTAAATCTACGAACTATATTAACCCGCTATCAGAGTCCATTCATTTTGCTTTGTAGGTGATGCTGCGCTGACTTCAAACGCATCAAGCTGCCACGCAGTCCGTCCTACTGACCCAGCTCTGCCAATCAACAAGAATTGGGTTATCATGGGATCGGAAAATCCAAAATACAGAAGTATTGAGTAAGCGTTGGATGCAAATGCAAATGCAAACGCAAACGCAACTCATAGTAAAGACCTTTAATATATAGGCACCTTACACTATTTAGGTAGTTAGATGCGAACAAAATTTTAAAATTTAGAGCCGAGTAAACATCAGCAACTAACCAATACGCAGAAGAGGAAACAGAGAGAAAGTATGTAGGAAAATAGCATTCGAAAACCCTTACCCTCAAGACCAAAATTGTTTAAGCACTTGATCTGTTGCGGTAATTTGTTGGTTGATCAATCACTTTTCCAACCGCAATAGTTTTTCCTGCAGAACGTAGAAATAACCTTTACTACAACATGCCAAAAACATCCTGGATGTATGAACAGAATGGCGAAGGCAAGGTATATAGTACCCTCAGTACGAAGAGTAAACCTCCCAAGTTGTGGAAAGTCTGCAAACTTCTCAATGCATATCATGTTACCGACCTGCAGGAGCACATGAGCACAGGGTAAGTGAACCAGGTGCGACAACAATGTTTAAAATTCACTACCTCTCCTCTTTTTGAAGGGGGTTGATAACAAAAGTATAATGATACAAACCTGAATCTTGCACACAACAACGGCACCATTCTTGACAAAACGAATATGCTTTTTCATAGGTTTCTTCGTCTTCGGATCCATTTGACTTACAAGCTCAATAATCTCACATTCTTCAACAACCGAGTGAATATGCAGGACAGCTTTATAGCCAGCCGTCAAGATTGCCTGAAGAGAAGGATATGGAGGGCTCCAGATAAATACATACACATGTTCATCAACCAAGATTGTAAGACGGAGAGAGGAGAAAGTGAGTGAGAGAGAGAGAGAGAGAGAGAGAGAGAGAGAGATTCAAACATTGTCCAGCAGTTCAAGGATCTGCAACTGGGCGAAAAATTCTGTTACAGCAGGTATTGGATTTGCTGCATTAACAAAAAAAAAAAAGTATATTAAGAGCAAACATATACGAAGTAAACATTGGGGACAAAATAAAGGGGAGAAGAGAGGAGGGAGGGCGGGAAAGAAAGAAAATAATACAATAACTGATTTTATGAAACTAAAACTAACCAAAAACAGTTTCAAATAGTTTTCAATTTTCTTTATTTTAATTCTACACGTCTTCCCTCCTCTTATCCTCACTTCTCTCTATATCATCTCTTTCCCTTCTCCATTTTTCTTACATCTCTTCAGTTAAAAACAAATAAAAGCCAACTAGCTATTCTTTAGTGATGCTTTGGATTCCAATGTCGCTAGACATTCCAAGTTCGAATCCCCCACCTCCCAACTGATAAATAAGTAAGATAAATAGTGAGAATTTCTATAAACAAATAAAGATACGTGCTCAAACCTTAAAGGGAAAAAACGAATATGCAGCAGTAATGCAATTTTTTACTTTTAAGGAATAAAATACTAGAAAACTCAGAATGGACAAAGAATCTGGTGAAATGCCGTGAAATAGAACTTACCAACACTCGACAAGACAAAGCCTGACAATATATCTTCATCCTCAATGCCTGATAATCTAACCCGTAGATTTTCACCTGGGCCCGCACGTTTCACCCTATCATCATCAATGTATAGAGCAACAGCCTTCACTGGAACCTGCAAAAGAATGTGTTGAATTGTATTTTTAGTATAAAATCTTTATAGAAAACAGGTAAAATTATAGAGGAAATAATATTTAAAAGGAACCAGAAGGAACCTTATTTGGCATGATAACCAACGAATCCCCTTCACGCACTGACCCAGATTCCACTTTGCCCATAACAACTGTTCCCATGTCCTTGAATCTGTCTATGATAGGCATCCTACAGAAAGGAATTCAGAGGATTAAAGAAAATTAGAGATAATACATTAACCATAAATCACCAATTCGTGTCACAGTTTACTAAATCACTAGGGAGCCATTGATCCCCCACCTCATCCTCCACCCTCCGTATATTTTCATTAGGTGCCATTGCCAATGACCGTAATACCATTTCCAAACAAAGATATTGTAAAGAAATTAGAGTACAAGCCACTCCTCACACTTCAAACTGACAATATAATGCTTCCTACCTCAGTGCATTAAGAAGTAACTGTTGAAAACTTTCAAGGGAAGAAAAATTTGCAAATATAATAGAAAATGTCTCCTCGATTAGTAAAAAAAAGTATATGTACATCAATCAGACTTCTTCAAATAAAAATGATAGATTCAAATACAGATGCTTACTTAAGACGTTTGAAGGCAAGGTTAATAAACAGACCACGTACCTGAATGAACCTTTAGGATCTCGTAGAGGAATTTCAATAGAATCAAGGACTTCGAAAAGGCAGGGACCATCCCACCACGAACATACACTTTTATCCACTCTGGTTTTTATATTTGAACCAATCAGGCCAGACATAGGCAGAAATTGCACATCTGCAGAGGCAAAGTGCAAATCAATAACATCCTATGTCAACACACATAATACAAACCAGTGCCTCAAACTACCATTACTATCTGTTCAGATAGAAAAGAAATAGAATCAAAATGAAAGAAGAAATCCACTAACATAACATTTACTTCTGTGACAGAAAGGTATCACAAGCACAAATAAGAGAAACAATAGCATAAAATCATGATCAACTACACCATAATTTAATGTACTGACTCGAGCATACATATTTTCATTGAAATAAAAGTTTCCATTTTTGTTTTCTCCAATCTCATAAATATGAGCAAGTTTTTGCAGGCCACAGGAGTTGCCTATTCCTCAACTCTTCCCCAATTTTCCTCATAATATCAAACAAAGGAGAACATGCCTGTTAGTCCCCTTTTTCAATCCTTCTATTGAACATAGGGTCATCATAGTTTGAGAATAGTAAAATGATTGTGGCCTATTCCCCACAGTATAAGTTACAACTTAAATTAGAAATCCAGCATAATTACTAAGTCAACGGCATTAACCCAAACAAAGAGAAAAATAGAAAGAAAGATATGACTTCCCAAATACCAAAACCATAAAATAACATATCTATAAGTTTCTGAAGAAATAATTATCACGTACGGACGTACCTTTTTTCACATTGTAGCCTGATGCTTTAAGGAATGGCACCATCTTTGACCCAATTTCATCATACCTGAAGAAATTATGAAATTAAAAACATAAGAAATCACTAATCAATAGGGGCAGGGGCACATACAAGAGAGGGAGGGTGTTAGATCCGAAAAATCACTCTAAAAGAGGTAAAGTACCTTTCTTTTGACCAGTTCACAGTGGGATCATCCATTTTATTCACAACAACAAGCAACTTAGACACACCCAATGTCTTAGCAAGTTGAACGTGTTCACGGGTCTGCCCACCCCTCTCATACCCAGTTTCAAATTCTCCTTTCCGAGCAGAAATTACCTAAACAGAAAGACAAAGGAGAAAAGCGAGAGGCTATTAAATATACAAAATTTACCTTTGCTGGGTTGAAGCAGTAATTAAGCATCACGAATGTAACTCACCAGTACTCCTACATCAGCTTGAGATGCACCACTGATCATATTGGGAACGTAACTTTTGTGGCCCTGTTAATAAACATGCACTACTCAGAATCACCCGAAAAAAGCAAGCCAAACCATATTGTCCAAGAAAATGAAAAATGTGAAGTCTTCTTGTGATTTGTGAAAAAGAAATTAACTCACGGGTGCATCCAAGATTGTAAATCTTGATGTTTCGGTTTCAAAGTGGGCCCGCCCAACTTCAACTGTTTTACCCTGCAATAAGATTCCCAAAAACAAATAATTAGCGCCCAAATAAGCTGTTCCTTTGACAAAACTAGCTGTGTAAGCATCATAGTTAGCATTTGACAATGACTTAAAGATTGACAATAACATTGCAGTATATCAAACCATACCTTCTCTCTCTCTTCTTCATTGGTATCCATAATATATGCCATATACCTAGCAGATATGACATAACCATAGTCAATGGGGAGTGATCCAAACACAAAATGTTCATGCAGCATATGTAAGGTCCATTTTTGCATCAGATGATATGTTAATGCAGTTTTGAACTATAAAATTTTGCCACTGAATGACACATTAAGAAAACCAAGACAAGGAATGTAAGAGAACATTATGAGATACCACCAAAGATCTGTACTAACATTGTGGAATTGTTAACTAGTGATCTGCATATGTCAGATAAAGTCAAAAGTTACTGATATTTTGAGGGAAGATGAGGATCTTGGGGACAAGGGGCTAGGACACAATAAGATAGCACTAGGATATGCTCACCAGCTTTCCCTACTTTTGTCCTTTGCTTCTTTTTCATATTTTTGGATCGTACGATCATCAACCTGACCGCTAAGGAAAAGAATTTGGCCTCCTGTTGTGGATTTTCCAGCATCTGCAACCAAGACAAGACACGTTATTAAGCCCCGTTTGGGTTTACACCACAAAATGGAACTTTAATAGCAACAGGCAAGTGTATGGTTCTAAGTTAAGAAGGCAGGACAATAATCGAAATTGTTAGATAAAGCAACCTTGTGATAAAAATTAACTTACCAACATGGCCAATAAAAACAACATTCAAGTGCCTCTTCCTATCTAATTCAATGTCATCATGTTCTTCTTCAGGCTCTGGGATTTCCTTCGCTTTCCCTGCATATCCAGTCCAAACATTAATCTCCCAGAAGAATATTAGAATAGAATTTGGTATGGAAAATTACAAGTGATGCAGTACGAGTTATTGTTTAAGAAAAAAAGGCACAAAATAACAGACAAAAACAAATATGGACTGAGCTTCAATAGTACCTTTATGCTCAACTACAACTGACTGATCAGACTGCGTATGAATCTCTTCCCTGGGATCTGAAATTGCTCCAATATTTGGAGGGTAAAACAGAGTTAATCTTCTACATCAATCTCCCATCAAGCCAAAGTACTAGGCAAAAGCATCTAGAAATCACATGCCCTACTTCCCATCAAAAGGATCCCGTACAAGATGGAAAACCAAAGTAGAAAATTACAGAAAGGAATAAATTTATGTCTGCATATCAAGTTAATTGCATCAAATAAGTAGCGCTAACAAGATGTGATGTGGGTAATCAAAAGCGATAGGAAAATTAAACAAGCACTGTCAATCATGCTACCATGTCTTTAAGTATATATAACCAGAAACTGAAAGTGATTTTGTAGCCGCCAATTTTCATTTTTAATGGTACTCTAGGTTCTGTAGTATTACTCCTTAGTCATTATAACCAGTTACTGGAAGCATTTAATGATAAGCGTATCACATGTTAATAAAGCACAATCAAAATACGCCCTCTCAACCCAGAACTCTACTCAACAAAACAATAACATAATATTGAAATCGACGATACCACCAACCTTTCTCCATCTTACTCTCGTTCTCTACTTCCAGCATTGCTTCGTCTGGTTTAACAACCCCATTATCTTCTGCTACATTTTAACCAAACTATGGGCTCAGCGATTAAAAACTTACCATCGCACAGCCATCATTATCATTTATCTTAACCAAAACAAATAAATTCAAATTCCGTTTTAGAGTTACCTTCCGAATCAAGCTGTAACGATCGGATTTCCTCCTCGATATCTACGATTTACAGAAGTTTGAATCAAATCTCAAAAATCAGCCTCATTAATTTCGAATAATTCATAGCAAATAAGCGCCATGCACTAAAATTTATCCCGAACTCCTTCATTCAAATTACCAGAAACAAGGAAAATCCAAACAGATAAAAAATAAACAATTGCATTAACAAATTTATTCGGTGTAATTTATTTATTTTATTTCAGCATCCAACTACCGAAGCTAGACCAATCCTAAACATAATTAAATACTAAAAAAACTGATAAATTCGAATAAAAATAAACTAAATTTCCGAACTTCGCAAACTCCTGACAAACTGGAATACAAGCAAAATAGATTCAGATCAGAACTCATAAATCGCCGGGATCTACCGGAGCTCAATCGCCGAACAAAATCAATCTCCACAAATTAAACATTAAAAAGATAGGAGATTGAAAATTCTAGAAATCAAGAACTGAGATTTCTATAAACAGATGATTAGATTAGGGGATTAGGGTTTAGAGTTGTGTACCCATGGATGGCGAGGGTTTCTGTGAGATTCTGTAGCGACCAGCTAGGGTTTTGATGCGAAGCGAGCGAGGAAGAAAGGGGAGTGATAAAATGTGGACACTTGTACTGAGTGTACCGATATTAATGTCTTCGTGTGTGGGGATTTATATGGGTGGTGCTGCTATATACACAATTTTTACTCGTCCCATGTCGGTTCAACTTTTAATCGATGAATCAAATAAATTAAATACTACTAATATTTAATTTGTTGAATTAAATGAATTAAGAAAATCAACATTAAGCAAGTAACAAGCATTTGTCAAAAGTAAAAACACATGTGTTAATAGTACTATCCATTTATATATGTTGGTTTTTGCTTACAGTTTGGTCTCCAATTTAAGCGATATTTGAATTAACTAATCTAACATGGTCATACGGGTATTTTTCTTCTTTTTATGGTCGGAGAGGTATTTGAATTTAGAGAAAATTGTAGTAATGATCAATTAACTAAAAATCGATGATCATTGGTTTTTTAATTCACTAGAATGTGCAGCATGGTCATTTTTATCAACTCCATCAGAATTCCGTCAAAATGACTCATGTTGGAATGATCATTGCTACAATTAGGTTAAAATTAAGGGATCATTGTTTCAATTGGGTTAAAATTGATGGACCATTTCTCTAATTGGGTTAAAGTTGAGCAGCCATTGCTACATTTTTTTTCATCTATTTTTCTATATTTGCCTCTCGATTCAGCAATACATGCGTGGTACGTGACTCATTTTGAGAGTAGACGAAAATGATCATAGTTACACGTTTTGATGAGTTAAGTGATCAATTGTCATGAATTTTTAGTTAAGAGATCATTGCTCCAATTGAGTTAAAGTTGAGGGACCGTTGCTACAATTTCCTCTTTGAACTTCTGTGCATAAAAAACCACATTGCTCTAGGCTAACTTAACCACGTGCGAAGTATGTACATTCAATCAAGCTTATATATGTAAATGGATCATCTAATGACTTCGCCACGCTATTTCACTTTCAAATATTAGAAAGACTTACTGAGGCATTTCAGTCTCTTCTAATCATCGTCGTGTGATTATACATAAAGTTATATGTTTTATAAACTACTTTGTTCCCACCATTACAAAAATAAAAATAACCTCTTGCAAAGGTGAGGTCATTTTTTAAGGAATAGGATCCTCTTTGTGGGGATCTGGATGATTAATCAATTGTATCCGTTCATCGTACATCATACGGTTAGAAATCATTTTAAAATTTTAATTTAAAATTGAATATAAATAGTACCTAATGAAAACTGGCCGCATAATGTAAGATAAACGGAAACGATTGATTGATGCTCTGAATCTCCATAAAAAGGATCCTTGTCCATTTTTTAATTTGTGGAATGAGAGGTTTAAGAATTTTTTTTTTTTTAGAACTTTAACGAAAAGCTCCCGGTACTGTTCACTTTAATGAAAAATCATATTTTTACACTAAAAAGTTAATCTTAGTACTATTCACCTTACACTTTATTTTGTTCTTATTATTAAAACTCAAAATTTTTAAATCTTTTTCATTAATTTTTCATTTTTTTTTTTTTGGATTGCCAGGCCTTGCTCTGCTAGCTTCTTCAAAGGGCCATCTCTTTTTAAATCATATGATGGAGGCCCAGGCTCAAAAGTAGATAGCAGTTGGGTGCATATGTTTAAATCCGGCACAAGCCCATGAATGGGACTTAACGAGGCCCACGGTAACAAGCGTAGGGGCGCAAGCAGGGAGACGGACGGGAAGCAGAGATAACGTGCGCAGAAAGCAGTCGGTCCCACCGGCCTGATGCTGAGCTGTATTGTCACATCGACGTCGCTTTTGTCTAATCAAAAGGAAATCTTAATTCAACATCTACCACTCATTTCACCTCAGACTTTTTGTATTTTCCCCTACTTCACTGCCACGTGTCGGTCGACTTACCGAACTCCTCTTTTCAACTTTAGAAAACGTACTGCCGAGTTTTGAAAATGAATACCAATTTCTCACGACATCTTTCTCTTGAAAGAGATTACCTTATTTGGTAAATATTTTTAAACGACTGAAAGTGTTTTCAGTAAAATGTTTTTTGAATTAAATTTTAATAAAAATGTAAATTAATTTTGAAAAAGTACTTGAAATGTTTTTAATAAAAAATATATAATTTGTGTTTTTATCAAAAAACACTTCAAGTATTTTTGAAACATAAAAATATTTTCTCTAAATAACTGAAACCGATTTTAAATAAAAAACTTAGTGCTTCTTTCAGGAAGAAGTTCAAGTGATTTTTCATAATTAACTTACATTTTTATTAAAAATTAATTTTAAAATATTTTTTTTAAAACAATTTCGGTCGTTTAAAAACACATAACAAACTAGCCCTTCATTTACAAACGAAATTATTTTAAATGGTATGTAACGAAGTAAGCAAATAATGTTGGGGCAAGATTCAGCAGTTGCTTACACTTTTAGAGATACTTTAAATTTTATTTTTATAAATTACAAGTTCAAATTAAATTATGTTAGCTTATTCTTTATTTTAATCTCGCATTATTTAGCATAAATACATCATTGTATAAAAAATATGCCTTAATTTTTGTTAAGAAAAGTGACTTTACATAAAAACACGTCTTATCTTTTGTTAATCAAAAATCCATTTTTTCTGATCCAAAAGCCTTTTTAAAATTTTCATTAGCTTACTTCTTTGACCAATAAACACTTCTAATCTTTTTATTGTTGTAAGTAGTTAAAAACAGTCACAAACATGATCAATATATGGTCACAGTCATGGTTGTTGATCGTGGTATTATTTCAAACTAATTTCATAAAATTAATTACAATATCAAACAGATTAGAACATGAAAATTTGAATTAAGCCAAAAATTAAGCAAGTAATTGTAAATTTATATTAAATCCGCACCTTCCACTTGCCTCTGGAAAAAATAATACTAACCAACCATAAGCCATTAAAATAGCTTCACTTAATGTCCTTGTTACATGGAAGTTTTCTTGAGATTTTAATTTCACAAACATAATGAAAAGGCTAAAAACATCTACTATATAAGTTGAAATCTGTCTAAACCCTTGGAGATATTGTAATAGTACATACGTAACGTGAATTGTTTTTTTTTTAGTACATCTACATTTTTAAACTTGAGAGAGAGAGAGTTTGGCTAACTCATACAATTGATAGTCTAATTTAGTATCGAATTCGTCATTCAGGAAATTCAAACTAAGACCTCTCACTTTTAATTTGAAAATATGATAATAGTACATACGTAACGCGAATTGTTTACTATATTCCGAAATATATAAAGTTTTAGATGTTTAAACAATTAAACATCCCTTTAAAAATACAAAAAATTAAAATCTAACGGTAAAAATATCTTAAAATATATCGTGTTCTAGATCCTAAAGCCTGTGTTGAACAACAAAGTCATGATACTCGTAATAAAAGGCTTTGAGATCGTTGCCTTTTCCGAGTATCGTAACGGTGTTCAGCAGTTCAACGAGATGTGATCTGCTGTGGCTACTGGGAACTGTGGCAGTGCAGCCGGTCAAAATCAGCAACGATAAATTGATCAGTGCGAGGAGAGGGCTCTGGAAACAGTGTATAGCCACGTGATTCGTGTTAAGGGAATCTAATCAGAAGCCGGTTCCCGAGAGGGACCTGGGTTGATAGGTGCTGGAATGGAATACAAGGCGTTGCCGACCCAATCCCACCATTATTTGTTCTTTTTCTAAAACTAATATAAATGTTGCCCTCCCTCATCGTTTTCTCGTTGCTTTCGCTTTGCTTGAAGCCAAAGTCCGTCCATTATTTTTATGCAGTTTTAGAGGTTTGGTTTGAATGTTTGGTAGCAAGCCACATCCTATTAATTTTTAATCTTTATATTTATGTATTATACAATATATTTATATATGGTTCACTATGTATGGGTAGGTTTATAGTTATGTAACTTGCTCTCTGGGGTTCTTTGGATCTTTGAGATAGATTTATTTGAGTGGAAAACATCTGGGGTTTTGAGCGAAGAAGTTTCGATGCATGGATCTAACTATATATATGTGTGGTCTGAAAATTAACTACATGATTTGGCTCTAATTTTCTGGAAGTATATATTTTCGTTTAGGGTTTTGATTTCTTGATGCCTGTATGTGTGTGTGTGTGTGTGTGTGTGTATTTTTTTTTTTCGTTTTTGATATCTGATCTTAATCTTCTTCCTCGCAAGTTTCTCTGGGTTTTTGGATGTTACATGCTATCTAGGGTTTTTCAGCAGTGGTCGGTGAGGTAGCTATATATATATATATGTATGTATATAAGTATATGTAGGTAGGGTTAAGGAGTGGAGCTCCTTGAAGTCCAAAAGAAGGTGATGCTGGGTGGATAGAGCTGCTGAGCTATGGATCCCAGAGTCCTATATGTCCTATATCTCAGATCAGATGAGATGCGATGGAAAGGATGATAGGCTTGTGGCTTGCATATCTCAGGAGCTGCATTACCTGTACGCTGCCTCTTTTTTTGGATTGAAGGGAGCTCTACACCTCTCTCTCTCTCTCTCTCTCTCTCTCTATTCCATGAAACTTTTAACTGATTCTCTATATTCTCTACTGCTCATCTTCTGCTTTATTAAATTTTTTAGTTTTCTTCATGCTTAATTACTGGTCTAATCTCCAGACAGAGACATATATATGTTTGCTGTTTCAGGAAGTTCTTCCTGCTGCTGCTGTCCCACTTAACTTTACCTGGACTGTTAGAAAGTTGATCGATCGATCTATGTATCTCATGACTCATTAGATCGAGCGCTAGATGCGAAGTCAAGAATCCAACAGTACACCAAAATCCCGTATATGTGTGTATATGTACTAACAGATTAATTTGCCCTTTTTTGGGTCTAGTGTTAATTGAGTAATTCTCAATGTAGTTGTTGCATAATTTATGCGTACCCATTTTCTCGTTCTGGACATCTTGTTTATCCTAGTCCTTCTTGATTCTTCTTTAATTTATTCAATACAAAAGTTCGATATAAACCCAGAGTAAATGAGATTAGAAAATGGTGTGTGAAAATTCCTTTCGGATAAATTTTTGCTTGAATGCAAAATCCTAAAACTTTCGATCTGCAATGCGTAACGCTATGGTAGTTGGATTGGTCAACTTCAATTTTCTCACAGATTCGATTCAATGTTTATATTCAAACGATAATTACTTGAATTTAAAAACGCAACGTGTCAAGAATCAAATCTTTACCGATGAGCTTGAAAGTTGTTGATTTCTTTATCTTAATAATTTGGGTGTTGCCCTAAAAGATGGGAGAGGATAAGAGGATTTTAAGAATCTATCAATTATATTCAATTATATTCGTTTATCGTACTTTAATTATATTCAATTATATTCGTTTATCTTACAGTTAATTCTTATTAAATACTGTTTATATTCAATTTTAAATAAAAAAATTTACAATAATTTCTGTTCTAGGATCCTCTTCCTCCTGGTAAAAAATGGATGATGATGTATAAAGCTGCCGGGAACATAGTTAAAAGAGATTTCATTACATTAATACCAACTGAAAACATGTGCGATGATTAATTACAATTGGATTCAACGCGTGGAACTGGGGCAAAACGACCACTCATCGAAAGGGCAACAAAGATCAATCCAGCTGCACGCTATGATGCTTGTTGCATCAACGCTAATATTCCCGTATCACGATCTCTGCCGGGTCTTCATCCAAATCCTGTTTACAAAGCCTAGGGTTATATAACGCGGAATTGGATCCTATCCAGATTCACCTTCTTAGTCATTCATCGTATATCTTCTTAGTCATTCATCGTATATTGTGCGATTATAAATTATTTGATTTTTTTTAATTTAAAATTAAACATAAATAGTATCTGACAAAAACTAACTGCACGATGTACGATGAACGATTAAGATGTGAGAATCTCTAGGATCCCCACAAAGTGGATCCGGAGAGGATCCTTATCCAAATAACACCGCAACGCTAATACTCCATAAGCATACCCAAAAATTAATCGTCGCATATTCTAGGGCACAAGTGACAAAGCCTAGGTTTTAATCAACTCTGGTTCTGATGGCTACCTGATACTAATTCCGTGAAGCGAATCATAATAGGCTTTAAAAGAATACAACGGAGCTGTAGCATCAACGCTAAACCAAATGACATTAGCCGTAAAAGCATACCTTCTCATTCAGCAGTCAATAGAGAACAATTTTCTGCATTGGCATCCAAGGTCCAGCCTCTGAAGTGAGTAACAAATAGTTAGTGGTCAAGCTTGCAAAATGAATGCCAGAGAAAACACCAGATAGGAAAAGTTGGATTACCCTCCGGCCGCTTCCCTCCTCGATTCTTCAAGATGGTTTTCAAGTTTAACACAGGCAGATTGAATTTCTATATTCTTCTGGCAAAGCTCCTTCCATTGAGCAGCCAGAGCATTAAGCTCATACGCAGTGGTTTGCTGTCATCAATGAAGAAGTAAACTTATCAGATCAAGGTAGCATAGCATCATAAAAGTACAAGGTCGGCAGGTCAATAGGTTGAATCACCTGATGATGTTTCCTTTCACGATTCACTGTTTCGATATTTTGATATTGCTCCTGAGCTAATTTCTGCATCCTGAAAAATATAAACGAATAACATTACGTCAAGCGTTATCAAATCCATTTTTCTTAGAATTTGCAGTTATTGCACATGAAAATTCGTATTTTGAATTGTAATATGGAAGTGAGACAAGCTCACCCCAATAACACTGATACGGTCTGGGAAAGTAAGAGAATATCGATCATAAACACAAAATTAAGTATGTCATGCAGCATTTCAGAATGCATTTTGCATAGCAGTTTCGCGGTTGGCACCACCTCACATATTTACACAGAACGTCTGACTGCAGACAATTCAGACGGTTGAACACTTTCGATACACCACATGTGCATTTAAAATGGTAATATGCGTACCATCAAACGTGTATATGTGCATAAGTACATGTGCGAGAATTATGTATATGCATATGCTGTGTCATGTTTATGCGGGTGCAAAATCTCAGAGACCGAGTTAATTAACAAAGAAGCGACTCAAAATATTGCAGCTTTCAAATGAAATGTGACGTGCGAACCTCGACAAAATCGATTGCAATCTATTGTTGTTCTGAATCCAGGCATCAGGACCATACTTGTCAATCAGCTCCAAATTCTCCAACCTGAAAATCAACCGCTCGTTTCATCACCAGCAAACATATATATATATACACACACACACACACACATCTGTATGTATAGATTACCTGACGGCTTGGTGCTGCAGAGAGCACTGAGCTTTCTGGAGAGCAAGCTTCCAAGCAGTTTCATCATTCATTTTATTCACCGGCGGCAGCTCCACTTTGTCTCTCGAAAAATCAATCGCCACCGGAGGCCTCGATGCTCTCACTCGTTCGTATTCCCTAGCCAGCATCGGATGATCCTGCAATCCAAATTGAACAAATCAGGCACAAAAAATTCCTTAACTCCGCAACCAAACAGTCCCTTAGAAAGAGACACCCTAGGATTTCGGGACTGACCTTGAAATTGGGCTTGGGAAGAGGCGGCAGCTCCTTGAGGAAATCGGCGGGCTTCTTGGCGCTGCGCCGCAACTCCTCCTCCACCATGCGGTCTACCTCGCGCTTGACGTCGGGGTTGGCGTAGTCGTCGTCGATGTAGGGCAATGCGTCAGTGGTTTCAGCGTTGGTTAGAGGTCCTGGCCATGCCGGACCTACCGGCGGCGGAGCTTCCAGCATCAGAACTTCATGGCTGCCGCCGTTGCCGTTGGTGTCCGCCATAGTTGTCCGCCGAGGTCGTCACTGAGTGTGAGCTTCAGAGACAGAGATGGTGTTAAATCTTGGGGGTTTGTGTTTGTGAATTGAATTGAATTGTCACTTAAACGCAGCGTTTGAGCCCGACCTGTTTTTCGTTGGGTCTCCAAAACATAAATTTTAAGGCCATCACCAACCCAAAAAAGTTCAAATAACTCATTTTCACCCTTTTAAGAAATTAATATTTTAATAAATAATACGGTCATATTTCTTACCATCTTCAACTAAGGGCCAAACATAACCCTATCACAAAAAATCATCTCCAACCGAGGACCAAACATAATTTATTATTTAAAACTACAACTTAAATTTAAAAATTACAACAACTTAAATTTAAAAACTACAACTTATATGTAAAAACTACAACTTAAATTTTAAAAACTACAAATTAAATTTAAAAACTACACAACTTTAAAAAAAAAAATCTGTAAAAAAAAATTTCAAATATAACGGTTAGCTCATGTTAGCATGACGTCAGCTAGTTACCGTTGGAATTCAAATCCGGCCCAACACA
The DNA here is from genome assembly GCF_019419815.1 of Pyrus x bretschneideri. Lineage (NCBI taxonomy): Eukaryota > Viridiplantae > Streptophyta > Magnoliopsida > Rosales > Rosaceae > Pyrus > Pyrus x bretschneideri. The sequence continues at coordinate 1,008,457 of NW_025999579.1, read as the reverse complement.
GGACTGGCTGGTTCCTTTGGGGTTTGGGCCAGCTGGTTGGCACTTTGGCTCTTTTTTGTCCAGTGAGGCCCACGAGCTCTTTGACTTGATCCTCGGTTGGAGACGATTTTCAAGATATTTTCGGCCCTCTGAACCCTTTTGTTGGAGATGAGTAGATACGGCCTGCAGGCATGTTTGGAAGATTTTAGAGGGGATAAAATTGCTTTTCGATAAACTAAGAACACTTTTGATATTGTTTTCTCAATATGCTTCTGCTACGAGAGTTTTTCCAACAAAAAACATTGATAAATAAAGGTGCTTTTAAAAAACAAGCACTTTCCAAACGGGTGCAGGCGAAGTTTTGCTTTTTAAGAAGCACCTGATAAAAAAATATGGGCTTGTGTGCTTTTAGTGAAAATATTTTTAGGACCAATCCTTGGTAAAATTGCCAGGAAAATTTGAAAAATTACTTAAAGTGTTTCCTACAATAAATATTTCAAGTGATTTTGAAACTCAAAAATATTTTTTCCCAAAAGCCCTTATTTCAAAGCGCTTTCCAAACGAGCCATCAAACATTTTTTTTTTCACAAAAGCGCTTCATATCTTTGATATATCATCAGGTTCAGTTAATAAGCAAGCATATAGTAATATAGTATTGACCATTTTACATGATATAAAAGATATTACAGATCAACAAATATTTGAGATGTGGAATTAGAAATAGTAGAAGAGCTAGTTCGAAGACTAAATTGCACTGAAACATTCCACATCTTTCTCTATCATTCCTTTCAAACTTTTGAATTTTGATAACTTGAACACCCCTAAATCATCAGCACGTTCTTCCGGTGCTGGGTTTGATCGTAACGCAACAAAAATCTACTTAAAAAACAGAAGTTCTGAAATTGTGTTCCGCCGCTAGTCTATATTCTATGAGATTTGCATGTTTGAGTAGATGAGAGTGAAAAAGAGCTCAACTTGTGGGACATTTAGTATGATCCGGATGAACTTGCTTGATTCTTTGAGGAAAGCAGGACCCGCCTGCGCAACCCTTGCTAAAACTTTGGCAAGTTGAATTCCCGACTTTAGACTGCCTCCTCCAGGTTGAGCACTCATATCTTCTATTACGGCATCCACCACTGCTCTCAATGCTGTCTCAGCGACACTCCCGAATTCAGCACTGAAAAGAGGAGACAGAAAAGATTTGAGTGACTTCCAAATTTCACCTTCCCATTAGTGGAACTAAAAACTACCAAAGAAAAAGGTGGCATGTCAGGAAGATCCTTCGAGGAATAACAAGAGTAGAATTAAGTAACACCAAAATCTGTATTACTAAGGTCGGTAATGTTGAGATTTGCACCAAAATGCATCGGAGTTGTATCTGAAACTTGCATTTCCATGTTAAGGAGTTGTGCAGTTGATGTTACTTTGAATAAACATAAGTTGCAACCCTAACATTGTAGACATACCTTGATATTACTGCCCGTGTCTCCAACATAAGTTGGTCAAATTTGGTGACATCTGGAAGAGGTGTATTATTATCGCCGAAGGCTGTAGCCAGTTCATGCCAACGAGCATCCTCAGACATCAAGTAGTTCACCCAGTGATAGGGCTCTCCTGTGGTCATGAACTTTTCAAGTATTTCTATGATAGTTGCATGAAGAATTGTGGTGTTGAAGGAATCCTTCAGCTGCATTCTGCGCATGAAAAGCGTCCAAACTATTTACTAGGACCTCTAATAGTCAACAAGTAAGTTTGGCTGGCAGAGTTAAGCTACATTCTTTCAGCAGAAGTTTGCAACTTCAGCCATATAGGTCAGATTGAAGTTGGTCTAGATTGTTAAACTTGGGGGCAGTGATAAACTTATGGCAGTTTTGAGTATTAAATATTTATTGACAATAGATCAAAATCCTGGACATCGTGTCATAGAACATGGCATTAACCCGCCTTTGATTTTCAGACAAATATACAACATGCTAATAGGTGCAGGCAAAGATTTACCCATTAAGAACATCTGTTGCTGCTGCCTGGATATTTGAAATTAAAGCAGGCAAGGCATTACTGGAGAGATAATCAGAACTTGCGAGAAACTTCTGCTGGTCATCCCTATGAATGAGGTCGGCATCCTCCTGTTAACATAATAACAATTATATTGCATTCAGATAAGTTAAAGTGACACGTCAAAACCAATAGTATTGTCAAAAGTGCACTTCATAGCATGCCTGATGTGAGTGGTATTGCAAATCAACACTAATGTCTATCACGTGTCGTGGGTAAAATGAACAAAAGTAACGACACTTTTAGCAAGAAAGCATCAATCAGAGTGCCACCAAGCAGCAATCAGCTATAATATTTATATTTGACAAGCAGCGTAATAGGAACGTGATCTCTGAATATATTAACCATGCACCACTCCTGTCACTCATATCTCACCTGTTTCATTGATATCCAGCCTGCCCCACTGCTCAGAAATGCATCCCACCCCTTCAAATAGAATTATGTGTGTAGACTTCACTATACTTATTCTACTGTGGTATCCTCCAACACTAAAACAATAACATATATACTTATTCTACTGAGGTATTCTCCGACACTAAAACAACATCATCTCCTCAACAACAGTGAATATCAGGTCACTCAACCACCACCCTAGTTGTCATTTCAAAATACTAGACATCCCTAATCCTAAATGAAACCATCTTACAAGTGACATTCGAAACTGATGCCATATCTGATAAATAATAACTCTTATAAAAACTATACTTTGATATCATATACAATCCTTGAAACAAAAAATTTGGCGATAGGATAGCCTTCAAATGAACATAGAAGAAACAGATACTCTACACGTCAGTATCCAAGTTTGGTAACATTTCACAAGCTTATGAACACTTTCAGGCTACTTTTCCCAGCAATACATTTTCAGAATGTCAAAGTTCACAAGTCATACTAATTAATTGCACCTTTAAGGATTGCTTAACAAAATGTAAAACTCGGCAAGGATGTTTCATCATATGTAATAAAGGCACATCAATACATTGCAAAACAAATAAATCAACAATTTGCAAGTACAAAAAATCAGCTGCACTGGACTACGTAAGCTTAGAATAATGCTGTCTAGATAGGTATTGCAACACAATTCCACCAAAATCATCAATTCTGCTGAAATAACTATTGAGTAGAAATCTTTGGCATAAAGAGGGAAAGGAAATAGTTCTTACAATTAAAAGAGAGCTTCCAAGACCACGTGCAGTATCAATATATAAATGTCTCCCTAATATATTGACTTGAACTCTAATATATAAGCTAAGGATCGTCATTGTCCACAGTGACGACACCATTCTCGTGAAACCTGCAGAAATACAAGAATGCTAGGACAAGGTGAGCTGACTATAAATATCTTTATGCTAGTCAAATCAAAGAGAAGTCATAAACTATGGTATTGAAATATTAACAAGGAATGACAGAATCATACTTAGAATTTTCAGTCTATCCCATAACTCAAGTTTCTCTTGAGATGTCGGTTGCCCCTTCACTTGCATTAACCTCTCGGTAAGGTGAGAAAGGTCCAACTCTTCCGCTATCCGACTACTTAAATAGTGCATAGCATGAGGCAGTGTAGTTGTATCAGCAATTCTTTGTATGTTCTCAAAATGGGCCTGCATTCTATGAACACAACCATAAAACAATATCGTTAGAAACCAAATAATGAGCAGTTAAAGAATCGACAACAAAATATACGAGTACACAAAATGAAATGGAATCTCTCTTAACTGAGCCTTGATGAGCTCATCGTTTTTCTCTCGCTCTTGCTCGAGTTCAGTCTCCATGTCAGCAAGCCTTTGTCTGTGAGCATTGTATAATTTGTACAGAAGATACCCACTTCCTAAAACACCAGTTGCAACAACGATCTTCCTCTTATGCCTTCTCCAAAATCCCCTAGTATCAAACCGGCACACGAAGATCAAAGGTGGGTGACCATACAAGATTCAATTGCTACCAATTTGAAAATTCAAACAATTATTAAAGCAAAGTACAAGTCATTAACTCACTACCATCAAAATTTATCAACAAAATGTAAAAACCCATTAGAGAAAACAAAGAAAATCTCAAATAAACGAACAATTGAAGCAAATCAGAGGCAAACCACATTTACCCAGATGACAAAACGCGGCAAATTTGAAGAACTGACCTTAAAGAAAGCATCTTTTTGGTGCTATGAGAGGCAAACCTCCATCAGTGAGCAGTGAAGTTATTCCGAGGAAGATGACTGAAAGAAGATAATCCCGAGCGGAAAATGGAAAAAATAGAAATTTGAAGCGGTGGTTTCTCGGGCGGAGCCGCAAGCGGTGTTTGGAAAACCCGCCCGCAGTGAATTGCTACGGCGGTTCTTCTTCAAGCAAGGGGAATCGAGTTTCAGAGGATTTTGAAGGTTTTTAGGCGAGTGGGGAAGGGAAGGCGTTATGGCGACGGAGATATCAATTGGTCGTGATTTACTTTTCTTTCTTCTAAGTTCTAACCATTATATTGCATGTTGCTAATTCGGTAAAAAACCAGCACGAGGGGCGCAGCAGTCGATGACGAATTTCACATTCTCATTTCACGGTACGTTTTGAAAACTAATTTTTTGAATTGACACCAGTAAGCACCATTTGGGTGCGTTTGTTGCACTAGACTGTTTCAGACTGGACTAGTTGCAAGAATTAAATTAGACTGACTTAGACTAGACTAAGCTGGACTAGTTTAATAAAGTATTTAGTGCAGTGTCGGACTAAGAAGCAAAATAATGAAAACAGTAGTATCACCAATTTGATGTTTGCTCAGACTAGGACTACATTATTGTTTTATTTGAATTGCTTTTTAATTAAAGATATTATTAAAATTAATAATATTGGATGAGAGTGAGATTCAATAAAAATACAAAAACCAAATTTTCTTGCCAACAAAAGAAACATACATGATTCAGGAGTAGCATTGTTCCAAACATGATTATAACAAAGTGTTCTCCCAACAATCGACAGGGTTCAAAACGTTTTTCTTAATTATTCACCTTTGGTTTAAAGTTAGTAGATTAGAACCAAATCCACCCCACACATCATTAACTTGAAAGAAATGGTTCTTTGACAAGTTATCATTTTGTTTACATGCTTCCACACATGCAACTGGAAAATACATTGAACCAACACAAGGGCATGTCTGGAATCTAGACATATAGTTTTCATTTGAAATGACATTTGAAACTTGAAGTACATTTAAATAACAATTTATAACATATCAAGTCTATGATTAAAAGTGAGTGATAACTCATATAATCCTCCATAGTATGAGGATTACCACGCCATGAGTAAGGTAACTTAAGCAGCTCAGTGTACTTGGAATAAAGCACAATTATCACTACAAGCACCACATGCAGCTTTGCTATTCATTCTTCTGCAGCACTAGCAGCACTTAGGTCCACACTGAGGTCAAGAACCTGCTCAAACATTCCAGGAACTTTGGTTAAACCTTATATGAAAGACATGGTTCTATGAAACAGTAAAAAAAACAAACGCAAGTTAGTTAATCAAGGAAATGTCCATCGACTTCAAGGATGACATGAAATCGAAAACAACAGAACCAAACTAATTGGGCAATGCATAAAATTGTATTTCTTTCATTCCCTGCTATTAAGGTGTACATGTTGAGTACATCCAAGATAGTGCACTCAAAGTGTGTGGAGGCATCATAACTCTGTTAAACATAAGAAGCTTTTTGTCAAGTGTGCATAAATCATATTGAATAATAGTGCCCAGTATAGGTCAAGGCTTGAATAAGACTTACAATTCATATAAAGCAATTGTCCAAAGTGGGTTCATTAACAGGCTCATATCTGTCATAAGTCTTAAAAAAAATATCTCGTCAACAGGCCCTAAAAGGTCAATCCATGGCTTTAGCTCAGTCTCGGGATGATCAGTCTCTGTGTCTGTTGATACAAATGCAATAAATTTTCCCTTTGGAGCAACATTATGAGAGTAAGAGCAACAGAAAAGATACTTGTTCAGTCAATAAAGCACCAAAGAATTGGCCACCAGTAATAAGAAAATACAACAAAAAAGAAACAGGGATAACTCGGGATGAATAAATATCCACCAACAAGCTATTGATTTAAAGTATACGCGAGTTCCCCAGAGGCCTACTCTAAATACCATTGTTTTCTCCTTTTGGTAGTAGTTTGGAGTCGAAATGATAGTAGGATAATATTAAGGCTTTTTAGCCAAAATGGTCTCTAAGATTTACATAACTTCTCACTTTGATCCCTGAGATTTCAAATCGATAAAAGTGGTCCCTGAGATTGTCCACCATCCATCAATTTGGTCATTCCGTTAAAAAATTCCGTTAAGTTCAGGGTATTTTTGTCAAATCAAGTTCTCCACTTGCTTTTTCACCCTATTTCCCTCATTGCTCTCAGAAAATACCCTTATGTTGCTAATTTTGGCAGTGATATCAACCCTTCAACTATTATTAAAAACGATTTGGCATCAAACTCAAGTAAATCATCGTAAACGGTAATTAGACTTTTTCCCTTTCGTTAATTTTTGGAAAAAACTGTACAGTTTGCACACTTAAATATAATGAAATGAATGGTTCAAATATTGTAAATCCATAGACAAGGCTAAATCAAAAGAATTAATAAAAAGAGATATCATGTTCCCTTACTTGAAATTTTCAACATGATCAGCATTATAACTTGCAAAATATCTCAAAGCAAAATGTGTTCAAATGTTCAACATCAAAAAACAACATCACACATGTTTAACAGCAATGTTCAACTGCAAAATCAATATCCAACTGTTCTAATTCAAAAATAAGAAGAAAAGAAATGGTTGCAACTTGTTTTCTTCCATTTGTGCAGTGATATCCAAACTATAAACTCCCTTCATGCTCAAGGCTTCCAAGGCTTACCTTTCTTTGCTGGTGATTTGTATCATTTGTTGGTGGATTGTGATTGTGGTGGCACTACTTGGGAAGTGACACCAATGCAGCCTTGTACTTATTGAAAACCAAAAGATAATAGCTTACACTTAGTCACCCTATAAAATCCAAATCGTACTCCTTTTATCACAATTTACACAAGTAATTGTTGAAAAAAAAAAAAGGGAAAAGAATAAACAACACAAAAACTAAAGGGTTACTGAATGTACCATTTGAACTTGTGGAGTGGGTTGTGAGCTAGATACTATGCCTTTCCCTCTTCTCATTCCTCTTCCCATTCCTCTTCCTCTTCTTCTTCCCATGCCTATGCCCATGCCCACTTACAATATCAACCAATTTAATGGACTTCACTTTCATTATCAAAACCTACAATTTAAAAAAAAAAAAAAAAAACAACACAAAACAGATTATACCTCTAGTGTAAATGTGTTAATAACTGGATGATTTGGCTCTTAAGTGGCTTGAGTTGTCACTGGTGTGTTTGCAGTTGTGTGACTTGGCTCATAAGTGCCATGAGTTGGTGTTGACTGACTTGTAAAACCCTCATTTCCACAAGTTCTTTTTGTGTGGCCCTTATGTCCACATTGTTGACATGTATACGGTCTGTGTGAAACCCATTTCCCTAGCTTCTTTCCACCATGAGTTGTCACTGGTGGCTTTTCACCAGGCTCCTTTGTCCTATTCTTCTTAGGTCTGTTTGTTTGCTTCTTGTGTAAAGGAGGTTTAATAGTGATAGTATATGCCACTTTTAACCATTGATCTGGACCAGGGAGAGGTGAAATAACAGGGGCATAAGCGTTGAGGTAAGTTGCTTTCTTATAACACTCATCAACATATAAAGCAACATCTTGTTTTTTTTTTTTTTTTTCTTAGAATGCAAGCAATAGCGTAAGCACAATGGATTCCACAAAGATCCCATTTCCTACAAGTACAAGTCCTGGCTCTTAAGTCTACTCCAAACTCCCCCCCACTCCGGTATAAGTGTTGAACTTGATATTTCATATCTCCAGCTAGAGTAGCAAGGCAAATCCCACTCTCTTTCTTCAACTTGTCAATTATTTTCTCAATTCTTGGACCAACAACTCCCTTCCAGTTTAAAGTAGCCACTTTTCTATTTGCCATCCTTACTATTAGGTTCTTCCTTATCATTTGGAGCATAGTCAAAATGGGCTTGTCCCTTGCCTTCACAATCAATTTGTTAAAAGCCTCACATAGATTGTTGGCAAGAATATCACACTTAAAAGTATGTGCTAAAATATGATTTACTCCAATGTCCTGGTGTTTTGTCATTTAACCATTTCCAAGCTTCCTCATTGTCTTCTTTCAACTTATCCATAATTGACTGAAACCAAGGTATTGTTGTTGCCCTTGCTGCCTCCCACAAAGTTTGTTTTAATGCGAGTCCACTATGTATTTTTTTTGAAGTTATTATGCAAGTGCCTAACACAATGTCTATGCTCTGCATTGGCCATCAAGGTTTGAATGACATTAATTAACCCTTTTTACTTGTATGTGATGAATGCATAGCCATGACTATTGCTCATGCCCCAAGTCACCAATCAATATTTTCAAAAACCACTCCCAAGTGTCTTCATTTTCTATTTCCACAACAACATATGCAAGTGGGAACATCTCATCATTGGCATCAATTCCAACTGCAGCTAAAACTTATCTCGAATGTTTCCCTTTCACAAAACATCCATCTAGTCCTATAACATACCTACATCTCTCTTTAAACCCCTTTTTGCAAGCTTCAAAACAAATATACATTATCTGGAATCTCCTTATATCACCTTTTATCTGAGTTTTAGTAACCACAGTTGATCCAAGGTTTGTACTCTTCAATACCTCAGCGTATTGTTCAAGTTTGTTGTATTGTTGAGCCCAAGTACCACAATTTAATTGTTCTGCTCTCTACCTTGCCCTATATATTTGTTGAGTAGTCACCTCTTGGCCATAATCTTCCTGAACTGCAGCCTTAAACAAGTCAACAGACCAATCTGGATCAATGAAGAGTTGATTAGCATATCTTTGTGCTAAGAATCTAGAATTAAGCTAAGAAACTTTTTCATATCTAGCACAAACATGCTCCAACTCAAGTTATTTGATCTGGAAGGTTGCTGATTTATGCATCCTTGCATCATAAATGACAAAAGGGCAATCTTCTTGACAAACTTCTCTAATTCTAACCTTGTCATTTCTTGTAAGCCACACACGTCTCCCATTAATTACACTGTAATTCATGATAGCTTCCTTCAATTGTGGTTTATTAGAAAAAAACATACCATTGCAAAAGTCAGGATTTTTCAAGTCTGTACCTCTATGCCATTCTCTAAACTTTGGTGTAGGCTTATTCCGCTACCTCTTTCTCTTTTTGCTGGTTACCTCATCAAATTCATCTTTTTCTTGTGAAGTTTCATTTTCAAGGCTATGAAAGTCACAAGATTAGCATCATCATCTGATATCTCTCATGCAAACCCCATTTCTTCGGGCTCTTCTGTAATAGGTTGGTCTACATGTTCTTCAAACTCATCATCATCAACTTCATAATCAACTTGCAGCTCAATATCAGAATCCTGCTCATAATCACTGTCTTTAAATACATCATCATCTGCAACTTCCTCATTCTTCTCCCCTTCAACATCTGTATCTTCCCTATTTTGTCCCTCAACATCTTGAAGAAAAGACACAACATCTCCTTTATTTGTTATCTCAACCTCTTGCTCTACTGATACATCCACATTAGTTGAGCCTTCACCAACATCCTTCTTCTTCTTGTCAACCATAAATAATTTTGTCATCCTGTTTTTTCCCATTTCATCAATTAAAGCCAAAACTTCTATATCACGTGTCATTTCAACAAATCATATCCCAGTAGGCTTTTTTTCTATGCATGCTTAATTCCAATTGATACCCCAATTGTCTTGCAATATCATGACATTCCACCAAAGATTGTTGATCAGCTGAGCCAGAAACCCAATCTAAGAAAATAACTTCACCTCCAATGTATTTTTGTTGACTTCCCTTCTAAATGATCTGACCCCCATGGTGGATTTTGTAAGTGAATTTGTTCGGATTAGTTGCATTATTCAATGCAAAAAAACCATTATTCACATGAGGATGTATTAGTACAGTGGCAAAAAAAAAAAATCATTATTCAATGTCAACTATATATATATATATATGTGTGTGTGTGTGTGTGTGTGTGTGTGTGTGTGTATGTGTAGGGAGGAGCTATATTTGTATGCAAAAGCCTATAAAGTTTATTGTCGGTGTTGCTTTCCAACTATGAATGAGAATGGAAAGCTTCCACAAAAAATAGACTTATTAAATGTGAATGGAAAGCACTCAATCAATAAGCTTACCAAAAGGAAGAAAAGGTTGCAAAATGGTTAGATGTCAAAAACTAGAGGACCCTACTTCCTCATATCTTCCCTACTCTTATTCAATGCCAAAACCTTTAAACTATTCCACACTACAAGATAGCAGTAAACATACACATCAACCACTACAATGCCATTTAAAAAGCCAAAATGCAAACCAAGGCAACCTTCAATACAAAATGACAAAAACCCACACCTTAGGACCACACCACCAACAACTAAACATTTTAAAATACTTAAGTATCTCAAATGTATCAACAATCTTAGTATTATATGGTTCAAATGCAACTTGCCATATGTGGAAGCCTTCCCATATATGCAAAAATGGTCTACCATCTTGCAATCAACTTCACTGCCTCGCAATCCACCAATTCGAAAGATTCCTTACCGATTTCTGATTTTCAACCGTAGTTCTACACCGATCGAATCTCTGTCACCCAAACCCCCAATTCAGAAACCCTAATCATTTTTTCCCTTTTCTCTGTCAACCGATAAGGACGAATGTAGAGAGATGAGAACTTTGGTAGAAAAGATGAAAGAGATGACAGAAAAAGGGTGAAAAAGCAAGTGGAGAACTTGACTTGACAAAAATACCCTGAACCTATCGGAATGACCAAATTGATGGATGGTGGACAATCTCATAGACCACTTTTATCGATTTGAAATCTCAGAGACCAAAGTGAGGAGTTATGCAAATCTCAGGGACCATTTTGGCTAAAAAGCCTAATATTAATATGCATCAAGCAAGTGTTACCACGAAACCCTTCCAACAGTTATAGAATAATATAACTGACTATACCCTCTACCTGATATAACATTGCAACTGCATATCCAATTACACAGCAGAAATTTAAAAATTGTGGTTTAGACATTGTATGCATATAAACTATACCATTCCTTTCTTCCTACTAAAGAAAATCCATTTCCTTGCCATAGCATAAAACAACCAAGTCATGAGAGTGTTTTTTCTAAAGCAACAATTACAAATGACCTTCTCAAATATGCACATGGCATTCATTGCAAAATAAATATTGGTCCCAAACAAAAAGATAAAAGAACTCACATATCTGATATGCGACCTAACTGCTTTTATGGTAAGATAACTTGCATTGAGTGAGATTCATTGGTGTTCTGAATTGGGAGGCTCATGATGGCAATAGCTCTTGCAACCTTACCAACATTCCTAACCTGTCAAAATACAATAAATTTTTAATTAGTGTTGGGGAATAAGCATTTTTCTTCACCCTTCAAGCAAGATACAGAAGAACAGAAAAGATATTGTGTCCCTTGCATGCCTATAAATAGAAACAACCATATGCACACTTGTAAGGCATAAGATGAAATCTCTAGTTATCACTCTTGTTAAGTCCATTCCCTCATGTGTTTTAGGATCAGTTTCACTATAATCTTGAACATATAGGATGAACTTGCGTGCACGGCACTTTTTAAACAGACCCATGAATGGAGATTTAAGGGTCTCCATGTCATTTGCTGGAACCTTGTGAACCTGTTGCAACAATTAAGATCCTACCCGTAAGGTTTAAGATGAAATTTATACATGATAGTGTGTGAATGTCTTTTTGAGTGTAGTTACTAAATGCAACTCAACTCATTTCTCAAACCTGATACCAAAATCCAAAAACTCTAGTCCAACCTGATACCAAAATCTGTTGAAACTAGACCTAAATTACAAATTTAACTTTGCATCCGCCCTTACAACAACAATTTCGTGATGATTATCACCATTTTGGGACTGAAAATGACATAAAATGTGAAAACTCCAAATTCTAATCTCAAATTGACCCTAAAAATCAAAACCCTAATTTGTTCAAGTGCAGAGGTCTATTATTGAAAATTTCTCAAACCCAAAACACCTAAATCAAATAAGCCCAATAATATCACAATCTGCAAAACAAATCGAAGAAATAATGTCGAATTTGAAGTTTACCAAACAAGATGAGCAAATGAGGGCGAGCAGGATGCAGCTAAGGGCGAGTAGGACGCAAAGATTAGGATGAGGTGGACGACGATAAGGGAGTTGGGCAAGGAGGGAGCAGGGCGAGGATCAAATCACAGGAGAAAGGAGATGACTGGATTAGAGGGCGGCTGAGCAGTCCTTTCCGAAACGAAGGGTCTTGCTAAGACCTGTTAGCGAGGGACTCAATCGAGACTAGTCCCTGCTAATCCCACTAAACTTAGTCCGGGTAAGGAACAAACATAAGACTAGACTAAAACTTAGTCCAGTCTAGTTCAGTGAGGGCTAGTGATGCCAAACAAACACACCCTTTGAGTATTTTGGCTATGGGACATCAACATTTCTCACTAGTAACGTGAGCTAAACCATAATTATATTGACACTGGTAAGTGGTAACCTTTGAGTGCTTTAGTTATGGGATGTTGAGACTTTCTTAAGAAGAGTTGACCTCCTTAAGTCAAGCTCGTCTTTGTGGACATAACTCGTATTGCAAGAACTCGAGCTATTTTGATGTAGTTTTTTTTTTTTTTTATAGGAAAACTAATGAAAATGGTTTGAAAACTTTGAGTTTTAACGATAAAGATAAAATAAAGGATAAAATGAATAGTACCAGGATTGATTTTTTAGTGTAAAAATATGGTTTTTCGTTAAAGTGAACTGTACTGGAAACATTTTGTTAAAGTTTCATTTTTTTATTTGTTAGTGTTTAGCCCACTTTTTTAACCAAAAAAAGTATTTCATAGTAACGGAGTAGGGTGATTTGAACTTTGAATGTGGATTCAAATATCATTAGGTCGAAAGCTCAATATAATTCAAACTCAAGTGCCAGACGATCGATGTATTGTCCTTACATATCTCCAATCTAATTGGCAATACAAGGCCCAACTTTACAATCTAATTGGGCTTCAAAAGTAGACCCAAAGTTTGTCACTAGGCCTCAACTACTCCGGGCCGGGTCACCAAATTAAAGCAACCCAAGCCTACACACTCACTTGAGCTTTCGGGTCTGGCTCATCTCTCCCACAACCCTATCTGTCTCACCTATATATTCTTCTTTTCTCCCCATTTTTCCACCTCACGCTCTCACTCTCGCTCTCCCGCCTCCCGCATCTCAGAAAACCCTAGCACACCCGCCGCCGCGCACCACCACCACCAGCAACCATGGGTGAGAATCTCGTTCTCCGCGGCACCATGAGGGCGCATACCGACATGGTGACGGCCATCGCCATCCCAATCGACAACTCCGAGATGATCGTTAGCGCCTCCCGCGACAAGTCCATCATCCTCTGGCACCTGAACAAGGACGAGAAGACCTACGGTGTCCCCCGCCGCAGGCTCACCGGGCATTCCCACTTCGTCGAGGATGTTGTCCTCTCCTCCGACGGCCAGTTCGCGCTGTCTGGATCCTGGGACGGCGAGCTCCGCCTCTGGGACTTGGCCCTCGGCGTCTCTGCTCGCCGCTTTGTGGGTCACACCAAGGATGTGCTCTCCGTGGCTTTCTCGATTGATAACCGTCAGATCGTATCGGCTTCCCGTGACCGCACGATCAAGCTCTGGAACACTCTCGGTGAGTGCAAGTTCACCATCCAGGACCAGGATGGGCATGGCGATTGGGTCAGCTGCGTCAGGTTCAGCCCCAGTACGATGCAGCCTACCATTGTATCCGCCTCGTGGGACAAGACTGTGAAAGTTTGGAACTTGTCTAACTGCAAGCTGAGGAACACTCTTGAGGGCCACAATGGGTATGTGAACACCGTTGCGGTGTCACCTGATGGTTCGTTGTGCGCCAGCGGAGGCAAAGACGGAGTAATTCTGCTCTGGGATTTGGCAGAGGGCAAGAGGCTGTATCATCTTGAGGCCGGCTCCATCATCCACGCTCTCTGCTTCAGTCCCAATAGGTACTGGCTGTGTGCCGCAACCGAGCAGAGCATCAAGATTTGGGATTTGGAGAGCAAGTCCATTGTGGAGGAGTTGAAGGTCGATCTCAAGACCGAGGCTGAGAAGACTGAGGATACCCATGCTGCTACTTCATACAAGAAGAAGGTATACTTTTTTTAGCTGTGTTTGTTTTAGTACTGGTTCTACGTTACACATTGTTTTCATTTGTGTCAATTGATCACCTGCTAACTTTTGTGTTTCAATTATGATTGTTTCTGTAATGTGATTTCGGGTTTCGAAGAAATTGCTTGTTGATTATATTGTCTATTTGTTACTTCTCTTATTTTGTTATCGCAAACGTGGTATGTATAGTGTGGTATTTTGTTACCTATGTGTAGCTGTTTTTTTATCTTAATTGTTTATTGGTATTAGTACGTTGGAATAACGGTATGGATTTGTTGTGTAATTTGCATTGGATATGAACCTCCTATCGATTGTAGAGTTGATTATTGTTTTCGTCCTGGCCGTCGTATCCCCTATAATGATCATACACAATGAGCTGAACTTTGCTCTGTAGAGTTTCTGCTTTGCTCAGCTTCAAGTCTTTTGACAAGTGTTTTCTTTGAAGATGACGTGCATTGCTCACTAATTGATAATGCTGTTTTGTTTCGAATTACTTTTGAGCTTTGTGTGATGTCTGTCTTTTCTTCCCCTGTTACAAACTCATAACATGGAAGTTACATTCTTTTGGTAATGTCAACTCCATGGTGGTTTTCGTTTTGCTTGTTTCATATAGTGTTGGTGTTTTGCTCCAATCTTGGTTTTTCATTCACATTCGTTACAGCATTTAAGGCCCTGCAAGGAACTCCGCATTGCTTGAGTGCTTTGACAATGTGTTCCGACCTGTATTTACTTTGTGTGATTGCATGCGTAGAAGGATTATTAAGTTGCCAATCTGATTGCTAATAAGAATGACTCTTAGCATTGTGGATTATGATGCATGATTACTAGCGTTTTCGTTTGGTGACTGGTTTTGTTTGGCTCTTAATCTTTGTACATACTAGTAATGGCCGAACCTTAATTGTTTCGGTTTGTTTAATTCTTGCTCTGAATTGCAGGTTATATACT
Organism: Pyrus x bretschneideri; assembly: GCF_019419815.1. NCBI lineage: Eukaryota > Viridiplantae > Streptophyta > Magnoliopsida > Rosales > Rosaceae > Pyrus > Pyrus x bretschneideri. The sequence goes on along the minus strand of NW_025999579.1, from coordinate 993,145 downwards.
GTACAAGTTTGAACTGGAGCGCTGATGGCAGCACCTTGTTCAGTGGCTACACTGACGGAGTTATCAGAGTCTGGGGTATCGGCCGTTGAAATTGAAGTTAAGAGTGATTGATTTCCAGAACTTATGTTTTCTCGAGGATAACTGAGTTACCTTCTTTAAATGTAGTTGGTCTTAAAGTTTTATTTAGGGTTTTGCTGGATTTTTATCATTTTGTTTGACAATATATGGCTTTGAGGCCAAGCTACTTTAGTTTCGGTTTTCAAATTAAGATTTGATATTGGCTTTTGATCTCGAGTTAAGCATAGAATTTGATAATCAAATTCAATATTTACTAGCATGCTCACCTATATTCATACTCTGTTTATGTGCTTACTACCTTGGCATATTGGTTCGATATATTGAACCCGGCGATCGCGGTTCAAAGTTTCCGATGGCATTTCAGTCTGGAGTTGCTTGCAAGCGGACGAATTGTTATCAGTGTTTAAAATATTGGTATCGGTACAAATATCGATATATAAATTTGTGAAAATATTCGATAGAAATGATGAAAATTTGCTCAAAAACATGAAAATTTTAAAATTAATTTTTGCAGAATGTTATATGAAGTCACAACACACGTATGAATCAAGAATTATTGATTCAATATTGTGTAAATAGTAAGTATGTGATATGTGAGAAGAAAAACTTCCTTCTAATGACAAGTAATAGGATAAAACATTTCACTAGAAAGAATAAATTATACATAACTTAATTAAAATTTTTGTCATGAAAGTAGTACAAGTTTTATTAAAGTAAACTAATAACATAAAAAAAGAATTTTAAAAAATAAAGAATAAATAGGCTCATGGATATTTCTTACAAATTTTTTGCAAATTGTCTGCAAACACTAGATATTTCCTGAAAATATCGAGGAAATTGATCGATTTCCAGAAATATCGCTGATATGGGGTGAAGTTCCCTTTTTCCATATTGTTCCTGAATTTTTGGATATTTTCAAACATTGATTGTGACTGCACCCTGTTGTTTTTTTTTTTTTTTTTTTTTTTTCATCAAATGATAGAATTTTGTTAGATTAGATGTTAGATATGCCACAGACAGAGTTTGAACCAATGTTTTCATGTAAGGGCTCAACACTTTTCCACCACTATAGTAATTAGCCACTTGCAACTGCACTTTGTGTTTGGTGTAGCAAGAATATTACCTCTTCATAGGAATAGCTCTTGGAAAAAAAAAATCGACGTAAAGTAAAAAAATAACATTTTTGAAAAGCGAATAACAATAATGCAATATACAAATACTGGGAAAATTAGAACACAGTTATTGAAAAACGAGAATTGTCATTAACACTCTAAAAAAAACTGTTTCCACTCAAAAATTAGAAGTTGATTATGTTCCTAGTTAAAAAGAAAAAGGATATTATGTTTGAAAATATTGTTACGTTCCTTATAATTATAAATGGTGTCCAAAGGGAATGAGGGATGCAGAAAATCAAATTTCAATAAAAAAATACTATACAGTTGTAAGAATTCATCAAAATTGGTCGCTCAACGCAGCAAAACACCTGTGCACATCTCACAAAACTTGTCGAACAAAATGAATCTCACAAAAACTCCGAACGAATTGTGATGAAAAAGCAGTCAATGTATAAGCGCCCTAGTCGTAGACTTTACCTCCACACATCAAAGTCTGCAACAGTTGAAGAAGTTTGAGACAGCTGCTAGTGACTCAAGATATATGCTTAACCACATTGACGCCGCCTCTTCGATTTGTTTCGCAGAAAGCAAGCTAGTGTCATATCACCATCCTCATGATCACCTTCGGCACGATTGTTCCCTGTTTCGCTCACAGGTTCACAGTGATCAAGCCCCTCTCCTTTTCCTAGACCAACTCCTTTTGGAAGCGATTCTGATTTCATCGTCGCACTTGAAGGAGGGCAAGCTTGAGGACTTCTTTTGGAAGTTTGAGGGCGCCTCTTCTTTGATTTCTTTTTCCCCAAGGAAGCAAGAATATCATCAGCATCATGATCACTTTTTGGACTAACGCCCGCCACTTTGATCACAGGTTCTTGGAAGGCAACATTCGGCTCGCTGTCTAACTTAAGTCCACCTTGCTCACTTTCGCAAACCATGATGGCTGCTTCAGGATGCGATCCAGCTCCCTTCTGGATATTGTTGGCGGGGGAATCTTGAACAGAACAATCAGAAACTACAAGCTTTCTCTTCTTTCTCGTATCATTTGAGGGAGGCCCAAGATTTCTCTTCTTTGATTTATTGCGTTGAAAGACAGCAAGTGTAGTATCATCTCCATCTGATGTTCCGACAATCTGATCAGAACAAGACGTTTCCCTCTGTTCTTCTTTGTGTGTAACGTGCTCATCAGGAACAGGTACAATAACCTGACCCTCTCCTGTTGGCTCAGTACTTTTGCGCCTTCTACGCCGCTGTTTACGAACATTATTCTTCTTATTAGGCACATCATGTCCGTTGGATGTCTCAACTTGATGAGAATTATCTATCCCATGAGCATCTGAACAACTTTCACTATTGTTTTTATTCCTCCTGGGTCTAGTCTTGTTCGGAACTTTGCTGCATTGAATAAAAGGAAGACATGGTAAGTACGATATAAAGCAGAGATAGAATATCACAATATTGTATGCATTCTCCACTTATTAATACAAGAAACCGAAAAATATAAGAAAGCTTGTAGAAATACATTTTGTTGGCTTCAACATAACAGAGGTGGGGAAAATCGCAAACATAATTTTCTGGGCATTTGAACATTATACCTTAATTTTCCATTCTGCTTCTTAGGATAAGTTAGAGTTTTGGTTGTAGTATCAATCGCTGGAAGAAAATCATTGGGGCCAAGGGCTGGACGCTCTTCCTCCCGATCAACAAAGTTGCACATAAGAGCAACCTTCTTGATTTTCTTCTGTTCTTTGAGCAAGAGCACTTCTTCTGGATATAAAACCTTACATCTCCTGGTCAAAATGAAACCAAGACAAAATAAGTACAGGCAACAAAAGGGTTCAATAAATCAATTTGACAAAATCAAGACATCATACCTCCAGCACATATTATCAGTACGTCGAGGCACACATGCAGCAACTTTGGACCAGCAATATCCGTGTTCCTCGATTGCTGCTCTCAATCTTGAGTCCTCTTCTTCAGTCCATTCACCATAGTTCAAAGACGGTTCTAAAGAGTTGACATATCTGCCAAAAGAAATAAAAAATTAACAATTTTCTCCAATTGGTAGTTTCTGAGCTTAACTTGAGAAGAGGTAGCAGTACCTATCTCTACACTGTGACTGAGTTCGACCTGGCACAAATTGAGCTGTTTTATTCCAATTTTTTGGTCCAAAAAGCATTTGAGCTACTTTCAGACGTTTGTCTTCCTCTGGAGTCCACCTACCTTCTCTTTTCTTGGTTGGGTGAAGAGATTTCTTCCATCTGTGAAGTATGAAATATGCTGCCATAAGAAAACCAGATTCTAATAGACGGAATGATGAATGCAAAATAGCATGAAATGGGATTCTTGAGTTAGCAATAGGGGGCTCCAAAAATTTTGAAAATAAACAGACAGAAAAACAAACCTATTAGAGCACTGGGTGCCAGCTCGTCCTCCCAATGCAGAAGCTACAGCCTGCCAATTACCCTCACCCAAAGTTTCTACAGCAGAGCGAAGCTTTGCATCCTCATCCTTGGTCCACTCCCGTTTAAGTATGGAAGCGTTTAGGCTCCTTTGATACCGTGCCAAGCACTGGAAAGGAGTCCTGTTTGTCCCCAATGACACTGCAATATCAAACCAATTATTGATCCCTTTCTCCTGGACAAAATACAGAAGATTCTTGTCCTCCTTTGCAGTCCATGATTTACGATTGATTAAAGGATCCTCCCAGTTCAACCACCTGCAAGGATGAATTAGATAAATCAAACTAAAAGAAACAGAAGATGCTGCCATTTGAATACGGTTACTGTGGACTCACAAACACAGTTAATGAAAGCATCACAGACATCTGTGATGGCAATTATCACAGGCACGCTCAACACACTGTTATGAGTAAAAAACATGTCATGTATGGGTCCCACCTTTATGACCAATGCTGACCTTGCATTTTTTAATTAAATCCAACAATAGTAAATGTGTCTGTGATGGTGACCCCATAGACATCTGCCAAAACTCGCTTCATTGAAGAATACAAATGCTTCAGGAAAATCAATAGAGACAAAAACACCAGTCAAGAACGGCACACTTTGAGGCGCAAAACAAAATGAAATTAATTCATTCCAGTAAAATGGCAATAGGTATAATAAAATCTCCTAAGTTCAGTTGCTTACTTAATCATACTTGTTCATCACACAAATATTATGAAACGAAGTTACCATACCGACTATTTTTGTAAAATTATAAACATAAAGTTGGAAGTGTGATAAACCATATACTCAGCTAAGGTCTCTTTCCAAGGTTGCACTCACAGAGAGAGGAAGCAAAAACCTAACATGAATATTCTTCGAATAACATATAATATAAATAGTTTACATGTATTTATGATGTATGCCAACATACTGATTCAACAAAGAAACTTATTTCAAATTTTGGGCAACATAGAAATATGAAAATGAATAACCCATTAGAAAGTTTAATTCTGCAACAACAAGGAACCATTTAAAATATCTCATACCTTGTTTCACATTCTGCACCAGAACGACCCGGGAGATACATGGAAGCCAACTGTTCCCATTTAACCTTAGGCAGGAACTCTCTGATCATTTCTGGGGTAATTTCAAGACTTTTGATTGAAGCCAAAATGTCATCAATATGATTAGATTCTCCACAAGGTCTCTCGGAAAAACTGTCAAGGATTAAGTGGAGTCAGAGAACACATGTTTAAGAAACAATGTAAAGTTTCGTTGTATAAAAAAAAATTACAGCTTGTAGTCAAGGTAATCACGTTCTCCTTTTGTATTCAACCAAGAACGAGCTTGACAAACAAAGGCATTCTACACTCACACTCTCCTACAAACCATAATGAATCACATCGTTGGAATTGTACTTATAATATATTGGGATAGAGATATATGCCTTCCATCCATGAATGTCAAAAATAAAACTATATTAAAGCTCGTTCTGAACTTTCAAAACTTCTGTTTGGTTTCACAGAACACATTAAAAATCACGTAACATGCCACCATAAGAAATAAAATAAGACCTAACAAACCTTGATTCATCAACAGAAGATTGGAGCACCATTTCTTGAAATTGTTGCTTTATACCCTTTTCAAGGGCTTCCCTTTCTACCTTTGACCATTTTTTTCGATATAATGAGTCCAGATATTTTTTCATCGTCATTCTGTAATTAGCGACATGAGAGTTCTCTTCTGGGCCATATAACAAAGCTGAGATCTTTTTGTCATGAACCTGCAGAAACAATAGGCATCCCAGGTATTAGAAGGAAGCTAGAAAACATTAGTAATAAAAGCGAACAGTCTTGCTGAAAGGAATTAGAACATTTCTTTTCAAACACTCATGCAACCTTAGGCCAAGCGATTAGTAATCAACGCGGTTCTTTTACTTTACTCTTTCACTACACCACAGACTAAGATGTTCAAGCATACAAATTAAAACATCGATTGAGCTGATCAAAATTATGAGGCCAAGAGAATTTAGTGATACTATAATAAAAGGAGAAGCAAACAAAAAAAGAAAATGTCCCATAAAACAATCATATTAAGATTGTCATGGAAAATGACAATCACAGGGCTGAATATTATTACAAGTGGAACTTTAGAGTATATTCTGACCAACTACTCCTAAACCTAAAGTACAAAATTAATTCAAAAATACCAAAAAATGAATAATCATCAAAACAGATTTGAGAGAACTTAGGAATGGCATATAAAAATAAGCAACTAACCTTTGAATCCCTGGAATCCCTTGGCCCTTTCGGTAAAATTAACTGGACACGAGGATCCTTCTTTTGGGACAATGATTCCCAAGTTCGTCTTTTGCAAGAAACCTGAAAGTCTTTAAGGATTTTAACACGTTCCTTCAGTTTTCTGTTCTCCTCAATTTTTGCTTCAATTTGGATCAACTTATTCCGGATAAACTTCTGACTGGCCCTATTCTTCTTAATGGCATCCATAAACACCTGAGCAGCCTTTGGGAAGCTCGAGTCTTTGCGTGGCAACATGGACGTGCTGCAAGAATCTGACTGATTCCACACAATCAACGCAGAAGACTGTCCCTCTGCATTATCACTCAGTGGATTGGTGGCCAGATCAGCATCTTCAGGATCTGGAAACCTTTCAAGAGCATCATTTCTGATAGCAGAAATTTCATCGCAAGTTTCCTTCACCGATTTGCAACAGGAACCAACCTGTTTCGTATCATTTTCTAGAGTATCTGAAAATCCAAATAATATTGTATGAGGTACAATTAAAATGGGGATGAGGACATGAAATCTTGCAAAAAAGATGACAACAAAATATTTAAGCATATCCATTCAACTTCAAGTACCATCAAATCCGGAAAGGGACTCAGGAACTTGATTTAGCTCCAATTCAATCATGCAAATATACAACAAACTTCAAATAAAACACCATTTTCTTTGTGGCATTGAGCCGAAAAGTACCATTGCAATGCTTGCCACAAAACCGACCTCAAATGAGTCAATTTCAGCGGATGAATCCTTAAAATTGTACTCCAAAATTCCAAATCCTAATGTAGCTAAAAAATGCAACACCTTCAAGTTACTCAGTGATAGCTAAAGATTACAAATTTATATATCCTTGTTCCTGAAGTGTACCGCTTTGGAGTGAACTTTGAATCAAGGCGCAACGACAAGAAAAAGTTACTTAATTACCGTTCCCTAAGTAATTACAGGTCCTTATCCTGATGAACTAGTTTGATTCCAGCACCCATTCAATATCAACCAATTCATCAAAGCTAAACTTTTCGCATCAAATACAAACAAGCATATACATTGTCTGTACAGCATACCGTTCCCGTAGGCTGAGAAACGTTTCTTAATGGCGAGGAGCGTCTGGTAATCGTCCTCCTCGTCGCCGGAGGCATCAGGCGGCAAAGTACACAAGGGCTTCAGAGACAAAGGCTCGCACGCGTCGGACGAATTTGAGAACCGGCTCCTTATTTGGCGGAGCAACTCGAGGTCATCGTCGTCGGCGTCGGAGTCGGACTCTGAGTCGGCAGAAGCTTGGCGTTCGTCGTCGTTGCCGCCGCCGCCGTCGTTTTTGAGGTCGTCGGGGCTAGTGCCGGTGAGCATACAGGCCCGCCGTAGGGCTTCCATGTCCGCTTCGAAAAGGTCATCGTCTTCTTCTTCTTCGTCGACGGAAAACTGGTCTTGGTCGTCATCGGAGGGAGGAGACATTGTGTGCGACGGTGAGAGTGCGGGAGGCGTGAGCGTTCCGGCGCGCTCTGGTAACGATTAACGAATGAGTTCTTTTGGGAATTAATGATTTTTTTTTTTTGTTAAATACGTCCTGCTTTTCCAAGTTGGGTTTAATGGCCCAACAAACGTTTGGGTTTGAACATGGGCTTTTTTGAATTTCTGTTATTTTTGGGCTCATTTGGGCTTTGTAGTGCAATCGATTTCAATTTTGTTTGTTAAGCTTATGTTTCTTTTAAGAATTTGATTAAATATTTTCTCTGCAATTTTATTAGAAGTAGGTTTGATTATATTGGTACGTGTGATTATCAATAATATTGGTAAGTATATTTGGATTCCTAGTACATTTTGTTTCTTGGTACGTTTAGAATCTAAACTGTGCGTTAAATAATAACAAATTGATGAAGTTTTATTATGAAAGTATTAATGACTTTTTAATGAATGAATAAACTAATTAAATATAATAACGAAAAATCAGTTACTCATTTTTAGTAGTAATCTCTATTAATTAATAAAACTCTCTTTGTCAACCAAAAGAGGATAAAAAGACAACTTAGTCTTCTATCATACAATAAAAAAATGATGGGCAATAATGTAATTTCACAGGTTCAAATTTTAAGTTTTTTATTAAAGTCTCATCTACAAGTGATGTTAAAATATCCCTAATATTTAAAATTAAAATTTTAAAAATTAAAATAAAAAAACCTCCCACTCCCCCCCCCCCCCCAACGTTATCTCCCTCTCTCCCTCTCTCCTCATTTTCTAAAAAAAATATGTTCATACATACAAAATATGTAGGCAAATGCTATTAAGACATTAGTTAAACTAATATTAGTAAAAGAATATATATTTAGTCTAAAAAAGTTAGAAAAATGTAAAAGATTCTAATTGAGCCAATTTTTAAACCTAATTTACAAAATAAAAAAATTAAAAAAAAAACCTAATTTACAAACCAATGGTGTACACTAATAAAAAAAAAAGGCACATGGCCACGTATACCATTAGAATTTCAAACAATGAGAAAACCTTTTTGAATTTAGGAAAACTAATAAAAAAAAGTTTGAAAACTTTGAGTTTTAACGATAATGAAAAAATAAAGGATAAAATGAATAGTATCAGGATTGACTGTTTAGTATAAAAATGTAATTTTTCGTTAAAATTAACAGTATCGGAGCTTTTCGTTAAAATTCCTTTTGAATTTTCCATTGCCAAAAAAAATTAATTTTTTTGTAGACAATGGACTAGTGGAGACAATGGACTAGTGGATAATTGAACATGAATGAGGTTTGTCGTAGTGGGACATGAATCACGAATATAATAGCATCAAATTGCGATGAAGCGATAGATATCTAACAATCAACTATTTGACTTATGCAATGAAAATTAACTTTTGGATTTGCATGGCGGGATGCTCTTTGGATTTTGTTAATAACAATTTTTTTTAGTACGAAAAGATGTGAGATTCATTTCAACTCGGTCACTTGCGTCTGGCGAGTTTTCAAATCAAACACTTAGATAATACAATCGAGGTAATGTGAAATATGTGTGGTCATTGAACTTCATACACACAGTGAATTTTTAAACTAAATGTATAAACAATACAATCGAGATGACATGAAGTATGTGTGATCATTGGAATTCACATATAGGAACGGCTGCCAAGGTACTTTGATCTCATGGGCCTATATACTTCGGTTACTAATAAGGGAGAAATTTTTCATGTTCCTGGATGGATGGTACCACGTGTAATTATATAAGTTAGGAAAATTTTATTTTTATGTTGTTAATTTTTTAACACAAATATCTCACTACTTATACAGTGACAAGTGATGTCTCACCCCTTGTTCCGAGCACACTAAAAAAATCTCTCCTAATAGGGGGCATGTCAAGAAGAGGGATCCTATATCAACTTGTCTCGTTCACGAATGAACCCATAGTGTAAAAGTTGATGCAACTTTCAAATTTTGTCGAAATTATAGATAAAAGATGGACAGGACATTAGCTAAACTTATTCGTCTTATTCTACAAAAATGTTAGCATTGGAAGGGAGATATTTTTTCGTGACTAATCCATTTTTTACGTATAAATTACAACTTTGAAAAAATTTAAAAGTTGTATCAATTTCTTACTTCAACGTACATCAATTTAATAAATTAACTCATCCAATCCATTGTACCCCAACCATCAAACGAGTTCAATAAATAAATTTAAAAAAAAAGAAGTGTCTTAAATAATAGTCTGGTTGCAAATTACAATATATATTTGTCGGTAGGCGTATACCAAGTTAGATGATGAGAGATATTTTTCATGAAACAGTCCTATCTTTTCACACATGACATTGTGCAAGGGTGAAAAAAGTCCTATATTAATTCTAAAATTTCGACGTGCAACATTTTCAACTAAGATATTTACGCGACGATTTTTGTCCGACGAAAGTATGCCGGTCAAAACCCATATCTGCTCGACGAAAATTTGTCAGACAAAACCTTTGGCAACGAAAACTTTATTTCGCCGGACGAGATCCTTTTGTCTGAAAAATGTGTTTTATAACAGTGATCATTTGTATATAGTTGAAATATTCGTAAGCGTATAGATAGTGACGAAGTAGCTAGTGGTTTGTTAGTATGATTGCTGGAAATGTATGGCAGTGGATCGGTGGATGAATAGGCACTGCAACAATACATTTATCAAGCATTAGACAACAATCAAAATTCCGGTACATAAATGGGAAAAATACATATCTAGTGATGATGCATCTCAAGTCACAACATTTCACACGTAATTTAAGGTGCGCAACTGATCTGGATATCTGCCTTACAGAATATTAACATCATTCTCCGATGGCCACTTGACAGGGATCACCTACGCATTCCACGATCGAGAAATATAAACCAAACGCGACTAGGGTTGGGTTAGGTATGCGCATTTATGAAACTGCATGTGAGGCAGTATGAAACGCTCAGATGACACGATTACATTGTTAATCTGACGTTGTGGGTACAAGACATTGTATCATGGACATGAGATGTTTAAGTAGCAGTGTACAAGTGACGTAAGATTCATTGGACATCAAACTAACATATACTACCTATACAGTTTACACTTAGAGATGAGAAATTATATATTGTGTAGTATTTGAACATAATCACGTGGTATAATTAATAAAATATATATTTTTACAAGCGATCTGTTTTTTGCAAGGGAACTTTAATGAAAAGCTTCTGGTATTGTTTACTTTAACGAAAAACCACATTTTTACACTAAAAGTCAATCGTGGTACTATTTACTTCACCTTTTATTTTGTCCTTATCTTTAAAACTCAAAAATTTTCAAATCATTTTTATTAGTTTTCTTTAAAAAAAAAAAAAAAACCTATATTCTAAACATGAACTTGTTATCTAGTTGTATCATAATAAGTTGATTGGTTATATTAAGGGGCAATATTTTAGCCCCACACAATTTTTTTTTTCACATTTCACTTTGAAGAGATGGAACCTAGTTTGTGTGGAAAGTTCTGTACAAAATCACAGTATAAAGTATCGTTACTAATTTACTTAACTTTGTTAATTATGATGTTTGTTCATATTTTCAAGTAATTATTTTTCGATTTGTAAGTGAATGGTATTAATAAAAAATAAATACGGAATATGTATGGAGAAGATAGCATGAAAATAGATAAAAGAGTCGGAATCATCAAATCACAAAAGCTTAGTTGAGAAATTTCACCAAATTTATTTTTCTCCTTCTTCCTTTTAAGATACATGGCCTAATGTAGATAGAAGAGCTTGAAACTTTCTGAACATTTATTGTCTTTAAAAATGTGAGAATGACTAGATTACAAGATTTTTTCAGTACACCGTCATCATGTGACGTTACAATTCAATTAAGATTAAACGAGCATTATGCTTTTTGGATATACATAAAAATTTCTCGACTAGCTAGACACTTAGACCGCAACCGTTTCTCGTGGACTGTTGGGTGCCAATAAAGAAATGCCCGCCCTTTAAATTCATTGGTAACCCCAGCGGACTCCAGATCTTAGAATATTTTCACTCACCCTTCGGTTTACTTATACGAAATATTAATAGAAGTAGCAAAACATGACATTTTCCTTTCTCTCTTCTTCTTCAACCTTCATTCATCCTCAACTGCAGCATATTGTTGCCAAAATGTCTCTTTTCGACGCCTTGTTGTTCTATGTATCTCTCTCTCATTGATCTTATTGTCGTTAATGAGATTTGAACTCGCTCACTCGGAACCTTGTCTCATGAAGTGGAGACTGAGTGTTGAGAGACCGAACTTTTAATACATGATTGTGTATTTTTCAGGTTATTCATTTTGTGGACAAGCTGGGATTATGGCACAGACTGCCAGTTTTGCTAGGGCTTGCATACTTGGGGATTAGAAGGCACTTGCACCAGCGTTACAACCTTTTGCACGTCGGAAGAATCAACGGCCAGAAATACGACACCAAAACAGTCTGGTATCGGATGGCTGACGGGACATGCAATCACCCTCACGACCATCTCATCGGTAGCCAAGGCACCTTTTTCGGTCGCAACATGCCTCCTTCAACTTCACCATATGGGGTTAGTAATTAAGTACTAAATGACCTTGTTTTTGTTTTTGGTTTCTTGCCTTTGAGAGAAGTGAAAACTGATTGCCAAATGGTTATCAGATGGGCTGAAAGATAACTGTTTTGTATTGACAGTTGATGGAGCCTCACCCTACAGTTGTAGCCTCAAAGCTTTTGGCAAGGAAGAAATTCATAGACAATGGGAAGCAGTTCAACATGATAGCATGTTCATGGATCCAATTCATGATTCATGACTGGGTCGATCATTTGGAGGACACTGAGCAGGTGATTAATTATTTATAATTAATTTTGTTATATCGAGTGAGCTGTTATTGACACTCGAAAAAGGTCATCATGCACTGTTCATGGTTCGAAGTAAAAGTTTTTCCTTATGTTTTTACGAAGTATAAGTGCATGATGACTTTTTTGTCGTGTTTATATCAGTTCCCAATGTCTAAACCAAAAACTTAATTTAGCTAGTAATATGATGGAAGTATAGGTGGAGATTAAAGCTCCAGAAGAAATTTCATCTGGGTGCCCTCTGAAATCATTCAAGTTCTATAAGACCAAAAAACTTCCAACGGGTTCGAATTCAGAATCTGGTTCCTTGAATGCAAGGACTCCCTGGTGGTAAGTTTTTGCAAGCATTTTTTTTGTTCATAACTCTTATAAATTAGTCCAAAAATTCGTTCGCATCTAAGTGTACATGTGTGTGTGTACGCGAGCTCATGAGTATTTTTGTACAAAAGCAAACAATTTGACATTCGTGTGGTGATCATCTAAATACAGGGATGGGAGCGTAATTTATGGGAATGATATGGAGGGCATGAAGAGAGTAAGGACATTCAAAGATGGAAAGCTGAAGATTTCCGGAGATGGGCTCCTTCAGCATGACGAAAAAGGTATCCCTATCTCTGGTGATGTTCGAAATTGCTGGGCTGGATTCTCCCTTCTCCAAGCATTATTTGCCAAAGAACATAATTCTGTATGTGACATGCTCAAAGTAAGTTCAGTTCGTTATAATTCTTTGTTTCGTAGTTCTGCATCTATACATCAAAAGTTTTCGTTGTTGTATTCGCGAGCAGGATTAGACTAATGCACGAAAATATGTTACGCAATTGTTAGCTAATAGGAGGATATGTTGTCTTTTAGGTATATCACCCAGATTTGGATGATGAAAATCTCTACAGGCATGCAAGATTGGTGACTTCAGCTGTCATTGCTAAAATCCACACAATCGATTGGACTGTCGAACTCTTAAAGACCGATACTCTTGTGGCCGGAATGAGAATCAACTGGTAATTTAGGACATATATGGAGGCAGGAATATTAATCTGATGCAGTCATTTTGGTTTTTTTTTGCACTGTTCGCTGAATACCAAATTTCGATTAACTGTTTCTGTTGCAGGTATGGCTTTCTGGGGAAGAGGTTCAAAGATTTTTGTGGAAATATATTAGGACCAATACTTACTGGATTGGTTGGTCATAAGAAGCCTAGATATCATGGAGTTCCGTATTCACTGACCGAAGAGTTTGTAAGCGTGTACAGAATGCATTCGCTACTGCCAGATAAACTCGTCGTTAGGGACATTCAGTCTACAGATTCGGAAGACAAATGCCCTCCCATACTAGAAGAGTATATCCCTCTTAACTTTCCTCTTAATTCTCTCTATATTTCCACAAGTACTCGAACAAAGTCTTTCTTTTTGTTTCGTGTGTATGCAAGACTATATGTCCTGCTATATGTCACAGGATGCTTATGAGAGATATGGCGGGCAAGGAAGGAGAACGAAGACTGTCAAAAATCGGGATGGAGCAAATGCTGGTATCGATGGGTCACCAGGCATGTGGAGCTGTCACATTGTGGAACTATCCCTCATGGTTGAGGGACCTCGTTGCACATGACAGTAACGGAGAAGATCGAGAAGATCCAGTAGATATGGCTGCATTAGAAAGTAAACCATATTAATCTCCCCTAATTCTCGAACCATGATTGACTAAGAGGTTTTGTATATTTTTTTTCTCACGACTCTTAAATTGTCGATCAATGTTATTAGTCTACAGAGACAGAGAGAGAGGAGTTGCGCGGTACAACGAGTTCAGAAGGAACCTGCTGATGATTCCTATTAGCAGATGGGAAGATTTGACAGATGATCAAGAAGTTGCAGAAGCTCTTAAGGAGGTGTATGGAGATGACGTCGAGAAGCTTGATTTGCTAGTCGGACTACACGCGGAGAAGAAGATAAAGGGCTTCGCGATTAGCGAGACGGCTTTCTTCATCTTTCTGCTGATTGCATCAAGGTACGTATGCGGTGTAAACCCAACATGCTCAACACCCCCCTTATAAAACATCACATTGTTGAGTGTAAAATGCTTACATTTCTACTTATATGTGCAATCGGCAATGTAATTAGGAGGCTAGAAGCTGATCGTTTCTTCACGACCAATTTCAACTCGAAGACATACACGGAGAAAGGCCTCGAATGGGTTAACAAGACCGAGACTTTGAAGGACGTCATCGATAGGCATTTTCCAGACATGACAAGGAGATGGATGAAGTGTTCGAGTGCCTTTTCGGTGTGGGATTGGGAGCCAAATCCAGAAAGCTACTTACCCTTATATCTGAGACCAGCTCCATGATTATGTTTGTGATCATGGAGGCTTTTCTCTGCTTGGAAATCTTGTGCATACCTAAAGCATGCATTGCCAATAATTTTTAAATTAGTATAAAATTCAAGTTATCGTCACCTGGAAATGATTAGAAAACATAAATTTGTGTTGCATCGAAGATTTTATTAAATTCGTTAAAATTGAATGACAAAAACCAAACAAGAATTAGATTTCCAAATCTAAAACGATGCCAAGTGTAATTTGATATAACGATTGAACACATTGATGTAGCAAATTGGGTTTCTTTTATATGGAAAGAGATCATTTTCGGATCTCTTCCTCCAAAGCCACCAAATCAAGTGATCCAGATCTTTGAAATTTGATCAAACGGTCAAAAACAGAGAAATTGGTAAATTTTTTTAAAAGTTATCATAATTTTTTACCATTTGATCAAATTTTAAAGGTTCGGATAATTTGATTTGATTGTTTTGGAGGAAGATATCCGGAAAAGATCTCTACCCCTTTTATGTAAGTCTAAGCCCGTAAGAGGCCCTTAAAAAATTACTTTAAAAAAAGCGCGGGAATTTTCAACCAAATTAAGCGGTAAAATAAACAACAACCGACAGCGTATTACCCGCCCGTTTAGACAACCAAAATCAATCAGCCAATCCTATTCCGCCACATCAGCATCCACAACTTTCCCTCCATCAACAGGGCAACGTGGCCCTCTCTCATTGGTCTGTAATAATCCCCTATTAACACACCTGTTGGTGGAGCTGTCATCTGCAATTTTGTATCGCTGCCTCCTTACTTTGACATTTGCTCCTCTTCCCGCCGTTTTCTCCAACATCAAGCTCTTCGTTTTTTTTCATTTTTCATAAATAAAAAACAACTAAATTGGAAAAAAGAAAAACCCAAAACCCAGAAGCGACGGCAGCGGCGGAGGAAGGAGGAGCAAGCAGATGGGCATCAAAGATCTTCTCAGATTCTTGAAGCCTTTCATTGCGCCCATTCATATAAAAAAGTATGCCGGAAAGCGGGTAAATTTCAATCCCCATTTCTTTTTCTTTTTCTATAATTATTCTCAGCTAAATTTCAAAATTTTTGATTTGGGATTTCTCTGAAAATTATTCCATTTGATTTTTCAAGCTTAAATTTGAGTGCTTTGGGATTGCAGGTGGGTATTGATGCATATTCATGGCTTCACAAAGGGGGTAAAGAAAATGCCACCTTTTATTCTGTCAAAATCTTTTCTTTGCTGGTTTTATTTGGTTTTTGAGTCAGTTGGGAGATGGGATTTTTATTTTTAATCTATTTGTGATTTTTAAGTTTCGATTTTGTGTTGGGCAGCATATTCATGTAGTTTGGAGCTGTGTATGAATTCGAATAGCGAAAGGAAACTGAAGTACATTGACTACTTTATGCACCGGATAAATATGCTCCGCCACCACAAGATAACCCCGGTGGTGGTTTTTGATGGCGGCAATGTACCTTGTAAGGCCACCACTGAGCACGAGCGCCACAGGCATGTTTACTTCATTTCGAAGATAGCCATTAGCCATTTTGTTTTTAGTCCCTCTTTTTATAAATTTTGTGTTGACATTGTGTTTGTGTTCTTAATGCACAACCTTGTTGCTGATTCAGGAGACGGAAGACTAATCGTGATTTGGCAATGGCAAAATATAAAGAAGGGGATATTAGAGCTGCCACTGAGCTCTTCCAGGTACTTAAGTTTGTTCAAGAAGTGTGTTGCATATCTACACATTACATCGAAAAATCATTAAATGCGTAAACTTTGAGCTGAACACATTACTCATGTATTACTTTTTGACCCATGTCTGTACTCATTGCTTAGTTTTGGAGATTACAATTATGTTGTGCTCTCCTTATTTATAAGCATCTCCATCCTTACAATGGATGCAACTTGATTTAAACAATGTTTGTGTTTATCGACTCATGACTCTCACAGGATGTTGAGAAACATGGTAGGCATAGAATGTTGTTCAAAATCGGACCCAGGTTCTATTAAAAGATCTAGTTTCTCCCCATTACGTTGAGTACTTATCGTGAATATTCAGTATTGCTAGTTCTAAAATTCGTATCTTCTATCTGATTTATCTACTGCGTTGGTTTCTTCATTCGTAGAGAGCAGTGAGTGTAACACCAGCAATGGCACATCAACTGATACAGGTAATTTACTTGATGCATGTTCATGTTCAGGCCATTCTGTTCATATTATCATTGCATCTTACTTTCTATAAAGTTCTAGTTAAATCGGCATACCAGCTCCTTTGCCTTTACCTTTTGTTATTGGATTCAAACCTAACCCCGAGTTCCTGAATACTATTGTACACTATTGGCCTTTCAGGTTCTGAGATCAGAGAAAGTTGAATTTGTAGTAGCTCCATATGAGGCTGATGCACAGCTAGCATACCTGTGCAGTCTCGAAGCAGAAAAGGGTGGAATTGCTGCCGTGATTACAGAGGACAGTGATCTTGTGGCATATGGTTGCCAAGCTGTAAGACCTTCCATAAACCTTTGATATGGTGCAGATGGAGGTTGACTCTCCGACTGACTTCTTTTCAATCGCATGTTATTGAACTAGCTGGCGTTTTGTTTGTTTTGATTTGCACTGGTTGCAAACAGATTGTCTGCAAGATGGACCACTATGGTAATGGCGAAGAGATAGTGCTGGAGAATGTTTTTAATCCAGGGAGTTGTACACCTTCGTTCCAAAATTTTGATCAGGAATTGTTCACAGGTTAGTACAAGTTGACAATGAAGTATTATTTTTTTTCTATCTGCATACGTTTTAACGAAAATATCTTTGGAGCTACCTCATCCCTAAGCTATAATCTGAAACAGTAACAAAATGTGTGTCTTGGCTGTAAAAAGTACTTTGAAAGTATGAAGTGGACTAGTTTTTGATCTGGCATTTTTTGCAGGCATGTGTGTTTTGGCTGGCTGTGATTTCCTTCCGTCTGTTCATGGAATTGGGATTGCAAAAGCTTATGCCTTGGTTGCTAAGTATCGCAACTTAGATCGTGTAAGTATGGTGTACACATCTTCGACAATCCTACGCTTATAATTGATTTTTCTACTCTGTTAGAGCTTTCCATGATGCCTTATGCTTCATTTCATGGTGGCATTCTTGCAGGCTTTATCGGCTCTTAAATCGCAGAAGGGCAGTCAAATGGCTGAAGATTACCCCAAATGTTTCAGAGAAGCTGTTGCAGTTTTTCAGCATGCTCAAATGTGACCAATCTGAGACTTGCATACTAAGTAATAAATATTCCGACCTTTTCTATTTGGTTCAATTAGTGACTCCCGCTGGCTTTCTATACTTTGATGTAGATACGACGCTGACAAGAAAAAGGTCAAACATATGAAACCAATTCCACAAAGGCTTGTGCAGTCTCTAGGTGGAGAACTCGATTTCCTTGGACCGTATCCTTGTGTTATTTTCTCTTTTCATTTTTGGGTTTTAACATTTCTTACAATATCTACATTTCTTTTCCTTGACCAATTACAAATTGAACTAGAGAAATGCCTTCATCAGTAGCTACTGCAATTGCTGAAGGAAAGTTGGACCCCATAAATATGGAGGCCTTTGATCACTTCCCCGCTTGGATACATCATCCAGATCCTATCAAAAATAGAAATTTTGATCAAACCCAGAGAACTGCGACTGCGGTTGTATCTGCAGAAGTTAGCTGTTTTGTGTCCTTTCCCTCCCTTAAAAGTCAGAAAGATAGTACAAGGCAAACAGGCAAGTTTTGCTGAAGTTTCTCCGCATTCAATGCGCCTACATGCATCTTATATCTGCTTGTGGAAATTTTAGTGCATAACGCCTATGTTTTGCGGTGCTACAATTTTGTTCTACAGAAATGCGGAATCCAGTTTTAGATGAAAACGCGTGTTTGGATGAAGTTGCAGCACTAGCAAAGCTGATTGTGCAGTCGAAAAATAATGGAACAATGGAAGGGGCAATGGCACCCAAGACCATCCCATTGAAGGTTCCTCTCAGCAATCCTTTCAAGAAGCGGAAAAATGAGATTCGCTCGGATCAAACAGGTAGCGAAAACACTAAACAAACTTCGAATGCAGCTCCTGAGGTGGAAGCTTTGGGCATGAAGGTAAAAGTTCTCGACAATGGCCCCTCCAGAAAAAGGAAAGTTGATGTTGTTCACTTAGATCATATAGTGAGCGTTAGTGAACGGGTTTCGGGCGTGACGGAGATGGAGTCTTCGGACATTGTGTGTATAACTCCAGAATCTCAGGAAAGTGTAAATTCTAAGCTTCCCAAGGGAAGAAGGGTGGTAAAAAATGAGAAGGTGAAGAGAAGCAGCTGCAAGAGTTCTGGGAGTAAAAATGGCAGCATCTTGAATTTCTTTTCCCGTATATGATTTATTTCTCTATAAATTATTTTAATTCTCAAATTTTGACATTTTTTTGCTAGTTTTCTAGAGCTATTGTTGGGTTTAAGTAGCGAGGTAGATTTTCAAGAGCTTGTGGAACCTCTTTCGTGTTTAGTTCAAACTTTTTTCGATGAATGTTTTGAACCTGCTAGAGTTAGACTAGTTCTTTAGTGTTTTTTTTCTCTTTTTCTTCCATGTTATTGAAAAAAGGCAAATCTATTAGTAAATCATGATTGGAGGATAAAATTTGGAAATTTTAACACAAACTTCACATACTAATTTTTGAGATGGAAAAGTCTTTCTTTATACGAATTGGCTGCAACATAAACATCATTATCTTGTTTAGTGGCATTTCTCTTTTAATGTTCGGAGAATTTCTAAGTTTGAATATTCATCCATTCTCAACATCACTAGCTTTTGAGAACAAACTATGTTCTTAGATTTATGTGGTTCAACGTAACTTTGTCTGTTAAGTTTGAACTCAAGACATCCTCTTGCAAAATAAATGACTAACTCTCAAGAAATCAAATCATCATTTACAACTTGAATATTTGCTTGAGGTTTTGAATTAAAAACCACTTTTGTCATATTTTTCCTTAGTAAAAGTTTAGATTAAAAACTATAAAAAATGAAAAAAAAATTGTGCCATGTCATTGGTAGCATTGAAACTTGAAAGTTATAATCAAGGGATGCCCTCTTTTCCCACATCGACGCAGCGCCGGGGGATGCGGCGGGTAGAGGATATAAAATGGAAGGAAAGGTAAAATGGAAAGCACTTACCTGGACGGGGTCAATGGGCGATCAAGAAGGCCCATGTCATAGGTTTGTGACCTCTATTGCACTTAGGAGGGGTGCTCTCGTATGGTCTCCCCAAGCGGGAGAGCCAGCGTCATAATTTGTGTTAGTGGGGGCCTGCGTTCGCGCGGCCCCTATCAATTCTAGTCCAATATTTTTTAGGTTTGCATTTATATATATTTTTTTATATAAATGTGTAAGAAGTAAAGAATGACATGTGGATTTCACATTTATTATGTTTTTATGTTTAAAAACATGTACGTAGATCTAACGAAATAATCGGTGTGAGAAATAAAAGGGGACGTTATACACTCGTTCCAACCTCAACTCTCTTTTCTAGGTTCAGATTATGTTTCGCCTCTTCTTCGGAGAAGGACGATCAAACAATTCCCAATCATGGTCTAACAAAATACAATTCCCAATCATGGTCTAACAAAATACTCGGTGCGAGACTTTTGTTTTTAAACACAAAATACCCTGTGCGAGAAGTTAAAAATAGACGTTGTAGAACTATCATGTAACATCTGCAGATTCTAACATCGAATTTTATCTGGACAGGGTGATACTCGTGCTAGGATTCTTCTTGTTTTCTTTAGCTGTTCTTTATGTCGTTTCAAAGTGTATTGGTCTATTGACATTGCTGAGGCAGGTCACATCTGCCATTAAGGCCGGTATGGTTGGGCGAGCAAAACTTAGACCTGGAGCTGTTGAAGATGTCGCAAATCATGCCCAGGTCTACGACAACGCTGCTCACAAGGCCGAGGAACCTGTAAAGAGATTGATGCACGATGAACTACGATGAATTATAGACTGTAACTTTTTTATATCACATATTGCCGTTAACGACGGCTCCATGGCGTAATTTTTTATATCCTTGCTTTTTCCATGGTTGTGCTTCACAGTACCGTTAATAGTGTTATTTTGTACCCGCACTCTTATTTTCATGTTGGTTTCTAGAAGCCAGCATTGTTTAAATACTTGCAACGTATATTTTTATCTCCTATCATATTTGAAAACGAGAATCTTTAAATGACCGAAACGATGAAAATACAAATCCTAATTGATAGAGGGGAGTTTTAATGAAAATGGCTTGAGATGAGTTTATTTTGACACAAAGTCATCTTACAACTTTATGGCTTTTTAGGTAAAATAGTCGCATAATACATCACTTTGGTTTCTGAGATTAAATCAATAGAAATGGATTGTCCACTATCCATTATTTTGGTCATTCCTTTAAAAACTCCGTTAAGTGTCCCGTAGCTCTTGGTTGAAAATTTGGGCAATTTTCAAAGCTTCGTAACTCAATCGTTTCTTAACCAAATTCGACCTATAATATATCAAAATGAAGATAGGAAAGTGTAGAACAAGATTATACCCATCTGGAAGCCCAATGGTCGCCGGAGATGGCCAGAAAATAGCTTGAAAGGTGACTAGTCCGTAGGAAAACTGGAAAACTCGCCATAAACTGGATAAAATTTAAACATTCATAACTTCTTCAATACTCAACGAAATCGAGTGATTCAAAAACGAAAATCATACTTCTTGAAGAGACAAAGATAATGATACCTTTCTTGATGGCTAACTCGTTGTGGTTTGGTTGAAAAATGTCTTGAAAGTAGCTAACTCGAGACCAAGGCAGTTACTTTCGAGCCATTTTTCGGCCAAACAACAGCGAGCTAGCCGTCTAAAAGTTACTATTCTCCTTGTCTCGTCTAGAAGTATGGTGGATGATCTCAGGAATCATTTCTATTGATTTTCAATCTCAATGACTAAAGTAATGTATTATGCAAATCTCAATGACCATTTTGATTAAAAAATCTAACTTTATTTAATTTAAAAAGCCTGAAATTTAATAAAAAGAACAAAATACAATATAATAAGAATAAAAGCTAAAGTTTCATCAATAATAAAGAAGCCCACATTTCAACACTAATTTTTCTTTTTTCCAGCCAATGCCGCTGACGGAAGTCTCATTCAGTCAGTCTATTACATCAAAAAGTTGAACTTTTCCATTAGGCTTTGAACTGCGTGACGTTTATCGGGGTCACACTCCCATTAAATATTTGTTTGGTTGTGTCCATGTATCTGTTTGCAGTTTGTACATTTGTTTTCTTTTTCACGTGGGTTTACTCATCTTTTGTTTTTTTATCTTCTTTTTTTTTGGGTCAAATCGCCTTTATTTTCTATCTTTTGTCTGGGTTTGGCCGTCTGTGTCCTGACAAAGATGGTCTACCTTCCACTTTTGGTATCTTTATGTGTTCTTATATATGTTAATATTTTATATTATTATTTATTTTATTTTATTATTTTTATAAAAAAATATATAAAATATTAACGTAACTTAATCATGATCATACAAAACAAAAAGACACGAAAAAATATTAAAAATAAGAGGACAAACAATCTTTCTCCATGTGGCCTCATCCTTTTGTCTCCTTTTGTATTTCCCGTATCAAATCAATTGTAATTCCTGACAAAAAAAAAAAAAACAATATCTAGGGAACAATATTGAAACTAGAATATATTATTCAAAAGGGACATGTCGACGAGACGTATGACCTGACTTGTGAAGTCGAGGCATGCTCAACCTACCCCAAGAATGCTAATTATCTACCAACAAGATGATATTATCAGGGAAATAAGTTTAAGTTGTTGTGAAGAGTAAAGAAATAATTTAAAACTCGTTAGTGCTCTTCAAAATCCTTATCCAAACACAACGTAGTGAAAATCTTGGCTCATAAGACTGAAAATCTCCGAGTTTTAAAACTCATTATTTTGGTTCAGTTTCAAAATAGGTGTAATTTTGTTGCAGTTTCAAAAATAGTATGGGTTATTTTGGTTCAATTATAGAAATAATGTTGATTATTTTGGTTTAATTTCAAAATAATATGGGTTATTTTGTTTTCTTCCAGAAATACTGAAGATTATGCTGGCCTAATTTTCAAAAATAATGTGGGCTATTTGGGTTTAGTTTCAAAAATAATGTAGGTTATTTTGTAGTAGTTCCAAAAATAGTGTGATTATTTTGGTTCAGTTTAAGAAATAGTGTGCTTATTTTGGTTCAATTTCAGAAATAGTATAATTGTTTTGCTATAGTTTCAGAAATAGTATGGGTTATATTGGTTCAGTTTTAAAAATATTATGGTTATTTTGCTATAATTCTAAAAATAGTGTTTATTTTGTTCTATTAGAGAAATAGTGTATGTTATTTTAGTTTAATTTTCAAAAGAAGTTACAATTAATAATACTAAAACCAATATAAAAAGTGTATACACTATCTTATAGCTTTCACATCTTCCGACCTTGCATATTTGAATAAGGTTGGCACCGGTGGAACCCATTACATTTTTACACTATTTTTTTTGGTAAAAAAAAATATGTGGCCCAACATATATTTGACATAAAAAAAAAGAAGGTTTTTTTCCTTCTAAAATTATTATTTTTTTAATGTAAATCAAATCAATCACTTTATTAGACTATAATATTTTATTGAATCTACATCTTTAAAATAATAAAACCACTCTCTACAACTGATGTGTTCTCTACAACCATCATCCTTTTCTATCTTGGTCATTTTCTTTCTCTATTGCTCTCTCTCTCGTTTTCTCCATCTAAGTTTCAACTTTCTACAGCTGATGGGCGGCATATTGCTGACGCACAGTAGCAAACCTTCTATAGATGACCACAATTCTTGCTAGAATGATCATAGCGGCTTGGGTATTTAAAAAAAAAAAATAATAAATAAATAAAATTAAACGCAACAGCATCAGTGCACCTCTACAAACCAAAAGCAAACCCAGATTCCAACAGGGTCAAAAGATTAAAGGGGCGGAATTCTCACTCAGTGGCAATTTCTGACGAGAAAAGGGGTGGCCGCCCTTCCTTGTCCCTCTGCTCACTTCTCTTCGACAATGGAGGAGTTGCTTCCTATATTTGCTTAGGCACCTCAAATGTAACATCCTATATCGACCAACGGAAAGGAGATCTCAGGTCAATATTTGTTGAATCCCCATTGTTGCGAATTTCCCCAATTTTGGACACAATGCCAAACAACCACGACGGTGTAACCCAGTTGTTGGGGACGAATTATAAGCTCGTATTTTATACGGCACATCACGAATTCAATTTTTAACTTTGATGAATACATGGTAGTGGCTAGGAGGGAGACTGAAATGCCTATGAGTCTTCGGGACCCCCAAAGGTAGACTCGCCACCATCCAATCCCTCTAAAAAAATAAAGAACACATTGCGGAACACAGTTGATGACAAATATAATTCCATAAATAAAAAAAATATTACATCATAAAGTTAAGCACTTTAAACTTTCCTCGCAAAAACCAGAAAGAACGGATTCACTAAAACCCACCTACTCCAAGCTGCAAGGTCATAATCCCTGTTAAAAGACAGCCAATCTGTCTATGAAAAACGCCGTTCGTGACACACCAGACAACAGAAACTATGTCTCGATACTTTACAATTCATGGAAATATCCTTTCTCATGCTTCCATCATTCGGAAACTCGCAAACCCATGAAATCCGGCAAAACCTCCCATCTTTCTAATTCTTTCCTTGACCCTAAGAAGCCCTCGGTGTTTCTTCATTGCGGAGTCAACCTCCAGACACGAACAAATGCATCCTCGCCAGAGCTTACCACAGTGTCCTCATCAGTGAAAGTTATGCCGTAGACGCCACCCAAGTGTGCACCCTTAATGGTTACACGGCTTGCTGGAGGCTTGTCGACTTCATATATGATAACACATGTGTCAAGAGATCCAGTTGCAACCAGTGTGCTATCAGGAGACCAAGCAAGGCAGTTTATTCGAGCAGTATGGTACAGCATGTTCTTAAGCTTGATCTGGAAGAAAATAAAGCACAATCTTTCATATAAAAAGCATGAAAAATAGTATCATTAATTAATGAGTAATTAGTCCAACAATAGCCAATAGGCAGGAATCATTCTGAGTTCCAGTGTGCTACCACATAATCTATCTGAACGTAGTTTTAGCGTTAGATGAAACATCACGTCACAACGGCATAATTTAACAGATCCAGTTCCCAAGTTCTCAGCAAAAAAATTGCAATAGATGTGAAATCATTTATTTGAGATTTTAATATGCACATCTATCATTTCATAAGCTAGACTCAAATGTCACAGTCAATAGTGTGCTCACAAGAAAGATATACTTGCCTACAAGAACGAACTGGATACAGATTTTACCAGTTGAACTTGATCACTTTGCCTGTATCATACTTATGTCTCCTAAAAATCATGCATTTGACTAAATTTGGATAAACAAAGAAGATCAGCTGATAAGGGATTGATGCATACATCTAAAACTTCTACACACGCATGCATAGACACACAAAAACATGTCTTATTTTATCCTTTTTCACCATAAATGTCAATAATACCCGAACAATGGTTGTAACTTAATAATATTAGAATGATGAAAACAAACAGTGGCCGAGGACAATGTGCACACTACCTCTCGAGAGGCACGGTCCCAGACGACAGCTTCTCGGTTCAAGTCTCCTGATGCAAACATAGAAACATCAGGAGAGTAACGGATGACAGAAATGGGTCCCCGATGCTTCTCCAAAACTGCCTCTTCATTAAGTGTATCACCTGTTATAGAATACATATGCAGTTTACCGTCCTGCCCACCAACAATGGCTTCACATCCATCTGGTGAAATAGTACATGCAGTCACAGTGAACCCAAGGTTTATAGTTGATAAAACTTTTGTGCCACGGAGCATGACAACTCCTGCATCAGTTGAAACCAAAGCAAGTTCAGGAGATAGAAGCGCAAGGCTTATGTCATTTGGCTGACTTCCAATATCCATAGCCTCTGCATCTCCACACTGATCACTGCGGAGAGGAACTCTCCAAACCTGGGTAGTAAAAAGAAAAATGCAAGAGGAAAGAAACTGAGATAAGGCAAAAATCCGAATCGGGCAAAACAGTTTTCATATAGAATAAAATGCAAAGCAGATACCATTTTATTGCATGAAACTAAAAAGAGTATACAATTATAGTCACCTTATTGTCAAATCCACATGAAACGATTTCTTCGTCAACAGCTGCTAAACACTTTATTTGAGAATTTTCCTTCCTTTTTAACTTTCCGCCGTATCCAGCACCTTGAATCCATTTAACAATAAGACCATCATAGCTACTAGACAACACAAGTTTCGGGTCACTCTTTAGAACAGCTAATGAAGTAACATTCTTCATGTGTCCGGATATCAGTAGAGGGGCTTTGTCAAGGTTGCTTGCTGAGAATATACTAATGAAGCCTCCGAGAGAAACTGTAACAATATGATCGTTCTGCCATAGACACCCAACTAGCATGTCATCCACTCCACCTGACCCAGGAGGGGGCAATGTTTTCTTCAGCTTCCCATTATTATCCTCAGACATCTCCCATACTTTTGCCGACTTGTCGGCAGACACAGTCAGAACCTAAAATTTAAGATGGAACCGATCAGCACATTCAATCAAGGAACCAAGACAAACAAATTTATAACAGAGAAAATAAAAGGACACAAAGTTGCGATCTTTATAATGCGGTGAAGCAGATAACAGTTGGTCAGGCCTAATTATGTAAAATTCCGGGTAAATAAATGAACATCTCATGTTCTACCTGTTTACCATCAGGACTCCAGCTAAGAGCATAAATACTGCCTTTGTGGCCATCTTCCGAGGACAGCTCTCCGATCTTATCCGCAGTCTTTCCATCATAAATAATACCACTTTTATCTGAGCTTACAGTGATAAACTTACTACCATCTGGAGAGAACCTTATACAATTCACGAAATTTGAATGATCCCTAAACATCCAAAATTTGAAAAATACATCGAGTCAGGGAAGCAACACAAACAAAAACACCCAGACAGATATACAAAAGTACAATGTGATTAAAGCAATAAGATTTCGAGTTAAATCATGCTAATGAACAAACCTGAGAGACAGCTTGAATTTGAAAGGCGGTCCTTCGTAGAAATTCACCAAGAAATCCTCCCCACAAGTAACGATTCGAAAGGGTCTCGTCGGCTTAAACGCGCAGCTTAACACTCGCTTCGAGTGCCCATCAAAATCCCCAACAGTTGAGCCCGAATCCCACCTATTCAATCAATTCAATTTCCATCAATTTTCTCGCTAACCAAACACAAGATGCCGAAAAACCACCAAAAAAGAAACCCATTTCGCAAATTGTAAATTGTAAAATCAAAACGACGAAGCTTACATGAACGCGCGAACGAAGGATTTTCCTTTGCCCTCGCCGGAAGCAACGATCCTCAACCCGTCGGGGGACCACTGGAGGTCGTCGATCCGACCCGAAAGGACCTTGAACTCGTTCTTCAACACGAAGTCGTTGTGGGTCCCCCAGATCCGGACGGTGCCGGAGACGTCGGCGGACGCGATCCACTCGCCGTTGGGGGAGAACCTAGCGACGGTGACGGGGTAGGCATGCTCGGCGTAAACGGCGACGTCGAGGGGGTTCCGGAGGCTCATGATAATTACGGATCTGCCATTGGTGTAGAGGAGCTTGTCGGACTTGGGGTCGCCGGAGATCAGAATCCCACGGCCTCGCTCCGTTGACGGGACGCAGGCATAAGCCTCGGTGAGCTTGGGGGTCATTTTTGGAATTTTGGAAAAATTGAGATGTGTGGATTTGAAAGCGCGCGGTATATATAGGTGGTGGGAGGGTACGAATAGCCGGTGTAGCGCTGTGCGGAGTTTTGGAAATGTTCAAAAGGGAAAGCGGACTTGAACACGTGTCGGTGTGGGAGTCGTCAGATCCAGAAATGAAGGATTACCTTTATCTCCTCCTCCTTTCAACTTTTATTTTTTATTGTTTTTTTATTTTGTAATTCGTGCTTGCATGATCGAATTAAATTAAATTAAAATGGTGTTTTCATGCATGTCTATGCATTTTCGTGTGGTTTAATTTTCACCCATCTGCCTTCATACTAACAATTTAACATACTAGAGACCTTTAAGGTAAGTGATTCTTACTATTTATTTAAATGATGATTAGTTGTGGGGTTCACACTATATCATATTTTTACAGTTTAAATTGTTTATTTTTCAAGTTGCACATTTTTTAGATCATCATTGTAAAATTTTAGCCAAATCGAAGATATTTGAGACATCTAATTGAGTTCAAAGAAATTAATGAACACATTGTTTTACAAGAAACAATGAAATTTTTATTGTGATAATTAAATATGCAAATTATTTCGAATTGAATTGAATTTTTGTAAAAATGATCTAATAATAAAAACTTATAAAATAAACTGTTCGGATCGTTGAAATTCGATGCAGAGTGTCCCAAAATTAAATTAATTGGATGAGCAAGATTGGGCTTGGGTCACCTCCAAGCCAGAACAAACCATACCGTCCAGGCCTAGCCCACTTTCAGTCACTGGACCTAATTTCAAGCCGAGTTCTGTTTGGGACGAGGAGTAGGGATTGGGGATGACGTAATTTGGAGGTTATGGATATCGATAATTTTGTGGTTGTCAGGATCGATGTGGTACAGTCGTCTTTCAATTGAAACATTGTCATCCCCAAGCCAGGACCCACCAAGAAACACTTACCTACAACTAAATGTCCTTGTGGTGATGTCTAAGCCAAAATAATTATGTATTGCCATGTGTTTTAACTTTTTATTATGAAAGTATAAAATTGCTTGAGATCCGAACCATCGTCATTCTCAAATTAGGGTCTTAACGGAGATAAACTTACTTTCAACAAGATACCACTGTGGTGGTATTTCAAGACAACTATATATGCAATATCATACATTTTTTTTTTTCCATGTGAAAATGCTTATAACAACCCCAAGCCATTCACCTTTCAACAAGAAATATTACTTAATTACCTAATCAGTATATCAACCAGAATATTTCGATTATTTAGTCAAAATTCGTTCTTAATTACAATGAATATTTGGTAGTCATAAAGTTTGTCTAAACAGAGCTGTATGGTAACAATTCCTGTCAAAGAAAATACTTCAAAATTGGTTACTATTTCGTAGACTGGTACAATAACTAACTGATCAGTGAAACTCTTTTTTAAGGCTTTTAATCCATAATAATCTATGTGATTAGTATAACTTTTTGCTTTGATTCATTACAATGAAAATTGATAGAAGTGGTCTCTGAGTTTATTTACCGTAAATCATTCTGGTTCTTCTATGAAAAATATGTCAATATCCTCATTAAGTGAAAAAGTTGGATTGCCAAAGATATGCTTAAAAACGTGGTCATGTGATCATTCACATGACAATTTAATGAACATTGACTGATTTTTCACAGAATGATCAAAATTATTTACAATAGACAAGCTCAAAGATCACTTCTATTAATTTTCATTGTCAGAAACTCAAATAAAGAGTTATATCAGTTTCAAAGACCATTATGGATAAAAATCCTTTTCAAGTGGTAGCCAAGGGAAAACTAAAGACTTTTGGAGCCTACCCACTTAAAAATTAGGTTAGCTGTGGAAAACATGGTCAAAGGTAAGTGGTGCACATTCTCACCTCACCAAACCATGCACATTCTTGCCATTCATAGACACATAAAAACATGCATGCTTGGGTAAAAACAACCAGTCCATCTTAAACTTGTAAGCACCCCCAAATTCTCCCCTACCGCGCGCGCACACATCCACAGAATACTTTATATCTTATTATATATCTTCCTGTTTCCCTACCTCTAATCCATATCCTATATTCATGGGGCCTCAACACTAGATTTCTCTCTCTCTCTCTCTCTCTCTCTCTCTCTCCCTCTCATCTGGAAGACAGGAACTTCTTATATATCAATAACCCCAAGTACCTAACTGCTGCATGCTATTGCATATGTTGTTTGTAGTTAATCAGAAACTTGCTAGGGTTTTTGATCAATGAGGAAGCCTGGTTGTGATAAGATAGAGACGAACAAAGGAGCATGGTCTAAGCAAGAAGATCAGAAACTGATTGACTACATCCAGAAACATGGTGAAGGTCGTTGGAATTCTCTTCCTAAGGCTGCAGGTGGGCGTATAGTGTATACTGCGAACACATCTTCTAAATTCCCATCAATTGCTTAATTAATTCATGGACTTTTACTTCTTGATCGGTGTGTAGCTAGCTAGGGTATACTATCTTGCAATTTAGCTAATATATTATTGTATATATCATCTATGATCGATACGAATATGCATGACCATGAATCATGATCGGGGAAGTAAACCATCGATTCCCCCATCGTGATAAGAGTATATAATTTATAATGAATAGTATTGAAGAAAAAGAGGTGATATATAGATGATATGTAGCTTTTCAGAGTTCATGTACATGTTGAATAGTATTATTGTTGATGATGAATCATGATTAGGGTTGCGTCGGTGTGGCAAAAGTTGTCGACTGAGATGGATAAACTATCTAAGGCCAGATCTTAAACGCGGAAGTATTGGAGAAGATGAAGAGGACCTCATCATCAGGCTTCATGCACTCCTGGGGAATCGGTATGCATTTACATATAAAGAATAAGATTCTCTTCCCTTCAAATTTCTCTCCCTCTAGTCCCATACTATGTGAACGGTCACAATTAAGTTACGTTAACATCTTAGGTTGACTTCTTTATAGAAAGAGAAAGACAAAAAGAAATGTGAGAGAGAAGGAGAGGAGAGGCGATTTGGAGGGGAGAGAATTCTACTCCCATAGAAAAACTGCTCTAATCTCAAATTAACTCAATACATATATGTATTACCCCCTTTCCCGAAATTAATTCTTCAATTACAGGATTGCCCAAAGAACCTAACTAGAAGAGGCTTTAAGGGTGATTTAATTGAGTTTGGAAACAATCATGTATTTAATTTTCTTCCAATACATAGTTATATAAGTACTAATTTGTATATGCCTACTATCATATATTAGTTTATATAATTACAACCATATCTGTATATTATAAGTAAATCTTAATTAAATTTGGGGTTTTTTTTTTTTTTTTTTTTTGAACAGACGATAACATCTACACCACAGGGGTCAGGGAGTGAGCTTAGCCTCACAATGGGCTAGCAATAACATGATTCAAATTCACTTTTGGCAAGAATCAAACCTAAATCCTCTCACATACAAGTGAAGATGAATATCACTAGACCGTAGTAATAAGTGGCTTTGACCATTTAGATTTGGGTTCAAAAATCAACATGGTTATTAAGTTAAGTCCAATATTATATTTGCTCCACTTTCATTTCTTTTATACACATTATATATATTTATTTAAATATTAGAGATAAGCAAGTGGCCCTCTACTATAGTCGTGGATATGAGTGTTGCCCTTACCCTGCGGCGTGGGTTCGAATCTCGTCGGCTTCTTAATCTAACATCTAATCTAAATCGTTTGACCCAAAAAAAAAAATAGAGATAAATAATATACTAACACAAACAAATATGTGAATGTATATTATACATATAAGCAAGATATGAAACCCAACTAAAAGGTACAAAAACATAATATACCTATAAGCAAGACACAATAATCTGTGATACATGTTGATTATAAAAAAAATTTGTCATATACGTAGATAAATACAATTAATATGTGATTAAGAGCAGGAAGAAGAACAAGAAAGAACAAAATAAATGAAATAAGAACAAATAATTAAAAAGATAATTGGAAAGAAATTTAATTTTGATAATAAATCATACTAATTATTTTTTTTTTGTCAAACAATAGATTTTGTTAGATTATATATTATATTAGCCACCGACGGGGTTTGAACCTACGCTGTCATGCAAGAGCTCAACTCATTTCCATTACTGTGGTAAAGGGTCACTTGCCAATAGATAGGTTTAGCAGAGTTAGCAATAGAACCATTTTTGTCAACCAAAAGTGGGTGAAATGACTATTTAGTTTTCTATCACACAAAAAAAAAATGATGAGCAATAATGTAATTTTACATATTCAGATTTTACTTTTTTTTTTTTTGAAGGATCACCTTCAAGTGATATTATGATATATCTAATATTAAAAAACAATAAAAAACTCTCACTCCCTCTCCCATCCCACACACTCTCTCTTTCCCCCTCTCTTCTTCCCATTTTAAAAACAAAAATAAAAGGTGTTCATACACATAAAGTGGACTGTTCCTAAAATAAGCTTAAAAAATTGAACTTATATCAAGTTTTCTCATTTTTATAAATAATCTATAATTCAATTATGCATATTAATTTCTTGTATACTTGGATTAGCTAGCCAAGTTGGTTAGTGCAATGCTTCCCCTACACCAAGTTCAAATCTTCCTTCATGTAGTTTAGCTTAAATTATGATATATCACCCAGTCAAATTCATACTTAAAGATGCTTTTTTTTTTTTTTTTTTTTTTGAATTTGAGTGAATTCATATAAAACCTAAAAATATTTTGATAAATGAGGACTAATATATTTATATGATATTTTGATGAATTTATTTAGGTGGTCACTGATAGCCGGAAGACTGCCGGGAAGGACAGACAATGAGGTGAAGAATTACTGGAACTCTCATATAAGGAAAAAATTATTAAAGATGGGAAGTACTCTTGATCCCAAAAAACCCCATGACCACCATGATCCTCACTTGAGAAGAGGCACTACTGCTAGTGTACCAGTTCTGCAGCCTGATGCTAGAAAACCAATATTATTTGCATCGTCGTCGTCGGATTCCATGAGTACTGGTGCTAAAATTCACAGCAACGAAAGCGGTTTGCCTGACTTGAATCTCGACCTCTCACTCTAGCTAATTGTTTGTGGAAGAGAGGCAGAAGAGTACTATATGTAGTGTCTAGTTTAATCATATACACCCCACCACCACCAGGCTTCTTTTAGGCAATGGCCTTGGATACGTGGTTTGGCTTTAATTATGACTAGTGTGGTCGACTAGTATAAAGGTGTGTACGAAAACTGATCATAATTCATGGCCAGTTATTAGTGTGCGGACAATTGGATGCATATATATGCACATGACTGCCAAGATCCTAGTTGTATGTGTATGTATGACTGCCAAGATTCTAGTTGTATGTGTATGTATGACTAAAATATAGACGGAATTTGGATTGTTGAAATACATTACATAGTGAGCACCACATAATTGGTGTCAAAATATCAAAAGCGTGTGTCTTTGAATTCTCCCTATTATATTATTAGTTATAATATTATTTGAAACTCCTTGAAAGAGGTAATTACGGGTTCATCTCTTGTATCTCTCCCATTATAGTAATGACAAATGCTTGATGTTAGAATTTGAAGGGATATGTAGTGTCTGGTTAAGATAAGAATCGACTGATATTGCAGTATACATGCATGCAACTGGTTTGCAATAAATATATCTTTTGTATCGTGTATTGTTGTTTATACACTTTATGTTTCCAGCTTTATAGTCAATGTTCAAATGATCATAGAATGAGGTTCCATTTATGCATGATTCAACAAATATCAATCTGCAAGGAAATCATTTTTCCCATACCTACAAATGTAGTTCCATTATTATTAATGGTCAATTGGACCAATATTAATTCATGCATGGCTCGCTCCTTAAGAAGTATGGTACATTAGTAAAGCTCGGAATGAGAGGAGAGATTTTCTTGTGTCCGGAACACGGGATTCAATGCCACATGTTATTATATAATTAGCGTAAAATTTTATTTTTTAAATATCCCTCTAACCGTATAATAATATTTGGTATCAACCCCGTGTTCCGAGTACAATAAAAAATCTCCCGAACGAGAGAACTCAATTAGCTAGAGAATGCAAATATTAATGCCTTTTGGTCAAGAATCTTCTTTCCAAACAACCAAAAGAAGAAGCTAGCTAAAAGCTACAAACTCTTGAATGCAGTGAAATATAGCTTTATTTTTTATAATTTTCAGTCGCGGATTCAAGAAATTTTTATTTTGTTAGGAGCAAGATGTAGCCTTATCTCACATTTTCTCTTCGTGTTCACCAAAGTCAATTCCACGTCACTTTGTCTCTTCTTGCCTTATCTTGAGCTGACCTTCTGAGTACATTTGTCAAAAAATTTGCCCTAGTATAACTGTACTTAGCTTCCTTAAACCTACAAAATTTCATTTGTATGCTTATGTATATGTCTTCGCTGGAGAGTATTAAGAAAGGCTGTTTTTTCTCTTTTTGTGCTTGGAAATTCAGAATCAAATGAACTAGTAATGCTACCTTATAGAGAGTATGTTTTGGTTTTTAGATTGATTTGAATAAGGGTGTTACTGATCTTAAAATAGAGATGGATTGTAGGGATTAATGAGACAATTAAAAAGATGTGAGTTGAAACACATTTACAAGGCTGCTGTTTTGTTCCTCTCTAAGATTTCTCTCTCTCTCAAACTGTCGACTTCTTCTTCTCTATTTAGATCTCCGTGGTATGCTTAACACATATAATTAATTAGCAATCTAAGGAGTAACCTAAATTATTTATAAGTTTATGCAATGTCCATTCTTCCATCAAAGTTGGACAATTTAAAAAGTAATCCAATATATTTAGTTATAATCCTATACAAAGATATTTTTTTTGCATCCGAGACTTATTCTTTATCACCTAAAATTAAATGAAAGAACATGATGTAGCTTGATTCCAATTTCCAACCTTTTTTCTTGATGCTACTTTTGACTTTTCACCAAAAAACTTGAATGCGTAGTTTTTCAATTCTCTGTTGAAAAAAGAAGGAAGGGAACACTTATATTTATGACACTGCAGCACCAGAGCAAAATTTCAAAAGTTGTCTTTATTAGAGGCAATGAACGACTCAACTGAGAGAATTCAGTTTGCTCTGACGTTCCAAGACAAAGGGAATTGGATCCCATCAGTATCTATCTTGTGGGGATCTTAGAGATCTTCACATCTTAGTTATTTATATGGTCATAAATTATTTAATTATTTTTTATTTAAAAATATACACAAATAATATCTGACAAAAACTGATTACATAATGTACTATGCACGACTATGATGTGAAGATGTCTAAGATTCCCACAAAATGAATCCGAAGAAAATCCTCTTCCAAACCAAAGTAGAAAAAAATCTAATGAGGATCCTCGCCTTGGTGAGGATTTATGGAATCTTTTAATCGTGTTCGTTTATAGTATATCATACAGTCAGAAATTATTTTAAATATTTTATTTAAAATTAAAGACAAATAGTATATGATCTAATCGCACGATTTACGATAAACGAACACGATTAAAGAATCTCCTGAATCCTCAAACAGGATCCAGAAATCAAACCCTTCGTTCAAAGCTAACGGTCAACTCTATTATCTACCAACTCTACACTCTGGTAACCTATATTATACGTATGAGATATGTTACAAGCTCTCAAAATAATTTTTTTATAAACTCTGCCACTTCACAATTCTAATTTTATAAAAAAAAATATAGAGAGTTTCATCTTTTAAAGAAGGGAGTTTTAACGAAAAACCTACGATACTGTTCACTTTAACCAAAAAACATATTTTTACACTAAAAAGTCAATTTTGATACTATTCACTTTACCCTTTATTTTGTCCTTATCATTAAAACTCAAAGTTTTCGAGTCATTTTCATTAGTTTTCCTTTTAAAAAATCTCTTTGACATTTTTCTACATACATTTGTAGTAATAGTATATTCCTTTTAAACGGATTTGGATCCTCTCCTGAGCTAATGGAGAGGATCCTCCTGACCCATCATCATGGACCGTTGGATTTTTATCCAATGGCTATAATTATTATAACTTTAAAGGGACCCCTGTTTGTAGCCGTTAGATAAAAATCCAACGGTCCACGATGATGAGTAAGGAGGATCCTCTCCATTAGGTCAGGAGAGGATCCAAATCCCTTTTAAACCTGTGCATGTATGTACTATTCTAAGAAAAATGTTAATGCTAGGAAGATTAAATTTAACGACAAATATTACAAATTAAATGATGTGTCTCTAATAGGAATGAATACATTTATCAACGCTTAAATAATAAATAAATCATAAACCTTTATGTTTTTTAGTTTTTAAAAATTTGTTTATAAATTTAGTTTCCTTAATTTACCTTAAAAAAAATGTATAAATAAACCTCAGTATGCAACAATAATAATAAAGTAATTATGACTGTGAAACCGATGAATATAATATGATATAGGGTTTGCCAATGCCTCTGTATATGTTTGTTTGGACATTTTATCATTTTTTTTTTTTTGGCCAGAATCTAAAATCCGGTTTTCCTTGGTATTCTAAACCTTTTAAACGTCGCTGGTTTAGAACGTCGCTGCGAAGGAGAAATCTAAAGTTTGGGCTTTTTTCACAAATATTTAAATTGGATTGAGATCCTCCCAACGAATCCAACAATTTAAACAGTTTAAATTCTGTTATTTTTATTAGGATAAATCTCAGTTTACTACTTTTAAATTTTATGATTTTCAACATTTAGTACATGAAATTTTTTTTGTTTCAAAGTCATACCTAAAATGTTGATTTTAAAACAATCTTATACATCTGTTAGTCTAGTTATTAAGTCTTCTATTAATTGATGATAACGTATCTCTCATATAAATAATGACTGAAAGTCACATGTTATTAATGGTCCTTGGGAAAATTAAAAATTCAAAAAAAATTTCTCTCCGAAATTTAAAATATTAAAATAATCAATTAAAAAAAGAAAAAGAAAAAAGCCCCAGAACCCTACGTCTTCCCCAGCCGACACCCCTCCATCCCTTCTTCCTCAATTTCCTTGTTATGGTTTTTGTCTGCAAATCTCACCTTACATAAAACTCGACCTCTAAATAGACCCAGTAGCTGAAGACCTCGCCACCGTCTACACCTTCCTCCAGAACTCGCTACACACGCAAATGAATAATTGCCTCCTTGTCGTTGCTCGCAGAGCAGGAGAAGCAGGACGAGCTCGACCACGACAGGGCATCGAATGACGACACGTCGTTAATAGAAGAGACGCACAAGGAGAGGAACAAGGCCATTCAGGATTACTACTCCGATTTGCAGGAGTGCTACTCGGAGGTGGAAGAATCTGAAACGATGAAGCGGAGAAAAACTAGAAGCGCCGTCTGTGCGGCGGTGTCGGCGTTAGCTGATGGAGTCGAAAAAGGTAAGCCTGGAGTCGGGTCGGGTCACCATTGGCGGCTGTGGGTCAAGAACGGGTCGAAAGCGTGGTAGGACGAGTGCAAACAGCCGGATTTTCCGGAATCGGAATTCAAAAAGGGTTTTCGGATGGGGAAATCCATGTTCGATTTAATATGCGAGGAGCTCAACTTGCCATCGCAAAGGAGGACACGACGCTGCGGAACGCGATTCCGGTGCGACAGAGAGTGGCGGTGTGCCTTTGACAGAGAGTGTCGGGTGGGGATGACGAAGAGGGTTTTGATTATTATTTTTTTTAATAATAATTTTATTTAATTAAGTATTTTAATATTTTAAATTTGGACGATAATTTTTTTTTTTAATTTTTAATTTTTACTTGAACCTCTTAATAACACCTAATATTCAATCATTGTCCACATAAACGTCACGTCATAAATTAACGGAAGATTTAACAGTCAAATTAACAGAGAAATGAAATTGTTCCAAAATTAATACTTTAAATATAACTTTGAAACTAAAAAAATTTCATGTACTAAATGTTGAAAATCACGACACTCGAAGACAGTAAACTGATTTACAGGCCCATTTCATGTACTATCTTACTCTCCAACGCGTATATATGAACAAGTCGGATTGTTTGGTCTACTAACTCCTGAATGTGAGATCTGATGATCCCATCCGTTTACGTGGACCCTTCTCGAAAAGTCGGTCGTTCATTCATACTGTAAGGGTGTCAAATGTCGTACACTTCACAGGAGGAAGCCGTCTGTAGCTCAAGTTTGTCTGTGGCCGCGAATCTACCATTCAACTCGCGGGTGGACGTGACTTACCTGTACAAGACCTGTCAGATTCCATCTTGAATCCAGCCCCTTTGATTTTTAGTTTCTTTTATTTTTTATTTTTATCAGAATCCATTGGTATAAACAGGCAGAGAGAAAAAGAGAGAGAATTCTCATCCACAAAAAATACTCATTATGGATAATGGATGTATCAAAGATTATGCAACTAAGCAGAGATAGTTCGTCTACTTCGACCCCAAAAAAAAAAAAAAAATGTTTTGGCCATGCATTCTTCTTAACTTGGAATTTGCTATTCACACTCTTTTTTATTTTCTCATAGTCTTGTTAATTTTTGTTTATTAATTTTTTATATTAGATCCGATGACAGAAAATTAAAAAAATATGTGTGAGAACTAAAAATGAGTGTGCATAACACTACCCTTTAACTTTTAGTCGATATAGTACATTACAAAATTTGAAGTTGCCTTTTATTTTTTTAGTATTATTACTAAATTATGAAGGAAATAAGAGAAACAATAGACCATTCAAATTAATTATAAATTAAACGTAACCATGACAAGGAAAGTGTCAATTTATTGATATATTTGTCAAAAATTTCATTGTGTTATTAGCACTCGATCACCATTTTAATTAGTAAGCTTTTTTTATGTTTGGTAAACATTCAGTTTCAGCTTTTTTTCACAGTTTTGGGTGGAAAAAAAAGCAAAAAACACAAAGCTGCAAAACCCCGCTTTGAAAAACTAGTTATTTTCACATCTGTTTTACATAAAAGTTTATCAAACACTATAATACTACTTTTTTTCTTTTCAAAAGCACTTTTACAAAAAAGTTTACCAAACACTTTGCTACTTTATTTCACAGCTGCTTATTCTCATAGCATAGCAAAAACAGTTTTTTTTCAAAGCACATCAATACCAAACCAGCTAGTCTCCACTTTGTTGATAGAATTGACTATCGAGGTTAAATATCAAAGAAATCAAAATGTTTTC
Organism: Pyrus x bretschneideri; assembly: GCF_019419815.1. Taxonomy (NCBI): domain Eukaryota; kingdom Viridiplantae; phylum Streptophyta; class Magnoliopsida; order Rosales; family Rosaceae; genus Pyrus; species Pyrus x bretschneideri. Next base: position 954,447 of record NW_025999579.1, on the reverse strand, counting down.
ACATTTAAATAGCTGACTTTAAAGTGCGTTTTTTTAATGTTCAAGGTTAAGAGAATGGATAATGTTTGTGTCCTCACATTTACGATTAACGAATTTTTACCGTTCGAACAACATAATCGGAACCGTTCATTTTCTTAATCGTCATCTAAAGTTCATATATGCAAAAAAGTTATTCAATTTGAAGATCTTTTAATCATTCATATGCATAAAAAAAATGAACGGTTCATCATGAGGATGCTACTTGTTACCACAATGGTTGATTGGTATAACACGTATGGATGATTTAACGATCTCCAAATTGAATAATTTTTTATAGATATGATCTTTAGATGATGATAAAGAGAATAAACGGTTCCAATTATAATATTCAGACAAAAATTTTTGTTAATCGTAAGTGGATGATAAGTAAATTCCTGAGGAACACAAGCATTAGGATTACTCTAGGTATTAATAGTGTTGCTAAACTTTGTTGCGTGATAAATAGAAAGGAAAATAGAAAAAAGATTTAATAAGGTTGGCATAGTACCAGACACCGTCACACACACACCAAACGCTCGACAGATGATGTGTAGTTAAATTACCCAACTGTAAGTCAAGCGAAGTAGTCAGAAAACTTTGTTATATTGTTCTCTAGCCCCCTTCAATTGGGCAGGTTGAGTTTCTCTCTCTCTCTCTCTCTCTCTCTGCACTTGCTGTAAGAAGAACTTCAATATTACTACTGTAATGAGGAAACCTTGCTGTGAGAAGAAAAAGACGAACAAAGGAGCATGGTCGAAGCAAGAAGATAAGAAGCTCACCGAATTTGTTGAAAAAAATGGCGAAGGAAGCTGGCGCTCCCTTCCACTTGCTGCAGGTATACTGTATACATGCACTTCCTCTTGCACTTACAAAACCAAAATCACGTGGAAGGTATATTGCTCTGGTGAATAGGACATTTTTCTTTCTCTTCGGTTCAAACCATTCTTCAGTGCCTTAATGTACTTGGAGTAATAATATTAATTCTCGAAAAAAAAAAAATCATTAACATGGACAAATTCGCTCATGTACACGCACTTACACATGTAGTTCTCAATTAATTCTTAACTTATGAGCTTGAAAAATATTTATTAAATGTATATGTGGTTCCTTATTTTTCATTAATCTTAATTATTGATCATCATTTGAAATTTAATAATGGTGCAGGCTTGCTCCGTTGTGGAAAGAGTTGTAGATTAAGATGGGTAAATTATCTAAGGCCAAACTTGAAACGTGGCAACTTTGGTGAAGATGAAGAAGACCTAATCATCAAGCTCCATGCACTTCTTGGAAACAGGTATACTGCTCGCGAATAGACAAATATGTTGATAACAATTTGAGAAAAAGAAGAAATTAAAGGGGAATATTTTGAAAGAAGATAACCCTCTATCATATACATGCAGGAGTAGAGTTTCTGAAAAATTTCAAGCAAACATAGAAAGGGAATATTTTGATGGGATGAAAAATCACAGAAAAAAATATTTTTTTAAGGTTAATTAATTAACTTTTTTTCATTGGAGGCTTATGCATTTGCTAGAGTCTGAATAAATTGCAACAATAATCCTAATTGACAATGCATGCTCCTCTCTTGCTATTGCATAATTTCCTAATGGTACTATATGATGGTAATACGTGCTTCATGATGATAATTACAAATAATATATATATATATATATAGTAAATTAAATAGCTAAGAGAATGTTTGATAACCATTTTATTTTTTTAATTTTTAGTTTTCGTTAAAAAGATTGTTTGATAAGTATTTGAAAGCTAGTTTGTGAGTCTTAAAATTTGGCTTGATTTTGGTTTTGAAAAAAAAATAAAAATTGATAATCGAAAACAAGCAAATGGTCCCTATAAACTAGCCATATTTGGCCTTCTTTATTCATAATTAAGAGTACTAATTGCTGAAACTATATAAAGATCATGTATTAATGTTACTTGTAAAATTCAAATAGGTGGTCGCTAATCGCTGGAAGATTGCCGGGACGAACTGACAATGAAGTGAAGAATTACTGGAACACTCATCTAAGGAGAAAACTAATACAAATGGGAGTTGACCCCAATAACCATCGCATAGGACACACACAGAATATTGGCCTTTCAAAATCATCATTTGGCTCCAGAAAAGTAAATCATCCATGTAAAGCAGCGAATTCTCAAGGGGACAACGACTCTGATGATCATCAGAAACCATTTACAGATTCTGCAAGTGGCCCGGAAAGCAACACAAGCTGCAGTGGTTTGCCTGACCTAAATCTTGATCTCACAATAGGCATTCCAAGTTAATTTGGATACTGAACAAGTAGTTTTCATTAGTTGAGTTTCTGTTATTGTCATTGTCAGCTAGTTAAGGTGAAATTAAAACTTCAAAATTGAATGGGTAGAGATAGCTTTTTCGTGCTAAATAGGAGTAGCAAAAAAGTAGAATGAATTAGTTCTATAGTTTTGTAAATGGAGACTTGCGAGAGAAATTAAGAATGTGATTAGCTGGACGCATTTCTTGCTTTGCCGGCTCAAATGTTTTCCCCAAATCAATGTTTATTAGATTATGATTCTGTAACTCGTAGATTTTTCAAAACATCGATGTTACAACTTACACTTATACGCCTAGTAGTGCAAAAAACTTTGAATGTAATCGACCATTTATTGGACATATATATCCACTGCCCTTAACTAGTTGGAAGAAATTTATAGCTCAGCTGATTGGCACTCTTCCATCCAGTGCCTCTTGTATCAAAAGAATTATTTCCTAACTATATAGGTGGAACGTAAAATTAATCAACGTACATGCCGAGACTCTTGTAGATGTCAGTATATATGTGTCTGCATATATACACAATACAAATTGTGTCAGGTGATACAACAGAGAATTTAGCAACTGTTCAATTACTAAGGTAGCTAGATTATGATATATTAGAGAATTATTATTATCTTGGTTTTCATGCAGAGGGGTTATTAAGCAAGCTAGCCATGTGAAGAGAGTTTTATACTATTTATGGTGATAAAAGAAACCAAGCCTTTACTCTTTTTGTATAGGACTGTCAAGTGAAACTTCAGGCAACAAGTAGACACGGCAGAAATTGCAGTTATAACTTAATATTGTATAGACCAGAATATTCCTAGAGAAAGACTTGCCAACTGACGAAAACCTAATTAAGATTCTATATATCTGAATATTACAAGATTGAGAAGGCGGGGATCGGTTGAGAAACATACCTACCCTACCTTTTTTTATGGTATCATAACATGTTGTCTAATGCTTGAAGTCCAACAGTCACACACACTCTACGTTATCCCGTTTGTTTTGTCCACGTGCTTAACTTAAAAATTTGCCACACGTAAAGAATAACTCTCACATTGATAAGAGGAAAGACTTTATTTAGGCTTATATATATAAGAGCTTTTTATACTTATTAGAACCTTTTTATGCACCAGTTTTGGAGAACAGAGAAAATTTGTGAAGTAATATCTAACTTTCCTCATCTTTGTGGACTGGTTTACTTGTCTGATATTTCGGATTGATTTTTTTTTTTTCTCTTGAATTATTTTTGCATCTTATCTATATATAAATAACTCGTTATCGAGAAAATAAAAGCTTGTGAGTGTGTGCGAGATTATATATATTATATGAGAAAATACCAAATATTTTGTTTAATGCAATTAAATATGGGACAATATTTGCACTAATCCTATGAGGGGGAACCAATTTGTACAATCTCTTGAACAATATTATTGCTAGCCCATTCTTAATTCAATCCTTTTTGTTCAAAAAAAATATTCATTAATTTGATGCATATACATGATTAATTGATCTTTGGTTTGATTTAGTTTTTCTTTTTTGAAATATAATCTTTAAATAATGGTAAATAATATAAACATATATGAGGATGAAGTTTATATTATGAATGCTTAAAATATATCGTAGAGATAGCTCTTAACTAACTAAGAAAAGTACAAAATAGCTAGGTAAGATCATATGCGGTTGTAGTTTTCTGAACTGATGGTTAAAGTATAATATATATATATATATATATATATATATATTTCTTAGTACAAAATAGCTAGGTAAGATCATATGCGGTTGAAGTTTTCTGAACTGATGGTTAAAGTATAATATATATATATATATATATATATATATATATTGTTTGTGGATAGTTTGCGATGTTAGCGAACCCTAGCATGCATCAAGCATATGGGTGATGCTATTTACGCACTTATTTTCACTTTTCACACATCTTTTTTAATTTTCGATCATCGGATTGAATGAATTGAAGAAGTTAAAAATTAATAAAAATATGTGAGAGGTATAAGTGGGTGTATAAATAGCACTATCACAAGCACATGTGATTAAATGACCAAGCTCCTATACACACACACACACACACACACACACACATTAGAATCTACACGCATTTGGTAGACCTACTGCATGTCCAAGTTTAAATTGCTAGCTAAGCTAGGCATTCTCTTCAAATTTTACTCATTATTCTGTTGGGTTTTGAATATGTTGGTGATCAAGTCTCGTTTCGCCTACCCACATGCATAGACCAAACCCTAATTTGAAACCACCATTCCAAGTCAAATTTTATAACCTAAATTACCTAATTGATTTGGTTGCATGGGCTTATTATACGTATGGTTGCACTCACTATTGGTGTATTGCTCCTCAAGGTTCTAAAAAACGGTAGGTGCTAGGCGGGCGGCGGGAAGGGGTCTAGCGCCTAGGCAACTAGGTGGATTTATGTAAATTTATTGTATATCTTGTAAACCTATTTACACTTAAAAAAATAAAATAAACTATACTTGTATGGATAATAAAAGAATGATAAAATGCAAAAATAGAAGTAGAAGAATACACAGAGTACATCCATCCAACAAGTTCAATATTTAAAAAACAGTAAGCATATAATCATAATGAGGAGTATTTTTGGATGATAGACTAAATTATTCTTGTTCATGATCCTTGCATTAGATTGGACATAGACTAAATTATTTTACCTTGTTGTATCTAGTTTATTTCTTTTCTTTGTATGTATTCCCTCAAAAGTGCTCCAATTCATTTCACAATTGGATGAACTTGTAGTTAATCCATCTTTTGCAAATTAGATACACCATTTCCATAAGTATACCACTATGAAACTAAAAAAAGAAAAAAGCACACAATTAATTAAAAAAAAAAAACAGCCTAGGACCGCCTTGGCACTGCCTAGGAGCCGCCTAGCTCCAGACCAATTTTTCAAAATGATTTGCACTAAATCGCGGCGAGCCTTCACCGCCTAGCACCTAGACGCCGCCTAGACCAAATTTTAGAACATTGCTACTACTGCTGTGTTGTTCTGTAACTCCCATAGCTTAATTATGCATCTCTGTATATCATCATCTTCAACATGATTGAAAAAAAATTAATTGAAGAATCAGCAGATATAAAACAACTTTTCCTATGTCACCTTTAATATCATGAAAGGCATGAGAGGCAAAACCAACCCTAAAAAGGGTTAATTAATTAAAAAAAAATTAGTATGTATAAAGTTCAATGAAAATCCCATGGTGGTTTTAATTAAGTATTACAAAATTACCAAAAAGCGAAGTTTAGGGTTTAGGGTCGGTTGTCAATCTAACATACAAAGCTTTGAGAATTGGTGAATGGTGAGGGCCTATCGCGATGGTTGTCCAGTATTTAGTAACTTAGTATTGATGAAATTCTCGAGTCATTTAAGAACTGCTAGTAATAAAAAATTTACTACACTGAGAAAAAAAAATGCAAAAGCCACAAGTACTACAGTGGGAACAGAGATTGAATAAAGTTTATCTTCGTTGACAATAGAGAAGCAGACAAATAGATTATTGTATACAAAAACATGGACCACCAGGGTTGTGGTCCTTGTGGATGTGGTGGTGGTGGAGCAACAAAACCAATAAGTTAGTAATTAACTTAATAAGTTAATATAAATTAAACTTTTAGGAACTCCACAATCCGTCAAAGTTTTCAGTCTGATCAACCACTCATTTCGACAATGATTAAAATCGATTAAAATGTTATTTCAGTTTCCAAAATCTGCAACCCTGCTAAAGCACAAAGTTTGCCCCGCATTACCCAATATTTGTTAATTATTTACTAATTTATCAGTACTGAGAAATGTGGCACCAAGAATTCAAGGGAAGTTTTCAGACAAACTTTCTTGATCAGTTCCTAATAATCACATTGGTAGTTGTTGCGACTTGCATGCATGTCACATAACCCTTGACCTAGCAGAAGAGGTATACGCATGAATTTTTGTGAGCTAACTACTACCTCTATCTACCATTCAACATGCAGAATTACTCTCTACATATCCCGCCACATCCTACTAAAATTTAGTTAGGTCGTTAATATTTAAACTAGTACTATTGTCATTTTGCTCAACGAATATATAATCACGGCCATGACTATCTTCTGAGTTAAAACATATACTGAATCCTTTCCGCAAACACTGATTGAGATGATCCCCGCCATGAAAGCCTTAAAAGCATACTCTACCAAATCATTAAAAGCTGGACTCAAAAGAAAATTAACAACCGAAAACTTTCAGAATTATTATTTTTAAAAGCTCTCGACCTAAAATAATGTATTGTATCTAGTCATTTTTTAATCTTCTGCATCAATTTTTTTTTTTTGGTGTGTGTGGAGGATCCTACCAAATTTAGCTTTAGTTACATATATGGAATTTTGAAGTTCTTTGTCCAAACATAACGTAAAAGTAAATGTATAATTAAAAAAAATAAAAGAATAAAAGAAAAGGAAAATTGAAAGGAAATCAAATCTCAATAAACTAATCAAAATTATATATATATCAACATATTGATCAAATATCGACGACGCATAAAGTTTAATCATTAACGACATGTCCATCTTATATAGATTAATGACGTACTGAAAAAGGGATCCTTGTAGCCATTAGAATTTTTAAAAATTATTAAGTTTATCTAATTTTCCAAAGGCATGTAGATTCTGGGCAACCCAAAATCACATTTTAGTGGATCCCAGTTCTATGGACCAACACAACTATGGACTAAGGTACCATATCATTGTCAATATCTCCAAAATATTAGCTTAAAGCGGATACGTACGCAGTACGCTGTTGGATTTGGCCACTTTTTCTCATGCTCTGCTTTCTACTATAGTAATTTATCGACGATAAATATGTGCATCCAAAGTCGGAAACCAGAGAACCGCGAGCTCGTTTCTGTTATATCAGTCCAAAAAAAAAAAAAAAAAAAAAACAGGGCAAAGCAATGTTTTAGCAGCTGAGAGAGGAGAAGGAAAGAGACTTAGGTCATCAACTTTCTCTAAGATATTTCGGACATGTAGAACCCTAACAGCATCTTTACTCTTCTCTGTCTCTGTGACAATATATTCGATGTAGCTATTATGAGTCTCCGGCCATATTTTTATTTTCTCTTATATCTGAGGTAATTTACTTCCTATTTATGTGAATTATAAATCAGATATATTTTGATGGATATATATAGTGGCTGGTATGAACTCCAAAAGTTCATGGATTGGTGTTGTTATTTATTAATTAGGGTTTACAGTATAGGTGAGTAGAACTACACGCCAAGAAAGATTACACTTTATTAAGTAAAATTTGGAATGTTTCAAGCCACATAGTGATATGGAATTTACTCAAATATCCAAGTTTGACCTTACATTTTTAAATTCACACTTTACACTATGATATTGGCATGGGTTTAAATTCTGAAGTAATAGGATTAACACGAATGTCCTAATCACTGGTACAATTAAGCACTTGCAGTTTGAGCTTAGCAATTTCAGGTTGATTTATTCAATGAAAAAGTTGAAAGAAAAATCGAAAAAAATAAAAGGCATATATATATATATATCCCAAGGTCACTTTTGTCTTCGTATTCCACCATGAGAAGAAAATAATATCCTTTCTATTGACTCAATTGCCATATGACAAAAGCAAAGTAAAGTATGGCTTACTAAAAGATGGGGGCCATCCAATAATCAAGATGCAATGATGCATGGCGCGGCTGAAATATTCAAGAAAATTTAACTTTTGAAATACTGTGAGCGGTTTTCTTTTTTCTAAAAGTAACATTTATTAAGCGATAACCAGGGTTACAACGGGGCAAACAACCCAAAACACATTAGGAGAACGCCCAAGGAGCAAAAACACAAACATTAAAGGAAACCCTAATTCCTATCATCCAAACATAGAGAACAGCCGAGTCGCGATGAACGTCTTGTCAGTAGTCACCAAGACAGTTACACCGGAGAAAACAACCGAGTGGTCAATTCGACCAAGGCATCACAATACAAAATTTACAAACCCACAACGAAGAGTACACCACATCCAACCAAAAACGTCAAACAAAGAGATAGCCACCGGATCCAAAACACCTTCACCAACCCCTACAAATATATATAAGGACAGTAACATATGAAAGTAGGGTGAGGCTAAGGGGGTATATATGTAAAAAAACCTTACTTTGGCCAAAGTCGCAGAACGCTTAGCATTGAGGGAAAGTCGACATGCCGGTCAAGGAAGGGGTAGTGAAGGGAATTGGATTTGGCATCCATCTTTAGTAGAGCCGGCCCTAAGCGCGCGCAAAAGGTGACACTGCACGTACCCCGATTCGAAAGGGCCCCCAAATTATCATTACATGTATAAAGATGCATGTAAAATGCATTTAATGCAAAAGATAAGAGTAATTAAGGTTCTAGTGCAAGTGGTTTAGCCGTTCTACTTTTTGGCCATGTGCTGGATTCGAATGTCTGCGGCAGCGCTATTTTCAACTTTTGCATAGGGCCTTTAAATGCTCATTTAGAGAGAAGCAGAGGGAGGAGGAGACATGAAGGACATAGAGGGGTGGCGGCACTATTTTCAACTTTTGCATAGGTCCTTTAAATGCTCATTTAGAGAGAAGCAGAGGGAGGAGGAGACATGAAGGACATGGAGGGGTGGCGGCACAATGTACATGTGGGAGGGGCGGATGAGATAGGAGGGAAGGAGGGGGCAGTGGTTTACCGCTGACCCCAAGCAAGAGCAATGGGCGGCGACTTTTATCTCATATTTAGGGTTTGTGGTGGCTAGCAAAGGCTTTCTCAAAGAGAGAAATGGGTCGAGAGAGTTCAACAACACGAAACAAACTAGCTTAGCTTGGTTAATCTTAATAGGATGATGTTAGAGAGATCACCTACTTAAATTATATTTTGTTAACCACATCATGTGGCAGTTGATGGTTGTATTTTTCTTTAATAATTTAAATAAGGAATCTAATCATCAACCCGTCACATCATATGATTTACAAAATATGATCTAAACAAATGGATTCCCTAGCATTTTCCATCGAATATATTTTTGCTGACCATTATCAAGCAATGGTGATGCTCACCACCTTATTTATCACTATTGGATAAGATTAAATTTCAAGATTTGTGTAATGAATATACACAAATCTCAAAATTTAAACTCATCCAATGATAATAAATAAGATGGTGAACATTACAACCATTTGAGGGTATTGAGCAAAACATCACCCCTTCCACGTTAATAATACCTTGATCACGTGAGTGAGTACTATTCTATTAGTATGATAAACACGAAGAGGGCAACACAATTACACAACCACATGTAGGAGTACTGCAACAAGACCTACAAAATGGAGTGCTTTACCTACAAAATAATACAAACATCTGACCAGTTGGTATAGTGCTACTCAATTTAAGAGAATATTTTAGATTCAACTCAAATAAATGATACATATTTGTAGTGAGTTCAATACTTGTTTCCCAACTACGTATTGAAATGGAAAATGTTAACTTAATTAAAGTCTCCTTAATTTTGTACTCGATCTAATCTTCTAATTAACTTCGATCTTCCAGCTTCTATAAGCTAACCTTTGAACTTAAACAATCCCAGCTCATCACGATGACACTACCGCAGAGCATCAACATGCTATGGCAATGTAGAAGGATATGTATATGCTGTGTAGATATAGTTATTATAGCTCAACAGAGATTGAGACTTCCAGAAATTTAGCGGAATTAGCATTAATTATCCTCCAGATTTTTTTTTGAACAAACGATATTATCTAAACTAAGGAGAGGGGGTGAGCACCTCACAATGGATTAGCAATAATGTGGTTCAAATTCGTCTTTGTTGAGAATCGAACCTAAGATGGAATTAGCGTTAATGATCCTCCATATTTGATAATTAGGTTTAACCGATTAGCTAATTTTTTTTTCTTAGAACAAGTACGATATTCATTGATAATAAAGAGTAAATACGTACAATATGAAAGATAGAGTGCAACAAAAAGGGTCTCGATAAAAACCTTGTCAGAGATTTCAACCAGTCGAAGGGAAAAAGAGTGTCCCGCACCAAAAATTACTTAGAAGTACTATCCTCAAATAAAAGATCAATTATTACATCGGGTGGTTCCTCAAACCAAGTTACTTGTTGCTCCAACGACAAACCCAGCCTTGCCAATCTACCAAGTTACTTGTTGCTCTCCAACGACAAACCCAGCCTTGCCAATTTGCGTGCCACCTCATTAGCCTCCCGTCGAGCTTAGACGATTCTGAACGGAGAAAGAAAAAAAAAAAAACTGATTATCTAATTTAAATATTAGATTAAACTCGTTTATTACTTCTTAAACTAACATAAAGGAGCTAGTAAAGGCTCGTGGTTGTATTTCTTGGCATGGCTGGAATCTCTCATTGGATTTGATTCTCTTGTAATATTTCATGATTTCTGTAACATTTATAATATATATGTTTTAAATATTCATTCATTTTTTTTGGGAAACAAATATTCATTCGTTTTGGCACGACTCGTGAACCATCCTTTTCGATTCATGAAACCCTGCATTCCAAAAACTTATATCCATATAGTGAGATTTTTAATTCCCGCGATCTAGATTGCGCTCTTCAATCTGATTCTCAATGCATGTCACACCTGCAAGCCCCGTCGTGGTTGGGGTCAAATTAAGTACGGTTATCAACAATAGCTATAATTGGTTATCCATAATCATTACGGTGATCATGCCGGAGGGTAGGTATTTAGTACAAGATGCTATAAAAGTTTTCCATCTACCCTCTCATGCCTTGCGTTAGGAAGGTGTCAATCAACACCATCCACACAGCGGCCGCCACTTCACCACCCTCACCATCCCCCCACCCCAAAGATGCTATTAAAAGTTTCCCATCTACCCTCTCAACACCATCCACACAGCGGCCGCACGTCAACCGCCCTCACCACACACCCCCCCACCCCCCCCCCCCCCCCCCCCCCCCCCCCCCCCCCCCCCCCCCCCCCCCCCCCCCCCCCCCCCCCCCCCCCCCCCCCCCCCCCCCCCCCCCCCCCCCCCCCCCCCCCCCCCCCCCCCCCCCCCCCCCCCCCCCCCCCCCCAAAAAAAAAAAAAGCTATAAAAGTTTCCCATCTACCCTCTCATGCCTTGCGTTGGGAAGGTGTCAATCAACACCATCCCATCCACACAGCGGCCGCCACTTCACCACCCTCACCCCCCCCCCCCCCCCCCAAAAAAAAAACACCAATATAATTCATTCATCGTGGTTGGGTATCATCATATATACGGATACTATATCGGTAGGTCATTTACATGCTAAGTGAACAGTAAGTCTCTCAAGTTATATAATATATCAATACTAAAAGGAAAGGACCAGGGTTGCCTTTGACTAGGAGTTGAAATATTCCACATCAACCGTTTTTAAGAAAAGAAAAGTTTAGACACTTCGACTAACACCGAAGTCTTTTGTGATAAAACTCCACATAGGTGGTAATTAACAAGTTGGAGACAATATCGGTGTTGTTGGAAGTGGGTCTTTGGCCTGTCTCTATGATAATTTGACATGGTATCAAAGTCAGGGAGCAGGCCCGTACTGCCAGGTGATGGGTGAGTCTCCTTGGCCGCACGCGATGATGGATAGGGACCTTGGCCTCGCGTGTTGGGTGAGTAGTCTTGGCTCCACGTGGTTGCTGATGTGTTGGGTGAGTCTCTTGTATTCTTTTATTTTATATTTCAATATCTCCATATACCAAACGCTCACTAATGAGTACCGCATCTTCAGAATTGTAACCTTCCCATGGCATATAAGCTACTAATATGTTTTTTCCAAAGCGAGTTCGCCGCCAACCGTAGCAGCACCATCTGCTAAAATTTGTCCCTTTTTAATACATTTACCTCGCCGAACTTAATATTATTACCTATTATATAATAAATAATATATTTATTTAAATCTGTCTAGTCTACCTAGGCGGACCGCCGCCAGACCAACGCCCAGCGTCTTTTAAAACCTTGGGCAAAAGTAAGAGAGAGATGACATTTGCTAGAAATCGAAGTGAAAATGGTGCATTGTATCACACTGTTTATTTTTGTAATTTTATCATACAAAAAAGGATGCAGGTAAAGAGAAGGGAGGGAGATTGATATTATAACCTTCACTTTTGATTTTATGTGTGTTATATTGAGGATACAAACATACCTCTATATATAGAAGTTTATATCGGATAACACTTTACATGCATGAAGAAAAAATTTCACCTCTCTAAGACATTTTCACCTAAGACTTTCAATGATTGTCACCAAAGTCCTTTTTGGTTTGCATCCTCGTATAATCATATGTGTGACATTTACACTATTTCACAATAAAAAACTGAAAAAAAGGAAATATTATATACGCCCATCCCTTTCCCAGTGTTCTCCCCGAACCTCAGTCCCATCAGCGCCTCCGGCAAACCCAAGTCTCGCCGTCTCCACCGACTATCCCAGTAACCCTCAATCCCACAACGATTCACGCCAATGCTATCGAATCTATGGTCATTGTGCTGCAAGAATTACTGGCTGTTGAAGAATATGAGATTTTCTTATTTAAGCTCTAGCTTGCAAAATAACGGACAATTAAACGAAGATCTCAATTATAAAATACTAGCTGAATGGATGATGTGGATCCGGTGTAATGATCGGTCGTTGTATGTCACTAAAGGTCAAGAAAAAATTAGGACGGCAATAAGGCTAACAATGCTTTATGGCACGAAGTGTTAGGCGATCATAAAACAATACGTGCAAAAAAATCAATGTAACGATCATGAGAATGTTTCGTTGGATTTGTGGGCACATGAGAAAGACAAGATTAAAAACGAGGATATCTGAAGTAAAGTAAGAGTGACCACAATCGAAGATAAGATGAGAAAAATTTGTTAAAATGGTTTGAACATATGAACCAAAGACCTACAGATATTCCGGTTAGAAGATGGTGCTATGAGACAGAGGCTCGCGGCAAATGGGCAGAGGAAAGACTAAGAAGACTTGGAAAGAGACTATAAGAAAAGCTATAGAATACTTTGAGCTAACAAAAAACTTGGCGTAAAAGTGAGAATAATGACGTTCTAAGATTCATACAGTCGTTCAACTTAGTGAGATAAAACTTATTTGTTATTGTATTTTTATAATTTGTTTTACTAATTAGATTGTTTCTTTGATCAGACCATGAGTAACTATATTTGAAGGAATAAATGGGATTCATTATTGTGGGGGTGTCAGGTGTGTGTGAAACGCAGTTTTCGATTTGTGGTGCGGCGGCGTGGAGAGACGGGCTAGGGAAGAACTGATGGCTTTTCCACTTTTACTTTCTTATTTTAATTTTTTTATTTTTCAGTTTTGGAAAAAATATTATAAAAAAAATAACTTTGATGTCCATGTGGCACATTATCATTGGTTAATTAAGACAGTAATGGACATTACTGAGCAGCACATGCAACTTTTTAACAGAACCGGGATAAAATTTTAATTTGGAACAAAGATTACTAACCGACTACACCACAAGAATATGATTACTAACTTCTTTACCACGTAGACGAATAAAATTAACCTTAAACATAACTAGCTAGTTTGTTTACTCTCTAAATTAAAGGCCAATTAAATAGGAAAAAGACTTGTAATTTAGAGAGACAGTTTCTGCACATACATACCATAAGCACCCAAAATCCCAACCCCACGGAGAAACACCCTAGCTTCATAAGTAATTAACATGCATGCATTACATTACATGAAATACAAGGTTCACTAAAACATACTATAATTAAATCCACAGTAAAGAAACACCACCACTCCATTCAATGGAAACGCTGAGGGCCTCCTGTTCCCCGGCTCCTTCGGGGAGTTGAAGTTATTTCTTGATGAGATCATGAGAGTTTATCATGCAGAGTGAAAATTTCATTCTTGACATGCTTCTGGTATGTATAAAAAGTTCTTCCACAATGGTGTTTTATTATGTGCGAAATTTTTATTTAGCTATTGATGTCGTCTAAATTATTGTGCGTAAAATGTCTTTCTTAATTAGAGTCATACAAGTGCGTAATTTTTTTTTTTTTGACAATAGTAATGTAAAATTTCTTTTTGGACAAGCATTTGACATGCAAAGAAAGTTTTTTTTATCGTGACCACATGATCGACATGCACAAAAGTTTTTTCTAACCACAGTAATTGTGAAATTTCTTCTTTGACGAGCGTCCGACATGCACAAAAAGTTCTTTCTGACTACAATAATTGTGTAATTTCTTCTTTGACAAGCATCTGACATGCATAAAAATTTCTTTCTTGATATTGATGTTGTCTTAATTAGCATGTCAAATTTCTTTTTTGACAAGCGTCAGACATGCACGATAAGACCACAAAGGTGAAATTACCTTTTTGATAAGCGTCCGACATGCATAGAAAGTTATTTCTTATCTCAGTAAACGTTATGTTTAACTGGTCTGTCTTATCTCAGTAAACGTTACATCTAACTGATCTTTCTTATCTTAGTACACGTTACGTATAATTGATGTTTGACATGTGCAGAAAGTTATTTCTTTTTTGACAGATGTCCGACATGCATAGAAAGTTATTTCTTATACCCTAGTAAACGTTACGTCTAACAAGCCTTTCTTATCTTAGTAAACGTTACGTCAAACTGGCTTGCCTTATCTCATTATACGTTACGTCTTATTGGCATACGTCTAACTAACTTTTCTTATCTTAGTAAAAGTTAAGTCTAACTCACGTCCTTTCTTATCTCAGTAAACGTTATGTCTAATTGGCATACGTTTAACTGACCTTTCTTATCTCACTAACATTACGTCTAACTGGCATACGTTTAACTGACCTTTCTTATCTCACTAACATTACGTCTAACTTCCAATAAACGTTACGTCTAACTGCCGTCTGACGTGCAAACATTGGTTTTAACCAAAATAATGTGAAATTTCTTTTTGGGAAATCGCCCGACATGCAAAGAAAGTTCTTTCTTTTAAGTCAAACCTTACCATTAAATAAAAATCAAGTCATTATCCACTTTTACCCATTTCTTATCCTTAAATTAGAAGCAATGAACACAACAACATCATTTAATCTTCAAATTAAAGGCCAACTAAAATAGGGAAAAGACTTATAATTAAGAGTGAGACAGTTTCTGCACATACATACCAAAAGCACCCAAAATCCCAACCCCATAGAGAAAGACCCACCCCAGCTTTGCTAGCTTCATGTAATAATTAACATGCATGCATTACATATTATAAATAATACTAGCTTCATTACACACTCTAATTAAAGCCAGACTCCTATCTTTTATTCACTAATTATATCTTCTTATTCCTTGGTGAAAACAAAACCACACCATCCGCCCTAGTGATATATGAAAACGCTCAGCGCCTCCTGTTTGCTGGCTCCTTCTGTGAGTTGAAGTAGACGGTGGAAACCGGCAGTCCAAGGTCGAGCTGCGCCGCAAAGAAGCGGGTGTTGAAATGGGCACGAGAGGGTGGCTGCTCCACCAACCCCATCGGAGCCTTCTGCTGAAACAGCACCAGAATGTAGCGGTGAATTCCCACTGGTGGCCTCGGACCAACGTACGGCAGTATCTCTTTCCCTGCAATAATTATTTTGTTATTTTATTTATTGATTGTTAGCTCATATTATTAGTCTTATTACATGTTATTATTTTATATTTAAACCAAAATTTAGCTTTTTTTGTTAGGAAAAAAAATCAAAATTAATTTGAGAGCTTGATACTGAAAAAAAATTTGTGCCACGTGGGTGAGGTTACCACTTCAACAAGGTAACCTTGACAAGCAGTGTTCCCAGGAGCAAAGGTGTTCCCAGGATGGACTACGTGTCATCTTTGCTATCCATGCAAAGACAAAAACACTATTCAGGAAAAAATTTTAAAACTATTTTATTCTTAATTCGAGTACACAAAAAAAAAATAAAAGGAATTGTGCACAAATATAAAAAATACATTGACAAATTGAAAAGGCATGATACACGACACGTGGTTATGGTAAATTGTTATACCCAAATTGGGCTGTTTTGCGGCTAGTGAGAGTGACAGATGCTTATGAGGTGTAGGAGTGAAAACATGCACGGTTTTTCGAGAATATGGGGACTTCAAATGAGTTGATGTAATCATGTAACCCTGAAAATATTTTATGATGTTTTCATAAATAATCTGAAAACATTTGAAGCCAAAGACATGCATAATGATTCCGCTTGGAAACGAGAGTTTTGCCAGAGATTCTCTCTTTGACAGTACAAAGAATGGAATAAAGTTTCTGCTCGAAGATTTATGTGTGTATACATTTGTGTATCCGTAAGAACCCTTGTTACAGTGTTGCATGCATGCAAAAAGCTGCAACAAAGAAAAATAAAGACTTGAAAACGGTAAAATAAACAGGTAGGAAGAGATTCAACTCTTTTTTTTTTTTTTTTCTCTTCGTATTGTAATTTACCTCTGAGAGGGTTTGTTCCTCCAGGGATATCAGACACGATCCTGAAATCACAAACAGTGTGCATGAAGTTAATTTTTCTGAGTCCAATTAAGAAAGATTGACAAACAAAAAATCTGTCACATTAAGGTAAATAAACTAAAACGCAATTCATGCAAGAGGATGTAGTTGATCATCACCAATGGACCCACTCCCTCATGCTTGGCTCACTCGGACTCGGAGCATCAGGGTCAGTCATCACCTGCATGAACAATTTTATCAGGTATATATGTATATATATGCACACAAAAAAGTGAAAAATGTAATATTTGACTCATGCATGCAAAAGGATCGAGTTGATCTAGGTGTGCAGGAGGTGAAAAAGCACGAACCAGGGTGTAGAGTTCGCCAGGGTGACCAGAGACGGTGATTTTGGGTGGGTTGATGGCCATGGAAGGTTTGATGTCACAGCCATTGGCGACATGCTTGGAACCAAAGTAGACAGACATGCTCACGGTGGGGACGAACATGTCCACGACATCGCCAATCACTCGGCCGACGACAAGCGGATCGACAGAGGCAGCCATGAGATCAGGGAGGAAATTAAGAGCAAAAACAGCTAGGAAGAAAAGGAAAGACGCTAAGCGAAACATAAGCAAAGGAAAGAAATGCTTTGTGATGTGGGGAGAGGAGTAGGGTTTATATGGTAGTGTAAAAGTAAAATTTAAAAAAAAAAAAAAAAAAAAAAAGTGAAATGGGCCCTCTTCGGAGTATGTGTAATGTATGATGCATGCATAGGCTATCAAAAAGCAAAGAGAAAGCAGAGAGCAACGCGGGTACAGCCACCCTAGGGTTGAACCACCATCTTGACCGTTCAGATGGCTCGATCTTTACCGTCCGTTACAGACCCCACCACTTACCCATGTATTAGACCCTTCATGGTTCATGCAACCTCAAGATAAGCATGAATCCAGGTCAGGACAAACAGTCTTTGCGGAGCCTCGGTGCGTTTTGAGAGGGGGTGCAGACTTGTTAATGTGAGCCTTACTACATTACAGTACGGCCTTCGTTGTAACTCCAACTGGTTGTGGTTTTGTCCTCTGTACACTCTGGATTGTCTTTTTGTTCAAAGGTTGTTGAATTGGTAATAGAAATTTGCGTCAGCAATGACCAGAAAAGATTCTTAATTGAAAATGTTTTACTCTGCGTGTAAAAATTTCTGAAAATTAATGTTTCTATTTATTTATTTCATATACATCTTATGTTCATTCGGACTTGAGTATATGAAGCAAAGCACACTTCTATAGTTTATTATGCTAAATCTAAGTGAATAAAATTACTGTTTTAAACAATCTTCATCTCATGGATAAAGCTTAAAATATAAACTTTATTTTTTTTTTTCGAAATAAAATATGAGCTTTAAAACTCTCCCAAACCATCTCCAATCATTGGCTAAAATAAAGCCTGGGAAAAAAATATATCTCTGGGCTAGATTCCCCCCAGAATTTAAGTTTGGCTTAAATTATTTTGGACTCACCAAACTGTCATATTTCAAACATTTTTTTGTTTTTTTACTTATAATCTAAGGACTATGATCAAATGAGATCAAATCTAATAATAATAATAAAATGATTTGACAGTCCAAAATTAAATATGACGTCTAAAATAGTTTAAGAAAATTATGTAAATCAAATTTAACTTAAAACTTTATAAATACCTATGTATTTGTATGATTTTTAATTACTTATCGGAATTTAAATATTTTTAGACCAAAATGTTCATAAAAATAAATTAAGATAATCTACATAAATTTTATTTAAAAAGAAAAAGTTACTGAAAACAAAAAGTTAGGCTAAAATCATTCAAAGATTGGAGGAAAAAAAAAATAGTTTCTAGCTTATAGTTTAAAATTTTATGGCTTAAATGTTTAAGCTTTATCCTCAAGGATTGGAGATGGTCTTAGAAACTAGTGCATTTTTTTGTCACTTGAAAGGGAGGCTGACAAAAGAACAAGGCAATTGATGTGTTTTCTTTTGTGCGGTCATATTTTTAACTACGATAATTCAAATAAGAAATCAAAACTCAATTTGGTTTCAAAGGAATAGCCCTAGCTGGAGTGAAGACGACTCCATAGTCAAGGCTAGGGTGGATCTACACAGCGACCCAGGATGATCTCGGGACCCTCCTGAGGTCAGGAGAAAGCTAGTAAAGGTCCTTAGGACCTTTTTGTGCTCATTAAATGTTCGATGAAACATATGTTTGGTATATTTAGACAACACTCAGTAGGATGCATCAACATCCCTCAGTAAGATGGGTCTACATGCGCCACTTGGCATGGGATATCGATAGTACTTAGTAGATTCACTCAATAGAATTATGTAAGACCTATCTACAACACTCGACAAATGTTGGCATCTATTAGCATGAATGCAACATGGCACAACAGGTAACAACATGTAAACTAAATGCTCGACGAAATGCCAAATTTAGAATAGTGAAAACTTTTGTGCACTGCACGTTATTTCCATGTAAAAGAACATATAATTGTATAAGACCATTTGAAGTTAGAATCATGGATCCGTCATTGTTCTAGCTCTCAACGGGTGGGTGAGACCTTAAAGTTTGAAAAATAAATTTTAACCTTTTCTTTTCATTAATGGATGAATTTAAATTTGAATCCATGCTCAACCAATTGATATTCGTATTTAAAATTACTTCTGAAAATTAAAAGCGTTTCTGATAATATTAGCGTGAAATACGCTATCTCCGCCAAGAAATAAATCTGACATAATGGGTATGAACCGTAATTTTCTTTGGTCCAAATGGTTATGAACCGTATGATGGCTTGACTGAGCATTCAAAGCACATGACCCTAACCCAACCAAGCCCAACCCATCATATAAATGGATCGAACGAAGATAAATATAATGGATCACTTATCAACAGGTTCAGGTTAGTTTAGAATCAACATTCGACATGTTTTAGTTTGTTTGTTTTTTAAGTAATGTTAGGGAGATTAAATTTGTAAATAAAATTTGCATATTAAATGATTTGTCATTATATGAATAAGTAAGTTTATCAATGCTTAAGTAATAACTCAATCATCAACTTCCATGTCATTTAGTTTATAAAATTTTGTCTACTGATGTAGTCTCCTAGCATTGTTCTTGTTTTTATTTGTACAAGTGATATTTTACTCTAATTTACACTGAGCGAAAGAGTGAAGGTTCGAACTCAGGATGCAATGGATTAAAGAAAAAAGGTCTTAACCATCAAGGTAAACCACTACTTGCATTGTTTTTGAAATTATCAAAAACATTTTCAAACAACTAAACACTCTTTTTGCAATGTTTGACATAAAAACTTGAAAATGCTTCAGATCATAAAAGTGTTTTATGGATAATCACCTATTCAAAAGCACTTCCATATACTTCAAGCACTTAGATTTTCAATTTCATCATATTCAAAATAATCGAAAATTCTATGTAGGTTCCACACCACTCGCTCAATCCCATACCCGTATGCCTACACGAACCCTAGAAGACAAAGCCCCCCCGCGGTTGGGCGAAGTTGACATTTCAGAAATTTCCCGTGATCGAACACAACTGTCACAAAAATAATGCCACCAAACAGGTTACATGCAGTCTCCATAATTTCTCTTCAATACAAAACAGCAGTTCTTTCGGACACGTTAGCTTAGCCCCACATGGCTTACTAGTTTTTGGACAAAAATTCCTCCTTATCGTTGCCGAGCAAATCTTCGGTACGGCTATTGTGGTGCAACATCTCTCGCAAATTAGAGAATAACTTACCTACAACTCTTGGGGATCTATGCCCCAGTGTTCGGACGCCATGATGGCATTCCTGGAGTGCATGGTTGTCTCTCTCCACAAATAAACGTAGAACAATTACAAGAGTACATAAAAGAAATATAGCAAATGACGCTTTACTGCAATGACGAAAAAACAATGATGCCTATTAAGTTATTAACCCTATTGTGGGTTGGATCCCCACAAAACCCCTCCCCTTTAAAAACTAACAATGCATCACGGTTCATAATATTTGTGAATCTCGACTAGTTTTGGATGGAGCATAGGGCAAGCGACAACATAAAAAACAAAGAAAGTGACATTACAAGGTAGAACGAGACGGAAGCTGCGAGGATGCTAGACGAGGACTGATCAGAAATTTCAGAAGAATCGACAGCGAGAGGCATTCCGTCGCTGTTGAGCGTGCACGACCGAGGATCGGAGCCGTTGGTGCTTACCATGATAGCCCGAAACACGGATGTAACTGTATGGATGTAAGCCGTCCGATTCTTGGCAAGGAGCCAAGTGAGACCCATCAGCTGACAGTCTTTGTTGTGCATTTTGGTGGTCCTGTCCCCTAATTTGCTTGAATTGGAAGTTTTCTTCTTGTTAAGCTGATACGCAATCAAGCTTTCTAGTTAGATGAAAGTAAATGAAAGAAAGCGATAGTCATTGCTTGAAGAAACAAGGGTTTGGTGAAGCATCCAAATCAAATTCATGCTACCATACAAATACTGTTACACATTAACCTTGCTTTGAAGAGCCAGCAATATTCCAAACGAATAAAAGAACCTAACTAACTAATCTCAATCCAAAACAACAAAAAAATCAGAAATAAATAAAGGTTCGGAAACGCTCTCAAATGACAGTATCAGTATACTGTTAATATAGTCAATTTTCTACAATGATAGGACTTGTCCCTCGAAAATACTTGTCTTCGCTCTGTAAGGAGTTCCTCGTTGTTTGACATATGTAGAACTTTATCTTAGTTGTTTGTTTTCAAGAGCTACTTATGCATGTTTATCACACAATAATTTGAGTACAAATATATGTAAGTAGCCAAGTTGTGTCTCTAGGCGCGTCTACTATTTCTAGACAGTACTAATTTAAAGGAAATTTAAAGGAGAAAATTTTCAGTGTGCCGGAAACTAGGAACACAAAATGTTATGGTTTCAGTGATTTGATACGAAGCGGAAGAAACCCTATTCAATTCTTCTTCTTCATTTTTGTGGAAATAGGAACAAAAGATGCAACCTACAAGCTACAATAAATAAAACGGAGACAGAAACTTTACAATTACATAGAAAAAGAACTTACATTGTAGAGACTGTGCAAGCATTTGGAGCAGCCACCAAGACCATTGCCATTGGCGCCGCTGCTCAAGCAAACTCTCTCCAACTTCTTCACCTTCTCATCCCCAACAAGCTTCCCTCTTTCGTTCTCCGAAAACGCCTCGGGACAGCTCAAGGGGTGCAATCTTATCCCGCAATAGCAGTACACAACATCACAGGTCTCATTCGGCTTGATTAGCTCGATTCCCCTGTTTTTCAGCGCCTTTCCCAAGTCCTGAACGCAAGTTTCCGTGTCGTCCGGCAGCAGTGGCGGATCATAAGGCTGACCGGCCACTGCTGGGCCCACCCTGCCTACTCTACCGAGAGCGGTGTCAGAGTAGGCAAAGTAGAGCCACGAGGCCAGCGCAGGACAGCACCTACTGCGCTGCAAGTGACCTGAGGCATCGCCTTTGGTGGCGGAGCATGCGGACTTTATGCCATGGAAGAGCTCATTGGGGAGGTGCAGCGGGCACCCGACTAAGTCGGATTGTTCTGGGAATGCAGGGATTGTAGCGGGTGGGGAGGGAGTTCGGTTTGGGAGGAATGACTGGGTGGGAGCCGCGTCCGGGTTGGGTAGACCCGGGAAGGCAGGGAAGAGAATGCAGAGGAAGAAGAAGGTGGTGAAGAACATTTGGGTTTGTTTATATTTTTGGTTTTTGGGTCTTTTTTGATACTATCAATCAACAATGGAGCACTTGAGGAGGAGGGTGAAAGGAATTAAAGTGGATGGAGGTAGTGGTGGGCATGTTGGAGGAGATGAAGGAAAAGGAAAGGGTGTGGGGTTGGGAATGGTTTGGCTGTTTGCTAGTTTGCTATCTCTGGTTCTGTGTTTATAGATCTAAAGATCAAACATATCTGCTATATCTATCTATAAAATGTGGATAAAGTTGGTGGAGATTAGCAATGGTATCATGAACTAATCATTCATAGGGAAATTAAGTTGGAAACTTAGAAGAACTCAACTCTAACTATGGTCTCTATTATGCTCATCAGATAACACCTGGATAATCTACTTGTGTGTATACACTCGAGGATACTTCAATTCTCCATTGATACAAACAGACAATCTACTTGTAACCGTGTGTGGACACTTAGACTGCATATATGCATCGATATACATGAATAATATGTTTTTAAACGCGTCTACTCGAGGCTACTACCGACTCTGCGTTGATATACAAAGAGATAACTTGTATTGTAATCGTGTACATACACTTAAATATACCACAAATTATGAATTGTTACGTTTAGAGAATATGCCTTGTAACTGTGTATACACTCAAGAATACTGAAAATACTAAATTGATATACTTGGAAAAGTTGCTTTATAACCGTTTCTATACGCTCGGAGATATCACAGATTCTCTCGTATTGTGAAAATATGTAAAACGTTACAGAGAAATCAAGCAACCATTGGGGTTTGGGGTCCCCAAATCCAACAACAAATCACACATACTTAAATAACTCATAAGCTAAATAGCACGACGATAGCTCCATCGTAAACAACTAATTTAGCAAATTCATCATCGATTTTAAACGATTTTGTGTGTGTGTGTGTGTTTATGTGCAACTTTATATTTTATTCCTTTCTCCCCTTAACTAATTGATCAACTAGGTCCCCACTAACAATTTGTTATTGGCATTGACAACATATAGGACATTGGAAAGACGAGAGAAGGGAGAATCTCGAAGCCACCTAGGCAATTCTTTAATCTTTTGCCAAAAACACCTAGTCATTAAGTTTCCAAAAAAAAAAAAAAAAACCTAGTCATTATTTTAATGCAGTGGAATTTTGACTTCAGAGTGACCAAAGGCATCACATAAAGCACACACAGCCTTTGTTGCCTTTCAGAAAGTGAATAAAAGACTTCTTACACAGTCACACTTCAGCTTTCCAAGTAAAATTTCCTCACTATCTATAATTCTTGTCTTCAAATGGTGAAAATTTTCAGTAAGGTTCTCTTATCACTTCGTAATTCGCAAGTCACTTATTACAAAATCGTAGAATTATCATTATTTTTATTTTATGTTATTTTACATTGATCTTATATGATGTGAGAGTTGTCCTATTAACTTTCCATGTAGCATTTGCCACTGGTAAGTAGCTAATTGCACGCGTACCACTCGAAAGCTGGCTGTAGTTCCAAATAGAAAAAGCTGCGTGCCTCTCACTTTAGTTTGTGAAAGCAAATATGCTTCTCAAGCTCTCAGCCTTCCCTCTTTCTTATTTTATTTTTATGACAAATTTTACATCTTGTATGATAGGTTAATTGTTATTGTAAATAAATTACTATTACTCAAAGTACTTTTAAAATAATTGAAAGCGTATTTAGTGAATTTTTTTTGGGATCAATCCTTGGAAAAAATGCAAATGAAACCTAGAAAAACATTTGAAGTGTGTATTTCTTGTAGGAAGCATTTCAAGTGCTTTTTTGACTGCTTTCAATCATTTTAAAAACGCTTCCAAACAATCATTAAAAAAAAGTGTTTTGTAAGAGATAAAACGTGGAATTTACTATAGTAGTTTAGACAGATCGGTCCACCAAACTTATGTAACAATAATCTCATTCAATGTAACAATCATTTCGCTTTATCATCTAATAATTATTTCCAAGTTTTTTTTAACCATTTGGTAGTCTTCTTATTATTTTCTTAAAGAAAACTGATCCTGTTATGTTTGTAATAGTCCTTTCTCCTTGGCAATGACAGCCATCCGGCTACTTTGAGATCCTAGAGCCACAAGATACACAAAAACTTGCCAATCTAACTCCTCAAGCACGTACATGGACCATACCAGGTAAGTTCTCCAAAAGATGGGATTGAAAGGAGAGCCTAAAAAAATCAACAATTTTACTATTTTTTTTTTATATTCATTTTCGATTATAACGCGTGTACAGTGAAAGTATGTCAAACACACATAAAACTCTCTAGTGCGATCCTTAATACCAAAAGTACAAAGCCCACATAATAGATAAGGTATATGTGTTCACAAAAAAGAACTAAAGAGTTCAAAGCCTTCGTTATACAACAAATACTAAATCGAGTCGTCTATGCAAAAATCTCAGCATAAGGGAAGATCGTCAGGGGGAGGAAGCACACACTGAGATGGTTTTGGACCATTCTTGACAATAAACCCCGAGGCAAGACCCCACGAAGTATGCTCTTCAAGGTGACAGTGAATGAACCAAACTCCAGGATTGTCGGCCTTGAATCGAATCGCCGCCCATCCTCCAGTTGGAACTGCCGCCGTGTTTCTCTCCGGAGGGTCAATGAGGTTGTACTTTGCCGGATCCTTGGCAGCATTGAAGTTCCCAAACCCCATACCGACTATAAAAAAGTTGTGTCCATGCACATGAATTGGATGGTTCTCAGTGTTAAGAAAACCTGTACCTTGTAGCACAATTTCTAAGTTTGTTCCATGCTCCACTTCCATAATCTTAGTGCCAAAATTTGTGTTCATGTTCTCCGAAACTGGATCCACACCGGTGTAATCAAACGGCTTCAAAGGTTTCTCTGGGAAATCTGTGGAGTACTCGGCGCCTCTGAGCTTCTTGTAATGAGATTCTAAAATCGACAAGGCGGGACGAATGAAGGACTGGTTGTTCATAGAAGCAAAAAATTTCTTGCCAGCATAACCCTTGCAGGTTTCGTTGCCTGGACAATCTTGGAGATTTAGGCTTATAACCATAACCACGCGCTTGTCGACAGTTTTAGGAACGTTGCACGGATACTTAGGTGAGGCTAGGCTTCTGAGCTTGTTATTAAATATAGTGACAAACTTTGTGTCTTCCATTTTAGGGAGGTTGTATTTTTCCGGTGCAAAAGTACTAGGCGCCTTTGGCGGATATTTAGTTTTGTCACTCTTTGTGTTCTTATAACGCAAGAAACCGGCTGTGGTGGAATTGTCGAAAGGGAAAACGGAGGTGAGGTAAGGCCAGGCCGCCATCAAAAAGGCACCCGAGGAGTCAGGGACTTGATTTGCAGTGAGCAAAACGTTGGTGGTTTGGCCAGGACCTACCATGATCGCTGAGGTTGTGAATGGTTTGGTGTACACGGCATCAATCTCCACAACAGTTAGTGTGTGATTAGCCACAGCAAAGAAAAGCTCATCGTTGAGTGCTGCGTTGATAATTCTAAGCAAGTACGTTTTTCCACGTTCCACAGTTTTGGTGAAGGTATCTGCGTAAGTACAAGAAAATTCGTGTAAATTCATTGTAGAAAAGAGAAAAATATGGTTGAAAATTAGTCCGTTCGAGACTAATTATGCGGAAAGTACTGCTCCTCATAAAATCTACACGTTCAAATTTTAATTAAATATCAAAATGATTCATGGAAAAACACTTGAAAGTACTTCATGGGGAAGCATATAGCACATGTTTCTCCATAAACCACTTTTAGCCTTTACAGAAAAAATCCTAACCGTACCCTTAAGTTTTGGATATATACCTTTGTCCGAGCAAGGATAGAATGGTCCTGGCAATCCATTGATGGTATAAGCATCTGAACTATTAGGTCCAGCTCCATACTTCATTTCATTTTCCACTTCACCTACATCTGAATTCCACCATTCACCTGGGAAATAGCAAAACATGTGAGCAATTCAAGATAAAGAAATTTTGAACTCTCACTAAAAAAATCATGAAGAAAAAATGACTGGCCCTCTATATTGTTTTATTTTTTCATATAATTACCAAAGATGATGGGGAATTCTTCTTGAATCGGAGCGGAAAATGGAAAAGGCATGCGCGGATGGATGATGAAAGCGCCATAAATGGAAGCTCGTTGCCAGGCAAAATGAGCATGCCACCAGAGAGTGCCTCTTTGGTACTCCACAGTGAACTTGTATGTGTAGGTCTTGCCACCTCTTATAGGACATTGTGTGATATAAGCTGGACCGTCTGCCCATCCTGTTCTTAGTTGCCTCACACCATGCCTGCACTCATAATAATTAAGCAACAACTTAATTAGTAATTAGTTGTGATTGCTTAACGCAATCAAAGTCAGTATGATTAATCTAGCTAAGATTAGTTATACTCACCAATGGATGGTGGTATTTTCGGCAATGCCATTAGTGACCTTAATCTCGAGATGATCACCTTCATAGACAGCAATGGTTGGCCCTGGATACTCTCCATTCACTGTTAGAAGTGGCTTTGTGTTGCACAAACGAGTTACATTCTTCCACTCAACCTGAACAAAAGAACCAAAGAGAAAAATCAAGCTTTCAATTTCCTACATACTTTCTTTTGGTAATCACATAACGAAGATAGAACACTCCTTTTTTTCCTTTTGTACTCAGCCAAAAGACTAGAAAAAGGAGAGGAATGCAAGGGCGAAAGGGAAAGCGAAATTCACTACCCTAGAATAAGAGCAGACACTCTAGCTTACATTAAACTCGAAGAGTCGGGTTGTTTGCGAGAAACATGACGGTAAAGCCACCGCAAATATGATTAGAATTAGCACTAATCTATAACGCTGGCTCAAACTCTCCATATCTAAAACCTTAAGAGCGAGCTTAAGACTCACTCTATCTGTATATTGTATATATACTGCATGAACCGAGTTTACAAACTTCCATGCAAACTCCCCCTTTATATACATGCTAAAAATCAATTGGGTACTCGATTTTCCTCTCATTAAAATTGACAACTAAGTTATTTATGCTAATAAATTTAAGCAAAGACATATTTTAGTTACGCTAGATGAGTCGGTGAGGAGGGGTCGAGACACTGAACATGTCAAATTGAGTATTTGAAAAAGGTGGAAATGTGTTTGAAACCTTGGCTGCTAATAATGCAGTTCATGACTATTTGTCAAAACCCTTATACAAAGATAATTAAGTATTATTATTGGGATTTTTCGACACTAAATATTTGTCCAAGCCTTATAGATTAATTACGAACTAAGAGCCAACTAAACCTTTTTATTGACAATTACATATTTAATTATGTGGGTTTACTTGTCATTTTGTTATCCACCATATTGTCATTTCCTTCATCAGTTGATTCTTAATATGTAGAAATTTGTGGTCCCAAAAAGATGGGTGGGTTGGTGTTGAAGCTTTGATTGAAGTCTAGGAAGCTTGGACTAAAACCAGTAGTATCTTTTTTGCAATAGTTCAAAGGTGTGACTTGTTTAGTTTAGACAATTGCAATTTGCAAACATGTGGCAAAGATTAATGAAGCATGAAGATTATATGAACAATATGATTTCTTTTGTTTCTTAGTCCCTTCACCAACCAAAGGTGAGCTAGCTAGCCAACTTTAATTTTTTTTCTTCTCCAATAAAGGTGGTGAGGATGGAGATATGGAGGACCAACACCAACTCATTACATATGCAAATTGATATTGATAACCATTTGATGGCGATAGGCCATCAATGGAGGGTGCTAAAGGAATCATATCAAAAGAAAGGCAAAAAAAAAAAAAAAGGATACCAAGGATGCTATAAATAGATGTATGGGGGTTAATTGGTGAGTTTTGCAAATTTTTGTATATATATTAGTAATGCCACTATATTGAGGCTAGTTATGGAGAAAACATGGCATATGTAATAAGGGGTATTATTTTTCATTTAGCATTCCTCTCGTTCCGCGACATGATTTTTTTTTTATTATAAAATTTTGCATTTCACAATTATTTAATACAGTTGGAATATCTAATGACGAATCTATAGGGTTTTTTTGTTTGTGGCAAGATGTAGTTCAAATTCATATCACTTTTTCTCTTCTTGCCCAACATCCCAAATTCAAATAGGTTGCCCCCCTATCAACTATAATCATCCGCAAAAAAAATTGTGGAATATCATGTATAGCGAAGAGGGCGAGTAGAGAGGCAATAATCTTCACTCGTCCTTGTACGAATTCGCCACTAGGAGCATCACCTAATAAACAAAGTGGAGAGAAGTTGAGATAAACATAGTAGTAATAAGAGTGGTAGGTACGATATCCTTCACTAGTCCTGTAAATGCGCCACTAGAACCATAACTTACTAAAAGCCACTTAGCCAGGTACGTTGATTAAAAACACTAAAAGCAAGGTTGAAAGAACTTTAGATGAGCATTTTGTACTAATTAATTTTCTGTCCTTTTCTTTCCCATACATCTTTCAGAAGCTACAGGAACATATTTTAATTTAATTAGGCCAACAAAATGCCAATTTTTACACAGTTAAAAGAATCTAGCATGTTATAAGATGCTTCTAAACATAGTCGAGTAAACCCTAAACCTAAATCATTGTAGCATTTTCTGTACGTATTTCCATTGCTGATTTTCTGCATATACTGCCATGCATTACTGGGATTTGCATCAAGTTCTTTTCCTGGTCAAGATTGGCAGCTGCGTTTGGATACAATTTTTTCTGTAAGTTGATCGTTTAAGTCTCGATATGTTTCTTCCTTTACATATAGAAGCACCACGTAGTAATAATAGTAAAGCAAATTACGATTCGGCCAAAAAATGAGAGACATTTCGAGTTATTAAAAATCTACAAAGTAGTTGACAGACTTTGACTTTAAAGCAACTGAATTATCAATGTCATCGTCTACTAATTAATTATAGGGTTTAAGAAATATTGAAATACCTCTGTGAGTTTTTCTTACCATAAAAAAAGTAAATTATTATAGCAAAGCTAATAACTGGTTGTCTGTTTTTAAAGAAAAAAAAAACAAATACTAAATTATATTACTAACACGAGGAATACCTGTGCATCAAGCTTTTGTAGTCAGGATAAGCAGACTACACTTTTCAAATCAATTCTTTTCATTTGTAAATTGATGGCAGCCCTCAATCCTATAGCCAAAGGTTTTGCCTGGATGTGAGTCCTCATCAATTAGACATTCCACTCAAAATTTCAATTATGTGATGTATAGCAGTAGGTCCCAATTTCCCAAAAAGTTTTAATTAGGTCTAAGGTCATCTTCAATCAAAGGTTGGCTAGCTCGTTTTAACCTTCTGAACTTTCAAGAAATTAATATTTTAATGAACAGTGTAAGGTCATATTTCTTATCATCTCCAACCGAGGACCAAAGCTCATTTTAACCCTATCACAAAAAACCATCTCCAACCGAAGGTCAAAGGGCCAAATATAATTTATTATTTAAATTTAAAATAATTAAATATTTAAAATAAATTGTGAAAACACTTACTTCGTCGTAATAATTGGCGCCACTTTCATGTCTACTTGCGGCTGTTAACAGTTATATGTTAAATTAATTTTTTAAATTAAGTGTCCAATTACTAGTACAACTTAGTTTGCATAGTTACATGTATAAATGCACATTTACCATGTCTAATAGAAAGCTTATATTTCGGGCACTCATTATATTTGTCCCACAACAGGAGAGAATTGAGCAAGCAAAAGCTTGCATGTGTGGCACCAATTATATTTGTCCCATATCAGTTGTGGGAGAGGTTTGAGCAATCAAACATGCTTATAAAAGCAACATCCCCGCATATAACCAATCACCTTTCTGGCCCTTAATTAAATATTCTTTTTAAATTTTTGGCCCAAAAAAAGATAAATAAATAACGGCTTGCTGACATCAACTAGCCGTTGTGATTCAAATTTTTTAGCTTGGCTCGAGGCCGGCTAGCTGGCTCATTTGGGCCGGCCGATTGGCCATTTGGCCTTTTTTGTCCAATGGGGCCCATGAGCCCTTTGGCCTAGCCTTCGGTTAGAGACGGTTTTAGGGCTATTTTCGGCTCTCTGGCCCTCTAGACCCTTCGGTTGGAGATGGCCTAACTTGGCAGGTTTATGTTAATCAAATGACAACTTTTACCTAAAATAGTTTGATAGTTTTCTCAATGGGAGAAAATCTTTGATCAAGCAACATGATCACATCTGTTGTTAAGCTAATCTCACAAAAAAGCACAAATAGTTTACCAATTCATGTTGCTATCATGCTTGTGAGAGAGCTGTAGTGTTCCGCCACTACTACAATATAGGCTATCACCGGCGGACCAAAAACCGACAAGAAACCCCGATTTCTGTCGGAAATTTGGCAAAAATCCGACATAAAACACTGCAATGTCGGATTGGAATAGCGACGCCATTGCTACCGTCACTAAAGGGCTTCAGCGTCGCTTTGTTCGCTTAATCCGCCACTACGCAGCGTCGGTTTAAAGCGACGCTGATGTTAACGTCGGTTTAAAGCGACGCTAGTCAACAATTAACTAAATAAAATATGCAAACTAGTGACGGTTTAAAGCGACGTTAGAGAACAATTAAATAAATAAAATATGCAAACTAGTGACGATTTAAAGCGACACCACCTTTGATAATAATAATTAAAAAAAAAGTCGAAATCTGTTTCTGTATTCGTTCTCAAATAATTATAACTCAAAAAAATTATATAATCGAAATAATAAATTTCAATTTTAGGCCAAAACAAACAATAATAAAAATAATTCAAAAGAAAAATAGTGCCATAATATACAAATGTTTTACATCTAACATTCCATATAATTTACAAAAATTCATCCTCCATGCTTTCCTGTGCTTGCCTTTGTTGAAGACCACATATTTTGTAGCTCCATAGTGCCATATATAATACTAGCAACTCCATGCTGCCATGCTTGCCATCAGATCAGTGCTCCAATACTTTACTACTTCAACATTAAGGCTCTAATCTCTATAGATTAAACTCAGGTTTTATACCTTTAAAAAATTATGGATCTGCGATTTCCAGTGTCCTTGCTCTTCAGATCCAACATGCATAAATACAAAAAAAACAATTAAAAACCAAGAAACAAAAATAAATTTTCAATTTAAGCATAAAACTATTTAGAATACAAAATAGAAACTAAAATTAATAATCATAATAATTTAAAAATGAACCACCTTCAAGCTCTTCCTCCTCGAATTGGAGTTCTTCAGAATGTTGATCTTCAAACTGGTGATCCAAAGCAAACGGGGAAGGAGTTGAGGAAAAAATGAAAAGGAGGAAGAAGGGGACGCACAGATGAAATGGGGAAGGAGAAGAAGAAAGTCTGAAATTGGGGGAGAAATGAAAGCACGGTTGAAATGGGAAAGAGAGGGGTTTAAATATGGGTACTTAGTTTGCGTCCGTTAAAACCGACGCAAACGTCTGACACTTTTTTTGAAATTCACATAGCGTCGCTTTAATGAAACTCGCGTCGCTTTAATGAAACTAGCGTCGCTTTAAACCGACACAAACTTCTGACACTTTTTGAAATTCACATAGCGTCGCTTTAATGAAACTTGCGTCGCTTTAATGAAACTAGCGTCGCTTTTAACCGCTTTAATGAAACTAGCGTCGCTTTTAACCGACGCCAACTTCTGACACATTTTTTGAAATTCACATAGCGTCGCTTTAATGACACTAGCGTCGGTTAAAACCGACACTAAGTCTCTCCATCCATTCAAACAAGCGGGAAATTTCCCGCCTAATATTTCAAATACTATAATTTTATATATATTAATTTTATAACCCTAAAAAATACTATAATAATTATATATATTAATGTAACAATTTTATACCCCTAAAAACTATAATAATTATATATATATATTAAATTAAATTTTAAAAATTGGTGACCGTTGGATCAGTTTCAATATACATACCATTCAATTTCTTTAAGTGTTATACATACAAAATAAATAAATTTAAATCTACTTAATAAATATATATATATATATACACACACCATTGAACTTGATGGGATACAAATTCTATGGAACTTTTCGATGGTTATAAAACGAAAAACTAATTTAAATCAATATGTCGCTTAAAAGCGACACTGGGTTTCAAAATATTTAAAAAAACTAATTTAAATTGAAGATCGAATTCATTCATTCTATTCATATAGGGTCAAGGAATGTAGCTGTAAAAAATCATCAAAATCGGAGTTAAAATAACCGTTAAATCGTGATTTTTCGTTTATAACCGTCGAAAAGCTTTGTCCCGTTACTTGATCTCTGAATGTTTGTTTTTTGTGATTTTTTGATGTGATCTTGAAGCATATGCAAACAAGTTTGACGGTTGGGATCGTTGAAATTAGTTTCGGAGAATTCGTATCCCATCAAAACAATAGATTGACTAATACTTAGAGTTTATTTATACTTTCATTAAGTATAACATAAGATTTTGTGGTATCTACTTGTGTAAATATTTTAATTTGAAGATCGAATTCATTCATTGTATTCATATAGGGTCAAGGAGTGTAGCTGTAAAAAATCATCAAAATCGGAGTTAAAATAACCGTTAAATCGTGATTTTTCGTTTATAACCGTCGAAAAGCTTTGTCCCGTTACTTGATCTCTGAATGTTTGTTTTTTGTGATTTTTTGCTGACGTGATCTCGAAGCATATGCAAACAAGTTTGACGGTTGGGATCGTTGAAATTAGTTTCGGAGAATTCGTATCCCATCAAAACAATAGATTGACTAACACTTAGAGTTTATTTATACTTTCATTAAGTATAACATAAGATTTTGTGGTATCCACTTATGTAAATATTTTAAATTGAAGATCGAATTCATTCATTCTATTTATATAGGGTCAAGGAATGTAGCTGTAAAAAATCATCAAAATCGAAGTTAAAATAACCGTTAAATCGTGATTTTTCGTTTATAACCGTCGAAAAGCTTTGTCCCGTTACTTGATCTCTGAATGTTTTTTTTTTGTGATTTTTTGCTGATGTGATCTTGAAGCATATGCAAACAAGTTTGACGGTTGGGATCGTTGAAATTAGTTTCGGAGAATTCGTATCCCATCAAAACAATAGATTGACTAATACTTAGAGTTTATTTATACTTTCATTAAGTATAACATAAGATTTTGTGGTATCTACTTGTGTAAATATTTTAATTTGAAGATCGAATTCATTCATTGTATTCATATAGGGTCAAGGAGTGTAGCTGTAAAAAATCATCAAAATCGGAGTTAAAATAACCGTTAAATCGTGATTTTTCGTTTATAACCGTCGAAAAGCTTTGTCCCGTTACTTGATCTCTGAATGTTTGTTTTTTGTGATTTTTTGCTGACGTGATCTCGAAGCATATGCAAACAAGTTTGACGGTTGGGATCGTTGAAATTAGTTTCGGAGAGTTCGTATCCCATCAAAACAATAGATTGACTAACACTTAGAGTTTATTTATACTTTCATTAAGTATAACATAAGATTTTGTGGTATCCACTTATGTAAATATTTTAAATTGAAGATCGAATTCATTCATTCTATTTATATAGGGTCAAGGAATGTAGCTGTAAAAAATCATCAAAATCGAAGTTAAAATAACCGTTAAATCGTGATTTTTCGTTTATAACCGTCGAAAAGCTTTGTCCCGTTACTTGATCTCTGAATGTTTGTTTTTTGTGATTTTTTGCTGATGTGATCTTGAAGCATATGCAAACAAGTTTGACGGTTGGGATCGTTGAAATTAGTTTCGGAGAATTCGTATCCCATCAAAACAATAGATTGACTAATACTTAGAGTTTATTTATACTTTCATTAAGTATAACATAAGATTTGTGGTATCTACTTGTGTAAATATTTTAATTTGAAGATCGAATTCATTCATTGTATTCATATAGGGTCAAGGAGTTTAGCTGTAAAAAATCATCAAAATCGGAGTTAAAATAACCGTTAAATCGTGATTTTTCGTTTATAACCGTCGAAAAGCTTTGTCCCGTTACTTGATCTCTGAATGTTTGTTTTTTGTGATTTTTTGCTGACGTGATCTCGAAGCATATGCAAACAAGTTTGACGGTTGGGATCGTTGAAATTAGTTTCGGAGAATTCATATCCCATCAAAACAATAGATTGACTAACACTTAGAGTTTATTTATACTTTCATTAAGTATAACATAAGATTTTGTGGTATCCACTTGTGTAAATATTTTAATTTGAAGATCGAATCCATTCATTGTATTCATATAGGGTCAGGAGTGTAGCTGTAAAAAATCATCAAAATCGGAGTTAAAATAACCGTTAAATCGTGATTTTTCGTTTATAACTGTCGAAATTAGTTTCATAGAATTCGTATCCAATCAAGTTCAATGGTGTGTGTGTGTATATATATATATATTAAGTAGATTTAAATTTATTTATTTTGTATGTATAACACTTAAGAAATTAAATCGTATGTATATTTAAGCCAATCCAATGATCACCAATTTTTTAAAATTTAATTTAATATATATATATATATATATAATTATTATAGTTTTTAGGGATATAAAATTTAATTTAATATATATAATTTAATATATATATATATATATACACACTTTATGTCGCTTAAAAGCGACACTAGTATTTAAAAATTATTAAAATAATGTTTACGTCGGTTTAAAAGCGACACTAGTATTTAAAAATTATTAAAATATATGTTTACGTCGGTTTAAAAGCGACATAAACATTTAATAACGCTTATAAGCGACAGTAAATCCGACGTCATGTTCAGTTAGTGTCGCAACTGCCTAATCCGCTACTATATTAGATTAAAGCGACACCACCCTCTGACACTATAGCCCCCTTTTGTAGTAGTGCGCTAGGTTAACAATCTTGATCTCTCCTTCAATTAAATTAATCCAATTTTTGTCAAGGCCAAAGTTCATGATTTTGTAGCACACATGCAAACAACATAGAACTTAGAAGCCATGTAAAGGACAAGTACAACATTAGGGTAGGTTGGGTTTCCCATATCTGATTTGTGATACACTTAACTCGACTATAGGTGCAAGCCGGATTCATGGCAATACCAAATTAGATGAAAAGGCTGCTCGTGTAATTGTTCATGCGGGGATTGCTGGTGAGAGTCGATGACTTCATTGCGATGAATTAAAGAAAGTTGAGGATTCCTATTGCAGTTACTCTCCGTTCTTTGAAATGGTCCGTCAGATCATCCCTGCTTCCGCCATTGGTGGTGTATTTACAGTGTGTGTGTGCAAGAAAACATTTATTTGTCTACACCACGGCGAAGTATATTTGGTGATTACTAATCAGAAATCGGAGTGGTAAGAGAAAGTTCGATGGAGGAGAAATACATCCCAGTGATGAACATATGAAATGATTAAGAAAATTACAGCAGTGGTCCTTCAACTTTAATCTGATTGGCGTAATGGTCTCTTAAGTCATCAAAACATGCAACTATGATTTTTTTGGTCAACTCCGCCAAAACTTCCATCAAAATGAGTCAGAATCACTGTTACAATCGGGTTAAAGAGGGATCATTACTAAAATTGTGATAAAGTTGAGAAACCATTGCTATAATTGAGATAAAGTAGAACCATTGCTACAATTTTCTCATTTGGTTTTTCATATTTACCCTTTAATTCAGCCTCGTGTGTGCTCATTTTGACGGAAATTTTGACAAAGTCGACAAAAATTATCATAGCTACACGTTTTGATAAGTCAAGGAATCAATGATCACAGATTTTTAGTTGAGAACCTATTATTTCGAGGATATTACGAGAAGACCAAATTTTCAAATCAAATTTTGTAAACCAAATGAGTGGTAGTTGATGATTAGATTATTAATTAAATATTGATTAACGTGCTTATTTTATATTGATGATAAATTATTTGGTTTGCAATTTTGGTTTAAAATTTTGGCCTTCCTAACGTTATCCTTATTCCAATTAAGTTAAAATTAAAAGACCATTGCTAAAATTTCCTCAAAATGATTAGATGGAAGCGGCTAGATAATTTTGCCATGTTACAAGTGAAGGAGAGGTTAGGGAAAAAACAGTCTATTTCTGTGCATTGGTTAAGAGAAATAAACCTTGCACCTAAGGTCCGGAGTTCGATTCCCTCTCCTCCAGTATATTTGTATCAAAAAAGATGCCCAGCTAGACAATATTGGTAGCTGACGTAATCATGGCACTCTCCCTGTAAATGCAAGCTGAGGTGGTAGAGCAGAGGTACACACCTATGAACCTGAGTTCGAATCCTTCTCCCCATGTCTAGATTAGTTCCGAAGAGTAGAATATTTCTTGTATAAAATACAAAAAATACTAATATTAATTTGTTCACAAGATAATAATATAAGTTGTATTTCCATCAATTTGTTTCTACCATACATATCACACAATCTCTAAACAATGGGAAAACAAAATACATTAATTTGTTGTCTTGTTCAAATATAAATAGTTACAACTTACAACAGAGCAATTTCCTTCCTATGCATTGTGGTTACACTTACACAATGAAGGAAAAATAAATCGAGTCCTCCTCCTCCTATACGGTGTTAGCTTCTAACTCAAGTAACTTGTATATATTTTTGATTTCGAATGTCGACTGTTACAGAACACCCTTTCTACTAAATACGGGGAAAGGAGGCGGACCACAAAGTTACACCTGTTTTTTCTACCACAGATCGATGAAGATGAATCAAGCGCGAAGAGCTTCAACCTTTTGTGTCAAACTATCAACTGACTCATCATTGATCTCCCCAATTGCTTCCTCCTGTGGGAAAAATAATGATTATTTCCAAAGGAAAGGGGTGATGTGCATCCATATAAGCATTTTATATGACGGATCCATCATTTTGCATCCGCTCTGAGCATCATATGTCAGTAGCCCGGAATGGATTGACTAAAACAAGAACTATAAAGACAGAAGCAACACAATACCATTACTAACGTTTTTATCACAATCCCAAACTTAATTTTATATTGTATCTGTTAATATATAAAGTGTGATTGCTCACTCAAGTTTGAGACACTTTGATTTTCAGACAACCAGCGACCTTTTTAAGTGTAACGGAGATCTATCACAAGATACTATGAAAGATGCCTGAGTCATGATCAAACTAGAGGAAGTGAGGTACATATGAAACGATGTTACTTACCTCCGAATCTTTTATTGGCTTTACACCTATGCACTTGGAAGCACTAATGCTGGCACTCTTCAATAGGCTACGACTAGTTACTGGTGTGTAGTTTGTCTTGCTAGGTCCATTTTGTCCATCCTCATTTAGAGTGCCATCATTCTGATCTGACCCTGGAGGACTCTCAAGAGTTGAGGCAACAGAAGCAGCAGTCCTTTCCAAGTCATTGTCTTGGCCAGCATTCTCATTCTTGGGTCCACAAACCCGCTCTCTGAGGAACAATATGACACATAAATTAAGATGAACTAACAAGGTAGAAGCTAGAAGCGATTTGATTTGTGCCTCAAGAGTCAAGACATCTAAATCAAACTTAGTCCTTAAATGCTTATCCAAAACATACCTGGGCAAGGAAGCATGTTGCCTTTGGAGTGGAGGAGTACTCCTTTCACCTTTACCATGATGCTCCTCGAGATGTGCAAACTGCCGCTTGAATCGATCAACACCACTAGAATTACAAAAACCGATGTTACAAGGTTAATAACTCCAAGCACCAAAAGTTTAGAATGGAGGCTTGCAAAGCGAAGTGGTGAATGGAAAACTACTATTATTATAAGCTAGTTCAACTCAAGGTTTTTGTTTTTGTTTTTGTTTAGGCCCAATGGCTGGAACACATAAACAGGAAGTGGCCCTCCCGTTTCCCATAAACCCCTCCCATGCATTGAGGTTCAACTGATTGAATAATCAAAAGAATGATTCATTATTCAGAAAATCAATAGGTTCCTCACCTAGGATACATAAAGCTAGTCTGATCTCCACCTCGGAGATACTCCTGCAGCATCTGTGGATGATACTCTAAAATCTGTTTCAACACAAGATTTGTTATAGCAAAAGTGAAGCGGAGGAAAACAGAAGGCTAGAAAGCAACAAGTATAAAACTTTAAGGCCATACCTCCCTATAGATTAACTCTCTAACATCATCTTTTGTCAATTTCCTTCTTTCAAACTCAAACTCAAGTTTTGAAATGGGTTGGGTGGACGGCTCACGGTCAACATTTGCCAAACCATGAAAGTAAGGATCAGCTAATGCCTGCAAGCGTAAGAATTAGGGATTTACGAGGTACTGTGATCCCAAGCAGTTTTGAAGGATGCATCATGGTATACAATATATGACATAAATGTTAAATGTTGCATGTACTCAAAGTATTTAACCTTACCTCTTCAGCTGTCAGACGATCTTTCGGGTCGAAGGCAAGGAGCCGCTCCAGTAGGCGAAGAGCCAATGGATCAGCACCAGGGAACTTATGTGTGAAAGGAACTGGTTGTTTTTTCCGCATGCTACTCAGGTACCTTCTTGCTTTTTCATTCCGAATCTACCAGTGTCATGAAAAAGAAATTATTTGATGTGATAAATAAGAATTTGGCAGTTACGTATAGATGGCTTGCTACGACAATTGTAAGAGCAGACTGAGAAGTTCAGTGGCAGCCTGCTAAAAGCTTTTTCTTAATTTGGCTAGCACGAAACATAATTAGTGTGCCTGTTGATGACCAAGTAGATTTATTAGAATAAAATAACTAACCCTTGCAATGGATTCTGCAGAAGGCGTGCCAAGCAAATCAGTCATGAGATCCAATTGGTGCACCACATTTTTACCAGGAAACAGCGGCTTGCCAGTGACTATTTCCGCAAATATGCATCCTATGCTCCAAATATCAATTGCAGGAGTGTACTGCAAAAATTATGGTCATAGAAATTAAATCTACAGTCAAAAATAAAGAATCCTCTTATCCTCCAATAGATACGTATATACAACATAAGATCTTAGAAATGAAGTGTAGCTTACTTTTGAGAAAAATGAACCACAAAGCTCAGGAGCACGGTACCATCGAGTTGCAACATAATCCTTCATAAAAGTAAGAAGCTTAGTCCACAAGAAGTATTGTTTATAGGCCTAGTATTTGCAACTTATAAATTAAAGAAAACAGCAACTTCTAATTAGCAACCACAAAAATACAGATTTTAGGAGTAGTGTGGTGACATGCAATGATTTGCATAACTGAACAACTTACTGTCCAAAAAATAGCAGACGGGGCATCATTGAAAGATACACGAGCAAGGCCAAAGTCGCATATCTTTAATTTGCAGTCAGCATTAGCAAGAATGTTTTTTGGCTTTAAATCTCGATGAAATACATTTGCTACAAGAAACAGAGGAAAATTAATTAATAGTTATCATTACTACAGCAAAAGCCAAAAGAAATGAACGCAAAGTACCAACCTGTATGAATATACTTTAGGCCACGGAGAAGCTGGTACAAGAAAAACTGATAATGTTCAGGAGTAAGATCATCATTTGCCTTAATAACTTGGTGAAGGTCAGATTCCATCAACTCAAAAACAACATAAATATCTCTGAACTCTCGTCGTGAAGGAGGAAGCATGATGTGCTTTATTTCAACAATATCAGGATGACGAAGCAAGCGAAGGAGCTTAATCTCTCTCAGGATCCTTGTAGCATCCGAAACATGCTCGAAAACATCATTAATTTTCTTGATTGCAACCTTTTCTCCAGTGTGCGTGTCAATTGCAGAACCCACAACACCATAACTTCCTTTCCCAATGACTTCCTGAACTTGGTATCGACTTGCCTCTCCATACTCGGTGAAGAATTCTGTTTCTAGATTACCCTGCATAAAGATCAACAACCATTATTTGCAATCAAAATATACGGGATTATCTATAAACAGGCATAGAAAGAGTAAGGAAACAACAGAACATTTTCATCCCTTCAAATTCCATCCATCGCTAGTTTGATCCAAAAATTGCTTTTTAAAGAATTCAAACAGAACTGCAAAAACTAGCACATTCTCAGGTTAATAAAAGAATTATCTTCGCAATGGGCTTATCGCTAAGTTGATTAAGAACATTCACTCTTTCATCCCCGAGGTCCCGAATTCCCCCTCCC
Source organism: Pyrus x bretschneideri (assembly GCF_019419815.1). Taxonomy (NCBI): domain Eukaryota; kingdom Viridiplantae; phylum Streptophyta; class Magnoliopsida; order Rosales; family Rosaceae; genus Pyrus; species Pyrus x bretschneideri. The sequence continues at coordinate 913,763 of NW_025999579.1, read as the reverse complement.
CAATATCGTTGTATCAAAAGTCCACCTCTTTCTATCTCCAACACCGTCAAGTTCAAATTTTTTGGAGGTATCCAATAAATTACCCCATTAACAGTTACAATTCAGTTTTGATTGATGCATTTACCTAACCAATCAAATCCTAACAAAACAATCCACATTCAACCAAGCAGGAATCAAAAGCAAGAAAACCCAAATCAGATCAATACCCAGATGAACAAATCCTAAAACAAAAGAAACCCAGATCGTAAAAAAAAAAAAAAAAAAGGAACCTTCTTCTGTGAATCCATGGGGTGAGCAGCTGTAAAGTCGGCCCTTGTGGGAACTCTGATGACCTTCAATCCCGAAATGTCAAAGTCGTCCTCAACCTCAAACTCCAACTGCTGTTGGTTCTCCCGGCCTCGTTTTTGTTCCCGCTGATGAGAATCGGACGGTTGGGCGCTTAAATCGGAGACGTGGCCATGGTTGTGATCATTGCCAAGTTTATTAATTTTGTTGTTGTTGTTGTTGTTGTTATAATTATGATTAGTATTATAAGAGCGACGTTGAAACCAGCGACGAACACCCTCCACCAGAGTAGCTCCACTCCCCATATACTCTGCCCGCTCTCTCTCTCTCTCCTCTCTCCTCTCTCAGCCACACAATTGCAGCATTGCCTGCTTTCTCTCTCCTCTCACGGCACTATTTCCTCGGAGATTTTCTTTCGGGCCCGATGGTCTCTGTGTAGAGAGAGTTTTGAATCAGATGGCGATGGATCGCAACGTCAATTGTCAGGTCTTTACCAAGCTTTGTATTTTCGGAGATGGGTATTTTTCTTTTATGTATATTCACACATTATATGAAGAAAAGTTTAACAAAACATTTCTGATACTGTTCATTTTTTACAAAAAAATCACATTTATACATTTCTTTTGTGTTATTCACTATACCTTTAAAAATGGATTTTCATTAAAATGAAAGGTTTTTTTTACTTTTCGTTAGTTTTCCTTTATATGAAATCAATTGGTAATTCAGAAAATTTTGAATTTTAACAAAAAAATTATTTTACTTACAATTAAATAAGAATTTGTTTGTTTGTCAGTGTTTTTAACATGAATGTAAATGCTTTTAGTAAAAATATTTTTGAGTTTCAATTCTAAAAGTATTTGAAATGTTTCCTGAAAAAAATCGAGATTCACTTACATTTTTTTTAAAGAATAATTTTAAAAATATTTTCATCAAAAGCATTTTCAACTATTTTAATAGTACTTTCAAACTAGCCTTAAAAATAACCTATGCTATAATATCAAATGACTCACGCCATTCCCTAATAGCTATATTTTAAAAATTGTCATGAATATGACTGAAAAATTGTTTTGTTTTAAGAGTGCATTTTTTCTTTTTTCACCACAAGAGACTTGGAGGGTGGCCAAAAGAAAAGAGGGACTGAATTTTAATGTTAGCTAAAGCTAAACATTTTCTTTTATTGTTTGTTCTAAAGGCTAAATTAGCTAACAACTATTCACAAAAGTATTTTAATTATGAGTTATAGCTAGCTTTGAAAGTGCTTAACATAAGCCTCGTTTAGAAATATTTTTAAAATGACGGAGGATGGTGACTGTATTTCTATTTCAAAAGCACTTAAAGTATTTCTACAATAAGCACCACCACTTAGCACTTCTAATGTTTTTTCAAAATTTACTTGCATTTTTACTAAAGATTTTCATAAATGTTTTCAATCATTTTAAAAGTACTTAAAAAAAGGAGTCTATAATTGGTAAAGGTTAGTTGATGTGTGTTAACATTGTGTAATATATTTGCTATTGCTAATCTATAAACTTTGAGCTAGACTCAATAGGACTAATTTATAAAAGACTAATGCTAGAGAAATCAAAATTTTAGATCATATTTGTAAGTTATATAACATGTTACTAATAAAAAATAAGTACGTTGATTAAAACTTAGGAAAACAACAACAAAAGAGTTTTAGAACATCTCTAGAGGTAATATGTGTATTCTACAAATCAAATTGATTGTACAATTTTCGGCTATGACTTGAATACAGTTATCTGATTAGTTTTCTATGCGTTAAGACCTTGCTCAAGACTGTGAAGTGCCTTCTCTCACATGGAAGAACTCCGATCGTAGGCAAAATTGTTCTGATTGCCATTACCTAATTACTTGTTTCTAACAACTACATGGTGAAATTGATCCAATCAATTTAGTCCATTGTTTCGTTCTGTACATATAATTGGTGCTAAGTGCAAAAGCAGAAACAGAGCTCGATTGCAAGACCTACCGTCGAGCAGGGACAAAAGTCGTAGTAGCCTCATTAGACCGTACATTTTTCTTAAAGTAGGTTTTATTTGTAGCAACTTCCGTCGCCGTCTTTTTCTAGTATTGGTTTGAGGGTATGCTTCTTGCTTATATAACATATATACATCTAATGCATATTGTTGACCCTAAAAACTACCAAGCCTACGTGGCGTGCAGGCCGAGCAATTAATAAGCTAACTACGTCATTCGATTGTGTGAAGGGCGTGCCAACTCGTCGGCCAAGTTCGGGCGGGAAGTCAAATGTGTTGATGTTGCGTTAAGTGTGCTGCTGACTTCTTGATCTTGCAACTGCGGCTAAGGAAGGAACATGTCTCGCCCTTCAGGTTCTAGAGCCCGAAGACAAGGCTGCTAGTCTTGCGAAGTTTACGGATCGTCGGCGCCTGGTTCGGTTACAGTGATTATATTCGTAAGAGTATAAGCATGTCGAACTAATACAAAACTATATGAACACAAGTACTCAAAAGAAATGTATGTCTTGATAGTGAATGTGGTTCGGTCGTCAGAATGCCAAACTCTAAAACTTACGTATGAATACCCAATCATAAAACAACTCGCCAATCAATGTGCCGAGCCCAGTAATCTGTAACACCTCACTTCGTCGAGAAGGCTAATGAAATGACCTCCGCCAATAAGGATTCGAAAATCCTTCTCAATCAAGACTTGGATAGGTAATCAGTCGGTCTTGACGCAATGCTATTTATCCAAATTGAAGGTGCTTCGCAGTCGGCTGATTCTATGGCAACAATGCTGCTTATCCAAACTGAAGATGTTCACCGGTTGCCTTCACAGTGCTGTTTATCTAAATTGAAGATGTGTTGGCGAAAAAAAAAAAAACAAAAATCTCAAGGTTGTTGAGAGGTTTTGCATAAAGCGAGGGTTTGCGCAGGACAGTTTGTGTGTTGAATTGAAGACTCTTCTTGTTGCCACTGCCTCTGTATTTATGGGGACACGCCGACTTGGTCCTTGAATATTGCACGAGATTTTTGGCGTGGATCAGACTCAACCAAATGCATGAAGTTATCATGCAATTATCCAACCAATTTAAAATCTCCATCATTATCTCCTTTTCTTCTTATTTTGTCCATCATTATCCAAGTATTTGATGATCTCCACGTGCTGGAACTAAGGCATGCAAATAATTAGCATGCAAGTTTATCTCTTAGCCATGCATTTCAAACCGAAGCATCACGGCAATCAACTCATCTTTCCACCAAATCTGACCAGGTGCAATCATGCAAGATCAAAAAGTTCAAACTTGATCCCATCTTTCCCATCCTTTCAAAGCCCACAAGTTCCAATCTGATGCAATTTGTCCAACTATATTCTTGGCATCCTGCCAAGGATATTCAGGGGTGCTCTTTATTCCACCATCACTTTATAATTTTATCCATGCATGCATTATAACCTTCAACCGTCTAAGTGAACTCCAAATTCATTTGTTTATTAATTATCACCATACTTTAAATGGATAATAATCAATTTGCAGCATACCACTTGAATCTGTTAGTCAACCAAACTGATCACACCCACACAATCACACGCCAAACATCCAAAATCAACTTGAATTGTGCTACCGTGTTTCCAGCTTGGAGATACATATCTCATCTTAATTATCATTAAAAGATAATTATGATAAAATTCATAATATTGTCCTTCAATAATAACAAAACGATCTTCACTCTTCGATCCGACTATGCTTACTCAATCACCTTGATTGCACGGGCTGATGATGTAATTTTGGATCTAAGCACATATATATGCTTATGCGTATATGTGTATCACATTACTCCAATTCCAAAAAAAATTGATACTTTATGACTGAAGTACTAGAAAGACATTGGATCAGGGTTTGATTGGGGGTTACTAAGATTATCAGTGCTCTTTTACCTTTCACTTTCTGGTCCTCCTGTGCGTTTTGACGTTTTAGGTGCGGCCGGTATCCTTTCCCTTGAACCGAAGGTATGGAGTTCCCAGGAAATCATTTCACAAGTCGTTAACCTGCAGTGATTCCGCAAGTACCATCCCAAATGGTTCTAATGCTATCAACTAACTCATCAAATATGAGTATCGGTAACAACGACCAGGACAGACCATTGTCGTCTTCAACTGTACCAGATAGTATAATTCATTGCCAGAGGGTGGTCGTGGTGTAAGAACTTTGAAATACCAAAATACTTGCATGTGATAAAGTGATGAGTGCGGGTATACCTACTGTCGAATTCAAATTTTAGGTTCTACTCAAAGACTCTGGATTTCCCATCTTCAAGGATGCAGAGGAGGGTGGCGAGCTGTTACAGTTATATATATATATATATATATATGAATACCAAAGGTTACTATGATATCCATAACTCATTCATTTTGGGTTCAGTTGAAGAAACCAACTTTTGTTTAACGTGTGGATATCCTTTTGAAAGAGTCTCTTTAGCTTAAAAGAACATGTAATGTTGTTGCACATGTAAATGTCATTTCGAAGACAAAACATAGTCCAAAAATATAATTTCTCTATAATTTTTTGCACAAAAAACAGTAAAAAAAATCTCTTTGACAACTTACTTCATTAATGCGTTTCACTTGGCTTGAGCTAATTAACATTTTAACTTAATTTCTTCAATTACGACGCACATGTAAATATCATTTCGAAGACAAAAGATAGTCCAAAAATATAATCTCTCTATAATTTTTTGCACAAAATAGTAAAAAGATCTCTTTGACAACTTACTTCATTAATACGTTTCATTTGACTTCAGCTAATTAACATTTTAACTTATTTTCTCCAATTATGGCCCAAATGGAATTAGGTTATTCAAACTTGTGTTAGTTTTTGGAAAAAAAGAAAAAACTTGTATTAACACATTGACTTCATAAAGTTTATGAAATTATGCTAGTCTTGTTTGTCAACTTTATAGAATTCAAATGTCTTTTACTTACTATAGGAAACACAAAAAGGCAAATGGGTCTCCTTTTAAAGAGAAAATCCTATAACTATAAGCAAAAGGTGGAAAAAGAAAGATTATGTGTAAACATGGAAATAACTTTATTACAAATAAGATGTCATTTTGATACATCAAGAAAAAAATGCAACATGTGATATAAGAACGTAAAAAAGCATGATGTATCAGTATATCAAGATTGAACACAAAATAACTTATAAAAAATTATATAAAAAAGTTAAAACACATAATATTATTTTGCGACTGATTTGAAATACGATGAAAATGACAACGGATTTGCCGGATGCAGATGCAAGGTAAGTTTGAAACGTAAACTTGCAAAACACATGGAAAGGTAAGAGCGCAGGATAAGATCACAAGAGTAGAGTCCTTGTACAGAAATAAGTTTGAAAGATAAGGACTCAACTGCAAAACCAATAACTTATCTATAGATATTTTATGATTAAAGAAGAAAATAAAAGAAATAAAGGAAAAAGACAGAAAAGTCCGCGTCATAAACCTAAGCAAAGAATACACAATCAATCCTCAGCCGTCCGATCAACCATCATCTTTCTCCCTTCCCCACGCTCCCGATCCAATCAGCCACTCATCATCTTCTTCCTACTCACTCTCTCTCTCTCTCTCTCTCTCACTCTCTCTCTGTCCAAAATTTCACTTATCCCCCCCTCTCTCTCTCCTTCCGAAGACCCAAGTCCCAAGTCCAACGTACCCCTAAATCTATGGACCCACCGCCCCCTCCATATTCAAGTCCGCATCTTTATCCACCGCCCGTCACCGCCCTTTCCGCCGTCCCAACCATCACCCCCGCCGCCGTCGAAGCTCACAATTATAACATTATCACCGCTACCCATGTGGCTGCCAACCCCACCCCTGCTCCGAACCCTACTCCCAATCACCCTCCTTACGCCGAGGTAAATTACTAACCACACCCCGTCCCCACCTCCCACTCTGGCTAAAGCTCCGAGCTTTTTTCTGATCTGGTTTTTTTGTTTTGGGTGCAGATGATATACGGAGCGATAACGGCGTTAAAGGAGAAGGACGGGTCGAGCAAGAGAGCGATAGCGAAGTACATAGAGCGAGTTTACTCGGGGCTTCCGGCGACTCACTCGGCCTTGTTGACTCACCACCTTAAGCGCTTGAAGAACAATGGTCACCTCCTTATGGTCAAAAAGTCGTACAAGCTTCCTGGATCTGAGGGTTCCGTTCCCCCTCCTCCTACTTCAGCTGCTGATGCTGCCGGCACGGCGGCGATTCCCTCTCCCGGGCCCGCAAGAGGCCGCGGCCGCCCTCCCAAAAACAAGCCCATTTCTGACCAGCCTAATTCCCAACAACCCATTTCCCAGCAATTCATTCCCTTTCCCCAGCAGCACCAGCAGCAGCAACCTATTCCAATTCTCCAGCTGCCCACTTCACAGCAACCCAATCCGATTCCCCAGCAGCCCAATTCCTACCACCAACAACCCATTCCCATTCCCCAGCAGCTCAATTCCCATCCCGTCCCAGCTGAGCCCAATTCCCAGCCCATGCTAGTTGCTCTCGGACTTGCCGACGAGCCAGGGTCGGAGAAGAGGCGCCCAGGTCGGCCGCGTAAGGTGGTTGTGGGTGCTGGAGTCGGACAAGCTGTGGGCAGCCCGGTGTCTGGCAAGCGGGGCCGGGGTCGTCCGCCTGGCACCAGGTTGCCAAAGAAGAAGGCTGGGCGTCCTCCCAAGCCAAAGTCCGTGTCTGCTGTTGGAGGCCCTAACGGACTTGCGAAGAGGGGCCGCGGGAGGCCCTCGAAAGCTGAGCCAAAGAGCGTGTACTTTCCGTACGCCACCAATGTGCCTATCATTGGTGCATTTGAGCAGAACAATGTGCCCAATGTGGTGGCGCCACAGCAACCGCAACTGGGGGCAAAGCGCAGAGGCCGGCCCTCCAAGAAGAAGGAAGAAGCTGCTTCTGCTGCGACTGTGCGTGTTGGTGGTTTGGTGCCCGGTAAGCGTGACCGGCCACCTGGGCTGCCTGGAATAGAGCGGCCCTTGAGAAAGAGTGGAAGACCCGTTGGCAGGCCCAGGAAGGTAATGCTCTTGTTATCTGCTTTCCCTAGTATACAACCTTGTGTATTGGTGCTTTGATTGTGGTAGATGACTATTAAATGTTAATGTTGGTCAGTGTGGTTGATACTGAAAACTTTTTTTTTGAGAAACTAACTAGATTCAGATTGCATTAGAACTAAGTAAATGTATTTTAACACCGAATGGATAGTCGTAGAACGATTTGGTATTGTAGGGTTAAGGTACTCTGGCTAGTGGATTTCTACTTTGTAATTTGGTAAGTAGAAAGATTGCAGAATTATTTAAGTTAAAAGATATTAAGGCAGTATTTTAGCTACTGAAATGCACATAGGAATTGGATTGAAAATAAAAAAAAATTAACATAATGAAATGCATAGAGAGTTAAAAGGATAAAATAGAAAGAATAAAAATTTGAAAATTAGTACTATAAGTCTATAAGGCACGCTCTCGTTCCCTTAGATTTTTTGTCATCGGCTAAACAATTGAAGGAGCGGTACAAGTTTCATTTCAGCGAACAATCGATGCTTATGTAAAATTTTAATCTGAGTTTGACTTTAATTGTTTTACCGAAATTTCCATTGGTCAATTCTGTATAATTTCCAGTCCAAAAATAAATATTTATTTTGTATTGAGTGTTGGGGAAAGCAAAATTATGCAACTTTTCTTCGTTTATTTTCTGTATGTAGTTATAGGGGTTATGTACTGGCTGGTGGATTTCTACAGAGAAAAGGCTGTAGAGTTATCTAAGTAGCTATGATAAGAGCAGTAATTGGTTATCGAAAAATGAACATAGGAATTGGTTTGAAACTAAAAATATTAACGAAATGCATAGGGATTAGCAAGGTTCTAAAAGGTGGTAGTCGGCGGCACAGGGGCCTAGGCGGTTTTTTTTTAATTTTGTTTAAATTTATTATGTAACATATAAGTACATGTCTACTTATATTTAAAAAAAATACGTAATTGTATTGGGATACATAAACTACAAAATAGAATGACATATAGATTATAAAGTATTAGAACATTTCGAAAACATGTGGAATAGGCCCCATATGATGAGTGTTCATCCAAGTACTCAACAAGCCTCTTACAATTTATTTAAAAAATAAAACGCGAAATGAAAGTTATTTATCTTTTGTCTAAGTGAGAGTTGTGAACTAGGCGGGTTAGGCGGGCGCCTAGGCAATTCTAGGCGCCCTTTCTTAATTTTCAAATGCCTAAGGATTAATAGGGGCAGTAGCCAACCGTTAGCGCCAAGACGGACCTAGTGGAGGTTTTTAGAATAGTGGGGATTACGGAGTTATGGGTAAAATAGAATTGAAAATTGGTAAGAAAGACTGTCCCTAGGCAATGAACAGTACCATATTCATTTCAACGAATAAAATATTACCAATGCTTATATAAGAGTTCAACCTTGAGTACTTTAAAGAAATTTTCATAAATCAAACCTGTATTTGTATTGTTTTGTTGTCCAAAAGTAAATATTTATTTGTTGTGATTTTGGGAAAAGGAAAGTTCCTTTTTCTTCGTTTATTTCCAATATGTGGTAATATTGTTTTCCTCCTGCTGCCCTACTTACTTGGAATTATTTCAATTTTGTGTTCTATTTTTGGAAAAAGAATGCATTGGCTGAAATAACTGAAGCGCCTGATCCAAAATCGGTTGCCAATGGAGAATTTAAGAGGAAACTTGAGTACTTTGTAAGTTGAATAATTTCCCCCATTTTTTCATCAAATATGGCTGCATTTTCCCTTTTTGGCTTTGAAATGGTCTTTATTCTATTTCTATGTTATTTGCAGCAATTCAAAGTGGGACAGGCTGTTGGTGCGCTAAAACCTTACTTAACCCCTGAAAGCGCAGGCACTGCCATTGCGGCAATCCAAGAATTAGAAGGGCTTGCAACCATGGACATTAACACCCCATTAGATATTGAAGCTCAGCAGCCACCTATGCTCCAAAGTTGAGAAAGCCTTGCTGATGTACCTGTTAGAGAAAATGAAGGGCACATAAGAGGTAAATTAAGGGTCTGTAAATCGAATAGGAGGTTAGCATAACTGTCTTTATTGGTAGAGATGATGACCTTGTCCATTAAGTTAAGTTTGTTGTTGTTGTGCAATTTTAGAATGACCCATGACTCGTTTTGTGTTCTTTCGACTTTGTGATTTCAATTCAATTTGAGAAGTATTTGGTCATATCTTTGATTTACTCGTTTACATGAATCCAAGTTATGGCAGTGTGGACTGTCTGCATGGTTCACAGTTATATCTAAGAGTAACACGATGCAGTTTATTCATATACAAGTAGAATTGCAGCACACACTAATCTTGCATGTGGTGAGATATATGTTGACTTGGATGTGTCTAAGTGTGGCACGGGCAAGAGAGAGAGAGAGAGAGAGAGAGAGAGAGAGATCTAGTATTTGGTGAGCTATAAGTTGACTTATATGAGTGAGAGAGACATCTTGTTTTCGGTGAGCTATAAGTTGACTTAAGTATGAGAGAGAGACGCATCTTATATGCAGTGAGCTATAAGTTGACTTAGTATGAGAGAGAGAGGGGGGGGGGGGGGTAGGTTTGCACCAAAAGGAAGGCTGTCAAAAAAGAGAGACAAAAGATGGAGCTGTTCCCCTGGAGACTACTGGTCTGCCCTTGGTTTTCTTTCGGCAAGGACGCAGAAGTTTCATTGTTTTTGGAAATTTTTGATGTAAACGTAATTGCGGTGAGTGATGATGCGAACTGGTTTGGTGTTACTTTTGGAGAGATGGGGAAATTTGAGTTTAGATGGTAGTGAGAGGTGAGTTGGAGAAGTTCTATGCTGGTTGCAAGGAACGTGATGAGGGAGATAGATGCAAAGGTGAGAATATATCCCCGGTGATTTGCCTAGCTAGGGTTAGAATGCAACGCCTGGCAGTTTGGAAATACACTCGCCATCGCCACCGTCACCGCCACTGCCACTGCCATGGTCATCGTCATCGTGGGACCTGTTGCAGGCGTGGTACTGCAAACTTTAATATAGGCGTAAGCATGGCATGGATTTGGCTTGATCATTGATTTCACTAGACTAGAGCTTGACCTGGACTTTGAGATGCTTTGGTTTGTGTATATAATCGTAAAAATAATTATGTAGACCAACTTATTATTTAATTGTTCTTGTACCTCAACTGCTTAAATGGCTACGAGTGTTTTGTACTCGAGGTTCTATTTTTGGACACCCCATCCCTCAAGAAACTTATAAGAATTATATTTATCCTCTTTATCTTTGTCTAAAGATCATTTAGAAAAATTAATTTGATTTGGAGATCGTTTAGTTATTTATGTAAATCATAGAAATTGACGCATCATTATAAAGATGTTAATTGTTACTATAATCATTAATTTGTTGAATATGTATGTATAACTATCTAATTCACTTAAACTTTTCTTGAAATGACTTACAAGAAATGATAGAGAGAACAATTTTGATTGTGACGTTTATTTGGCAATATGGATAGTAGTTCAACTATTTATAAGCACATGAAAGCACTTCATTTTTTCGATGTTAGATTGATGATCTCTTAACAAGGCCCTTACATGTGACAAATTTTCAAGTTTTACGTCTAGCTCGTGGACAACACAAATTAGGTGTTGTGGAGCAGATGTGGTAAATTTTCAAGCTTAGCATGTGGACAACAAAAATTGAGTGATGTGGAGCACGTCTGGGAGTTGGGCTTGACACAAGGGTAATATTCTTTGATATCATAAGGAAACTTAAGAATTCCACGTAAAATCAATTGACAATATAAAAAAAGAATAGTCAACTACTTATAAATACATGTAAAATCTATTTTTTCCATTGCGGATTGATATTTTCTCAACACGTTTGTACGGTGAATTAATGTCAACGGAAACGAGGATCAGAATAAACGAAGTAATATCCCCTAATAAAATTAATGCTCGATAAAATATTCTAAGATTTAGAGAATTCTACACGTAAAGGACCGGCGAAAGAGACCCACCGGTCCTCCACCACCCCCTCCTCCGCCTCCACCTTCCACCGATATGAGCAAATGCTATGCTACGCGCTGCCCACGGTCCAATCCCAGTCATGAAAAATTGGGAACTCCACTTCTGGCCCCATAACAATTGGACAACGCATCACACGCAAAACCAAATTTTCACGCGCCTTCCGAAGTCCACAGTGATTTTTTTATTTGGGTATGATATTCACAGACTTCTTTTTATTTCATACACACCTTCTTAATTTGCGACCATCAGATTGACTAAATTAAAAAATAAAAATAAAAGAATTTAAATTAACAAGGAGTGTGTGAGAAGATCTACACACCCTTTTTTATTTTATTTTTGGCTTTTTATCTAAAATGGTCACTGAAATGACTAAAATAGATGGTAGGCAAACTCAGAGACCTCTATTATCGATTTCAAATCTTAAGAATCAAACATGACAGGTTATGTGTTTCTATGTTAACATCCAACTAACACGACTAGAACACGATGACAATATTCAGCTATAGCATTATATGAATGATAATTTTTTTCATTTGTATGACTAATTATAGGTATTAGTGTATTATCGATATTGATTTTTTTTATGACTAAGTTGACACCAACGCGGTACAAATTAAATACATAAATCGAAAAAAATGAACAAATCTGTTTTTAAGAAATGAAGCATGTTTTGGATTTTTTTTTTTTTCATTTCATGATGGTTGGAGAAGATGGCTTAATTGTTTTTTCACCATATTCTTATTAAATAAGAAAACACAGAGTGAGGAAGCAGACTGCAGAAGATGGCTTGATTTTTTCACATTATTCTTTTTTGACATTATTCTAATGAAGAAAGGAAAGACACAAGGTGGGGAATAAGACGTCAGAGAAAATTGAGAAGAAAAAGGGGAAAGAGGAGGAGATCAGAGGAAAAAATAAATCATTATGTTAATCTCACGGTGTATATTAGTTTGTTGGAAAAATAATTATGAGAGTTTTAAATATGAAAAAAAAGGATAAAAGATTATATTTAAGGTTTATCATACGGCAAAATTTTGAATAGATTATAAGAAACTTTAACGAAAAACTTTCATTTTTACAAAAAACTATATTTTTATACTAAAAAGTCAATCATGGTATTATTCACTTTACCCTTTATTTTGTCCTTATTGTTAAAACACAATGTTTTCAAACCCTTTTCATTAGTTTTTCTTAAATTATAGTGACACTTAGCAAAATTTAACGACAAACAAAGTCCAACACAAGTTTTCCTCTCATAAACCAGTCTTGATTTTCCCTCCATTTGCCCACGAGTTTGGGATCTTGACGATTCCCCTTTTATGCATAGATCATTCCAAAAAAAAAGTAATTTCATTATATACACGTATGATATTATTTATTAATTTCCGTTAAAAAGAAATGAAAAATTTTTAAATTCAGTACGCAATGAGTAAAAAAAAAAAATGCAAAAGATTCTCGTTCAAAAAGAAATGCTCGATACCCAAACCATCAGAGTAATTCATTACTTTAAAAAAAAAAATAGCTATCTATATTCTATATTCTTCTCTGTCGGCATGTTAAACTACAATTAACCGTCTAAATATTGTCCTAGATAGAACCTTTGGTTAATCATATATTATGATGTGCATGTGATGTTAGGTGGCGTTTTCATTGTTGAATTTTCAACACCATTTAAATTATCCTGACAATTGAATTGTTTTGACATGCAAATCTAAAGAATTTGAGAGGAAATCATCTCACCATTCTATGCCAAACGTTTAAAACAAAACAAAATGTATTTATAGGGTTTATATTTCTGTCTTCATTTGCTCATCGGTGTCACCACTCTGGAACTTTCAGGCAATAGGCTACGACGAAAACGAGCTTTTTATTTTACTAAGCCATCATATTCATTATTCACCTAAAAACGCTATTTTTATCACATATTTGTATCTCATTTGTACTATTTTTTTTTTTTTAAAGATGAGACCCACATGTACTGGTGGACCTTAACCAAGATGAAGTCATCCCTGGAGCCTAGAAGCGAAGCTATCTCTCTTGAGACTGGCCCACAAGAATCCATCTTAGGATTAGAACCTGCACTACAAAGCCTAACCATGGAGGTCACTGAAGCTGTTGAATCGACCTTTGAGAAGGAAGAAGAGCCACTAGTAGAAGAACATGAAAGATTGAGACTTACTTATTCGTGGATAGCTCTTTAAAGAAAAGGTTCCTACCTCTATTAAAGATATGATACAAATAGATGATAAATGTACTCTTATTTACGTCATTTTTTATGTGGTTTAGTTTATAAATCATTTGATAAGTATCGTTTTCAGTTTTTATTTTTATTACAGCTAAAAATTATTTACGAATAGAATTGTTATTATCTAAAGATCAATTACAAACCCAACTTATAATAGAAAAAATATTTCCATCTTATAGAATATAGACCACGATTAATTTTTGTGATAACTGCAGAACTTTTATATTTGCTACCAATGCTTTACATATATAATTATAAGATATTAATAAAAATGTTGCAGTCCGTTGATATCAAATGAGAATATGATGATGACAAGACAACATTTGGCTTGACCGGTTGATGATTGATCAACCGTTTTGACTTTGGAGGGGTTTTCAAACCAAATATCATAGCTCCAACGTTTTGCTTAAGTTTTCAGAACCTTAGTCAGGGTCTCTGCAATTTTAGCTCCAGTTCACGGCCGGCTGGGCTAAAACTTAACTGTATAAGCAGAACAACAAATGTCGTCTGGGCATTAGGCGCTGCGCAGCTGGTGCCGAGTCAAGTTGCAGCATTTCGTCTAATTTGGTATATTCCCGTGCATGCAAGACATTGGAGTTAATCCATTTTTTAACATAACAAAAACTTTTTGGTGTATTCTCATGCATGCATGCAAGACTTGGGAATAAACCTATTTTTGAACAAAAAGGGATCAAACCAACATTCTCACTTCCAAATATTTCCAAATTTAAAGGAAAAAAATTGGTTCTAACCTGTCACGAAAAATAACTTAAATAAAATATAAAAGTAAAATTAATAAGAAGAAATTAATTGCTGAAACTTTGCGTTCGTACGTGCATGCATGGACCATATGGTCCAATACATCTCCTGCAAACTTTATATGATATGATTTGACATTTGCACGCAATAAAACCACGAAAAGTCAAGTTTAACTTGTGATAGAAAATTGGGATTTAATTAAATTATGTGATGTAAAAACACAACTATTAAGTGTATACTTTTCATCAATTTTTAGAGGTCCAGAAGCTCCCGCACGATCCCTGGTAATTAGGGCATTTGGAATAGGACAAAAGCAAAAAGGTTTACTCTTTATCTATATCTGAAGGCTTTAGTTATGCTGCCTGATCAGCAGCTCTTCTTTTCGTCATCCTAATGTGGATAAACAGAATAAGGATAATATAAAGCTTAAGACAAATTGGCTGTACAGATGCAAAGCCTCCAGCTTGAGAGAAATAGACTCCAGCCTCCAGCTAATCATTTTCCGATGAACCCGAAGAACCTTTGAAAAGGTACAATATGTGAAGTCATTGTCATTTTGATCAATAAATAAAAAAGAAGAGAAAAACAAAACTTAGATGCGTTTTTAATTATTTAGTAAAGTTAATGTACATATATCAAGAAACCGATATGTCATGCATGTCTAATTTTCTTTTTCATAAATGTGTAATTGTGTTTTACCGATTGATCATATGTTATAATACAAGTCAATAATGACCTTTAAGAAAAATTTAACCATACAAGACGGCTAAAGGGATCAAAAAATACTACGAAATAAAATTAAAAAAAAAACTCACATCATAACATTCAAGCAATACCCAAAACCAAACCCATACAACCCACAATATATAAACCCTACTTTAACCCACAACCTTAAACCTAAGCAGCGCCACCATATATTTCTTTGCATATTCCCATAAAGAACCTGAAGAACAATGGAGGGATATGCAGACTCAAATTTGGTCTCAAATAATTTAGCTGCACATAAAAGCGACCAATGATCTTGATTCACCCGTACTACAACACATGAATAAGTAAAACACAACCACATTTTAGAAAGAAAAAAAAATTTGGCATGCATCACTTGTATGTTTCTACATGAGTAAACCTCAACAAAGTCCTTCAAATCTATGATGCATCGAAGTTTAGTGAACTTGACATGAGAAGAAAGTCCTCAATGGGGAACTCAGATCTGAGCATAGCTCAGATCAAATCACCACAAGAGGATATCATTCACTAGAAGAAAGACATAAATGAGTGGTAAAAAAAAATTAGGAGGGGAAGGGAGGAAGCATAAGCGCTGGCTCTGCCTCCTCTCATTAGTGGCTAGAGTCAGAGAAGGAAAATAATGATCGACAGTGAATGATGATCTTATATATAAAAAAACAGGTATGATTAATAAAATACGTATTATAACATATACCAACAAAAGAAAAAACACACCCCAAAAGCTGACTCCAAAACCAGTAATATTTATTGGTCAACAATCAAACTTCACTACTATTTGGGTTTATGCGTGGAAAGCCCCTACATTACATAGCTGTAATCCGTTTTTTCTCCTCCCGCGTGCCTGGAACAATTGAATACTTCTAATTTGTACGATCGTTGTCGTAAAATTTGATCCATATTATCATATTCTGAGTGCACACCATGTACTCTTCCATTGTTAGGCCACATGCTCAAAGCTTGTTATTTTTAATAGACGAGCTAACTAATCACTTAGGCGAGATTTTTCAATGGTATTGGAATACGGGACAAAACACCACATGCTATTATTATATATAATTGGAGAAACACTTGAAAAAAAAAATTTACTTTAATTATATAATGACATGTAATGTTCCGCCCCTTATTCTAGCACACTAAAAAATCTCTCAATCACTTGGGTTTGTTTATCTTCGAGCTACGAGCTTTGAATTTAACTGGTTAACTACATTTTCAAGAGATTAATAATAAAAACTTTGTACTTTGTTAATTACCTTTGAAGATCTATTCCTAATTTATATTGAGAACAAAATAATACATAACTTTGTTCTTTTCCAAATACTGTGACATTTTCAGTACGTATCCTAGCTATCCTTGTGTTCTTTGATGTAAGACTCACAAACCTGAATATAAAAGTGGATTGTTCAACTAAATTTGATTTATTTGTATTTTCCATTGTAGAGGGCATGCTTATATGCGTGCGTGTGCATGTATGTATACGTATCTATTGTACATAATATATATACTTTTATATTTGTTGGCTTGAATTATATATTGGATTTTGTATCTATCAATACACACACACACATACATAACAACTAAGACACCTAATAAATATAGTAATTCATTTTATCTTCAATGACACACTCCAACCGAAAATGTTCACGTGTGCATCTGAATCGTGATGTGCTGGCTTTGTCACTTGTTTAGGTGTCGGCTAGTACATCTTGAGTTAAATAAACATATGAACATTTCAAGTCAAGGTGTGTCATTCAAGCACAAAAAACAAAAAAAAAATCTGTGTTCAACCTGCTAGGACTCATTCCTCGCGCAAGATTGTGGTCATTGTGTACAACACAAATAAAAAATTCCTCCCAAAAATATAACATGCTTTATTGTCACATGGCCCGCAAATACAATATCTCTCCAAAAAAAAATATTAGGTTGCTGAAGAATTATTGCGAATAAAAGAGATGATAAAAAGATAAAAAAAAAAAAAAAAAAAAAAGAGGTTGCAAGTTGAATTTATTAGTACTGAGAGAAAATTTAAATACTTTATTGGAGACAAAAGATACACGAAATGTTTTCAAACATTGGAAAAATACAGTTGAACAAGTAGCAAAATGGAATTTGCCCACCAACAAAACAAATTATTTAATTAGAGCCCGTTGTAGGAAATTTATATGTTTTTTGTTTTTATTGAACGTGTGTGAAACTGTAAATATAACATGAAGAAAATTTGACTTGTGTGAAATTGTAAATACGATGTAAATAAAATTCGGCATGTTTCCTAATTTGTACTTAGAATTAGAATTAAGAAATTATACTCAGCTTATTTACGTGTTTACTAATCATAAATGGACAAATGAGGCCATTACAAAATACGAAATTTAATTTAATTTTTGTTTGTTTATATAAGCAATATTGAGGAATGGAGACTCGCGGTGCAAGATGAATCATTTGACTCTTAGTTTTGAAAGAATTTGACTTTTTTGGAGGGATGGTATTAGAATATAGAGTTAGAGTTCATTACTTTTTAGGAAATTAATTTTGCACGTTTTCTTCGTTTTTATCGCTCAATTCTTCTTTGACTTATGCAATTCAAAATTATTTTTTAGCCAAAATAATTTTTGAGATTTGCATAACTCATCACTTTGATCCCTGAGATTTAAAATCAATAGAAGTGATCACTGAGTTTGTCTACCATCAATCATTTTAGTCTTTCAATGAAAAATTATATTAAATAAAGACTAAAATAACAAAAATACCTTCAATTTAATAAACAATGGGCCAAATGATTTGACAAAAATTGAGAGTATTTTTTGGAGAGTTTTACGAAAAGCCCACGGTAATGTTCATTTTAACGAAAAATCACATTTGTACACTAAAAAGTCAAACTTGATATTATTCATTTTACCCTTTATTTCGTCCTTATCGTTAAAACTCAAAGTTTTCAAGCCATTTTCATTAGTTTTTTTTTTTTTTTTGTTGTCATTTTAGCCTTATTTAATAGAAATTTTTCATGGAATGACTAAAATAATTGATGGTGGATAAACTTAGGAATTACTTCTATTGATTTCAAATCTCAATAACTACAATGGGGAATTATGCAAATCTCAGAACCATTCCAGTTCCCCAACGGAATGACCGAATTAGAGAACCAGTTTTGTACACAAATATGTGTGTACGTAGAGAGGGAAAGAGGAGAGAGAGAACGGCTGGATGTGTATCAGTGTATGTGTTTCCCACCAATTTAACCTTTCTATGGGACTGAGTTATCCTTGAAAAGCTTGTTCCGTTCTTTCTCTCTCTCTCTCTTACTTTCTCTCTCCTCACCTCAACTCAAGTGGGTCATTCTCTTCGAGGTCCTACGCTCCCACTTGCTGGTCTTTGCTGGCTTCTGCCTCCGCTACCTGCCCCCCTTTTTTTCTCTTTTATTTTTCTTTCTTTTTTTTCAAACTTCAAACTAATACCAATACCCTTCTCTCTTTTCTCTATGCTTTTTTTCTGTTTTTGGATACAAAGAAAGAAGAAGATCCACTTCTCTCTCTGTTTTCGGAAAATTTTGCTTCTTGGAGGAGGTAACATGGATCAAAGTTTTGATATTTGATTGATACAATCCTCTTGTGGGTATTTGTTTCTGGGTTGAAGTTGTATTGCTTTGTGGAAAAGTACTTTCAATCTAAGCATCTGGGGTTGTCTTGGTATTGGTAAAGGTCGAAACTTTACTGGGTATTGCTTGGAATGGTGATTTCTGGCTTTTGGATATGAGTGGGGTTTTTTTGACCCTGTGAAGGGCTCTGTGAAGTGCTTCTGCAAAAAGGGCTTTTTGGATTGCTTTTCAGTTTGCTTGCGTTGTGGTGATATAGTGCTTAGGATTTCATGCTTGGTCCAAGACAATGGAGATGTTTATGGCCAGATTTTTATTTCTTTGGCCTTCGATTTTGTTGTGACTTATGAAAACGATATGAAGAACTTTCTTAAGAAACTGCATATCATGTCCAACCAATCAGAAGATTCAGAAGGGTCTGCAGCTTCATCAAGGGGCAGTAAGTCCATTCGCAAATCATCCCCTGAAACCGAAAGGCTTTCGCACCCGAGGTCCCATCAGGGTTCTGACCATAAACCCTCCTCGGGGATTTCGGGTTGGTTGAATTCAGTAGCCAATAAGCATGGCCCTAGTCCCCCATCATCTTCAAATGTCAATACGGCAGCGAGAGTGGAGCAGCCACCTGATGCAGCTGTTAGTGGGAGTGGTTTAGATGTTGTTTCGGATACAGGTAGGCGTGATTCGGGGTCTAGTACCTCGAGGGATGCTGATATAGCAGAAGAGTATCAGATTCAATTGGCTTTGGAATTGAGTGCTAGGGAGGATCCAGAGGCAGTTCAGATTGAGGCTGTTAAGCAGATTAGCTTGGGGTCTTGTGCTCCTGATAATACTCCAGCTGAAGTTATAGCATACCGCTACTGGGTACGTTTCTTTTCATGTACTACTCTGAATGAATTTCGGTTGACTTACTGTTCATTACCTTCGAATACATTCAAACTAGACCGAACGGTGATCAACATTCCTTCATTAAATTTAAACTTGGAATTTGTTTGGTTAGCCAACTTTCTGCTTATAATATGCCGGAAACTATATACAGAGAAACGAATTTCAGTTGTCGTCTGTTCGTAGATGATAGTATTGTAAGTACTAGGCTTTAGTTACCTTCGTTGCCAAAAGTGTGAAAAAAAGTTTGTACCGAAAAGCATTGGTGTCAACATCATTGCTCCTGTGATCCTTGCCTCTTCATTACCTGTGATGAATGAGACACCGGAGACCTTTTATTGATAACCTTCTAGCAGTTTGAACAATGTAGTTGTAAGTCATCATCAACGGTGCTGTGTCACATCTGCATCTACTTGTGCCAAAGCACGAGTAGTGAATATACACAATCTATACCTGTACAAAAATTGGGAAAGCAAGTGGGTGAAGGGTGGGTGGGACTTCTACATTTTGGGAAGGAATAAATAGATTCCTAGTGTCAGGAACAACGGCCAAAAACTGGAGTATTCCTGTCCTGTCTGCTCATCAACATGGCTATATTGAAAATTTAACCCTTCAACCTAGAAGCTCACATCTGTGTTCTACTTCTATGTTATGTTTTCGCTTGGTTCTTGAATTTAATTGTCTCTTCAGTTTTGTAATGTTTAATTCCGTCTCATATCGTAGATTTATCCATTCTTCACAGAATTACAATGCTCTTAGCTATGATGACAAGGTCATGGATGGTTTCTATGATCTGTATGGAATATTGACGGAGTCAACCTCTGAAAGAATGCCTTCCCTTGTTGATCTGCAAGGAACACCTTTGTCAGATAGTGTCACCTGGGAAGCAGTTTTGGTCAATAGAGCTGCCGATGCGAATTTGTTGAAACTTGAACAGGTGGCCCTAGAAATGGCTGTAAAGTCAAGTTCAGATCCTCTGGCTTTTCTAAACAGTAATCTGGTGGGAAAACTTGCTCTTTTAGTTGCTGACCATATGGGTGGACCAGTTGCGAATCCTGAAAACATGTTGAGAGAATGGAAAAATCTTAGTTACAGTTTGAAAGGAACCATTGGTAGCATGGTTTTGCCACTTGGTTCTTTGACGATTGGATTAGCTCGACATCGTGCATTGTTGTTCAAGGTACTTGCTCTCAACAGTGGCATGTATGCTTTTTTCCATCATATTTTTTTCATTACTGGTTGCTTATCACTCACCTGTTATGTTGGTAACTAGGTTTTGGCTGATAGTGTGAGCATCCCATGCCGGTTGGTGAAAGGACAACAATACACCGGGTCCAGTGATGTGGCAATGAACTTTGTAAAAGTTGATGATAGGTAAATTTTCTTACAAGTTTGTCACCCTTAATGAAGACAAGTCCTTGATTACATGGTGTTTTTGCCTCTTTTTTTTTCACGCCTTAAGAAATGATTCTACAAGCATATATAAGCTATTTTGGACGTGTTAATTGTCAAATATTGCCGAAAATGTTCTTGCCATTAAAGTGTGTTTCTTTATGTTTTTCTCATTTGAAGTTCCACAGTCTTAATCTGTTTTTAAGGTATGTACAATGTGAATTTCAGGGAGTATATTGTTGATCTGATGGCAGACCCTGGCACACTTATTCCATCTGATGCAGCTGGATCACATATAGAATATGATGAATCTTACTTTTCTGCTAGTCCTCTGTCCAGAGACATTGATTCCTCTCATGTTGCTTCTTCCAGTAGTGGAGTTGGGAGTTCGTTTGAAGATCATTCAGACTTTGGAACATTAGAGAAGAAATCCAGGTTAAGAAATTTTGGTTCTTCCGCAAGGGATACCGAAGAGAGAGAAGAACCAGCTTCTTGTGATCTACCCAGACCAACTGAATTCGAGGAACAACCCAAGATGCCTTCAGATGAATTTAGATATGCCTCTGACGTAGAAAAGATGCTGGTGCAGGAACTTCCAGAAAAGCCAAATTATCCTTTTGCACATACGAGATCCCCTTCATGGACTCAAGGTGTTAGTTCTCCAGCCGTTAATAAAAAGCAGGTTAAGGATGTTTCTAAATACATGATTGTTGCTGCCAAGGAGAATCCAAATCTAGCTCAAAAGCTTCATGATGTTTTACGCGAGAGTGGTGTTGTTGCTCCCCCGAACTTGTTTAGGGAGATATATCCAGAGGAGTTAGATGTGACAACAGTCGAGACCAAACACCGGGCAGAAGATAAGAACGAAAATAAAGAAAGGTTTGGAACACAAAAATTTAAAATTCAAGATGATAAAAGGCCAGCTCACTTTCTGCCTCCTTTGCCTCAGCAAAGGGTGAATCTTAAAGCTAGTACTTCCGGTCAACCGGAGATTCTTAAGCCTGTGGAAGGTTTAGGGGTCAGCCTTCCACTTGATACGAGGGACGTAACTGGCCAGAATATCTCATCGCAGTCCGAAGCATCTCCAGTTAAATATACAAATAATGTCCCTGTTGCTGCAGCAGCGGCAGCCGCAGCAGCTGTTGTTGCATCGTCTATGGTAGTCGCTGCAGCAAAAACAAGTACTGACACAAGTCTCGAACTTCCTGTGGCTGCTGCTGCCACTGCTACTGCTGCAGCTGTGGTTGCAACAACTGTAGCTGTCAGTAAGCAATATGAGCCGGGCATGAGAAGTAATGGAGATTCAGAAAGTGGTGGTTTTGAACCAAGGGGCAGTGGTGGCCGTGAGCATGATGCTTCAGGAGTTAATTCAGAAGGCGAGCGAATATCAGATCGATCAGCAGGTAATGAAAGCACTAAATCTGATGTCACAATTGATGATGTTGCAGACTGCGAGATTCCCTGGGAGGACATCACCTTGGGTGAACGTATTGGACTTGGTACTGACCTCTGCATTATGCTATAAATATTGTACTTCTCATATCTAAACAAAAATAGTCTAAATGGTGTTCTGTCCCATACTCAAATTCTAATTTCATATGTTCATGCACCCTGGATACTGCAGGATCGTATGGGGAGGTCTATCATGGAGACTGGCATGGGACTGTAAGTTTTCAGATGCTCTTCCTAAAAGTTTAGCCATTGCGGTATTGTCTGCTGTGGGAGTTTTGAGCTTATTTTCGTTATTTGGTTTTGCAGGAGGTTGCTGTGAAGAAGTTTCTAGACCAAGACTTATTGGGCGAATCACTTGATGAATTCAGAAGTGAGGTAAAAGCTTCGGCCTTCGTCCATCTCATGAATTTTTTTGTGTTTGATCATTTTATGGCATCAATTCATGCTATTTCCTTGCTAAGAAGGTGGCACTGAAGGAAAAAGTTTGTTTGAGAGGGAGAGGAGTGGAGCAGTACGCTACTTAACATAAGAATTATTTCCACTTTTTATATAAATGTAGTTAAAACTTTGTAGGGACCACCATGGTTCGGTTATCGCTTTAGGTGTTCTAGATTCGTGTAGTTATAGTGAATGAAGTAAATAGTTCTCTCTCTCCCTGGTGTAACATTGTATCATTCTATGTACTTAGGCAGCAGTTGGTTGCTGGAATAAACATTAAAATGTTATGGAATCACAATTGCATTGGAATGGAATTGATGTTTAGGAAGTTAGAGGGTAAAGTAGAAATATTGTCCATGTTTAATGTGCTTTCCTGAATCATTCCTTCAAATATTGAGGTTAATCTTTTATTTGTAAAATTTGAAGGTTCGGATGATGAAAAGACTCAGGCATCCTAATGTTGTTCTCTTCATGGGTGCAATAACTCGCGCTCCAAATCTTTCCATTGTTACAGAATTTCTTCCAAGGTATTCCAGAACTTTCATTTTCTCTTTTTATGAAAACGTTACTTTCGACATCTTTGATGGATTCAACTCATATTGACGTCACTAATAGTTCTTGATTCTTAATACTGTACGAGTACAAGGAGCTTCTTTGCCTTGAGAATGCAACCATTTTTTTTCCCTTCAAAACGCAAGTACCTTCACGAGGATTGGATTTTATTGTATTTTCTTTTTAACTATTACCCTCAGTTTCTTTGAAATAGGTAATATTAATATTTATTTGGAATCATAGTCTGGCTGAAACAAAACACAGCACTGATTTTGTGTTTTTTGTCTTATAGAATTCTGTTGTTTTAATCTTGGTCTATATATTTATGTATATAAGAAGTTTAAGAACTGCATTGTGTTGATTTGATTAATTAATTATTTTCATGCGTTATTAATAGACGTCATATTTTGCAGAGGTAGTTTATACAGGTTATTACACCGGCCTAACAATCAATTAGATGAGCGGAGGCGCTTGAGGATGGCTCTTGATGCTGTAATATTCTCTTGTTCCTGCGGTTTATTCCAGTATGAGCCAACAATCATGTATTGTGATTGATAACTTCATCTAGCTTAACTTATTTTTTCAATGATTAAATTTTCAGGCTCGCGGAATGAATTACTTGCATAACTGCACTCCAGTAATTGTACACCGTGATTTGAAGTCTCCAAATCTTCTTGTCGATAAGAACTGGGTTGTGAAGGTGTGTTTCTTATCTCTTTGGCGAAATTCCTGAACACCTTTAATGTATATTTAGAGATCAGTTTGGTAGTATGTGAAGTTTTCTGTTTGCTATTAGGTCTGTGACTTTGGATTATCACGAATGAAGAACAGCACATTTCTCTCCTCGAGGTCGACTGCAGGGACGGTAAAGCCCTTACTCAACAACTTACTCTTTCTCAAATGTTGCATATGTTTGATATTTTAAATCTTGAAACTTATATCTTCAGGCTGAATGGATGGCTCCGGAAGTGCTAAGAAATGAACCTTCGGATGAAAAGTATGCCCATATCTCCCCGCCAAATGCTTTATTATATATATTTAACTTTTGTAACCGTAGCTGGTGTTTTACTGATATATATAAATTTGGTTTACTGTGCAGATGCGATGTTTATAGCTATGGGGTCATTTTATGGGAGCTCTTTACGATGCAACAGCCATGGGGAGGAATGAACCCAATGCAAGTTGTTGGTGCAGTTGGATTTCAACATCGCCGTCTTGATATTCCAGATAATATAGATCCTGCAATTGCAGATCTCATTCGAAAATGCTGGCAAACGTGAGTATACTTTCGGAATCTTTTTTTCTTGTTTGATTTTGATAATTGTAGTCTGTCATTTGTGAATCAGTTCAAATGTGTATTTAGGCAGATGAACAAACCTTACATTGAACCTAATTAACATTGCAGGGATCCAAGATTGAGACCGTCGTTTACTGAGATCATGGCAATTCTGAAACCGTTGCAGAAGCCGATAGGTAGAAGTGGACAGACCTAGTGCACAAGTAGGCAGTGGCTACAAGAAGGTCCAGCCATCCTGCGTCGGAGAATCCCCAGCTGGCTGGCTGAAACAGTGAATATCGGCTCGTTTGACAGCCAAAATATGGATGAAGGCAAGTCGTACATTTGATTGGAACAGCTTCTGAGAAAGATTGAAGATCATGACCTAACCTATACTCCAATTTTCGTTTTCGTTTTCTTTTTGCTTTTTCGGTTTCCTCCTCGTTTCTGTATTCCCAACAGGGCGGCCATTCGCAAGTTGTGCATTTGTTTGTAAAGAATTCATTGGCAATTGGTGTAATCAATGTTTTGATTTCCGGTGTCCGTCGATCGGAAGAGTTTCTTGTTGCCTGAACCTTAAGGTGAAAAATCAATAGCGTGCTTAATGCAAATGGAGAATTACTGACAAATTGACATATCGAATCCAAACAATAAAGTCTTTTCCTACTAAGTGGGGTTAGCTATATGAATCCTAAAACTACTGACAAATTGACATATCGAATCCGATATACAAAATATCATTTGTACAACATTTGGCGGCCGCGTTGCTTATATTAGAGAAGTGGCCAGATTAATAACGTTATATGTACTTCATTCAGTGACAACGTTGCTTACCACCTATTTAATAGAGTTAAGCCGTAATCATATTCGCAGAATTCGTATGTATCAGAGAGACGGTCAGCAATGTAATAAAAAAAGAGGCTTGTAGTCAAAACAGAGAGAGGGCAACCCACCATTTAAATTTTCCATTTATCTCCTTCTGTAGTTCTTCCCCATTTATCTCCCACTCTCTAACAAGACCAAACCACTTCTCTCCTTCCTCAGCACAAACGCCGCCGCCTCCGCCACAAAATCTTCCTCCACAACCGCCACATTCTCCGACACCAATTCAGCAGCTCAGCACAAGTTCATCCGAGCAGCCGACGACGCCGGTAAAAGAAGAGCAGCAAAAGCCATCCAAGACCAAAACCAAGGCAGACTCCACAGACTGGATAGCTTCCACGTTGACCAGAAGGTTTGGGATTGGTGCTGGCCTTGCTTGGGCTGCCTTTCTCACAGTTGGTGTTGTCTCTGAGCAAATTAAAACCCGCCTTGAAGTCTCCCAACAAGAATCAAACACAAGGTTTGTAAATATATGTATATATACATATATCATACATGTCCAAATTGTATAATTTCATTTGATGCAACAATTTTGTGTTTTTGCAGAAATGTTGAGAAAGAAGAAGAGGTGGTGTTACCTAGTGGCATAAGGTACATTTCTCTCTCCCTACATACATAATGTAGCTATCATGGCAAATGACATGCACGTAATCACATCAGAACTTTGAAGTTAGGCGTGTCCAGGTGAGAGCAGTACTAGCCGAGTAGGGTGGGTAATTTCTCATGTTACCTTCCCTTTTAGAAGAGCTAAAAACAATTACGACGAGTGTTTTCGATAATGACGTTAGAAGAACTTACGAGCATAAGCGGATTTACATAAGTAGTTCCAAACGGACCCTAATTAAACATATGCATTTTCGAGCGCAGATACTACGAGTTAAAAGTCGGCGGCGGAGCTATCCCGAGGCCGGGGGACTTGGTGGTCATCGACCTGAAGGGCAAAGTAGAAGGCAGCGGACTGGTGTTTGTGGACACATTTGAGCGGGAGAAGAAGCCATTGGCTCTGGTGGTGGGGTCCAGGCAGCCTTACAGCAAGGGAGTATGTGAAGGGATAGAGTATGTGATGAGATCCATGAAGGCAGGTGGCAAAAGGAGAGTGGTGGTTCCTCCAAGCTTGGGGTTCGGAGAAAATGGTGCAGATTTGGGTCCTGGTCTGCAAATTCCTCCTTCTGCAACCCTAGAGTATATTATTGAGGTTGATAGAGTCTCAATTGCACCTGCATGAGGAGGATCATTCATTCTTTTCTGTGTTAATTGTATATTTTTTATATTGCTAAAAGGAAAAAATGTGTAATAAATAATTTGGGTTCTTATTTTTGTTGATTATGTATTGTCTACAAGTTGGTTACGTGTAGGGTTCAATTTAGATTGGGTACGTCCGGAACACAGTTTAATACATTAAGTGTCATAATACAAATGATTATATATTTGAAAAAAAAAGTTCAACCACTTATATTATGACAATTAGCATACGTAATCACATTAAAAAAAATTCTCGGATTGGAAAATTCCGATTTCAACCAATTTCGAAAAAAAAATGTCATCCATTTCCTATCAAAAAATTGGACAGGAAATTGATGACATTTTAAACTTTAAAACAGAATATTTCCTTTTTAGCTTCTTAGAGAGAGAGAGAGAGAGAGAGAGAGAGAGAGAGAGAGAGGGAGGGAGTAATGGTGTTAAAATTGCAGCCACAAACATTTTCCTGTTGTATTGAATTTTCAAAGAGCTTCCTTTCCACTTTTGATATATCAGCAGCAGCAAGCAAAGAATAGAGCTTTTTGTTCAGAAGCAAAATCCCAGAACAATTTCCATGGGAAAAGTCTTGGATTCCAATTTCTTAGCTCTCACTGCCATTGTCACTGTAATTATCTCTCTCTTCCTCTCTCTGTCTCTCTCCCTAAAGCTTTCTTCTTTTTTGTTCTGCATGCTTGTTTTCCTATTAGATTCATTTCTCTCTCTATAATCTCTGAAATATGGTGTTTTTTTTTTTTTTTGGTTGATGAAGGTGGGGTATCAGTTGTTGTTCTTTATAATCACTGCTCTTCTCAAGTTCGACAAAGTCACTGACTTTGCTGGTAATTCATCCCTCTGAATTTATTTCCGGACAATTTGATAGTTAATTAACTTAATTTCCTGCTTATCAATACTAATTAGAAACTGATTGGATTGTTTGGTCGCCAAGAAACGCTGTGACTGGATTTTGATACATTTCTGATTATTTTGTGTGTGTAATTATATTTGTTCTTCTTTTCACCTTTCACAGGAAGTACCAATTTTGTTATACTTGCTATTCTGACTTTGGTTGTGAAGGGGTCATGGCATTTTAGACAGGTATTGTATTATTAATTTCTTCTCAAAAGTGTTTAATTTGCTCGTAGATCGCGTTGATACTGGATAAAGAAAATCTTGATGTTTTTGTTTTCAGGTAGTGTTGAGTTTGCTTGTGATAATATGGGGTCTTCGCCTCGGGTTGTTCCTACTGATGAGGTATTTTGTGATGCTTTTTGTGTTAATTCGGCATACTTGAGGCACTACCACATGAGTATGGAGTATAACATTACCTATATCGAAATCCAATCGCAATTTTAATACACAAAACGTTTCCTGATCAGGATTTTGCAATGGGGAGAGGATCGGCGTTTTGATGAAATGCGTGGTAATATAGGGAAGTTAGCAGTTTTCTGGATATTTCAGGTTCTCTTGCTTTCCCTGTTTCCGGCTTTTATTGTGCATCTTTGCGTTGTGCTTGTTCTCGGAAGGATAAAGTTGATTTGATTCTTAAAGCAACCTGATTTTTCTGCAGGCTGTGTGGGTATGGACTGTGAGTTTACCTGTAACAGTTGCTAATGCAAGCAACAGAACACCATCGCTCCAAGCTGCGGACATAATTGGATGGGTTATATGGTTTGTCGGTTTTTCAGTTGAAGCTGCAGCGGATCAGCAAAAACTGACATTCAAAGGTTCTCCACAAAATAGAGGAAAGTGGTGCAATGTCGGGCTATGGAAATACACTCGCCATCCAAACTATTTTGGTGAGGTTAGTATCGAAAAGTTCTTCACAAACGTTTTTAATTGATTTTTTGCGTCCTCCATCGTATGCTTGCATTGTCTGCCTCACATATTTACAAATTATCCCATAACAAGAGTCACAATTGCATCGAAACATCCTTCATCCAACAAATTTCGACATGTTAGTAGCCTTGCATTCATTCTGTCAAAGTTAAATGAAACCTTGATAAATGTTGTTGCTCAGATATTCCTTTGGTGGGGAGTGTTCATTGCTTCCACGCCTGTATTGAAAGGTGCAGAGTGGCTGGTGATTTTTGGACCGATCTTTCTCACGTTGTTGCTTCTTTTCATCAGTGGCATACCAATGCTTGAGGTTTGCTTCTTCCCCTTTCTTCTGAGCTCATTGCAAATTCATAGCACTTGAAGAGTTGTAACTGACAATGTCGGGTTGAACAATAACAGGACTCTGCAGATAAGAAGTTTGGAAACGTGGACGAATACAGGCTGTATAAAAGATCGACTAGGTAAACTTCAGCTTTTCTTTTGGTATTTGTTTTTCGAGTATGAACTGTAATAACTGAAGACCAACATATTTTGTTTCAGCCCTCTGATTCCGCTATCTCCGGTTATATACAAGAACTTGCCATTGTGGTTCAAATCGACTTTTCTCTTTGAGTTTCCTCTCTACAGTCGTAATCTTCCTCGGGAAGAGCCAAACTGGTGAGGCTACAATCTGTTCGAAGTTATATAGTGTTGAGTTCATATATTTGCTTTCCATAATCGTAACACGAGTCTTCCACACATGGAAAACACTTAAACAAGAAGCAATTTAAACACACGATCAGCGCGCGCTTACATTCTACGAGTGAAAGAAGTCGGAAATCAACAGTCTAAAGTATCAATAGGAAGAAACCTTTTGGAAAATCAGGGTTTGAAACTGTGTTCTGGTACGAAAACGAGTGATCTTTATACTTGTGCATTGTCGTTTTTGCTAGCATTATGTTTTCATATGCCAAACTGTTTGTTTTAACTTGTAAGACGTTTGCCATCTGTGCAAGGTGTAGAACAAGCCCGGTAGAACGAAGAAGCGACGGATTGAAGATTGGCTAGCATACTATTCTTATGTAATACTTCGACTCCTAACGATTGTATACGTTTATTAGGTGAAGTATAATACTACAGTTGAATGGAATATAGACTTATTTCTCTTCTTTGAAAGAAGCAATATCGTAATCTTATCTAAACTACGGAGATAGGAATTCGAACTCGGGTGTACAGGTGGACTCGCTGCCCCAGCCAAACTTGACTACCCCTATATTCACTAAAAACGACTGGGATCGTATGAACGAAAGAAAAAATAAATAAAAATACAAACAAATTATACTGTACTATACACCAGCAGTGTTGTTAATGTTTTCCAAGGATATGACAGACCCGGATTTGATCTCATTTGACGCTTGGGAATGGGACATTAGAATGTAAATAACCCACAAGTGAAGGCACAAGAAGTAAATCCCGGACCATATTTTCGCAGTCGGATTCCTCCTCAAAAACACTACTCCGGCCATGAATAAAGACTCCAATTGCTGAAGTGCTGAACCCAGGTGCTTCCTGCCCGACCGGATTCTGTCTTCGAATAAAGGTCTGCCTGATTCTATGTCCCTTGATGAGGTAGCGGAAAATTCGGTCAATGACTTGCTTTCATCTAGCAACCTTGAGACAGCCTGCATAATGCATAAATTTAGTACTGTCCCTCGGATACATCATCTTGCGGATTAAAGTTTCACCACAAAAGAGTTATCGGTATAATTAACGTACCTCCATTCTGAACATAAGAGTTGCCTTCTCTGAGGAGAGAGCCTCAACCTGATTTAGGGTTTAGGGTTTAGGTAACCAGATAAAACCTCTCACTTAAATGACCAAGGGAATTAAGAACGGGGTTCGAATGACAAACCTGGGCTTGTTTATGAATCAAATGGTCAGTCATCTGAGCAAGCCTTCGCTTGAGCTCAATTTCTATATTTGTTGGATCCTCTATCTCTTTCCTTGTGAATTCAATGTTTGCTTCCAGCTTCTGTGCCTGAAACATAACACGTAATTTATCTTGTGAATAGTTATATCACAACATGAGGGCAATATATGAATCATCAAACAGTTCTATCAGGAAACAACATTTAATCAATGCCGTCAAAGGCTTTAAATCATAAGCTTATTATAGTTCAAGCTCTATCTCTTCACACTATTCTATCAAGTTAGCATCCCATCCAAAGTAAGTATTAACACACAAAGAGCGAACGGGGGAAAGACATAATGGATCAGTAGTTAATAAACTATCACAAGTTTTCAATATTATGGTGAAATTCTCTAACCTTATCTTGCAATCGCACAACTTTATCGGTAACAAAGGCATACTCTGCCTCCAAAATCTCTCGTTCAAGTTCAATTCCTTTTGACGCTGCCATTTTCTTTAGAGATAATTTTGTTTGATGAGTGTCGGAGATCTTCCTTCTGAGCTCTATAAGAAGAAAAAAGAGTTCCACGTAATGATACACCAAACACAAACATTGATTTCAACATTGATAATTTAGTTTGATAAGTGTCGGAGATCTTCCTTACTTCATGAAATTATTCACTGCTTTGCTATATAAAGTCAATATGAGGCCAAAAAAGAAGTTGGTCTATTCTTAATCTACTAAGTAATATCTCATAAATTCAAGCACACTTCATCAAAACACAAATTAAGATCGTTAAGGGGGATTAGTTAACCAAACCCTGTGACTATTGTTCACAGGGGACTGATCAGAACATTTATTATACTTAAATACTTTAGCAAGAGGTAGCCCTCGAGATCAAATTTATGTATGAAAATGAAAATAAAATAAATAAATTTAAAGAAGTTTTCTGGCTTCCACACCCAATACATTAGTTTGCGATTCTAGAGAACCTACCTTCCTGGTTCACTTCTTTTAACTCAATTTGCTGTCGAAGTTCTGCTACCTGATTCACCTGGACTCCCAAAAGAATAAAAGAAGAAAAAGGGAAACATTTCAGCAGGACTAAAATACAAAAACAATAGTATTGAGAAGTAAGGCAAAGCACACGAGAAGCATTTCAAATTCCCAAAAATTTAAATGAAAGACAAGAAGGAATGATTTTAAGCAAAGGAACGATTTTTACAGTATGATTTCATCCACCATTTTTGAACCATCAAGACAATTTAACCACCTGGACAACTATATTGCTCAAAACTTCAATTCAGAAGATTATAAAATGTCCATAGGACCACATCAATCATCTAAATCAGGATACAATCATACCTCTACTTGAAGATTCCATTGAACATTGGCTAGGGATTTTGCAAGGTCTGCATTTGCAGTCTGCAACCAATTTTAACCTTTAGTAATAAAAAAATATTCCTAAATATGAGCACGGACTAAAAAGGTCAACAAAAAGGGAAATTCATACTTCTAGACGTAGCGGTAAAAAATATGAACTCAGACTGAAATAGAATATTTTTCTAATACGCATAAGAAACAGATGGAAAAAGGTTGTAGTACCTCCAGTTTAGCCAACCGCGCAAAGGCTTCCATTCTAGTGTTGTTATGTTTCTGCTTTTCTAAATCAGCAGCTTCCATGGTTTCCATCATAGTCATTTGCAGCTTTGAAGCCTGAAGCAGAAGGTAAATTTAAGTAATAACATTTTACGCAATATGATATAGACCTTCAATTTCCTAAGATAAAACAAAATGAAAAAAATAGGATTAATGCAGCCAACCTAGGAAGAATGATAAGAACAAAATCCTAATAATCTTATTCTTACCTCTTGTGCTTGTTGTTTCACTTGCTCTTCAAGTATTTTTTCCAAGCTCTGCTTCTCGCCCTCCAATCTGGCAACAATATTTTCCCTCTCTTTGATGGCCTCCACGGCTTTAGCTGCCGCTTTCTCCGCCAGAATCTTCTCCCTCTTCTTTCTCCTTTCCTCCTTTTCACGCTCACTCTCGGAATCAAAACTTGAACCTGAGTCTGTGTCCGACTCAGAGCTCCCATCAGTTACGGAAGTAAAACCTCTCTTTAAATCATCAGAGGTAGAACTTCTAGAGGCTTCATTAGACTCATGCTTTCTCAACCGATCACCCACATTCTCCCCTTCTAGCTTCTTATTAGAAACCCCATCGTCCTTCTTTACTGAATGTAAATTACCCTCGGAAGAAAGCTCCTTAATATCAAAACGCCCACCATTTTCCTCATTTCCCTTATCTTTTGTTTCCTCCAAAGTGTTTAAACCCACATCTCTAAAATCCAATTCTCGTCCTTCCAAAATCTTACCATCACGCTTCAACTCAACACGAGAAGACCTCTCCGGTGTATCTGAAACAGAAAAGCCAGATTCCTTCCCATCACTTACCTTCGCATTCAACTTACTTCCTTCCCCAACACTTGCCCTCCGCGGCGTCTTCACAATATTATTACCACCACTCTTTTGACTCCTCTTAGCCTCCAAAACCGACAAACTCGATGTGGAACTGGCACTGCCCTGCCTCCTACCATCCTTCCTCAGACTACGAACCCCGGGGAAACCATTGCCACGCCTCGCGGCAGAAGTAGTTCCCCGATTCGGTGTACTACTAAGGAGTTGAGTCCAGTCACTATCAGTAAGACTCTTCCTTGGTTTCGGAATTCCAACAATCTCTCTATCCCTATTACTATTACCACTACTACCATCATCATTAATGTTAATGTTGTTACTAACAATGCTTAAGCTCGGATCGCCGGTTAATTTTCCGCGATAATCGCTAATTTGATTTTCTAGGGTTTTCTTCTTCAACTGATCCTTCAAAGGCACACTGCCCCCCGCTTTCGTCGGAGTTTCCAAGCTCAATTCGTCGGCGATCTGCTTCTCGTTTTTCCGCAGCGACTCCGCAGCTTGCTGATCGATCTGAACCGTCCGTTTCACAATCACACGGATTTTACATTACTACTCCAAACATATAGAACTCAAAAATCAAATAACACCAAATTAAAAATTAAAAATTAAAAATTGCAGATCGACTTGTTTGTTTCGAAGAATTAAAAAAAAAAAATTTAAGACTTTTTTTAATTTAATTTTCGTTTAATTCTATAGTTTTCTGGATTGGGAGGAGAAGGAGGAGAAGAATTGAACCTGTTGGAGGAGAGTTTCGGCGGCTCTGAGCTTGGAGGAAATCCAGTCCGCCATTGTCGTTCTAGTTCAGCGAAACGCAGCGTTTAGTATTTCTCGAGAGAATCGAAGTGCATTGTTGGCGAAACGCAGCGTTTAGTATTTGCAGAGGATGAAGGAAGAGGACGGAGGAGGAGGAGGAGGAAATGGGACGGGAGAACGAACGATGTGAGTGAAAGGAGGAGGGAGGAGGGAGGAGGGTGGGAAATGAGAACGCCCGAGTGACGGGCGGGTGACGATGTGAGTTATTGGGCCGTTAGATTTCGGGTGACCGGTACAGATTGTTTTGTGGGTCCCGCTGGGTTAAAGCGATGGGATTAAAGCGGGAAGGAGACTTAACGCCCGCGTTGGACAACGACCGACCAGCTAACGTTTGGTCGTTTTGGGCTGTTTGGTTGCGGTTTATGGTCTCTCAAAGGGTGAGCCCAACTAGATAAATTAGGGTTGGGCATACCGGTCTTTGGATTCCTAGATTCGAATTGGACCACTCAGCCCAACTAAAATTATTCGGTTCTTATTTTTAAATTTCAAAACTGTCTAAATTGGACTCGCTTGTGTAAAACCGCTTCATAGTTTTTTGTTTTGTTTTTCAAAAATTTTAGAGGGAGATTGGTTACTCTTGCAACCAGCGCTACGACATATACTTGAATTTCGAACTTGAAGGACTTATACGTGGCATCTACTACCAACCGCCACCGGTATGGATTTACGTAAGCATTTACATGCACACCAACGATGACTGCTGGCAACACATAATACATATATCATGAAAATTCATGTATACTTTTAGGTTACACTAACTAATTTGAGCAACAATAACTAGATTTTTTAGTAGCCGTAACTTCAAGATCATCACCAATATGGATGGTTTCTGTCGCACCACCAAGACTTCTACTCGCGGCACTCGTTTCTTCCACTTTTGCTTCCAAAATCTTTTGCCTAGTAATTTCATGAATCTTATAAACCATATCCAAAAACACTTGCTCCACGTTCACGTTCTCTAACGCAGAAGTTTCCATGAAGCACAAGCCTTCTGCCTCTGCTAAACTTTTGCCTTCTTCCTCGTCGACCTCTCTAGACTGGCTCAAGTCCGACTTGTTTCCGACGAGGACGATGACCATGTCGGAGTTGCCAAATCCGCGAAGCTCCCGCAGCCAGTTTCTCACGTTTTCGAAGGATTGTCTCGCGGAAATGTCGTACACTAGAATGGCGCCGAGCGCCCCACGGTAGTATGAGCTCGTGATTGCTCTAAATCTGCATTGATAAATCAAAGTATAATTAACTGCCACTAGTCCATAAGCATAAATATATCGCTTTTGACTTTAGTAATTAGTACTTATAACAAAAACGTTAACTATTGCAAAAGTGTGCTCTTTGTTGGAAATAATTATGCTTATAAGTGCTTCTATAAGAAGTGATTTCATTACGAACACGTCCAAGTGCTTCTTGTAAATGCATCCTGAAGAAGCACCTAATATAGTTTGTAAACACTTATAAGTTTTTCAACGCAGTCAAAAGGGTATATTATTTTGCAAGCAAATATTAGTGGAAGGGGAATCAAATCTATGATTTTATGTGCAAAAGATAAATATCCTTAATCACTTAAACTACAAGTCTATTACATTAAAAAATGTTTTAACCCTATTATAAAACAATCCCAAACAAACCAGCATGGTGTAGTTCACACTCATAGTATCTTGTTTTATTAATGCATATCATTTGCATGGTCTGTTTTATTTAATTTAAGGACGTTACGTATTACATTGTTCGATGCATAAACCTTTTTCTACCACCTCAAGAATCCAAGATTAAAAAAGTTAACTTGAGCAGATGAAAAGCATGAGACTACTAGCCCGTTCCCTTTTAAAGAACAAAAAATAATGAAATTAGGGTAAAATACCCTAATTGGCGGCCATTTTTACCCTAATTAGCGGCCACCCAATGGTTAATCACGTAATGACAAAGACGTCCAACAAAACAAATAAAAGGAATCAGATTAACGAACTCCAAACTTTGAGGCAAATAGTCCACTAAGAATTTTACTTTAAGAGAGTTTCCTTATCATTTATCTTCTCAATTAAATTTGACGAAAGAGAAGTATAATTTGTATTTTGTATGTAAAAGGGCCCCACTTAGGAGTATAATTACAACTTTAGACGTTAATGGGACCAAATCATGAAAGGGAAGGCACGGTTGGACAGTTGTGTTTGTATCCATAATCCAGTTGCTTCAAAAGATGGACAAACTTGAAAACATCTTTAAACTAAAAAAATATAATAAAATTAAAAAAACAAAAGAGAAGAACATATGAAAATTAGGGAAAACTAATCACATAGGAAAATAATATTCAACTTAATAAAAATTCTACATAAACGGGGCGAAGAATGTCGTTCTATCTATAGCGGATATAAACGGAAAAAAAACATAAACATGAAAGCGCTTGGAAGCGGATAAAATGAGAATTGACTAACATACAATTTCAGAATGACGCATGATGTTCTAAACCAATAATAGAAGATGAGAGTTTTTCCCAAAGACTATGATCAAATGAAACACGATCAAAATTAAGAAGATGAAGCGAGGCAGGCATACCTTTCTTGACCGGCAGTGTCCCAAATTTGAGCCTTGACAAGTTTATCAGCGACCTTGATATTCCGGTAAGCGAATTCGACGCCGATGGTGGGCTTGGAATCCAACCGGAATTCGTCTTTGGAAAACCTGGACAGCAAATTTGATTTGCCAACTCCGGAGTCTCCGATCAAAACTGCCTTAAACAAGTAATCACACTCTTCATCGATCGAATCACCCATCAACATGTATGCTAATTACTTGACGACCCAATAAGAACAAGTTAAGAAAACTTCGAAACGAATTGGAAAGAAGCAAAGCAAAAGGAGAGGTGGAGGAAGAGACGTTTATGTTGAAATATAATATACATACACACACACACACACATATACATATATATATATATATATATAGATGGATAGGTTTTTGGGATTGTTCATTTGCTTTTGGAGGGTAATGAGTCCTTACATGTGAAAACGTTGAAAACGACATGATGAGTGCTTCCTCAGGCTGTCGAGGTTAGCGCGTGTCATTAGCACACGCTAAACAAACTTAATCTTTAATTCACCTCAAGTTTTTCTTCTACACAAATTACAACAGATAATGTTAGCGAGAAATAATTATACAAAAATATCAGTTATAGTGAAATAATTGTTCAACTAATATACAAAGTCGTAGTTTTAGTGAAGAGATATTTGTTGTTGCTCTCAATCTATTGAAAGTGTCCTCGTAAATTGGGAGTTAAAACATAAAATGATATTGAAGTCATCGCAACTCTAAGTATTTACTATTAAGTAACAGATAATTACGTAAAAATTCAGTAGTCAGTAACCGAAATCCTTAAAATATTTAGTTACCTTCAGTTGAGTGCCGGAAGTCCATCACGAATCCTCAAAATTGTATTGCTTTCCCTCTAAATTTTAATGCGGAGAGTCCATCATGTTGTCTTTTTGTCTTTCTTTCTTTTTTTTTTGGTCAAAAAAGCAAGCAATTTCCTTAAAAGATGACACTAGCGACCACAAAGGTAGTCGACCAAATAAAACAAACTCCGTGTAGAATTCAACGAAGGTGTCGCAGCGCAAAAAAAAATATCAACCTACAACAAGAAAAGAGCCAACAGACTAATATTCATTTGACATGTTACATGTGATTAGATTTACATGTACTTGGTACAACAATGGATTGAGGCCTTACATGAAGCCCATTCCGTTTGTGGGCTTCAATTGGACACAACGGACACAAGCCTATCTGAATTGTTTTACTTATTTCCTTTTGTTCACAAGAATTGAAGGGAAAATCTTTGATCTGCGACTGCAACCACCCAAAATGATTATTTATTTACAATAAAATTATTCAGACATACAAAATTAACATCATTTTATCGCACAAAATCATCGTATTTGCTGCAAAACTCTTTAGTAGAAGTGGACTCTACAACTATGTGCGAATAATTAAAAGGGTATTAACAAGTGCTTCAGAATATATTAAAGAGTACGTTAACAATTGAATTGGTTTTATGCGTCTCAATACAATTACATGTTAATTTAGTTGAATCAAGAAATGGTTGCCTGGCTGGTGTCCTACCGTCGAAAACTTTGGATGAGATATGGAGATACATCCAAATTGATGGCCACGTTAGCCCCAATTCCATTCATATCCAAATCCATAACGGCAAGTTCTCATTTCAAAAAAAATGGATCAGCTAATGGCCAAGTCACGATGGTTCATTTTCTTAGAGGTCTGAAATACTTATAGATGTATTTTAGTCTCTTTTTTACTGTCATCATATGATTTATTGGCATTAAGAATTAAATGCAAGACGAATCGTGTAGAATACGGATCTAGAATTCGTTCCAATCAATAATAGTAAGTTCAAAAAACAAATTTGGTAATATTATGACGTTATCGTATCTTCACCGAAGAAATGGATTGTTGATGTTTAAGAAAAACTACAATATTTTTTTGGAAAAAGAGGACCACATTCATTAAAAATGGTCCTCCTCCTGCGCGGTTATTTTTGCGGTAAGGCTTAAATTTTGGCCTCGTTGCACTGCAACCTCAACTTGCAAATCAAACCTATCCTTTGAAGTGGAACCACTACGATCAATTTGGTTCACGGATTAGAGGCTTGAGAATGGGTACAAAATTCCCTTTCGATTTGGATCGTAGAACAGAGGGGCTATTTTTTTATTTTTTTTGTCTGTGATTCGAGAAGACTTAATTATGACAAATTTCATACCAAGAAGAATGTGTGGAGTTTAATAAGATCAACATAAACGTATGTTATGTTTTTGTGAAAAATGTCTTATGAATGACGTAGTTGACCATCTCTACTCAAAATTTTTAACTCCGTCTGAATTGGCAACTTAACCTAAGCGGTCGGACCTAAGAATTTCTCTTAAGATAGAGCAAAATATTTAGGCGAAATTCTATTGTACTTCTACGAGCGACATGCATTGGTACAATAAAGCGTTGAATGTGCGAATAAAAATCTAACGGCCAATTTCTCTTAAGATAGAACAAAATATTTAGGCGAAATTCTATTGTACTTTTGCGAGTGACATGCATTGATACAAATTTAAAACGTTGAATGTGCGAAAAAAAATATAACTGCCAAAGATTCAGGCGCAACTTATAATTTAATACATACAAAAGAATATAGGAGTAGGGTCATAATTCCTAAAGTTTTGGCAACTTGGCAGCCCAACCACCGTCTGAGAGTTGACTCGTCAACGTGCCTTCTCATTGCGCCATTGACGCCTACATCTCTCCCACCACCCCCACTACTACACTAGCTCCGCCGCCGCCCACCACCTTCGGCCGCCAAAAACTAACTTATTTCTTCCCGTATTTTCACATCAATATTCTCAAAAAGCAAATCAAATCAAATCAAAAGGGAAACTAATAGCGCAGTAACATTCATTCAACCAAAAGGGTCCAAGCGAGAGAGGATTTTCTCGAGAAACAAACAGAAAATAGAGGGAAATGTGATACGATTTCGAGCAAATTAACCACAATATAATCACAAAAACTACACATATTAAAGAGAAGGATGAGATCAGATCCCATTTTTCGATATCCACATCCAGTTGATGATCTAATCTACACGTATATCATTTCCCTATATTTCAAAAGTTAAGCCCTAACTTTGTCAACTTCCAAGAGATGAAGTTCGGATTTAA
Organism: Pyrus x bretschneideri; assembly: GCF_019419815.1. Lineage (NCBI taxonomy): Eukaryota > Viridiplantae > Streptophyta > Magnoliopsida > Rosales > Rosaceae > Pyrus > Pyrus x bretschneideri. The sequence goes on along the minus strand of NW_025999579.1, from coordinate 874,274 downwards.
AATCAGCTTCTAGATTGAGAGAGACGACTACCGTGTGGCGGCACTACACGGCGGGGTTGGCGGTGGTTCAGTTGGTGGAGACGCTGTGTCCCATCATCTTCTTGAACTCCTCGAAATTCACGTTCCCGTCGCCGTCGGCATCGACGGACTTGATCATCCGGTTGCAATCCTCGACCGTGCAGGCCATGTTGAGGCGGCTGAGCACCAGGTGGAGTTCGTTGGTGGAGATGAGGCCGTTGCGGTCCTGGTCGTAGAGATCGAAGGCGTCTTTCAGCTCGGCAGCGCCGCCGTCCTTGGAGCCGGCGACCCAGAAGGAGTTGAACTCGTCGAGGCAAATGAAGCCATCGTTGTCGGTGTCGAGATCGACCATGACGCGCTTGAGCTCGTCGCCGGAGACGTTGGAGCCGAGGGCCTTGAGGACGTTGCCGAGCTCGTTGACGGAGATCTTGCCATCGCCGTTGGCGTCGAAGCTTTTGAAGACCTTCTGGACCTCGTCGGTGACGACGGGTTTGGGGCCGGTCGAGGTTGGATGTCCGTTGGTTGCCATGGTTGCTGGAAATTTCTGGTTTTTGGGTAATTGTGTGTTCTCAGAGCTTTCAGAATTCAAAAGAGAAAGGAGGAAGTCAGTGGGTTTATATAGAAAAAATATGATGGTGGTCGGGAGACGTTAGGAGGGAAGGGACTTTTTGTGGCCACCAATAAAAATGCCGCAAAGGAAAGCGGGGAAAATTATAAAGAGAAAGAAAGGAGGACAAAAATTAGAATTTAAAAATGATAAATGGTTGAAAAGTCTGGTGGGTAATGAATGCCCACAGTACATTAGCAGAAGTTTGCAGCATGGGCATGCAAAGTAAAAGTTGAATTTGTAAATACATAGAAATTGTATTGTCAAAGGAAGTGTCGTAAGTTTCAATATGCAGTTAATGCATCGGTTTGGAGTTGCTCTATAAATAGAGCACTCCGTATATTTTCAAGTTACAGAAAATATAAGAAGAAGAGAACGAGAGAAAAATATCAATAACATCATCTATTCCTCTGCCTTTTATTTGTTATCCTCTTGTGCTATATTTTTAGTGTGACATTTAACATCTACCTTGCACCTACCATTAAAAAAGTTATCTCTCTAACTTTGACCTATTTATAACATAAATTATATTAATGACCCTTGAATTATAGTTGGTATTCCACTTTAGAGCAAGTTCACTCTTAAAAAATAAGTTGGCTAAAGTTCATTTAATCCATCGAAATGAATAGTAATTGACTTGATTGGACAAGTGCATCTCCACCTCTAAAAAATGAGCTAGTCCAAATGAACATAAAGCACTCAAAGTGTTTTTTATGTGCATATAAATACGTTTAATATTTTGTGTCAAACATGATCAGAAACTCTTTTAATTATTTTATAGAAATTCTGAATATACCTAAGTTTCATTTCATCTTAACTTCTTCTCATAACTCAGCTACCAGACTTCAAAATCTTCATTAGTTTTCCTTTTGTATACCACATTTTGTTGATGTAGATGCTCTTAAGGTTGGTCATGTGCACTGCACATTAAGAAATTGACAAAAGATTGTGAGTTGTGACGGAACGGAACTGACCGTTTGGAGATATTGGCATGAATTGAAATTTAGAGAGCTCAAAACCAAATAAAAAGTTTAGGGAGTAAATTGAAACAAAGTCACATTGTTAAAATTTTCCCTATCAGAATTGGAGTGCTAAATAGTAAATAAACGCGAAGGCAAATAAGGCAATGGAATCTGATTCCTTTGAATAAATGTTGGCGTGTGGGATCAAATTTCAAAGCGCTAACGGGGGGGCATGGGAGCTTTTATTCCACTTTCGAATTTGGGAAAGACGAAGCTCGGAGGAAAGCAGGGATTGGATATATGGTTGGATGTCAATATCTAATACTACTAGTTTGGCTTTTCCCAAATTTCTTACATCAACTAGACGTACAAATTCATTTTCGAAGCATTCGTATGCTTTATAATTTTGATCAAGTAAATATCGTCTTTTACGAAATTTAAGTTAAAAACTCTTAAATTTCAGGTAAACGAGTTATGGGGCCACTCCAACAATACTGATATTGTTCCCACTTTACCACCTGCTCAATCCGTCAGGTGTGGGACAAAATTCCCCTTCGATTTGGATCGTAGTACAGAGGGGCTTTTTTTTTTTTTTTTTTTTGTCTGTGATTCGAGAATGAAGACTTAATTATGACAAATTTCATACCGAGAAGAATGTGTGGAGTTTAATAAGATCAAAACAAACGTATGTTATGTTTTTTGTGAAAAATGTCTTATGAATGATGTAGTTGACTATCTGTACACAAAAAATTTTACTCTGTTTGAATTGGCAACTTGATCTGAGTAGTCGTACCTAAGAATTTCTCTTAAGATAAAAACAAAATATTTAGGCGAAATTCTATTATACTTATGCGTGTGACATGCATTGATACAATAAAGCGTTGAATGTGCAAATAAAAATCTAACCGCCAAGAATTTTGGTGCACCCTATAATTCAATCCATACAAAAGAATATAGGAGTAGGGTCATAATTCATGAACTTTTGGCAACTTGGCAGCCCAACCACGTTTGAACTCTGTTCATCGCGTGTTGCGCCTCCCGCCAATCACCGTCTGAGAGTTGACTCGTCAACGCGCCTTCTCATTGTGCCATTGACGGCTGCATCTCTCCCACCACCACCACCACTACTACACTAGCTCCGCCGCCGCCTACCACCTTCGGCCGCCAGAAACTAACTTATTTCTTCCCGTATTTTCACATCAATATTCTCAAAAAGCAAATCAAAAGGGAAACTAATAGCGCAATAACATTCATTCAACCAAAAGGGTCCAAGCGAGAAAGGATTTTCTCGAGAAACAAACAGAAAATAGAGGGAAATGTGATGCGATTTCGAGCAAATTAACCACAATATAATCATAAAAACTACACATATTAAAGAGAAGGATGAGATCAGATCCCATTTTTCGATATCCACATCCAGTTGATGATCTAATCTACACGTATATTATTTCCCTATGTTTCAAAAGTTAAACCCTAACTTTGTCAACTTCCAAGAGATGGAGTTCGGATTTAAAATCAGCTTGTAGATTGAGAGCGACGACTACCGTGTGGCGGCACTAGACGGCGGCGTTGGCGGTGGTTCAGTTGGTGGAGACGCTGTGCCCCATCATCTTCTTGAACTCCTCGAAATTCACATTCCCGTCGCCGTCGGCATCGACGGACTTGATCATCCGGTTGCAATCCTCGACCGTGCAGGCCAAGTTGAGGCGGCTGAGCACCAGGTGGAGTTCGTTGGTGGAGATGAGGCCGTTGCGGTCCTGGTCGTAGAGATCGAAGGCGTCTTTGAGCTCAGCGGCGCCGCCGTCCTTGGAGCCGGAGACCCAGAAGGAGTTGAACTCGTCGAGGCAAATGAAGCCATCGTTGTCGGTGTCGAGATCGACCATGACGCGCTTGAGCTTGTCGCCGGAGACGTTGGAGCCGAGGGCCTTGAGGTCGTTGCCGAGCTCGTTGACGGAGATCTTGCCATCGCCGTTGGCGTCGAAGTTTTTGAAGACCTTCTGGACCTCGTCGGTGACGACGGGTTTGGGGCCGGTCGAGGTTGGGGCTCCGTTGGTTGCCATGGTTGTTGGAAATTTCTGGTTTTTTGGTAATTGTGTGTTCTCAGAGCTTTCAGAATTCAAGAGAGAAAGGAGGAAGTGTGGGTTTATATAGCAAAAATATGATGGCGGTCGGGAGACGTTGGGAGAGAAGGGATTTATTGTTGCCGCCAAGGAAAGCGGTAAAAATTATTGAGAGAAAAAGAAAGGAGGACAAAAATTAAAATTTAAAAATGATAAATTATATTAATGGCCCTTGAATTATTGTTCGTATTCCACTTTAGAACAAGTTCTTCTTTAAAAAATAAGTTGGTCCAAAGTTTATTTAATCCATCCCAATGAATAATAATTGATTTAACTAAAGTTATTGGCCAAGTGCATCCTCACCTCTAAAAAATGATCTGGCTTAAAGTCAATTAAATTCGTATGAAAATATTATTAATTTTTTTATAAAATAATAAAAAAATTTATTTTTAATTTCGAATAGAAATTTTAACCAATCTTGTTACCTCACTTGTCATTTTCTGAAAGTACAATTTTTGTAGAAGATAGTTAGATATATATATATATTATTGTTTAATTTTTGTCTAAATTTTTAAACATTTTTTATAATTTTTTATTAAGTTAATTAATCTGGACCGTTGAATTTGAAAAAGATTGAAATCCAATCCAATAGCTCAAAAGTGGACACGTGGCCCACTGTGAGATTCTAACATTTTTTTTTTAAGTCTAGAATGCGCGCCCACGCGCAAGCCGCAAAAAAAGAATCAACCGTGTCTGACGTCTGCATGATGTTAGATAGGCCAGTTCCTCACTCAGCCCATTATGGCCCGGCCTAGAGACTGGGGTGGACTTTGGGCCGGTCTATTTTGTGGGTGGAGTGGGTTTTTCGGGTCCCAGCCTTCAAAGAAGGGGTGGACTTGCTTTTAGTCCTTTCAACTTCTGATTTTGAGCTCGTTTGAAATGCTTTTGTAAAATGCTAGTGATTTCGAAAAGAAGAACGTGGCAAGTATTTATTTCATAAACATAAAGCACTCAAAGTGTTTTTTATGTGCATATAAATACGTTTAATATTTTGTGTCAAACATGATCAGAAACTCTTTTAATTATTTTATAGAAATTCCGAATATACCTAAGCTTCATTTCATCTTAACTTCCTCTCGTAACTCAGCTAACAGACTTCCAAATCTTCATTAGTTTTCCTTTTGTATAGCACATTTTGTTGATGCAAATGTTCTTAAAGTTGGTCATGTGCACTGCACATTAAGAAATTGACAAAATATCGTGGCGGAATGGAATTCACCGTTTGGAGATATGGGCACGAATTGAAATTTAGAGAGCTCAAAACCAAATTAAAAATTTGGGGAGTAAATTGAAACAAAGTCACATTGTTAAAACTTTCCCTATCAGAATTGGAGTGCTAAATAGTAAATAAACCCGAAGGCAAATAAGGCAATGGAATCTGATTCCCTTGAATAAATGTTGGCGTGTGGGATCAAATTTCAAAGCGCTAACGGGGGCATGGGAGCTTTTATTCCACTTTCGAATTTGGGAAAGACGAAGCTCGGAGGAAAGCAGAGATTGGATATATGGTTGGATGTCAATATCTAACACTACTAGTTTGGCTTTTCCCAAATTTCTTACGTCGACTAGACATACAAATTCACTTTTGAAGCATTCGTATGCTTTATAATTTTGATCACGTAAATAATAAACTCGTCTTTCACAAAATTTAAGTTCAAAACTTCTTATATGAAGACAAAACAATCTCTGTAAAATTTAATATCCGTAGCAACACGACATAGTTAGAGGCATGGGTAACTCTATATTTATTATTCTTTACATGTTATTATGGCTTCTTCTTTTTATTGCCTAGTAAAATTGCCTTTTAACTCACTATACCTTAAAACTAGATTTGTGTCATTTTAAAATTCTTAAAATTAAGCTATTTCGCTCTATTTGCATCAATTATGTTTCATGTATGTTAAATGAAAGAGTAGTTTGGACATTTCACACCATGATGGTAGAGATGAACTATTGTGGTTAGCGAGGTATGAAATTTTTAGACTGTCTTAAACCTTTAAAATTGTCAAATTTATGCAAGTGTGGATGACAATGACGGTGAAATAATTTGATTTTGATCATTTAGAATGCACAGTGAGGCAAATTCAGATATTTTAGAATTGCGATTGAGAACAAAACATTTTGATTGGAATAAAAAGAATAAATCAAGACATTACACGTCTTCTTAAAATAAAATAAAAAGAGAGAGAGAGGGAGAGTTGCACAGTGAAGCATTCGTATGCCAATATCTAACGCTACAAGTTTGGCTTTTCCCAAATTTTTTACGTCGACTAGTCATACAAATTCATTTTCGAAGGATTGGGATGCCTTTTAGTTTTGCTTAGGTGAATATTAAATTAAAAATCTCTTGCATGAAGACAAAACAATTTTTGTAAAATATAATATCCGTAGCAACATGACATAGTCAAATGCATGGGTAACTCAATATATATTATTCTTTACATGTAATTATCGCTTTTTTTTAGGGAATTGTTATTGGCACTCCAAAAATCTTATTTTACATTCCAAATTTTCTATATTTGGAAAGAAAAATACATTTGTGATGAGTGTAGAATGAGATTTTTGGAGCGCCAATAACATTTCCCTTTTTTTATTGCCTACTAAAATTGCCTTTTAACTCACTTTACCTTAAAACTAGATTTGTGTCACTTTAAAATCCTTAAAATTGAGCTATTTCGCCCTATTTGCATCAATTTTGTTTCATGTACGTTAAATTAAAGAGTAATTTGGACATTTCACACCATGATGGCAAAGATGAGCTATTGTGGTTAGCGAGGTATGAGATTTTTAGACTGTCTTAAACCTTTAAAATTGTCAAATTTATGCAAGTGTGGACGACAATAACGGTAAAATAATTTGATTTTGACCGTTTTAGAATGCACAATGAGGCAAATTCAGTTCTAAATTTTAAAGTGAAATTAAAGACAATTTGAACCCGCAAATCAATAATTAAGCCTACAGATATTTTAGAATTGCGATTGAGAACAAATCATTTTGAGTGGAATAAAAAGAATAAATCAAGGCATCACACGTCTTCTTAAAAAAAGAAAGAGAGAGAGTTGCACAGTGAAGTGACAAGTGGCATGTTACATGGGAAGGTCGTTAAGCTCACTCTCTTGTGGAAGTATTATTTCCCGCGTCGACGCCACCACACCACGGAACTTTAAACGCGGTTTCGGTTCTGCAATTCGCAAAAGAAAATAGGATCATCAGAGCAAGCAACACAGTCGTCCTGTTCGTTTTGGGCCTTCGGAAGGGAAAGAGATTATCTTCGGATTTTTTTCTTCAAAACTCAATGATCAAATGATACGGATCTTTAAAATTTAATTTAACAGTTAAAAACAGAGAAGTTATTAAAAAAATTTGAAAGTTAAAATAATTTTTATCATTAGATTAAATTTTAAAAGTTCGGAACACTTGATCCTTGGGATTTGAAGGGAAATATTCGGAAATAATATCTTTCCCTTCGAAATGGCCCCCCAAATGTACGTTGTTCAATGTTCATGGTCATTGAGAGTAAAGAGTAGCAATTTTTCTTATTTACAAAAAAATGGTAAATGTCGGTGCTTAAAGTGATAGTATTGATGCTTTGAGCGGAATAATAGTTTTGTGTTAGAGGGATCCTTGGATTTCTGTGTTCGAAACAAGTGAATCAAGAGATTCGGAACACTCAATTTCAACCATACATCTTCTATTCGCCCATTCTATTGGCTCACTTCATAAAAACTCAAAAAATTGAACAGCTCACATCTCTTTCTCTTTATCTTAAACGATCTAAATCTCTTGGTTCGCGTACTATGAAAAGTAACCAAAGTTTATGCCTTCTTGTTGCAACTGATAAGCCCTCATGCAACCTCCCTTTCACTCCTTGCTCAGTCCATGTAAAATGGAATTATACGACGTGGGCATTGGAACAAATTAACCCTTTGCTCCTCATGATATATACAATCCTCGACCCGCCATGATTCTTGCGGCTTTGCAAAGCGAATCTATCACTTGTCCATAAGCAAAATCCTGTCACACTCTTCACCCGTGGCATATCGTCCGCAGTATGTCAAACACTTCATTAAAACGTCCTCTACACGTAGAATCAATGAGATGCCCAAAACCCTCACTCTTTACAGTCGTATCATCTTCACCTTTCATGATCTCCGGAGCTTTGAATCTTTGACCGCACATCCTCTTCTTCGTTCACAAGTTTCATATTGTGAGTAGGTCTACTCTATAATTTTCGAAAAGAAAGAGAAGATATGTATCCGGTTCTATCGCGGAATGCATACTTGATCGGAGCACTGTAAATTGTCTAGATGATCGAGTCAAATTGATTTGTTTTAGAAAAATGCTAGGGAAATCGTTTTTTCAAATGATATTTTTATAAACCACATAATGTGGTCGTTGATAGTTAAACTCATTTTTTAACATTTAAAAAAATGAATCCAACTATCAATTGTCAAATCACGTGTCCTACAAAATATAGTGTAAAAAGATATCTCTCTAGCATTATCTTTTGTTTTATAGGACGAATCATGTCAGTATTTTATAATTATTATTCTTGGAACTTTGCAGGAAGTAGGATATAATATGTTTTGTTTGATAATTATAAGCTCCGAATTTAGAAGAAAACAATGGATGGCAAAAAAATGTCAGAATGCGCAAGGAAATCAAAAAAAAAAAAAGAAGAGAAAATTTGAAATAAATCCAATTTTATAGATCACCTTTTGAAATAAGTCCAATTTTTAGTGACTTTTAACTTTTAAAATAGTTCTAATTTTTAGTTATTTTGGACCTATATCAAAAGACCCCAAAAAAGAAATACATGCACCATTTCATCTAGCTTAGAGATTCTCTTATATAACTAATGCAATACTAATCAATTGTCTCTTTAATTAATAAAACACTTTTTGAACCCGTGACAATTTAATATTAAACGATACAACTAGAATGCATAAGGAAATTTCTCTCCCAATATTCTTAATGGGTGTGATATCTATATACTTCTTTTTACTTCTCACACACTTTTTATAAATTTCTGTCATTTAATTTTCCTCAATTTATTCGATCTGACGATTGAAAATTAATAAAAATATGTGAAAAGTAAAAAAGAGTGGGCAGCACAATCTATATTAAATTATTATCGAGCAAGCGCACAAAATGATGGAAGATGGAGGCAGATTGTCTGCCCTTTGGGTGTCTTTCTCATCTCTTTTTATTTGTACAGTCACAGTTAAGTCACGTAAATATTTTATATTTTTATTGTTTTTTTTTTGTCTTATTATCTTTATAAAAAAATCAATATAAAATATTGACATGATTTAACCGTAACCGCATAAAATAAAAAGCAATGGAAAGGACATTCAAACAGGAGTACAGACAATCTACGTCCATAAAAGATGGAACATTTGATGAACGGGGAACATGGGGCCGAAAAAGAGAGAGTAAACATGGACGAACAGTAGTGCTAAAAAGCAAGATTGATAGATTGATGCCAACAAAGTTCAAAGCAGAGACAAATAACGGTGGTGCACGGCACGAGTGCCAAATTGTCAGATCCCGTGATTGTGATAAAAAATCGTACATCTGATCGTACGATATACGATGAACGATCACGATCAATAGATCCCGAAGATCCCTAGAAAAATGATCCAACGAGTGTCCTTTCCCAAATTGCCCACCTTTTTGTCAGATTTATACGAAGTATGGCAAAAGCTTGCATTAACCTAGGAGTTAGGAGGGGAAGTTTGCAGATTTGAGTAGACAAGTTCGGTAGAGCACAATCAAATTCAAATCCTCTCAACTTAAATTTTATGGTTCCTCTCTGCGTTCAAATTCAAGTTTTTATCGGATCAACACATGTCAATACAAACGATAATAAGGGACCTCAAATAAGTATCGGATCTTGAATCTGCAATTTAGATTAGATTATAATACTGTGATGTATTTGTTATTCATTTAGATTGAGTTTAAAATAGTCCACAGAAAACCCAAATAAGGCCTAGGAAGGTCCTCAGAGACCATTCCAATGTATGGTACGAAACCTAGGAGTGTCCATCAAGTGTCGATAAAATGTTTGCCTCATTTTGCGCGATGTTAGGACTCGAAATGCTCATTTAACGGGCTTGCTCGAAAGCTATTAGCATCTATTGATATGCGCATAACATGACTCGACATATTGACTACATTCCCGAAAAGCACTTGAGGACATGTCTCACCTTTAAAACATCGAAAAAAATTTGCACGATGTCGGGTGTTTTGATCTCAGAGAATTTGAATCTTTTACATTAGAATCCTAGACACGGAGAAATTTTTCAAAATGTCACTCTACGTCTCATAAAATAGGTAAAAAAAAACACGAAAAAATATTTTATTTTTTCACTTGCATTAATACACGTGAAGTGCCATCTGAATTTTCAATACTATGAAAAAATCTCTCCTATCTGTCATTAGGTTAAGATGTGTGGTTTAGTGGTGATTGAGAAAATTATTGTCGTGTGGGTAGAATAAATATACAAAATCAAGGACCACAAAAAAGAGAGAAAAATCAGCAGCGGTCTGCAGACTATTGGATACCAAAACTGGGGCACTTCTCAGACCAGTCAGAGAGAACTGAGAAAACTCATTTTACCAAAATACCCTCACTTTCCCATCTAATCACACCCATACATTAAAATATAGCAGAAATACAGATACCCTTAAACCCTGCAACTAAAGCAAAACCATAAACTCAGTAATACGGTATTAATTAAACCTTAATTAACTACCAGGTGATAATAAATAATTAAGATGGATGAGATGAGATCAACGGTGGTGAGGGCAGAAGGTGACCAAGAAGTTCCCGCGAGTGCAGGTGGCGATGCTGGTGGGGTCGTCGTAAGCGTACGAGTAAGCCTTGGGGCACGCCGCCTTGAAGATCTTGGAGTACGCCGTCGGCTTGCACGACTGAGGGCTGCCGAAGCTGCCGGTGCAGCAGTACCTCGGAGAGTTGAAAGCAGAGCAAGCGCTCTTGCACGCCACCACCTGGTGGTTGTCGTGGGAGCGGACTTGGAGGCCGACAGGGCACATCATGTTCAAATCGCTGACGCAGCCGGCGTAGCTGCACTTGCCGGAGCCCTTAAACGGGGTGATGGAGATGGCGAGGTTGTAGCCGTCGACGAGGCTGACATCGTAGAAGTCCTGTTCGTTTCCGAGGGTGATTTCGGCTAGGGTGGCGGGTGGGGTGCCGCCTAGGCCGCTGCAGAAGAGGTTTCCGCCGCAGTCGCCTGTTGCGCAGCGGCCGCGGCCGGAGGCATCGAAGGTGCAGCCGTGGCGGCCCCAGAAGCGGCCGGACCAGAGTGGGGGGAGGTGGAGGGTGTGGGCTTTGTTGGGTGGGAGGGCGAAGCCGCCGCGGGCGAGGATGGGCTGGCCGGCGCTCGGCTGGATGCCTGGCCACACCGGGTGGGTGCACTTGTTGTACATTGTTATTGTCGTGGCGGAGGTGACCGAAACTGCATTTAGGTCACACAAAAAACATCATCAAGTTAGAAAACCAACTTGGTTTATGAAAAAATAAATGCACAAGAAACGAAGTCACATTTTGTTTGAGAAAGATATATACAGACTATAGAGAAATGATTTCCGCACGCTCATTTTCTCGTTCTTTAGTTCTATCGTTTGATTCTTTTGAACAAACAAAGACGAGTAATAACCAAGAGTGTGCAGAGAGAGATCAGTTCGTGCGAAAATTACATCCCCAAGCCATAAACCTTATATATAGATATATGTGTATACATACCTAAAATGTAGAGAAATAGGAGGGTGGGGAGCATGAGGGGGAGGCTAGTCCTCAGCAATGCAGCCATGGCTGAGAATTGGGAGATTATAAGAGAAGAAAACAGGGTTGCTCTGCTTCTGCAAAGCCTTCTCTGTAAATTGATGGAGATGGGGAGGGGTTTTATAGAGAGAAGGGAAAGGGGGTAGAAGTAGAGTAAAATGGGAATGGTAGGGTAACTGCTAATTACTCGGGAGCGAATGGTGGGTAACTTTTTTTTGAAATGAGGAACAATGCAGATGGTTGAAATGTGGACCTATAATTTGGTGAAAGGATCCTCTCCGAAGTCTTTTTAAAAATGATTTTTAACATGATTCCAAATTTTGGTTTTTAAAATTTAAAATTAATAGTAGTGGTTTTTAATATTGTTTACTGTCAATGATCATTCTTTAAATCTCCGTTAAATTAAAGAAACCATAAATTCAAGTGGAGGGATTGATTTAATAAAAATACTTTTAATTAACAGAGAATTTTTACTGAAGGATCAAAATAATTTATGATGGACAATTCCATGAACCGCTTCTATTTATTTTAAATTTCAAAGATCAAAATAAGCAGTTATTTCAATTGCACTAATCATTTTGACAAAAAACCAATTTGGAAAAGACTTGTTCAAGGAAATAGGAAGAGGAGAGAGAGGACTGGGTAATGCATCACAATGTTGAAGAAATTTTTCGGTGTATCTAAGAAACAAGGTAGGAGACCAGGTGTTATAATTAAAATGAAAATACACTTAAAAAGACAAATCTCTCTTTATTTATATAATAACATATAATGTGTCGATCTATTCTTTAGGTACATAAAAAAAATCTGAATTGTCTGCTCTGTCCATCCCATGCCCTTTCCATACCCTGTATTTATGTGGTCAGACAATCCGGGACCCATAAAAAAATATCTACAGGGCAGGTTCTACAAGGCAGGTTGCAATTGCAAGAGTTAAGTGAGTGGTGACTGACAAACTGCTCAAACTTCAAGAACTTTGTCAGAGGGTAAGTGGGGGAGAACTTGTCAGTATCCAAGAAAAAAGAAGCCTAAATAGTGTGGTACTTTTACACATTCACATGGCAGTAGCCTAGTAGGAGGAATCAAACTGGTACTCCATGAGGCTTTAGGTAAAAATAAACAAAAGTGATGGTACTATTGGTACAATGGTTCCCAGTGACCATCTACACTTGGAATATCTCATATAGACGAAGTTATAGATAGATCACAAAGGGTGATCTCCGTATATCGCATTAACATTAGTGTAACAATAGTGTTATAAAGGTATCCCATTTAAAGTTGCAGGTTAGATTTTCTTGTCATTTTTTTCACGAAATGGTAATTCAATCATAACACTAAAAAAGCAAAAACCACTATTCATAGCTTAATTCACTATTTTAATACGATCCTTCAATCCTACGACAATAACACTTATTTCCTCTAAGAACATAACAATGCATGATTAGCTTTAGATATTGACCCAACAACAAAACATGATTCAAACTTGAACGCATGATTCGTAATGCGTTCACCAATTGGCATACTCTCAAGTTTGCAAGTTTGCAAAATTGAGTGTGTACATAAATCTTTGTTCCCTATCAACTCTTACCTCAATAGGAATTTTAAAAAATCAACTGCAAGCATCAAATCTTTTGCACTTATTTTGTGCGTAGAATTTTTGTGACCTGTATTATTGCTTGACACATGTTAAATTTCTAACAATAAAAAAAATAAAAAACTTATTAACATATGATAATCAATAATAAAGACTGCAAAAACTCGCTACAAAAAATGAATGTAGAATATTTGAACCAACCATTAAAAAAGAAAAATATGAAGCTGCAAGCCTCTGAGGTGCACCACCTCGAAACTCTCATTGGCCTAATAGACTCTGTTGGAATTATTGTCGCTTGTAATGAACTCTGCAGAGTGCAGAGTGCAGAGTGCAGATTGCAGAGATCTAATCTAAGTTGATTACTCTATTATTTTACTCGACTAATTAATCTTTTGTATTTTCCCCTTTTTTTAAGATTATAATTACTTTATATTAGACAAGGAGTGTTAATTTGACATCATGATCTTTTCACGAAAAATACGAGATAACTTGTGACCAAACTCAGTTGTTCGATTCCGACTTTTTTAGATTTAGGATATTGCAATTTACCTGAGATCACGATTAAGTAGATTCATATCTTACAAAATATTGAATTCAGGATCTCTTTTTGTTTTTTTACGAACCTATTGTTCGCACTATTCCATTGTACCACTGGCCATGGTTAACTTTGAGATCATGATCAAACGCACAATACATTTTGCATGCTTGCTTTACATTATGTGTTATTTGTTAATAATATGCGCATGAATGAGAGGATGTAATTTTGCATTTTGTCCACGAGAACGTGTTCAGATTCAGACATGTGATCATGGGCCCCGTCACAACCAAATAACTTAATTTTTATAGAAATAGGCCCAAGTTCTTGAACTAGATATGTTGGGTGGGCTAGGTGGATTCTTGCTGGGCTCAGTGTTTTAACTTTTCGGAGCTTTTTTGTTGCTCTGTGGGTTTGGGCTATACCAGGCCTGGAGGGATGATCTAGGATGGCATTTCCGTTGTAGGAGAAAATTTTGGGTAACGTCGACTGACCAGCTAGTTGTAGTCTGACCACTACATATCGACAACATATCGACATGTTAAGTCACTATTGACATATTATTCATATTATATGGATAATTTGATATACTTCTGTTTCATTATCTTGTTGGTAGACCTAACATGACAACGTGACTCAAATTTTCTCCCATTCTTGCACTAATTTAATATCTATAAGCTCAAATTCAAGAACAAATAACACGAAATTGTGAATTTCTTCGTACGTAAAAGATAACTATTTGACACTCGGGGAGAATTTAAGGAAAGAAACAATTGTTTTTCAATTTTTTTTGTTGTTGGGCCAAACAGAGATAATGTGGTTGGAGCTACTGGGATTAGCCTAACGGTGAAGATGCGTAGAGTGATGGACATGAATAGGATAGATTCACGGTTCAAAATCCTTGAATGTAACCATGGCTGGCAACAAAGCATTGGAAAAAGAAATACAGCAACAACAACAAAGCGTTATTTCTCTAAGTGGATCAGTTGTATTCATTATCATAAGGATTCGACGTGACAATGGAAAGCCGATTGTCGACTATTTGAAACCCTCCTTCACTCCTTTATTGGGATTTGGAACCGGCAACGATAAACATTCACATGGAAAGTTCAATGTAAAAAGAAATAATAAATAAAATAGGTCGAAACTTTCATGAAGATATTCGAATTTTGAGTGTCAGATGGAGCAGAGAGAAGCAGACTAGTCGTCTGTGTAGAGAGAAGAAGACGACCTCATAAGTCGTATATAAGAAAGGAAATAGTGAAAACATGGTGAAAAATAATTTAACCAAATAAGGCAAAAACTTGTGGTCTCACTGTCCCTCCCACCGTCCCACGTATATATATTGTCTAAGCACATCCAGGTATTGTCAATATCTCCTCCTGCGGCTACCCAGCCTTCTTGCTGATTTCTTACCAGTAATTACCAGCCTCAGTCAATTCTCTGCTACCGACGTACATTTTAATTCTGTTTTCTTTTTCCTTCAAACTCCATATGGTAGATATTTATATAACAGGTACAGGAGGCTAGCTTTATCTTTCATTCTTTGATGGGAGAAGGGGTTGTCACATCTTGTTTAACCAACTACCAATATTCCACAACGTATTTTTGGTTTGAAACAGGAGAAAAACTTGTGTAAGGATATTCAGATCGCGTCTTTTTTAGGGCATCTTTTATAAAAACCTGAAACCTTTTTGTGTTAGAATACTGTAAAATTTATTTGATTGTATTGTGTGTGAACGAGATGACCTAATACCGTGTATCGAATATTACTCTCTCAAGTGGGCTACTAACACATGCACAAAAGCGTACCTATATGATTGTGACTTAATATGCATGATGAGATACCATACACCTGTGTGAATACATAGCTAGGGGACCATTTAGCTTGTGCATGCAAGATAGGGCAAAAAGCTTTGCCTGCATATACTGCCAAATCAAGGACAATCTTTTGTGTCGATAGCTCTACCAATGCATTTGATAAATTGCCATTTTATCGTGAAGGGAAAGGTCCGAAAGGAGAGTTAAGTAGAACGGTTTGGTACGTGTCGGCAAAATATGTAATGACAGAGAGTCTTCTACATACACATATTACACACGGTCTTAGTTATATTCGTTGAATGATTGTTAGTATAAGTTTGTCCTACTGTGCAGATAAATTTGAGTAAATGGATCGTGGACCTGTTTGGTCCATGCACGTAGTATTTTACATATTCAAGTAACATGCAGGTTCATCGTAAATATTATCTTCGTTGTCATGCATGAGTATAATTCGACGTTTCTTTATAAATATATCGCTAAACCAAAGAGTAGTTGGTTGGTATTCTATATTTACTCTATATACAGGCCCTTTATGCAAAGGGATCTTTATTTTTTGAAAAAAAACGGGGATTAGGTGTGGAGTCCACTCCACATTGAATTTCAACAATTCAAACTGTCTATTTTGTAAGTCTCGATTCATAGATCATCCTTGCAAAAATTCATTTCAATCTGAAACTCTTTGCCTATTTAATTATCAAGATCAAATTTCATTGTTTTTTATATAACAAAGTATTCGTTCATTTTTTTAAACCCAATTAGATGTCTTAAATATTTCCGATTAGGCTAATATTTTGCAAGGATGATCTATGAGGTACAACTTGAAAATAGACGGTTCGGATCGTTAAAGTTCAATGTGGTGTGGAGCCCACAACTAATCCCCATTTTTAGAAAAAAAAAAAAAAAACAAAAGGGATTCCTTTCCTGAAAGGCTTCATATATATATATATATACATATACTTGTGTTGAATTTCAAAGTTTATTATATTAAAACTGTGGATTAATTGGTTTCTTATAGGAATCTCACTCTCCCCCTCTGGACAGAAAAATATTTATGAGAGAGTAATGTGAAGCTGCACTTGCATTTGCCTAACAGACTAGGATTATCTTCCCTCCTTTTTCTATCCCTTTCCATCCCTTCTTCTCACACTCTCTATTTTGTCTTTCTCTTTCTATAACAAATTAATGTAAGATGTTGACGTGACTTAACCGCGACCGTTTAAATAGAAGGGGAGGGAAGGGAAGGGAAAAAAAGAGGGGAGAGAATCCTTCTCCTTCTAACACTAAACTGTGAAAACTGCAAAAGGGGTATCATTATATACACTCCTAATTTCAAGGTATGAGAGAAAAAGGAAGCAGATCATTGCATGCACGAAAGAGAGAACCTGAAATGCATGTAAATATATGTGTGAGAAATCTCATGTGTCTGCAAATGGTTAAGCGATGAGGCGCAGAGACTGTAAAAAGTACCGACACAGGGTGTCAAACAATGAAAAGGGAGCTAAATGGCGAGCAAGAAATTAACCCTGTTTTCAAAAAGGACGACGCTTATTGCCGAGGAGGAAGAGGAACCAAATATTATTAATATATATATATATATATATATATATTTATGCATGTAAATATCTCATCCATCTTTCTCTCTTTGTCAAGCAAAAGCACATCGATGAGATTCTACGTACTACTACTGCTATAAGTCTGCACCTGTTAAAAATTTCTAATTTCTAAAGCTAGCTTGTCAAGATACCAGCAAAACTAAAAAAGTAAGTACCTTATGATTAGCTCCCATTTTACTTGTCCCTCTTAGTTTATTATCTTGGTTGATCTCTCTCTAATTTTACTTATAATGATTAAATATCTTGATAAACCTTGGAGGGTGCTAAGTAATGGTCAGACACCTTTCAATTTTCTATCTTTAGATCGAAAGAATAGAAGAGGATTAAAAGATATAAATTAACAAGGAGTATGCTAGAGATAAAAAAATGTGTGTGGATAGCAACTCCCTTGAAATAAAAGGATGCAATTTTTTTTTTTTTTTCAAATAAACAAATTCTCATTGGTTTAATTTAGACACTTAAATAGGACCGCGTAGTACAATATACCAGATATATACAAGCAACTTTTATATATAGCAACTTCCATCTATCTAAATACTTCCTTCAAAAAGTTCATTCGTTGTCAAATGTTACTAGAAAAGTAGGGTTGTAATTTGGTTTCATTTATGATTAGGGATCTTTAATGCGTATTAGAGTTATTTAGACCTATTGATATACAGATTAGCACTGTTTATTGCATATGTATGTCAGTTGGAGAGATTTTTAAATGTGTCAAAAACATGACTCGGTATAATAATACAATTGTTTGAAAATTAAAAAAAAAAAAACAAATTGATCATTTATATTATGACACGGCCTCATACAATTATATTTGGCTAAAAACTTGCCTTCTATTTCGTTAACTTGAAGGTGAGCTGTGAAGGTTTCAATAAATCCAGATAGAAGGCAACTTTTTAGCCAAATAATTATTTCATAATTTCTCTGAGTCACACGCGATACAAAGCACTTGGAATTTATAACCTGCTTTGGATTTTTCAATGGATTCCCACAGCTGCTGCTGTTGATCGTAGTAAATAATTAAAAGCCGTAATTAATTAAGTTTACACGTCCTTTTTTGGAAGTTGATCGATGTTTACCCCCATCCCCAGGACGTAAACTTTTACAGTTTTATTAGGGTTTTTTTTCAACGACCACACAGTACGTACGTACGTCCGTTGACCATAAACGAGCAAAGCTCAACGGTTAATCTCTATATTTCATGTTAATCTAAACTTTTGAACCTACACAAGCCCCGACAGATAACCAATAATACAACATTACATAGGGACAGAGATCCCAGCCGGATCTCTTCCACCGAATCCTAAGAATCCAGAGATCCAGATCCTTAAAATTTGATCAAACAGTTACAATTATTATCACTTTTAGAATGACCTCCTGTTTGTAGCCGTTGTATCAAATTTCAATGGTCCGGATATTTGGATCCTTAAGATTCTGTGGGGTGAGATTCGGCTGGGATCTCTGTCCATTACATAAATGTTTCTGCCCTGATCAGGTTGGATCTGAAGGGAACAACATTCTCAATATGTACATGATCATCACAAGAAACCTGACCTCGTGAGTCCTTTGACCTATCGGGGTAAGTTTTCATGCGCCGTATATATACACAGAAAGAAAATCATTTATCCACCCATCCATCAATCCATTCATCCATCCATCCATGATGGTGATTGATGAAACAAACCATAACCAACTTTGCCTTCGTGTTTAATTGCGGATAGCTTTGCAAACATGAGCTTGACTTCCTAAACCTTGGTGTGGCATGATTCACTTCCGTCGGTAGTTTAGCTTCACTCCATTCAGAATTTTCTTTAGCTTATTTGGCTTTTGATTTTCAAATTAGTGTATCCTGACTTACATATCAGCTTTTTTTCTTGTAATTTTTCCTTTTGTTTTCAAGAGGCGTCAGGGTTAGAGGGATTAGGCACATTACCTGTTTAATATTGTTGTATATATGCTCCTATTAATTTATCAAGACTAGGATTTCATATATGATAAGGTCTGCGGGAAGACAATTACACACATTACTTTCTAAAGATTCAAAATTTTGACCACTTTATTTCATTTTAAATGCTAGCTTAGGTATCATCTCTAAAATTTTTTGTTTTGTTTTGAACAAACGATATTATCTACGCTAAAAGGGAGAAGGGCTCAGCCTCACAATAGGCTAGCAATAATGTGGTTCAAATTTGTCTTTGGCGAGAATTAAACCTAAGACCTCTCACATACAAGTGAAGAGAAATACCATTAGACCGTAATACTAAGTGACACCTCCAAAAAAATATTAGCTTAGGTATATGAGGGATTTATGAACACTCTTTTGTTTACAATACTCTTCCAAATTTTTCTATTTATATCTTAATTATTTCATGCATGATTTATTTACTTTTTATACATGGACTGATTGCTAGATATATAAATTATAGACAAGAAAAAAAAATGAATAAATTGTGTATGTAAACTTTTTCTTTCTTTTTTTGAATATACACGATATTATTCACAATAAGGAGTGGGGAGTGGGTTAAGCCTCACAATGAGTTACCCATAATAATTATGGTTCAAAATTTTCTTTGGCGATAACTAAACCTAAGAGCTCTCACTTATAAATACAGTACTAAGTGACAATTGTGTAGGTAAACTTAGAAGGTTTTGGTTTGAAAAGCTCTAGGGTTTCTTCTAAAATTTTGTTTTTTGTCTTTTTTCTTTTCTGAATTTTTTTGTTTTTTTGTTTTTTTTGTTTCTTTTGGTCAGGGGAAAATGCGGGATTAGTTTTCAAAATAGTAGGCAAATATTAATTTTTGTAACAAAAGAACAAAACTGCTCCCAAACCTATATTCTTGGTCACTTCAACATCAAGGTCTTTCACTCTCGTCTGAAATAATTAATTAGTTCGATCTCTGATTCCTCATATCAACATCATACTCTCTCCCATGCATCCGTCATCCAGTTATTTCGAATCCCTACAGTCGAGGACGCATATGCATCTCTCTCTCTCTCTCTCTCTCTCTCTCTCTCTTATATATGAATACAAATACAATCATGTACAACTCACATTACACAAATACACTGTTATTTTAATGTTTCGTACTAATGATACATCTAAAAATTACAATTTACACGTATTGTTATACTATTAATACATGGCGTTCCTATACACCTGTGCGATGTTAGTTATTCTCAATCACGTACACATCCACAGCTATTACTTAAACAAGGTCTATCTGTGTAGATCGACATTAAACCTCTGCAATGTACTTTTTTTCTTGTCGAAGCTTGCAATGTGCTGTAATGTTAATTTGCATTAATTCAACCAACATGGTCCAGATGCATTTTAAGGCAACCTTCTTCGATATCCACACACATTCATACAATACAATGGCGCTTATACAAGTCCCCCTGAAATGTAACATCAACAACTTCTTAATTAAAAAACTAACAGTCCTCCATTTTCCAACAAAATAACAAAATCTAAACGCCTCCCAGTAACAATACCATCATCTTACATTAATTCATGATCATACAAAGCAAATTAATTAAGTGGTTTCATAATAATTAGTTATAATTAATTCTTTAATGGAAGGAACTCAAAAAAGGGGTAAGGATGAGCACTGAAGCTAGCCGATAGCTCCTCATGATCCTTTTCGCTAATGCTTAATTCATTGGTATTGGCATGACCGCTTCGAAGCGGAAAGAGTTGAAGGGTTTGAGATTCCTCACATCCATGATCTTGCTCAATGTTGAAAACAGTTTCTGATGCGTAGGGTGCTATAAAGATGCTGAGATCATGAGACTTAATGAGACTTTGGTCCATTGTTCTTCCTGTAGCTGCTGCCCTAGATCTGGTTGTCGTACTAGCACAAGTAGGAGGGGTGTTTATGAGGTGGGTGGGAGGGTGAGGGTGAGAAGGACAAGACAACTGCATCATCTGCCACGTGGCATTCCTTTCTACAAAGTTTCTTCTTTGCTGCAATTCTTCTTCGTCGAATTGGATCCATCCATCCGCCCTGCACTCCGCTGCTGCCATTCTTGCTTTTGCTGCCCTTTGTATTGAAACAGATTCCTGTTGATCGATGTAAATACCATTTGAAATTATATTTTTTTAATACATACATTAAAGGCATAGCATGCATGCAAACTAATGTTCTGAAACCACCATTGAAGCCAAAATAAAAACAAATCAAGGTTGATATATCCTTATTTTTGAAATTCCACAATATAATACATCGGTATGTTGAACAACTGAATTTATGTAGTTGGATTTTGACAATCTCATTCTAACCTTTCAAACACTGTAGAGTTAGGGTTTTTTTTTTTGTTGGGGGGGGGGTTCATATTGTTTGGGTAGGGTTAGCATTGTCATTTTACAACCATCTTGGTGCTCATTTAGTCATTTCCATAGAATCCGTGTGGTCTGTGACCAAATGACATGAATAAGCAAAGCACAAGACCCCAAACCCTAGGTAAGTTTCATAACAGCAGACCCGACAGAAAGGAAGGAATGCAGCTTTTAGACCCTTTTCATTTCCCAACAAACAAAGCTTTTGTTATTACTAGCTTGCTTCCTTATAATTATACATACAATACAAAGTGTGTACATATCTTTCTCAGTAGTTAGTACCATTATACACATATTGATTTCAAATAATGAATATTCTATAAATAATCATATGCAAATTATTACCTAGTTCTGGTCTAATTGCATCTTAGTTACTAATCATTATGAGACTACTTTTTAGAGGCTTTTGATTTGAGGAATTCTTAGTACGTAGTAGATAAAGTAGATCATATATATAGCTACCTACCTAGTACTCTCTAATCTATATATGAAGAAAGAAAGAGAGATAGACAGATGAACTGATTGATTGATTGATTGATAAAAGCAAGTTATGAAGATTGAGAGTAGTGAAGAATTGAAATAGACCTCAGCAAGAGTAGTAGTACTGCAGTTTGTAAAGGGTGCCCAATTCTTGGTCTCTTCAACTTCAAACTCTGTCCTACCTGCACCTATAATATACAGACATAAAGAAAAACAAAAAAAAAAAAAAACGACTTTACAACCTGCATTTGTACATATCTTTCAATTCCCAAACCACAAAGTATATATATAGAGAGGAAAGTGTTATTGGCGTTACAAAAATTTCATTCTACACTTCTCACAAATGTATAGAAAGTTTGGAGTGTAGAATGAGATTTTTGCAATGCCAATAATAATTCTCTATATATATATATACACACAAATAAATTAATTGAAAAAGAGCATCCCTAGTAAACAAGAAATTAAGAACCAAATGGACTGAGACTGGTATTTATTTTCACTCCCAAAATGTCATTTGCAATCCTCTCCAATGATAAATTTAAAGAAGAGATGAGTGTAGTATGACTATTTTAGAGTGCTAATAGCTTTGAATTAACTGAAAAGGCCACGCAAAACTTTTTAATGTATAAACATCTCAAAGTAATTAACTACTTTCTTTCTCAAAAGAGAAACGAAAACAAACATATAAAAGTAAAGCAGTGAATTTACAATAGTATAATTATTGTATGTAAGTTCAGTTACATGATTAATGATGAGTACCTAATGATTCTTCTTTCTTTTGATTATCTGCAGACGTCATTGATATTTGCAGTGGCTGGTCGTGATCTGCAGAGAGGGCAGATGATTCCATTTGACGGCGACGTTTCTGCCTTTCTCTGGCCTTGTGGTTTTGGAACCAATAGAACACATTCTTCCCCTCTATCTTTCCATATTTCCGAAGCTGAGCGGTGATGTGCTGAATCTGCTCCGCGGACGGTGTTCGAGTCCCTCGTCTGTATAATTCTTCAAGAGCCCTCAACTGCTCCGGCGTAGGGTTCCATCTTGAGCTCACCACAACCTGGGGCGTGTTGAGAAACTCCGATCTCTTGTTTTGTTCAGCCATAGCTGTATGTACATAAAAACACACGATAATTAAATACAAATTAAAAGACAGAAATAGATCAAAAAGAAAGATAAGCTAGCAAGGTAGTTTTTTCTTTTTCTTATACAAATAGAAGAGGATTATGTGAGATTAGCTCCTCAATAACCGTCAATGTTGACCACTACTTCCGGTAGCAAGGTAGCTAGTTTATATATAATACCGGCGAGTTGGTGATACTGCGGAAAAAAATCGTGAGAGCCATGAATTGCTGATCGGTTTAGACAAGGAGGAGTTGTGATGGTTGAAGAAACTGTGTTGTTTACAGATGGAAGTGGCCTCGGAACGAGAGGGCGGAGCTTCCGTCCATTGAAAGAATCCGGCATGTTGAAATCGCCATGGCCACCGTCATTGTAACCCATCATCCACATTTTGGTCAAGCTAGGGTTTCTGTGTGACTGTCCCTCTCTCTCACTCTCTCAGTATGTAATGGCCTAAAGGGTTACAATAATAACAAAAACAAGAACAAGAGGAGTAGGATTTATGAAAAGTGAATTGTTTCCATTTGAGGTAATGTGAGTTGTCGAATATGATGGTGGTAGTGGAATTAGAAATATGGGAATGTTGTGGAAGAATGCAAGGGAGATTGGAATGGTGCAAGAGTAGTGTTGGGGGGCATGGAGATAATAGGGAGATGGGGTTAAGATAGGGTGCTGCCTAGCTGCCTCATATAGGTATAGTAGAGCGGGTTTTATTTAGTATATGTTGATGCTCTATATTAGAGAGAGAGAGAGAGAGAGAGAGAGAGAGAGAGAGAGAGAGAGAGAGGTTTTTTTTGGCAAATGGGTTAGTTGAGCTGAAATAGTAGTGATGTAACTTTTGAGTTTCAGACATTCAGAGATGGGGATTGATCACTAGCTATATATCACACTATTATATGGAATTCAAAAAGAGAGAAGAGTATTATGGTGTTGGTTGAATACAGAACAAGAAAGTGAGCCAAGAAATGAGGTTGACTAGGCGCCCTTTGCACAATACGTTATTGTTATTTTAATTTAGAATGAGAGAACTATTCTTGAAGCAAAACAACTTATATGAGTTTACTGACATTGTAGCGTTATAGGTGAGAATTTATTGTTAGACTGAAATGTTATATAGTAATAAACTCATTTTATGTAAGTATACAGAGACTAGCGTTTCATTGCATGTCTTGTATGAGAGAGAGAGAGAGAGAGAGTCATGTGGAGAAGGAAGGGGACAAAGGAAAAAAAAAAGCAGAGAGAGGGAGGAAGAGAGAGAGAGAGAGGGGAGCAGGAGGTCAGTAGTGTGTGGAAGGAAGAGGAGGGAAAGGGAAGCGTGGAATTCTGGGAGGGACATCGGGAGTAGGAACTGAAAAACGACGTGACGATCATGAGGGTTATCATAAGCCTCATCACCCTTGTTTCTTTACCCCCTCTCATTTATTGTTCTCTTCACGTCTCGTGCCTTTCACACTTATTCTCAATCCGAACTGCCTGCCTGCCTGCCTTGCCTGCCCTCTCTCTCTGCCCCTTAATTAATCTCACACTCTTCTCTTGTCTATACGTATTACATATTATAAGGTCCATCATGTTGAATAACCAATAGAATCTCAGGTCGAAAATCTCTAAACACAACATACAAATACAAGGAATTTAAATTTATTTTATTTTATTACACTATTGTATTGGGATATTTTTAAATAATAATCTAACTTGATGGGCTAATTAATAAGAATGATTATCAATAGTACATAGTTGGTTCGTCTTTCTAAAATCTCTAAATAAGATTAGATCATGTTGAAACTTTGGCACCTTGTTAGTTCATCGTTGGTTATGTTGAATAATGTAAGAATTATACGTCAGAAACCAGATACAAAAAAAACATACGTGATGAGTTGTTTTACTATACGAAATGTACTGTGATACTTTGAGATAAAACCCTAACTAACCTGATTATTAGTGTGATTACTAATAGTGCATCGCTTTTTTATCACTCTGAACTCTCTAACATGGAACCAGATCTTGCTTAAATAGTATGTTGACACATCCATGCTTCCACCCCACACCGTATTGCATGCAACACCATTCCCCATGTCATGCCATGCTTAGATATTACTTACTTACCTGTTACCAGAGACAAACAACATATTGCGTACCTCTCTCTCTTCTGCAGATTTAATGTACGGATGTCTTACCTTGCATTCTTGTTATTAACCTAATGTTTCACTTGCCCAACAGATTTGATCCAGTCGGCATCTACTGTCTACTGTCCAATCATCTTGCAAAATTTCAATTGTATCTATGTGATGTGATATTGATGCATACTTATCAATTCCATATAAAACCAAATGTGTGCGTGAATAGTTTGTCCTTTTGGACAGTCTGCGATATGATGTTTGTGTATGTATACATATATATTATGGTATTATATAGAATGAGATTTGCACCTTGACATATTACCAAAATTACTGTGTCTATCTCGTTTGGCATCTTCCTTCCATTTAATTTTTCTAGGGTCCATTTCTGCTGCCATGGGGAAAAAGAAATGCAGGCAGCTTCTCTTCCCTCATCAGTTGCAGTATTTATCTTCAAGATATAAGCCACAGCCCTACAGCCCTTCCTGAAACCTCATTATTATATGATGGAATGACTCAATTCTCGAGTGAGTCGTATATATACTGCACCTCTCTCTGCCCCTTTTAGGGTTTCAAACCCATAATTGTTTAATTATTATTCATTTTTTATCCTTTTCTTGGTTCAAACCCTAGCTAGGGCCTACCTTATATATACATGCTGCATGCGTATTTTGGATAGAATATATATGAGCACTAAATCTGAATGAAAAGGTATGTATTAACATGCTAATTATTACCAATATCCGGATGAAATTGTTGGGTGGGTCGATATTTCAGATACTTTCATTAGCTAGAGAAATCTCATGAAACTCAAAATATATCATTTAACCTCTCGAATATTCATTTTGTCTCAACCTACTCCTTCCTTTAACTTCGTTAAATAATTCATTATATCTTATGGCGTGGCAAGGTGACCCCACTATGTTAGCCATTTCATTTTCATGGGATTTGGATCCTTTCCTGAGCTCAGAAATCTGAGCCTCCTGACCAAATCACACGGGTTGTTGGATTTTGATCCAACGGCTGCAAACAGAGGGTCTCTCTAAAAGTTATAATAATCGCAGCCGTTGGATTAAAATCCAACGCCCCGTGTAATTTGATCAGGAGAGGATCCAAATCCATTTCCATGTATTCAAATATTTTTTTTTTTTAAATAACCGCAGAAGCTCAGCCCAGCCTCCTCCGTGCCTTAACATGTTGACTCTTGGTGATTAGGGCAAATGGTTAAGTATTGATCCTTTATTTTGAACATGTACAGCCAAGTTAATTGCCTTCAAGCTCAAATTATTTGGCTACAGCCTTTGTTAGTCTTCCTTTCTCTAAATAAGCTTTACATACGATGCCTTTATTCATTACCCTTCTCAACCCAAATAGGAACAATATGCTGGTTGCGAATTTCGTGCTTAACTGACCTTCTCTCGTTAACATTATGCTGTAGATGCGAATGAACATAACGAATGGCCTGAAACTATCTATATTACAGAGGAACATAGAAGAAGAAGATGAAGGCATGGAATTAAATGTAAGCTTGTGTTGATATCATCTGAGTTGAATAGATTACAGAAAATGAGAGAGAGTTTACAATTTATACTCACTGAACCACAATTGCTTAGTTCTCGACCCTACATCAGCTACACCAATCTCCACGATTCAATTGGAAACCAATCTCCGCAATACATTTGTTATAAATAAGACGCTAATTACTTATTTCGTTCACTCCAAAATGGAATCTCACGACTTGAATTGTTCAATTTTAGAGTCTAAAGAAAAGACCATCCGTGCAAAATTAGCTCAAATCAGAAATCTTTTGGACATTTGATCGTGAATAATTTTCATTATTTGCCGTAAATGTTTTGTTTATTTGGTTATTTGATTATAGTTATATGACTAAATAATTTTTTTTTTTTTTTTCACAACAAAATAAAATCCGGTTTGAGTGAATTTTTGTTGATATTAACTTCTAGTAAGAACTTAAAAAATAAATTGTCTGGATTTTGAGATACATTTTTCAGTGGTCCCAAACCGGTTACTGGGGCAAGTTACAAAGAGCAATAATTTTTTTTTTGTTGGTAAAATACATTAAATATATTTGTCATAATGAAAGAGAGTTATTATTGATACTTTAACATATATACATCCGAGTGATATACATTAGTTTTAACTTTTTGTTATTTAATACTACTGTCCAATGATATTTATTTTCACTAGTAAGTGAGAGATCTCAGGTTTGACTCTCGTCAAAGAAAAATTTGAACCACATTATTATAGCTAGCCTATTGTGAGGCTTATTTCATCCCTCTTAGTGTGGATACCATCCTTTGTTCAAAAAAAAAAAAAAAAAAAAAAGAGATGATAAAGAAAGGGATGAAGGACAAAGAGCCTGACCCAATAAGTACTTTGGGCAATAATTGGGTTGCTTTCCAAGAGGCCCATTTGGTCATCTGAAGAACCCAAGTGCTGGTTAAGTCAAAGTCAACAAAAAATGTCTACGCATAAGGAAAATGAAACAACAGAAACGCCATTGTGGGACTTCAGCCTCCTCCTAGTAAGTGACGATGTGATTATCTACAAAGAAGAGCATATTTTTGCCTTCTAAAAGTAAGACCAATTTGATTAGTAGTATATAGTTTCACTAGTTAGAGGAGATTTTAAATTCGATTAACATGAATAATGACACTTTGAGAAATAATATGTATTATGATGAGTTCAATACGTACCTCAAGAAATAATATGTATTTATGAAGAGTTCAATACGTACCTATAACTAGATTCAAAAGCGGGATGCAAAATGGGACCAAGGTGGCCCCAGAACCACCCGGAGTCCGGAAATATACTTGAGAAGGTCTTCTGAGGACCCTCCTAATATTTTGTATGTGTCACTTTTGTATTTACTTTTGATGTCATACCTGCTAAGCATATCTGAATAAGTTGTGTCGACAACACTTGACAAATTCTTTAGATATCATTCATCAGATTGTTTCGACATATGTTAATATCTATTAATATGTACGAAACATGATTTAACTGACGACAACAAACCCACCAAGTCTTGGGTCCGCCACTTAGTAGACTTATTGTGGTGTCGTAATCTTTCTGATATTGTGAGTGCATTGTAAAATACTTAATAAAAAAAATTAGGAGATAATATATAAATAAAAACATGGCCCTGTTAAGCCGGCGATACTTATTGAAACAGCCACAGATGGCAACACCTTTGACGTCCCATAACTAACTAACTACCCCCACTACCTGTCGCCGGACGGACACTCCTCAACCGTCCAGATCAAACTCCCAACTTCCATATCAGTTATCACCCATATCCCCACCGTTAGATCATCCTCCCTCCCTCCTTATAAGTAACTACCCCTACCCTTCCCTCCAAAAATAACCCTTTCTTTCAAGGAAACAGAGTCGCGGGCAGTTTTATACGTATTTATCTTACGCATCTTCCCCGTTTTACCCCCTACACATCGGCGAAAAATGAGAGAGATTCTGCACATCCAGGGAGGGCAATGTGGGAACCAAATAGGATCAAAGTTCTGGGAGGTTGTGTGCGACGAGCACGGCATAGACCCCACCGGGCAGTACACCGGTAACACCGACATTCAGTTGGAGAGGGTCAATGTTTATTACAACGAGGCCAGCGGCGGCCGTTACGTGCCTCGCGCGGTGCTCATGGACCTTGAGCCAGGCACCATGGACAGCATTCGCGCTGGGCCTTACGGCCAGATTTTCCGGCCAGATAACTTTGTTTTTGGACAGTCCGGGGCCGGAAACAATTGGGCTAAAGGTCATTACACGGAAGGCGCTGAGCTTATTGATTCGGTGCTCGATGTTGTTAGGAAAGAGGCTGAGAGCTGTGACTGCTTGCAAGGTAACGTTTATATATCTATATATATATAGTTTACTTATCTATTTTCATTCATTGGTCACACAAAAAATTTTGTATGATTTGATTTATCTAATTTTATTTGTTTTGTGCTGATTAATTTGCATGGTTCACGCATGATTAATTTTTAAAAATTAATGATCTGGTTGTGATCTAATTATGTATAACTCTGCAAATTGTGTTCTAATTCAAAAGGACGTTTGTTATTAAAGAACTGTCAACATGTATTGACAATGAGTAGATACAATCATCGTCAAGATTATTAATAATGTATTTTGTACAATCTCGACTGCACGTCGTTTAATTCGAGAACTTTTTTTTTATTTAACGTAAAGTCCGACACGAGCGATATTCTTGTTGGGGGAGAAATTTGAACTTGGGCGCATAGGTTCGAATTTGGTTGGATAAAGGAGGCACATCACGTCTACAAATTTTTGTAATCTTTAGATGAAAGAACATCTCATTTTTTTGCACGGTTAGATTTTAAACTTTTTACCGCACATAACATGGTACAAAATTCAAATTCAATCTTTCTATATAATTTTCGACCTTAGTTTTTCAGATGCTTTAATATCCAGATGAGTTATTTAGATGTCACTCATATTTTAGGTCTTTACTTGATGCAGGATTTCAAGTATGTCACTCACTTGGAGGCGGAACCGGTTCTGGAATGGGAACTCTGCTCATTTCAAAGATCAGAGAAGAATTCCCAGATCGAATGATGCTCACCTTCTCTGTCTTTCCATCTCCGAAGGTTTCAGACACCGTTGTAGAGCCTTACAATGCCACACTTTCCGTTCACCAACTGGTCGAGAATGGCGATGAGTGTATGGTCCTCGACAATGAAGCCCTCTATGATATCTGCTTTAGGACTCTCAAGCTCACCACCCCAAGCTGTAAGTTGAATCCACATATGAAACTCAGCATTGCATTTTGTCCTCATTAATTCTGAAGCGTAAAATGTTGATCGACTTAATCCTGATGCCGAAAAATATGTTTAGACCTCAAACGGAATACTAGTTCCTAAACACTGAAATGTACTTTTTGTGTGTGTTCCAGTTGGGGATCTGAATCATCTGATTTCGGGAACTATGAGCGGAGTTACTTGTTGTCTACGCTTCCCTGGACAATTGAACTCAGATCTGCGAAAGCTAGCCGTGAACTTAATCCCATTCCCACGACTACACTTCTTCATGGTGGGATTTGCGCCTCTGACATCTCGAGGATCGCAGCAGTACTGTGCATTGTCTGTCCCCGAACTGACACAACAAATGTGGGATGCCAAAAACATGATGTGCGCAGCTGATCCGCGCCACGGACGTTACCTCACAGCATCCGCGATGTTTCGAGGTAAAATGAGCACAAAAGAAGTAGACGAACAGATGATGAATGTGCAGAACAAGAACTCCTCCTACTTCGTTGAATGGATTCCGAACAATGTGAAATCCAGCGTTTGTGACATTCCGCCGCAAGGTCTTATCATGTCTTCGACATTCATTGGGAATTCGACTTCTATACAAGAGATGTTCCGAAGAGTAAGCGAGCAGTTCACGGCGATGTTTAGAAGGAAGGCCTTCTTGCACTGGTATACCGGAGAAGGAATGGATGAGATGGAGTTTACAGAAGCGGAGAGCAACATGAACGATCTTGTTGCGGAATACCAACAGTACCAAGATGCCACGATTGATGAAGATGGCGACTACGTCGAAGAGGAAGAAGGAATGGGAGGTGGAGAAGAACACTGAAGGTGTTCGATTTGATGAGTTTGCTGTTTCCTGTGATCCAAGCAATAATTAAAGTGATTTGGAATGTGTTCATTTCGCAAACTATTATCTTTGACTACTGCGATATTGTGTTTGTATGGGAATTTTAGTAACTTTAGTTTTCCTTCATATGTTAAGCCTTTGCTTGTAATAACCTATATTTGCTTATAGGATGAAATTACCACATATGAATCACCTTGAAAATATATCATGCATTTATGTATTATGATTAGATGTACCAAGCATTTGTTTTTTAGCCTTAAATCTTTTCGAGAACGACTTGGGAAAGAGAAATACTACTAGACAAGAAGCTAGTTGGTATTCTTTAGCATGGCTCTTGAAATGTATCTTTGTTATTTTATTAAAAGAGGAAAATTGTATCCGGATAAAAAAGACAGATACACTAACATAGCCAACTGACTTGACCGACACCTTCTTTATGTTTTCCCATCTTGACTTGAGAAATGTTCACATGGAAAATGAATTATAGCAAAAGAACAATAATAATTTGGTTTCACAAATATGAAGGCTTAATTTGGATAATAATTTGCTTGATGGCATGAATAATAGTTTGCTTGATGGCATGGTTGGAGCAACCATACCTACTCGTACTTGGTTCGGAGTCCTCATGTCTGCTCTCCGGGTTGCTATGCTCGCAGTGGATCACCTCCGAATGTAAGCGTGACACCGTTAAGTTCTTGATGCTAATGTTTCAAAGAAAAGCTGAGTTCATGTAATGAAACGTTTTACAGACTATTCATAGTACTACCCTTTTCTCAGGTTGGAGATCTTTTGAACTTCTTGAGTGCAATATTTTTCGAAATTCATATGCTTCGAACTGAACATATTTCTAGACGCACAAAGAAAGAAAACTTCTTTGCAATGCTTGGAAATAATGTCTGTGTCGTTGCTCTCTTATCCAAAATTTGGGTTTTCATCGGAGGGTTGTTGGATAGTACCGGCTATTCCAACCAATCACCATGGACATGGACAGAGCTACGGGACTGGATTGTTGCATTTCCATGGACACCTGCAATTTATACCGGTGCATTTTCAACCGGATTATATATGCTTATGGATTGAGGTAGGGTTCCTTGCTTCACAATACTATTGTTTCATATTAGTACTCATGTCGTGACTTACTGGTGCAGACTTTTAGGTCCTCACCCCCGAAAGAATTTACAGAAGATGGTAAAGAGAAAGGTGATCTCCAACGAGTTCCAGTCGAGCATAAATTACAAAATGGTCTCGACTTCACCGGTTGTTGTCAGATCTGAAACAAATGTCACAGATTACTTCAAGTGATGTCTCCTAATTCTTTCTCCATATGTATGTAAGTACAAGTTTGAAAAGAGAAAAACTTATCAACGATTCTTATCATAACAACTGAAGAAAATACAACTCCAATTCCGTTGCATAGCGGCTAAAGTCCAAAGACATCACACTACAATTTTATTGAGTTGAAATAGGATCGTTCTACAGACTAGCAAAGAGAAATATTTAAATCACGGGCAACGTGGTTTAAAATACATAAGTCTAATAATAAAACACGGGACATAAAGATTATCAGAAGGATCAATTCTTCTTGGCAATGAACAGGCCCCACTTCTGCTCGCCGGAATCAACCCTGATCAGTTTTGCCTTCCATCCACCAACGATGTCATCATAATCCCCCTGTTCGTATTTTCAATCACAAAGAATCAGAAGAATGAAAGGATAAATATTTGATATGTTAATTCGGAAAACATGGAAATGAGGAAGAGAATTACCTGAGAAAAGTCCTGGACGAATGAATCCTTATCCTTCTCAATGGCATCCAGTTCCCGCTCCAGAACTGCTTTGAACTGATCAGTACGATCCTCAGCAATGACTTCATAAAAACCAGCATCCTCGAGCATCTGAGGACGGTATGAATGTACAAGTATTATTTTATATCAAGGAATTATGGATGAATGATTTTGAAAGACGTGCTGGTAAAAGAAATCAGACGCCAAATTTCAAAGCATACCTGACCATAAGCTTTTACATCATGGAGATCGTATCCCCTTTGCTTAATATACTCAGCAAAGTTTTCCGATGGAGTTCCAGCACACCTACAGTAATCACTGATGAGAACTTTACCGCCTGGCTTCAACCACTTGTAGAAGGATCGGAATAATGCAGGCTTGTCCTGTAAATTTTTGAAAGTGTCATCAGGTCATCAATGGAAGTTTCGCGAAACTTGACAAATTAATATGAAGTTGCTGAAGGAGCATGACTCCCACAGATAAATGACAAGGGCGCACTTACTTGAATGTGTAAAATGGTGTCGCGGCTGTATATCACATCAAAGGTATTGTCAGGATAAGTCTTTTTTGTGCAATCAGCAACTTCAAACTCGACAGTGCATTTGAGTCCAATGGATTGTTCGAGAGCAAAAGAAATCATATTCACAGAGAGGTCAATGCCAATAACCTCAACATCAAAGTTTGAGGCCATATAGAAGTCACCTCCCCCGATGCCACAGCCTACATCAAGAACTTTCTGGCCAGGCTTCAGATCCAACTTTGCCACAAATTCTTTCGTAGTTTCTGCTCAAAAGAGAAGGGTTCGCTCATATCAGGCATGTTAGGACAATCAATCAGAGAACCAATGATAAATAATCAGCCAACAGCTATTACCGATCCCTCCTGTGCTCACGAAACCTCGCCCAAAGACACGCTCATATCGTAGTATGCCATTATTTTTGTACTGAACATTATCCAAGAACTGCTGGAACCCTCTATCATTTTCTGAAGGGACTTTCTGCCATAACCAGCAGATCTGTAGTAACCAATAATGTTGTCAGCAAGCCAGTTGAACTATAAGAAAGGAAAACTGCTGAATAAACTTCTACTAGTTTTATACCTGATTTTGATTCTTTTTGTTCCGAACATAAGCGCCAATACATTTGCAACTAACAAGAGAGAGTTCAAAGAAATTCCCGGAATCATCAGGCATGCGGCATTCTTTGAAAACCTGCAGTACAAAGTAACTCATATATAATTGTCTGCTAAATTATTACTTTGCATACAAGCACAAAAATGACAGAACTATATACTTTTGATACAATGCCATTAGTCATGGGAAACTTCACTAGGTGTATGTTCATGACTTTGACTTTATATCACATTTAGTTTATAGGAAAGAGCCGGAATTAGAACATACATCTTAACGTGAACGCATATTACTAAAATTGAATAATTTCGAGAAACTACAATGAACTGAGACCGATGATATATAATCTCTTCATCATTTAGTAAACAAAATTGAGCATTTCCATAACACATCTTAAAAAAAAGTAGTAAGAAGGCAAACCTTGGTATAAAATCTGGGTTCCCTGTAATGGGTTGGGTTAGATTTTCGTTTAGAGTCTCCAGATTGGTGGAAACAAGACTCTCGGAAAAAGATGTATCCACCGACCTTCAACCATCCCATCATCCTTTCCACCAATTTCTCTACCTGCAGTGCCGAAAATTTTCGATTAGATTTCAGAACAAAATGACAAAGAAGTAACCTCTGTCATAATCCTTAAGACACATTGAATAGAACCAGTGCAAATTACCTCCTTATCTGACAGATACATAAGAAGCCAATTTGAGAATATCAAATCCACTGATCCTTCAGAAATCTTCAGATCAGGCGATGCCACATCAGCGCACATGAACTTGACGTTCTTATGGTGTCCATTAATGCTTTCATTCTGGAAAGTAGCATATCAAAGATTCAAAGTTAATCAAAAAACAGACAGAAGTCTCACTTTCAGTGTGAGATGAGAACCGAAACATTGATCACAGCATCACCTTCTTTATCACACTGTCAATGAAGTCCAATGCGACAAGCTGACCGGCCTTTTCAGCTAATTCTCCAGTGAAACGACCGATCCCAGCTCCGAGTTCTACAACCGATTGACCCTCATAGGGAGGGAGCATAGAAAGCACCTGATAAGATCCAGTTAAGTCAAGCCTCGAAAATGCGATAGTGACTACGTGAAAACATCATCTCAACACACACCAAAAAAAAAATAAATAAATAAAAAACACAAACTGTTGACAAAGGAAGTTCCTTTCTCAGCTTCACATAAAAAATAAAAAAAAAGTGAAAAACTGAGAGTGCATATATCCCATAAAAAAATCAATGCTGCTTATAAAACATGAAAAATGAAACATCAAACATAAATTTGTTCCGAATGTCAATACTTGGTCACCCAAATTCTCGAAAGTTCGTTTCTTCTTTTACTTTGGAGCTTCTTGTTTAAAAAGAAAAGTGTGGTGGTCAAATGAATTAAAGATCTTAAGTCCATAACTACAATTTTCTTCTCATTTAGCTTCTGCATTGTAACAATGGGATCTGATTCATTCAGATTTCGTAAAGTTTCATGTCTCGAATAATCAGGGCTCTGTTAGATTCATCATAGAGTTCTTTCTCAAATCAGTCTTTCGGTCCGAAAATCAACTCCGATATTACCTTAAGTTTCGAATTTTTCAATCAATAGTTCTAAAGTCCAAATTTTTTTGTAAATGTCATTACTTCACCAATTCATCAGCATTGTCGTTTTTTATATACATTCCTTTTTTTTTTTATAACTATACGTAGATATATCGATATAGATATAGATATAGGTATAGACATAGATATACATATACATATACATATTGGTATAGATAGATATAGATAAACCTCAGGTCGTTCTTCCTTGTCGAGATCAGAGGCCTTGGAGTCGAGCATCATGGCCTCAACCGTCAAATCGGCGGAGTGCTCCACCCAGTAGTTCTTCTGCACCTCCCGTTCTTCACCTGCAATAACAATTCGAAACTCAGAGGTCCGAATCGAACACATACATAACTAACCTTACAATTAATCAAAAACAACGAAAATGCGACCGTCACAGACTCATACCATTAGCAGAAGCAGCCATTGTTGACGGTGATCGAGAGAGCTGAGAATTGGAATCCGAACTCGAACGAGAGTGAGTGAAATGAGGAGGAGAAGAAGAAGAAGATGGGGACTAAGATCCCTCAACTGCAATGCGTGATCTCGAAAAGCTCCTGGATCTTCGGTTGTTCGCTCTGCCTCTCTGCCGCATATATATAGGCGTATATCTAGAGGGAGAGAGAGAAATGGGAAGAAGGAATCGGGAGCGTGAGAGTTTGTTTCAGCCGGAGCTGGACGATGCAATTTATAGCAAAAAACATGGAGCATGGGCATTTTGTTAACTTACTGTATTTGTTTTGATAGTTTTGGTTATGAATTTGCCACTCGATGAAGGGCATGACTCACCAGTCAGCCGTTCATTTTCAGCGAGAAATTTTTCTTTGTAGCAGGAACATGGATGGTACACCGCGTGTTTTTATATAAATGGTGGGAAATTTTATTTTTTAAGTTATTTTTTAACACACAAATCCCAACATTTATATAGTAACACGTGATGTACCACTTTATGTGCCGATCACAAATCTCTCGTTTTCAACGGGCTCACAATGAATCAGTGACACTCGAACGCACGGGGAGTTGCGACCAACCGGTGGCAATATCTGTTTTTTACTTCACACCTCCAATCTTTTGACGCCACGTGGGTTTTGAGGACTTGTCTTAATGCTAAATTGTGGTTTAATTCTGACTACCTTCACACAGTCATTTTCACTTCTCACACACCTCTTCAATTTTCGGCATATAAATTGAATGAATTGAAGAAGATCAATGAAAAAAGAGCGAAACAAATGAAGCATGTCCAAAAGTAAACCAACCCTGTTGACTGCTATCAAAAACCCCATTGGATATCAAAGTCACGCAATCTAATTCAAAAATCTTACCTTTTATGGAAGTTATAACAATTTATAAACTGGTTATCGCATTAGCTCTTTTATTTGCAAATCCCTTTTTTTATTCCAAGAATACATATTTATATTTTCTTGGATTTGATACTCTTGTTTTTTCGAATTATATTAAGATTTAACTCCTAAAGATGTGTGAAAGATAAAAAAAGAGATAAAAATAGGTGTGTGAATAACATTATTCTTAATTTTTCCTTTTGTTATATTGGAGAGACTCAAAAGAAAAATTATGATTTAATTCTTTTAAGCTTAGTGAATTTTCACTTTAGTTCATATCGTTTTGGTTGTAATGGTTTAATTTTGTTAACTTTTTAAATATGTAACTATAAATTGGATATTTTGTTAAGTATGTTAGAATAGTGTGTTTTCTCGTCAAAACCAAATTCAAATCCCTCCCCTTTCTCAAAATTATATTAAACAAATTGTGCTTTTGCTCGAACAATAATTTGTATTAACATTCTAGTTCGTTGCTTTGTTCATCAAATTACGTGATATTAGAATTTAAATTTATTAATCGAAATCATTCATTTTCATAATCATCATTTAAAAATATCATCACCACAAAAACAAAACAACAAAAAATAAAAAAATTTATTTAGCCATAATGTATTGATTTTTAATAAAAAGCATTATATTTTCTTTAAGGGTCCACTAGTATCAATAAGTAGATTCTTATTTGGCAATTATTTATCTGTCCTAGTCGATAACACGTGGATGTGGGGTGGTAAGATTGCCTTAATGCATTATGAATTGAAAGAGTCCAATTTTGTCACATTTTCATTTTTAGTGAAAAAAATCTCATGTGTGCATGTGCGTGTGCATGTATAAAGTATAATAGCCAACAATTGGTACTTCTAATTTAATTATCTTATAGCTCTTCACATTGAGGAGAATTTTTCAATTGATCCGAAATACAGGGTGCTACATTACATATTATTATACAATTAGAATAAAGTTTTTTCTTACAAGTGTCCTTCAAATTGTATAACAATATGTGACGTACTGTCCAGTGTTCAGGGCAAACTAAAAAGGCTCTGCACATTGAGGGTGTGCAAAAATCGTACAATAATTCTAATTTTTTTTATATCCACTATGAAATGCAAGCATATATTATAGAATACAATCCTTTTGATTGGAGCATTTTACTAAATTTGAAGTAACAGTCCAAATTTGCACAAATTTTACGAATGAAAACAAATGTTAGCTCCATAATACATCATCATATAGAAACTAACATGATTTGAGTAATTTACTATTTTGAAAAACAAGTGAAGGAAGAGTCTGCATAAAAATATGAGATATGCTAAAGGGATTTTTTATGGAATTTCTGTCACCTTATAGTTTAATGACAATTCTCATTTTAACATTGTAAAGTATTATGCTAAAACATGAGATGACATATAGTTCACAAAAAATTCTAGTTTAAGAGGATTCCCTTTGCATTTCTCTAAAAATACTATAAATAAATGAAAATGATAGATCCAAGGTCTTTATAACTTTTTTAGGGCTCATAATCCCATATCCCATCATATTGTAAATATGTTTTCGAAGAAGAGATCTGAACCCAGAAACATCAAACAACCTACCAGATGCTTTGCTATCGATTACTCATATCTTTTGTGAATCTAATATGGCTGCAACGACTAAAATATAACGACAGTATCATCATAACTGTATTTGGTTCACAATTTTTTTAGTAATGTTCAAATGTACATGAACTATATATGATTACATGATTGTAAACATCCTGAGAGGATAATCGTTGTAATTGCAACTTGTTCAATAAACAAAGATGCAAATATGCCCCGTTTAGTCTTGTTCCTAGTAGCCCCTTCTCGTAATTTGAAGAACCACCGAATTTTATTGTAGACGTTTTGTTACACTTGACGAACAATACTAAAATGCAAATGCTTTTGCGGGATGGAAATTTAAATGCAGAAAGAAGCCTCAACCAACACTATGACGAACAATACTACTAAATTTGGTGTAAATATAAATAAATAATTTAAAGTAATTCAGTAACTTACGTAGATATTTGATTCTGATCACCATATACTATATGGTATGCAGTCGAAATACGTGGTATGTGATGTACAGACGCATGTGTCCTCTATTTTGGTAGGGGATGTGTTATCCACACATTTCTTTTTATTTCTAACACATTTTTTGTTAATTTTTATCCGTTGATCTTCTTCGATTCATCTGATCTGACGGTTGAAAATTAAAAAGATGTGTGAGAAGTAAAAAAATGATGTATGGGTATCACACATCTTTTAGTAGGGATCTGCTGTCACGTGCTTCGCCAATAATTGATAGGTAGCCATAAAGACATATATGGCCTCAGCCAATTACGTAAGCTGCATAGTGGGAACTTGGAAGGGTCATAACTGACTTGACGTTGCATGCGGTACCGCCAATCAAAGGACAATACTTGGAGATTGGCTTGTCAGTACCAAATTTTTACTGACTTATTAGACCGCCCAATTATTGTCCAACATCTATCTTCAAAATTCACACCTAAATCTTTCTAACGAGAAATTTTTCAGTGTGTTAAGTACACATGGTACATCACGCGTCACTATACAAATGGTGAGAGACGTATGTTAAAAAGTTAATAACTTAAAAAATAAATTTTTTCATTACTTATATAAAAACATGTGATGTACTTTCCGTGTTCCAATCACAATGAAAAATTTCTCCTTTCTATCCTGACAACCAAACACCTATTTTCTTTCTCCCTTCCCTAAGCCACCAGCCTCTCTCCTCCGTCATCGTCATTCCTCGCAAATCCGGCCAAATTATCGCCCTTCCTCTGCAAATTCGACCGAACCTATGCACCGACCAAAAACAATTTTTACAGGTGCCATGAATTTGATTACTTAACGATTTCACAAGATACAATTAATCATCGGTTTGAAAGCGGATCAAGGACGGTGGCTGGTGGTGGTGGTGGTGGGTGAGGACCGCTGTCGAAGGTGCAAAGGACAACGAAGATGGCGACTCCCATCTCCATATGGATCTTACTTTGTTCATCTTGAAAGAATTCATTTTTTATTTGTAATTATGACAAATGGCTGCCATGGTGGTGATCGGTGTAGGCGAAGGAAGATGAAGGGAAAAGGGTGAAAAAGTTGCAGGGAGGTGTTTGGTTGTGTGTTTAGAAGAATTCTAAGTATATCAAGTGTCCTTAATTTAGCGGGCCACATAAGCAAGTCAACATGTTGGTTATTCACTGGCGAGTACCAAGTATTATCTCACGTTTATCTTGTTTTCTCGTACAAAAGCACATCAAACAAGAGTAATATGATATTCTTACCATAATTTTATATCACATTTTTTTATCATTTTAAGTGGCAGATGAGTTGGACAAGCTACATCATTTAATTTCAATCTTTTTAAATGATGATCGTGGTATACGAGGAGTCTCCTTCATCCACCTAAGATTATTTAAGTGTTATAATTAATAAAAAGATTGAAATTAAATGATATAGCTTGTTCAACTCATCTGCCATCTAAGATGGTAAAAAATTATGATACAAAATTATGGTAAGAATAACATTACTCATCAAACAATGACAATTTGTCGTCTTGCGTACGGTGATACGAACATTGCATGTGTAGTTTTTTTATCTTATTTTTGGAAACTACCATTGCATGTGTAGTTTGGCCTTTTGGATTTGGATCATTTTGCTCAAATTGCCATTGGGAAAGGGAATGCATGGGATGCTTTCACCTAACTTCTGAGGGTGCATTGTTTTACCGCTTTAAATTATGGTGTATGCTACACATGCACATGTTCTCTCACTAGGCATCTAGTTATCATTGTCTATGTAGGCACTACGTCATGCTTTAACGGAAGCTTTGACGGAAAGGCTACAATCCTCACTTTAGATATGAAATTGGAATAAAAAATAAAAACTTGATGTATCAAAGTTTGAAAATCACGAAACTTAGAATTAGCTAAAAATAAAAAGTAAGAAAACCAACATCTCTAAGCAGCCATTGTTGACAGAAATGGCGATCGAGAGAGCTGAGAATTCGAATCCGAGAGTGAGTGAAATGAGGAGGAGAAGAAGAAGATAGGAACTAAGATCCCTCAACTGCAATGCGTGATCTCAAAAAGCTAATCTGCGGTTGTTCGCTATGCCTCTCTATTCCACATATATATATATATATATATATATGCGCGCGCGTGAATGTGTGTGTGTATACAGAGAGAGAGAGAGAGAGAGAGATGAGAAGAAGAAAGCGGGAGTGTGAGTTTGTTTCAGTCGGACCTGGACGAGGCATTTTTACAGCAAAAGCATGGAGCACGGGCATTGTGGTAATTTTATGCGTTGGTTTTGATTATTTAGGTATGAATTGCCACTCAATGAAGGGCATGAGTCAGCCATTCGTGTTCACCGGGCCAGCAAAGAAACAGTGACACCACGTGAAGTTGCGATGGGCCGGCTGCAAAATCTGTTTCGAACGCCTTTTTTACATCACGCCTCCAATCTTTTGACGCCATGTGGAACTGGACAATTTGGCTTGAGGCTAAATTGTGGTTTAATTTTGAGTAGGTTCACCACGCTAATTTTTACTTCTCACATACTACTTAAAAAATATGATTTTTGTTCGATAAGAATTTGAAATAGGGATTGGTCCGTCTCATACATGAATAAAATACCCCAACTGTTTATTTCATTCAATGTGCGTTTTCCTCAATGAACTTTGGTAATATGTAATATTCTCGACCACCGAGAGAGGAGCATAAGAGTTATTAATGCATTGAAAGAGCCAAAGGCATGGAATAGGGACATATATGTCTCAAAGATCGGGTATTTTGGGAAATGCTGTTGTCACGCTCTCTCAATTTCCAGTTGTAGGATCAAATGAATTGAAGAAGACTAATAGCCAAAATTTAACAAAGGGGTGTGGAAGGTAAAAATAAGTGTATTTTTTTCTTTGCAAACGATATTAGCCCCATGATAGGCTAGTAATAATGTGGTTCAAATTCGTTTTTGGT
The DNA here is from genome assembly GCF_019419815.1 of Pyrus x bretschneideri. Lineage (NCBI taxonomy): Eukaryota > Viridiplantae > Streptophyta > Magnoliopsida > Rosales > Rosaceae > Pyrus > Pyrus x bretschneideri. Next base: position 832,639 of record NW_025999579.1, on the reverse strand, counting down.
AATAATCGAACCAAACCTCACTTACAAGTGAAGAAGAATATCACTAAATCGTAATACTAAGTGGCAATAAAAATAAATGCATTCATAGCACTATCCTTAATTTTTTTTCTTTTGTTATATTAGAGAGATTCGAAAAAAAAAATCTATGATTTGATTCTTGGGTAAATTATATAAAACTACCTCAACTATGGGTCAAACTACAATCTCATACCTCATGTTTTAAAAATGACAATCTCATACTTTATCTTACGAATTTGTTGTAATGTAATACCTCCATCAGTTTGTTTGTTAATTTTTCTATTAAATGCTGACGTGGCTTGAGGCGGGGCCCACTCCTTAGCCAAGTGGATAAAATTATTAATTAAATATTAATAACATATTAATAAATTATTTTAATATTTTTATTTAAAAACATGTGGAACCCACCCCTTCTCCCTCTCCCCTCTCTCACATCCAATCTCTCTCATCTCTATCTCCTATCTCTTCCACATCCAATCTCTCTCCTCTCTGTCTCTCACATTAGATGTCTTTCCCCTCTCTATTATATCTCTCTCTCACATTCAATCTCTCTCCTCTCTCTCTCTCACATCAGATCTTTTTCCCCTCTCTCATATCACCCTCTCACATCCAATCTCTTTCCTCTCTCTTTCTCTCACACATCCTCCAGATTTCTTCCTCCATTCTTCACCTTCATCCTCCATATTTCACAACCCATTTTGTCCGTTTCCCAGACATTCAAATCATCAGAGAGAAAAAAAAAAAAAAAAATTCACCACTCTCCTCCAGTTTTTATTTTTTATTTATTTTTTTATTTTTTTTCGCAATGGGTCTGTCGGGCCTGGGAACAAGGTCGAATTTGGGGATTTGGAAAAAGAAGAGGTAGAAGGCCGGGATGTAGGGGTCGAAGTAGAGATAGAAGATGACGTCGGCGAGGCGACGAGGATGACAACAATGAGGGGATAAAGTCGGGATCTTGTTCCAGCGGGAAGGGATTTAAGATTTTGAGGTTTTAGATTGGGGAAGATGGATGAGGGTGATAGGTTTATAGGGGGTGGGTTTAATTAGCGGCAAGGATTTGGTGGAGGAGGAAGAGGAGGGGGACGAGCTCCATGGGAGGGAGTGGAGATGGCCGAGGAGGACCCCATTGGAACGGATCAGGAAAAAGGGGAGAATTATAGGGGGTGGGTCCCACATTTTAAAAATTAAAAAATTAAAAAAATTTATCTTTAAGTTATTAATATTTTTATCCACTTGGTTAGGGAGTGGGTCCCGTCTCAAGCCACGTTAGCATTTGACAGAAAAATTAACAGACAAACTGACAGAGGTATGACATTGCAACAAATTCGTAAGATGAGGTATGTGTCACATCCAACATCGCCCAGGGGAGTGGATCCTATAAGCCTTATATGTATATTCTCATCTCTACCTAGCATAAGGCTTTTTGAGAACTTATTGGTCTCAGGTTCTATCGAAACTCTGAAGTTAAGCGAGTTTGCGCGAGAGTAATCCCAGGATGGGTGACCCACTGGGAAGTTCTACTTGCGTGAGTTCCCAGAAACAAAACCATGAGGGTGTGGTCAGGGCCCAAAGCGGACAATATAGTGCTACAGTGGAGTAGAGCCCGGGATGTGGTGGGGGCCTGGGCCAGGATGTGACATATGACATTGTTATTTTTAAAACATGAGATATGAGATTGTAGTTCGATCCATAGTTAAAGTAATTTTATGTAATTTACCCTTTAATTCTTTTAGGTTTAGTGAAGTTTCCCTTAGTTCATATCGTTTTGATTGTAATGGCTTAATTTAGATAGTTTTCTAGAGCGGTTGAAGAATAATGGTATGATTTTGTTACTTTTTAAAAATGTAATGACAAATAGGACTTTTTGGTCGTGGGGAAAAGTTACAAAAAATTCAATTATTGTCGTTGAATGGAAGACAAAAGCATTTTTAAGTATGTTAGAATAGTGTGCTCTACCTTCAATATCTAATTCAAACAAATTTGAATTAGAGTATCGTCTTAATATGAAAACGTGATTATCCTTGATGCAACAATGACAAAACTATAAGTATTAAACCGCCTTGATTAGATTTAAAAGGGTAATGCTAAGAAGATTGAATTTTTAAACTAAATTATGTATTACCAATATGAAATAAACACGTTAATTGACAATTAAGTAATAATTCAATCATCAACAATCACATCATTTAGTTTATAAAATTCAGTTTATAAATTTAGTCTTTCCAGCCTTCTCCGATTTAAAATACCAAAACGTTAAATTGATTCTTATTTGTATCAATAGCTTGTTCACAAAAAAAAAAAAAAAAAAAACGTGATAACGTATAATCCGGGTTCAAATTTATTAATCCCAACCATATATTTTCATAATCATATTTAAAAAGACCACCACGACAAAACAAACAGAAAAAAAAAAAAAATTTAGCCATAATGTATTGATTTTTAATAAAGAGCATTATATATATTTTCTTTATAAACAAAGGAAATGTGATTCAGGTGTACTTTTGATTAGTGATTTTTAATCATTTAAGGGTCCATTATAACCACGAGTTGGTAGTCCAGTGGTAAAAGGCAGATTACGAGGCTTTTTTAAAACTAAAAACAGAAGGTCTCGAGTTCAAAACCTGTTGCTAGTGTGGAAGTCAGACTTGTGCCCAGAAGGAGGTTGAAATGCCTCTGTAAGCCTTCTCGGCCCCTGAAAAATGTGGATAACTGTGACTTGTCACCAGTTGTCCCCCTTTCAAAAAAAAAAAAAAAAAAAGGGGTCCACTAGTATCACTAAGTAGATTTTTGTTTGGCAATCTGTCATAGTGAATAATGAATAACGTGTTGATGTGGGGTTCGTAAGATTCTTTATTGAGAATTTTTTTTAATGATATTTATTTAGAAATTAAAAGAGTACAATTAATACAATCATTTTTTTTAGTACACCAACATTTTTACACTAAGGGGAGGGGAAGTTCGGCTAAGCCACACAATGGGCAGCCTAATTTGGTATCGAATTTGTCATCCACGAGATTCAAACTTAAGACCTCTCACTTCCAAATGAAAAGGAATACCACTAGACCGTAGTACTGAGTGACAATTAATACAATCATTTAAGAGTACAATATCATGTGAACCATTTTTGTTGGATGATAAGTACAACAATGCAAACAATAAAAGCCCAGACATTGGTTAATGTCTCCCCGCCCCAATTTCGTTTGAAGAATTGAGTTGGATGAAGGGGGCTAAGAGTGCGTTTGTTACACCGAATGATCTTAGATTATACTAACTTTAGAGATTAAGTTGAATTAACTTGTCATGGACTAAGTAGAATAAGGATAATAAAGCACTTGGTGAAGTGTCGAAGTAAATCATGACTAAATTAGTTTTTGAGTTCGAATACCATTTTTGTCATTTTTAATTTAATTTATTATTATTAATACACATTTTTTTATTTGAGTCTCTCTCATCCCTGTCCTCTACTTTTCTTCTTTCTTCTGCTTTCTATTCCTCGCACTTCCAGATTTGCTCCCAGTCAAAATCAAACCCATATTTTCTCTTTATTTCATTTGCTTTCTCTTCAATTCAAACCCATATTTCTCTTCTTTTAATTTACTTTCTCTCCAACTCAAACCTAGAAAAATTCCAAATTTTTTTTTTTTCAATTTGCAGAGGCTTCGTCGGATGCATGGGGATGCTTTCACCTAACTTCTTAAGGTGCATTTTTCGACTACTTCAAATTATGGTGTATGCTACATGTACACTTGTCCTCCCACTTAATCATCATTAACTTTGATAGAAAATGGTTTTTAATTTTAAAAATAAATATACATAAATAAAAATAAACAGTAAGAAAACCAACTTCCCTAACCCAATCTCGAAAAACACCATCCTCCCCTTCCTCCCTCCTCGACCCAAAAAGCATCACCACCACTGAAAAAAAAAACAGCAACTGCCACCCTATCACCCAAGCACAGAGACGGATCTACTAAGGGACCAGGTAGTCCTGAGACCACCGGAAGCTTGAATAAGTTACATGTGAGAACCACCCAAATCTAGATTGTGGTGAAAGAGGAGCAGTAATGGTTGCGGATTGTAGGTTCTGCCCAAAATGAGAAAGAAAAAGACCCTTTTTTTTACTGACATTTTGAGCCAAGTCATTAAAAAAAAAAAAAAAAATGCACAGCTAGGTGTGAGAATCTTCGCATCACGTTTGAGAGCATTCAACAAATTTTAACTCAATTTCGAAGTTCAAACCATTAAAAAATACATAAAATCCAAACGCATTTTGAGTAAAGTCAAACACCAAATCAAATTTCACCACATCTAACGCAATCCCAGTTCACTCTACCAAATTCTAATTCCTAATTGGCTAACCCCATTTCCCACCCCACAGGGATTTTTCTCTGCCAGAACGTGGCCGGTACACAAATATAATAATACAATCGTTTGAAACAATTTTTTTTTTCAAATTTTTAATTAATTGTATTATTATATTTGATGTACCAGATCGTGTTTTCGACACACTTAAAAAAATTTCCAACCAATGTTATATTGGAACCACCTGATAACAAAACCTTGGATCCGTCCCAGCCCAGGCCTAACAACGGTGACAAACACCCACCTAACCAGCACCGCCACTACCTTTCATGTATTCTTCCGTGTTGTCCATTCCTCCTCCTTAACCCTTCTTTTAAAACCCACAAACACCAGCCCCATTGACGAATTTTCACCCATCGAATCCCAGTTCTACACCAGAGCCAAAGTTGGCTATCCTTTTAATTATATTTGATTTATTATTGTTTTAATTCTCCGGTGCTTAGCCTCCAAAGATTATTAAACAAACCCATATTTATATATAATCTGTTGTAGAAGACGGTCTCTTCACTGTGGCTTAGCCTCATGGCTTTTCTGGCCTTTGGCCTTCTTTGAAATCTGTCGCATAATTTCACAAGGAAAAAAAAAAAAAAAAACACTCAAAGTTTTTTGCGTCTTGATCATTTAACACGTTTTAAGTCCCACCCATTTCAATGCACAGCAGTTTCAATGGTAGATGTGGGAGGGGGAGAAGAGAGAGAGGAGAACGCCTGAAGAAAATGGTTGGGCGCATGCAAAGGTATGAGGTGGCAGCCGCCGTCAAGTTCAGGCGAATGATTGGTGTTTATCAAGTCAGGTGATTATTGAACTTTTTTTTTTATCTTTATCTATGTTTTGTTTATTTTTAATTCTTTTTTTTTCAAAATTAAACAGAAGGTTTTAATGTAAAGTTTACCTATGGTTAACTGATGAGATGATACCTAAGAGAATGTAACTGCATGGATAGCATATACCAGAGTTTAAAACTGGTAGAAACATGCTCCCAACTTTTGATGAGCTCCAATAATGTATATATGATTAGCTAATTAGTGATTTAGTTAGACATAAAGCCAATAAGGGTGATTACAAAGTTCTAAGAATGACAAAGTCATGAGGGAATACGGGATATTGAGCTTGTTTGAGATTGGTTTTGTAGAAAACACTATCGTTAGGTTTTTTACAGTAGTTCAAATGAGTGTGAGACTTATATATAAAAATAGCGCATTACAAGTTTAATTTTTATAATACTACTGCTACGTTATGCTAACATAACAATGGTACTTCCATTGATGAATGCCAGAAACACAAATATTGCAGAAACTTAAGATCGAAGAAATGAATATGAGAACAGAGAGAGAGAGAGAGAGAGAGAGAGAGAGAGAGATAAAGAAATCTCTGGTATCTTTGTATTTTGTTCAGAATGAATGAATACAGTAGCCTTACGATCTTCTTATATAGAATCTTAGGCCTTAAGCTAGCTGACAGTTACTAAAGGTGGCATAACAGACTTGCTGAGATGGCATCTGATGTGGCATTATCTTCAACATCCCCCCTCAATCTCAACTGGGGTTCCCAAGTTGAAGATTGTAGCAATGACGATTGAATGCTGGACTATGCGACCCTTTTGTTAATACATCAGCATTTGATCTTCAGTAGGAACATACACTACTTCCAAATCATTCTTTTGTACCTTCTCCCTAACAAAATGGTAGTCTGTGTCTAGGTACTTGATTCGAGAATGAAACATTGGATTTGCACTCAAAGCTATTGCAGTCATATTGTCACATTGAATGATTGGAAGTGTAGACAAGTGAACTCTTAGATCCTTCAAAATATTTCTCACCTATGCTATATCAGCTGTAATGTGTGCAAGAGCCTTATATTCAGCTTTAGTTAAGCTTCTGGAAACTGAATTTTGTTTCTTTGTGCCAAGATATGGGATTGTACCCCAAGAACACAACATAACCAGTTACTAATCTTCTGGTATTTAGGTCTGTAGCCCAGTCTGATTCTGAGAATGCACTAAGACTAAACAATGTATTTGCAGTATAATTAATTCCAATGTGAATTGTACCTTTCAAATATCTGATAATTCATTTCACTGCACCAAAATGTACCTCTGTTGGGGCATTCATGAATTGACAAACTGAATCTGCAAAGGCAATGTCTGGTCGTGTGAAAGTTAAATACTGTAATGATCCAACCAAGCTTCTGTATAGAGATGGATCTGCCATTAGAATTCCTTTTGCACCAAGTATTGACTTTGAGGCTTACAAGGTGTATTTGCAGGCTTGCATGAATCCATTCCTGCCTTGTGAATCAAATCATTAATATACTTTGATTGATTAACAAATATATCACCATTTGCTTTATATTGAATCTGTAAACCTAAAAAATAGGCCAGCTTCCTTATATCCTTTAATTCAAACACTTCAGACAATTTTGTAATAATATGCTGGACCTTGAATGTATTTAATCTTGATAGGATGATGTCATCCACAGATAACAGTAACACAATTGTATCAACACCATCATAGTTAACAAATAAGCTTGTATAAGAAGGAGATGCAATGAAATTCAATGCACCTAAGTAGCTTGTGAACTTTGAATTCCATGCCCTAGGAGCTTGCCTTAAACCATATAGTGACTTGATCAGTTTACATACATGATTTGGTTTAGTAGGATCAACAAAGCCTTGAGGTTGTTTCGTATACACATCTTCTTGTAAATCACCATGCAAGAAGGCATTTTTAATATCCAATTGCCTTCACTCCCACTGATTTACTGCAGCAACTGCTAGAATGATCCTTACTGTTTTGTGTCTTACTACAGGACTGAAAGTATCCAAGTAGTCAAACCCATGCTCCTGAAAAAATCCTTGAGCCACTAGTATGGCTTTGTACCTTGACACACTTCCATCTGGATTCTTCTTAATTTTGTAAACCCATTCACTGCCAACTATTGATTGATCATGTGGTGGTGGAACCAGTGTCCATGTTCCCTGTGCTATGAGAGAATCATATTCCTTTTGCATTGCCAATTGCCATTTTGACATACTAGCCGTTTTTCGAAATGTACTAGGTTCTGTCATATCACTAATCTCAGAAATTAATGAGTACCCTCCAGTAAATAAGTCATTTTCATTTAGCTGTAGTGATTGCAATCCTGGCTGCATAATTCTTTCTTTTAATAGCTCAACTTCTTAGTCTAGTTATAATAAACTCAGAAAGATTGATAAGACAGACATTAGGTTCTAATTCTAAGCGTACAGGAAGAATTACCTCAACTTATGATGAAGAATAGACAGACAACATTTGATTTGTACCAGAGTGATGATGACTTGGAGAATGGTGCTGAATTGGAGATACAGATTCCATAGCAATTGAAACTTTGTCATTAGGCTCACTGTGACTTGAATTAGTATTGATATCTGTTATTAACTTAGTATTATCCTCTACCCTTGTTTCTTCATGACTCACTTGTCTATCTATACATTCATGTCCTTGCCTTGGATATTGTTCACCTAGTTCAGGTAAATGAATCACAATATGTGATTGAGTTGACTTAGGCATCTCTCTTGTATTACATGAACCTGTATTATTCTCCTTCTTAAAGGGATATATATCCTCATCATGAATAACATGTCTGGACAATATAAACTTTCTGGACTTTATCTCAAAACATATAACCCCTTTGTATCCTTGAGTAAACCCAAGAAAGACACACTAAACTGATCTTGATTGCAACTTATTATCATTCAAAGGCCTGAGTAGTGGATATACTGCAGTGCCAAATATCTTTAAACTGTGGATTTCAGGATCTTGATTAAACAACATCTAATATGGAGACTTCATTCCAAGTACTTTACAATGCATTATGTTTATAAAAAAAAATGCAGCATGTGAACATGCATGATATCAAAATGGCATCGGAACACCTGTTTGATTCATCATTGTCAAAGTTGTTTATACGAAATGTCTATGTTTCCTTTCTGCAATACCATTCTATTGTGGGGTATATGGACATGATACTTGATGAACAATGCCCTTATTCTACAGAAATTCCTTAAACACTTTACTTCCATACTTTCCTCCACCATCAAATTGAAGACACTTAATAGTTTGATTGAATTGAGTAGTCACAAAAGCACAAAACTTGACAAAGATTGAAAATGCATCAGATTTATTCACCATAGGAAAGATCCATACAAACCTAGAATAGTCATATATAAAGCTAATATAGTACTGATAGCCTTCAACTGATTTTTGAGGTGATGGAGCCCAAACATCAGTGTGAATCTTATCAAATATAGCTTTGGATCTTTCTGATCTTACATGAAATGGTAACTTGCTCATTTTTCCTTGAATACGGGCTATACACAATGAAGAACATTCATCTATACTAACTGGTAACTGACTATTCTGTAACATAGACTTCAATATTTCTTCAGATGGATGTCCCAATCGTTTGTGCCATGTAGCAGCTTTGACCTTTCTTCCCAAAAATGCAGCACATTTTCCCAATCATGTAGCATAAGATCTCTGAAACACATTTATTGGAATTTGGAACAGTTCTCCATCATCACTCTTTCCTTGGTACAAAATCAGATGTGTTGCCTTGTCTTGTATAAAAAAGACCAAATCATCACATATAAACCATCAACCATTGTCTTTACACAACTTCTTTATAGATAACAGATTCATAGCTATCTTTAGCACATGTAATACATTATGCAAAATAAGATAATTAGAAGATGTGTTAATGACAGATAAGCCAATATTATGAATTGGCAAACCTTCACCACTTCCAACAATGATTTTCGCATCACCAGTATAAGGAGTTACTTGACTTAATATATTTAAATTGGCAGTCATGTGGTGGGTGGCACCTATGTCAACCACCCAAGTGTCTGCACCTGAAAACTCATGAACAGATGGAGTTGAACTTGAACTTGCAATATTTCAACCTTGTGCAGTCATTCCTACAAGATATTGAGGTGGAGTTCCACCTTGATAAGCATAGTTGTTCCTGTGATAGCAGTCCAGAGCTCTGTGTCCTTTCTTTCCACATATTTGACATACCAGAAATCCATTTGATGAAAGAGCATTGAAAGTATGTCTTTGATAACAATTTGGAGTTGTATGACCCCTTCTTAAATAGATCTGACATTCAAGTGACACTGTAGACTTATAATTGGTGTTTCCATTCCAATTGCTTCCTTGCTTAAAACTGCTTCCAGAGAAATTGTTTCCAAAATCTGAATTATTACCAGAAAATGAACCATTTGCTCTATTTGTGCCATGCTGTGGACTTTTCCCATTATCTGTGTATCCATTGGAGTTTCCTTGTCTATTTCCAAAGTTTGAAAAAGACCTGGAATTATTGTTATTGCCATAAAACCTTCTGTTATTACTGTTGAAAGTATTCTTTTGCTGTGAATGAAAATTCTTTCCTCCATTGCCTATATAGTCAGATCCATCATTGAAGCCTCGAAGCCCTTGAGAATTAGAACCCTCTCTTTGTTCATAATTCTGAAAATATCCCTGACCTCCTTGTGTATTTGATGACTCTCTTTGCACACATAAAGCAGACATAGAACTAGTGGGACTTGTCATCCTTGACTTAATATCTTTCTACACCAAGAAGTTGTGCTCTAAAATCTTTTAATGAAATACAAGAATCCCTTGCCAAGATTACTATTTTAATGACTTCTAAATCTGGTGGCAACCCATATATTGCAGCAATTATGAAATCATTATCAGTGATCTTTTCTCCAGCAGACACAAGTTGATCTCTGATTCCTTTCAACGTTAACAATAACTTATCCACCGAATTTGTGCCTTTCTGTATAGTATGAAACTCAGACTTTAATTGATTCACTCGAACAATCGAAACTGATGCAAATCTTTCTTAAAGAAAATCCCAAGCCTTCTGAGATGTTTTACAACCCACAATATGATGCATCACCTCATCAGAGAGAGTGGTAATTAGCAAGCTCAACAATGCCAAATCTAATTCTTCACCCATTCTTTGTATTTAGCTGTTATTTCCTTTGTAACCCCAGTTTTCGTACTCACAGAATACTTTGGTGGACATTACAACTCACCAGTAAAGAACTCAAAAAGATCATAACCTCTTAACACAGACTGAAATTGATAGCTTCAATTTGTAAAATTATCATCTTGAAGCTTCACAGTTATCATTCCCAAAAGTCCTTCAATCTTTGCAGAATTTACTGCCATTTTATCCAATTTCGAAAAATTTTCTCACCAAGATTCCTTATTTCTTCTTCAAATTAACACCAACCAAACAACAATCAAACAAATACAACTTGTAATCACTCTCAAATCTAATACTTTTCACACATTGGCATCGGCCTTCAACAAGTGTTAAGCAAGAAACACAACTATTTCACTCCAATCACACTTTGGCATCAGCCTTTAACAAGTGTTAATCAAGAAACACAACTATATCACTCCAATCACGCTTTGGCATCGGCCTTTAACAAGTGGATATCAAAAAACTACTTCACAATTATATCAATATTATCAATAACGGCTTCGGCCTTGTATTGATCATTCACACAAAAACTGACATTTACACAAACACATAGAGTGCAGTAACTTCAAACATACCCTGAAATCGCCATGAACCTTGAATCATAAACCCCAGACAGCATAGTACATACTTCATACCCATTGCAGAAAAACCTTGATTCCAGAAAACACTTGACAAGAAACACCTACAGAGATCGTCCAGTCGAGCTATCTGCACGGAAGAAATCCCCAAGAAACACCAACATAAGAAATCACCAAAAGATCATCCCTTTGAACTATCTGTAGAACTTGCAAGAAACACCAGCGGAAGAAATCACCAAAGATCGTCCTGGGCTCTGATACCATGTTAACATAACAATGGTACTGCCATTGATGCATTCAAGAAACACAAATATTGCAAAAGCTTAAGATCGAAGAAATGAATATGAGAGAGAGAGAGAGAGAGAGAGAGAGAGATCTAGTGTCTTTGTATTTTGTTCAGGATGAATGAATACAGTAGCCTTACAATTTTCTTATATAGAATCTTAGGCCTTAAGCTAGCTGACAGTTACTAACTAACAAACACTTATCTGAGGTGTATTTAACAGACTTGCTGAAATGGCATCTGATGTGGCATTATCTTCAACACGTTAGTATGAGTTCAATACAATTGTACTATACTCATAAGTTCAACATATTTAACTGTAAGTTGTTGTCCTCAAACAACCTATGTATCGAGATCTATACCCTCGAAAGTCCAATGTAACAAAATAAATAAGAGCGCGCGATGTCAGTAGCTAATCCATCTCGAGTTCTGGAGCAGCCGTTCATGGCAAAACCAGTTATCCAAAAGCCACAGTACGTCGGAATTCTCACATAAAGTGGGGTTTTCAGTATTGAAATAGTAAAGATTACGTACGTCTGCAGACTCTGACTAAACATTCATAACCGTGCACCAGTCGAGAAAATACCCACCTACATATCGATATCAATGACCCGTTTTCTTCCAACGTTTTCTCCAGCAAAAAAAAGCTCAATGACACGTTTGAGCCTTCGAGGACTGAGGCTTTTCGAACTAAAACTAGGACTTCCAACCTAAGCCCAAATATGAAACCAAAAACCGGGCCAACCCAACCCAGGAATGTGAATTGGGTGTGTAGTCTATATAGGTAGTGTCATGTATGCCTCCCAGATGCCCATGAACCATGGACCTGCCAGCGTGTAGTTGTTAATGCTATATATTGCTGGGTTTAGTGAGATTTTGGAATGGTTGGTATTTTGGGTGAAAGAGGAGAAAGAAACTCTCATCGTAATCATTTTTGGTGGAGTTTTCTTTAGCGAAAGAAATTTTATTAAAAAAGTCAAAACATATATACAACAAACATATTAAACGTGCTTTTTAAAACAACTCAAGAGACTACACAGGTTAAAAGAGCATCACAACCCTACAATTATAAACACATTAAAAATACAATATCATTCTTCAATCATGGAGGACCCCTTAGCCTTAAACCCTAAACTAATCCCTAATCATGAGGCCTAGAACACTGCAAGCCCGAGAACTATCCTAGAGGCTCCGTGAGGAAAAGACCGCACCAATCTATGATGATTTTGTAATTTTTGATAAACAAGCCGTGTTATGAGTGCCCTCCAACAAATATCAAATTTTCTTCTCATGGTCATTTGTCGAGTGCACAAACCACAAACTTCACCACCTCAGATAAGAACAACATCGCCGCACTAGAATCTGAGATTGAACAACCACGACTATGACCACAACCACAAAGTTCTCCTCGACAAAGTGGTAGAGCAATCACAACCACAAACTGAAGACTCACCTCGACAGAGTGAGAAGCAACTACAACTATAAATAAAGAGGGGGAAAACGGAGGGGATAAAAAAGGATTACCGTCGACCTTAATGGCAGAGGTCGGCGACTAGGTTTTTTTTGTCTCTCTTGCTTTTCTCTAGTCGCGGGTCAATCATATATGAAAGAGTTGAGTTTGGGGTGCTCAGGTAAAAATTACAGAACTGATATTGATGATGGTAGTATTTGGTGCGGAAAATACTTGAGTCACGCCGTATTCTTATCCCTTAAATTGCAGTATATTGTAACACATGTTTTATTATTTTAATTTATTTTTCTTAACATTTTCACACGTTTAGGATAAATGGAAACTCAACAACCATCGAGTCCTAAAAACTAGTGTATAAACTAAAGAAAGTTGAAGTTTTACCATACAATCAATTGGCAATATGAGGAGTAGTCTAACTCTTTATAAACACATGCAAAGTCTCTTATTAACTCCTTTAATATAAGATTCATACTCTCAATACGTTGCATTATATTACTAGCTCATGCCATTGTGAAAATTGGGTTGTGTTGTTCATTTGGTGGCCAAGCTATAGGCTTTGCATATGTTGTTGTATGGCTGTCAATTCATGATCAGTTTGCTCACATCATTAATTGAGAAACTCATTTCACTAGCACATCTTGTTTCTCTTATAAATCAAAACCCATTAAGGCATGCCTAATCATGATAAGTAAGGTCAGTCAATGCATGCTAATCATGATAAGTAAGGTCAGTCAATGCATGCTAATTAACTATTGAATTAAATTTACATCTTCTAAAAGAAAGAACAATCAAGTGTTGCTTTATCAAGTAAGATTCCAAATTAATCAAGGTGATGGAGGGGCTTGCTAATCTTGCATATAATAGGACAACCAGATAATTGTTAACTTTTTTTTTTTTTTTTTTTAATTAAGAAGAGACGGATTGAATCTGCACCAAAATGCATAAATATAAGTATTTTTTATTACCGTAATGAAGCGCCATCTACACCAAGTAGTTAACTTCCTAATGGAAATGATGGGTGTCGTGATATGTTTGTGAATGTCGCATATTATGCCATCTTGGAGATACTACAAAGATTTTAGTGTTATTAGTTGTGCCCTACTGCCTGCATGGGTAAATAGTAGTACTCAACCGAACTCAACTACTGTAGAATTATATGATTAAGATTTCCGTACGATTTTCAACCATAACTCTCTGTGTGATAACGTTCCAACTTTAGCTTTAACAAAATGATATTTTAGGTGAGTGGATGAAAATTGATACCTAGCATGCCTAGCTATTATCTCAAAGCCCTAATACGAGGCACAACAAGTAGTATTATTTGTTTTATTTAGGAAATATTTTGCCCACTTTTTTTCACTTCTTGCACATTCTTTTTTAATGTAGACTAGATGGTTGAGTAAATCAAATTGAAATGCACAAATACGATAGAAAAATTCAAGCTTTACAAATTTGAGCTTTGTTGCCCGATGTGGGCCATGACCCGCGAGTCCAAGTCATGGCTTTGTATTGCATTATCATCATTTTAAGTTCAACGATATTTTTGGTATTTTGTTATTTCTTTAGTTTGTTTTCGATTGGTACTCCTAGTAAGTCTAGGGCGATCTTTAGGGTGATATGGTTGGTTATCTCTATTAAATCAATTAACTTTGAGGTTTTTTCTCTTTTGAATTCTAATTTTTTTATACTTTAACGTTAGCAGTGAATACATTCTCTTTGCCTCGTTGTGTCATTTTATTTCTTTTTCTTACTAAGATTATAAGAATAAAGTGAAAAACAAGTGAGCAGAAAATGAAAAATATATGCATAAATCTCTTTTTAGGTTAAGTAACAGTCGAATTATAATGTGGTAACTAGTTGAAGTCATGATGTGTGTGTATATATGTCCAACAACGATCACTTGTTGCTTGTGAAACAAAAAATCCCCAATCCTTAGATCATTAACTTATACCTACGTGGTGTTATTCAGCATTTCTTTCGGATCAATTTATCCTTATTTTCCTTGTATTTTCGGTAATTATTGGTGAAGAAATAATCCAAGAGCATGTATAAGAGAAGGGATTCATTTTTTTTTCACGTGCAGTAGACCATGCATGATCATATTTTAATCGAAACAAAGTCGAAAGAGCATATACAAGTGATAAGTATGGTGAAGGAACAGTACAAAATCAAGACCTAAATTAATCATGCAGAATGAAAAGACTGCATTCACTATGGATATATTGTCTCTGCATATATCATCAAATCCCTTTCAAATTCAGTGTGTGAGGGACGAATGAGAAGAAAGGATGCGAATCCTTTCAAAAGGTAAGAATAAAAACAAGCACAAACGTACAAAATATATTATAATATAATACACATGTATAATTTAAATTATATATAGAACAAGAAAGGAAAAAGAAAGTATAGCAGCCAAAAATACTGACTTAGCAAACTCACAAAGCATGCATTGTCTTGGGAACGGCCGACCCAACACAAGTTAGTGGGAGACAATCGAAACGTTAGCCACAAAGCAAATTTTAGTGTACTCTCACTTTATCTCTCTCTCTCTCTCTATATATATATATATATTATCTCGCTCTCTTTGTGGGTTTGGAAATATGGATCTAGCTAATAAACCAATTTGATAAAGAAGAGACTAACGTTGCTGGCCTTTTCTTATGCAACTTTAGTGCTTTGTTTTATATATTGTCGACTCTACCTCTATTTATGTGGGGAAAAACTTGAATTTAAGTGTTCGATCATGTTATTTGTAGGATATTTTATTTATTTATAAAAGTATGAGATTTTGTGTATTCTTATTTTGTTCGATTTTATGTTGATCATGTTTGATCATATTATTCTTAAAGCATTTTTTACAAAAGTATGAGTCTTCATATAGTTTGATCTTTATCTGATTCCATGTTAATTCCACCAATATAAGAGATGTCCTGCTCATTTAACTCTATGAAGATTCTGTCTTTTTTGTGCCTATATATACACACGTAAGTAATTAGGCACCTCCCACGCACTAAAAGACTAAAATCAAAAGCGAAGAAGAAAGGGGCAATTTGCAATTCTCACCCATTCCCATACAAGTGCGTGCACAGATTATATTCTCCATGGAGCACAAATACTAGAGAATTAGGGTGTTCAACGAAAGAAAAAGTTTACTGTATACATACATATAACTAGTGCATAGACCACCCTCGATATCCTACTCTTTAGCTATATATTCATTTGTTTCTTTATGGACCCTAATTTTGTTCTTTCCTTTTTTCGACTCTTGTTAATTAATATTTAACATTCAGCCATTCAGGCCAGGGGACCTTGTCTATTGGTTGATTAATTCAGATTTGCTTTGGCAAATATATTCTATACGGTCATGATATCCCGTATGAATGTCAAAGAGAATTTGCTAAATATGAATGATCAATCAAATCAAACTCGCAACAACAACGCACCTCTCCACTCATGACTGCTCAGGATGCTATTTTAGCAGGCCAACTAGGGTTTCATAAGAGAACCAAAGTTACAGAGCAAGAAAAAGAACTATAGAACTGATTCATTCCAACTATTTAGATGATTGTTTACAACTGAAAGTTGTCTTAAGCCTATACAGTTGCTAAGCATGCTTAACTAATGACAGTAGTTAGTAGCTGTCCTAACTTATCATAACAGCCTTTCTATACACTGGACTAACTAAAACAGCTGACCACGTCAACGCCCATGCAACATAAGGCTAGCTGTCATACAAGTAAACGTGAGGTAGCATGTTGATTTTGCACGTGCTTATAAGTTGTTTGACTACTTATTACTACTTGGTTTACAATGGAACAAACCTCAATTTAATTCATGAAATGATAGTGATGAGCTGACTATTAGTGCGAAAACCTGCAACACGTCCACATAAATATATATTTGTTTGGACCCAAAATTACACCATCGGCCCGAGTAATCAAGGTCGTTGGGTAAGCATACTTCCAACCGTCGGATGAAAAGTGAAGGTAATTTTGCTATTATTGAAAGATATATTGTGGTTTTAATCATGGCATTATCTTTTAATATGTTTTAGCCCTTCTCTGCATGGGATAATATTAAGTAGAAGAATTGCAATTCATTTGCAATTCTTTAAGTCAGCACATGCATATACGTGGAAGGTTGGGAGACTATTTCCTAGGTAATTATACACCACAAGTTTGTGATGGTTATCTCCAAAAAGCAACCAACCACATCGGTGTACATGGATTGGTGGTTATTTTGATGGGCATTATTTGATCAAATCCAAGCATGCAGGCTATCTTGGGATTTGATGTGATAGGGCTGCATAAGGATTGAATTAGGCTGCAATTTTGACTAAATTCAGAGTTTTGGGAATAGGAAGGCTTATCTGACGCAATCAGTGGAAGAGTTCTAATGCATGGCGGAAGCCTATATCAGCTTATCAACCAACACGCATATGTCCCTATAAATACAGAGGTAGTGGCAATGTAAAAAGGACCTCCAATTCAACACACAACTGCCCTGCGCAAAACCTCTCAAACATCTTGAGATTTTTTTATTTTCTTTTTTCCGCCGACACATCTTCAGTTTGGATAAACAGCACTGTGAAGGCAACCGGTGAACATCTTCAGTTTGGATAAACAGCACTGTTGCCGTAGAATTAGACGTTCCCGAAGCACCTTCAGTTTGGATAAACAGCACTGCGTCGAGCCCGACTGGTTATCTATCCAAGTCTCGGTCGAGAAGGATTTTCAAATCCTTATTGGCAGAGGTCATCTCATTAGCCTTCTCGGCGAAGTGAGGTGTTACCAGGTTACTACATTCGGCACCTTGAGAGCCGAATTTGATATTGAACTTCGTAGAACTAGCAGCCTTATCTTCAGGCTCGAGAATCCAAAGGCCGAGATTTGTTCCTTCCTCGGCCGCAGTCGCAAGATAAAGAAGTCAGCAACGCGCTCAACGCAACATCAACAAATTTTACTCCTCGGCCGAGCTTGGCCGACGAGTTGGCACGCCCCGCATTCAATCGAAGGACGTAGTTAGCTTATTAATTACTTGGCCTGCGCGCCATGTAGGCTTTGTAATTTTTAGGGTCAACATTTTGGCACGCCCGGTGGGACACAGTGCTAAAACTACGAAGTTCTTATGATATATCAAGATTCCAATCTGGCTCAACGTAGCCGATTGTACGAGCGCATAGAGGAATTAAAAAAACACAATGAGGAACGAAAAAGATCTTTGGAAGTGGAAAAAATTCTTCGTGGCCATACAGAGATGCAAAAGTCATTCGCTTACATGTTGAGAATAAAAGCTCCTGTTACCCTGCAAGAGCAATGGGTAAATGAAGACAGGGCTCGGTTTAATACCTGGCTAGATGGAAAATATTTTCCTTACGTTTTCGACTACAAATCGATTCCATTTGAGGAATGGTTGGTTGAAAAGACTAGGGGGGCAATTTTCCGCTCCGGCCGTAATCAAACATCGGCCTAAGAAAATTGTTACTTTGGCCGAAGAACAAAGGCCACCTATTTTTTCGATTGAGGTTGAAAGTGTGGTAGGCCTAGAAGAAAATGTTCAAGTTTATGAGCCAAAAATTGACTCAGAAAATAATTCATCAGAAAAGTGTTCCAATGACGAACAAGACCAATTCATCGTTTCAGTTGAACAAACCACGCCAATCGATATGATTATTGGTAATAAAGCCGATATGGAGCAATCCCGTTCGGCTCAGTTGCTAGGGTTAAACGCCGAAATTGGCGAAATTATTATGCCTGGGGGGCATAATAATTGTCCAACACATTCGGCGGCCAAAACTGAAAAATATTCCCCCGAGTCAAAAATATTTGGAGAAAATTCTTTTCTTAGCCTAGAGCAAAATCAATTTGAGAATTTTGATGTAGAAAGATATCGACTCGAAATAAAACATCGTTGGCCTCCTCCACTTTATGGTTCGGCAACTTTTATTTTCGTTTGCTAAAATATATATATATATATAATGAATAAATTATTTTCTTAAACATTCGGATCCTCAGCCGATTCATAAGAAAATAAGGGGAGCAATAAGATGGTGCAGCAAGATGGTGTGCTGGGTTGAAGGAATGAAATTTTAGTGCCGAATACATTTATATTCGGCTGTGTTTTTTTTGTAGTTCTCGGCCATTCGGCGGCATTGCAAGTTTCAAAGCCATCTGGCCGAAGTTGAGTCATTCTTCGGCTGAATAAGAAAACTTGGCCGAATTCGATCGGCTTGGGGTTTAACATAGGAGAACATGCATGGTTGCAGAGCCTGCTCAATTAGGTTCAACATGCGGTTCAAGCTTATATATGCATGAGAGTTCCAAAATTCAAATTTGGCCGAGCTCGGTTAAATTTCAAGCAGGTTCTGATCATTTGTACTGCCATGGAACTAGTCATTAAGCCAAACTTGAAGTCGGCGATTCCGAAGAGCAAATCAATTTCCTTAACCATTCGGCTTACGAGCCGAAACTCAAGGAAATTGGGGGGCAATGTTGACCCTAAAAATTACAAAGCCTACGTGGCGCAGAGGCCAAGTAACTAATAAGCTAACTACGTCATTCGGTTGAATGTGGGGCGTGCCAACTCGTCGGCCGAGCTCGGCCGAGGAGTAAAATTTGTTGATGTTGCGTTGAGCGCGTTGCTGACTTCTTTATCTTGCGACTACGGCCGAGGAAGGAACAAATCTCGGCCTTTGGATTCTCGAGCCTGAAGACAAGGCTGCTAGTTCTACGAAGTTCAATATCAAATTCGGCTCTCAAGATGCCGAATGTAGTAACCTGGTAACACCTCACTTCGCCGAGAAGGCTAATGAGATGACCTCTGCCAATAAGGATTTGAAAATCCTTCTCGACCGAGACTTAGATAGATAACCAGTCGGCCTCGACGCAGTGCTGTTTATCCAAACTGAAGGTGTTTCGGGAACGGCTGATTCTACGGCAACAGTGTTGTTTATCCAAACTGAAGATGTTCGTCGGTTGCCTTCACAGTGCTGTTTATCCAAACTGAAGATGTGTCGGCGGAAAAAAGAAAATAAAAAAATCTCAAGATGTTTGAGAGGTTTTGCGCAGGGCAGTTGTGTATTGAATTGGAGGTCCCTTCCATGTTGCACGACCTCTTGTATTTATAGTGAAGTCTCTGCTCGCAGCCTGATGGTATTTGTAGAATTCAATTACAACTCAAACTCTTAGACGTGTTGTAGAATCCAAGCCGTGAACATCCAACCATCGTTGATGATAAATCACAACCATCTTTTATCCCAATATGAATTACCGCACCATCAGATGAAATCACAACTGGATAAATATGCCATCTTTTATCCCATATTTCCACGTGCATGGGTTCATAAAATAAACAGCACCCTTATTGGCTAATTATCTAGGCAAGTTACCCCGTGCTGGATGAGTAACCCAATTTCCTCCACCTTGTTGACCAACCAACAATGGTTATCAGATCATCTTTATCTAAGCCAACTGACTTTGATCAAATTCTATCTCCATTGTATTTGTATAAATGCATGGAAGATAGTCTGCCACACTCTAACTCCATTCATGATAGTCATGTTATCTATCTACGAGATTGCATTAGTATTAATTCACATGGCATCGTATCAGATCACCACGACTTCATCATCCAGCTGTGCTCTAGATAATTCAATATATTATTAAGAGATAATTATTATGATAAAAATCACAATATTATTCCTTAACAATAACTAAAATTATCTTGACTCAGTCACCTAATAGCTTAGAACTTTGTTCACTTAATAGCCTCGATCATTTGGGCCGATTGTGTAATTTTGGGTCCAAACAATATTCTTTGAAAATATTTTGTTTGTCAAAAGCATGCAATTTGTTGTTTTTCGTGTTGGCCGCTGCCCTCTGGTATATGGCCCTGGTATATATCTTTAAGCTTTAACCTAACTAGTATTCTAATTAAGAACATCCACATACATTTGTCTTGGAGCTAGCCAGGCAGAGAGGTTAGGTAATATTCCATATATCTCCAATATGTGTGGATTAATTTGAAGGGGTATCTTGGTCGATCAAATAGCTAGACAGCATCCATGTAATGTCATATTCATAGGGACTGAGAGCAGTCCTCATAAACTAATCAGAAAAAATAGAAATGAAAATGACATATATGAAATGATAATTCTCTTTATTATATCCTTCTTTTTTTTCACTTTAAACGACATGTAACACTTTACTCATAATTTACAGCTAGCTTGTTGACTAATTTGAATTTTTTTTTCCCTAATCAAAGTCTACAAATTATTAGTATTTGCATCTGTTTGTGTTTGGACCCAAAATTACACAATCGGTCCAAACGATCGAGGCTATTAAGTGAACAAAGTTCTAAGCTATTAGGTGACTGAGTCAAGATAATTTTAGTTATTGTTAAGGAATAATATTGTGATTTTTATCATAATAATTATCTCTTAATAATATATTGAATTATCTAGAGCACAGCTGGATGATGAAGTCGTGGTGATCTGATACGATGCCATGTGAATTAATACTAATGCAATCTCGTAGATAGATAACATGACTATCATGAATGGAGTTAGAGTGTGGCAGACTATCTTCCATGCATTTATACAAATACAATGGAGATAGAATTTGATCAAAGTTAGTTGGCTTAGATAAAGATGATCTGATAACCATTGTTGGTTGGTCAACAAGGTGGAGGAAATTGGGTTACTCATCCAGCACGGGGTAACTTGCCTAGATAATTAGCCAATAAGGGTGCTGTTTATTTTATGAACCCATGCACATGGAAATATGGGATAAAAGATGGCATATTTATCCAGTTGTGATTTCATCTGATGGTGCGGTAATTCATATTGGGATAAAAGATGGTTGTGATTTATCATCAACGATGGTTGGATGTTCACGGCTTGGATTCTACAACACGTCTAAGAGTTTGAGTTGTAATTGAATTCTACAAATACCATCAGGCTGCGAGCAGAGACTTCACTATAAATACAAGAGGTCGTGCAACATGGAAGGGACCTCCAATTCAAAAATCAGCATACAATTGCCCTGCGCAAAACCTCTCAAACACCTTGAGATTTTTTCCTTTTCTTTTCCTGCCGACACACCTTCAGTTTGGATAAACAGCACTGTGGAAGCACCCGGCCAGCATCTTCAGTTTGGATAAACAGCACTGCGTCGAGGTCGACCGATTATCTATCTAAGTCTCGACCGAGAAGGGTTTTCGAACCTTTGTTGGTAGAGGTCATCTTACTAAGCCTTTCCGGCATAGTAGGGTGTTACGAATTGCATTGCTCGGCGCATTGGACGCCGAGTGGTTTTATGATTGGATACTCGCAAGTAAGCTTCAGGGTTCGGCATTCCGACGGCCGAACTACGTTTACCATCAAGACATATATCACATTCGAGTACCTGTGCCCATATAGTTTGGTCTCGATTCGGCGTGCTTATACTCTTACGAATATAATCACAGTGACCGAATCAGGCTCCGACGACTTGTGAACTCCGTAGAATTAGTAGCCTTGTCTTCAGGCTATAGAACCCAGAGGCCGAGAGCGTTCCTTCCTCGATCGCAATCGCAAGATACAGAAGTCAACAGCGCACCCAACGCGACAACATCAAATTTTACTCCTCGGCCGACGAGTTGGCACGCCCCGCATTCAACCGAAGGACGTAGTTAGCTTATTAATTACTCGGCCTGCGCGCCACGTAAGTTTTGTAATTTTTATAGTCAACAGTTTGTCAATAAAAAAAATTTAATTTTTTTATTACCGTATGTGATTAACCAATTAATTTATGTATAAGACAGTAACATAGATAAACGATGACATGAAGCTAGATATATACTTGCAAATTACATACCTGCCTATTCAGCTTTAATCAATTTTCAGAAATTTGAATTTCTTCCAAATTATTTTGAGCCCACCATTGTGTAGTGCTGTGACTAGATAGGGCAAAAAAGTATGAGGTTGTGGAAAAGTATGTTGTGTAGATCGATCGATATCCACTTGACAATATTCATTAGTTAAGTGTGCGGCATCTAACGGTAATCAATGGGAATATGAGCATCACTATCACTTTAGGATGGTGAGCAAAAATAATTTTCTATAAACATTTGTATTGTGTATATATGCAGTATTATATGCAAAGCATTACTTAGTTAGCACCCATGCAATTAATAACTCATAAATTTCTTTGAAAAATATTGCAATTTGTGACATCCCAGATTGCCCAAGGGAGTGATCCTTATATGTATGTTCCCATCCTTACCTAGCACAAGGCCTTTTGGGAGCTCACTGGCTTCAGGTTCCGTAGGAACTCCGAAGTTAAGCGAGAAGGGGGCTAGAGCAATCTCATGATGGGTGACCCACTGGGAAGTTGCTCGTGAGTTCCCAAAAACAAAACCGTGAGGGAATGGTAAGCCCAAATCGGACAATATCGTGCTACGATGGTGGAGCGGGCTCTGGAAGTGATCCGCCCCGGGCCGGGATGTGACAAATTAATTAATGGATGACTTTGGATGCGGTCCCTATGTATCAACGTTCTTTAACTGAAACCTTGTTGGTTTTCAACTTTTTATTGAAGTCCTTGAATTTTTTTTTTCTTTTTAACAAATGATATTATTTACAACGCTCTTTAACTGAAACCTTGTTGATTTTTAATTTTTTATTGAAGTCCTTGAATTTTTTTTTTTTTAACAAACGATATTATCTACACTAAAAGGGAAGGTGGTTGATTTAGCCTCACAATAGGCTAGCAATAATGTGGTTCAAATTCGCCTTTGGCGAGAATCGAACCTCAGACCTCTCACTTACAAGTGAAGGGAAATACTACTAAACCATAGTACTAGGTGGCCCTAAAATTAATGCAATAATGAATTTTTATGTAGGTTATTATAATTTTAAATTAAAATTTGATATTTGTAGTTACTTAGATTATGAGATTTTAAATAAAATTCATGATTTGTGGGATTGAAAATATTAAAAAAAAAATTATACTTATATAAAAAAGTTAATTTATCTTATTGACATGATTTGTCATTAAGATAAATCACATTTTAATAAAATCTACATTTTACAAAAAAAAAAAATGGTACTCACTAAAAAAAAAGGGTAGATTTTACATATAACACAGTGGTACATTTTTAAAGAAAAATGTACCCATTATTAATAAATTATTTGTCACATCCCGACCCAGGGCCCACCACATTCCGGGCCTGCTCCACCACCGTAGCACGATATTGTCTGCTTTGGGCCCCGGCTATGCCCTCACAGTTTTGTTTCTATGAACTCACACGAGAACCTCCCAGTGGGTCACCCGTCCTGGGATTGCTCTCGCACGAACTCACTTAACTTCGGAGTTCCGATGGAACCCGAAGCCAGTGAGCTCCCAAAAAACCTCGTGCTAGGTAGATATGAGAATATGCATATAAGGCTTACAAGATCCACCCTCCTGGACGATGTGGGATGTTATATTATTGGTACAAATAAAAGGTAAAAAAAAAAGGGTAAAAATAAAAGTTTGAAAAATATGGACAAAAATAATAATAATATATGGGTACAAACTAAAACTGAAAAGAAAATTGGTACAATTAAAAAAAAAAAAGATTGCAAATTAAAATGGATACAAACTCAAAATAAAAATATATGATATCAAAAAAAATATACACACACACACACACAAATGTAATGTTTCTAACACTAAACAAATATATTTAGGAACAAAATTTAATTATCTTGACATGTAAAATATTTTTTTATTAAAATAATTATTGAAGTTTATTAAAACCAAGTGACCTTGATAAAAATTGAAAAGGAATAAGATTTCACTCAATGAAGTTGAAAAAGAAAAAAGATGAAAACCTAACTTCTCTTTAATTAATTTGGTAGAATTTCAAAAGCACCTAGATGTTCCTGTATACGCCTTTATTTCTTTAGTTTATCTTTTCTTTCAAAAATGTGAACGTAACTTCTGCTGCCTTTTTGCAACGGTGTGGAAAATTTAGTGAGAAGAAAGATCCAATTTCTAGAACATGGCTGGTGCATGGGTTGGAAATGGAATTTGACATCTTGAAGAAAATGGTTTTCTTTCAAATATTCTTAGGGATTTAATTAAGAAAAACATAAAAAAATAAATAAAAAATAAAAAATTGTAAGCTTTTGAACTTTCTGAACAGCAATGGAGGAGCATCTTGACCCTTTACGCATGCCCCCTTTTTGGTGCAGGCAGGCCATAGATGATGGCAAACTCTGGTGAGGAGCAGAGCCAATTGTCACAATAATGTACTGACAGTATCACAAAGATTAATAGTGAATATATTATCCTGTTTGTGGTGCTCGCCATGCTCCATAGCCATAACACCCATACTGTGGGTAAGCTCAATCATTAATCTTATGCATATATGTGTGTGTTTGCAAGCTTAGTTGATGGATCCCTCGATAACTGTATTTAAAGAACATTCATTTATGGCTCATTTTATATTGTAGTTTAATGATTCCGTTTAATTTTTAGAATTATTTTTAAGACATATAAAATAACTTACTCAAATCGGCAACTATGACCCTTGGAATGGGAACATAGAAGTTTTTTAGTGTGACTGATGCACTAACATGCGATGTTATTCACTCACATGTAATAACATGGAGGAATTATTACTGTTTTATGGGCCTATTGTGCTATATGGAATTGCCCCGAAAATATATATTCTGTTGTAGGCCTATTTGATTGAACGATCTAGGGTTTAGAGAGAGAGAGAGGGGAGCCGGCCACAATAAGAGAGAAGAGATATTGATTTAATTGTGAGGTGTGTATGATTCACCCCATTGTGCCTTTATTTATAGTAGTAGGATAGGTAAAAACCTTTCCCTTTAGGATTACAACATTTAATAGGTAATCTAGTCCTAATAGGAATATAAGATACTTTCCCATATCTCCTAGAATTTAGACAATCACATTCCTATTCTAAATATGACTGCAACACTCCCTCTTGAGTGTGTAAATACTCAACAAACCATCGCATCAGATCTTCAGCAGATAAGGTAGAATAGTTGATGAAGTCATCGGCACAACGGATGATCGCGAGTCTTAAATTTAAGTGAAGTATGCATTTGTAGTAAAACTCACAAGACCTCCCTATGGTAAAACCTAAGGCATGGGGAAAACCCATAGACTAAGGAGAAAAGTGAGAAGTATGCATAATGTCTTTAAACAAACGTCAAACTGGACGAAAGTAGAGAACTCAACGGAGTATGATTATCCCAAGATGGGTGCCTCATTAAAACCTCGTTAGGTAGCAAAAACCCAGTGGGAAAAATGCTCCTAATTGTAGGAAAAATAGTACATTAAGATCATGTGAGTATGCTTCTAGATACTTCCCCTGAGTTAGACATAACTTTTAAATAAGAGAACTACAAGTGATTCAACTTAGATAATTTACGCATACCGATTCCTTGGACAAGCTTCTGAAAAGTAGACTTGGGCAACGACTTGGTGAAGAGATCGGCCAGGTTGTCCTGATAACGGATTTGCTTGACTTCAATGTTCTGATGCTGCTACTGCTGGTGTGAGTAAAAGAACTTCGGCAATATATGCTTAGTGTTGTCTCCCTTGATGTATACCTTATTCAACTGCTTGATACATGCTGCATTGTCTTCAAAGATCGTCGTAGGAAGGTCAACGACTGATGTAAGACCACTAGTGCTTTGAATGTGTCTCATAACTTCTCTCAGCCAAAAACACTCACGTGATGCTTCATGTAGGGCAAGAATCTCAACATGGTTAGATGAAGTCGCAACTAGCGTTTGCTTAGTAGACCTCCAAGATATAACGGTGTCTCCAACGGTAAAGACACAACCTATTTAAGAATGTGCTCTATGTGGGTTAAACAGTTATCCAGCATCTGTGTAACCAACAAGGTGAGAATCAATCTGAGTATCATAGGGGGCGACAACATTTGGAGATTCGCGGGTATAGAACAAGCCAAAATCCGTTGTACCTTTGAGGTAGCGGAAAATGTCTTTAACACCATTCCAGTGCCTGAGTGTGGGCGCATTGTTGTATCTTGCCAATAGATTCACAGCTAAGGAGATGTTAGGTCTAATGCACTAAGCCAAGTACAATAAAGCCTCAATTGCACTTAGGTAAGGAACTTCGGGTTCCAAAATCTCTTCCTCATCCTCCTTTGGATGGAAGGGCTCTCGTTGAGCATCTAAAGTCCAAACGATCATGGGTGTACTCGAAGGCTTCGCTTTATCCTCATTAAAACGACACAACACCTTTTGGGTATAGTTTGATTGATGTACTAGGATTCCATTTGAACAATGCTCGATCCCCAGGCCGAGGCAATATCGAGTTTTCCCAAGATCCTTCATCTCAAATTCCGATTTCAAGTGTGCAACAATTTCCTCAAGCTCTGCGGGAATCCCAATGAGATTCATGTTATCGACATAAACTGCAATGATTACAAATCCGGAATGTGACTTCTTTATGAACACACATGGGCGTAGTTCATTGTTCACATAACCCTGACTTGTCAAATATTCAATCAGACGGTTATACCACATCCGTCCAAATTGTTTCAATCCGTAAAGTGACATTTTCAGCCTAATTGAGAGAGTGTTCCGTGATCTAGAACTATTTGAGTCAGTCAATGGAAGTCCTTCTGGAACTTTCATGTATATTTCCGTATCTAAATCCCTATAAAGATACACGGTTACCACGTTCATAAACTGCATATTTAGTTTTTCAGAAACTACAAAACTGATTAGGTAGCGGAACGTTATAACGTCCATTACGGGGGAATACGTCTCCTCGTAATCAATCCCAGGGCGCTGAGAGAAGCCTTGCGCTACGAGGCTTACTTTATATCGCACTATTTCATTCTTCTCATTATGCTTCTTCACGAAAATCCATTTATAGTCAATAGGCGTCACGCATGGTGGTGTAGGAACGATAGGTCTAAATACCTTATGTTTCGCGAGCGAAACGAGTTCGACTTGGATTACTTGTCTCCAGTTTAACCAATCAATTCTACGTCGGCATTCATCGACGGAACATGGTTCAATGTCATCGCTAAGCATGATGTCAGTAGCTACTAAGTACGAGAATGCATCGTCGACGATCATCTCATTCCTATTCCAAACCTCATCCAATATTGTGTAGTGGACCGAAATTTCACGATTATCGGGAGGTCGACATGTTTCATCTTAAGCATCACCATAATCTAGAATAACCTCATGCGTTGGAACGGATAAGTGAGCGATGGTCGGATTCAAACTAGGGTTACTAGTTTGTGCCATTTTCCTCTTCCGAGATTGTGAATCCTTTGAACCAAGGGGTCTGCCACGTTTTAGGGTCGGAGTGGGTTATTGGCTAGCCGTCAATGTACCTTGCCACGTGGAGGGTGCGGCCTCCCCACCTTCGAGGACGGTCTGGCCTTCCCAAGTGGGTTATTGATATACGCGGGGTACATCTATCCTTGCAGGTGTCTTTGCAGCGGGTATATGTGATCTTGTCACCTTTGCTAGGTCATTAAAATCATCCGACATGCTTTGAGCAATGCGCTGAAGATCTATAACTCGTCCCACCTCAGTTTCAAATTGGGCAGTGCGGGGATCTAAATGAGATATAGTGGGAGCATACCACGACAATTTGCGGCGTTCTATGGGAATGTTAGCATGCTTATCTCCCCTTAACGACGTGAAGACTGTCTCATCAAAGTGATAATCCGCAAAATGTGTGGTAAAGAAATCTCTTGTCAAGGGTTCTAAGTATCAAACAATTGATGGCGAATCATAACCAACATAGATTCCTATTTTTCTCTGATGACCCATTTTGGTACGTAGCGACGGCGCTATTGGCATATAAATGGCTCACCCAAACACTCGTAAATGTGAGACGTCAGGCTCATATCCAGTGACCAACTGTAACGGTGAATATGGTTGGGTAGCAGTGGGCCTTAGGCAGACCAACATAGCTGCGTGCAATATTGCATAACCCCAGGCAGATACCGGCAGTTTGGTTCTCATAACCAAAGTCCGAGCTATCAATTGAAGGCACTTTATGAAAGCTTCTGCCAGGGCATTTTGGGTGTGAACATGGGGCATATAATGTTCCACATCAATCCCTACTGACATGCAATAATCGTCAAAAGTATGTGACGTAAACTTTCCAGCATTATCCAGTCGAATTGACTTGATCAGATAATCAGTGTGGTGAGCCTTTAGCTTAATGATTTGAGCTAGGAGTTTAGCAAATGCGGCGTTGCGTGTGGACAACAAGCAAACATGTAATCATTGTGTCGATGCATCAACCAACACCATAAAGTATCTAAATGGTCCGCAGATTGGTTGGATAGGTCCACAAATGTCCCCTTGAATCCTCTGAAGAAATTTAAGGGGGTCGTGAATAATCTTTGTATATGAGGGTTGAGTATTCAACTTCCCTAAAGAACACACTTTGCATGGCAGAAGTCTAATATAGGGATGTAACTTATGCCCGCGCGAAGATTTGAGGATACGACGCATCATGTCATGTCCAGGATGTCCCAAACGGTCATGCCAAAGCAACAAAGTGTCCTGGAACTTAGGCATAGGGACGGCCACACTGTGGGCTTCTATGCTGCGAATGGTTGTGATGTACAACCCACTCGACAAGTGTTCAAACTTCTCGTGAATATGCTTCTGGTCATATTCATACGAAGTGATACAAAGAAATTCAAAACCATGATTTTCAGTGGTTTCAAGATGATATTGATTATCTCGAATATCTCTAAAACTCAGCAACGTTCTTCCGGAGCGTGGAGAGTAGAGTGCCTCCTTAATGGTCAGAATTATACCATTGGACAGCTTCATACGTGTCTTTCCGTATCCTTTAATCAGGTTAGATGAGCCTGATAGAGTTGTCAAATGAGCTTTCTTGGGAATGAAGTTAGTAAAATAGTGTTTTTCACGCAAGATAGTGTGCGTGGTTGCACTATCTGCCAGACAACTAACTTCCCCACTAGATATACCTAGAAATAAATTGATTGAATTGGTCACATGCATAGATAAATCCATTCATTCAATTAAGCAATTAGAGAGAATAATATTCATTCAAATAACAATCCATAATTCAAACCAAAACCAAACAAATTATTCCAAATACTTAGGAAAATTGTTCAAAATTAAACCATAAACCTAGCAAAATAGGGGGGTAGGGCCGGCCACTCCTAGTGGGTTCGACCACTAGGGGTAAACACCCTAAAAACATGTCTAATTTATTCATCCATAGGCACTGATACCTCCTGAAAATCCGATATCTCTATTGATGTAGTTACATCTTCCGGATGATCCACATGTGCAAAGTTAGACTCATGACGGGAATGATAGTTAACAATAGCCTCAGGGGAAGCTCGGCATACGCGTGACTAATGATCCTTTGATCCAAAGCGATAGCCCATGTCCAGTTCAGTAAAAGTGGGCTAAATGGGAGTTTTGCCCTTGTTCTTGAAGTTTGGGGCCTTAGGGGGGAGTGGTGGACGCTGCTAGGTCACATTTTTTCCCTTAGGTGCGGCACTCTGTTGACTTGGGCCCGTGGTTAGACTTGTCGCCTATTGCCACGGCCACGATGATTTTTTCATTGTTGATGGCTGCTCTAATAAGTCATATGCGCTTTAGGCACAGTGTTCGAGCCAGTGGGTCGAGCTTGATGATTCTTCATCTGAAACTGGTTTTTCTTTTCAACGAGAAGTAAAACAGAGATCAAATCTGAAAACTTGGTGAATTTATGTGTCCTATATTGTTGTTGCAGGACAATATTGGTGGCGAATAGGTCTTATCCAAGAGATCTGATTTGGTTAGTTCCACTTTGCAAAATTTCAACAAAGAACGGATTCTACAAACTTCAGAGTTGTATTCATTCACGAACTTAAAGTTTTAGAAGCGAAGATGCTGTCAGTCGTGTCTTGCTTCAGGCAAGTATATGTCTTTTTGGTGATCGAAACGGTCAGCCAGAACAAGTGTGGGTCCTTCTCAGTGAGATACTCAGTCTGCAATGCATCATGGATGTGTCTTCGAATGAAGATCATTGCAGTAACCTTCTGAGCTTCGTCAACAGGTTTGTCGGCGATAGGTGCCTCGATGGTGGCTCTAATGCCCTTTGCAGTTAAATGGAGCTTCACGTCTTGAACCCACTTTAGATAGTTTCTTCCAGAGACTTCTAGAGCGGAGAAATCGAGCTTGTTCAAGTTTGACATGTCCCTAAAACAGAAGGAAAAACGTGAGTAGTCATATGGTAAGCCATAGACATATATCGTTGAACATACAGGTTCTATAGACATGTATTGGTATTTAAGCATGAAAACTATAGGTTTCATGTGGTATGTTTTGAATGAAAACTTCGGGTTTCAAAGGCACTAAATTTGAAACTACAGGTTCAATTTAGTTTTATGAACAATTAGTTCATAATGAGAGGTTCCTGCAAGAAACACATAATGCAATATACTAATTTGAATATAGTGGATTTGAGGTTCTTCGAGAACTTAAGTGCGAAAGCCTCGTTACTACGAAAGTATGTGACGGTTCAAAGTATAAAAATAAATTATTGAATCGTTAATGCCCAAAAGTGATATTGAGGTCAATAATTTTGGATTCATTATCAGATTAATGGACTGCAGGTCACTTTTAATTAATTCAATAAATCGGGCCATACGAGGTCGATTGTAGAAGCTAGATAATATTAAGATAATATTATTGGATCGAAAATATAGCCTCAAAATAATTTGGGCTTGGTGTCGTGGGTAAGGGGCATAGGTTGGGTGCCTTAAGTATAAGGCAAGGCCCAAAAAAAAAGGACCTCGGGTCATGGCTGCAGGCCACGAGGTAGAAGAAATCCCCCAGCTGCAACTGGGTTTTCGTTTGGGCCGAATGAGGGTGCACGGGACAAGGCCTAGCAGGAGCTGGCTTTGTGGGTGATGCACGGGAGGACAAAAACCCAGCCTCGTTGGTTGGCATGTGGGTTCAAGTGAAGGCCCAGCCTCAAAAAGGCTGGTGTCATGGTTGCGGGCCAATGCAGCAGGATAAGCATGAGACTTCAGCACCTGCCGAGGTGAGTGCCAGGTCGAGGCTTGGTGGCTACTTCCACAGTGATGGTATGGTGGTATGCCGCATCATGTCCAATCCCCTTTTCTTTTTTTTTCTTTTTTTTTTTTTTCAAAAATCCCTTAAGGTTTAGGAAAAACCCTAAATATGCTTCTAATTTATTTTGTATTGTTTGACTCACAAATTCCACATAACAATTTAATTGTGCTATGCATGAAACAAATATATATATTGACAAATATATAAACATATACAATCTATATATATATATATATATATATATATATATATATATATATCGAAAGGAAAATATAAACATAGGAGGGTTCATCCATCATGGGAAATGTTTTCATGCTTCGTGGACGTTTCAAATATCTTCTTTTATTTTAAGCGTACTTGATTAGCAGAACACGAATAAGCCCTTGAATTTGGTGGATGATAGCCTCCTCTTACGATGTGTCAATTCCTCAGCTTCTGGGAAGAGCGTGCTGATTATGTGTTGTAGGCCTATTTGATTGAACGATTTAGGGTTTAGAGAGAGAGAGGGGAGCCGGCCACAATAAGAGAGAAGAGAGATTGATATAATTGTGAGGTGTGTATGATTCATACCATTGTGCCTTTATTTATAGTAGTAGGCTAGGTAAAAACCTTTCCCTTTAGGATTACAACATTTAATAGATGATTAGTCCTAATAAGAATATAACATACTTTCCCATAACTCCTAGGATTTACACAATCATATTCCTATTCTAAATATGACTGCAAGATATTCGTATTTTTAGACGAGTATGATTAATAACACTATGTGATAATGTGACCACAAATTTTAGACAAGTATGATTGATACCACTGCATGATGATGTGACCACGAAATGGAAGGATTCCTAGTAGAAATCCAAGCAAGTCATTAAATCCAGGTGCATTTCCTATTCCAAGTATGGATATACATCAGAAGAGGGGAAGATACATATTTCAACAAAAGTAGATCTCCTGGACCAATTAGGCTCCATGCCTTATGTTGTGCGTGCTTATTTTTCTCAGCTTTTTAGTTCATACAATAAACCTAAGCTAGATGATAGCATGCACATGATGTTTATAGATTGGTACAATAATAATTACACGGAATACTAAAACTACAATCTTGTGTATAAAGTCATTCAACATGCCTAATAATGAAATACTGGAACGGATGAGGACCGGAAGTTTCAAATTAACGCCTTATCGACATGATTTCCTGTCGATTTACAAATAAAAGAATTATTGACATGATAAAAAAAGTATCTTATTTTTATTGCAAGAGCGTGCGAAATATGACTGTACGTCTGTATGTATGACTTTAGATGTTTTTGGGGAAAATATTGTTGGAACTTGGAACTAATTTTTAGTAAAAATGCAAGTGAATTCTAAAGAAAAAAAAAAGCACTTGTAGTGTCTCCCTACAAGAAAGCACTTCAAGTGCTTTTATAACCCAAAAATATTTTCTCTAAAAGCTTTCAATCATTTTAAAAGCATTTCCAAACGATTTTGTTACCATTAATTTCTAAAGGCCATGATCCTCCTACGAGGCTACGACTATAATTTTGGAGCCTTTTTTTTTGCTATTATGTATAGATGTAGTAAAAAATATGTTAATTAATAGGTTAATAAAATTTATAATAATATTGTTTTGTTTTTACAGACACTAAGTGTATTATATGATCACTTTTTCATTAGTATATATATGCATGGATTCCTTGTCGAAGCAAGAGGTTTTAACTCAAAAACTCTAACGAGACGTATGATCAAATATTCGTGAAAAGGAAAGGTGTCAAAAAAAGGTAATATGTGTAAACTAAAAGATTAGGAGGAGAAGAAAGAAGTGAGAGAAGGAAACGTTGGATTGTGACTTATGTCTCCCAATATTCCAAAGAGGCACCCATCAAAATCAAACCCCCATCTTGGAGTGGAGGCCCCTTCTTGCACTATCTTCATGCATAATTGCATATACACAAATATATAAGCTCCTACATATTTAGTTGATTAGCTATAATCACAAAAAGAATAATTATATATATATGTATATGTATTATTTCTTACTTTATTAGTCATCACCCAACAACAAAAATAATGCACCCCTATATATTAACCTCTCATCGTACCGTCTAATTTTTTGCATAAATAATCTTTAAATAATGATTATAACACATGTATGATGCTGGTAATAAACGACATAAAATTAACTGAAGGGAGACAGAACTAACAACTGCAATAAATCTAAACTAAAAACGGAAAGTGTCACTCACTGAGAATACATCAGTCACAACTAAGTGTATATATGTTTACTTACCATGAGAATCAATGAGGATATGACGGAATGAGTATGAGATAGACAACCATACATTAGTAATCATATACCTTGATTTTTCAGGTATGAGAAGGTACGAGATACTGCAATTTCACTTACTGTTTTCATTATTTGGATGTTAGTGTAAACATGAATGAGAATTGTACACATTTTTTTGCACATCTTTAATTATTTGTAAACACATAAAAAAGAATGTTATTCATTTTTTGTGAATTCATTCCTTATGAGAACATGTCCTAAATGCCTAGGGAGGAAGACCCTTGGATGGACACGAATATAGTAAAAAAGAAAAAGACGACCAAATTAAAAATAAAGAGTAGGGAACATCAATTTTATTTTCTAATTTTCTTGGGTGGGTGCTAGCTAGACTATCAGTCATCTCAAACTTTGTATTTCGATTTTATGCTTTGCTAGTATATTGCATAGGATATATATATATATAAAGAAAAAATCTTATTATAAAAAAGAGAAAAAAAAGAGTTTAGGAAAATCTACATTGAATATCTAAATTATGAAAAATAAAAAGATTTAAATCGAAGTGTAGTGGGTTAAAGAAAAAGAATGTATCTACAAAGAAAAAAAAAAACCTTACAATCAAATATAAAAGGGAAATTAGTCATTACTTGTATTATTCAATACTATACGCACCATTGAAGAATTTTCTGCTGGAAAATTGAAATATGATTTCTTCAGATTCCAAACCTTTTTATATGGGGACATAACGTGATTGATGATGATTGAATTATTACTTAAAGTGTTAATTAACGTTTCTATTTGTGAGACATCATTTAGTTTAAAATTTTAATCTATCTAGCATTATCCTTTCACACGTGAACAGGACAGAGAAAATCTTTGCAATCTGGTAAAGATATAAAACTGAGAGGATTCAACAGGAATAATACTGAATTTAGGACATCGGTGATGGGTGTTACAAAAGAGGTTATCATCGCATCAACTTTCCCTTTACTTTTTTTCTTCCCTTTTTCTAGCTTAATTATAATCTTCAAAAATATAATGGAAAGAAAATTATAACTAACAATTTAAACTACAGAAAACGTTCTTTTTATAATTTAAATTCACTACAAACTGATTTTACAAATTTTACTAAGAAAAAAAGACGATTAATCAAAATAAAACGATTTCATTCATTCATTTCTTCCATGCAATGTTGTTCTATCTTCTCTCAATCTTCTTTCTCATTATCTTTGAGTCCCATTTTCTGAAGCACTTATGAGCTTCTTGCTTTCTGCTTGCATGAAACGCAAAAGCCAAAAGCCATTAATGTTGTTTGTTGGTCTCCACTACTCAAAAGCTTCTTCATAACCCCAACAAAATGTAGTAAACAAGCGTGATGGGCAATGCAATCAACATTCCAAATATAACCCTGAAATTAATTATTTGAATCATTAGTTAATTAGTGTCTAATTAGCAAAGAAAATAGTAAATAAAACTACTACAAAATTGTTAAAACTAATATTTACTTACCCTGTGCTGAGAATATCAGGGTGTACATTGTATTCCTTGGCAAAGACAAAGGGGACAATTCCTTGGGGTAGGGCTGCCTGTTATATATTGTTTGGCAATACAAAAAACCAAGGGCAAAAACATGTTAACCATGGCACAGATGTTTGTTGTGCAGTGTACATAATTATACAGGTACAAATAAGTCATTGTCTAATTATATCCATTTCTTTGAATAATATATACCGGGTTGGAATTTGATTATGTTTTTTTAGCTCAGAGTCTTTTGGCAGTGGAATTTCTCAACCCATGTTTCTGAAAAGCAGTGAGATGCCATGACGATTTTATTAAAAACATAAAAAAGTTTATCTTTAAGCTAACAAAATAGTTTAAAAAGTAAAGCTTATGGAGCATAGGTTAAGCTATGTGGGATTGCTTTCGTTGTGTCAGAAGAGGCAGAAGAGCAAAAATATGGAGAGAGAGAGGGAGAGATCGGTGACCTGTACAATGGCAACATGTAAGAGAGTGCCTCTTAAGCCAACAGCAATGGAAGCAGCTGCCATGACAGCTGGGCCTGTAAGGAATCTCACAGCCATGGTAAAAGCTGCAATGGAGTTTCCACATGCTATGATCCTTGGCTGCAAAGCCATAAACAAACCTGCAAAACATAAATCACATCAAAACGCAGATTAACAAAACAGCAGCAGCAGCATCAGAGACACCATGATCACCACCTCCACCACCACCACCACCGCACTGTCACTCACAGTTGGTCATGCTTGAAAGGCAGAAAAGAGTGATAGACCTTTCATCATCACTACCACCACCACCAACCCATTACATCAAATCAAAAATCGGAGACAAACCCAGCAAAAAAGGGCAGTCAAAAAGGAAAAAGATTTCTTAAAGAAAACCAAACATTATCATAACCCTACTGTTTGCTTGCTTACTTTGCTTTATTAAAACAATTAATAATTAAAGGTGCTTGTTAATAAATAAAGGTAAAAATAAGGACACTGAAATATCGCCACCTTCTTAAAAATCACCGTGTAAAATCATAAACACGTATGCACGTGTTAGGCTGTGATTCACATGAATGCAACAAGGGAGCCAAAACATTGTAAAAGAAAAAAACGAAGGGAATTCTACTACTGACCAAGGCTGAACATGGCCATGCCAAGTCCTGCATCAGATAGTATGGCAATGGACTTTGCTACAATTGCTGGCATTTGAACGTGCCACCTGCATAATAAAAATCACCAAAAATATAATTAAGAAAGAAATAATTGAATCCCACTTCAACCAAATAGTGGATTGGACTAGATTGGATTGGACTGGATTGGATTTACCTGAATGAGACTAGAGACCAAGTGAGGCCAATCAAGCTGGAGTAAGTGTTTGGGTTTCTGATGAGTTTTCTCCAAACCATGATGAGAATAAGCCTTGTCATCACACTTGTTGGAGGCATCACTTTGGCTTTTCCAATCCCATCCCCTCCTTTCTCAGCATCATTGTTCATGTTCATCTGATCTCTGTTTCCAAAGCTGAAATCCTCTCTCTCCAAGTACTCCTCCTGATTCTCTCTCCTCCCCTCCACTAAATAAACATCCAAAATATACCCACCATTAATCGATCGAATTAAGCAAAACCCATGTCACCAAATCAATAAAAAAAATAACAGGAAAAATTTAAAAAAATTTGAAGTCTGTACCTTTTCCAGGAGACACGGCCAATTTAACTTCTTTGTGATCATGGGCAGCTCCGCCGTATTCATTGCTTCCGAACACATCTGAAACAGGAGAAGCACTTGAGCTCCAAACAAACATATGGAGATCCTTCCCGCCATTGTTGTCCTCTGTTTTCTGAGCTTGCCCATTAGCCCTCTTTGCATTCATGGCATTGGTATTAGCGTTAGCATTAGCGATGACGGTTTTAGACGCCGTCGGAGAAAACATTCCTGGGTTCGGAGCCGGGTAATGCGCCGCCGCATTACCTTGCCCGCCGTGGTAAAATCTCGGCTTGTTTCCAGTAGCAGAGCTGACAGCGCCGCCGCCACAGTCCTCCTCGAAATTTGACGGCCGTGGAGTCGGCCCTCTGGACGCAGACATCCCGTAAACGTCGTTAGCTCCGAAATTGGAGTTCCTTCCGGCGGCCATCATAGAGTAAAAATCCGTGTGGTTAAAGCTCGATCCTCTCGGCGTCGGATTTCTCGACGACTGCAGAGAGTAAATCTCCGCATTGGTAAGATTCGACGGCCGCGGGGTGGTGGACGACAGCCCCTGAGACCGC
The DNA here is from genome assembly GCF_019419815.1 of Pyrus x bretschneideri. Taxonomy (NCBI): domain Eukaryota; kingdom Viridiplantae; phylum Streptophyta; class Magnoliopsida; order Rosales; family Rosaceae; genus Pyrus; species Pyrus x bretschneideri. Next base: position 794,728 of record NW_025999579.1, on the reverse strand, counting down.
CGCGAGAAAATATCCGACCGCGAAGCGTTTGATTTTCTAACAGTAACGTGGAGCTTGCCGTCCTCCTTGATCTCCGCTTCGGTTTCGAGGGGCTGTCTTCCGTCGAGCGACATGATGTCGGAGTCGACGTGGATGGAGACAATGGATCCCGCCGTGTCGGGAAACTGCTCGGAGATGAGGAGTCTTGCTCCTCGGTATTCGAACATGAAAAGCATCAAAGTGTACCAGATAATGCACTGGAGGACGACGATCTGCACCATCAAACTCCCGGAAAAATCGCCGTACATTCCTTTGAGCAATGGGATTCCCATGACCAGAGTGTTGGGCAGAGTGGAGACGGAGAAGAGAGTGATCGTCCATTCCAGGCAGCCCCTTTTGCTGACTTTGGCCCAGACGCCGAGGACGGCGAGGACAATGAGCTTCTGGAGGGTGTCGGCGGCGATGAAGCGGGTGTTCATGTTGTAAGGGTCGTTGCTGGAGATGAAGTGGAAGGAGAGGAGGGGGACGGCGAAGAGAGCAACGAAGCGGTTGATGCCGGAACACTGGTCGGGGGTGAAGATCTTCCACCACTTTACGGAGCCGTAGGCCAAGATCATAGCCACGTAGAGCGGCACCACCGCCGTCATGACGTGGTAGAAGTCGGATAATGTGATCATCTTGGTAACCGGTGAAAACCCGAATCAGGAAAGTTAATTCTTATTGCTCTGTTTCTGGGGAGGTGAGGATTTGTGGAGGAAAGTGGTGGGGGAAGAAGGAGGAGGTAGGCGGTGGATGTGGTGGTGGGGCTGATGATGAAAAGGGGAGGAGGAGGAGGAGGAGGAGGAGAGCATGTGTGTTTTAGGTTTATGGGGGAGTGTGTGTGGGTGGGTAATAAGCAGAAAGAATAGAGCTTTGAGAGTTGCGCGAGCAAGCATGCACTTACAGTCCCCAACACACTCGGCTTTTCAGGTCTCAGAAAGTATTTTGCTTTTTTATAATTTCAGTTTGTTTTTTTCCTTCTTTTTTTGGAAAAATAGTTGTGCAATTTGGGTTTAGGGTTAGGGTTTTTGGGTTAAGGAGGGAGGGTATTTTCTTATTATTTTTTTGGTCGAAGGAGGGATGGTATTTGATGACACGTATGTAGAGTTTTTCTTTTGTAAGTTGGTGTGTGGCTCTATCTTGTATGGGTCTACTGGTTGCATAAAGTGGAGAAAAAGCATTTTGGCTAGAGGTGGCTGTGTCTCTTAACTAGTTGTTTCTTTGTTTGGGTACCTTTTTAAGCTTTCAAAAGACCCTCTCCATCTTTCCTTTCCCTCTCTTATCAATGAACGATCAAGAACATCTCCAGCAAACTAAGTCATTTTCGAGTAAAAAGTCGATCGATTTATTCATCTCACAGCATTTCTAGCATATATGTTAGCTAAACTTTTTTGGTAAGAAACCAGTCAATTCTATAGCTTATGTTAACAGTGTATCTAGCAACTAGCTAAGTTCTTTTTGAGCCAGGAATCAATCAATCTTTAACTTAGTTTAAGAGTATTTTCAACACACTAGCTAAACTCCCTTTTGAGCCAGGACTCAAATCGATCTTTGACGATTGGGTCAAGAGTATCTCCAACAAACTAGCTAGCTAATTAAACTCCCTTTTGAGCCAGGTATCAAACTAACAATCAATCATTGGTTCAAGTCATGAGTATCTCCAACAAACTAGCTAAACTCCCTTTTAAGCCAGATATCAAAATATAAATCGATCTTTGGCTCAGGTCAAGAGTATCCCAGCAAGCTAATTAAACCCCTTTTTAAGTAAAAAATAATCACTCTCAAACTACACTCAAAGCATCTCCATAAAATTAACTAACTAAACTTACTTCATAGTCATTTTTAAGTGATTTCCCAAAACACTCCTTCCATAAACTAGCTATCAATGGACTCAAGATGATTCAAATTAGTTAAATAAAATTTAATGTTGAAAGTTAGTCCAATAAAACTTATTCAAATATCGATAATATTACCATGTGATTTTAAATATCTGAAATAGGGTGTGAGATCAAAATGGAATACGTACCTCCCTAGTTCGTTTCATTACTTTATTTGTTTATCTATTTTCTGTTGTTAAAAATATTTAAAAATTGCAGTAAGTAATAGTGCATTCGAGTATAACGTTTGCATGTTTTAATATATTGCAGTCCAAAACTGATGAAATTATCTTCATGGGAAGAAGTGAGGATAATAGCCTTCGTGGATCCTAAATTGTCCATTCCTAAGACGGAAAGATTTTTTTAGTGTACCAGAAATACAATCCGGCATATTGATATTATAATGCAATTGATTAGAAATAAATAAATTTAACCATTTGTATTATAACACTTAGTGTACTAGATTGTGTGTCAAAACTTAAACTCTAAAAATTTCTCCCTAAGCCATACGACGTACTTGGCACTTCCAAACGCTTGCATGTCAATATGTTAGGTGGGATTAGATGCCAATCACAACTTAGAGGAAGATAACAATCCTAGCTATGCCAAACGCCGTGCTGTTTCGATTTGGAGTTGTATATTTGTGTCCATGGAACAACATTATATATACACTCCATGCACTCTTGAGACTAGGAAGATATTTCTTCCCAATAATTCTATTTTGGACGTATGATATTGTCACACTTAATAGTGGTTGGCTATAATTTGTATGTGATATTTACCTATATTTAGAGTGTGGTAGTATACGTGTCAGTTTTTTTTGTTTAAATACTATTATTCTGCTTTTGGTAAACAACTAGGAAGATCAAACAATACTTCCCTCTTTCCAGTAAGGAGGAAAGGTTTCCTTCCTCCTAACACGACATCATTTCATTGTATTAATGTCGTAATCAAAACAGTTTATTCTATCTATCATCATCTAAAGATCATCTTTAAAAAAAATTCACTCATTTGAAGACCGTTTACTCATTCATATGAATTAAAGAAATTGACAGTTCAACACAAGAATGCTACTTATTACCATAGTCGTCAATTAATTTGTTTGACACATATGAATGGTTTAATGGTCTTCAATTCAAATTAATTTGTACGAAATTATTTTTAAATTATGGTAAAAGAAATCAACCGTTTCAATTATAATGTTTATTTTTCTTGAAAGAAATGGTATGAGGACACATTACTAGAAAGGAGAGGACACATTATTTTTCATTATTCAAATCCATTATTTTTAACACAAAGGATATAAAGAATGAGAGAATTTAGTATAGGAATAATTGTTGTTTCATAGTTATGAACCTTTTGGTACCGTTTGGTACGTGAAACGGGACGGAACAGAGTGGGACAAGGCGTTCCGTCCCACGTTTGGTGCGCCTAAAATGGGTGGAACGAGCTGTTCCACGGGACGAGTTTTGGGTGAATTTTCGTTCCGCCTCACCCCCCTGGAACGACTCGTTCCACATCTGTGGAACACAAAATTATAACCTCTCCGTCTCCTTCTTCTTCCTCCTTGTTTCCATCCGAGGGCATCTTTGCTCCCGCTCCGTTCCGTTCCGTCCTGTCCCATCCTGTCCCATCCTGTCCCGTCCCATTCCGTTCCATCCCGTCCCGTTCCGTCTGCATACCAAACGATACCTTTATGCATGTGTAAATTTTTATATGAGTACGGCTAGGGAGACTTAAATTTATAGACAAAATTTTGGAAACTAAAAAATATAAAAGTTGATGATTGACATTTAATCTACAATTTTAGTCTCTAAATTTGATCTCCTTAGACCATCTCCAAAGGAGATATCAAATTTTGAACATAAAATTTAAATTTTGACAGCTTATGTGGCACTTTGACATCTTTTAAAGTTTTGTTCTCCAACATATGTCAAATTAAATTATTATTTTATTATTTTATAAAATAAATTATTAAACTAATTAAAATTTAATAAATGACATTTAAAGTTTAATCAGTAATTTGTTCACCTTCCTTGAATGAAAAGAAGAAAAAAGTAGGATAATTGCATCGGTCAACTCAACATTAATTATAATAAATGATTAAACTAATTAAAATTTAATAAAATACATTTAATAATTAATAAAAAAAACATTTGAAGCTGCTATCAAATTTGATAGCAACCTCTTTTACTGCCAATCCATGTCATCGCCACATAAGATTTGACACTTTACAATGGCAGAGCTAGGAAATTTTCACCGGGTGGGCTACCTTAAAGATTTAAATCTTTATAAACAAAGAAACTTAATACTGTATTTTTCAAAATATGCTCTACCTTAAGAAAATTTCATAAGGTGAGCTGAGAATTTTCGTTATTAAATAAATGTGTTAAAATTCAAACAAGTCCAAACTTGTGCATGTAAAAGAAGCAATGAGAAAAAAGATGTAACAAAAAGATATGATTTGTGAACTGTATTACATAATTTTATATGGTTAAACTAAGAGAATTAAAATTAGTGACTAAATATATAATGGGCTACATTCGAAAATCAATAAAAATTACATGTAAAATATTAATTTTTTACGGAAAACTACCTGGGCTATAGCCTAGGGTAGCCCTTAACATGGCTACGCCATTGACACTTCGGTTGAAGAATATTAGTGTAATTTTTTTTATTGTTATAATTAATGTGTACATTTTGACATCTCATTTAAAGATATTCTTAGTATTACTATTTCCATATATACTGGATCAATTCGCGAGCTGTGAAGATTAGTTGGAGAAATATTGTTGAGGTTATCAAAAGACGTGCCTTGAGGCTTTTGGAATGTACTGGCATTGAGTTTTACCATTCTGCTTTTTACGCCAGATAAAAGTAGAAAGTACTCTCTTTTTTTTTATGATGCTAACCAAACGCTGCCTTATTCTTTTCTTAGAAAAGGAAGAGAGAAAAATGTTGAGGAAACGTTTTCAGAAGTGAGACTTTCGTGAACTCTCAGTTATCTCATATTTTTTACATATTGTTTTATAATGCTTTCATGAAAAATAACATTAAATAATGAGATGACAAAGATTATATGATAAGGATAATACTAGGGAAACCAAATTTTATAGACTAAATGATGTGATTGTTGATGATTGAATTATTAATTAAGTATCGATTTATGTGGTTATTTATTATTGATAACACATCATTTGATTTAAAATTTGATTTTCCTAACATTATCCATATGATAAATACCTCTTCGAGTGAGTCAATCCAGTATTTCTCTAGAAGAAAAGATCCATGCCGGACAGGTAGTATAGTAAAGTTTTGACGATGCAGAGGACATATTAATCCATGGGATAATATTATTTAAAATAATTCATTCTGTGAATACCTTTAAAGAAAACAGATTCATTTACGTGAAATACTGACATTCTAACATATGATTGGCTTTGAAATTTGAAATGAACAATTGGGAGATGAAATCAAATTAATTAAATAAAAAATTATAATTAACCCTTGAAGTGATGAAAACGCAGAAGCATGCTTTGAAGTTAATGATGAGGACCATGGGGGCTCGGGGTGCACAAAGGAATGAAAGCAAATGGGGGACAGAGATCGACGTGTTAATCTCACAACTCTGTTTGAAATCCAAAACTCCAAACACCAGGCCTTCACTGCACGCACTGCAATGGAGGTTTTTGTTTTCTAAGAGCATGAAGCTCTTGGGACTTTCCACTTGCTATTATATTATCATCAGTTTTAACTCTTTCTCCATGCGTCTACTTTCGTCTCATCTCTCACAAGAAGCAACAACCACCCATTTTTTCTTGAACTTGAATCACTTGGGATTTCTTAAACTAATTCATCGTTCTTCACTCCCAAAATTGCGTGCTCTATTCAATACATTAACAATTGGTGTCACTATCTCTCCACCAATTTATCTCTTGCGTTGAATGGATCAAGGATAAAGATTAGGCGTAAACATCGAAACTAGCTTTCGACAAGCCTACAATTCAAAAAAAAATTTGTAGATGATAGTCAAGTTTGAAGTCCCTATTGGTGGTTTAGGGTTTGCTTTTGTAAAGAAATAAAGAGAAATACTAATTAAGGAGACTCTCTTAAAGTAAGAATCTGCATGGACTCTATGTCATCTCATAGTTTAACATTAATTTTCATACCAACATTATAAAATATTGTGTTAAAAATATGAGGTGGCAGAGAATTCATGAAGAGTCTCACTTTTGAGAGAATGTCCTTAACATTTTTCAAAAATAAAGGGGAGACGAAAGAGTTAGTTTTTCTCCTCCGACTTATTGTTTTTGTTGTTATATTGAACTTAGTGTGTTTTTCGTTTTATAGACAGTTTCCATGTAATGTTAAAGTTTTGTTCAATAAATTATTTCTGCTCATACAAAAAAATGAAAGAATTGACCAAATTTGTGTATTTCTGGAAAATTAAGAAGAGATCGAGTAATGTTTTTGGCTTCCTATGCAAATCTCATCTTGGTTCCAAATCTTTTTGTGATCAAACCAAGAAATACACTCGGCGTAGAGGGACAAGAGAGTTTGCGAAAGATCATGCAGGTTTCTCTCCTTTTCAGTCATGCACCTTTTTTTCTTCTTTCATCAAAGAAATGATTAGTCATGCACGGTTAACTTAATCTTTTTTCACATGTTACATAGGAATTAGGTTAGTTGGTCATGATAGTGTGCTTCTTTGTTATTATTTTAAACTTTGAATCTGCTTTCTCATGGATAAAACTAGACTATTCCTTCATCAAAACATTTTTTTGGTAGCGGCATTCACACACCCGGTTTATATCTCACACACCCCTCTCAATTTTCGATCGTCAAGTAATGGACAAAAATTAACAAGGGTGTGTGGAAGGTAAAAGGGGTGTGTGAATATCACTCTTTTTTTTTTCTTTTTTTTTTAACAAGAGTAAATCAAGGAATAATTAAGGAGACTGGTTAAGCATTTGCCATCCAAATGGTGAATGAAATAACGAGGCAACAATCATCAAAACTTGAATAATGAATAAATGTTAATGCAGATAACATAGTGATTAGTAAGCAGAAGGAGTGGTCTAATTAGGATGCCGCATGTTATTAGTTGGAAACTTGGGAAAGATGGCAGACAGAAGCACAAGCTTAAAGCCTTAATTAAGTGCATAAACAAATGTGATTACGTGCAATGGTTAAATGGAGTCCTCGTGAAAGTTTAAGAAAACCATTTTTGTGAGTGAAGGGCAATATTTAAGAGATAAAGTCACATAATAAAGCTCCTTTCGTGCAAGGCTGCAAAGCCAAAGAAGAAAATATTTAAAGAAATGATGGTATAGATCCTTATCGATGGTGGACACTTCCATTTTACCAAAGAGAAAAAAGATGGTGGATACATTTCTAATTAAGCGGCTTTAATTTGTTGGAAATTGGGACATACATGTTATGTGGATTCACATTAAACTGGTGGACGGCAAAAATTGACTTTGGCTTAAGCTTTTAGGGTACTTAGAGGGAGAAAAGGAAGATTAAGTTAGGAAAATGCATACGTCGATCATCATTACATACTTTTTTTTAAATTTTAATGGATGAAAAAGCCTTAAACACAGGCATGTGTTTCAAAAAAGTCTCTGAAAAAATGGGCATTTGTCCTTCAATTAATTACAAAGGAAAAGGGTATAGAAATTAGTTTTTTCAGTGATAGAATAATATATATGTTTGGTATATATATAAATAAGGCCTCATAATTAGGGAAAGCAGGCATATATCTCTATCTTTTGGACTAGTGGATAAATCATATCAACTAACGCAGTGTTTTGTGCTTTAATTGTTTGTCTATTAAGTGATCTTTTCTAGGCTAGGGTACATGGTTTACAACAATTGCTAGTGTCCAACCAATGTGTTCTAATTTGTAAAAGCTCGAAGGATTTTTACTGTTTGTCAGTGCTAGTCGATCTGGATCAAGTAGTTAATTTGGTCCTTCGAGCTTTTGGAGTGGATTGCTATTAATTAATCCTATCTCGTTGCTGCTCTTGCTATGGCGGTGGTCTCCTGCGGGGTTCCTCATGGCGCGTATTAGGGTTAGGGTTTGGCTTTGTGTTTATGTTGTTTGGTTCGACGGCCTTTCTGATAATGCTTTATATGGTATCATGGTTAGTTATTAATAAAGCATTTCATTTCCTTTTTCCACCAAGGATATGAAAAGATACGTCTGCAACCATTTTGTTCATTGAATTTGCTGTGTGTAGCCATTGCATGCTACGTACGTACCTGCATGCATGCGATGAGCTCCATTTCTCCACGCTTAAAACTTCAATGACAGTATAAAATATTTAGAAAAGTAGATTTTAATCCTTAAATAAGATGAAGTTTAGAAAAATGTCTTATACAAGATTAAAAATTGATTTTAGTCCCTAGACTCTATTTGATGCCAGCATTTTAAATGTCTCTCTTTTTTATTTATAATTTTATGGTGTTCATAAATTAAATTTTATGAAAATATTATAAATTCGAATTATCATTATGGTAAGTATCTTATATAAGAAAATATTTTTGCAAAGATTTTTCAGGACATATTTATGCGCCACTAATTCATTACAATATATTTAGGTACGAACATTTCAATACACTAGGTTAGTATTGTGACATCCCGTCCCGGAAATATCGAAACGCACGTGTGAATTTATGACTTTGCCCCTAGTTCGTTTTTGTCACGTTGTGGATTGTTTTGTGTGGTGTGGCATGTGTTGGGCCACACACACACATACACACACACTCTCAGACACTGTCACCCTTTCTTTCCCTCTGTCTCTTCCCTGTCTCTCTCTCTCTCCCCCGAGCTCCATTCCTCCTTCTTCCCTCTGTAAACGTACGGACAAACCCACAACCCACCAAATCCTCACAGATCGTAGAAACCAACTACACCATTGAACTCGTGAGGTCGAGGCGAGCACAGCCATACCCTTTACAGGTGAGAAATCCTTTGTTTTCACGTCGTTTCGAAAATGGCCGATTTGAGTACTATTCATGCAAAGGTTATTCATTGAGTTTTTGGGATTTCTAAGCTCGTAGGCAGCTTGGTGGTGCCACGAGGAGACTCGGAGTACTTTGTTGGACGATTTTGGACGTCGGGATCACCGTGGTCGAAGTTGGTCGAGTTTTGGATTGTGAGACAGGTATGATCGCGTAATTTTTAGGCTTTAAAAGTGGTCTAACGTGATTCTACTAGTCTAGGGCTTTAATTTGGTTCAAGAATCATGGTAAATGGTTGAAAATCGAGTGAGAAAACACGGTTTTAAGTTTCCCCAGTTTTCCGGTGATCGGAGTCCGGCGAGAGTAGGTCGGAGAAGAAACAGAAATATTCCGTTAAGTTTAATGGAATATTCCTAACGGCAGTAACGGTTTCCAGTTAGGTTTAACGGAATATTCCGTCAGTTTAACGGAATATTCCTGACGGCGTCTATTGACACCGTCAGTGTGCCTGGCACGTGGCCGCGCGTGGGGGCGCGTGGGTTCGTGTCTGTGCTGGCGCGTGGGGGCGCGTGCGGGGTCCAAAAATTATTTTAAAAATATGGTTGTGATCGTGAGGTTGTGTAGATCACGTTGGTATATTCATTTGTCCATTTTGAGCAATGTATGAGAAGTTATTTTGAACGGACGGTTATGTGCTTTAAAGTTAACGTTTTTATAGTTAATTCGCATATAGGTGGCACGTATCCCGAGGACGAGCGTGCACATTCGAGGCAGGGGGGCTACGACCCTTCCACATACCAGTGAGTGGGCTTTTGTTTTCCGTATATACCTATATACATGTTATTTCCCAGAAATTAGTATAAATGCTTCGTTTTACGCCATTATTTTTATATGATTGATGGTTATGCATGAGTAGTGGCATATACGGTTAAGTACATATCCATTTATGATTGCATTATGTATGTTGGTGCTGTGGAGGCGTAGGTAAGTAGCCAGGTAAGCATTATTTAACGATTGCATTAAATAACGGTTAGAGATGCTTAGAGAGCTCATAACCTGCACCCCCGGTGTTAGTGCTCCCGCCCTGAGTAGGGCACAGTCCTTCACGTGTCGTTCACCTCCCGCACCATCCGCTCAGCTTGGATCCAAGTTAGGTGCACAGTCCTGTCGTACAGACCACTATAGGTGGTTCCGACTCGTAGGTGACCCGCGATTATTCGCACAGCCTTCACGTGATCGTAGCACTAGAGCGTTCATATGTATTACACCCAGGCTTGTCGTACAGACCACTATAGGTGGTTCCGACTCATGGGCAGGTTTAGTGATTGAGTTGTGATTTGGGCTCTAGATTCAGCCGTACAGGTCACTTAGGGGACTCCGGCTGCCAGATTATTATAATATTGATGTGATATACATACCTGAGCACTTGCATGTTATTATGAGGCTTTGAGCATGTTGGCATACCCTTGAGCATACTTGGCATATTTATACCTACGTATATATGTTTATTTTCTGGGAAGTATACAGGTTTTACGGCGAGGGGTTAGAATGTATTTTATGAAATGGCTTTCAAAGAATTTGTTTTTGCCCACTCACGCTTTTGTTTTTGCGCCCCTCCAGGTTCTAGTAGCTTAGTGGGTTCGGTGGTTTTCCCAGAGACGTCCCGGCATTCTGACAGACATTCACCTATGTAGGGTCGCCTTCGGGTGCACTATTGTCGTATCGTTTCTTTTGGACTGCTGTAGGCCTTAGGCTCTGAATTCAGTGTCTTATTTACGCTAGCACATATTCTATCACTCTATATTTGCTAGTTTTTAAATTATTCGCACTTTTATATTACTGTTTTTTAGCTTCCGCACTGTGCACATGGCTACGTCACTTCCACGTGACGGCCAGCATGCCCTGATCTCGGTTGGGGTGTGTCAAGTATAATATATTTAGGTACAGACATTTCGGTATATACTAGTTTATTATAATATATTTAGGTACAGACATTTCGGTATACAAGTTTAGTATCATATATTTAGGTATGAAATTTTTTGGTACACTTTTGTTTTTGCATATTTTCTTATGTGGCACTAATTCACTACAATATATTTAGGTACGAACATATCAGTACACTAATTTAGTAAAATATATTATGATACGAATATTTAGGTACACTAATTAGAGGAAGTAAAATAAATATAATGAATTAAAATGTGTATAATAAAAAATAATTTTAATTTTAATGTAATGACATTAAATAAGATATCTATTGAATATTAAAACAAAATTATAATATAAATTTGAATTAAGTACACATTAAATGACTAAAATCAATATTCATTCTAACACCAAATTTTAATTAAATTTTAATCTTCTTCAAAAATTAAAATTCAAAAACCCCTAAAATATTTGTATAGGTGAGGACAATAAGCGTATCTAAATGAAGATGGAGACAGCTAGCTAGCGCTAGGTATTGGCTTATTCTGAATCTCTCTGATTGCTTCATCAAGTAAGGAGGACGAATATATGACATACTTATTTTCCTGGGAGGCTGGGGCGTCGTCTGTTGAGGATCCAAGTGTGGATCTACTTTATTCAGATTCTGTTCACCCTGCAATTGCAAACACAGTTACTTACAGGAGTTTAGATACTTACCCGATCCTCTTTGTAAGGATCCTGAAAATATGTGAATTGTGTTTGTTATCGTACATCATCTTGTAATCATAAATCATTTTAAATATTTTTACTTAAAAATAAACATAAACAGTGATAAAAAAATGAACGCATAATATATGATAAACAGACACGATTCTCGAATCCCCAAAATCCTCGTCAAAAGAATCCGGAGCGGATCCTGTTGGTACTTACGGAGTCGTCTATATATATACACTCACCTGTATATAGCTAGGCAAAGGGGATGTACTTCAGGCAGGGGCCTGAAGGGAAAGAGAAGTATTTGAAGCCAGCCCATCAAAGCATTGGGTTGGACTTCAAGATCAAGTTTGGGCTTACGGTAGACCTATTCTTTTTTGCTTGACATCTTTTATTGAAGAAAGCTAAAATTTTACTCAAAATCAATGAACGAACAACAAGAAGAGACTAGTCTAACTCTAGCTATATAAGTCCATGCAAAGATTTCATTTATCAAATATCAATTTTATGTTATAGACGTTTATGACTCCCCATCTATGCCCTACAGTAATGACTCCTCTAGCATTATGATTTTATATTCACCAAAATAATGATGGCATACATCTAATTACTTTGTGGATTAATTGGATTTCACTTGACTATATGGCTCTAGTGTGTGTTCAGGATAGAAGTTTTGTATAAACATGTCACCATGCTATTAAGTATTTTAATTTAGGTTCTTTTCTTTTTATAAGGGTTATGATTCAACTCACATAAATAACGTGTTTGATAATTATAACTGATCAATTATATAGCTTAGACCAAATCTCAGACACCCCAATATCAATTGTATAAAAATAAAAAAAGTTGAATATGACTGATCAATTATATAGCTTAGACCAAATCCCCGACACCCCAATATCAATTGTATATATATAAAAAAAAAGGCTGAATATGACTAATCAATTATATAGCTTAGACCAAATCCCCGACACCTCAATACCAATTGTATACAAAAGAAAAAAGTTGAGTATGACTGATCAATTATATAGCTTAAACCAAATCCCCGACACCCGAATACCAATCGTATAAAAAAAAAAATTGAAATAGTAGATCGGTTGAAGTGTAATGATCTTACATATGTAATCGTTGTATGTCATGTAAACGTACTCTTCTACCCTTTCTCGGGAGTTGATGACCATTCATACTATTACCCTAAACAGAGGTTCACAACAATTGCTAGCTATTGCCATGGGCCCATGACATTTTCTGGGCAGAAATGATCAAGAAGGAATTAACTGATAAAGCATTGGTACATATGTAAATGTACAAGGCACGCTTTTTATAATGCATTGCATATAATTTTTCCTGCAAATTAATGGGTACATAAATTATACAAAGCAATATTCTAAGACATGAAGAGCTTGCAATTTGCTATCATACCCAGCAAGATAGAGATGAAAGTTAAAAATTGTTCAACCCTAATTTAAGTACATACAATGTGTGTTTGTTATATACATATAACGGGATTTTTCGGAGTATTCTATACTCCGGAGCACCATGGAAATTTAGCCTATCAACAAACCATCACAGCTTATGAAAAAACCGTTCTGTTTAGAATCTTACAACCACAACAACCAGGCCATATATTATGCAGGAACGCGAATTAAGCATAGAAATTGAGGCACTCATAATCCCTTGGAACCAGGAAGGTCAATCCATTGCAACTGGATTTCGACCTCGCCGCATTCGACATTTCTCAATCTGAGGCACATGTCTTGCACCACCTTCCCATCCTTCCATTGGATGCAGCTCTCTTCAGCCAGGCAGTTTGCCCTATCTGGTTGTATTCTCGATACCGTAGTGCCGCTTGGGACGCCTTCCAAGTTCATTTTCAACGCCTCTAAATAAGGCGATATGCCGAATTCTGCATCTCCCATTTTGTCATCCTTGCTGAATGTGTCATGGTCAAACACAGTCTACACCCGCACACAAACAAACACCATCAACCAACTCACATATCTTTTGGTTTTGGAAAGCACTAAAATCCACTAAAAGTCGAAAAATAAAATGAAAATTCATCTAGGCAGGAATGAATGGAAAATAGGAGAATCAAACATTAACCTATGAAGTAGAAGTGGTATCTGAAGCTAATCATGGATTGTCACGTAAGAAAGTTAAAATACATGGCAGTGCCTGATAGACTCAGGATACCGCTGCCGTGACATCTAACACGTGTATGGAAGTCTCTCTCCTAAAGATGATAGCCGTTGGCATCAATGTTCTATCTGTCATAAATTTAAAATGCTTATCACAACAGTTGACGGAAAAAGCAAAAAGTGCTTCTACAGCTTACCAGCTTGATAGGTATACTGGGGTCTGTAACAGACAGAGTAAGATCTTCATTCCACTCTGGGTTAACATCCTTTTTAATTACACGAGTCTTCAGTTTCTGCATCAAAAAAAGGTTTAATCCTTACACATAAATAGATAAAAGGAACATAATTCTAATTCAACAAAAGCAAAGCATTTGTGAAGCTGCAGCAAAAGCACAAATCAGACCAGATTGAGATTATTACAAAGCTATGAAATTCTCAATCAAAATTGATGAATTTCATCACACAAATGAAAAACCTGGATTACAAGCCAATTGCAAAAATTACAAACGAAAAAAAGGACTTTTTAAGAAGGGTATTTTGATGATGCAAAATTGAAACACCCCGTGAAAGAAATTAACAAAATTGATAAGAATTTATCAGAGAAATTCATAAAAAATAAGATTAAAAAACAGAGCAAAACAGTAAACTCAAAGTTGAAGAAATGGAGGAGGAGGAGGAGGAGGAAGGGGAGGGGGGAAATACCTGTTTACCCATCTTGATGACGACGTAGGGATCGCTGCTACGGACGTCGCGGACGGCGAGATTAACACCGCGCTTGACGTGGATGCGGAGAAGACCGAGCAGATTCTCCATGAGTGACTTGCTACCGCCTTTCGCCGGTTTCTTTGGTGAGTCCATCTACATGTGTTATGATCTCCCTCCCTCTTTTATACTAAGCCACCAACAATCCTCGTTTTATTCGTTATCACCTACCAACCCCATAAAAAAGTAATTAAAACAATTACTTTAAAAATTAAAATTAAAATTAAAACAAAATTGACCAAGTGCAAATAACATGAACGGAAGCACATCGACATTGTAGTGCAACGTTTATTAAAAGGAAAACAAATAAAAATGACATGATTGACTTTTTAATGTAAAAATATGATTTTTCGTTAAAATAAACAATACTGGAAGTTTTTTATTAAAGTTCCCTTATTAAAACTATTTATCAACACATGTCTATGACATACAAACGTATGAAAGAACGGATGTCTGTATCCGTTCATAATTAGGGCCACTACAAATGAAACAAAATACAAAGAAAGAAACTCTAATCGAAAATGAAATGACAATGTGTTAATAAATAACTGATGTGATCCGACAACGAATAAGAACAAAAATAATGAAAAATGTAGGAAAAAATGGGAATAGGGCCCTACCAAGTTGGTACTATGAGATGGAATAATCGTTTTCTTGATTTTTGTTTTGTTTTCTTGCTTCTGAGAAATTGGGTTGAATATTCCTTTTCGTCTGTTTTTTTGTGAGGGAAGGAAGAAGATGGGTAAATGTAAATTGAAACGAGGTAAATTTTTGGGACTCAAGGGGAGGAGATGGGAAGGTGACCGGGAGATCCGGTTGTCAGTTTATGGGTCAATGGATGGGATTTAATTATGGGTAAATTGTGGAGGTTGACTGGCAAGGATGTGAAGGCCGTAAATGACGCTTGTTTGGTCGGTCGCCGTGGTCATCGTCGACCCTCGTGGTGTGGCGGCTTACTGGTCTCGGTCTCTCATCTTTAAAATTTTGCAGGTACTGAAAATACCGTCACGTAATATAATCGTTTCACATGCTATAATATAGTTGGATGAAAGATTGATACATCTCAATATATATAATTTGAGTTTAACCGTCAACGACGGAGCCAAAATGAACATATTCAGGGATCTCTTCTATCTATTTTCATTGTGAGAAATCAAAGTGACAATCTTATTTTGGTCAAAAACCCAAAAAACTAATACAATGTTTGAAAATTTATGTGAATTTTCTGTGGTTTTTGGTTGGTCAGGTTGTGGCAATGATCAAATCTTGCACCCGAAATGGTATTGGTATCTCATGCTCACTCCCAAGGTAAGGTTTTATGGACATGGTGGACACTGATAATTACGATCGTTGTTTCTCTCTCTCTCCCTCCCTCCCTTTCTCTCTCTAAACTAAGAGCTGCTCACGTCGATTTTTCACTATCTGCAACGAGGCATAGTTTACGATAGCTTCACTCCCAGAGTATACAGAAGAAGAGCAGGATCTTCACAGTTTACGATATGCTCGACTCGTTGTTTGATTAAGGCAAAGAACGAGTCGAGCATATCAAGCGACATTATTTGCTTCCAGAGAAACCAACCAAAATACAAGTTAAGAACGAATGCAATAAATTGCAATGTGAAGGCAGAGATGAATATCGTAATGGCTGTGCTCATGATCAGCTTCAAACCTCACCTAAAAGCTAGAATTACAACCGAATGTAACGTATCGAAGCAACAAAATTGGACTGTTAGGTACAAATTTTGGCGACAATAATAATAATCTAAGGTTCCTAAAAACTGATCTGACCAAACATTTATCCAGGCCCCCAAAATAAACACCGTGATCGTAAGAGTAAAGATTCTCAACTTCTCTGGAGTCTCTTCCATCCCGCTTCTCATTCGATTGGCATAGACACATGGCAATTGTTGACTGTCTAGTTTAAAGGGGGTTTTCACGGACAAGCGAACTTCAATAAGCTACAGGAATACCTTCCTCAATCTTTCAGCAGCAGCGGCCGCTCGTTTGTTGGTTGGCTCAAGAACAAGTGCGTGTCTAAAGTCTGCAGAATGAAGCACCATCGAACCGAAGTTACTTTAGGAGATTGGAAACAAACACACTCGTGTTCTGAGCTATGAAACAGAATACCAAAACAATGTATATCTGCAACTCCAATCTGAAATATATCTAGTTTGCACCCGGTAAACACTATTCTCCTTAAACTTTTACCCTTGGTTTTTAGCTTAGGGGTAGATGATGAGGGTAATACTGTCGGTCTCTCAGAAGGAAGTATAAAAAAATAAAAATAAACAACCAAATCTGACCTTCAATCGCATCCTTATAGTAACCAAGCATCTCCCTTGCAGTGCCTCTTCGGAAATAAGCTTTCACATTCTGAAGAAACATAAGTAGGCAACAATGTCATTGTACAATGGTTATAAAAATGTACTCAATAATCCGCACTTGAAGAATATGAAAGAACAATATCAAGGAAAAAAAGATAAGCAAGAACTTCACATGACCAAACTATATTACTCCATTCTCTCTACAACCGACGAAAAAAACTAGAAATTTTTAATCACATAACGTCATATAACAACGATTAATAAATGGAACACAATGAGCCCATGGTCCATAGCATCTACCCAATAATTGTGAATATCCAGTAATTATTACTTTTGGAGAGAAGTTACCTTTTTGTCAAGGTTGATGGCTTTTGTACAATCTGCCTCCGCTTGAATGAAACTGGACGGAAGAAGTAAATCAGAAACCTACTCCAAGAAATCAATTTAGATAATAAATGTCCCAACAGATAGCATTACCTTCCAACTTCAAGATATGCTTGAGCCCTGTTACTGTAATACGTTGCATTGTTGCCACTAAGTTTGATAGCTTCTGAATAAAAGCCAATAGCCTTCTGCCACTCTTTATCTTTGTATGCTTGATTTCCCTAATTATTTTGTAAAGATAACAGAAGAGGCTTTAGAATATGCAAATGCAATTCGAAAAGAAACATGAATAGCCATTATTCAAATATGACTTGGTAGAACCATTGTTCGTGTCAATTCATAATTCACGATGTTAAGCAAAACCAATAGAAAATTGATATCATGATGTTCTATGTTACAAAGAAAATCAACAAAGACAGCAACAACTTGAAAGCAAAATGGACGATAATCACGATAGCAATGACCTACCTTTTCCTTGGCAATTTCAGCAGATTGTTCCTTGGTGAGAGCATTTTTGGATGATCTGGATTTTGAAGCAATATCGGCCTGCTCCTGTAAAGATGTATACATAGTGTGCAGTGCATCCAGTAAAAAGCGATCACCCCCATGCCTGGCTATGAAAGAAACTGAAACAGGGCACTTGTCATAAAATCCCAGAGGTGCTGTGACCTGAAGAGTAGACATCCAAAAAGTATAGGTGATTAGGAGAAATTAAAATCAGTAGATTCAGTACAAACTTATCACTATGCAATGAATACATAATGATACACGAAAATATTAAAGATTGGAGAGAGAGATTGATGGATTTTCACCTGACAACAGCCGGACAGGCTTGCAATACTTAAGAGACCAAAAGTACGATTCCGGAAGTCCTCAGAGAGCATCTCCTTCCCCCCAAGTTTTGCAGGGGGGTCTGCTATAGTTGGGATAACCAAAATTCCATCATCCTACATAAGCAAATAAAAGAGAAAAGCATAATCAATCTAATAAACCTCGATAAAAACATTAAAGTATTAGGAAAAAGAGCAGCATGTTTTAATTATACGGTGTCCTTAAACTGTAGTAAAGAAATGGAATTCAGGCATGTTAATCTTGGGGAACAAAGTAGCCTTAAAAGACTACAGTGGCACATTGAAAACAACCACTATGGTTAAATCAGACATAAATTAAGAGCACTTGACAATCCAGTCAGCCATCCAGTCAAGCTAATTTGGCTTCGTAATTAATAAGACAATCTGTACGTATGTGTGCTTGGAAGTGTGCATGTATGTGTGTAATGTATAGATATGTTTGGCTGCGAGAAAATTAGTTTTAAGTTAATAATTAAAAATGGCTACCTTCAATAGAGAGCTGACAGCTGCCTGTAATTCATTCCTAATTGATTTGCATATCTCAATCTCCTCATCGGATGCCTCCAGTGGCCCACATATTTGCGCTGAAGTTGCAGACTCCAAAACAGGCTTTACCGAATCAATCCACTCCCCATGATTATGTCTGAACTCATGCCTACAATACGGAACACAATAAACCTCAATTACTATATGATCAAGGTAAATTTTCAAAATCAAAAGACAAACGAAATGAACAAAGTGAAAAACTGCCTTCTTATGAACCTCATATTTTGCCAAGTACTTTTCTCAGGTTAGAAATTACTATTAAATTTTTATCATCTTGCACACACTTCCCCACACTTAAAGAGTTTCAGTTTCCCCCTTCCTATTCAACCATAAGAATACACCAAAGATATTGGAATAGAAGGAAAAAATATAAGCACAGTAACCTCAGTCTCAAAATTATGACATATACAGAAGATTGACTACTGACTAAATAACCTCACCTTTGAAGAAACTGCACAACATTGGCAAGCAATTTGAGGGATGAAGTCTTTACTTCACCATTTGTCTTCTGGCCATTAAACTTTTTCAAGCTTGGAACTTTTGAATTGCAGTAGTCCCCAATATTTTCATGTTTCAACACTTGTTCTGAACCAGTTTATCGATAACTCAATCAGAAAACTTTCAAAACAGCAGTCCACCACGGAAAGGAGCATATAATGGATCTATAAATCAAAGGGAAAAAAAACATACTTCCAAAAAGCTTCTCAGTGGATTTGATAACCACTTGAACAATCCTATCAACAGGAATCTTTACTTCTTGAAAGCAATCATCAGCTATTACAATTTGTCTTGGACTGCGTGAAACTGCATAAGGAAGTTGCAGCAGCACGTGTCCAACACGACGCAGGACATTAGGATCCCTAGCAAACCATCCTGCAAATGTGATCTTACAAGTTAAATAATATCTCCATACTAGCAAAAAATTAATAGACAAAAGTTACAAGTTTTCAGGCATGGATAGTTGCACATTAACATATATTGCAGCAGCCTGGCAGCATACAGAATTGCATCAATACATACCAACAGTATCCAGACTTGTAGAAACAGGTATAAATCCAGCATGAGAAACAGAGCCATGTGAAGCTCGGAATCCAATGATGCCACAAGACCCAGCAGGTACTCTAACACCACCAACAGTATCAAGACCTGCACCGTGATGTTACCATTAAGTAAATATTACATTATCATACATGCTGCACTGTTGAAATTGAAAAGAGGGGCATTTTTGAGATACAGTAAGATTAAGAACATGCTGAGTATCCAAATAAGAGTTTTTTCAGATAAGAATCACAAGATAGGCAAAGGAAAGGAAACCAATTCCTTCAAATATGCATTTCCCATGGTCAAAGACTAACAATAAAAGTTACAAAACTCAAGGGGAAATGTAAAGAAGATGAAGAACGATTTCAGAAAGGATAAGAAAAAGAAGCTTACCCAGTGAAAAGTCAACAAGATCAGCGGCTACAGCCACAGCAGCTCCACTAGAGGATCCACCTGGTTTTCTTGAAGATGCTGCTGGATTGGTGGGGGTACCGTAATGCTTATTTTCTCCAGTAATACTGAAAATAAACACGCCGATAAGAATTGGAATTATGTAACCGAGACTAAAGCTAGAGTTGGAGAAGTTGAAAGGAAAATATAGATGTCATTAGTTGGTGTTGATCCTCAAAACTATTTTCTTATTTCAATTTGATAGAAGATCCTCACAATCACATTAGGAATAGCACCTTCAGCCCGTCAAGGGCCCAGTCAAAGTGTATGTTCATAGCTATACATACCTATATGCCAATTCATCCACAACAGTTATCCCAGTGCATGTGGCACCTCCTTCGACAAGAGTGGAAACCACAGGCGACGTCCGGGAAGCTGCATCATGTGTTCTTCCCCAATCAGGATGACCAAAACCAGTTACTTGTCCCTCAATTTCAAATCTGCAACCATGTTACAAAGTTCTTCATTTTTAACACAACTAAATAGTCTAAAAAAACCTATGACTGCAAAGCAAAGAAAAAGTGCATTCGTGTGTCTCCGCATCTACACATATCGACTCAATGTACAGAAAAGATGTTCATTTATTCTTTCAATGTCACATTCGAATTCAGCCGTAACTGCCATCCTGGGTTCCATAGATGTTCTGCTTTTTTTTAGTATAGTAATCACTCCCTCTCAATCACTAAACACAGCAAACCTATCGAAAACGTAAAACGAACCTATAACACAGTTCAAGTTCAACAAGCTACTTTCGAATCAGTAAGATCAAGAAAAGCAACAGGCAGAACAGAAGTCAGAGATTTTTACAGAAAGAAAAATAAGTCATGAATTTCAGGCCTTTTCCCCATCCGGGTTCCAACCCAATTCAACTAATCCTTTCAACTATCAATACTAACCATAACTTCAATCAGGTTCAATAAAGCTAACCAAAAGGCAAAGACTGAAACTTTCACAGTTCCATGCTTTTCCTTTTTCTCAGCAGCCAAAGAGACATACTTTCTCTTTTTCCACTCTAACAAATATTGGGTTTCAACTATTTTCTCGGGAAACAAACAGAGGGGAAGTGGGTAGAGAGAGCGTACACGTCGGAGACAGCGAAGGTGAGGCCGGTGAGGGGGTGCGGAGCCTTGGGAGGAGCAGGCTGTGGCGGAGGAAGAAGTTGAAGCCGCTCAACAAAGGCGCCAAAGTCTTCTCTGATGGTTTTCTTCAGCTTCCTTGTCATCAGGAGAATTCCAGCCAAACCTAAACCCAGCAGAACCCACAGATTGGCGGCCTGAGACGCCATGAATGTGTTTTTCTTTGAGATTCTTCGTTCGAACCCTCCGGAATTGCCAAAACAGCAAGTTATGGATTTAGAGAGAGAGAGAGAGAGAGAGAGGAGGAGGAGGAGAAGGAGGAGGAGGAGGAGGGGAGAGAGAGAGAGAGAGAGGGAGAGGATAAAGCAGCGACCAGCGCAGCGTAACCTAGGCGGAAAGACGGTTCTCTTTGGTTGAGGTTATTACTGTTCACATACAGTGAAATATCACGAAGGTCCTCCAACTTCTCAACTTTTTTTGTTTTTATTTGTAGCTAGGTCCTCCAAGTTCCTCAGAATATCAATAAAGGTCATAATTGATAGTTGCTATAAAAAACGAGAAATGCTAAGAAGACTTTCTCAAAGTGGGGTTTTTAACTCCTTTATTGCCTCACCTCACCGGCCTCACATTTTCCGTCTCCAAGAGTCTTCTTAACATTTCTCGTAAAAAATGGTTTCACAATAGTATGGATGCAAATAACATCTCCCCAAGTTTCATAGAAAATACAAATTCAAAGGCAGGATAATAAAATTAAATAAAAATTAATAATTAATAATAATTTAAAGGCAATATAGTAATAGAGGGATAAAAATTCATACGTCTTAAACAAATCCAATAACGCATGAAATAAAAATTAAAAGACGAACATCGACGGTGAGGGGAAGGTAGAACCATTTGGTGATGGGGAGTAAAGATCACTGAAAAGAGGAAAGAGGAAGAGGCTAGGATGAGGGGAGGGAAAAAGGGGCTACCACCAATCCCAAGCTAAAGGGGTTAACAAGTATGAAAATTGCGGAGTTATGGGAAGGAGCGAGCAGCTAAAGAGATCAACTTGTATTTATCTTTCATTACAAGCGATATTACTATTTTACGAGAGAAAATAAGAGTAAAAGCCACATCAAATCCAATACCATTTAACACCGCAAAATAAGGCTTGTTCTGCCAATAATTGAGGTGAAGAATCATACAGAAGAGTACTCAGTAATATCAATTGGATTGAAACTAATTTAACACAAGATCCACACCCCTTGGGTAAAATTCGACACTCCGGTTTTCTTATTCCTTGTAATGGTAAACGTTGCTTGTATTCAAACAATCGAATAATCGCAAAACGTTGCCTGTATTCAAACGATTTATAACTTCCGAGTGTCTCCTGAAAAATCTTTCTTCTTAGTATTTGATCAAGTTTGGTGACAGATACGGCAAACTCAAAAATGAAGTATAGAACCCAGCTACAAACTCGTCGGGATGTCCAATTTACTCCTTAATCCTTGCAGGCTCTCCCACGGCACGCTCCATTCTTGAGTACCATTCACCGATGCGTGTATGCTCCACCATATCTTTACCCGACCTCAAATAACGGATTGGTCTTAGCACCCCAAAAACAGCAAGGTCTGCCAAATTAGGTTTAGAGCCCCCTGACACAAGAAACATGTACATGTAAACAACCAATACTTACTTATCAAGACTCACTCAGGCAAAGGGTTCACGATAGCGTTCTCATCAACTGATCGTTGATCTTGATTTTAGTCTCTAGACGATTACTACTTCAATTTCTTCCTCGACAAAACTTTGTGCGGGTACATTCAAGTATCGTCTAATAGTCGAGAGTACTAAATTTATTTCTTTTCTCATAAGCATATGCATCAATCTATTTCTATTAGTGTCACTTAATTAATGCATCTCCTGATCATTTATTAAGTAAAAGGTAACCCGCATGCCATCTCTATGTGACAGAACCTGCCTATGCCACAAGTTAGAACACATACCAAGGAAGTCCCGCCCGTTAAGAGCATCAACCCATGTTTCTGCTGCTTCATACAGGGATGCACGCTCATCAGTAATATTATATTTCTTCTTTAGTTTCTTTGACACAAAGTACATGGCTGCAGCACCAGCATACTTCACTGAAATTTTTTCTGTGTAGCTAAAATTACCTGCAGTTACGGCAAAACTAAGATCAGAATACAAATAACCACCAAAACAACAGAAGAAAACCGACAAGTAAGTATTAGCAATACAAACTGAAGAAGGTAATGAAGATTGTCGTAGAAGGCCCATAAAATCTGGGTGCATAGATGGGATCTAGTTACCATTGCTTGTGATATAGTCAAAGGACTCAAGGGCCTCCGATGTATTTCGGTATATGTTTGGTGACAACATATGCACCAAGTGATTATCAACCCACCTATACCACAACAAGAAGCACACCAAAGATATCAAAATTTAATATTCTATGCAACCAAATAAAAAGTATCAAAACTTATAGTAATGAACCTAGTACCACGTAATACACGGTCATGAATTTAACAGTTAGTAATACAAAGATACCAAAGCTCAAGGTATGCCACACCAACAGCTTCAAAGCTGAAGCTCCACAGAGTGAGTGATACGCAACTTCTCAAATCATAACAACAATTTATGAGTGTTTTTCATTTCATTCACCAAGTTCATACAAAATGAAATCTAATTTGCTTGACCAAAATCCATGTAAATGTAAAGAGGCTTGTACAAGAGATGTCTGAACCAAGGTTTATCGATAATGCCCATTTCAGACGAAGTTCCGAGCTCATTTCCCATTTTATGAACTTTCAGAACAATAAAAATCTTATAAACTTTCAGCTCATTTCCCAAAGGACTGGAGGCGTGCATAATTCAAAGTGGTCATCAGATCACAGATTCTTCTATTCTTGTAATAAGCTACTAAGAGGTGAGAATCACTCAGCAGCATTCTCTCCTTTTCTTTATTTCTTAGATAAATCATGGTTCAGTGGCTCACACCGGCAACCTTTTAGTATATTACCACTCCTCCCATTTTATCCAAACATGAATATATACATAAAAAGCTAGCTTGAGGAAAAGATAACATACTGGCGCCACTTTTTCTCTTCATCGTCATCTGAGGAAGAAGCAGCTGCTCTCTCAGGAACAATTTTGCTATTCAACTGATCAATTATAGCTGCAAACAGACACGTGCTCAATTTTAATTGAGATATGTAATTATAGTGCCTATATATTCAACAACGCGTGGATCACATTATTCTAATTAGAAATCGAACCAAGAAACTGAAGCAATCTAAAAACAGTCACAAGGACAGGTACCTGATGAATCAACCAGCTGCTCCCCGTCCACCATCAGTATAGGAACCTTCTGATAATCGGACCATTTAATCTCTTTCTTACTAAGTGGGTTGACCTCCACAACTTTATAGGGTATATCGTGGTAATCCAAGAATGCTGATACAAGAATAAAGTATCCCCAACTCGTAAACAACACGATAATAACTATTTTTTGGATATTATTATAGGAGCAATAAAACAAATTAAAAATGTAAAAAACCCGAAAAAATGAAGGTGATCTTTAATAACTTCAAAAACTCCCAAATGTGGCACAGCATCGAATGCTTGTTTCGCGCAACAAGCAACCCCATTGCATTATTTGTCCAAATAGTTCGATTCCTAGCGAAAGTTCATAATCGAGTGTCAACTACATGTAAAAGTTTGTTCATGTAACCATTATAACTGCAGAGAAATTCAAATGTATGTTTCATCCATCCTAAAATAGTAAAATTGAACATTTTATCACGAAAGCTCATCCATTTTTCGATAATTCAGTGAAAATTTTAAACAACTCAAAGGCAACAGAAACACAATATCTCCAAAGCAATTCAACAAGTAAAGATTTGATTTTTACCTTTAACTTTGTTGCAGAAAGGGCAGGCTTCGTACTGGTAAAGCACAACTTCCTTGGGAACAAGCGCAGCCGGAGGCGGCTCTTTGGCATAGACCTCCGGAGCGAGCGACGTGGCGACCGCGACCGAAGCCAGAGTTCCGGCGACGCCGATTGCCAGCTTCCCACCCGAACCTCCGGAAAACGAATCGAGCCATCGACGAGGAGCCGGAGAACCGGTGGAGGCGGTCCCGTACAGAGCAACCTGGAGAAGACCGTAGGTGGCCGGGGCTGACGTGGCGCCGCCGCCGCCGTGGGCGGTGGAAAGGGATCGGGAGAGGAGGGGGAGTGAGGCGAGAGTGGAAGCCCTCCTCATGGTGGAGCGCCTGAAAGCAAAAGCAGACGTAGAAAGCAGAAAGCCGATCGATTTTCTATGGGAGATTACTCCGGAGAGGTTAAAAAAGGGTTTAAGTCGGTTTTGTGATCCAACGGTGTGGGGTTTTGGGAGTCCAAATCACCGGGGGGTGTTTGGATCTAAAAATCCTAAATTATTTTTATTTTCTGTGATAAATCATCCTAATTATTAATTTTGCAGTCCAATTATTAATTTGGCGCAAAATGCCGCTAAGTTCTTAATTAATTCTATTTGCTTTTACTTCCTAAAACTAAAAAAAATAAAAATAAACATTTTTCCCACAAAAAAGGCAAAAAACTTGTCAAATTTTGATTTCAAACCATTAACTATGACCATTTTTGTTTTCAAACCATTAACTTAAGCTGATGATTAACTAAGATTATGAGAAATAAGAAATAGGTATTGATTAAAGCAAGTGAATTCAATCCAAAGTTATCATTAACAATACTCGTTTTTATTTGTAAGTGGAAAGTCGATTTCTACGAATGATGTTTTTATTCAATACTGTATACTCGTTTTTATTTGTAAGTAGAAAGTCGATTTCTACAAATGATGTTTTTATTCAATACTGGGTCAGCTGGTGGTTTCATCACGATAGTCTATATACTCGAGGTTGAAAAGACTCACAAAAACATTTCAACTTCCTCCTAACTAGCATTACGCCAAAAATCAAACTCAAAGAGTGTCGTGCTAAATATGAATCTAACATTCAATTTTCACTTTTTGCTCCCTATAAAACCCATCACCCTCAAAGTACCTCACTTTGACTGATTTGGATGCTCTCCAAGGCAACTGATCGGGATCTTTCTGATCAGTGTAGTGGATCGTTAGATTTAAAAATTCAACGGTTACAATTATTATAACTTTTAGAGAGTCTCCTAGTTTGTAGCCGTTGAATAAAAATTTAACAGTCCACTAACACTGGTCAGGAGGATCTGACCAGTTGCCTTGGAGAGGATCCAAATCCTACTTCGACAAAACCCACATATTTTACCAGTAACCATCATCTTGTTCAATTTTCACTTAAATCCCCTATCTTTATTCAATTCCAATTAAATCCTCTATCTTTTTCGATTTTCACTTTTTGGTCCCTCTAAAACCCATAACCCTCAAAGTACCTCACTTTGATAAAACCCTCATCTTTACCAGTTACCGTCATCTTGTTCCCTCAAAACACTCCAAACTCCATTAACACACACATTCTCTCTCTCTCTCAACAAAATGTCAGCTGCTTCAAAACTCATGCGTTTTGGGACCTCACTCCTCCACGCTCCCACAAGGACTCTCTCTCCTACCCCTTCACTTCTCTCTCTAAAACCCTTCGCCGCTCCCAAGTCTCTGCGCTTCCCCCGGTACGCCTCCTCTTCGGCTGCGATTGAAAGTATTGACACCGTCCCCGCCACCAGCACAGAATCTCCGCCGCCGCACCACCCCTGGCCCGAGTGGGTGGCCTTCGTCGACCGCTTGAAGACCAAGGGGTACTTCACGGGAACGCCGCCGAAGGAGAGTGATGTTTACACGGATATAAATGAAGTTAAGGAGGCATCTCTCAGCTTTGCTCGTGACCGCTATGATGTTTTCAAGTAAGGTTCTTTTTATTTGTGATATTGCTCTGTTTGGTTGCCGAGAAAATGTTGGAATTCATAAGTGTTGGTTGAAGTCCCATTGAATTATTGCCATTCTTGAGCTTTGGTGACGTTTCGTTTGCTACTGCAATTCCATAAAGATATGATCTTTTTACTTCTGTTAATTAGCAAGGATTAGGAAATTATGCAATGAGATGTATGGATTAAAGCTAGCTGCTTAATTAACAATCATGATTGCTTCTTATGGTGGCAAAGTAATCCATAGTTTTGCCATTTTCGGGTTGTAAGACTTAGGCGGCAAGGAGCTGTTGTGGTAGTTGGGGAGTTGGTTATGTGATATGGATGAACTGAAAAGCTCCTGTACTGCAGTGGGAAGATGAATCTGATAAGAAAAGAGTTCATATTTCGATTGAATTGTATCTAGTTATTATTGAACATTCCGTAATATTTGTATGAGCATCTGAAAATGTGTTCGACATTTCTTGCATGATTGCGTCTAACCTTGTTTCGTTTTGATTTTTTTTGTGCAGATCATTGTCTATGGAAGATATTCAAGCAGTTGTGGAGGGTGGATGTCCCAATCTTTTCCGGAAGGCTGTGAATTCAGCAAAAAGATTGAGATTCCATTTGAGACTAGATGAAGGGGATGTATGTAATTGCTCTCATTTACCCGATTTTGTTTATTATCCAGTTTTCACTTTTCTATGCTTCATGGGGAATTCCTTTATAAACCTTGAGACCTGTTTATGTGTTCTGGATGGTGCTTACAGGTTTGTGGTGGTTGTAATCTCCGAGGTTCCTGCGATAGAGCTTATGTGGTTCTTAAGGAATCTGAAGCAGCAGCACGTACAGTGGATATAGTGCGAATACTATTGTTTTATGCTTTGGATCCCGTTGTTTTTTCTGAGGGAGAGAAACCGCCTGGTAGAGAGCTTCTAGAAACATCTGCAAGGAAGCTGCTCTCTGAGTTGCTTCAACTCAGCGAAACAGCTGTTGACCCATCACTTCCAAAGCCTGCTGCCAAAACTATTGAGAAGAAGAAATTTTATCCAAGTTTCATTGGCGATGAACTATCTCAAGATGTTGAAATGAAGAGAGGAGATTGGATGTGTCCCAAGTAAGTTACACCAAGTTATCGTGATCATCTCGTGCGTGTCATACCTCTTTCATTTCTATCGTTATAATTTGGTATCTTGTATGACTTTACGACTTGATCAGAGGAATTTATCTCCTCAAGTAAGGAGCCTTTTTCCCTGTCTTGTTTGTTGTGACAGATGACTATAGCAATGCACCATGAGTATGTGTGTGTGGCTTTACAGTGGTAAGACGGTGGTAACACTACATCAGTGACGTATAGTTTATTTCGGGAATTTCGTGAAATATCCACGTCTGGAGCTTGTATACTTTATTTCGGGATTGATTGTCTTGCTTCGTATATGGATATAATAAAACTCAGTTACTGGAATTGATTGCTGAATCTTCTAGTCAATTATTTGTTGTTCTTTTCACTTGCAGTTAGTACCGTACTAGTTTTCATGATTTACTGTTGTTATCTTGTTGCAGGTGCAATTTTATGAACTTTGCTAAAAATTTAAGATGCCTACAATGTAAAGAAGATGGCCCAAGAAAAGCTGATGCGGGTGATCTCGAAATCGAAATGAAAAAGGGAGACTGGATCTGCACCGAGTAAGCCACTTCTCTTGCATGAGTGCTTACCTTGTAATCAGTTTTTAACAGAATTACGATACTTGTCTAGCTTACCACCATATTCTGGAGTTCCGAGTGTAACGTATCTTTACTGGTTGCGTTTTGTTACAGATGCAGTTTCATGAACTTCTCTAGAAATATACGCTGCCTAAAGTGCAAAGCTGAAGGGCCAAAGAGAGTCGGTCCAGATGTTGAAATGAAGAAAGGAGACTGGACTTGCCCAAAGTAAGTCTTCTTTTTGTCCTGACAACCAACATAGTTCAGCAACTCTTAGGTATTTAAACGGAGTACGCTAATTTTTATCCTAAGTTATATTTGATCACGTAGCTTACGTTCTTCAGGTGTGCATTCATGAATTTCGCAAGCAATAGGAAGTGTTTGCGTTGTCAAGACCCACGGCCCAAGAAAAATCCTGCAGACTGGGACTGTCCCTCGTAAGCCTCTCTTCCTCTTTGTTTGTTTGCCTGTGTGTGGGGTGTTGTTTTAGATTTGATATCAACGTCAACTGCATATTTACAAGATGGTTTCGTGTACTGCAGATGCGATTTCTTGAATTATGGCAGAAACGCGGTCTGTCTGAAGTGCAACTGTAAACGCCCTAAAGAAGAAACTACCGAGTACGAGGAGCAGATGTGGAGGCGTCCGCGCTAGTGTATTGTTAATAACTTAATAGGCCCAAAGACATTGTTTTCTAGGGAGATATGTGCATGACATGCTTGCTTACGGTGAACCTTGATCACTTCGTAACATATCAGGCTTACATAGACGGGAGAGTGATGAAATGTAGGCGGCTTTAGCTTTATATACTGCCAAGGACAGGAACCATTTGTGACCAATGATTTTATAGTTTCTATGGAAAGGTGTTCTACGTAAGGTTTTCAACTATCAACAACAACAACAATCTTATTTCAATAAGCATGATCGGTTGTATGAATCCTAGAATGTTATGGGCTCGGTTTTGCTTTAATTCTTCTATTAGCTCTAAATACTCCATGTCTTTACATAATTTAAAATCTTCTTAAGTCTTCCTCTACACCTTGTGCTCTAAGTCTTTGTCACATAGTCACATTTTTTAACCGGAGCATTTGTAGGTTTTCATTTAACATGTTCAAACCATCTTAACTGATTTTCTTTCATTTATCTATTTTAAATTTTGAAGACTTTTTATCTAAAATAGTCCTTGAAAATGTCATAACTTGTCACTTTGATCATTGACAAAAATAATCAATAAAAGTGTTAGAATACTGTAAATCATTTTGGTCATTCGGCAAAAATATGTCAATATCCTCCTCAATTTATCACGGGAAGTACGTTAAAAGGCAAACGCATCTTCGTTTCCTACGTGCTCAAGTCTCCATGGTACAATTTGTCCCAAAACATCGAAACCTCATCTCCGCATCAATTTACCGGGCATTAGATACCTGTACATTGTATCCTAGATGTAAGGGTTTGTTCATCAACGATGGAAGAGCCCTGTCGTTCTTGAAAGACCAATGTTGCCAGCTAAACTACATGGGTGGCGCAACATGCTCATTCGGGTGGTGCAGTGCAGCCATCGCATCAGGGGCAGCAACAGCATGCCTGCGTTGTCGCTCACGTAGAAATAAGACAGTAAGGAGGCAAACAAAAAGAGTCAATATCGTTGCGTTCCCTTCATCAAGTAGCACGGTATCTACCCATTCTTCAACCTTGGGATAGGCTTCAGGCAATGAATCGATTATATGTACCTGCATACGGACCCAAAAACAGAAGATCGCTAATGAATGAAGATTCCAAAAATGAAAATAATTGGAAACAAAGCTTAATTATCCAAAGCAAGCTCATTCTGGACTATTAATAGCAGAGATTAACTATTATATGAGAAGGGAGTAAGGAAAGTAAAACAAAAAGAACTTACCAGGAAACCGTCGGCATAATTTTTTCGTATCCATAAGCTTGTGAGGGCTAGCGTGACAGGCAACTTTGCTGCCGAATCAATTTCTAGGGCTTGATCATAGTAACGCTTTGCAAGATGAAGATCCAAAGGCAGCCCTTGTCCATGCTCATGCATGTAACCAAGGTTGAACATGGCTTGGGCGTTAGACTGGGACCTGGCATGCTTGTAAGCCTCTGCCGCTCGTTCATAATCCCTCTCAGTACCCTGAGAAAGGAAGAAGGAAAACCAAAATACATCCCGAATCTAGAGCAGTGACAAACATGTTTCAGCATGAGATAGCTACCTGACCATAGTAATACGCATCCCCAATCAGCAAAGCAGCGTGTTCATTACCCTGCTCAGATGCTTGCCACCATAATGAATGTGCCCGCTGATGCCTTTCTGCATTAGTGCACAAACCAGATTCTCCCATGCACATGCTTCGCTCTCCATATTTGTCAAGAATCCATGCAGCGTTACTCTGCGCTACCTCATAGCCTAACTCAGCCATCCTTGAATACAAGAAAAATGCCTTGCCTACGTCCCCTCTTAAGTATGATTCAAGTGCCCATCGAGACAACGAGCTCCACGGTCCCCTTTCTGCAACTAATTTGTATAATGCAATGGCCTAAAACAAAATGAATCATAATCATGAATCGGAATTAATTAGTGTATAAGTGCCCTGGTGCATCTTAACATCATTTACTTAGAATTAAATAGCAAAGTAAATTTTTCATTCAACAAATACAAACAAATTAATCGTCACAAAATCAAGATTATGTTGCATATCCTGTTTTCTTAAGCCCGAACAGAAAACAGAGACGGTATGTAAACTAAACAAACAGAAAAGAACAGCGAGTCTACCCGTGGAAGATTCTTCTTAAGCCCGACTCCTGTATGAAACATCTTCCCTAGCTGGTAGAATGCCTTGGGTTGACCAGCATTCGCAGCAAAGATGAAGTATTGACATGCAAGTTTAACATCTCTCTTTACCCCAATTCCTTTGAGATACATTACTCCTAGGTTATAGTGCCCGCCACCGTCTTGATTATCAGCAGCTTTCTCAAAATACTCCTTTGCCTACAACGAAAAGGATTGGCCGTAACATATGAATCAATCAACCTATCAATGTATCAGAACAAACTCAACATCGGAAAAAATGATCTCGAAAGTTATTACAACTAACAATGTGGGATTTCATTCGCAAGGATTGCTAATTGAAAATGTGTAACAAAATATAGAAAAACACAAAGCTTTAAGATACACGTAGAAATAGAGCCAAGGAGCATTCTTACTTTAGTGTAGTTCTTCTTCTCCACTCCATATCCTTTAACATACAAATACCCCATCCCGTTATATGCCGAATAGTGATCCTGTTTGGCTGCAAGTGTAAGCCACTCCAAAGCCTTGGTGTAATTCCTCTCAACTCCAGCTCCCCTAGCATAAATCTCTCCGAGGAGCTCCATCGCCCGAGGCTCTCCCTTCTCCAACGCCTTCAGAAACCACGACAACGCCTTGGCGTGGTCGCGGCGCAACCCTCTCAGCCCGAAATAGTAAAACAGGCCCACCTTATACATTGCCGCAGAGTTTCCCTTTTGAGCTTGGTACTCCAAAATCTGAAAGTCCTCGTCTTCTTCGCCGCGGCTCTTCCTCAATGCCTCCTTGTTCTCCTCCGCTCCGCTGTGGATCCTCACCGCCTCGATCGATGCTGAGTCCCTCGAAATCAGGAAGCTATTCACAGCTGCCTCGGCCAATTCCGAGTACAATTTCACCGCTTTATCAAACATCTGCAAAAATACCAAACAAAATCCAAACACAGAACAACAAAATCAATCCTTCAACTTCCTCCTCTTAACTCCGCAACCAAACAGAGATCGATCGATCAAACTCGAAAGAGATTCCGTACATCTTGCCTGAAGTAAGTATACGCGAGGGCCATCTTCGACTGCATGTTGCCGGCCTTAGCGGCGAAGTAATGGTACGTGAAAGCCTTGGCCTTGTTCTGCTTCCTCATCTGGCCCGTACCGTACAGAAACCCCAGAACGGACCGCGCGTGAGGGAGGCCGCGGGAAGCCGAGTCCTCGATCTCCGAAACGGCGGCGTCCATGAGCGCGGTGTCACCGGAGCTAACGGACTTTATTAATTTGGATACGGTGGAGTAGTATCCGTCGTCGGGGTGGGTAGCCGGGTCGGCCTTAAAGGGGTCGGGTTCGAAGATTGGGCGCCAGGATCCCGGGTCGAGCTCCTCTTCTGACTGCGCAGCGTCGGAGTCGCCAAACTCGTCCCAGTCCGGCGACTCATTTGGAGCTGAGTCGGCGGCGGGCGGCGAGTCCTCGGGCGAGGTAGGGGTGTTTAGGAGATCGTCTTGCGAGAGAACGAGGATGAAGGGACGGACGCAGAGAGAGAGGGGGAAGAGAGAGAAAATCAGGAGAGAGAAATAGAGCTTTCGAGCTGCAAAATTCATTGCTGTTGCCAAATACTCACAGAATTTTGGAGAAGATGGAGAGGAAGAAGACGATTGGGATTTTGTTAAGAGAGAAGGGTAATATTGGGACGAAATCAAAGTTTGTTTTGTATACTTGCCACGTAGCATTTTTGTCATTTAGCAAATCGCATTCTGCCACGTAAACAGAGTAGAGAAATGTTCAAGAATGATACATGGTTTAAGATGTTAAGAAGGTTGTGAAAAAAAAAAGACGAAAACTTTAACGTCAACGAATTTCCAGGGCCGGAAAAAAATATGCATTTCCATTGCCAAGAAATAAAGTTATTCACAAAATGGATAAGGGGAGTAACGTCTAAATTCTAACATAAACAGAAGGTTATTTCGCCATTTATTATTATTCATTGTAGACGAGTACTTGGCGCAACGAAAATGATGCATCAATAAATACTACACTTCACTCAACTGAAAACTCAAACAACATGGTGTGGCTGTACTTCTCACCGGGTTGAACAACAATAGACGGGAAGTTCGGTGTGTTAATTGCATTCGGGAACCCTTGTGTCTCCAGACAGAGCCCGGCATGCTTTCCATAGACAGCACCTCCTTTGCCGACAACCCTATTGACGTAATTCGCGGTGTAAAACTGCATCCCGGGGGCATTGCTCCATAGGTTAAGGACCCTCGAGCTGGATGGGTCCTTCAGCCTTGCAGCATGTTTCAGGCCTTGTTTCTCTTCCCCACAGTCGAGCACATAGTTGTGGTCATACCCTATACCGACCTCATGGATGGACTCACCGACCCTCTTCTCGGCAGTGAAATCAAAGGGCGTGCCTTTAACCGGCTTGATTTCACCCGTTGGGATTGTGTTTTCATCCACAGGGATAATATGGTTTGCCCGAATTTGAATTGCATGGTCAAGTATGTTGCCCGAGTTATGTCCAGCTAAGTTCCAGTATGTGTGCTGAGCTAGGCTGACCGGGGTGGGCTTGTTCTCAGGCACTGCTTCCATGTCAAGTCTCATTGTCGTGCTTGAAGTAAGCGTATAAGTTGCAGTCAGCGAAAGATTCCCGGGGTAACCTTCCTCCCCGTCATGACTCTGATACTTAAAAGTGATGGACGGGTTATCACCCTTTTTATGTTCTGCTACCTTCCATATCTGCTTATCGTACCCCTTGTGACCACCTAATGCGACAGCAGGATGAATTGAGTGGCGTAAATATAAGCAAGCACAAGGAAAATAAAACACAAACAATTACTGATACCATTACTCAAATGAAAAGAATGTCTGCTTTGGTGAAAATCGAAGCCATTAGGCTTGAGACAATATTCAAAATTCGTTCATGTCTCGATAAAGAATTAACGAAGAAGCCTTGGAAGGAACCGAACGCACGCTTATTTGTTTATTACAACGTAATTCAAACATCATAAAATTCTGCTGCAAATTAGCTAATCGAAAAGCAGTAAAAACGAGAATCAATGGTAACAATTCCGTACCATGGAGACTGTTCGGAGGTCCGTTGATAGGCAAGGAGTACTCCGTTCCATTGAGCGTAAACTTCCCATCTTTGATTCGATTAGCAACCCGACCCACAATGCAGCCAAAGTAGGGAGCAAGTCCGTTCTGATCACGCATGCATCCACATTCAAGGACGAAACAAAAACATTAAAACAAAGGGTTAAAACGATCATACGAAAAGCTCAGCATTCCCATTCCTAAAGCAAAACTCCAACATTTAATCCCAAAAACAACAAACGATAACAACCAAGCGCTAAGTGGGGTCGGCAGTATAAATCATGTAACATAACTGCGCTCGGTTTTGCGCCAAATACAGCTTATGAATGCATTAGATCAACACACAAAGAACCAATTTTTGCATGATATCTCAAACAACATGATCGAAAAGCAAAAGGGTTCTCAGAAAAAGTGTGAGAAATTTACCACATAGGGATCCACGGAGTCGAATCCAAGAACAACATCAGCCAATTTTCCTGCAAAGTTCACCAACCAACAATCCAAACAAACATCAGCAGCATTTTTCAGATCAAAAAGACAAAACAAAACAGAAAGCATTATTCGATTAATCAATTAACTGAGAATCCAAACGGGAGATTATCTGATTGGGAAGCAGAAAAGAAATCTGCTTGGGTTGAAAGATACCGTCTTTTCCGGGAACAGACAAGGAAGTGATAGTGCAGCCAAAGTTTGTGATGAGGGCGCGCATGCTCCCATTGTTGAGCTCAAAGATTTCTGGTTTCTGGTTCGCATCCGCCATTATTGTCGTTGTTGATGTTCTTCTGATCGGAGGGGAGAGAGAGAGAGAGAGTGAAGTTATTGGACTCTGATGCGTGTTCCAAGTGTTTGTACGGGTTTTTGAGTTGTTGGGGGTGACGTATTGTGTTTCAGATATGTTGGCGGCTTGGTTTTACTTTGAATGTGTACTTACCGGTCCTCCCTCAGTCTCAATCCAAGTCACGCGCCACACACGTGAAGGTTACAAATTGAAGATTCTTTTTTTTTTTTTTGATAACGGGGCATAAACCCGGAAGAAAATGAAAGAATACATAAAATATTATGAGGTCACAAGATTGAACTATATCTACAACTAGCAACCGATGATAAGAAGGAGTTCGCTATAAAAAAACTGAATCCAAACTGCATAATAAACCCAAACGAGTTTATAACAAAATTCTTTTCATGGAAAATATGACGTATTTCACAGTACCAACTTTAGTGCACAACGGCACACCAATTTGGTACTAATATAATGAGACTACCTTGGTCGATCGAAGCCACGACAACGAAAAATTTTTATTTTTCTTATCATTGATCTAATATCAAACTCTACATTTATTGGAGTTGAATCTGTCACGTTCACGGATCCCAATTCGACTAGTGAAAACAATATTCTTTTATTATTAGGGTCCCTAATTCGATTATTCATCAGCTTAAATTGTTATGTCAACAGTTTAGCTTCATCTGTGATACTGCTCCTTCTCTATCAAGCCTTTCCTGCTGAACCAAATAGATGCATCTTCTCTGCAACCACTGCTTTCATGGCTTCCTTCGCCGACGCCATAACGTGGACCAGGTCTTTCTTCGGGTTGCTAAGGGAATCCGTGTAAGCTTTTCGCACCTCGGTGTTTACATTGAACTTCCTCACACCATGCTCTATGCATTCCTGTTCATGAAGCCAAACAGTTTACTTGGACATTAAGCTTTAAGTGGAAGTAATGCAAATGTAGCTTGGAAGCATCTCTGAGGATCTTCAGCTTGTAAACGAAAACCTAAGAACCCGAATTGTTTTAAAATCGCTATGGATAAACGTTGTACCTTTATAAGTTCCTTCGACAAACCAGAAGCGCCATGAAGCACCAGGAGGACTCCTTTCTTCGAACTCAAAGCGTACAGATCCTAACATAAGGGAAAACGAAATCAGTTACGTAGATAATGAGGTGCGTGTTGTAATGTGCAACTGACATTCGACAATCTAACATCAGTAACAGCGCAAAATCTGGTCAGAGACTATCTCAACCTTAAGCAGATCGAGTCTCAGATTCGGGCCACTTGCAGGGTATTTTCCGTGCACATTTCCAATACAGACTGCCAAAGCATCTATCCCGGTTTTATCAATGAACTCCTCAGCCTGAAATTCGTAACGCCTTCTGATGATTAGCACAAGTTTAGGAGTGAAGGAAAGCTAATTCCAAAAAGTTGCAAAGAATAAAAAATAACCTGCTTAACATCAGTCAGCCTTGCTTCATAATCTTCGACAGTTAAATCATCTTCTGTCCCCGACAATCTCCCTAGTTCCGCTTCTACTAGCACGCCTTTTGAGTGAGCAAAGAATGCGACAAACTTGGTGTATGAAACATTCTTGGTAAATGAAAGATGTGAACCATCCGCCATGACAGAATCAAATCCCTGGAAAGGTAAATACAGTTACTAACGCTCTCTATATATGGATTGCATTCTGAGTGAAAATCAAAGCAATGTGCAAAACAATGGTAAAAATTGAACGTACCAACTCAAGAGCTTCCACCAGATCTTGCTTGGAAGTTCCGTGGTCAAAGTGTACAGTTATGGGAACCTGCCATAACATATACATTATCTCGATGTCTTGATGAAAGTGGAATTTTGAAATTATTGTCGATTTTTCATATCCAACGCCATTTGTTCTATCGTGATAATGTTTACCATGTTATACCATTAAAACGCAAAACCATCATGACTGTTACAGCATGGAACTGTCACGCAGTAGCTAACTCAACCTTGACAATTGGAGCTTAAGGGCTAAATAAGAAAGCACAACGAGAGAGCCTAGTACTAGAGTCACAGACTAAAGCCGCAGAAGTGAGAAAGAGTGGATTGAAGGAAGTCTGTGTTTCCAACTTTCCATGCATACCGCTCGATACCAGATATCAGGGACTGGGATTAGGTTCAGTAATGACAGAGTTTTTCAATATTTGTAAACAATAAGATGGCAGCCTTCGATTTAAAGAAAAAGAATGAGAAGTCACAACCTGAAACACATGTTTAAGAATATGTGCCACTTACACTGGCTTGTTCTGCAGCAGCGATACAACATGCAACCAACGGGATCCCTCCTTGCTTCAAGGCACCTGGATGGACCTGATAATATATGAAAATTAGTTTTTTTTTTTTTGTTTTTTTTTAACTAAATCAACGAGATTCATCTAATGTTTATACTCTTTTAACCTGTAATATAGCCGGACTTTGTTCTTCTTCTGCTGCAGCAACAACTGCCTCTACTCCTTCCAAATTATATACATTGAATGCTCCTACAGCATATCCACCCTTCTCTGCATTCTTTACATATATATTAAATTGTCAATACGCGAGGTGAAAATATTTATGAAACTTCAATTTATGACCCATACCAGAAGAAGCTCCTTGGTTGATGAAAGTCTGAATGGACGAGCCCAGGACTTCACGACCTCCGCCAATGCTCTGTCGTCACCAACATTACCTAAGAATGAATAATTTTAATAAGTTTTTGTTGATTTATCGTTGTTACCAAAAACTTAAGCTTTCTAGATATGGACCAACTATTTTTGTTAGTGTAATACGCTTTTAGTTAGCACAGAAATATTAGCGAACTGCAAAACTCACCCGGAAAAACAATGTATGGAACTCCCAGATGCCTACTCTCAGGACCCAGCTGCCATAAGGGAACACCAGCCAGGGCTTGTCCCACTATTTTTGCACATTTTGCTTCAAGAGCTTTCGTAGCAAGGTCAGATGAAGTGATTCCACCCTAAATGGAGTGTAATTTCAGCAAGGAGGATACAAATTCAAAAACAGGGAAAGAGAACATTTTCTCATTTGAAAACGTATACGTACCTTTGCAAGAATGTAACGTGGTCTTGTAGTTATGCGTCTCACTATTTCCACCAGTGCCGAGCTAACTTTGAAGTTGATTTCCAAACTCTCAGAGGGAGCTGCCCAGTGGACAAGAAATCGCCATTTCAGAACAGTTTGGCAACAGCGAAGCAAGTTTTTTATGTGGTTTTCGCAAATATGATACATTAATATAAATCTCTGAACAAAAAGAAATGAAGACTAACTTTTTCCGGTAATAAGCTCCCGACTGGTCATTATTAGAGTGTCCTTCCGAGCTGTAAGGAATATATCTGCCATCTCAGCTGCTCTACTGATTTCCTCCTCCCTCTCTTCTGTAGAACTCATGGCAACTTTAGCAACCGAAACCTACTTATGGCATGTTCAGTTCTGAGTCAGTACCCGATGGCCATAGTTTGTCTGTAATTGTCTACTTGGGAAGACTAATTTTTAATAGAAAATGATCTATCACAGTCTTGTGTTCGAAATTAACAGTAACTTAATGTTAACCATTAAATACTCGATAAAGAATATGTTGGTCACCTCAATGCTTCTCAAAATCTGGCTGCATTGTAGTTTAAGCTCTTCCACCTATGAATTATGAGTGTGAGCCATAACATAAAAATAAAATATAAGGGAGGTAATCACTCAACATACATCCAGATAACCAGTTCAACCTGTTTTGTCGTTTTGGGAACATATGACCCGACAACTATGAGACCTCCGTTCCTTTCCTTGTTTATTCCTATATCCTTGGGCAGAATTGGAGCTCTGGGGATAATTCCGATCCTGGCAGAAACAAAGCTAGCAGCAGTGCGACATAAGAAGCGCTTGCCCTTCAGTTCCGCCTATCACACCAAACAAAAACTCATAAAATGATCTGCCCAGAACTTGATCAAAATATACCAGAAGTTTCAAACAATAACATGGTATATGTATAGCACCTTAATCATTCCAGCTGCAAAAACAGCCATGTCCCTGTCACTAGCTGCGTTAACTATACATGTTGATCCCTGTTTCATGTCACAAATTAAGAATCAGAGGATATAAGTACACAATATCTCACAAAACGACATGCTATTTTTGACCAGTAACTTCATTTATCGCAGGGATTGTTATCCTTTGACGCTTGTAAACTTTTGTAGCCTAGCACTCTTTCGCATCAAAACAAGTACGGAATTGATGCATTGGATGCACCTCCACCCATATTAAACCATATATTTTTAGTAGCTTAAAAATCCCTGTCCGTGGTGGAGATATATAACCATTGTATTTTGCTTGCATGAAAGAGGGAGAGAGGGAAAGAGGCTGCTGGTTCCTCCGTACCTTCTGCAAACTGCAAAGACGCTCACAAACAGCATCTGGCCCACCTTTTCTTAGAATTTGGATAGAAATAGATGTAACACTACTGGCTGGTATGTGGCCGGCTGTTTTCTCCTCAACCCACTGCAAATAAGTTCAAATTTACAATTCAAGCTAACATCAATCATAATATTTGGTAAAGCTATGAATTTGAAGCACAACATATAAATATTAGACCTCGCGAAGGTTTGAAGATTTGTAGCCAAAAGCAGCATCTTTAGCGAATCCTGTATCCCCTGCAGGGATAAGCCTAAAGAACCCATGAACCATAAGCAATGTTAAATCACCATTAAATCGTTATTAAGTACTTTCTAACATGGAAAGGAATGAATATTACTGGTCCGAATCTGCAACATAGTGTACATCTCCAACAGTATAACGCCCTCCTTGAAGAAAAAAGGGGCAGATGATCCATGCATCCATCTCGCCCAGTACTGAAACAGCGGCATCAGCTTCCTAAACAGACAAGGCAGTCTCATCAAATGATATGAAAAGTCCCCAGAGTGTTGAATGACTTTACGACATGATAATTCAATATAGTTAAAAGTCGCAGTACTTGCCTCTGGGAAATGGCCACGCAAAGTTGAATCGCCTCTCAAAACTACTGTATAATCAGCATCCTCAACTGATTTGGCTGCAGTACGCAGGTTTGCACAGATGTCTTTAATTAATACAGTAGCCTGTAAAAACGTCAATCTACATTACCATTTATGACCGAAGTAATTAAAGTAAGAAAAAAATCATTCCTTGGAATGAGATGAATGTTTTTCGTGAGGAATTTCTTTCTTATATAATATGAAGCATGATTTAAACATTAAACCTTGATGTGTTTGCACATAGGCCCTTACCTTCTCAGAACTCAAGGCCCTGGAGTTGGTCAAAATGAAAAAGCATTTTGGACTTTTTCTGAACTGCTCCGTTAGTGATTCAACGGTCCTGCAAAGAACAGTCACCACTTTATAACAACTCTGAATCTCTGCTCATTTTCTGATAAAACAGTATATGCGGTTTCTATTGCATTACATAATAAGAATAGCATAAGGAAAATAAAGGCACTCACCATTCCGTCAAGACCTCAATATCATGAACAGTTTGAGTTCCAGTTGGATCGTCATCGAGAACAACCAAAGTCTTTGAACTGTCCTGATTTAGTCTCTGTATTTCACTAGTGGGATCTACTTGCCACTCAACTGGGAGAGACTTCAAGACAACGTCCTTCTTAAGAACCGGAAGTTTTGCTTCTACCTTAACACCCGTTAGTGTCTCATAAACCTGCATACATACAACTGCTTCAGTTAAACCACCTACTGCCACCACCATTAATTTATACTTTGACTTAACACCCGTGTAGAATTTTGTTTAGATAATTTTACATGTACTCAATAAACCAACTAACTTCAACTGAAAGAAAAAGCCAATAAAGCTTGCGCGTACCTTAACCACACCAGCATCATCTTGCCGACCCCAACCTGCAGCAGAACCTGCCCAACAGTTGAAACAAGTATTACTTTCCATAAGCAAGCTAGCAACTAAAAAGGAACCCAAAGGTCAACATTTGTCATATTCGGTGCCAACATTTTCCATGCAGCAATAAGATCCTACGTATTTTAAAGGAAGAAAATTTATCAGAACCTGAC
This sequence comes from Pyrus x bretschneideri, assembly GCF_019419815.1. Lineage (NCBI taxonomy): Eukaryota > Viridiplantae > Streptophyta > Magnoliopsida > Rosales > Rosaceae > Pyrus > Pyrus x bretschneideri. Next base: position 753,339 of record NW_025999579.1, on the reverse strand, counting down.
AGGAATAGTTGATGAGCAACAGTTGATATATGAAGTGGAATTTTTCGAACTGAACAATCTTGAGAAACAATTCCCTGTAGACGATTAGAATATTAGTACACTGATAATCTCTTAATTGTAATTGTAAGTTGTTTCTATTCAAAGAATGCATGAGTGAATGTTCATCTGACCAGATCCTTCACAAAAATATCAAGTGCAGAATGCGGAGTATAATCATTGTCGAGCATATGTGGAACACGATTTTCGAACATCCTGCAATTGAAAATGTTTGCTGAACGTTAACAATGATATTAGTCTAGATAATACCAGCTCACGTCCTAATTTGGGAACATTTGACATCAACAATACATTTCCTCTTAAAATTTGCATGTTAAATAAACAAATTTAAGGTTTTGAGAAAGTAAGTACTTAAACAAGGAAGAAAGTTACCAGGATGTTCCCTCACTATTTGTGATGAAATCAAACAACGTCCTTGTATTAAGACCCAATCGAGCTCCAAAAGCCATTGCTTCAGCTCCCGACGCTATATGAACTCCAGCAAGCAATTGATTAACCATCTTTACACCACTATAGAACAAAATATAAGAGGAATAAAGTAATGGAATTTCACTTCCAAGATAAAACGAACAAATAGCATCATAGACCTACAACGATCTAATAGACAATGAGATACGATATGCAACAAACATTGACTCAAAAGTACCTTCCAGCCCCACAGCCTCCTTTGATAACATAAAGCTTCTCGCTTAATGCTGTTCACAGAATATAGTCAAATACCAGTCACAAAACTATTTATGAGAACCCTACATTCTGAAGCCTGATGAACCTTATCGTACACACTTAGTACCTGAGAGGACTGCACCAGCACTCTTAAGAGCTTCATCTGTACCGGATGCCATAATCTGAGAAAGACGCAAAAATCCAAAAACCAGTTAAAAACTAAAACTTTTGAATCAGCTATTGGGACAAAAGTCAAAACCAATGGTTGTTCTAACACACCGTAAGTGCCCCCATGGAGGCTCTCACAACCCCACCAGAAACAGGAGCATCCACCAACTTGAAATTCTTTCCTTCATCTATAACATTTCAAAATCCTGACTACAGTTTCATCACAAGTAAAGCATAATTACATAGTGCGAATGGAATGTAAAAACATACTTTGCAAGCGATGATCTAGTCGGCTCACAAATCCAGGAGAAACAGTGGATGAAAGGATAATAGAAGCTCCAGATGGAAGTGCTATCAAATACAGGAATATGGAGTTAGTCCTAATAAAAATGGACTAGGGAAGCTGGGAATAATTTGTTTACCTGAAATAGCACCAAAGTCTCCATACAAAGCGCTCTCAGCTTGAGCTTCATTTGTGACCATTATTACCAGCACATCAACATCTAGGAGAGAAAATGCGTCAGAAGCAGATAGGTTATTGCACCAGACAAATAAGTAATGGATAGTCATCAAATTGTTTTAATCGCCTTCTACTTCTAGAACGTTTAATATGCATCTACCTTTACATACTTCTGCCGGAGAGCCTCCAATCGAGCCACCAGCATTGGCAAAACGAGTCAGTGTTGGTTTATATACCTGCATTCAAAAGAAGCCGGAAAATAGATCAGTTTGACCGGTATCTTAAACTATAGTGTCAATCTTGAACTTATTCAAGGGGGTACAACAATATTAATGTGCACACACAAATGTAAGTGCATGTATCGACCCCTAATGTACAAATACTGTTTAAGCATTGCTGTATGACGTCGGAAAATAGATGATACGAGAGAGCCTCAGTTAAATACCAGTTTCTTGTTTCAATCAGTATACAAACTGAGGACTTACATCATAACCACAAACAGAAAATTTAGCTTTTAAAAGGTGAGTTGCCATTCCAAATCCCATTGCTCCAAGACCAATGAATCCAACTCGGTTGACGGTATATGATTTAGCAACAGTGTGGCTTGCCAATTTCTCAGGGATGTAAGTCTCAGCATTTGCTGCATCTAAAATTCTCACTCCAAGTTTCTGTTCCCAAACCTGTACAACAATGTAAAGTGTACGAATAAGAAAGAGTAAATTGACTCGACGAAACACATATTTCAAAACAATTTTGATGTAAAATGGAGGAATTCAAGCTACAAAAATGCCTTAATCATATATTTTGGGGCTTAAGTATAAGACAACCTTAATCAATGTAGCATCTTCATCATCTGTGTTGTCACGTGGAGACCCTGAAAAAGGAAATTTATGAGAAAATCTTAAGCACAAAGCTGGTCATTTCCAAAGATCGAACAATATAACGTTACTTGATTGTGTTCTGAGATTCAGTACCAAGAATAAGTTGCTGATGAGCAACTGCTAAAAGCGGGAGAGGAAAGCTAAGCGACTTGGCCAGATCCAATATAACCCTCTACAGAAAATCCCATTAGTCTTATGTAATGAGATATTGCCTTTGACAGAAAACAGCCAACACCACTATTGAAGTTGATCCAATATAAAGCACAAAAACTGTACAGTATATCTTACCAAGTTTTGAACAAGAGTATTCAAATCATCTTTGGCAGCACCCCTTAACAACTGAGGAATATGGTTCTTGAAAACCCTGAAATGAATAAATACTTATAATAGTGGGCAGAGTATGAAGTGATCAAACATATTATAATATGGGATGATTTTGTGTAAAATCGATAAAAAGTTACAATATTAACAATATATCAACAATATTTATGTGAATTATAAATAGGTCAATCATGTATTGTGATACTTAAATGCATTTAAAACAAACAAAAATTACAAAATCTGCCACTACATCTGGCACCGACTTCAATCGACACTCGCTTTCTCGTAGTTTTATATTTTGGAATAAGTCCATACGGATATGCTTCTTGATTCTGTTTTTTACATTTGGATTCAGACATTGCGTTGCATTGTCTATTTACTGGTTTCATTTTTTCCATCACTCACATGCCACCTACATGTTCTTTTTACATTTGGATTTAAACACTACAATGCAGTGTCTGTTTCCTAGTTCTGTTTTACTTTTGGATTCGTACATTACAGTGTCCGTTTCCCAGTTCTTTTTTTTTATCACTCACACGTCTCCTATGCTTCACACCTCGTACGACTCCTGATTTTTAGATTTCGATTCAAGCTCCGTTTCCTGGCTCTGTTTTTTACATTTGGATTTAGACACTGTAATCCGTTTCGTGGTTCTGTTTTTTACATTTGGATTCAGACACTGCATTGCATTGTCCATTTCTTGTTTCTGTTTTTTTTTTTTTTAGTTGAGCAGACTCATTCATGTAAACAAAGGGCGAGGGAAAGAGTGATATAATATACATGTTCTAACTATTTATACGATTCATATCCTCTACGGATCAATTCTATTGGGATACAAATCCAACAGCCAAAACCTTTTCATCTTCCTCTCTTCCCCTCGACTCCTCTTTCTCCCTCGCAACGCCACACCCCACCATTATTAACAAACCCCAAATTTATTTGCATGTCATCTGTACTCTAAGTTTGATTTATTTTTTTGCTCTCTCTTACTGTTTTAGCTTTTTATTTGTTGTCTCTTTCTTCTTCTTCATCTTTGAGATTTTCTACTATAACTTTGTTTCTCTCTATTATTCTTCCATAGTTATGGAAAAAATCTCTGCAACCAAAAGACACTGGTTTGCACGACCCCTCTATTTATTGTTTTGTTAATATCGGCTGAGATTTTGGGGTCGAGGGACCTGCAATTGAGGGGTGTGGCGGTGTTGGCGCTGATTTTGAGGAGGGTAAGGTGAGGGACTTGCTATTGGGGGTGGTGGGTTGGGTGGGTTGTGGCAGTGTTGGGGCTAATTTTGAGGTGGAAATTTGACCTGGAATTTTGGTGGGGGGGGGTGTGGGGGGGCGGGCGGGGGCGCTGCTGGTGGTTTGACAGTGAGAACTTTGAAGTGAGGGAGAAGGAGAAGAGTTGAGGGGAAGAGAGGAAGGAAAAGAGATTTTGGCCATGGATTTGTATCAATTATGAGATCCATAAGGATCTTCACAAAAAACCCATATGACCTTCATAGAGAAAGAAAGAGAGAAGGATAGAAGAGTCAAATTCTAACTATTCATAATGACTTAAAGCTTATGTGACATTCATTATTGACCTATGCCTAATTAATAAAAATACATCATTGATTAAGTCCGAAACAAAAATATGTCATTGATATATGACTTAATAGTAAAGTTTTTATTGACTTTATAGCGAGGAACGATAAATCGTATTCTCAATTGTATTTTGGCTTTGACTATAGAACATGAGGCACTGTCATTAAAGAAATGTAGATAATAAGTTGAATGCGTAGGCACGAACCATGAGTTTCCCGCAGCATTAGATATGATATCGTAGATTATCCACGGATGAATGCCGGCTTTGGTGCCAAGAGAAATAGCCTCCAAAGAAGCAACAAGATGAATACCCTCAAGCAGTTCCTTAATCATCCTAATTTTGCTGCAATACCAAGGAAACTATAACATCATAAGACAAATACTATTTCTGTCTATTCATACAAGCAAAACTAAGGGCGGGGGAGCAGATAAACATATTTTGAACAAAATCCTCCAATAAATACAGTTTTTTCGTATTCTTAACTACGTAAAAGGGTTACAAAGTGATTACCTTCCAGCGCCAACTTCACCATCAAAAACATAAAGCTTATCGCACATTGCTGCAAGAAAGAAGTATCTTGCAATATCAGTCATCAAAAGTATCTTCCAATATCAGTATTGTAGTTTATTTAATGAATATTACCAGAGAGAACTGGCCGTGCTTTTAAAATAGCGTCTGACCCTCCGGAAGAAGCAATCTAAGGCATCAGAAAAACATCAGCACTAACAGTTAGGATGATTGGGGAGCGGGGAAGGGAGGGCAACGGGGGGAGAACCTTCGCATCCACCACTACAAGCAAGAAATGGTAAATGGTGAGCAAGTGATCTTACCATGATCTTTCCACTTAAACCATCAGATACTCCCTTTGTGGCATATATATCTACAAGATCAGCTGTATCTGCAAGAATAACAAAACGTTAAGTGATTATCTCAAATCTTAATATAAGATATCAAAACACATTTCTATATAACTCATCATCACATAATGGCAATGATATCAGGGGTTTAATTGCCTGTAAAACGCGTCTGTAGATTCTGAATAGACGATGGTAATATTGTTGAACGAAGTATGACAACAGTATCCTTCTGAAATCCTGCATTCCATTTCCGATGCATATATGTATCAGTATATGTTTAAAGCAAATAGAAAGAACTATGGATACGGTATATAATGTCAAGATTCAATAAGCTTCGGAAGGACCTTTCGATGCACCCTCATCACTGAAAGTTGCATCATTTACTTGATCTGCTAACACAACCAAAGCTGCAACATCTGCAAGCCATTGCAAAGAAAGCGGGGATGAACATCACTACGTCAGCCCTTTTGTAAACTAAGATCAGAGATTTAATCCTAACATACAGACATACAGACAGACACACACACACACACACAGACATAGAGACAGATAGACATACACACACAAGGCCAAGCTAGGAATGGTGAATACATAAAAACAATAAATAGTCTGATCAAACCGGAGCCGGATTGTATTGATTTTACCTTTTCCTGCCTCCTCTGGGCCGCCGCATCTGGTTCCTCCAAGCTTTAAAAACTCACTAATCAAATTCCCATCCATCTGCAGATGAATCAATCGCCATTAGAAATCGAAAACACTTCCCCAAAATAAATCACTTCCAAATCCAAATCCAATAAAACTGAAAAGGAACACAGAAACAGAATCGAAACGAAAACGAATCGAGCAAAGTAAAGTCCAGGAGGAAACCCAGCGACCTCAAAAGCTTGGACTTTGTAGCCACTGCGGAGGAGAGAGGAAGCCAAGTCCAAGCTCAAGGCATCCAAGCCGACGAACCGAACAGCTCCCTTGGACGCCATTGCTGCTCTGCTTTCTTCTGCTGCTCTGATAGCTTGGTTTTTGCAACGACCCTCACTGTCACTAAAGACCGGACTGACCAATTTTGATTCTTCACAAAAGGAGGGATGAAATTAAATTATTGAAACTAAACAAATATATAGACGGATTTGCTGACGTGGATTTGAGTCCTACGGATGCCAAACGTCTCCACGTTTCCATCGTTGTGCGCCAATCTTTGTTTTTTTTCTCCATCTATTTTATTTACTATTTATTGGATATCTTGCACCTCAGTTTTGCGTTTAATTTCAAATTCATACCGACTTTTTTTTTTAAATATAAAAGGGCTTGCAATTTTGTATTAATGTTGTCGATAAAAGATTTGTTAAGTCAACTGTTAAATAATGATATAACAAATGTATTATATATAATTTGTTAACTTGATTATTAAATTTGTGTCACGTGCCAAACAACTAATTAGAAATCTAATTTTTCTATAAATGTTTAAGAAAAATTAAAATTTAGTTAGGTTTTAAATTATTAAAAAATAGTGAAAAAAACGCAGCTACCCCCTTTCCTATCACCACCGCACCTCTCTTTCTCGTTTAGATCAACAAACTCCTTAAGCCACTTTTACTTCCATTTTTCCTTTTCCTTTAGCTGTGGAGAAAAAAATAGTGAAGGGTTGAAAAATGGTATTTTTGTATTGGCAGTAATATTTAAGGGTCTGTTTGGTATTCTATTAAAAAAAATCATCATTTTTCAAAACATCTCTTGAGAATAATTTTCTTTAAAATTTAAAAACTTGTTTGTATGAAATTCACAATTGTTTTTAAAGAAAAAAAAATCTCATCATACACTAGGAACTTCTAAACTCAATAGAGAGAAAGAGGAGAGAGAAGGAAATGAGAGAAAGATAGAAGATTAGAAGAACAAGTATTATGTGTGAGAGGAAACATAAGAGATTCAAGATTCAAATAGAATACCAAACATGCTCTAAAGTTTAGAGCTTTTATTAATGGATTGTGTTGTGGGAGAAGAGAGAGAAGAAAAGACGGTGGACAGGAGAAGTTGAAGACATTAGTGGACAAATTTGACTGTCACGTCAGCGAAAATAGAATGCTAAAATTTGTGACATCAGTATTTAATTAACTTAATCAATTTTATAACGATTGTACGATATTAGACAAAATCTTAAGCCACTTTATGAAATTGAAAAAATTAAAAGACATTGTGTCAATCTAAAATTAAATGAAAACCTAAAAGCACTGTTATTTCCTGCCTAATGCTGTATAGGCCCTAGGCAACTGGTCACCATCCCGATTAATTCTCTAAGCGTTTAAAAATTAAAAGAAGGCACCTATACCTGCTTAGGTGCCTGCCCTCCTAAGCCTCCGTCTAGGTCACAACTCTCAATTACACATAAAATAGACAATTTTCATTTTGCATTTTATTCTCAATAAAATGTAAAAGACCTGTTGAATACTTAGATTATGTTTGTTCTATGTTTTCATTATATTCTAAAACTTTATACTTTGTATGATATTCTATTTTGTAATATATGTATCACAATGCAATTATGTATTTTTTTAAATATAAGTATGCACTTACTTATACAATATATATACTTAAATCCGTCTAATCCGTCCAGGTTCCCACCTTGGTCCATCTAGCCGCCTGTGCGCTAGATCTCAATTCAACGCCAGATTAGCACCTAAACGTTTTTCAAAACATTGCCTGATAGAGTAAAATATGATTTAGCCTACTTTTTCTATTTCAAAAGTTAAAAATCACTAAAAATTAGACCTATTTCAAAAGATAATCTGTAAAATTGAACTTATTTTAAATTTTCCCTTTATTGTATATGGGTGTGGAGGTGGTCATCTACTTTTTGATCCTTTTGGATGGTTGAGCGTGCAATTGGATTCTCCAATCCAATGTGTAGCAAGATGACGATGACGAGACGATGACTCAGAAACGCACTTTTCCATATTAAACAATAGTTTCAGGTTCAATCATTATACGCCGCTTCCCGCATATGAGGTGTCCCCGTGATGGTAAGTAAATTCTTTTGGTAATAAATATGGGCCTTCTCTGCGATTTTTTTTTTTTTTAGATCAAACGATAAATTTTGTTAAATTAGGTATTATATTAATCATCGATAGGGTTTAAACTTACACCGTCATGCAAGAGCTCAATTCTTTTCCACCCTATTTTGAAAAAATGATTTTTTTTTTTTTTCCAAATTTGAAAGAATGATTTTAAGGAAAACTATCGAAAAGTCTAAAACTTTAGTTTTAATGAAAAATGACAAATAAATGCGTAAGTGAATAGTAACAGAAAAGGTAAAAAAAATATGATTTTTCGTTAAAAATGAACAGTTCGAAAGTGTTTCGTTAAAACTCTCATGATTTTAACATGTACTATTTTTGCACTTATTTAGCTTTATCGCTCAATTCTTTATTGAGTTATTCAATTTAAAAGTAAAAATAAGAATATACATAAAAATAAAAGTAAATGACTACAATTTTTTCATTCTAAAAGTTTAGACTGGGAGGCTATCCAATCCCTGAACAAAAATTTACACTAAACACATAATGATATGAATTGTTCAAGTGCTCAAAGAAATGCCCCATCGAAAATCTTAATAAAAAAGTTGACGTTGCACACGCCTTTTGGAATGCAACGGGGATCTGCCACTATTTAGTTGTTTTCTCTGTGAGCTAACTTTTTAATTTCGCTCCTAATTATGTGTGTGAAATATATATATATATATATATATATATATATATATATAGGAAGCTTCATGGTGCACTGCATGTTGGGAACATGAGAGAAACCAAATGAAGGAAAACACAAAAGCTTGGCTGTAAGCTTCATATCTAACTCTGCACAACGATGTCGATGTTGTCCCAAAAAAAAGAAAAACCCTCTGCACAAAGACAAAATTTAGGAAATTTCTCTTATATTTGGGGAAGTGACTTACCTGTCCTATACACTAGTTGGAACGAAAAAATTTGGGTCCTCTAATCCTTCAACAAGTAATCTTATAACCAGATTAAGAAGCCAACGATTTCATTCCTCATTTACCATTGATGAGGGAAGCGGGAGGTACATACTGCCTACAAGAACACTCTGACACTTAAATCAGTCTTTCGCTCCAACAACATTCAAGATGCCTGTATGAATAATAAAAAAAGAAAACTAATGAAAAGGGTTTAAAAACTTTAAGTTTTAATGATAAGGACAAAATAAAGGGTAAAGTGAATAGTAATAGGATTGACTTTTTAGTGTAAAAATATGGTTTTTCGTTAAAGTAAACAGTACCGCAGATTTTTCATTAAAACTCCCTAATAAAAACCCTTGTATTTTAGTCTGCCAAATGACATGCTACAAGCACTAGTACAATCTTAATGGGTATTTTTCTCAAATTTATAAGTGACAAATCTTAAATTCGGCTTCCATGAATGACAAACTCGATTCTATATTATCATTGACCTTATTGTGTGGCTTAGTACATCTCTGTACCCCAATACCATTGTTTCAAATTAGTACATCTCTGTACCCCAATACCGTTGCTTCAAATTTGTTTGTCTATATGACATCACGTTATGAGTTTGGGACAATGTCCCCTTGGTGTCCTCTCATTGCACGTAAGGCCATCTCCAACCGAATGAGGACAAAGGACTCCCTTTAGCCCTGCAATAAATTATAATTTAATGAACAGTGCTATGTCATATTTTATATTGTCTCCAACCGAGAGGGCCAAAGGGCCATAGGCCAAACATAGCCCTTTGACAAACAATCTCCAACCGAAAGGGCCAAAGAGCCATAAGCTAAATATAATTTATTATTTTAATTAAATTAATATGGTTAATCAAATTAAACTACCATATTAAAATAAGGTTTTTGGACATATTTTGAGTGCCACTTGTTGCCAAATGAATAAGCATCCGGATTTATTATCTTTATATAATCTCAATAATTTTTTTGATATGATTTCGAGTAACACGTATCACTAATGTGAGTAACTCTCCAGATTTCTTATCTTTATGTAATCTCAATAATTTTTCGGATAGGATTTCGAGTGACACGTGTCGCTAAAGTGAGTAACTCTCCAAATTTCTTATCTTTATGTAATCTTAATAATTTTTTGAATAGGATTTCGAGTGTCACATGTCAATATGTAATTGGTTGTGCAAATTTTAGATATTGTCAAGCTTGACATTGTGGAGCTGGAGGGCTAGCAAAATGTCAAGCTTGACATTATGGCACTGGAGGCCTGGCTGGAAATGGCCAGCCGTGGAGTTGAAGGGATGGCAAAATGTCAAGCTTGACATTCTGGTGATGAAGGGTTGGCTGGCTGGAAATGGCCAGCCCGCTAGCCTGATTTGGGAGTTTGGGTCCGGTGGGGTTCATAAGCCCTTTGACCTAGTCCTCGGTTGAAGACGATTTTCATGTCATTCTAAGCTATTTTTAACCCTATGCCCCTTTGGCCAGGTTGGTTAGAGATGGGCTAAGTCACTGTCGACTTTGAGGCCTTCATTAGGCCAAGAATGGAGGAATTAATTTGGGCTTTCTGAAAACACACTCCTACAAAATAGGGTTTCTTGAGAAATATGGTTTTAGCCCAAAAAAAAGAAAGAGAAAAGCCCTCACACCCAACAAATGTTCTTAACAACTAATTCAATAATGAACAGATTTGTTAACCGGTCGTTTCGTGATAGGCAACGCAAGAAATTATCATGTCTAATGTTTATGTATGATAAACAATATCTTATCAAATTCTTAATGAGTGACTTAACTTTTTAATGAGTTATTAATATGTGACTGAATAATAGCCCGAATTATTAACGTGTTGTTCAAAACTTATTATTTTCATATCATTTCGTGTCAAAGTAACAGTAGCAAAAGAAATTGCCAGCCTACCCTCCTCCCCCAGTCTGAAGTTTGCAGAAGACTGCAAATTACAAATTTATCGAGAAAATAAAAGGAGAGAGCGCGAGAGACGGCAAAGTGCAAAAGCACACGCACAGAATCAACGGAGAATGTAACGTCACTCAGTGGCTCACCTCACTCACTCACAACTCCCTCAAATTCAAAAACCCAACGATTCTGTTCATCTCACACATTTCTCTCGTTCCGCCCCCAAGCCGCCGGCGACGACGTCGTTTGCCTCCTGAAGTTGCAGAAGCTCAGCTCTCCGCAGGTATGGGCGTTCGATTTCGATAAATTCCCACTTGGGTTTTGTTTAGTGGCGATTATAATTTCGTTCCTTCAACTTGGATTTTAATCTTTTGGTTAATTCCATTCAAATTGTAAGTAGAATTCGTCAGAAATTGATTTTACATTCGGTTAATTTCTTATTTCAGATTATAGAATTCAGCAGAATTGCGTACAATTTCTGTTGATGTCCATTTGAATGTGTAATTTCTGTTTGTGATGCTTTAGTGGTGAGGTCTGCACATATTAGATTCTGGGTTTCTGTAATTTTCGAGTTTGATGAAGTTTTCAGTAACTTTCGCGGTTTTCTGCGTAGATTATTTGTTACCCTGTTTGTGATTGCATTGTTTTGGTTTATGTTTGTATCGAGTCGTTTTTGTGAAATTTATCCGGTTGGTGTAGCTTGGTTTAGCATCAGCTAGTACTTTAGTCTCCCCTGTCTATTGAATGCTGATATTTTCGGGCTTTGGACGCATATACAACCACTAATGTGAAGGAAGTACACATTTCAGTGTACTGCCATATCTTAGAACCTTATTCTGTGTGTGTGGATGCACGCGTGTGCTTCTGTTACGAACATTATGAGTGTATCAATGAAAAAGACCTTAAAATAGATTAGGGATAAGTGTTTAGAAAATATTGATGCAGGTGACTCCTTCATTCGCTAAAATGAAGGTTAACTTGAGTTGAGTCTAAAGTACTTGAATTTGAGAGAGCAAGCATCTGTAATTTTCTGCATTTCTTCGCTACCAGACTTTTATGCTTTTATCTTACTCTTTATCTTTTCATTCCATGTGTATTGAATGGTCCATATTATGGTCTCAGCATCATTTAAAGATGGTCGCTCTTCGTGTCTAAATTAATGTACTCGGTTATCCTGGTGGATTCATAGATTTTCACTTTTAAGGTGATTCACAAAAGTATCATTGTTGTAGAATGCTTATGAGGAAGCAACACCTCTTTGAATTATGGGGTTTAACAGTTGACACTCTTTCTTGTTCATATATGACCTTTTCATTTAGAAATCATGTAATTTCGATATCATTTAGCTGGCAAGAGTTGTTAAGCTGTACTCTCTTATTGATATCGAATCTGTTCCTTTTGTTTTGTCATTTCTTTATGTTTGACCTCCATCCATATACTTGCTGATATTCAATGCATACATTGCTGTGCAAAGGTAGTTGGTAATGGAGATCTCTGAAGATGAAAAGGATACAGTCTATGAGAATTATATACCGAAAGAACTTAGTCATGCTTTATCATCTACTGGTGCAAAGTTTATAGATGAAGTCCTTAATGGTCAAAATGAACGCTGTTTAGAGAACTTTCGCATGGATAAGCATGTCTTCTACAAGTTGTGTGATATTTTGCAAGGAAAAGGCCTACTGCGCCACACAAATCGAATCAAGATTGAAGAGCAATTGGCCATGTTCTTGTTCATAATTGGTCATAATCTACGGACTCGAGCTGTTCAAGAGTTATTCCGTTATTCAGGGGAAACCATTAGTCGTCATTTCAACAATGTCTTAAATGCAGTAATGGCAATTTCGTTAGGTTTCTTTCAGCCTCCAGGATCTGATGTTCCATCCGAAATTTCAGAAAATCCTAGATTTTATCCATATTTTAAGGTAGTCCCACAGTAACCAAGTATGATATGTATCTCATTTCTATGTGATTTACAATTCAAAAATTTTATCCTATAGGATTGTGTGGGAGCAGTTGATGGCATACACTTCCCGGTGATGGTGGGGGTAGATGAGCAAGGACCTTTCCGCGACAAGAATGGCTTACTTTCACAAAATGTTCTGGCTGCTTGCTCATTTGATCTCAAGTTCCTTTATGTCTTGGCTGGTTGGGAAGGCTCTGCTTCAGATTTGCAAGTTTTGAATTCTGCTCTCACCAGACGAAACAAATTGCAGATGCCAGAAGGTATTGCCAACCTGAATTGGACTATTAAACGCTCAGTTAACGTAGAAAACTGTGTTTCCTCCTTAAATTGATAGTCATTAAAAAAGTATTCTTCTGTTTAGTTGATTTCATAATGTTATCATATATAAAAGCCAGCATGCTAGCGCGAGTGTGATGCCAATACGGACACAAGTTTGATTGCCTGATTATAGATCATAATTCATGTCAATCACTATTCACTAAACATCCTTGAATGTGAGATTTTCTGTTGGACAAAGTTGTCCTTTCCTATTCTATGAAATTACACTGAAGCCACCATATGAAGTGTGAACTCTCTTACACATCTGTTACATTTTGGTGGACATATTTGTCCCATCTTCCTTCCAAAGATCAGCTCTATCTTGGCTAGCTCGCATCATAATGGGGATGTAGTAGATTTGCATTTTCAACTGTCAAAATACAAGGCAGATTAAATAGATTATAATTTACTTATTAGACAATAATTTCTAGAAGTAAATGTACTGTCAAAATTAGATGAACTGGAAACTGCAGGATCCCATGTATGCAACACATGGTGGTTTACTTGTTTGGAAAATATATAGAAACGATCTTATTCTGTCAGTACTACAATTACTGTGGGATCTTACTACCACTGTTGGGATCAAAATTTGTAACAGGGAAATACTACCTCGTGGACAAGAAGTATCCAAACATGCCTGGCTTCATTGCTCCATATCCTGGCATACCTTATCACTCAACGGTGTTTCCTAGTGGTTATCAACCTCAAGATGCAAAAGAGCTATTTAATCAGCGACACTCATTGCTACGAAATGCATCTGATCGCACTTTTGGGGCTTTAAAAGAACGCTTCCCTATATTGATGTCAGCCCCTCCGTACCCATTACAAACACAAGTCAAATTGGTTGTGGCAGCTTGTGCCCTACACAACTTCATCCGTGAGGAGAAACCAGATGACTGGATCTTTAAAATGTACGAAAAGGACACCATACTGCAAATGGAGGAATCAATTCCCCCGTTAGCGGAGGTGGAGCAACCAATCATGCATTTTGAAACCTCTGCTTTGGACATTTCTTTTGAAACAGAAGAACTGGAATTCACTTCGCAAATGCGGGATTCGATTGCAAGTGAAATGTGGGATGACTATATCCATGATTTATCTCCCATGTAGATCAGATTGATTATGGTCACAGATTCAAGCCAGATTGACATTTTTTCTGGGTTTGAGTCCACGACAACCAGACGAAGGTTTCGTTAATGTACATTTCAACTTCTGTTTATAGAAAAGGAATACATTCGTAGGGTTTAGAAAAAGCAATCATTTGGAGGGGGTTGATGTTGCTGCCTTTTCCACCACCTTACTCCTAACAGCTGAACTCCAAAAGAATGAAGCGGGAAACTTTGAAGATTGGGAGTGCATGTGTGGTAGGGAATACAATTTGTGATAGAAAAAGCAAGTGTTAAAGTGGTGGATCTACAATTCCATGTAAAACTGGCTGGTTTAGCAGTGGATTTGATCACTTTTTGGTACTATTATCTTCACGTTTTTGTCCGGTCCCCCATTATTTTATTTTATTGACTTTTTTGATATTATTATCTATTTCCAGGTGACTTTTTTTATCGTATTATTATCTATTTTATTGCCTTTAAGTGCATCGGGATATTAATGGGGTATGATGGAGCTATGGGATATGTTTCTTAAATCTCATCCGTTCATTTCAAGCAATGTGATCCTGTAGATTTTCCGCTTGTTTTCTTATTATTTGCTTAGATAAACACCAGTGTTCCGTGTTTAATGTGGTATTTCCAGGTTTCTAAAATGGTAGTTGGGGAAAGCATAACTGAATACTGCAGTGCAGGTGACTATTTGTCAGACTCAGGGACCAAATTATAACGACCATCAGATCGTGCATGCCGGTGAGTGGCCAAGACCAGCGACTTCACCAGTGGTTGCGGAGAGATCCTACTGTATTCCGGGTACATTCCTCCCACCAAGATTTTGCCGCGGTGAGTGGCTATTTCTCTCTTGTATGCATTTTACGTTTCGTGATATTAACCCCCTTAGACCAACTCTTGGCCTATAGGCTATAACCTATTTTTTCCCTTCTATCCCCCTCCCAAATCCAACCCAACCCAAGTGGAAAATTGGACATAAAACCTAAAACTTAAAACAAAGCCAGAAATACTCCAGGATTTATCCTAGAAAATGGTGTGGGCACCATCAGCTGGACCCCACTCACGTAGGCATGTCCTCCAGGATTTATTGAATTGAACAGCTAAGATTGAATATAATTAAATCTAACATTAAAAAAAAAAAAATCTAATTGCCCAAATTTAAATCCAACTGCTAAAATAATTAAAAAAAAATATTTGACTCAAAATTCACCAAAGTTTAGTGATTTTTCAATATTTATCGGAATCTAAATATTTTTAGGTTAAAATGTTCATAAAATTAAAATAGGATAGTGTACATAATTTTTATTTATTTTTAAATTACTTAAAAGAAAAAATTAGTCTAAATTTATTCTTTAATAATCTCGGGCTAAAAATTTAGGTCATAAGAGTTGGAGGAGAAAAATTGTTTCTAGGTTAAAACCTAAATTTTTAGTCCAATGATTAGAGATGATCTTATATGTCTCGCGCAAATGAGTGGGAGATATATCTACTCTTGCACCCAAGTTTTTTCTGGTAAAGATAGGACGTCCTACCAGCCATATGGAGTTTGATATAAACAAATCCACAGCTCTGGACCGTTAAAGTAAAATTCTTCTCCTCTGTGATGTCCCATGTCTTTGGAGATGAGGGCATCTTACAGTTCTGATAGTAGCACATGGGAAAGCTGGGATTAGTCACGCTCAGGGGAGCCTACACCACCTCAGCGTTATACTTCGAAAGAATTAGTCATCAATGAGACTCCAAACGATGTGGTGCTCGATGCACGCCAACACAACATGAGGTGTTACGTAGTTTTTGTAGCAAAGCAACGTCGGAGGATGGTAATCTATGTCACTCGTTTGGGGGCAATCATTGCTACTTCTGCCTGGAATGTTTCACATTGAGAAAAAACTCCGGGGGTGATACACAACCACGTCATTTATATGGAACGTCTTATATCTCATATAGATTCACTTGTATTTTGATCCGGCCTGATCGAAGAAAGTTGGGATTTTACAATAAAATTAAAGGAAAACTAATGAAAATGGTTTGAAAACTTTGAGTTTTAACCAAAAACATTGTAATAACTTTATTTAATGGTTAGGACAAAGCACAATATAAATCAGTCTAATTAAAATGGCCCAAATATTGAGTTTATGATTTTATCCCTAACGGCAATCTTTTGTCCGTTAAACTCTCTTCATTATGGATCTCTCATATTCTCTCCCCTATTTTTTCTTGACATTCAAAACCTTCCATTTTTCTTTCTAATCTCACATAGCAACTCCATTTTTATCACTATGTAAAAACCACAACTTCGACCCCAAACCTAATTTTGAGCCGTCTCCATCTCTGTGAAAATCGGAAACGATCTCTTACAAGCAAAACGGTATGATTTTGTCACTCTCTCTCTCTTCCTCCCTCCCAAAATTTCTCACTCTCTCTCTCTGTCTTCTCTGTAAAGATGAGCAAGGGATCTGCACTTTCACCGACATTGGCAAAAAAGCCAAAGGTGAATTTCTACCCTTCCCTCCTCATTCATCTTATTATTAACCTTTCAATTTGATGAAGAAGAAAAGAAGAATTCGAGGTACTATTTTTCAATTTTTCTTCTTTAGTGGAGTTCATCGTTTGTTTCTCCATAAAATAAATTTGAGATTTGTTAGCTTTTTATTCAGTTTTTTCTCAGATACAATATATATTTTTTTCCAGATACAGTTTTGCCAACATTTTTTTCCAAAAACAGTGTTATATTTTGTTTTTTTTTTCCAGATACAGTGTTTGTTTGTACACAAACAAAACAAACACTGTATCAAATTATTTTTCCTAAAACAGTGTTATGTTGTGGTTTTTCTAGAAACAGTTTTATGTTTGGTTTTTTTTTTTTTCCAGAGACAATGTTAGCTTTTTTTTTTTTTTTTCCAGAAACAGTGTTAGTTTTTCGCCGGTTTGTTTCAACAGTGGTTCTGATTTTTTTCCATAAACAGTTTTAGTTTTCCAGATACAGTGTTATGTTTTGATTTTTCCAGAAACAGTGTTATGTTTTTCCAGAAACAGTTTTATGTTTTTTTTTTTTTTCCTTTTCCAGAGATAGTGTTAGTTTTTTTTTTCCATAAACAGTGTTAGTTTTTCTTTGATTTGTTTCAACGATGGTTTTTTGCACTTCTTTTTCTTCAGTTTGTTCACATGGAGGTTCTAGTATGTTTTCCACGTCTTTTTCGCCGGTTTGTTCTGACGGAGGTTCTGGTACGTTTTGCATTGCTTTTTTGCCAATTTGTTTCAATGGAATTTCTGCCATTGAACTTGTTTCGGCGGCTTTGTTCCAATGAATGCTTCATTTTTCAACTTTGATTTGAACTTTGATTTGATGGTTTTTGAAATTGGAGAATTCGATTTGATAGGAAGACAGAGAGTTATTATGACGGTTTCGTGCTGGTTTGAGGTTGGTGAAGAGTCAGGACAATATCGAATCATTTAGGGGTATTTAAGGAAGTGTAGATTTGTAGTTGGTTGGGCTTGTAAGTTTGGACCGTGGACAATAGTTTTGGATGGTTTTTTATTAAACATTGAGCCTTTTTGGTTAAAAAAAAATTTTGGGATGGTTTTTGGTGAAATATTTGTTAGTTCAAGCCCTTTTCATTAAAGCTTCTTAAAATTAATTGGCAATATGAGAAATAGTCAAATTACTTATAGACACATGCAAAATCTGAATGCCGATCCTAGAATTTATATGAACTTTAAAATTTGATGTTTACTGTGACCATATTATCCATACGTCCCCATGACTATGAGAGGAGGGAGGACCATGAGTAGTGGTCACCGGTGTCGACGTGTCGTGTCGGCAGCTTTTCAATTTTTTGGGACAAAACCTGCAAATGTGCTTCCAAAGTCTTTTGCTTGGCAAGTTAAACTGTGAGACTCATAAATGCCCAAACATCAAATCCAAAATCTTAATTATACCAAACAAATCTACACAAACAACACGTATTAAATACGAGCACTTGAAACTACCATTACCATAATGTATTGAGTGACTTGTTTGACTCAATACAGTAGGGTATAACCCCCACTCCTAAGAGGTCTTTTATACGTATTTGTATCTACATGACGAATGTGTATTTTACTAGCTTAGGATTAGAGACGTTTTAAATGAGAACGATACTTGGTCGTTTAGGTATGATATAAGTAATCATCGCGGTGATTCCTTGATTATTCAAGACGTACTTAATTTCAATGCGTTGGGACCCCCCCTATACTAGAAGATGAGGATATGATTGTCATTTTCTCAAAAGATACAAAATTACTATTTTCCCTCCTTACTTATGTAAGTATTGTTATTGTGTATCAAAAGTGAGGATAAAATTGAAAAAAAAATTGACAAAAAATTGACAAGAAGGATTCTCTTAATAGAATATAATAGATTAAAGACGAATTACCTTCACATGGTAAAAATGTAAAGAGCAACTTAGAATATGTAAGGACATATAGGGCCACTAGTGATAATTAGAAACCCAAGGGGACTCATTTGATATTAACCATTTCTTTAACAAATTATGGAAAAGGACAAAGCACCTCCAAAGCCCCAAACATTAATGATTTGAAACACAATCCAACTTCCACTTAAAAAAGAGAAAATTTTCATTGTGACGGGAATACGGATGATACATCACATATTTTATGTAAGTGATAAGAAATTTTACTTTTTAAGTTATCAACTTTTTAACTTATATATCTCACTATTTATATAATAACACGTGATGTACCATTCCGTGTGCTGATCAAATTGAAAAATCTCTCCCATGCAACACTGTCCCTCCCTCTCCCTCTCTCTCTGTCTCTCACTCTCCACACTTTAGATAAACCTTCAAATTTCAAACCATGCATCACCGTCCCCTGCCCCCCTCTCTCTCCACACTTTAAATAAACCTTCAAATTTCAAACAAGAACAAGATCAAAATCCAAATTCCCATCTCAATTTTCCCGAGAAACAAACAGAAAATCCTCTCCCCAAAACCAACACGCAGAAAGAACAGAAAGCGGGGAAAATGCTAGATCCAAGAAATGATATGCTGCCGCCGCCCTCCTCCCCCACCAACTCCTCTGTCTCCTCCTCCGATCTCGACACCGAGGTAACTCATTTCCCTCATTTCTTCCAATTTCGTCAATTTCTTAATTTTGGTTTACAAAACTTGCGAAAAGTTGGGAAATTTTCAATCGCAGTCTACAGGCTCCTTCTTTCACGATCGGAGCACAACGTTAGGAACACTAATGGGAGTGAGCTTTCCCGCCATCACCTTCAGAGCTCCGAGCCAGCACCTCCGCGACCCCCAACCCGGAAACATCAACAACATCGGTAGTACTAGCGGAAGCAGCTCCGGGAAGACGAAGAAGCCGAAAAAGAAGAGCGCCGCCGCTTCGTCGGCGGTGGGTATGGTGGCGGGGCGGCGGAGGAGGTGGTGGCGCCTCTGCCAAGACGACGGCACCAAGCCGGCTTCACTTGGGGAGTTTCTTGAGGTGGAGAGGAGGTTCGGAGACGCTGCGTTTTACGATACGGCCGCGGAGCTGGAAGGCGTCATGGTGAGCCAGCCCAGAAATGGACGGCTCTTGTTCGCCGACGGGAGGGTTCTTCCGCCGTCGAATGTTGATGATGGGATTGGTACTTCATCGACGGCTGGGGTTCTCTCTAGATTGCCGGTTTCACTCAGTGCCATCTGTAGTGGCGGTGTAGCATAAGCCGCCCTCCCGCTTCTTTTTTTTCACTCTATGTCTTTTTTTCACTTTTTTTTTTCTTTTTAAATGTTTAATGACATCATCATTCTAGTGTATTTATTTGTTTAATGACATCATCATTTAGCTTCTTTTTTTTGGTCACTTCCCTTAACCCTGTGTTAAAATATATTAAATAATTTTTTACCAATTAATTATATATATTTTATATTTTTTTAATTAGTAAATTAATATTTTTATGTGTTTTTATAAAAAGTTAATTAGAGCGATCAAAATTGCAATTTTGTAAAACACAGTGCTTAAATTAGCCAAATTAAAAATATGGTGACCAAAATATATTTTAACCATAAACACGTTGACCAAAAAAGTATTTAACGCGACAAAAAGGGTTTGGCTATTGGATTTCGCTTTCTTCCTTTTTCTTTTTTCCTTTTATTATTGTGTTTTCTTATCTTATGTTATCCATCTACGTCACGATTTGGAAGCTAAATGGCTCTACGAAAATAATACGTATTTTAAGAAAATCTTGCAAGAAAAAGTTGTGGTTAACTTTGGACAAAGTAACATTATCAATCACACTTTAGACTAATAATTTCAGTTTAGGTACTAACTAGCAAAGGCGCCCATTGTTGCGGGTTTACAATTCTACTTAGACATATTAACAACAATGTTTACAACTCTATTTACATATATATGTACATCCATATTTACAATTCTATCTTCACAAATATACTATTCAACACTTCCAACCCTTGTTGATCGAAACTTCGAAGTTTGTTTTCCCTCATATGCATGTTTCTATGTTACAAATTGAAACGAAATTGTAGTTATTGAGATTTTTTTAATTGCTGTAAAAGTTGAATACTTTCTATAGTCAGTTTTCAAATGCATTTAATAAGAAATGTTAGTCTCTTAGCGTTACTCTTTTATAAAATATGAAGTATTTGTTGATTTGTCCCTAAACTTGTATGCAGCTACCAATTTTCACTTTAAACTTTAATTTTAGCCGATTACTTATATAAACTTTTTAACTTAGTTAATTTCCCCTTTGAACTTTTATTTTGGCTGATTGCCCCTCTGAACTTTAATAAATAGACAATTCCCCCCTTGGCATTAGATTTCAAAAGCTTTCATTCAATTTTTCATCCTTTTTGTTCTCATATAGTTGTCATGTGTTGTTTCCGTGATCAAGATGGATGGAAAATTGGATGTAAACTTTTAAAATCTAACGCAGGAGGGAAATTGACTATTTATAAAAGTTCAGGGGGTAATCGGCTAAAATTAAAGTTTAAGGGGGAAATTGACTAATTATAAAAGTTTAAGAGGGTAATCGGCTAAAATTAAAGTTTAGGGAATAAATTGGTAGCTTTATACAAATTTAAAGAGCAAATCGATAAATATGCCTATAAAATATTGTCCAAAAAATATTAAGTAACAAATAGTCGAGTTTTAATTTGAGAGAATCTCGCTTTAGCAAATAAGTAAACAATATTATTAATCAATGTCACCATCATGGAATCTAAAACGAAAAGCCTTTTGTTGGTGGTTGGTTTTCTTGATTTGGCTTTCATCACTTTCCAGCTTTAGAACAGGTGGAAGACAACAGGAAGACGACTAACCTAATCCCAACCATTTTTAATTGGGTTCTTTAGATTTAAACCCTTGCAACTCTTAAACTCTAGACAAAAACCTATATATATTATAACTTCTAAATAAAACCCAAATTTTAAAGATGATGTCATGTTAGATAAAAGATGTCCATGAATTTGTGCTTATTTACAAAATCATGCCACCAAATCTCTTATACGTTTCTTTTAGCTAGACATTTAATTTGTTTAGTATATTTTTTATATTGTGTGAACTCCTCCAATCCAAAATCTAATTAGATCAAATATATACGGACATATATTCTACATTTATGTATACTAATACCATAAAAAGAAGTAGGTAAATTAATTTTGTTACAAATTTAAAAAGTAGGCACATTAATTTTCATGTAATTATACAGTAGGTAAATTATTTTCATAAAATCAAACAATAACAGATATTGTTTTCAAAAAATTAATTTTCATAGTAGGTAAATTTTTTTCATGTAATTATACAGTAGGTAAATTATTTTCATAAAATTAAACAATAGAAATTGTTTCCAAAAAATTAATTTTCATAGTAAGTAAACTATTTTCATTGAATTATACTGTAGGTATAAAATTAAACAATTGATATTGTTTTCATAAAATTAATTTTCATAGTAGGTAAATTATTTTCATAAAATTAAACAATAGATATTGTTGAAAATAAACACTAAATTAGGTATATTCAAATTGAAAGTTATTGTAGAAATTAAAAAGAAAATTCCAAATTAATTCCTCTATCTAGACCCATATTTCATGGCTACAAGGCCTTGCCAAATTCAATGCACGTGATCAATTAAAACAAAATTACAAGAACTTTCCATACTAGCTTAGATGGGGTATATTAGGGATCCAAAAAATATAAAAACGGACACACAAACTTAATTTGGTAAGTTGCTTAGTTGGATCCTAATCATTAGGTTTTATTCGAATAAATATTTTATGATGGGCTAGAGGTTAGAAAAAATGAGTTTGGAGGGGGAAAGTTAAATTTTCAGTTTTTAATTAGAAATATATTAACATATTTTATTCACAATAAACAGCTAATTAATGCTGTAACATCCATATTGGAAAACAATGTGAATTAGGGGAAAGCTAAAATAATGTCGAATGGACAATTCAGACTTTCTTGCATGTCTGAGAACGACTTAAATTAACAAACGCATCAGTAACAAAATTGACTTATCTAAATACATAAACGAAACTTTCTCGTCACAAAGTTAGCTAGATATCAACTACTTTTAACATTAATTCAAGAATAAATAAATCAAAATTTAATTACAATGAAGAGGATATCAATGTGTGCAAGTAGTTTCATCAATGGTCTCCAAGGCAGGCTTCCATGATCTTTGCTTTGAGTACCTCTCCAATAATATTACTGGCTCTGGATTATGGCTTGAAGTAACACTAATTATTACATAATCATCACAATCCAATCTCTTGGATTCCGAAACATTAAACAAGCGAAAATCTCCGAAAACCGGAAAAATCCTGCTGAAATTCTTGAAGCCTCTACTGTTCTTGAGTGCCTTTGAAGCCTTGTAAGTTAGGGAGCTGAGTTCCTCATGTGTTAGCACTGAGTAGAGGAGGTCCATGGGGAGGAGGAAGTAAAGCCGTCGTCTTTCCAGCGTTTTGTCGGCGGTGAGGCCGTGGATTCTGTTGCCTACTTTGAGGGTGGTAGACTCGCACAAAAACTGGCCTGGATTCTGTACCATTAGCTCTGCTGCTTTTACTTGCCTTGTGAAAACTTCCATTCTTCCATCCAAAGTTAAAACTTTTGCTGCTCCTCCTGGACTGCTTGAGAATATGATTAATGGAGCACAAGAAACTGCTGCATTCCCCATCAGAGAGGCAAACGGTAGGTTTTCTCTTTGGAGGAGAAGAGGGGAGAGAGAGAGAGAGAGAGAGAGATGTATGGTGGATGGGGGTTTGGAAGAGTCTGTTTGAGTGCATATAAATGAAATTTATGCATGCATGAATATGAAAGTGAATGATTGACAGCGGGGGAGAGATATGAGATGGATTTGTCGTCTACCTAGAGACCTGTCACTTGGTTACACCTAAAGCATACAAGTATCATACCTCCTATGTGGATTTTGAAGACGAGTCATGGCGCAACGAAAATGTTACTTTTTTGTGATCAAAAGATTAAGAGTTTGAATCGTCAAAACAGTCTATTTGCAAAGTAAGAGTATGAATGTGTACGATAGACGTTTCTCTCTACGTACTCTCACAAAACAGCAAGCATATTGTTAATTTGATGTTGCCCTTTTATAGAGGTCTGTTATTATAGAACAAACTGTTTATATATCACAAATAATGTGTTGATAATTACAATAGTGTATTTTAAATATATAGGATTTCGATAGGATTTTGATGAATTTGTCAGTGTAAGGAGGGCACATGGTGAAGCATGGAGCAATTTGTTGGGCAATGTACAAACGGCTCACTTAAGGACACCACCAAACGAATGATTGGACATGGTTACCTACCATTTCTTTGATATTATTCCTGCTACAGGCTCACCTACTATATAGGTATATCTATACAAATACATACAAATATATGCATATATATAGAGTGGATATGTGACACTATTTTTCTATACACGTTTTTGTGAAGCACTACGTAATGTATTTTGATGATCCAAACTATCTATCTTTTAGAATATCAATCATAGATTATCCTTGCAAAAAATTAATCAAATTCAAAACTATTAAGACATTCATGCTAAAGAAAATCGACAAATACAATTCTACAGAAAGTCTAAACCCTTAACTCAACAGTCATACGGTTTCAAATTTTAACGATTTTTGGTAGACATAATCTTTGAGAAAAAACTTAAAACATAGGCTGTTCGGATCGTTAAAATATATTAAAATATTCGATTATAGGATACTATGAAATGCATGGACATTCATTCTTGGATTTGACATCAGCGAGGAGTATCTAGGCACAGAATTGGTCACAAGGTCAAATATTTTGCTTGATATGCAATCACAATCCAATGCTAGCTAAGACTGATAAACTAGGTGCTACCAATTCGGAGCTATTGTCTAATCTCAACTGTATGATTAGTAAGTTGGGAAACCTAAAGCTTAATTAGTTTCCTACATTGGTCAAACTAATAACATCTTGATCTTGGTAGATGTTAGCTTAATAAAGTTTCAAGTGAGTCCAAAAACAAATTAATTGTACTAAATCTTTTGGTGGCATTATTAGGAATTCAGACAGGCTTTTTGTTGTATGTTTAATTAGGTTGGTATTTAGGTTGAGTATGCTTACTTTATAACCAAATGATTATGAAGCAAATCTTGATTGTTTATTGAATCAAGGAGAGTATGCCTAATATAGTACCATTGTGACAAACCTTATACACCCTATAACATGGAAGTTTCGGGTAGTTCAGTAGTTAGAGACGAATTTCAGGCTCGTATTTCATACGGCATTTCTTGGGTTTGATTCCAGGTGTTGGTGAATCGCACGATGGTGCTTAGGGGGAAGCTCAAATGCCTCTGTAAATGTTCCCGACCGCCGAACGGGTGGATTGTCGTGGCGAAGCCACCAACTAATCCATTAAAAAAAAAAGTTGACATGAAAGTTCCCATTCCATTCAAAGAAGTGGTTTTCGCACTTTTTTTATTTTATTTTTTGGCCGAAGATGAAAAGGAAATTGCATAAATAATTGTCATTCATCTAATTGGTGTCCAACCACTAGAGCATAAAAATAAAAAGGAAGGCGTATACAGATCCGCTGTCCTATACACTCCGGAACATGAAAGTTCATGATTCATATGATTACATAGAGGTGCCTCTAATACGAGAAAAATTGGGTGAAAATTGCCTTTTTAGTGTCGATTGTGGAAATGACGTGGTCAAGAAAAATTCTTTAAATGTCGATGTGAGAAATGACGTAGTCATGCACTGCAAATACCGTTCTCCCTTGATCTTTTTAAAGGTGGGACCTTGCAAAGACAAAACTGCTGAACCAGAGTAGGGGTGGAGGGAAGGGCTGTATACCAGTCATCTGCAATCCATTAACGGTAATCCTTGAGTTACCTGCTGCTCCCCCTCTCTCTCTCTCTCTCTCTCTAGCAGGTACTCTCTCTCTCTCTCTCTCTCACAATTTGTGCCATTTCATGCAAAAACAATCGAATTTGATTTAGCTCATACCTTTTATGCTCAGATTAATTATAATTTCCTATTTTTTTGTTGGGTTTGTTTTTTGTGGTAATGCGAAGAAAATTGCAGGATGGCATCTCTCCCACTTGGAAATTCTCCAAGTTGTAGTTTAGCATGTGAAAGAAGACCGATTTCCCTTCTGGGTATTTCGGCTCTGCCATTGATGCGCTTAAAGGCCAGAGCTTTTCATGGTTTGGTGAGAGGTCAGTTGTTTCTTGCCTTTCTTGAATATTTTTTCAGCTTCAGTCACTTGGGTTTGCTCCGAAAGACTTCCCGTTCAATTTTCGGGTCTAATTGTACTAGTGTAGAGGATATGGCTGTTGCATTTGATGTTTTTATGCACCTTTCTGATTGTATATGTGCAAAACTTCCATTGGTTTTCGGAGAAATCGACAGGCCTTGTATTGGTTAGCTCTAATAGAATGTGGGGGGTTTTCGCTTTTCATTTGATTAAAATGCTATCAAGTGTTTGGAGACAGCATCAGAGAATTTAAGCTGAAACTAACTGTGTAAGGTTTGCACATTGCAAAACAGAAAGAATTGTTTTAGATTTTTAGAGAGAATGATATGCACATTTACCGTCTAGAGATGTGAAAGGCTCGACAATTTCTTTGTGTTTACGGTTCCTCTCTTCACGCGTGCAACATTAAATGTGTTCCACGCCTTATTGTATTTGTCATATTCGGAAGGATATTGATTGCTACTTCTTTTGTATTACTTGCTCAGCCTGGCAGTGCTATACAATATTGTTCTGGAACGGAACGTAGTATTTCTTGCCTCTTCAAGCAACTATACTAAATGCTCTGTCAAACTGCAAATTAAACGTTTACATAGTGTATGATTGACCGATTTATCCATTTGGAAATTCCCAAGATACCTTCAGACGTGATTTTGTTTGATTGTTCTATCTCTGACCGTATGTTTTCATATACTGTGATATGTAGGAGTGTTCTACTTACTTGATTGAAAGGGGTTGCATACAAATTATATCTTTTGTTTATACAAACCGGCCATTTAGCTGATATTGCTACTTTTATACTAAATTCGTTAGGGGGAGTTATGACTCACAGCTTATATAGAGAGGAGACATCCCTTTTTATCCGAGAAGGATCCAATAGCATCAACCGCATTATGCAAAAAAGGGTGCTCTTGACCATCCCCAGGAATAGCAGTTCGTCGGACTCTAATAGCAGTGAGGATGACTCCTCTGATCAGGCCAAGGCATGTATGAGCAACTGCTAATGAATGATTTGTTCTGTATTCTTTTATTCTGTAATGCGAATATGAGCTATTTCATATAGCTGGTCCTTTGGGTCAGTGGGATGAGGGTTCCTGGGATAGAGATTTACCATGTCTTGTTCTAACACTCAGTCATATCTGACCGGGAAGGAAAGATTTTCTTATTATATCTCCCTTTTCCATTAATTTTTAACAGAAAAAACCGTTCGGATACTCAAGGAAGGATGTTTTATTGATTGGACTGGGAGTAACTGCTATAGGGATCGGCTTGAAAAGTGGATTAGAGGTGCCTACTCTATTCTCTCATTTAATTTATTTATTTTTTCGTAAAATTTTCTATTCTTGATAGCTCTCTTTCCTTTCAAGCTAACTCCTACTCTGGTTGTGTAATTCTTCTTGCGGTGATGTTTTATGCAGTTTGCTGGAGTTGATCCTTTACAAGCAGGGAACGTCGTTCAGCTGGTGCTGGTGTTGGGCCTGACAATTGGATGGATTTCCACGTATATTTTTCGAGTTTCAAATAAAGAAATGACATATGCACAGCAAATACGCGACTATGAAAGCAAAGTCATGGAGGTATCTTTTCTTCTAATTTCTCATGTCTGTCATAACTCTCTCAAATACGTTATGAGTGTTGGATTTAGATATTTGTCCAAATTGGACAAATAAACGAAAAGGAAACGTAGTAAGGGGCCATAAACAGAAAAACTTATGTAAGGGGGTCTGAACTGGACAAGTTTGTTTTATAAACAGAAATGTGTTTTGGAACACTGTTTAAATATTTTTCTTCTGTCATTCTGATACAACGGCGTTCCGTATTACTTTCGGAAGGTAATGAGTTTCCTGTTAACAGCGAGTATTGATGCTGCTTTGTTGCGATCACTTTTGAGATTGAGAGTCTAGCGTGCGGATGTGTGTTGAATGAGATGTTTGCGAGTTATTATGCAGCATTCTTCCCGGAAGTTTTCCTAACGCCCTGAATGGGGTAAAATTGTGGATATGCAGAAAAGGTTAGAAGGCCTGACGGAAGCAGAACTAGTAGCATTGCTTGAACAAGTTGAGGAAGAGAAGAGGCGCCTCGGCGAGCAGCAGGTCAAGTAAAAAGGTTCCTCACACCTTTGAGCATAATTTATAGCCTTCATGAAGCGACTCTTTGTATATAGATGCACAGATAAAACGCAACAGGCAAAGTGATAGAGTCATTCTTGCCATAATGGGTGGGTTGCCCTTTCTAAACCGAGGGCTTCGGACGTGCTTGACATGTAATGCTATAAATTCTTGTCATGCACGTGTATTTTTATAGCAATACGTGAAATTTACAAGACGGACAGTTGGCTTTCGTGGTGAATCACACGATGGTGGTCGGGGAGGCTGAAATGTCTTTGTGAGTCTTCCCGGCTCCTGAAAGGTGGACTGCCGCAACGAAGCCATTCGTTGGTCCTCTTTTTAAAAAGAAAATCCAACTCCAACTCCAACCCAACTTAAACCGACTAAGTTACAAGTTTCTTACAAAATCATGTAAACTTTTTTATTTGTTTAGGTTTACCAAAACGAGGCAAACATTTATGTCTTTTTTTTTTTTTTTCCTATGCTACCATAATTAACACCATTGAGATTTTGGAAATTACAAGAATATTAATGGACGAAACCCGAATATTTTCATTTACTTAAAACTTGTTTGGAAGTGCTTTTAAATGACTGAAAACGGTTTTGATGAAAATATTTTTTGAAAAGTCTTTACTAAAAATACAAATAAATCCTGAAAAATAAAAAAGTATATTAAAAATATTTTTTGTAAGAATCACTAATATGCAAACACGATTCAAGTGATTTTGAAATAAAAATATTTTCTCTAAAGTGATTTGTTATTTTCTGTGCTTCCTAATTTTTTTTTTTTTATTAAACTACACTAACCTATGCAAACACGATTCGAAAATCATGTGCAATCAGAAAAACACATAGCCCTAACTAATCACCCTAACTTACATGTGCAAACGGTTACAGGTTACTAGCGTTTATCCAATCCAAAGAAGAAAAGATTCATCCATCCATAAATTACAACATAATTTGGCATCGTTGGAGCAATTGCTAAATTTCTCTCCTTCCATATTTTTTCTCTAAACAAGTAAAAAAAAAAAAAGTGAACAATATAGAGATGTTAAAATTACTTGTAGGTGAGGCATAAACAAAAAATAGCAAAATTTTGTTTTGTTAAATAGTGTTTCACCTTTAACAAAAGAGAGTTCTATTAATATTGACACACCCCAACCGAGATCAGGGCATGCTGGCCGTCACGTGGAAGTGACGTAGCCATGTGCGCAGTGCAGAAGCTAAAAGAAGTATATAAAAGTACGAATAAATTAAAAACTAGCATACAAGGTACTAAGACAAGTGCTACATAAGTGAAATGCTAAGTTCAGAGCAAGACTACAGCAGTCCAAAGGTAATAATACGACAATAGTACACCCGAAGGTGACCCTACAATGGTGAGTGTCTGTCAGAAATGTCGGGACGCCCTCTGGGAAAACCACCGCAACTGCTAAGCAACTAGAACCTGGAGGGGCGCAAAACAAAAGCGTGAGTGGGCAAAAACAAAGCTCTTTGAAAACCATTTCATAAAATACATTATAACCCATCACCGTAAAACCTGTATACTTCCCAGAAAATAAACATATATACGTATGTATAGATATGCCAAGTCATGCTCAAAGGTATGCCAATCATACTCAAGATATGCCACATCGGAATCTCATAATAAAATGTAAGTACTCAGGCATAACTCATATCAATAACATATAATCTGGCAGCCGGAGTCACCTAAAGTGACCTGTACGGCTGAATCTAGAGCTCAAATCTCAATCTCAATCACTAAACAACTGAACCTGCCCACGAGTCGGAACCACCTAACGTGGTATGTACGACAGGACTGGGTGTGACGTATATATATACGCTATAGTGCTACGATCACGTGAAGGCTGGGCGAATAATCGCGGGTCACCTACGAGTCGGAACCACCTAATGTGGTCTGTACGACAGGGCTGTGCACCTAGCTTGGATCCAAGCTGAGCATAAGGTGCAGGGAGGTGAATATCACGTGAAGGACTGGGCCCTGCTCAGGGCGGGAGCACTCACACTGGGGGTGCAGGTTATGAGCTCGCTAAGTATCTCAAACTACTGCTGAATGTAAATACGAATAACCTTTACTTGGCACTTACCTGTGCGTCCACAGCACCCAATACGCATATATATATGTATGCCACTACTAATACATGTGATGATGCATAAACGACAAACATATGGTGCATGGCATGAAACAAATAACCCTTTTTAACCAATTTCTGGGAATATAAATGTATATAGGTATATACGGAAAACCAAAAGCCCACTCACTGATAAGTGGAAGGGTCGTAGCCCCTCTGCCTCGAGTGACCACGCTCGTCCTCGGGATACGTATCACCTATACGCGAAACAACTACAAAAACGTTAATTTAAAAGCACATAACCAATTTCTCGTAATAACTTCTCATACATTGCTCAAAATGGACAAATGAATATACCAACGTGCTCTACACAACCTCAGGATCACCACCATATTTTTAGAATATTTTTCCTCCGCCGCACGCGCCGGCCAAGGCACGGACCTACGCGCCCCCCACGCGCAGCCACGTGCCATGCACACTGACGGTGTCAACTGACGCCGTCAGGAATATTCCGTCAGTTTTGACAGATTCCGTTAACGGTGTCAGGAATATTTCGTCAGATTTGACGGAATATTCCGTCACATTCTCCGGCGAGACTCCGGCGCCGGTGACGGCGCCGGAAAACTGGGAAAACTTCAAACTTCGATATCTCACTCGTTTTTCAACCATTTTTCACGTTCTTTATACCAAAATGAAGCTTAGGACTAGTACAATCACGATATACCACTTTTAAGGCCTAAAAACCATGGAATCTCACCTGCAACAACGATCCAAGTTCGACCAACTTTGAACCAAGCTTTCCCGACGTCCAAATTTGTCCAACGAAGCACTCCCAAGCTCCTTGGGACCTCACCAACACATCTACAAGCTTAAAAAGTCCAAAAACTAACTAGATTAAGTTTGCATGAACAGTGCATGAATCGGCCATTGTAGAATCGACGTGAAAATGGTGGTTTCCTTACCTGGAAATGGCACCACTGGACTCCTCTCAGCCTCACCAACACAACTGCACCCTTGGTTTCCTCGATTTGCTATGTTTTGAGTATGTTTGTGTGTGGTACGCACGTTGAAGGAAGAAGAGGAAGAATGATAGAGGACTCGGGGAGAGAGAGAGAGAAAAGAGACAGAGAAGAGACAGTGGGAGAGGGAATCAGGGAAAGGCAAAGGGAGAGGGAAAGTGACAGGGTGTGTGTGTGTGGTCCAACACATGTCCACACCACACGAAACAACACTAAACGTAAACGAAAACAAACTAAGGGTAAAACTGTCATTTCACGCGTACGTTTTCGATAATTCCGGGACGGGATGTCACAACCTACCCACCTTAATAGAATTTCGTCCCGAAATTCAAAACAACCAAATATAACCCCTAGTGATCGAAGAACAATCTAGGATACATGTCCCTCATCCGATCTTCTGTCTCCCATGTAGCTTTTTCGACTGAATGATTTCTCCACAAAACTTTCACTAAGTTCACCGTCTTGTTCCTCAGAACCTTCTCTTTCCAATCCAAGATCGTTAACGGCTCCTCGTCATACGTCAAATCTAGATTAATCTCTAACGGTTGAGGAGGTATCACATGCGACGGATCAGTAACATAATGTCGGAGCATAGACACGTGAAAAACGTTGTGCACTCTAGCCAACTCTGGAGGCAACTCCAATCTGTAAGCTACCTCACCAACTCGTTCTGTGACCATGTATGGTCCAATGTACCTGGGACTCAACTTCCCCTTCTTTCCAAACCGCACGACACCTTTCCATGGTGAAAGCTTCAAAAATACCCAATCTCCGACCTCATACATTCTGTCCGTAGCATGTCGATCTGCTAAACTTTTCTGCCTGTCCTGAGCTACTTTCAGGTTTGACCTAATTACCTGAACATTCTGAGTAGTCTCCTCGACAATCTCCGGACCCACCAAGACTCTTTCTCCAACCTCTGACCAACACAACGGTGTGCGACAAGCTTTGCCATACAAGGCCTCAAATGGCGCCATGCCAATGCTCGAATGAAAACTGTTGTTGTAAGCAAATTCCATCAAATCTAACCGCTGGTGCCAAGCATCACTGAACTGTAACACCGAAGCTCGCAGCATATCTTCCAAGGTCTGAATAGTTCTCTCTGACTGTCCGTCTGTCTGTGGATGATATGCCGTACTGTAAAGTAGTCTCGTACCCAAAGCTTCCTGAAAAGCTACCCAAAACTTTGATGTAAATCGTGGGTCACGATCCGAGACAATACTCACAGGAACACCGTGATACTTCACAACCTTCGAAATGAACAACTCCGCTAACCGGCTCAAAGAATACTTCTCTCTTACTGGAATAAAATGTGCTGATTTAGTGAGCCGATCAACGATCACCCAAATGCCGTCAAAGCCATTATGTGTACGCGGGAGCTTGTACACAAAATCCATAGTGACATTTTCCCATTTCCACTCTGGAACGGGAAGCGGCTGCAACAGCCCAAACGGCTTCTTTCTTTCTGCTTTAACCTGTTGACAAACAGCACACCTGCTCACATATTCAGCTATCTCCCTTTTCATACCCGGCCAATAATAAAATGGTTGAATGGTATGATACATTTTAGTCGCTCTTGGGTGCATGGCGTAAGCTGAGATATGTGCTTCATCGAGAATTTCTTTCTTCAAATCCCCAATATTAGGTACAAACATTCTACCTTCTTGCATTAACATGCCATCCGATTCACGCACTCTGAGGTCTCTCCTCCTTCCTTGCTCTCGAGCTTGGACTAGTTCTTGAGTCTCCCGATCAGCTACCTGAGCTTCAAGCACCCGATCAACAAGAATTGGTCTAACTTGAAAATTAGCAAGTAACGCTACTTCTCGATCTTCTGCTTCTAACCTCACTCCCGTAGCACGCAAGTCCACCAAAAGAGGAACATGACTCGCATACAACGCATTAATACGACCCTGTGACTTCCTGCTAAGTGCATCAGCCACTACGTTCGCACAACCAGGGTGATAGTCAATCGTGCAATCGTAATCGCTGAGCAACTCCAACCACCTCCGTTGACGAAGATTAAGTTCCTTCTGAGTAAAGAGATATTGAAGACTCTTGTGATCTGTGAAGATCCTACACTTCTCCCCGTAAAGGTAGTGTCTCCACAACTTCAACGCAAAGATGATAGCAGCCAACTCCAAATCATGTGTAGGGTAATTCATCTCATGGGATTTCAACTGTCGCGAAGCATAAGCAATCACCCTCCCATGTTGCATCAATACACATCCCAGACCATTCAAGGAAGCATCACTATACACCTCGAAATCACCACTATCTTCCGGGAGTGCTAAAACAGGTGCATGAGTGAGACAATGCTTCAACTGCTGGAAACTTTGCTCACACTTATCATCCCACTCAAATTTAACATCCTTCCTCGTTAACCTCGTCAGTGGCAAGGCAATCACCGAAAAATCCTTAACGAATCTCCGATAATACCCCGCCAAACCAAGGAAACTCCTCACCTCGGTGACTGTTCGCGGTTTCTCCCAACTCTCCACAGCTGCAATCTTCTGAGGGTCAACCAGAATACCCTGAGCAGAAATGATGTGCCCCAAAAATGCAACTTGATCTAACCAGAACTGGCACTTGTTAAACTTAGCATACAATTGGTGTTCCCTCAACCTCTTCAATACTAAAGTAAGATGTCGAACATGCTTCGCTTTGGACTTAGAATACACCAAAATATCGTCAATGAAAACAATAACAAATCTATCCAAGTAAGGCTGGAACACCCGGTTCATTAAATCCATAAAAGCTGCTGGTGCATTCGTCAACCCAAACGGCATAACCAGGAACTCGTAATGACCGTAATGAGTCCTGAACGCCGTCTTAGGAACATCATCCCTACTAATCTTCAGCTGATAGTACCCAGACCTCAAGTTTATCTTAGAGAATACACAAGCACCTCGAAGTTGATCAAACAAATCATCGATACGAGGCAATGGATAACGATTTTTAATTGTCACCCGATTCAATTGTCTGTAATCAATACACAACCTCAAAGTTTCGTCTTTCTTTCTCACAAACAACACTGGAGCGCCCCAAGGCGAAGTACTAGGTTGAATAAACCCCTTATCTACTAATTCCTGTAACTGCACTTTTAATTCCCTTAACTCAACGGAAGCCATACGATAAGGAGTCAAAGAGATAAGATTAATACCTGGAAGCAACTCAATAGTGAACTCCACACCTCGATCTAGGGGTAAACCAGGTAAATCCTCGGGAAAAACATCAGGGAAATGTCTGACCACTCTCACATCCTCAATTCTGCTAGGAACGGCCTTATCTAACACCACATGAGCTAGATACCCCTGACAACCTTTCGACAACAACTTTTTCGCTCGTAAAGCTGAAATAACTCCGTGTCTCACCCCACTTTGCTCGCCCACAAAAGTAACCACAGGTAGTCCAGGACGACGAAACGTAACTACTTTCCCATAACAGTCAATGTTGGCACGATTGGGGTGCAACCAATCCGCGCCTAAGATCACATCAAAGTCAACAATATCTAACGGGATAAGATCAGCTGGCATAACAACACCCTCTACTATCACTGGACAACCTGGGTACATACAATCTACCATACATCTCTCTCCTCTAGGCATAGCGAACTCTAAATCGTACCCTAGAGGTGTGGAGCGAGGTTGTGTCACTTGAGCAAATGTATGAGAAATAACGGAATGTGTAGCTCCACAATCAATTAAGACTCTAGCAAAATAACCAAGAATGTTTAACGTACCCATTATTAGATCCGGGTTGTTCTGAGCATCCTGCAGGGAAATATTGTGAATACGCCCCTGGCCCTGCTGTCGTCCGCCGCGACCTCTGCTCGCTTGAACACCACGACCTTGAGCTCCACGCCCCTGACTGGGCTGACCCAACTGTCTCGAAGACCCTGCACTACTAGTGGCAATCTCACCCTGCTGATATTGTCCTCCCTGGTACCACTGAGGACCACTTGCTGGGGCAGGAGGATACGGCATGTAGCTGCCAGGATACGGGGGATAACCACCCTGTGAATACGGGTTCTGGGGATACTGGTGTTGTCCTGAGGCATAGGGAACAGCATCACCCTGGTAGTGGTAGGCACCACCTCTACCTGCCTGACCATAACCACTCGGACCTTGAATTTGCAGAATCGGTGCAGGTGGCGGCATAAAGGTCTGCTGCGGCTTCTGCTGCTGACCCTGGGGACAATTCGCCGCTCTATGTCCCATCTGCCCACACGTGAAACAACCACTGTTGCCACGCCTGCACTCGCCAAAATGTCGGGTGTTACACCTTCGGCAAAATTACCTCGGCCACCATCACCCTGTCTCTGGCCTCGAGCTCCTCCAGTAAACCTACCTCCTTGTCCCTGTCCAGAGGCACTGAAACCACCACTAGACGAACTCGAACTAGCACCACCCCTCTTAAAGTTCTGAGTCTGGCGAGGCCCGAGCGACGTTTGACCTTTTCCCTTGTCATCTTTCTTCTGTTTGCCGTCCTTTTCTTCTTCATCACTGTCGCTCGACATGTTCTCAGAGTCCTCAATCCTCAACAGTATCTCGTAGAATTCTTGGTAGGACTCACAGTGTGTAGTGGTCGCCATCGAACGCCATCTCTTCTTGGTGCCCAAACGGAAAAGACGAAGCATCTCTGCTGGATTACCATTAACATCAGGATGGTAACGGGACATATCAGTGAACTTGCGATAATATTCATTAGCCGTCATCTTCCGTTGTTTCAACTCGGTGAACTCCTGCTTCTTGCGATCGATGTACTCTGGGGGTACAAACCTCCTCTTGAATAACCTAATGAAAACATTCCAGTCGGTCCTCTCGGCTGGAGTTAAACTACGAAGCTCCTGCTCCCACCAAGATGCAGACTCCGTACCCAGAGACCATGAGGTCGTTTCAACCCATCTCTCAGCAGGAAGGTTCCCCTGATTATGCAATACTCGGAAAGTCTTCTCAATATGTCCTAACCAACGCTCGGCTCCCTCGTGCCCCTCATGACCATGGAACTTATCCAATTTCAGATTGTACATAGTCTCCAGAGGAGTCCTCTGGGGAGGGCGAATAGCTGACTGGATAGCGTTAGCAATAGCTTCCCCCAACTGAGTGATATCGGGGAAACTAGACTCATCGGAGCGACGTGGTTCCCGACGAGGCGGCATGATTCTGACAGAAGGCACCAAAACCATTAGAATACTCACACAGACACAGGACTGCCAAAACCTAAGCTCTGATACCAAACTGACACACCCCAACCGAGATCAGGGCATGCTGGCGTCACGTGGAAGTGACGTAGCCATGTACGCAGTGCGGAAGCTAAAAGAAGTATATAAAAGTACGAATAAATTAAAAACTAGCATACAATGTACTAAGACAAGTGCTACATAAGTGAAATGATAAGTTCAGAGCAAGACTACAGCAGTCCAAAGGTAATAATACGACAATAGTACACCCGAAGGTGACCCTACAATGGTGAGTGTCTGTCAGAAATGCCGGGACGCCCTCTAGGAAAACCACCGCAACTGCTAAGCAACTAGAACCTGGAGGGGCGCAAAACAAAAGCGTGAGTGGGCAAAAACAAAGCTCTTTGAAAACCATTTCATAAAATACATTATAACCCCTCACCGTAAAACCTGTATACTTCCCAGAAAATAAACATATATACGTATGTATAGATATGTCAAGTCATGCTCAAAGGTATGCCAATCATACTCAAGATATGCCACATCGGAATCTCATAATAAAATGTAAGTACTCAGGCATAACTCATATCAATAACATATAATCTGGCAGCCGGAGTCACCTAAAGTGACCTGTACGGCTGAATCTAGAGCTCAAATCTCAATCTCAATCACTAAACAACTGAACCTGCCCACGAGTCGGAACCACCTAACGTGGTCTGTACGACAGGACTGGGTGTGACGTATATATATACGCTATAGTGCTACGATTACGTGAAGGCTGGGCGAATAATCACGGGTCACCTACGAGTCGGAACCACCTAATGTGGTCTGTACGACAGGGCTGTGCACCTAGCTTGGATCCAAGATGAGCATAAGGTGCGGGAAGGTGAACATCACGTGAAGGACTGGGCCCTGCTCAGGGCGGGAGCACTCACACTAGGGGTGCAGGTTATGAGCTCGCTAAGTATCTCAAACTACTGCTGAATGTAAATACGAATAACCTTTACTTGACACTTACCTGTACGTCCACAGCACCTAATACGCATATATATATGTATGCCACTACTAATACATGTGATGATGCATAAACGACAAACATATGGTGCATGGCATGAAACAAATAACCCTTTTTAACCAATTTCTGGGAATATAAATGTATATAGGTATATACGGAAAACCAAAAGCCCACTCACTGATAAGTGGAAGGGTCGTAGCCCCCCTGCCTCGAGTGACCACGCTCGTCCTCGGGATACGTATCACCTATACGCGAAACAACTACAAAAACGTTAATTTAAAAGCACATAACCAATTTCTCGTAATAACTTCTCATACATTGCTCAAAATGGACA
Organism: Pyrus x bretschneideri; assembly: GCF_019419815.1. Lineage (NCBI taxonomy): Eukaryota > Viridiplantae > Streptophyta > Magnoliopsida > Rosales > Rosaceae > Pyrus > Pyrus x bretschneideri. The sequence continues at coordinate 715,560 of NW_025999579.1, read as the reverse complement.
AATGAATATACCAACGTGCTCTACACAACCTCAGGATCACCACCATATTTTTAGAATATTTTTCCTCCGCCGCACAAGCCCCCACGCGCCGGCCAAGGCATGGACCTACGCGCCCCCCACGCGCGGCCACGTGCCATGCACACTGACGGTGTCAACTGACGCCGTCAGGAATATTCCGTCAGTTTTGACAGATTCCGTTAACGGCGTCAGGAATATTCCGTCAGATTTGACGGAATATTCCGTCACCTTCTCCGGCGAGACTCCGGCGCCGGAAAACTGGGAAAACTTCAAACTTCGATATCTCACTCGTTTTTCAACCATTTTTCACGTTCTTTATACCAAAATGAAGCTTAGGACTAGTACAATCACGATATACCACTTTTAAGGCCTAAAAACCATGGAATCTCACCTGCAACAATGATCCAAGTTCGGCCAACTTTGAACCAAGCTTTCCCGACGTCCAAATTTGTCCAACGAAGCACTCCCAAGCTCCTTGGGACCTCACCAACACATCTACAAGCTTAAAAAGTCCAAAAACTAACTAGATTAAGTTTGCATGAACAGTGCATGAATCGGCCATTGTAGAATCGACGTGAAAATGGTGGTTTCCTTACCTGGAAATGGCACCACTGGACTCCTCTCAGCCTCACCAACACAACTGCACCCTTGGTTTCCTCGATTTGCTATGTTTTGAGTATGTTTGTGTGTGGTACGCACGTTGAAGGAAGAAGAGGAAGAATGATAGAGGACTCGGGGAGAGAGAGAGAGAAAAGAGACAGAGAAGAGACAGTGGGAGAGGGAATCAGGGAAAGGCAAAGGGAGAAGGAAAGTGACAGGGTGTGTGTGTGTGGTCCAACACATGTCCACACCACACGAAACAACACTAAACGTAAACGAAAACAAACTAAGGGTAAAACTGTCATTTCATGCGTACGTTTTCGATAATTCCGGGACGGGATGTCACAAATATGTAGTTTAGATTTAGATAAAAGAAAAACTAACAAAAAAAAGGTTCAAATATCTTTAAATTTAGATTTTAAATTGCTGATTACAAGTATTTAAATACGAATTATAATAGATTTTGCATGGAAAAATATACTTTGAAGAGTATGAATATGATAGTTTGTTGTAGTGGTAAGAGAAGAAAAATTAACAAAAATAATTCAAATTCTTGGGGGTGGTTTGCCCCAAGAATTTGAATCATTTTTGTTAATTTTTCTTACCACTACAACAAACTATCATATTCATATTCTTCAAAACATATTTTAATGTGTGTGGACCTCGACTCATTTTTCTAAGCACCAGGAAGTTTGCCTCGTTTTGCGTCGCTGGAGCCCGCCTTTTCTTGGGTGCTTGGGTTTGCCTTATTTTGCATGTGAGGTGTCTACATCGTTTTGCATGACAGAAGTCCGCCCTTTTTGGGTCCACAGAGCCTGCATCATTTTGACTTGCACAGAGCCATCCTCGTTTTTCATGCACAAGACTGACCTCGATTTGTGTGACGTGTACCTCCTCGTTTTTGTGCACGAGCTCGCCTTGTTTTGCATGCCAGGCGCTTGTCCCATTTTTTGTGAGTAGAGCCCGCCTTGTTTTGTGAGTTGTGGTTCGCCTCGTTCTACGTGTGCTAAGTTCGCCTCGTTGTGCGTGCATCGAGGCCGCCTAACACTCATGTGTTTTTGACAAAAATGTAAATTTTTTATTTTCACAAAATATTTTTCCTAAGCATTAAGTTATACTTTTTAAGGAATTTGGAAGTAGTTTTATAATTTATTGAGCAATAAATGTATATTTTATAGAATATTTGAGCCGAAAACTAAAAAAATAAGTGAAAAACATAGTAACGAGGCCCAAAACATTGTCAAAGTGGGTTCGACACTTAAGAATCTCCGGAAGGTCTCACCTTGATTTTCAAAACTTCACAGTGAGGCGAAGGTGAAAATAAATAGATTGAATGATGATTTATGTATGAATTTGTAAAAACGACTGAAAACCGTGAGTGTTAATCCACTTTTTTTGGTAAAAAATACAATTTTTTTTTCTCGAAATATTTTTCGTGGGCATTAATAAAATCTTTATAATGTATTTGCAGCAGATTTATGATTTTTATCGAGCAACAAATGTATGTTTAGTAGAATATTGTCACATCCCGCCCCGGGACGGATCACTTCCCTGGCCTGCTCCACCACTGTAGCATGATATTGTTTGCTTTGGGCTTAACATTCTCTCACGGTTTTGTTTTTGGGAACTCACAAGCAACTTCTCAGTGGGTCACTCATCATGGGATTGCTCTAGCCCCCTTTTCGCTTAACTTCGGAGTTCCTACGAAACCCGAAGTCAGTGGGCTCCCAAAAGATCTCGTGCTAGGTAGGGATATGAATATACATTTAAGGATCACTCATCTAGACGATGTGGGATGTCACAATTCACCCTCATTACGGTTTTGTTTTTGGGAACTCACGAGCAACTTCCCAGTGGGTCACCCATCATGGGATTGCTTTAGCCCCCTCTCGCTTAACTTCGGAGTTCCTACGGAACCCGAAGCCAGTAAACTCCCAAAAGGCCTAGTGCTAGGTAGGGATGAGAATATATATTTAAGAATCACTCCCCTGAACGATATGGGATGTCATAATATTTAAGCCAAGAAGTTAAAAAAAAAAGAGTATAATAATTTTATTTTTAAGTAAAAAATTTAAACTCGAATGTAATTAAGGACTCTGTTGTCTAACAAATTGATTTAACTTACATATTTTATTAACATAAAAGAAAAGAAAAATAAAACCCGGTATAGCGGAATAAACGGACATAGACAACAAAACCCGGGATACTGCCATGACAGAGGCGGGTTCTGCACCTGTGCCACCTTAACTGGGAAAGCATCATCTTTGGATTCTTTCCATCAAGCCTACCAAGATACACAATTTGAACATTTGAAATTTGATATAACAGTTAAAATTATTATAACTTTAAAGTAAATCCTTATTTGTAGCCATTTAATCAAATTTAAAAAAATCGGATTGTGTGCCTTGGTTGACTTGATGAAAAGAATCCAAAGAGAATCCTTTCCCACCTTAACGAACAACAACAAACGCGTGGTGGGTCCCATAACTGCTGTGTGCATGTAATTCCAAGTGTCTCCAAATTATTACGCCTTCAATTTTGGGACTTAATTCCAATTAATTAAAATCCTAACCCCTTTGCTCAAAAAATCCTATTCCCGAATTTCGCAAACTTCCCAAGTTCCAAATCCTCTCCGCCAAAAGGAGAGATCGCTCTCTTATACCACAATGAGAAAGAGAAATGCCAATGCGGAATTTTCTTAAAAGTAAAGGTTTTATGTGGACTCCCTGATATATATGTATGTATATTTAAAAAAAAAATACTATCTACATTAAAGGAGGGGTAGACTTCCGCTCATAATAGACTAGTAATAATGTGATTTAAATTCATCTTTAGCGAGAATCGAATTTAAGACCTCTCATTTGCAAGTAAAAAAGAATACCACTATATCATAGTACTAAGTGACGACTCTCTGATAACTTATGTTTACACAATATTTCATAATGATGTCATGTGGATTAACTTTAAACTGTGAGATGACATAATGTTTATAAAGAGTCTATTTTTGAGAGAAAAATGGTAAAGAGGTTCTCTAAAAATGGACTCTCCAAGTCTCCATAGTGTTTTTGACACAATATTTAATAATGTTAATATGAGAATTGACGTTAAATTATGATGTGTCAGAGAGTTTGAATCCCACTTTTGTGATGGTCTCCTTAACATTTCTCTACTATGTTTAATAAATTACATACAGTGACAGTTGATGGTAATAAATTATTTAATAATTTTAAAAAATCAAAGTGTTAGTTGGCACGTGTTATCTAGTACTACGATCCAATCCAATGATATTCTTCTTCTTTTATAAATGAGAGATCTTAAATTCAATTCTCGTAAAAAAATATATTTAAACTTCATTATTATGAAGCCGGTAAGGCCTAGTTGATTTCCTCACCGTACCACTTTAGCGTAGATATGATGTTTAAAAAAAAAACTGACATTACGTACAAAATATGATTGGATGGCGTGTAGCGTCACGGCTTCACCCATTTAGTTATGGATTAATGTCTTCGTGTTCTTCTGTCAAATACTAAAACCGTCTCTCTCTCTCTCTCTCTCGTCTTCCAGCCACCGCCGTGGCTCCTCCGCTTCTCTCTGTAAAAACTCCATGTTTCTTTGTCTAGATTCGTGCTAATTAAAAATTAACCAGCGGTATCACAAACATGCGATTCCGCGTTGTGAAATTCCGAAATTGACCTGGAGAAATCGCCGATTCTGATGGCGGATGTCACCGGAGATCGCTACCTGGAGAAGCTAGTCCACTTCGTGGAGCAGCAGGCCGGTTCGTTGATCGACGGCAGCCTAGTGCTGAAGCTGAACCCGGCCGGGTTCCACTACGTCAACTCGCGGCTCGAGGCCTTGCACGAGCTCGAGAGCCTCCTCGCCGGCGCTCCCGTCGACTACCTCCGCGCCTACGTCTCCGACCTCGGAGACCACCGCGCGCTTGAGCAGCTGAGGAGGATTCTAAGGCTCTTGACATCCCTCAAGGTCGTTTCGGTGCTGCCGTCTCCCGCCAGGGACCCTACGCCGCTGTCGTTTCGGCCGTTTGGGAGGCTTAGGGTTTTGGAGCTTCGAGGATGCGATTTGTCCACCTCCGCCGCGAAAGGGTTGCTCGAGCTGCGGCACACCTTGGAGAAGATCATTTGCCATAATTCTACTGTGAGTTTTCCTGGATTTTGCTCTGCTTTTCAATGTTTTGATTAATATCTGATTTCTCAGCTACTTAATCAGCATTCTAAGTTCTTAATTTGGTTAATTATGCCCTTGATATGATTAAATTGTTGGAAAAATTATGTTAGGATGCTCTGCGGCATGTGTTTGCGAGTAGAATTGCAGAGATTAAGGACTCACCGCAGTGGAATCGCTTGTCATTCGTTTCGTGTGCTTGTAATGGCTTGGTTCTCATGGATGAGTCTTTGCAACTCCTTCCTGCTGTCGAAACTCTCGACCTTAGCCGGAACAAGTTTGCGATTGTTGATAATCTTCGGAAGTGTGTCAAATTGAAGCACCTAGACCTTGGTTTCAATCAGTTCAGAACGATTTCATCATTCAGTCAAGTATGAATTTAGCTTTCGTTTGCAACGTATTGGTCCACACTTAATTGCTTTGAGAAATTGTATGCACAAATTTATCTGAGAAGAGTACATTTTTATAGTCCCTAATACTGAACAGAGTTCAATTTTTTCAGTTAATATTTAGTCAAGACTGTTTATTTTGGCGCATATTACATGGATTAAAGTACTGAGAAGTTCTTTTTCTGTAGTTTGAGTTCTATTGCCACAAAGTTTCTATTTAGGAAATAGATTTGGACCCATACTCCGATGTTGTTGGACCATGCAGGTCACCTGCCATTTACTTAAACTTGTTTTGAGGAACAATGCTCTAACTACATTGCGTGGGATTGAGAATTTGAAGTCACTTGAAGGGCTTGATGTTTCCTACAATATTATTTCAAAATTTTCAGAGTTAGAATACCTTTCTGGACTTCCATCTCTTGAAAACTTGTGGTTGGAAGGGAATCCGTTGTGTTGTGCCCGTTGGTATCGGTCACAAGCATTCAGTTATGTCACTAATCCAGACAAAGTAAGTTAAGATTCATCTTTTTTTTATTTTTCTTCATTCTTCTGGACCTGAAGCACATCGATCTTAAATATAAAATTTTGAAGCATTCATTACGTATTTTTCAGGTCATTTGTTAGTTTTATTTTTCTGACTTTTGTCTTTTGATCTGTCGTATGGCGGATTAGTTGAAGTTAGATGATAAGGAGATCAGCACCAGAGAATTTTGGAAGAGGCAACTTATTGTTGCTGGCCGGCACAAGCGACCTGCCAGCTTTGGGTTTTATTCTCCTGTAAAGTGCGATGATAATGGAGATTCAAGTCCTAACAGAAAAAGGGTAGGTCACTGTTATAGTTGTTGGGAGTCTTTATCAAGTATTGTATAAATTCATAGGACGCCTTGGTATTGGGGGCTGGTTGTTCTTTACCCCTGAATTTGATTGAACCTCTGCCTACCCCACACATAAATAAGTTAAAAGGGTGAAGTGAATGTGCCTGAATTCGGGTTCCTAATCTGTAAGCGTGATCTTATTTTTTAGTGTTATCGTTCCTGTATGTTGAATGAATCATGTATACCTTTTGATTTTAAATATTTGTGCTATGCATATCATCCACTCCATTATTGACTAGGCAGTCATAAAATCTTGCATTCTCCACTCCATTATTGACTCGACAGTCAACAATCATAAAACCTTGCATCCTTTCTGTTTTGCAGAAAAAGGTATCTCGTCTTGCTTCAATTGTTAATGTAGAGGAGAAGACATGTTCTGACCAGGACTCTGTGTCTTGTGACAATGAGATTCAAAGCAGAGAGGAAGTTGTCATATCTGACAATGAAGCTGAAATTGTTGATTTGATGACTAGAGTTGAGCTAATGAAGAAAGAGCGCTCTGTTCTTTGGTTGCGGGAGTTCAAGGAGTGGTTAGATCATGCTTCTGAGAATGATGTAGACATCAGTAGATATAGCAGGGCTAGACTGCATCTCGAGAAGGAAAACTATATAAAAACCAAGGCAAGCTGCAGGCAGCTGGGTGAAAAATTAACATATGTTCCAAACTGCGTCCAAGCATCAGGAGATGAGAGTAGTACAAATGTTTTAGAATCAGACAGTTCCTTCTTGGATATATCTTCTGGACATGCCCATTACTTTGACCAAATTCTTTCAACGGGGAATGCTGGTAGGGTCAGCCCAGTTGGCATGGATAGTAGAGATCTCAGGGAGAATTTAAAAGCTTATTCCCATGAAGGGACAAGTACTGTCAGTTTGGAGGCTAAAAGTTTCCGTGCTCAGATGTTCACCGCTCAAGGTCAGGGGATGATCCAGAATTTGAGCATGTCTGCATTATCTGTTATTGATGATATTTCAGAGTCTTATTCATCATCTGCTAACCCCGGATCACCGCCCCATTATCAAAAAGACATTCTTCGTCGTAGACATAACTTAGAGGAGGAAATTTTACAGTTATCCGCTGGGTCATATTCAGTGGCATCATCGGATAGTAATACCAGCTGTTGTGAAGATGAAAATTGTGAATCTACGCAGTCAGTTCCTGAGAACTGGTTAAATGAGAGTGCTGAAGAATACCCACTTTCAAATCGTTTCAAGTATTATGACATAAAACGTGAGGTTGACAGACATTTGGTTGGAGTATCTGCCAGTGATGTTCCTGCTGATGCTCATGATGTTGAAATTAATAATTGCATTAATGAAGAATGTGATTTTCTGGAGAGGAGAAAAGGAAGACAGAAGACTAAAAGAAGAGTTACTGCTCTACTAGAAGATGATAACATGATTTGGCAAGCAGAACCAGCACCAAAATCAAATGGCATTCTAGATAATCATGTAGCGCAAGTCGAAAATAAGCAAGATAATCAGTATTTTTATGGGAGTGATTTTCATGAAGTTGATAAGAAACAGATGTTGGCAGATAGAAGCAGTACCCCACTAACTGAGTTCTTATCTTCAGGGAGTGATGAATTTATTGAGAATTATTTCAATACAAATGTCGCGGATTCACGAAATCACGAGATTTGTAAGCAATGTTTGTGTTGCTGTTGTATACTTGAGCTGGATTTTCTTTCCAGAGAAAGGTTTGAATTTGTCTTTTTGTGCTTGAACCGTATACAGCGTAGTGTCCTATAAGGCTATAACAAGGTTCTCGTGTACATTGTAATATTGGTGCTTATGTTGGGTCAGCTTTTCAGACGTTTCTGCTCTTTATATGTTTATTTATATTTATTTTACATGCAGAGATGTTGCTGTTGTACTTAGTAGTGAAGACAAGCTTTATCTACTGCTCATCGGTGTTGCAGGAGATGGGTCAGGTTAGGTTACACAGTCCTTCCGGGTGATTTATATATCATAAAATTTTCCTCTTTGACAATGATTACTTGCACAACTTGTTCTTCTATCTGGTTAGGTATATAAATGCCGATTTTCAATGGGGTCTTTGTTTGCAGGCACTATCTTAAAGTTAAAGGGTTGCCACAGGGTTGAGGATATCAGAGAAGTTGTAGTTGGTATAGGGCTCCAGGTTGTGAGGTTAGTGCTTAATGGTACTTACTATTTATAGAAAATAGGTATGATTGCAACCTTCTAACAATGTTTTTTCCTGTTGGCTTAGGGTGTATGTTGGGGGCAGTGTGACTTACCTGTTTAAAACTAGAAGCATTGAAAAATCAAGACAACTACTTTCTACTTTAAAAGCTATCGATTCTTTTGCGCCAAATGGAGGACTTTGCTTAAGAAGGTAGTTATCATTTTTCCCTTTCAGATGTCTATTGTTTATGTGATTACTGATGCGAATATTAGGATTTCCTTGTTGTGATAGACTCGGGTTTTGGGAATTTAAATGGCAGTTTGGAGCAGGTTCAGGTCGAGTTATTTGAGAAACAAATATGCGGAGGTTCAAAAGTGAGCATATTCCAGTATTCTATGGTGCAGTTTTGGTGTAGTTATAATGAAGGTATGCTTAGGTCATTGATTTTCATATTTAATAGTCAATGATTGTAATAATGTCATGAATTGAATTACTTACAATCAAAAGGCACGAAGTGTACAATAATCATTTTGGTAAACTTGTCGAGAACATCTTAGAATAAAGGACGTATTCCCATAGTTAACTTTTGTTACGCTACTGTTGGTTTTGTATCTATGAAATTTAATGATCCTTACGTCACTATGCTGAGAACACTTCAATACTGAGGTTTCACCATCACACCCTTCGAACGCCCCTTTTGCAGTCTAATTCTTTTTGGTTATTTTGAAAAAAAAAAAAAAAAAAAATCATGCTTGGTAACGTTCTTATATGATATATCTATATGACAGGTGAATCATGGTTTTCAAGATCATTATTTGTGGCTGGAGGGCACGTATTTTTGTGTTTTGAAGACTTGATGCAGTTCAGCTCTTTGTCCGTGGATGCGTCTTTGCCCACTTATTTTTCACTTGACTTATGTTGCTCTATTGCCGACATATCTGAGTTGGTAACCCCTCAAACTGATATTTAGCTTTACCCTTAAAATTCTATCGAAACGGACTCTGGCAAATTGATTTTCTGGTTCATTACCTGGATTCAGTAACATTTTCTTTACGGCTAGGGGGTAAAATCATTCAAGACATTAATAAGCACGTCTGTCCTTCAGGTTGTTGATGTCAGAGAAAGTCGGTGTGTAACCTTAGCTGTTGAGTGTGCAATGTCCGAGTTCTGCCCCTCAGGCTCAGCCGTAGCGGACAATTTAGACTCAAGTGCAAATGAGAAAAGGATAGCTCCAGGCTCCATGACTTGGAAGCTCCAGTGGTTTTCCGAAGAGAGTCCGTTCAAGTTTGTGGCATTGTTGAAGGCAATCCACGAAGGTATGACCGTTACCCCTTTGCTTGTAAGGTGTATATCGTGAATGAATCCCTTCGTTTTTTCGCCTCACGGTTTTGTTAGTTTCATATTCATTTCATTCTTTTAAATTTGTTTCTTTGCCCACTTTGTTTGTTTGCCTGCCGGCGTTAGTGTGAGTTGGCTGGAATTCGTTGATTTGTTTTCTTAGTTTTAGCAGTTCTTTTTCTTATGTACATTCTGTACAGTGTACAACATATAGGAAAGAAAATCGACTCTTTTGCCAATTGTGCACACAAATTTGGTTTCAAGCGAGCATGTTATTTGATTTGATACACGGTGAGATGTACGAGCTCGAATGCCCTTACCTTGCAACACTCGGTTCCAACAGTGGTATCGCCAAGTGTTGCGACAAGCGACATCTTAACCAAAATGGAAAGATGAAGTGTTGTAAAACAAGAAAATCGAGTTAGAGAGATAAATAGGATGTGCGGAAATCATATCCCTTTCATCTTTTATATCGTCAAAACAAACAGCTGTTTGTGCCTTCGGGCTTAAATACAAAGAATACCCCGAAACAAAAATGCCGTAGAATTCTAATCATTATTTTACATCGTACCTCATAGCGTTTATGTCATCGCTACGAGGGCAGCACAAACAGTTGAAAGAAGCTAAAGCCAAAATCTCAACCCTTCTTACAGAGCTATAAATCTTCAAATTAGCGAGTTTAGCTTTTGGTTTCCTGGCTGCGACGCTAGAAACCTTATTGTTTTTGGCTGCAAAAATTCAGCTTGGAACGAGCGGTTTAATGGCGAAACAGCCAATATCCACCCCCAAATATTTTCCAGTTTCCAACCATCAAGAATCTAACAGTTCGATAAGCAAATTGACTTGACAACTCAATTACTCTGGGGCATCAATTTCTTCGTATGAAGCTACATTAGATCCGGAAACAGTTAGTTTAATGTGATGTGAGATCCTGGAATACCAAGCAGGGAGAACTCGTAAATGTTCCGATGTAATGTAACACCCTGTTAATTCTAAACCACTATAAGCACCTAAAAGAGAGAAGTAAGGTTCATGAAGTACATGAAACTCCAACAGCTTTTACCTCTCATCTTTGTATGGGACCGGGATAAGAGGTGTGACGATATAGTAGCCATTTTCGGTCACACCAGAAATGCTTCTTGAACGAGTGCCCACGTAGATCGACCTTTTCTCATCAAAATACCCTTTGCATTTGAAGGTTCCAATTCCAACCTCTTCTGTCTATAATCTAAAAGTACAAAACCTCTAGTATTTTTAGTATTTCATGTAACATAAGTGTATGGACATAAATATAAACCACAAACAGAAACTGTTTTATAAGCAGAAGTTTGATCTCTACAACAAAGCCTCATCCCATTAAAGTGGGGTTGGCTGGATGAATCTTAGAACGACACTGCGCTCGGTTTTGTGCCAAGTCTTTCGTTAGCTCCAACTTCCGAGTAAGAAAATGTCAAATGACCAAAGTATAATTGTGAATAGTCACTTATCTAAAACCCGCAAAATATGCAGACTTAGAATTAGTTTCAACATCTGAAATCTTTGCCCAACACAATGTTAATACAGAACGTATCAGGTTCAAGGCATTCCTTGAGCTCAAAAAACTTATCTATCATAAGTAAGCACTTACCTGTGAATCCAAACTGTGCAACCAATCGAATTTTCGGTACAATTTGAATCCAAATATTCACAATGCAGCTTTATGCGTATTGCTAAAATAATCAATCCCTAAAATTGCTAAATCTGACAAGGTAATAAAAGATAGGAAGTGAAAAAAGCAACACCTTCTCTTGCCTTCTGATAATCTGCCAAGTCCCAAGCCCAAAAGTGATAGCTCCAGGAAGAAACAGCAACCATCTCGACAATCTCGACCTTTCCCTCCCTACACAAAAAAACGAATAAAGCATCAATCTTTTGAATATTTCGAGCAAATTATGAAAACCCAGAAGCAGAAAACACACGAACATCACAGAGGGCCCACCTGGAGCTTGGGAAGAGATGGTTGATTGAGACTCGGCTGCTGGGGAAGCAGCATTAGGGGAGGAGCTGGAGAAGGAGGAAGATAGTGAGAGTGGGGCCAGATGTTTGGGGTGAGAGGAATGGGACCCACTCGAATAATAAAGCTTGGTTATGGTTTTGGCAATGGAGGTTTTTGCTGCCATGTCGACGAATCTGGCAGTTGGCTGTGTTTCTTGCCGCGATCGAGGAGGAGGGCTTAAAGTTTTTTGACTTTTATGAACTGCGTGAAAAGTGTGCATCTTTGAGGTTTAAACCGGGTCCAAACTTCAAACCTAAGTGGTTTTCAACAAAAAAAAAAAAAAAAAAAAACTTCACACCCAAGTAAAGAAGCTCAATAAACACCGGTTTAGTGGAACTATCGTACTGCCACATAGTATTACAATTCAATGTGGTACAACACAATGGAAAATGATTCTCGCCGAATCTTTTTTCTAGAGATCATATGATCTTATTCGTTCATTGTATATATTACGGTCAGTTTTCATTAGGTATTATTTATATTAAATTTTAAATTTTGAAATGATTTCTGACCGCACGATATACGATGAATAATTGAGATCACGGGATCCCTAGAATCCCTAGGAAAAGGATTTGACGAGAATCCTTTTCCCAACATAATTGCCAAACGAGAAAATTTTAAATATGATAGGATTTTAAGTGACACGTGTAGCTAAAGTGAGTAATGCTAAAGTGAAAAGTACGTGAGAAATGGTGTAAGAATGACCTAGGTATTTATAGAAAAAAATTTATTATTATTTTTTTAAATTTGTCCAAAAGAAAATTCAAATTCCAATGGTAACTTAACGGCAGCATGACGTCAGCTAGCCGTTGCTAGCTGGCGTCATGCTAACGCTAAGTAGCTGTTGGCATTCAAATGGGCTAAGCTAGAAGGTTGGCAAAATGTCAAGCTTGACATTCTGGCGCTAGAGGGCTGGCTGTAAATGGTAAGCCCGCTAGCCTGATTTAGGGATTTTGGCCCAATGGGGCCCATAATTCCTTTGTCCTAGCCCTCAGTTGGTGATGATTTTCGCGTCATTCCGAGCTACTTTTAGCCATATGACACTTTAACTAGATCAGTTGGAAATGAACTTAGATGCTCACGCAACAAAATGGACTGCATTGACCTGGGAACCATCTTCCTACGAATACAATTTTCAATGCACAGTCTCACTCTTTGTGAGATTAGTTGGTTAAGCCCACCACATGGGTACAATTTAGCGACATAGTTGAAACTTTCCCAACCTAAGATACATTATAAAATGAATGATAAATACCAATCACCACCTAAATTAATCGGCTTCGAAATTCAAACCCAATTCTCCATCATCTCCTTCTTCTCCCATGGTAATACCTGCAAGCTTCATCTCTCATCATTTTTTTATTTCACTCACTGTTCTTGGTTTTTTTTCATCTGGGTTTTTGTTAAACTGGACTTTAGTACAATTTAAAGAGTTTTTAAGGAAAAACGGCAATGCGTTACTGGCGCGTTTGGTCCTCTGAAATGGAGGACTGATACAATAATGCAGTCAGCCCTTTTAGTTGCCCAGGTTTTTTGAGCAGCTATGCTTGCAGCTGTCGATTCATCAATTGTGGCTCTTGCATTCAGACGCTCGTAATTTTCGATTTTCCCTCAAATTTTCTCTTTTTTTAAGAATTAAAATTTTTTTCTTTCCTTTTCTGATATTCAATCAGTTTTTCAATGTCTTGAGTTCTTAAAAAATGGGTTCTTTTCGCGTTTGGATTTGTGGGTTTTAGACAAATCATGGTTTTGTTTGATTTAATGACATAGCAAATTCATTATTCATATTCTGTAATGAGGTGATATTTTAAATTACTTTTACTTTACAACGAGATGGGAGGATTTAAATTCAGATGCAATGATATGAGTGCATTACTCTAGTCAACTAGACTAATTCACATGGCCGAGGTGCTAGTAATAAAACTTGGTGTATAGAATGATTCGGAGCATACTAAAAAATTCCAGCAGCAAACAAAACACAGTCCTCATTAATCTGATTAGATGGCTTATGACTGATGATTGACTAAACTGAAAACCCTAAAATGCTGCAATGATCAAAGCCATGAAGACGACAGCAAAACCAGATCCGGCGAGTGGGGACAGCGCGTAAGCTGCACTCTTTGAACTGCCGGGAGAGTTGCCTGAGGAAGAACCTGGCACAAACAATCAGTAAAAAACACTAATCTAACTGTGAAGCTATCAAAGTCCGGCATGTTTTCGTTGTCATTTAATCGAGCACAGATACTAATCTAGGCGAGAAGCGACGAGTTTGATCGCTGATCTGAGACCAAACTAGTTGAGGATTTGACATGCTGAGATATCAAATTGTAAAAATAGGCATGCTGAGATATCAAATTGAAAAAATAGGTAAGAAAAAGCATTAGGAACTTACTGTTGTTAGAAGGTGATGCTGTACTGACTGGTGATGCTGCATCTGTGATGAAGAAAACAGCAAATTAAGATAAACAGTCGAGAGTATGTTCACCTGTCTCTCTCTTGATGTCATATGTCATATGAGGAGAGAGAAAAAAAAGAACCCTAATATATACACCCGGTTACACTTAAGATTTTGCTCTAATTTCCGAGCCGCACGTAAAGGTTAGTGCCTTTCCTTTGTTGTTTTTCAAACAAGTAGAAAAGAAAGAAAAACGTCTATAATCCATGGAAACAAACATATGAATCCCACAAACAAAATCCAAAAAATTTAAATTTAATTTGATTTAATTAAAAAAAGAAGGAAAGCTCAATCACCCTTTTTGCATACTGAAATGTCAGCATTGGCATCACAAGCCTTGGAAAGCTTCAAGGCATCACCCTGCGTTATGTTAAAGTTGCTCAACATGTCATCGTTGTTGAAGAGGGTGCAAAGGCACTCGGTATTATCCAAAACCAACTTCTTTAGTGGCAAGCAGCACGTTGAGGGAGCCTTCTCCGGCGCCTTCAAATACGCCTGACAAGGAATCAGTTTCTGCACGCATTGCATGGAAGAATCACTACCGCCACCAGCAGCGCCCTCCTTATCAGGCAATGCAGTAAGCTTCCGGCCATGGGAGACTCCGAACAACTCAAAAAGGGACAGAAACAAGAAGGGAAGCAAGTGTTTTGAGATCGAAGCCATTTTGTGTAGAGAGTTTGTGTGTGTTTTTGTTGGTTCAAATGGTTTGGTTTGTGAGACTTGTTTGGTGATATCTTATATAGTGATGAATGAGTCAAATGTGATTAGACAGACGCTAAAATCTTCTATGTGTGGAGTTTGGTTTTTGGTGACGGATTTTGTTGCCAATTCCTTCCCTCAGTCCCCATTGAGTAGAGGTTTTCTCTTATCCAGCGATTATTTGTTATATGGGTTTTACTTTATTTTCCATGGAAGTTTTATTTTTATGGTGAAATCCGTTGTGTCATCATCAAGATTTCCTATGATTTTTACCCTCATCAGAACAAGTACATGCGTACAGAAATGCTCCTCCTCCGTAACCGTAAGGGCATATCTATATATTTATTTATAATTGCAAGAAATTTTTTAGCGTGGCGGTTAAACTGTTACGTCGTGTTGGTGATTAACGTGTGATAACAGACGTGAAGCGCATAGTTGATGTGTCTTAGAGTATAGTGTCAATAAATAAATCCACGTGTTATAATATGAATAACATGATAATACTACGTGACGGTGTGACAGTTACACTGAAAAACTTATCGAATGTTGCATAACTCTTTGCTTGAAAACAAAGTAAGAAAACTGCAACAACCTAATATTGGCAGTCAAGACATTATGGTAAGTTGGTAACCAGCTAACAAAGTTACTCAATCAATT
The DNA here is from genome assembly GCF_019419815.1 of Pyrus x bretschneideri. NCBI lineage: Eukaryota > Viridiplantae > Streptophyta > Magnoliopsida > Rosales > Rosaceae > Pyrus > Pyrus x bretschneideri. The sequence goes on along the minus strand of NW_025999579.1, from coordinate 700,163 downwards.
TGAATTTGTCATGTTTGAACAATAATTAAGCAAAGTTTACAACACAAATTTTGCTTTGGTACGAGAATTAACATGAAACAAGGAGTTGCCCCAACCCCTTTACTTGTATTACTGGTCGAACCAAATTTATAAGTTAACGTGAATCCCTGCAAAATATCGATGTGTGATTGAAACTGCCTCGTTTATATTTCATTTTCACGAAAATTCTTCTATGTTTTTGGCGTATCTTATACAATAAGAATTTTAGCCGTTAAATCTTTGGTTATTAGATCCTTAATCAAGAATATAATAGTCAAATATCTCAGTGTATAGAATATCATGAAGCATACTAAAAAATTGCCTATATTATTTTCAACAATCAATCCGAAAAAGATAGGCGATTGATAACGCGAAATCCATGCAACAAGGTGAAAGGAAGTGATAGAGCTGCCGGAACCCCTCTTTACTTTTACAACTAGTTGAGACAATGCTACAAGTTACGCTAACCCCTTTATCATATTTTAGATCAAGTTCTTGTGATAGATATTGGAGGAAACTGAAAATATAAGCAATATTTAGAAAACGAGTACCTAGAAAATGAACAGAATCACAAGATTCCGTACGTTGTGAAGTAGGTTGAATTAAATGTTTGATGTTGTATTAACTTACTAACTGATTATCGCTAATCGCTTGAAAGTTACTATAAGCTTGTACTTAATATAGCTTAGCGTGCTTTGCAGTTGGAGATGAGTGTTTGTGTAAGAAATTTGAGTTTGGCACAATAGATATTGGCACGGCTCAAGCAAACCATGGAGTCGAATCATGAATCGACATGAGGGTAAGCTTGAACCATGCCAATGCCGAGATTGCTATCGCATGCCTCGACTCAACGTGATCGGAATGGAAGTTCTGCTACAAACTTCTCCATTATATCATGAGAGCTTCAAACTTGTCTTACTAATTTGGAAGCCAAAACTGAAGCAAACAAGGCAAAAACTTTGGAACATTAAGCAAAACATTCTCCAAGAAATATGAAGCATCTGTCCTTCTCTTCACATTAAGGCCTGCAAAGTTCAAGAATTATTAAAAACGCAGCTGGTTGATTACAAGAACCAACGCTTTCAACCTTTTTTTTTACTATCATGCAACTTCTCATTTGAATCTTCTCGTTTAACTTTTTAGACTTTTTTTTCTTATCCTGTAATGTTTCATGATAATCTAAGCTATTTATTTTATAGCTCACCTTTTAAAATCAACTATGCTGAAAATCGACCAACTTTGAAATTGTTTAGCCATCTAATGGTTATCTATTAAATAGAGAAATCATGTCGTTTAGTTAGCACTAAAATTTTGAAACATTAATCGAATGGCTAAACGATTTCTATTTTGGCTTACTTTTTTGTAGTGTTGGTCTTTTAAAGATGAACTAAAAAGTATCATGCAATATTGCAAAATGAAAATAATCAAGAAGATAGAACGAACAAATTCGACCGAAAAGTTCGGTAGCATCCCCGTCCCACTTACTTGCATTGTTTCGGACACCAAATCTTTTAACCTTTTACTGACATTACCCCACTTTGGAGCCATTGCCAACAATTTCCTGTACTGTTAGTGCTGTCTACATGCATAATATTGTTGAATTAATTATAAACTAAATACTCATACTAGTCTTGACGGTTTTTAACAAATCCCTTCGTTGTTCTAAGAAAATCCACCAACTCGAAGCTAAGAGACAACACTTGTATCATCAAACAAGAACATTTGTTCTTAGTTTAAAGGGGTAACTAAAGTGCTTTTAGACAGTAATTTGCTCCTGTATAAAATTCGTGAACCAGAAACAGTCGCTTACACGTGTATCAATAACATTATAAATGTAAAATCATAGTAATCAGAGTTCATCCGGGAATAATATGGTCACGTACTCTAGAACCATAGATGAATGGTTCGTAACTCCCTACACTTTGCTTACAGGCACGCTTTTGTTATAAGCGCAATGAATTTTGGAAAAAATTCCACGTGCTTCCATAACCCATAAACCCTCTTAACTTTTTTTGTCAAGGGTCGCTAAAAGATTGGCTGGTTATCAGAAAGCACATTTGAGCTGCCTGGAAGTAATCCGAAACGAGCGCTTAACAATGTTACGAATCATATAGAACAAACAAGCTGAAATTGGGTTATTGAGTTTAGCAGGATCAAACTATTGAGTTTCGTTGTTCTTTTTGTTCGACCGACGTTGTCATAACAACATAATGTAATCCAATTGAACTTGGGTGCAAAGGAAGAGCATACTGCTCTAGCCAACTTGATTACATTTAGGGTTTGTTAACTATGTTTTCGTGTGCTTTAGAACAACAATGACAGACAGGTTTGGAAAACATTAACTCTGCCAAGTTTTCTTCAAATCGCCAGTGAAGAGGAAGTTGTCTCATGTGCCCAAATGAAACAAGAACAGAACATAATCCGGAAATATCAAAGCTATTTACTGACAAACCAAAGGAGAATCGAAAGCGACAGGGACACACGTGAAAGTGCTTTCCCATAATTCTTGCCGTCCGATTGCTCACAGCATTCCAACACTAAAGTTACTTTGATTTTTACCGTCACCTTTTGTCGACATTTCATCCGGCCTCTCCCTTCTTTTATACCATTTCACACTTCAACCCTCAGGTCTCAAAAACTTCGTGAGGCCTGAGCCAAAAAGAAGGGCTCGAACTGAGCATCACCGGTTGAAAACGGCGAAAGTGGCGAAAATGGGGCGGAATGACACCAACAGAAGCCTCGAGAGTCTGTTTGACATGGACAAATCAGTTGCTGCTAAAAGTTCTGTCCCTCTTCGACCCATGAAGATGATTCCGGGCCATGGACTTGAGTTCAACAACCTTTCGTATAGTGTAACAAAGAAGCTGAAAAAAGACGGGGTTTGGATCAAGAAAGAAGCTTATCTTCTCAATGATATCTCTGGCCAGGCAGTGAGGGGTGAGATCATGGCCATCATGGGACCTAGTGGTGCTGGGAAATCCACATTTCTTGATGCATTGGCGGGACGGATTGCTGAAGGGAGTCTGGCAGGCTCTGTTAGGATTGATGGAAGAACGGTTAGTGATCTGTATAAGTTTTTCTCTGTGCAGGACGTCCGGTCTTTCTTTTGTCTCGGAAACTGAAAGAGAATGATTGCATATATAAAGTTGATTCTTATTTTCAGGTTACTACAAGCTACATGAAGATGGTGTCATCTTACGTTATGCAAGACGACCAGCTTTTCCCTATGCTGACTGTTTTCGAGACGTTCATGTTTGCAGCTGAGGTTAGGCTTCCTCCCTCCATTTCGAGGGACGAAAAGAGAAAGAGAGTCTATGAACTCCTTGAACAACTCGGCTTGCAGGTAAATTTGAAGTCTCTTTCGCACGCATGTGCGCATATGAACTTAACTGCACAAATTATACATCTTGATTCTGATGAGGTTATATATGCAGAGTGCAACACATACTTACATTGGAGATGAAGGGAGGAGAGGAGTGTCGGGAGGAGAAAGGCGGAGGGTGTCAATTGGAATTGACATCATCCACAAACCTTCACTGCTGTTTCTTGACGAACCAACTTCTGGTCTTGACTCTACAAGCGCTTTCAGTGTTGTGGAAAAGGTAAAGGAGATCGCTCGAGGTGGTAGCATCGTGATGATGACCATCCATCAACCTTCATATCGTATTCAAATGCTCTTGGACCGCATGACAATCCTAGCAAGGTAAAATTTTGCTTGAATGTGTTAAATTTTTCTGAATCGTAGGCCACTCGGTCAGTTAATTAAGGGTTGCAAATATAGACTTTATGATTTGGCACGCATCATGCTTGTTAACTAAGCTATCTAATAATGTGGTTGCAGAGGAAGACTGATATATTTGGGAAGCCCGCACGGTCTATCTGCTCACCTTTCTGGATTTGGAAGGCCAGTTCCAGACGGTGAGAATGGCCTCGAGTATCTCCTGGATGTGATTAAAGAATATGATGAATCAACCGTGGGACTAGACCCGTTGGTGTTGTACCAACGCGATGGCATCAAACCTGATCAGGCGTCCCGAAGCCCAGCTCTGAAAACACCAAGGAGAACTCCTTACAATAAGACTCCTGCGTCCAAGCACGCAATCAGCCTCCGTAGTCAAGCCTATTCCATTCGAAACAGGACACCTGGACCAGGCCAGTCTGGTCGGTTTGATTATGAGGAAGCTGATGAGGATTTCGACAACTCCCTCGAAAGGAAGTCAGTTCATATGACACCAATGCATCATCAGAACAGTGGTGTGTATAACCCTCGTCTAGCTTCACAGTTCTACAAGGACTTCTCTGTCTGGATATACCATGGAGTCAAGAGAACCCCTCGCCGCCCACCATCATGGACTCCTGCTAGAACACCTGGAGTGACACCAGTCTCAGTCTCGGGTATGAGGAGTCAAGTTTCGAGCCAATATCCCACACCACGACTCATCCTGCAGCCACCAAGACACGCTAGTACTAAAACCCCTGTACTCTTCAGCCCTTCAATTGACTCCTATGCACCTTCCTACGGAGAGTTCGAAAACGAAGACGTGCTTGATGAGCCTGACCTCGGTCCTAAATTCGCAAACCCATGGCTCCGTGAGGTTGCAGTCCTCTCATGGCGCACAGCGCTCAATGTGGTTCGCACTCCTGAACTCTTCCTCTCGCGCGAGATTGTGTTGGCAGTTATGGCACTCATTCTGTCTTCCCTTTTCCAAAATCTGAGCGGTGACACCTTCAAGGACATAAACCGGCTTCTCAACTTCTACATCTTTGCAGTCTGCCTGGTTTTCTTTTCGTCCAATGACGCTGTCCCAACTTTCATCCAAGAAAGGTTCATTTTCATCAGGGAAACTTCTCACAATGCTTATCGTGCTTCTTCTTACGTCATCTCTTCTCTCATTGTGTACCTCCCATTCTTCGCCATCCAAGGTTACACATTTGCTGCCATTACCAAGTACATTCTTCAACTCAAAAGCAATGTTTTCTACTTCTGGATCATCCTCTATGCCTCACTCATCACCACCAACGCTTACGTGATGCTTGTGAGCGCCCTCGTGCCGAGCTACATCACAGGGTATGCTGTTGTGATAGCTACCACAGCTCTTTTCTTTCTGACTTGCGGCTTTTTCTTGAAGCGCAACCAGATACCCCTTTACTGGAGGTGGGTGCATTACATCTCTGCGATTAAGTACCCGTTTGAGGCAATGCTAACAAATGAATTCAAGGGAATACGTTGCTACAATGGCACGGCGGCAGATCTCACCCCCGGCCCTTTAGGAGATCTGAAGATCAGTCACCTGCACTTAACATCTCCATTAGTAAACAAGAATTGCGTGCTTATCGGGCAAGATGTTATCTCCTCGATGGATATCAAAACAGATAACATCTGGTATAATGTCGGAATCTTGCTAGCTTGGGGTGTTCTATACCGGATCTTATTCTACGTGGTCCTCAGATTCTATTCCAAGAACGAGAGAAAATGAAGACTGTTTGTATTCAAGTACCTTTGCCTCTGCTTCGAAATTGATGCTTGGAGATGATAGCCGGTACCTTGTTCATGAATCATGCAGCAAGCTAGTTCATGAAAGCAAGTTATCTTTCAACATTTTTCGTTTAGAAGACTTCATAATAAACAATAAAGCTTACATTTCGATGCTTGATCATGTCGGGACATAAACATAAAGAGAAGTAGAGGAAATGCAGATAATTTCATATTCGTAACTTCCAGTAAAAAAAAATCCGACTGGGCGAGAAAGCAACATTTTATTTCCAGTAAAATACACAGATTACTATTTTCAGGACACAAGTTTTGTCGAAATATAACAATCTTCTCAGATGGAAATCTCTTTCAGTTTATGACTTAGGAGGGTACCATTCCAAAATCCAAGCGCATCGCGCGAGGATTAGCTCAGACTGAGCCTGCATGTTGTGCAATCTTCCTTTCTAGTGCAGTTTTGTCTGCCCCCACCATCTTGTCAACCTCCTTACCGTTTCTTACAAAGAAAAAGGCTGGAACACCGCTGATATTCCAGTTTGCAGCCACATCTCTTGCATCATCAATGTCAACTTTCAAAAACACGACTTTTTTGTAATTTCCAGCTAAGCTTGTATACAAAGGAGATATGAAGCGGCAAGGACCACACCATGTTGCTGTGAAGTAGAGGATTGTCAGGCGCGACATCTTTGAAGCAGCATTCAATTTTGTCTCTAATTCTCTGGCTGAGTGTATACCAATGACTTCCCCTGTCAAAACCAAAAAAAATGCATTAAAAGAATCCCAAGGAAAATTGGATGAGCCAGATGAGTTAAGGAAAGAAAGAAACGAAATTAAACAGATGATATCTTGCAAATGGTGTTATGAAGTTGACATGAACCTTTAAAAATACCCGCATTAATGTACTACTAAATGGCGTACGAATAAAAGAAATCAAATGTCATACCATCCTTAAGAGCAGACAACGCATCTTGTTCCTGCATGAAATTGAAAGAATTGTAGTTTAGTATAGTATGAAGGTTCTCTATCACTACGCCATCGTCTTTGTCTTTGTCCCAAATCGTGGGGTCAGCCATATCCATCCCTTATATGAGGTCATTATTTAGTGGCACAGGGAATTGAAAGGAAAATGACTCCAGCCTCCACAAGGCCCCACAGATCATAAAATGAATGAATGAGCAAACACATACTGCCAGCTTCTTAACAAAAGCGATGTGATATTTCTTAACAAAAGCGTTATTAACTCTAATACAAGTACTCACTTGAGCTTCAGCTTTCCGCTTCCTCTCCTGTTCAGCACTTTTTATCTCCCTTTCTTTACTCGGGCGTTTGTATTTTCTGCGATGCTCTTCAATTTTGTGGACATTAGGTTCAACCTGAAATTAAAACGAAATTGTTCAGGAACAGTTTCGCTGAAAGCTTCTCCTTCTAGAATGAAGAAAATCACCTTTTTAAGCACCAAACCAATCTCCTCATCATAATCTAACTTTGATGCTACATGCAGATCACTCGCTGCTTCTTCCCATTGACCCAACATGGCCTTAGCCATTCCTCTTATTTTATATCCTTTTGCAGAGTCAGGGTTGATCTGAAAAAACATAAATATAGAGGTCGCTTGTCAATATTCACTACTGACAAAAATTCAAACTTCTTGTACAGTGGATACAAGAACAAGTGCAGTGAGGGTCATCAACCAACCTCTAAAGCTGTGTTAGCATCACGAATTGCCGCATTTGGTTTATTCAATTTGACAAAGAAACTAGCTGAAAGCAAGGATACCAGGTTTCTAAGGGAACGATACATACGAAAAAAGGCGGCCTAAGACATGAAAAAGATATAAGCACAACTAAACAAAAGAAAAAATTGAATTTAGAAAAAATAATAATCAATTTACCTCTGGTTGCTTTTAGTATAGCTGAAGCTGGATTCAACATTATGGCTTCTGTTATATGATCTATGGCTTCGTCCAGCTTACCTGAAAAGAATAAACAATCAATTAAAAGATAGTGAAAAGACAAGCCGAGAAATCTCAACTACAAATGCTAATTACAGTTTCACAACAAGAAGATGCCATGCCTTCAGAGACAGCATCAATAGCTTTTGATTTTTGTAATTGTGCAGCATCCTGCATTTCTTCCGTAACTTCAATTGACGGGTCTCCCATCTGGACACGAAAAATAGACCCAGTACAGCTTCTAAAGGAAGAATCATTTAGAGTGTTAAAATATAAGTATAACAGGTCGCGGAGGTATAACCCTTACCTTCTGTGGAGGATCATTATCAGGCTCCACAACATCAGTAACATCCAACTCGATATCAGATTCAACAATATCATCATCATTATTCCCAGATGGATCACGTTTGGCATCAAAATGTTGTTTCGTGTCTGACATGTCACCATCATCTTTATCCTGTTACCAGAACCAACACTACAACAATATACAACCCCACAAACAACAAAAAGAATGCTTGAAGTTTTAGGGAATTTGTCAAAGTAGAATTATGGGTAATCATGTTATTTCTTTGTCTGGTATAATTCGTAAAAATAAATAACATTGAAGAGGACCACATCAAGAAATTCTCTTATAAGCATGAGAAAAGTGAGCAAGCGTATGGATGTTAGGAGCCGTTGAGCCAATTGCTATTGCGTTCATTTAAATCTTCGCAACCCAATGGCTTTAAACATCCACGGTCACTTTTCATGGTCATAGTAGGATTCCTCGAACCACAACAGGATGCAACCAAAGTACTTAGGAAGTTTAATCAAGCGTGCCTAGGCGCCTGCGTGTGCCAAACTATTACAAAAAAACACAAGGGGAAATGTAATTCCCGTCACTCATAAAACCTACTGAAATTTGAAATTCTGAGAAAATGAAAACCTCCTATACAATTTCAAAACGAGGAAAAGTTGGACTCTTGACAGATCAGCAGCACAGCATTCCCGGAACACCTTAAATTATGTAATTCCACAATTCCCAACATGCATATACACATATGATACACGAATACTAACTAGAAAAACTGAAATTTGTATAAAGATTGAAGCTTTACTGTTACTGTGAAGAAATAAGAGCTCTCACCATTTTCGGAACCGGCGGAATCCAAGCGCCGAGGCTGCAAACAAATAAACCCCACATGCCAAAAACAAAGAATTAGATTCCAATCACATACAATTATATACAATCAACATACAATTCTATACAATCGTATACAAAGATAGCAAAGTTGATGCCTTTGGAGATATGACTTGAAGAAGGCGAGAGAAGGGGTGTGAACAATTGAAGGGTTTGACTTGCACTTGCTGATGAACTCCTTCAGTTCTTCTACCTTTGCAGCATCCATACTTCTCTCTCTCTGTCTCTCTCTCTGTCTCTCGCGAATCAGAGGAATCACTTCCCAGAAAAGTCGAAAGCCGAAAGCGCTTGAAGCTTGTGGAAGGAATTTTTGAAATAGGGATTCGATGCGGGCGCACTATACTAGTAGTGATGGACTTAACCGTTACTCGACCCTCCAATTTTTACCGCGTTCGGATCTTCTCGGCTTTTGTCAAGTGGTTTTTCAGAGCAATTCACATGTTCATTTTTTTTTTCTCCAACATTTCCTTCAATTTTTGATCGTCTCATCAAATGCTTTGAAGATGATTAAAGAAAAGAAATTAACAGAAACGTGTAAAAGATAAAAATAAGTGTGTGAATAGCATCACCGGAAAAATAAAGAGTTGGAAGAGACAGAGTCATGCGAAAATCACTTTCAAAAATTGGGATTGACCTCAATTGCAAGGGGGGCACGTACAGTGATACACTGTTATAATCAACTGACCTAGTTCATGTACACGACTTTGTTTGAGTGTTTAAAACTTAATCCCGACAAGTTTGCTAGTTGGGTCATGTAATCATTGTGTTTTTTTTTTTCTTTCCGAAAAGCACGTGAGACAAAGAAAATCGAACAAAGAACCTCAGGTGTCGAAATACCTTCTAACCACTTGAATTTCAAGTCAAATACATCCATTTATCCTATAATTGTAATTTGCATTTTTAGAAGGAAAAAAAATATTTGCTTCAATTTCATCAATGTCAATTGGTACAACACATCAATACAGAAACATGGCCTCTAGAATTTGCCTTCCAAGTTCCAATGCAGAAAGTAAAACAATACATTTTTACAGCACAGTGAAAGGTAAAAAACAGAACACTTATACCATATATGTATATATCTATCATACATTTATCTAATCCTTCAGGTCCAAAAATGATCTTACAACTACAAGCACAAAAGAGATTGTTAAAACAATGATCTATGCCAGTTGGAAGCTTTTGTTACTTCTTCCCTTTTCGACTGCACACCGCCACCATAAAACGCTAATTTGTAGCTTGGGGAGGACAAGAACCGGAAGAGTTGAACGAGAAACTCAAACCTTGTGATCTGGGCGTGCTGTGGTCTGGAGATTTCCCGCTGACATTGTATGGTGCTGTACTCGTCATCCTAAATACACAAAGTTCAATGTCAGTCGATAAAAGTTAAGGATGGTGCTCAAGTCTGGAGGAGATAAAAAACTGTATCAGTTTCACATTAAAGGCGTTTAACTTTAACCTAGATGGAGTTTATGCGGTTCCAGGAAATATTGATTGTGATGGGGTGTTGAAACTTGGAAATTAACTACGAATGGTAATTTCGTTTCTGTATAAACTAATGTAAGCATGTATAGAGGGGAAAAATAAAGGAAAACTAATGAAATGTTCAAAAAAAACTTTAGTTTTAATGAAAAATGACAAATAAAGAGGTAGTGAATGGTATCAGGAAAAGGTAAAAATGTGGTTTTTCGTTAAAAGTGAACACTACCGGGAGTGTTTCATTAAAACTCCCGAAAAATAACCCTTGAAAGTTACCTCTCCTTGCGCTTCTCAAAAAACCGAGCCAAGGATGCTTTACGTGCTTGAGGCACAGGTACTGCAAACACAGGAACAAAGAATTGTTCATGCTGATATTTAACAAATTCAATGACAAAACAAGAACAGAAGACGTTGTATATCACAGATATAACCGTAACACTAGCATACCAAAAACAAAACCCACAAAGTTATACCTGCTGGAATCAGGTTCGTCATAGCCGATCCCACTGAACTGACTACTGGAGAAGGCTCTGAGCGGTCAATAGGAGACGCTGAAGTTCCTACTGGTTTCACTATAGCTAATTCATTAGTGCTATTAAATGTTCCTCCAACGTGAGAACTACCATGTGAAGTTGCAGAAAGAGGGCTTGGAAGTGCAGAGATTGAACATTTAATATGGGACTGGTTCCTGAAAAAACCATCACCTCCTAGTGAAGGCCCAGGTGTCGGTGCATGCACTTGAGCTACAGAAGGTGATTTACAATGAGTCGGAGACGATCCATCTCCAGCCAGCAACATAATAGCCTGGGCCTAAATAGACAAATAAAGAAATTAATAACAAATAACCTAGAACTTATGTACAAAAGAACCAAATATTCAAATATAAGATACCTTCTCAGGAGATACATCATTATAAACGTTCACAGAACCAGCATAAAAGATGGTTAACTGAGTAGGCGCCCCAGAAGAATGGGATGCGTTCCTGCATAAGAAATTCAACTTAGCTTCTCGAATTTCCAACTAGTTATGATTCAATATATGCTGTACAATTCCATTTGCTAACAAGCAGAACTGTGGTCAGAATATGGTCTTTGTTAAAGTACCTAAGATCGGTGGTACCAACTACGGAGGTTGTAGAAGGATGAGCAGGTACAGGGGACAAAACTGGAACTCCTCCAAGTGGTTGCAGTTTTATGGTAGAACCATTATTCCCAACAGGAGCAATGGATTGGAGAACTGGAGAACTCAAAGTAATTGGGATCTGGGAGTGATGAACTGAATGTGCATCAAACTGCAGCATAGGATATACTGTCATTCCACAGTGGTTTCCAGCTTGCTTATCAAGAACAAAATTTTTCTACAAAATTTGTGCAAAAAAGAAGCCTATAAAGCAACTTTAAATCAAAACAACGAATCAAATTTCACTTGTTCAGTAAACCGACATGTAAGAATATTGTTCTCAAATCCTAAATACCTGAGGCCACGTTGAAAAAGATTCAGAAGGTAGGAGAAGAAATACCTGAATTACACCAGAGAACGACTTCTGGCTGGAGTGAAAAGCATCAGCAGTTGAAATAGTCATAAATGCAGATGTATTATCATGAACAGCTTTTCTTGGCCTATCTTCTTGAGGAGCCTTGAAAGACAGGAACTGCGGAAGTGCAGAAACCTTGTTTGAAAACGACCACTGCATCCCTGAACTTCTAGGTACCGCTGCAAAATCAATAAAAATGGAATGTCGGGATAATAGTTTGGACAAATAAATCCTTCACAAATAAGCAACATGGGAAGTTTTAGGTTATATGGCTCTGTAAATAGATGCCAACAAGAAACATGTTTCCCTTGGAATGCAGTATTTATATCCGAGAGCACAAAAACAAACCTCAACATGAGTGTCAATCACAGCTGTCTAACTGAGATGAACATAATATTAACACAACAAATCTTTTAAGTAAAAAGATCACTATAAATGATCATATGAATACAGCCATATGCAATGCGCACATTGTCAACATACGTTATTTTCTAAATAGACGAGGAAGCGAGAAACGAACAATGAACTTGAAGAACTGGAAAGCTCCTATAAAAGACCTTAAAGATCTAGCAAACTGCTACAACATTTTATGACCCTCCTTTTGGAACATTTGCGCTGCACGCTTTGTGGTATTATTATTATGGGTATACTTTATATCGGGTATGTTTATTTACTACATTTTTATTATAAATCTCGGTTTCATCCAGACATGCAGTATCTATTCACAACAGTAGATTTAAGAACAATATATATAAAATTCAGAACACAATCAGGTACATGTTATCAAAAAGAACTATTCAATTACATTGCCTTGTAAAACTCATCATTCACAAACTTAAAATAAATGTTTCCCATTTGCATAAGTTTTTTAGTATAAATGCTGTATCACCTAACAGCCTTGATCAATGCGAAAATTCTTCTAATATGCAAGCGAACGTGACACATTACTTTAATACATGACATCTCATATGCTCGTTAGCGAAAAAAAATAATCCTGCATAACCCAACAAACTAAAATATGGAGGAAACATATCAAAAATGGAAGAAAACAAAGGGCACATTTTATTATGTTAGCAAGAAAGAGTATAAAACTAAAGACAACCACACCACGTTCTTATAACCAAGTCTCCACCGGCAAGCAAACCGAAAGTTTCTATAAGACTGACTGATCCACAAGTCAACACAGTTACATTCAGGAGCCCGAATTTACCTTTTATGCATAAATCCGACTTTTTTTTTTATTTTTAATACAAGCAATATTCTACACTAGATTTAGTGGGACGGGAATTCAAACTTGGTGCAGATGGGAAGAGCACATTGCTCTAGTCGGCTTTGAGCAAGTTAAATCGATATTATCTTTACCGCAACAGATTTGTAGCTCAAGCTGTTAAGAGCGCTTATCCTTGCACCTGAGCTCATGAGTTCAAAAAATCAGACACCACCCCCCCCCCCCCCCAAAACCCTCCCCCGATAACGCTAGTGTCGAAAGAATTTCATCTTTACTCAGCAAGATGGATGCTTTTGATCAGGAAAGTGGGATTAAGAAACTAAAATGCACATTAGATTCTTTAGATGAGTTTCCAAGCTCCACATGCAACCAAACAGATTCAACACAAGTAACTCAACAATTTAATTAAAACTCCATAACATACAATTAATAATTAAAAACAAAACTGAAAAAAAAAAAATATACTTGAAAGGAAACCTGAATTCTTGGCTTCATCATTGGTTTCTTCTTTCAGAGTCACACAACCATTGTTGGGGCTCAAACCCAGAAAATCTCTCTCCATTGTTTCCAACCTTTCAGCTCAAAAACCCACAAAAATTTCAGACCCAAATTCCACCAAAAACAACAAAGAAGCTAACTTTCTTGAATTCTTTAGAACCCCAGCAGGAAAAAAAAGCCTGAACTTTCAGAACCAAAGCTCAAAATTCTTGCTTGTTTCGATAGAGAGGAAGATAGGGACATATCACATGTGGATGAGGAAGACTAGCTTAGTAGTATAATCTCTCAATAGCTCCTCCTCCTCTCTCTCACATTTCCATTGTGGGAGATTGTTGTATCTGGACCGTCGGATTTGTAAAGGTTGTAATTTTGTGTGGGGTGGTGTGACGCACCACCGGTTGGTTCCAGGTCGGAGACCTTGAGTTACCAGTCGAAGATCACGTGCGGCACCGAAGAGTGACTCTGGAGAGACACGTGGAGGGAAGTTTTATTTTAATTTTAATTTTTTGTTGGGAGTGTTGTCTTTTTTAATGAGGTTGGGTTTTTGCATGCGAGCATGTGGATGATTTGTGTCACAAAAAATAAAGAGTTCACTTTTAAGATAATTCTTTTTTCTTTTTTGTTTAACATTTCTCCTCTCGTGAATCAGTCTTTTTTGGAAATAGAATTCGCTCTTTTTTTTTTTTCTTCCTTCTTATTTGAATAATTACAGTTAAATCACTTGAACATTTTATATTAATTTTTTTATAAAAAAAGAAAAACAAAATAGAGAATGTGAGAATAGAAGATTAAATTGGATAGAAATAGAATGGAAAAAATTCATAACTGCTTTCTTGTGGTTCAAAACGTGGCGTAGTGTGTGGCGCACTTTGTAAATAAAATAATTAACTACTTGTTATTCTATTGCGCTATGTGCAGTGCACATATGGAGGTGAGCATGTGGATGGCATGAGAAACAAAATCCAAATGCTTTTATTATTGCATATTAAAATAGACTTGTGGAATGCATTGTCCTTGCTTGCATTATAAAAATACCCATTTGAGCTCACCAACATATTTAATTGGTTTATAGATATTTACATTTCAAAATAGTTATATTGAGCTTGTTCATTATACTCTGGATGGTACTATTTACGCACTTTTTTTTACTTTTCACATTTTTTTCAATTTCGATTGTCGAATTAAATGAATTGAAAAAAATTAATGAATATAAATTAATAAGAGTATGTAGAAGGTATTTGGAATGTGTGAACAACAATATTCTATACTTTTTGTTATCGTGTGCACAAAATGAAGTCTTACGAACAACTTTTATTATTATAAATAAATAAAATATTCTACAATAAATGAATTGGAATTATACAATATAAAATTTATGTTCGAGTGCGTAAGTTTGGTACATCTGCTCTATATCAACACATAAGTGCAGCTGCTCGTTATCGACGCTAACAAGTCCTTTAGTATATTAATAATTTAAAAAAATGGATTAAAGGTACAGTTTATATTGTTGTTGCTATACGACTACGGAAAAGGATCATTGTCAGATCTTTTTTAAAGGGATCTCATGATCGTAATTGTTCATCTTATATCATGCGATCGGTTTTTGTTAGGTATTATTTATATTTAATTTTAAATTTTAAAATTTGAAATTATTTCTGATCGCACGATGTACGATGAACAATCATGATCACGATGATGGGATCCCTAGGATCCTTAGAAAAGGATCTGGTGGGGATCCTTTTTCCATACAACTACAATGCAACATGTGCCTACAAAATAATATAATTAGCCTACAAAATAATATAACTTGTGCCTAGAAATTTTACACATTGCTATTGACAAAAAAAAAAAAAAAGTTGGGAGTCAATTTTCTTTTGTTCCGAAGTCTTGGACCCCATCCGCAATGAAGGAGGCTTTTACCCAGAATCCAGTTTGCTAATTGGCAAATTTAACCCAACTCATTGTGTGATGGCCTTTTGTTATGCTTTATGATGTTAAATGGGCTCAAAAGTTAAGCACCTTGCAGGCAAGGCAGGCCCAACTATTTTGCTCTTTCTAGTGCAGCGTGGGACGGCTTCTATGGGTCAACGTTGACATTATGGATCACTGTCCTCTCACTAATTCTTAATATCAACTAAAAGTTACTTGTAGTATGATTTAGTTATATTCTTCTTTACTTATAAATGACAGATTAGGTTCAATTCTTAATAATCAAATTTGAATCATATTATTACTAGTTCGCTCAATATGAGACTAAACCCTAAGCTTACCATATATTCTTAGTATAAATAAATATCATTTGTTGAAAAAATAAAATAATATCAACTTGTAACAACTTTATACCACAGTATGTGATGTTTTCCCTGCCTTAAAGTAAAAAGTCTTAAATTCGAATTTCATAAATGATGAAATGTATATGATCATTGCCCTCTCACATCTTTCATTTCATTGTGATATATGTGTTATTTTCTTTTTGTTTCGAGTACTAGTCCAAGAACATTAAAAAGCGAGATACAAACTTAAAACCTAAAGAGATTCAAACCCAAATTATTAAATGCAAAAATAAATGATTTCAACGTTACCCAAACGGTTCATCCAAAACACAAACCTCTATATCTACAACTTTAGAAATACAAATTTCAAACATAGAAAATTGGAAATATCTTGTTGACGTTTTAAGTTTTAACAGTGTTTGAAATCAAAGGTTTGGAAAAATGATCACACGCGGAGGCGCTATATCCATGCCACTCGACTCGGCTCACATTCTTCTCTCTTTTCTTCTTCGCCCCTCCTTCTCTCTCTACTTTCAAACCATCGACATCCATTTCTCGAACTTCCAACCAACTCCTGCTTCTCTCTCTCTCCTCCACTTTCTCTCTCTAAAAGCAGCCCTATGCTTCCACGCTAGGGCTGCGCATATTTCACAAGCCCTAGAAAGGAAATCTATATACAGCAATGGTGTTCAAGGGCAGGTTCTTCTCCTCCAAGAAATCCGACTCCTCCAACAGCCCCGATGGGTCGAATAACAGCCCGCGATCTCTGGGTTCCAACTCCCCGATCCGATCCGATAAGAAGAAGCCTAAATCCGCATCCAAAGACGACTCGCCCGGCCCGAGTACCAGTTCCAGAGGCGGCGGCGGATTCAGTAGGCAGAGTCTAGTCAAAGACGGGTCAAAGAAGAAGGATGTGAAGGGGAAAGAGAGTCCAGCTCAGCTTAAGACGCCGGCGAAGTCCGCGAGCTCGACTGGCGCGACTCCGAAGAAGTCGTCTGCGTCCGCATCGGGGGCTGCGGAGCCGGCGGCCTCGGTGTCTCCCATTCTGGCGTCGTCGCTGGGGTTGAATAGGATAAAGACGAGATCGGGGCCGTTGCCTCAAGAGAGCTTTTTTGGGTTTAGGGGTGACAAAGGGTCAGCGCTGGGCTCGAGTAATTTGTCGAGGCCAGGGGTCGGCGATCGGAGTTTAGGGTCGGGAGGTGGGGGGAAGAAGAAGGAGGCTGCGAGTCAGAGTAGGATTGGGTTCAATGACAATGTGACAAGTGGGAGTTGGGGTGATAATGGCAGCAATTCTGATGCTGCATCAACCGGTAGCTTGCCTTCGAGAGACCAGAGCCCCAACGGGGTGGCGCCGTCGCGGTTACGGAAGGGAGAATCGTCGGCTGAAGATGGTATGATTTCGAGCAATTATGCGATGCAGGAGTTTTATAAGTTGTGCTAATTTAGTTTATGCAGTATGCACTGGGTTATCGTTAAAGATTTAGCCTTTAGGTCGTGAATTGAGTTGGGAACTTGGGAGTCACATGGTTTTCGAAATCACTCTTGTAGGCTGTAGGCATTACCACAAAAATGACTTGAACTCCAACCAAAACTATTAAAGGTTAACGTTTGTGAAGGGCATTGATTTTGAATAATCTGTGGAGCTGTGAAAGCTTTATCTTTTGATGAGTGTGCAATGGTGTGATGAGTGGATGAGGCTCCGGTTCAGGCAGGTGTACCCTATCACTACATGAATCTAGTTTAAGGTAGTACTCCACCCATCAATTTGTGTAAGCTTAGGAAAACATGGACGACAAGTGCGGTTGGCGTGTAGTTAGTTTTTCTCATGCTTCATGAGTTGATACTAGAATGCCTTTGGTCTTTTATGCAAATTACTGGATTTTTTGGTACACTTTCATATTTTATACGATGTGTGGTGTATTTTCCCCTCTAATGGCTTTTGATACCTCCATCATCCTTAACAGGGAGAAACATATCATCTTGGGGTCACTCTGGAGGTTTAAGAAGTTCAGATGTATGTACACCAGAGGTGCGGGTACAATTATTTTATTTACGTCTCCACATATTTATTTACTTATTTCTGATGGTTTCCCTGTTCTATTATTTCTTGTCATGATGTGTTTGCGATTGATATTTTTCCTTAATAGACTGCATATGATTGTGAAAATCCCAAGGAGTCCGAGTCACCCCGTTTTCAAGCTATACTCCGCTTAACAAGTGCTCCAAGGAAGAGGCTTCCTTCTGATATAAAAAGTTTTTCCCATGAACTGAATTCAAAAGGTGTACGACCTTTCCCATTTTGGAAGCCTCGAGGCTTGAACAACCTGGAGGTACTTTTGTCTTCATCTTATATCACCTTTTTATGAGTAGTTAAATTTGAACTAGGAAATTTCACCTGCTTGGAATCATGCTTCTGATATGCAGGAAATCTTGGTTGCAATTAGGGCAAAGTTTGACAAAGCAAAGGAAGAAGTGAATTCTGATCTGGCTATATTTGCAGCAGATTTAGTTGGAATTCTTGAAAAAGATGCAGATAATCATCCAGAGTTGCAGGAAACTCTTGAGGATTTGCTGGTTTTGGCACGAAGTTGTGCAGTGACATCATCTGGAGAGTTTTGGCTTCAGTGTGAAGGCATAGTTCAGGAATTGGATGATAGACGTCAAGAACTTCCTCCGGGTGTGCTGAAGCAGCTTCACACTCGAATGCTTTTCATACTCACAAGGTGTACTAGGTTGCTGCAATTCCATAAGGAAACCGGACTGGCCGAGGATGAACAGGTTTTCCAGCTTCGTCAATCAAGAGTTCTGCGTTCCACTGATAAAAGAATTCCGCCAAGTTTGGCAAAGGATCCAAAGAACGTAAGTGTTGCAAAAGCTTCTAAAGCAGCTTCAGCTAGGAAATCTTACAGTCAGGAGCAACACGGTTTGGAATGGAAGAGAGACCATGTTTTACCGGGAAATTTGTTCTCACCTCCTGTTGATCAACCACCTAAGAATTCGGAGTCTCCTGCTAGTAGGGACCGGATGACATCATGGAAGAAATTCCCATCTCCGGTTGCGAAAAGCATGAAAGAAACTACTGAATTTAAGGAGCAGAGTGATCCTAAGGTTGAACATTTGAAAGGTTCAGACAACAAGCGAGGGACTTTTGACATTGATCCTACTTCTGTTAAGCTACCTGAGCCTTCTGGCAAGGATTCTCATGAGCGTTCTTCCAAGCACCAGCACAAACCGTCTTGGGGTTGGGGAAATCAACCGAATGTATCTGACGATAGTTCTATAATATGTCGCATCTGTGAGGAGGAGGTTCCAACTGCAAATGTGGAAGACCATTCAAGAATTTGTGCGATTGCTGATCGATGTGATCCAAAGGGTATAAGTGTGAATGAGCGTCTTGTCAGAATTTCTGAAACCCTTGAAAAACTGATGGAGTCCTTTGCTCAAAAGGATATCCAGCATGGTGTAGGTAGTCCAGACGTTGCGAAAGCATCTAATTCAAGTGTGACCGAAGAATCTGACGTTATATCTCCAAAACTTAGTGACTGGTCCCACAGAGGCTCAGAGGACATGCTCGATTGTTTTCCTGAAGCTGATAATTCAGCTTTTATGGATGACTTGAAAGGTCTACCTTCCATGTCATGTAGAACTCGTTTTGGTCCAAAGTCTGATCAAGGAATGACAACATCATCTGCAGGCAGCATGACTCCTAGGTCTCCCTTATTGACACCAAGGGCCAGTCAGATTGACTTGCTCCTTGCAGGCAAGGCTTCTTTCTCTGAGCAAGACGATATTCCTCAGGTATCTTATTAATCTATTTGATTTTACAAATGCTTATTTGCTCTGGGAGTTCCCCAAGCACATGCTTGTGATGCAATTGTTCGGCATTTGAATATCAATTTACAACCTGAGCTATAATCTTTGTCAAATTGAAAATGCAATGGAAACATCTTGCTGTCCTCTCCAAGTCTTTAAATTTTCACTTCAAATACTGTGCACCACCTGCAGATTATTAGTGTCTGCACACGGTGAAGTGGGATATATATTTTATTCAAACTTTCAAAGTTGCATGAATTTGATTTAATTTTAGTATTTGTTTTGCTCAAAGACTTATTTTTCATTCTATCAAAGCTAACTGCTTTTGGATGATGCAGATGAATGAACTTTCTGATATTGCTCGGTGCGTAGCAAATACGCCTTTGGATGATGATCGCTCTATGCCATATCTACTGTCTTGTCTTGAAGACTTGAGAGTTGTTATAGACCGCAGAAAGTTTGATGCACTTACCGTGGAAACATTTGGGGCACGCGTTGAGAAGCTGATTCGGTGGGTACTTGCTGCTATTTTTCTTGGTTTTAACAAGCTTCAAGCCTTGAACTAAAGTGTTCATTAATGTACCTTGAATGTGGGTACTTGCTGCTATTTTTCTTGGTATCTACATTTCTCCTGAAATGTGGTATTAAACAATTCATTAAGAAATCATCAGAACTACGTGTAACCTTTTCAGTTCCTTTTTAAGTTCAATTTTACATTGTCGTAATGTTCATATTCTAGGGAGAAGTATTTGCAGCTTTGTGAGTTAGTGGATGATGAGAAGGTTGATTTAGCAACTACCGTAATTGATGAAGAAGCTCCACTAGAAGATGACGTGGTTCGTACAAGCCCTGTACAGTTTTCCAAGGACCGAACATCTATAGATGACTTTGAAATTATCAAGCCAATAAGCCGTGGGGCATTTGGGCGTGTTTTCTTAGCTAAAAAGAGAACAACAGGGGATCTTTTTGCGATTAAGGTACCACATAATTAGACGTGTAATTTCTTGCTGACTGTATTGATCCATGTCACCTTTAGTTTGATTAAGCTTCCTGTTTTTCTCTGATATAATTTTCTGTACATTACCGAGTTTTTACTTTTTTTAGTTTTTTCGGTGATTTATTCATGTTATAGCCGGCCTTCTGTGTGCTTTTATTGTGATAGCTCTTCTTCTCTATTTTTATTTTTAATTTGAACCTGTGGAAACTTTTGGCATACATCAATTTAGTGGTTTTTCAACCACATTCTATTTTTGTTTGGAAGCTGCGTACAATTTTTTTGGTTAAAACTTATTACAACTACCGTAAGTATGAAAATGATGATATTTTGGATCATACCTAGCCTGTCTAGTCTATGAAATTTCAGTGTTTCCATCCCCACAAACACCCTGAAAACAAAGAAAAGAATGTTTTGGTTTTTCCCTATCATTGAGCATAAAGAGGATTTGCTCATTCTTATTTTGTATCATTTGTAACAGGTTCTTAAAAAGGCTGATATGATCCGGAAGAATGCTGTTGAAAGTATTTTAGCAGAACGTGACATCTTGATTTCAGTCCGCAATCCTTTTGTGGTGAGCAGGTGTTCTAGCAAAGCGTTTTACCTTGCCTTGAGAACATTTTGTTTCATTCTAACACAAATTTGAACTGTATCAGGTTCGCTTCTTCTATTCTTTTACTTGTAGTGAAAACTTGTATCTTGTGATGGAGTATTTGAATGGAGGAGATCTATACTCATTGTTGAGAAATTTAGGCTGCTTGGACGAGGAGGTTGCTCGTGTATATATAGCAGAAGTGGTATAGGCTTGCAACTTCTTCAGAACTATTTTGCTGCATGCTTCGCTTTGCAAGTTCATAGTCTGAGGTCGTGTTTGTCTATTTTTGATTTTGCAGGTGCTTGCTTTAGAGTATTTACATTCACTTCGTGTGGTTCATCGTGATTTGAAGCCTGACAATTTGTTAATTGCTCATGACGGCCATGTTAAGGCATGTACATACAGATTTATCTTATTAGTTTTGTTGCGTTTCAATGTCAATATAATAGTGCCTTTAATATCATTGAGTTTTTCAGTTGAAGCAGGATAGTGAAATTTGAAAATCTATCTCTACTAGAGCTCGTGATAGTTACATGGTTTAGCTTTAGTTGGATGCATATTTTGTTCAAGATAAATGAAACGTTTTGTATAAATTTCAATTATTTCACATCATAAAATAGAGCACTAGCACTCACATAGGCACATCCGAAGATTGCTCTCAATCTATTTCTTTCTTAAATAAATAATTTCAGTAGTTTGTGCCTAGTGGGTTGGAAATAATTTTCATATTTGTGTAGCAGTTGAATGGGGGTTATAGATGGCTTTCACTTCTTTGTCCACCCAAATTTAACCTTTTGTATTCCATCTGAGCAGTTGACAGACTTTGGGCTTTCGAAGGTTGGTCTCATCAACAGCACTGATGATTTATCTGGTCCAGCAGTTAGTAGCACATCCCTTCTTGGGGAAGATGAACCCGAATTATCTCTCTCTGAGCATCAGCGAGAAAGCCGAAAGAAACGTTCTGCAGTCGGTACACCTGACTATTTGGCACCAGAGATACTTTTGGGAACAGGACATGGTTCGTATAGCCTTTTCTAAGTTTAAGGTGCTATTATTGCCTTTATCTTGTTCTAAACTTTTCAGCCTTAGATTAAGCTTCAACATCAAGAAAGAAATACTAATTAGCCCGATGTTCAACTATGGGCTAAAATGTTTAAATCATTATTCATTGGTACTCTTTAGTCTTTCATGGAAGCTTAAGGGCACCCAACCATAATGCTCTTGTTTTCCCTGCTTTTCCCCAAACATGCTGTTCACTTATTTGGTTGATCACTATTTAAGTATTTAAGGGCGTGGCCATTATGCTCTTGTGTTTTTGCCGAACGGCTTTCTGTTCTGTTTATTGGTTAAACCGTTGTAAGGTTAACAACTTGCTGCTGTTCTATGGTCCACAGGTGCAACTGCAGATTGGTGGTCTGTTGGTGTCATTTTATTTGAATTGATTGTTGGAATTCCACCTTTCAATGCTGAGCATCCTCAGGTTAATACATTGCATCTAAAATATGTTATAATACATAGGCTTGGTGTTTACAACAAAAATTGTTTGTGATTTCACAGTTTGTTCTTTTTAACCATTTTCTTCTTTTGCTTGTAGACTATATTTGATAATATTCTCAACCGTAATATTCCTTGGCCTGGGGTTGGCGAGATGAGTCCTGAAGCACAGGATCTTATTGATCAGTAAGTGAAGCATCCAAGATTTTTATGCGATTTTATTGCTTTCAAAGATATGTTTTGTTACTGCTTTGCTAAGGAGGAAATATTTGTTTCTGTTGAAGTTAGCATCTTCATTGAAGTTGACCATTAGTCAGTTTGTGTTGAGATCAAGGGCATTGGCGCTCTGTTTTGGTCTAGTTTTAAGATACTTGTGTAAACATTCTTGAACTTCTTTAATTCTACTGCAAGTTATGAACCCGTTACTCATGGTTTCAGTCTGCAGGAACTCTCTTCTTATTTTGCAAGGAGGCCTAAACATGGAATAACAATTTTTATCTAATTTGTTAATTTGTTCTTTGAATGCGTGGGATTGAAAAGTGATCTTAGATCTTGTTCGAATTTGTGTTCCAGTTTAAAGGTCCATTATGTTCAAACATGCAAATGCATATTCATGCATATTTACATGTGATGTCTAGTGACAGCATGTAGTTGTGATGTTTGTTTAGTTAATGCTGATACAACTAGTTTCCAGGTTATTGACAGAAGATCCTAATCAAAGACTTGGAGCTAGAGGTGCATCAGAGGTATTTGTTAGTTAGATTTGCTTCTTATTCATTATATTTTAGTGCATGATCTTTCAAACTTCTTCGATAAACTAACAAAATTGCAATCTGTGATAAAGGTGAAGCAGCATCCATTCTTTAAAGATATCAACTGGGACACGCTTGCCAGGCAAAAGGTGTGTGATACAGCATATTCATAAATCATAAAAATGAAGACACAGAT
The DNA here is from genome assembly GCF_019419815.1 of Pyrus x bretschneideri. Classification (NCBI taxonomy): domain Eukaryota; kingdom Viridiplantae; phylum Streptophyta; class Magnoliopsida; order Rosales; family Rosaceae; genus Pyrus; species Pyrus x bretschneideri. The sequence continues at coordinate 676,670 of NW_025999579.1, read as the reverse complement.
TTTTCATCTTCGGGTTGGTTAGCACCACTCCCTTATGACTTCTCATTTCTTGCAGGCTGCGTTTGTTCCCACTTCAGAGAGTGCTCTAGATACCAGTTACTTCACCAGTCGTTACTCATGGAATCCTTCAGATCAACATGTATATCCACCCAGTGACATGGATGATTCCAGTGATTCTGACAGCTTAAGTGGCAGCAGCAGTTGCTTGAGCAACCGTCATGAGGAAGTGGTACATTAGTTCAAGAAACGAGTGCTTTTAACTACTGATGAGAATATATTTTATATTGCCCGTATTTCAATATAATTTGCAGCACTGACATGATCTTGGGGCGACGTTCATTGACAGGGTGATGAATGTGGGGGTCTGACAGAGTTCGAGTCTGGCTCTTCTATCAATTACTCTTTCAGTAATTTCTCATTTAAGGTATTTCTTAACTTACAAGGCTGTCGTTTCTTTTATCATCTCTAAAATGACCACTCAAGATGCTCATACTGTAATTAGTCATGAGTTCTTCATGAATAGTGTCTTGGATGCCATGTATTTTTGGTTTCCTCTTGTCATCCGTCATCTTATGCTGATGTTGCTTTCCCACTGCTTTGCATGGATCTATTTTTGTTAATTATTTAGTTCATTTTTTTCACCTTTTCGTGACATATCTTACTTTATTTTCTTATGATCATGGTTCAGAATCTCTCCCAGCTTGCATCAATCAACTATGATCTGCTTTCAAAGGGTTTTAAGGACGATCCGTCATTGAATCCCAGCGCATAGCAGGTTGCTCCTGGTTGTCTCAAAACCCAGGATTAGGGTTTTGCCACCGAAATGATTTGGGCTTGTTTTTGGGGCCTAATCACCTCGTCGTTGTTTGTACATATGATCATCGATCATTTTTTCTTTCGTTTACAGTGAGCAGTTGAGAGCAATTTGAGTGATGAATTTGCACCTGGAGAGATGGGAGAATTCAGAAAACTCAAAAAGCCGAAACTGGTTCGGTATGTGCTCCTTGCTCTTATAGGTAACTTATCCGCCGCAGGGGCGTCAATTTTACGGTCCGAGTAGTCTTTTGTATCTTAAGGACTTTGATGTATCCTAATTAGTATACCCTGTGCTGGTTGAGCTTGAGGATTTTTGTCACTAGTCTCTTGGTTTTCCTTCCCCATGGCAATGTGAAAACACATCCTCTCTCTTCCAAATCGCACTGTATCTTGTTTTATTCAATTTTTCGACAGATGCGGAGCGTTGTATGTGTGCAGTGGTGTGCAGTGGAATAAAGTAAATAAGATACAATATTTACAAGGTTCGGCAAGTATGCCTACGTTCTTGGGGCAGCAATAGTATTTTCTTTCATTATCTGAAAAAATATGAGTACAAAATAACTTTCATTATTCTCTTCTCTCTAGCCTGGTTGAATGGTAATTTCCTCATATGAATAATAATCCATTTGATTTTTCTGTGGATAAATAGTAACGAATTATTTATGTGGACCATCCACATATATTACAATAATTTTGACTTTTATGTGGAGAATATCCATTGCAAACGATTCAAGCGTTTGGTGAAAAATGCATGAGCATTAAGGAAAGAGTAGTGTTATTTACAAATTATTTTGTACTTTTAATGCACCTCTTATTTTTTTGGCTGTCAGACTAAATAAATTAAAGAGAAATAAAAGACAACTTATAACAGTGTATGAACTGTAAAAAAGAGTGTGTGTAGCATTATTCTATGGAAAAGTTCTAATCCAATTTGAGGGCTTTTCGTCCATTGAGTCGTACGTTTTTATGAATTTTGAAAGAATAGTGGAGCACCTCGATTTTTCAGATGTGTATTAAAAAAATTTATTCTTTGACCTAGGACATAATAGAAGCGTGGTTATTTTTTTTACATAATGTTGCATATTTATGAAAAAGCCGATTTTCATGATGTAGACGATGAAAGACATTTAGTTTCAAATTATCAGTGCATGTAAGTAGAAGTAATGTTACACTTATCACCTATTTGTGTTATTGTTCTAACAAAATTACGATTTACTTACACATGTGAATCTCATTTATATTAAAAGAATTATACAAATTATAATAAAAATAACTTCTTTTTTTTTTTTTGTATGTAATGAATAATTGATACGTGGAAAGATCATATGGAATATCCCAAAAAAAGGTTATTAATTGGTCAAAATTGGGATTAGAGCGAAAGGTTTTAACTGTATAGATTATTCATAGTACACCCAAAAAAGCTTCAGGACAGGACAGCACAAGCCCAGGACAAAAATATCCCATGTTTTGGAAAAACCAAAATTTTGTTTACTCTCATATATTGAAGGCTTGTTAATTGTTATGCACCACTTTTTAATGAAAAGAGGGCCTTGGATGCCAACAAAATCTAACCACAACCAAGGGCCACCGCATCACTCTCTTGTCTCCTCTCTTTTCACACTTCCTCCACTTCACGCATTAGTTTGGTCCACCACCAAGCTTCATCATCACCACAAAACCCCGACTAAAACGTCATTGTAATGATATTTCAGATTAATCACACACTGTTACAAGGTTTTCTTCATCCTCATCTCCATCACAAAAGCATCATGTTACTTTCCGTCTTTCCCGAATCCAAAATTACAAAGTTTTCTTCATCCTCGTCTTCATCACAAAGCATCGTGTTACTTTCCGCCTTTCCTGTATTCAAAATTGTTGTGTCATCCCATACGTGCAGCGATTTTTGTAACTAGACCACGTGACGAGAAAGAGAAATATGGAGAGCGAAACAATAACTAACAAAGGTTTGCTTAATTTCATAAATCTTTCACCAAAGTATGAAAAGACATGACAACCAACACATGAAGCAACCAAAACATCTTAATTTCAAGTAGCTAAAATAGTTGTAATAAATGATAACAAATAAAAGACAAAGGCAAAAGGTGAAGTAATAATTACATAAAACCATCATCCACCAACAACAAATGGAACTGATATCCACCCCAAAAGTGTACCTAAAAGGGCAGTAAAAAAAAACTAGTGCAATGGGGAACAATTGGGTGAAAAAAAAAAAAAAAAAATTATAATTTGGCTCCTAAGGAAAGTGAGAGGAAGACTTGGATTTTTAACATACAACAAAACCACCAGATTTAACACAACAAAGCAAGGAATTGCCCTGCAAATCCATGAGGGAAGATGGCCGAAGGGCCGGCCCTGAGCAACTCAACTCATCGAGAGGACACATCGTCTAAACCACGGACAACCGTGGGCTGCTCATCTCGCAAGCTAGAATGACGTAGCTCCTCAATGCGCCTTGTCACTTCGGAGATTGAAGGGCGTTTGTCAGGATACTGAGCCGAACAATCTATTGCAAGTTGCAAGAGCTGAACCATCTCCTCCTCGACATTCTGGTACCTGAGGAGCTCAACATCGAAAACCTCTGAAGTCCACTCCTCTTTGACTATGGACTGAACCCACCTTGGGAGGTCAACTCCTTCCTCATTCAAGAGCGCTTGAGTTGGGGGCTTCCCAGTAAGTAGCTCCAAGAGCAATACCCCAAAGCTATAAACATCGGCCTTTTGGGATACCTTGCGAGGATCAGTAACCTCTGGTGCCCGGTAGCCAGAAACTCGGTTGGGAGTGGATGAGGGACCAACAAGGTGTGCTAGGCCGAAGTCAGAAACCCGAGCTTCATAGGACTTTGTTAGCAGGATGTTGGATGACTTGATGTTTCCATGCGAGACAGTTTGGCCTTGAGAGTGTAGGTATTCAATTCCACGGGCAGCTCCAAGGGCAATTCTGGACCTGATTTCCCAATTCAATGGGGTCCTGCCTGCTCCTTTGTTTCCTGTAGTGTCAAGATAGAACGCAAGATGGGAATTTGAACCAAAAATCTATATAATGGTTTTGGAATAACAGCAATTCCTGATTAATTTGCATATACGAAGACTACGCTGATAGCATAACTTGGATCATGCAAAACAAAGTACTAACAAAACTGAAATTACAAAGAATATATATATCACTAATAGATTTCAACCGTACGAGAGGAAACAAGCACAAAAATGAGTAACATGGAGTCTGTGGAGATGCAAAATTATGCATAACAAATCCTCAGAGACAACTCAAAGAGCACATTAACATTTCTAATCTTATCCAGATTCGGAGAAACTAATGATGCATCAGAAGAGATCATATCCATCATCATCAAAATTCCAGCAAAGAAATAAAGAAACAACAATATAACTGAAATGGCAGAGCAACATATACAAAGATATATACGTGTGTGTGTGTATCAACCTATAAAGCAAGCAATCAAATAGGAAGAAACACTGACCGTGCAAAAGTGCAGATAAGCTTCCCATAGGCATGTAATCATAGACAAGAAGCTTCTCATCTCTGCTGAAATAGTAGGCCCTCAGAGGCACCAAATTTTCATGATCCTTCACTCCCACAGCTTCAATCTTTTCTTTAAACTCGCTCTCCGAAATTGTCACATCCCTCAGCCTCTTCACGGCCACCACAGTCCCAGCCTCCAGAACCGCCTTGTACGCGGTCCCGAAAGTCCCCTTCCCCAAAACCTCCGCCGAAGCTCTCAACAAGTCCTCCAGATCAAACACCCTCGCCCCATTGCCAAAAAACACCAGCTTTTTAGCACCAACCGCGCTATTGGCTTCACTTTTCCCATTCCCCACCATCGCCGCCGCCGCAGCAGCCGCCACCGAAGACCCATTTCCGTATCCCACATTTTCAGCCTCCGCGGGCAGCTTCCGGCCGGGAATCTCGACTTCCGGGTGCTTCACGGTGGCGATGTCGACGGAGCTCGTCTTCTTGCTCTTCTTCTTTCGGCAGAAAAAGATCAAAAGCATGACAATCACGAAAAAAGACAGCACGGATCCGATCACAATACCGGCAATAGCACCACCTGAAAGCTTTCTCCCTTTGTGGTTGTCATTCATGTTTATATCTCCTCCGCCGTCTCCAGGGCAAGCATCAAGCGGAAGCCCGCATAGCGAATTACCCAGAAACGAGCTTGAAGAGTAAGACTGCAACTGCTTCGGAACAGACCCGTTTAGCAAATTGTTGGATACATTAAACTGGTCGAGATTAGGAAGCTTCAGCTCAGGAATCGCTCCAGAAAGCTTGTTGCTTTCAAGATACAAAGTCCTCAGGCGGGTGAGATTGTTGAAACCCAGTGAGATCTCGCCGGAAAAATTGTTGGACGCCAAGTTCAGCCGGACCAAGTCGTGTAGACTGTACAAAAACTCCGGGATTTCGCCAGAGAAAAGGTTCCCCTGCAAGTAAAGGTTACGAAGAGTAACACAGGCGGAGAGATCTGACGGCAGAGGACCCCTTAAAGCGTTGAGACGGAGACTGAGAGTGCGGAGACTAGTCAGATTTCCAAAAATGCCACTCGGGATTACGCCGGATAGAGCCACGCCGGGAAGACGAATCCCCGTGACACGGTTGTCCTCACAGTTGACGCCAGCCCACGAACATGGGCTGGTCTGGTTCACATTCCAAAGCAGAGTTCGGCCGCCGACGGCGGAGCGCAGGGCCAGTAGAGCGGCGCGGTCAGAAGCCAGATCTGGTTTTGCAATGGGGAGCAAAAGCAGCAGGGAGAAGAGGAAAAGGCAAAGCCATTGGGTTTGGGAATGCATTTTGGTGGAACCCCAGATGGCGTTTTTGGTGAATTGGGTGGGGGTGTGGATTTCTGGGGTTTTCAAAGATCATACATTGTTCTGGTTTTTGGGTTTCAGAGGAGGAGAGAGAGAGAGGAGAAAGTGTGTTTTGGGAGCTGCATTTCCTCGTTTCTTTTTGGCCCTTTTTGTTGGCCTTCTGGTTTCCCTAGGAGAGAGAAAGAAGAGAGAGAGAGGGAGTACAGGCTACAGGCTGTGAGGTAAATACTAAAATAGGGAAGAAAGGAGAGAGAGCAAAACCCTAGCTGTATGCAGTGATAGTTAGGATAGTGAAGGAGAAGTGGTGACCTGATGGGTGGTGTAGTCAACTGTCATTTACTCTTTTTCCCTTTGCTTTTTCTGGTCTTTTGCTTTTCTTCTTCTTTTTCTTTTATTTTTACTAGATGTTTTTAAAAGAAAATTAATAAAAATAATTTGAAGATTTTAAGATTTAACAAAAATAATAAAATAAATAGTATTAAGATTGACTTTTTAGTATAAAAATGTGAATTTTCGTTAAAGTAAACAATACGGATAACTTTTTGTTAAAATTTCTTATTTTTTAATATTTTTCTTTATTTTCTCTCCCTATAAATTACATTTTAGATGGGTTTGTTTGTTTTCTGATATTTTGTTATTTAATTTATTTAAGAAATTGGCTTATGTGTATTTGGATTTTTTTTACAAGTGTATGGTGGATGTTGATTTTTATCAATTCTTTTAACAATTTTTCTTTGTAAACGTTTTTGTTCATCAATGAATTAATTGAGAAAGTGGCAATGACAAATTTGATTTTGAAGCCTCATAGACCGAAGTAAAATTCAAATGCAATAATGAGTTATATATGATTATCCGGGGTTTAGATGCGAAAATAAATGACTGAGGTTGAAAATAAAATATTTAAATAATTGTGGAAGTTAGGCCTAACGGTTAAAATACTTGTAGCGATAAATGATACGTAGCATTGAAGTCATAACCCAAAGATCACTGTTTAATACCCCGTATATTATATTGTACAACTGCCTAATTATTCATTGGACATAGTCACATACATAATTACAAATTCCATAAACAATTTGGCACAAGCTGTTGATCGGGGTGGCATTGAACCACTCCGCTCCACTTGTACGTTCAACACAAAAACCAAATGTAACTCGCGTATACATTAACTATGTGTATTCATTTTAGTACTGAGTTAATTATTTTATAAAATAGGTGTTTTAGAGGACTTTCCAATTGTTAAACATTGAAGTAATACCAAATGGTGTACTTTTTTCTTTTTTTAGTAGTTATGACAACCATATTTTTCATCAAATCTCACTTTACCATTTGCACTTTTTATCCGTATCTCAATTTACTTTTTACTTTCTATATTGTTTCACTGTAACACATATATTCATTCTTAATGTCCCACTTTATTTTATTTCATCAAATAAGTTAGCAGAGTCATTAATTGTGCTAGCGTGGTATGAACAATTTAGTTTTTTCAACTAAGTTGGTGGGTCAAATCTTTACAAAATGATCCAAAAACTTTGAAATTGACTCACAAACTTTGAAGTTCAACCTTCTTTTTTTCTTCTCTTAATCGGGAGAAATCAAAATCTAGTTTGAAATTAACCTACCTCTCTTTATTCATGGGTTCTACTAACATGACATGTCATATGCCACACAACTAGCATAGTTGATGGAATAGGTTACCGTGAGATATGAAGGAAGAATGCTTGTGGTAAAATATATCAGATAAAGTGAGACACAAATGAAGACTGCATGTGGCAAATCGAAAAAAAAAAAAAAAAAAACTCAAAACTACATTGGATACTATTATTAGAGCAGTGAAATAACATAAACTTTCATCCCAATTTTCAACAGAGAAAAACTGAATTTTTGTCATTTAACTTGTTCAATCATCAACAATATATTTGTCGATATTTAAGATAATCAACTTGCTTTTTCCAAAAGCCAAAACTTAAAGTTGATGACAAAACAAGATGTCTATTTCTAAAGAGGTTGACGATTTGGCACTGCTTGCTTAACTTATAATCTAATAGCTAGGCATATTTTATTTTCCCTAAAGTTTAAATATTTCTAAATCTGTGTGTTTCGGGTGTTCATTTATATTTCTTGGGGGTAATTCCCGTTGGGTTGTCGGATATTGTAAGCAAAAGATAAAATAATACACCAACTTGATTATATAATCAAGATATTATTTATTTAGCTGAAAACAAAATTAAAGTACAAAATATTATTTGAAAGACTACAATGAGAATATTTTTGCTCACCACTCTCAAGTGATGGTAAAGTTTACCATCTTATGTATCATCGCTTGATGAATTTAAATTTCATGATTAGGGGCCTAGCGGCTAGGCGATTGTTTTAGTTTTTAATTAAATTTATTATATTACATATAAATAAATTACATATAAATAAATGTTTATTTATATGTAAAAAAAAAATACATCATTGTATTATGATATATAAATTGCAAAATAGAGTGATATATAGAATATAAAGTATTAGAACATATTGAAAACACGGAAAACAAAGCATATAATAAGTGTTTATCCAAGTATTCAACATCGTCTGCAAAATGAAGGGTAATGCTAAAGAGTCTCAATTTCTAGACTAAATTTTGGAAACTAAAGAACATAAAAGTTGATTGGTTTATTGCTTAAGCGTTGATAAACGTGTTTATTTTTATTGGTGACAAATCATTTAGTTTGCAAATTTAGTCTTCCTAGCATTACCCCAAAATGAAAGTTATCTTTTTTTTTTTTTTTTTCCTATCTAAGTAAGAGTCGCGATCTAGATGGGTGCCTAGGCAGGGTTAGGTGGGGGCCTATGCAGATTTAGAAGCTCCTTCTTAATTTTCAAACGGCCATAAATTAATCTGGAGAGTAGCCAACCATTTAATGCCTAGACAAAACCTAAGCAGCGCTGGACGAAGGTTTTTAAAACAAGGATTATAACATGCGAATTAATAATCTCATTACATGGCTTTTTGTCCTCTCACTGAAAAATTTCTGCAAGTAAATAAATATCTGACAAAAGAAAAAGAATTTGCCTAGTTGATTGGCTGGAGTCGGCCTTGTGTTTGTATTGTGCTACATGCTGTTAGAAATTCAATTAGAGGTGCTATTTCTTAATGAACTCTTGCTGGTGATGTAAAACAGATTAATCCTATTTTCCCCAAAAAAGAAAAGAAAAAAAAAAGATTAATTCTAATACGTATGAACTGGTTTTGGTCACTGTGAGCCGTCGGATGCATTGACATGATTGCCACAAGAGCCACCGACGAATCATACCGCTGGGGTGATGGGACGATTTATAATACATATATATATACTCAGGTCCACGTTCGAAGATATATATGTTAACAAAACACTAATTTTATTAATTTGGTGGTGAAATAATTAAATTTTGACTAAGACCGTATATCTACCAACTCAATTATTTAATTTGGTGTTGAAATGATGAAATTTTGATTAAGACCGTAATATATTTTGAATTATATATGGATCCACACATATTCCAAATGATATCTTGTGTAGTTGTCGTAATGGTCAATTAAATTTTGTATTATTTTCCGTAACAGTAATCAAAATCTATAGCTATCTTTTCCGCACCTTAATGTCATTTGGGATAGAGTTTGCCGCTAATAATTGATATAAAAGCGTACTGTTAAAACCTGTTTGTTGATAATCATTTGATATAAAAATAAAGAAACGAATGATTAACCTAACTGACAATGCAAAAACATTTTCCCACCTCTCCTTAATACTGGTTTAACATCCAGTGACTTTGCGCTAGATTATTACTTGGTAGGAAACTTGTTATAATCTTCTTCCTCATAAAAGATTGTTATTTATATATAAGAGCATCTGCGGCCACCCCATATTGTATGAGATATTCTTAGTTGGACTGGATACTGGCTTTATGAATCGAATTTTCGAATATAGTTAATTAAAGAATATGAAGACAATAAGAATATCGATTAATAAATCAATAACTTTGATTCATGGTGTTGGTGAAACATATGATAGTAGTTAGAAGATGTTGAAATATCTCATCGAGTCTTTTCGGTCACCAAAATGCTGACGGCCATGATGAAGTCACTAACTAACTCAGTTTTTAGGAAAAAAAATGATTAATAATCAATAACAAATAACAATTGGTGGGTGTTTTAATTATTATCATTATTATTATAGAAAAACTACGTACATTTTTATATTGGATCGTCAGGCAGAGCTGTTGAAATCGTATTCGAGTAGGAGAGTAGGACCATCTATCTAACAAACACTTTTTATGGAAGGTGCGGTGGGAGAGGGATGCATGCACTTTAACTTCTCATCACTATTTTATCCATGAACTGTGTATGTATTGACACACAAGAAACTCAGAGAGCCAATTATCCACCAAGTATTAGGCAACGACTAGATGTTAATCAATAGAAAATAGCCGGCCAACTACATGTTGATATGATATTCATATTCTTAATACCAAGTCAATATCATGTTGATATAATGTATCGATATATTGGTGGTACATAGTGTTTGATATATTGTTGATATTCCTATCTATATAGCAGTAAAACGAGATACGCCTTGGAAAGCTTCTTGTATATTTATACAGGGAGGAAGACGTCCATGCACTTTCTTGAAGGCACGTAAATATCGAATATTGGAATGTATATTATAAAAGGAGGGCCAACACAGCCAAGTTCCTCACAGCTAAGAATAATGACACAGAAATTACGCAGCTGTTTGTTTACAGAAGGAACCTCACTTCACTTGGAAAGCCATAATTCATGTTGCATGCTTTCCCTGTGTCGGCCTCTCTCTCTCTCTCTCTCTCTCTCTCTCTCTCTCTCACCCACACACACAAACACAAAAACACCAACACATGCAGAAAGAAAGAAAGAGATCTGCATTGTCATTTGATCAGCTTAAATTCCTATCTGCTATCTCCCATCTGATATCTGATTGGGAGGCCATAATACTGATCGATATTTGCATATTTCTATCACGTAGCGCTGTACGTGTACATTTCTTCTACTGATCATTAGTTAAGCCATCAAATTATTATCCAATAATAAACAGGACCATATTTTTAGTTAAATAGTAGTAAATTTAGACAAACACTAATCAAATGGTTAAACGATTGATGTATTTTTTTTTCTTAATAGGATTGATTTTTAAGGGGTGACCTAGATGATAGACAGTTTTAATCATCAAACAACGTTAAAGAATTATAGAGAAAAATGAGAATATACAATTAGAAAGTCTAAATGAGAACACTGCTAGCATCTCCATAGTCACCAGGAGGGTTAATTACTTTGTAAGAAAATAAAGCTCCATTTTATGGGAGTTTACTTGCATTTCAATACTCAACAAACAAATATCTCTTTTCATGCATATGGTTTGCTTAATTAGTCAGTTACGAATAATTAGTTTAGTCAGATTTAATTAGGTTAGTTAGATTAATTATACATTTTTTCAAGAAAGTGTGAATTTTGGGAGGAAGGCTGAGAAAAAGACAGCTCAAGTTTATTCACGAGAAAAGGTAACCTCTCAAATTATAGTTGGAATTAACCGAGAAATCATGAGACCATCCGGTTCTCTCCTCCTCCGTTTTCCCTCCCCTTCAGTCTTTTTTATTTGTACGTTCATAATTGAGCTGCGTATACATTTTGTATTAACTTTTTTTATAAAAAAAAGAAAAACAAAAAGAAAAAAGAGAGGAGAAAAGGAGGGGAGAGAGATACCGAGGAAAATGATACCATCTTTACTTTTGTAGCTAGCTTTTTTTGGCTTATGATATTCAAGGCTGTCCTCTCCACTTCCCATGAATTCTTTGCCTTTTTGGGTTACTAGGGACATTAGAAGAAGAAAACCGAATACACTACTTTGGGTGTATGAGTATACATGGTTAATCACTTGAGTTAAAAGTCTCTTATCGTTTAAGTTGTTTTTCATAGCATATATTTGATTCTATATTTCCGCTCCAGTCAACGTTTTGCACGGTTGTTTGAAAACTTTGATAATCTCTACTAAACTAGGGCAACTCTCCCACCTAAGATTGAACTAAGAGTCTGAATGATCCAAAGTTTATAAGAAGTACACTACAAATGACAGTGATTTGAGTGACCTTATTACAGTAAATGTAGATCAGGTGGTATCAAATACAAGAGTTGCACTATGAATGACATGGTTTAAGTGACCCTACACATGTTTTTCTCATTTTTATAGTACAGAGCAAGGTCACAGCATGCTGGTGATTAGTTGGTATACAGCAAATTATGCCTTTATCTGATACACACTACACATTGCTCTGCCCTTGCAAAGCACAGATCTGATTCGTCTGCATTTGCTTTACTAAGTGGGCCAATTTAGTTCGAACGCAAAAAGAATTTAAATTCAAAGACCTTGTTTAGTTGTTTTATCATTAGCATAAACAGTCACATTAGCCTGCACGTTATATCCAAAAGGAAGCCCTACCATTGTGATCAGAAAAACATAAACCTTTGTATGAATAAAGTGGTGTGTTGGAGCCGAAAAGATTCGGGTCCACCGACTATTATTTTTCGTTGTTGGGGAATTTAATTTTTCTGGCATTCAACGCCAGTTCACGAATATGAACTGGAGAGGTTTTTCAATGTGTCCGAACTCGAAGGAGTTAGCCATATGTTATTATCAGGGAAGTGTTTTTTCCAAGCGTATCTCAACTTGTATAATAACACATGACGTATGCACCCATGTTCCGAACACACTGAAAATTCTCTCCATAGGCTGGACTGGCTGACCTTCCAGAGCACGGTTTGCCGCCGACAGCAGAGCACAGCGCTAGCAGGGCGGCGCGGTCAGAACCCAAATCTGGTTTTGCAACGGGGAGCAAAAGGTGAATTGAAAAAAAGGAGGGGTGGGGGGGGGGGTGGGGTTGGTTTCGTACACTGTTTTGATGGTCGGGTTTCAGGGAAGGGGAGGAGATAGCTATACAGGAGCCCTCGTCACACCATGCTAGTGATTAGTTAGGATAATGCTGGAAAGATCAAATTTTTAAATTAAATTTGCAAATCAAATGATATTGCTAATAGCAAATAAGCATGTTAATCAACAGTTTAGTAATAATCCAATCATTAACAACCATATTATTTGATTTACAAAATTTAATCTCCCTAGCATTACCCGATTAGTTGATATACAGCAACATCGACTAACGCAGCGGAATAATCAGAAAAGCCTTAGACGAGCTTCTTAAACCGAAAACACACCAAAACACAATCTCTGGAATCCACCAGATTGACTAAAATTCAAAAGCTTAATTGATCTGAAATCTGAAAGTTACAGCAAAGAACTAGGATTTATATAGCCATCAACTGCTAACCCCATGATAACGAAATGAAAGAAAAGATCGAAATGCCACATCAATTTCAAACAGAAACTCTAACATCAATTTAAAGCAGGGAAAATATCGTCAAGAACAATCTGATGTTTAACAGAAACCTAATAACAAGGATAATTAAAACCATGATATTTGCTTTAAAGCTCCAAATAGATAGAAAAGTAACACAAAATCTGTCGGAAGCAGTAATTTAGAAAAGCGAGGTTCCCTTCCCCTTCTTGTCTCCACCAATCTCGAAATGCTTGCACCTCTGCAGAAATCAGTGACAACAACCAACCATTAGCGAAAATAACGGTTATACGCAAAAAACGAGCAAATTGCACACACAATACACTAACCTTGATCGGGTGCTGGGACACATGCTTGCAACCCTGGCATTGGAGCCTCAGAACAATCTTCTTGGTAGTTTTTGCCTGTTCATAAAGTTAAACGTGATCATTATTAAAAAAATAAACAATAAGAACGGAGAAATCAATCTGCGGAAGTAGAAACATCTAGACATTTGGTTTTCATTTATTCTTTATTTATTCCCCGTATGAAAAGGGGGCAAGAACTCAATGATTTACCTTCTTGTGGAACACTGGTTTGGTCTGACCTCCATAACCTGACTGCTTACGATCATAACGCCTCTTCCCCTGAGCAGCAAGGCTATCCTTTCCTTTCTTGTATTGGGTAACCTTGTGCAAGGTGTGCTTTTTGCACTCCTTGCTCTTGCAGTAGGTCTTCTTTGTTTTGGGAACGTTCACCTAACGCATTACCACATTTGTAACGATCCATTATCAAACAAATCACACAGAAACACAAACTACAACAGGGATTATGCGATCTGAAAAAACAAAACCCAATTACAAGACGCAGCATAAGAAATTACTAACCAACACCAAAATAATCACAAAAGAACGGTTTTACACGACGTGTGCAGAGCAAGAATAACTTAGACACAACAATCTAATAACCATATTCAAAAATCAGAACACACTTAACAAATCATCCCAAACACAACGAAGCGGACTTCGCGCAGTTCATTGTCAGATACGTAACTTTGCAGTCTAAGAGGCATCCATAATCTAAGGCGTGACTAATGGAGGCGACAGTGGCACTTGGGCAGCTAAAATAGCAAATGGGTAACCTCAAACTTATTGAGTACTCAATCACGAGCGGAACCCAATGTGCTCCGGTTCCACAGTGGGTACCGGACCACCGTGAAATCCCGGATACCCATGTTCTATTTCGGGCACTCAACAGTCATCCATAGGAATACCACCTACAGCTCCTAAGGAGTAAGGAAGCACATTCAATTGTTACATTTTCTTCTGAGCTAAACTAAAACGAGTTTATGCCAATTTTTTTCGACGATTCAAATACCGCATCCATCATACAATCAGAGTATAATCTTAACACAAATCCCACGCTTAACCCACAAGATTAAAGCAAAGAACAACAGCAATCATCACATAACCACTAAATACTAACAGACACACATTGGAAAATCACACACAGAAGCAGTGAATATATGATTAAAATTGTTGAGGGGGAGAGAGAGGTACCATGGCGACGGCGGGTTCGTATGGAGACGACTGAGCGGTAGAGCAGAAACGGCCTCTCAGTAAAACCCTAGAAGAAGCACTTGCGTCAGCTATTACATGGCTTGCCCTTTAGGGTTTTTGTCAATTGAACTTGGGCTCGGGTCGAGGTCCACCTGGATCAGCCCGTAAAATCACCCTGCCCACTATTTTGACTAATTTTTAAGGGTATTTAGGACACTGTCACATCGTGATGTTACCATTTTACTTAAATAATTATAGGAGATTGATTTTTACGTATCTCAATATCATGTATTGAATCAAACGAAAACAAATAATAGTACACCAGTCACCGTGTAACCGACACAAAAACTTGTCCACTATTATGTACATCACAAAAATTAGAGTCGATTAATGTGTCGTCTCAGTGTATTCTGAGCTTAAATCACTCTTCTAGTAAAGACTAGATAATATCCAAAAATTTTCTCGACAATCAAGGCCATGAAATTCAATTGGACTAGAGAGGAAAGGTCGGAGATTGCAGGGCAAATCCTAAGATTATTGTATAATGTCGATATGTAAAAACTACATCATAGTCAGCAACCTTGGGACTCTGTATTTCTATCAACGTTGTTCTTTTTTGTTCTACTAGTACGAGGAGAACCATCCTTTTGCTGTAATAAAGTGAGGTTATCGGTTTTTCCCATGACGGTACAAATACAAGTTAAGACTAAAACTGTAAAAATTGATGCCATGTGCAACGGATCCGGCTGGAATGACCCCCACAATAACGGTGGCCCGTCCACGCTGACTGATGCAAATCCCTCCCTCGACTGCCTCTTCCTGCGAAATGAGCAAATGGTTAAGAGAGGCTTGTGTGTATGCAAGATGAGTTCTGAACATATAGAAAAGAACTCGACTGAGGCATACCCCAACACGCCCTTTATCGAGTTCCACAAGGATGCAGAACGTTTAGTTGCCTGGCTTGATGCATTGGTTCTATGCTTGCCAAAGTTCCCATCTCGTATCCCTGAAATAAGCATGAAATTAATCCTACTATGGTTTTTCAACTAGATAGATGATAAAAGTCCGAAACCTATACCAGTGCCTTTAGAAGCAGCTGAATGGCCTTCTCTAGATGCTTTAAGCGAAGCCAGTTCTTCGACAAGCGCACGTTCCTTATCACTGTCATTAAAATTACAATAAATTCCATAGAACAAAATGAAAGGTATTGGGATATCAAGCTGGATGTCAAGTTCAACTAATAAGTTTAAATTATAGGACAGAAGGGAGCATAACATAGTTTAAGGATACCAACCTGATTATCTTTGGGATCAGAACATTGACAGTAAAATGATGATCTCCTCGAGAAGAAGGTCTGTTGATGTCTGGAACCCCCATGCGTCGCAACTTTACTGTCTCTCCAGGCTGAATTCCAGAAGGAATCTGAAGCTCTTTCAAGCCTTCAACAGTTTCAACCTGAAGTTATATCACAATTTCCATGTCATACAACTTATGCCAAATAATAGAACATTGATATTCATAGACCCTCACTGAGAGATAAAGCTAGGATTACCTTTATAACGGTCCCTAAAATGGCTTCGGTATAATCAATATTGATTTTTGAGTACAGATTGAGACCATCTCTGCGAATTCCAGCCTTTTCGCCTACATGGAGTACTATGTAGACATCGCCAACTTTACCCCTGCCAAATGCAGATGACAAAGAAATTAGCGCAGGGCATGCCTTATTATCAAGTCACATACAGCAACACTCGTGAACAAGGATAATCAAACAAATTCTAAAAAGGTGTAACATAAAAGTGCATGCCATGGGTAGAGATCAGAAAACGTTGGTGTTTTATTTGGAATTTGTATCCGTCGTAAAGGTAGATTGTTTTCAAACCCATTGGATTAACAACCACTTAGGACAGAAATCAACAAATATACAATATGCGCAAAACATATTTGACGTATGCTTAAATTGGAACTGTGTATAAACCTTTTCTTATCCAAATTCCCCTCCCCTTGAATTTGCATTGTGGCTCCATCATTAACACCGGCTGGAATGCTTACGCTCATAGCTCTTTTTGACTGCACTTGTCCTTTGCCACTGCATCTTTGGCAAGGATCAGTGATTATTCTACCATCACCACCACACTTTGAGCAGGTTGATACCTATTAATAAAAAAACATCATCAATGAAGCATATCTCTAAGACGTATAGTGTAATCTTGAAAGGATGATAGGAAGAAAGAAATCTACGGTGTCTATGTTACGAGGCTAAGAAAATTTATGCATAAGACCATCTCCAACCGAAAGGGCTAAATATAAACCCGTCTTGAATTATAGCACTGCAAAAAATTATTTTTAAATGACCAATATTAGGCCATACTCATATACCATCTCCAACCGGAGGGGCTAAACATAGCCCCCTTAATAATTTATTACTTTTAAGTTTATACTTTAAATTTATTGGTTAATTTGATTAAACTACATTTGGATGTTTTTAAATCTAAATGTTGAATTTGAATCAACTATTGCATTTGAGGAGCTGGGCACCAAAAAAGGGCTAAGAAGGGGTCTATATTTGGTCAGCCTGATGCCTCTTTGGCTAATAATGGCCTGGTGGACTCCACATAATTATAGCCCAGCCATTGGTTGGAGTTGAGTTTTTGGGCAAATTAGGCCTGCTTTTGGACCTTTAGCCCTTTCAATTGGAGATGGCCTAACTGGACCTAATGCGGTTTCAATGACTTTTAATGTTATAACAGATCTGTTTACCTGCGAAATCATTCCAAATGGTGTTTTCTGAGTTTTCATCACCCCTCCTCTTCCTCCACAACCAGTACATGATTTTATGCCTTTATCAGATTTAGCACCTGTTCCACTGCAGTCATCACATGTCTCAACACAAGAAACCTCGATTTCTCTCTGTACCCCAAAAATGGATTCTTCAAAGCTCAAATACAGATCGTACCTGCAACATGAAGTTAAAAGAAAAGCCAATAAAACATAAATTATGTGCCTTCATGAAGATAATTCAACAGTAACAGTGCAGCTAGACAGTTACCGAATGTCAAGACCCTGGTTTCCCCTGTTGCTGAAATTGAAGTTCATGCCTCCTGATTCACCCCTTCCTCCAAACATCCCATCCGAACCTCCAAAGAATGTATCAAAAATGTCAAAAGGATCCACCTATTGAACGTTGATGGTTCCATTAGCATGCAGTTAAACTAGTTATTTCCTTCACTAGAAAAGCATCCAAAATTAAATTACCAAGCACAATACATGTTCCCGTGTCCATATTACTCAGAAGACCAAGAAGATCTTACCCCTGATGGACCCATGGTTGAGGAATCATAGTCTCCCTGTAAACCTGCTTCACCAAAGCGATCGTATAAAGACCTTTTCCCATCATCTGATAGGACCTACAAAGATTCTTCATTAGAATATGAATGATGGGTTCATAGAACAACAGTCAAATAAACAAATGACGATAACTGAATGGGAAAAAAAATTAAAAAACCCATCTTGTACTGAAAACTGATACCAAAAGAACAACGGAAATGCGAAAATGAAGAGAAAAATGACAATGCAGCATCATTGAAGAAGAACAACTAGAAATTGTAAATCGTAATACCTCATATGCAGCACTAATCTCTTTGAACTTGTCCTCAGCTCCACCGCCCTTGTCCGGATGATACTGCTCCAAGTTACAACATTTCCGACATCAAATTTCAATTCACCTTAAACTGGGATTATATTATATCATCTCCTCTACATGAGTATCATGCCTAATTACAACATAATTGACACCAAAATCACCGCCTTCCGGACGAAAAATCTAAAGCTTTCGCTAACCGCAACCCTTTCGAGCATATCAAGCAGCTTAAAACCAGCTGAGCTTACAGTGCTAAATTGGGTTTCGAACTATCCAACTTCAAACTTGTGAAAATATTTTCTTTGGCTTCAATTTCTAGGCAAATAACACGCATTGTGACATAAGCAATAAGAAGTAGCTCACCTTTCGAGCGAGATTTCGATAAGCGGACTTGATCTCCTGCAGCGTGGCGGTTCTGGGGACGTTGAGAGTCTTATAGTAATCGTTTCCGGCGGCTCTCACCGCCAAACGAGCACAGCGCGGGGGCTTTCCACGGAGGAAAGGAGCGGAATTGGATTTGAAGATTGGGTTTTTACCTCTGGCGAAGAATGTAGAAGCGGCGGAGCTGAGGGAGTAGCTCAAAGAATAAGGCGGAAGTGGAACCACGGAGTTGGGATTTGGCGGGAGATTGGAGATGCAGTTGGTTTGGAGTACGGGCATACTTCGGTTTTTGAGATTGAAAATGGACGGTGGAGATGGTTCGATGGAGATTAGGAGGGTTTGGGGGTTCTGCAGAGGTTTTAGGGTTTAGGGATTACGTTGAAGAAGAAGTAGAAGATGGTCAGACTGTCAGAAGTCGGAAAGAACAAAAGTTTGGACCCCAATTGGCAAATATATTCACATGCGACAAACAACATTGAGGCAGATATAAGAACAAGGAAACATAGAAAAAGTCTGTTTTACCCTGCTAGAGCATCAAAATAGTGGGGCATAATTGACCTTTTGCGATCCATTTGTGATCTGATCATATGAAAGCCTCTCTCTCTCTCTCTCTCTCTATATATATATATATATATATATATTTCTTTTTAATGAACTTGCAAGTTTTCATTTCAACTCAAAGCTTGCTCAATCTTGTTCTTCCGCCGCCGTATCCGCCATGTTATAAATTGAGCAGCATTTGCATCAACTGTTTTTGTTTTTGTTTTCTGTTCTGTGATGGAGGAAAGAAATTTCGGTTGGACTATCCTAGCATAGCTCTCACATTGGAAGGGACTATCGTGAAGTAGGGTGAGACCAAAACAAACAAAGGAAAGTCTTGACACTACCAAGTCCCAACCAGCAGCTCAGTGAGTGCAAACAAGTCAATCACATAATCCTTCAGTTGAGTTGCAGCATGTGAAAAATGCAGGAGGACTCATCCAAAAGTATCAGTCACAAGCTACCTACTCGGATAAACATGTCTCCAACACTACTCTCCCAGAAATTCCACCTAAGATCAAAAGACTCAAATCTACGACAACTAGAGCTAGGTGCTCTTGTAATGTTTGGTTCATGTCTCTTCGTCGTTTATCTCTTCTCGTTGCAGCTCATCCATCAGCAGATCGATCACATGCGCCACTGATTTGTATCCCACCCCCTGGCCTTTACTTAAACACAATGTGCAGAAAATTAAGCACTGACTGTGGGATTTAGAAGAAAAGGGTAATGAAAACATGTAAAGGAACAATAGAGATACATACATTTGTATATTATAGAAGGCTTCAGTGGAACCATCTTTCGCAGAACTATCTTTTAATCCTGAGGGCCGGCGCTGAGGGGTGTAAGTGGTGCTACTGCACAGGGCCCCAAATCGGAAGGGCCCCCAATTTTTCATTTTTTCATTTTTGCATATATATATATATATATATATATAGAGAGAGAGAGAGAGAGAGAGAGAGAGAGAGAGAGAGAGAGAGTAGTATGTGTAGAATATTACAAACTTGAGTCTTAGTGCAAGGGAATTATTGCTTCTTTACATCAGCCTAGGGGATGGGTATTCGAACCCTGACCCTCTAAATATTTAAGGAAAAACAATATACCATCTTTTCATTTGTTGATTTGTTAAATTTGTTTGTGCTATTAGAATTTATAGAAGCTCAATTGAAAACTAAAATTATTATTTTGACCAAAAAAAATAAAAATTAAATTAAATTTTTAGTATTTTTTAAGGCCTCCAATTCACTTTCGCACAGAGTCCTGAAATCTCAGGGCCGGCTCTGGGACCTTTAGGCAGCTCGGCCTAACACCAGCGAAAGAAGTTGGTGACTCCATAAACTTGAACCAGCAAATGCACTGTCATGACTTATGACATGGTTGGTCCATGTCGAGATTACCACATCGCTTGCGGTCTTTTTCGACATGCATCTTGTATTCTTGTTGCTGCACTTATGTACTCTAGATCTTTTTTTCAACAAATGTACTTCAGATCTTAAAACCAAGATAGTTAACTACCCGCAGCCCTCCACAAATGAGGAAAAGTGGGCAATTTGTAATCTTTGGTTTAAAAAAAAAACAGGCTATGCAGGCAAAGAGACTGATCCATTCTCCACATGAACGGGAAATTAATTTCAGATCTGAACCCTTCAGTGAATGAACAGTGGATCTTTCTCAGTATTCATCACAAATATAAGGACATGTATATGATTGAGTTTACCGTTATGTGAGGATAAACTTACACATAACATGTATTATTGAACACGTTTGAAGAATGACCTTCTCAAATAGCTTATGTGTTACCATATGTGTTGACGACAAGGTTAATATAGGTTGACATGTCTTCAAAATTCGTTTGTGGTTTTACTTTGTTCCTACAACAACCCAAGTCACTTGTCCACTTCTATAGTTCTCTTGCTCCCCAGATATTGCCTAACACTACCATTTCCCCTCCTATTCTAATTTTCACGGTGACAAAAGCAATGCCATCGGTCTTCGTTCTTTGATCGAAGCTTAAAGAAGTGATTTCCGTGACAAAAATAAACAGAGGTATGCGAAAATCATTTCCCTACGTACATTACTCAATTTGATGAAGCGGCTGTTGACTTGGATTCATTCGGATTAACGTTTGCGAAAATCATTTCCTTACGTAAAGGGTTGAATAATCGACAAGGGGTGAAGAATCGACAAGGAGTCGGTCACATAAATTCATGAAAGAAAATGAACAAAGAACTATCAAGTTCACATTAAAGAATTAAAATGAATTGAATTGAAAGAATGGAATTTGTAAATTTACATGATGTTCTATTTCTACATGATCTTCTTCAACTACATTGTACAGTTTCGCAACCAGTCCCCATTTCGGAGACGACTTAACTCGAGAAGAAACGATGGGAGGAACACAACATGTGGGAATGCCAGCGATTGCGATTCAGCGAAGGCAATTCTATCTGACATCCTGTTTCCTAATCTGAGCCCTTTTTTTGGGAAAACTGCTTCCTCCCTACGTACACCGCTGTGCTCCGCCAAAACTCGAAAAGAAAAAACAACCAGCCTAAGACTGCCTGTCTATGTACAAGTTGCTTCTCCTTCCTCTCCCTTCGGTTGGGGCTGCATTTTTTGACAAACTAATTTCTCCAAAGCTTCCTTCATCCACCAATTTTGACATGCTTCTCTAGCTTCAGAGACCGTCACCTACAAAAATATGAAAAACATATATTACTATAAGTGAGAAATCTTCATAGAGTTCAGCCAATGTAACACAATTTAGAAGAAGAAACAATTAAGCAAAGTATATTGCAATTCCACTTACCCATTCACGTTTTCGGGAACTTTTCTCGGGCCAAAATTCCAACTGCTGCTGAACAAGCAAAGGGAACATGTACCCCTCATGAACCGTGCCTTGGGTTTTGCTCTTGTAACGCCACGATCCCAATCTAGTCTGCAAGAACATAATCCAAACAATCAATGAGTAAACGGATTCGATTCAATTCAATAAAATTAAACTAAACTGCTACAGAACATGATTGCTCTATTGGTAATTTGCAGATACTCACTTCAAGATGGCCAGTCACACCAGCTTCCTCGAGCGTCTCTCTTTTCGCCGCCTCTTCAATTGACTCATCCATTTCCCAACCTCCCTGTAATCAATCACATTGCGAATGCACAAACGTTAACGACAATCAAAAAACGAAACCAACAAACAAAAACAGATGCTTTCTAGATTTGTATTGTAAAATTGGACAAAATTTAGTACCTTTGGGAACAACATTCCTTTCCCCTTCTGTGAACTAATCACAAGAACTTCCAGTTCCTCATCAGATGAAGTTTGTTTTTCCCGATATCTGTATGGTATGCATCTGCAGGATTCCAAAATTAACCCACGAAAAATTAGATTACAAACATACAAAATCCCAACAAAAAGGTCAACCATATCAACCCATGACAATTGACAACAAGAATTCATGCATCTAATCATAAAGACCACAACTTTACCAGAAACCCACTTGAGAATTACTTAAATTCATGCATTTAATCACAAAGACCACAACTTTCATTCATTTAACAAAAACCCAACTGAGATTTTCATAAGTTCAGGGGTCGAAGATACAAGAATTTTGAAAAAGGTCCAAAACTAAAAATGTAAATTTGATAAAAAACCAGAACAGAGATATGAAACATACCCTACAACTTGGCGGCAACCTTCTTCATAGCGCTGGAATTGTCTTCCTGTTCGGGAAACCAAAGAAACCATGTTCTCAATTTGCATGGGGATGAAATCTCCGCCATTTTTCTTGGAGAAAACGGGAGAAATAGAAGAATTGCAAATCAAATTCACCAAAATATTTTTTGAGAGAAAGAGACCCATCGATTACTTCTCCAACTTTCGCTACGCGTAGATTGAAAGGAAAAAATAAGAGAAAATTGGAATATTTCTTCAAAAGAAATAGAACCCACCAATTTTAGAAGGTTAAATTTGGAAACTGAAAATTCTAAAAATTGATTGGCTTTAATTGTGTGAGCAGAGAGGAGGAGAAGAAGAAGAAGGAGGGGGTTTGAGAGTTTCAGTTCAAAAGCGCTTTTGTTATGGAAATTGGAGAATCCGAGCGAGTGATGAATATCTGAGGATAATAAATTGCTTCCGCGTTCTGCTTCTGCTTTTGTTTGTTGGAGATTTTCAATTATATAAAGGGCTTCTGGATATAAAGGAGTGGCCACTGCTTGTTTGTCTTCAAAGGACAACGGACGCGCATGTGGTGGTGGCAGTTGACAAAGACGGTACCTCTTTTTGGTATGTGAAATTTAGAGATGGAATCCTATGTTGCTATATTTATTTTAAGTCGCTGAGCTTCTTTGTCCTTTTTGGTAAATCTATTTGTTTCTTCTGTTTTCTGTTTTTTGAATTTGTTTGGTTAATTGAAGAAGTAAAGGAGAAAAAACAAGGTAAAAAACAAATAACCAAACAACCAATAACAAAAAAAAAAAAAAAAAAAAACCCAACAAAAACTTTACTAGAAATGCCCTTAATTTTAATTTACTAAACCTAATTTCTTGTTTCTATTAATCTGAAAAACTACCATGCAATATTTCATTCATTCCGAAAATAAAATGATAAATTCTTCTGCGATTAACTTGTTATTTTTCGTTTGTTTAACATATGTAATTTTAAATAATTTGATCGAGTTGTATTTACACATCGTCTAGTTTTGCATGCTAATTCTTGGCCAACTGAACCTTTTTGTGCCTAATCATGGTTGTATAAAACCATGCTTGAGTTATGGCTCTAGACTTGTTCTATTATACCGTTTATTTGTTTGTCTATTTCTCTGCAAGCAGGACTAGGCTACGAGGATGAGAGAGTTTTCTATACGATGTTCACTCATTTCCTTGTCTTTTTTTTTTTTTTTTTTTTTTTTTTTTTGGTCAAGCTCATTTCCTTGTCTTTGAAGATCCCCAAATTGTATGCTTTCACCAACTGTTTGCATAACTTGATTGATACCCTGGAAAAGAAAATGACCATTAAGTAAACAACATGGGCGGTTCAGATCAGTGTCTACTTGGTGATCAAGTGAGGACGCTCGTACAGTATCAATCAAAGCTTGACATTGAATTCGGTGATTGTCAACGCGCCAAAACGAGAGTAGGAAGATTTTTCAACTTACGGATTTTGAGAATTTTAAAAATTGCTTGATTGCAAGATTAGAACAAAGAAAGTGGGCGTGCGAAGGAGAAAGAAGGGAGGCTTTGGCTTATCTACGAACGTGTACGTGACGCGTTTTAGAGTTCAGTCGCAGCTGGTTTTCAATACAATTATAAAAATGTGGGGTGACGATGACAAACCACCTTACACGGTTTCAAAGGGCTTTTACTGAAGACTGAAGCAATACAGTGCAGTGGACTAGTGGAGTGCAGTTCAGCAGGGATATTTTTGCCTTAATCGTTTAGGAAAGTCATTGTCGTTGCCTTTCACTAGGGCTAGGGTTTTAGGAATGTTACTGCTTCTTGCCTTTCACTATTGTGCTTCTCTCGTGTCAAGCTGGTACTGGTATTAAGGTCATCTCCAATCGGAGAAGAGTCAGATGACTCATTTTAGCTCTGTAGCCTTTTAAGAATTTAATAGTGTAATGAACACCATCTCCAATAGAGAGGCTATGGCCAAACATAGCCCTGTGACAAAAAATCATCTTTAACCGAGAGAGTCAAAGGATCGTAATCCAAATATAATTTATTATTTTAATTGAATTAATATGGTTACTTAAATTAAACTACCTCGATAATTTTTCGAGATGAAATCTCAATAATTTTACGTCTTGGATTTCGTGTGCCACGTATCGATATATGTCCAACTTTGCAGATTTCTTGTCGATATGGAATCTCAATAATTTTACGTCTCGGATTTCAAGTGACATGTGTCGATATGTGAGTAATTTTGCAGATTTCTTGTCGATAAGGAATCTCAATAATTTTACATCTCGGATTTCGAGTGTCACGTATCAATATGTGAGTAACTCTCCAGATTTCTTGTTGATATGTAATCTCAACTTGACTACTACATCAACGGCCATCAATACAATATAGGGTATTACTTGGCAGATGACATCTACCCAAAATGGGAGACACTTGTCCAAGCAATTCCAAACCATGTGGATGACACCAAAAGGTGGTTTACCTTACACCAAGAGGCATACCAGAAAGATGTTCAGAGAGTTTTTGGTATTCTACAAGCATAGTGAAAGATCATCAAGGAACTGGCAAGAGGGTGAAGTCGAGATTAATTGAACTCCATCATGATGTCGTGCATCATATTACACAACATAATTATGGAGGATGAGTGCGATGGCTACATTGATGGAGAATCTGATGACGACCAAGATGATCCAGATAGGTCAAGGAAGGATCGTGCAAAATATATGATGGACCTAATTTTCCTTTCATCCAAGAACTGGTAATATCTTGTTAAACGAGTACATGAGGCACAATAGGATGATATGTTTGCGTGCCACAAATAAATACCTACAACAGGATATTGTTGCACATATTTGGGCCAAAAGAAGCATGAAGTAAACATTTAAGTTTTATGTTGTTAAATGTTTTTTTAATGTTGTTTAAGTTTAATGTTATTTAATGTTGTTTAACATTGTTTAATGTTACTTAATGTTATTTAATGACGTCAGCTAGTAGGTAGCCGTTGGGCTTGAATTATGGACCGGCGCAGGGTTGGTTGGTTCAGGCCAGCCGGTTGACTCGATTGTGCAACTGTGGCCCGGTGGGGTCCACGAGCCATTTGGCCTAGCCTTCAGTTGGAGACGGTTTTCGTGATATTTCTCTGACTCTCTGACCCTCTGGCTGGATCGGTTGGAGATGGCCTAACAATTTGTCATCGGTGGTTGAAACTTGAAAGGAAGTAAAGTGACCTTCAGTTTTGTTAATACCATGATTAATATTTAATTTTAGGTTGTCTTAAGTTGAATACAGTACCAAGCGGATAATTTATTTATATTCTGCCGAGCATGAGGGAAAATTGTTGAAATATGAAGGTTTTGTGTCGTATGATGCGTGTGCGTCTGATTGTATGCATATAAGGTTTTATATAAATAGCATTTATTCCCCAATTATTATTTTTAAGTTGGATGTTACAATTTATTTTTAAAAATTGCTAAACAAATATTAATGTTTTTGCATCGCCAGAAACCTCATGTTGAATTCCATATGCGAACAATGTAATTATCAGATCGAGCATGCTAAGAATCTTTTGATCGGAGAGTTCTGCATGCAACGTGATCGATTTGGTCTTGAACCCTCGACATAAATTAGTGGTAAACTACTCAGTATGAACATTTTCAAGCACGTTGAACAGGTGGATACAAATTAAAAAAAATTGTCCTGCAATTTCAGTAATGGTTTGAACTTTGAACACACGCACAGCCGTTTACTATTTTGTATCATTTTGTTGATTTAATCTTTGACGTTTAAAGTCAACCTATAGCTATGCAAGTGATTAATATGTGAATATGTTTCACACCAAGTTTATTTATTAACTTAACTTGGTCATTTTGCTTTTGTTGAATATTTAAAAATCAATCCAAAAAGTTCTCGTAGTTAATTTTAATTGTCTAAGAGCTCATTTAGAAGCGATTTTAAAATAATTGAAAAAGTTTTTAGATAAAATGTTTTTGGATTCCAAAATCACTTTTCTTGCAGGAATTCTTGCAGGAAGACATTTAAGTGATTTTCCATACTTGCATTTTTTACAAAAAATTGGTTCAAAAAATATTTTCACAAAAAACGGTTTCAACCATTATAAAAATACTTCCAAACAAGTCCTGATACTGAATTCCGTCTTTTCTCTTTGGTGTCGAGTCACTCCCTCAAATTTTTTTTTATTTTTTATTTTTTATAAATCTTCTGGTAGATCATGCTTTTATGGGAGCAACACAAGCTCATAATTTCTTCGTAGATAACCAGCTTTGGAGGTTTATAAACGTATACCAACTACGAAATAAACTTGTGATAGGATGCACTGACCACGTCATTTGAAAGTGTTCATTGAATATACTATAGTTTACTGATCTGTATATCGTAAGTGAGATAGCTAGTAGGCAAAAGTATTAGTACATTAAGGGTGCGTTTGTTGCACTAGACTATCTCGGACTGGATTACCTTCACTTCAAGGATCAAGCTAGATTGGGTTAGATTAGACTAAGTTCGATTAATTTAGTGAAGCGTTTGGTGCTATGTCGGACTAAAAAGCAAAACTCATATATTATATTAGTTAATCTATATCTAAAATATTTTATTATTCATTTAATCTATATATACTAATATTTTATTATTAAATTATCTTTTTCCTTTCTAGTATCATCTTCCATCTTTTTATTCTGATCAAACTCTTAGTCATCTTCCTTCTCATTTTTTTCCTCCGGCCACTGCATCCCTCCCCTCTCCCCTTTCTCTGCCCTTTTCTGTACCACTGTCTTTTTCCCCTTTCTCTTTTCTGTCCCATTTCACCTCCATTCACTGACTCCTATCCATTTTTCTCCCGATTGACTTCAAATTACTCTGGCCTTCTTCTTTTTCTTCAAATTATGAAACTTGGTATTTATTTTGTTTCACCTGAAACGGCTTGGCGCAGGAGCTACGGGATAGTGGATGGATATGAAATTGTGGAGATTGTTTTCAAATTCTAAGTCCTTGAGGTCAAGATCGTTATCTTTATTTTCTGGGTCTGATTCGAGTTCAATTGACGAAAATGGAGAACCCAATTCAGCATATCGAATCAACTGTTCCTTTGTGAAGCAAATAGGGGAAATCTGGGTTGTGGTTCATTGGGAAGCAAGTAGGGAGTTGGGTTGTGGGTTCGTCGGCGTGAAGGCAGAATTTTGGTGACGGGGTTTGCGGGACGTTGGTGACTGGGTTCCGATAGCCTAGCACGACGAGGAGAGGGGGAGAGAGTGTGGTGGTTTGGTAGTTTGATTTCGGAGTGAGGATAGAAAGCTAGCAACGCAAGCAATAGCAGAGAGAGGTCTTAGCAGTCCCATGGTTAATGGGGGTCTCGCTAAGACCTTTTAGCGAAGAGGTTTGTCCATGCGAATCCCCTTTAGTCTTATTAATGTTAATTTCAGCACGGAAAAAACAAAGTATTGGACTAACAGTTAGTCCAGTCCAGTTCAGTCCCATTTAATGAGGGCAAACAAACGTCCCCTAATAATCTTGTTGGTGAAAAAATATTGTTAGTAAGAATATATCATAAGCTAGCTAGTAAGCCAATCCTAGTGGATATCTTCTCACCACCAAGACTATTATATGCAATACTTGAGGAGCTAGCTAGAGGGACCGCACAACTTGCAATGGTCCACCGGCTAGTGATGCCATTTGTGTGCACTACCCTATTTCTATCCGCTTTATTGATTAGATTCCTAACTTTAATTTGCATTAGTCATCAAGTAATCAAATAATTAGAATACAAATGGTGAGATGATTTAATTAGATGACTCCTTTGGACCTTACGTAGGGTAGAGAGTGGGATCGATATATCAAACCAGGAAAACCTTACTTTTCTCTAGAAATAAAGCAAGAACGAAAGATATCACAGCCAGGCAAGCAAACATGCATCTTCTGAGAAATATTAATTGTAAAATGAAGATTGATAGAAATTTTTGCGGTTCATGAGTCGATGAGGAGGTTGTGATAATGTTAATGTCAAAATTATACCAACATAAAGAATAGAATAATACGAGAATTACAGCATAAAGTTGTGATATTTTGCCAGCATGGGTTGACGAGACAAAAGACGACTGAAAAGATAGTCACGCACCAAGTTGTGGCAAAAGATAGGGATGCAGCTTTTTTAAAAGAGAGATTTAAAGAGAGGGTGTGTCCAAATTTCCATTATGTCTTGGTGTGTCTTTTTTTCACATCTTTGGTGTGTCTTGTCGTGTAGGATCAGTAGCTTTTCTCCAACAGGTTGTCCTACGTAAGGACCACAACCCACAAGGGATAGGCCCTTGGCTTTTGCTTTTCCATCCTTGTACCATATCATGTCTGTGTTCACCACCAAAAGTTACTTTTTCTTAATATGATTATCTCATGTCAAGACGAAGACTTTAGATTATAATCCCGTTACCTAATCATATTGGTGTTCGTATCATATGTGATTGATTTTGAAACTACCACGACCTTCGAATCAACCTTCTCCCTCACTTGGCACTTAGATTCGCGCCAAATGCCACCAAACGTCTAGCATTTCCTCACACTTGGCATCAATGAGTTTTTTATTTGATTTCAGAGAAAAAAGAAGACTATACCTTCAAGCTATATGAAATATGAATATTAAGTAATAATAGGATGACATTTCGAATTCGATAGGAAAAAATTTTTACCCTTAAATTATGTATCGAAAGAGTGACCACTTTCATTATGCGCAAAGCAACTCCACATATCAGTAAGCTCTAGCTAACCTCATAATCGAAGAAAACTCTCATTTCCTCCACTTACTCTTAAACACGTGTCAACAACACAATAATGTTCTTAGATCCCACATCGACCAAATGCAATAACTTCTCTCAACTACACCTCTATAAAAGGAGGTTACTATTTCATTCCTTGTGTAATGGTCATTTATTACCCAGAACATTGTACAGATGGAACCTTAAAACGCTCATTACTAACTTTCCTTACCACTTTATACTATGATTTAGCAGTTCTCTTCAGTTGTAAATGAGAGGTCTTAAGTTTGATTCTTACCAAAGGCGAATTTGAACCACATTATTTGACACACCCCGACTGTAATCTGTTAGGGTTTAACGGAATATTCCTGGCGGCGTTAACTGACTCCGTCAGTGTGGCTGGCACGCGGCCGCGAGTTGAGGGGGCGCGTAGGTCAGTGCACTCGCCGGCGCGTGGCGGCCAGCACGCCTTGATTCCGGTCGCTTTAACTAGTTTATTTAGTAGTTTGGTTTTTATTTATTCGTACTTTTATTATTATCTTTTGCTTCTGCACTATGCACATGGCTACGTCACCCTCACGTGGCGGCTAACACGTCTTGATTCCGGTCGGGGTGTGTCATTATTGCCGGCTCATTGTGAGGTTAACCCACCCTTTCCCCTCAATATAGATAATATCATTTGTTCACCCAAAAAAAAAAAAAACCACTTTCCTTGAAGAGGTCCTTTTCCCTATTCTAAATTAATCCACTTTTTTAAATCAACAATTGTCATTTTTTTCCCTTTACATTCTTCCCTTTTTGTTTTTGTTTATTTGGCAAGTGATTGATGCGAGTTAAGCCCACTGGCCCAGAGTAAAACTTTGTAACTTAAGAAGAAGAAGCAATTCTTCATGGGTTCTTTTTCTCATACGTATTAGCCCAAAGGATTCAAATGTTTAATTAGCAAGAAGACAAGCCCTAATTAGAGTGAGATCACTCCAACCCACCAATTAAGAATTATTTATCACTCAATGCTCAGTTGACTGATTTCATGTCCAACCCATCTCTCTTTTTTTTTTTTTTTTTTTTTTTTGTTAAGAATTCTTAATTAAATAATGTTACATGCAAATGTGGGGAGTTCCCTTCATTTACTACTAAGAAATTGTACACACCGTGTGCTTGAGAGGTTAGAATAAATGGAGTTTTTTATTTTTATTATTTATTTATAAATAAGACCTGCTAAGTTTACATGGATGTGAGAGTGCCGTAGAAAACAAAATAATTCATGCTTCATGTAATTACTAAATTGGCCATAATTTTTATTTTTGTTCACTTTTGGTAATTTCGTGTAGCTTTGATTGACGAAAAGTATTCTATTAATAGTAGTATAGACAATAGAGAAATGCTAAGGAAACTCTCTCAATAGTGGGACTCTCTGCCACCTCATATTTTTTACACAATGTTTTATAATGTTGACACGCAAAAGTGACGTTAAACTGTGAAGTGACTGAAAATCCAACTGAGAGAGTCTCCTTAGCATTTCTCTAGATAATATAGGTTTTGGAATCATTTCAATTCCGACTTTTTCCTATATTTACCAATACATATGAAATCATAAAAAGTGTGGGGTTCCCTTTTAAAATTTGTAATCATATACGTGAAAATCAACAATCGTATTAACTAGCTACAAATAATAGTAGATCTGATTTCCATTATTTACTTTTTCTATTTTTCAATTTCCCAGTTATCTCATTCTTGTTAAGTAAACGTATTAATTAACAAGATGATAGTCAGGGAGACTAAAATACCTATATGAATTTTTCGACTTTTGAAAAGATGGATTTTTATAGCTTTGCCACCATGAAGTCCATTTTTTCAAAACAAAAAGTGAACGTGGTAATCAAATTATTCATAAAGCCTTTTCATTCCTCATCATCACGACAGTTTAAATTCATTCCTTGTCAATTTTATTCCCTTTCAATTTCATTTCCCATTTACAAATTAGAAAAACATTTTCAGTGGGAGGTTTTTGAATATATTCAACACTAATATACAGTAGTTGGCCAATAGGCATATAGGGTCAATTCGTATTTAAGGATTCAAAACGACATGCAGGAAATTAGGTGAGCTTCAGTCATTGTCTGTTTGAGGATGACCTAACACGTTTGCAAAATATTTCTACACGTCAAGTCTTTCGATTGAGGCTAAATTTTGCTCTACCTATTTTCCAGAAAATACTTATTTGCTTACCTCAATTATTTTTTCACTACCAATTCCAATTTCCTTCGTCGTCCTCATGGACCTGATCCATTAGGAATTTAGCATACAATGCAAACTGTCGTGCATTTTCTAGCTAGGGTTTAAGTTATTGAAGGACAAGCTTCTAGCACTTACCGTGTTAGCAAAAATGCATCATCTTTAATTTTGACAAATTTGTATTTACAAAACAATTAACACATTTGATTAAAAATCAAAGTCACGTGTCCAAGGAGTGGAGGGTTTGGCTAATGAATCTTCAATGCTTCAATCAGTTTCTCTTAAAAGGGAGAGAATTTGGGACTTAATTGCGTAATAAAAACTTACCGAAAATTAGTGGAGAATAGATTTATAGAGCATAGGACCAATCATAAGTGTAGAGTTTGCCAAAATGTGCGTCGACATCCAGTATAAAGGTTGGTGTGTCGTCATTGGATGGAGTATGAACATTTTGTTTCTCAATGGCATTACCTTTACTAAAAACTAACGCTATTCATTGATTAAATAATTCCAAGTTTGGAGTGAGGATCGTCTTCTTTTCGTGAGGATTTTGAGAATTCTCAAATTACATTCGTTCATCGTGCAATCAGAAATTATTGTAAATTTTTTTATTTAAAATTGAATATAAGCAATACTTAACGAAAACTAATCGCACAACAATGCACGATAAACGGATGTAATTGGAGGATTTTTGAAATCCTCACAAAGAAGATGCGGCGAGAATCCCCCCTCCCAAGTTTAATCTATAGCCTAACAGTAGTTAATTTTAATTCGTTTACAGCATTCAAATGATAGAAATTTTGCTTTCGAAAAAAGAAAAGGACCTACAAATTGAAGAAAAAGAAACCATGATGAGAATGAAATGTGATTATTTCAATGGTGACACATGACACCTAATCATGTTTAGTTGGAAATTAATGAAAAAGGATGATCCTCTTTGTGAGGATCCTGGAAATTTTCAAATCATGTCTATTCATTATACATCGTGCGATTAGAAATCATTTTAAACACTTTTATTTAAAATTAAATATGAATAGTATCTGACAAAAACTAGTCGTACGATATTCGATGAACGAACACGATTTAAAGATCTCTGGAATTATCACACGATTTAACTAATATGATGGGACAAGTGAAAGTTTGACACTAGGAATTCACCATCCTATTAATGCTTAGGCCTCACTCAATATTAAAAGTTTAAAATTAAAAAATATATATCAAAATAGTTTTCAAAAAAATGGATCAGCTGATGGCTTTGTTACGGAAGTCTATCTTTTTTTATGCCAGACAAACTCACAGAGATATTTCAGTCTTACCCTTATCATCATCGTGTAACTCATCAGAATAAGAGATTGAACTCAAAACATGTCCAACTATTAGACTACCCCGTGATGATTAAAGGTTATAATATTTAAGTGTAAGAATAATGCATGATATCTAAGAAGGTATAATTGCACAAGTTCACAAATCTAGTGCTTAAATTTCACTCGGAATTATTCAATTAGTATTAAGAATGTGATACTTAAAACCCACTCCAAATTAAAAACAAAAAGATTAGGCTAAATTGGATTAATAGTCTCGTGATGATAGAGTAATCGGAAGATAACTCCATGGTGAAAACATTCGGATTTAAACCCTCGTGGTGAAGTATGTTAAAATTCAAACTCCAAATTAATATTTCCGTCAACTTTCCGTTAACCAAAATTAACAATCCCACCTTTCCCCAAATTTTTCCTGCGTTCCCATTACAAAACTCCTAATAGATATGATATAATGAGATTATAAAACTAGGTATGATATTAAACCGTTTACAGGCTCAACAACCGATCGAGTAATGCGTACAAGCAGCAGCAAGGAAGATCTGGCTTTCGGCCCTACATCAATGAAACAGCAACCAATCAGACCATTGAATTTGACATCTATAAAATCTATTTTCCGGAGTTACAAGAAGTAGTCGGATTGCCTCATGAAAGTCTGGTGGTCAAGAGATTTCAAATCCGAATTTTTTTACTACGGAGATAATCTTCCAATTATCCAATTATCACGGAAACTATTAATCCAATTTAACCAAAAGATTACGACAACCAGCCATTGTGCAGGACGTGCACGTGTCAATATCTTATTGAGATTTGGGTTTTACAAGCCGATACGAAATGATGAAAGATAATGGGCCTATCTGTACATCCAGAAGACAATGATGGCCCGACCAACAAACTTAACCGCCCAAACCCACCACGTCAAACGCCACGTAAGCCTTCCTTATCTTTACAAGTTGAACTTCTGTACCCGCTTAAATTTGGAGAATTGCTGAATCACCCCCGTACCAACACGAAATTTGACTTGTGCCCTCAAATAAACGGAGATGGCCGCGGGTTTTGAACGTTGACTTTTTAAATCAAAAAAGAACGTTGACTTGACTTCATTGGATAATTGGATTTTACCGAAGAGAATTGGCTTCGACTAAAACCGTTTCCAAGTCCGGATATAACGCAAACACTTAAAGAAAATATCAGCATGGTTATCTATCAAATGAAACGTTTGACTTATTAAACAATATCGTACCATTTTGATAGATCATCAGGTCATCTAATTAATGCAATGCAACATTTAAGAAGTTATTTGAATGTGTTCGCTTAATACGTGTTTGTAACCTAAGTCAATCTCACGTTTTCAAGCCACAGTTTATAGGAGATTAAATTTTTACTAATTAACTTTGTGAAATAAACATTTTTTAAGTGACGATTGCAATGAACTTTCAAAAATAAACATTTTTAAATGGGGATTGTGATATTCTTAAAAATCAAGGGGAATGGATGGTAACTTTGACAAGCCAAGGACCAGTCAAATAATAGAATCTCTTGCCCTAGAAGGTTTGGTAGTCGTTTGGTAAACCTCTTTGCCAACATGGAATTATAACATAAAAATTCTGACCTTGTGCAATTCATTGACATTCAAAACGAATCAATAGAAAATTTTGAGCACAGAAGAGTTGAACTTCCAAAAACCTACTAAAAAAATCCCAAAAGCAAAATATCTGATACGCATTGAAGTTGCACCGCAAAACAAAATCCTGGTGGGGTTAATGCAGATATCATGGGGAAATCCAGATCATAAATTGATATGCCTTCCCATTTGGAGAGCCATCAAATTTTAGATAATACTAATTATCCCGTCAATATGAGGATTTAATACCAAGATTAGCAACGAAATTCATAAAATTAAGACTGGGTTGAAATAAGTATACATAGAGAGATATTATCAGCTAAAAGTACTTCATCATGTAGTTTTGAACATGCACTTTGTGAGACCGTCAGATCAATCTAGTTAAACTTGATCTTGGCCTATGGATGATAGTCAAAACAGAAATATTTACATACAATTGGAATGTAACTATGTGAGCGGGTGACTTTTAAGTAAATTAGATACTGTCATGCGTTTTAATATTGTAACTGTGTGAGCGAAGAACTTCTAAGTAAATTAGATATTGTCATGAATTTTAATATTGTAACGTGATAACGTATAATTGACTTCTTATGATACTAGTGCGTTGATATTCCAAATTAATTAAACATTGTCATGCATTTTAAGTGATTTAAGGACAGTTCGTGATTTAGTTTGAAATACCGCAATCAAGTGTTTGTATGATGCGTGCAAGGCGTGATGAAACACACAGGATCAAACCCTAGGCGTCAACAAGGTCCAAAAGAGCCGACTCAAACTAATCCAAAAGTTGGTTTTTCTTCCACCAAACTTCCCTTTCCGTCCTCCCTTCCATCCTACGTCTCATAGCTTCCAATTTACTATATATACCCGCATACTCATCTGCCCTTTAGAATTACATACACACAAACATATAGATATACACCAAATAAAACAGGAAGAGGAAGAAGATGGAGAACAGGAACAGCAACAACAGCAGAAAGATGGAGGAGGGATTTGAGGAAGTGGGTTTTCCAGTTCACAGCCAAGTGAGGAAGATCAAGCAAGAATCCGAAAAAACGATCGACTGGTTGCCGGGAAAGCCGGAGATGAGAAGACCTGTCTTCAAAGAGATCACCAGGCAGATCTCTCGGTCTCCTCTCGGAATTTCTTGCAGGCCAATCTCTGTCGGCGACTCTTAAGATTTAGGAGTAGGAGGGCTTTGATTTCTTGGAACTGATGAGAGGAGATGATGGGGCTTTTGGGATGTTTTTTCGCATCTTTCTGCTCTTGCTCCCCTGTTTTTTTTTTGGCCTTTTTTGGACTTGGTACTTTTAGACGTGTTCTCTGTGTAAATATAATACATCTTCTTAGTTTATGATATGGCTGTTTTGCTCCCGGAAATGATTTCCATACTTTTCTTTTCTTCTTTGTGCTCTTTGTTTGTTTCTGTCTCATAATTTTTTTGGTTTGATTCAATCCAAAAATCATGTCGAAGAAGAAAATGTTGTCCGAAAATCAAACTTTTTCGGCTCCTATGGAATTTGGCTTTCTGGTTTTGATTGATTTCATATAATCCATCCGTCATCCATGATACGTTGGTTCTTGTCTTGCTGTTAGATATCGTTTTATCAAATATGAACCAAAAAGCCGGCTAATCATGATATGTTTCGACTTTTTTTTCTTCTTCTGTTTACAAGTCATAGAACCCTGAAGAACTTGAGTGTAACGGAACGCAACTTATCAAATCAATCACGAATCACGAAATGCTATATGTATCCCGAATAAGAGCGTAACAAAATGCAACTTAACAAGTTAATCACGAAAAGTTACATGCGAAACTTAAAATAAATGATTGTGTGGCGACTACATGAGGTATTGTGATGATACACATTAGCAATACAAAGTTCTCTATTGGTTTTACGTATGAATTAGTTCTTTGTATGAAGAGTCACGGTTGGTGTGTGTTTGTTGTTTTCCTACCAACCAAAGTTGGTGGTTTAAAAGGGATGCTATTACATGAGTTATCTGGAAAGTGTCGAAGGACTAATCTTTTGGCAAATCTCGATTGTTTGTATGTGTTATTATATATATATATATATATATATATCATTATATTTTACTTCGTTTTTAGTTGAAAAGGCAAGTTGTTGATATTTCTATGTTCTGATTGTTTTGGATTGAATGATCAAGGCTAAACAAGTCGCGTTCAGGGCCAGGACCCTTTCTTCCTATAAAGTATGAACCCTTTCATTCACATTGACTTAATAAATTATAAAAAATGGAATTCAATTATGCAAGAGTTTCTCATGAATATGCAAATTCACATTGACAATTTCCCATTCACAGTCAAAAGGAATGCACCATGGGAAGGATCGAAACAAAGCACTGGTGGACTACTAGTCCTTGTCATTAGTGATGCAATATTCAGTTACATTGGTAATCCCTAAAAAAATTAGCGTAGAAAAAAGTCAAAAAAAGGGCTAGTGTAGTTTGTGTATTCGTATTACTTCGTGTTTGACTATAACTCGATGGTTTAGAAACTCTTATGAATAAACGGACCACCGTTGTATTTAGATACTATTGGACTTCACATAAATACCACTTCTAATGCACACGGCCTGCTCTTTGTAAAAATAGCTTGATTAGCTGTGTAGTATTTCATGGCATGGTTATCTCTTACATCAAACAAAATCAACAAAGAATCAAGTGAGACCAAAATATTTGACTCTCATTTTCTTTTGAGAGCTCCCTTGTGAGGATGACAATGTATGGTCAGTAATTCAGTGTTCCTGCATACGTGTTTTTTCATTGAGATCAAGCCATTTCATGACTCATAATGATGTTTTGTCATGTACTCGAGGTTTTGTGTTGATTCATCCCTAACCAATATGGTTCGTGTTAAAAAATTGCATAATTTACTAATTTAGGTAGGGTCTCGTTTGGTATATAGGATTTGATTGGAATAAATTCTTAATTTAAAGGTAAATTATGTCTAACTAAAAGATAAAAGATGAATAACTTGTGAAAGAACTTATTTATTTCAATGCTTTTTACAATAGAATTAAAAGAGAGAGATTTTTTCATGTTTAATCCTCTTCCAATTGAAATGAAAATCATTCACTTCTGCTGCTTTATAAGTATAGAGTTATTTATTATTAATCCAATCTAACATAACAAAGTAACTCTAGGATATTCTCCCTTCCCCAGGATATCTGATAGCAGATGACAGATGGTCGGACCACATTGCAGTTTGTATAACGTGTATTCATTATTTTTGGGAACAAACAAATTTGCCATTGCCAATCTCAATAGAACCAACCAAATCCCCTTTCTCCTCCTCCTCATCATCGCACGAGAGCTGCTGCAGAAGTAACAGTGGTGCATGTGCATGATGCACCCACATCAATGTGTATGTGCGCACAGCGCACCACCCCTGAATAGCTGCAAGCCTGCAAGACTTTCTCTGTGCTAGTTTTCGTCTTACCTGCAATTTCGGCTGCTCACATGTATGCATAAGATATCACAATATAATACATAAAATATTTTGAAATTACAATTTTATTTTTTGGATTTGATAAACAACATATACAGTTTGATTAAAAAAAATTAAAGAAGACGAGTTACTATTTATCCCTTAACATGTCATTCACGATTAATTTTGCATTCATCTTTTTGTAATTAAAGTTTATTGATGCAAATTAGATTGTCAGTCAAACTAGTTATATCAGTGTGCATCCTTTTTATACTTCAGTTTGAGTTCTTATAGGTTATAGGCTAAATTACTAAAGCCTATTACTTATACAGTAATGAAAACTAAAAAAATGGCAATTCCAAGCTAGCAAGGCTCCGAGGGTCGAAGGAAGAACGTCTATAACCTTTCAAAGTAAGGATAAAAGTGTGTACGATAGATGTTCCCAATTTTTCATCATTCATAGGAACAGCAAGAAAAAAAGAGAGAAACCATCAACACAGGGAAGGAAAGTCTTTTATCTAATTACCAATACATGGTTAAATCTCCATAATTTTAGCGTCAAATTTTATTGTTGTAATGGTCCAATGCCACGATTGAGACAAGATACAATTGATTTATTCATTCATTCCCATTCATGCACCATTCTATTTCAATATTTGGAAATAATGGTTGCAGAGTAGGAGTAGCCAATTAGGGTTTCCAGAGAATAGTAGTTTCAGCGATCATGGAGGTGACAACATAAGGATCCATGTTAGAAGCCGGCCTCCTATCCTCAAAGTAACCTTTCCCGTCTTTTTCTGTGTCCCTCCCGACTCTCACTGACGCTCCTCGGTTTGCCACTCCCTGTCAGCGAAAATCACAGTATTGCACTCTCAAGTATATGAAAGTCATATGCAAATGCGAATTCAAATGATTAAAGGGATACGTACCCATAAGAACCTATTGATGTCAGCTGTTTCGTGCCGCCCAGTGAGGCGGCGTTCATTGCCATCGCCATAAGCAGCAATGTGTTCCTTGTGCCTCAAGCCAAGCTTTTCAATCGCCTTTTTTATCACTTCATAACCACCATCGCTTCTCATCGACTTGGTGCTGAAAAATTACCATCAAATGCACTTGATTCTCTGAAGTTTCCAATCAATGAAACCACAAGAAGAAAGATATAACTCATTTGTTACCTGTAGTTTGTGTGAGCACCAGCCCCATTCCAATCGCCCTGCTCACACACACATTACGCCTCAAACCATTCAAATCCGAAATTAACCAAATAATTAACAAGGGATAAATTGGATTATCTCCAATTATTCTAATTACCTCAATAGGTTTGGGATCAAACGAAAGCACCACTCCAGCTATCTCTGTAATCCTCTGTATTAATACATAAACAAGATCATTTTCATCACAAGGACTCGTCGAGGGTCATTCAATTTTCCACTAAATCACATATAATCAGTTTAAATTACCTCCAAAATGTGACGAGCAGCCCATAACTGATCTCCAGCAGCAATGCCAACAGTTGGTCCGATTTGGAATTCCCACTATATTATTAAGAGAAGATTACATTATAGTTGCAGCAGAAAAATCCCGATGCACAGAAGAACAAGAGAGTAATATATTTAGGCTTTGTTCGGTGTCTAGTATTTACCTGGCCAGGCATAACTTCAGCATTGATGCCACTTATGTCGATGCCAGCATATAGACATGCTTTGTAGTGAGAATCTACAATGTCACGCCCAAAGGACTTCTCAGCTCCAACACCACAGTAGTATGGTCCCTAATTTACGAGAAATACAAAAGTTAATTCATTCTAAAAACATCACCGCATAGTAAAGTAATTACAAATTAATTTTTCTTAAACTTTGAGATATATATTTTTCTTTCGAAGTATATGTATTGTTACCTGTGGTCCAGGAAATCCACCGAGAGGCCACCCAATTGGCCATTTCAGATCTTTCTGCAACAAAGTATACTCTTGCTCTAAACCAAACCTGAAATTTAAATTTAATCAAACCACTCAATCAAAATAAATATTTAATGAATTCCTAAACAGAACTCCCCCAAGACATGTAAGAGGTTAAAAAAAGGTATGTCACATATATAAGTTAGGATAAATGGTTAAGGTCATGTTCCCTTCCATCGGGACTTCGAATCCCTTTTTTTAATAAATTAAAGTATCTTAGAATATCACATCGTCAAAAAATGGTACAACTTATTACCAGGGTTCTTCGGCTACGACATCAGGATGGCTGAAAATTTTAGCCGCGTTAGCCCGCTTATTGGTCGGAATTGGTTCTCCACTCGGGGTGTAAGTATCACATATGACCTACAAATAATAGAAGAACTACTAAATACTAAGACATAGTTAGAGGTAAGTACTTATAAATTCTCTGTGAAGCACGTATATTGTTTAAGTAAAACGAATGTGCATTGACAACATGTCAGTACGTTTTCTTGACAATGATATAATACGTTATTGGTGACATATTGTCAGTTTGATTAAAGAACAGACGTCTAGCTTATAGCCAGATTAGGTAAGCACACTGCAACAAACATTATCACTTCACTAAAACCGACGGAGACTTACAAGAATATTGTTGCCTCTCCTGAACGGGTCCCTGAAAATTGCTTGTGGACTATTTTTGAACGCCAAGAAAAATAAATCATTAATAAATAAGACTAGAAAAACAGAGAGAAAAAAGGGCAGAGAAAGAGAGCACACTAAAGGATGACTTCACTGTCTTTGCCAGGAGCTTGGCCAGTGCTGGAACCATCGTAGTTCCACTTGGGAAGTTTTGAGGGATCACTCACTGGTCCAGGAAGAGTCTGCCTCATCTCATACAAAAATTATAAGTACTCCAAATAGAATTAATACGCACACATTATATTTGAATAAATAGAAGGTTACCCTGGCTTTGCTTCTGATGTCGATACCAGACCCACCAATCCTGTTTCATGATTCAACAAAAAAACAGAAAAATCAAATTTAATCCCGAAAACAGCAGGAAAATGAGAGAGAGAGAGAGAGAGAGAGAGAACGCATGCTCACCATATGTACTCTGCAATAATCTTCTCGGTGGAATCAGAAAGGTTGAGGTTGATAAGATCAGTGAGAAGAGACATTTTGTTACAAAGGGGAAGCCAAAGTAAGAAAACGAAGAAGATAGGGTTTCAGAGCTTTGATATGGCGATAAACTTCTATCACCGGAACAAATTATAGCAGGAGAGGGAGAGAGAGTGAGAGAGAGAGTCCACAGTGTTCAGAAATACGTGTAGGAATATGACTATATGAGTTGGGGTTGAGTTGTACTCTTGGCTTGTACTTTATAGTGCGCTCTTGCTGTTCAGAAATTCATTACGTCCATAAGACGGAAAATATACATCAGATTTCCACTCCTTATTTTTCCTTTCTCACGAAACAACTATCATTTAATTAGCTTCTAACCCTAATATGTATGAATTTAGCTACATGTGAATTCTTAAAATCTTTTTATATAAGTTTTCCCATCAATTTTCTTGCACAAAAATTATACTAATACTCTAATATTGCAAGTACCGAACATTGAAGTGATTGAACGGTCGTTTTTATTATCAAGAATTTAACCGCCTAAAATCTCGGTGTATACCTAAAAACCTCTTATTTTTATCAAGAACATATCACCGCAAAGAGAAAAACTAAAAAAAATATAATAAGAGTTATTTTCTTTGTTATTTAATGAATATTCTATTTAAATAAAGAAACATAATTAAATTTGGAGAAC
Organism: Pyrus x bretschneideri; assembly: GCF_019419815.1. Classification (NCBI taxonomy): domain Eukaryota; kingdom Viridiplantae; phylum Streptophyta; class Magnoliopsida; order Rosales; family Rosaceae; genus Pyrus; species Pyrus x bretschneideri. The sequence continues at coordinate 634,687 of NW_025999579.1, read as the reverse complement.
AGTGGGGTAAAACTAAAAAGTAACAAAATTAATTATGAACGGCAGGTGCTGATCCCTGTCTATAATTCATTTACCTGGACACCACCAAATACAATGCATACAATTGAAAATTCTGCACCACTATTTTGTATAAGCCAATATAATTATATATTGATATCAAATTAAGCTTAAAATTAAATGATTTTTTTCTAATAATTTCGTATATTGTATTATTTGGTGAATCTTATATGCAAACTGGTGCCAGCTAGAAAGTAAATGAAAGTATTATATCCATATATAATGTGTGTGAAGTAAAAAACAATGTGTGAATAACACTACTCCCTATAATGTATATTCCTGAAAAAAGAAGGAAAAAAAGTGTTTCATTTCACTTTCTTTAAGACAAATTATCAATTTACTTGCTAAAGAAAGTTGCAAATGAATGAACCTCCTCTTAGCCTCCAATCACTTGTATTGTATCATATTTTTCTCTTTCTAATAAGCACGGTTCATGACGTGGTTTGAATTCAGAATACCTTTCAAAAGAACGAAACTGTTGTAATACTTTTTATTTTGCAAAAATCTTAAGCCAAACATGAATAAAGCATGAAACATGCATATTAGACAACTTTCTTTATCCTTGACAAACAAGGATACCCTTAAGGAAAGCTGCAAATTAATGGCTATAGCTTCTCACACTTATCATCATGCATTTCATTTTTGCTAGAATTCTGTACCAACATGGAACATGTGTAAATAAACAACTTCCTTTCCATTGTTTGGCTAAAAACCAAATCAAGAACCTTAAAGAGAAGCCAACCCTTGTCACACAACTTTCTTTTCAATTCATTTCACACTTCTAATACTTTCGGTTTGCTAGGATTCTCTTTACTAAACATGGGCATATACACAACAGTATTTTTGCTTTGTTTTACCTGAAACCAAACCAAGACCCTTACGGGAGAGATTTTTCAATGTGCCCAGTACACAAGGAGGCACGCCACTTGTTATTATACAATTTAAAGTTTTTGTTTTCAATTATCCCTATAATTGTATAATGACATGTAATGTTTTTCCTGGGCATACTAAAATATATCTCCTGCAGCTGCAAGGACAGTTTTATTTGTTGTAGGTAGGGTTTAGTGACACACCCCGATCGAGATCAGGGCATGCTGGCCGTCACGTGGAAATGACGTAACCATGTGCACAGTGCGGAAGCTAATAAAATAGTAATATAAATGGTACAAATAAATAAAAACTAGCTTTACACCAAGTAATAAAAACAAGTGCAAGCGAAAGTGCGACACTAAGTTCAGAGCATAAAGTCTAAAGCAGTCCCAAAAGGAAATGACGACAACAAAAGCACACCCGAAGGTGGTCCTACACTGGTGGTGGTCTGTCAGATATGCCGGGGAAATCCTCAGGGAAGCCACTAAACGCACTAGCCAACTAGAACCTGGAGGGGCGCAAAACAGAAGCGTGAGTGGGCAAAAACAAAGCTTTTCGAAAACCAATTTAATAAATAAGTTCTAACCCCTCGCCGTAAAACCTGTATACTTCCCAGAAAATAGCATATAAATATATAAGTCATGCTCGAAAAACGTGCCATGCAATATGTCTCGAAGTAATATGCCAGTGCTCAGGAAACATCAAATCAATACTATGTAACTGTCAGCCAGAGTCACCTAACGTGACCTGTACGACTGAATCTAGAGCTCGAATCTCCGTCTCACTAACTATACCTGCACACGAGTCGGAACCACCTAAGGTGGTCTGTACGACAGGCCTGGGTGTAATCTAAGTACGCTCTAGTGCTACGATCACGTGAAGGTTGGGCGAATAATTGCGGGTCACCTACGAGTCGGAACCACCTAAGGTGGTCTGTACGACAAGCCTGTGCACCTTAACTTGGATCCAAGATGAGCGTGTGGTGCGGGAGGTGAACATCACGTGAAGGACTGTGCCCTACTCTGGGCGGGAGCACTAACACCGGGGTGCAGGTTACGAGCTCTCTAAGTCTCTAGGATCACTACTTAACGTAAATATAAATTAGACTCACCTGGCACTTACCTGTGCGTCCACGGCACCAATACACATGTATATATATAAAACCAATAATGCATAAACAAATGGCAACCAATAATTAACCATGGCATAATATTGTAAAAATATTTTTATTTCATTTTCCGGGAAACATATAAGTATGTAGGTATATACGGAAAACCAAAAGCCCACTCACTAGTAAGTAGAAAGGGTCGTAACCCCCTGCCTCGAGTGACCACGCTCCTCCTCGGGATACGTCTCACCTATATGCGAAACAACTATAAAAACGTTAATTTTAAAGCACATAACCAAACTTTAGAAATAACTTCTCATACAATGCTCAAATGGGGTGTATGAATACACCAACGTGATCTACTCAACCTCAGGAACATCCCCATATTTTTAAAATAATTTTTCACCGTCGCACGCGCCCCCACGCACCGGCCAAGGCACGGCCACATGCGCCGGCCATGCGCAGGCACGTGCCTAGCACGCTGACGGCATCAACTGACGCCGTTAGGAATATTCCGTTATCTATAACGGTTTCCGTCAACGGCGTCAGGAATATTCCATCAGATTTGACGGAATATTCCGTCGTCTTCTCCGGCGAGGCTCCGGCGCCGGCGACGACGCCGGAAAATCGGGAAAGTTTCAAACCTTTGTAACTTCTTCGTTTTTCACCCAAATTTCATAAAATTGGTACCAAAATGAAGCTTACAACGAGAGGAACACAATCATACCACTTTCAAGTGCTAAAATCCACAAAATCTCACTTGAAAAATCACCCCAACTCCGGCCAACCTCGAAACTCGTGATCCCGACGTCCAAAACCTTCAAACGAACCACCCCGAGCCTCCTAGGGACCTCACCAAGCTCCCTACAAGCTTGAAATTCCCAAAAAACATGAGAAATTACGTGTGCATGAACAGTATCAAAATCGGGCAACCCGAGTTCAACGTGAAAACGAAGGTATTCTTACCTGAAATGGGTATGGTTGGACTCCTACGAGCCTCACGAGCCTCACGAGCCTCACGAGCATGGATATGTACTTTATACCTTCGATCTGTGAAGGTTTGATAGGTTTGTGTGTGTGTCCGTACGATGGAGGAGGAAATGGGAAGGGAACTGGGCACGGGATAGGGTGCAGGGCAGGGGAGAAGGGTGTGGGTGTAGGTTAGTGTGTGTGTGGCCCAAAAACATGCCAACAAGGAACCCAAAACAACCAATAAACGTAAAGAAATCGCACTAGGGATAAAATCGTCTTTTCACGCGTACGTTTTTTAAATTTCCGGGACGGGTTGTCACATTTAGTCTTTACCCTAACAAAATAGAAAACAGTCTTGATCTTGCCTTTTGTTTATGTGACTAAAAATTAAAAAAAAATAAAAGTTTTTGTTTTATATTCATTTACGTTTATTTCTCTTCGGAATAGATAAATATAAACTAGATGAGTAGGAACCAATATTACAAGGTAAGCACTTCGATGTTCTAATTAATCAAAATATTACGGGAGCGAAACTTAAGTGTAACGGTACATAAATCGATCTTATTATATTATGATGCACCACATGCTGAATGAAACATGCACAAAAAATATACATTCGGTTGCATTTAAATTATCCTATTACATGGTGTTCTATTAGGTGATGGGTTTTCAACCTAGTTAGGTATTTTACCTTTTGACATAAAAGGTTGATGCTAAACTACTTTTACCCATACGATCCAATGTCTACCTCATAGGATGCCAAACTAGTTTACCTATAAGATCAAACGTTTACATTAACTAGTCACCTAAAGATCAAAAGTTTGTTACCTCATAAGATATCCCACTTATTGATATCTGATCTGGCATATGATGACATACTCGTCTTTTCCTTATTTTTGGCGACTTGTTAATTTGGTGACGAATGATGGGTTGGTCCTCATATCCTTTTGCAGTACTAGTTGACGAGGAGCCTGCTGAAATCGTCCCTAGTGGCTACTGGCTACACCATTGTATGAAGTTCCTGGAAATCTCAATTAGCCAAGCATACGTACCCTTTTATATTTATATTCTGATGATCTGGTTTTGGTAATAGACAAGTCGGTGGCAAATATATATACGTGCCAAATTTAAAGAGCTTGCTGCTGACAACGATGAGATAAGCTTGTCCGTTTGCAATGCAGTCTGATTCTTTCAGGTAATTGAGCAAAGAGAAATGTTTAAGGAAACTCTCTTAAAGTGAGATTTTTTATTACTTTATAGTGTAATGTCAATATCATAAATATATGCAAAAAGTATGAGATTGAAAGAAATTTATGAAAAATTCCACTTTTGAGAGTCTCTTTAACATTTCTCTTGTGCGAAACGCTAGCTTCATGTACTTGTCTGTTTGGAATGCAATTTGATTCTTTCAAGTAATTGTGTGAAACACTAGTTCCATATATTCTCTCTGTATAATAATGAGAAGTGATAAGCACATATGCATATATTTCACACATTTTTATTTAATTTTAACGGTTGGTTTTATTTGAGATCCGACAGTAACAATAAAAAAGTGCATGTGAAAAGTTAAAAAAACTATGTGAAAATTAGTTTACCAAAAAAAAAAAAAAAAAAAAAACTGTGAAAATTACATCCTTTGTAGATGTTTTACAAATAAGAACGTAGTCAAACTATTTGGAAATATGAATTAATCAGATATTTTGAGGCAAAACAATATAATAAACTTGATAGCAACAACAATACTCTAATTTCAACCATATGCAAGTGCATCAACATAATCTTGAAAACCTATTTCGGGATTTTTTTTTTTTTTCAGAAGCTAATTAAGCTTGCAGATAATCAATTGTAACTCACAACCCCTTCTCGTAGTGTAGCGAATATAGCTAAATACGTAAAGCACATGTGGTTGTTGCCAATGGTGTAGCCATAAATTATTTGATAGGGCTAAGCTAAAATTATTACTACGAAACAAAAATTTTAATATTTTGTTGCCCACATAAAGTTATATAATAGTAAACTTGAAAGTAATAATTTGAAGCAAGAAATTTGCACTTTGTTTTCTAGGCTTCTAATCTTCAAACTTTCAAGTGAATAAAATAAGGAACCATTTGTGGTATGAGAGTTTTAATTTAGTGCTATTAAATTATAATATTGGTCAAAGTGATTAGTTTATTTCACATTTATTAGCTTGTATTTTACTTAAAAGCAGCCTTAAGATTCAAAATTTTCATTTGCTAAGTGGAATATGACAAGTAAAAATCATAAAATAGACTAAAAGATTAATATTTTAAGCTTAAAGAACTAGAGCTCTTCCTATGGTATAGCCTAGGCGAGCCTTGTACTTGGCTCTGCTAGTGGCTGTTGCGCTTCACACGCTTACCAACTTGTCTATGATACTATGAAGGAAGTTGAGATTCCACCACAAAACCAATTAGCAATATGAAAAGTAGCTCAACTTATTATAAGTCTTTGTAATGTTAATCCATCACCTATGTGGGACATTATACTTCACATTCTCACATTAGAAACACGTAAAATGGAAGCGACTCAACGCTTCTACAATTCAGAATCACTTTGATGTCTTTTTACCAAATGCAATTAGTAGCAGCTTTTAATTGTTACATTTAACCATTTGAAAGCAGTCCCAAATATGCCTTTAGAATGAAAGGCTTTGATGTGCTTTTAACAAAAAAACTTTTTCAAAAAAACAAGTATTTCCTATCAGATAACTCTTAAAAGGGCTCATTACATTTTGTGTCTAGTTGCCATTGGGTCATTGAAAGAGATTGGACGTAGCCCAATAAATATATGTTTGGGTCAAGTGAATAAAATGGCGGGAGGCCTGCACACAAAGAGGACGGTGGTGGGCTTGGCGGCCGGAGTGGTTCGTGGTGAGCACGCAAATACTTTTTTTTCTTTGAACGCCAGCACGCAAATACTTGGAGAGGACTCTAAACAAGTGGCGGTAAACGAAGGGTCCGGTCAGAGTATGCGATTTCGGTGACGAACTCCCCTCACCGCCTTCCCCTTTCCTTTCCCCTCAACCCCCAACCCACACCCTCACTATAAATATACATAAACCAGTCTCTCTCATCCCGTTTCTTCTCCGGGTCGGTTTGTGTCCCTCCGAGACAAACCCATCTGTAAAGTATCCAACTGATTAACAGGGACCCACCACACAGCCACACACAAAGGGTAAAGTTTTCCAATTTTTTATTTTTTTTGGGTTTTTCACTTGAAATCCCAGAAATTTAATCAAGAGAGAGACAGAGAGAAGAGAGAGAGAGAGAGAGAGGGAGATTCTCACTGAAAGTGCGGGAAATTTTATCTCCGTTTCTTATCATCTGGGACTACCCGATCAGGTAATTACTTGATTAATTTATCTTTTGTTTCTCTTGTTTTGTCGATTTGGATCCGATTTTTAGTTGTTCCTGCGATTAGGGTTTCTATTTTTCTTGTGGGGGTTTCAGAAATTGTTGGAAAGTCTTGAGCTTGATTGGAATAAGATATGAATTTATTTTCTTTATTTTCTTGTTTGGCTGGTCAGAAAATGCTGGAAAGTTTTGAGCTTGATTGGAATTAGATGTGAATTTATTTTAGTTAGTGAACTCGTGGATGCTTAGGGCTTAGTTTGTTGGATTTTGTCAATTAATTTAATTCTAATTTGAATTCATTGCCTTTTGATTGATTGCAGTTTTTCTGTGTGTGAATTCCTTTGGGGAGTTCTTTCTTTCTTATTCGATCGCCTATTTCGGCACACTGTCGGAGAATAGGAGGTTTGAGAGCTTGGTGGTTTCGCAGAATATGAGTTCTCATGTCCGAAATGAGCGAAGGGATAGGTCCAGGTTTCCTGCTCAGCCTGCCGCTCAGCCTACTCAGCCTGCTCGTCGAGAGTGGGTGCCGAGAGGATCCAACCCTACCATTGCCACTGCTGCCGTGAACCCGCCTCCACAAGTCGATCCAAACAACCTGAATGGCAATGTCAGCCAGCCTAATTCTAGATTCAATCCAAACAACCAGAATGGCAATGTCACCCAGCCTAATCTAAGATTCAATCCGAACAACCTGAATGGCAGTGTCAGCCAGCCTACTCCAAGATTCAACCTGGACAACCCGAATAGCAATGTCAGCCATCCTAATCATAGCTCTGTTCCATCAGAGATTCGGCCACATAGAGGAGGAAATAATGGCGTTAGAGGACAGGGTCGGCTGGTGAACCATAGAAGGGAGAGGGGAAGGAATGACAATCAGGAGGAGAAGGGATTGATGGACTCAAATTTGCCCCAGCTTGTGCAAGAAATTCAGGATAAGCTGACGAAGGGCACTGTCGAGTGTATGATTTGTTATGATATGGTGAGGAGGTCTGCACCTGTTTGGTCCTGCTCAAGTTGCTACTCAATTTTCCATCTGGCTTGCATCAAGAAATGGGCTCGAGCTCCCACTTCTATCGACATGTCTGCGGAGAAGAATCAGGGGTTTAATTGGCGGTGTCCTGGATGTCAATCTGTACAGCTCACTTCGTCAAAGGAGATTCGGTATGTTTGCTTTTGTGGCAAGAGGACGGACCCACCTTCAGATTTGTATTTGACACCACATTCATGTGGCGAGCCTTGCGGGAAGCAACTCGAGAGGGAGGTACCGGGTAAGGGTGTGAGTAAGGACGATCTTTGCCCTCACGTTTGTGTCTTGCAGTGCCACCCAGGTCCATGCCCTCCTTGTAAAGCATTTGCCCCTCCACGTTTATGCCCATGTGGAAAGAAAATAATCACAACAAGATGTTCCGATCGGACATCTGTTCTGACTTGTGGTCAGCATTGTAATAAGCTTCTTGATTGCTGGCGTCACCGCTGTGAGCGGACTTGCCATGTGGGTCCTTGTGATCCTTGTCAGGTTCTTGTTGATGCGTCCTGCTTTTGCAAGAAAAAGGTGGAGGTTGTTCTCTGTGGAGACATGACTGTGAAGGGAGAGGTGAAGGCAGAAGATGGTGTTTTTTCATGCAGTTCCACGTGTGGAAAAATGCTTAGCTGCGGTAATCATTCCTGCAGCGAAGTTTGCCATCCAGGGCCATGCGGAGATTGCAATTTAATGCCAAGTAAGATTAAGACATGCAACTGTGGGAAAACAAGCTTGCAAGAGGAACGACAGAGTTGTTTGGATCCGATTCCAACCTGTTCACAATTATGTGGCAAGTCTCTCCCTTGTGGGATGCACCAGTGTCAAGAGGTGTGCCATACTGGGGATTGCCCACCTTGTTTGGTTGAAGTGACCCAAAAATGTCGTTGTGGGTCAACTTCTCGGACAGTGGAATGCTTTAAAACCACAATGGAGAATGAGAAATTTACTTGTGACAAGCCTTGTGGGCAGAAGAAGAATTGTGGAAGACATCGGTGCAGTGAGAGGTGCTGTCCCCTTTCTAATTCAAATAATGCTCTCTCAGGGGATTGGGATCCTCACTTTTGCTCTATGCCCTGTGGGAAGAAGTTAAGGTGCGGTCAGCATTCTTGTGAATCGCTTTGTCACAGTGGCCACTGCCCTCCCTGCCTTGATACAATCTTCACGGACCTGACCTGTGCCTGTGGGAGGACTTCAATCCCTCCTCCACTACCATGCGGTACCCCTCCCCCGTCATGTCAGCTGCCATGTTCACTCCCTCAGCCTTGTGGGCATACATCTTCTCACAGCTGCCACTTTGGAGACTGTCCACCATGTTCGGTGCCTGTGGCAAAGGAGTGCATTGGTGGGCATGTGGTCCTCAGGAACATTCCTTGTGGGTCGAGGGACATCAAGTGTAACAAGCTCTGTGGGAAGACAAGGCAGTGTGGTATGCATGCTTGTGGCAGGACTTGTCACCCACCTCCCTGTGATACATCTTGCTCAGCAGAACAAGGTTCAAAAACTTCTTGTGGACAGATATGTGGTGCTCCTAGGAGAGATTGCAGGCATACATGTACTTCACTTTGTCACCCTTATGCTTCTTGTCCTGATAGCAGATGTGATTTTCCTATCACAATCACTTGTTCTTGTGGCCGGATGACAGCAACTGTTCCTTGTGATTCTGGTGGCAGCAATGCTAGTTTCAAGGCCGATACTGTGTATGAAGCTTCTGTTATTCAAAGGTTGCCAGCACCACTTCAACCAATTGAATCAACTGGCAAGAAGATCCCGCTCGGACAGAGGAAGCTTATGTGTGATGATGAATGTGCTAAGATGGAGAGAAAACGGGTTCTTGCAGATGCTTTTGATATAGCTCCTCCAAACTTGGATGCACTCCATTTTGGTGAGAGTTCTGCTGTTTCTGAGTTGCTTTCGGACCTTCTTAGACGTGATCCCAAGTGGGTATTATCAGTGGAGGAGAGATGCAAGTACTTACTGCTCGGCAAGAGCAGAGGTGCTACAAGTGGTCTCAAGGTTCATGTTTTCTGTCCAATGCTAAAGGAGAAGAGGGATGTAGTTCGGATGATCGCTGAAAGATGGAAGCTTGCAGTTCAAGCCGCTGGTTGGGAGCCCAAGCGATTTATTGTGGTTCATGTTACACCAAAATCAAAAGCCCCCACTCGGATACTTGGGGTTAAGGGTACAACAACAGTTAGTGCACCCCAGCCTCCAGCTTATGATTATTTAGTAGACATGGATCCCAGGCTTGTAGTTTCATTCCCAGATCTTCCTAGAGATGCAGATATAAGTGCACTTGTATTAAGGTTTGGTGGGGAGTGTGAGTTAGTATGGTTGAACGATAAGAATGCATTAGCTGTATTCAACGATCCTGCTCGAGCAGCAACTGCAATGAGGAGGTTGGATAATGGCGCACTATATCATGGCGCTATAGTTGTCCACTCAAATGGGAGTGCATCTATGGCGGCATCAGGTTCTAACGCTTGGGGTGGACTGGGGACAGCTAAGGAAGGAGGAGCGTCTGCAGTGCTGAGGGGTAATCCGTGGAAGAAGGCTGTTACGCGAGAGTCCGGTTGGAGGGAAGATTCATGGGGTGAGGAAGAGTGGTCAGGCAGTTCTACAGATGCGCAGGCAAACGTGTGGAATAAAGAAGTACCAATTGCTGCCTCAGTAAATCGATGGAGTGTACTAGACAGTGACACGGCATTGGGCTCATCCGCTTCATCTCCCAGGGTTGAGGACTCTAGAAAACAGCCTTTGGGTCCACCAAATTTGGGTTTGGAGTCGAAAGCAAGCGGTTCGAGTTCGAGTTCCACTTTGGCTGGGCAGCCAGTTGGAGTTATTGCAGATACACCTGAAGTTGATGACTGGGAGAAGGCTTATGAATGAAGATAGAATCGTGAAACAGATTAAAAAAGAAAAGTTAAGGACCTCTGGTGGTGCGGGATTTGTAGTACTAGTAGGATGCCCTGCCTTTGTTTTCTTTTTGTTTTGCTGCATTTGGGTATTTCTTTTTTTGGCCCAAAGAAATGTTTGGTTAGCACCACAATTTTATCCATCTTTTTCATTTTATACTTGTCTTCTGAGATATGGTTTGTATTAATTATTGCTTCCATGGATATCAATGCCAGAAGAATCCAGTTAGACTTGGTGGGTTGCTCCTTGTTGCGTTTTGGTTTTGGGCATGGTTGTGGAAGTGGATGACATACATCTGATACAAGACTTCTCTCGTTATCTCTTTCTTCATGTGACATAATTCATATAATCCTTCTAGCATTGGTTTTCAAAACGAAGGGTGATTGATAACATCTTAATAAAAAAAACTTGGGTGGTAATGCTATGACCATGTTATATGTGGGGCACTTCTCACCAAAAAATCCTACATGGTGTTAGAATTGCGGTAGCAAATGTAGGTCTACCGAAGTTTCTGATATATATCTCTCCAAACTTTATGCTGATCCTATCTAATGTGAGAACTGATTTATCGAAATCTCTTCCTTGATAAAGAGGTTATAGCATAAAACTGAGATATATATCTCTCATTTCACGTGATTCCATGAATCCAAGTGCATTTCCATACTCTTCTTATAGGCATACTTTCATCACTGATGTTGACCGTTTGATTGGTTGTGATCTCGAGGAGTTTATAGGCATACTTTGGTTGATGTGGATGCGATTTTCCCTAATATTAATATTTCATTGTGCAGCTTAAGATCAAATCTCCTGGACTGGGATCACCTCCGGATCCCCATTTGCTGAGCAAACTGAGCAAAACATCATATCCTTCCATTTTTGATCCAGCAGGGGAGGGGATCCAGATGTGATCCCAGTCCAAATCTCCTATCCATCCTAAAAATAGTAATATAATTAAACAATCCACAAGTTATTATCATAAAATTCTTGTTGCTCAAAATTGTTGAGATTATGAATCCTACATCAAAGAAAGAAGAGACTTTGCATGTGCTTATAAATAATTAAGTTACTTTCCATTTTGCCAATTGGTTTTATGGTGTAACCTCAACTTCCTTTATGATATCAGAGCAAGTTATGAAGTTCAACGGCCACATGACTCAATTTCACCTAATTTATGTTGTCCACATATTAGACTTGAAAACTCCTCACACGTGAAGGGACGTGTTGAGATTATGTATTCCGCATTGGAAAAATAAAGGACTTTATATGTGTTTATAAATAATTGAACTACTCTCCATATTGCTAACAAATTTTATAGTGGAACCTCAACTTCCTTCCTTGTCACTCTCAACCTAGCATTCCCTATCTACTACCGATATATACAAATATGGAATATCATCATCCCCTAAAAACTATGTAACATCTCTCTCACTGTTTGTAAATTGAAAGTTTACATCTTGTCTTGTGAACTCCGTGTATTAAGCATTGTGTAAGTCGCTTGGTAGCAAAGTCGGTCCTAAGGGTAGTCGGAGTAGGTGCCCGCCTAGGGCCCCATTTCGGAAGGGCCCCCGATTTTTAGGCGAAGTTAGGCGGGTTTGGACTAGAATGGTCGAGAGCTATGTGGGCTTATATGTAAAGGTCGGAATTTGGAAATCTTTTGTTGCAGGGTTGGCCTCGCGTGAGGAAGAAGACAACCTTATTCTCAACATCATTTTAATTACATGATTTTACTTAAGATAATCCCGCCATCTTTTTATTTTTATTTTTTTATATCTGCACGTCTTCTCTCCTTTAAATAGTCCCCACCATCTTATTTTTACTTTTTTACTTCTCTCTTAAATAGCACATATATGTTTATTTTTATGGGGTTTTATTACCCTATTTTAATATCACACCACATATATATTTATTATGTACCTAAAAGGCTAAAACTCTCACCTTTTTGAAAAATGACATTATTAAATGTTCAAATTAATTAGTTTATCTAATATATAATAAATTATTTAAATCCGTTTCCTCTGCCTAGGTGTTTTTACGAAAATTACTATTCTCTTCACTCTAATATTTTTCCTAGTCATAAGATGTTGTCTCTATAATCCAACCATTCATTCATTTATTGAATGTAATAAGTAACATTGTAACAATAGAAAAATGATTGGAATTTGGTGTATTGGGTAGGGACTTCTCTTTCGGTTTGAATTGGTTGAAAAATTAGATTATATAAACTTAATAAATGCTAATATTTGATTAATGTTTGTATATCTTTCTTCTTTTGATATTAATTTTTAATGATATTTGATGTAGAAATAGACTTTTCATGTATTTAGTGAATTTTTTTATACATGTCAATGTACAAAGGGTCGGAGTCAAAGAATCCTAGGACCCCATTTTGAAGGCTCACATAGGACTCCCAAATTCTTAGGACCGGTCCTGCTTGGCAGTTGGCATTCCCATATCTCTCAGTCGTTTCTTATATATAAAATCTGCACAGTAACATCTATTTAGTATTCATCTGTATAACTTTTTGTAATCCGGCTACTGATCTCAGACATCCATGGAACCTCAGCTCACGCCTCCTAACCAGTTAAAGGTAACTTTCTTCCTTCTTTTTAACTACAAAACTTGTACGTAATTTTTCTTTCACTTAATTTTAGTGGAAAAAGTTATCTGGTTTGAACTAAATGGAATTATGAAGTAGCTGAAGAATTGATCCATGATCTCACTCTAACATCTCCGTTTCGGGTTGTTTTAGTCACTTGATTTGCATTGCTCTAATGTTTCTGTAACTAGTATTTTTTTTTATCCCTTAAAATGAAAAATGAAAAAAAAAAAAAAAAAAAAAAAAACAAACAAACAATAGCTAAGATCCAAACCTTTAGTGGTATCTACAGACTACTGCTTTAGTATATTTTCTTCTGCATTTACTTTCCGAATCGGAGTTTTTGTTTTTGTTTTTTAAATCAACGGGGATGGGGATTCAAGGTTTACACTTGGGGCAATTTCCAACATTGAGAAGAGAAGAGAAATATTACTAGACTAACAACTAGTTAATTTTTTCAAATTGGGGTTAGATTATCTTCAACCGAAAAGGCTAAACATAACCCTCTTTAGAATTATGGCCTTGCTAAAATTACTTTTAAATGAACAGTGTCAGACCATCCTTATATACCATCTCCAACCGAAGGGACATAGTCCCCTCAACAATTTATTAGTTTTAAGTTTATACTTTAAATTTATTGGTTAATTTAATTGAATTATTGTTGAATGTTTTCACATCTAGTCGTTGATTTAGTATCAATTATTGCAACTGAAGAGTTGAGCCACAAAAAGTGGCTAAGAGGGGGCTACATTTGGCTAAATAATGATCTGGTAGACTTCATAGAATTATAGCCCAGCCATCCATTAGAGATGAATTTTTGAGCAAACCAAATTATCTTTTAACTTTTAGACTTTTACCCCTCGCCATTGGACATGGCCTTATTATTCGGCATTTCACTTAGGCTGGTGTTGTAAATAAAATCTTGTTAAATTTGACCAATTGGATCTAACTACAGTTTCGTTTCCGATTTAGGGATCAAAATACATCCTTCACCTAATTAGTTTTCGAGTTGTTAATAGGGAGTTTTAACAAAAAGCCCGCGGTATTGTGCATTTTAACGAAAAACCACATTTTTACACTAAAAAGTCAAACCTGGTACTATTCATTTTACCCTTTATTTTGTCCTTATTGTTAAAACTCAAAGTTTTCAAACCCTTTTCATTAGTTTTCCTTTGTTATTAATATGCAGGAGACATGGAAGCACACACTTCTTTTGTCATTTCAGAGCCTTGGAGTAATATATGGTCAACTTGTTCAAGTCACATCGGTGGGTGAAAAGAAATAAAGGGGTTTAAATATGATTACCCCACTCTAACTAATACTGAGATCTTTTGTGGTAAAATTCCACACCTGAATGATTGGGCAGGTGGTAAAGTTGGGGACAATATCAGTGTCGTTAGAGTGGGGCGGGTCCGACGATCCAAGAATCCAATATGGTATCAGAGCCCAAGGTTCGGGCCGTGCAAACCAATGATCTTGTCACTAAGAATTAAGGAAACAAGTTTGAACTCTTAACATAAAGACGACCATTGAGTTCCATTGAAAACAAGTGGGCCCAATAGGAGCCGCCCTCTGAGTTTCAATTACCGATGTGGATCTCCATGTGTGAACCACTAAAATGAGGTTACACGTGAGGGGGAGTGTTAAAGTTCCACATCGGTGGGGTGAAAAGAAACCAAGGGGTTTAAATATAATTACCCCACTCTAACTAATACCGAGATCTTTTATGGTAAAACCCCACACCTGACGGATTAGGCTGGTGGTAAAGTTGAGGACAATATCGGTGTCGCTAGAGTAGGACGGGCCCGACGATCCAAAAATCTAACACACTCCTCACCAGAAATGCTTGTGACAACAATTGGTTATCTAATCGATGTTAGTTAAATCTTCCATAGGTTTGGCTATAAGTTCTGGAATGCTTGTAACGACTTGTCTCATGTCACTTGTAATTGCGCTATACTGGGAGAAGAGTTTGTTTGAGTCCGTCTGCTGTCTAATATTCTTTGGATCGATTGAGGTGATGTATGTATCGGCTTGTATGTTGAATTTTCACAAGGGAGCTTGGTATTTGGTTGTCCTTTTGGCATTGTCCTTGACTATCATGCTATCAAGGCATTACGGAACCAAGAAGAAGCTCGAATTTGATATAGAAAACAAGGTCTCTGCAGAATGGCTTACAGGCATTAGCTGCGGCCTAGGAGTTACTAGGGTACCCGGGATTGGTTTCATTTATACCGATATAGTGACAGGAATTCCAGCTTTCTTCTCACACTTCATTACCAATCTTCCAGCGTTTCACCAAGTTTTGATTTTCGTATCCTTCAAGTCTCTGCCAATGCCTTATGTCCCTCCAAGTCGGAGGTATCTTATTGGCAGGGTTGGCCCAAGTGATTTTAAGATATCGCTGCGTCATGAGATACGGGTATTGTGATCCTATAAGGGACACTGATAATTTTGAAGAACATATTATTAGTTCGATTGGCGAATTCATTTGCATGGAAGAAAGTGATTTAGATTCCCAAAATTCATCCGAAGGAAAATGGTTGTTGTTGGAAAGGCACCAGCTGATGGAACCGGAAGTGCTTTGATTCCTTTGAATGATACAAATTCATATGAGATGGAGTGTGTGAGTAATGCGAGCAACGAAGCTCGGTCTCCATTAGGTGATGCAATTGAGAGTGGTTTTACGCCGGCGACGAGAAGGAAAGTCCGATTCATGTTGCCTCCAAATAGTCCGAAAATGCGCATATCTGTGAGGGAGGAGCTGCAAGAACTGATTGATGCAAGGGAGAGTGGGACCGCGTACTTCTTAGGGCAGGTGCATTTAGCAGTGCGTGACGGATCGAACATTCAAAAGCAATTGCTGATCATGACTTATGTGTTTCTGGATAAAAATTGCAGAGAGCCTCCAGTTGCACTCAACATTCCTCATGCTGCTCTTGTTGAGGTTGGCATGGCCTGTTGCATATGAACTGTATTGCCAACGCAGCATGGGTCTGAGCAGCGAGTTATACAGCGAGCGAGAGGAGAAAGGAGAAAGGGGGAGGACAGAATCCGAGATCGGGGATATAAGAAACCAGTATATTGCTAGCTAGTTTAAGTTTTTAACTTGTACTACAAGATATGAGGAGTGAAATCTGTATTGCATATATTAGTCCAGGAGTAATGCTTAGTGCATTGCTTGGAAACAGCACAAGATTACAAAAAAGTTGAGAACTGATTAATTCTCTCTAAATAATTAAATTGATTCAAATTGACAGCCAAACATCTTTAGTAATGAAAAATTGACCTTGATGAATTATTTCTAAACAAAACTGTGAAGTCATTGAACGATCCACAAATTTGATTTCATAACTTTTTATTATTTGATTAACAAAATAAGTTGAATTTCCACTAGAATATATACCAATTAGTAATATGGAGAACAATATAATTTTTATAAGTACATGCAAAATCTTTTAATTATCAATATAAAATTATCACTCTCAACACGGAGAATCCTAAAAAATAATAAGAGATATAACTTTTAAAGGTTTAAATTTCCATTAGAGAAATTCAAATAGGTATCCATGCAGGTGAGATATAGCCGTCCCAAATGAATATGGGTGACAATACAGAAAGATATGCAGGAATTCAAAATTTGGAATATTTTAATCCTCGCTATAATAGCATGCATGTCTGTTGTTATTCTGGCAAGATAGCATCCAGGTGAATAATATGACGGATGATTAATACATATTACTAGTGTAATACAAATGAAAGCGACTATTAGTTATGAATGGGGGTCTTCCTTCTGGCTGGGGTGTAATCCATGACCACCAACACCAAATCTTGTCCAGTTGCGAGATTTTTCTCTCGTTTTGTTTTGAATAAATTTGTTTGAATGGTCTTGGCGGCTTCATCTTGAACAAGACCTGCACCTTTTTCGTTGACCTCCATATCTCCTAATGATTCGTGACAGTTGACAGCAAGAAAAAAGCATATCATAGGGTATATTACTACACATTAATTAAAGAAATTTAAAGAGAATTACCATAATTTAATTAATTAAGTATCAGGAAAGTAAAACTAGAATTTGATGAGAGTAAATGAACGTACGTCTACCATCAACAAAAACGACTGAGGCAATGAAGATCAGCACACCGCAAATGCAAAAACAAGCTTGTTTAGCCCTAACGCCACCATTGGTACTGTACGAAAATCGAGGAAATTATTTGAAATGAGAATTTGTTTATAAGTTCTTGGCAATATTAAGAGATGTTTCTGCACTGCAGCTTCCTCTTCCACTGGCTTAAAGAATTTGCTTCCTCTTATATAGATTGTATGTGTGTGAAGTTCGTGATTCTAATTGGACATATATGTAGATGTGGGGGCAACTGGATGTTGAAGTGTAAGTTAACGTAGGAATAAGCAAAGCCAGAGGTTTTTGAGCATATGGTGTCAAATGTCAAATTATTATATCAATTTCAATCGCATCTTCGTACGGACACGCACAATAGTCCCAACAGTAGTACTAATGTTCATTTCTTTCTCGTACATATATAGCTAGTTTTCTTGAATTAGAATATCGAGGATATATGTTTTCCCTATATATAGCAAAATCCTGTTGCTCCCTTATGTTTCTGTTTTTTAAGTGGCTACTGGCCACTGGCTAAAAGAAAAAGATAAGATATATGTGCAATATAACCAAAACTTTGAGGCCTTAGTTACGTGCCTGTACTTACTTGCTTCACACTTATTTTCTTCCATGCATTAAGCCAGGATTAATTCGAGATAGTGCGAGTAAATATTAGAGGAGGGCGATAAGCCAGCATGCACGTGTAGTTGCAGGTGGTTGCAGTTGTGAACAAAACATATGCCAACATGGACTGTAATCATACGGTTTACTATTAAACTAAAAGCTAGTTGGTATAAGTTGATTGACTTCCGAATATTTATCAGATTGATAACAAGTTTCTGATAAGTTTGCACTTAGGCACAAATTGGGAGGCATGGTGGGGCCATATCGGCTGAGCTAAATATATATCAATGAGAAATTTTTCAGTATGCTTGGTACACGGGCTAATATATTACGTGTTACTATATAAATTGTGGGATATATGTGTTAAAAAATTAATAACTTAAAAAATAAAATTTCTTTCCACTTATATAAAAGCATGTGGTGTATTATTCGTGTTCCGGTCACAATGAAAAATTCCATCAAGATCATCACGTGAAGTATTTATATATTTCCTTAGCACATAATATCATCTTGGTTTCCTAATAGGTCCTAATAATTAATCTATATAATGAAAGGTCGCTTCTATAATAGTTAGCCTAATGAAGGGTCGCATGCGGCAATCTCATGAGGCTATATTTCAAGTGCGAAACCAGAAATTTTCACAAATTTAAGCTAACATTCTTTTGTTTATCTATAGTCACTTATTTCGTCTAAGAATTGTTAATGTGAAGTAGACTAATTTTCAATTGGCGTGAGCTAATTAATTTTTGCTAACCGGATGAATTTCACAGGAATACAACACCCAATTTATTAGTAGAATATTGCACGAGATTGGAGCCCATTCTATCTCAAGGGTGGCTTCTCCCTTACACTGTTTGTGCGTCTAAAACTAAAATATAATGTCTAGTTTTATTGATTAGTCATCTTAGAGTATGGACTCTGAATAATTTTTCGAATGTAAATTTGTTGACCTAGTTGACACTTTGAGCCACCGAATAAACTATTAGCTCAATAGGCTATAGCCTTAGCCTCCTTATGACCATCTCCTGTCTTATGTCTAATCATTTAGAGTACGTACGTTGAAATTTGAATCGATCAAATCAAACCTTCCAACATGGAAGCGGTATAACTGCTGAAACGCACATGTCTATGTTGGTTATTGGCACTATCTGTTGTGTTTGTAGGCAAGATTTGGATCGTATATGGCCGGCCATGCAGCGACGTCGACACATACATTATCAGATTATGGAATATTATTATTGGTAATTAACCCTCCGGAATTAATTAATTTACATCTGATTAGCAGAGATCGACCTGGATTAATATCTTCAACAAATATATGGTCTAGGTTTGAGCGACGTTGGGATTCTTAAGCTTCTTTCACAGGAGGATATACCAGTAGCAGTGGTAGGCCAGTCTATTGTCCGTGGGACGCATAAGTAGGGCAGTCTAATATTCATACACGCTTAACAATAACCTTTGGGTTTGGTAGCGTCTCCCTCCCCATTTTGTCGGTTAAAGCGGAGCAACGTTTGATTTAGGGTTTGTGATTTTCACACTCACTCTGTTCGCTAACACTCCTCTTCTCGTTTTCACGCCTTGATTCTCCATTTTTCTTTACTCATTGCTAAAGGACAGAAAAATGGGAAGGAGTACTGCAAATTTATAGAAAAATGTAGAGTGAAAATTATATATGTTGGAAAAGTTAATAAGTTAGCTTTTTTATTTTTTTTTTATTTATGGATAATTTGGTATTTTGAGTATTATGATTTTTTATAAGATGTTTTGTAACTTAGTTAGACATAAGTCACAAAATATAGTATTTTGAGTTATGCAGCCTTCTTGACAATTCAAGAGTGTTTCTTCGTTTTTAGTTAGTAAATTAATATTTGTAGTTTTGTAATATGATTGTTCGTCTGTTTTAAATACTCTAATTTTCAACTATATATATGATGTGGCATGTCGTCGACCTAGTTTATCAAAATCATGCAATTATAAGTGTACAATAATTTTCTTTGTTATATGTAGGTATTAGTTGTTGAGAAATATGTATAAAGTTTTGGTGGATGATTTGTCTGGGTCCGTACATACATAATCATATAATCTACGATACCAAATATATTAGAAGAGTCGTTTTCGTATGAAAGCATCGATAAAAGAAAGCACCCATCGTTTATGAACAGTAGGATTTTGGATGTATTGCTTGGAAAAAGTGATATAGATTGACTAGTAAAAATGGAAAGTCATCTAAAGACAGAGAATAGCACTGTGGATGAATAGGAAGAAAATGCACAACCAAGGTCCCCATTGCTCGAGAAACTCCTTGATGTGTTACTTTCCTCCGTGTATAAAGACAGAAAAAGAGAGAGGGGGAAGAAGCGAAAAGGCCAAAAAAACCAGAGATTGATACCTTTCATGCATTTGAATCATCAAGTTTTATAATTTTATATGCATGCATGAGTCATTCCATTTGGTGAATTCCAAAAATGAGAGCGTCCCTGTACTCTGTACGACTCTTTATACGTGAACAAAAATAGTAAGAAAATGATGTGATCGATGGTGCTTAAATATTGGGGTAGGGCAGAGAAGTTGCCTGACTCTAATAGCTATATAGTTAGCCAGTCTTTGCATTTGCAGGTTGGAACTTTTGGAAGATTATAATATGGAAGAAGATTTGAGTAGTACTAGACACAAAGAGAAGGGAAAAGAAGCAAATATTGAAGATAATGAGATCCTCAAAAAGAAAATCTCTACTCATCCTTTATATGGTTTGTTGGTTGAAAATCATTTGGACTGCTTGAAGGTTCTTCTTCTTCTTCTTCTTCTTCTTCTTCTTCTTCTTCTTTACTCATTCCAAATTTTCAGGTTAGTGGAATCATCAGTGAACTAGAGGAAAACGATGGCTGCAGAGATATGAAGCAGCTTGACTACAACTGCAATGCCAATTTAGGCGTGTTTGGACAATCTGACCTCGATCACTTCATGGTGCGTAATTAATATCAATCCCTGAAGGCTATTTTATTCACATTCATTACTAATAATCTTTGTTCCTTTTCTGCATCATGTTTAAAAACTAATCAATTAATTAACTAATGCATGCACACCAAGGCCTCGCTATCGGTATCTCAGATTGGATTGGCATGGATATATAAACTACTAAATTGACGACATGTTAAAGGGAGAAATGAAATGTTATGTAGAACTAGAAGGTGAAAGATGAATTACTCATGAAAGAAACTTATCTATTCCAGACTTCCAGTGCCCCCCTAAAATGGTATAGGATTAGACGGTTGAGTTTTCTTCATGTCTAACCCTCTCCAAATGGAACATCATACTTCTCCTTCAACATACTTTGAAATTTGAGAGCTATCTATTCCAATCTTAGAGACCAAACGAGACCTAAGAGTACTACTTGTTGATATCCACCAACTCTAGCTAGCTATTAGACGTACGTCTCTTTTCCAATAAATACTGGAAGTGGTCATAAATTCAAATCTCCGTTCCCGCGCGTTGTTAGTGGTTCCAGTCAAATTAGCTAATACTCATGCATTTCACAGTTTCCTGGTTTCCTGTTATTCATGAATCATGGTAGGCCGCAGATAAAGGCTTTTCCTTCAGCAGAATATATATACGGAAGAAAGACCAATCAATATGTGGACGAAGCATATATCTATCTATGCGTGTTTATGTGTGTGTGTGTATTAGCATATTTCTTTCTATTTTGATTACGTCTGTGGGATTGACACGTGGTGGTGGTCGATGCCAGGAAGCGTATTGCTTGGCACTAGGGAAGCTGAAAGCAGCAATGGAGGAACCTCAGCAGAAGTGCATGGCTTTCATAAGTAACATGCAGCTGCAACTGGAGGAGATCACAAACAACTCCCATTTACCTGATCAACCTGCACCTGCCTCACTTTCTGGTCCGTTTGAATGATCTTTTTGAAATGTCAATAACTGCTTTGCAAAATTAATACATGAATACTAATTACTAATTAACTACTCACGTTCTGAACCTTAAAATTAATATCACAGGTGAAAGCTAGAGGTGACTGTAGCACAAGGGCCATGGGACCAAGATGAATTCTGCAGAGTTTAAAGAATGCTTTCATAACGATTACTATGAATATTGCAGAATGGTATTTGCCACTGATCATGCTGTGAGTTGTGGCATTTTCATGAACCTGTAAACATGTGTTATCTGGTCCATAGTCAAACATTAGTTATGCCTCTGCTGTAAATTGTGTTATCTGGTCCTTGCAATCTGCTTGGTTCTCTGTTAACTTAATTATTAAGGGGTCTTTTTAATTTATCTGATATTTCCAGCAGGGCGATAAAAGGAAACACAATCGTTTTCTTATTTTGCAGTCTTTGCTTCTCTTTTTTCACTTTTTTCTCTGTCCCTTGATCTGCTTCATTCAATTCAAAATCTAAAAAATAGTAAGAAGTTCACCGACAAAGAAAGAGACTGCGAAAAACAATTAGAAGTTAAACCAACTGTTTATTACGTTTGGAGGGTGATTGCCCAAATAATATTTAAGTCTTTATTTTTAAGGAAATATTTCACTTGAGGTCAATATATGTTTCCGATTTTCGGATTAAGTCAGAGTAAATTTTGGCATGTTATTTTGATATTAATCGAACAGAAAATAAAATATTGACCTATGTTTGAAAATTAAAGGGAATTTTGCACAACTATCGCCTGAACTTGAAAGTATGTGTGCAAATACCACCTAAACTTTCAATTTTGTATTTTTACCACCTGAAATTTATCAATTGTTGAAACCTACCCCCTACTGTTTTGCTATTAAAACATATCACTTGTGGGGGCATTTTCATCAATTAACTTTCTAAATTTTCTGAAATCCCTTTATACAAAGGAAACTGATAAACCAACATCCGGAGGGAGGGTCTAGTTGTTGCAGGATACAAAGGGTTTCATGGAGAGAAAGGAAAACAACTACATTTGATTTTGGCAAGGATTGTTGAAGAATTAAAGAAAAAATTGATGAAAAAACTAGTTTTACATTCCACGAAAAACATCGGATAGTCATCATTTCCCTACCACACCAATTATTTTGCCCCTTCTAAGAAGAGCAGCAACCAGAATTTTGGTTCATAGGTTGTCCCCTAATCTACACAGTTAGAGGCTTGACGTTATTCATCAATTGGCTTGCCCTATCTTATTCTAACCAGCCCTATGAAGTTAATTGACAAAGATACCCACAAGAATCATGCTTTAACGGCAAAATGGATGAAAAGTAAACGTAGGTAGTAGATTCCAACAACTAAGAGAATTTCGGTGGTAAAAAACTACAATTGAAAGTTCAGGTAGTATTGACGCATATGCTTTTAAATTCAAGTGGTACTTGCACAAAATTCCCAAAATAAAATGATTATTGACCTAGGATGGAAATATAAATTTTTTATTCACTTAAAACCGAAAATCCGATAGTTTTAATTACCTGAACCCAAAACAATGACTCAGTAAGCAACCAACCCAAGGAAGATACAGATAAAAAGAAAGCATCTTTGACGCCCATAAACGAAAGGGTGACAGAAAGCATCTTATCTTCTGCTTTGGCAGCAAATACCATGCCTCTTTACTTGTCAGCAAATATTTACTATGTTTGACTGAGATGTTCATGCAGTGCAGCTCATTTCTTCAAATATTTGAGAACATCCTTATTTCAATTGGTTCGGTTGTCCAACTCAGTTGGAAACCATGCTCTCGGTCTCTTTCACGAAGCCGTCTCCTGTCCAGTCCTTATCGGATTGCAATCCTTTTCGGATGGCTTTCCTCTGTTTGATTGCTTCCTGTTGTCTTCTCACTAAATCTGTATGTGTTGTAAAGTATTCGAGGGAAGCCCTGCAAATTCATCGAAAGACAGAAAATAATTACGAGTGCAATTCGGTTTTCACCTCGACAGAAAATTTTATTTAGATTTAACATTCGTTCTTAATAAAGTGCATACCCCCTGAAATCTTCAATGGATGAAAAATTGTGCTGTTTCATAAAATCCTGCAGCTCGGAACAAAGTTTCTTCACAACACCATATCCGTGCATCATGACCCCAGTGCATACCTGCAAATGAAACTCAATAACTTCATACGGGCTATCTTAAAAAATTAAAGCTCCACTTTTGCCAACAAAAGATCAAATTAAATGAAATCATTAAAGAAATTTACACACACACACACACACAAAAAAAAAAAAAAAAAAAAAAAAAAAAAAGAGTTCACATGAACAGAGTCCATCAGCTAGATTATATAGAATACCATGAATACCATGAGCAACCCCAAATTTTTTTTGTTTTGAGTCAATATTGAGCCTTCTAGATAACGAACAACTATTGAGAGATTTCAATCAATTTTGTACTTGCTAAAGACCTTTCCAGTGCCTTACATCAGTCACATGGTTTTGCAATCACTAATCATGGCGCGTTGCCTAAATAATATGTGCAGCACACTAAATTAAGTTTCCCGAACCGGAAGTAGTCATTAGACACTTCCTAATGTTACCAACAATGATTTTCTGAGAGAAAAAATTAAGGAGTTCTAATGAAAAACCCACGGTACTGTTCACTTTAATGAAAAACCACATTTTTATACTAAAAAGTCAAACATGGTACTATTCACTTTACCCTTTATTTTGTCTTTATCGTTAAAACTCAAAGTTTTCAAGCCCTTTTCATTAGTTTTCCTAAAAAATTATAGTTTATGTAAATTTCTAAGTCAATTATGAGATATACATTATTCATTGTGAACTCAAATTGAGAGATCCCACGATCCACTCTACAGTGCGAGTTGAATGTCCAAAGAGTCAGTCAGTCCACCTAACTACAGAAATTCGTATAATCTTAACATACAGAAACTACAACAGTTAGTTCGCAACCTACCTGAACAGTATTTGCTCCAAGAAGAATAAACTCAGCAGCATCGCCACCAGACTCAACACCCCCAATACCAGAAAGCGAGTAATCCGTATCACCAAACTCTGATTTCATTAACTTTGCAATGTTCATCACTTTTGCCAGTGCAATTGGATGAACTGCTTTAGCCGAATAGCCCCCAGGAGTTGAGTATCTGAGAGAAAATTTAAGCATGTTTTGCTGAGATGAATGACAATTCAAACCAAATAATATGAATTTCTAGTTTTGGCATGCATACCCCTCCACACAAGGCTCAGGCCGTAAGGTAGTTAGATTGATTCCCATTACACTCATGATGGTATTAATAGCTGACACGCCCTCACATCCTGAGCTCAGAGCGACTCTAGCTGGCTACAAAACAAAACGATAACGGATTTGAGCAAGATCACAATAGAACTAACCGTCCATGAAAGTGATAAACATCTCGTAACATGCACATAATAGGAAATGTAAACAAATAGGAAAAAAAATATTTAAGAAAAGAAACTACTTTTATTTAGAGCCGTTCATACTGAATTTCTCAACAAGAAGACAAGAGTCAACACATCTTTAGCAATGCAAGAGAAGGAGAAAGCAAGTTAACCTGTGTGATGTCAGTAATGTTAGGAGTCATCTTTGCCCACACAGGAACTGTGGCTTTGGCATTGATCCAGCCACAAACTTCTTCCAGAAGTGCACAGTCTTGACCAACTGCAGCTCCCATCTTGCGCTCTGGCATACCATGAGGACAGGAAAAATTGATTTCAAGAGCATCCTAAGGTAAACAAGTGTGGTGTTAGATGCAAGAGGATCCAAGATTAAAGTACAAAAGTTATAATAGAAACTTAGTTTAGTACTACATCTTACAACTCCAGTTTGCTCGACGCGGTCAATAAGTTCCTCCCAGCCAGCTTTGTTGTATTCCTCCATAATTGAAGCAATCAGAATCCTATCTGGATACTCTTGCTTTAATTGCTTGAATTCTTTCAACATAATGTCAAGAGGTCGATCACTTATCAGTTCTATGTTCTCCCACCCAATAATTTGCCCTTTGGCTGAGCCATTTCCATCTACTCGTAGCCGAGCATATCGAGGAGTGACATTTTTTACTTTGTCTGCCTCTAGTGATACCTATCGAAACATAAATTAAGATTGAATTCAAAAATTGCAACGTAAAGAGGAAACCATATGCACGCACTGGCACACACAGAGTGTACTAAATACCTTAACAGAATATTATGAGTTATTATCTTGTAAGATTCCTTCTTGGCAAGATACCCAGTCCACTGGTGCAAAGATCATTTTTTTTTTCATACAAACAGGCTAAAAAAATTCGCAGATTCGTCCAATTTACTATCATCAAGTTTGGTTTTTGCTCTTTAAAACTAAGATTACGTAAATGAATTTAACTATGTCAGAGATTGGCATTGGCATTGTAGATGCCGGAAATCAGAAAACCGCAACTAAAAATAATTGGGGTAGAGAATGACCGGCCAAGATGCCCCTAATGTGGCAACTACTGCAAACCAACTTGTTGATCTCCAGCAGGGTTTGTCACATATGCATCAAAGACTCGAAATTCAGCTATGGAAATGACCATATAGTTCGTTTAAAGGAATAAAAAAAAAAGTTAGATGATCAGCAAATGGGCTTTCACTTTCAACAATTTAGCCACAAAAATCACTAAATATGAAGACTTTTTGGCCGAATACATCTACTAACGGGACAATTGGCATTTCTATACAACATTATTATCAAATCATTTAAGCTTTTAGCTAAAATAGCACCAACTAGACAAAATCAAAGATATCAAACACATATAATGATCCAAGTTTCATTCTTTACTTCATCATACTACCACCCAATATCTCTGCTCAACATCATTCCAAATTTTCTTTCCCTGGACTTTCTCAGTAACCAAACAGCTGAATTATGCCAATCAAACAGCCCAACCTCACAAATTCACAATCTTTTCATCCAAATCAAACTCGGGATTTAAACGAGAGAGAAAGAGAGCAACAAGACATACAGTTTTGGCAATCACAGCACCCCAGCCTTCATCAAAGGCCCTCTTCATCACCGTATAGTTAGTCCCTGGCGGACCCGACCCGATAACAAATGGGTTGGGCATGTGCAACCCGTTAACAGTAACACTAAGATCAGGCTCCGCCTTGCTCTCGGAGGCAAACACCCTGAACCCTACTCGGCTTGGCCGAGTTAAACGCACCTCAGGACGAGGTCTCCTGGAAAATTCAGCAACTGGGTTTTTGCCTCCGATCTGAGTAAAGCTGATAGACGCCATGGATCAAGAATTTGGGTCACTCTTCGGCAAGTAATTCTCCAGAAAAACTAGAAGGAGCAGAGGAAGAAGAAGATGATGATGAGGATCAAGATCGAATCCGAGTTAAAAATATTCGGTGGGCGGACTCTAAAAACAACGTGGAGTGGGAGGAATCGGTTGCGTCTTGTAGCATTTGATTGAATTGGATTGATGGTGGAAAGTGAATTTTCTAATTCGAAGAAGAGAGAAAGCATGTGCACGGCGACAGACGGGATTGGCAGGAATACTTGGTTTTTTTGACCATTTTTGGGATGTCAAATCTTCTCCGTTAGTTTCGTGTGTCACATTAACAGTTGATTAATGTGTGTTAAGTTTATAATAATAAAACAACAAATTAAATAAAAAAAATTAAAAAAACAAAATAACATAGAGTTAAATTTATTAATATGTGTAAAACTCATTTTTCAAAACAAATTTAAGCGATGCATTGTTAAAAACAAATTGAATCAATATATGTCACTTGAAAAGTGCTTCAATTTCTTTTTCGGAAACAATACATAGTTTTTATTAAAAATGATACTCTTATTATCTATTTATTTTGTATCATTTTTTTAATAGA
Source organism: Pyrus x bretschneideri (assembly GCF_019419815.1). NCBI lineage: Eukaryota > Viridiplantae > Streptophyta > Magnoliopsida > Rosales > Rosaceae > Pyrus > Pyrus x bretschneideri. The sequence goes on along the minus strand of NW_025999579.1, from coordinate 607,248 downwards.
GATGAAACACACCTTGTGTTGGTGGGATCAACAACTGAAAGATGGTATAGATAGATGGTAATTGAAGTAACACTACATTTACCATTAAAAAACAGGAAAGAAAGTATAGGTTGGCATTTGGTATTTGACATCTTGTAATTTTATGGTATTAAGAAAGGTTATCATATTTGTCAAGAAGCTTCAATCGATTTTTCTTTGTTGCTTCATTCATTGCACTAGTGTACATATCATATTTGAAGTTTTAGGTTTTAGTTTGTAAATTTTGGAAAGTGATAATTCAGCAATTCTCATTTAAAATAATTCTATGTACAATACTACTATATGTAGCCATATGTTTACAATCAATTCCTACTAACTAGCTACTAATTGACAGCTTATAATACAAGATAGGAATGTAATCAATTACAATATATTAATAATATTGGCAAGTATCTTGATGATTATCCTTGACTTTCTCAACACTCCCCCTCAAGTTGGTGAGTGAATGTTGCGAACTCCCAACTTGCCTAGCAAAGAATGAAATCTTTCCTTTCCAAGAGCTTTAGTGAACAAATCAACAAGTTGTGATATGGAAGGAACAAATCCCGTCACAATTTTTCCTTCCATAATCATATCTCGAAAAAAGTGACAATCAATCTTAATGTGCCTTGTTCGTTCATGAAACATCGGATTTGCCGCAATATGAAGAGCAGCTTGATTGTCGCAAAACAAGGTAGCTTGATCTTGAATTTGAAGATCTCGGAAAAGACTTTGGAGCCATGCAAGCTCACAACATGCTGCTGCCATGGATCTATATTCGGCTTCAACAAAAGATAAGGATATTGTTTTCTGTCATTTGCTTTTCCATGAAATAAGACTATTTCCAAGGAAAACGCAATAACCAATAGTTGAACGCCGAGTGGTAGGACATTATGCCCAATCGGAATCACAATATGCCGTTAACTTTAATGAATTTTGAGAGGGAAACATCATGCCTTGCCCTGGTGTGCCTTTCAAATACTTTAAGATGCATAGGGCATCTTCATAATGACACTTTTGAGGTGATTGCATAAATCTACTCAATAAATGAACTGAATATGTAATATCTGGTCGGGTTATAGTGAGATATATCAACCGACCAACCAATCTTCTGTACTTGGCTGGATCATTTAATGCATTCCCATCATCAGGGAGTAATTTTAGATTTTGTTCCATATGAAAACTTGTAGGCCGTCATCCTAGAAAACCAACATCATTTAGGATATCCAACAAATACTTTCTTTGTGAAATGAAAATGCCTTGTTTCCATCGTGCCACCTCAATTCCCAAAAAATATTTCAAATTACCAAGATCTTTGATACGAAACTTGGTATTCAAAAAAGATTTGAGATCATCAATTGCTTTCAAGTCATTCCCCATTATCAGTATGTCATCCACATAGATGAGAAGCACAGTAAATGACTTTCCTCTTCTCTTAGTGAAAAGTGAGTAGTCTGCTTTGGATTGAACATAACCAGTTGATTGAATAGCTTGTGAGAACTTGAAAAACCATTGCCGAGAAGCTTGCTTCAACCCATAAAGCGACTTATTAAGGCGACACACCAAATTCTCCCCCTGTAACCGAAGACCAGGTGGTGGAAGCATGTAGATTTCCTCCATGAGATCGCCATGAAGGAAGACGTTATGGACATCAAGTTGATGAAGTGACCATGAGTGAGTAGCAGCAAGAGCAAGCAAGCAGCGGAAAGTGACAAGTTTGGCCGTGGGGGAAAAAGTATCGTGATAGTAAATACCTTCCAATTGGGTGTAACCTTTAGCAACCAATCGAGCTTTGTAACGCTCAATATTCCCATTGGATTTTCTTTTGATCTTATCAACCCATCGACATCCAATTGGTACTTTCCCGGAAGGGAAAGGAGAAAGTGTCCAAGTGTCATTAGCCTGAAGCGCTTGGAGTTCCTCATCCATGGCCTTGCGCCACTGGGGATGTCTGACAGCTTCTGTATAAATGTTAGGCTCCAAAACAGTACATAATTGTGCAATGAAGGATTGATACTGGGGAGAGAGCCCTTGATAAGACAAGTAATTGTACTAGGACCGAAAAACGAGGAATTGGCGGGGGGCAACGTAATAGTCGGGCAAACATAATCATAGAGCTTGGTCGGCCGAACTTGGATGCGACTGGAATGTCGCAAAGAGACATCAGCTGCAGATGCTGGACACGGGTCTAAAGAGACAGTAGCGGCAGGTTGGGCAGATGCTGGACATGGGTCCAGAGAGACAGCAGGCCCATCAAGAAGGGCTGGGACTTGGTCAAGCCCGTTAGTGGCAGAGATAAGTATAGAAGGGACTGGAGAAAGGCTCGGGTCGGTAATTTGGTGGTTTAATTGGGAAAAGATTTGGACTGGAGCAGGTAGAGAGGAGACCAATATTTGGGTCCGGGGTAACTGTTTGGAATTGAGGAGTTGTGTGGAATGGGAAAATAGTCTCATGAAATATGACATCTCGACTTGTAAAAATTTGTTTGGAATTAAGATCTGTAAGCTTTTTGCCCAAAAGGATACCCGATGAAAACACATTTTTTAGCCCGAGCATCAAACTTATGTTGTGGGTGAAGATTAGTGGCATATGCTAAACACCCAAAAGTTAGTAAATGGGTATATGAAGGAGGGTGATCAAATAATTTCTCATACGGCGTAAGGCCCGATAAGAGGGGGTAGGAATGCGGTTAATTAGGTAAATGGATGTGAGAATGCATTCATCCCAAAAGTGCAAGGGAATATGTGACTGAAAATGCAAAGCTCGTGCGGTTTGAAGAATATGTCTATGCTTTCGCTCCACAACCCCATTTTGTTGAGGGGTGGAAACACAAGTGCGTTGAAAAAGTATGCCATGATCATTAAAGAAAGTATGCATAGAAACAAATTCACCACCATTGTCAGTTCTAATGGTTTTAATTTTGTGGTGAAATTATGTTTCGGCATAGGCAATGAAAGATTTAAGCAAAGATTGAGTGTCTGATTTATGACGCATGAGATAAACCCAAGTGCAACGAGTAAAATCATCAACAATAGTAAGGAAATAACGAGCATCCGAATGAGATGCTACTCTATGGGGGCCCCAAATATCACAATGTATAAGTTCAAAAGCATGCTTAGTATTAATATGACTTAATCCAAAAGACAATCGAGTTTGTTTTGCCAAAGGGCAGATGTCACAAGGTTTATTTTTAGAATGGGAAATTTCAGGAAAATGTTTAGCTAACAGTTGGAGTCTCAAGGGTGAAGGGTGACCAAGTCGTCGGTGCCACGTGACGGAAAAAACCTTGGGAGATGAGGTAGTTGTCGGTGATGTCCGCCCTTTGGAGTCCACCAAATAATAAAGCCCATTACGTTGTCGCCCCCAACCAATCATCGTTCTGGTCTCCAGGTCCTGTAAAATACAAAAATCAGGATAAAAGGTTACTGAGCATCCCAATGATCGAGTTATCCGACTAACGGAAATTAAGTTGATAAAAAATGAAGCTATGCCAAGCACATTATAAAGAGATATTTTGGAACCAAAACTGTAGGTGCCAACAGAGTTTATGGGAACCCGAGTCCCATTAGGTAATGCCATGGGTGATAGAGGTGGATTTGAGGTTGCATTAGTCAATGGAAGACTAGATATGTGGTCAGCGGCACCACTGTCTATAACCCATTGGAAAGAAGGAGGCCTACCTGCTATATTTGCCTTGGAATCAAGGCCCATCTTTTGACTCATCATGGACAAGAGTTGCTGAAATTGTTCGGTGGTAAGGTTGGGCAGGGACGGTGCAATGGTGGATGCCACATTGTTGACAGCAAGTTTGCCGCTCGGCTTATTGTCATGCCCACCAGAACTACTCGAACCACTGAACTTACCATAAAGAAGGTGTCCCGGTGGGTATCCATGGAGCTTCCAACACGTGTCAATAACGTGATGATCCTTATCGTAGTACGAGCAATGTAACGACTTCCTCTCAAATGATCTTCATTTTACATTGTTGCTACTGTTGCCACGGGTTGTTTGAACTAGCATGGCTGCAGGTTCAACGAGGCTAGGCCCAACAGCCATGCGTCTCTGCTTCTCTTCTTGTGTCAACATAGAATAGATGGATTGAATTGAAAGCAATGGTTGAATAAGCAAAATCTGCCCACAAATCGCAAAATACGAGTTGTCTAGCCCCATTAAAATCTGCAAAACCTTGGTTCTCTCCACCTGTTCGTTGTTGGATTGGATAGCCCCGCAAGAACACGGCTTTAAAGTTTGGTAGGAATCCATCTCAACCCACAAACCTTTAAGCTTGGTGAAATACACATTGATAGCTTGTTGACTCTGCGTAAGAGGTGCAAGGTCATGTTGGATTTCAAAGAGACGAGACACGTTTTGTTGACAAAAACGTTCTCGAAGAATATCCCAAACATCTTTGGTTGTCATCATGTACACCACATTGGTGGCCAGGTCACCGGAAAGTGTATTGAGAATCCACATAAGGATCATGTTGTTGCACCGTTGCCAAAGAGCAGATTCTGTGGGCTTTGTCTTCACAGATGGTTGTTCAACACTTCCATCAACAAACCCTAATTTGTTCTTCACACTGAGTGCAATTGACATGGAACGACACCAAGTGCCATAATTTTCACCAGTAAGTTTGGTTGAAACGAGCATCATTCCAGGGTGATCGAAATGATGAACGTAGAAAGGACTAGCAGGATCACTAGAGGGTTCAAGTTTGGCCATTGCTGATTTTGTTTTCAATGCCAGACGTTGAATCCTCCACCATAACCCAAGAAAAAAAACAAAAGAACTAAGAACCCAGGGAGGGCTCTGGTACCATGTAAATTTTGGAAAGTGGTAATTTACCAATTCTCATTTAAAATAATTTTCTATACAATACTACTATATGTAGCCATATGTTTACAATCAATTCCTACTAACTAGCTACTAATTGACAGCTTATAATACAAGATAGGAATGTAATCAATTACAATTTATTAATAATATTGGCAAGTATCTTGATGATTATCCTTGACTTTCTCAACATAGTTCAAATGGTTTCGAGTGTTCATTCTAATTATACTTGAAATCTTGTGTTTTTGGTAATGTTTAAAATTTCAATCCTTCAGTATGGCTTGTATGAAATAGATTAGTTGTGTTAATAGACCCAAAAGGAAAGGAGCAATTCTAAGGCTGGTAATGCTGTTGGGTCTGACCTTAGAAGCTCAATCAACCCCTAATTGTTTAGCGAGAGAGAGTTAGGGTTACTCCTAGATAGACCTAGGAAATATAGACCGTGAAAGAGTCGACGTAAAAGCAGTTTACTGTATCACCCGATGAGTCGACGTCGGTGTTCACTCAGAATCTGATTTTCTTTTTAACTTTTTGATCAATGGCTGAAGAAGATTATAAGATAAATTTTTTCTGTGTTAGTTTGTGAGTTTCAAAATGACAAAGAAATTTGGGGTTGAATGGTTGTTTTGAGAAATTACACCAAACTTGGTTCGTTATGGAAGTTGGTGGTTTATTTCATCACAAAGATGATTTGCCAGGGGTAGCTGTTGTATCACCAAGCTTGTGCTTATGCCAGGGGTAGCGATGTCTGCGAAATGAGATCCTTATGCAACAATTTTTAGGGCTCAAAACCCTGCTCAATCATCTCACTGCACACCCTCCATAGCCTAAAACTCAATCTCCCCATGAGATGTCAAAATGATTTTCAACCGAACGTCTTCTTATGACCACTCATAATGCACTTGACGGCTATGCGATACATGTTTTCCATATAGTTGTCAAGTGCATACATTAAAACTTTGATATTTCCAACCCAACGTCTTCTTATGACCACTCTTGATTAAATACACTTAATCAAAAGTGAAATATGAAATTAAACTTGGTTGAAGATATAAAAGTTACCACTGGATGAGGGCATGGTTTGGGTTAGTGTAGTTAGATCTGCTATATGCTTTATTTTTTGTGATGCTGGCATTGCTACCCCCATATGCTTCTTAGGTGTTTTGTGAAGATCCAAATACCACGTCTTCTACAATAGGCTACGCATACCAGGTATACTCTGTTAGTTCATTTTCTGTGTCACTTTTGCAGGAGATAATGACATCATGTTATTACTATTATCATCAAAGTTTCAATCAACCAAACTTGTGTTGGCTAGCTGGTTCAATTCTCTGACCTAATTTTATTGCCAATAGGGAACTTTCATGAAAATAGTTTGGACTAAGTTTATTTTAACAAAAAACTATGCTATAACTTTAATTAATGAAAAAGACTTAAATTTTAATGAAAAACTCCTAAATTTTAATAAAAATGACAAAATAACTTAAATTTTAATGAAAAAGACATAATTTTAATATTATTTAAAAAAAGAAAAGAAAAACTAACGCACGGGATCTGCGCGTCCTCACACTTACTGTTTATGAAACTTATTACACTGTTTATGAAATTTAACGATACTACACTGTCTATATATGTATATTATTTCTTTTGTCTTAAGTAGGTACGAGTGAAATCTACACATATAACTTATATATATATATATATATTATTTATTATATACATGAAAATACACCTTATGAGATTATAATATCAGATGTGTGTTTGTGTTATCTTGCTTTGTCAAAGGCCTAAATATGGGTGTTATCATTGTTACAGTTAGCTAATTCATACATAATATAATATGCATGTGTATTTTCATGTACTTTTTTTTATTTAGTTATAATTGGAGGGTGAAAAGAAAGAGAGGGGGGGGGGGGTTTGGGGGGACGTGCACACAGCGCACACATGTTTATATTTTATGTTTTTTTTATCTTTATTTTTAAATAAAGTTATTAGATAGTATTTTTGTTAAAATGTAAAGTTTTAAAGTCATTTTCATTAATTTTCCTTTGATTCTAGACACTTCTTTGCTTAATTTGTCCTTTAATTTTTCCTGATTTATTCAATTTAAAGCTAGAATAAAAAAAACTGTGTTGATGAATATGTACTTATGTAGTCTAGACGGGCGACATTCGAATTTTATGGACTATTATCATATGGCTACACATATTAATTAATTGTAACTAGGAAATGGCTACACACATTGTGTATGTGAATATGGCTACACACGTGTGTGTGAACATTGTTTTATTTTTATTTTTTAAATGGGAAGGAGTGAGGGAGAGAGAGAACGAAGGAGTGGAAGAGAGGTTTTTGTGTTTTATATTTTAATATTAGGTATATGCTAAAATCACCTGTATGTGAAGTTTAAGTACAAAATAGCAAAATTTGGTTTTGTGAAATTACATTAATTACTACCTATAATTTTTTTTGTTGTTGTGATAAAAGTCTAAATACTCTTTTTAACCTCTTTTGGTTGACAGAGAGGGTTTTCTTAATGAGAGTTTTAACGAAAAGCTTGCGATACTGTTCACTTTAACGAAAAACCACATTTTTACACTAAAAAGTGAATCTTTATACTATTCACTTTACTCTTTATTTTGTTCTTATCATTAAAACTCAAAGTTTTCAAGCCATTTTTATTAGTTTTTCTTTTAATAGGTAGTAGAATCATTTCAACTCTTTAAGTTTTCTATGTTTATTAGAATATATAGTATGAACTTCTTATCAGTTCTTAAATTTTCATTGTGTTTAACACATATGAAAACCAAAAAGTGAGAATAGTTTTCCCTTCAAATCCATAATCAAATACTTAAATACCAAGAATCAAATTAACTAAGTATATTATGGCTAGTTAATCCGATTTTCCTTCATTTTTCTATTTCTAAATACTCTAATTTCTTCATTTTTTTTCATTTATGGTAAGCGACGATAATGTAAAAATTGAGCCAACAGTAGTCTGATTTGCAAACGGTTCTTGCTTGTTCACAAGGAAACGTGTTTCAATGGAAATATTTGAAAATAAAACGTGCCTAACAATTTATCAAAAACCTACTTAACTATTTGGATGGTGACAATTGAAGAGCTGCATGATTGACATCGACGACCTCTCGAGGATGATCAAGTTGGCTGGTAGGGTGGGATTGAGTCGCGAGACATGAAGCGTTGTGATTCATGCATGACATAATTGGCCAAGCTTTGATATTGACATATTTATTTACCTTTTCCTGAACTCTCTCATGGAGGAACTATTTGCTGACTCATCATGTTCTATATTATTCAGGATCGATCGAAGCTGTCAAGAAGCACCCAACTTTCGTGCCATGATAGCCTTCGTTTGCACCAAATTTGTTATCACCAGACTTGGCAGCCAATCATATATGACTCCGAGAGAAAAACTTGTATAGATCATCAAGACTACGTCATCACTTATCTGTAAAATCGCTTTCACGAAACTATAAGATTAATTGCATTTATCTTGCTTGATATAAAAACGTTGCACTAATCAGAAAACTCTCTAACAAGAGTTTCCTTTATATGCACAGTAATTCCACCCAAAAAGACTTAAATGGACAGGATTGTTTCAACAAAAACGAAGCAAATTGCTTCGAATCTTTACATATGATGACATATCTGCTTGGCTCATGAATGGGACATTCCTATTTTTATTTATTGCAACACTTGAAAATTTGTCACTTGCCAGTGGAGGCTAGCAAGAAACCAACTTTAGAAGATATTCGTGAAGATTGGATAACCAAAAATATAATTCTACGATGATTGTACCGTTTTATAATTTAAACAAAACAATAATTAATTATGCACGTTGGACATGGATTTGTGAATAAGTGGAGTCACTGCATCATTTTTCTTCTAATCATGATTTCTTTACTTCAGCTTGCAAGGTTTACCCTAGCTATCTGATCATAATCTTTGTTTTAGGAGAAGACTTGATCTTGGTTAATTGGACAAAAAAGAATATCCAAGCTATAGTTTTGTTATTTACAGGAAATTAAAACATTCCCCACCCCACCCCCCCCCCCTCCCGAGGAAATTGAAACTAAATTGATCAAATGCTATTGTTAACTCTCACCCTATCATAAATCTAATTCATGACGGTAACTATATATTTGTAAACGTACAAAAAATTCGAAAATCGACATAATTTTAGTAATTAGTATGTCACCCGATTAGTATGTAACCCTAATGTCTAAGTGTTTGGATTTTTAATATTATGCTAAGCACACAAAAAGTCGAAACTCAACATAGTTTCAATATACATAGAAAGTAGAGGATGACTTTTTAGCTAGAGTGGTCTATGAGATTAACATAAGGTCTCACTTTGGTCATTAATTGACAATGAAAATCGATATAATTGGTCCTGAGTATGTCCACTATAAATCATTTTGGTACTTTCGTGAAAAATTTGTCAATATCCTCGTTAAATTGTCACATGAACGAACACGTGACCACCTTTTTAAGGGTATTTTTGTCAAATCAAGCCCTCCACTTAACGAGGATATTGACAGACTTTTCACTGAAGGACCAAATGATTTACAGTAGACAAACTCATGAACCACTTTGATCGATTTTTATTGTTAGGAATCAAAATGAAAAGTTATGCCAATTTTAAAAACCATTTTGACTAAGAAGCCTAAAAAGTATACCATTATTGATTTTCTTCCTACCGTAAGTGTTTGGATTTCTATTACGTACAAAGCTAATTCACCCATAGAAAGTATTGATTTTCCTCCTAAAAATTGACTAGTCTTTGTACACCAGCTAGGAAGTAGGGTTGATCAATTACGTACAGCCTCTACTTAATTGACTGATACATCAAACTATTCATAGTTTAGAGAGATTATTAATCGTCGTGGTCCTTTCTTACACTTCCTAGTTCGTTCCCTCGATGTCAACTTCAAGTGTTGAATTCTGACTTTTAGTCACTCGGAAAGTTTAATTAATCTCGTGATGTTTAAGAACCACAATGAAATAGAATCAAAGGAAATTTGATATTCATATGATGATTCTCTTAATCATAATTTAATTAACATCATAATCCACAAAGTATCCGAATCCGGCCAGTATATACAAAAGCTCATAAAACGTACAGTAACTAGTGTCCGAAAAGGCTTATGCCAAACCCGGCGACCCGACTCCACTCGCACGGATATTCGACACGGGAAGATTTGATGAGCAAGAGAATAAACCAAGTTAATTGCCCGACTCGTCCTTGTAGCCCTTGGAAGATTTATAAACTTCCCGGCGACGGATTCTTGAATTCACATCCTCACCTATCTTTACAGACGAAGGGGTGGGTCAGAAGCTGACCGGCGGACCACCTCTTGCCAGACTCCTTCTGCAAGCAACACTCCATGAAGCTCCGAAACTCCTCGGACACCCCCTCCGGCAAGGTGGGGGGCTCTCCAAAACATATGGCACACATGAGGGTGGCCCAGTCGGGTCTCTGACCCGGAGGCAAGAACGGGAAGTGACCCATGTAGAGCTCCATCAGGGTCAGCCCCAAACTCCATATGTCACTGGCGTAGCCGTTGTAATTGCCGCCGTAGGTATCCGGGTCGAATCTTTCCGGGCTCATGTAAGCGCAAGTTCCGACGTATGAGTTGCAGGCGTCCAACGTTCGGCACATGATCTTGCTCACGCCGAAGTCGGCGATTTTTACTTCCATGTTTCTGTTTACTAGAAGATTTGTTGGTTTGATGTCGCGGTGGATGATTTTGTGGGTGTGGAGGTAGTTGAGGCCGTTAAGAACTTGCCGCGCCACGTGGGCAAGTTTTGGTTCGGAGAAGGTGCCGTTGGATTTAAGCAAGGTCTCGAGGGTGCCATAGTCCATGTACTCCATGAGAATCCCGATGTCGCCGGAGGGCTGCTCGAAGATTGCGTGGCAGTGGACGACGTACGGAGAGTCTGTGCGGCGGAGGATTTCCATCTCGCGGAAGAGCTGACGGCGGACGGTGGGGTCGGAGTCACCTTGGACGAGTTTGTAAGCGTAAATGGCTGAAGTCCGCTTGTGGCGGACCTTGTAGACGGTACCGCCGTTTCCGTGGCCGAGGACTTCGAGTCTCTCGAGGTCTGCGGCTGAGATAGCGGAGCAGGAGGTGTTGGTGGTGACGGCGGTGGTGGGAGCGGTGGGAGGGAGGGGAAGAGAGAAACGAGGGCGGCGCTCAGAGAGGTCGGGCAAGGGGAGGCGGAGGTTGAGCTGGCGGCGTTCACGGATGAGAGCCATTTGGATTTGCGGTGGTTGTGTTGGTGGAGTGCGGAGTGGAGAGTTGTATCGAAATGGAAATGAAATGAAACAACCCGTTTCCCTTTATATATAAAGGGCTTCATTTTTTAATGTAAGTGGGAGTGAAAAAGCACGTGCGGGCCATGCAGCCGGAGGGAGAGGGTGGAGGGAGTTAGTAGTACGAAGGTGGAAGGATAGAGAGGATGTGGGGTCCAATTGGGTGTCCAATTTTTTAGTGCTACTTGTTGTTGAGATGATATATGCACATGTGATTAAAAGGCAAGCCACCTCATCATTTTAAAAGTAATCAAATTAAAATTTTAGGAAATATTCAGATGAATCTGAAGATAATGTAAAGCCAAAGCAGCCAACCACTAATCAATGCTCACCAAGTGGCCTTTGGCTCACCTTCTAGCTAGCTACTCCATCACTTTGCAATAATTCTCATTATTTTTAGAAATGTCTTGTTTCCTATCAATGGAAAGGGGGAAATTAACCCAAGGTTTCATTCCACGTTTAAAGGATATGTAAATCAATAGCTTTTTATACAACATATTTATATGTAGAGATAAATCGTTTGGATTACGTCACAATGAGTATGTCATAATAATTAAGTTTCGAACTCACCATCCAAGAATGTTGAACATAAAATCTTCCACTTGTAAGTGAAGATTAATATTTTTTTTTTAAAAAAAAATTATTATTATTAAGAAGGACATTGAGATAATTCGAAACTATTACAATTATTTAGGAGATAAGTGAGTTTCAAACACGGAACCCATGACACCCATTTAAAAATATCACGTTTAGCCACTTCGTACTACAGTCTGACGGTATTCATCTTCACTTGTAAGTGAGAGGTCTTAGGCTTGATTCTCGCCAAACGGCGAATTTAAACCACATTATTGTTATCTCATTGTAAGGTTTAGCCCACTTTCTCACTCTCTTAATGTAGATAATGTCATTTGTTAAAAAAAAAATCATGTTTAAACAATAATTAGGGTAACCAAGAAAATAATTAACCTATCTTCCGTATCTCGTTCTTAAAGAGTGAGACACTTATTGTATAGAGAATTAGGGCCATGTCAATGGCGGTACGTTAGAGCAATCTTGCAACCGCCCCAAAGAAAAAAACAAAATAAGGTTTGAGTAGATTTGAAGATTATATATGTTTTAATACTATTCATCATGTACATCTCCAAATCACCATGTGCTTTATTGGACGTTTTTAAATTAGGTACGTTGGGTGTTGAGAAGCCATCTATGACTTCAAGATTCCAATATGTTTGAATAAATTATTAACGGATCACACTACCCTTTTGTAACGATTGAGTCGCATAACAATCAATTAAATTGGTTTTTTTGTTGGTTTCGTTTTTTGTTTTTATGGTTAATAAAATTAGGAACGTGGTTTAATTAAGATTATTTAGATTAAACAAACACTGCCAGTTTACGTTGGTTTCTGTGGTTAGGATTTAGGAAGTTGGCCCATCAAGTTGCCAAAAGAGGGCATATTGGGTTGGAGTGCGATTGGTATACATTGAACTTGGTTTTAAAGTTCAAATTAACTGATGAGGTGGCCCTTGTGTCCCTTGTCTTAAGCGGTGTCCTTGTTCCATCTGCTACATGTAATTATACAAAGCAGCACATTTTGATGCTACGATATATATGTTCTTACTTTTTAACTCTTTTGTGTTCGAAGAAAATTGAAGTTTAACCGTAAAATTAAGGAAAAGGGTAATATTAGGGACCAAATTTTTAAATTTTTTTTTTGTAAATCTAATGATTTGGACATTGATTATTGGATTATTACTTAATATTGATTAACATGTTTATTTTTCAGTAGTGATACATCATTTGATTTGCAAATTTGACTTAAAAATAATTTGATCTCCCTAGCATTATTCTAAAATCAATTGGCTACATGGGGAGTAGCGCCCTTGCAAAGTTTCTCTATTCACCATTGTGGGACTCTTTTAGGGGCGGACCGACTTAGAAGCAAGGGGAGTCAACTGACCCTCTGTACTCCGATGAATCTCCATAGATGACTTGGGTGTTGCCCTTTTGAAGGTTGGAGTTGTCCTTCATATATGCCCTCCAACTGCCTGATAAAATGCGTTAGAGAGATGCTACAGTCTAGTACTAATATAATTTACATGTCGCTTGTTTGTTGGTTGTGATTACAATTGTTGGAAAAAAAAAGAAAAAAAAAACCAAGTAAAAAACTATCAAAAAATGCAAGGTAAATGAAATGGCAATCTTAGAGAATGAACAAAGCATCATCATTCTTGGACAAATATACTAATGGGATGCAATGATATCAATCAATTTGTTAGTGTGTTCAAGATAAGTGTGTTCCTTTGTTAAGCATTCATATAGGAGTAGCCTTGGAACATGTTAGTTACCCACGTAAATGAGGCATTAACAGTTGTGCATTATGCCTTTGCAAATGACTTCAGGCCTACCAAGACTCGATGAAATAACGATATGCATGCTATTTCTGTTAAAAAATTTGCCCGCTGCGTGTGCTATTCTTACTGACTCCCTAATAATATTTTATGGATCCGCCACTGGACTCTTTTACCTTAACATCCTCACACACCCCTTACATGTAGCAAATTTTATGAAACTCATGGTGCATGCCACGTATGCCCTAGCATAGCGAAATTTTAATACGTTGGTGAACATTTATTTCATAGAAATTTCGATGCATACAGATTAATAAAAGCAAATTTAAACTATATTATCACCACCCTCTTAGTATAAATAATACTGTTAAAAATTATTAATGACCGATCATAAGATTCTAGCTGAATTTTGAGAAATGGAGAACATGGGGCCGACAAAAATGAATTGCAGATGTGATTGGCGACAAGGAGGGCTATTCTTTTTTAAATGATGCCAATTTGGCTATTATCTTATAACTTTGTGACGTCAACATTAACTGCAGGAAAGCAACTTCATCCATAATAATAATAATTAAGAAATAAATAACTCTAATGTTTTCACAATACTTTTGAATGATTGTGATAACTATATATAAAAAATAAGATAACTTGAATTTGATACTTATAACCTACAATTACATTGGTGTTCGCACTCCTGAGCTTAATATATTGAATTCATGAGTTCAAAATATTGATATAACACTCAAATTTTCTTTCTTACTATAGTGTAATTCTTGTATAAATTTAATATATTAATAGCTCACTGTAGATGGCCTAAGCAGCAAGTTGCACGTAACATCAGTGCCTGAATAAGATGATGGGGGCCTAGGGTTTTGTTTGTCACGTACTGTGAGCTTGCTTCGCTCACTGCTTCCTTAATCAACGTCTGTCCCAAATTGTGTTTTGATTACCATGCATGACTGTGAGTGTCGTCCTACATTGGGACTGCTTAATTATGCCAATCAAGTCCACGTTGAAACCTATAATTGTCGTCTTTTCCATTTTTTTCAAGTTCATTTATTTATTATCAAATATGAAAAATTGTTTAATCGATGAATTTTGTATATGAGAATAATCCGGTCAGTGAGCAAGGCAGAAATAAGAATTTTCAAAAGAGTGGCTTAACTTTATTTAATATGTATACAGATATCTCCAAGGAGAAGTTTCAAATGTGTGGAACTTGTAGTATAAAATGAATCGATCAAACAAAAAACGTGACATATAGAAATTAAAAGTTATTTGTAGGGAAGTAGATAGTATTTTAAAAGTAGGTTAAAATTATAAAATATTGTTCAAAAATACATGAGGTGATAGAGAGCATTTGAAAATTCTAATTTTGAGAGAATTTCATTGACTTTTTTAACTGCCATTTACTACACATACATGTATGAGCATGAACGAGCTAAATTTAAGAAAAAATTATTAGTAATGAGGTTGATTTTCTTTTGTTTTAATTAAGCATGTTAAGCACGGAATAGTGCTTTGATGCTCTCCCATAGGATCTTTCGTCTTTCTTGTAATTTTGTTCTTTTGAACTGGGCTAATTGGCTCTTGTAATTTTGTTCTTTTGAACTGGGCTAATTGGCTAAGGGGGCATAAAAATCGTGGAATCGTAAAATCGAATCAAACTGCAATAAAGTAAATTGTAAAAAATTATGTTGACAAAAAAAGTCAATATAGGTTTAAGAATCGGACCGAACCGGTTCTAGTTTTGGTTTTGGTTTTCATGTTGGCGGAACCCTTAAAACCAAACCAAACTTGAATAAAATTAATTAATTGGGTTTTGAAAATTTGGATTTTCAACCGTTTGATTATGTTTCTTAATAAGAGTGCGTTTTTCGTTTCTAAATTGTTAAGTTAATAACCATAATGAGTTTGGTAAGCTAAAATTGTTAGTTATGTGTCTGTGTTTTGTGAATTGTTGATATGAATAATATTCATTAACTTTGTAAGGTTTTGGTGCCATAAAATTTTAAATCTTCTATTGTAGTTCATCATTCTTTATGATTGGTCATGCATGTTCTTCGTTGTGTAATCCAATTACTATCCTTTACCATAAAATTGCCTTGACTTTTTTATGTGCTCTAAATATATATTGCCAAGATTCAAATGATTTATTATTTGGAACTGTGAACCGGCATGAACCAAACCAGAACCGTCGTAAACCGAAACATACGATTTTTTTCAATAATTTTAAACGGAACCACACCGAACTAAACCGTTGATATTTTTGAATTCCGATTCTGATTTGAGGGTGAAATCAGGCTGTACCGAACCGTGCCCACCCTTTGGCTACCCACACTCTTGCAATTTCTAGGGACCTTTTTTTTATCGTTAGACATTCTAGGGATTTAAACTAAAATAAATTGATTGAAATTTTTGAACCACCAAGCTTTGGGCCAGCATAAATTAGAGATAAAATACTCTACAATGTTTTCATTCATGAAGTCCAAAGACTTGAGAGTGTTAGGAGCCCAGCCAAACTCGGACATCACAAACAAATAATCAAAATCCTAAAACTTATATCGGTATTGAGAGTTTGGGACCAAACATGTGTTTCTCTTGTAACTTGCTCAATAGAACCTCTAAAAGGGGAGATATACTTGTCTAGATGCATCCGGATAACATCATTCCTATGGTAGTTTTTATAAAATTATGCGACGCTACGCATTTGGTCACGCTCGACTCTATTCTCCTATCTGGTGTTAGAGTTGCTTTAATCAAGCGGTCAATTTCTCTCTTAAAAGATAGATTGAAGGAAATTTGTACGCTTTTCGTCTTGGTTATAAAATGGTCAATAATATGATCTTGGTTAAGTTCCGATTATCTTTAACTAAAACTGAATTAAAGTTAATTATCCAATTTTGTTGAAAAAGTGTAGCCATTCCCTTTAAAAGAAAAGAATAGTAATTACTACAAAACCATTTATTAGTGTCGCTATAATAACCGACAAGAAACGTATATTACTGTTAGATTTTAAGCAAAATCCGATAGAAAATGGATTCAATGGCATATATAATAAGCGACAGAATTGCCAGTGTCAGGAAATAAATTTTTCGACATAAAATACTCTAAAATCGACATAATTTGTGTTGGATATAACTGATAGAGAATATATTAATAATGAATAAATAAGAGCATTCTCTGTTGGATAAAACCGACAGAAAATACTCTAAAACCGACAAAACTTGTGTCGGATATAACTGACAGATAATTTTTTAATAATTAATAAATAAGAGCATTCTCTGTCTAATAAAACTGATAGCAAATATATTAATAATAAAAAAAAATATAAAAAGGACAATTTAAATAAACATAAACAAAACTAATAATTGTATAAATAATACTAAAAATAAAACATACATATATATATATAAGTTCATTAATTATGTTTATAATCTTTTACTAATTATACAATTTGTTAAAAAAAATAAAAAATATACCTACATTCGACTTCATTTTCATCTTCCTTAATCAAGCACCAATCCTTCGTCAGAGGAAAAATATACAATCTGGGATTCCACAGCTCCGAGTTCTCCATTGAGGCATTGCTCCTTGTTAATAACAAAAAAACATTGGTGATGCGTATTTACAAAAACAAAACCTACATAAAAGCTCTAAACAAAGACCAATTTTCAATTTATGCATAATATTTGATAAGGTATCTCAAGTCAAGATTCAAAATACAAACTCGATTTAATAACATAATCAAAATTTAAAACACAAACTGAACGTGATACAAATAATTTAAAATGTATTGGTTTTAGAATGTTGCTCCTCGAATTGTTCATCCATGGTGATTGAAGCAAGGAGGAGAAGGGGAGAAGAGAAGGAGCACGAAATGAGGAGAGGAGAAAAAAGGGAAGGAAAGGGGAAGGGAGAAAGCACCGGCACAAGGATGAGATGGAGGGGTTTTATGTAACATCCCACATCAACCAACGAAGAGGGGGTGATGTGTCTTATATGTACATGTCCACCTCCTATAGCACGAGACATTTTGGAAACTGACTGGCTTCGGATTCTATCGGAACTCCGAAGTTAAGCGAGTTTGGGTGAAGGCATTCCTAGGATGGGTGACTTACTGGGAAGTTCTCGTGAGTTCCCATAAACAAAACTGTGAGGGAATGGTAAGCCCAAAACGGACAATATCATGCTATGGCGGAGCTGAACTGGGATATGACAAAATTTGGTATCAGAGCCACTTTGCCGTTCGGTGTGAGTGTGCCGACGATGATGTCGGGCTCCTAAGGGGGGTGGATTGTAACATCCCACATCTACCAACGAAGAGGGGGTGATGTGCCTTATATGTGTCTACCCACCTCCTATAGCACGAGGCTTTCTGGGACCTCACGATAACTTCCTAGTAGGTCACCCATCTTAAGAATGCCCTCGCCCAAACTCTCTTAACTTCAGAGTTCCGATGGAATCCGAAGACAATGAGTAAATTATGTCACATCCCAGTCCAGCTTCATCGTAGCACGATATTGTCCGCTTTGGGCTTACCATTCCCCCACGGTTTTGTTTCTGGAAACTCACGAGAACTTCCCAGTAGATCACCCATCCTAGGAATGCCCTTGCCCAAACTTGCTTAACTTCGAAGTTCTGATGGAATCCGAAGCTAGTGAGTTCACAAAAGGCCTTGTGTTATAGGAGGTAGGCATGTACATATAAGGCACGTCACCCCCCTCTCCGTTCGTCGATGTGGGATGTTACATTTTATTTTGGAAAATTGTCATTATTGTCGGTTAAAACCGATAGAAACATTTTTTAAATATAAACCGACAGAAAATTTTCATTACTGTCGGTTATAATCGATAGAAAAAAATGGCGGCAAAAATCCCCCCAAAATTTTGTTACAATTTTAAAAAATAAAATAATGATTGTTTGGTTTAATAAATAAATAAATAATATGTATTTAGAATACATTTTTTAAAATTAAATAAATAATTGTTTGGTTTAATAGATAAAAACCCATGTAAAATATGCGATAAAGAAACAAAAAGATAATTGTACAATGAAAATGTCATCACACAAACTAAATATTGTCTAATCAATACTTGAAAAACATAAATAAAAATTTAGCACAAATTACTTTTCCCACTTCAAAATTTAGGCAAATTTAATGGATATATGCATTCTACGAAACTAGTTTCAATGATCTAATCGTCAAACTTGTTTGAAGATACTACAATATCGCCTACATAAAAAATCGTAAAAAAAATAAAATTAAGAGATTAGGTAACGGAACAAAAGTTTTCGACGGTTATAAACGAAAAATCACAATTTAACGATTATTTTAGCTCCGGTTTTGATGATTTTTACAGCTACACTCCTCAACCCTATAAGAATGCAATAAACGAATTTGATCTTCAATTTAAAATATTTACACTAGTGGATACCACAAAATCTTATTTTATACTTAATGGAAGTATAACATTAACTCTGAAGTGTTTATTTAATCTACCGTTTTGACGTGATACACATTCTACAAAACTTTTTTTAATGATCTAACCGTCAAACTTGTTTGTACACACTCCGAGATCGCATACGTAAAAAATCACAAAAAAAAAAAAATTTCAGAGATTAGGTAACAGAATAAATGTTTTCGACGGTTATAAATGAAAAATCACAATTTAACGGTTATTTTAGCTTTGATTTTGATGATTTTTTATAGCTACACTCCTCGACCCTATAAGAATGAATTCGATCTTCAATTTAAAATATTTACACTAGTGGATACCACAAAATCTTATTTAATACTTGATGGGGAAGTATAACATTAATTCTAAGTGTTTGTTTAATCTACCATTTTGATTCGATACGCATTCTACGAAATGTTTTTCAACAATCCAACCGTCAAACTTGTTTGTACACACTCCGAGATGGCATACATAAAAAATCACAAAAAATAAATATTCAGATATTAGGTAACAAAACAAAAGTTTTCGATGGTTATAAACGAAAAATCACAATTTGACGGTTATTTTAGCTCCGATTTTGATGATTTTTTTACAGCTACACTCCTCGACCCTATAAGAATGCAATGAATGAATTCGATCTTCAATTTAAAATATTTACACTAGTATTATTTTATACTTAATGGAAGTATAACATTAACTCTTATGTGTTTGTTAAATCTATCAATTTGATAGGATATGCATTCTACGAAACTAGTTTCAATGATCCAACCGTCAAATAGATAGCATGTGTAAAAAATCGCAAAAAGAAAAAAAAACATTTAGAGATTAGGTAACGGGACCCAAAATTTTAACGGTTATAAACAATAAAATCACTATTTGTTTAATATAATATAACATTTTTTAAGAAAGTTTAATCAAAAGTAATGGTTTTAAAAAAATGAAAATAATATAATATTTTGACACAATTTGTATAGGATATAACCGCCAGAATTAGTATAAAAAATTTGAAAAGATTTGTGTCTGTTATAACCGCCAGAGTTAGTATAAAAATTCGAAAATAATTGACAGATTTGACACATTACTTACTCATGTCGGATATATCCGTCAAAATTGGTTAAAATTATTTAAAAAATGTATCTAATGTAGTTAAGGGCCCACTTCATTATTCTTGTCGGATATAACTGACAATAATACTTTATTTTCTGACACTTTTTAAACATGTTGTCGGAAAACATTTTATCCGACAGTAACAATATAAAATTGCCACCACTAACCGACACAATAAGCCAATTTTGTAGTAGTGTTATCATGTGTGCTGGGTTCACCAAGAAATTGAGAACTGAATACTTGTAACTAAGTGCTTGCAGTTTTTAGAAGAGAGGGTTAATTAGAATCTTGCTAATAAAATCTGTGTTTAGCAGGATGAGCTGGGTTTGGTAATTAATTAAGCTCATGATTGTTACAACTCTGTATATAAACGTACAGATGGTAACGTATTATCTCCTGATGACTATATATTTCCCTTGCTTTATCTTCAATATATAAATCCAATGGAAAGTGAATAGTGATTTTAGTGTCACAAAGCTTCAACAAAAATATTTGGACAAAAATGCCCTCAAGACAAAATCTTTAAAGACATCCCAAAATAATGCATCAAATAAAGCAGAGACATTTTCATCATTTTAACAATATTTTTTTAATAATTATTTTTTTTTGTGCTGTTTTTTTTTTTATATATATTTTTAAATTAGTGCCTCATAATAGGCTAGCAATAATGTGATTCAATTTCTTTATTTTTTTAAACATGTTCAAACATCTTAGGAGGTATGTAATGCCAGTTATAAAAAAAGTCTTTCGCACACGGATAATAATGTGATTAAATTAGTTGTCAAATGATTATTATTTTTTATTTTATTTTAAGAAACGATATTATCTACACTAAGGGGGAGGGGTGGGTCTAGCCTCACAATGGGCTAGCAATAATGTGATTGAATCAGTTGTTTATTAAATATTATTTTCTCTATTTTTAAACACGTTCAAAACATCTTAAGAGGCGTGTAATGCCGGTTATAAAAAAGGTCTTTCGTACGCAGATAATAATGTGATTAAATTAGTTGTTAAATGATTTTTTTTAGGAACTGTTATTAGCACTCCAAAAATCTTATTCTACACTCCTTACAAGTGTATTTTTCTTTCTAATTATAGAAAGTTTGGAGTGCCAAATAAGATTTTTGGAGTGCGAATAACAATTTGTACTAAGGGGGAAGGGGTTGAGCTTAGTCTCACAATAGGCTAGCAATAATGTGATTCAATCAATTGTTTATTAAATACTATTTTATCTATTCTTAATTTAAATTCTATAGAGACCGATTTTATTAACGTGAATTCAGCTACTTTAATTGGTTTATGAGGGCTTTCTTTTAGCATGATCTAAGATATTCATTTAATTCAAATATTTGACTTTCCTTTTGTCAATTTACGCTAAATACATTTAAAACGTGTAAGTCGCTGTAGCACATTGTTATTCAAAACATGCCTTCTGTACGCACGTGAGCGCGTGCATGAAAGCTAGTCTATATAAAGCCAATGGAAAAGTCACGCGTGTGCATGAATGCTAGTCTATATAAAGCCAATGGAAAAGTGAATAATGATTTTGGTGTCACCAAGCTTCAACAAAAATATTTGGGCAAAAATGTCCCTAAGACAAAAAACTTCAAAGGCATCCCAAAATAATGCATCAAATAAGGCAAGGGTATTTTTGTTATTTTAACAATATTTTTAATTATTATTATTATTATCTTTTTAATTAGTGCCTCATAATAGGCTAGCAATAATGTGATTCAATTTCTCTATTTTTAAACACGTTCAAAACATCTTAAAAGGCGTGTAATGCCAATTATAAAAAAAGGTCTTTTGTGGATAGTAAAGTGATTAAATTAGTTCTCAAATGATTTTTTTTAACAAACGATATTATATATACTAAGGGGGAGGGGGGATGGGCTTAGCCTCACAAAGGGCTATCAATAATGTGATTAAATTAATTGTTAAATGATTGTTATTTTTATTTTTATTTTTATTTTTAATAAACAATATTATCTACACTAAGGGGGAAGGGGGTGAGCTTAGCTTCATAATGGGCTAGTAATAATGTGATTCAATCAGTTGTTCATTCAATATTATTTTCTCTATTTTTTAAACACGTTCAAAACATCTTAAGAGATGTGTAATGCCGGTTATAAAAAAAGTCTTTCGCACGTAGCTAATAATGTGATTAAATTAGTCGTAAAATGATTGATTTTTTTTTTTTTTTTAACAAACGATATTATCTACACTAAGGGGAAGAAGGTGGATTTAGTCTCATAATGGGTTAACAATAATGTGATTCAATCAATTGTTCATTAAATATTATTTTCTCTATTCTTATTGTAAATTCTATAGAGACCGATTTTATTATGTGAATTCAGCTGCTTTAATTGGTTTATGAGGGGTTTCTTCTAGCATGATTTAAGATTATTATTTACTTATATTTGACTTTCCTTTTGTCAATTTACACATATAAATATATTTAAAACGTGTAAGTCATGTGTAGCACACAGTAATTCAAAAAATGCATTCTGTACGCGCATGAACGCGTGCAATGCGATATGAGGTGGTGTCCCATCCATTTGAATTAAGGGTCAGTATAGATTCCATGTTTCTCTATCAGTCTTCAACTTTTGTTAATTAATTTCGAAGCATCTTACAATAAAAAATAAAACACCAAGAATATTAACATCTTACTATTGATATAGGACTACTATTATATTTTTCTTCGGAAAGGGATCCTCTCGGAATCCCTTCCACCTAATCCTACTCATCAAATAATCTGGGCCCTTAAAATTTGATCTAACGGCTAAAGTTATTATAATTTTTAAAGTGGGCCCATGTTTTTAGCTGTTGGATCAAATTTTAAGGACTCGAATTGTTTGATGAAGAAGATTAGGTGGAAGGGATCTGGAGAGGATCCCTTTCCTTTTTCTTCGTTTATATATGCTACGTAATGCGGACGTCAATTAGCTAGGGCAGCGTATATGAGCTCAAATTTTAATCATTATATATGTAATTAGAATAGTTTAAAATATCAATCGTCTAGTCAATAAATATTTGTAACCTAATTAATATTTACATAGCTATATAAAGTTTCCCCTTGAGAAATGTTAAGGAGACTTTATAAAAAGTGGGATTCTCCATATTCTCGTCATTTCATGTTTTTGACACAATCTTTATAACGTTGATGGAGAAATTATGTTAAATTGTAAGGTGGTAAAAAATTCATAAAAAATCTCATCTTAAAAGAGTCTTATTAACATTTCTCTTTTCTCTTTATTGGATGAATTTTTATTAATTGGATGCTCTAGAAGATTGTTCTTAGATATGGAAAAACACTTATGAGTGGCCCAAAATAGCGTGTACTTATCTGATAAAAAGAAGGGAAAAAGTAGTAGTGCCTGGATTCTATCTGTCACCACACAAAAAAGTTATTACTTGGTATCAAACAACAACAGTATCATTGGCATTAAATATATATTGGCTTGGCTCTCATTTAACTTTATTCACAAGTTTGTTATTATTGAAAGAGGCCGATCTGAGGAAGATAAAAAATGCATGGAGCTGAAAGGAGAAAGTCGTCAGGAGGAGGTGCTCATGATCAGTACGAAGATGAGGGGTCGACGTTTGAGGATGATGATGATTATGAGGAGGAGCATATTAATGATGATTCTAAGAAACAGTGGCTGGGGAAATTAGGGCGTTTTATCGCTTGTACGACTGCCGGCGACTCCACCACTCTTACTACTACTCCTGGCAGTACAAGTACTGGAAGCAGATCATCGTCTGCATCTTCATTTCTTGATCGACTCGTTATTCATCCTGAAAACTGGTAAGTACATGTACCTTCAATTTTTTCTCTGGCTAATATATGTATGAGATGTGTTTTCTTTGTGTTCATGGCTGGAGAGAATCTGCGTTGTAATGAGTTGCAGTTAACACATAATGGTAATTTAATTAGTACATTAGGATCATCAATCATAATTATAGATGGATTAGTAAGTGATAGATTCTTCTCGTGAATAGTATCTTCATTTTCATTTACAAGCATTTGTGTTCTAAGTACAATGCCTTTGAGTAATAATATTGATTATAATGAATAAATAAAAATCATGAATGGACTATGTCGGTCCTGGGTTAATTAGTTGTGAGAAACCTACTTATATATCATTTTCAAAGTATTAATTAGTTGTAAGGCGTTAGCGTGCAGACCAGCAGATCTGGTGGTCTACAATTGTTCAGACTTGATAAAGGTTGTTACGACACCTGTTTCAACAATCTTGTATTTATCACTTATAATTATATAGAAAGTTGGATACAAAAAAAGTATATAGAAAGTTAATACACATGATATATAGATACGTATAGTACGTCTTTTACCTAAACGAGAATGTGAGTCTCTTAATTGTATATATCTACCCTACAACTACAAGTAGAGATCTGATTGTACTTTCTTGAAGATTGTAGGTCAAAGTGGGAACTTTCTAGCTAGAATGTCTTTGTATTCACACATTTGGGAAAGAGAGAGAAAAGAAAATTCACGGAATTCATGATATTATATAGAACTTGCAAGCAAAACCTTTTCGATATATTGTACTCAAGAAAAGAGGGGAAAAATGAACTTTATGAATATTAGTTTTGACAAAAAGTTGGGTCGGGTTTAGAACCGGCCCAATAGCCCAAAGCTGTAAGTTGGCGCCAAAACATAACCCTAAATATTGGAAAATGCAGGTTGTACGTGGGGTGGACGCATTTCATTCTGCTATGGGCAGTCTATTCGTCCTTCTTCACGCCTTTGGAGTTCGGCTTCTTCCGGGGTCTGCCCCAGAATCTGTTCCTGCTCGACATCGCCGGCCAGTTGGCCTTCCTTGTCGACATCGTCGTACGCTTCTTCGTGGCCTACCGAGACTTTCACTCGCACCGTATTGTCTACAACCGCAACCTCATCGCTCGCCGCTACTTGAAGTCTCGATTTCTCGTTGATTTGCTCGGTTGTCTGCCTTGGGATGCCATCTACAAGGTAGTATTACTCTTAACTAATTGCAGGCAAAAACACCTTTTCAGTTATGTAGTTTCTAAAAAAAGTTCCATTTTCGTTTCATGTATTCCAGTTGCATCGAATTTGGTTATGTTGTTTGCAAACTGTTCCAGTGACCCAGTCCGAGGGCATCCGTTAAACCCCAAACTCTTAAGTCCTATTAATTTATACAAAATTGTCTCGTGCATGCACATGGGAGAGTGATTAATGAGTTTCATACAAGAAATTAAAATATGTTAATGGATATTCTATAATTGAGATTTGTAAACTACAAAGACTAAATTTGACGCCATTGAATTTGAAAACATATCTGAATTATTAGTTTGGAAAATTGGCACAATATATGGCTTCTTTGGGATTTTTGAAAGGTCTACAAACATTTTGTGTTTGTTAAAAAAATAAGAAGCACTTTTAGCTCATAGAAACATTTTTTGAATAAGCATATGTCAGATACTTCTATAGGAAGCACTTGGGTTTATAAAAAAGAATTTCAACTTATATAATATTTATAGAGAAATAATCTCAAACATGCCCTAAGTCTTTCTCCAACTGAATCCAGATCTAGTTATTCTTAATTAAGTAAGTAATAGATTGATTGTGATGTGTAGGCTTCTGGGAAAGAAGAGGGAGTGAGGTACCTGTTATGGATAAGACTAAGTCGAGCACGTAGAGTAACAGAGTTTTTTGAGAAGTTGGAGAAAGATATAAGGATCAACTACCTTTTTACAAGAATTGCCAAACTTTTTGTTGTGGAACTTTATAGCACACACACGGCTGCCTGCATCTTTTATTACCTTGCTACTACCATGCCTCCGTCACGGGAAGGATACACATGGATTGGAAGTTTGAAGATGGGTGACTATAGCTATTCCCATTTTAGAGAAATTGACCTTTGGAAGCGTTACATCACCTCACTCTATTTCGCCGTTGTTACCATGGCAACCGTTGGTAATTATCTCACTCATTTGTTCATTAATTTAAGCTTCATAATTTCCTTACACTAGGTTGTCATTGTGGTAGTATTCCAAGTTAATCACATAAATCATGTATTGTCATGTGTTTTAACTTTCTCATGTGACAATCCGTGATTGGTTTGGGATCCCCTTGCAACTAAATTCTTCTCTTTTACCATACATACGCCAATTCATTTTAGAGATGGTTAATTAATGTATGCTTTTTCTTCTTTTGTTTTTGTATCTTTTATAGGATATGGAGAGATACATGCAGTGAATGTGAGGGAAATGATATTCATCATGTTTTATGTGTCTTTTGACATGCTTTTGGGTGCTTATCTGCTGGGTAACATTACCGCACTGATAGTAAAAGGATCAAAAACTGAAAAGTTTAGGGACAAGATGGCCGAACTTATAAAATACATGAAAAAAAACAGGCTTGATAGGGGGATAAGTAAGGATATCAAAAATCATTTGAGGTTACAGTATGATCGTAGCTACACCGAAGCGGCTGTTCTTCAGGATATTCCAGCCTCCATTCGCAGCAAGGTACTGATCACTGCCTAATTTTAAAGTCAGGCCGAAATCTGTGAATTGGGAGTTTGATCAAATAATACGTTTCTTGTTCTTGACTGTTCTTCCGGTTTGAACCATTTGCTGAATCATGAAAATGTCCAATAAATTTTAGTACATTTTCCTGAAAAATTATTTTTGATTATCCAATAAATTTTAGTACGTATCAAATAATTGGGATCTTACATTCGATTATCCTATTTGACAAGTTTTTGGTACTGCTGTACTGACATTTCTGAAATCTACTAAAATTAATCTGTTTGTTTCTACTTTGCAGATTTCACAGAAATTATATGAACCATACATCAAAGAAGTTTCTCTTTTTAAGGGATGCTCTTTAGGATTCATAAAGCAGATTGTAAGCCATTTTATTCAGTATTTGCATTTGGTCAAATGAACAAAATGCTGTCATCATTTGATATGTGCATCACCTTTGTTTACCCTCAACACAGGGAAATGATTTCCGCACACATTTTTTTCTCCTTATGCGTACTCACTCCTATTTATTTATGTCCCTTGATTCCTTTTAATAAATTCAAACTGAACGCCAGAAATATAAAAGGGTGTGTAGGGGGAGAAATAAAAGGGGTGTATAGTGCTCAGTTCCAAAATGATTAGAATTCTAGAACTACTTCTTCCATATATAGGAAGAAATTTAACCTATGTTTTGCGTTTATCAGGCAACCAAAATTCATGAGGAGTTTTTCCTTCTAGGAGAAGTGATCATAGAGCAGGGACAAGCAGTGGATCAATTATACATAGTATGCCATGGGGAGCTGGTATGAGTTTGACATTTCAAGATTAATTGCTTATTCTTCACTAATCAAAATTAATCCTGAAATTGTTTTAGTTACTCAAACATTGATCTTTGTGTTCCTCTGCACTTACTATAACTCATACTGTTAATTATTTGATTTGTTGCATGCGTGAAATCCTCAAACCCCATGATTGGTGCTGGCTACTAGTAGTACACACACACACACACACACAAATCTATTTCATTTGTTGTTTATGCGAAAGCCTGCGCGGCTGCACGCACAAATGAAGCACCTTTTTCTCTGTTTACTTTTTCAGGTTTACAAGTTCATATTATTTGTTGACCCCTCAAGGGTAAATTAATAGTTACTCTATGTAGTCTATTGTATATCAGAATATATGTTTAATTATTATTCCTAAATCCTAACGGATTTGTTTTGATATTATCTACAGGCGAAGGTGAGAAGGCATGAAGACAGTGAAAGTGAAGAGCTCCTTGAGCGCCTGCAAACCTATAGCTCGTTTGGCGAGGTTTCTTTTCTTTGTAATACTCCCCAGCCATATTCTGTTCGGGCTAGTCAACTGTGCAGGGTCTTGCGACTTGATAAACAATCTTTTAGGGAAATTCTGGATATACATTTCTTAGATGGGCGGATTATCCTAAACAACCTCCTCGAGGTAAATAGACTTGAAAACTTTCGTGGTCTTTTTTTGCTTTCTTGCTTCTTTCACAAAAAGATAGTGCTTATGCCCAGGCAATTTGCAAATGAAAATTTAAATTCCACCTGCTAATCACTTCTCATCTTCTAGGGAAAAGACGTGAATACCCGGAACAAGCTTTTGGAATCAGATATCATCCTATATATTGGAAAGCATGAAATGGAGTTAGTTATGAAAGTAAATTCTGCTGCCTATGATGGAGATTTTTATCGAGTAAAATGTTTGATTGGAGCTGGAGCTGATCCCAACAAGATGGACTATGACGGAAGGTCGCCTTTGGTACGTATTTAGATGCCTAAGCTTAAGCTATAATTTGATCTTTATAAACTGGAAATTTTAGCATAATATAATCAACTTTACTACTATGTTTTCTTATCTGTAACATTATTAAATATATGTACATATTTATCTATATATTTTGTTTCCACAGCATGTTGCTGCATCAAAAGGGTTTGTTGATATCACTCGTTTCCTTATTGAACAAGGAGCGGCCGCTGAGATGTCAGGTGATATTCTAAGGAGCTCTACAAGAACTTTTTTAACTGGATCATGTTGTGAATAAATCTTCCTAGTTATTACAATTATTGTTGATTAATTTGTGTGTACTGTACGTAATATTAGATAAATATGGGAACACTCCTTTACTTGAAGCCATTAAAAATGGGCACGATGAAGTAGCTTCTTTACTTGTTAAGGCGGGGGCATCACTCGCTGTTGATGATGCCGGTGATTTTCTCTGTACTACGGCAGCAAGGAGGAATATGGAGCTTCTGAAAAGGCTTTTAGCCAATGACATAAACCCGAATGCGAAAAATTATGATCAGCGGTCACCACTTCATGTAGCTGCTTCAGAAGGCTTATATCCAATGGCAGAATTCCTTTTAGAAGCAGGAGCAAGTGTTCTATCAAAGGACAGGTAAGGTCTGAATGTACCTCATCTGGCTTGTTAGGCCGGAGGAGTTATATGAATGGGTTCATCGCCAAAGTGGCTTCTTGAGCCACTAATACAAGAGCATATGCACGGCTCTCTCCACATGGCCTGTATTGGTGGCCCATTGCGCAACAATGGTAGTGAATTTGATCCATAAGTCTCTCTTCCTAGGCAAGGACGACATCTTATGGTCTCCTTGAATCCATTTGTAAATATAACTAGTCTACTTCTTGATTGCAGATGGGGAAGAACTCCACTTGATGAAGCCCGCATAGGTGGAAATAAGAAACTGATCAAATTGCTTGAAGTCGCCAGAGCTTCTCAGTTGTCAGATTTCTCCGATCATTCTCAAGAAACTGGTTAACATTAATTTTTATACATTTCTCGAACATGTAGCACACATTTTATTACTATCTGCTAGCTGATGCAGGCCAAGGACTAAAAGCGTTATTATATAAAATTACTGGCAGCTGAGATTTAAGTTTTATAATATAATACATGCATTTTTTTAGAGTTATAATGCACGTATCTAGCTTAAAATTTGTGGCTTATGGAATTCCTAGGTTAATGCCATTTTATGAAATCATTTAGTTTTTTAGGAGTTATATTGTAAGCCTTTATTTTTTTATGTCTTTTCATATTTTAATCTTTAAGTTGTTAGCCTATAAATACTTGTATTTGTAAAGAAGAATGAGAGAAGTTGTTTAAATTATCATATTGATATTTGAGTTGTAAACTTGTTTTTATGTGCCTTTCTCTTTGTAAGAGTCTGCTGCTTTGTTCTTTCTAGTGTCTACGTTGTAGGCTGGTACTAGAACCAAAGTTTATAGGATTTTCAGGCCTCTCCTCGCATTAGGAGATAATGGACCCTACCTATCCATTCTATCTGTCATTTTATTTCGTTTTTATCCGCTGCGCCCTGCATCATTAGCCAATATGTATTATATGTAATATTACATTATCCTTTGAATTCATATCGAAGTAAGCTACTCTAATGAACTTAGTACCAGTTTGGCTTAGCTTAAATTCTAAAAAAAAAAAAGGGTACCAAGAAATGTTGAGCCCTAAAATGTGTTTGCTAAACATTTTAAAACAGCTTATTTTTATAGTTTTGGATGAAAAAAAGTTGAAAAGTAGAAGCAGCAAAATTGAGCTTCACAAGACCGGCTTTTTATTGCCAAAACACGGATGAACAATGTTCATTAAATGAAACTTTCAAATTTCCAAACCTACTCTTTTGCATCTTTCTCCTAAAACTCTCCTTCGATATTGTCTCTCGCTCACTTCCACTCTGCAGCTCTCTCTCTCCCTCTCATCTTGTTCAAGCACTCTTCACCAAAAAAAAAAAAGAAGGTATATTTCCTTTTCTCAACCTCTATTTTTGGATAGTTGGAATATTGAAATTGAATAATTGGAAGGTAGAATTGGAAGATTTAGATTTCTGGGTAATCTGAGTGATCTGATTCTGGGTTCACCTGCTTCGAGGATGATTTCGGTGACACCAACATCAACTGAACCAGCAAGCCAAGTCACCTTCCTCTCTATTATTTTGAAATATTGGATATATAAACATATGGATTTTAGTTTGTGTTTTTGCAATCTATTATTTTTCTATGAATGATTGATGAGTTTTCTGTGTGATTTGCTGATAAATTAGACATTCTTCTATGAATGATTAATGTCCTTATTAGTCATTTTACACAGTCATAGCAGTTTTATAAAAAAATTTATCAAACGCTCTGACATTGTTTTTTTTTTTTTTTTTTTCTAAAAGCACTTTTAGCATTATAGTTTACCAAACACTTACCTGTTTTTTTTTCATAACTGTTTATTTTCACAGCACAGCAAAGGCAGTTTTGAAAAAAAGCACAGCAATCCCAAACTAGCCCTTAGTCTAGTCGAAGTAAGCTAGTCTGATCGGAGCAGTCAGAATACTTAGTTTAGATAAGAGCAAGCTAGTTAATCATAGTAGTTAGGCTACTCAGAGGGAATGACTAGTCAGAACACTAAGTGTACAGTCTTAGTCAGTAAGACTAAGCTTATGCCCATTATAGATGTTACTTGTCTCCCAACTAGGAAAACCCTAGTTCATGTCAAATTAAGATATATTGGCGATTAAGCAACATAATTATAATCTAAGATGATTGTGTCTTATCCTAGATTCCCTTCTAGATACTCTCTCGATTTAATACGGTTACTTCCTCTACAAATACTCTCAAGATCTCTACACAGTGAAACCACCAATCTCTTGAGAAAGGGGGATGATCTTTTCTTTTCTCTTTTTTTTGGAAAAAATGGAGTTATCTGGGACCCATCTTCCCTAAATAATGGTGGGCTCTTCCTCCGGAGAAACGCGAGGGCTGGTTTGTTTTTCTCTAGAGAAGCACAATAGCTCTGTGCTTCACCTCCCCTCCTGTGGAGTCGCAAGATTGGCTTCGGTTAACTGCCACCGGTTTTTATCTCTTTAATTTTTATTTTCTTTAATTATTTGATATGTTTTTGTACGAAAACTCCCTTGAAGATTATATTCTTTTTTTTCCTTTGCAGTTGTGAATTTTTTTGTTTTAGGGGGGTTTTAGTCCAAATTTTTTTGTCCAAGCTTGTTTCACCAAATTGAGCACTCGACTTTATAATAGTATAGATTAGAAAATATGTCCGCGCGTTGCTACGAGAACCATTTGTTTCAGACGTAATTGAATGAATGAAGATTTAAGTTGAATAAATTCCACACAATTATGAACAAACAGAGGGATACATGAGTGAATGAGGTCGATAAGATAAGCAGTTTATGCTACCTTGTGCCAAAGAGTTTATGCTAGTATGCCCTCTTATGTTTAAGGAGCAATTGAAATAAAATAGTTCATGAATGTCATGCTTCTGCTGGCTGAGTTAGGCTCATATCAGGATCACTACAGGCTCTAAGAAAGGATTGCCAAAAGAATGCATGCATAACTTCTCCTACAAGTACCTAAATGAATGCATGCATAACTTCCCCTACAGTAAATTTGTTCACCTGAGTCACAATCCCCTTGCAAGGATTATAAAACTCAAAGCTTACTGTCCAAAACCAAATAATTTGTACCATTTACATGCTTGTGCAACATATGCCTTACACTGGAAAAACATCAAAAATCGAAATCAAATTTGTAAATCATGGACGGATTTTGTTTTATATTTTTATAATCAAATCAAGTAGCAATGTAGCACATAAAATTACAAACTTGAAGCAACAAGAGAGAGCAGAAATTAAGATGTAGAGAGATCCTCAAACTTGCAACATACTGTATGGAAACTAATCGTAGAGGTTTGTGAAGCAAACCGCGGCATGAGTTGCAGTCAATTGAACAAAAACATAGTAGTTTAACTAAAAAATGCATGATGAAATGGATTCATAGTTTTCATGCATGACACAACCCTATATTATTCCATAAGTCAACTTAATATAATTCCACAAAGTGAAATTATAATGCTTACTTGTCGCAGAAGGGGCAATGCCACAATGAAGGCATATGGTGAAACTTAGTAACCTGTAGCATTCATTGCACTTTGTAGCCGATATGTTTTTGCCTATCTGATGGCATCTGCTAACATAAAAAAGGCCACAAAAGGGATGCCAAGTCTACTTTTATTCTTATATCAGGCGATAAATAGAACAGATAGATGATGTTTTCCATATCAATAGCATACTAAGAAATCTAAAGGACACAACACAGTAGCTTACTAATTCAAAAGATTAAATGAACTATAAATGGACCAATGGTTAATCGAACAAATTCAATACAACTGAATCACATTCTAATTTTAAGCTAAGCACTATATTGCCAAGAAAAGTGCCCATATTGCTGTGAATAGCACTATCCACTGCTCATTTTGCTAAATGAAATGCTTAGAATCTATTCATTTCAAGTAAGTAAAAATCCAGAACAGGGAGATGGAGATATCGGACGTTGAAAAGTGATTAAATTACCATCTTAACAATCGATTTAACCTATATACACCTACAGGTATCAAATTCAATCTTAGATAAAAATAAAGCTACTGATGAGATAACTGATTCTTGGTGTGAGTCATCACTTCTACTTTTTATGGCAATGATTACTTAAAGTTCTCATGCATACCAGCTCTCAATAGACTCAACAACACATGGAGGTAAGGACCAATCCAGTAATCTTGAGAAAAGGGGATCCCTGAACCCTCAAAACCCACATACATCTTTTGGCAAGATAAGTCATATTGCCAAAGCACAAAAGAAAAAATAATAATAATGTATTGACACATTTAAAAAGAAATTCCGAACCTTTTGTACAATGCAAGAAGGTCTGGGAGTATTGAAAAAAAATGTCTATAAGAAGTAATCAATTTTTTCTTTACCATGCTCAATTATGTGGATGTGCATTGTACTGCTATAATGATGACAATTATTTGTCAAATGCAAGTGGATTTCTACCATTTTATCAGAAAATGTTAATATCAAAGGAAAGTAAGCTTGTATGGAATAACAATCGTTTAAAATTAATGACCATATTAAGAACAGAAAAGTTTCAGCAAATAATTGAATGTAATACAATAGACATAGATGAGAGGATTGAGCAAATAATTGAATGTAATACAATATACATAGATGAGAGGATTGAGTAATTAGGAATTCTATCATTCATGTGAAAAAGAAAACATGCATTATAGTTGAAACAACTCTACCTTTACTTGAAGCACCAAGCATGGCAGCTTTAACCGTCTGCACAAAACGGAAGCAGATCCAATGAAGTCAAATTTTGCTTGCTATATATGGATATGCATGCTATAAGAAACATTCATTTGTAGATTGTAATATGTCATCAATATCATAGTTTCAAGTAATCATTCTACTGCTTGGAGGAAAAACACAGAAAAGGGAAGCAGAAAAGTAGAAGACATAATACTTGGGCATCTGGCAGGAATAGTAAGTTTCTGAAAAAAATTGCTAAACCATCTTACAAATTCAATCGTTAAACGTTATACTATAACCCAAGACAAAGATAAAATTATACAGTTTGTTTACGAATCAAAACAAAGTGTTGCTATGATCCGCAACCGCTATGAATCAAAAGATGGTAAATGAGAGAGAGAGAGAGAGAGAGAGAGAGAGAGAATTCGAGAAGCACCTGCTAACATTACCAAAAAAGTTGAAAATGGTGGTTTTCATACGAAGATAAAGCGCCTAATATGAAATCAAGGCACAAAAATTATAATTAAAAATTTTGTGTACGGTAAAAAACTAATTCATTGATTAATTAAGACAAATGACTGAAAACGTCAACTTTTCAATTGTTATCAGTATTACACGGACTAAAAGAACAGGAGAAGTAAGATTTCATGTAGAAGATCGCTTGTATAAACTAAATCCAGTAAATCAGAGAAAAATGCAATACAACAGTACACGACTGGAAAAGAGAGTACAAAATCCAGTCTACTGCTTAAGCATGACTCTATGTAAGATTATTTTCCCTTCCGTTAAAGTTTGAACAAACCAACGTATCACATTAAGGAAAACAAATCACCTTCTCAGCCTTGGCAGCAGCTTGTGCAGATTTTCCATACAATTCTTCTCTAACAGCAAGTTGACCCTTCAATTTCTTATCTTTCAAGCCCTGAAAACACAAAATCCAAGATGCAGTGACAATAAACATGTGTAAATTTCATGAAAACTCAAAGTTTTTAGGCCATACCTTCAAATTTGCTTCTGCTCCTCTAAGAAACTTCTTCACTCTCTTATCTAACTGGTCAGAAATCTTCTCCTGCAAATTAAGGTACTGCCCATTTTATTTTCTCATTCCCTTTTTAAGAAAATTATGTGCACATAAGAGCCTAAAGTTCGGCTCTCACGTTGGTGAGTTAAATGGTGCAATGTACAAAAGGTGAGAGCTTAATCCAGAGCTATCATAACTAAAATACCAAAATATCAAAACTCGAAAATCTCCACCTAACAAAACATCTAAAAAACATATTTTCAATGAGATTTGAGTAGAATCGTGACTGCAAGCAGATCTTGTGGGACTGCTACAAAAAATATAAACCAGTTGATTTCCGTAATAAAATATATTCAGTTGATTTTCAGGCGTACCTGTTTCATTGCAGGCACAGTGTCAATAGTGCCACCATCTTGTTTCACACCTATTTAGCTTACAGCAGTTTCGAATCCTTCAAACGCAAAATGCCCTGAAACTTGATGAGTAATACAATTCAACGACGACATTCAAATTTTATTTTTCCTAATTGAAAAAAAGATAAACTGGTCCACATAAATCTTTTAGCTTGAAAATCCACACCCACAAACCAACCAATTCAAATGGTGAATTTGGTATAAATGAACACTGTTGAGAGTTGTCCCACATTGGTGAGGGATAAGGTTTGCTATGTGCTTATATGATCTTGGACTACTCTCTATATGGCCAATTAGTTTTATAGTGGAACCTCAACTTTCATCATTGTATCAGAGCAAGCCTTATCCCTCACCGATGTGGGACAACTCTCAACAAACACTACGATTTGAGGATCGATCATGTACCAGCTTAACAGCCACCTCCTCCGCACTGTGTACATTTACACTAACACCAGAAGAGCAATTTCATTACAAAACACATTAAATTAACACAATGAATAATTTTCTTAGGAAAATGGGATATCAAGCACTGATTACCGTACCTAAATAGAGTTTTCCGAAAGACCCACTCCCAATCTTCCTCCCCAGCTTCCCAGCAATCACATGCTCCATGATGCAACAATGTCCAATACGATTGGACCCACAGACTCAAACTGGCTTTATTTCACAGCAATTTGTGCAAAATTCTTCCTTCAAAATCAAATCCAGCTGCACGGCGTGCTCAACCGGCGAAAATATGCATATCCCCTTGTGATTCATTCACTCTGAAATCTGCAACCTATAACACATTATTACGAAAGCAGAGGAATTTCCAATTACTTATGATACAAACAAACACATTAACTAACAAAAATCCTAATTCCCTCTTTCACTCACTCTCTTTAACTAAAATTTAATTACTTTGATGCTTCTTTCAATTATCTTTCATTTCTGAGCAACCAAATAGGGGATAACACAAACTGCAAGGTAAGAAAGAAAGGTGGAAACCTGGAGGGTTTGGGAGAAGCGTTTCTGAGCAGCCAAACAGGGGATAACACAAATTGTTGCTCATGGACCAACAAAGAGCTTTGAAGCTCATCAATCGACATCTCTGTAGTGTCGTTTGACTCTTCACTAGAGCAAACTATGTAGTTGAACTTTGGAGCCATAGATCTCAGGATTTCCTCTACAATGGAGCCATCATCAAGCATGTCACCATAGATTCGTATTTTGTTTGCAATCCCCATGGTCCTTGCGAAATACTCCAGGACAGACTCTCCATTCTTCATTTGAAGAGTCTCAAAGTCATGTTTTAGGGCCTGAAGCTGTGCACGCTTCACTATTGCTGAACCTTGGTATTTTTTCTTCATGGAGTCCCAAATGTGCTTGGAAGTATCCTTCTGAAGAATAGTCTCCAAAATTGTACGATCAATTGATTGGAATAGGTAATTTTTTACCTTCAAATCCTTCAACTTCATTTCTTCAAGCTTCCGTTTCTGCGCAACTGTAATCGTACTTTCTTTGGGTATAGTATATCCCGTTTCCACAAGATCCCAGTACTCTTTGGACCTTAGGAAATTCTCCATCAACATGCTCTAATGACCATTGAAGCGTGGTATCGCTGGCTGAACGAAATTCTCTGCTGGCTTGTCATACGCCATGGATGCTTGCTACTACAAGGATAAAAGTTGCTGCTTCTATGTGAGATTTTTCTACCAGGCCCAGTGGGGGCTCTGATACCAAATGTTGGTTTAACTTTTAAACTGTAAACTTAAGCTTGCTGCCAAAGAGATGGCTAAGAAGCTCTGATTTCATTAAACAAACTTGAAAGAGAAATTACAACTTAAATAAGAAAAAACAAGTCTACTGCTGCAAGCACCATAACGTAAACTTTGCAGATTTTGTGGAAAAACACTTTGCAGGTTTTGTGGAACCACCTTTTTGATGTATGAAGTGCAAGTATCTTTTGTTGTTGTTTGATTTCAGCGCAAAAGACCTTGGTAGTACAAGTGGTTCCAAGTCGACGACTGTGTACACATCCATGTCGTCGTGGAGCTTGGCAGTGTTGCTCCCTGCAAAGAGGCACTGGTTGAAGTCGTTAACAGTGAATGACGTCACAAAGTGCCTCAGTTGCACGTGGAGTAATCGGAAGACTGCCTTGTTGTCTGAATGGACAACCACAGGCTCAAATAATGTGCAGGACCAATGTTTTTTATCTTCCTCTGGTTCGTCAGCTCCAGCTACAATCCAGTACTGGTGATTGTTCGCCCTTCTCAAGTACTTGTTGTTGAAACAACATTTGATATGCACGAGTCCTTCGTAATCGCTGTTTGCCGGCTCCATTTGGAACTTTGCGTACTCGCTCTTAACATCCACTTCGGAGAGTTGGACAAGCTCATCAAGATTCTTGATACGTTGATGTATGTAGCGCAAGTATTTTTTGTTGTTGTTTGATTTCAGCGCAAAAGACCTTGGTAGTACGAGCAGTTCCAAGTCGACGAATGTGTACACATCCAAGTCGTCGTGGAGGTTGGGGGTGTTGCTCCCTGCAAAGAGGCAGTGGTTGAAGTCGTTAACAGTGAATGACGTAACGAAGTGCCTGAGTTGCACGTGGAATAATCGGAAGACTGCCTTATTGTCTGAATGGACAACCACAGGCTTGAACAATGTGCAGGATCAATGACTTATTTCTTCCTTTGGCTCGTAAGCCCCAGCTATAATCCAATACTGCCAGTGGTTCGCCCTTCTCAAGTACCTGTTGTTGAAACAGCATTTGATATGCATGAGTCCTCCGTCATCAAATCCTCCCCACAAGGTAACCTCTAAATATTCATTCAAAATAGGATTAATTACCTCAATTAATTAATTAATTTCCTAATTGATTGCAAGATATTTTGGTGACATAATATCTTGCAATTACACCCAAAAATCACCAAATGTGGCCGGTTCCCACCTCTCCAAAGGGGGCCGGCCACACCTGACACGCCCCGACCCCGAGGTCCTAGAGACATCGAGATGGTCACGTGCTGGCCGACACCCGAAGGGTGACGAAACCATTTAATTAAAACAAAAACTGAGAAAATAAACTAAAGTACGTAATAAAGGCTAAAAACCCAAATAAAAGTTCAACCTCTAAAAAAAAAAATTAGGTAAACCCACAGCACGCCCAGAGCATAATTCTAATACAGAGTACGAGCAGAACTAAGAATAAAGAAGTGCTATTACAATAAGTGGCGAAGCGGAGCGAATATGACACAAATCACTGGTAGGGGAACGCCTCGTAACTTAGGTCGTAATCCTCGTTCCAAGGTCCTGAAGGGGGCGCAAAACAAAGGTGAGTGGACCAAGTTTATACATACAGTAATAGTAAAACAGTTATCAACATACTAACCCCCAGGTTTTATGAAAACACAAGTATAAGGATAAATATAGGTTTTCCGAAATCTAGCATGACGCGCAATGTCTCAAATCATAAATCGCATAAATAATAAACACTAGTGAATGTCCGATATAACACTTCAGGCCCCATGCCGGCTCCCCGTCTCTGAGCACACAGTCAGAGGAAAAATACACTTCAGGCCCCATGCCGGCTCCCCATCTCTGAGCAGACAGTCAGAGGAAAACACACTTCAGGCCCTATGCCAACACCAAACCGTCGCCCGGGACGGATCGGATCTATCCCTACGTCCCGTAGCGGAAAGGACCACTAGGTAAGTACAAAACCAGTGAACATACATATATTGAAAATCAACTTCATAGTATAAAGTCATCCATCATCTATACTATAAAGAGGTGTTCTAAACATGTTCTAAATATCATATCGTCATCCATTAGATATTCTATAAGAACATGGGTTATAGGAAAAATAGTAATAATTCAAACTAGCCTCAGTAAGCATATTATCTCAAAACGTTTCATAAAACATAATCGTAAAGTCATGCTTTTCTGTGTATGCAATTCTACCATTAAAACATGCATTTTTAGAAGGGGTCCACTCACCGTACACCGATGGTGCAAGCCGTACCAAACAGGAGTAACGAAATCTCCGCTAAGAATCGCACCTAAACACACAATTGTTACTTTCAGTCAAACTCTACTCAAACGATTGAATTTGGGAAAACGAACATCGGAAACGGGTTCAGAACGTCGAAATTAGCCTAGGATGGGTCCCGCACGAAAACCCAAAAAGTCAACGGTCAAAGGCAACGGTGACCGTTGACCGGTCAAAGTCAACGTTGACCGTTGACCGGGTCAACGGGTCACGGTCAACGGGTCAACGGGTCAGGGTCATGGGTCACGGGTCAGGGTCATGGGTCATGGGTTTTGGGTTAGGGTTGTGGGTTAGGCTTTTGGGCTAACAGAAAATGGGTTTGGGTTTTTGAACCTCACGGCCCAAGGCCTAATTAAAAAGGGGAAATGGGTTTGGGCTGCAACCAAGGCCCTAAGGCCTTTTGGGTTTTTAAAAGAAATAACTAAAAATAAAAACTGAAAGGGTGAGGGTATTGGGCCAAAGACCAAACGGGCCTAAGGCCCGTGGGTGTGGGTAGAGAACGGCCCGAAGGCCTGGGTGCGCCGGAGAAGACCACCGGAGCTTCCACAGCTCCGGCCGACGCCAAACCTACAACCTAGACCCCGATCTAGGTACCAAAATGAAGCACTAGCCGAGAGGAGTAGTTTTATACCTTGGGTTCGCCGTGTAACGGCTTGTGGTGGCCGGAAAATCCCTCGGAAAACACGCACTCGCCGGAAAATTGGGTGTACCTCCACCCTTGCCAAAAACACTCCAAAACCTTGAAAATTCATGAACCCAACTCAGTAACTACATTTAACCAACCTCTAACAAGACTAAGAAGGGAGAAACCATGCTTACCCAACCGGAAAACAAGCTAAATTCGCCGGAGGTGCTCGTACCCTCTTGGCGCCGTGAGCAAGGGAGAGAGAGAGAGCTAAGGTTTGGTGATGATGATGGTGGCTGTGTCCTCAAGCAGGTGCAACAATGGGTGTGTGTGTGTGTGTGTCTTTCACGGGTAGAAGAGGAAGAAGAGGAAAGAGAGAGTTTTTGAGAGAGAGAGAAAGGAAAGATGCAGACAAACCAAAAGAAAAGAAAAGACAAGAAAAGAAAAGAAAAAGGAGAAGAAGAAAAAGGTGTCACGGAAGGGGGGGGACAAAAGAGAAAAAGTAAGGGAGTTGGGGTGCTGCCACGTGGCAGCCTAGGTGATAGGGTAATAATTTAAATTTTCAGATCTTGATTGGGTGACAAAAAGAGGACTAAAGTGATAATTCTATAAATTTTTAGGGAGAATTACAGAATTATCCTTATAAGCAGGGGCGGGTGTAACAACACCCCTATAAATATCACTCCATTTCTCCAAAAACCGGAGGGGAATCCTCTTGCAAAATTCTCTAAATTCTCCAAACACTTTCCCTCAAAATTCTAACTTTGGCATCAGAGGTTCTTCAGTCAAAGCCCACCCATTCATCGTGGGCGCGTGAGGCTCTTGGCCTTGACCTAAGGTGTTAATTGTTTTTGAAGGTGCATTTTCGTCCAAGAACAAGAAGGAAGAAATTTGCATCCAATAATTGGTGCTTTCATTGAGAGTCTTGATCAAACGCTCGTAGAAGACTCTCGCATTCAAGCTTTTTCGTTCTCTTGTTCACTTGTAGATTTTTCGTACGTTCTTATTCTTGGAATCTTTTTTTTAAATTCTTCAATAAAACATAAAAGAACAATACATTGGCAAGAGATTCGGAAACCTCGACAAACGAAAATTCCAACGTTCAAGGATTAGGACCGTGGTGATCTATGAGGCTCAACACAATGATGAGTAGAGCGGCACCACCCCCACGGGGCACCACCGTGGCCAGCACGGCAAGGCCCACGGTGCCACAACCACGGTCCAAGCAGTGCCATTCAAGCGCACATGGGCATAAGCCCAAGGCGAGATGGCCCGAGCCACTCAAGCCCGAGGCGAACCCAATACGTTGCCAAGCAAGCCCTAGCTTCGCACCCACGTGGGCCACACACTGAGCATCTCACTCCCATGGCCTAGCCTACTCCCGTGGCCTTTCAAGCAGCCCAAATCAGTCCAAGATTAGTTCAACCGTCGCGGCTTCAAATTTCTAGGCCTACAATTGAACTAGGGGCATTTTCACCACATTTCTCCGCTGATTTGACATTTCCCAACTCAAATCTCGCGCCCGGAGTCTACCACACTTCCATTACTTAAGGAGACGCATTCCTTCCAAGCTCTTCTAACCCAAATGGAGTGTCACATCCCAGCCCGGGGCGGACC
This sequence comes from Pyrus x bretschneideri, assembly GCF_019419815.1. Taxonomy (NCBI): domain Eukaryota; kingdom Viridiplantae; phylum Streptophyta; class Magnoliopsida; order Rosales; family Rosaceae; genus Pyrus; species Pyrus x bretschneideri. Next base: position 565,779 of record NW_025999579.1, on the reverse strand, counting down.
ACTTCCCGGGTCCGACTCCACCACCGTAGCACGATATTGTCCGCTTTGGGCTTACCATTCCCTCACGGTTTTGTTTTTTGGGAACTCACGAGCAACTTCCCAGTGGGTCACCCATCATGGGATTGCTCAAGCCCCCTTCTCGCTTAACTTCGGAGTTCCTATGGAACCCGAAGCCAGTGAGCTCCCAAAAGGCCTCGTGCTAGGTAGGGATGGGAATATACATATAAGGATCACTCCCCTTGGTGATGTGGGATGTGGGATGTCACATGGAGGACAACACTTGTCTTGATAAGTCATAGAATAGACTAGCGCCCTCACACAGTAGACGACCTTGGTGAATCAACTCTTGCAGTGTACCAAGATGCAACGTGCCCCAAATGAGGTTTCCTGAAGTAAGACAAGGGTAGACGAAGAACCTCTTCAGCAGCGTCCCGGCAAGCAGCCACTCGACCAACCATGAACCGAGCGTTAGGGCAATGTGCACTCTCGACTAGGCCCACGGACAAGCATACATTCACGGTTGGGGCCACATTCCGATAGTCAACATGAGCAACCTTCCAAGCGAAATGTTCATTTGTGGCTAGGCCTGCAAGGAGCATCATCCACCTTACATCGGAGTAGGCAGCACGAAGGACGGAGAGAAGCAGTTACTCAGTCCGGCTCAAGCTCAACCAGCAGCTTACGAAGAATTTCCTCGTCTACTAGGAATGAACCACATGCACCACAATAGCGGCATAGACGAGCCAATCACGTAAAAAAGCAGCCTAGACCAGTAGCTCACGACCGAGGGTAGCCGAGAACTCTATTACCCCCAACAAAGGCAAATTCAAGAAGAAATAGAAAGGTTCATGACCGAGCGATTGCGTGATTTCCAACACAACAAGGTCACTAACGAGGCACTATGATGAGACATGACCAACATAAGCAGGTCACCCTTCACGGACGAGATTAAGCAGGCAGAGCCTTCATGCAAGTTCAGCATGCCACATTTCACATCCTTCAAAGGGGATGGAGACCTAGAGAGACACCTAAAGCACTACTGAAGCGCAATAATCCTCTATTAAAACAACGACAATCTCATGTACAAGATATTCGCGAGTCTTCATATGAATAATCCTTTGTGTTGACCATATCTTCTCTTTATCTTTTTTTTTTTTTGTTTTTTTTTTTTTCGTGTAAGCAAGTCAGCAATGTTGCACCTCTATTTTCTTATGTGTAGGTTGAAAGCCGAATGGTTAAGAAAATATTATTTTTCTTAACAAAAGGAAATGGCCATGTGCTTAATAGTTGATACCATATTAATTAATTCATTTCTAGACTTCTCCATAAACACATAAGAAATAGTATTTTACTATTTAGTGACAATATTGATATATTTGTTTACATACTATCTAATACAAGTGAGCATGAGCGCATCCACGTAGAGACCAGTGTGGTTCCGAGACCTAATGAAGCCTATGAAACAAGTTTGTGAAGGTCCTCCGAGAACGATCCGAACCAGTACGAGACTCTTTTGTGCCGACTAACTGTTTGATGAAATGCATATTCGGCATCACACACAGGAAGAGTCGACAAAACTAGGCAAGAAGTCTCAACAACACTTGGCAGTTGACAGGTGCGCATCATGGCTAACAACCAAGTACCCGATGAAGTGCCTCATTGGAAAAAGTTTGAGCGCTTTGTGTGCTATTTCTATCTAAAAAACCTTGCACACCGAGGACCACCCTCCCCCCCCCCCCCCAAATATAATTCTAAATCCGTCATTGCAAGTGCATTTTGCATATGATAAGTAGGAAAAATACATATCTAATAAAAAGCGCGTTGCAGTTATTTTTATGTATATATGTTGTGTGATACACAACTCAATTAAAACAATAAGACTGATTTACTATATAATTTGCATGACAAGTTTATAGAGTCTCGTTCTATTTATCACTTGAGTGACTGATTAAGATTTCATAGGCCTTTACCTTTAAATTTTATATCAACTAATGTACTTTTAATGTTCCTTGATCAGCTCTATGAGAAATAGCACAGCATCACAAACAATAGACAAGACTACATTCTCGATTTACTACAAATTTGGGCATCAGGCCCATTTATAGTTGAAAATATAGATTGGGCTTGGAGTGGACCATAAAACTGCTTAATGGCTGTGGCCCAAACGATGTTGGTTTTGGGCCAACCCAACCGATCCGATCAGACACAAAACAAACCATACCGAGAGAGGGAGATACTTTTCTTCCTTCTTTCCTATATGCTTTACTTGGTGATTAAGCCCTTAGGCAGCTGCAAAATCAGAAGAAGAAGTAGAGCAAGTAACAGCGAAGCAAGCAAAGGCAGAGGAATTGGAGGTGAAGATGGGGTTGCAGTGGATGATATTGACGTACGTGGTGGCGGCAGAGGCGGCTTTGGCCTTCCTCCTAACCATTCCGGCGCCCAAGCTGTTGAAGAATCGATTCGTGTCGCTGGTCTCTCTAATCCTCCAACCCGCCCTCTTCATCGTCCCCTTCGCCGGATTTCAGCTCCTGGGTTCGTTTCTTTTCTCGATTTCGCTCCCGTTTCCGTTCCAATCACACTGATATTGTCCTTAATTGTAATTATTTCTGCGATCTGGCCTCTCATTTGAAATGGGGTTTCGAATTTCTCGTTCTTAGGGCATTATATAGCTTTGGATTTCCCAATTTATCTTCTTTTTTTGTTTGATTTTTGGTAACAATGGGTTCCCATTGATGTTTGATTTTGCAATTGTTTCGTTTGATTGTGTGTAGATATATACTGGAAGAATGAGCATCGGTTGGCCTGCACCTCTGATATCTGCACTGCCTCTGAGCGTGACCGCTATGAGAAATCGGTCAGTTTCCCATTACTCTCTCTCTCTCTCTCTCTCTCTCTCTCTCTCTCTCTCTCTCTCTCTCTCTCTCCCCCCGTGGTTTTCATTGCTTTTAAAGTTCTAATATTTGATCAAATTGATCAGATGATGCCTTCTGGTCTTGAACTTGATCAACCAGCTAAATTAACTTATTGAAGTAGAAATCTTGTAACAAAAAAGGAAAATTACATTTTAATCTCCCCATTCACTAATGCTGCCTGGCAGCTTTATTATAATTAACCGCATTTTTATTTAGGGACCTTCGAGATAATCACATATTCGTGCTTAGTTTTACTCAAAATCAAAATGCTCAATAATGCATATCTGTTTCTTAAATTAGTCCTCCGAATACACATATGTAGGGAATTAAATTGTTAGGTTGCTTTGGAATAGGATGGTAACTTGAATCCTGCTTCTTTATCATTTGTTGGACTTTCTTTGTTTGTGGGAATTTGTGGATGAGGGGGGAAGAAAGGGTTATGCTTTTGGAAATATTCTAGTACGAGATATCTCTACATTTGGGCTGTACATTATGAAAAATTTGATATGTGGTCCAATTTTTGCGTTGCAATTTGTTGCACATTCAGCTTTGGGATGTCTTTAGAGAGATTGAGAATAGATATGTCCATGCAAATGAGTGTTTGACAATTTCTCATCATAATGCTCGCTTCTAAAACGACATTTGCCATTGTTTTGGATTTCTAGGTATCAAGATACAAAGGTTTCAAAGCCAAGTTCATCATCCTTCTTTTTTTAAGGTTTAGAAGATGGAATTTGCGGATTTCTTTGTTTATTAGGGAAATTGGTTCCATTCGTGCATTGTCTTTGAACCATTCATGCATGGAAAGTTATTTGAACTTTTACTTGATGCACGTAGTTTAGTCTCATCATATTCGATTTGGTTAGGTGACAAAAGAGCTGATCAGCCTAGTCTAGTGATTGCATATTTACCCCTCTGCCAATAAAGAGATACAAAAGTCAAGTTCTTTCTATATCCGTGTTATATTCAATTGTTCTCGACTCATTTCCTTTGTTGCGAATAATATGCCATGCAGATGTACAAGGCTCAAAGGAATGTAATTCTTTGTGCTTCAGCATGTCTGCTTTACTGGTACGTCAGCCAGATATGAAATGCCCCCTTCTTTTCGTTTTTAATTCATAAAAGAAAAAAAGAAGAAGGTAAACTTAAGGCCTCTGATATATGTCTTGTCATTTGATAGCAATCTACAAATTTTGGGCGCAGGTGTCTATTTCGCATCTGTAAATTGTGCAAGGACATTCAGAACTTGGAGGAAGTGGAGAAGAGGTACAAGGACAAGTAGGTTTTCGGATATAGGCCCTTCGTTGGCAGTGGAAACAACCGAGTTAGTATTTTTTCATCATAAATGAGAAACCGATGCTGCTTTTAGTAATACTGTAATGTCTTGAATTTGTGTGCGTAATTTGTAGCCGTCGTGTATGTTGTTGATACATTGTTCGTGTATCTGAAATATACTTTGTTTTCCACATTATATGAAAACTATGGCATTGATCGTTTGTTTGAGTATATGAATTCTAATGTCCCGCGATTCGTTGAGGATCAAAAGATCGTGAGCGTGACGGGGCAGTAGGAACAGGCGGCGCCCCGTCTAGCTCAGTTAGAATTTTAAATTTCGTTGATGGAACCATCAGATGCATTTCGGCATGGTCTTCGTTTCATCGGCGTATGTTATGCTGCAAGTTTCGTTTACACTTCGTGGCAGAGAAAATCAAATAATTCAATTGAAATGTTCAAACGAGGTCTTCCAACGTAGGCAGACTTGGTTTTCACAGAGTCTACATTGACCCATGACACGCTTTAATTTCTTGACAATTGGCCAAATTTGTTGAGTTAATCACTATAATTGCTATATCGTCATTCTATGATGGTTGTCAATGCTTAATCGATACGATATTTTATTCTGACCAATTTAACAATTAGGATTTGATTTAAAATTTGCACAACATTCAAAATTAATGCAGGACATTATATTATGCATAGGCTTATAAGTTTATAACATTTTACTTATGGAAACGATCTTGTGAATTTCCACCAATTTTGTTTTTCACAAACACTTAACTATAATTCAAGGTTTTTATCGATTTTGCGAGTTTTTATAAAAACCATCACAAAAACTATTTTGTATCATTTTCGCTGTACCATCAACTTTTTAATAACTTATAATACTTCATCTTATTAAATACGCAAAATATCTTGAAAAAACTTGACAATCATAATTTTTTTACAGACATGCCTGCTGCTTGATAATGGTTTCTTGGCAACTATTTTCCTCCAATTTTTAATTATTTAGTATATTTACTGAGCTAATGATATGTTTTACGAGATTTTATGTTAACTGAGAAAATATTATTTTTTGCCAGATTTTGTGGGCTCTCCATGTCTTTAAGAATGTGACTGTACCATGTGCAGAATTCCCACTCGGAGGAGAGGAGGGGCTAAAACACTAACAGCTAACAAGTTGAAAAGATTGAAAACACATTACAAATGTGCAGTACATTATTGACATCCTTGTCGTTCCCAACTCACATCATAAAAAGTGTTCCAATCTTCTTTCTTTTGGTAGGTATGAAACCATGTCCTTATTATCCAAACAAGTTTTGGTTTAGTTTAAACAGGTACATAAAAAATCAGGTTCATCAGTCGGCGCCAACAACTAGACACACAAAAAGGATGTGTTTCGAGTTTCGTTTTCATACAAGAGGTGACTTAAATTGATATAAAAGTGAATAACACATGTTTTGAACGGATTTTAAATGAATAACACATGTTTCGTACAAGAGGTAACTTAAATTGATATAAAAACCATGTCCTTATGATCTGCTGATATAACATCTTAAATGAATAACACATGATTTGAACGGATTTTAAAATAGCTAAAAGTGTTTTTGGCATTCGAAAGTGCTTCTGAAAAATATTTGGCCAAAAACTTATTAGCATTTTTGGGTTGTACAAGCACTTTTGTGGAGAAGTGTTTTATAAGCACTTGAACTTCTCAATGTAGAACTGTAATATTTATTACAAAGAGAAATGTTAAAGAGACTTTTAAAAGTAGGATTCTCTGTCACCCTATATTTTTTTACACAAGTTTTACAATGTTGGCACGAGAATAACGTTAAATTGTGAGATGGCAGTATAAGACTAAACTTATCAAAAATTACAAGTTAAGAGATTAAGCTCATGAACCACAAATTTATACAAGTATTAAAATCACAATTCGATAAACATAATGACAAACTAACCCGTAAAAGCAGTAGAAGAAGAAGCCAAATCAAACTTCAAACAGTGCACCTTCTCCTTTCTTGCAAAACCAAAAGTACTTAAACTAACAATAGGTCTTAGTTCAATATTGAGCGTATGTTTTGTGAGAGCAATGGCTTATGTTTTTATACTAAACATAGATTGCCCTATTACAATCCTACAAGGAATACAAGACAAAATCCTTGTACGAATTCTATTCTTAAGCTTATCAACATAGAGTTTCAATCCAAACCAAAGTCGAATTAACTCTCATAAACATATTAAGACTTCTCTATAGCAATCTGAGACAACAAGGATTGAATCACACTCATACTCTAACATTCTCCCACTTGAGTATGATTCATAACAGTGAATAATCATCTCAAATTCAATATAAAGGTGATCACATAAGTCATTCATCAACACACTAGTACATAGACACAACCAGCTTACATAAATCAAAACAATGAATTTATAATTGCCTCTACAACACAAAATACATATTTAATTTACAAATCACAATGTCCAGTTCATGTTCATAGCAATGTATCTAAGCTCAAAAGTAAACCAAGACGTCTACTCCCACTCATATAGCCACCAAATCTTTTGGATAACAAAAGCTTAACCTCACATACAACTTACCTATGCATTTTAAAGTATTGAACTTAAGAATCTTTTTTGTTACATCGCAGAATTAACTCAAAAGTCACAATACTTAATTTACACTTTGTAATTATGTGAACCAATATAGCAAAACCAAACCGATTTGCTCCCACTTATCTAGGCGCTATACTTAACACAACCAAGTTAAGTAAAAGATGTGGTATAGCAACTATATTAACTAAAAAAAAATCATTCCAATACAATGAATGACTAATCAAAATCCATATGGAAACCTAATTCGTTTCCTTTTGAATGCTAACTGACATATTAGGATCCTTCTCATTACTTAAACAAATTAAGTAACACAAATAATTCAACCAAATGAATTATAATGGCTGGCCTAACTCTTTGCCTTATGCTTACTGTCACATCCCGGCCCGGGCGGGACGACTTCCCGGGCCCGACTCCACTACCGTAGCACGATATTGTCCGCTTTGGGCTTACCATTCCCTCACGGTTTTGTTTTTGGGAACTCACGAGCAACTTCCCAGTGGGTCACCCATCATGGGATTGCTCTAGCCCCCTTCTCGCTTAACTTCGGAGTTCCTACGGAACCCGAAGTCAATGAGCTCCCAAAAGGCCTCGTGCTAGGTAGAGATGAGAATATACATTTAAGGATCAGTCCCCTGGGCGATGTGGGATGTCACAATCCACCCCCCTTAGGGGCCCGACGTCCTCGTCGGCACACACGCGGCCAGGGTTAGGCTCTGATACCAATTTGTCACATCCCGGCCCGGGCGGGACGACTTCCCGAGCCTGACTCCACTACCATATCACGATATTGTCCGCTTTGGGCTTACCATTCCCTCACGGTTTTGTTTTTGGGAACTCACGAGCAACTTCTCAGTGGGTCACCCATCATGGGATTGCTCTAGCCCCCTTCTCGCTTAACTTCGGAGTTCCTACGGAACCCGAAGCCAGTGAGCTCCCAAAAGGCCTCGTGCTAGGTAGAGATGAGAATATACATTTAAGGATCAGTCCCCTGGGCGATGTGGGATGTCACACTTACATTCGAACATATGATTCTCCCACTTAAGCATAAGCATAATGTACTGCACAACCGATAAAGAAACCGGAGATATGAACCAATTGGTTCCCGATTCCTCACCAATTGCATAATCTCAGTTTAGTCATATACACCTAAACCATTATGCAAACAGTCTATGTATCAAAAGATAGTACAATCCATTCGGAAAAACTTATCTCACATAAACCCAAAATCACTAGTTTCAACAACGATCAAAATCAGAATAGCAAGCACAATATTTTTGCTTTAATTTGATCCTAACTAGTTCAATATCCATCGAGCAAGATCAACTAAAAATTGATAATATTTGGACATAGAAGCACAAGTTATCTCGATTAAAACGAGATAATCAAGATCTCAACTTTTCAACAATATGATTTACATATAATAATTCTTTAACAAGATCGACATGTATCATAATTCAATCTAGTCCAAACATCAATTGCAAAAATACTAATTGACGCTTCAAAATCTCAAACAATTCCAATCAATGTAAAACCCATAATTTATCAAAATTTCAAAATTAATATCTTATGAACTTTGAGATCGCATCAGATATGAATTAAAGGATACATACCAATTTAATTAGCACATTTTCATTAAGAGCAGTGGAAGCAAACGAGAAACGAAAATTCCAGACCAAATCTTGCCAATCGATGAGTTCCACTATCACAGCGAAATAGAATGCATTCTTGCCAACAAGGCTTCACCAAAACAATTTACGTCATTCCATACAAGGTATAAATACAAGAGCCTTCACATGTTTTCGGTTATACACTGCAAAGATTGACATTTATCGAATCCAAAGATTACAAACTCCACCATTCATATATACGGCAACGCCCCCAAAACATATTATACGTAGTCTAACCAAAACTGGGGATATGAATTACACTACTAATTTTAAAGTCATCGTTATGGATACTTGTATAATCTAATTTTGCCTCCTTTTTTTTTAATAATAATTCAAAACAGACCAATGCATTTAATTATATGTATCATAAATACAAACAATGGCATCCAAATTCCATTAGTTTAATATTAGAACCGCTTGGTCATTAAGCATACTTGCCCAGACAATATCAATTCATGAGTACTCGTGCAATCAGATTGATTCCATTCCAAATTGATATTCATCGTATATGTCCCAAAACAAACAGACAAAAGAGAATGATAGGTGTTGTATATGAACAAATTTTATCCTCCACCAAGACTAATTTAATCAGAATCATAGACTCTTTAATGAAAAAGAAAGAGTATACATAGACTAAATGTTACACTAACTTATTTATGCAGCAAAAGATGATTTCAGACATCCCACATAAATCACAAGTTGGCATCCATAGGGATTTCGAGTTTAATCATGCCCTCACAGTATATAATTAAACAGGCACACTCGAAATAGCAAAAGCCCAAATTTATCATGGTTAAACTCATCACACTATAATCATGCATGATACAGTAAACTAAGTTACCTGAATGCATAATCGGACCCATATTCATCAACCCGATTGCAATTCCTCGGCTCCAAATAAATGAAACAAATTATCCATCAATGCTTGAGAACCGTCCATGTGGATTGCCTTCACTCCAGATTCACGTGGATCCCGTAACATTGCAAATTATCGAAGTAAATCTTCATTGTTACAAGTTCATCGAACCAAAATCATCGTCAAAAGTTATCGGCCCCTATCTCGTCAACACAAATTCCCGTAAAAAATTATGAATGTTTGTATCTCTTAGAATATGTTAGACAACATATAAATGTCTTCAAACCAACAAACCTCAAAACCAATATTTAATAATTACAAATACACAAGTTGCATTAAAGATAAACCTTATAAAAATTACAAATAAATTATAGTTTCTTGCCTCAAAAACTGATTGTGTCACATGCATTGATGCTTCATTAGTCTAGTATCAAACCATTAATTTAATAACAACAACAAATAAAAAAAGTTATTTATTAGACTAACCATTAGATGCATCAAGATACAAAACCATGGCCTCCAATATCAACATATGCAATTCAATCTATATTGACATATGTACAATAACAATTCTAGCTCAAAATAAATATCACAAGTGCATGTTTGCGTTCATATATTCACAAACCTTAACAACCCCTTGATCTTTTGCAGAAAGATGGTTTAGATAGAACACGATTTTCCCCCTTTTTCAAAATTGAAATCGTCAAAATAATTTTGAAAACAACACTACCTAATCTTTTGCATAAAGTCATCCTCTCTATTATTTCTTTATCTCAATTATAATTGGATGATCAAGATTTCAAAAAGACAATATTGACCAATTGACCCACAAAAGCACAATGTTCAATTTGTAGTGATAATTGACTCTTGTGAACCTAGAAAACTCAAACTCATACCAAGATGAAAATTTAGGAGTTTGACATATTATACCAGTATAATTCCAGATAAGGAAGCAGAAGAAAATTCATGAAATCTTTACAGATCCCAAACAAAGTAACATGGTATCAAAAATGATCGTAACCGTGAAAAAAGGTTTTCTAGAAAAAGCCCTACAGATTTCTTCACAAACAAAATTCGATCTTTGCTAATTAACATCACGTCTTTTACTGTTTTAGTTTTAAAACTTTCAACTTGAATTCAAGAGCAATAATCTTAGGCTTTGATACCACATGTAAGACTAAACTTATCAAAAATTACAAGTTAAGAGATTAAGCTCATGAACCACAAATTTATACAAGTATTAAAATCACAATTCGATAAACATAATGAAAAACTAACCCGTAAAAGTAGTAGAAGAAGAAGCCAAATCAGACTTCAAACAGTGCACCTTCTCCTCTCTTGCAAAACCAAAAGTACTCAAACTAACAATAGGTCTTAGTTCAATATTGAGCGTATGTTTTGTGAGAGCAGTGGCTTATGTTTTTATACTAAACATAGATTGCCCTATTACAATACTACAAGGAATACAAGACAAAATCCTGGTACGAGTTCTATTCTTAAGCTTATCAACATAGAGTTTCAATCCAAACCAAAGTCGAATTAACTCTCATAAACATATTAAGACTTCTCTATAGCAATCTGAGACAACAACGATTATTACCAAACCGTATGAATCACACTCATACTGTAACATGCAGAGAATCTATAGAGAGTCCCACGATAGTGTCTTTAGTATTTCGATATCACAAAAGTACTTTCAAAAGGGCTAACGAGCATGTGTTTCAGAAACAATAATCATTGATATAATACGGTGACATGTGAAAAGAAGAGATTGAAAGTCTATTTTACTTTCCAATTCAACTTGCAGCATTGCATTAACAAATCTGGAGAATAAATTAATCAATGTTTACCATTTCAAAAGCTCATCAATTGATGGAACTAAAACTAAGAACTAATTAACACTAAGAATATGTATGTTTTCTTTTGAAAATGTTCATCAAAACGACCTTCTAATACTCTTAAAATCTACGGACTCTATGCATTCCAATCCAGCTCTGTAAGGATTCAAGAGCTTCAGAAGCTCGTTCGTCTTCTCCTTCGTGTGATCATCCCCGCAACGAACCTGTAAAACCAACAAGAGCTTCTGAAATGTACCGACTTGAAGGGCCTCAACCAGCACTCTTTCATCTTGCCTGCTTGCACATTTACACAGCTTCCAAATCGCTGAAATCGAATACTGAGTTGCCATTTCCGATATTCTCAAAATTTTCTTCACTAAAACTGGTATAGTTAGCGCATCAGCATACGCCTTTTCCCTCCCTTCTTCGCAATCACAAAGACTGTCGATAACCGCCAATGCCCTCTCGCTTACGCCCTTTTCCGAGTCCACAAGCATTTCCAGCAATACCGAAACCAATCCCATCTCCAAAAATGCTAACTTGATCTTTTCACCGGCGGAAGAAGATGATGAAATCAAGTACAAAACTACCGTCAGAGATGCCTTGGTAATCGCCGGCGAAATTTTCTCTCTGATGAGCTCGAAAAGAATGTCATTCACCCCACCAATCTCCACCAACGCTTCAACATGTTTTGTGCGATCAGCGCAAGAAAGAAGCTCTTTCAATGCTAGAATGGAGTTTTGCTTCACCGAAAGATCATCACTTTCCTTGAGAAACCAAACCATGCAATGCAACGATGCTTTGGATCCCAAGTGTTTGTGTGACTCTTCATCGAAAGCCGGAAGCATCCAACTCAGCGCAGACAGTAATTCTTCACACACAGTTGCATTTCTCCTTTCGCAATCACTTGCGAAAGAATCAAAGGCTGCAGCGAGTACAGATGCAGCCCCATTCTCCAATATACAGCGCTTGTTTCGCTCGCTCTCGGCCGCCCATTTCTTGATTCTGCGCACACATTCGACGCACCCTTGGTGATCCAAACGTCGAGCTGAGTCCGCTAAACTGAAAAGAATCTCGGAGACCTCAATTGGCATGACGGGAATTCGCGGAGTTGGAACACGTTCAATTCCATAGCGCTTGTTTTCGGTGCACCATTCTTGAATCATTTTTCTGAGACTATGGTTGGGAATCTGATCAAAGCTTCTCAACAACTGATTTGTCACAGGGCAAGTGAAGTTCCCGCCTTCGAGCCACTTGTCGATGCTCTGTCTATCGTAGGTTATTCCGGATGACAATGTGACCGGATCCTTCATCAAGTCAAGCGATATCGGGCAGAGGAAATGGTTCGGGATCAGGGCTTCCATGTCGAGGTCCCCCGGCTGGTTTTTCGCTGCACGGTGGCCGGTTCTCCTCCTTCCCCAGCCTAAAACCATTGGTACAAGCTAGTTTACTGACACAACAGAAGTTATAGGTTAAAGAGATAACGAAGGAAAATTCAGAAAAGTAGAGAAGTTGTTTCTTTTGGTTTTGTTGGTGTTGGTTTTTTTGGTTGTGGAAAAATAGGAGGGAGGAGATGGAGTTTATATACCAAAATTTGTTGCCCGAACTACAAGTTTGAGGCTTTCGCACGCGGCGTTCAAAGTATGAGAAGTGGGAAAGAATTGAAAAAGAAAGAAAGGAAATTCAAGATGTAGGAGGAGGAATAGGTTTTCTTTTTTTCTCTTTTTTAGTAATAGTATTTGAATGTTGACCGTTGAAGCTTTCAACGTTTTTTAATCCGTACATCGTCAAGGGAGGAAGCGGTAAAAGTTAACTCCTCACGGGATCAAATTGTACCAAGCAAACAAATTAGTTGTTCTCTTTTCTTTTTCTTTTTTTACCCTTTGGAATATGACTGAGTTTAGTCAAGTTCGACCTTTTTATTTTTATGGTTCAAATCAATTTAGTATAATTATTCTATCATTTGTTTAGAAAAGTTAACAAACAAAACATTTAAACAGTCCTACTAGTTAGATGGTTAACACTCTCACAAAAGAACGAACTCCTCGTCCCATTGGACCTCACATAAGTACAATTCTCACTACACACCCTTGTGAGAGTTGTTGGTCAGGCTATCCTATTGAAAAACTTTCTCCCAACAAAACTTCTCCGACTGAAATTTTTCTCCGAACAAAGACTCTAACCGAAAGAAAAATACTAACACAATAACATATTTTGTTGTAAGTTAAGTTTCTCTCCTCTCAAGATCCCATCTATTACAAAAATGATCAAGTTGGGCAATAAATATGGTAATAACTGGAATTATTCTATTCATTTTTTGAGTCTTTCTTTAGGTCTACGTGATGTAAAGGAACACAAAGTCGGTCAGCTTAACTATGTAAGAACGAGTCCTCCTAGCCTAGCTAGGTTCCTCTATATCAGGCTAAAGGTATCAGCTGCCTTCTTCACAGCAGTTTTGACTTTGACAGAGTCATAGGCCATTCAATTTCAAACTCCCACCCCATAAAATATAAATAAAAAATTAAACCAGGTTAATTCGGATCTCCAAGATCCTCCAATAACGTCCGTTGATCGTATATCGTACGATCAGAAATTTTTTTATTTAAAATTAAATATAAACAGTATCGGACAAAAATTGACCTTACAATATACGATGAACAGACGTAATTAAAGGATTCTCGGGATTCTCACAAAGAGGATCCAGAGAGAAACCTCGTTCAATTCAAATCAAGCAAATAGAAATTTTAACCTAAAAACAGAAAACCTTATGAAAGTGGCTTTTTATTCACTTTTGAATTTGCTGTACAGAAAAATACCACCCCTTTAAAAATGAGCTTACGTTACAAATCAATTTTTAATCCTGTACATAACCAGCAACATTGTGAATGAACCTTGAAACCAAATCCGGCCGAAGACGAAAACAAATCCGGCCTAAGTTGAAACCAAATCCGGCCTACGTTAATAACAAGTCCGGCCTGGGAAAGAAGAAGGAAAAGAACAAAGAAACAAAGAAATGCAGCCGAACTGTCTTCGCTACTCATCCTTCCATCAGCTAATCAAACGGCAGCACGTAGCCCCCCATGTTCGTTGGAGCTGTTTCGGTGTTTCCCCAGTGACAAGTTCACGCCGTCCAACTTTTCACTTCACATGGTGCTCACCTGCAGAGCCCCGGAGAAGCGTGGTCTATTCCTGCCTGACATATGGAGAAGAACTCATCTCCGTGCTGTAAAATGAGTCGTCCCCATTTACTGCAAAGAAATTATCATTCTTTTCTTCATCCCACTTGAGGACCTCCCGTACGTACTTGAATGCCTCGTCAACTGAGGCAGCCTCCCGAGCTCGGGTCTGCGCCACAAACAACTTTTCGCCGCTTATGGATGAATACAGCTCTTTGAATTTCACCGCCACGTAATAATATGCTTGCTGTGCCAGAGACTGACTATTACCATGACGCTTAACAGGACTGAAGTCCTTTAGCCACTCGCAGGCAGACAACGGAACCTGGTTTATCTTGCCTTCAAAGGCATCGTATTTGTTCAGAAAGAGCACAAACGGAGTGTCTCTGAAACAAGGGTGCCGTACCAAACTCTCAAACAAATCTCTGCTTGCCAGCATTTTATTACGAAGAAGACCATTACCGTGGGCCCACATTTGATCATAGTCACTCAACACAACACAAAAAATCACTGCCCTCACATCTTCAAACATTTCCAGCCATTTGCAACCATCACTCAGTCCCTTGGAATTAATGCGAATTAGTTGATACCTGAGACAATAAAATCCAGTGAGCAACAGACTGATGGTCTCATTGGAAACAGAAAAAAAGATAACAGTATGAGCACAAGATCGGAAGCTCGACTGACGATGAAAGAATCAAGGTATTACTTAGTCAAGGGAAGGGGAAATTCATAGTTTTCTTTGTATAGCTCAGACGTGGCACTTCTGTCATCAAATGAAAATTCCATAGAGGCAAGCCCATTGCTCTGTGTAACGCCCTCAGCATATAAAATGTCTTTCTCGGAGGGCTCATACTCGTTACTTGATATTTCTATAGCCTGTTAGAAATGAAACACCAAACGCGCACAAGAATAAAACATGAATATTGCAAATTTAGTTTAGCTAGCGACAAAGCATCCAAGCCTGCTTAAAATGTCACCCACGTATATATCAAACAATTAAACCATATTCAATCCAAACATAGTCTTAATATTAATTCAAAGTAAATGTGAAAGATCATAAACTAAATATGAAAATACCATAAAAGGAATACTATCAATTCTGTGATTAACAAACTTTGATCTTCCAAATAAAGTTTTAACAGGCATGCAATTTGGAGCCGAAAGAGTAAGGCGAAAACAAGTAATGACTAACCCGATCTAAGAAATATTTGGCAACTTCAGGAAGGCAGTCTAGTTCCTCCCTCCTTTTGTATGTTTCCTGGATGGCAGAATCTCTCCACAATTCATCCACAATAGGAGCATACTCACGTGTCGCAGCAGGAAAGAATGCATCCAAGTCTCCGGTTGCCATGATATCCAGTAACCAGTCAGAAAAGTGCTTGAACCTTTGGTTGATTGCATAGATGCATTGCTCGCTTTCATCAACTACTGT
This sequence comes from Pyrus x bretschneideri, assembly GCF_019419815.1. Lineage (NCBI taxonomy): Eukaryota > Viridiplantae > Streptophyta > Magnoliopsida > Rosales > Rosaceae > Pyrus > Pyrus x bretschneideri. The sequence continues at coordinate 550,001 of NW_025999579.1, read as the reverse complement.
TTCACATAAATTCATTTCACAGTCAACCACTGACTTAAGGTTCATTCATGCCTACAAGCAGAGAACCAAATAAGCAAAATATTCTCTCTCTTAAGATGTAAACATTTTCCTCTTCAACCAGTATAACATTTCTTCAATATTAATGACAACGGGACAATCATGAGTTTAAATTATGTTAGACATAAGATGAAACCAATAGCACCAAACTTCCACTCCCTTGGGTAAATAACAACAAGAGGGAAAGCATTTGTTCCTTTTTGGACAGACAAAAAAAATGAGATGCCAACGCCACTGTTCTACTTGATTCTAACAAACAAACAAACAAACAAAATTTGACCAGCAGCAGCAGCAGAGAATCAGACTAAGAGAAGGTTGACCCATCTATCAATAAAAAAACCTACCAGCCCTGTCCAGGTAGCTGTATTTGAAGTAGTATTTAACGCAAAAACAAAACAGACATGACCACCATCCATCATGACCACCATAATGCAATGTATCTATGTTAGAAACAACTACAACAATCATGGATCTAGAGTTTTGTTGCAAAGATGGACATGGACATAGCAAGCAGCTACCGTCTTTTTGTAAACAGAAAAAGAAAAAGGTCATGTTGACCTGAAGGGGACTCATGAGCAGCCAACAAAGATATCCTATTCTCCGTCAACGCTTCCTCTTCAAAACGTTCTCGGCCCTCAAGTAATATACTTAGATACTTATACATATTGCTCTGAATCATGAGTTTGATGTTCTGCAGCTCTTCGGAAGTGAACTTGTTCCCATATAAGAGCTTAGCCTGTTCCATGGGAAAAAGAAGGATGACATAAGCATTTTTAAGATGTTGTAGTGTCCAAGAAATAAAGCTTCCAAAGTTCTGATACCAAAAAAAAGCGAATGAAATCATAAACAACAAAAACAAAAGCACCAAGCCCTAGGGGCTTTTCGCTAAGCGGTCTTCAAGGTATCATGCAGTTTGATTATCCACAAAAGGTAAGTTAGTACATTAAATGGACTCCAATCCTATTTTAATATCCTTGTTTTCCCTTGGTTTTGAATCGAAATCATTCACACAAAACCTAATGACTCACAATGCTACATATAAGCACATCTACATTAATTGTTTAAATTAATGTTTTCCAAGGTGAATGCCCACATTTACCATACTTGCAATATATCAGCGACTGAGCTAATTGGATTTCCCCTGCTTCCAATAATGTTCTTGATCCATTAAAACATGCAGCATCTTGGCTACTTCTATGGTTTTACCATGCTAAATTCCTAGACTCCTAGTTGGGGTTGTTCAGTCAAAAAGAGCCAATGGTTTCAGTGAAAGATTGCAAACCATGTAATGACATATGGGAAGATAAGGTAAGTTCACTATCACGGTAAAGGAAACACTTTTTAATTGTCAATTGATGAAATATGTCACGAGTCGAATTGAAAACAAGGTAAATGCAACTACTAACATCTTTGCATTTAGCGAAAGCAGTTTTAAATATTTTATAGTTGCATAACTGTAAACCAACGAGGAACCAGACACCAGATAGAGCAAGTCTATTCAAGTCTTGCTTGACTAGAACAGAAACAAGGACACACGTAAACTCAAAAAGACGTGTACCATGCAAGGCACCCTGAAGAGAAGGGGGGCAATACCTGCTTGAAGATGGTGCTAGTTCCAGATCCCTCCGAGCCAAATAACAGAAGTTTCTGAACTCTTCCCTGTTCCCAGAATTCCCGGACTGACCTGCTTGAAGGTGTCATCGGATCTTCTTGTGCCCCATTTTGATTACCAGGTGGTACAGGCAATGAGAATAATGAACAAATGAAACGAGTGGATGCCTGCCTACCAAAAACCAAACTGCAAGAGAATAAAAATTTGACTCACAATAATCTGTCACAATTTCAAACGTGCACCAAACAACAATTAACCAACATTCAAGGTACGAAAGAACCTTTCCCCATATATTCCCTTTAATGTTATTCTGACCTTCCTCCTCATAAGAACCATCATCATACACCCAAAAATGAGTATCCGGAGGGCACTGCACTTTGGCCAGCTGAGATGCAAGTGAAAAGGAAAATGATAAGCTTTGTGTTATGTAATCAAATGATTTATGCAATCACCAAAAAATTTGAGGAAGCTTCTTCTTATTATTAACTTTCATTAGAAGACTTTCAACTAGACAGATGATCATCTTACAAACTTACTTATTATGGAAAATCCTATAGTAGGAATTCACATTTGCAACCGTTAGATTGACGGATTCACTTTTTCATACCAGGGGTTTAGGGTTTAGATTTCCAAATTATAGTTGCATTTGTTTGTATTGAATACGGAGCTCTACTACCGACATACTCATTCATTATGGACATTTAGGTAATACCTTCAACACCCTCAGCTCAATCTTTGTGATCTCTCGGCCATTCATGAACACTTTGGTGTTCCCATTGCTTGCATCAAACCGAATCTTACCCCCAACATTGAGTTTCGAGCTAATAATCCTATCCGGCTTCTCACCCTCCTGAAATCAAGCACACAGGACTATAAACATACAAAGCACAAAAAACCCTACTGCAAATGCTCATCCAAAAAAAGCTCACCTTTCCCCAAAAACCGGAATCCTTATCGTACCAATACCTCCCAGGTTTCAACTTCTGAGGAGGCAATTCACATCCCAAAATCTCAGCCAGTTCTTCTTCCCTCAGCTTGCTTCCATTCACAACCAACTGCTCCGGCCGAAGCTGATTGGCGGGGCACTCCTTCTCGCCCCTCATTATCTGCCGAATCTCCAAAGGGCTGCAAACCCTCGACAGGATCCTCGAACACTTCCCTAAGTTCGACCTCTTGGACTCGTCTATTGGCTGCCCAATGCAGCTCACACATTTCCTCCCCTCCGGCATCGACCCCATCGCCTTCAGCAAGCAATTGCTGCAGTACTTGGCGTCGCACACCAAACACCACTCTCTCTCCTTCAATCTGTTCCCTTTCCCGCACCTGCTGCAAATCCCTCTCTTACTCGATCGCCTCCCGGGCGAAGAGGCCCCTACAACCGGCGATCCCACCTGTTCGGTGGCCGCGCTCGATTGCGGGGACGAGTCGTTATCTTCACCCTCGTCCTCGTTCTCCGAATCTCTTGGTTCATTGAAAGTCACGACAGCCGCCCTCTTTCCTTCGGTGGCGCCGCCGATCGGTTTGTGCTCCAAGTTCGAGTCTTGAGCCGGCAACTCAGAGCTGAAACCTTCCTCAGCCCCTTCAAATTCCGACCCTTCCCTGCTGTTTCGCAGCTCCGGTTGCGTCCTCGGAGTCGAAGACGACGTCGTTCTACTCGTCTCCTTCACAACGCCGCCGTTCCTCATCCGACTGAACCGCGAGACCTTCTGACCGACCATCGACCCCACCGGAATCGAAGACGGGGCTTGAACCGAACCAGCGGTCACGGAAGAAGAGTAAAGATTGAGAGAGTCGAGGTTAACCGGATCAACCTTGGGCGGGTCGTAGGGCAGAGGAGAGCCTTCGTATTCGACGGCGATGGAGTAGTCGAGGTGCTCTTCGTCGGGTAATGGTGCGCCGGCAGGCAGCATCTTTCTGAGGAGGTCCTCCCAGCTCTTCCCATCCTCCGGTTCGGAAGCCATGGCGGGGCACAGGGTGTTTGGTTCCCGAGAAAAAAAGCTCGAGAAAATGAAATGAAAGGTAATTGATTTGCCGTACAAAGCAGTTGGGGGGAAGCTAGAGAGTGGGGGAGAAGAGTTGAGAGACGTCAACGTCATCGTTGACAATTTTTTTACATTTCAAATTGATGTTTTTGGAGTTTACAAATAATTAAAAATAAGTACCATTGGAAACTGACAGTTGATTATTTTCGGTGAAACCAAAGTAAATTCGTTTATACATTGACTTACTAATGTCAGTTGGTCCAGAAAAATTTGGCATGAGATGTCAAGACGACGTTATTCTTATTAGTAACTGTACGGTAGGAGAGTTGCTCTAATCAAGATATTATCGAAACTGGTGCTTAAGCAAGAATTACATTTAGGGAGAACAGTCGGTGCACATAAGTTATCAGCAACAGCGGGTTTTGGTTTTTCGAAATCTCCCTAACAGACTATTAGTACAGTTTCAATAAAATGAGATGCTATACATTAACTTCCGTCGCTGCTGTTTCTCAAAACCAGATACAATATCATCAATTGATTCCTCCCACGAATCAGCTGCTTCAATCTGGAAAAAATTAACAATAATGCACCCGTCAGCATTACTATTTTGCATTACAGATTATGGAGTGCCGATGCAACCATAAATACAGACCTCTTGGCAAAGATCTAAAGCAAGACGAGCTCCTACAGCGGCCTCCTCGTGGTTATCTTTCACCTCCAAGTTGATTATCAGCACACATTTCCTAAGAGCATGGTCCCGGTTGTTGAGATCTATACATTGTTGCACACGGGTCAGACAAGCAAACAAGGATGGCATCTTCAAGTTACAGATTAACTGCACAAATCTTCTTTTAGTTTTCATAAAACTAAAAGATGAACAAAAGTAGATGGTGCCAATACTTTTGAATCTTCTGTTAGAGTTTGGACTATAAGTTCAAAGTTCAAATATAAGTCCGTATGATTCATTTGGTTTTGCGAGTTATATCAAGCGAAAGATTATGAAATCAAATCCATAGAGAAATCTGATCAAAACCCAGTTAAGTTATTCAATTTCTGTTTTTTAGGCATTAGAAGAGTCTCTCCCACCTACAGCCTTCTCTGCGAAAAATATCACCATGTATAAAGCAGGCAGACTCAACCCAACAAATTTCGGCATTCTCTCCTACCGTCCAACTCAGGTTTTAACAGTGTCCTAAAAGTTCAAAATTTTCCTGTTCAACATAAATTCTTCCACATGCTCAACTAAACAGAAACTTTCAACCATCCAGTATGTTTTTTTTTTTTTTTTTATCAAAAACTCTCTTGAGGTTTAAACTTTATCTTTTCCTTGAGATTCATTAACCACAAGTTCCTAGAACCAGCATCTCTGTTGTATGTATAAGTTCTAATAATCCTAGGAACCTATAAACTCAAGGTTTCTTACTTTCTTACATTTCCCAAATGGAAAAAGAATCCATTTCAAATATCAATCGTTGTTTGTTACCATCTCCAATGATTACGTTAAGCTGAAAGAAATTGCATGCCTATAACTTAAGAGCTCAAACTCTACCAGCAACTCATATTCCAACAGCTCGACAGAAAGACATTACCAAGAAACAACACTACCAACACAAAGAAGAGCATTTGATTAACTGATTATCAAAAGACTGTGGACTATTGAAATCCAGAAGATACAAGCCAAAACTAGGAGAAGGGAGTTAAAACCAACCTTCAATAACCATGTCAAAAACCTTTTCTTCGAATGTTAACACCACATCAAAGGAACCGTCGGCAGCATTGTCCTGCCATCGCTGAGGTGCCAGTTTGACTCCCAAGTTTCTTTTAAGCATAGGCAAGATGCCATTACGCTTGTACCTGTACTTATCGTCAAGGTTACACTTTGCATAAAAAACAACACAGTTCAGAACGTAAAGTACGCGCATAAATTCCAGTTCATACATCCCACAATACTCGAGCATTGCTACACAGAGCTACCAATCAATAGTCGTCGTCATCAACTATTCTATACTCTTCGCTAAACACCTCGAATCCACAAATATCGAATTTACTCTTAAAAGCCTCAAGGGTAAGTTCATACACAAAATCTATCAGACTGCCCACTTAATTTCCAAATATTGAAGCTTTGAATCTACAATCTCAGTTGCATATATCAACAGTCTTAAAGTCCTTCTTTTTCTTTCCTGTTAACCAATTTGCTCCTACCAAAACTTTTTGTTCGCACTATTTTCTGGATATTTATACGAATCTATTTCATCACCAAAATATCATATTCCCCAAAACCCAGAATTCGAAAAACCCAATTGAAACAAGAAAGACACATAATTTGAAAACCCCAATTGAACAAAATCGAGAGAAGAACAAGTTTAGAGGAGGAGGATACAGTTCGGGGTCTTTTCGCCGGAGATCGTCGAACATCTGCTTGTAAGGTGTGCCAAAGTCGTAAACATTGGGTTCTCTGAGGGAGGGACCAGGGAGCTTGACGTGGGCTCCGGTGCCGTACGACGCGACGTCGAAGCCCTGCCGCTTGAGGAGCGAGTGAGCCTCCATGCTCCGGTTCTGGTTCGACGAACACACCATGGCGTACCGGAACTTCATGGCTAACTGAATTCCACCGTCTCTGTCTGATTCACAGATCACAATACGTCCCTTGGGGCGGCTGGGCTTTTCACTTGTTTACCACAAATTAGTCAATTTCTTTTTTCTTTCGCTTATTTATTTTTAGGTAAGCTCCGTTATACCATCTTCAATTTTTTGTTAAAACCTACAAATTTTAGTTTTAATCTAAAAGTAGTTTTTTTGCTCCAATTCTTCTGGATTAAAATTTTAACCTTAAATTATTAAAAATGAATTTTGACTAATTTTTTTGTTAAATGTAACTTTAAAACAAAAAATAATGTAGACTATCTTAATTTAATTTTATGAACATGTTAACCTAAAAATATTTTGATTCCGGAAAATATTGAAAAATCACTAACTGACACTATGAAACTCGTGAAACATTATGAAAGAATATGAAACACATAAAAGATTTTTTTTTAATTACTTTAGCCGTTAGATTTAAATTTGGACAGTTAGATTTTTTTTTTTTTTTTACAGTTGAATTTCATCAAATTAGATCTTAACCGTTGGATTCAATGAATTTATAAGTATAAAACTAAAAAAAATATACATATATGGTGTACCAACCTCACTAACCCAGGAACAATCATGGCCCAAATTTGACCCATAAATGAGTTTTGAGTTTTAATTCATATTTGCCCCAAGAGTTGGAGCAAGTTGAGTAAGTTTAGAACTTAACATTTGAGTTTTACTTCAAGGGTTAGAGTAAGTCTTAGAATTCAAAAGTCAATTTTACTTTAATTCATATGTCGCATCCTAAAATATACGTAAGACCAACATTCAAAAAGATTGTGTCGTATGTGCAGTAAATTTGATTATAATTTTTTATTATACGTCAACATTTAGAATATTAAGTTTAAAAAGCATTGAATAGATGAAATAAAAAAGTTAATTAGCCCGATGCACCTACCTACGTACGAGATTAACATATCTAAGTCAATGTGGAATAAATTTTGAGTTTTATAAAGATGATTTTTAAGCTTGAGGAAGCGCAATGAGATCAAAATCGAGTTTCGAAAGCAAAATAAAGTAAATTTTAACTTAAAAAAATAAAATGACAACTTTTAAATTTTAAAAAGCAAAATAAGATTAAATTTTAAAGTTTCAGAAATGTAGCTAAAAATAAGCTTTTACTCACTCTTTTTTCATCTTTATTTTGTTACTTAAATTAGACGGTAATAATTAGACAGCGTAACTCATTTGTCTAAATAGAAAAAGAATTTCATTTGTCTTGTGGGGAATTTTATCAGTTCGAATTGTAAATTATAGGGTTTCGGGTTCGCAGAGCTGAGAGATGGAAGCAGCAGCAACATCGAGTGTTTTTCAATCATCAATCGCCGCCTCCAGGCCTTCCAATTTGATTGCCCGACCGGGGATTTTGACGGCCAATGGACCCCGATTTCTGCGTTTGGGTCCCAAAACTCACTCGCCAATCAAGGTAATTGATGAGAATTCGTGGGTTCTTGTTACTTTTCAATTTTGCATGATCCCGAATAGTTTGCGAGTAATGAGTACCTCTGGTAATTGATGAGAATTCTAGGGTTTCTGTTAAATGAGAAAGATTCAAATTTTTTTTGAGATTTTAGGGTTTTAGTTGGTGCAGTTCAATTGTGCTGTTTATAGCATATGACTTAAATGTCTATGCAAAAAATCAATTTATAGTCGATATTTCATCCGATTTTTTTCGGAATATTTGTAGCCGTGGCAAAATTTGGAGTAGTAGTTGAGTAATATTTGATCTGATTTCATGTTTAGCAGCATCAGTTTTCAATCTGTCAACCGAAGGTGGGGCATAGGAGAATGGGATTTGGAAGCAGGAGAGGCTTCGTGGTTAGGGCGGTAGCTGCATCTTCGTCTCCGGACTCAGCTGGTTCTGCTTCTCCAATCGCCCCACTTCAGCTGGAGTCTCCAATTGGGCAGTTCCTCTCTCAGATAATGATTAGTCACCCACACCTTGTGCCTAGTGCAGTGGACCAGCAGCTTGAACAGCTTCAAACCGACCGCGATGCTGAGCAAAAGAAGGAACAGAAGGAAGAGCCTTCCGCTTCTGGTACCGACCTTGTTTTGTACAGGTTAGTTGCAATCTAGATTGAGTGATAAGCTAATAGCCAGTTATGTTTACATTAAGTCAAGTTAAGCTGCGTAAATGAACCATAATTTTAATGCTGTTTTCCTTGGTAAAATCAGAATAAATGAATGAAAAAGTTTGACTTTGCCACCATTTGGTATGTGCAACTAAATGGAGAATTGTAGTTTTGGAGTGAGATATTATTAACTTCTTCTGCAATATCAGGAGGATCGCCGAGGTTAAGGCTACCGAAAGGAGAAAGGCTCTTGAAGAGATTTTGTATGCTTTGGTGGTGCAGAAATTCATGGATGCTAATGTTTCCCTAGTACCTGCCATTAGCCCAACTTCAGACCCTTCTGGCCAAGTTGATTCATGGCCAACTCAAGATGAGAAGCTCGAGCAGCTTCACTCTCCTGAAGCGTACGAGATGATTCAAAACCACCTGTCTCTCATCCTAGGAAATCGGTTGGGTGACTCGTCCTCTTTAGCAAAGATTAGCAAACTCAAAATCGGGCAGGTTTATGCAGCCTCTGTCATGTATGGGTACTTCCTCAAACGGGTTGACCAGAGGTTTCAGCTTGAGAAGACAATGAAGATCCTTCCAGGTGCAATGGGTGCCAAAGACAGTGATATTCACAAATCAGTGGGGGAGGACATGAGGCCTGGCAGTGGAGGGGAGACTTTGCAAGCAGGGGTGTCTTCCCATCCTGAAGTCCCTTCCTTGGCCGGAGGCATTAGTCCTGGGGGTTTTGGCAATGCGCTCAAGCATTCCCGCTTACGGACCTATGTGATGTCATTTGATGGAGAGACCCTTCATAGGTATGCAACAATTAGATCGAGAGAGGCCATTAGCATCATTGAAAAGCACACCGAGGCATTGTTTGGGAGACCCGATATTGTCATCACACCTCAGGGGACTGTTGATTCCTCCAAGGATGATCTCATCAAGATTAGCTTTGGTGGTTTGAGGAGACTTGTTTTGGAATCTGTGACTTTTGGCTCTTTTCTTTGGGACGTTGAGAGCTATGTGGATTCCAGGTATCATTTTGTTGCAAACTGAGTTATGTCGAGTTAAAGATCGATCCTGCCATGGTAAAACTCGGTGGTGCATTGGAGCCCCAACTGCCCTTCTCAAATGGGATAATTGAGGGTAGACCTAGTGAAAAATACCAAATCTTTGGTGCTAATTGCTGTGTATAAACAGTTAAAAAATTTCTTTTGTCCGTGTAATAATAAGGCTTTGTAGGATTGTCAAACTTCCTGTAATTTTGATATATTTGCGCTGACAACCATTTCTTATCGATACAACGGATTAAAAGAACAACATTTGATCATTTTATTTATGAGTCTTTCCTTTTGTTGCACTTCTACATGGAACTGTAAAGAAATTTGTTAGGCTTGGAAAGATTCAGACGATGCAGAACTGTGCCGAACATGTCATAGAATGCAAGTTCTGCATCAATCTCTGTAAGGTGTGCAGTAAGAAGCCTTACCCGTCATGGTAGAACTTGAATTCATTTCGTTTCGCTTTAACGTCGCCTGTCCTTGCCTTCGACCCACCACCGCTGGTCAAGAACTGGATTTGGCTGTGCGCACAAAATTGGTGATTTTTAACAGATTCTTTTCATCCATAAAGTTAACTTTAAAACTGCTTATTCATCTTTACCTGATGCATATTGGTAGGAAAATCCGTTGTTGTAAATGGGAACATGCTTGGGAGAAAATGGGGATTGCCATTAAGTATATAACATAAGATAATGGAAATTTCTTTTTTGTAAGTATCCAATCACTTGTATTATAACACTTAGTTTATCAGACCGTGCTCTCGATACACTAAACACTCTCTCACCAATGTAATAATGCAAGGATAATACATGCGTTCTTTTATAATATACATATCCCATTAATCTCGAATAACGTATATCTACTATATAAATTTTATAATTAGAATCATTGGATTGCTTAATCTTTATTTAACTATCATTCCTACAAAAAGTATTCGAATCAGAAATCATTTTTTCATTCAAATGTATGGAATAGAACGATGGTGTGAGTACCAAGAAACATATTCAATATGAGCCGTCTAATTATTTGATACATTTAATTGACTAACCGATCTTTGATTTCAATTTTTTTGTAGGAATGATATTCAAATGAAGATTAAGACGATAAACGATTCTGATTGTAGAGTTTATATAATTAAGATATGTTATTTGTAAGACATGTATATGTGCATTCCTCGTCAGAACACATAAGTATTATTCATAGGATAGTACTATTCACACACTCATTTACCTTCTATTCGTCTTTATTAATTTTTTATCATTAATTTTTTTCAATTTATATTATCTGACAATCAAAAATTAAAAGAATATTGTGAAAATTAACAATGAGTGTACGATACACTATTCGTAATGCAATTGGATTCTGAATTAAATGTAGGCACAAATCGGAAAGTGAATGCTACGTAGACCCACTACGAATCCGTATAAAGTTACTCCAAGTCCAGTCGGCATCTGCAGTGCAAAATGTGATGATGCTGGGTCCCATCGACAAGTCTAGGTTCTAGCCTCCTAGGGTTGCTTTCCTTCCCAATTTCCCAGCAACTTCCTGCCTTCCCAATTTCCTAGCAACTTCCTATATCTTGTTTTTTCTCTCCTCTCACTTTCAGGTTTTGGAATCATAGTTTGGCAATCAAGTGACAGACCTACACCGATCACTTGCTAGCTCAAGTCCAAATATACAGAAGAAAATGAATCCATGATGCATAAGCTTTTCTACAAATCACTAGGTGTGTATTTGTCTTTTGATGATAAAACAATCATTTTAATACTTAAGTAAGTTGTGTTACAAATCAACGTAAATTTATTATAATATTCGATTTAGTATTGATATTGTTTCAAACTTAATAATTCGACATCAACTTAAGCACCTAAGTTCGTCCACATCCATAACTTATACTGAGTCATACAAATACTAAAAATATCTTACACGTCTTAGTATATTTTGTGATAGAGCCAGGAAGAATTGAAATGATGTATTGATTTTGTGTTTCTAGTTTCTAATCAAGTCACGCCTCGATTCTGAGATATGCCCAAAATTGGCACATGATAGCAGAAAATAACGGTATAATAATACATAAAGTTAGTTGAGACGCATACATAATACATATCAGATATTCAACAGGTTTTACAAGACACAAGAGATTGATGTCAAATTATAAAGAAATAGACCATAAAATATAACATTGAGGGAATTAGAAAAACTCTCCATGAGCACTACAAGATCATATATGAGGGTTTCGTAGATGACACCTCCCAAGTACGATTTTGTTAATTCCTCTCACATGTTTTTTGTAATGCTCGTGGAGAGTGTCTCTACACCCCTCCATGTTATATTTTGTGGTCTATTTATTCATAGCTTGGTATCAATCCCTTGGTTCTTGTTAAACCCTCATCCAAATATACCCTAAAATAATTTCAAATATCATCTTGTTAAAAAGAAAAACCGATGAATTTGATAAGGATCAATGCACTAAATAAGGTACATATTTAAGAATAAGAACAATTTGGGAATTGAATTCAACTACAATTTTCGTCCTTGCAACAACAATCTATACGGCTGTAGTACATTCCCTCTAGCATCTAGCCACAAAACTTAATTTATATCGAGGGGTGAAGCTGCTTGGAAGCATTCAGTCTATGTAAAACCTTGCCGAAAACATCATAAAATGCAATCTCTGCATCTGTGGGATTCAACTTCACAGACATAAAGCCTTGACCATCATAAAAGAAGTTGAGCCCTTCTTTGTTCAGCTCCTTAACATCTCCCCTCCATGCTTTAGACCCTGCTCCGCTTGTTAGAAACTGTATCGGGCTGCATTTACAGTGGAGTTTCAATCAGCATCATCGTCATGGCGTCACATACAACTTAAGCTTATACTTCACAACTCTCGTTTAGTGTTTAGGATTGGATTGTATGGGATAATCACCACCAGATTCAATGTGTTGAAGCAAGAAATGAATGTTAACTTCCAAAGCTAGTGAGTTATCCAATATCCAGTCCAAGGTACCAAACAAGGCTTTCCAATTTTAAGCAACACCGTGAAAACTACCTAAATTAAACTTCTGTACCTTTCTAAGTCACTAACGTGTTCTAGGCAATGATCGTGCCCGTTCATGTAAAAATCAACGTCATTGGCCTGAGATTTATGAAGGATTTAGCAGAGTTAGCTTTCTTCATATGACATTGTTTCATCACAACTTATTCGTATCAAAGATTTATAGATACACATACCCGAAGAATTGGGAGAAGCTGGTTTATAAGCTCCTGTGTGTCACCATGATGCCCTACACTTCTAATTGCATGGTGTCCAACAACAATCTTCCACTTTGCAGAGGATTTCTCCAATGCCAACTCCACATCCTATTACCACATCAGATATATCAATATGCATAATGGTTTTCATGAAGATGTCAATCTGGCGGTATCCCACGCTAAATACGCACTGCCATGCGTTTTAAGTTTCTCATATTTTAGGCAACATTCAAATTAAAAATTGTAGCAGAAAATTGATCATACCTTCAACAAGTTTGCAATATAAGCCTTTCGAGGGACAATGCCACGCCAATCGTAAGTATGTTCGTCTGCGTTTGTGAAGTACATATCCACCAAAGGCGTGGTGTCCACGAAGAAAATCTCTGCTAGTTCTGGACGAAAACGGATATAGGAAGCAATTGCTTATGAAGTTTTGATCGAGTTTCAAGGGATTTCAATTCATTGTATAGAAAAGATGGAAACTCAAGAGCTCTTATGTTATGCACACCTGTATTCACAACGAAAGACCTCAAGCAAAGCCATCTGCTATCGATTTTCCGGAGGAGGGGGCTCAGTTGAGCCTCTGCATCTCCCCTGTAATCATGGTTCCCCAACACTGGCATTCAAGGTAAACCAAGGATAATTATTATCAAGGTAAAAAATTAATTAAGATTAATGTAATCAATAACAATAAGCATTTTTCATTAACTTTCGAACGTAGGACAACTCTTCACATCATCGCAGGAGACATTTACCGCTATACCACTGCTTTTGCAGGCTCTTTTCTGTATAGATTTTGGTAAATGACTCTTCAAATTCTGTGTCATGCTCGCTGATGAGCCCGTTGTCGTAAAAGTTGTCTCCCGTCGACACCACGAAATCTATGTCAAGTTTCTCTCCAGTCTTTCCCATCTGCAACAAAAGTAGTTGTGCATGTGCCAAAGCGAATTATTATTAGCACTCCAAAAAGGTTGATTCCGTCGAAAATCATGAGAAGAATGTTATACGAATGAGAACAAGGTTTGGAAATTGTGGAAAGGAACCTGAAAGGCAACTTGAGACTGGTTGAAATCTCCTCTTCTTCCCCAGTCCCCAATCACCAAGAAACTGAGTGATCCATCTGGTTTGGTGGGGTGGTCGAATCTCTGCAGTTCTGCAGATGCAATTACCAGACGTAGGGCAAAACTGAGGATCAAGAAAAAAATAGAGGTCCTAGAGTTTTTAAAAGGAATAGCCATGGATGGCTATGGAGTTTATGAGAAAAATCGAACCAAGTGTATATATGAACGAGGCAAAAAGTATAGACTCGATGAATATTTGGAGGTAATCTTCTTCCTCGTATTAAAGTGTCACAGCCCGCTGCCTTTAAATACAACAAGGTTGATAATTACGTAGGAGACAAAGATGCTTAATTATAATTATGAAGATGATGATGCAAAAGGGTTGGGATTAGTTTCCAATTAACTTTGAACTCCGTGATGCGACGTGAGGAATACTGAAGAATATTCTCCGGTCATGCTCAAGAAACTTGAACATGGAATATATTTTCACTGGCGCGTGAATTGGTGAAAATAAATACCAAACTGTCATAATTTTAAACTAGAAATCTCTTCTAATATCGGAACATACAGTTTGTCACGTAAATGTTAGTTAATTTAAAATATTTGTTAGTTTTTTAGGATTCTTTGTGTATAAAATATTGGTTAAATTTGATTGGGTTTGGCAGGGAGAACGTGAGAATATTTAGTTTCATGGATTCTAAATGGTTGGCAGTTCAAAGATAATGTCAGGGTTTTGCAACTTGAGTGAATTATTACACCAAAACAGAGAAGGAATTGATAACGATCCAGACGTCACAGCAAAGGTAGGATGACGAGATGCGAATATGCGCGGGCATATATGTTGGAACCGTTCGAATATTCGGAGGATCCAAATCCAAGATCGGAAAGAACCAGTTTGCCTCCCCACTCGTAGTATGGCAGGCAGGCAGGCAGATGTCATCGTCTCCAAAGTAGTTAGCCAAAATATCCTTCACTTGTTGGATTGGTGACATTGGTCCTTGGATGGATGAATATTTATGTCCGGACCAGTCAGAAACTCATATGGTTAATTAGCGAAGCGCAATAATAATACAACAACACATGGCGTTTTGTTTTTCAAATTTTTTTTCACATCTTCAAGATTATGAAAATAGAAAAGCAATAAGAACACGTGTTGTAGTAACTCTAGTCTATACGTTTATGTCATTACATAAGATTTTGATTAACCTTTTTTTTTTTTTTGATAAAACGATATTTTAAATTACTCTATTACTTGGGTAAGTGGTGGATTATCCTGATGGATAGAGTATTATTCTTCAATCTATTATGTTCCGTGTTAAAAGCTCACCCCTCTCCCATTAATCTATCTTAGGGTAAGAATATCGCGTGTAATGAAAGTAACGAACTATTACACAAAATTAGATGTTAAAGAAAGACATATTGTTCTAATCAACTGAACCTAACCTATAATTCGATTATAAACCTAAAACCAAACTTGGGTTGTGACGTTGTGCCATAAGCTAAAGGGTTAATGGTTTGGGTGCCCAAAATCTAATATGTGAGCTAAAGTAGGCCTTCGTCAGCCATTAAAACCCAAAATCGAATTATTATTTTTTTAGTCGGCCCAAAACTGAGGTCGGTTCGGACACTCGAGAGCTTTATATAACAGCTGAAGGCCCCAAATACATAATTCAATTTCTCATTAGGGATTTGCTTACGTTCCAGAAAGCATATCTAATTGGGGTCACGTTGATTGTCAAGAAACAAACGTCCATAGCTCTCTCAAAAATGCTAAGAGCAGAAGATGAAGACGCTTCAGAACTCAAACTTGGAGACGGTATCTGATTAATTATTATCAATTTCTTTCAAAGTTCTTAATTGGCTGCAATTGCGATTTTCGATCATGACCTAGGCATAAACTTTTGTGTATCAAAATCAAAGGGGCACAAAACCAATAGGCTCTGTAAACATGACATTGTACAACAATGGCGTTCATAATTTAAGATGTGAAACGAAGGATATGGAATATATATTTTTATCTATGGTTTGTGCACATTAATTGAATTTGGGCAAAGATGAACATTATTCCATGAAATTATATCTTTTTTGAAGAAAACACGCTAGAGCATCACTTTTGGACCTTCAAGCACTCAATTTCTCTAACTTACCACCGGATTCAATTGTAAAGCTAGTTTGAATATTCAATTTTATGGTAATATCTGGTCATGATTTGTAACATTGAGATTGTGGTTGTCAGATTTTTTGAAGGCGAAGTGTCTGATGAATAGTGAGGTTGCCATTCTTCTTGAGCACAGATGTGATCAGATGAAGCATATGTCAGGCGAATCAATGCACCAACTTCCCCAGTAAGATTTAATTCTAGTACTCTTTGACATCAAAATCTTGTACAAAATCATGGATTATCAGTTCATATATAGTTAGCTGGTAGATAGAAAGGGTGCTCGTCAATTTTTTTGTTTGTCCAGGCTTATAAATTTACTGATCAATTGTTATTTTCATGGCCAGAGTGCTGGAGAAATCACTGCAGTATGTTAAGTGCTTCAGTCGCTTCACGAATCAGGGCTCTGTGAAGCAAGTTCGAGAGTATCCTTCATTGATGATGTAATTTCAGATATCGTCACGCTGTTGAATTAGCTTATGCATGGTCTGGTGAAATCTTTAGGATTCATGTTGGTTCAATACAAGCATGCAATGCCTTTATAATGGAGAAACTTAATATTGATATAGGTTATCTAACTGCACTTCTTAATTTAATTATAGTGTTCTTCTTTTCACTATATATCATTTATACATGTTCAATCCTTAAGTATTATTCAGAGTTCTCAGTAGATACCAGTTGGCTGAATTCGAGGTAATGGACGAAGAATCAAAAGAACAAATTACGCTTCGTTTTAGGTAATAGCCTTCATATTTTCTCTACTCCGCAGCTTGCAGTGATTGGAAATCTTTGTCCTGAAACTGTGGAGGAAGCCAAGGCAGTTGTGCCTTCCCTCAAGGTAGTGTTGTAAATCTCATGTTTCATGTCTACATATCTCAGCTTACAACAAGGCAAATATTTATATCTCAGCATCGCACCACTTCGTGTGCCCGCTTGATAATCTTGTGGTTTTTAATTAGTTTTCAGTATTTGGCGTTATATGGCAACTTTGTTTATCTTTACTTTTCTTATTATGTTAAGATGGTGTATGTATGTCTGCAAAAACTAAATTGTGATGAATTTCCTGTCTGATCAAACTGCAGACGAAAGGACGTGGGCACGATGATGAAGCCATTGAGAGACTGTTGAATGACCTAATGATGATTAAAAAGTTTGAGTGAATATATGCTTCACTGTTTTGGTTAATTGATTTTCTCAACCCTTGGTGAGTACTATGCTTATTTCTACTTCAAGTTCAACTTGATCTAAAATGTGTAGCTAATTTCTCTCTTCAATATGTACATTGAACTTGGATAATTAACCTACCAGTCAGCAATTTTTGGTTAGGCGAGCGATTGAGACATTAGACACATTAATTAGGGTGCAAGGAAGCACCTAACCTACTCACATGGACCTGTCTAGCCCGTTGGTCTTGGCTCATGTCTTAGGCAGGCTTAGCATCGATCTGGTCCAATACTCTTATTTTTCCATTTGAATTTGGTCCGATCTTGGCCTATACGAGAAGTTCTAGCATCCGGACACATGCCAGAATTTCTCTACCTATGCGCCTGAAAGCCATAACTTCTCGACCGATACGCTCCAGGCTCAATCTTGTTAAGGGTTGATCTTATCGATGCTTCTTCTTATTGTTTTTTAATTGAAGCATCAATTAAGAAATTTTGGCAAACTGAGTACATGTTCAAATTGTTTAATGGCTAAACAGACACTCACGGAATCTCGTACTCCTATTCTCCTTAGAATTTAGTTTTCTTTAATCAGTTCCTGTCCCTTGCAATTAATTAATAATACAAGAAAGAAACTATTTGTATTTGTATTGGAGAAGGATTCAAACATGCATATCTAACGTCTTATCCAACCATACATACTTAAATTCTTCACTATATACATGACTTAAATTAAGTTGAGCATATAACCCAACTCTACCTTTTGTTTGGTGTATTTTGTTTTGGTTGTGGTTTTGTTGTATGTGCCTGGCAAAAGACTATGTCGATTTCTCTGTGTTGTCTCATAGCAGGGCTTCTTTGCTAAGGTGCAACGTCGTGTGCAAGTTTATCAGAAAGTGTTGCAAAGGTTTTGCCCTCATGAGCGTATCTTCTAATTGGTACGATGTGGTTATGTGGGTTGGGTTTTGTTTCGTCTTTTTGTTGCGTTTGTAATCCGGGAATTTATTCATGAACCATGATGTTATCTTATTCTATTGTTTAGTGAAATTTCTACCTTAAAAAAAAAAAAGACATGCTTACCAAAGTGTACAACAAGGACTTGGATTCTCTCTTCGGATCTCCCTTTTCAGCTCATTTCCTAAACTTTAATGTTGATCGTTCATGCAATTTGTCAGGCCACGAATCAATTTCAATTTCTTCTTCTTTTTCACGCTACACGCAAAATGATCTTTTCGCGAACGGTTAGGATTGAGTTTTGTAAAGAATTCTGATGAGGGAGATCCGAAGAGAATCTGGACCCCAAAAGAAGCAGCCCTCATAAAATTAACAACAACATGCAATTCAATATGGGTGTGTATGTGAATAAGTGATGGGTCAGAGTAGTAATTATGTGTGTAGGTGTAGCGGTCCCGCCCTGTATAGCCTGTGGAAAGAAAAGGGAGGACCTGGTGGTTCCATCCACTCTCCCGAATGTTACTCCTCAATTCAAACCTTACCTGACAGACTGACACCTCTTAATAATAAAGAAAATTTTAGTTTAATCTGTCCGGGAACAATTAGAACTAACTAGTACAAGAGAAGATAATAATAACAATTTGATTCTTATTTTTTGTATGGGAATTCTACTTTACCTTTTAAAAAGACGGTATTGGTGTCCAATATTAACTATATATGGTGAGGTTACAAAAATGGTATTTGTTTGTAACACCATTAAGGTTGATTGTTACATTTTTAACATCTTGATATAGTATAAAGCAACACAATAATAAGAATTATCCATTATCGTTATTTATATTTGCGCTACTTTCTTTGCATTTAATGATCTTACAACATAACATTAACATTCAATGTGAATTACAAGTAAAGATAAAATCAAGCCATAGTTGTCAAAGTTTATAGTCCAAAGCAACAAAATAATGATAAAGTTATAATTAATAACACAAAATGACTTAATGAATAATGTAACAAGTTTGGATTTTACGTTGTAGATGTCATATTACATTACACTGTCAAAGTAGAATGCTATGGAGGAACAGATTAAAGGTACCAATTTGGCTATTAAGTTGTAGGCTAACTATTGTGTGATATTCATTATGTTAAAATTATGTGAGTTACAAGACTGCAAGGAGTTAATTTTGGTGTCAGCTGGAGAAACTGAGGGAAGTTGCAGGACTGAAGGAGAAGAAGGAGAAGGAGAAGGCAGGCAGGCAAGAAAGAGAGAAAGACAGGTTCCCAGTATGCATGTATGCATATATACACATAACTTGCTATAAAGCAGAGGAACGTCTACATCCCTTCTCGGTATTCCATGAGATGTGAAAGCTCAGGGACATCCAGTTTATGCTGCTATCAACTCTCTCTCTCTCTCTCTCTCTCTCTCTTGTTGATTTATGACCAACCCAATGGGGCGGTGGTTGATTTCAATTTGCCTCGGGGTCGGGGGGCTGTGTGTGAATAATAAGAAGCAGAAGAAAGAAAGAGAAACAAGGAAAAGTCAAAAGAACTCAAATCCCAAACAAATTCAAAGGGGAGGGGCGCAGTGGCAAAACCCTAATTTTCATAATTTCACCATAAAGAAAGACAGACATAATTCACAGGAGCCTAGATAGCTACAGGTAGCCCTTCTTTTTTATTTTGTCAATAAAGCGTTGGAATTGCTGTATAAAGTGTTGTCTTTGTGTGTGGTTTCTCTCTCCTCTCCATCAATCATAAAGCAATCGATTGCAAAATCATTTCTCGTGCATCTTTTCTTTTCTTTTGTTTGCTGTGCCCACTCAAATCAATTCTACTACTGTTTCCCTTGAAACTGACGTCCTACGTACCCTTCCTTTTTTAATTAAAAATACTTAGATAACACGAGTACATCATTATTATGACACGAGTATCATTCTTAAGGGTCTTGGGGATTATGTAATCATATTCGTTCATCGTACATCGTGTGGTCAAAAATTATTTTAAATTTAAATTTAAAATTAAATATAAATAGTACTTAACTAAAATTGACCGTACGATGTACAATGAACGGACATAATTACACGATCCCCGAGATTCTTAGGAAAAGGATCCAACGAGGATCATTTTCCTTATTTATTGACACAAAACTTTGCGTAACGATATATGAGAAATTCTAAAAAGACTCTCTCAAAGTGAGACTCTCTATGGACTCTCTATCACCTCATATTTTTTGCACAACTTCTTATAATGTTGGTGGGGGAATTGTGCCAAAAACATAAGGTGGAGGAGAATCCACAGAGAGTTATACTTTTGATAATTTCCTTAGCATTTCTCATGTTAGTATTATGTAAGTTGTTCTCCCACCTTCCCCATTTGTAACTTTAATCTCCAGTTCCCAGTTAATAAATAAACTAATTGGCCAATACTTATACTAGCTCCACTGTATCCCCCCACTTGACTCAAGTCAGTGTAGACATGCCTTTCTAGCACAAAACTGAACTAAATTGTGCTAATGCTCTTATGATCGTTAATTTTTAACTCTAATTGTGGATGTCGAGTTTTTATTCTTCAGTGTTTAATTAGTAGTATTTAACTCGATCATTCATCGCATGCAAGAGAGGTATTGAGCTTGATTTACCCTTTTCTCCAATACCACTTTTATCTAGAAAAACATATGTATGCAAGTTAGTTGTGTATATGCGAAAGTTTTTAAGTACACCTATGTCATACATACATTGCAGAATTTAATTGTTCGCTGAAGAATCCAAGAAAATTCAGGATTGATATGACTCATATCAGCCACTTAACATGTACTGGTAATTATACATTGATGAATTCATGTTCTCTTAATCACCTAGTAATCAAGTATATCAGCCACTTAACATGTATTGTTAATCTCAACTTCTAATCATATAAAATTTATGAGTGAGTGACCAAATGTTTTGATCACTAAGTGGCCAAAGAGAACATTTCTCTACATTAACTGTTGTATAGTAATATGAAGAGTCGTTTTGAGTGCATGTGCATCCTCTACTAAACTTCTAAATCTAACCATAGGAAACACTTTTAAAGAAAAGAAAAAAAAAGTAAAAAGATAGTCTATTGGGATGTTGAGTGGAGTGTTGCAATCACAATAACTCTAGTTAGGGGTGTGCTATCTACACATCCCTTGTTACTTTTTACATATTCCTCTCAATTTTCAGTTGTCGGATCAAATAAATTGAAAAAGATCAAAGAATAAAAGTTAACAATGGCTGTGTGAGAAGTAAAAAGGTGTATGGATAGCACATCCCTAACTTTAACAGTACTGCATAATTGAACAAGTTTGTGTAAAAGTATCCAAGTAGAAATAAATATCTGATCGATCTCAATCGACATTTATGTATAAGAACAATTGCTAGGCTTTAGTTAAATTGTACTTAGGCTTTGCACTGAATATAAATACTCTTCTTATAAATTAGAGCTTTAAAATATCGCGTGATAAAAAGAAACAAATTAATGAGAAGTTTTAACGAAAAACCCACGATACTGTTCACTTTAACGAAAAACCATATTTTTACACTAAAAGATCAATCATGGTACTATTCACTTTACATTTTATTTTGTCCTTATTGTTAAAACTAAACTATTCACTTTACCTTTTATTTTGTCCTTATTGTTAAAACTAAGTTTTCAAGTCATTTTCATTAGTTTTCCTGTTAATTAAGCCTATAAAGTATTGAAACTAATATTCGATGTGGAGTGGTTGTAGATTGCATTCTAACTATGTGTGTCTTGAGTTTTGAGTCAAACGTGAACTTGCATAAACCAAGATCAATTGAACACATAAAACAAACTCAAACAGCACAGAATTTCTGCGGTTCAATCAAATCCTATCTACTTGAATGGATGAGAGAGAAAAGTGAGGTCGAGAGGGCTTGGAATGTAAACAATTTTTTTTTTTTTAAAATAATGCCCTCATTTGTCAGAGAAGATTGTCTTAGATAGGATTATTACTGTGATGAGGCATTTTAAAGAAAGAAATTGATGTTTATTTTGTCCAAATTAAAGGTAATTTTTAACTTGAACAAATCTGGAAGTTGTCATCCATATGTTCAAATAGATCGACCTTGATATAGATGAGGGACTTGCAAAATCATTAGATACAATACATGAGAGTCATTTGTGTAGCGTATTTGTACTGTTTTAGTATTAGCTTCTGTATTTTTCTTAGGACTTTGAATGTCTCTCGTTGGAACATACCCCCAAATTAAAATTGAAATTACATATCCGGCTGGCCTGTTGTTTTGCCGAAAGGGTCCATGGCTAGCTATCTAATTATCATTAGATGGTGGACCTGTTGCCTAAGAAAGGCTGGCTGAGGGAGCTTCTAAGAAAGGTAAGATTGTAAGAAGCAGGGCAACATTCAGTTGTGGGTCTCAGCACGTAATTTCCAACACCAGCTTTCCTCCTCCTTCTGCCCTTGTCATGATTAATGACCTCAAGATGAAGTACGTACCTTGCTACCAATCGTAAGCTACAAGGACCTGAAGATGAATCAGTATTGCATGAGAGATCTGACGGGATTTAGTGCATGTGAGTTGGTAGAGTTTTTGAAGTTTATGATAGAGATCTACACATTGAAAGTGATATCTAATATGATTTTCATTTGTCAAGCGTTTAGTTATATGAGTCGCTTGAGCTGTTCAATGCATATGGAATGTCTAATCTATAGCTAGAGATGCCTTTTTCTGTATTAATGAAGAATTGGAAAGTGACACTCTTTATATATGTGATTTTCTCAAGAGCAAAATGGAGGAGTAGAAAATAATTGAAGAATAATTACTAATTTTGAAGAACAGAGTATCGTTTAATTTAATTTATAAAAACAAATTAATGTGTAGGGTTGGGTTTTGGGTGACCACCCTGACCAGTAGTGTTGACCAAATATACAAGGTTCATTGTGTGCATCTCGGTTTTTGGAAAGTGAATGTGTATTATCTCAGTAGGTAGAAATAGAAGCTGGCTAATCATTCCATTTGCAAAATATGGATGTCGTTAGTTAACTATGGAAACCAAATCTCCTTGATTTCTGTGTTAAAGGGTGTTTAATTAGTCAATTTTGTTACTTATTATATGAAAAAGCAAAGTCCTCATCAACAGTACCTGTTTTTCTTTACCTAAACTTGTCTGGTGCGTTGATGGAAATTTTAAAGTTGAACATTATTTGTGAACATTTTGGTAACAAATCCATGAATTTACCATCTTATTATAATTTATTAAAAACAGCCTTAAATTAACATATGCATTGACAATTGTCGAGCAATTAAAAAATGCTCTGAAAGCAGATTGTGTTTTATTGCAGTTACGAAAAACAATTATGATTATGCATTCTGGTGCGAGTTGGATTATCATCGATTCCCTTTCTCCTAACAATTAACTATTTAACCCACTCACACTTCTACTAAAGAAAAGTGCTATGAAAAATTTCAGTATTAATTATGCATTCCATCCAATGAAGGGAAGAGTACAAACTCATCATGTTAATCTACTATTAGATCCACTGCTTGCCGACATTGTTATGACATATATATTTGTTTTTAGGAGAGGGATCCTCTCCGGATCTCTTCCTCTTAACCTACCAAATAAAGGAAAGGGCTGGAAAAAAATCCCAAAAATCCCAAACCAAACCGAAAAAATCCCGATCCCAAACCAAAAAAATCCCAAACCAAAATTCCCGAAATTTTCGGTATGTAATCCCGAACCAAACCGAAATTTTCGGTATGGGATTCGGTATTCCATCTCCATTTTTTCGGTATTCCCATACCGAATTGAAATAAATATTATATATATATATATAATTTTTTTTATTATAATAGAATTATTTCAACCGTTCATTGTTTTAGATTTAATCTATATATATATATATATATATATATATACAATTACCAACAAGAAGGGAGCAACCACAAGCATCAACAAGATCAAGGAGACGAAGGGGCCGAAGAGGCCAACAATATTTATAGACTTTAAGCTTTGCTTTTTAGCTTTTGGTTTGTAACTTAATTATTGAAACTTTGGCTCATAACTAATTTTTTTGATTTTGGGTTTGTTACTTTATTTATAAACCTTGGCTTGTAACTACTATTTTTGCTTTTGAGTTTGTTACTTTATTTATTACTTTATAATATGTCAAATTTTAGCCCAAAAACATAATATGTCAAATTTTAGTCCAAAAGCCCAAAAACATTTCGGGATTCCCGATTTGTCCCGAAATCCCGAAATTATTTCGGGATTCCCGAAAATTGGGATTCCCGAAAATTTGGTTTGGGATTGGGATTGAATTTGGGATTCCCAAAAATTTCGGTTTGGGAATCGGGACAATGGTTTCGGTATGGGATCCCATACCGAACCACCCTATCCGTGCCGTTGAAATTTAATCAAACAACTTAAGTTATTATAACTTTTAAAGTGGGTCCCTGTTTGTAGTCGTTGGATCAAATTTCAATTGCACGGATCCTCTGATTTTGTGGATTAGGAGGAAGGGATTCGGAGACAATTCCTTTCCTTGTTTTTAAAGATATCTACTGTTTACCTGATAGGATGCAAAAATCGAAAGACTAAGGAATCATTTGGAAATGTTTTTAAAATGGTTAAAAGTGATTTTTTTGTGAAAACGTTTTTGAAACTAATATTAGTAAAAATGCAAATGAATCATGATGCTTCTTACAAGAAGCACTTTAAATCATTTTGAAATCCAAAAACAATTTTCTAAAAAACACTTCAATGATTTTAAAAACAGTTTTAAACGAGTCCTAATACTAACTACTTAAATGCGTGGCAAAATACTTGGTAATCAGAACCGACAGAACCTCACTTCTTCTGTTCATACACCAATGTACTATTTATGCAGGCATGAATGATTTGACTCTACCCTCTCACTACATGGGCAGACAGTAATGAGTATGTATCCCTGAACAATATGAAGTTTAATAATTATAGTGGTAGCAACTGCCAAATATATATATATATATATATATATATATATATTTCATACTCAAAGTTCATTTCCAATTCCATACCAAAGAAATACGAGTTTATAACCAGTTAGTTAAGTTGCCTCTTGCTGTCGAGAGGTATAAAAAATTTATTTTTTGAGTTAGAATTTTTGTGGATTCTAAACGGACAGAGAGATAATCTGGCCTACGATGAAGGAAATATCTACCTTACAACTAAAGATAAATCCTAATGATGAGACAACAAATTTTTTTTAATGGAAGGTTTCAAAACTTTTTTTTTTTTTTTCAAAGGAATATATCAAATTTCATACTTGGGGGTTATTTCAATTTCCATACTAAGGGGATTTAACCCATTAGTTGCTCTCGAGCTATTAAAATTTCATATTTAATGAGTAGGAAATTTTGTTGGTTCTTAATAACCGACGGAGAGAATTTGTAATTAGAGATATATCGGTGAGACAATGAATTATCTCGAATGGAAGGCTTCAGCATTACTACTTGTCAATGGAATAATGCCAAATACTGTTGCCTAATGTTATGATTAGCAACGATTGATGAGAATACTTATTTCGAATTAGAAAAAGAAAAGAGCAATGCTAGGTAAACTAAATTTGTAGACTAAATTTACAACCTAAATGATATGTTACAAATAAGAAATAATCACATTAATCAACATTTAAGTAATAATCCAACCATCAACTTTCAGTCATTTAGTTTATAAAATTTAGTCTATATATTTAGTCTCTCTAGCATTACCCAAAAGAAAAACATACCTACAAGCAAAAGTAGAGTATAAGTATTTGGTTTAAGAATGCCGATGAATGAGTGTTTGAGCAACAAATAATGTTAGGATAGTGTTATCCATACATTTATTTTTACTTCTCACAAACTTCTTTCAATTTTTGACCGTCAAATCGAATAAATTGAAGAATATCAAAATCAAACAATTAATAAGAGTGCTTAGAAGATTAAAAAGAGTGTGTGAAAACACTGTTCTATTATTATTCCACGACAAGGTGTTGCATATATATTTGTCCAAGACTCCAAGTTTAATTGCATCGGAAACAAAGGATGCATGGTTCAAATTTTGACATTTATTTATGCGTATGGAAATAAGTGAAATTTAACTAAACTAATTTGAAGCATTAAATGCATTAAATATTTCACCTTTTCAATGTAATACACTTGCCTCAGCTGAGCTAGTTTAATTACTTGTTAACTAATTAGTTAAATTAATTAAGACATGGGGGCATATATAGGGCCTTGTAACTCGTTAGTGTAGCAGTCGAGGACATGTTTAAATCTAAATCTGGTGAATGCATTAAAGAGATGAGCATTAGAAAAATGAATTAGTAGGGAGAAATTGATCATGATTAGTTTTTATATATGTTTAGTAAGTTGATTTGGCCTAGGTTTCTGGAATTGATTAAGATGTGTACGAGTCAATGAGGGGAGGGCGTGGTGAAGGCTCGAAGGTCATGTGGGATGACATAATACACGCAAAATGCTGGACAAAATTGTTGGAGGATTAGAAGGGAATATTTTGGAGGATGAAAAGGAATATAAGAAAACTAACAAAGGTATGTGGAATTAGGGTTTACGATGACAACCATATGAAAGCAAACAAACAACACTTTAGAGGGTCCGCGAAATAAAAACTTTAAGGTCAAAGGGTCCACCTAATTAATCAATATTTCTTGACTATTACAACACCTACCCAGTTCCATCATTCATTCATTTGCCAAGATACATACCCTATCTGATCAAGATTTTTTGTCAATTCAGACTAGCGTTACGTGATGTTATAATTTTGCTCTAATTATAAATATGCATTTGATTTTTTTTTTAATATATTTTAATTTGAAACATATCCATTTTATCATCTACTCGTCTTATAACATGTAAAGAAACAAATTACGTGACAAGTACAACAATGACCCTGCTTAGCATTATTGGAACTTCAATTCTTGTGATATCACTGCCACGTTGCCACAGAGATGGCATAACAAAAATCACAACACGTTTTAAAGTGATAAATGAAATGAAGGGGAATTATTGAGAAAGGGTCAGGTCATGGATGGATGTACACATGATGATAGGATATATACCATGTACCACAGAATTTGTGCATGTTGCGTTACTTTCTGCAGCTCTCTTTGGGCTTGTTTTATGCTGTTTTGCAGCTTTCTTTTGGTTGGATGCAATTTTTCTTCCACAAAAGAAGAAACAATTAAAAGAGCTTCTGTTTTTTGATATAACCCTAAAACGATCGATTTTGTGTAATTATCTCAATTTGGGGGCTAATCATCATTTAGTTTTCTACATATGTTGCAGTAACGAACTCACCGATTAATGATTTGGGTACTCTGATTAAGATAAGCATGCGTGTAAACATCGTATTGAGTATCTTCACTTAAAGGTTCTAGATATGGAAAAAAGGTATGTAAGCTAAACGAAATGAAATTGATGATTAAATTATTATTAAGTGATAATTAACGTGCTTATTTGTTAGCACAACTAAATATGTAATCCTTTTGTTTTACATATACAAGAGATTTTTTTTTTTCACAAAATGATATTCGAATTTAACTACTTAAATCTAAAACGAAAAGGATTTGAACTTGGATCTAAGGGTGCGGGTGTGAGGATGAAAAGATGTCTTACATTGAAAGATTACCAAACTTTTCATGTGTATATAAGAAGATGGTCATTACCAATTGGTTTAATAGTAAAACCTCAACTCATTCGACGAGTATATTGCTCCTAACAAACTAGTCTAATCAATAATGAGGTCCGAGGAACACAAAACTGATCACAATAGGGTTTAGGGTATGATATATATTAAGACACGGAGACATTTACTATTGCACCAGACAAAGGTAAAAGGAAATTAAGAAAAACAAAGCAT
The DNA here is from genome assembly GCF_019419815.1 of Pyrus x bretschneideri. NCBI lineage: Eukaryota > Viridiplantae > Streptophyta > Magnoliopsida > Rosales > Rosaceae > Pyrus > Pyrus x bretschneideri. The sequence continues at coordinate 522,104 of NW_025999579.1, read as the reverse complement.
ATAGATGTATAGTACACGTACACTGTCGGTCAATGTATGACTGTCAGCAATATATACAACGATGAATGGATGTAGCTGGCGAGGTCGATTAGTCGACTAATAATTCATATGGCATTGCATGTGTAGCAGAGAGAGAGAGAGAGAGAAAGGACTATAGGAAGGGAGAGTTTGTAGCGAAGAGGATGGGGGAAAAAGAATTATAGATTATCTCTCTCTCTCTCTCTCTCTCTAACACTGTCCCCTCTTAACTTTTGACCCGTCGTCTCCGGGGAAGATAAAAATACCAAAGAATTTTAGAAACCAATAATTAAGAAAATTTGCTAAAAACTTCGCTGCATTTTTGCGTGCTGAGTTTATATATTTGACTAAAGCAGAGTGAGAGGGACAGGCTTTGTTGGAGTGTCATTTTCCTATATATACTCTCGAGGCATTAGAAACTCAGACCCACATCTTCTTTCTCCTTCCCAATATCCCTTCACCATTTTATTTTATTTTATTTTATTTTCTACTACTAATTATTATATATTTGGCAAAATACCAAACCCATCTCTCTCTCTCTCTCCTGATGAGGATGTCTGTTTCTTGAGCACGAGAAACTGTTTTTTGAGCAAGAGAAAAGTCTTCCTTTTTTTCATTCAGCCTTTCTTTCTTTACAGCACACTTTCACTTTCTTTCTTTCTATCTCCCTTTTCCAATTTTCTTTTGAAAGGCTTTACTTTCTTAATTTGTCCTCCATACTCCTCCTAGGCTGCAAAACCATCAGCACTACTTCTCTACTAAATTATATATCTATATATGAGTGTGTTTTTAGTTTTGGAGCAAGAAGATGGATGAAATTAGACCCACTTCTCACAATCACATCTGGATTGGCTATGAGTGTGTGGTTTAGTTTCTGGAATCTGTCAGGAGAAGAAGTGTGTTTTTTCAACTTTGTTTTCAGAACCCAAAACTGCTGGGTTTGTAGCCGTAGATTTAGATACTGCTAGAAGCTGGGAAATATATAAAAGGGTTTAAAATATGCTTCACGAAAAAGGGTTTTCATCAGAAGCAGCTGCAGGCGGCAGAAGCAGCCTATCTTTGAATCCGATTCCTGATCTTTCACTCCACATAAGCCCTCCAGACACAAACACAAATAGTGCTCCATCCTCCATTTGCACCGACCGAGCAACGCCCGATCACGACTCTGCCAGCTGCTTCAACATATGGCGAAGAGACACCGACGAGGACGATACCAACGGCGGCGCCCTAACCAACAAATCCCACAGCGACAGCTGTATTAGGGCCAGCTACACCAGTTCTTCCCCAGTAGCCGCTGATGCCGACACTGAGCTCTCCCTCGCCAATCCCTCGGCCTCAGAGGCCGAAAGCGCATGGAAGAAGAACTATTTCGGCGGCGGAGACGTTTACCATGACGAAGGGAAGAACAATAGTAATAGTGTAAGTAGTAGCAATAAGATTCCGTTGCTTGAGAGACTCAACCCCATCAAGGGGATTCCTGTCTACAGTACTAGTAGTACTAATTGCTCGTTTCCTCCTACGTTTTCGCCTAAGCCGGTGTACCAAACGGCGCCGTATCTGTCTAATTCCTTCAGACCGGCAGCACCTGCTGGGAATTGTAGTGGCATGGGCATGGGAATTGGAATGGGATTGGGAGGGTTTAACGGGATAATGATGGACAGTTTAAGCCTAGGAGTAGGAGGAGTGCAACCACAACAGCCGCAGCATCAACGGCAACACTATTTTCCGTCCTATAATTTGAATCCTCATTACCCTCAGCAGCATCATTGTGTAGGGGGAGGTGGGAATTACAACGCCGACTTGTCGTCCAATGGTTTCATCATGAGATCTAGATTTACGCCTCCAAAGCTCATAGGGCAGAATATCAACAAGAGGAACATGAGAGCTCCCAGGATGCGATGGACTACTTCTCTTCACGCCCGTTTTGTTCATGCTGTCGAGCTCCTTGGTGGTCATGAAAGTAAGCCCCTCCTACTCTCTCTCTTACTCTCACGGGCGGACGCACGTTAGGGCTAGGGTGGGCAGCGGCCGGAAAATCTCGGCACTGCTAACCCTACATAGTTGCGTAATATTATTAATTTCTGTATTTCTTTCTTTTTAATTAGTTTGAATTGAATTATATGTACATAATTTTCCCTGGGAACTCTTGAATATATATGTAGTTAATTATAAATTATTTTGTAATTGTGTGTATATATAGGGGCTACTCCAAAGTCCGTGTTGGAGCTCATGGATGTGAAGGATCTCACACTTGCTCATGTTAAGAGCCATTTGCAGGTACATCTAGCTTCATCTCATCACTTCTTCGATTACATTGGAGAGTTTAGAAGCCGGGACCTACGCTAGTCTTAATCATCTCTACCCACCCCACCCTACGCTAAATCAGTGACTTTTTTGTTATGTTATTTTCTAAAGGAAAAAAGTTAGCATTCTGAAATGTTTGATGCATTGACCACATTAAGATTTCAGATTCAAGCCCTATACTTTTCTCTAAATTTCTTCCTTTTAATTTTTTCTGTCGACTTTCACTGCGTAGTGTGTTTGTTTATGTGTTTGGGGGAGGGGGAGAGACTGGACACTGGACACTTTGGCTATCCAAGTGGCACAATAGCCAAGGGACACGCAGCAGCACTATCACCGGTACTGTGATGAATTAGTGATCCATCAATAAATGGATGAATGAACAGTGGAAGAAGATTCTCTCTAATCTCTTTCTCCTTCCTTTCCTTCCTCTCCTACTTGAATGGGTACGATTAAATCACGTCAACATCTTATATATTGATTTTTTATAAAAATAATAAGATAAAAAACAAAATATGATAGGAGGCGAGTGAAGGGAATTGAAATAGAAGAAAAAAAAAATCATACTCCATTTTCATGAACAGTTGAGTCTGTTTCTGTTCTTGTGACTGATACACACCGGACAAGTTCTACTTTTAGAGAGAGGGAGAGAGAGAGAAGATGAGAGAGAAAGAAAGTAGCCAAGCCATCATTTCTCAATAATGCAAAGCATTTACTGACCTTACCAAACATCAACCTCGTGGTTATTAAACAAACAAAAAAAAATCCCACAAAGTGAATTATGCAGCATCTGCTTTGATTTTGTTTTGTTTATTTTATTTTATTTTGCTTTTTCGACTGAGTGAGATTTTATATATTAATCAATTATTTCTCTCATTCTCTTTTTAAATATCTTGTTCTTTTTGGATTTGCAGATGTATAGAACCGTTAAGAACACTGACAAACCTCTAGCTTCCTCTGGTAATTCTTATTTTGCTTCACTTGGACTTCCCTAATTAATATTGTTAATTATTCCCATGAATATATCTGCTACTACGACGTACCCTTTTGAATTGTGAAATTCTTACAACCATTCCTCTGCACTGGCTACCTCCAACCCAACATATATGTACTATTGTATTCATGCACATAATACATAAAGTCGTACATCCACACATTTTTCATTTGCATCCCAACAAACAACTAGCTAGTACGTTTGACAACAATATATATATGTATGCACATGTATAGAATTCAGATTAAGCATGAACGAAACAAAAATGTACCTTTTTTTAATTTATTCTTTTTAAGACTGTTGGCATGTTATAACTTATAATGTATATGACCAAAAGAAAGATTACACTTGATTTTATTATCTATACGATGTAGAAAGAGACAACATTAACAAGTTATGTCGTCACGACCATTTTTGTTTAGTGTCATGAACATCGATATGAACATTTGGTTGGCTGATATGCAACAGATGGATCTGGGGATGAAGATCTTTTGTCTACAACAAACCATCATCATAATTCAAATTCAAATGGTTTACTTAACCAAAGAGGAGCCTCAAATGCAACTTTAAACTTAGAGCATGATCATATGGAACACCACCCTTCTAACAATCTATGGGGCAACTCCTCCAGGTAATTAATATTTAACTTTCTCTTTGTGGACTGACTAACTTATGAACCTTCATTAGTATATTAATTTGTGTTATTATTGGTTAATGGTGGTACTTTCGAGTGATTGCTTTGCCTTTCTTTTCCTATGCATGGTTATGGGTAGCTTTTGCTTGGGAAATCAGAATCCACGTCCTTCCTTTTCTGAAACTAAAAAGTACTTCTTTTTCCAGCTTTTGCTTTCCATTTGTTTCCTTTTTATGTTTTCTTTCTAATAATCTATGCGGTGGCCTCGTTCTTGTATCACCAATCTAACTTGCATTGCAAATGGTAACCAAAAATAAAATCTCGAACTTGAGGGCATGAAAAATTATGAGTTCTTTAGATATAGACCCTTGAAACTCTTATTTTTCAAATAAAAATCCACCTAAATTTGAATAATCAAATAAAACCCAAATTTCAAATAGACTGCCATGTAGACAAATATATGACCAACTATTACAATATATTGACAACTTATGCCACAAAATTCTAATTTGGTCAATAAATGTTATTACTCATCCTAATTATGATGAGCAATTAAATCCATATGGATATTTTACCTTTCTTGTATCATAAATATTAGCATCATATATAAATTAATTTACCAAATTGAAAAAAGAAAAGACATATCTTGTACGGAAAAAATAATATTGTTTGAATCATGTAATTACCTACATACAAATTAATTTACCTGCTTAAAAAATATTCTACTAATTTACCTGCATTTTGAATCATGTAATTACCTACATACAAATATTATACTAATTTACCTACATTTAAATTAATCTACTTACTTATTAATATTATGTTGATTTACCTACATTTAAATTAATTTACGTATTCCAAAAAAAAAAATTAGTGATATTAGATAATGTCACATCCCGGCCTAGGCCCCCACCATATCCTGGGCTCGACTCCACTGTAGCATGATATGGTCCGCTTTGGGCTCCTACCACTCCCTTACAGTTTTGTTTCTAGGAACTCACTCGAGCAAAACTTCCCAGGATGGGCAGATAATGTTCAAATGTTGTGGCTTTCTGCTTGTAGGCAATTAAATAAACTTTTAATGTAATACACATAAATAATGTAGGTCAATTAGACCATTTTGAAAGTAGATTAGACCCTTTAAATTTTGGTTTGATGGAATAGGAAAATTAGACTATTTTGTAGGTAAAAATTGCACGGAACATATAGCTTTTGTTTTGTGTATTAGGGATTGGAGTATTCGCAGAAGTTGTTTTAGGTTTATTGTTGTGTTGGTAGGTAAATTAACTTATATATATAATGCACAAAATTATGAAATTAGTATTATTATTTTTCAATCGGCACGTTATAACAATTTGAAAGTTAATACATTGAATATACAATGAATGGCATGAATTATTTTTTAAAATATATAAAATTGATTAAATGGATATAACAAGTAACTAATCCAAAAACTCTATCCAAGTATTAATAGGGGTAGTCTAGGCATTCTGAAAATACACAATTTGAAAAGTCAAACTTAATTAAAGAATTTGTTTAGTTGGAGGCTAGTTAATGGGTTTTATTCAAGAAAACAAAACGTGTTGGGTTTTAGTAGAGGAGAATATTGTTTCAAGGGTAATATCAAGTTTTCAAAAAAATTATTTATATATATGTATGTATGTATGTATGTATGTATGTATGTCTGATGAAAGAATAAGATCAGAGAATGCAATAAATATCTAGTAGTACATTTCAACTTTTTGTATTTGCTTTTCCGCTTCTCGGACCTTCATGCCATTAATCATGGCATAAATCCTCCTTCTGCATGTTCCTTACTGACTAGCTACTTAGTTTATTCTTCTTCTTTTTTTCAATGTTGCAGGTATGATCTTCATTTGTGATCTGCATCGAGTTTGAGTACGTATCTTAGAAGCTGAATAGGATTTTGGAACCAACAGAAGATGTAGAAAATTGCTGGTACTTATATTTTAGGATAATATATGCAAGCATGGTTGCAGTAGAGGAGGCTGGCTGCAAGCCAGTTAAAGGTTTCTAAAATGTGCTTAGACCAGAAATGCTCTCTCAACATAGAATTACTACTGGAAACCAATTTGAGGTAGTGACCTGCAATTCTCTAGGGTTTATTAATTACCAAGTCTTGCATGAAACGTATCTTTTTAATTATATGGATACAGAGAATCCTTCTTTTGATTGAATGGTCTATTGATTTTAGTGATCTAGCAATCTAGCAATCATGTATGTGTCTCTACTTACATTATATGTATCGAAAAACTGGAAATTAATTCGAGTTGATCATCAAATTAATTATACACTGCAAGCTTATAGTTACACACATAAGTCCACAAGCTCCATTACACTTAGGGGTTATTTTCGAAAGGATCATATCGGAAACAAGGTTTCCAATTTTTATCCAAAATTTTGGAATCAAAGCGGATCACAATTTTTTGTAATTTTTTGAGGCAAAGTAACCTCGCAAATTTCATAATATAATCCAATACATGAAATTTATTGTTCTCTCTTAATATTTGATATTTACTTATGCATGTATCAAATTCATTTTGATTACAAAAAAAAAATGAACAAAATGTATCCAAAAAGACCGAAATTAACGATAAAATACAAAAGATGATTACAAAGTATATAAGTTTTAATAAATAACTATAAAAAATTAGAAAGTTTTTGATCGGATAAGTTCGAAACACTTCAAAAAAATTCAGAATTGTTGGAATCTATCAATGCATTCCCCTTTCCATTCCAGTTTTTCAAAAATATTACAATTTGAAAATTTTTGGGTTTGAAACTTTCACCCCTAGCTTATACTTTTACCTTTCTATCTGACTCTCTTCCACCCTATAGTTCATCAAACTACAGAAAAATCTAGAGCAAACTGCTGAAATTCCCCTAATTTTTTAGAACTAAAATTTAGGGGGGAAATATGAAGTACAAGTTTGATAGGGATTTCGACAGTGGGCGTGATATAACAAAAACACCTTTTTTATGTTACCATGAACCCTCTTTACTATTTAATTATCACATTTCTTGTCAAAAGTTTTAGGCAAGTTTATCAACTTTAATTTGCAGGGAATAATAAGCTAATGTTTTCAGTCCCAGAGTTTTATAGAATCAAATGATGAAACCTCAAGAATCCGAGCTTATGGAGTTCAGCTTCACGTAAAAGAACATAACTCTAACTTATGAATTTAAAATTGCCTGGCTAGTACTGCTGAATTATGCTCTTAAAAAAAGAACGAAGCAAAAAAAACACATCTCGACACAAATACGAAATATGTATATATGTAGGAGTTGCCATTCACGTCTTCAAGCCTGACGTCTTTTTCTTGGAAGGCTCTGTTTTTTATAATTCGTTATGTATGCTGGTGTATGTATAACATGTTCTTTTAAACATGGTTTTGGGTAGCTTTTACTATCTCTCATGCGATGTTTAATAAAACATATTATTCAATAAAAAATTCGGTTAAAGTTGCTATATAATTAGTGATGTTGATGTATGATGTTTTGCCATTGCGTAGAAGTCATGAATTGAATCAAAAGTTAAAAGCAGAAAGAAAAGAGATGGAATCAGTTTTAGTGGTGCATTATCTGCTGGATTAATATTCCCTCCTTTGCTCTCTCTCTTTCGGAACAAGTTACATTTTCCAAGGAACCTTTTCCCATCGTCCCTTTTAAATGGGATCACTTTTAAGTGATTAGGTTGTGAAACCTTGACTTTGAAATATTCTGTCTTTATTTAGTACGTTGATTTGTTAGAATTGGAGCCTGATTTGCCTCTCAGAAAAGCTAATTAAAAGCACTTTTTCTGTTAGTTTTATATTATTTTAAGAGGTGGGGGAATATTGATTGACAAATTTAACAAGCAAGCCGGCATGCATTTATATCTACTTATCTAGCATCATTCCTTCATGCAGAAAAGTTGTGTTTGCCCGGCCCTTAACCAAATCTTAGATTTCAGGTATAGTCGACTATTAATCTGCTTTTAGGGGCTGTTGATTCTACTTCGCTTGGTACCGTACGTGACTAAAATGATGTTACCATTGTGGATTGCACCATGACCCATTTTCTGATCCTAATTAAAATATGATTAGTTTATATACTATCATGTCTATTCACATATCTTACATTTATACTATTACAAAAACGTTCACGCTGTAACAGCCAACGTTATTAATGTAGTAATAATATTATTATGTAACCTTTATTTAATGTTGGATAGTACTTTGAGGATTATAATTTAACCTCACGTTTCTTGTAATTAAGATATTGAATCTTGTTGAAACTAAACGTCACGTAATAGACTTCACGTGAAGATTATGGGCACAATAGTGGATTATGATTTTGTGTTATTCCATGATGTCCACTTATATCTTGCGTCTATATATACTTAACAAGACATACTCATTGTAACAAGAAGTATTTAACGTTGGATAGTACTTTGAGGATTATACTTTAACCTCATTGTAACAAGACGTATTTTAGATTTGTTAACGGGTGACCTAATAACGACCTGACTCATTAACGGGTTGATCTATAACCTGTTATTTTTGTGTCGTTTATCGAATTAACGGAACATACAAGAAATTGCCAAGCCTATTAACAAGAATGTTATGATGTAACCCCACAAATGTTATATGACATATTTAACGGTCAAGATAATTTGAATTAGTTAGGACTAATAAAAGAACCGCACACATAAGAATTTCCTCATTTTCTTGCCATTTTACATCCGAATCCCACACGCACTTGTGGGTCTCATTGTTTTGGCGGGGCCAATCTCTAGGCCTATTTCCTGGGCCAATATTTTGCCCATCGGAAACCCATTTTCCAAGGTAAATGCCTAAATTTATCGGTATTAAGACAGGGTTAGAGTTGATCTAAGACCTCTTAGAAATCATCGTTTTGGGTTGGTTGTAGTTTGAATGAATGCATTTGCCATCGGCCCAATTTTCTTTAAAAATAAAAAAAATTAATGAAAAGTCCAAAAAAACTTTCCTTTTAATGAAAAACCCTTTTTAAAGCTATAGTGAATAGTACAAGAGAAATATATAAATGTGATTTTTCATTAAAAGTGAACAGTACCGGGAGTATTTTGTTAAACCTCCCTTAAAAATAGGGATGTGATATCTACACACCTCATTTTACTTCTCACACACCTTTTAATTTTCGACCGTCAGATCGGATAAATCGAAGAAGATCAACGGACATAAATTATCAAATGATGTGTAAGAAGTAAAATAGAATGTGAGTGGATAATACACCCCTAAAAATATCATATTCGGCCCAGTGAATAGTAGGGTCCAAACCAGCTCTACTAGTTCCAATCTCCAAACCGGGAGCTGACGCTTTACACGTGTCAACACTCGACAGACTCAACTCAATCACGATCCTTCCTTCCCCTAAGCTGTCGCCATGTAGCACGGGAGAACGTAAACAAATTTGATGGCACCACTCCACGTGTTCCTGCGACCACTTCAAACCAAAACTCTAACACTTCCCATCTTCCATATCGGAAAGAGATCCCTCTTCCTCAAAAGTTCGTGAATTAAGTGATTTAGATTTTAAAATTTGATCCAACATTAAAAAATTATTATAATTTCTAGAAGTTCAAATTTCAAGGACCGTTGAATTAAATTTTATAAATTCAAATCATTTAATTCACGGATTTTGAAAGAAGAGATCCGAAGAGAATCTCATTCCTTCCATATCGGCGCACATCCAACACAACTTCATTTACCGCGCGACACGTGTCAGGTATAATTTTTAAAAAAGTATAATATTACAGCGCAAGGACACGCGTCGGAGCGAGAAAAATCCGGGAAACGGATTGGATTAGAGCACCAACCAGTGAGAGCTGGTGGTTGCTTCTCTCCTCAGAAAAAAATCCCAAAAACGGAAACTTGAAAATGGACCGTCTCTCGAAATTTCAGTTTCCAATTCCGAAAACACTCGAAAACTCGAAAGCTCAAAAATTAAATTAAATTAATTAAAATTCTAATTTAAGCCGCCCGCCTTCTCCTGCGCTGTGGCAAGTGGCTGGCTTTGAATCCACCTATATTTTTGCTGTCCATTTTTCCCGATTTTTTTTTTTAATTTTGGATAATTAGCGATTTTTGTGAGATTAGAGAAAAGCAGCTTGCGAGGTCTAAAATTGGCAAAGAAAGCACTTTTTCCCACCGAGAATTGAGTAAAAAACGCACAATTTTTTTATGATCTGTTTGGGAAAAGCAGGGATTATAGATAGTAGAATTCTGTTTTTTCATGGGGAGAAGAAGGAGCAAAACAACAACCTCAACAGGAAACAACCAATCCGGCAGTTGATTGGATTGGGGGAGCTCCAATTCCATTTCAAGTCATTATCTCCACCGCCGCCGGCGTCATCAGCATTGTTCTTTCAACCCACAAGACCACCGCCGAAGAAGCAGCAGAAAATGGCGACGGAGAGAGGCAGCGATTTGTCGTCGTCGTCGTTGATGCTGACTTCTGGAGCGAGCGGCCGCATAAACGCCCTCCTCTCGCTGCGGGTGCTGCGGAGTCTGATGATGCTGATTAACGCCTTCTTCCTGCTCCTCCTGCTCCCATTTCGCGGCCGCAAGCGAGCGCCGTCGTCGTCTGCTGCGGCGGCTTCGCCGGTCTTGGCGGAGAAGTCGGCCAAGGACGAGAGGCAGCCTAGGGGGCCGGTGGTCCGGGTGCCAACAACGATTGTTCCGTGGAAGAGCAGCTCGTCGTTGCCGGTGGACACGGAGGTGGCGGCGAGGAGAGCGTTAGCGAAGCTAAGAGTTGTACAAGATGATGATGAGAATTCGGTCCGGCGATATTCGCTCTTTGCGACTGCGAGAGGTGAAACTCTCTTCACGCAAAGTTGGACTCCCGTTTCCGTTAACATCAGGTAAATCAAATGCCTCTGTATTATATTATCCCCTTGGATTGGACTGGATTGCATTGGATTGGATTAGATTGTTTATTTTGAATTAATGCAAAAAAGTGTGAATTTTTCATTACTTCTTGAAGAAAATGATGAGATTTCCGGCGGCAATCTAAATGCAGAAGAAATATGCTATCTGGGATTGAAAGTTTTAATCTTTTTTCTTTTTAATCTTAATTAAGGTTGACTACACCTCGTTTTTCAAGGAGTAATCTTTTATCGTCGGATTTTGGTGCTCGAAAAGTGGCATTGTTAATCTAGTTTAATGAATGAACAGTTTGGACATATGTGTTTATCTTCTTGATTACATCGTCGTCGTTTTGAAGTAGTTAGGTTCATGTTAAATAATTTCATTACTTTGTCAGTTTGTGTTCACTAAGTATGCTAATAGTCATGCATATTCGAACATATGCTTGTACCATCAGTATCAACCTTCCATTAGAAACTGCGTATTACTTACGCATACCATACTGATAAGGACCGGTGCTCAAGGATTGCAATACCCGAGTAAAATTGGCAATCTTTTTGTGGTTGTTTGTTAGCCAAATATTGCTTTCATGAGGATCCTTCGCTTTCTTGAGGTCCCATCTCTAATCTCTTGTCCTTAGACCCACATGATAATTTCAATGATTGTGCAGTGCACCTGGATTTACGGAAAATGCACATCTTGTTCATTTTCCACTCCTCTGCTTACTGGCATAATAAGTTGTATCATATTGCTGAGACCATTTAGGGCATTGCCTATTTTTCGGAAATCTATTAAGAGTAGCTACAGATGGTGTAACCAGTTTTAAAATTGATAGTGTGTGGGAAAGTCAGGCAAATTTTCTTGTGGTTGGTTCCACAGTGGACTTTGCACAAATTTCTGATGAATCATTTCAGCTAAGGTTCACCACTTAGAAACTCTTGTATGTGGGCTATTCTATTAAAATGTTGAATGATAATGCCATGAAACATCAGGGCAATTAAGCTGTTCTTGACGACAGATCCTCTAAGCAGTGCCTGGGTTTTATCAGAAGTTTCTGTTAACTTACATAGTCCATACCCTGAACCCTATTCTTGTAACATGACATACTAATTGGTAGGAGAACATTTCCGTTGCTGCGAATATGTAAGTTGGAATAATTGCTAAAGAAGAGTAACCTTCTCCTATCATATATCTGACAAGTTATGTTATTAGACTGTTATATTATTTGGGTTTTATATTCAAACACGTATATACTTTATCCACAGTTTTGTTTGCAAAGTCATGGAGTCCAAGTTGTAAGTTTCTAATATTTACACTTTGCAGGGGCGTAGTCATTCTTATGCATGGTCTGAATGAACACAGGTTTGTCATTTCTACATAATTCTCACTTAAATGCTATTGAAGCTGATTATAAGGTTAAAGGCCTTGATATATCTATTAAGACATTTGTACAATTTCACCAGTGGAAGATACGACTACTTTGCAAAGCAACTGAATGCTAACGGATTTAAGGTTTACGGAATGGATTGGATTGGTAAGTCAACACCATTTTGACCCTTTACCATTGCATTTAAACTTCTAACTAGTCTAAATGGTTTCTGTTTTCGTTCTAAAAAATGATACCTGAAGTCTAAGCCAATTAATGACAATTTCCTGTGTATGTCATTATCAATGTGTAGTTGTGTACTGACCTAATTTTAATGTTTTCGTGCACTCACTAGTTTCCTATCAACATTTCTTTTTGTTTTGTACTTGTGTAGATTGTTTATGGCACAAGCTTGTCTCGTCTTGTGTCATAATGACCAAATTTCTAGGCAAGCATTTTGGATGCTGTACAACGAATTGAAACATGAGATTGATCTATATAACGCAACGCTTAAGAAAATGGCTGAAAGATTACTCTTATATTTGCTGTGGAAGGGGAAGAGTCTTAACTTTTTAGATAAGGGGGAAGATGTCTCTCAAAAATTTAAAATCTCACCCTTTTATTAGAGGCAGTCTTCTTTTTTTATTTAATTACGGTTTGCATAGCCTAGAGATCACTCTCTTCAACAACGCATATATATATATATATATTTGGATGTTGCAGGAATTGAGTAATTAGGACGCCCATTGGTGCGAAAAAGAAACCTTTGAAGCTCCCTTTATAAGTAAGCTTGTATGTTTGGATCTAACCTTGTATGTTTCTCATAAGTTACAGCTCTGATGCGTCTATCAAGTGAAAAATATTTAGAATGGTTTAAGCTAAAGTTGAATTTAGTTACATCCCAACACAAGCATCCAGTCTAAAGTGTGCCACCGTGTATGGTGGGGTGTCCTTCCAGTTGTATTTATCAGAATTGGATTAAGATTAAAACTTTCTTGCGTTTCACTCAAAATTCACTTGGAAACCTTTGCAATTTCTAGGCTTCTAATTGGGACTGAATGTCATTAGTTCTATTTTCTCTGTACTTTGTTTCTTGTTTAAGATGCTTTTGGATTGTTTTCTGGTGTGTAATGGCTATATGTTGTCGGGGGTTCAAGTCTTATTATGATTTGAAGGAAGAGTCTCTGCTTTTTTTTGTTTAACACAGCAAATAAAAAAAATAGTATCTCGAGTTTTCTTTGTGTCGAAGGATAAGTCTTAAATTGTGGACCTTGGGTTACTCCATCCCTGTTACTTGCACTAAATCTCTAAATCTTCTGATTTAGTAGTTAATTGTTTATATATCTCATATAATTGTTCTCGTTGATTTATCTGTCTAGGTCATGGTGGGAGTGATGGGCTTCATGCATATGTTCCTTCTCTCGATTATGCTGTTACTGATATGGTAAGTTTCAAGGCTAATTAACAATTGAATCCACTTCTTAATTCACCTGAAAAACCTAGGAACTCTGCTTTGATTAAACATTTACATGTGTTCTTCGCTCTTTTATTTTTATGCAGAAATTATTTCTCGAAAAGGTTTTAGTTGAAAATCCTGGCCTACCGTGTTTCTGTTTTGGGCATTCCACAGGTGCAGCCATTGTCCTTAAGGTATGGGTTGTCGGAAGTCTTTTTATTTTCTTGTAATTGCATGAATGACTTTTTCGTAGTCACAGTTTTGTTGTCTTCTATCTATTCATTAGCTTCATTGGCCTGGAATTTAATCTGAGCTTACTCTATATCGCAAAAATGATTTTAGGTAATGCTTGACCCAAAATTTGAGTCCTGCATAGACGGTGTAGTGCTCACATCACCAGCAGTTGGGGTTCAGCCTGCGCATCCAATATTTGTGGTCAGAAAACCAGCTTTTGTTACAGCTAATTTTTATGCACTCTTGAATATATTATATACTCAATTACAAGTTTTCAAATGCACCCTAAACACTAACCCTCTACACGCTTTCCTCCGTTTATCATTCCAGGTAATTGCTCCATTGCTCTCATTTTTGCTGCCAAGGTACCAAATCAGTGCAGCAAATAAAAAGGGCATGCCTGTTTCTCGTGACCCAGCGGCTCTAGTTGCCAAGTATTCGGACCCTCTAGTGTACACTGGATCCATCCGCGTAAGGACTGGTTATGAGATTCTCCGAATCACATCCTACTTGCAGCAGAACCTAACCAAATTGAGGGTCCCCTTCTTTGTTCTCCACGGCACAGCTGATACTGTTACTGACCCTGAGGCCTCCCAGAAATTGTACGATGAAGGCTCCTCAACTGACAAAACCATCAAACTGTTTGACGGGTTGTTACATGACCTTCTCTTTGAGCCAGAGCGAGAAGCCATTACGAAGGGCATCATTGAGTGGTTGAATCGTAGAATATGAAGCAGCTAGGAAGTGCAACAGTGGGAGATAAAGATTGATAAGTCATGGGACAAAAAGAAAATGGATCGATCGATACGAATGACCATTTTTGTGGAAGCAGGAGATAGAAAAACCAAAATTGATGTGGCTGGATAAAAACTCAGCGTATTATATTGAAACTCGAAGCATCGTGACATTGTTTTCTTGTTCGGTATTGGAAAGATCATCTGCAATTGTAAAATGCTTCATCTCCTAATCCATATGTTGCTTGAAAACTTGCCTGCTGAAGAATTTAGGCAGGTGGGTTTTCCACATTTCAAACAGAATTCCTGGCTCCCCTGATAGCAAACTCCCCACAGTAATCGTAAGTATATATTTTCTGTTGTTTTCTTTACCTAGTTTTAACAGGTGAAGGAAAACTCGTGTATTTTTTTAACTTCCGATTCGACAGAGGTTTACAAACAAGGAAGAAAGTTGACGTTTTACCATAAAACCAAGGGCAATGTAAGAAGTAGCTAATTACTTATAAACACATGCAAGGTCTCTCATTTCTAGGAAAATACAAATTGAGTGACGTGAAGTACGTATAGCCGTTGAGTTTCACATAAGGGGCAACCGGTTTTGATACCATAAAAAGAAACCAATTGGCAATACAGAGAGTAGCTCAATTACTTATAAACACATACAACTTCTCTTATTTCCCCGATGTGGGATCGATACTCTCAACAATATTGTCAATTATTTGTCAAGGTGGTGAAGAATGATTATGTACCTGCGATCAAAGAAATTTTTATAATTTTTTTGGAGTTTTGTGGACGTTAATTCGCTTTAGCGTACGATAAATTAGAGTTAAAGAAGAATAATTAACCACGCTTTTACATGGAGGAAACACGGACAATTATATGATAATTAATCGAGTGAAAGAAATGAAGGAATTAAGATTATTCTGATGTTTCATTAATTAACATAATCTGATGTTGCAAATGCCGCAGTGAGCTGACTGAGCAATACAAGTAGGCGACCGTAGAGATATTCGTTTTACGAAAGTGGCTTGACGTTCTACACTTCTAGTGGAAACTGTTGTTTTCTAATTTCCGTTTTATTCCCGTTATGAACTGCTCATTTGTACACTTTCACGGCCACCTTCTTGGATTATATTAACCTATCTGTCTATGATAATATCCCATCCACTGTACATGGAATAGGATTGATAGTGCCCTCGTATGGATTGTTTCGTCACTACATATTAATCATTTAGTACTTTTTTAACATGGGACAACATAAATAATATTTCGAAATGTCAATTATATTTAACATTAAACAATATGTGATCACGAAACGATTAATAGAATGACACTATTATGATTTGCTAAATGAATAGTAAAACGTGAAATGAATACATGTTATATGTGGAGCCTCTCCTATATATATATATATATATATGAATATTTATGTAGTTAGCTTTTTAGACGGGATTCCGTTTCATGGGATACACGATATGTGGTCATGAAATGGTCAATATAAATGGCACTATCCAGTCTCTCCTAAACCCCTACATGGATAGTTGAGCGTGATGCTTGCTTTATATATATGAAGCTCGTCCGCTATACGAATATAGCGACTTCTTAGAGATGGTTCCACTCCACATAGTGAAATACACGATATATATATCGTCAATATATTATTTATATACTAATATTTCATGTTGACTTGTTTTGATATGAGATTCATATATAGGTGTAGATATAATATATATTCCTACGATATATGATTCTCAATATGTTGTCAATAACTCTCTGCATGAACAATGAACATTAAAATGAATCACTTAACAAGCTTCATGTATATTATATTTACTTCTTTTTCAAATTATATGCTCCCTAGTGCTCCTTTGAAAATTATAATGAAAAAGTGTTGGGTACAATTTGTCCATGAACTTTATTAGAAAAAGATAATGTTGAAATCTGCAGTTAAATTGTTATATATTATGCAGACAACACCCATTGTTAATTCATAGGCTTTATTTGTTCTCATTCTTTTTCAATGAACCTGTCATCCTCAATCCTCATCCCATCAAGATTTTGTTGCCTCTCTCAATTGGGACAACAGACAAAACGCCAACTGACATTGAGGTTGAAAGCCATTGCAAAGGAACAGATAAAACGCATATATAATTAATCAATTCAACTAATCTGTATATGTTTATGAATAATTAATCATTTCCAGTATTTAAATACATATTAAGTTTGCCACCATGATAAAAACCAACCAATCGTTTGTGATACACGCAATATAGAAGCAAGAAGAAATGGTAGTGGGGTTGGACGGTCGCGTGTAGACTATATATTCAGCTCCAAAAGGCAATCAATTGGGCACGCTAGCGCTAGCACTAGCACTAGCACTAGCACTAGGAGGAGGAAGGGTATAACTTTATAGGAGAAATTTGATATAGGTCTAATTTTTTGAGTCAATAGTAGGAATAGTCTAATGTATTAAAATAAGTCCAATTCCTTAAATATTATTATTTTATTATCAATAATTATCTCTTAAATGATAAGATTTATTATAAAAATCAAATTTCTTCCTAATTATCTCTTTGATTATTTTTTTGTTTGTTCTTTCTTGTTCTTTATCCCGTTTTAAACCCCATTTATAGATTTTATTTTTTATTTTTATAATCAACCTATATCACAGGTTAATTATATTTATCTACCTATATGATAGATTATTTTTTATAATCAAGTAAGATTCATGTGTCTTGCTTGTAGATATATTATGTTTTTTTCTACCTTTTAGTTAAGTTTCATATCTTACTTATAGGTATGATATACATTCATATATTTGCTACTTGAGTTAGGGTAGAATGATTTGCAGATAGATTTATGTCAATATATTATTTTTTTTGTTATAAGATATTAATTATATTTTTTGGGGTTGAAAATTCATGATATTAGAAGATTTTAATTGATTTTTAATATTTTTAGAAAATATAAAATGAGCATTAAAAAAATAAATACATATAATTAAGTAATTGGACTCACTCCTAAAAATCATCTATGTTTTTGGACCTGGATCTAAAAGCCCCAACTTTATATATATATATAAATGTATATTGCTGTCTACTTAACCCAATACTATACTAACTAGCTTGACCAATGACTATATTTTTTGTTATTTGATTTGATTAACTAAAAAACTAATTAATTAACTAGCTAATCTGATTGCGTAGTAGTTATTTTGCTGTCCATCCAATTGTTCCTTTTTATTAACGAAACAAATGAAAATTCATCTGGATTTTAAATGAGTATTTTTTTTTTTGAACAAACAATAATACCTACATTAAGGGGAGTGGGGGAGTGCTAAGCCTCGCACTTAGCTAGTCATAATAATGTGGTTCAAATTCTCCTTTGGCCAGAATTGAATCTAAGACTTCTCACTTACAAGTAAAGAGAAATATCACTAGACCGTAGTACTAAATGACGATTTCAAACAAGTATTAAAATCCTACAATATTTTTCATAAAAAAACTTTAATTCAAGAACACCAAGAAATTATAAAAGAAAAAAAATGACATTAAAAGTATACGGTCACATTTAGTAGAGTCTAGGGACAATGTTCAATTTTATATGATACATTTATTTAAACTTCATCTTATTTAAGAATTAAAATCTATTTTTTTTAAATAACATTATTTAAAGATTATATATACATAAAAATCAATCCACATATAAATAATTTAGTCATTTATATATCAAATTAATGGACAATATTATCATCTTTATAGCGAACCAACTAATTGATTTTTATTTTTTTTTTTGTCGAAACCAACTAATTGATTTCACTGCTTCTTTATATTATTAATTACTACCATGCACGTACCCATATATTACTCGTACACATCACAAGAAATTACTGCGATTCCATCCATTTTTCGAACTTAACCACCATGAATTAAACTAGACCATGCATCGACTGTTAATTCTCATAATATTCTATAAGCTAGCTAGGCCTCCTATCCACACAAAAAACACATAAAAACACAGATAAAAAACAAATTAGAAAACGGTACCATGTGCAACTAAATAAATATGAGACAGAGAGCGAGATATTTCTCTTGAGCAAATTGTCCAATTTTTAATTAATCCCGCACCTCCCACTAATCATGAATTAATCCCATTACAATATGGTCTCTTACTTGCATCATCTCCTTCGCCACCCAGCGTTAATTATGCTTATCTCCTTCCAAATATTGGGAAAATGGAATCCTTTTACACTTTTTATTCACGGGAGAGGTTGAGGGTCGCATTCCCTTTCCACTACCCAAAATATCAGTCCTATAATATCTTTCATCCTAAGCTACGCTAGTATGATACATAACCCTTGCTAACTCCATGCAAGGCAAACAAGCAAGACAACTACTCTCCCGGGAGGAGGATCTGAACTTGGTACAAGGTGCGGTCATGCTATTCTATATGGCCAACAGGCCTAACTCACGTCTACTCTTTGATCAAATTAATGATTTGTCTGGCTCGCTAACTGTTATTTACGTTGATACTTGTGTGTTAGTTAATGTTTGAAGGTCAAGTCTAGACTACTATTACTCTCTCTCTCTGAGGGAGGGTTATTTGAACTTGGTGGGGGGACATTCACACTACCCTAGACTATAATCCAGATTAATGGCAGAAAAGATTCCGAGATATTGCATGAACAATTTCACGGAGGATATAAATCCAGGAGACTCCATGGAGATGGAGGCTACTACGGAAAGACCAAATAATAACCAAGCAAATATGGTCTCCAACTCCAACATAATTTCCACTGCTCAAAATACATACCGGTAAGCTGGTCTACTTAGGTTTAAGAATGAATATATCAATACCTCACCTAACTAGCTATTAGTTCATATATTGAATATTAATTTGGAGTAAAACATGATGATGGCGTAGTTTTCTACTTTTGCATGGATCTGATCAGGATCTTCGCGGGTTCCTGGAATGTTGGAGGTGTTTCACCTCCAGAGTATTTGGACATACAAGGTTGGCTCCGACCTAATAATATTAACCCTCCAGCTAATATCTACGTCATTGGGTAATTAATCTTATTTATTTCCCTATCTATACGGTAATTATATAATCATACGTGCATGTCTCCATGCACGCACCGCAGATTGACTCATACAATACGATCACTAGTTCTGAATTAATGAATTGACGAATTTCAGGTTCCAAGAAATTGTACCACTGAATGTGGGAAATGTTGTGCGATCCGAAAACCGCAAAGTTTGTGAGAAATGGAATTCGTTGATCGGAGCTGCTCTTAATGATAAGAAGAATAAGATTACAGAAGACGAAGAAGGAGGAGAAGATGAAGAAGATTTCCGATGCATCATTAGTAAGCAAATGGTTGGAATATTTATATCTGCTTGGGTTTCAAGTGATCTCTGCCAATACATAAGACATCTCAGTGTCTCATGTGTTGGCTGTGGTATCATGGGTTGCCTAGGGAACAAGGTACAGAATATTAAGTAATAATTATCATCCATTCACTGTAATTTATTATGAATGAATTTAGATCAATTATTCAAATTAAATTTTTACTTCTACAATTTCTATACATATATATTGTGAATTAATATATTGTCACGTATACGTATATGTAGGGTTCGGTATCAGTAAGGTTTTGGTTACATGAAACAAGCTTTTGTTTTGTGTGTAGCCATCTAGCTTCTGGTGGTAAGAAAGGCGATGAGAGACGAAGAAATGCAGACGTCGCTGAGATTTTGTCTCGAACCACCTTTCCTGCAGAACCTTTCACTAATTTCTCCACAAAAATTCTTGATCACGAGTACGTATGTGCAGAAGGGGCTGTTTGATAGCAATTTTTAATTTACTTTGTTGTTTCTAAAACTATTGAATACTAAGTAATATATACGTGCAGTAGGGTAATTTGGCTTGGAGACCTAAACTACAGAATCTGCTTGCCTGATGCCACAACGCAATATCTTGTGGAGAAGCAAAAGTGGAGCCTTTTGTTGGAACATGATCAGGTACTTAACTCGCATTTCAACCGTCATCTTGAAGTTTCAGACAAATTATACCATGTTATGTAGAGAGACTTTTGCATGACAGAGTTATTAGCACGGGACGCTTATTAAGACGCCACGGTAACGGAGTACTTGTTTCATGAAAGTCTTTCTTGAGTGTTTGTTGGTTTAAGATTTTATGAATGATATAGATAATTGTTTTGATTTTTTCTTAAAGCTTAAGGTGGAGCTCATGGAAGGACGTGCATTCGAAGGTTGGCATGAAGGAGTAATAAACTTTGCTCCAAGCTACAAATATTACCCAAATTCGGGGCTTTACTTTGGCTGTGATCAGAAGAGAAAATACAAAAGGCGTGCTCCGGCATGGTAATTAAGCATCATAAACTGCCCATTAATCAATGAAACGACTGCAAAACCAGATTAATTAATGTGCTAAGTGATGGTTTTGTAGGTGTGATCGAATACTATGGTTCGGTAAGGGACTCAAGCAAAAGCAGTATGAAAGAGTCGAATCAAGATTATCAGACCATAGACCCATCCGAGCGATTTTTATGGCAGAAACTGAGGTCTTGAGAGCTCCTAAAGGAATTCACAGCTGAGAGCTCCTAAAGGATTTCACAGCTTTATGTCGGACAGATTTATTTGCTTGCCAAATGATTTCGAAGAATGTTTTGATGACAAACATTCATGTAAATGGAGGTCAA
The DNA here is from genome assembly GCF_019419815.1 of Pyrus x bretschneideri. Classification (NCBI taxonomy): domain Eukaryota; kingdom Viridiplantae; phylum Streptophyta; class Magnoliopsida; order Rosales; family Rosaceae; genus Pyrus; species Pyrus x bretschneideri. The sequence continues at coordinate 500,735 of NW_025999579.1, read as the reverse complement.
GCTTCCATTATTGAGCATAAACTGCAAAAACTCTGCTTTGATCACAAGAAGATTCAAATCTAAAACAAAATCAAACCAAACAAAAGGAAAGTAATAAAATTCTCATTTCTCAAGCTGCCATTACAGTGTCACTTGGTGTGTATTTAAAGGAAAATACGTAGCTAATTGCGGTTTATGCTCCCCTATGCATGATAGTATCAAATGAGTAGCACATGTCGATGGTATTCAGCCAACATTTGAGTTTCAACAAAACGAATGCCGCAGGTTTTCATATCAATGTGCAACAACACTAACAGCAAATGCAAGAGAGAAGTAAACTTAGCAAATGAAGAAGCATGTAGGGACAAGATAAGTTTGTTTGTACATAAAATGAGATGTTATCACAACCGTCATGCAGCAAACTTAGCTAATGGCAAATACCTTCAATTGTCGAGTACGAATTGCAATTACTATGCTGCGATCAGAAGAACCAAACGCAATAGTTTCTTTTTACATTGTGCGATTGCAGGTGGTTTTGTACAGCAGTGGGAAAAGCATGCTAGTGATTCTGTGAGTTGAAGAGTAATAATACTGAACATATTGCAGCAACTAACTTATTATAGTTAATGCATTCTGCTGGAATTGTATTATCTGGTACCTCAATAGCTGGATTCTGCCCTTTGGTGGAGCGCTGAGTAACATCATGTTAAGCCAGATGAACCTTCTCAAGTGGTTCCTGATATTCATAATGATAAAAAAAGAAAAATAGATGAATGATAGTGCGTATGTATATACGAAACAAAGTACAAAAAACCCATCCTGCAAATGGACACAAAAGCCAATAGAAATAAGATGCAATGCAGAGTATTTTTGCTTAAAACGGGATATCTTTGAAAATGCTTATATCCCATTACAAATGGAGCTTATTCTGATCTGGTTGTAACATACACGTACCTCCAAGATAGCTTTAGCCTCATTACTGAACGCTTTGCAAAGAATTTCATAACTCTTCTCAATCCCTATCTGCACAAACAATAGACTTCTTAAGAAGACATAGTGAACAAAATGGTCCTAGTCTTCTACGTAATTCAGCCACTGTAGATAGGTTGCCAATAATCCTTTACCAATGGATCAACTCGTGATGGTGATATAGTTGATATGATGTATCTGTTGAAAGGAAAAGAAATCTGATCATTCGATGTAATGGAAATAAAAAAGCATCATTATAAATTTGTTGAACAAAGCACCATGATATCGTCACGAACTAAACTTCAAAATGAAGCAAAATTGTATGTTTTCAACAACATAAAACTTGTCTGTCAGCTTTTCAGCAAACCAGCCAATCAACATGGCCTTATATAGCGGTTACTAATATAGTTGCATCAAAATGAACAACATATGCATCTTACAAACATGCCTCCTAGGAGCCACAAATTATTGGTAATACACTTCATCAATCTGCTATTGAATAACTGTTATGACTAATACTACATGGAAAAGAAAAGTATATAGGCGCTACAGTTCTTCCAAATGTAAAAGCTGGTAAGCATGAAAGTGAAAATTAATTCCCTTCCTTTTATCAGCAGCATCGCTCTAGAAAACTGAAACTGACACATCATGGATGAAAAACTCTTTTACAGGTTTCATTGTTTTTAAGTCCTTCAAGTAGTTATATACAAGCAAAAAGTTTACCTCATCTTACTTAAATATAAATTCATGGCTACCGAGTTTGACTTTTGGACAGTTAGAACGACAGCGCCCATGTAGTTCTACAAAGATTGAAAATGCTAGATTAATTGCCAAGATGACACTAAGAAAAATAAACAATGAATGCAGATAAGTTTGTTTAAGAATCATTTCGTCAAGCCTTCAGACATTCTCCTTCCAACTAGATTTTTATTCAGCTGTCTGTTAAATACATGCTTAAAATGGGCGATGGAACATAATCAGCACCTTGCGAGCAATTAGCTCAATTAGTTGCATTAGGAACTTCCCCAGACCTTTCCCTTGTACACGAGGCTCAAGCTGCAATTCATACACATAAAGAACAGGCAATTCTTCCTCTATGACAAATCGAAAATGTACAAACCCAACCATGGGCCCCCTCTCCTCACAACTAGCTGAGGTCCTTTCCTGCTCTGACATTGTTAACATTTCACTAGCACTTGCATTTGAAGCCTCGCGTACAAATATATATCGTGCTTCAGGTGCAACCATCTCCCTGCGCTTCACCTTCTCTTCCACCAGCCACTCAGATCCATAAAGCCCCTCCATATTTGCCTAGTCATTTCCCAAAACTTGAATTACCTTTGCCCGCAAAGAGTAAATAAATCAAATGAGAGCACTTGGACCTTGCAGAATTTGATGGAGTTACGGAAAAAAAGAACAGACAGACGACTTCAAATACCTTAAGAAGATTTTGAATGTAATGCTTTAGGGTAGACGAAAGCTTGTCCCCTCGTCCTGATTCCAACAATGCAGACAGGCCTAACCATCCAATATGGCATTAAGCATTACACGAAATTTTGTCTTCCAAATAAAATCGCGAGGGATTTAAACTCGAAACAAAGCAAGACTGACTGCATTATCACCAAGAAACTTCCTAACCATCTACACTGAGAGGACCACAAGCTCATCACTTTCATACAAAAATCGAAAAACCCGAAAAGGAAATGTTGCCAAAAGCATAAAAAACATGAAATCGAAACAGTGTTCCGTTTCAATTCCCAGAAAAATGGGAGGTACTGCCGCAAATTAACAAAATCTTCAAAACGAACTGTGAAAAAAGTGGCATAACAGATAAGCTGTGAGATTAAAACTACCGTTTGCTTGGTAACGGCGAAAGGCAGGGAAAGCGGAAAGATGGTCCCTTTCGGAAGAAGCTGCTTTCAACAGTGCATCCATGGCCTTCTTCTTCTCGATTATCTGGAAATCCAAAACAAACATGTACAATTAACGGCTGCGATTGCTTCAAAGTGTAGGGAAAGAGTGCGATTCTACCGCTTTGCGGCTCGGCTTGGCCTTGCTTTCTCCGTTAGCATTGATCCCCTTGGTCTCCATTGGCGCTCCAATCATCGCTCTTCACTCTCTCCGTTCGGGACTCCGCCAAATCAAGCTGACAACTTTTTATTTTCTATTAAATTTAAAGTTTATTTTTGCTGGATATTAATTTTCAAGTTTAAAACTTTTTTCTTCCAACACAACTGAAGTCGCGGAATAAAGTAGAAGAGGATCCGAAATTCAGATATTACTGCTTAAAGTGGATAAAACTCTGAGTGGCAGATAGGAATTTTCGAGTAAAAGGAAGGGCAAAATGGGAACTAAACGCAAGGAAACTTCTTGCTCGGACAAGCAAAGCAACCATCAAGTCTCTCTCTCTCTCTCTTCCATATTCCCAGACACAGATATAGAGAGCCCCACTCCGCCAGTACCACCTACTCTCTCTCTTTCTCTCTCTCTCTCTCTCTCTCTCTCTCTCATGCAAACCACTGATACATAGGTAGGGTTTAATCCTCCTCCCTCAATTCATCGCCATGGCTTTTCAAGGCAAGAAGCTCATCAACGACCCCAACGGTACGCCAATTCACCCCCTCGCTCTTGCATTTTCTTCTCCGATTATTCTCTGCTGTTCCTTGTGATTACCGCTTGATTAATTATTATTATTTTTTAAATTTTTGAGTACTTTCCGAGTTAAATCAGATGAAATGTGAAGAAAAATTGAATTTTTTTTTCTTTCACTGAGGGAGTTGTGAATTTTTGGTATTGGTTGCAGATGTGGTGACTGAGTTCATCGAGGGGCTTGTCGAAACGTATCCTGGGCTGCAGTACTTGGATGGTTTTCCTCAGGTCTTTATTTTTTTTTCCTTCTGTTCTGTTCGTTGTGTTAATTTGTCGCTGCCGTAGCTTTATGTGTAAATTTAATTAATTTGAGTTCCGAAATTTCGTATATGGGGATTGCAGGTGAAGGTTGTGTTGCGTGCTGATGTCTCTGGTGGGACGTATGACAAAGTTGCGATTATATCAGGTTCGCTAGCCTGCATTTTACGTTTTTATTGTTGCTATGGAAGCCTGCATTGCAATTTGTTTACGGTATTAGAATTTAGAAGACACTGTTTTCACTTCAAGATAGAAACTTTTTAGATTAGTGTCGGACAGTGTGCATCGTGGACTTTATAGGCGGGGCTTCGTCCATTCAATTGCTAAGAGAATGAGATAATGTAGAGCAGTCGATAAATAGTTTACTTATCAACTAGTCCAATCAATAGGTGCTTCAACTACATTGTGTGTCAAACCTGCCTATGGAAAACCAAATAAAATTAGTGCATTGCTGAAGTAGATAATTGGAAGTGTATTACTTATCAATTAGTATAATCGATAGGTGCTTTGATGAAGGTGAAGTAGATTGTAGCTATCACTAGAATCCATCTACCAAGTACCGAGCGGATGCCAATTAAAGATTTTGGAGTTAATGGAATTGTAAACTATGTAACATATGGGGCTTTCTGATTCAAATAAATTGATGATACAGGAGGTGGAAGTGGGCATGAGCCTGCACAATCTGGATTTGTTGGAGAAGGGATGCTAACTGCAGCTATTTGCGGGGATGTTTTTGCCTCACCACAAGTTGATTCAATTCTAGCAGTATGGTCCTGCAATTTATTGCTTTTAATTGGAAGGGAACACACCCTATTGATTTATGTACTTTGTTACATGAGGCGACTCTGATCTGATATAATTGTACTTTAGGGCATCCGAGCTGTGACTGGTCCTTCGGGTTGTCTTCTGATTGTTACGGTATAATTTCTGCTTTGAAGTTAGTTTGTTGGGTTGTTCTGTGTATAGTCGGGATGCTAAATGACAGCTATGGCAAAAGTTTTGGAGCATTCTGAAAGACCATTACTGATAACAAGTACAAACAAAATATAACAAAAATAGAAAATGGAAAATTGCACCTTAATACATATTAAATTCTGGAATTGCTTCCCAGCTTCATAAACATATATGGTGGAAAGCAGTGATTTCGGGAATGTGGCTTTTTTTTTCTTTCTTTTCTTTATATATTCACATATATTATCCCTGATATATGGATATTGCTATCTGGTTGTTGACAGAATTATACTGGGGACCGTTTAAATTTTGGTTTAGCTGCAGAGCAAGCAAAATCAGAAGGTTATAAAGTAGAGGTATACATTAATTTGCATATTTCCTTATATATTTTCAGTTCAAACCCTCTGAAGCATGGTTAGATTAAATGAAAACAATGAGACTGCCGTTTAATGGTGCAGACTGTAATTGTTGGAGATGATTGTGCATTACCCCCGCCTCGAGGAATAGCTGGTCGAAGGGGTTTGGCCGGGACCATTCTTGTTCATAAGGTTCTCTCCCTCTCTCTTCTTTTTTGTCTCAACACTTTCCATTTATAAGTACTTTCATTAACTATTGTATGCAGCCAGTTAAACATTGTCTTTGTGTTAGATATTTGTCATTTCATGTATGCATGTGGGCTTATTGTGAAGGATGTTAGAAATGGAGTGTTTTGTGTATGAAGGGTTGGAAGCCTTTTCACCCATGTCTTCACATCCTAATTAAAACATGGTCCATAATATCAACTGTTAATAGTATCAGTATTTTCCATTATTTTGGCTAAATGGTTAATTGAAGTCTGTGATCTCTGTGAAATAGATTGCTGGAGCTGCTGCTGCTGCTGGCCTTTCACTTGCTGATGTTGCTGCAGAAGCAAGACGAGCATCTGAAATGGTTGGAACAATGGGCGTTGCACTATCTATTTGCACATTGCCTGGTCAGGTTACACCAGACCGTTTGGGTCCAGGAAAGATGGAAGTTGGTCTTGGAATTGTAAGTTACTTTCTATAAGCAACCTTGATTATAAATTAAAAGGTCAAGCTCTAGTTTTCTAATCATGTTAAAACACCAACTCTATCTCTGGTTTGCATACCATAAATTGGAACTCATTTTATCTGATTAAATTATTCCAACCATATCCTCATTTGATTGTTTTTTGTTGTAATTTCCAGCTTTTTGCACATATGGCCTGGTACTTATATTTACTTTTTAAATACTCTGACAAACTGACTAAAACTTGATTGCTTTTACAGCATGGAGAACCTGGTGCTGCTGTAGCTGATCTTCAACCGGTGGATGTTATAGTTTCTCACGTTCTTAAGCAGATATTGTCTCCAGTATAGCTCGATACTTTCTTATTATGAACTTAGCGTTTTAACTACGTTACATTTTGTGTTTTTTCCCTACAACCTATTGAATCAAGCTCCAAATTTGTAAAAGATTTAATTACTAATCTTTGCAGGAAACTAATTATGTTCCAATTACTCGGGGTAGTAGAGTGGTGCTTATGGTAAACGGGTACGTGGGAGATTTTACTTTACATGTTCGATGAATATTCCAATTATGGGGATTTTTATTATGTGCAAGAGAAAATATTTGTAATCTTGTGCTTTTTTCCCTTATGGCAGGTTAGGTGCGACTCCGGGAATGGAACTGATGATTGCATCTGGTAAAGCAGTACCTAAGTTGCAGCTGGAACATGGATTGGCAGTGGATAGAGTGTATACTGGGTCGTTTATGACTTCTCTTGATATGGCAGGTTTGTCCTCTAGGCTCTGCCACATGACAAGAGTTAATTAGTTATATTAATAATTTAAACATTCTTAATATTATGTTTCTTCAGGTTTTTCGATTTCTATCATGAAGGCTGATCAAACTATTTTGCAACGTCTGGATGCTGTAACAAAGGCGCCATATTGGCCTGTTGGTGTTGATGGTATTTGATTATGGTGTTTGAACGCATCTTCTTGTGTTTGTATTTCTTTGTGAATAGAAATTGCTTTCATGAAAGTCTCGTGACATTGGTTTCATGAACAAGTCATATTTCTGCTGTTTTAAAGTACAGTTAATACATACTACACTTCTTTAATAACATATACACTTATCAAAAACTAAAAGTTTCGTCAAAATTTGACATGTTGAACTCAGTGGTTGTCCCTTGCAGGCAATCATCCACCTGCAAAGATTCCTGTTCCATTACCTCCATCTCGTTCAACAAAGTCTGATGAGGTATGTTCAAACCTTTGTTTGTACAGTTAGGCATGTACAATCATATTGTTTGACTTTGTATGCTTTCAATAGCCATTAGGTCGGCCAGCACAACTTAATGAACAAGGCCAGATTCTTGAGGTGGCCATTGAAGCAGCTGCAAATGCAATTAAAAAACTTAAGGACAATTTGAATGATTGGGATGGCAAAGTAGGTGATGGTGACTGTGGGTCAACAGTAAGTCCTAGCCTTGATCTCTATTTACTTCTTGATGATACGATGCGTGCTAAATCTGGCTCCTAATTCTCTTGTCATTTCCTGCTCAAATCATATAACGTGTTACATCTTATGTGTTCAATTGCAGATGTATAGAGGTGCAACAGCAGTTTTGGAAGACATGAAAAAGTACGTTTGATTTTCAGTTTTGTTTCTTATTTGATTATTGATATGCTCATGAAAAATCTTTTTAAGTGGTTATCATCTTCTTTCAATAGAAGACAACTTAAAAAGGTTTTTCACAAGCATTTCGACAATTTATCAGTAATAATAAAAGGTTTTATATTTATTATTGTATTGCAGTTATCCTCTGAATGATGCAACCGAAACAGTAAACGAAATTGGATCATCTATCAGAAGAGATATGGGGGGCACAAGTGGGATCCTGTATTCAACTTCCCCTTTTCTTCAATAAAGTTAGACAGAGTTTTTGAAGTTTCCCTGCATTTACCCTGACGTGAATTTTTACATCTCTATTCTTGAAACAGGTATGTTATATTTTGTAAGGCTGCCTACGCTCAATTGAAAGCAAGCACCCAATCAGTTGTCACCTCAAAGAATTGGGCTGAAGCGCTTGAAGCTTCCATTGCTGCAGTCAGTAAATATGGTGGGGCTAGTGCTGGTTACCGGACAATGTTAGATGCCCTTATTCCAGCATCTACGGTTCTTCAGGAGGTCAGATAATTATCAGTTACTTCTGCTTTGTTTTTGTGGGCTCGTATTTTTGTACTTACAGTATGTCTGTTTTTGAAAACAGAGGTTAAGGGCTGGTGATGATCCTGTGACTGCTTTTCTACTCTCATCTGAAGCGGCATTAGGTGGAGCTGAGTCGACTAAGAACATGCAGGCAGAGGTGTCCGACTAATTCGTTTCTATCTTCTTCTTTTTCACCCGTAGAATCCTAATTACACTGATATCATATCCTCCTCGGCCATTTTGTATTTATGGGGATCCGATTCTGCCGTGGTGTTTTGTGCAGGCTGGTCGTTCAAGTTATATCTCTGGAGATGTACTGGCTTCAGTTCCAGACCCAGGTGCGATGGCTGCAGCGTCGTGGTACAGAGCAGCAGCCTTAGCTGTCAAGTACAAAAACCAGACTCCTCCATAGACGAGCAATGCATTAGCTCTAGTTGCATTTCTGCCAATTTTTTTAACTTGCAGATACAACCCAACAACTCATCAGTTGTGTTCATACTTTTTGCACTACTAACAATTTGAGCTTTCCGCTTGTGCTTTTTGTGCGTAAAGCTGAGAAAGCGAGAGAGTTTCATCGATTTATACATACAATGTCTTGAGACCTCCTTAGAAAAAAAAAAAATGTATATTTCAGTTCTTGATAGCATTCAGAATAATTTGCTGACTATCAGTCTATGCATATCGTTGTAAACTATCGTTTCAAATGATGCACTTCTGTATGGTTTCTTGTGAATTATGTCTGTCTACACAAATTCACAAAGCAACGCGAACTTTTCGGTTTGTTGCACAGTTGCACTAGTTTTGTATCTCTTCGAAGTGCTTTTAAAACAAGTAAAAGTGTTTCTAGAGAACCAAACATTAGCGGAACTCTGCCAATGTTTGGTAGAATGTATAAAAAATGCTTATACAAGCATGTTTTAGATTGTTTTTGGAAGAATAAGATATTGCAAGTGCTTTTTGCTATTAGACAAGTGCTTTTTGAAGAAGCACATGTTTGGACGCTTCTTCGATAAGCTGTTCAAGATGTTTTTATGGAAAGCACGTTTTAATACAGATTTCAACATGTTTAGAAGTGCTTTTCTTGAGCAACAATATTCCATATCGGACACTAGTTAGGTACTTATACCCGACTTACGGACCCTAAACCCTATTGTCCTTCCAAACCAACCTCACTTAAAAGTGCGTTTCGTTCAAAAAAGAGAGCTTAGTTAATTGCTTTTTCAAACCGCACTTTCAACTAAAGCGCTTGTTACAAGGGGGAATCAAACATTTGGTACTCACGACTCACGAGAAGGGCAAATGAGGACGAGCTCATGAGCATTTAGCTCCTTGGGTCAACAGAAAAAAAGCAGGCCAGACATGGACACACCGAACCAGTGGGGCCCCGCCCTAGATATCCGCGCCGGCACGTTGTGCAACAGTGCAAGCGAGTGGCGGTGGGGTCGCAATCACATGGCCGTACAAAAATCAGCGGAGGTGCGATCTCAACCGTCGGATCAGACTCCAAAATTCTAACAAGTAATTAACTACATACACATTTGCAGGGACATTTTGATCGAAAACTTGATTCTTCAACGAGATCAAGCAGCAGTCCACGTTTGGCCAAAATCTTTAGAGCAGAGACCAAAAATTACACTATTATATTTAGCTCATGCAACAAACTTTTTAAAACCATAGATGACTGAGATAGAACAAGTCTGGTGAGTATTTCTAGTGAAACTGCCAAAAAAACATCACACGATCACATCATGTAAATGTGCAAATGGCTGTGTAGACATCAACTCCGTAGGGGTTAGGGACTTCATCGCCCAGGCGTAATTCTGATCTGTTGTCAACAAATGGTTTTGTATAGAGGCCAGTTGCGACATGGCGTAGTCGGCAGAGCACGTTCTTGTTGCGGTTGTTACCGGTTGGTCCGACACTCTCAGGCTTGAACAATGTGCAAGTCCATCTTTCTGTGTTTTCGTCTCGATTTTCAGCCGCGGCAAGGATCAATAGCTTGTATTTGTCCATCCTTCTCAAGTATTTTCCGTTGTACAAGCATTTGATATGAACGTAGTGCTTAGTTTGGTGGTCCCTAGTGTTTGGCCGCTCCACTTGGAACTGTGCGTACTCGCTTGTACGATCCTGTGCGGAGAACCGGAGAATCTGATGAATGTTGCTTTCTTGATCAGGCATGTAGCGCAAGTACATGTCGTTGTTGTTTGATTTCAGCACAAACGGGCTCGGTAGTAGAGGCGGTTCCAAGTCGACGACTGTGTACACATCAATGGCGTTGCCGGGGTTGGGGGTTGAAAACCCTGCGTAGAGGCAGTGATTGAAGTCGTTTACAGTGTATGACGTTACATAGTGCCCGAGTTGCACGTGGATCAATCGGATGACTGCCTTGTTGTCTGAATGGACAACCTGAGGCTCGAACAGTGTGCAGGACCAATGACTTGTATCTTCCTCTGGCTCGGAAGCCCCAGCTACAATCCAATACTGCCGGTTGTTCGCCCTTCTCAAGTACCTGTTGTTGAAACAGCATTTGATATGCACGAGTCCTCCCTTACCGCTGTCTGCCGGCTCCGTTTGGAACTTCGCGTACTCGCTCTTATCATTCTCTTCGGAGAGTTGGACAAGCCCAACAAGATTCTCGATTCTTCGATGTATGTAGCGCAAGTATTTTTTGTTGTCGTTTGACTTCAGCGCAAAAGACCTTGGTAGTAGAACCGGATCCAAGTCGACAACTGTGTACACATCAATGGCGTTGCCGGGGTTGGGGGTTGAAAACCCTGCGAAGAGGCACTGATGGAAGTCGTTTACAGTGTATGACGTTACATAGTGCCTGAGTTGCACGTGGATCAATCGGATGACTGCCTTGTTGTCTGAATGGACAACCTGAGGCTCGAACAGTGTGCAGGACCAATGATTTGTATCTTCCTCTGGCTCGGAAGCCCCAGCTACAATCCAATACTGCCGGTTGTTCGCCCTTCTCAAGTACCTGTTGTTGAAACAGCATTTGATATGCACAAGTCCTCCCTTACCGCTGTCTGCCGGCTCCATTTGGAACTTTGCGTACTCGCTCCTAACATTGTCTTCGGAGAGTTGGACAAGCCCAACAAGATTCTCGATTCTTTGATGTATGTAGCGCAAGTATTTTTGGTTGTCGTTTGATTTGAGCGCAAAAGACCTTGGTAGTATTGTTGCCATGTTATTTGCAAAGATATCTTTCTCCCTTCTCTCTCAATTTTAATTTAATCCCTCTCTCTCTCTTCTCTGGATTTGGGTGCCCTCTGGGTGCTCCGAAGTTCCACAGAGACGGAGGGAGAGGGAGGAGAGATCCACGAGGGTGGTGGTGGTGCTGCTGCACCGCCGTCGGGGTGGCTCTGGTACCTCGGTGTGTGGGTGTGGGTTCGATCGGCGAGAGAGGGAGATCCGAGAGAGTGCGAGAGAGAGAGAGATGAGAGTTAGCTGAGAGAAGGAGAATTGAGAGTGATTCGGGGAGAAGACAGTGATAGGGGAGTGCTTGCCACGTGGCAAGCAATGATAGGAGGACAGGTTTAGAAAATCTGAAAAGGAGATTTTGATTGGAAGAGGATAAGGGACTAAAATGCAAAATTTAATAAACCTTTTGGGGAAACAAATGCGAAATTACAAAATCTTTGGGGGTGGGGTTTCGCAAAGTGGCTTATAATTATGAGGAAGAATAAAATCTTAGGATCGCTTGTTAGAAACTTTATATAACCTTTCTCTTGCCATTTACTTGGCAAACAAGTTTTGATAGTCCAACCATCCAAGAATTTCTTCTTTTCTCTGTTCACACTAATGATTATTTGTCCTTGAGTATGAGTTAATTGAATCATGTTTCTTAAACATGTGACCAAAGTCAATTGAACAAGTGATTTGGTACGAACGTGAGACAGCTAGTTGTCTGGATGAATGCGATACAATGCTCATTAACTTTATACATAAATCACATCCCTAGCAACGACTTCAGGTCTATCCAACTTGATTAAGAGCATTGGCACGCTCCTCGTTGTTTGAATGGTACTGAATTACCATTATAAAGACCTTATATTCTCCTCGTTCTAGAAGAATGTCGATGAGTCTTAAGGATATTCGAGAGAATAATGATCATGAATAAAACCACTGAAGAAAATAAAGTGGAATATCTTTGAACCACCCCCAAAAATGAGCCTAAAGTTTTGTTTTAGAGCCAATGGGCTACCTCCCAACTGGGACGCACCACATGTGCTCGGCCTGAAGCTAGGTTGTTTGAGCAGTTTACTTGCTTTGGCACGATTATTTAGGACACTTAGGTCGAACAATGATACCACTATGCATCTCCTTACCTAAAGTAAGGATCTCGTGCCTACAAACACAATTTGCCAAGCTTGTTCGTTTGAAAATTTTGATTTCTATATCATCCCAGCAAAGATACGAAACAACCCTCTTTTCATAGTGGATTCAAGTGAATAATCGTGGACTAATCCAACCAAAATACAGATTATATAAATACTTATAATTTTAAAGGTTCACCACCCTAATTATCCCATAAAGTTTGAAAAACTGGATAATGCTGAAGAGTTTAATCGAAGATTTTCGATAAGTATTGCATTTCTTTTGGGTTTATAATTGGAATCGAATTCCCATGTTCACCCCAAAACAACCTCGCAAAGTGATCATAAAGTGCAATTTAAATGATCGCCCAAACCTTGGTGAACACAACAAGCTTTTGGTTTCTGTTTAGGGCGATGCAACCTTGTGCGCAACTATGTTGGTTCGCCTTGAGGCCCCCCTTGCCACCTAACTTATTTTCGACGTTATAGTTGGTTATTGGGTACAAATATGATATTGCATACTTACGCATTTGGTTGTGCATTCCATGTACCAAGTTGTGCTACTGCAACGTACTAATATGGGTTCTCAAAGAAGGATGTGAATCTTTGTCGATTATAATTCTCCTTCACATTAGCTCTCTTAGAGCCCTTGCAAGCGATCTCTTTATGGCTCATTGTGCAAATTGTCACTTCAATGAAATAGCCTTCCCCCTATTAGGGGGAGATAAGAACATCATTGTTCATGTAGAACAACGTGAACTTGTGTGGACGTTGTCCACTATGTCTCACATCGATGCTCGTACCACACAAGTGTGATAAAGCAAGTGTGATATATTTTAACTTTCAAAATGTTGCCCCAAACACATTCTTCTTGACACACCCAACCCTGATATCCTACGTACACCAGGGTAGACACGTGCTGTGCGACACCCGAAGATGACGAAGCCATACTAATACGCATGAGAACTAATGAATATAAATAAGACTTATAAATTTAAATATAATTAAAATGCAAATGAGGAGCGTGTTCAAAGCATACAACTAATCTCGAACACTAAAAAGAAAATAATATAAAATTGAATGAACAAAAAAATGGGTCCTATACTGAGAGGACTTGAAGATGCCGATACGCGAATGCCTTGATGCCGAGATTGTACGGCTCGATTCTAAGTCCTGAGGGGGGCGCAAAACAAAACATGAGTGGACCAAGTTGATATATATATATATATATATAATACTGAAACAGTTATTCAACAACGTACTAATCCCCAAAGTTTTATGGAAACTCGATAGCATAATATGTAATAGGTTTTTTCGAAAACCCTACCATGCCATAAAACCTTTCATAAAACATATACCATATATATAGTGTGCTAACCAGTGGTATCAAAATCGCCCGAAGGCTCTCCATCACACGCCTGTAGGCAGGATACACGCCAGTAGGCAGAACATACGCCCGTAGGCAAAACATACACTCGTAGACAGGACTGTCAAGGTAGAACATACGCCTGTAGGCAAGATTGTCATGCACTCGTAGGTAGAACATACACCCGTAGGTAGAACATATGCCCGTAAGTAGGATAATCGCCCGTAGACAGGACCCTGACCACTAGATACGCACAAAAACATTGAATATAATCTTTCCAACATGAATACATATATTTCAAAACATATTCATAGTATACAGTCATCCATCATATATACTACAAAGAACATAAATTCGATAAAGTATAGTATTCCAAAATGTTCTCAGTAAAGCATGATAATCATAAAGTGTAAATCTAATTTACTCATAAACGTTTCATAAAGCGTAACCATTAAATCATGCTTTTCATGTATGCATTTCTAATAGAAAAATTATGCATTTTGGATGGGGCCCACTCACTGATACTTTGTTGTTGAAGAGTCACGTAAAATAACGAAGACGGAAACGCCACAATAAATGCACCTAAGCACAAACACGGTCCCATTAAATAAAAATCTAATAGTACGATTGAATTTGAGAAAGTGGACATCGGAAATGGATTTAGTATGTTGAATTACTCTAAGAAGGGTCCCGGTTAAATTTTGAAAAAGTCAACACGAGAATATTCCATCCAGGTTAAACGGGTTCGGTCAACTGGGCTAGTCAAAGGCCGGGTCAACTGGGCTGGCCCAGCTGGGCCGGGGCTTAAAGGGTTTTGGGTTTGAGGCTATCAAGCCGAAGGCCCAAGTTCATACGGCCCAAGGGCCTGGGTCCAAAGAGGTTTAATGGGTTAATAGGTTTAGAGATTGGGCCTGGGTTAGGGCCGAGTTATAAAGCTCATGGGTTTGGGCCAACTTTGAATTGGGTGGACTGGGCTGGGTTACTTGGGCCAGCTTTTATGGCCTAATTCTTTGGGCCAGACTAGTGTTATCGGGTCGTGTTTGACCCGGTTTCTGGCTGGGTGGGCCGGTTTCGAAGAAGAGGAAAGTCGGAGCTTTTCAAGCTCTATTCAACCCCAAAACGTGACCAAAACATGTCATACAATATACTGAAATGAAGCCTAAGGAACAAAGAAGAGATTCGTACCAATTCCAAAATGTGTGGTGGCCATAGTTGGCCAAAAAATGGCCTAGAAGCCACAGTTTCTCGTCGAAATCTGGGTTTAACTCATTCGAGGTGTTTCTTCGTAGTTTGACGTCCAAAACACATCAACGTGGTAAAAAATGAACTACAGAGACGCAAAAAGAGATATTTGGAGTGTTTCTGAGGCTTACCCATGTCAGGGATGGCGATGACTCACTGGGAAACACCGTGAACAATGCAAGCAACATTACACAGTGGACGGCTTTGAGCTTGGCTTGAACTCATGGTCTACGTACCTAGGTTTTGGAACGTTGGTGGAGTTCTTAAAGTGATAGTGCTGAAGGTGTGTGTGTGTGTGTTCTTAGAGAGGAAAACATCGAACACAGAGAAAAGAGAAATAAGGAGAGAGAGAATTGTGAAAGAGAGAAGGTTACGAGGAGAGAAGAGAGGAGAGAGGCTGGGGGACAAAAGCTCCAGGGTGGGCCCCACGTGGCTCACTAACCAATCCCGAAAAGCAATCCCCACAGCTAAAGTATCCCACCCAATGTGAAATTATGAATTTACCCCCACGTTTCGAATATTTGTAAATAAATTTCGGAACGGGTTGTTACACCTCTGAACTAGCTAAAGTGACGAGATCATATACCAGCTACAAACATGCCTATAAGGACATATGTACTTGTTTGGACCCAATTTTGCACCGTCGGCCCGAGCAATCAAGGTCGTTAAATGAACAAGGTTCTAAGCCGTTGGATGAGAATATTAAGGTGATTTCCAATTACTTTATATTATTATGGTTACAATAAACCATGGTAATTAAATAATTGGAATTATCTTAATCATGATTCCTTATAACTTGAAGATTATGCCGTGCATTTAGGTGTTGAATAAGAGTTATACTAGTCAGTAAGTGAGATAAAGGTGAAATTAAATGATTTGCATGGAAGTGAAGTGATTGTGAAGAAAGACATTTTGGTCAAATGTCTATGTTATGATCAACATAAAAAATGAGTGCTTATCTTGCTTAGGTATGGGGCTACACGTGGATTGGTGACTGGATTGGATGAGCATTATTTGTTAGTCCATGCATGCATATTACACTAAAGTTATGCGATAAGAATTTGACCAAAGCTTGAACGGTGGAAGAGTTTTAGTAGCGTGGTGGAACTTCAGTTAGCTTTAGAGCTTATCAATCACATACTCGTCCCTATAAATACAAGACACCGTGCAACATTGCAAACCCTCTCCAATTCAACACACAAATTGCCCTGCGCAAAGCTTCTCAACAACCTGAGATTTTTATCCTCTCTCCTTTCTTCTGCCAACACATCTTCAGTTTGGATAAACAGCACTGGAGCCGTAGAATCAACCGACCACGGAGCACTTTCAGTTTGGATAAACAACACTGCTTCGAGATCGACTGATTACTTATCCAAGTCTCGGTCGACAGGGATTTTTGAGTCCTTGTTAGTAAAGGTCATCTCATCAGCCTTCTCGACGAAGTGAGGTGTTACAGGTTACTAAGCCCAGCACGTTGAATGCCAAGTTGTTTTATGATTGGATATTCGAAAGTACATTTTAGAGTTCGGCACGTCGACGATCGAACCACATTTACGATCAAGACATTTATCTCTTTCGAGTATTTGTGTCCATAACGTTTGGTACCAGTTTGGCGTAGTTATATTCTCACGGCTAATATAACCGAGATCGAACCCGGCGCTGACAATCCGTGAACTTCGCAGAACTAGCAGCCTTGTCTTCAGGCTCTAGAACCCGAAGGCCGAGACGCATTCCTTCCTTACACTAATGATTTATTGTCCTCTAATATGGTGGGGCTAGTGCTGGTTACCGGACAATGTTAGATGCCCTTATTCCAGCATCTACGGTTCTTCAGGAGGTCAGATAATTATCAGTTACTTCAGCTTTGTTTTTGTGGGCTCATATTTTTGTACTTACAGTATATCTGTTTTTGAAAACAGAGGTTAAAGGCTGGTGATGATCCTGTGACTGCATTTCTACTCTCATCTGAAGCGGCATTAGATGGAGCTGAGTCGACTAAGAACATGCAGGCACAGGTGTCCAACTAATTTGTTTCTATCTTCTTCCTTTTTCACCCGTAGAATCCTAATTACAATGGTATCATATCCTCCTCGGCCATTTTGTATTTATGGGGATCTGATTCATGCAGGCACAGGTGTTTTATGCAGGCTGGTCGTTCAAGTTATATCTCTGGAGATATACTGGCTTCAGTTCCAGACCCAGGTGCGATGGCTGCAGCGTCGTGGTACAGAGCAGCAGCCTTAGCTGTCAAGTAAAAAAACCAGACTCCTCCATAGACAAGAGCAATGCATTAGCTCTAGTTGCATTTCTGCCAAATTTTTTTAACTTGCAGATACAACCCATCAACTCATCATTTTTGTTCATACTTTTTGCACTACTAACAATTTGAGCTTTCCGCTTGTGCTTTTTGTGCGTAAAGTTGAGAAAGCGAGAGAGTTTCATCGATATACATACAATGTCTTGAGACCTCTTCAGATGAAAAAAAATGTATATTTCAGTTCTTGATAGCATTCAGAATAATTTGCAGGTTATCAGTCTAAGCATATCGTTGTAAACTATCGTTTCAAATGATGCACTTTTGTATCGTTTCTTGTGAATTATGTCTATCTGCACAAATTCACAAAGCAACGCGAACTTTTTGGTTTGTTGCACTAGTTTTGTATCTCACATTCCTGTTTTAAAGTGTTTTTAAAACAAATAAAAGCGTTTTTAGAGAACCAAACATTAGCAGAACTTTGCTGATGTCTGGTAGAATGTATCAGAAGTGCTTATACAAGCATGTTTTGCAAGTGCTTTTTGCTATTAAGCAAGTACTTTTTGAAGATGCACATATTTAGACGCTTCTTCGATAAGCTGTTCAAGATGTTTTTATAGAAAACACGTTTTAATACAAATTTCAACATGTTTAGAAGTGCTTTTCTTGAGCAACAATATTCCAAATCGGACAAAAATTAGGTACTTATGCCCGACTTACGGACCCTAAACCCTATTGTCCTTCCAAACCAACCTTACTTAAAAGTGCGTTTCGTCCAAAAAAGAGAAAGCTTAGTTTACTTGCTTTTTATAGCAGCACTTTCAACAAAAGCGCTTGTTACAAGGGAATAAAAAATTTGGTACTCACGAGAAGGGCAAATGAGGACGAGCACATGAGCATTTAGCTCCTTGGGTCAACAGAAAAAAAAGCAGGCCAGACATGGACACACCGACCCAGTGGGCCCCCGCCCCTAGATATCCGCGCCGGTACGTTGTGCAACAGTGGAAGCGAGTAGCGGTGGGGTCGCAATCACATGGCCGTACAAAAATCAGCGTTGGTGCGATCTCAACCGTCGGATCAGACTCCAAAATTCTAACAAGTAATTAACCACTTACACATTTGTAGGGACATTTTGATCGAAAACTTAATTCTTCAACGAGAGATCAAGCAGCAGTCCACGTTTGGCCAAAATCTTTAGAGCAGAGAACAAAAATGGCGGAGCAACTAACAGAGGAGCAGATCGCCGAGTTCAAGGAAGCTTTTTGCCTCTTTGACAAAGATGGCGATGGTATATATTTCTACACATTCTTATTTACATATGTGTATTATATATGTATATGTATATAAATCATGTATATATTTGTTGGGTTTAATTTCGTTTTGTATAAGAGTAGTCTGAAAGTTCATGAATCAAGGCTTTCAACTACCCCTTATGATTATGTTTTTGAATGATTCATGTCAAATCTGGAAATGTTGATGTCTCTGAATTGACATGTTATGGGTCTGTAGATGCAGATTAGGCAGTATGTCCGTCGTCTTGCACCCAAGTTCGAATCTTTCTCCCCGTGTCATAAATTAATTTAGAATATCGTCTTGTGAAAGACAAAGAAAACATGTCTATGGGTTCTGTTTCGTACATTTTTGGTACCTCCCATCCTTCAGGTAGAAGTACTTTAGATTCATGTTTTTGTTTGCACTTAGGTTGCATCACTACCAAAGAGTTGGGGACTGTGATGAGATCTTTGGGACAGAATCCCACTGAGGCTGAATTGCAGGACATGATCAGTGAAGTTGATGCTGATCAGAATGGCACAATCGATTTCTCCGAGTTTCTGAATTTGATGGCGAGGAAGATGAAGGTATATAATCTCCTCACATTGTTGAATCTCCGGATAGTGATCTACTGTAATTTGGTGAATCATATGACGATGAGGTTTTTATGCTACAATTGTACTTGTTTAGAACTTTCACCCTAAGCTTTTTATATAAAATCGCTGCAGTAAATATATACGAGTTGTTCAATAATCTTCCAACTGGTCCGTCATTGTTTAAAATGTAATTCTTCTGTTCTAATTTAATCCTTGTGGAAACCAAGTATATGATTGATAATTCTCGCTTCCAGTTATAACTAAAGCATGTTGCAATTTTTTTCTCGATCATGACTTACAATCAAGAGCAAGTGCTTCATGAGTCTTGACTGTAGGGTGAGTAAGAATCGGGGTCAATGTTAATAGAATTGGAAGCATTAGTTTGATTATGTTTTGGTTCGTTTGATTAAGTTTTGGTTTGCTCTTTCTATCTGTGGTTTGGATATGTAATTGGAATGGTTTACAAAGTTTGTTGAATTAAAACTTGTGCAGGATACTGATTCTGAGGAGGAACTCAAAGAGGCTTTCAAGGTCTTTGACAAGGACCAGAATGGCTTTATTTCTGCTGCTGAGGTAAAGATCATAATTACTTGTTTGTATGATGATATATTGAAGAATGTGTGTAGTGGAAACTTAAAGGGACAATCTGCCTAATTGTGCAGCTTCGACATGTAATGGCAAATCTTGGCGAGAAACTGACAGATGAAGAAGTGAATGAAATGATTCGTGAAGCGGACGAAGATGGCGATGGCCAGGTGAACTATGAGGAGTTTGTGAG
Organism: Pyrus x bretschneideri; assembly: GCF_019419815.1. Classification (NCBI taxonomy): domain Eukaryota; kingdom Viridiplantae; phylum Streptophyta; class Magnoliopsida; order Rosales; family Rosaceae; genus Pyrus; species Pyrus x bretschneideri. Next base: position 480,883 of record NW_025999579.1, on the reverse strand, counting down.
AATGATGCTCAACAAGTGAAGTGAATTGTAGTGTTTGGATTCTATAGAGGGTTAGGGCTATTAAACATTTGTGGTTGGTATTGTTGTAGAATCAGTCGGAATTCTCGTCTGTTGGAATTAATTGAGACTTTTATCTCGCTCACTTTCAAATAAAAGTATGAGATTACAAAGAGTAATTAACTCCATGTGTTAGTGTAACAAGTCATTCTCTAAAATCTCTTTTCACAAGAGACATTTACTTACACATGGATGCCATTGTGGTGGTATTGCAAGCGAATTATGCTATGTGCATTTTAACTTTTTGACATGATAGTGCATGCGTTGTCCGAAACAATTATTTGATATGTTACAGGACTGGCTTCGGTTAATAGTAGGATTTATATATAGAAGGTAACGAATGAATGCCATGAACTATTATTAAACCCACTACTAAAAACATACATTAATTTTCACAAGGATAGGCTGTGTTTATTGCTTTTGTGGAATTTTATACATATTATTTTCACGTTTATTATTCAATAAGGATTTACAATATCACATACAAACCTTGTTCTACAAGGAAGACTATAACCCAACATAAATCTTGCCTAATAAAGGACTCCTATGTTATCTACTCTTAGTGACTCGTTTTAACAGCTATAGCCTTTAGCACATACATATTACAGTGAACTAATTAAAAACTAAAAAGGAAATCAAAATTACACGTTTTCAAGTAACACAATTATATTTAGCTCATGCAACAAACTTTTTAAAGCCATAGGTGACTGAGATAGAACGAGTGAATTCTCGTGAATATTTCTTGAGAAACATGCGCAAAAACAACACATGATCATATCATGTAATGGGTGAGAATGGCTGTGTAGACATCAACTTCGTAGGGGTCAGGGACTTCATCGCCCAAGCGTAATTCTAATCTGTTGTCAACAAATGGCTTTGTATAGAGGCCAGTTGCGACATGGCGTAGTCGGCAGAGCACATTCTTGTTGCGGTTGTTTCCGGTTGGTCCGACACTCTCAGGCTTGAACAATGTGCAAGTCCATCTTTCTGTGTTTTCGTCTCGATTGTCAGCCGCAGCAAGGATGAATAGCTTAGATTTGTCCATCCTTCGCAATTATTTTCCGTTGTACAAGCATTTGATATGAACGTAGTGATTATTTTGGTGGTCCCTACTGTTTGGCCGCTCGACTTGGAACTGTGCGTACTCGCTCGTACGATCCTGTGCGGAGAACCGGAGAATCTGATGAATGTTGTCTTCTTGATCAAGCATGTAGCGCAAGTACATGTCGTTGTTGTTTGATTTCAGCACAAAAGGGCGCGGTAGTAGAAGCGGTTCCAAGTCGACTGCGTACACAACCATGGCGTTGTGGCGGTTGGGGGTTTTTGTCTCTGCGAAGAGGCACCGATTGAAGTCGTTTATAGTGAATGACGTTACATAGTGCCCGATTTGCACGTGGATCAATCGGATGACTGCCTTGTTGTCTGAACGGACAACCTCAGGCTCGGACAATGTGCAGGACCAATGACTTCTATCTTCCTCTGGTTCGTAAGCCCCCAGCTACAATCCAATACCGCCAGTGGTTCGCCCTTCTCAAGTACCTGTTGTTGTAACAGCATTTGATATGCACGCGTCCTCCGTAACCGCTTTCTTCCGGCTCCATCTGGAACCTTGCGTATTCGCTCTTAACGTTGTCTTCGGAGAGTTCGACAAGCCCAACAAGATTCTCGATACTTCGATGTATGTAGCGCAAGTATTTTTTGTTGTTTGATTTCAGCGCAAAAGACTTTGGTAGTGTTGTTATTTGCAAAGATATCTTTCTCCTTTCTCTCTCAATTTTAATTTAATTGCGATAATATATATATATATATATCTCTGTCTCTCTCTCTCTCTCTCTCTCTCTCTCAATTTCTTCATGTTCTCTTCTTCAGCTGTTATCTTGCTTATAAAGAATAAAATTGCTGCCAGCTGCCAGCTGTCAGTTATTTTTTTTTTTTTTTAAGTCTTTCATTCTTATTTTTTATTTTGATATAACGATAAACAGTAGGAAACAACGTTTTAAAATACACATGTCTAGCAACACTTTTTGTTAGATTTGTAATTATGCAGTGGAGAATATTTTGCATGTTTTCTCGAGGTGTCATGCTGCTATAAGGGTTTGAAGCAATATTCCTTTTCCTCATCATCTTCATTGAAACCAATTTGATTCCTTTCTTGATTGTGTGGAGGCAAACTTAAAATGCAAATATCCGCATGAGCTTGGGTTATCTTGGAATCTTACTTTTTCTGTAGCCTTATGGTTCATAAGGAGGTGGAGGTGTTGTGCTATAATTTGTCCTAATTATACTAAACCTCATGATCCAAAGAAATGCATCTTGGAGTATTCTACCAAATGGCTCAAAGCTAATGCTAGCATCTCTAGTAAACACAATTGTGTGCAAGTTCTCTCGGCTTGGGTTCCTCCTCTGTTTGGGACCTTTAAGTAAAATGTGGATGGTGCTAGGCTTGGTTCTAACGAGGTAATTGGAAGTGGAGGATTAATTAGAGACTGACACAGTAACTGGATCACTAGTTTTATTGCTAAAAAAAGGAGTTGGGCAAGTTCTCCATGCTGAGCTTTGGGCTTTGTTTAATGGGTTGAAAATAGCTAAAGCTAAAAATTCCTCTCATCTTATTGTGAAGGCTTATTCTGCTTTGGTGCTCTCTCTCGTTCATGATTCGCCTAGCCTTAATAATCATCCTCTTTATGGTCTTGTCTCGGAGTGCAGAAGTTTGATCATGGAGAACTGGAGTTGTAATGTGATACATGTACATAGATAGTGTAATTTTGCAGCTGACGGGTTAGCCAACTTGGGTTCAAATAGCGAGATGGAGTTTCAAGAGCTTATGGAGCCTCTTCCTTGTTTAGTTCAAACTCTTTCGGATGATTGCTTTGGAGTCGCTACAGCTAGATTAGTTGTTCCTTAGTGTTTCTTTTTCTTCTTCCATGTTACCGGAATAGAAAAAAAATAAAAATAAGTAAGAAAAAAATTGATATTAAACTCGTCATCTATAATATTAGAACTAACACCTCTCTAGACCGTTGTGTGGTCTGTAGTGTGAACAAAGAAAAGAAGAGAAATTCTTGGATAGTTGGACTATCAAAACTTGTTTGCCAATAAATGGCAAGAGAAATAGACGTGTGTAGTTAATTAGGGGTGAAGGTTATAAAAAGTTTCTAATAAGCAATCCTTAAGATTTTATTCTTCATCGTAATCATAAGCCACTTGTTCAAGAAAATTCTAACAAAATATTCCACACTAGCCAGGTGTGGAATATTTTGTTAGAATTTTTTTTTTGATGAAGAAGAAAATATTAGGAATCGCTTTTTAGAAAAAAAATTTAATCTTCACCAATAAAACACTTGACCCTTCACCCATAAAACACATGGCTAGAGCGGAATATTTTATCAACTTTCATAAATCACATGGCTAGTGTGGAATATTCTATTAGAATTTTTTTTTAACGAGTGGCTTATAATTATGACGAAGAATAAAATCTTAGGATCGCTTGTTAGAAACTTTATATACCCTTTCTCTTGCCATTTAGTTGGCAAATAAGTTTTGATAGTCCAACTATCCAAGAATTTCTTCTTTTCTCTATTCACACTAATGATTTATTGTCCTCGAATATGAGTTAACTGAATCATGTTTCTTAAACATGTGACCAAAATCAATTAAACACGTGATTAGGTACGAACGCGAGAAAGTTGTCTGGATGAATGCGATACAATGCACGCTCCTCGTGGTTTGAATGGTATTGAATTACCATTATACATACCTTAGATTCTCCTCGTTCCGGAAGAATGTCGATGAGTCTTAAGGATATTCGAGAGAACAATGATGATGAATGAAACCACTGAACAAAATAGAGTGGAATATCTTTGCACCACCCCTAAAAATGAGCCTAAAGTTTTGTTTTAAAGCCAATGGGCTGCCTCCCAACTGGGATGCACCACATGTGCCCGACCTGAAGCTGGGTTGTTCAAGCAGTTTACATGCCTTAGCACGACTCTTTGGGACACGTAGGTCGAACAATGATATCACTATGCATCTCCTTACCCAAAGTAAGGATCATGCGCCTACAAACATAATTGGCCAAGCCTGTTTGGTTGGGAAATTTGATTTCTATATCATCCCTAGCAAAGATACGAAACGACCCTTTTTTCATAGTGGATTCAAGTGAATAATCATGGACTAATTCAACCAAAATGCAAACTATATAAATACTTACCCTAATTATCCCATAAAGTCTGAAAGACTGGATAATGTTGGAGAGTTTATATCTAAGATTTTCGATAAGTATTGCATTTCTTTTGGGTTTATAATTGGATATCACCCCAAAATAGCCTCACATAGCAATCATAAAGTGCAATTTAAATGATCACCCAAAACTTGGTGAACACAACAAATTTTCATTTTTTGCCTAGGGCTTTGCAATCTTGTTCACAACTATGTTTGTAATGCCCTGACCCGAAAATTTAACTAATTCCAAAAATTCTCAAATTTCACAGAAATGAAAATCTCAATGAGTAGAGTAAGTTTTGTACATATAGGCAAGTCCAATTTGGCCAGAAAAAGCTCCAATTTCCCTCAAACCCGCTGGAAACCCTAAAAATTGGTGGTTGCGACTGTCACCTCTGGTGCTCCGCCACCCCTACAGTTGTTTGAACTTTGTTCCCTGCCTCACCAGTAGTCAAACCATGGTGGTAGTCGACCGTGTTGCTTTCCCAAATAGCGGAGTTGCCACCGTCCACCCCGTACACCCACCGGTGCATTTCCCACGAAACCAAGACCAAAATAGCTCAAGTTTTTGATAAAATTTAGAAAGGGGAGGTCGCAAACACTTTTCCAGGTAATAACTTGAAGAAACTCATCGAGAATCGGATAGAAAACCATCGAAAATCGTCACGGGAGCCGGCTAACCAGGTTGGGTCCATCGGGTCTAGGATGATCCGGTGTTGTCGCGCCTCGGACTTGGGGTCAATAAGAAAAATCTCAAACCCGAATCCGACGTGCAAAAAATAAAATTAAATAAAAGGAAAGTGAAACTGGGTGGAAAAATATGAAATTCCTCTTATAACAAGAAATCGATAATTCTTTACAAGACTAAAATAAATAAATACAAAATTCTATCCTCACACTTAATCCAATCCCATCCCATCTACCCTTTTTGACTGTTTAGTTCTTAAACTTGCATAACAATAGAGGGGTGAGCTTCAACAGCTCAGTAGAGACATAACCTTATCACAGTAATTGACAATATTAAATTAAGTGTCATGAAATCATATAGCCAAATATCAAATCCTTATTGCTAATAATGCATGAATGCAATGCAACCCTTCAATTACCCCCGTGAATTTATATAATAAAACATGCGGACCTGCACTCCTATACCATGCATTTTACCCCCGTAAAGGTGGTTCAAATGTTCTATTATAGAAACTAACCCCCATATGATATCCCAAGTTCATAAACCCCTTTTGCTAGTCATCTTATCTAATTCATTGATCTCCAGCCCAAATCACCCACATCGACAATTCCCGTCGATATCCTATTCTACCGTGCACATCGAGCTAGCCTGGAACTGGTTTCACAATGAATAGATTCAACTACACAAAAGATCCTTCCAGCTACCCTTATTTCCATGCTTCCAATCTGAATATTGAAATTCCCACCACATCAACATGATTGATACACAAATAATATCAATTTATCTTCCAAATGTATCATAGTATATTCTCAACAAATAACATTTCAGCAATAATTCCATAACCAATAACAAGTAAACACTTAACTAAAGCAATTAGTCAATTAATAATCAACCACATTAATCAACCAAAAAGATCAAGAATATTATCACTACACGAAATTTAATAAAATCAATTTCCATAAAGGTTTGCCTTATTTCCCCTACTTGGATTCCAAAGCATTGCTCTGACTCTCTACTACAAATGTCTACCTTCAGCAACTCCTATCCACAAGTGTAAGCAATTACTAAAAACATGACATGAACTTTAATCCTAGTCAACATGCTTAAACTTGCTAATTACACACTACTAATTCAAAAGTCATTTGGTTAATTTATAATAGCATGGTCATCAGTGAAGGAACTTTTGAACTATAATACTTTTATAAAATAAGCAAAGGTATAGTTCAAAATACATAAGTACATTAACATACTTCAGCCAAGCTATATATTAGATAAAAGCACTAATCCGTTAGTATTATGAATGATATGTAAAAGTTCGTATATTAAACTCTTTGTATTATGCAATAGAATGCTTCAATTCAAATAGCATAAAAGTATGGTTGTTGTTTTGGGAAAATAGAAATCTCCAACCAAATTCCATTTGTCAAACCAATTTATAAAAGATAGTATCCCAACAACTGGTAAACTGATATCATATGTGCAGCCTTTTGAATATCATCTTTTATAACAAAATATATATAGCCAATAGGAAACAATACCCAAATAAGCATAGCAGTTCTTACGTGCCAAAATAGGGTTTAAGCATATGCATACTTTGGTTCTTCATATAAAACTGGTTTTGCATAAATAAACGCACCTGCATAAAAAGCTTGCATATAAACTAGTTTTGGATAACAGTAGCTAATCCAAGACAACAATAAGAAAGGAAACAACGATGGAGAGGATAAATGAAGTATGAAAATCGTTTACCTATACACAACGAGATACAGGTTGAGTCGAATGGACTCCACAACCCTTTCTTAATTATGGTTTCTGGTTTATCTCTCCTTCTCTCTCTCTTTCTCTCTCTCTCTCTCTCCACTTTCTATGGTCCTTACTCGGTACACAGACTGCACCGGTCTACAATCCTAGGTTTCTATTATTATAGCTATACAAAGTCGGCTAATTCTTCGATAGGAATGATGTAAAAGCCCTTTAATTGGCTACGGTTTTGGTCCAATTAGAATAGAACAAAAAGCTTAATAAAATAATGTAAAAGGGAAGAAAATGAATAATATGAATATATAGTTCAAATACTACCGTAATGGTGTACTGAACTTATTGGGTCCAAAATAATAATAAATTAGAGTATAGAAAAATGAAATAAAGGAGTTAGTGATTAAATAAGAAGTAATACAAAATTTTCTGAAATTAATAAGTATATACAACACATAATTATATATAATTATTTTTGAAAATACAAGTCGTTACAGGTGTTCCCCCATTCTCTCATTTTTCCTCCCAATTCTCCCCCCATTGGTCCACCCTCTCCCTCCTTTTCTCTCCCGCAACCCTCTCTTCCTCACAGCCACACACCTGGCATCATCCCATTGCTCCAGATTTTCTGGAGCCTTCCAAATTAATGGGAAAAATGTCTATTTTACCCTCCACTTCAATTGGTAATAACTTCTTCTTTATAACTCCGTTTCATGAACGGTTTGGGCCTACTCGTTCGTGAGATTAAACTTTATTCAAACATATATTGTGACCTTGAAAGGTTTATAGGTTTTAGATAATTAATTTACAAATTTCAAACTTCGTAACTAGTTTAATTTAAAACTAAATTCAAACAAATTAATATAAATTCTCAATAATACAAATACATAAGTTATAATAATTTCCGGAAACCAAATTTTTACAATTTCTCAATTCAATTTTCATAACCATAAATCGGTTTATTTTTTATTTTCTCTGCATATTCGTAATTATGAATATCTAATTCATAGATTTAAATTTTCAGGGCATTACATTCGACCCCCATTAAAATAAATCTCGTCTCCGAGATTGCAACCATCAAATAACGGAAAGGAAATTAGAACCCATCTTGCCCTTCCATTTATAGGGAATAAAATCATATGATTTTTACTCAAGCTCAAAATAAATAGATCAACGAATAATCATCATGATTCACACACATTTTCTCAGATTTCCAACCACATTCATTGGTAAAAACACCAGAACATCTAGCCATAATCACTGTATAAAAAATTTGGAATTTAAATCCAATCCACAATACTGTTAACATTGAACGAAAACAAAAGCTCATTCTATGATTTCCTTCATATCCGCAAATAAACTAATTACCCATAGTAAATTTTAACAGTTTTTAAATATTTCTTTTAATTGTTTCTCTTTTAAATTGCTTCTAAGTGCAGTCACAAATCACATAAATTAGCGACTCACACCTCTAGAGCATCATTCACCTTCGATTAACCAAAGAAGAGAATATATATATATATATATATATATATATATATATGTCACAACTCTATTGGCCAACAAAAACCTTATTAATCACATAGCCATGAGAATATGTGCTCTTCATTGGTTTTGTTTGCGATATCGAATCCAACAACGACAATTCATGACTATGGCAACCAAACCAATCAAATTTGTAATCACAAGCTTTCCCCCATCAATTCTTTTCATCAAATGTAAAAAAAAAAAAAAAAAAAAACACAATATAGGAAATTGTTTATGTTAAACGAACTCAAAATCTCATTTCATAGTTTTATTCATGTCCACTAATAATAAATGAAGAAATCTTCATGATCTTTCCACCATTCCAATTTTAATGGACAAACCATAACCTTAGATTATAATTTCATTCCCGTTCAATAAATCATAACTTTCATAACTATTAAAATTTAGATCCATCATTATCATTGACCAATACAAATATAAAGAATTTCTAAGCATAATCATCATTGGCCAAACAAAGATTTTACCACGATTTTCTTTTTATCCCAACAAGTGATTAGCAGTTTGGAAAGAATCGTAATATGCCCAGCAATTATACCTTCACACACATCACATTGATAACTCATTCTCACAGCCCAGACATGGAGTTTTTCTCCCAGAAACACTGGGTATTTATGCCCATTCAACCACTTTTCCATATTCCATGGGTCATTTCGCCCAAATCCACATCCACGGGCCATTTTGCCCAATCAAACATTCCTCCCATTCCATGAGCCATCATGCCCAAAATCGACATTCACGAGCCTTTTCGCCTAAATCAACATCCACGGGCCTTTTCGCCCAATTCAATACCCACGGGCCTTTTCGCCCAATTCAACATCCACGGGCCTTTTTCCGCCCAATTCAACATTTCTCATTTGCCCAAGTATAGTACAACTTTTCCTTCTACTTGTCACAATTTCACCATCATCTTAACATTCAACATTTTCATAATGCATATCATAATATCAACTCAATTCCAGATTAATCTGAAACTTTAAACCAAACGCTCATCTTCAAAGCTATGACATGAATACGATATTTTAAAGTTTTCTACTTTCATTCAATTTAATTCAATTCATGATGATTCACAATATATGCATTCCACATAAATTTGTTCATACTCATAGAACTAATAAAATAATGCAATATCAATACAATTCAAAATTTACAATTCACATCCACAAACACCAATAATATCTCACATTGTTAGATAGGATCATTTGCTCTGATACCATTTTGTAACGCCCCGACCCGAAAATTTAACTAATTCCAAAAATTCTCAAATTTCACAGAAATGAAGATCTCAATGAATAGAGCAAGTTTTATACCTGTTGCTAAGTCCAATTTGGCCGGGAAAAGCTCCAATTTCCCTCAAACCCACCGGAAACCCTAGAAATTGGTGGCTTCGATCAGTCACCTCCGGTGCTTCGCCGCCCCTACAGTTGTTTGGGCTTTGTTCCCTACCTCACCAGGAGTTAAACTATGGTGGTAGTCAACCGTGTTGCTTTCCCAAATGGTGGAATCGCTGCCGTCCACCCCGTGAAACAAAGACCAAAATAGCTTGGGTTTTTGATAGAATTTAGAAAGGGGAGGTCGCAAACACTTTTCCAGGTAATAACTCGAAGAAACTTACCGAAATCGGACAGAAAACCTATGAAAAACGTCACGGGAGCCGGCTAACCGGGTCAGGTCCAGGGTAATCCGGTGTTCCCCCTTCTCTTATTTTTCCTCCCGGTTCTCCCCCATTAGTCCACCCTCTCCCTCATTTTCTCTCCTGCAACCCTCTCTTCCTCATAGCCACACACGTGGTATCAACCCATAACTCCAGATTTTCTAGAGCCTTCCAAATTAATGGAAAAATGTCTATTTTGCCCTCCACTTCAATCGTTAATAACTTTTTTGTTATAACTCAGTTTCACGAACGGTTTGCACCTACGCATTCGTGAGATCGAGATCTATTCAAACATATAAATTGTGACCTTGAAAGGTTTACAGATTTTATATAATTAATTTCCAAACTTCAAATTCCGTAACTTGTTTAATTTAAACCTAAATTCAAACAATTAATATAAATTCTTGAAAAATAATATAAAATCTCTATAATACAAATACGTAAGTTATAATAATTTCCGGAAACAAAATTTTTACAATTTCTCAATTCAATTTTCATAACCATAAATCGATTTATTTTCGATTTTCTCCACATATTCATAATTATGAATATCTAATTCATAGATTTAAATTTTCAAGGTATTACAATGTTGGTCCGCCTTTAGGCCCCCCTTGCCACCTAACTTATTTTTGATGTTACAGTTGGTTACTGGGTACGAATCTGACATTTCATACTTACACATTTGGGTGTGCATTCCATGTGCCAAGTTATGCCGCCGCAACGTACCCAGTATGGGTCCTCAAAGAAGGATATGAATCTTTGTCGATCATGATTCTCCTTCACACTAGCTCTCTTAGAGCCCTTGTAAGCAATATCTTTACTGCTCATTGTGCGGACTGTCACTTCAATGAGACAAGTTTCCCCATTGTTAAGGGGAGATAAGAACGTCAATGTTCCTGTAGAACAATGTGAATTTGTGTAGACGTTGCCCACTATGTCTCACCTCGATCCCCGTACCTCACAAGTGTGATGTATTCTAACTTTCAAAATGTTGCTCTAGACGCATTCCTCTGATCTATCTAAAGTGACGAGATCATTTACCAACTGCAAACATGCCTGCAAGGACATACGTACTTTACAGACATCGAGTCAACAGCTCCAAAAGGTGTGCCGCTCCTAGTGGATGATTTGGCCGCCCCTATTGAACAGTCTGGTACACTGGTGAATAGCCAATCATTCTACCTTGGCTTGAAGCACGATAGATCACTCGTTTCATAGGACTCACTTCCCTAAAAAAGGAAGGTCACAACACAATCAAGATTACTCCCGAGATTTGAAACTGAAAGGTTTATCTCAAAAAGTATCGGGGCAATTCTAAAAGAACTATTACTTAATATGCATTAGGAAATGGAATAATTGTATATAATCCACAATTCCTGACCACCAACAATCTTTATTATTTTCACATATACTGCATGAGGTTGAGGGAATTTGAAATCACGCTGAGGACGAATTTATGCAATTCCCCATGGTAAGTTTTAACTTTCACTAGATGCCATGGCAGGCAAGTAATGTAAATAAGGTCGACACCTTAATTTGATTTAGACAAGACACGCAGGTGTCTTCACGATTGGTAGCAATGGAGAGGTCGAGAGAGGTAAGGTATATGTGTCTGTCGGCAAAACTTTATGTTGTGTCTCCACGTACTATGCAAAACAACAAATGGAAATGATTACTCGGACGATTAACCTAATATGGCTATAACCTCTATCATTAAAAGTTAAGCGAATCTCATGTTTTTGTTTTGTTGTGATTCGGAACTTACTTATGCAAGAAAAATGCTAGGGGACTGTCTCTTATAAACGGGTTTTCTATGGATTATCTGTCACCTCACAGTTTGACGTCAATTCACATGCCAATATTATAAAACATTTTGCCAAAACATAAGGCGACAAAAAATCTATAAAAATCTCACTTTTAAAAGACTCCTTAGCATTTCTCATTTTGCAAAGGCTATTAATCATGAAAGAGTTGCAAATATCTTTTAATTAGATTCTTCAAAGGAAAATATATTCATATAACTTTTTTCTAAAGCCTTGAAACTAGCTAAAAGGGGTAGGGGGGCCACGGATAATATTCCATGAATAAGTGATCTAACATGCTGCAAATATTAGTAATCTAGTCAGCGATACAACGTAAATGTGGATTAAGACAGCTAGTTAAAGTAGTGTACCATCTTTTATACCTAAGTGTAAATCTCTTTCTTGTAAACTAGAGTTCGTTAAAAACATATTAATCCCAAAAAGACCTAACCGGTGATGTGTTTGCGACCCAAATTTGATACACAAATTTCATGCCTTTGTATTATTCTAGAGAACTAATAATGGAGCTCCTTACCATTACGATGCTTCCTTTAGGAATCTACGTGTATAACTCTTGCAGTCAGTAATCTATTGTTTGAAACTATGTATGTGCATTTGCAGGGTTGAAGCGAACTCGGTCGCCTTTCACACTTATTTGCCACTACCTAAAAGCCGCTAGAACGTTTTCATCTATTAATTCAGCTTGGTTGTGGAATAAGGGCTTCACAAAACCATAGAAATTTTGACGAAAAAGCAATTGAAACACTAGATTGATTTGCGACATTCATTTTTAGGAACTAAATTAATGAATTTTCTATTTCATAAATAATTTTAATTAGAAGGTCCCATTTTAGGGACCAACCATGGTAAAACCCCTTTCAAATTAAGATGTATTGAAAGGATCGCTAGCTAACATTAGATACAGAACCATTTTATCTAGCTTGCTAAGAAATCAAATGTAACCGGTGAAAAGAAAAAACCAAAAAAACAAATGGCATTTTAGCATCCCTTGAATTACAACCGACCGCAGAGATAAGGTAGGATTAAATTATATATAGCTTAATGATAAAAAAGAAAGAAAAAAAAGAAAAGAAAAAAACTAAATGATGAGGACCAAACACGTCCAAATAATAAAAAGGAAAGAAAATAAAAGGCTAAAGCTAAAGCGATGGATTAAGAGGATTAATTAGTGCCTAGAGAGTAGAGAGGTGGTACTACTGGGTAGTGAGAGAAGACGCATTGCCAGTGGATGCAGAAGTAGAAGAAGATGAAAGGTTTTTGTGATTATGCATCCACACTTTGAACACCTGTCTGCTTACCCCTACACTCTTGCAGAACCTCTCTATCTCGTCCTCTAGATCTTTTCTCAGCAGCTTCCACCCTAACTTCTCAGCAAACGCCAGCATCTTCTCCTTCTGCTCCGCCGTGAACTTAGTCCTGAACCGCTTCTTCCCGCTGCTCATCCTCTCTCCGCTGTCCGGCGACCCACCTCCACCGGCATTATAGTCAACAAGTTGGTCTTGTGTTATGATATTTTCGGCGGGATCTCGACCTCGGCTACTGCAGCTCATGATGACATGGTGTTGATGATGTCCTGATCTACCGCCTCCTGCAGCTTGCGATGACGTGGCTGAGTAAGTGACTCTGCGGTGGAAGTTGCGGTGGCATCCGCAGGCGACGCATTGTAAGCCGCCTGGGGATGCGTGGTCAAGTGTGAACTCGCCACAACCATCTGTGGCGTAGCTGCCGAGGCTGGCTGCATGGTTTCTCAAGCATTCTTTGTATACTTCGTTTGTGTTTGGATCATGATCTCCCTCCATCCCCTTCTCTCCCTCTCTCTCTTTTCCCCTCTCTCTCTCTCTCTCTCTCTCTCTGTCGCTCTCTCTCTCTCTTCTATGTGTTTGATAATTGTAATTACAGTATATTAAAATAGACACAGGTTTCCAATGTGGTACTGTTTGGTTGGATTATTTACACTAGTGCCATGTTGGTCGTAACTGTTGAAGAATAGAATTTCATGATACGCAGTTAATTTATAGGTCAGATGGTCACTACTAATATATATATTTTTTTCGCGTACTTGTGCATGTGTAAGTAATTAAGCTGACACAATATTAGCGTGATTAGTAATATATTATTTCTTAGGATAAATTTATATCCAATTGAAAAATGAAAAAATAAATTACAAAAACAAAAAGAACGAGCATATAATGAGGTACCTGACCGATAATCTTATATGTATGGGGGGATTTTCCGGCGGCATTTGGACACAGCAATAAAATCAATATAAGCATTTTATTATGCGGTTGTATGGCATGCAGCTGTTTGATATGTCCAGAATCTTTGTGAAATGATCGGCACGATACAGAGTAGTCATTCAAATGTTCAATGCAACCAATTGTCACTTTATATCACGCTCTGTCGCCTAATTGATACAGCGAGGGTAACAAATTTACCCTAACATTAAGCTTGAGAATGCTTAAGGTTAAGGGTGAAACAATGACAAAATAATTAGGGTTTAAAAATTATATTTTGATTATAGTGAGTACATTGTTTTAGAAACAAACTATTTATTTTTTAGAGAAACAATGATTAAGATCCAAATGAATTCACGAGACAATGACATGACAAATTTGTAAACTTAGTAAAAACAAAAGTGTTAATGGAAGACTGTGAATATGTGAACTTCTAATATGGTATAAATAAAATGATATACGCATTGCAATATAAAGTGATGAGTATGAATTTCTTGAAAAAAAAATTTGCTCTTAGATGTATTGTCTTGGTTCATGAACACAATACATTTAAATAAAAAAAATTGAGGAACATTTGTTCGATCATCCAATGCAGAGTCAAGGTCGTCCAACTCAGGAAGTTATGTGCGAGGGATGGTTCATGGAACATGGTTGTTTTTTTTTTTTTTTTTTTTTTTTTTTTTTTTTTTTTAATTTGGAGTAAGATGATATAGATCATATGGCGGAAGGGGCAAATTGAGCAGCGAGAATAAAATTTTGTAGGTTTAAGCTTTAGTAATGCCGTTTTGAAAAGAATAATGGCACGCATCAAGTCATTTTGTTATGATATATGGGTTTTTTTAACCAAATTTCATAGTTTACAATGTTTTATTAGGGTTTTAAGTTTTAAAGGACCTTTTCAGTGTCTTATTTGGACTCTTGAAGCTTTTAGAGATATGCGAAGCTATAAATAGGATGTTTAGACATTAATTAAAGCGACCAAGCCAGGGAGCAATTACAAATTTACACAAGAAGCTAGCAAAATTCTTCCGATCATGAGTTGAGGGGGACCCGTGAAGCAGAGGTGGTATGGGTTTGATCCAATAATTCACGTTGGGAAAGTAGAACAAAAGTTGGGCCACCCCTCGTGTTTTGTACTTATGCATCAATAGGTAAAAAAATCTATCTCACTTCCTTATGTTACGACAACATTGCAATCAGTTGCTACGATTTTGTTTTCTTCTTCAGTTTAATTAATTAATATATCTAAGTAGGGTTACGTACAATTTCTGTTAACTACTTAATTAAAAAAATCGGATTACATGCATAAAATTCTAACTAGCTCCAACAGTATTGGTTACTACCAATGCAATGATACAATTTGCTGCCAATAAGGAAGGTCGGTCCTGATCATCCTCCAACCACACACTGAAAACCTGTTCAGAAAGCCATCTGCTAATTCTCCAGTCCACATGTAGCCAAGCAAATGAAGCCTAAAGCCATTATTAGCTCATACTGTCACACAACGAATATATGTCAGGAATCAGATATGGATGTGTTTTTTCATGCTAACTCTGCAATATATATCCACCACATATACAGATGTATATGACCTATTCCACATCAATATTGTTGCTATGACATTCACTAGAGGGTCTGAGAAATACCATATATTCATATGCCATATTTCTAATGACCCTTGTGATTGTTAAGGTAATCAAAGTTAATTAGTAAGCAGATGGTGATCAAGATATATACAGTGTGTTTGAGTTGAGAAATTTCTCAAATAAGCTTAAGTATTTGAGGAACATCTTTGTAGTGCTACTTCACATTATATTTTCATGCTTCGAACCGTCTAATTTTAGGTTTCCTAAAAAATATCTCTATAAAAATCAATTTGAAACAATATGGCTATAGAATCAAAGGATGTTTATTTAATTGTATATTTGAAGCACATATTATTTATCTATTGTCTCCATTGTAATTGGATGTTTTAACAGTTTGAATTTTTTTAATTTATTCTTTATGAATAACATCTAAAATATATTCATTTCTGAATAACGTATTAAAATATATACATGGAATTGTTGAAAAAAATAAGAGAAAGTATATACACACATAACACATATACCAAGCATAGAGAATTGGTTGGACGAGCAAGATATGGTGCTCATAACGGTGTGAGCTGGATAAGAATGGTTGTGGGAGATATAGTTATAATATATATCGTGATGTGAAGTTATGTGGGGAAATGGATGGCAGCGGTTTCCTGTTCACGGTTCACTCTCAAGTCCTGTTGAGTCTTGATGTGTATCGTGTGGTGCGGCCCGTGTCGGGAATTATGTTTTCGGCTTTTGGCTTTCGGCTTTTAGCTTTAGGTTTTTGGCTTTTGGCTTTTGCTGGAAGCATTTCCCTTGTTTCCTTTTACCTACTTTCATTGTGAAGTCACTGTAGTATATAGATGCGTGAGTACTCCTGACTGTACAAGCTGGCATATATATATGGCTACATATGACATGCAAGACCAATCCCTGGAGCTGGCTTAAAGTCTGCAACTCCTGCCATGCATGGCTGCTTAATGACCATTTTTTAACTCAATATTTACCCTAACAACCATTTAGCTGATAAACAGACACAATGTTTTAGGCTCTCAAACACTTATTTAATATGTACAGTGTTTTCATTTAATTTATTCAATTCGATGGTGATCATAAATAAAATAATGTCTTAGAAGATAAAAATAATGTGTGAAAATTATTTTCTTTACAAATTACTAAACCAAGAGATTGTCTCTACTATACTATACATACATAGGTATATGTTGCAGTGTATTAGGCTACGTTGTAGTCCCACTGTATGTAAATTTTATGTAATTACTTATAAATACTTTTATAAACTTTATACATAACCTCTATTTTGGAAAAGAATAAGATACTTAGAAATTTTTGAAACACACAGATTGATTTAGTGGTAGAGCGTTTGTATGTATTATGTCCATAAAATCTCAATGATGATATCACAATCCATGTAAACTGGTTTACTGGCTCTATTAATGTTGGACAAAAAAGTGTGTGTTTTATATATAAGATAATTTCTGTCTTCCACCCTTGCGTTCGCGTCCTGATTGAGGTTCTCCTCTTGCAATTAGCTTGCACATAATAATGTACGTACGTGGTCAAAATGTTCCATGTTCTTGAACCCGACAATCTTTGAGTTAATTGACCTGATATGCATGTAATAATCTGTCGGTAGATATGCAGACTAAGATTAAACTGGTTTTATACTGTTCCATCACCCATTCCTAGTATATCTCATTTGCTCTCTTTAATTGGTCATGATCAAGTACATTTCCTTATTGCATGTGCTGCCTTGCAGCCTTCGATCAAGGCACCACTATATATATTACTAATTATCAACTATGTTACAATGGTAATCCTAATTTTAAGTACGTGGTTTATGTTAGGAGCATTAAGATCCAATGATTGTAGATTAGACAAGTGTCATGAGATTAAGAAGGTAGTTATGTTGATTATAAGAGTAGCTTAGCTTGTAAGCTACTATAGCTGTCATATATAAGCTTGTAATGAAGTTGTTGTATGAGTTAAGAAAATATCAATACAATACAAAAGATTTCTTCCTCTCTAAGCTTTTTCAACTCTCTTTCTCTCCTTCTTCATTGCTTACTGTGGTTCTTCCTTGTTTTGCAACATCATTTCTTCACTGGTTTACAGTTTATTAGGGAAGTTGTGGTTTCAACTCCAAAACCAATTGATAGAGGGTTGTGACTGATCAATTTCTTATATGTTTTTGCAAGGTTTTTTAACTTTCTAGTACTAGGGACAATTTCAGATCATTACACACACTCTTTCATTTGTGCCGAAAATTCAAGATTAAGATGTGGACAGTTTAACTAGGTGAGGGGAATATGAGTGTTAGTGTAGGAGAACTAGTTAGGATTCTAAGTCATATTGGGTTAGATTTTTTATCTTCCTTTTGGGGCTTAGATTACTTTTAAGCCAAGTTACTAGTATTGTGTACTTTATGATATCAATACCATTACACAATTCTAACATGTTGTAATACCATGAAAGAAGTTAAGACGAAGAAACCACTAGATCATAGAGGAGTAGCTCAACTCTTATAAGTTCTTACAAGATTTTTTAACTTTCCGACGCGGTGTAACTTTTCACATCATCACACTTCGAACTTTGATTTGGGTTCAATGGTACTTAAGGTGAACGATGGGCCTTTTGTTGTTGATCAAGACAGGCATTTGTGGGCTTGGATTGCTTTGTAAATGGATTTTCATAGATTAGGAACGCCTTAAGCTACTTTTCAAGGCTTCTACCGCAGAGGCCTTGCACTGGTCAACGAAATGTGAGGTCCATAAAGTTGATGGAGAAATCACACACTGATTTGTAGCTTTCGTGTTGAACTGGTTCTTTGGTAGAACCTTTTCTTCGTCAGAAGCTGTGGCGATGAGAGAAATAAGTATTAGGCTATCAGAAAACACAATTTGTGAACATTTTTGTTACCATTAAGTGAAGTCAGCAACCTACGTATGTTAAAGAAGAAAAAGAAATAATAATAGAAAATCATGAGCATTAAAGATGTGAACCAGAAAAATGTTAAGTGAAGGACTGTGGTCAGCATTAGGGTTGAAGGGTGAAGACTGGCAATACAAGGCCAAGAAAAGGAATCTTGCGTTTCAGTTTTTAGCTGTTAATAGGGGTGGGCACGGTGCGGTTTGGTGCAGTTCCACCCCTAAACTAGAACCGGAACCGAAATATATTAACGGTTCGATTCGGTGCGGTTCCACTTAAATTTGTTACTAGAACCTTACGGTTCGGTCTACACCGGTTCCGATTCGGTTCTCGCCGGTTTACGGTTCCTAATAATAAATTATTTGAACACCAAATCATTATGCATTCAAATTTCAACTTGCTGCAAATTTGATGTAATATGATAAAGATGTCTGCTTGTAGCCAAGAGGAGGCAATGGAGGAATAGCATTCAGTTGAGTTGGTGATTGTGCTTGAGTTGGTGGTTGTGGTGGAGTTGGTGGTTGGGATTGGGTTTCAGTTGGTGGTGATGGTGTTGGACCCGGTAATGACGAAGGCGATGATGAAGAAACAGATGCAACAGAAGAACAAAAACCATGTGATGTTGATTGGTTCGTCATCCCTAAAATAGACAAAAATAAAAATGCTACTGTTAAACTTAAACTTAAGCAATGCAGATGCTACTGTTGGACTTGGAAATTGTTTAAATTTCCAATATGCAGCACCTAACCTCAACCTTGACAAAAGAAATGAAGACTGATACAACATGCTAGACATATGGAGTTGTTGAATTATGAATGCACCTGACCGAAACCTAACCAACAAAAGTAAGGTCATACACTACGCCTAATAACATAATTGATTAAAGCGTACAAGATCTTATTTGTTTGTAATTTGTATATATAATGCATCACACTCCATGAATGCACATGTTAATTTGTGTTAATTTAGATCACTAAACCACCCTTTCGTTCCTGTAGCGTAAGAAGCTTCAACCACCCTGGCATAATATGCATGCTCGTCCAAACATTCGAAATGAAACAAATTCCGACCCACACTACCCATAGTCTTTCAATTTCCACACAGTAATTGATTTTATCTAAATTCAGCTCATCCGCCAGTCATATGCCTAGTCACATTACAAAATTTCCCACATCTTACTAAACAATGGCAGCAAAGCAACTCACAGTCAAAGAATAAAGTCACAGAAACCAAGCAATTGAAACAGAACACTCTTCAAATTTTCACCCAACACTGCAAAATTACGACTCTTCCAAAACCATTCAATCAACCAATCAAGCAATCGAAATCGAGGTACCTGGACACCGCCGTCGCCGGAGCGGCAAGGAACGAGGACGGGACCGGGCAGGTTCCAATCAACGACGACTTGGCGGGGAACGCTGAAGCCTTTGCGGGGAAGCCTTTTCGTTCCTGTAGCGTAAGAAGCTTCTCAAGAATCTCAACCAAAATTAAACTACGAATCCACCATAGAACCATAAAATTAACAAGCAGCAGAATTTTCCAATTCCAAACAAATTAAACTTATATGCCTATCCCTTTGAAAAGCTACAAGCCTACAAACTTACCCAGGCTTCAGTGTATGCGGTTGCTGCGGCAACGACACCGGCACTGGCACGGACACCACGGGGGGCTTTGGCAGACTCGGTCTCAGTATGACAGTATCTGTGTGAAATCTGAAATGGGGGAATCAGGATTTAGGAATAGGAATGGGGGAAATCTGAAATGAGCGGCGTGGTGAAGGTCAGAAGGTGTCTCCGTGTGTGTAAGTGAAAATGAACCCTAATTGGGATAGGATCCTCTGCTTTGCAATTTAGTGAAACCAATTTTTTCAACTTATTATAGCACGACATGTGTGTGTGTATATAATTTATTTATTTATTATTAATAAAACGGTTCGGTTCGGTTCGATCGGTTCTTGGTCATTCGAAACCGGAACCGGAACCGGTTTGAATGGTTCGATTCGGTTTTTCACTCAAAGTTGACTTTTCCGGTCAACACGGTTTTTTTCGGTTTTTTTTCTTACGGTTCGATGCGGTTTTGCGGTTTTGCGGTTTTTATGCCCACCCCTAGCTGTTAACTTATGGAGTGATATATTCAGAAGCAAAAAACTGAGTACATTGTTGGTTATTTTGTTAAACAAATGAGTTTTACATGCAATGATAGAGCAATGTTGTTGATATTTTGTGTTTCTAAATAGCACTAGATAATAAATTAATTTAATATACGACTTTGGGCTTTTCAATTGCATAAATGTGGTCAGTTGGCCCTTGTGTTTTGGTTTCGGCCATATCCCATACACCCCAAATTCTACCCTGCGCACGATTGTGTGCGCATGATCCAGGTCAATAATGACGCCAACAACAATAAAATCGGGTCCTGAGCAACTAAAGGCGTGTAGTTGCAGTGTCTTTTGAATTGTTGTGGTATTGTTATAATATTGTTATGGCATCAGAGGCGTCAAATTGTTGTAGCAGTGTTGTTATGGCGTCATTAGATTGAAACGGTTAATGCACAACTTATGTGTACACGACCTGTTGCGCAGGATAGAACATCTGACCCCATACCTACATATTAGTGAACAATAAAACAAAATATACACACAAGGCAGTCTCCAAGCCGCAGTTAAATTTCCAAGCCAAAGAAAAAGTAATCTTTCTAACTTGAAAAGCTTTGAATGGTCTCTGCATATTTGGAAAGATGCTGTTCTTTTTATTTCTTTGCAGGCACTGCTATGTGGCTCTGATTCTGATGCATGCGCGCGAGAGAGAGAGAGTGATCATATGTATGTGATATGGTTATGAATGGAGTTTGTTTGTGTCTGTGTGTTTGAAGACGTTGAGAAGGACTTCTGAATTTGTCATTAACCCACCCGTCCTTACAACTGAGTCTGTGTGGGAACTGAAAAACATGGTGATGATCAATGCTCATCCCCTTTTCATCATTTATATACACACCAGAACAACCCTGCAGTCACAAAAAGGACTAGTCTTCTCGCTTTTCTCTCTATAATATAATATTGACATCTACATATAATATTAATATATATATATATATATATATATTACATAAATATAAGTCTTTTAGGATATCAATTTCGCTCAGTGCGGATTAGGGTTTAAATGCTAGTCTGGTCAGTGGTCATGGACTTGTGATGAAGACTGGAGAGCTCACCTCCATTATGAGATATCTTCACATAGTCCAAACAGAAAATCTAACACTAGGGTACTCACATCACATGTATATAAATGCTGTCATGTTGAGGGATCCAAGAGAAAACTAGAGGCCAGGACCTCTCCTTCGATTACTCATGGTCATTGAATATGAATACATATACAGATCATGATCAGTGAGAAAATTAACAACCTAATTATTGATGATATAAATATTTATAGTAGAAATTTAACCTACCTAGGGTAACTGAGCCAGTACACACCACCTTACCCATCCTTACCACTGAGCTAACCTCGGTGGGTTAGTCACAGAAATCAAGATATATTTGGATTTAAAGGGGATATATATATTCAACAAAATCATGCATCACATATTTTTATGATCGATAGTGATCTTCATTTATCAAATAATTAATGAACAAATAACTCCACACAAATTGCACGATCGGTGCAACACTCGTCTACTTATAAGCCTTAATTATATTACCTAATTACAAGCTTGTAATATGATAGAACCTCAAAGGAAATAGAGAACAAAACCATAAAATAAAAAAATAAAAAAAAGGTTTAAACATAGAGATGGAGGATGGAAAATAGGAAACTACTTAGGCGCTAGCAGATTTTGCACGATGGGTTCGAGTACTGATATCCTTCTCTAATCGATGATCATCTGATGTTATAGCCGATGACATGTAACTCAAAACCAGAGAATGTTGATTGGTTGTTGCTTCATGCGCACCTTGCATAAACTGTTTCTTGCAGGCATGGCAAGTGATTTGGAGAATGGTAGAGTTCACTTTCTTGACCGCTTGCTCTTTCAAAGCGTGAGCCTTGTCTAACTCGGCCTGCGCTTGTTGCCTTATTCTCTTGGCATTTGCAAACTCCTTCTCCGCCAGTTTGATGTGGCTCTCCGCTTGCTGCCTCGCCTCTTCAGCATAATCTTTTTCCGCCATCGCAAGCCTTAACTGCTCTCTCGCTTCTTCTTTCAGCCTCAATATCCCAGCAGCCACGGTGGCAGGTTTAGGTTTCTGACCGTCTTCATCATGCTCGTGATGATTAGTAGTAGTACTGCTGCTTTCCCTTTCCCTTTCCTTCACCTCGTTCCCCCTCGAGGAGTAATTTCGATTCGCGATCATAATGTTCGAATGTTGTTCAATAGTTTTGTTCTGATGACTACGATCACCCCCGCCAAATTCACATGAACCAATTGAGAGCTGCAGCTGAGTGGAATGGTTTTCTTCTCTCTTAGACGAAACAGATACTTCATTGATAGGAATATTAATATTCGACGTGGTTGCGAGCTGAAGATCCAAATTGTAATGTGCATTACTACTATTCTTCTTGGACAATGTAGCTTGATGATGATCAGCGTGGTCAGGAGGGTTTCTTAAGATAAATTTGGTGTACTCAGTTGGACTTGGATGTGGTAGTGCCAAATTATTAGATGGAGGCCAAGTGGATGGAGCCCTGCTGAAATTGTTGTCACTGCAGGATGGACTAGGACTTGAAGCCGTTCGTGACAGGCATGCTGCCGGTTGCAGCGTTTGTGATTCCGGCCGCACACGATCCATGTTGCAAGCGTCTTGGTGCTCTATGAAACTCTCAACCCTATATACCAAAATAAATTTAAATATATCAAATAAACTTGGAAAACTATGCATTTATCAAGTATGCGTATAATAATATTAAAACTGACACGCTGTTTAATACAAGTGAATCCTACTATTCTATTTGAGTCCCACATATATTAATATGTTAATAAGTGTATTAGTTTTGCGTATATATATAACATCTCGATTTGCATAATATTGATTGAATATGGATGTTTAAAACAAGGCATCCAAATCTGCAAATATGAAATAAACATGTTAATTAATACTTAAGTAATCTCTAATCATAAACAACCACATCATATAATTTACAAAATTTAGTCTAAATAGTTGGTCTCTCTAGCCTTGCCATTTGAACATGATAAAGGAGCATTACCAAGAATAAACAATGAAAAAGGAGGAACAAGGATTGAAATGGCAGCTAGAGGATCAAGGATAGTTATATATTAATTAGATAGGAATAAAAGCATGTTAATCACTACTGAAAAGCTAATCTTTATGATATATTCCATATCGTCCTTAGTCAATATATAGCCATTGTACGTCTTAGGATACCAAAAAAATTAACCAAGTTAAAAGATTAAATTATGGGAGCAAAACATCTCCTCTCTAGTCTCTACATATATGACCTAAATAGGTTTCGAGAAAAACATCGGTTAAGATATACTTGATTTTCCAAATTGAGTTTCCGTCAGTCAAGACCACTCATCAGGGACCAAAACCTTTTCGCTGTTTTCTTTACTTTATCAAAGTCAAAACCAATTAACAAAAAGAGAGCTTGAAAGGTTCGATATATATCATGATGCATTTGGAAGCCTTTTGCCATCTGAAATCATGATCTTACGTATGTACAACATTTATCATTTTCATAATTCAAAAGAAAAAAAACGTGATATAGAAATTGGGATATGCACTATCTAATTGTTTGGGTTTGATCATGTAATTATGCGTGTTTAAAGATATAATAAGAAATTTTGACTGCCGTTGGTGTTTGGAGGAATTGAGGGGGCTTTCGTTGAAAAAAAAAGACAACCACTTTTTCCTTACCTAGAGAAAACACGGCCGCAGTCGCAAGAATGTCCTCTGGTGCCGCAGGTTTTGAGATGTGCCTTGTAATCTGATTGAACTGCATACCCTTTTGAACACTTATCACAAACCCACTGTTTGTGGTTGCTGTGCTTTCTCCTGAAATGCTTTTTGATACCGACGAGATCGCCGAGGGCGTGGCAGGGATCATGGTGCAGGCAGCTTGGTTCTGGGCACACGAACACCCGCTTCTTCACGACCGGAGTCTCTCGCTTCAGCAGCTTCCATGGCACCTTGTGCCGCCGCCGGTGCATCTGTAGGTTCTGGTCTCTCTGAAACCCTTGGTTGCAGATCTCGCAAATGTAACGATCCGATTCCAATAAGGTTTTCGGCGAAAGTGACACCACCTCCGCATCTGGATCTATATCACACATACACATAAATTAATATAGCACATAAAAATACCACATATATATACATATATGTTGATCACACATCATTTTACATCGTCCAGCTGATACAGCCTAATCCTAAAAAATATATCGATTGCACAGCCAAATTAAGCAAAAGATTACACCAAAGAGAGAACTCCAACATTAATATCAATTGATGATATAAATAATAGATGTATGTATGTACCTGGAGTGCCTGCAGGTCTTCTCTTTCTTTTATTGGTGTTGCCATTTTCTAAGCAAGAAAAAGGATCAGAAGAAGGGACCAAGGAAGAAGAGTTATTGGGTAACATAGGGAATTAGAAACTCTGATCTCTCCTGCTTGAAAATCTTCTGTAATATAAGCTAACTAAGATGCAAAGTGATCTCTCTCTCTCTCTCTCTCTCTCTCTAATTGAAGTTTAATATATATGATTAAAAGTAATAGTAATAAGAGGATGGTGATGTATTGGGGAAGAGGTGGGGAGAGAGAGAGAGAGAGAGACGGAGCTACAAAGGCTACAAGGGACATGAGGAGGAGGAAGAAAAAAAAAAGCTCTTTCTTTCTTTTCTTTTCTTTCGGTTACCTCATGCTATCTATCAGCTTTCCTTCTTTCTTTTATTTAATCTTTTCAACTCTCATCAGCTTTTCGAAACAATCAGCTTTCTCTCTTCTCTCCTCTTTCTTTCTTTCTTCCAACCCTCAGCTTCCTTGTATGGAGTGTCCTACTTAATAAACTCCTTCATAAGGAGGGGGAGAGAGAGAGAGAGAGAGAGAGAGAGAGAGAGAGAGAGAGAGATTACAGAGCCTATCACAAAGCTCGAAACTCGATCCCACAAGCAGCAAGGGGCTCCATAGGAAAAATAAAACATCCCCATAAAGAACAAAAAACACTCATATAATTCTTTCACAGCACACAGTAAATATTTCCAAACCGATTTGCATGCGTTAATACATCCCAAAGCACCAAATATACACGTAAGCTTCCCTGTCCAACCATTTTTTTTCCCTTAATTTCCTATTACCTCTAGGTAAGAGCCTTCTATATAATTAAGTTTGTTTTTTGTTTTTATAACCTAACGATTGATAATTTATGTTAAACTCATTTAAATTAGGGAACATGTATTTTAACGTGAGTGTTGAGAGAGTGCATTACTCTAATGAAATTGATTAAACTTATATCCGGATTAAGTTTGCTTTATAGGCAAGGGTAAAAATCCTTAGGAGATTTCATTGACCGAAGTACCCCTTTCTTCTTGCCGTACACACTCAATTTATTAATTTTGAAGCAGCTTTTATAAAGGTATTGCTGAGGATGTGATGTCACCCTCAAGGGCATACTAGTCAATGAAATCATAATTCTGTGCAAGATGCTTACTTTTTGGTAAACTGAGTACATCAGCAAAATAGTGAGTTGGAAATTGGCAGCATTGGCCTTTTTGGATCAATTTGGCATTTTTCCTGGGTTTTATCCTTGCCACATACGTATAGCTTTGGATGAAATACGTACAACTTTCATGTACCAATTTAATTATATTTTCTTTTTGTTAACAAAATAAGATCCCCAAATCCATTTCCATTATCGGTGCAAGAAATTTGTTAATTAAGATGAGTTCATATACATGTAATTGTTAAAAATCATAATTATAATTAAAGGCATACTACACTATGATGTGTCACTATTTAGTGATTTATATAGCAAAGATTGATATAAGACATGATCTGGTGTGATGAGCTTTTAGTTTTGTTAACGATTAGTAGTAGTTTGTTATGTTGATATAAGTAGCTGAAAGAAGCATTGTTGTACCAATTAATCATCATCGTAATACAAAGAACTTTACTATTCATTTTCTCTCTCAATCATCTACTTTTGTACATATTTTTCAATCTTTTGCAATGTAGATAATACACCCATGTCTATTGTGAAGATTTTGCACTTTTTCATATATACACACAAAAATCCTTATATTAGAGATCAAACAAAAATTAAGTTGTCTCTTGAACCATGTGTGAACCACAAAGTTCATTGAAAAATTAGTACGAACATAACATACCTAATTGATGATAAATTTGTTTTTATATCTAGGTACCTCAACACCTAGACTTCTAGGAATTCTAATTTAAAGCAAAATTTAAAAATACCCTCAACCTTAAAGCGAATTTGTGAGCTATTAAATGATAGAATCCAACCATAAAACTCAAATATCACAACGTATTATAAACTCAGTTAAGAGCTTGAGGCCTATATATATACCTGCAAATTTTAGATTTTTTTTTACGCTTGTCTAACTGCTCTTTGATCTACTCTACCATCTTTTCTTCGGCACTCTTCACGTTGATATCTATGATTAGTTCGTGAAAGGTTAAAAGGATTGAAAAATAGCAACTGATAAAAACAAAATGATTTGACTGGTTTTTGATCATATGATTCCCAAAAGGTGTAACTATAGTTAAGAGTAGTTTCAGTAATTAGGAAAAATGATTGATTTAAGCAAAAAAAAACACACACACACAATGATCTACGGCCTTCAATAGTCCGAAAGATCTGAGTACAACTTGACGACGCCACCATGAAGTGGTTAAAATAGATATATAAGATGATAAATAGAAGAAAAATTAGAAAAGAAGAAAGAAAATTCAAATACCTTTTCTTGTCTGCTTATACAATCCAAATTACTAATGGAAATCGTGTTTCTCATCTTAGATTATGCATGACGTGGTACAAAAACATGAGCAAAATTAAAAATAAATAAATAAATAGATAAATAAAATGCAACATTAATACATATATGTCACGTATGCATATATACTTATATATGTGTGTGTGTGTGTGTGTGTGTGTGTGTGTGTGTGTGTATTGTGAGAGTGTTGGAATCACCATTCAGTAACTCATGTAATGTAATATATTCCGAAAGCAGGTGCTTGATGCTGTTGTAAATTTGGCAGAAGTACACACCAGCTATCATATCAAATTATTATGGACGTTAGATACAAAGGACACGGATTATGGAAAATTGATAAACTTGTATGGCTAGAGGGCGGGGGCCTAATTGTTATATGATGCATACATACATACATATCTATATCATGGCAGCATATATATCTCTTAATTTACTGGTAATGGAATCTAAGAAATTGAAACTTCTTAGGACTACACCAGAAATATGGCCTCTTGTTTGGTGGTTGCCTGCCGGGCCCCGAAAAATAATGGGACCCATCTCAAGTACTCAACCACAATTTTCACCACCCCTAGCTCTCAACCTCACCTCCCTTATCTTCTATTTATGGATTAATTATAGTGAAAGCAACGAGTCATAATAATAATTTAGTGAATAATTAATCATACACATGAGCATGCAGCTTGCTAGTTCTTTTGAGTTACATTAAGAGATATGGAACTTGGGTTAAAAAAAATGTAATCGGTCAGTTGTAATAATTTTATATTGAACTCATCATTAATTAGAGTTAGAATATAATATATTTTATTACAAATAAAGAGTAATATCACTAAACTATAATGTCAAATGACTGTTAATTAGCCAAGTTAATTTAATATATTTATGTATGTTTGTCCGATAAAAGTGAAAACGGCGAGAGTCGAGAGAGATGAGAGTTTTGTTTGATAGGCTTAATTTATATATGGTTCGGTTGATTTGTTTATATATGGACTAGTATATACAAATAACTAGTAGTTTAATGCATAAGGAGAGTAGTGATTAGATTCGGGATCGCGAACACCATGGGCAAGATGATTGCAAAGACATTCTCCTTGCGAGGCTGCATGTGTTAAGAATCTAAATCCCATCATCGCCCCATTCCTTCTACACAATAAACAAGTAGGGAATGCTATTAATTTATTTATACGTGAGCAGCTTTGCTTTTCTTGTTCATTATTACTCTGTCTATATATTATAATACATCATGCATCACATACATGCATTCTTTTCTTCCTCTCATTCTCTATCCAAGAAACATTTGTCTCCAACATATTGAGATTATCTACCAGGTTGGGGTGGGGTTGAAATCAAGTGGCTGCAGATTCATATTCTATTTCTACCAGGTTGGCCCGGTTCCAAGAAAGCATAAAATAAAATGCATCACAAGCCTACCAAGAATTTATACAATTGTATCAGACAAAAAAGGAAATGAAACAAGAAAACAAATAAACCCTCTATTAGGTTTCTCATCAAATAATTAAACTCTGCATGTAGACATGTATTAATGATGTTTACATTAAAAGTATTATTAGTGCAGGCCCAAATTGTTTTTGATTGGTCAAAGATGTCAAAATTTCAGTCTTCCCTCTCAAACGTAGAGAGCATTAAATGCAAGTCTACATTCACTGCTCAGATATTTTAGATTACTTTTCTATTGGTGTATTACTTTTTGGAAAGTAATTCTAGGTCGACTTCAAATGAAAACATAGGAAGCATTGAAGGAAATGTCTATAAAATAGACCACAAGCTTTCAAACCAAAAGCACTTTGCCTTTTACTTGTTTCATTACTTTTGACTTATCAAAAGACCACTTGAAATCAAGACCTTAGAACTTTAAGAAACCTTCCTTTAGACTCTAAGACGAATTATTTGCTCTGCTACCACCTCAATTACGTAGTATCGGTTCACCAGCCTTAAGACAATTGATTTCTTTGGTTGTAATCCTTTACATAGAAGCATCTTTAACCCAACCTGGTGGTCTCGCATCCAATTTGATAAGAGCTCTATCGATTGTTCTAAGTTCATCTATGTATGTACTTTTTTTTTTTTCGTGATATTCAACAGTCTTAATATCAATTTCAGTTACTTTTTTTTTTTGCTTAGTTTGTTTACTTTTTGGGTGAATGACTGAAGTGGTGTGCTTGAATATAAACAATTTATATTTAACCCCATCTCAATAGTTTCTAGTCCAACATCGAGAAACAATTAAAGTCCTTAACATGCAAGGCATTAAAAATAACCAAACTTGAGCCAAACATTAGCACAATCCTTTATAAAAGAAATTTTATTACATGTGATGCAAATAATCAATATACATATGTTCTATTCTAAATACAACACATCTTTTTGTTGGCGTTGGCACTTTTGATAATCAAAATCAACAAACCAAATGATTTACTAAGCCCCTTTGAGGACAAAGTGTGAAGCTTATACCAACCTAGAAAGAAAACTACTTCGCGAACCAACAATGTTTGTTTTCACGCAAATATATTTTGGCACGTTCGGTGAGATTCTTTCTCATTGTTTTATGCTAAGCCACATAGAAGAAAGACCAGGAGATTTAGGAGGAAGGTTAAGAATACTCTTCCATACCTAAACTCGCCAAAGAAGATGGCAGGAAAGGATAAGGGGTCCAAACCTATGAATACAACACTAAATTCTCAGGATACCAAATCATCTACCTAATCGACAAACATTGGCACAATCCTGTATAAAATAATTTTATTACTTGGGAAACTAGACGAAAATGGAGGTTCTGATATTGATTTCATTGAAAATCCCGGGAAAACTGAACATATTGATTAATTTCTCAAGGGCAAGAATCTAAGGTTAGTATAGATCAACCCCGAAACAAAGGGGCCAACTGCCCCTTCTCCTTAGCCTTCTCACTCCCCAAGGAATGGTATCATTAAAACAGAGTTGCTCTCATAAGGTCCTCTTTTTGAGGATCTGTGAGGATCTCTTTTATATGAACCATTAGATTAATCTAACGGTAGCAAAACTGATAAGATTATAATCCTATTATACCTAAACAAAATGAAACACCAGAAAAATAGAGTTCACGCTTATCCTTTCAGAGCAGCTCGACTTCAGATTTCGCAGGATCCTGAGAGAGTAGCCCTGCCATCTTCTCCCTCGTCTTCCCTCTCCTCTCCTTTTCTTTCTTGTTTCTGTCATTTCTGGCATTCATTCTTCCTAATCATCCTCCTTAATTAATCTCAAATCTTTCACACCATCCATCGATCTCGCATCGCATTGCATCTTGGATTCTATTATGGATTACAACTATCTTCTCCTCTCAACGGGAAACAACACACAAATTAAACAGAATGGTTCAATAATTTCTGTGAAATCTGCCGACCGAAAGGATGAGCGTGAACCCTATTTCTTTTTGGCTTTTCAGTGTAACAAGATTATATAACCTCATAAGTTTTGCTACCGTTAGATTAACCCAATGACTTAT
The DNA here is from genome assembly GCF_019419815.1 of Pyrus x bretschneideri. NCBI lineage: Eukaryota > Viridiplantae > Streptophyta > Magnoliopsida > Rosales > Rosaceae > Pyrus > Pyrus x bretschneideri. Next base: position 449,926 of record NW_025999579.1, on the reverse strand, counting down.
ATAAAAGAAGTCCTCACATGTCCTTAAAAAGAGGACTTTAGGAGAGATGTATTGGTGAAGGTTGACAAGTCTATTTTCCAGCAGATTTCATTGGTGCAAGTACTCAATATCCATATAATTTATTCTAAATACAATACATATATTTATGTTGGCAAAAGTCAACGATAGCACATCTAATAATGAACAAACCAATGGATTCATTACTAAACCTCTTCGAAGGCCAAGGTGTGAAGCCTATACCAACTGAGAAACAAAACTACTTCACAAGTCAACAGTGTTTGTTTTCACGCGAACAAATTAATCATTGAATTGAATTGGTTGTGACAAAAGATTCAGGGTTAAGGGGTGCGGCACAGACACTAAACTGATATCATCAAGAAATATTGAACTGAACTGATTTGATTTATAGAGTTACACCTTTTATATGTACATTATAAGATTTGGCTTTTAAGCATTAGGATTCCTCCAAGAATAAGGGTTCTAAAGTGCATTTAATTAAAACATTTGTGGAACCCTAACTAGGTTTTTAGTCTATCATGTACTAACTAATATAATGGCTGGTTTGGATTTTTTTCCGTCGGGCTGTAAAAGTATATATAACCTTACAAAAATCTCTTTGAAGCATTTCATCAAACACGTTCATATAAAATTGCAATAAGGATGGCGCACATGAGAAATTTTTGGGAGATGTCATTGGATATTCAAATGAACTGTCCTAGCTACTTGGTCACTTACAAGGGTATTTGCAAACAACTATGGGCGCATCCTCTACAATAGAACGTGCTTATGTTTTTTTGAGTTTTGCACGTGAATGGAAGATGAACCATCTTATAGTTTATATTGTTCTACTGTTCTTTTTATGTTTTTAATGAATAAAGTTTCCTAACAAAGACTAAAAAAAAATTACAAGGGTATCTTTTAGGCAAACTATAAGGGCATTAAACTAATACTTATTTTAAAGAATGTTTTGGATGTGTAGCAGGGAGATTTTGGAATCGGTTTATTAATTATTGCAGGAGATCACTGCAAAATCTAAATCCCATGAAAGCTAGTGATTGATTTGGGATAGGGTAATACTACGAAGATTAAGTTTGTAGATAAATTTTGCAGACTAAATGATGTGTCACCAGTAGAAATAAGCACATTTATCAATGCTTAAGTAATAATCCAATCATCAACTTTCATGTCATTTAGTTTTTGAACTTTTGTCTACTAATTTATATTTTGATTTGATGAAATTATTTAATGAAGCCAACCTTAATAGATGGCCATGCATGTTTAAAATGTGGGCAAAGCTGAAGCCTATATATTTGTTGCTAAATGAATGTATTTAGTTTCATTCAAATATAAATCTATCATATCAGGTCATACTGATGCGGATATGGTGAGGGGGATGAATGTTGGTTGAATAATGGTATCTCTATCGTCTAATAATTTCATAATGGTTGGGCAGAGGCAATGGGACCTCCTTTCACACTGTTTCCCGATGCCCTTGTCCCTTTTGTATTTGTTTGTATTATAAGGCTCCCTCCTGATGACCAGGCTGACAATAATAATGTGCCCGACTAATATAACGGTGATCTTTCAATATTCATACACCAGAACTTTGGTATATGTAACATTACAAATTGATATCTAAATTTTGTGGTATATATCTGTTATATATGTTCGTAAGTTTTTACTAATTTCCTTGTAGTTTTGAGAATGTGGTCTTAAGTAAAAAACAGGTGCAGATATAAGTTAGTTCAACTGAGTAAGATAGTGTATTTGTTCTTTTGTATCTAAGTTCAAATCTTCATCATTGTGGATACTAGATTGTAGTTTAGAATATCGTTTGGTTAACAAAAATAGGTAACTAATTAATTAAGTTTGCTTCCAATATTCAGGTATACATATATATGCTGAATCCACAAGCATTACTGATTTGAAATTCTGGTGTTTGCCATTCCCTTTCCAGCTAATTATGCTCTCTCTCCCCACGGTTCTTGACATCAGATTTTTTGGGTTGGGTCACTACCTGCAGTTGTACCCTAAACAATTCAATTGTACACCCGCAAAGCATCTTTAGTTCAATGCTTTCTCTCTGCTATCTACTCTCTCAAACGCTATGAGAAATATTCGTTGCATATAGATTTCAATAGATAAGCATAAAGCATGGCTGTAAATCAAAAGTAAAGGTCAGTTGTTATAGACGCTAATTACCATTTATAAGATAAGGATACGAAGAGAGAGAGAGAGAGAGAAGACACATTATTATTTCACTTTAAGGGTTTTGCGATCATGTTCCATCCTTTGATTAAAAGCTTTTGACACTTAAGTTAAGCAAACAGATCAAACTAAGGATTCATCTGCACGTGCAACTGCACCTTCAGCTATCGACACCAAAAAGTTCTGTGTATTACTAATACTATAAGAATATCAGTAAAAATTAATCAGCCCAGCAAAGCAACCTCGCAGGTTTTTAAACCATCGTTTTAAACTTATTCATTGCAGAAAGCTGAAGGCAAACTCCTCCGTATGTAGCTTGATCATTCCATCACGTTACTCAGCATATTATATGATATATATTTTGCAAAATGTAGGGTTTAGGGGATGATTCTCTGGCTAAGGGACTCGAGAAAGACCTAGCTAGATGCAACCGTGTTTATATCTCTTTTATTACGTGTATTTATCCCCTCACAAGATTTATTATCATCGTTTATTGTAAAAATAAGCATCACTGTTTTGCAACGCATAGATCCATCAGTCTGAAATATTGTAGTAGTTGGCACATGCAAATTACAGACACTTCTTATACATGACTGGCAAGCAGAAGAGATATGAGAATATATGAAGGGACCCTAGCTAGCCAAGAGTAAGAGGAGAGAGCACTGAACTGAACATGCATGATATTAATTACTGGTGGACTGGGATTGTCCCTTCTGGAAAAGGATCCTCGCCGGATCATTTTCTTGGGGATTCAGGGATCTTATAATTGTGTCCGTTCATCATACATTGTGCGGTCAAAAATTATTTAAAATTTAAAATTTAATATAAATAATACCTAAAAAAAATTGACCGCATGATGTATGATGAACGGACACGATTACAAAATCTCTCGGATTCCAGAAAGGATCCTTTTCCTTCTCTATACATAAGGAGTAAAGCGTTGGATGCCTGACACGTGTAACGCAGCCGTCAAACTCGAGCATGATGAAGGAATTGTTGCGGGACCCTAGTGTATATATATGATTATATGTAAATATCCTGTATCTATACATACAGCACAAGAGTGTAGCTAGCAAGAGAGATTGATTGGCGTCTAGCTGTCAGCATCACATATATCGTGTACATAGAATTATAGAGAGAGGAGAAGATCGACATGGACATTTGGAGAGTTGGGCCGAGGATTCTGTTGGTCGGCTGATAACAAAGCAGGCAGTGACGGGGATGACGCAGAGCCCTCCAAAGACTCGTAAGTGCTGAACTGAATCTGAATGCGAGATGCCTTGCAGCCTTCAACTTAATCCCTTTCGCTCTCCCTCTCCTATTCACCTTCAGGGCCAACCTATATTAATTTCCTAATACTTTCCTCTCCTTTTGGCATCATCTGATGATAATGTAGCTCTCATCCTCTCGAACTACTTCCTTGGCCTCTTCTTATTCCTTTCAGAAGTTTCCCCTGTCATTTTCGTACTCCTTTATTCTACATGTTTTACACCTATATATACATATCTCTCTACTAGCTAGGAAATGAAATTCTAAATTAATTTGCAAACTTACAAACATATACAGATGAAGAAATTATCTCTACATAATAATGTCCGTTGATTAAAATGATAATGTATGATGCTTTCCAACATCAGATTAACCATATGTCTGTTAATAAAAAATGAATGTCATCTCCAAAGAATAAATGTATATAGATGATATGCATCTTTCTATGTTCCCAGTTTTAACAAATCAGAAGACGAGAAAAGGGGAAAATTTGCAAATGTACCCTGATTCTAATTCTTTTAGCTAAAATAAAAAGGACGACTACAAATTTGTCAAGAAGACTTGCAAAATGAATGGTCTACATTTTATCGACTTCATTTTTTTACTGAGCTACAAGACTTGTATTAAGAAAAACCTAATTCTGAAACAGAGGTGGAACCAATAAACACACAGAAGAGTAATCTTGAACCCGAGTAGAAAATAGGAAGGAAGTCATAATCCTTATCTTACGAAAAAGCCATAAGGTGTTATATGTATAAAAAATATCCTAAGAAAAATATGAACCAATAAGGGCAATGTTTACTTACATGGTATGTGTATGTGGATGACAAGAAATAGGTATGAGAAGGAATTAATATGGGATAAACAACCCATCTATGTTTATATAAGTAAACATTGCCCTAAAAAGATAAAAAAGATTGTTAACTATATGTAAAGCCTAAATTTTGCCGAGTCTCTTCAAGAAATATAATGCTAGAGGAAAAATGACTATAATTTATATAAGCCAATCCACCATAAGAGGAAACAGAGTATAAGGAATAGAAAATGAAACCACATATCATAACTTTGTCTAATTTTAATTCAATAATACTATTTCTATTTGTAGGTTGTATGGTATGTGAGACCTCATTTATACTAGAGAGTGTCTGAGTGTGTCATCAAATTTGTCAATTTTGTGTTTACAAACAACATTACCCATTTTTATCTAGTGAGAAAGTGATGAAATATTTTAAAATAAAAATAAATAAAAACTACAAACAAATAGCATCACAAAAGTTCACATCATATAAATATGAAAGATTTTTGCAATGTCATGATAATATGTTCTTAAATTGTCTTGTCTTAATTAGAGGGCCAGGGGGCCACCTATATATCTTTCACCAATAATTAATTTTGATAAGTATGTGTATGGTAAAAACAGCTTTGCCTTCTGTTGGAAGCATGTCCTGATAAATATATATTGAAGGAAGCCATATATATATATGCATGTCTTCTTTCTCGATCATCTTGTCACATTGTTGATGGTATCCTCTCCTTCCTTTCCACTGTTTTCTTTTTTTCTTTTGTTTCTTTCTGACTTACTTGTATTAATTAATACATAAGTATATGGACAAGCATAAGAGGCCGATGTTAAGAATTAATTCAAGGCTAGGAAGAATATGTCAATTTTGTCAATATTGCAGCTTTAATTTGCTGGAGACAAACACATCTTGTTCATGATCATTTTATCAAATAAACCTCATGACATGCATGCTAGAGACCAACAAGGAAGGTGTGGGATGTTGGCCATTGCCATGTAGTTGTTGTCTATATTTTGACGGTAGAATCTGAACAAGATATTCATTAATGCTGTTAAAGTTTTACATTTTCAATAATCCGTGCAGTGCAATCCGTTGTTAAGAAATTGACCGTGTTATAATATGAGTGGAGAGACTTAATTCTTTTGCAGCTGGAACACCTCCTTCCCTTTTCTTTTTTTTCTTTTTTGAGCCTTTGACACTTGCATACGTAATAAATTGCATTCAACTAAATTTTATTAAAAAGTCTGTGAAACCTTAATTTTGTATAAGAAAATAAAATAGTACAAATGTCTCTACAACCTTTGGATCGATTAGCTAGTGCATACGTATGCGTAGGCATCATATTTGTACATATTTGTGTAGCATCATGTACGATTACAGCCTTATAATAATTTCTATAACTTTAAGAATTCAAATTTCTTTGAAAATAAAATTTGTAGTCTTGATAATAAGAATGCACATAATTCAATTATATGATCGATGGTGATAATGGTAGCTCTCCAAACGCACAAAGTGAGACATAGCAGACACAAAGGAACTGTGTGGGTTCGGATAAAGGGTATTGCAATAGCTAGAAAAGCTAAAGATTAGTTTCAGTGTACCCATAATGGACATGAGCCAAACAAGAAAGGGACAGATATCAATATTTCCAGTGAATTCTTTCCAAAGGTTTGTCATCTCTTCTTCCACAAAAGCGACCTTTTTTCCCATCATAAGTTAGGTTTGGCTTAAGCTAGATTGGAGTTTCGTTATGTTGGTCACCAATTGATCAAGAATTCATAGTAATTCACATTTGGATTTAATATCAAAGGTTAAGATTAAAACATTAAATTAAAGTACATATTTAGTTATTCTTCATTTTTTATATCAAATTTAAAGATGAACGATCATGTTGTTCATAACCACTCAATGACTAGAAAAATATTTTTTAACTGATAAACTTCCTCGTCTAGAAATTTAATCTTATCTCTTTCTCCAACTTAATTCCCCTCTACTCTATTTTTCTCTCTTTAAACATGGAATGTATGATTCCTTTATTCTTGCCAACTAGGAAAAATAAAAACTTAAATTCATGTGGGTAAACTTGAAGGTACAATTAATAATCTTGTTAGTAGGACATGGGAGCGTGGGTTGTTCTTTCTCTCTTTCTTTTTCTTCTGCCTAGCTTATTTTTTTTCTTCTTCTTTTCATCTCTTTTCTCTTTATTATCTTTTTGGTTGTGATGTGTACCCATTATAGGAAGATGGCCTTTTAGTCTCCATGTGCCTCTCTCCATCACCTTCTAGGCTTCAAGTCTTTCAACCATGGTAGTAGTAGTGGATCCTCATTCCTCCCACATGAAAGACAAATATCTATAAAGTAGGGGGATCTGCTCACACAAGGGTGAACCAAAGTAGCACAAAATCAAGGCAAGCACCCGACACGTGTTCCGGCATCCTATCACTGGTTGTATGTGTCATCATCTGGCAGGAAAAGGAATAGAACTTTGATGCTTTCATGGGTTGTGCAGCATTGTAGCTAAAGGAAAGCAGAGACAGCAAACATAAAGTGTATAACCCAATAGAAGTTCCAAGTGGTAACCCGTCACGTACACTAGAAAGAATAAAGATAACCCAATTACACAAAGGTGGTATTTACAACCAAAAAGCTTCCATATATGAATGTGACATATGCTTTGCAGGGAAGGATCTAAAGGTCATGGATTTGTTAAGCTATGTTTGCAAGTTTTCTTTCATTTTTTTCGTTTGAAGTTATCGGATATATAAAATCAGAGAGATGGGGGAAAAGTTGGCCCCAACAAACACTAATCATCAAATTTCAAGTAGGGCGTAGGGACCCACTAATTTGGCATCTTTTCTTCTCCATACCCAAATTTCTCCCTTAAAAAGTTTGATTATACAGTGATAATTCAAGAAACAAACCACGTGAGTGGGGAAGACTTAATCTTTAAATCCAAAAAGAGAAGTCTGCCTGTGCAATTCCAAAAGTCAAAGCATCAAATCAGAAAGATCAAAGTTCCCCCATTCCTTCTTTTATTAAAAGAAACTAATGAGAGAGCAATTGTACATTGTAGCATCTAATTCACGTAACCAGTAGAATTTGAGATGGAACTGGGATGGTCCTATGTCACAATCACAGCTTCAACTGTGATTGTTATTTTCTCAAATATAAAATAAATAAACACAAATTATTTTGGGCTTTAAAACCCTCAAGATGCTGGGCTCAACTTCTAAACTCAAAGCTTGCAAATGGCTCATGGACTTAAGGCCCGTTTGGAGATGTTTCTTTAATTAAAAGCTTCTTTCATAAAGTACTTGAAGTAATTTTTTTCTAATACTAAACCACTTTTAATTTTACCAAACATTTTCACAAGTGCGTTTAGTTATTTTAAAAGTTTTTTTTTTCCTTTTTCTGAAGCATGAGGTATTCCACACCTTTAAGGGTAGGACTAATACCCATAGAGGAACTCCCAAAAATTTGGTGATCTCATATGTGTCGATATATATCAATGGTGAGTCATTATTTCAATGAGGCTCAGAAAGGCTAGTAACCCCCAAATCAACAATGTATAAATTACAACAGAGAAAGAATTCAACATAAATGACTGCAAATGAATCTTGTTGAGCTTTTTTATTCGATACAACAACGTATACGTTACAACAGAGAAAGAAATCAACATAAATGACTGCAAATGAATACAGATTTATTTGGGTAGATTAAGTGGAAATCAAACAAATCAACATTAACAGTAGTAACCCCCCAAATCGGTTAAAGAAATGAAGTTGATAAGTTGCAAGATCTTTTATCTAACTTGATCAGTGGATCCGGCTTCAAATACAAAAAAGTATATCTCATTTGATTAAGATTGTTAGGAAATTAATAAATATTAAGTTGTGATTATCCGAAGTAACCTCTGTTGGAGGTTCGAGTGATGGAAGAAAGCACTGAAACGACAGACATACATACGGCTCCAAACAACAAAATTCCAGTAGCAATAATTGCCTTGTCAAAGAAGCTACTATTCTTGGATTGTGCTTCATCCAACTCTGACTCTGGAAAGCCGCCTAGTGCTGCCAGCACTGGAAATATAAACTTGAGGAATTTTTTGAAATCAAAACCCACACCAAAACCAGCTCCCACACCCGAAGCTAGAAGCAAGCTCACCAACTGCATGCACACGTACGTATTTCCATGTCAATCTCATGCAAAAAAAAAAAAAAAAAAAACCAAGAATTAATTATTAAATGAATTGCGATTTTCTTGTTACAACTTACAACATGAGATTATAAACTACTATAATCTACCGGAGATAGTTCGAAAACCTATCACACATCTAAGAAAAATGAATTAGCTAGGAATGAAGAGGAGTCCGGACCTTGTCACCGTAGAAATCAAACTGCGGCATGCATTCGTTGCGTATCAACCTCTTTTCGGTGAGGGCATAGTATATACCGAAAGGTAACTGAAATAGCGTGTATGCTGCTCCAGTTGCTGCTGTGGACAGAATAAACCTGCAGTAGCCATTTTAATCTTATATATCACAATATAAAATCCGGAAATACAAAGTTTGTACAAAAGGAAAAAAAAAAAGGATTGAGAATTTTATTTGTTTCGAAGAAAAGATATAAGCGTTATGATTACTATTAATTAATGATAAAAAATTTAGGCCTAGACGTCGGTGACTTGGTGAAATGAATAGTGACCCTCTCCCATATATAACATTGTGAATTTTATTGTATCTCCGATGTCTGATTCTATTATCCAACATCTAATACGTACCTGAATGAAAGGATATCATAGAAATGTGTTTCGGTACCATCCTCAAGTGTGAAGTTATCAAGAACGAGCAGCACCCCGGAACCAACTAATGAAAAAAGAGTGAAGATCCTCAGCACCAGAATCGAGTTAGGAATAGCTTTAGACGAGGGCATTATGATTAATCTCAATTAACTGCACTGATTATACGATTAAACATGCGCGGACTCTTTCAGTTTTATAAAGAAACTAGAAGCCGTCTCTGTTTGTCCATCTCTTTCTCTTGTTAATGTCAAGTATCTCAATTTGTCTGCATTATATTTGTCATGGTACAAAGTGACAGCCTTAGACTAACAACTAGCCGGAGGCCCTGATGTTGAAAAACGACATATAATTTGCTTGGTGTTTCTACTTTTAGATCATTTCTCGCATATAAAATGCGACGAACGGCCGGCATGATGTGGTTAGGCTATTCTTTTCTGAACTGTGATACAAAATCTTTCAATAATACAACATCTCTAAGCCTCAAATTCCGAGCATATTGAAGGTAGAAGAGAAAGAATTTTCATTTTTGGAGGATGAAAAGGAGCCTTAGAGAATTGAAATTGGTAAGTTTTCTTTTTGAATAATACATCTTCTACCTCGAAGTTGGTCACAATTTTTTCATTTTTTTCTTCAATATACATTGAAAATGATGTTTTATTGTTCAGATCAATCTTCTATACCAAAGGAAGCTTAAATTCGCGTAGGCTAGGGCCACTTTAATTATCTCAATGTACAAAGATAAAAATAAAATAAAATTCTTGCAAATCACAACTAGCCGATGGCATTTACATTCATACACTCTTATGAAAGCAAGTGTGCAGGAGAGCACATTTATGTAATATGACTAGACTGGACTAATTGTAATAACCCTTTAAGGGCCCGTTTGTTTGGCTTCCCTAAGTTTCGTTAGACTAGACTGGACTAATTGTTATTATAGTCCAGCGTTTGTTATCATGCGGGACTAACATTAATGAGATTAAGCAAGACTTGCCTAGACTAAGGGCGTCTCTAGAGGTTCTTAGCTAGAGTCCCTGAAAACCATGGGACTAGCTAAGACATACTTCATGCTGCTCGCATCACTCTCTACTCGTGTCCTACCACACTTCTTCTTCTTGCAGTTTAGTGCCTTTGGATGCAGACAGTATAGCACTTTCTACAAATCATCCTCTTCTTATTGTACTTGCGAAGCCATGAGAGAAGGCTCGATAAATCCCTCCGTGGAGCCTCTGCAAACACAACCATTTTCAAGCCTAGATCCAACAGAATCGAAACAAAATAGCAGAAAAATCTGGAATTGTTCCATCCTCAAAACCATATCCAACCCCGAAATTCATTTTGAACCCAAATCCCAGAATACCCAAAAAAATCTACAGTGGGACACTTTTGAGTTGTAAGTTTTGTGCATTTATATGTTTGTTGATCACTCAGCGACAAATCTAGGATTCAAATTTTGAGGATCCCAATGTTAAAAGTTTTAGATAGAAACAAAACGCAAAGTATGAAAAAAAATTCAGTTTATTCACTAAGATTTTTTGTTGAATACTTAGTGAGCTTTTGTTGTTGTCAATCGAACTATATAACACACATATCAATAGATATCGACATCTGCCAAATCTTTCTTATGATTGCAATTGAGAGCATTTGTTGAGTGTTATCGACGCAACCTGCCAACTACTATAGAGATATGTAAGCATGCATTACATTAAACACTTAGTGTATACAAAAGAGACTAGTACGAAATATTTGGGAAACACGTAAAAGACTTTCACATGTGTTTCCCAAATTTCATATGGTCCTCGGACTACATTGCCTCAATGTACATCTGTCCTTATTTATAAGTTGTTTTATGAGTGTCGTTCACTGAGTTCTCAACCTAATTTACCTAACATTACCATTTGTTTAAATTGTTGACTTTGTTAATGTGCGCGTCTCACCGATTATGAACTATATTATTTTTTCACACATACGGTATTATTTACAATGAAAAGTGGATTAGCCTCATAATATGCTAGTCAGAATAATTTAGTTCGAATTCACTTTGTCAAAAATTAAACTTAGAACCTCTCAGTTACCAATATAGATGAATTCATTATAAATAAATAATTATCTAATCAGTACAATTGATTAGCACTATATATTACCTTTTGAATAAACAAAAAAGTTAGAAAATTGGTATTAGTATAATAAATATAACTAACTAGTAGCCCAAACAGTCATGGCTCTTTTACGTAACCGTGATCAAAATAGGAGGAATTGAATTGATGAAGAATTGAAATGAAAAGGAATCAGAATCGGATTCATGTTGAAGCTATTTACTTAAATGTTCAGGAATCGGAATAGAAATGAACTTGAGTTCGTAGAAGTTGATTACTAATTCAGCTAAATCGGAATAAGAATTAATATGATTACTAAAATGCCTTTTTTTTTTTTTTTTTTTTGTTTTGTTTTAGCAGGAGTCTTGTAACCATGCCGTGTTTTCAACCACTTCTCACACAACCACCCCTCCAGTTCAGAGCACTGTAACAAACAACCCCATCTAGGATCAGGAAGAACAGTTTCCTGAAGGGCATTTAAAACCCACAGTTGTCTTCATCCACATCCTCAGCATTGCCATGGCTTCTTGCTTTTAACCTAGCCAAATTCATCTTCCCAGTTCCCACCCTGCATAAAAAATTAACATTTTAAGAACCTAGCTAACAGATTTGGCACCTTGTTGTGTTGCTTAACGAGTTTGACTCGGTTGCTCTCCACCAGCATCAAGTGATAGAGCGTCAACACCGAGTCGTTGCGCATCCGCTCACTCCCCGCCCTCATGAGTGCATGCATCAATGGTGGCAAAGCTCCGAGCACTCCAATCGCCATCTTGTTGTCTTCCTCCAACACCAAGCTGACTAGCCAAATTCATCTTTCCACTACCCACTGAAGCATCTGTTGAATAAGAGGGCATAATAGCCAAATTCATCTTCCCAGTTGTCTTCCTCCAACTTCAACGCCAAGCTGAAGCGTCTGTGAATAAGAGGGCATAATAGGAAAGTAGAAGTGCATTCCTGATTCCTTCACCATCCAGGAATCCAAATCCCTCACCCCATGGAGGGAGTCCAATTACTCCAATTTTAGAAATTGAATTTCATTTTTTGTGTGGGTCCCACACGTTATTGATTCCTCCAAATCGTAGTAAACACAAGAATTATTCATAATTGGAATCAGATTCCTTATTTTCATTCCGACTACGGTGCGTAAACACACTCTCAATGTTATACCAGAAATGCCACCCACTACCACTAGCTGCCGATGCCATGCTAACTGGTTGTTATACTGTATAATATATAGTATTGTTGTCCCAAGCTTCCTATTTCCCTTTGGTGTAAGCTATATGTTTGGGTCCTGGTTTGTGGCCAGTGGAAATGAATTCTGTTCGGATTCCTTCCTCCTAATTCGTCAAGTTCAGAGATCCGAGTTATTGAAATTTGATCAAACGGTTGCAAATAGGGGTTCATTTTAAAAATTATAATAACTTTAACCGTTGAATCAAATTTCAATAATTTAAATCCCAAAACTTAATGAATTAAGAGAAAAGAATCCGAAGAGGATCCATTTCCGTGGCCAGTGACTTGGCCTTTGTGACTGCTTTGGTTTATTGAAATTATCTTTTGGATAAAAAATTTAAAAAAATTACTGTTGGAATAACAATTTGAATGGACAGCTGAATTTATACGGACGGCTGGCGTGGTGGCTTGGGAAAAATGTGGGTGTAATTATGAATAAGAAAAGTGTGGCCTCAATTGAAGCTAAGGTGGGAAAATAATTAAAATGGTTTGAACATATGAATCGAAGATGTACATATGATTAGGTTTAATGATGTGATTATGAGATAGAGACTCAGAACAAAAGTGGTAGAGAAAGACCTAGGAAGATTTGGAAAGAGATTCTAGAAAAAAATATGGAGCTCCTAGAGCAAACGGATGACCTAGTGCAAAACCGAGCACATTGACTTTCTAAGATTCATACAGCCGATTCACATAGTAGGATAAGATTTTGTTGTTGTTTACTATTTGTGTATTGTTGCTTCTTCTATTCTTCGTTTCTAGTTTAAACTCTATAGGGAGGACAGATTCAGGCCTAGGACTATATGGGCTACGCCTAGGAAATTTCTTTTGTTAACTTAGTTATGGATGGACCGTGGTACAATCAAAATTCTGGTGCAGTGCATCCATGGAGGAGGTAGAGGAGTTGCAACTTTCACGCGAGGAAGAAGGCTTAAACTCCTTTTTTTTTCTTTTTTTAATCTGCTACATGGGTCTACCATTGCTACTAAAATATTGGTTTTAAAAAGCACTTTCTCATTTTTTTTTGGTTAAATCTCTATTGGGTGAAATGGTCAAAGACGTAGTTTTTATTGTGAATCCTATTTTATGTGCTAAGAATTCCGTATTTTGTAAATCACATCTAAATCATTTTTTTCATAGAAATAAGATTTACTTAAATTGTATACTCTTATCTCTACTAATATAATAATACTACATGATCTTAATAGGAACCATTACCTTTATTTCTATTTAACAAAAGAAAAACTTTTTTTTCTTTTTCCGTAAAATTGTGAAAAGTTATCAAAGTATTTACAATTTTTATTTTTGAACAATCGATATTATCTACACTACAGGGGAGGGGGTGAGCTTAACTTCACAATGGGCTAGCAATAATGTGGTTCAAATTCGCATTTAGCGAGAATTAAATCTAAAACATCTCACTTACAAGTGAAGAGGAATACCACTAGACCGTAGTACTAAGTGGCAAGTATTTACAAATTAGATGAAGGGATTTTATTCATGATGACCTAGCTTTGGTTTTACCATGATTTATGAATGAAAAATATTATTATTTAGTTTTTGTAAGTTTATCGTTTATTTCTTTTTTTGGACGTTTTACATTGGATGGTTAGGACCATCCAATGTGAGAATCCTGGATCTGCCACTGCTCAAAACTAATTCCCATTTTTTTTATAATAAAAAAAACAAAAGAAAAATAAAAAGGAAAAAAAGGGATCCCGGCTTCCTATATATATATATATGGGTAATTGATCATGAGCATTACCATGTGTGTGTGTGTGTGTGTGTGTGTGTACATACACATGCAGTAGTTGATCATCAGCATCATCAGAAATATTGAATTGATCAGAACTAATCAATGGAGGAGACTATTATTAATAGTAGCACAAAGAAATTAGTACCGGAAGTGGTGCTAAATTCAGGCCACAAGATGCCAGTGCTAGGGTTAGGGACAGGTATATAAAGTGCCTCCAACACCAACTGATGAGCTCGTCCCCATTCTCGTCAACGCCATTGACGCCGGCGACCACCATATCGACACTGCCGCTTTCTACCAAACCGAAGAAGCCGTCGGTCTAGCCGTGGTCCGGGCGAAAGAGCGAGGCCTTATCAAGAACCGGGATGACATGTTCATCACTTCCAAGCTGTGGTGTACTGATGCTTATCCTGATGGTGTTCTCCCAGCCCTCAAAACCTCACTCCGGTATGTAACCTATCTATACAAACCTATATATATATATATAAGGGCCACGTTTCATGCTTTTGATTAGATTGGATTGGATAATTTGTTAGTTTTACAAGTACGTTTAAATAAAAATAGAGGTCAAACTTAAAAAAAATTTCTGTTCGAAAGTTGAACGTAGAACATAGATTAGTCGGAAGCCATAAGTTTTCAGGTAATTATAGGGAAACTAAATTTGGAAATTAAATTTGCAAACTAAATAATGTGTCACCAATAAGAATAAGCATGTTTATCAACATGTAAGTAATAAATCAATCATCAACTTCCATGTCCTTTAGTTTTCAAAATTTTATATACAAATTTAGTCTTCCTAATATTACTCCAAGTTTCCTTTGCGATTAATGTTGAACAAAATTTAAATGTTGACTTTTGTTTCTTACTTCAACGTACGCTAAATCTAGCGAGTTATCAAAACCAAAATCCAATCGTAGGCAGCAAGCGTGACAAAAAACTATTCAATATTAATATAATTTGATTAATAGGATGTTATTCAACTAGTTGTTAGTTTAGTGATATTTGTTGGAACGAAATGTTTTCTGGTTGTTTGACTCAAGTTACAATGGTCTACTTGAGTCACGAAGACAAGTGTAAAGTTGAGATTCAATCTATCCATGCATGACGTATATGTCCTAGATGTTAGTCAAGTGTCATGTCGTTATAGATGACCTAGCGTGTGTGTAGCTTGGATTGAATTCAGTGCCAATGATTTTTGACGAGGGAACGTGTTTTTGCTGAGCTCTGCAATAATTTGAACGGCAGCTTTCTTGCACAAAAATACGAGCACAAGTTCTTCAAGTTCATTCATTCCTTTCTTCAATATTTCCAAATCCAGAAATTGACAAAACAATCTCAAATACAGCATATATCAGTATTTTTTTTTCAGTGTAAGATGTCTCGAGTTCGAGTTCACATTATTTATCTATATATATGAAGGAGGCTGGGGCTGGAGTACGTGGATTCGTTGGCCGTTAAGGCTGAAACATGGAATCCCAGGATTTGAACTAACTAAAGAAGATATGATACCCTTTGATATAACGAGGATATGGGCGGTCATGGAAGAAGTTTCCAGGTTAGGCTTAGCCAAGTCTATTGGCGTTAGCAATTTCGGCATCTTAAAGCTCTCTCAAATCCTTCACAATGCCACCATCCCCCCGGCGGTTAACCAGGTCGAAATGAACCCGTCTTGACAGCAAGGAAAACTGCGAGACTTCTGTAAAGAGAGGAATTCATGTGACTGCGTGGTCTCCCTTGGGACTTTATGGATCTCCTCAGCTTAACAATGCTGAGATTGATATTATTCCGTTCTCGAGGACCTCGCTGCTGCCAAAGGGAAGACTGTGCCACAGGTAATATTTGTTTCGGATTTTGTTGGTTAATTAGTTTATAAATACAGAAACTAGGACAGATTAACTTGGTTGTGTTCATGCAGATTATACTAAGATCCATCGTCCAGCAAAGAGCAAGTGCAGTTCCGAAGACTTTCAACAAGGAGCGGATGAAGCCGAACCTTGACATAGTCGATTGGGAACTAAGTGAAGATGAAATGAACAAGATCAAGCGAATTCCCCAGCGCAGGCTGTGTTCCGCAGAGTCCTTTGTTTCCGAAGCCGGACCTTACAAGTCACTCGACCAACTCTGGGATAATGACCCCTAACTTCCTAAGCTCTATGTTACCCAGTGTTCTAAAAGTTTCTGCAATTCTTGGCGCTAGGCAAATGGTCACCACCACGATTAATTCTTAAGCGTTTTAAAAATAAATAAAAAATGACATTTAAACTTGCCTAGACGTCTGCCTGCTTAAATCACAACTTTCACTTAGACAGAAAATAAATTACTTCCATTTTGCGTCTTTTTTCTTCAATAAATTGAAAAAAACTTGTTGGATGCTTAGATAAACACTGGTTATATGTTTGTTCCCATGTTTTTAGTATGTTACTTTATAATTTATATGTCATTCTATTTTACAATTTGTATACCCAATACAATTATGTCATTATATGTCATTCTATTCATGCTACACAATAAATTTAATTAAAATAAAAATAAAAACAGCCGAGGCCCTGCCTATAGAGCTACGCCCTTGTTCACTGCCATGCTATCGCCTTTTAGAATCTTAATGCTACCCGAAACTAATTCCATTTCAAGTTCCATGCATAATGATCGACATGCATCTTCTTTTCATTTCTTTTTCTGAGAATAATTTTTAATGTTAAAATGGCATACATAAACTCCTATGAAGTCGATAATCTTTTCAGCTTCACTGTTAGGTATTACACATTTGAAAATTTAATAACAGAAGCAAACTGTGACAGGTGATCCAAGTTTAATTCCAAAACTTTATGTACAGTGGAATTCATCTTGATCGCAAATCTCTTTGTTAAAGTGTTGACAGGCCGTCCACATTTACCTTCGGTGTGAATGCTGCTTGGGATCCATTTCATGCTCCGGAACTATTTGATGGATGTCGAAGAGGATGCATCTTCGCAAACAGTAAAGCCTTTCAGCAATCAGGCGGTAGCCTATACGTGCGAGTGATACGGATCTGAAGCAGAAGCAATAAGACTATAATCAGAACAAAATGAATAACAATATTCTCGCAAATAGCAAAATCTTGAAGATCATCAAAACCAGCAAAGAGCTGTTGCACAGTTGGCTTAATCATAAAAAATTGAAGCATCGGGCTACTTGAGGAAAGGCAGTGCTTAATCTCAACCTGTCATCTAATGGTTTGAGCAAATCTACACTCGATTAAATGTCGGTAACATGAGTCTTTTTTCACCCAAAATAACTCTTGGTTACTGAGAAGTGACAATCTTTTCACTTTTATGCTGGCATCAACAGCACCTATCTAAACTTTCCTCCTTATTCTACTTCCATAGAAATTAGTAATACTTTGATTAAGGAACAATGAAATGATACTTGCACGTACATATTGTGAGTGTGCACCCGTGCAGCGGCCATGAGTAGGAGGGTGTGTGTGAAATAAGGTCGCAAACGAACCATAAAAGCAAACATAGGGAAGCTGGAAATAATGATGTTTTAGAAATCAAGTGTAGGAAGAGTCAATACACTGGGCCAAGCAAAGCCATCACGCTTCTTAAACCAAGATATCTTGATGTAGCCCCTGCAAAACCCTGTCCAAAACGGCAATTATTAGAAATCCTGAAATGAGAGAGAAACTAGCATAAAGCTAAGAGTTAAAACAGACATGGACATGAGAGATCCCGTGACATGAAGGCAAGGGAATTAAAAACCTTGAAAAATATCAGACACAGGAGGAACACGGTAATGTACACCCATACGACTGGTGACCAAACAATTAACTCATTTATGGTTCCTTTATAGCTGAGAAGTGTGAAATCGAAGACGTACCTTTCTAACAAAATCCCTTTTTAGCTGATGGTTGGCAGCTTCTAGGAACACCTTCCCAGATAACTTTCTAGCTAACTACCACAAAGGAAAAATAGTTAAAGGTATGTAGAGAAGAAACGGAATAATCAGTTTGACTATACTTTTTTCTTACTTACCAACTGATAAATCTTCGCCGAAGTAAAGATACCACCACCCTTGAGAGAAAATCATAAACCAACAAAATTAAAAGATATGAACTTAAGTTGGAGAGAATTGAGCGTGCATAAAGTCTTGGTAGTAAAGCTACATTGCCTTCAAAAACATGGATCGGAGCTCTGCTGCCCCGACTTTTAAAGCACTGAGGGCCTGCATCTTCCATTGATTGAGTCCAAGTTGAAGACTATGTTGACCATCAGATGGCTCAGAGAACTCCAACAAGCCCTCGAAATTTCCTGATTCTTCACTACATGAAATTGCCTTGTTAGTAAAGGCAGCAACTTTGTTATCCGGGTGGTGATTATAAAAGCTCAAGGCTTGCTGGGTAAGTGAGTTTAGTGGCGGCAGCGGAGGCGGCGGTGGTGATTGGGGGAGCAAAGGGGAGGTGGAGCGCCAGAGCTGATGAGGCAATGGACATATCTCACCGCACTCGGCTGTTGCAAATCGGTTGCTGAGAGTAAAAGTGCTACCGGAGATGTAGAATTTGGGGGGTCATTAGTTTCAAGTGTTCGCTTTTTCGTGTTGTGGGAATTCCTGAGATTGTGCGATGCTCAATTGACTACCATTTTCTAACCGCCATTGACTCATTTTCTGCTTACTGGACGAATCAAACCGGACCGAGCCGGTTCAGTTAGGAACGGTATTTGTACGGTTTCGGTTTCGCAATTTCGAACATCCACCCCAACTCGAGTTTTCACCCTCTACAAGTTTAATTTAGAATAATTTAGTGTAAACCATTACTTTATTAAAAAAGCCTAATTTACAATTAAAGCCTAAAAACTTGTTTGAAACTACTTTTAAATGACTGAAAGTTTTTAGAGAATATGTTTTTTTGAATTCTAAAAGCACTTAAAAGTGTTTATTTCAAAAAACACCACTTATGTGCTTCTTGCATGAAACAATAAAATGTTTTTCTAGAATTCACTTGTCATTTTACTAAAGATTGATTCCAAATACGCTTTTAATCATTTCAAAGATATTTCCAAACAAGTCATAAGTTATTATTCTTTTTCTCTTCTTTCGCATGCCATTTTTCTCCTCTTACAAACCCCTTTTTAGACCGTCAACTTTAATAAACGGAAAAATCTAACATTATTAGACATAAGTGAAGGAAAAATGCGTATGGTTATCAACTTATCATTCCCGTTGCTCGGTTTGAAGTTCTTACGTACAGATTTTGAAGATATTCGACGTCTCCCCGCTCAAAAGCACATTCCACAAGTTCAATGGTGGCAGTAATTTACAATTTGACACTTCCATGTAACTGAGGGCGAGGGAGAGAGAGAGAGAGAGAGAGATGGGTATGTAAGGAGAGAGAATATATTTGAAGAATGTATTGCAAAGGATTTAAAGGTAAAGATACAGACTTGTCTCTGAATATCTCACGACTACAGCTTTAGTACACCAAGCACTAACAAAATTAATTTGACCAAACTTCTCTACAGAGGTGCCTGTGACTCCAAAAACACGAGAAACCATATCCGATGATTCATGGAGAAAAAGCTACTACTCACACTTGATCGACCGGTATATGTGACGGACAAAAAGCAAAGCTGCACGGAAGCCTACAGTTCCAAGCATGAGGAAGAAACCGTAGCAGATGCATGCCATGTAACCAAAGAAGAATGATGTTTGCATGAATCCCGACATATCCGAGCGTGCGTAGTAGTAATACAGACAATAGGCATAGATAAATAGTCCAGTAGACCCACCACAGAGGAAAGACCTGTACCGAAACCAATGTATACATCAGTCAAGGAATAGTATATTTGCATCTTCTGAAATTGAAACTGGTTTACAAAAGGGTTTAGGCATACACAAGAATAAAAAGTATAATAACTTGCATAGAAACCCTAACCAAACTTAGAATGCACAGATAATAATAATAGCTGCTTACCTCCACCACCACTCATGGTCCTCAGCAGCAAGTTGGAAATATGTCAATGCCACGGTAATGAAAGCAGTGACGATCAGGAGAATGATAAACACAATAAACAAGATGCTGTAAATGGTGTAAATCCTGTGACCCCATACACTTGCAAATATGTAATACAGTTCAATGTATATAGCACTGAAAGGCAGAAAACCGGCCATTGCCATTTGAGGGATTGTTGCCCGGTACCAAGGTAATGGTGGAATCTCTCTCGGATATTTAGTGGTGCGAACAGGGGCTTGGAACTCAGCTTTGCTGTTCTTCCCAGCAATCCCACCTAACACCAGTAAAGGTGATGTTACAAGTGTCCATATCAAAACTATAACTACAATCGTGCCGAATGGAAGGGCAGCAGTGGCCGTATAAGCAATTGCAACAGTATTCAAAAAGCAGAATGTAAGGAACAGAGGTCCACAGAAGAGGCATCCCGTCAGCAATAGATTCCTAACCTGTCATACCAGAAAGTTTGAACCTTTAATTATTAAAACATCAACTTCAATCAATGATACCAAAACCATAGCAAGGAGAATTTATCATTACATACCCAGTTTGATCCCTCTAGCTGACAATAAAATGACGTAGCAGTATAGCCCGCAATTCCTGAAGTGAGTGCATAAATGACTACCAGAGCAGTAAATAAAGCCCCTCGGTTGTACGGATAAAACACACCAACAAGCGCGAGTATGAAAATGAACACCGTACTGCATGGAATGGAAAGAAAAAAACATGAGAAACTTCGACAACTGAGACATGCTGGTGCTGCACCTATAGCTGGATAAATGAGCACTTACAGAGTAAAAAGTTGGGTTCCTGAACCAAGAGCTGCTGCGAACAGGGACTTGTATTTGGGGAACCGAAATACATCTCCATGAATGTATTTCCATCCAGTCTCTTCCTGGTCTTCAGCTGCTTCTTCATCATGGGCATATCTTTTATACAGAAAGAAAAGGTATAAGTAAGAATGGGTGAACCGGCAGACATAAAACAGGGAAAAGGATTACTAAATATGCTTACTTGACAAAATCATTCTTAAGCACTCGCATGAGAATTGTAGCAAGAAACCCGGTCAAGAGGAGAACTGTCACGCATGAATTTATAATTGAGAACCAATGGATCTCCAAATGATGAGGCAACGATGAGGACTGAGAATACTTATCCATCCTCTTATCAAAAGGAGTGGTTGTTTCCTTCCACTCTACAGTATACATGAATTCAACATCAACTTCTTTATCCTCTGTAAGGTCAACCAGTGCATTTGGATCTGTACGAACATTGACTTCAATCACGCGATCCTTGTTATAATAGAGATCAAAATGAATGTGCTTATAAAGGTACGTCTTGTACTCGCTTGGGTCTTTGCCTTCCTTGTCAACCTTCCCTATGAAACCCCAAATCGGCAAGTCATCATAATACATCTGGAAGTAATAGTCCTTGTTGACAGCAGATCTGAACTGGGCCACTTCTTCCTTTTTGAGTTTTTTCTTGCAAGCTAATTCGGTATCTTTATGCTTTAGGAACTCAAGTTTGTAAGGGGCACTGACTAAACGATCCCCATTTAATACTTCACCAAGAGCTTCCTTTTTCTCTTTCACCGCACCTACAATTCGGATCCAAATAATGAGGTAAATTCAATTCCTCGGAGAAGATTAAGGAAGTAAATACGAAGGAAACAAATCGATTTGATGCAAACCTGGTGAGCAGAATGGGAGATCAAAGTAGCGGTACGTTTCACTGGAAACACCGAAAAAACAAAAAGAACCAAACTTTAGACCATCAGGAACACCAAAGTTCCACCATAATCAAACTAACATACAATTTGCTATCCAGCTCAGCAGAAACAGAGCTAAACTTCGGATTACAGTACACATGAAATTTCGACGAAAAACAAAAACACAGTTGACTCATAAACTTGATTGTAAATGACTAAGAACCCAAATCAAATCTTTCAAAAACAGATCAAGCTCTGGTATTTACAAATAGCCAATTTAAATTCAATTTCCAAATCACAATGTCTAGCTTATCCCACCTGAACCAGAACTTGTAATTCATGCAGATTTCTCAGTAACCAAACAAATTTTCTCAGTAAACAAACAAATGGGTGCGGAAATAAACTCAGATCCATAACAATTACAGCGAAATAAACAAACCCAGAAGCTGAATTGAGCTAAGAAAGCATGAAATTTTGAGATCGAGCAGTGCGGAGTGTTGGGTTTTACCTGGGGTTGTGAAACGGGCCGACCTTGTTGGCATACAGAGGGACTAAATCTCCTTCCTTGTAGCGATGATCCGACCCGTCAGACCTGACTAGATCCGCACCGGACAGAATTAGCAAAGCGATGATGCAGTGTACTCCTACCGCCATGGTCTTCCTCATTCTCTCTCTCTCTCTCTCTAACCTCTGCAGAGACAAGACAACCACGTTCGGTAGATTTGATTTCCTGGGTTTGGTTTGGGTCTTTGGTTTATATATTTATTTGGGGGTCAAGCTCTTGGACTTAAAAACTTTTATGTTATTTAGTCAATTCCAACGTTATAAACAAACAAGAATGTGTGAGATAAAAAATATAATGTGAGGTTCTGATTACGCTAAAAAAATAATGTATTCCACTTTATAATTTGTAGAATGCTTGAAAATTATGAATTGCATCAATTGGAGGCTCGTGATGATAAATTGTCTTTGACATGAAAATATGAAAGCGTAATCCACTCATTTTGATCTTCTTATAAAAAAATCATAACTCGAACAATGTAATTAGTAATATATTACTTAAAAATGCAAGAAGAGATGTTATGGCCAGAATTTTTAATATTTTTCTTCCATTTGAATTTAACTTATAGGAGTAATATCGATTAGAAGAAATCATAAACTCAAACGAAGTGAATTTAACATAATTGACTTTTTAGCGTAAAAATGTAGTTTTTCATTAAAGATTCTTATAAAATAATTATTAGTTAATGTGGAAATAACTTGTTTTTATTTTTAATGTGAAATGAAAATGAGGCCAAACGGGGAACAATTGGTGACGGAGACGGAGTGCCTCACCACGTGGTGAGATGTTTGATGCCTTACCGACGCTTCGGTGTCTACCTTATGCCGTAGGGTGCGTCTCAAGCTTCTCCTTTTTTTTTTTTTTTAATTTCTTTCTTCCTTTCTCCGTCTACGTGGTCGCACGTGATTGGTGTGCTTTGTGAGACTGAGAGGTCTGGTGGTCAACGCCGTTGGGATGATTCGTTGGCCTCCTCCCTTTTCGGATCTCAAAATTAGCGTTACACGCACCAATTTTTTCACCAAGGCCTTGGGCGTCTACTATACTGTTACAATGACGTTTTGCCACAATGTTCATTGTGCTTTTGGACCAAAACGCTACCGTGCTATTTTGTTTGGTCGAGTCGCTATCATTATTTAGACCAACTATTTATCTCAACGCAAGTTGAAAATGTCTCAATGAGCCTTCTTGATTTTCGAATAGGTGGATTTCGGTGAGAAAGTCATCATTTGATCCAAAATAAAGGGCAAAAACATGATGACATTTTATTTGAGTTTTAAATTATATAGAACAAAGAAATTAGTTGGTGATTGCTTAGGAAGAAGGGCACACCTTATGAATTTATGAACCATGGCCCAAGTAGCCTAATTTGAGAACCATATTAATTATGCTCATAGTGGTACTTTCACGCCTTTAAGCAACAATAACGTGCCGTCACAAAAAAAAGAAAGAAATCACGTCCATATTAATGAACCAAAATTACATACACATAATTCCATTCTATGAATGCATGAATTGAACATGCAAATGCGTGGTTGTCGAGCAGTTGGGACTACAGTCAATGTGCGGTTTTTGAACAGTTGGAAATCGTTGAAATACGATTGTATTTGCAGGTTAATTCTCGTCGAAGAATTAGCGTAAATCAATCTCAATCCTAATTCCCACTTATTCTATCCAACACACACAACTTGCATTCGGTCTTCATGCATATCTGAATGTCTTTTCACTATCTCGTGGTTTTTGTGGCTTACTAGTAAAGAGAGGGAGGGGGTTTTCTCTAGTATATGTCAAAAGTACACATTTAAATTATACATCTGAACAAAAACCGTTAAATCTCGTAAGGTTAAATGTTATAATGGGTGAGTATAAAGTAGTATAAGTCAAATGATCGTTTTGTCCAGAATAATATAAACAGACCTCTAACCACCACAACTTATTGAACCAATCATGGACTTATGCACACATAAAGTCCAGCCCATCTTTTCTTTGGATGCCAAACCAGATCTTCGTTTTGTCCAGAGTAATGTAAACTCCAGGCCCAGAGAGAGATAATGGGCTCACATTGCTTCCGAGGGAAACCAATTGTGTCCGATGGTGGAGGGCCTAATTTTTACTAAGTGGACAATTAGAAGCCCAAAAGAAACAATTTTACAATTTTAATTTTATCCTGTGTTAAGCTCATTCAAAATGTGTTAAAATACATGCCGCGCTCATTTCTATTAATTAATAAAAAAAAAATTTGTCAATCAAAAGAGGTAAAAATACTATTTAGTTTTATATCACACAAAAAAAAAAAAAATGATGGACAATAATGTAATTTCATAGGTCTAAATTTTACTTTTTTTTTATTGAAGTCCTTACCTACAGGTGATATTAAAATATCTCTAATAATAAAAAATAAAAAAAAACCTCTCATTCCCCCCACATTCTCTGTCTATCCCTCATTCTCATTTTCTAAAAAATTGTGTTTATACATACAAAGTGTGTAAGCAAATGTTAATAATGTGTTAAAATAACACTACGACTAATGCTAGCACAACTCATACAATGATACTTAAAAACATGTTTAAGAAAAAATAAAATAACAACAAAAATCATAAATATATTTTTAGGATAAAAGTAGTGTGAATTTGGTTTTCACAGTATTTTTATTGTTATTTAAAAAGTTTATCATGTCATTAGGAGACGCGGGAACTACAGACAATAGATGCTATCATGCTGATGTACAAATAATAAGTTTATTTTATTATTAATAATTTTTTATAACTCTCAAGTATAAATTAGTGTAGCATTTCATTTGTACCAAAATAACTCTTACTCGTAACAATTTATTCAACATAATGATCAATGAGGCATAAAAAAATAAAAAAGAAGAGATAATAGTGAAATATTAATATTTTATTTCGAAATAAAGTCGAGAGTAGTGAGTGAATATATTCAATTTATTCCAGGGGCATCTAAATTTTAAAACTAAAAGAAGCTATTAGTTTAATTTCCAAAAAAAAAAAAAAAAAAAAAAAAAAAAAAAATGCTATTGGTTTTGGACCACCTCCAAGGCTCCACCTCCATTCAGGAGACCACGCATGCCCCCTCCCGAAAGCCTACACAGAGAAGAAACAAAAGCAGCAGCAGCAGCGCCAGCAGCAGCCGGCCACTCCCATTCCCACCAGGTGCCTCTCTTCTCTTCCTCCGCCGCTCTCTCTATTTCTAACTCCCTTTTCTCTTTTCTAATTGCAAGTTTCAACCTTTTTTGTCCCCTTCTCCGATACCCACAAATCCTTTTCCCCAAAAAATCACGGGTTTAAATTAAAAATCAGATCTTGATTTTCTCCGGCCGAGAAATGGTTTAGTGTTTTGGTCCAATGGCTATGAAAGTTTCGTGGGATTTGAATCCCACTCCGCGAACTCGTAAATCTGTTGGGATTTTAAGGGTTTGTAAATTTCGGTTTGTGGAGGATTTGGGAATTTCGGCCTGCTTGTAAATGCCGGATCCACGTTGAGAATAAGCGGTTTCGGGACCCAAAGTAATGAGACTTTGAGGCCGGTCGGCACTCTCTACTGAATACAACTTGGGGTTTTTTTTTTTTTTTTTTTTTTGGGAAAAATTGAATGGTTTTGCTTGGTTGCTCGGAAAATGTGGGAGAAAGGAAAAGATTTTTTTTGATATTCTGAATGTTCCATTTTTTCATTGCTCAGAACAGTAGAAGACAAAATGGCGCCAGTCGTTGAGCTTAATACAAGGTAACTTCTTCACTTTATATGGAAGGAAGGAGTGTCAATTTCGTTTCCTTTATTTATTTTTTTCGAAAATCTGCTCTGTTTTTCATTTTCTTGGAAAAGTGAGGCAAACTGGAAGATGGATTTTTGAACTTTTGTTAATGGTGTGTTCTCAGGATTGGTGGGTGCTTAGTTTTTTATGCATGCTTGTAGGTTTTAGGAGGCTGAAAATGACGGACTCAAACTCTGTTGACGTTATTCTGGACTTTCTGCGGAAGAATAGGTTTTCGAGAGCAGAGGCAGCTCTTCGAAGTGAGCTTGGTAATCGTTCTGATTTGAATGGTTTCCTTCAGAAGCTTACTCTTGAAGAGAAGGATTCAGGTCGTTCATTGGAAGCTGAAAACAGGGACAAGCTAGTGGTGGAAAATCAAGGCTTGGGATCTCGGAATGGTGGTGAAGTCTCTAAGGAACTTATAGTGAAAGAGATAGAGTGTGGGACAGGTAGAAATGGGTCTGAAAGCAAATTGAAAAATGCTGCTTGTATTGGGGAGCGGAATAAGTCTATTGAGGTGGCTGGGACAAATCACAAGAGCTTTGCATTCTCTAAAGGTTTAGAGGACACCGTGCTTGATTTATATTCTTGGAAGTCCAGTCCGAGCAATGGACCTGCAGAACCTTATCAAAGTGATGGCGGTGGTATTATCACTAACTTCCCAGAGCCTCAGATATCCCAACAATCAAAGAATCATACAACTGAAGTTCCTGATTCAGGTAAAGCCATTGTGAAATATGGAGAAGAGATTAGCTTTTCTGGTGAAAAGAAAACCTCTTGGTCTGGAAGTACTAGCAAAGCTAGTGTCGAATTCAAGCCTGACAGAACCCAAACAAGCGAACCTAAGGAACTTGAACAACAACTTAAGATGAGTACCACGGTCTTCAAAGAAAATGCAGCAGGGAATCCTTGGTTAAGAATCGAAGAACCAACGAATCCACCTTCAGAGATGTGGAAAGATTGTTCTGTCAAGACCGTGTTTCCTTTCTCCAAGGGTGATGTGTCAACGAGTTATGATAGTGCTCCTGGTTCTGACAAAAAAGAAGGAAAGAGAAAAACTGAGTTGGCTGATATTAGGGCAACAGTAAAGGAGCAGGTTGATGAGGTGGGAAGAGCTTTATACTTAAGCCAGTCACAAGGGATTTCTGAGCAAAAGACCATTAGTAATTTAGTTTTTCCTATTTTGTCTGACAATCAAAAGGAAGAGTTCCCTAGGCTGCCACCTGTCAAACTCAAGTCAGAGGACAAACCATTGAATGTTAATTGGGAGGAAAAGTTTGAACGAGACGGGCCATGCGCGAAACTCAGCATTGCTGACAATGCTCTTCTTATTGGGTCATATTTGGATGTACCTATTGGACAAGAAATCAACTCTTCAGGTTAGTTTTTGATACACTTTGTTTTGTTTTAAGTAGCTATTGCAGACGTCAGTTTTTTTATTTTTACTGGTTTGCAAGACTTCAAATCATTTCACACCTTTTTATTGGTATGTGCTTGGCAGCTATTTACCGCAATGATCATTTTTACCCATTCCTTTGTCTGCTTAGTTAAGTAGAGTTTGTCTTGAACATTCCTCAAATATTGGATTTCTGAAGTTGGTCAGAGTCAATTTTCTTGTCACGTTATCTTGGTTGTTTTGATATGTCTAGTCTCTAATTTCTTCTTTAAAGATTATGGTTCAGGTGGAAAAAGGCCTGTAGGAGGCAGTTGGCTGTCTGTAAGTCAGGGGATTGCAGAGGATGCATCTGATCTGGTTTCTGGTTTTGCTACTGTTGGTGGTGAATCGATTGACTACCCATATTGGGACTCTGATGAATATGATGATGATGATGATGTCGGATACATGAGACAACCGATTGAAGATGAGGCGTGGTTTTTGGCTCATGAAATTGATTACCCTAGTGACAATGAAAAAGGAACAGGTCATGGCAGTGTTCCAGATCCACAGGAAAGGGGTCCAACCAAAGATGAGGATGATGATCAATCTTTTGCTGAGGAGGATTCTTATTTCTCTGGTGAGCGGTGCTTCCAAGCGAAAAATGTTGAACCAATTATGAGTTCAGATGATCCTATAGGATTATCAGTGACTGAATTGTATGGGAGAACTGATGATAATGGTTTAATAGCTCAATATGATGGACAATTGATGGATGAAGAGGAGCTTAATTTAATGCGTTCAGAACCTGTCTGGCAGGGCTTTGTCACTCAGACGAATGAACTCATCATGTTAGGGAATGGGAAAGTTGTGAATGAGAGTGGAAGGCCATGTTTGGAGGAGGTTTGTGTGGATGACGACCAGCTTGGTTCAGTAAGATCAATAGGTGTGGGAATCAATAGCGATGCTGCTGATTTCGGCAGCGAAGTACGGGAAAGTTTGATTGGTGGCAGTAGTGAAGGGGATCTAGAATACTTTCGGGACCATGATGTAGGAATTGGTGGGCCACGGAAGAATAATCAGGACTCAGATAAGAAACGTATTGATAGACTTGAGAGGGACAAGAAGAAAACTAGTAAACATGAGGCAAATAAATATATAGTTGAGAATGATAATGGTGTATTTAGACAGAAGAAAAATCATTCAGAAGGGGGATTTTCATTCCCACCACCACTGAGAGATGGACAATTGGTGCAGGCAAGCTCTAGTAAACCGTTATGGTCAAACAACTTCAATGCTGTTGTCACTGAAGAACCTGATGATGATAACATGCTTGCTTCATGGAGGGAAAAAAGTAATGAGTCCTCACCTAGAATGAGTTCTAGGGATGAAAATAATGCTAATGCTGTTAGATCCACAAACTCTACTCCCTCAACGCTCTCTAATTATGCTTATGCTGAAAGAGAGCATGCCAAGCAAGAAGAAGATGAGAAAATTGCTGCTGTTAGGGAAGAAGATACGGGGGCATTACTTGAGGATGAAGAGGCAGCTGCCGTGCAAGAACAAGTAAGGCAAATAAAGGCTCAAGAGGAAGAGTTTGAGACCTTCAACCTCAAGATTGTGCACAGGAAAAACAGGCACGTCCTTGCCTATTCACCAATCTCAAATATAAACTAATTGATCATGGTTTAAAATGCTCTGGAAACTTTTGAAACTGTAGTGTTAGACCTTGTTTTCTTCAAGAAAGAAGAATAATACCTTAATTACTCCCCTCTATCTATCTGTCTATCTCTCTCGTTGTTTCCTTTATTTTTTTTCCGTATAACATGAACAGCATCATGACAACACAATCCCCCTAAACTTGAAACAGCTTTATTGTGTGATTTCTTCTGTTGAGTCGTGTACTCTTGTGATGGACTTTTGTCTTTTTGCTTTTGCTGATGTTTCTCGCTACTTTGAAGCTCTTCATTGCTATTTTTTTATCATTGGCTTCTTAACTTTCTTCTAATTTGAACCCCATGTTTTTGTTCCACAGAACTGGCTTTGAGGAGGACAAAAATTTTCAAGTTGTTTTGAATTCTGTATTAGCTGGCCGCTATCATGTTACTGAATATCTTGGATCAGCTGCATTCAGCAAAGCTATACAAGCTCATGATCTACATACAGGCATGGATGTGTGTGTGAAAATTATAAAGAACAACAAAGACTTCTTTGATCAGAGCCTTGATGAGATAAAGCTTCTCAAATACGTCAACAAGCATGATCCTGGTGACAAGTATCACATTCTTCGATTGTACGATTACTTCTACTATCGAGTAAGGAAATGCACAATTTGATATTTACTTTAACAACGTTCTCTTTCAAACCTTTCAACCAGTCGATATCACCCCGGAGAGCGGTTATCTTATTTGGTCGCTTTTATAAGACTTTGAGAGATAATTGTTTCATATGTGTGCATTTATTTGCTAGATTTGTGTGACTCGTCTTTCATTGTCTTGTGTACCTGGGACTCATAATGTTCATGGCAGTGCCCTTATGTTAGCATAGGAAGGCAAAAACTTGAAATCTTTGTGTATCTATTCTGTGGTTAGTCATGTCAAGATTTAGATTCCTTTGGGGGCAGGTTTTTACAGTCATTTATATTCCCAACTTGCGCCTCCTGCATTAATCTTGTTTGTGCATTTATAAATTACATATTTGTCTCAATGAATTTTATTTAGTTAGAATTTGACTTTATGTTGTAGGAACATTTGTTAATAGTATGTGAACTTCTCAAAGCAAACTTGTATGAATTTCATAAATTTAATCGGGAGTCAGGAGGGGAGGTCTACTTCACCATGCCACGACTGCAGGTTTGTTTAGTTCCATTTTCTATTTGACAACCGTTTAGTTTTTTTATGCTGGTGTTTAAGGTTTATTGAATTTTTATGCAGTCAATTACGATTCAGTGTCTAGAGGCGCTTCAGTTTTTGCATGGCCTTGGCATGATACACTGTGACTTGAAGCCTGAGAATATACTGGTCAAAAGCTACAGTAGATGTGAGGTCAAAGTCATTGATCTTGGAAGTAGCTGCTTTGAGACGGATCATCTGTGCTCCTACGTTCAGTCCAGATCCTATCGTGCTCCTGAGGTTATCTTGGGACTTCCATATGATAAGAAGATAGATATATGGTCGCTTGGCTGCATCTTGGCCGAACTTTGCACTGGCAATGTAAGTGCTATGCATCCATGTATACATATTGTTAGATTTTATTTTCCTAATACAAATGTTTGGATTATTGATTAGAGCATGTGATTGTAACTGTTTCGTTAAGTTATAGCAAACATGGTTACTAGATATTGACTTCGTTTAATTATCTGGTATTTGAGATCTGTTAATGTTAAGCTCTAACCTGACTGCTGGTTGAAGTAAATCTCAGCTTCTGTAAGAATACTGGTTTATTACGAGTGACATTACGGGTTTGTCTGTCTGTGTAGTGTGTATGTGAAGTTGTGACTATTATTGTTCTATATTATTGCCCCTTATAAGTATCTGTGATTCATCCATAAATCCGTTCTAGTGGATGCGGAGATGAACTACTTAACACTAATTCATGAGATTGTGTTTTGATAAATGACAAAACAAAACAAGTGTGTTTTTTATATATTGTTATGCGGACTTGTTTATTCAATGACGTTGCTATAAATTCCTGTCGTCTTATGAACGGTTTGGTGCCTGCAAAGTCAGACTAAAGAAATATGAAGTTTATACCCGAATTTTGATCACAGCTCAATATGGTTTGAGTCATCATTTTGCAATACACCGAATATAGATTCTCCTGACATGTAGGCAGGAAATGGAGTTATATCATTGTGTCAGTATATCTTACTTGGTTCTTCCTTCAGAGATTCAGCTGTACATAGGATAAAGTACAGATAATATACTGAACAGAAATCTTTCTCAGTACAAGCTATGTATGTATATTGTGATTCGAATTTGATAAGCTACAAGTTTTCTGAAAAAGAAAAAAATCATGATACTGGTTTTCTCAGTACAAGCTATGTATGTATATTGTGTAGGTATATTGTATATTGATACTGAAAAAGAAAAAAATCATGATAAGCTACAAGTTTTCTCAGTACAAGCTATGTATGTATATTGTGTAGGTACTCTTCCAGAATGATTCCCCTGCAACTTTACTTGCACGGGTGATGGGAATCATTTCCCCTGTTGATCAAGGCATGCTAGCCAAAGGACGTGATACGTACAAATACTTCACAAAAAATCACATGCTTTATGAACGGAATCAGGTAAGCCATATGGTTTTGAGTTAATTACTCCATTTATTTAATAAATCTTTGTTAATTCACAGATCAGCTTTCTCCAATTTTGTTGTGTTCGTTTTTGTACAAACACAGGTAACCTTAGTTTACAGGTATTCATGTATTTATTATTTATTTTGTAAACGGTGCTATTCTTCTCTGTTGTTCAGGAAACTAACAGACTGGAATACCTGATACCAAAGAAGACATCCTTGAGGCACAGGCTTCCAATGGGGGACCAAGGCTTCATAGATTTCGTTGGTCATCTGCTTGAGATAAACCCGAAGAAGCGCCCTTCTGCATCTGAAGCTCTGAAGCACCCGTGGCTATCATATCCTTATGAACCCATATCATCTTGAACACTTGCACGGTATGAAGATGCTCTTGGTAAAGACAACATAGCGCAGTTGCGCTTGCATTTTGGAGTTTTGGGCGTCCATTTTACGAAGGGGCCAGCATTTGATTCCACAATGGAACCAGTGATACATATGTTAGATTTCGGCCCTTGGCATTGCTGCACGATGCATTGAAAGGTGTGTTTGGTTTTTGTTTGAAATACCTTTCGGTCCTCCCCCTTTACCAAGTTGTATTCCAAAATTAACTGTAATCCAAGAGTGTCATTTTGCACGCACCGACTGTATTCTTAGGTTCTTCTTTCTTCGCTTTGTTTGATCCGGGGGAGGGGGAAGATCATCATGAAATCGTGTTGTACATGAGTGCGGGATATTCTTTTAGGTAATTTAGTAATTATCTTGTGAAACTCTCCCTGTCCAATTTTGCTTTAGCCGTGCCAAGCAACCGCTGTGCTTTGTACGTGCATTTTGTACTTTCGGATGCCGTTTATCTTCTTAAAACATTCAGAAGTGCAAACAAGTTGCAGCTTTCATCTCCTCACAAACTCTACAGTTTGCCTTCAATTAGCTCGAACTACCAGTCCATCAAACGAGTAGAATGAACGTGTAACATATAGATGTAGGGCCTGAGTTATCATGATTAAAAGCGCTTTGGACAACGTTATACAATGGAGAAGCATCTTCTTGCGTTTTTAAGTACTTTTTTCAAAAGCAATTGGATTATGGTCGGGTTGGGCTTCTGTTATTACTGGTCAGTAGATTGGGCTTGAGTTAAATATGTGCGGATGGAGAAAATTGAACATGGGCCGGATCAGAAAAGTCGGCCCGAATTGCAGTGGAATGAGGGGGAGGAGAATCTAGAAGACGCCGTGGCCCTCCACCTCAGATTGGATTTTGCCAATTTGCATATTTTCGTTCGTCGAGAAAAATGGAGGACGACGGACAACCGTCGGATGGAGAAGCAGCAGCATCCGCAGCGGCAAAAACGTCACTCTTCCCCGTCGTACCCGCCTCTCAGCAAATCACGAGCGTCCCGCAGTGGCTTTCTAATACCAGCTTCACCACCCAACTCTCCGCCATAAACGACGCCGTCGCCGCACACTTCAAACCCGAGCCTCCGCCGTCACCGCCCGCGCCGCAAGAACATGAACAGGGGGATGTGCGGTCACAAGCGCAGCCGTACGAGATGCTGGAGTCTTCTTCTGGATCCGATAGGAGCGACGAGAGAGAGAGGACGAAGAAGAAGAAGAAGAGTAAAAGGAGGAAGAAGAGGAGGAGAGAGAGATCCGTCGAGAGAGGAAGCGGAGCGTTCGCCGATTATGGGTCGAGGAAGTCCGGTGTTCGGGTTTGGGCCGACTCCGAGACTAAACCTTCCAAAGATTATTACCTCGATTCTCATGGGGACCGTGACAATTTGGCCTTTGGAAGTTTGTACAGGTATTTTGCTATTTCAGCTAACTTGCTAATCGCTATTTCAGCTAAATTGCTAATTGCTATGTTAGTCAAATTATTGTGCTAAATTGCTAATTACTATGCCTAAAGTTTAAAATTTTCATGTTTATCTGTATTTTCTGAGCAAATCAATGAATTTTTTTATGCTAGGAATTGAGCCAAATTTGTAGGATTCGTTTGTTATGACTGATGAGGTTGAAGCTTTTGATTGACTCGAACTAATTTGTAATTCTAATGCAGAATGGACATTGCTCGCTACAAACCTTATGGTCTTGCTGAGCTATCCAGGTCTGATTTTCGAGGTTTGTCCCGGTGGAACAAGACAGGTTCGACATTGGATAGAGATGCTGATGTTGAAGCATTGGATGGGAAACTAAAATCTGCTGGTCGATATTGGTCTGCAAAGTACATGGCTTTGGAACGGCATAAGAACCTAAAGCGTGCTCGTATACTTGTCCCCAGAGACCTTGATGCTACAGTTTCCGGAGATTTTATTCCTTTAACAGATGCTCAAACATCTGATGATGAATGTGTTGATGGTGATGATCCACTCTCGAGAACTTCAGTGGTTGAAGAGTCTTGGGAAGATGAAGTGCTACGCAAAACACGTGAGTTTAACAAACTGACGAGGGAGCACCCCCATGACGAAAAGGTTTGGTTGGATTTTGCAGAGTTCCAAGACAGGGTTGCTGATATGCAACCCCAGAAAGGTGCTCGCTTGCAGATTCTGGAAAAAAAGATTAGCATACTGGAGAAGGCAGCAGAGCTTAACCCAGATAATGAAGAACTGTTGCTTCCTCTTCTAAAGGCTTATCAAAGGAGGGACAACTCTGATGTATTAATTAGTAGATGGGAAAAGATACTTATACAACATTCAGGAAGTTACAGGTTGTGGAGAGAATTTTTGCGCGTCATTCAAGGGGAGTTCTCCAGGTTCAAGGTTTCAGACATGAGAAAAATGTACACACATGCAATCCAGGCTCTAGCTTCTGCTTGCAGAAAGCACATTAGGCAGGTTCTTAAACTTACTTAATTCTCTGATTATTTTGTTTTATTGGAGATTGTATTGTTCTATACCCTGTTACAAGAGGCTATAGTGTCCATAATTTAACAAGCTTCTAAGGTTAACTTATTTTTGTTTAAATGTGGTGTCCATTTGATGCAGGTTTGCCAAGCAGAAAACCATCCTCCAGATGCTGCTACAGTTCAACTAGAACTTGGTCTGGTTGATATATTTCTCAGTTTTTGTAGGTTTGAATGGCAGGCTGGCTATCAAGAGTTGGCCACTGCTCTATTTCAGGCTGAAATTGAATTCAGTTTGTTTTGTCCATCTTTACTCCTCACCGAACAGAGTAAACAGATACTGTTCGAGCACTTTTGGAACAGTGATGGTGCAAGAGTTGGAGAAGAAGGTGCTCTTGGTTGGTCTACATGGTTGGAGAAAGAGGAAGAGAATAGGCAAAGGGTTATCAGAGAGGAGACTGCACATGATGATGAAGGTGGCTGGACAGGTTGGTCAGAACCACTCGCACAAAATAAGGAAAATAGTATAGAGACCGAAAAGGAGTCCGAAAGTAATGTAGTGGTTGAGGAGTTTCAAGAGGAACTTGAGGATGAAGATGTCAAGCAAGAAGAAGATACTGAAACTTTGCTAAAGATGCTAGGGATTGATGTTGATGTTGGTGCTAGTGGTGAGATTAAAGACAGTTCAACCTGGATTAAATGGTCAGAAGAAGAGTTATCAAGAGATTGCGTTCAATGGATGCCTGTTCGTACAAGAGGTTCACTCCTTCTCTGTGTGAATGTTGTGTTCTTTCATGGGTGCTTGTATTTTTCATTTGGTCTTTGGATATTTTTTTTTTTTTTTTGCTTTGTTCTGTTCCCGTTGAATAACCCCCCCCTCTCTTTTAAGATGTGAATGTGCTTGAAGTTATTATGCGTGCACCCTTCCCTGTAGATTTTCTTACACAGTTTATATTGGGGTTGAACATGATGCAGCTGCTGTCTCTCATAATGTTGGTACACCTGATGGAGAAACAGATGATCACCTTTCGAGAGTCATAATGTATGAAGATGTCAACGAATACCTGTTTTCTTTGAGCTCATCTGAGGCCCGTTTATCTCTAGTGTTACAATTCGTTGATTTCTTTGGCGGGAAAAGCTCTCAATGGTGAGGTCCTATTAGTATTGTATCTCTATAATCTTATCACTGTTGCATGGGATTTATGTTCGTATTTTCGTTGTCCATATAAAATAAAGGAATCTGATTTCCACAATGAAAGTGGAAATATTAGTGTTGTGTTTAAACTTGCATTGTTTCTTTAAGTTTTCTTTCATTTCTTTGTATTTTTGAGTTAAATTTCATCAACAAATAATATAATGCTTTTACCCCTCATCCACACAGGATATCTACAAACAGCTCCACTTGGGCCGAGAAGGTCCTTAGCTTGGAGGCATTGCCAGATTCGATATTACAAACTTTGAGAAAGGTTCATGATTTTTTAATCAAAACACAAGGCAGTTCAAGTAATTTCAGCTTGGAATCTCTCTTGGGTACCACCAATGACATCTACAGAAGAACAGACATGATGAAATTTCTTCGTAATGCTACCTTGCTCTGTTTATCTGCTTTTCCACGTCATTTTGTCCTAGAAGACGCTGCTTTAGTTGCTGAAGAGCTATCTGCTTTGAATTTAAATCCTTCCAGCCGTTCAGTTACCCCATGCCGAGCTCTGGCAAAGTTCCTCTTAAAGAGTGACCGTCAGGTAACA
Organism: Pyrus x bretschneideri; assembly: GCF_019419815.1. Classification (NCBI taxonomy): domain Eukaryota; kingdom Viridiplantae; phylum Streptophyta; class Magnoliopsida; order Rosales; family Rosaceae; genus Pyrus; species Pyrus x bretschneideri. Next base: position 413,491 of record NW_025999579.1, on the reverse strand, counting down.
TTTATATTTGATTCTCAATTGCCAGACATATCATATCTCCTATTTGGTTTCAGATCTGAAATTCTAAAGCTATGAATTGTTTGGCCTAATTTAGTCACTTTTCCAGGTTTTGACTTTTGAGCTACCTTATTTGTTTCTAAAACAAGGCTTTAACGTGTTTTCAATGAGGGACACGATTGTGGAAGGTTTAAGAAAAATCTGTATACATTTATCATAATGCATTGATACGTGGAGGTACCAGGTGTGAGAAGTGGGCCGAATCGCTAAAATTAAATTATTGCACATTCTGACATGCTCTAAAGTGACAGCCTTTTTTTTACTGACTAACAGATTGTTTGATAGTATACCTGATATTGTCCTCTTTGCCACTTTTTACAAATAGGATGTGTTGCTATGTGGAGTTTATGCAAGAAGGGAGGCTTTTCATGGGAATATTGATCATGCAAGAAGAGTATTTGACATGGCATTGTCATCTATTGAAGGGCTTCCTTTGGTAAGGTCTACATGTTTGTTGCAAATATGTTTCGTAGTATATTTTGGCCAACGGATATTTGTTTGTTATGGAAATGCACAAATAATACTCCTAGTTTGTTCTAAACTTATGCTTTGTCACTAATGCTACAAGGTTAGTCATGCAAATGTTGAGACCATCAAAGAGATTGTTATTTTCAAAGTATATGCTAACAAGTGATCACAATGAACCTACGTTGAGCATTTATGCTGACTTTGTCTGTGCTATTCTGCACATGGTTTCTGTAAACTTGTTTGAGCTATCCGTCTCTTAGAGCTCATGTCTGATATCAATTTCATTAACCTCTTTAAGTTTTTTTTCTCTGTTAGATATGATTTTTCATGAGGCTGTTAGATTTTGGGTGTTTTTTGTTTACAGTGAATGACTAGAACATTGATTCCTTTAAATAATTTTCAGCCTTATATCTGCAGGTTTGTTATGGATTTTGTTTGTTGGCATTTACACAATGTATTTATTTTAATCTTTTACTGTTGAGCAGGAATTACGGTCAAATGCTTCTCTTCTATATTTCTGGTATGCTGAGACAGAGCTTGCTAATGAGCATGGCAATGGGTGTGAATCATCACTACGTGCAATGCATATTTTATTTTGCTTAGGAAGTGGTTCTACGTATAGTCCGTATAAATCTCACCCATCAAATTTGCAATTACTGAGAGCACGCCAAGGTTTCAAAGAAAAAATAAGAACAGTACAAATGGCATTGATGCGAGGTGTTATAGATGATCAATCTGTTGCTCTCATATGTTCTGCTGCTTTATTTGAAGAGTTAACCTCTGGATGGGCTGCGGGTATTGAAGTTCTAGATCAGGCTTTTGCATTGGTGCTTCCAGGTATTTGTCCTGTGCAACTCCTTACGTCTTGTCATGTTAGTATTCTATATGATTCAAGCATTTTACTTCATCCTGTCAGTCATATTCTTAGTTCCTCTACCCTGCATAAAGGGTGTCTTTTGAATAGCTTACTTTTTATGTAGAATAATCGCGTAGGTGTTAAGAGAGAGGGTTTCAATGGTTTAAATTTAATAAAGGATCATTAAAAAAAAGATTGGTGAAGGCATGAAATCTCATTATACGCATGTGTTAGGTAATGATACTGAACATCACTTTGATTGTATTGATACGTGAGATGAAAATGTTAAGGTATCTAAGTGGGGGACGAATTACGGAGAATGTCAACTTTCTTTTTAGTTTCTATGAACCAATCCAGATATTGGGGAGACATATGCATGATTTAATGAAATATAAACTTGTTTGGGCTTATATTGAGTGCATGTGAACTGCAGAGAGAAAGAGCCGTAGTTATCAACTTGAATTTATGTTCAGCTTTTATATGAAGATGCTTTGGAAACATCATGGTCAGTCAAGTCTATCAAAATGCTGGGAGTCAATATTGCAGGGGCTTCAAATATATCCATGCAGCCCTGAACTATTTAGTGATTTCATCAAAGTTGGCCATCTTTATACGACACCTAATAAACTGCGGTGGGTGTTTGACGACCACTGTCACAAGTAAGATTTTTTTTTTCCTCATGACACTTTTTGTTACAAGTGAGATCTTGTAATATGATGATTTAAATTGTGGTAACATATGCATTGCGTGTGATGATCCATAGGAAACCTTCTGTGGTCGTCTGGCTTTTTGCATTGTCATTTGAATTGAGTAAAGGAGGATCGGAGCATAGGATCCGTGGATTATTTGAGAGGGCATTGGGAGATGATAGGTTTCATAACTCAGTTGTTCTTTGGCGATGCTACATTGCATATGAGATGAACATGGCAAAAAATCCTTCAGCAGCTAGGAGAAACTTCTTCCGGGGTATCCATGCCTGCCCATGGTAAGATATTGCTCGCTTGACGTGGTCATGAATACAGTTGTATCCTAACTTGAACAATCTCTTGACAAGAGGTTTCGCGATCTAATTAAACAATATGCTTATTTTTGCGTTCGTCTATTCCCTGCATCGTGTTAACTTGGATAAATATTTATGATAGGTCAAAAAAGCTATGGCTTGATGGTTTTATGAAATTGAATTCCATCTTATCTGCAAAAGAGCTGTCGGATCTCCAAGAAGTCATGCGGGATAAGGAACTGAATCTGAGGACGGACATTTACGAAATTCTTTTGCAAGATGAGTTTGTATCGTAACAACTTGTGTCTGGATGCGTGCCAGAAATGGTATACTTGATCAAAACGACTTGGAAGACAAGTGTTACAATGTTTGTTCGGAGGTTGTTGAAAACACAACCACAACCATTTTAATGATGTATAACAGAGAATTTTAGATATTTGTGTGTACAACACCCACATCTTGGTCAATGAATCTTTTTTGTACAGACTGTCAATACTGCTCACAATTTTTGTGAAGATCAAACTCTGGAATTCTCTTAAGGTTATTTTGCGTGGCAAGGAAATCGGAAGAAGTCGTACCATGTAGATTTTTTTTTTTTTCAAATTATCATTATTGAAGGGACGTGGAGGGTTCGGACCGTGTGAGTACAAACTCAATATTTTTTCTACTAAGATGTTGCCTCAACGTGAGGTTTTGAGAATTTATGTAAGACTTTTCGTTGATATTCTTAAGGTTGGCCCTAGTGTTGGTAATTTTTTGGGCCCCATTACTATTTTTTTACTTATTTTTTTATTTTTCGGATCAAATATTCTATTAATAATATATGTACAGCTCAATAAATGGAACCGTTTTCAAATATCTTATAAAGTTTTTTTTAATGCTTATGAAAAATATTTTCTGAAAATAAAAAATTAGGTAAATTACATTTTTCATCTTCAGTTTTTTGTTCATTTGTAAGCTCATACAAAATTTTTAAAACATTTCAATTCCTTGCATTTATGGGTGGCTGCGACCCTGCGGGTGGGGAATATATGGTTTTAGGATTTTTGCATATTATTTCAATCCGCAAGCAAGAAAAACTTCAATGTTCATCAACTCAAGAACACCACGAAGATCCCCGTAAATAATGTTAATTTAATTTACCAAAATCGATGTCGGCGAAAAACTTGTCGAAAGGTTGATGGAGAAGGAGAGGCTGGGCCCATTTTAAAAATACAAATTATTTTATATACTTTTATTAATGTGCATCAATTTTGTTGGCCCGCGATGTTCACATCGAAAGATAATGAAGAAACTAATACATTTTGAGACGGATGAACGACGTTGAAATAAAATAATAAGTAAAAGTTTAAAGATATAGTATGAGATTGCAATTGAACACAAACCTAAGAGAGCAAAATGTAATTTATCCTAATAGATTTGTATTTTTCTCAAAAAATGTGGGTTAGCACTCATTGTCACATCCCGGCCCGGGACGAATCACTTCCCAGGCCCGCTCCACCACCATAGCACGATATTGTCCGCTTTGGGCTTACCATTCCCTCACGGTTTTGTTTTTGGGAACTCACGAGCAACTTCCCAGTGGGTCACCCATCATGGGATTGCTCTAGCCCCTTTCTCGCTTAACTTCGGAGTTCCAACGAAACCCGAAGCCAGTGAGCTCCCAAAAGGCCTCGTGTTAGGTAGGGATGCGAATATACATTTAAGGATCACTCCCCTGGGCAATATGGGATGTCACACTCATGGTTTTTAGTTAGTTTTTAAAATTCTTACAAAATTCATTATAAAATCTATTTGTTTTCGCCTTTTCCCCACCGTGAGGTTTTCAGAATTCATGTAAAACTTTTCATTTATATTCTTGAGGGCAAACCCTCGTTTTGGCAATATTTCGTGCCCTACTACTATTTTTTCAGTTATTTTTTAAGTTTTCAACTTAAACATTCTATTAAAAAAACATTTGTGGGTCAGTAAATGTTTAAACTGCTTAGAAATGTCTAATAAATTTTTCCTTAATGCTCACAAAAAATATTTTTGCAAAAATAAAAAATTTGCAGTTTGCACAAAAAACGTTGATGTGACTATTTTTAGTTGGTTTTGAAAATTCATAAAAATAGTATCATTAAATCTATTTGTTTTTTCACCATTCGTGAGTTTTTTTAACAATTTAAGATGTTGCAAGACCTTACGATATGATCCCATCATTTATTAGGTCTCAATACTATTTTTATTGATTTTTAAAGTTGAAAAAGTAGAAAAATAATATAAAATAATAGCAAGGCCTCCAACGAGATTTGTAGGTGTCAAAATCTTTAGAATGTCCTAAATTAATTTTGAAAACATGTGGTGCGACTAGAATGACTCAAATTTTAGCTTATAATGAATCTTGTAAAAGTTCTCAAAATTGATCGAAAAAACTGTTTTTGTGAAAAAAATTGAAATTTTTAGTTTTGGAAAATATTTTGCGTATGAGCTAACGAAAATGTTACAAGACCTTTGATATGATCCTACCATTTATTAGGCCTTTAAACTATTTTTTATTGATTTTTAAAGTTGACAAAATAGAAAAATAATATAAATTAATAGCGAGACTCCTAAAGAGATTTGTAGGTGTTGAAAATCTTTGGAATGTCCCAAATTAATTTAGAAACATGTGGTGCGACTAGATGACTCAAATTTTGGCTTATAATGAATCTTACAAAAGTTCTCAAAATCAATTGGAAAACTGTGAGTTATACCTCACAGCTTTTGTGAAAAAATTGAAATTTTTATGTAACATCCCACATCGCCTAGAAAAGTGGATTCTGTAAGCCTTCTATGTATATTCTCATCTCTACCTAGCACGAGGCCTTTTGAGAGCTCACTGGTTTCGGGTTCCATCGAAACTCCGAAGTTAATCGAGTAGCGCGCGAGAGCAATCCCAAGATGGGTGACCCACTAGGAAGTTTTCGTGTAAGTTCCTAGAAACAAAATTGTGAGGGCGTAGTCGGGGCCCAAAGCGGACAATATCGTGCTACGGTGGAGTCAAGCTTGGGATGTGGTGGGAACAGGGGCTGGGATGTGATAATTTGGTATTATAGCCAATCCCTGGTCGGAAGTGTGCTGACGAGGACGTCAGGCTCCTAAAGGGGGTGGATTGTAACATCCCACATCGCCCAGGGGAGTGGATCCTGTAAGCTTTATATGTATACTCTCATCTCTACCTAGCACGAGGCCTTTTGGGAGCTCACTGGTTTGGGGTTCCATCGGAGCTCCGAATTTAAGCGAGTAGCGCGTGAGAGCAATCCCAGGATGGGTGACCCACTGGGAAGTTCTCGTGTGAGTTCCCAGAAACAAAACCATGAGGGCGTGGTAAGGGCCCAAAATGGACAATATCGTGCTACGATGGAGTCGAGCCCAGGATGTGGTGAGGGCCCGGACCGGGATGTGATATTTTAACTTTAGAAAATATTTTGCATTGGAGTTAAGAAAAATATTGCAACACTTTTGGACATGATCCTACTATTTATTAATTCCCAAAGTATTTTTTATTGATTTTTAAAGTTGAGAAATAAAAAAATATCTTTAAATTTAGGTTTTAAATTGTTGATTTCAAGTGTTTAAATATAAATTATAATAGATATTGCATGAAAATATATTTTGAAGAATATTAATATGATAGTTTGTTGTTATAGTAAATAAATAAAAGAAAAATCAACAAAAATAAAAAATAAAAACTGAAAAACAAAAAACAAAAAATTGAAAAGGGAGGACGGTATGAAGTTAGCGACGTATTGCGGGGATATTTGGTACTTTTCTAGCGACTTTCCTCCATAATGATCGGGAGAAAAATACCGATCGTATCCTTTTCTTTTTCCATTGAATTTATTTTTCTTCCTACATTACTTTATTTAGATTCAAATACCTTTAGAATTAGACTAGCTAATGATACCTGCGTGATGCTGCGGGATTAAAAATCGTATAATTTTTTTGTATGAAGTACTATTTTCATACAAAAGATAATAATTGACTGTGTATGTACATACTATTTACATGCAAAAGATTTGGTAGATAGTTCAAGTAGTTAGCCTAACACAAACTATAAGGAAGCCGCCTTGCAATATATGATTTGGGTAAATCTAAACAATTGAACTCACACAAAAAAATAGTAAAAACCTTTTCAATGAAAAATATAAGCAAACCAAGAAAAGGATTTCACTAAGAACCACTTGATTAGTTGCAAACCAAATTCAATCCCAATTTCCTTCACCAATTGTCTCCTCTAATCCCACCTAACTATTTATCAACATAAGTTCGTATCCTATGTGCCTTGAAATGCTAAACTTACGATTCACATACCTGCAAATTGCAATTCAAAAATCAAAATACAAACATGAATCAGAAAACTACCAAACATAAATCCAAATCTTAGGAAGTTTAAATATTATAAATAAATAAATAAAGAAAAATCTATGATCTAAAGACAGCCACCAACAAACATTCGTTCCTTTAAAAATACCCAAATTAATTTCAAACAAAATTAGATGGGGGTCGCTTCAAACGAAATATCTACAACCCACATTAATTCAAACGAAATATGCACAAACCAAGCTAAATTAATTCATTCAAATAATTATTTGCTTCCGCTGCACAACCCAAATTAGTTCAAACAAAATTTGCACAACACAAAATTAAGAGATCAATGTGACATCCCACATCGTCCAGGGGAGTGATCCTTCCTTAAATGTATATTCCCATCTCTACCTAGCACGAAGTCTTTTGGGACCTCACTCAACTGTCACATCCCGGCCAGAGGCGGACCACTTCCCGGGCTCGTTCCACCACCGTAACACGATATTGTCTGCTTCGGGCCCCGACCACGCCCTCACGGTTTTGTTTCTGGGAACTCACACGAGAACTTCCCGATGGGTCACCCATCCTGGGAATGCTCTCGCGCGCTACTCGCTTAACTTCGGAGTTCTGATGGAACCCGAAGCCAGTGAGCTCCCAAAAGGCCTTGTGCTAAGTAAGGATGGGAATATACATTTAAGGATCACTCCCCTGGGCGATGTGGGATGTGACATTTGGTATCAAAGCCTAACCCTGGCCGCTTGTGTGCCGACGAGGACGTCAGGCCCCTAAGGGAGTAGATTGCATCAGTGAGCTCCCAAAAGGCCTCGTGCTAGGTAGAGATGGGAATATACATTTAAGGATCACTCCCCTGGGCGATGTGGGATGTCACAATCCACCCCCCTTAGGGGCTCGACGTCCTCGTCGGCACATCACGACCAGGGTTAGGCTCTGATACCAAATTGTCACATCCCGGCCTGGGACGGATCACTTCCCGGGCCCACTCCACCACCGTAGCACAATATTGTCCGCTTTGGGCCCCGACCACACCCTCACGGTTTTGTTTCTGGGAACTCGCGCGAGAGCATTCTCAGGATGGGTGACTCATCGGGAAGTTCTCGTGTGAGTTCCCAGAAACAAAACTGTGAGGGCGTGGTCAGGACCCAAAGCAGACAATATTGTGCTACGGTGGTGGAGCAGGCCGGGGAAGTGATCCGCCCTGGGCCGAAATGTGACAATCAAACCAAATATACACTATCAAAATCAAGAGATCAAAACCAAGCTAATTTTTTCTTTTGGATTTCTGAGAGACAGAGTCTCCCTCGGAGTCGGAAAATCAAGCTGGGTGAGGTGGACTGTCGAGACGGCGAGAGGAAGCTCGCCAGGTGATGGCGAGGTGGGCAACATCGATGGTGAGAAGAAACGGCGTCGTGGTTTGGCGAAGGTAGAGAGAAAGAATGACCAAAAGATGAAAAGATCGAGCGATAGGGAAGAGAAAGAGGGGAGAAGGAAGAAAAATAAAATAAAAAAGAAATTTGACGGACAAAATCAAAATTTGGCTAAATATGTGAGGGCAAAATTAGACGAACACTGTGCTTATGAACAGTGTTTCAGTTTTAGTATATATTAAATTTAGATTTATATCCTTGTTTAGGAATTTTTTGACATAGATTATAAGAAAATTTTCATCGAAAATATTTTGTAGAACATGAAGATGGTAGTTTGTTGTTGTGGTATGGAAAAAAACAAAAATTTAACAAAATAAATAAGTAAATGGTTTAGGCATAGGGAGACGCAGCCGAAACTCATGCCCTTGAGAAGGCTTAAGGCGTAGCAGAAGCAATGGAGGCCCATGAGGTTTACAATAGAGGTGAGTGAATAGTAACACCCTGAGTTCAAGAGTTTTGGGGCGTGTGAATAATAAGACCTTGAGTTAGGCTCATTTCATCGCCCGACGCACTTGATTTTTTTTCCCTTGTCACATCGCAGCGGAGAAATTTTTATTTTTTATTTTTTAAGAAGGGCTTACCATGTTAAAAGTTACGACTTTAGTGTGAATACTATTATGGTTGATATTAGCTTATAAATTTCCCACCCCCGGCAACAATGCTTCTTCCGACCAATCATGGGTGTAACTCACTATTTTTGTGAAAAAATTGAAATTTTTAGTTTTGGGAAGTATTTTGCGTATGAGTTAACAAAAATGTTACAAGATGTTTGATATGATCCTACCATTTATTAGGCCTCAGAACTATTTTTTTTATTGATTTTTAAAGTTGAAAAAAAAAATAGAAAAATAATATAAACTAATAGCGAGGCCCCCATAGAGATATATAGGTGTCAAAAATCTTTGGAATGTCCTAAATTAATTTAGAAACATGTGGTGCGACTAGAATGACTCAAATTTTGGTTTATAATGAATCTTACAAAAGTTCACAAAATCAATCGGAAAACTGTGAGTTATAACTCACAATTTTTATGAAAAAATTGAAATTTTTAGCTTTAGAAAATATTTTGAGTCAGAGTTAAGGAAAATATTGCAACACCTTTAGACGTGATCCTACCATTTATTAAGTCCCAAAGCTATTTTTTATTGATTTTTAAAGTTGAGAAATAGAAAAATATCTTTAAATTTACGTTTTAAATTGTTGATTTCAAGTGTTTAAATATGAATTATAATAAATTTTGCACGAAAAATATATTTTGAAGAATATTAATATGATAGTTTGTTGTTATGGTAAATAAATAAAAGAAAAATTAACCAAAAAAAAATAATTTGAAAAGTGGGGGATCGGTATGAAGATAGCGACTTGATTCGATATAGTTGCTAGACTCCCTACCGTGAGGATCGGAAGGGAAGTACCAATCGTATCCTTTCCTTTTTTTTTTGTTTTTTTTCTTTTTTCATTGAATTTTTTTTTTCTTCCTACATTACTTTATTTAGATTCAAACACCTTTAGAATTAGATTTAGATTTATATCCTTATTTTGGAATTTTTTGACATAGATTATAAGAAAATTTTCACTGGAAATATATTTCGTAGAACATGAAGATGATAGTTTGGTGTTGTGGTATTGGAAAAATGAAAAAATTTACAAAATAAATACGTAAATGGTTTAGGCATAGGGAGACGCAACCCAAACTCATGCCCTCGAGAAGACTCAAGGCGCAGCATAAGTAGTGGAGGCCTATTAGGTTCACAATTTAGAGGTTTGTGAATAGTAACACCCTGAGTTCAAGAGTTTAGGGGTGTATGAATAATAACACCCTGAGTTAGGTGCATTTCATCGCCCGGCGCACTTGATTTTTTTTCCCTTGCCGCATTACGGCGGAGAAATTTGTTTTTTTTTTTTTTTTTTTTTTTTTTTAAGAAGGGCTTACCATGTTAAAAGTTATGACTTTAGTGTGAATACTATCATGGTTGATATTGGTTTATAAATTCCCCACCCCTGGCAACAATGCTTCGTCCGACCAATCATGGGTGTAACTCACTGTTTTTGTGAAAAAATTGAAATTTTTAGTTTTGGGAAATATTATGTGTCACATCCTGGGCTCAACTCTACCGTAACACGATATTGTCCGCTTTGGGCCCTTACCACACCCTCACGGTTTTGTTTCTGGGAACTCACACGAGAACTTCCCAATAGGTTACCCATCTTGGGATTTCTCTCTCGCAAACTCACTTAACTTCGGAGTTCCAATGGAACCCTAAGCGAGTGAGCTCCTAAAAAGCCTTGTGCTAGGTAGAGATGGGAATATACATATAAGGCTTACAGGATCACTCCCCTGGGCGATGTGGGATGTTACAATCCACCCACCCTTAGGGGCCCGACGTCTTCGTCAGCACACATCAGGCCAGGGATTGGCTCTGATACCAAATTGTCACATCCCAACCTGGGCCCCCACCACAACCCAGGCTCGACTCCACCGTAGCATGATATTATCCGCTTTGGGCCCCGACCACGCCTTCACAATTTTGTTTCTGAGAACTCACGAGGAACTTCCTAATAGGTCACCCATCTTGGGATTGCTCTCGCACGAACTCGCTTAACTTCGGAGTTCTGATGGCACCCGAAGCCAGTGAGCTTCCAAAAGACCTCGTGCTAGGTAGAGATAGGAATATACATATAAGACTTACAGGATCCACTCCACTAGGCGATGTGGGATGTTACAATCCACCATTCCTTAGGGGCCCGACGTCCTCGTCGGCACACATCCGGCCAGGGATTGGCTCTGATACCAAATTGTCACATCCTGGGCTTGACTCCACCGTAGCACGATATTGTCCGCTTTGGGCCTCTACTACACCTTCACAGTTTTGTTTCTGGGAACTCACACAAGAACTTCCCAATGGGTCACCCATCTTGGGATTGCTCTCGCGCGAACTCACTTAACTTCAGAGTTCCAATGGAACTCAAAGCCAATGAGCTCCCAAAAGGCCTCGTGCTAGGTAGAGATGGGAATATACATATAAGGCTTATAGGATTCACTCCCCTAGGCGATGTGGGATGTTACATTTTGCGTATGAGTTAACAAAAATGTTACAAGACCTTTGATATGATCCTACCATTTATTAGGCCTCCAAACTATTTTTTATTGATTTTCAAAGTTGAAAAATAAAATAGAAAAATAATATAAACTAATAGCGAGGCCCCCAAAGAGATTTATAGGTGTCGAAAATTTTTGGAATGTCCTAAATTAATTTAGAAACATGTGGTGTGACTAGAATGACTCAAATTTTGGTTTATAATGAATCTTACAATAGTTCACAAAATCAATCGGAAAACTGTGAGTCATAACTCACAATTTTTGTGAAAAAATTGAAATTTTTAGCTTTAGAAAATATTGCAACATCTTTAGATGTGATCCTACCATTTATTAAGTCCCAAAACTATTTTTTATTGATTTTTAAAGTTGAGAAATAGAAAAATATCTTTAAATTTAGGTTTTAAATTGTTGATTTCAAGTGTTTAAATATGAATTATAATAAATTTTGCATGGAAAATATATTTTGAAGAATATTAATATGATAGTTTGTTGTTATGGTAAATAAATAAAAGAAAAATTAACCAAAAAATTTTTTTTTTTGAAAAGTGGGGGATCGGTATGAAGATAGCGACTTAAATTGATAGAGTTGCTAGTTCTTTACCGACTTCCTTCCGTGAGGATCGGAAGGGAAGTACTAATCATATCCTTTTCTTTTTTTTCTTTTCTTTTTTCATTGAATTTTTTTTCTTCCTACATTACTTTATTTAGATTCAAATACCTTTAGAATTAGATTTAGATTTATATCCTTATTTTGGAATTTTTTGACATAGATTATACGAAAATTTTCACCGGAAATATACTTTGTAGAACATGAAGATGATAATTTGGTGTTATGGTACGGAAAAAATAAAAAATTTAAAAAAATAAATATGTAAATGGTTTAGGCATAGGAAGACGCAGCCCAAACTCATGCCCTCGAGAAGACTCAAGGCGCAGCAGAAGTAGTGGAGCCCCATGAGGTTTACAATTTAGAGGTGTGTGAACAGTAACACCCTAAGTTCAAGAGTTTAGGGGTGTATAAATAATAACACCCTGAGTTAGGCGCATTTCATCGCCCGGCACACTTGATGTTTTTTTCCCATGCCGCATTGTGGCGGAGAAATTTGTTTTTTTCTTTTTTTTTTTTTTTTTTTTTTTTTAAAGAAGGGCTTACCATGGGCTTACCATGTTAAAAGTTACAGCTTTAGTGTGAATACTATCATGGTTGATATTGTCTTATAAATTCCCCACCCCCCGCAACAATGCTTCGTCCTACCAACCATGGTTGACCCTTGAGATTAAAACTAAACCTACCTCATATTGATAACATCCTATAAATACTCATCACACCCCCCCCCCCGGCGCACCAATGCTTGGTGCGAGCAATAACAGTCGGCCCGTGGCATTAAAACTAAACCTATCCCCTATAAATGCCCTACCCTCGACACCTACAATTCGTACGGAAAACCATTGCTGACATGTGAGATTAAACATAAACCCTACCCCGACACAATTAGTTCGTACTATGGTTGACCTGAGAGGTTAAATCAAAGGTGTTTGATTGCTTTGTAGGTACAAATTTGTCAAGAATGAAGACGGCGGATTTTTACTACCACAAAGGGGTTGCAATCATTGTTTTTGTGACTATTCGCTACCTCATTGTCACTGCCCATGATAGCAATGCTATGTGAGATTGATTTGTGGTTTTATCCAAAAAATAAAAAATAAAAAAACTCGCTACTTCCCAAAGGCAACGATTGTGAGTCGTTAAGATACCTTAGGACAACGAATTTTCTACTTTAGGCTACACGTGTTTCACAATTTTCTTGTAATATTGCAATAACTTATAAGAAGTTGGGCCACCCTCCCTGTTACCAACTTATTTAGGATAAACATAACTTCATTCACTATAGTCATGCACTAGAAACGATGCTTTCTAATTGCTTATGTGTATATAGAAGGCACAACAAATATGCATGTGAATTATATGCTCCCATCCCACCTTTCGTTTATGGATTTCAATTTCAACCAAAGAATCTAACTAATGTCAAATGCATCATGCATGCAAAAGAAACTAAAACTATCTTTTTAGAACATATTTTGTAAGTCACATTATATGTCTGTATGTTTCATTCTTTAATGATTTAGAAAATAAATTAAACTATCAATCGTCACATCATATGATTTATAAAATATGATTAATAGATAGTCTCCCTAACATCACCCTGCATGCAAATTAAAGCCCTGACCATGGTAAACGCATGCAGAGTCCTTAGCTTCTCGCTTCGGAATATAATTTAACATTAACACTTGCATAACAGCATCTTCCTTTCTACAATACTTGCCTAGCTAGCAAGCTACAATATGATCCGTAGATTGGTATCTCAATAAATATGATTATCTGTGCATTGATGCAGTTAACATGCATCTAACTGGTAAGTTATATCGTTTGTATGTCATTAGTGATAGTTTTACACTGCTGAGATATCATTGATCTTCATCAAGACACCAATATTATGAAGAAATCCCAGTATTAACAGCTAAGAAATCGATAAAAGGAAGACCGGCCACGTTGCTTTTCTGTTGTCCCGTACCTTCCTGATCCACCTCCTCCTCCTCCTTTCTTGCATTATCTATCACTTCACTTCCATTAGACTCAGTATTTACTTGGAGAAAATCGTAAAACTCAATTGGCTGATCTTTATTATGATCTGCAACATAGATATAATAAATATATAATTAGGAACCATGCATGCATGAGAATATTGATCAATGGCCATTAATTATAACTGATAAAGGCATGCATCATCATCAAAAATATATATGGCATTTATTCTATCGTTAGGAAGATGCATGCATGGCACACTTGGAGTAGTCATAAGCATTAATTGGTACTAGAGGATAATCACCTTGGTGCATTGTGGCACTGCAGGTATTGGGATAGAACTCTTTTGGAAATGGAGGAGGAGGGCTATGAGTGAAAGCTGGCCGATATTGATGATAATTTCTGTCGCTGCATGAGTAGTATTTCCCAATATAATTATATGAATCCAGGTTCCATGTGCCGATATCGCAATTGATCTGCAGGGGATGGTCTTGTTTTGAAGAGGATTTTGGTTCATTATTGTTAGTAATGATACTCATGAACGAGGTTTGAGCAGTAGAAGTATTCCTTATTAATTTGGAGTGATTAAGCCTAGATCTTTCTCTGCATCTGCGTGCCATGATGACATGCCAATGGTTCTTGACTGCGTTATCGGTACGTCCAGGGAAAAGCCTTGCAATAACAGCCCATCTATTTCCATGAATGCGGTGAGAAACTAAGAGACGCTCTTCTTCCTCTTCTGTGAAGGGGTTCCTATTGATTCTTGGGTCCAACTGATTGAACCATCTCAACCTACAGCTTTTTCCTGCATCATTCAGTTCATATATATTATTCATGTATGTGATTATATTACAAAAACATCGTTCAATTAAATGGTACCCCTCTTTTCCTTCAAGGGTACTGTACACTAACCCTAACCCATTAACTACTCTCTTTTCTACACACACACACACATGAATGTCTTAGTTGAGTAATAATAATTTATACAAATTTAAATAATCGCACAAAAATATATTTGCCCTAGCTAGCTGCAGCATATATAATTTGGGGCTTCTTGGTATAAGTGGTTGCCAACAATTTCAACAATTGCGAACACATCAATCACAAATGAAAAAAATAGAACTAGTAGTACCTGATCTTCCTTGGAGCTTTTCTGCTATTGCGTTCCAGTTATGAGGTCCATATCGTTCCACCAACTCCCTAAGCTTCTCGTCTTCAGCTGGCCTCCAATGGCCTCTAGTGCACATCTTAATTATATGTATTCAAATTTGATCTTCAAGTGTTTTTTTTCTTAAATAAACACAAAAAGAACAAATTAATAAGTAGGAATTAAAGCTGCCGAACAACTTAGGTAGAGCTAATTCACTACAAAGACCATGGATGCCTGATGTTCTTCATTCGTGATCAAACGGATCGATTAATACTAGCTAGATTCTTACTATTGCCGAGAGCAAAGAAGAAGAAGATGACGACGAGGACGATGATGTAGACCGTAGGGGCAAGGCACTAACAACCGAGACAATTATAATTACGGTACTGCAGGAGAGATCAATAGATATAAGGGAGGAGCCGAGCTAGAGAGATCCTTTGAATTAGCTAAATAGATTAATTATATAAGGGAGAGGGAAAGATAGATGAAAAGTAAGTTCCGTTAGAGAGTGGGAGGGTTTGGACAGACCTTACACCTGCGATTGATGCAACGTCTTGGCTAACAAAAAAAACAACCACAATTATATCATCATCATCCCACCAAGTTATACTATAATATTTATAAGATGAAAATATGACATGAAGAGAGAGAGAGAGAGAGAGAGAGAGAGAGAGAGAGAGAGAGAGAGATGGGTTGCTTGGTGGGGGTGAGATATGGTTCCTCTTTCAACGTCTTTCCAAGTTTCTAACCTACAACGTCTACTTATAACCCACCTAGCCATCTTACTCTCATTTTCTTTTATTTATTAAATTTTGTACATATATATACACATAAATAATTATTTAATTCAGCAATGGTCACATTAACATAAATATGCATCATTAAATAGAAGTTATAACTGATTGCATAGACCAGATGATTACGTACCCATACAGCTAACCCTAATTCAATTAAATAAACCTTATCCTAATTAAGAAAAGGAATTAAACAGTTTTTAAAGACCAGAAGAAAAAGGGCTGGTTGGTTTGGTATCTATGGTGGTGTACTCGGGAATATGGGAGTTTAATTAGGTTTTGTTCACCTTTCAGAGACCTAACTAACAATTGTAGCTTACAAACCTCACGACTCCAACTGCACGTGGAGAATCGGACATCATTGTTACAAAATAGTGATAATAACTACTACTTTTCTAGTCAAACTAACTCAAACTGCTCGATCTGTTTCTCATCTCTGGTCGTGTATCTGTGTACATAGACAGCACTTAATGTTTTGCCTCATGAGCTCCTTCTTGTGAGTATATGAAGAAAATTGTTTCACATTAGATTTAACTTCGGTATTTTATTGATAATTGATTTTACAATAGAAATTCAATTTCTTAATCACCTGTTTCTTCATCTTTCAAGCAAACACATGCATATATTAATCTCGAGTACCCCACATTTGTATATATCGCTTTTTATTAGCTCTCTAATTGAGGTAGGGCGACCCACCAATACAAATAGGTCATATCACTTATTTTCTTCTATCTTTAGCTAGTACTATGTTTTTTTTAAATTAACCGACATTTAAGTTAAACCATGATTTGATATAATGCAATCATGACAACACATAATAGCTTATGTTGATAGTGTAATAAGATGTCCACGATGTAATTACCAACGTCATTACAATATTAACAATGTCATTTTGTAACCTCACCATTAGTATCTAATCGTGGACAGTAAATTTTGATGATTA
Source organism: Pyrus x bretschneideri (assembly GCF_019419815.1). Classification (NCBI taxonomy): domain Eukaryota; kingdom Viridiplantae; phylum Streptophyta; class Magnoliopsida; order Rosales; family Rosaceae; genus Pyrus; species Pyrus x bretschneideri. Next base: position 396,765 of record NW_025999579.1, on the reverse strand, counting down.
TAATGTAGCCTTACATTTCTTGAGTTAAGACAGTGAATTACGTTGGAAATTAACATTATGTTCAAAAACAGTCTTAACGTAAAGGTTGGGAGCTCTGAAATGAATAATAGTGTGTGATTACCTTTTTCATGTCATAATAATATCTCATGTCTATATATATTACAACAAGGTGTCCATGATATAACAAACAACGTTGTTCGTATAATAACAATTATAATGTTAAGTTCCACATTTTGTAACACAACGTTGACAGTAAGCTTGACAATAAGCTTTGACAATTATAATGTAATCTTACGCTTCTTGTAGTGTTGAATCATTTTGAACTTAACACCACGTTGTAATAGCCTTCACGTGAAAGTTGTGGGCTCAAAAGTGAATAGCGATGCTTGAGTGATTTTATGATTTCAACTTATAATATCTTACAACTATATTGTAAAAAGACGTCTACAATATAACAACTAACGTTGTTAATGTAATATAACAATATCATTGTGTAACCTCGCCATTATTAAATAACGTTAAAAATAAATATTGTCATATAATCTTACAAAGGTTACCAATACCCTTAAGAAAAAAAGGCACATAGTATATTTTCCATTCAAATACTATAAATTTAACCTTAGATCTGTGTCATATCAATTATGTTTGAGTTCACGCATGCATGTTGTGATTGTTATTAATTAGATGGTATAATTTTCTTTTATCGTTTTTTAAAAGGTTTTTTTAGATAAAATAATCTCTGAGATTGATATAATTTTACTTTGATCCTTGACAATGAAAATCGATAGAAGTGGTACCTGAGAGTGTCTATCATAAATCATTTTAGTACTTCCGTGAAAAATATGTCAATATCATCGTTAAATTGTCACGTGAACGACCATGTGACTATCTTTTTAAGAGTATTTTTGTCAAACCAACCCCTCAACTTAACGAGGATATTGACATATTTTTCATTGAATGACCAAAATGATTTACAGTAGACAAACTCATGAACTACTTTTATCAATTTTCATTGTCAGAGACTAGGGTGAAAAGTTATATCAATCTCATGGACCATTTTAGCTAAAAATTAAGTCTTTTTTAACATATGAAAGTTAATGTGTAGTACATATAAGTATTCGAAAAAGAAAATTTGTAGTGTTGGACCAGTGCTTGAGTTACAACCAATGAAATTAATGCGTAGGTCACTATTGGCCTGTTCTGATAACTAAATAACCTGCATTAGTTAATAATGAAGGATGACGTCTCTCTCCTATTGTAGCCATTTATCCTGTGTGTAATATTAAATTATGTATGAAAATGCTGGTGTAGACCCCCAACTTACCGAAAAAAAAATATCGAGCATGTTGGTGTGACCCAACATCCAAACTGCACAGAATCAAGGAAACTAATTAATTAGTTTTCCTGATATTAGTTATAGGGAAAGAAGCCATTCTTATAACCGTTGGCCTACCATTCTCCCAAGTATGAATCATCTAAATTGCTTGTGAAAAAAGTGAGGCAGGAAATACATCCTCCATCTTCACCCACCATAAGTGATATGTTTTACACTGCGCTTGACATTGGAAATGTCACAAGTACTTCATCAACTGTTTCTTCATTACCTACCTGGCTCTCTCTCTCTCTCTCTCTCTCTCTCTCATATTGAAGATATTCACAAAGATTTATGGAATTAATGGTGTACATACATCTGCTGCAAATTAAGTATTGTTCACTGTTAATTAATTTATGGAGTGCTAAAATCTTGAAAAAATGGATGATGAGGAATGAAGAAAATGCATCCTATCTAGATTCGTTTTCATTCCCCAAATCATAACGCAATTCATTGCATAAAAGTGTACATATATATAATTTGTTAATTGAAAATTCAAACCTATTTTTTTTTTTTTTTTTTTTGTCAAAATTGAAAATTCAAACTTTAAATTCATCAATTGTAGATTTCTTCACGACTGTTCACCAGTTTCACCTACTTTTCTTATGGCAGCGAGCAGTGAGCACTGAGCAATGCTATTAAACTCATTCAAAGATGTTGAGAGTATCAATCCCATATCGGGGAAATGACGAACCTTGCATGTGCTTTATAAGTAGTTGGACTATTTCCTATATTGCCAATTAGTTTTGTAGTGGAATCTTAACTTCTTCGAGCAATATCGATTTCTTGGTATTGATAAAATAAAACTCTTGCTAGTTAGGTTTCCTTGTTCCACAAGTATTGTAGTAAAATGTAAATTAGCTTATTTTTTGAGAAATTATAATCCTTGAATCCGAATGCTTGTGATGTACATATATAAAAGAAGTTTACCCTATAAATGAAATCTATCGAATTCAATAGTTCTGCACTACATTATGTACATAAACGAATGAATGCATGATCTTTGACCATCTATGTAACTATTGTGACTGGTAATAATATTAATGATGAATTTTTCGCACTTGTTAGGGTACAAATATATGAGGATACATAAATTCCATTTTGAAGGAATGTTTTGATGAACTTTTAACGGACACGTACCTTAGTTTACAGTGGTCTTGTCCACCTTACCGTATACATATATATGCGTATAGATATATGAAACAAGGTAGGTAGCTGGTAGCATAGTCTATAACTTTCTCTTGTTCTGTGATTCTAGCTTTCTCTCTTACTCAAAAGCCCGTTTCTGCAAGAAGTTTAACCAAATCCTGATTAAGGCCGTTAATTAGTCCCCACAATCGATCACAAGGAGTAGGGATTTGACACTCACCTAACTAATATGGGATAAAGCTAGGGTTTCTGGTTCCAGAAGTAACTTAAACTTCCCATCTGTAAAACTGCCCAAACCCAACTTATGAACCATTCCAAGGGATTGCTTTTGTTTCTTGATCGAGCTCTCCACTAATCAAGATCAATGAAGAGTACACCTACCTACCAAACCACATATATATATATATATATATATCCCCATAACATGATTAGCATCTTATCGCTATTTTAGCTAATAATTAGCTCTTTTCGTACGTGTTTTAATTTTCAGTTAATTTTCATTATTGTTTTTTGTACAAATGTCAAGGTCAAAAATCAGCTTTCAACACGTATGGACTTGGTGATTAATTAATCTAGAACATAAACAATGTTTTATGTTTAAATCAGGCTAATCACAACCCAACCCAAAGATTATATATTATAATTTGTGGAAATAAAATGCAGATGCTTCCTTGAGTGCAACTCACTTTTTTTGAGTTGGTTCTAGGGTATTAGGTAGAGGACAGGGATATATGCAAACTCTCAATCTCATGCACGTCATTGTTTCGCTAGCTTAGCTAGGATATATATACATTCATTTAAAAGAACAATACTTGGTTACTCAAATAATGAGTAGGAGTTCCTACCCAAAATCGTTCATGGCCGATTCATAGAACTTCGTGTTTATAATCGAAACCATTCATATTATAAATCACTTTATAAAGATCGCATATGCAAAAATGAATTAAAACTAAGGTCATTTAATCTTCAAATTATATAAAACAGATGAACATAATTGATAAAAATATGACGAACCGTCTATGTATTTGCTATAATAGATTGATTAAACGACCATAGTCTTAATTCTTTTTTTTTTTTACAGAGATGATCTTTATCAAGTAATTCATAAAATGAACTGTTCTGATCATAAGCACAAAACTTTGTAATTCGAAGACATAGAATTTTAAATAAGAATTTCCTACTCATCCTTGAGCGGCCAAAGCCAAACATTGTTCCCTTTAAAATGGATATGTCCTTGTACAGTTGTACTAACCTTGATGTTATCTATCACCTTTACATTTTCTAATCCAATCCCTGGCTGCCTACATTTCAATCCTTATAACCAAATTGTGTACCATTAATTAATTAGTTAACTAACTTCACCTTGTCGGTTGTCCAACTGAGAAGCGACTGCATTTCTATACATAGCAATGGGACCATGATTAACCATAAGAAAATATTGACCCAAAAATGAAAATATTGAATTCAAATATAAATTAAAAAGTAAAAAGTAGATATTTGACAATGATACCTAAAAAATTGTTATCACCACCCTGTAAAAACAAGATGCACTCTTTGAAGTGCAATTTGTATGTTGGCGTTATGTAAAAAGGGCTGTCATAGGAACTTATATCTATTTTTTAATTTGTAATGTAAACTAAAATTTTAAGCCATTTGTCATATCAAGTTTCAAAAATCATTGGTTTATCATCTCATCTTAACTCGATTAAGTTTTCCATCCAAAACTTGCACATGACTTATTTTCAAGGTTATTTTGAACATTTTAACTTTCCCTTCAAGATTATTTTGGACATTTCAACTCCCATTTTATTTTAATCAACATGTTCGACAACGTTATGTTCTCAAAGCTTGTAATTAGTTAAACTCCATGTTAGTGTGCTTAATGTACCATTTTAGTAGTTCACTATAAATTTATAAAACAAACGTGACATGTATTTTTCATACCAAAAGATAAGTAGGGAACTTGTAAAAAATAAGTCAAAAGTTGAAAATCAATTTATACCCCCCCCGGGGCCCCCGGCCTACATATATTGCTTATAAAAATAATAAATAAATATATAGACTTGTGAAAAATGAGGTCAAAAGTTCAAAATAATGTTCTTTTAGATGGAAAACTTAATGAACTCAAGGTGAAATGATTATTTTTTAGTGCAAATAACAATTCTCCGTATTAAGAGTTTTAACGAAAAGCCCACGGTACTGTTTATTTTAACGAAAAACCACATTTTTACACTAAAAAGTTAATTATGGTATTATTCACTTTACCATTAGTTTTCCGAAATGAAAAACACAAGTAGTTGTGGCCAATTCTTGACTTGTTTAAGTTTATAAATGGAGCTTCCACTATTGTACTAGAATTGTTGTTGAAGAAAACTTTAGTATACAGTATTAGTTGGAAATTATATCAGCGGCTAGTGCTCAAAGGAAAAAAATCATGACGAGATACCATTTCTTTCGGCTCAAGTGTTGATTGACGCAATGAGCTCGCAAGTCCAACATGATTTCGACATTTTTCATGTCCAAATTTGACTAGTGGACATCCTCCGTCCTTTCATTTAGAGAAATATTACCACTAGCAAATTAGGAATCTTCAGGTTTACTCCAAGTTACAACATGTAACCTCCGTAAATTCAAGAGTTACATCTTATAACTTTCAAATTTGAAGTAACTTTTAAAATAGGTCACGTTATTTATTATTTTTATTTTATTTTATTTTCACATTACATTACGAAGTTTTGAAATTATCAATTTGTCTTTTGACATATCCTCAATTACATTCCAAAACAATTTGTCACACATTCTGGTCTTAACAGTGTAAGTGTAACTTCTACGCTGCCTGAAAACATGTCTCATATTTATCAGATCATCCATTGATACGAAATGCTATGAAATTAAATAAATGAAAAACATAAATTGGTATAAATGTGAAAAGTTAAAAACTTAACATTCCTTTTCAAAACTCACCTAAAACATATGATAAGTGTACAGTGAGCTCTAAATTCAATGAAACTAGCCGAGGCCACAAGTTGGGTGCATGTTTGAAATATTCAGCTTTTTGCCACGTTGTACTTCCACAAAGAATGTAATTGTTTGTAAAACCCTACTCTATCTATCCGTGCCCTTCCTATCCCTGATTTTGATGTTCCGGTCAAAACATCATGATTCATGATGGTAAATACAAACAAAGTGGTACCTGTAACTCAAAACTTACATGAAACAGTAACACCAAGTCGGCAGTTTTTTAAAACTAATCAAGCGATGTGTCAGAAATTTAAAACACGTGCCGTTGTGTTATGGATTCTAGATGCTACTGTGGTGTCCCGAGAACCTGTTAAGTATCCTAGTGATTATGCACGTCAGTCAACGAGATATTAAAAATAGTTGGATAGAGAGGGAGAGAGATTACATGCTCAAAGTGATCATCAGTTTCTATTGTACAAGGGGGAACCAGACAGGAACGACGCATTCTGTACAGAAGATCCTGACGGAAAAATACAACGTCCTTGGTACCCAACGTTAATCTGCATTCAAGAAAGGGAAGTCATTGAGTAGCAGGACAACTGAAAATACAAGCACAATAAGAAACTTTGTATCTCAAGACTCACAAGGTACCCTGGGGAGAAATAAATTCTTTTGTCTTGGAACAGTGTTCAGAAAACACATACCTGCAAGGATTACTGGAAAATATGCATTTTGGAATGTGATTTTGAAGCTCTTCCGTTAAATATTTTGGTAAAGCATTCCTGGGCAGAGCTGTTGAAGGGCCTGAATTTGTCAAAAAGTAGAAAGTGATCAAGAATGCACCTATACTCTAGGCCCATTTTTGAAGAAACCTTTTCTTTCTTTGGAGCAGCATGTTAAAGCAAGCATCATATACCTGCATCATCAGGACCTGGGATAAATAGAAAACAACTACGCTCTGCTACCCATGGATGGGCTGCGATCATCTGCCCTAGTTTGCCAAACTGCGACCTGCATGTCTAGGGAGCTCACTATTGTTTTTACTGATGTAAGAAAGAAAAAGACTGGAGAAAGAATGAAAAGCAAGATTACATGGGCGAGAGCAAAAATTCCCCATCAATACAAATAAGCATGGTACAAATTCTTCATCCTCAAAGGCACCGAGGACTGTCTCTAGCTTTCCCATAGCCTTGTCAAATAAGAAAAGAACTATTGATGTAATGTCGAGAAACTCTGAGAATATATAAAGTTTTTACCGTCTTTCATAAGAAAAAGAATGTTAGTCACCTCTTCATTGTCGAGCCAAATGTCAGATAGTATGACAACATTGTCATTAGCTGCTGTCCTATCCAACTTTGCAAGTCTGAGCTGTTTGAAGTGTAAAGGAAACTATATATCCATAATAACCTGCTAGTCTATATGGTTCACCTGAGCTGTTTGAAGTGTAAAGTAAACCTTCACAAAAAAATTTAGCAGCCTGATGCCTGATACAATCTCTTGAGAAACAAATTCACTCGAGTTACTTTAAGATTCACCGATCTGGTCCAGATTAGCTAAATCGATTACCACATTATGATATGTTAATTCAGCCCCATATTACGTGAAAATAAGTAATTCCGAGAAGGAGCAATGTTCTTCCTTGGGAATTACAAGATATTAAGTAGTGGTATTTTTAAAAGCAATTTTTTTTAAGAGCATAGAGAAGAAAAGGATGTTAGCTAACCTGAAAGATACCCTCTAAGAGAATCTCACCTTCTGCGACAACTATTGTGTTCTCCACGAAAAACCCTGCAGTTATCTGGTATGGATTGTCAAAGAAAATGATTATTTCAAAATTTATATTTGACAGAACCTCAACTTTGTAATTCACGAGTTCAGGCATAGCCATAACTCATCGCACAACTGAGCCTCTATAAAAAAGATACGGAATCAATGCTTCCCATAAAATAAACACTGAGGTTATCAATGATTACAGTGTGTAAAGGATATTGCATTTGATAAATCGATTTCCACAGACGAAGAAAGGTCTTCCAAGTAAAAATGACCATCCTCCAACTAAGATATCAGTCCCATCACCCATCTCCTTCCGGTTTGCCCAATCAGAGACTGAATTGGAGATATCTGGCCAGCATGTCATAAATAAAAATTCATTCAATTCAATCTTGGCGCTTATGAAAGGACTCCAATCAGATTTACTCAAAGAAAGAAAATGTGAGGACCAACCTCGCGGCGACCTGAATCAGACGATTTAGAACCAAATGCTGGTCTGGAAAACTCCTTATGGCGAGAGATAATCTGGGAGAGCAAGAGAAACCTATCCTTGTGCAGTGCCGATTTGGCGGATGCTTCGCCATGAATAGGTAATCTCCCAGCATGCCTAAAAATCAACCCGAAAAACGACAAGAAAAGCACATTAGCCTGTTCAAAAACACATTCACATTACAAAGAATTAAAGAATTGGTTGGCAAAAAAGAGACATACTTGTAAAAACTTTTCTTGATGGGATCGTATCGGAACTTTGGGACCTTGAAGGCATCAATTATGTGCCAATCAGGTTCAGATGTACTAGTAACACAGTCATCATCGCCGTCGTAGATGGCCGCGTCAGCACGCGACAGTTTGGTAGCGAGGCGGTGCACCGTCTCCTTGTCTTTTCCTGCAATCCCAAAGAAGAAGGCACAATCTTTTGTTTAGGAAGAAAAAAGGGCAATTTGAAAATGATTGATTTTGTGAAGAAATGATGAAAATTGAAAGAGAAAAGTTTGGGGGAACAACGGGGTTGGGTCTCGAGGAAGTCGAGGAGGAGATCGATGGCGTCGTCGTCGGGAGCAGAGTCGTCGAAATTGGATGCGAAGGAGAGGATCTCGTCGACTGCGTCCGGTTCAAGCGTGTACCCTCTGATCTTGCACTTCCTCTGCACCTTCTTCCTCCCCAATCTGCTCATCTCTCTCTCTCTCTCTCTCTCAGAGTTCATATTGCTAAAACCTCGGTACTATCTTTCGGCTTTTACTTGTTTTGGGCGGGAAAATGTCATTCTTCTCTCTTTTTCCACATGAGCCGGGAAAATATATCTACTTGTCAACTTCCCATTAGCACGGTGCTGTTCACACGTCATTTTTTATTTCTTAAACACTTATCTTAATTTTTGACCGTCGAATTAAATAAATTAAGATAAAAAAACAGAAATTCATAACAAGTGTATAGAAGGTAAAAAAAAGTTTTTACGATCAACAAGCGAACAGTGAGCAGTACTTATCTTCTCAATGTTTGAAGATATCTCCCACCAAACAAACAAAAAGTTTCATTTCCGCAAAAAATGAGGTGTAGTTTTATAATTCAAGGTCTTCAACTTGTGTTTTTTGTTTCCCATTTTCGTTAAAATTAGATAAAACGCCCGCAAAACAAGCTCCAACTGGGGAAAATTCTACTCTTCATTTTTTGTTTCCCTTAACATTAACTTCCCTCTTCTTACAAATTCTACTCTTCATGTAGTCACCTCCAACTGGGGAAAATTTCGTGTCTGGCAGCCGGACCACATGTCCATGCGGCCACACACAAGACCAGAGATCCCTTGTATTATTGTATCACTGAACCCACGGGTGCTCCCACCTTTTGAGAGGGGTGCCTCATGAAGCTTCCCGTACACAAGTTCTCCATCTAGGACTGGGACCGGTATCAATCATCACTGGAACCAAGGCAAAATCACAGTATTGAGTCTGAATTTTCGTCACCTTCGCATCACCCTCAACTAGTAGCACTACTAAGCCTGCTTCCTTACTCCTTTTGCAAGACAGACAACTCTGCAGTCTTTTAACCTGAAACACTATTTGGGACTTGGTGGAAAATCTCCATGTTGGTATCGAACTGCATTCACACCAGTTCCAGTCCGAGGCATGGCTGACCTGGTACAGCAACAAGATTTTATCTCGAAACATCACCTTCAGAATTTGCTAATGTGCTCAAGCTCCTTGTTCCAATTCCTTTCTTGATTCCATTTAATTAGACAGTCTGAAAGAATTTATCAGGCAAATAGGTACAAACTTCATTAGCTCTCTCTCAAACTCATGCTCTTCCGTTTCTGGTTCAATGCAAAACGTCTTGCCATAGAAGGATTATAGAACTTTCTCATATGACTCGAGAGCCTGTGAATCGATTGAAGATCACCAATCACTGAAAGCTTCATCAGGAATGAGTCAAACTTGCTATATGGCAATTTCATTTCCTTGTTTATGACATCTTCCAATAGGCAACATGCATCTTCCACTTTATTGCAATCAAAAAGCCCTTCAATCATCATGCAGTAAGTATCAGTGTCCTGTGCGCAGCCCCTCTTATCCATCTCATGCCAAGTCTCAAATGCTCCATCAGGATCACTCATCTCAAAATACATTGAAATCAGCATGTTATAAGTCTGCACACTAGGCATACAACCTCCGTCTATCATCCTTCCGTAAAGCTTAAGTGCTTCATCACTCTTTTTATTGTCACAAAGGACCTTGAGAAAACAGTTATAAGTAACTACGTCAGGAGGGTAACCTTTGTTTCCCATCTCTTGCAAAAACTTGTAAGCCTCGTCCACCTTCCCAGCCAAACACATCCCTTCAAGTAGCTCCTTGTATGTAGAAACATCAGGAAGACAACCACTGTTTATCATATGTCCCAGGAGTTTGAAGCACTCCTCCATTTTATCATGCTGGACAAGAGCCACAATCATAATTGCATAAGTTTTTGCAGTGGGAGAAGAAAGCGTAGAACCTTTCATTCGCATGAATTCAAATAGTTCAGCTGCCTCGGAAACCATCCCTGCCTTGCAAAAGGCATCGATGGCAGTAGTGTATGTGAAATTATCAGGAGTATGACCCTCTTGGATCATCTCTTCCAGCAGCCTCATTCCTCTAGTCGGGTTCCTAACTCTACACCAACCGAAAAACAAAATGTTGTATGTATTAGCATCAGGCTTAACCTTTTTCCTCACCCTCTGTAACATGTCTTGAGCATCCTGAACCAGACTGCACTTACACAAAGCATCCAACAGCAGGTTCAAGGCATTGATTTCCGGCTGCGTCTTCACCCTTATCCTCTTCTTCTTGGCGAATTTCTGCAGATAGGTGAGATGCTTTTCCGTGTATTGCTTCAAAATCTTTAAAAGAACCTCAACGGGAACCTTATTCTTGTCATGCCTCTTCATATAATCCAGTAAATCACAAACAATTCGAAACTGCTTCACCTTATACCTCGTGCACGACAATATATCAATCATAATATTGTACGCCGCAGATTCATGAACATAATTCTCTTGGTGGCCTGCCCACATAAAAAACCTAAATGCTAGTTTCTCCTCGAAACGAAACCTATCAAGTACTCCAACAACCAATGGAGTAGTCAATGGTAAACCAACTTGATCAAGAGCTTTCTCCGTATCACAATATGAGTAAGAGTTATCCATAATCGCCCCGTATAATTTATCGACATTACTTCCTAATAACCTTTCCTCACCACCAACCCCATCAAAATCCAAACTTTGACCTACTGCAACGATTTCTGAACAAAAAGGACGCGCAGTGACCTTAAATCTAGCAAGAACATTCATGGGTTGCGATAATTTAACCAAATTCAAACATGGGGTCCCTAGAAATGGCATGGAAAGATAACATGAACACGCAGAGAGAACGTAATTTCGAAAATTTGATATGGGTTCAATCGGGGATATCACATATCCAAAGATATTAGCTTTGGAGGGGAGGGATAAGGAGAGATTCTTGGAAGTGAACATATTGATGAAATATACGCCTCGCGTGGAAGACAATGAAGTTTTAAGAGATTGGTACAGCATATTGTTTGAGAAAAAGGAAAGGGAGAAGATTACCAGGAAGGATGCCAACTCTGCAACTTTTTCTCTTTACGCGCCTTGGCTTAGACCCAGAGCCAGTGGGTAAGTTGGAGAACGATAAACACAAAAACCCAGCAACAATTTTTGAGAGAGAGGGAGAGAGGGGGAAGGATTTGCTCTTCAGCAGAAGATGGCCGCTTTGCAGGGCACTGGACATTGACTCAGTGAGGGGGGTGTTTAGTGGGCCTGGGTGTTTAGGGCTCGGGAGCCCAACGCAGAGTCCACCAGGATCCAGTTGCATTTGCACTTCTTGTTTAGTGGCTAAGATTAGATTACTCATTTGATTAAAAAGGGTGCTGGTATTCACATATATTTTTAAGTCTCTTACACAGTCTTCTTTATTTTTTTTTCCATTGGTTTGAATAAATCAAACGAACATAGCGAACATAATTAAACAAGAATGTGCATGAAGAGAAAAAGGGTGTGTGTTTATCATTTCCCTTTTTAAAATGCGATATGTTAACAATAAATTAAGTGTCAAACGAGCTCTTACCTCCAACTCAAAATGGACGAGTTCAATTCATTAGGTTCTTCAATTTGTTCCGCAAAAGAAAGAGAGCGGCGAGAAGGCATCTTTTGATTACTATTAGAGGAAAATCTCAAATGGACAAAAAGTTGAAGGAATGAATTAGTTATAAGGCGTTATATCCTGCAATTTGTAGGGATTTTTTTTCTTCATGACTAATTAATTTTCTAACCTTAACTTGAATTAAATTTGGAAGTGAGCCAGTAGTTTTTCTTTCAACATCACCTAAATCCAACGAGTTATCAAATCCAATCTTATTATTAGATACCAAACATCATGATCTTAGGGTTATCAATAGTTCAGATATTATCTTTGAAGTACTTATGAAACGATAAAATTGGTACTTTAAAAAAGTGCTTTATGTGAAGCTTTAATAAAGTAGAAATCTGTCCTTAAGACTCCACAGGCAAATCAAATCAGTCCTTAATTATTGAAGAAATCAAACACAATCACTCCTAAAAATATTGCCTAGCAAACACTTCTTTTCTTCACAATCCCCTTCCAGCGCGACACTATCTCTTGCTCAACGTCTGTCACGCTCTTATGAACAGTAGACTTCACAGCCACCTCGCTGTCACGGACTACTTCATCGACAGTAGCCGTGACATGGGCAGTTTTGCTAGACACTTGGCTCGGGAGTGTGTCTATTTCCCTCATAACTTTGTCAATGTCTGAGATGAGCCTCTCCGCTAAGCCCCTGCTGAAATCCTCCCTAATAACCACGCGAAGAACAGCTACATGTTCCGCATTGGCTGGCATCGTGTAGGCTGGAACTATCCATCCGAACTTCCTCAAACTATCTGCTACCTGGAACACGGTGTGCTTGCTGCTGTCTTTTAGAGAAAAGGCCACAAGTGGCACTCCTATGTCTTTGGAGAGAATTTCAAACCGCCCTGTTTTCTCTAGTCCTTGTTTCAGCATTCTTGTATTCTCCATGCAGTTTTCCATCACATTTTTGTAACCCTAATACATACAGGGAAAGAGACACAACCTAATCAGACAATAAAACATCATTTTGCGTATAAAATCAAACCGGAGAACATTTTAACTAATGTAGGTTTTTATGTACGTATGAAATGGTAGCAAAAGTTACCTCAAAACCGAGTCGAATGAACTGATAATACTGAGCAATTATCTGGCTAGAACCTACAGCACAACATATTACACAGTATGTGATGAAAATTAGGGAATCGTTTAGGGGCTGATTGTACAGGTAGAAGCACATAAAACTGTTTCCTCAGGATGCACATATGGTAGCCGGCGCATCTCCAAAAAGTGTTTTTGCGACCCAAAAGCAAACTAATTAAACCAAGCTTTCTTAGCGTGTACATACTACATAGTACATATTGATCGATTATGTATAATTCAATACCTTTAGAAAAGTTGAGGGTGAAGGTGGGCTGATCAGCTCCAAGGTAATTGATGTGAAATATAAGCTCGTCCGGCAAGTCCTCCTTACTCCTCCACACAACCCACCCAACACCGGCGTATACAAGGCCATACTTGTGACCACTCACATTGATGCTCTTGACTAACGGCAAACGGAAATCCCACTCGAGCTCAGGATACAGAAACGGAGCAATAAAGCCTCCGCTGGCAGCGTCGACATGAATGGGAGTGTCCCAGCCCGTCTGCTTATTCTTTTCAACAAGGAGATCATGAAGGAGCTTCACATCTTCGAACTCTCCTGTTAGGGTTGAGCCTAGAATAGCAGCAACACAGATAGTGTTCTCATCAACCATCTCAACTGCTTTCGCAGGGTCCATCACGTAGTATCCCTCCGACAGCTTCACCTCCTTCAGTTCAACTTCGAAATACCTCGCGAATTTTTCCCAACAAACCTGCGGAATATATTTTGATGGAGAAATAATATTAGGCATGCGTCAATAATCTTTTGAAATCTCAGTTGAATACAACCCGTAAATGCAAGTCATCAGAGTAAGAATTCTGACCTGCACATTAGCTCCGGTGACAATGTTGGGCTTATCAAAAGGCTTTCCCTCTACTTTTCTCTTGTTCTGCCACTTCCTTTTGAAAGCTAGGCCTGCCAGCATAATTGCCTCTGAAGAACCTACTGTTGACACACCAACAGCAGTTTCGCCGTCTCCAATGGGAGCATTAAACAGATGTGCGATAATATTCACACAACGATTCTATATTGAAAGAGCAACAGAAAGAAATGTCAACATTACCAAGAAATGGCAAGTTTGAATTGGGACAATAGACATTTACCATAATCTTATCATCCTACAACTTTTAATTAAATTATTAGGTTTATGTTCTCGTAATGTTAGAAGCATATTGTTGTGCAAACATAATCTTCGTCCTTGGAAGTTCCATTTGATTGTTTTTATGTTATCGTTGAACAACAAGGTTAAAAAGTTACCTACAATGTCAAAACTTCGAAGCTGAATATCTAACTAGTAACCTTTTAGTTATAGTTGTTCTCACAAATGAAGCTGCATTTTTCTTTTACATAAAATTACAGTCAAGTTTATCGACAACATATTAACATTTACACAAATCGCTTAATAAAAAAATATAAGATCAAAATATCAATAACATCAACAAGAATTTCGTTGAAAACAGTACAAGGTTACAATATCATAAATTGCATCTATTTAATCTTTATTTTTGATGTTAAATAAAAAAATAATTGACCATAAAAGTGACAGAGAGAACATGTGTCCATGATAAATTGTTATCCGAACCCAAATCTTCCCCGGATCTAAAAAAATTGAGCCTAAGGATCAAATGACTACAAATAGGAGGCTTTTCTAAAAGTTATACATAATAATCGTTAGATCAAATTTCAACAGTTCGAATTATTTAATCCTTAGACTCAATTTTTTTTAGATCCGAAGAGGTTATGGGTTCTTGTTATCCTATCCCCAGTCCTAATCCTCTCACCCATATATACTACATTCTGGACCCAGACGAGTGAATTTATAAGTAATACTTCTGTTGACTTGCATCCTCCAATACGAGTCCGGATCCTCGTTGAATCCTGAAGATCTCGAAAATCTGTGAATTGTGTACGTTCATTATACATTGTATGATCGAAAATTATTTTAAATATCTTTATTATACAGTACTTAACAAAAACTGAATATACAATATATGATGAACAGACACAATTTACGAATCCCTAAGATCCTTACCAAATAAATCCGGAGAGGATCCTGTTGGCTCGAATACTTCCTCGATCTCGACATATGGCGTTTAATTTAGTTTGCAAATTAAGTTGATTTTGTTATAATTAATATTAATATAATTCATGCAACCGGTTGTATATGTCTTATCCGATTTTCGTCAAATCACTGACGAAAGATAAAAAATAAAAAAACAAAGACCAATGCAATATACAACCGATAACATAAAAAAATTTACCGTAAAAGTAAACGAGATGATAGATGGATGAGCTGACCTGGAGTTCTGTAGTAACGGGGTACTCATCCATGTCGACGTAGTTTTTGTTCATCGCAGCCGTCATCAGCCGATCGCATTCGGGCTCCATCCACGTCGTCACGAACGACGCCAAGTTCAGCCGCGGATTCCCGTCCAGCATCAGCTCGTCGTTTATTATCTGATACGCCACGTCCTTTGGCATCGACGTCTCCGGCATCTGAAACCTACACAATTACACGTACACGTACGCATTGCTTAATTCTTGGTAAAAAATCGCTACCTTTCATTAATATTACTTAGTGTTTATTAAACAAAAAAAAAAAAAAAAAAGGGATGTAAGGAATTAAAGAGTGGAAGAACATACTTAGGGAGGACGTTACGCACATATCTGGAAGCAAAGGTACTGTTCAGCTGCTCTCCACGACGCTCACTGGATGCCGTTGAGATCACCATCTCAATAAATTGTTAAATTTAGGACGAAAGAAGAAGAAAATAGGGAACAAAAATATGAAGCCTTGTTGCAGCTACAGAGGAGTTGATGGTTTTATACTATTATCTCAAAACTTTATGGTAAATAAGAAGCAAGTGGGGAAAGTAATAAAAGCATAACGCATTGAAGGGACCTGGATTGTCTGCCTCTCCATCTCACCCTTTATATTTTTATGATCTCAGCTAAATCACGTCAATATTTTATATTTTTATTATTTTTTATCTTATTATTTTTATAAAAAAATTAATATAAAAAATTAATATGACTTAACCGTGACCACAAAATATAGAAAATGATAGAAGATAGAAAGAGCAGATAATCAGGCCTGTATTGAAGCACGTATGGCGGAAAAAGGACACGTACTGAAAATATTTGGCGAGTTGGCCATTTTACCCATGCATTATTTTAAGGGAATCTTAATGATTAAAGCATCGCTATGGACTCATCCATCCTACCCTACTTGTTTTGTTTTCTATCCACCTTGTGTCGGTAGAGAGAACCAAATGAAAATTTTTTTCGTTAAATTCATCCAATTAATAAATCAGGATCTTTAAAATTAGATCTAATTGTTAAAACTATTATAACTTTTAAATGGACCATCTATTTTTAATCGTTTGATCAAATTTTAAGAATTCGGATTAATTGATTGAGTAAATTTGATAAAAGTGATTCAGAGAGGATCTCTTTCCGAACAAAACGTCTTCAAGCCCATGTGGAGTTCATTCATTGGGTTGAATCGATGACAGTGAAGCCCATGTGGCCCCATTTTTTATAGGTTATGAGGGCATTACCGATAGGGACTCGGGGTTAAACTTGTAGGGCCATCCAATAAAAAACTATCACAATTTCAAAAGAGTAATGTTAGTAAGACTAAATTTATAAATAAAATTTACAAATCAAATAACATGTCACTAATAAAAAACAAACACGTTTATCAACGCTGAAGTAATAATCTAATCGTCAACTTCTATGTTATTTAGCTTAAAATTTTAATTTTCATAGCATTACTTTTTTTTAAATATTTGTGGTGAGAGTGGGGTCAAAGTGGCCTTCTGTCCGACTCAAGTTTTTCGGGATACTTCAAGTGTCAAATCATCCACATTTTTAGTTCGATTATAAATTACAAGGCATGAACTAGTTAGTTTAAGACGTTATTAAAGACAGTTAAACATAATCATTACACACTATTTCTGTTATAATTTTATATTCCTCGTCTAAAACAGCTCCTATAGTTTATAGTAAATTGTAATTATGCAATAAGACTTAAGTTAATCAGATCAAGGGAAGTTGGGAAATCACAAAGTTAAGTAGTAATTAACATCTGATTAGGGATAAATCGCTTTAAGGACGTGGCAAATGGTTACACAATTCAATACGATTTAAGGACGTGGCCCCCAGATCGGATCGGATGGGATGCAAAGAAGCATAAGGAAAGAATTGCCGTTGGTATTGAAGTTGACCGACTGGTGGTGGACGCTTTACAGGAAGATGCCGGTTGGCTTGGCTTCTCTTCTCGTGCGCTTTCATTTCTCCACGAACATTACGATTATGATTCGTTTAATTATAAAATCTTTTACTTATAAATTGAAAGAAATATTACTAAACTGTAGTATTAAATAACAAAAATGTTATACTGTGCTAATTTCTCCTCTTATATGAGCTGTTCCACTAGGTGTCCAATCAAAATTTTCCTCGCGAAACATAACATTGTTCATGTATAGCTTACGTGTCTAACCAATCAATCGACCTAATTTCCAAAAATCATAATTATTAATGAGTAAAATTTTCATACAGTTTTGTTTGGGAAAATCATATTTTGTAACCAAAAGTATATTCTTTTATTATATCTCTTATCAGCGAGTCAATGTCAATGACCCACTACGACCAACCAACAATTAAAAATTAAACTAATTTCACAATAGCGGTGAAAAATGGGAGGAGTGATTGCTATCTGCTAACTAAAGGACACTCCGTGTGGTAGTCCGCTATCCTAATATATAGCATACACACGATTTTTTGAAATAACAAACTGGAGATTATCCGCTGATACGGACCTGTAAACTGAATCGAGAACAACCCCAGTGGTTGCAGCAATCTCCTTGACAACATTAAGCTCCTCAGAGGTGTTAATTGCATATCCTAGACCTTTGGCCTGTCAAGCCACAATATACAATTGCTTCATGATTTGTAAACAACATCTAAACAGTTAAAACCCATGATATTTCTAAACTAGTACAATCATGCAATTGTACCCCCACTGAAAATCAGTAAAATCAAAATATTAGACTGACGGTATTATACTCAATGTAGAAAACATGTGAGATAATATTCGTTCGACGCGTATGAAAAGAAGCAAACCTGCCACAAGCAGCAACAATATTCTCGAGGAACATTTGATAAGCTCCGATAAAAGGCATGCGTAATTAAAATGGACTTGAAACAGTAAAAAAGGCAATGTTGACTAGAAAGGAAACGCAGCACACCGCGCTCCCGACTTTGGCACACTCTTCTCTTGCAGCAAATACAACACGAGCTCCAACCAAACAATCGACGAGAAGATTGCCTGTCAGTCCAGGATTTTTGTCCAAGAGAACCTGCACTACATCAAGATGCATCAGCAAAGAGTGTGCGGAACAACTTACTTGATTGAAAAGAATATTTTTACTTTAAAACCAGCAGTAAAAGCAAGAGATGGAAATTGACCTTAGGGGTGCTCAACAATGGTTGCTTTGGATGCTCCCTATCGTTATGACACAGTCAGCACCCCTTGCCACGGCATCGGCCATCAAGAATTCCAATTTTCTGACTTTGTTACCGCCCACTTGCGTTCCCGAAAGATCATTACGCTAGATATTCACAACGAATCAATGAATTACACCTCGAAAAGAGCTTATCGAAGTTTTGATTAAGAAAACCTGCATACAAAATGTAGCCTATTTATTCACAAGTCTCAATATTTGATTAGGTGGAGCTTCGGGCTTGTTTAGGACTGCATTTGTAGAAAGAAATTTGGCTCATAAGTGCTTATGCTGGAAAGATGCTTCTACATAAAGCACTTCTAAATTTTTTTTAACAAACGTAGCTAGTAAGTGCTTTTTGGGTTTCAGAAAAGCACTTTTAACCGTTCGAGAATCATTTCCAAACAGACCCCAAAAGTCACACAATTTACAAAAGCCGAATGGGATTTTGTGTAGGAAATCAAATACCAGTGAGAAAAAAGCAAGGACCTTTAACCAGACCTCGGTGTTGGGGGCCAAACTGGGAAGATTCCATTTATGAATTGGAGTTGGAAACTGAAAAGTGATAGGTGACAACAAATAACAAACAGAAAAGGTAATCAAATAGTAGAGAAATAAAAGGAGGGGAAGAAGAGAAATGGGTTTTACTTGTCCGAGGGAGAAGGTATGAGGAGGATGGACTTGATATGGGATGCCCAAGACGGAGGAGCGTAGGCCTTTTTGGTCAGGAAGTCCATCGCCACAGCCTTTGCAGCCGGGTCGGAGCTGTTGGTGTTTGCGTCCACTTCCATTGTGTTGAACGGAGGAATGGGGAGCGACCGCAAGGCATGTCATTTTATACATGGTTTCTGCTCTCTTTGCATTCTTTGTCTCTGCTTTCTCTTACGCTTTTCTCTGCTCTCTGAGTAACACGGATTTTTTTTTTTTTTTTCTTCTCCTCTTTGAGTAAATAGCTTTCACTTTTTCTTCTCCTCTCTGAAGAACGACGAAAAAAGGGAGCTATAAATAAATTTTGTTGTACTTCTTATTGTTTAGGAATGTGATCGTATAATTCTATAAATAGGAATTCAATAGCGTCCAAAATAGGGAAAAACTATTGGTCCAAAATAGGGAAACGCTATTGGACAACGGATTCTTAAGCAACAGGCAAATTTGCAATTCACAACATTAGAAAGAGAGATAAGACACAACACAAACAACAATCATATTTCCATTAAACTGAGCACTACTCTTATTTAATATGAGCTAATTTCTTATGCATCCTTCATTACAGCATACACTTCGATTTGAGGACTTCTCACCCCTATAAACTGAGCACTACTTTGATTTATCTCGAGCCTTAGAACATTTTCCCGAGACCATCAATCCGAGGAACAGATTCGTTGACATCCATCCGACGCCAATTTCCCAACAACGGAGCCATCTGTTCTACCTTGTCGTACAACCCAAGTAGCCCGCCTGTGTGTATGAAGAGGACCTTTCTTCCTTCCCACTTCTTTGGATTCTCAGCCATGTCTTTCATCATTCCATAAGCAGCTTTGCCACTGTACGAGGAACAAAGTAAAATTGATTAAAATTGTTGATTGGAAATATAAAGTACACTCATGAATTTTGGTAATAACAAAGTGGAAACTAATACTGTTACGGACCTGTAAACTGGATCAAGAACAATCCCAGTGGTCGCAGCAATCTCCTTGACAAAATTAATCTCCTCAGATGTGTTAATTGCATAGCCCAGACCTTTGGCCTGTTGAACCACAATATATAATTCCTTTTTTGGAGTTTACAGTTTAGCATTACAACCACTATAGTAAGATCGGCCTCAAAAGAATATGTAAAATGAATTTACAGACTAATCTGATATGATACTCACATTCTGAATGTCAACAATATTACGTGAATCAACACCTGCCTCAAGCCCGTCAAGTAGGCCTTGAACATAGTCGTAGAAGTAATCAGGGTCATCACAGACAGAAAATGCGTTAACCTGCGGAGCAAAGGAACAAATAATTACATGACACGTCAGGAGTAGCGAATTGATCATCTACAGAAAGGAATCTAACGACATACTTTTGCCTTCAACGAACTGAGCCAAGAAGCCAATGACAAACCAGCAACTGTACCCCCACTGGAAATCGATAAAATAAAAACATTAATTAGAGGGAAGTGATATTAATCACAATCACAATCAACATAAACAATTATAGAGTGACATATATGCAGTCTTTCCATTTCACAAAAATAAATTGGAGTTAAATCCAATTAAAAAAAAGAGATGGCATAGCGAACCTGCCACAAGCAACCACAATATCATCAAACTTTACTTTGTCTATTCCACTCTGAAGCTGCTCCTCAATCTCATGTATTGCTTCAATATAGCCCCTGAATATAATAAAATACACAACGTGATATCAACAAAAACTAAACGACAGCTATTATGATCAACAGTGAGCACAAAATCAAGGAATATTGGATTTTCAAACTTTATAACCTTAAAAAAACACTAAACCATTATGAGAAACTGACGCCTCAAAACCCTCGCCCCTCCTTTCTCATTTAGAAGACCCCAAACATAAGGTTTATACCATATGATATTAGTCATCATGGATTATTGTGAAGAACATTTACCAGTACTAAATACAGATTAAAGCTTGAAAAGTCAAGAAAAATATGAAAGATTTCTCATTTCCAATATGAAGCAAAGATATTGCATCCAATTCTAGGAACCCAAAATAATTAATGATTAATAGATATGGCACTTGAAAGAAAATAGAGAAAATAAATACGAAAGTGTATAAAAAGAGTTTTGCACAAAACAGACTACCCATGAAGATTTCAATCAAAATACAAACCCAATCTCACCAAGTTCCGAGGGAATTTGATCCGCCAACAGGAATAACATATGGCCTTCTTCCTTCTTTTAGTAGTTTTTCCTTCAAGAGATTAGTGAGAACCTGGGACCAAATTTAATATAAGAAGCAAAATCACTATAGGAATAGAAATCGAAATATATGAATTCATTATTATCAGAAATGCATGTTCTTGACCCCAAAAGAAATACAAAATGGTAAAACGGTAAGATAACTGGTTGTATGCTCTTTCTTCCCAATCTGTTGAGCGATGAATCATTTAAAAAAGAAAGATCACTTGATATGCAGTTCATAACAACAAAGTCTTAATAGAATTACTTAGCCAGTGGTCACTGTTTTCAACTTCAGACTCAAACCATAAATATATTAAAAGGAAAACTTAAAAGAAATAGACACTGTTGACAAGAAAGGAAAAACTAGCATACCCCACTCCCGATTTTTGCATACTCTTCTTTTGAAATTAAATCAATATGAGCTCCAACTAAACGCTCAACCAGGAGATTGCCAGTCAGTCCAGGATCTTGGTCCACAAGAACCTGCAATAGGTCAAGGGGCAATAAGCAATTTGATTATAAAAACAAGTCGTGAAACTTAGAGACGGAAATCAACCTTTGAAGTACGTAGAATGAGATAGCAGTCAAGATTGAGATACTTGGCAGCCACTGCAGTTGCACGACAGTGGTTGCTTTGGATGCCCCCTATCGTCACAATACAGTCCGCACCCTTCTCTACCGCATCTGCCATCAAGAACTCCAATTTTCTGACTTTGTTACCGCTCAGTTGCATTCCCGAAAGATCATCACGCTAGATATTTGCAAATACTTCTGTCAGTGTAAAACCAGGAAAGTGAAGATATAAAACCAAAGTAATAACTCATATATTTACACCTCAAAAATTGCAAACTATAATTCTACACATAAGTCATGGGGGGCATAAAATCCACAAATCCAGCTCTGAAGTTAAAGTTATAAACTTCAACAAAAGATGCAACATTTTCGTCAAATTCGCGGTTAAAAGTCTCGATATTTGATTCAGTGAAAGCTAACTTAATCTGAGCATTCATCAGTAATAAATTAACAATTCAACGTACATGTATCATTATATATCACACAAATGATAAAACCCAAATGGTATTTTTCTATAGGAAATCAAATACCAGTGAGAAAAAAGTAAAAGAAAATACCTTTAACCAGACCTCAGTGTTGGGGGGCAAATTGGGAAGATTCCATTTGTGAATTGGAGTCGGAAGCTGCGATAACAAACACAAAGCAGCTGCTATTCAGTAATCAATACAATCAGAAGCAGTAATCGCATAGACAAATATGAGCAGATGAAGAGAATTGGGTTTTTACGTGTCCGAGAGAGAAGCTGTGAGAAGGGATGGGGTTGATGTGGGACGCCCAAGGAGGAGGAGTGTAGACCTTTTTCGTCAGGAAGTCCATCCCCGCCGCCTTCGCCGTCGTATTGGAGGTGTTGGTGGTGGCGGCCTCCGCTGCCATAGTGTGAATCCGATGAGACTGTAAGAGAAGGCGAGTGTGTTGGGGTTGGGATTGGGAGAAGACGGTGAGTTTGTTAATCGGAGAGAAGAGGAAGCTGCGACTAACCAACATATTTTTTCATCCCATTTCCGTGCTCTCTGTCTTTACTCTATTTCTCTGACGCCATTTTTGTTTGTCGTCTTTCCTTTGGAGTTTTTTTTTTTGTTTTTTCCAAAAACAATTATCCTTTCGAATTATTTGTCTTTTTATCTTTACCAAAAATAATTATCGACAATTTTTTTTTTTGATAAACCAAAATAATTTTTGGAAGAGAAATTCAGATAAAACGACAAAGTGAGAAGTTATACCAATTTCAAGAACTAGTATAGCTAATAGAATTATTTCTATTTTTTTCTTTACCAAAAATGATTATCACACTCCTGCATCTCTTAATGTTGGATGCTCGTTATATTTTATTTTAGTTTCTTTTTGTTAAGAATTTAACCCCATTTTTTTACCTGAAAAAACGAAAAAAACAAGGAGTTATGATTTTGTTATTTATAGGAAAAAAAATTATATAAAATGACGAAAAAATAGGGAAGAAGAGCAATTAAAGGAAAAATAAGAGACAAATTAGATAATGTGAGAAAAGTACAATATTAAGAGAATATAACTTGTAGATAGCAAGCGATCCTTTACTATAATGGGGGGAAGGGGGTCTTTTCACCCTTCCCTCACGGTACTACCGTACTGCTTTACTATCAGTCACTCAGGAGTATTTGGCCTTACAAGGTGGTCCTTGCTGATTCACACGTTTCCCATGCTCTATAATTATTATATATAATTCGAAATAATTTCATATTTAAATATTAAGTTTTAAATAAAATCAAGTAATGTAATTAAGTTTAGAATCTTATTCTACTTTCTATATTTATTGTATATTACAATCTTATAATATTATTATTTATTATATATAATTCGAAATAATTTCATATTTATTTAATAAATAATTTTATTTAGAATTATCTTCTAATTCTAAATTAACGGAATGGTTAGTTATAGCCATTTTATTAGTTTTAGTTATGGCTATTAATTTAATTTAAAATTAATAATACTCAAATCTTCCTTTTCTTTGTTTTGTTAGGTTATAATGTTATAGAAGGCTTGCCCTAAGAATAACATGAAAGATCATAATGAAACACTCCTCTAGTTTCATTCGGAAAGGTGGAAGAGTGTCATCTCTTTGCATGACGGTGTGAGTTCGAACTTCATCAGTGCTTAATCTAACTTACTAATGCTATCGCTCTACTCAAAAAAAAAAACTTATACATAATGTGGCATTAGCTCACTAAATTATAATAATCATGAGAACTATCTATGACACACACTATTTGTTTCTCAACGAATGTGATTGAAGATAAACACGAAAAGTGTGGAAATACTTCCCCTGCAATAAATTTGGAGTACTTTTGAAGTTTGCCATCCCCACTCTTGAATGTGGTAGCTACTAGCCCACTAGTATGGTGCCCATGTAAGCTCGAAAGCTCTAATCTTGCATGCAAAACTTGATTAGAAAATTAAAAAAAAAGTATTTTAAGTATTTATAGGCAAGAAGAAGGCTTTACCGTGTGGAACTATAATAATATGAAATTGGAGGGAGATTGGGAGGGAAGCTTTGAGAGGTGGAAGAATGGTAGGTGTTCGGGTGAGATTAGGTTTGGGGAAATCAGCACAGTAATTTTAGTTCTTGTTATTCTCAGCCTCACACCTAAATTTGGGGAGCTTTCTCTGCAACTACAATCCAATCTTTCTTTTTGCATTTTTAGTCTTTTTTTTTACTCCAAGATTTTGATTCATGGGTTGCTGTCAAATTTAGTACTAGATTCCTAATCAATGGTTCAAGTTAGCCAATCCCACTTCTTTTGATTTTTTTTTAGGGAATTTCTTCATATTTTTGGGTATTTTTTGGGATAAACTTAGCTGGGTTTCTGTCTAAATTTAATGAGTGGGTTGTAGAATAGATAGAATTTTAGTCTGAGGATTGTGAGCAAACCATTTTTGTTTCTATTTTCTCTGTTTTTCTTCCTTTTTATCCACATTTTTGCATTTCTGCTTTCAGTCTCAATCCTTTTTGTTATTTTTGCCAGCTTGTGTGTTATGAAAGCAATGCCTTTCACCTGTTAGAGGATAAAAGCGAATAAGGCTTTGTTTGTGTTTCGACCTTCATCTTGAACACCTTTGAGGTACTTTGCCTTCAACCCCCATGTTCTTTTATCCGCAGATTATGAATGTTTGGAGAAAAGAATGTTCTTTTATTTTTGGAATTGTTGTTTTAGTTACGTGATTAACTTAATTGATTCGAGTGGATTGACATAGTATCGTTGCCTCATTTGATTGAATTAAGGTTAAGGCATTACTGTTGTGTTTTGTGTTACCCTTGCAATTGTTGTCTTAGTTAGTGTTTGAGAGTTTTTGTGGACGGATGCAACTTGTAAACCAAAGCCAAACCCATCCAATAGAAAACCAGGCTTTTTGACAAACCAATGTTGCAGGACGAAGGTGTCAATAAGCCATGTCTGAGCTGCAATAAGAATTTTCGATGCAATCAATATATGACTACGGGACAGGTAAAGCCGCTAGCTAACAGCCTAACACAACGCTTCTGAGAATGTCATAATAAAGTGATGTTTCTGGGTTGCCAACTGATTTGGATTCTAGGATAGAGAGAAGGTGCTACAATTTGGTTCTCTTGTGTTTGTTATCAATATAAGGCTGGTCTGGTGTGATAATAGATATTAGTTGGTAGCGAGAAGGTCCGAGGATGTTTCTTCATTAGAGGATTCCAACTTTGGTTGGTGAAAATGTGCTGAAAGTGTGCAATGCTGCAATGCAAACTAACGAAACTAATGCATGTGCTGATTGCGAAAAAGTGCTAAAAGTTGGGGTGCTTCTCAATGCACTGTAATTGTAAAATCTAACTTGCTGATGCTGTGAAGTGTTTAGATGTTGATTACATTAGCACCTTATAATTTCGTATTATAACATCACTAACTGTTTTATTTATGCTGACAACGTGGGCAGGCACAGCAAAAGATGCATTGTGCCCTTCCAAGGACCACCAGTGATACTGATGTCCAGAAAATTTCAGACAGAAGAAGAGATTTGTTATTATGGAAACAACGAAAAAGTTCTAGAACATCTTTGGAGGTAATATATGTCTATTTTACAAATCAATTTTGATGTACTTCACTTCTCGGCTATGACTTGAAACAATTATCTGACCAGTCTTCTGCGGGTTACCTTGCTCAGGATTGTGAAGTGCCTTCTGTCACATGGAGGAACTCTGATCGTAGGTAAAATTGTTTCGGTTTCCATTGCCCAATTGCTTTGTTTCTCACGGCTATATGGTGAAACCAATCCACTAAATTGAGTTTGTATATGCTTTGATGGTTTTGCGTATTACTTAATCATCATAAATACATTTAATACATAACATAATGCGCGTCAGCGTTTGTTAGACATCGCTAAGATTATCATAGCTTTTGTACCTTTTATTTTCTGGTCCTCTCCTGTTATAGCTGGGTAATGACTTTTTATTTGACATTTCAGGTGTGGTATCTTTACATTCCTTTCCCTTAAACCTGATGAACAATGGAGAATCGTAGCACTACCATCACAATGTCCGTACAATATAAATCAGCCGGTATCTGATACTCCGGTGAATATGGATAGTCTACATCTGCTTTACCCGCCTCCATTGAACCCATTCAAGGTTACTCGACACAGGGTTCAGAAAGTACTTCCTCTTGACGCCACTTATTCTGTCAATTCATTTACAAGTAGAAGGTTCACTGGTTCAAGTGTGCGACACCAACCTCGAAATAAGACCTTGACAAATAAAGCTACTAAGTGGAATGGAGTTCCTAGGAAATCTTTTCACAAGTCAATAACCAGCAGTGATTCCGCAAGTGCCATCCCAAATGGTTCTAATGCTATTAACTCATCAAATATGAGTATCGGCAACCAAAAAATAGACAACACCACAAAAAGAAGTTCGAGAAAGAAGAATAGAAAGAAGGGAAAACAGAACAAGAAGTTTTCATGCAACATTAGCTCTAATGAATCGGAAGTGCTGTCTGAGGAATATCCCAATGGAAGTTCAGCTTCTAAAACCTGTGGTAACAATGATGGGGACAGACCATTGTCTTCTTCAACTGCACCAGATACTTCATTGCCAGATGATGGGGCCAAGAATTCTGAAACGTCAAATACATGCACCTCTTCAAGTGATGAGGCGGGTATATCGTCTGTCGGTAATTTTGAAAATCAGGTTCTGCTCAAAGACTCTGGATTTCCCATCTTCAACGGTGTGGAAGGTATTCATCCACAGACAAGCTGTCGCAATGATATGTATACCAAAGGTTACTATGACATCCATGACTCATTCATTTTGGATTCAGTTTCATTTGGTTCATACAGTGATGATAGTACTAATGCTGGTCATGATGAAAAACATGCTGAGACTGAAATTCACGAAATATATATTTCTGAACCGCCAAGTTTGAGTTCAAGAAAGGGATATTTCTCTTGTCAAAGCTCGTTAAATGATGCCGTGGACTCCTACAACCACACTGAGGGAACAAGGCATGGTATTCAGGGTCGTAGCAACAGTGACGTGCAACTCATTGCACTTAACAAGAGAAGTAAACAAAACAAAGTAGCACCTCGAAATTCAAATGTCTCTAAATTTGGAAGTTCTGGAAATCTGCATGCTCGTACAGGGAAGGAAAGCAATCAGTCTGTCTGGCAAAAGGTCCAGAGGAATGATTCCGGCGACTGCACTGGTGAGTTGAAGAAAGCAAGTTCTGTTTACTCACGTTATGATCTCCCTCTGAGAGAGTCTTATTTTCTTAAAAGAACCTGTAATGCTGCTGATGTAAATGCCTTTCCAAAGAGTGGGGATAGAAAACAGCAAAAAGATAAGGTTTCAAAGAAATTGAAAAGAAAGAGTGATCCGGCTTTGAAACAAGAATACAATTGTTATTCTAGGAAGGGGTCTCATGCCAGCATGTCCGGCTTAGATGGTTGTGTGAAGGATAGGATAGAACAGAATGATATATCAGATCAGGCGAAGGACAACAAAGGATTAGATCTTGCTTCAAGATCTTGTTCTCCACCTAGCTGTCTGAGCGCTGGATTTCAGAGCAGCAAAGTAGAATGCATGACTTCTGAATCAGTTCCCAGCATGCAACTCTGTCCAAATGAAATGGCTCATCTTGAAAGTGTTGGTAATAGTGTCTCTCACATGAAGTATCAAAGTGTAAGAAATGAGAGTAGCACAATGCAGTCTCCAGTTTACCTTCCTCATCTACATTGTAATACAGCAAGTCAAGAAGTACAGAAAGAAACCTCTCTTGCGGAAAGCAGGCAAAACTATAGTACTTCTGGATCTTTTACGCACAAATGGATGCCAATTGGGTTGAAGAATCCCGGA
The DNA here is from genome assembly GCF_019419815.1 of Pyrus x bretschneideri. NCBI lineage: Eukaryota > Viridiplantae > Streptophyta > Magnoliopsida > Rosales > Rosaceae > Pyrus > Pyrus x bretschneideri. Next base: position 368,389 of record NW_025999579.1, on the reverse strand, counting down.
TTGACAAACTCTACTAGATCTGGCAGTTCATCACTTGAACATTCTGATGAGGCAGCTTCTAGGAGATGGACTCTTAAAGACACTGCTAAAGGGTACGCGGCTTTCAATACTCAAAATCCTGTTTCTGATGTTGCAGTTGTGTGCCCAGGTCAAAGTTCTGGAGACTTAACTTGTTCTTCCAACGGATTCGAGGGAAGGCTTCCAAAACCAAGTACAACTAAGGAACTGATCAATAACAAGCTCAATGCAGCTAACTACATCAAAAACTCTGACGTACCTAGAGATGTAAATGCATTTGAAGCTGATTCAAACAGAATACTAGAAGCAGTAAATAATGCTTGTAGGGCACAACTGGCATCCGAAGCTATTCAAATGGCCACTGGTCGCCCCATTGCTGAATTTGAAAGACTTCTTTATCATTCATCCCCGGCTATTCATCAGTCACCCAATTCTGTAAGTTGTCATACTTGCTGCTCAAGGAACCAGGTTGATCAGGTTGGGGGTGTGCCATTGTGCAGACATGAGACACCTGACATCAGTTTAGGAAGCCTATGGCAGTGGTATGAGAAATATGGTAGCTATGGTCTGGAAATAAGGGCCGAGGAACTTGGAGATTCAAAGAGATTGGGTGCTGATCGCTTTGCATTTCGTGCTTATTTTGTCCCTTATTTGTCAGGAATTCAGTTATTCAAGAATGGAAATGCTGATTATGCAGATGCTAACAATAGGTTTCCTGGTTCTGATGCGCCAAGCGCAAGCCTGGATAGTGACACATCCAAAAATTCCTCTAGCATTGGTAGTCTTCCACTATTTTCATTACTTCTTCCTCAGCCTGATCATAAGGAAGATGCGGTCACTCCACCGCTTGTAAATCAACAGTGTATTTCAGAACAATCTTCTGCTTCTGCCAGAGATGTATCTGTTCGATTAACTGACACAACAGGGTCCGGTGATTTAGAGCTACTGTTTGAATATTTTGAATCAGAACAACCTCAGGTTAGACGACCTTTATATGACAAGTAAGTATCCTTTTATATTTTTTTACTAAAGTTGTCATTTAAAACGATGTTGTATTTACTTTGTAGCTTGTCATAGATCCTAAGGAACTTTATGTATTTGTTGAAGATCTTATATCTGTTGCCCTTCATTTCAGGATAAAAGAGCTGGTACAAGGTGATGGACTGTCACATTCTAAAGCTTATGGAGATCCAACAAATCTAAACTCTAAAAATCTAAATGATCTGCATCCCAGATCCTGGTTAGTAATAAAACTGGCTTCAATCTCTTTAAAATGTAAAATATGTATTCGTAATCGACCGTTTTTAGTTTCACAAAACGAAGCAAAATTATTAGTAATACAACTGATGCCGAGCAAATTCTAACTAGTACATAACTTTCAAGTGCCATCTGAATTTTCAGGTACTCAGTGGCATGGTATCCAATTTACCGGATACCTGATGGTAACTTACGTGCAGCATTTCTGACTTACCATTCACTCGGTCATTTGGTCCATAGAAGTACCAAATTTGAGTCTCATAAATTGGATACTTGTATTGTATCTCCAGTTGTGGGTCTGCAAAGCTACAATGCTCAGGTAGTCATGGCTAATAGTGCATAGATGCACAAATATTGCGCAGCTGTGGCATATAGTTGAGGCATATTGTAAAAGTTGCTGCGCTTATTAATTAATATATATTGTGTCGCGTGTGCACAGGCTGAATGCTGGTTCAAGTTAAGGCCCTCAGCACCGAGGCAGACAACAGTAACACCATGGGGCTTAAACCCTTGTGGAGTACTAGAAGAGCGTTTGAGGACACTTGAGGAGACAGCATCGCTTATGGCAAGAGCTGTTGTGAGCAAGGGAAGTACGACATCTGTAAACAGGCATCCGGACTATGAGTTCTTCCTCTCTCGGCGACGCTGGAGGACTTCTTAAAGTCTTAACTAATTCATTTTAACAACTGGTACAACTCGTTGAGTAGTCTTCCAAATTAAGCATATTTAACATTAGATAGGGAGAAAGAGTTACCTTACCACCCGTTTCCTGACCTTGTGTTTTTTTGCTTACACTGGTTTGACCCCCCATAAATATGTATTCTGTATATATAGCTTTCCTCTCTGTTTTTGTGTTTCAGGTTACGCAAATGTGTGTACATAATTTTCCTCATAGCATTATTCTGTAAATAGTGCTGGGTTTGAAGATTGGACGCAGTTACTAATACAACGATTCTTTGATATAACCTTTCATTTCATGGTGCTTATATATTTGAGCGGTTCACCTATAATTCGGCTATAGATTTGTATTATATTTGAGTATGTACATATACACATACGCCTTTCTACCGAGAGGTTGGGGAGAGAAGGGGAGAGTATTGGAGAAAAGCCCCCAGCCAAGCAGAAGATCTGAGCAGCCACCAGACTCGAGGATCCGTGCCTCGAGATGATGACTGACGCCCAAAGACAACACACACAAGTCCAGAGCACCTCTATTAAAATTGACCATGAAAACACAAATTTATACAACTTGCCGACTTGATCACGACTGACAACCCCTCAGATTCCCAGATCCTTCCTATATTCTGCTCTGTCCAAAGTTGCAAACTGGAATATATAGCCGAGATAATGAGAATCGAGTACCAAAAGCAACACTCGCAACTTGGTAGTTTCAGCTGTCGAACCCAACATCTACTCCGCGCATACCAACCATGCTCCTCCCCCATCGACATTTTTGACAATGCCTATCAAATATAAGCAGAGCAAAATGATTGAGGCTAGTTAGGGTGAAGTGGCTGGTGTGTTACAACCGAACCACGTAAAATGTTCGCCTAGTTTGTGCTCGAAAAATGATCGAGTCGACCTCAACATGGAGAGCCTCGTTTTGGTTGACATGGTAGTATGAATAGCCAAGTTTAAGTGTATTTGTAAATGACTTGGTCCGCTTCAATTTCATGTAATTGGTTGATAGACTTTGTTATTAGCTACGGAGGTATATTCAATTGAGAATTTGAGAGATTTTAAAAGATTTTAAAAGATTTGTGGATGCTTAAAATGCATTACGAAATCTCTCCAATTCCCTATAATTCCTCAACTTTCTCAAATTTTTTAAAATCAATTTTTAATTGAATACACCTGGAATTTTATAAATTTATTTAAAATCTTAATTGAATACACCCAGATTTCTAAAGATTTTAATAAACTATCTTAAAATTCTAATTGAATACATTTTGAATTTCAGAGAATCACTTAAAATCCTAATTGAATACCCCTAGATTCATTAAAAGAATCAAAATCACTCAAAATCCCAATTGAATACACCCCCAAGTTAAAAGAGAAAACTTGTTCTTAGCTAGCTAGGAGAAACTTCTTATCGTTTGGAGGTTTCAGCCGAGATGAATGAACAAGGAGAGTAGTGGCGTGACCAGACCCATTATTTTCAAGGGAAAATTGGAGGGTCAGAGCTCCAAGTCTCAATGGTGGCGTCTCCGGTCTGAGCTGAGATGGTTAGCAGCGGGCCACATTAATAGTGCTGCATGCTTCGTCGTCCTTTTCCTTTTTGTATATTCTGATCAGACCCAAACGAATGGCTCAGACGACATACTAATAAGGTGGTGGTGGTGGGTATTGGTAGTATGCTGACCCAAAGAGAAATTTAGGTGCCCTGATCAATTTTGGGGCGAGGTGGATTGGAGGAACACATTTGCTTGTTTGAAGTGGATTGGAGAAGCAGATTGTTTGTTGTTTTGGACGAGTCGAGCAGATCATTTTGTTTGAGGTGTCGAATGATTTTATCATGATCTCTGTGTTACAATAAGTTTAAACTCTCTTTTGTGTTTGATGGTTGGTAGGAAGAGCACAAGTGGTTTGACAGAGCATAAATTTTCTAGGCCCAGCAGATTAATTAGTTTTCGATAAGACTTGTGGCTGCAACTTTTGGTGGTCGGTTTCGGCTCGGATATGCTGCTGGAACCAATTTTTTTCTTCTCTTTTGGTTGATACGGTGTTCTTATGGCAATAAGGTGAGGTTCGTTCATTTGTTGCCTTTTTGCTCTTATCGAAGGTGGTCATGATAATTTTGTTGAATCGAATGATATATTATATTTATTTATGTTCATTTTTCGATTGTTCAAACTGCAAGTAAGACCTCGACCCACAAAGAAAACCTTCCAAGTAAGAGATTTAGGGATAAATAACACACATCACTGTTGTATTAAAATTATGCTCAAAACATCCCTCGGAGTCGGAAGGAGACTGGCTATATAGGAAGATTGGTACATCATTACATGGGCAAATCTAACCATGATCTTCTTATTTATTTAATATTAGATTTCATATAATTTGTGAGTCGATTTGATCAACTGTTATTGTACCAAAACTGTTTCTGAAGATAATCAACCACATTATTGTCCAACTGGAATGCCTTGGTCAAAACATCAGGGTTGATGGGAGGTTTGGATCCGAAGACTGCATTCGCAATGGTGATCACTCCCGGGTTCTGGCTGCCGAAAGCGGCGATGGCCAAAGCATTGGTTTTTCCGACATTGAGTTGGAAGTGAATGAGACCGATTGGGAATACAAACACATCTCCCTTGTTCAACACTTTGGTGAACAGCCGATTGCCGTCGCCATTAATATTGGATGTGACAAATCCGACGTAGAGTGAGCCTTCTAAGACTATGAAGATCTCCGTGGCACGAGGGTGAGTGTGAGGCGGATTGACGCCATTTGGTGCGAAGTCTACGCGAGCAAAGGATATGCCGAGAGTGTTGAGTCCGGGTATAACATCCACGTTCGCTGCCGTAACAATTGAACCGACCGGATTCGATGTGTTTCCGGCGTACCGGAGCTTGTCAGAGAAGAAATCGTTTGCTGATGCAAGATTTGGGTCCTTGCAGAACTTCCCGTTCACAAACACTGCTCGCAATGATACACACAAGCAATTAAATCTTTTTTATGTACGTAGGTGTTGTACATGCATGGATGATGAGCCATCAGCCTCATCATCCATGCAAAATCATATAGTTAGGGTTTAGGCCTTGCTATTTCCTACGTACTCTGTACTGAATGGAATCTTAATTATAGATATTGTTTTTACATAATTAAAACATATAAGTATACGTACCAGCATAATCGGTGTTATTAATTGCTACGCAAAAGTCCTGAAGAGGATCGGGATCAGAGGCAGAGGCAAGGAGGGTAGCAAATGCTAATACTGACAGGGCAGCAGCAGTTACAGGGAAATGAACTCCTTTCATCGCTAGCTATAGTGTATAGGGGATTAGCAAGGACGTGGAACTTGTATTTAACTAGATGATCTGATGATGAGTTGGTTCGAGATGGATGAAAATTATGCATGGGGACACTTCTGTATTTATAGATTAGCAAGAGAGACTGACGATGAACTGGTCTTGGATTTTCCCTGTGGATAATCAAAGCAGGTAAAGACTTGTATTATAATTTTTAGAAGCATCTAGAGATTTGATCACGACTGATAACCTCTCGGATTAAAATTTAATATTAATTTGTACCAATTCCTTTCACAATAAGCCACTGACCATACCAAAAGGAACCCAATAAACAAACAATAATAAGGTAAAAGGCCCATGCAAAATGACTTGATCACGACTGATAACCCCTCAGATTCCTAGATCCTTCCTATATTATGCTCTATCCAAAGTTGCAAACTAGAATATATAGCCGAGATAATGAGAACCGAGAACCAAAAGCAACACTCGCAACTTGGTAGTTTTAGCTGTCGAATCCAACATCTGCTCGGCACATACCAACCATGCTCCTACCCCATCGCCATTTTTGACAATGCCTTTCAAATATAAGGCAGAGCAAAATGATTGAGCCTAGTTAGGGTGAAGTGGCTGGTGTGTTACAACCGAACCACGTAAAATGTTCGCCTAGTTTGTGCTCGAAAAATGATCGAGTCGACCTCATCATGGATGGCCTCGTTTTGGTTGACATGGTAGTATGAATAGCCAAGTTTATGTGTATTTGTAAATGATTTGGTCCGCTTCAATTTCATGTACGTAATTGGTTAATAGACTTTGTTATTAGCTAGGAGGCGTATTTGACTTATTCTGCTATTCTACTTGAACAAAATTAAAGAGAGAAAACTTGTTCTTAGCTAGCTAGGAGAAACTTCTTATCGTTTGGAGGTTTCAGCCAAGACGAATGAACAAGGAGAGTAGTGGCGTGACCCGACCCATTTATTTCAAGGGAAAATTGGAGGATCAGAGCCCCAAATCTCAATGGTGGCGTCTCCGGTCTGAGCTGAGATGGTTAGTAGCCGGCCACATTTATAGTGCTGCATGCTTTGTCGTCCTTATTCTTTTTGTATTTTCTGATCAGACCGAAATGAATGGCTCAGACGACATACTAATTAGGTGGTGGTGGTGAGTATTGGTAGTATGTTGACCACAATGCATTAAGAGGCAGGGCGTGGCCGAGACATCCAATGGATAGTCCAGTTTAGGAGCAAGGCGAAGCCTCACGTAAATTAAAATTTTAGTAAGTTTTTTGTTTTTTGTTTTATTTTTATTAATTAGAGATATGTTAGGATTACATGTGAGTGATGCTTTATAAAAAAAACAGCAAAATTTGGTTGTGTGAAATTACATTTCTGCCTCATATTTCTTATTGTTCTTTTTTAATTAGAGGGTTAAACTGGTAATTTCATAGGATTTTGGTTGACAATCAATGTTTTATTAATTAGTAGAGATTATACATATAAGTATATTTATAACAATATAATACTTTGTAAAAACAAATATAACTATAACTAAATCAAAGATAATATCATCTTCTTTATTACTAAGTCTAGTTGTACTTGGAAACTATGTCATATTGTCTCAAAATTTTATAATTATTTATTTTATTGTAAGCAATTATAGAGAACTTCAAGAAAAATAAGGGTGATTGGTCACAATTATAGGAAAATTTCAAGCAAAATAAAGGCTGAATGTGGCAATTAAAAGTAATTTAAAAGGAAATAAAGGATGAGTGAAGTAGTTATAGGATATTTAAAATGATATAAAATAATAATTATGGGAATTTAAAGGAAAATAAAGGGTTGAGTGAAGTATTTATAGGGTATTTAAAATGAAATAAAGGTTGAGTGGAGCAATTATTATGAAAATTTATGGGATTTGGAGAGAGAAAGTCTCTCATCCTTCATTGAAATAGAACGGCAGAAAACATTCCCAATGATGCATGAACCCCATATATTTAAATTTTCCTTTCAATTATATATATTGCATATGTGTTCATATATTTTGTCAATATATATATATATATATGTATATTTGTTCATGCAATATGCAATTATGCTATGTGGAATTTGTGAGTCAAAACATTGAAATAATTTAGAAGCAATTAGGGTTTTCAAACCCAAGATGTCGAAACAAATTAGTTAATTAATTTGTGGGATTTTCACTGCTCCACAATGTTGCGAAAATTAGATAACCGAAATTAGGCTCATTAAGTCTCGAATTTTTGTGCTCGCAAGTATACGAATAAAATAACAGTATAGCATATAAGCACGGATATCGTCCCACATAGATTGAATTGATTCTAAAGTCTTACTTACTCATTTGAAACAAATCATAGTGAAGAAGCTTTAATGGAAAATATATGAAACTTTGAAATTAAACTAAAATAAAATAAAGCTTGAAAATAAAATGCATGTAAATTATAAATTGAAAACATAAGAAAAGAAGACCTAGGGCATCCGAATTCACCGTAACCAATCCTACTTAATTCCCTTAATATGTTATGTTCAAGTAGTTCCCCAATATTGATGATCGATTTTCCCTAAATTATTCGACAGCCATGGCATCTAGTTACATCAAAAGTATCCTTACATGTTAACCCTCTACGGCATCTAGATGGATTTAAACAAGTAAGAACCCATTAAACTCTATGGAAATCGTTGGAAAATCACACAAACGCTAATTGCATGGCATCTACAAATAGGCGTTTATGGTATCAATTGCAAGAAGCTACACCCAAGTTAAGTATGGCATCTACTCTAACTTGCATCAAATCAACCTAATTTAAACGTGGATGGTGATCAAGCATCTAAATAAAAATCAAGCGCATTACGATTAGCAAAAGATACTCAATAAAGATGAGAAACTTGATAATGACAATGCCACAAGGTAATTAAGTATTCATGATTAGGCTACATCGTAGCCCTAGTAAAGAAAAACTCCAATGTAGCTCTTCCTCTTCGCCCTTCTTTGCCGCAACCCCCCTATGGGAAAATTTGTTGATGTTTTTTTTTTTTAGTAATGCATCACAAGGAGAAGAAATCTCTTATAACACCCACGGCAAAGACAAGAATAAAAAAAAAAAAACTAATTTAACCCCACTAAAATCCTAACTAATGCACTTTAAGTTCTTATTAAATAAAAAGAAAATAAACGGAAATAATAAAAACAAATAATTATGTCTCTTCTTAAATTCATTGAATAGCACTCCCATGTCCATTTGATTTCCAAAACTATTGCAATCTCATCTTCTTGTTGTAACGCATATGCATTGGTGCAGTTAATTAGCATCTTGCTCCACTGAAATTACTCTAGACACCCAAAAAGCTCATTTTTCACTTCATTTTTGCATAACTCCAGTATTTAATGCCTATAAATTAAAACATTATAAATTAGTGCATTTAACCCATTCATATATAGAAAATCCAAAGTAAGTATATGATAAAAATATATGAAAATATGCACCCATCAAATGCCCCAAACTTAGATTTTGCTTGTCCTCGAGCTAAACAAAAGAAAATAAAACACAACAAATTTTTAGCTAAATTCCCAAATTTTAATCTTAGAGAAAACACCAACCATGAGATAACTTTCAAGAAATAAGCAACAATAGTTCAAGACATTATCCAAGTTTTAACCTAATTTTAATGAACCAACTTGGAGTGTAGTGTGTGTAATAGTTATGTCAATGCAATTCCAAGCTTCTTAAAATCATCCTATGCAAATAAGCAAGCTTCTCACAAGGCATACACTCATTCACTCATATTTATAGGTTAATATGTTTCACTCAAATGATCTCATTATACATGACGCCATATGCTTGCTTGTCTACCTAACTCGATATCAATATCAAGTAACTTCTTGGATCAAAAGATCTTTCATAGGTTATAACGAGGCTGAGGGTTAATTGGTTACACAAGAAAAGAGTGTGGAAAAACACAAAATCTAAATAACTTGTAGAGCATCACAATTGTATTTGAGAGATAGAGAAACTTTAAACCCGCACTTCAGAACTTGAGTACCAAAATAGATCATTTGGTTAAATCTTGAAACGTTTTTTTTTACATCACATTTCTCTTTTTTCTTTTCCTTTTTTTTTTTTCAAGCAGACAACCGTTTTTTTTTTTTTTTCTTTCTCATCATTTTTTTTCCTTTCTATGATAATATTTAAGCCCCAACACTTGGAATTCTCTCCTCTTAAAAAAAAAGTACTCTACAAGCTTTTTAGACAGGTAGAAATTTTTTTACAAGGCTAGGTAGGGAAAATTTAGGTTTAAGAACAAAAAGGATCACAACAGGGCTCAAAATGGCTACCTAGGGAAAACAATTATAATGGTTGGCTAGAAAGGCTCAAACGAAAGAAACAAATGCCTAAATCACTTCCAAGTTTGTTATATGAATTGATGAATGCAACGAGAGGTATAAAGCAAGTTCTAGAGATACATGTAAAAATGAGATCATGCACACAAGAATAAACAAGATTGATGCATAGTGGTTCAATCATAAAATAGGCTCAAAAGCTCACAAGGGTTACATTAGCTCACTATATTCACATATGAAACTTTAAATCATGCTCTAGTTTCACACCAATAAGGCTACGTGCATTTTTTTTTCCAAGTCATGATCATCAAAAAAATATAGTTTAAACAAAGATAATGTAAAGAACTAATGTCAAACTTAAATTTCTTGAAAGTTATGAAAAACGAAAAGATCGTATCTCATCACTGAATGGGGAAGTAGCCAATAAAAACAAGACTCAAAGAAAAATATTTTTGGGTTCTCAAGTTTTATATTTTTGTATGTATTTTCATTTTTTTTCCAAAACTAAAACAAAAACAATGAAAGAAAAAAAATGAGGATAACGAACATAGACAACAAAAGAAAATAAATGAAATAAAGCTCTTGGACAAGGAAACTTCCCAGGTTTAAGGAGACGGGCAAACAAAGATGGAGATAACAATCCACCCCCCCAAACTTGAATTTTCCTACCGGCAACATGGTTAGGTGGCTCTAGTTTTCTACAAAAACACCAAACAATGGGTAAGCTAAACAAGAGACTTAGGAGAATAATTTTTTGTTGAAAAAAAAAAAAAAAAAAAACGAACAACTAACATTAAAGCTAAACCAACTAAACGATGTAGCAATCCAATTAAGTAATAGAATCAAATTTGATCCCCGGCAACGACGCCAGAAACTTGTTGCGAAAATTAGATAACCGAAATTAGGCTTATTAAGTCTCGAATTTTTGTGCTCGCAAGTATACGAATCAAATGACAGTATAGCATATAAGCACGGATATCGTCCCATAGAGATCGAATTGATTCTAAAGTCTTACTTACAAAATTGAAACAAATCATATTTGAGAAGCTTTAATGGAAAAGAATGAAACTTTGAAATTAAACTAAAATAAAATAAAGCTTGAAAATAAAATACATGTAAATTATAAATTGAAAACATAAGAAAAGAAGACCTAGGGCATCCGAATTCACCGTAACCAATCCTACTTAATTCCCTTAATATGTTATGCTCAAGTAGTTCCCCAATATTGATGATCGATTTTCCCTAAATTATTCGACAACCATGGCATCTGGTTACATTAAAAGTATCCTTACATGTTAACCCTCTATGGCATCTAGATGGATTTAAACAAGTAAGAACCCATTAAGCTCTATGGAAATCGTTGGAAAATTACACAAACCCTAATTGCATGGCATCTACAAATAGGTGTTTATGGTATCAATTGCAAGAAGCTACACCCAAGTTAAGTATGGCATCTACTCTAACTTGCATCAAATCAACCTAATTTAAACGTAGATGGTGATCAAGCATCTAAATAAAAATCAAGCGCATTACAATTAGCAAAAGATACTCAATAAAGATGAAAAACTTGATAATAACAATGCCACAAGGCAATTAAGTATTCATGATTAGGCTACATCGTAGCCCTAATAAAGAAAAACTCAAATGTAGCTCTTCCTCTTTGCCCTTCCTTGCCGCAACCCACTATGGGAAAGTTTGTTGATGTTAATTTTTTTTTTTTAGTAATGCATCACAAGGAGAAGAAATCTCCTTATAACACCCACGGCAAAGACAAGAAAAAAAAAAAAAGAAAACTAATTTAACCCCACTAAAATCCTAACTAATGCACTTTAAGTTCTTATTAAATAAAAAGAAAATAAAACAAATAATTATGCCTTTTCTTAAATCCATTGAATAGCACTCCCATGTCCATTTGATTTCCAAAACCGTTGCAGTCTCATCTTCTTGTTGTAACGCATATGCCTTGGTGCAATTAATTAGCCTCTTGCTCCACTGGAATTACTTGACACCCAAACAACTCATTTTTCACTTCATTTTTGCATAACTTCAGTATTTAATGCCTATAAATTAAAACAATATAAATTAGTGCATTTAACCCATTCATATATAGAAAATCCAAAGGAAGTATATGATAAAATATATGAAAATATGCACCCATCAAACCGTGCTGCCAAGCCGAGTTGGCTAGCCTGCAACCACGCCACCATCCTGGACGACGCATGGACTATATACAGTAGCCCCGTGGGCTTGCTACACTTGCACAGACAACCAGGTCGAAGGCCTGGGTTGGGTTCCTATACGGGCCTAAAGTCTCGAGCCCAGCAGTAGGCCTGCAACCTTGCTAGGTTTGTCTCTACGCAAACTGGCCCATTGCTAGCAAGCCCGATGCTTGCTGGGCTATGTCCTAGTGTACCGGCCTGCTTGCAGCAAAGCCTACTTTGATTGATGAGCTCGTCCGCTTCTCGGCAAACGTCCAGAAGCCAACCTTTAGCTAGGCTTCTCGCACCCAAGCCCAAAACCCTAAGCCAACTCGTAGCTGGGCTTCGTCACGCCTTACCCAGGCCAGCACATGCTGGGCCTGCCTTCCTGCGTTGGTTTTAGTCCATTACCAACAACCTAGCGCTGTTGGGCTTCATCCCAGACACGGCTTAAGGCCTCTATGCCCTTCCTCGTGCCCAAACAAGGCATGCAGCCATGGTGCAGGGCCTACCTCTTATTGCAGCCAGCCCACGCGAGCTAGGCTGCATTGTTTCCGACCCTATATGCCATATTTTGGCATCCCAGCTTCATAACCATACCCATAGAACCATACCCAGTTGTGTGAAGGATAGGATGAAACTGAATGATATATCAGATCAGGCGAAGGATAACAAAGGATTAGATCTTGCTACAAGATCTAGTTCTCCGCCTAGCTGTCCAAGCGCTGGATTTCAGAGCAGCAAAGTAGAATGCATGACCTCTAAATCAGTTTCTAGCAAGAAACTTTGTCCAAATGAAATGGCTCATCTTGAAAGTGTCGGTAAAAGTGCTAAAGGGTACGTGGCTTTCAATACTCACAATCCTCTTTCTGATGTTGCAGTAGTGTGCCCAGGTCAAAGTTCTGGAGACTTAACTTGTTTTTCCAATGGATTCGAGGGAAGGTTTCCACAACCAAGTACAACTGAAGAACTGATCAATAACAAGCTCAATGCAGCTAACTACATAAAAAACTTCGACGTACCTAAAGATTTAAATGCATTTGAAGCTGATTCAAACAGAATACTAGAAGCAGTAAATAATGTTTGTAGGGCACAACTGGCATCCGAAGCTGTTCAAATGGCCACTGGTCGCCTCATTGCTGAATTTGAAAGGCTTCTTTATCATTCATCCCCAGCTATTCATAGTCACCCAATTCTGTAAGTTGTCATACTTGCTGCTCAAGGAACCAGGTTGATCAGGTTGGGGGTGTGCCATTGTGCAGACATGAGACACCTGACATCAGTTTAGGAAGCCTATGGCAGTGGTATGAGCAATATGGTAGCTATGGTCTGGAAATAAGGGCCGATGAACTTAGAGATTCAAAGAGATTGGGTGCTGATCGCTTTGCATTTCGTGCTTATTTTGTCCCTTATTTGTCAGGAATTCAGTTATTCAAGAATGGAAATGCTGATTATGTAGATGCTAATAATAGGTTTTCTGGTTCTGATGCGCCAAGCGCAAGCCTGGATAGTGACACATCCAAAAATTCCTCTAGCATTGGTAGTTTTCCATTATTTTCATTACTTCTTCCTCAGCCTGATCATAAGGAAGATGCGGTCACTCCACCGCTTGTAAATCAATAGTGTATTTTAGAACATTATTCTGCTTCTGCCAGAGATGTATTTGTTCGATTAACTGACACAACAGGGTCCGGTGATTTAGAGCTACTGTTTGAATATTTTGAATCAGAACAACCTCAGGTTAGACGACCTTTATATGACAAGTAAGTATCCTTTTATATTTTTTTTACTGAAGTTGTCATTTAAAACGATGTAGTATTTACTTTGTAGCTTGTCAAAGATCATAAGCAACTTTATGTATTTGTTGAAGATCTTACATTTGTTGCCCTTCATTTCAGGATAAAAGAGCTGGTACGAGGTGATGGACTGTCACATTCTAAAGCTTATGGAGAACTAACAAATCTAAACTCTATAAATCTAAATGATCTGTATCCCAGATCCCAGTTAGTAATAAAACTGGCTTCAATCTCTTTAAAATGTAAAATATGTGTTTGTAATCGACCATTGTTAGTTTCACAAAATGAAGCAAAATTACTAGTAATACAACCGATGCCAAGCGTATTCTAACTAGTACATAACTTTCAAGTGCCATCTGAATTTTCAGGTACTCAGTGGCATGGTATCCAATTTACCGGATACCTGATGGTAACTTACGTGCAGCATTTCTGACTTACCATTCACTCGGTCATTTGGTCCATAGAAGTACCAAATTTGAGTCTCATAACTTGGATACTTGTATTGTATCTCCAGTTGTGGGTCTGCAAAGCTACAATGCTCAGGTAGTCATGGCTAATAGTGTATAGATGCACAAATATTGCGCAGCTGTGGCATATAGTTAAGGCATATTGTAAAAGTTGCTGCGCTTATTAATTAATATATATTGTGTCACGAGTGCATAGGCTGAATGCTGGTTCAAGTTAAGGCCCTCAGCACCAAGGCAGACAACAGCAACACCACGAGGCTTAAACCCTTATGGAGTACTAGGGGAGCGTTTGAGGACACTTGAGGAGATAGCATCGCTTATGGCAAGAGCTGTTATGAGCAAAGGAACATATGTAAACAGGCATCTGGACTATGAGTTCTTCCTCTCTTGGCGACGCTGGAGGACTTCGTAAAGTCTTAACTAATTCATTTTAACAACTGGTACAACTTGTTGAGTAGTTTTCCAAATTAAGCATATTTAACATTAGATAGGGAGAAAGAGTTACCTTACCAACCTTTTCTTAACCTTGTGTTTTTTGCTTACACTGGTTTGACCCCCCATAAATATGTATTGTGTACATATAACTTTCCTCTCTGTTTTTGTGTTTCAAGTTACGCAAATGTGTGTATATAATTTTCCTCGTAGCATTAATCTGTAAATAGTGCTGAGTTTGAAGATTGGATGCAGTTACTAATACAACGATTCTTTGATGTAACCTTTCATTTCTTGATGCTTATATATTTGAGCGGTTCACCTATAATTGGGCTATAGATTTGTATTATATTTGAGTATGTACATATATACATACGCCTTTCTACAAGAGGTTGGAGGGGGAGAGAAAGAGAGAGTGTTGGAGAAAAGCCCTCAACCGAGCAGAAGATCTGAGCAACCACCAGACTCGAGGATCCGTGCCTCGAGATGATGACTGACCCCTAAAGACAACACCCACAAATCCAGGGCACCTCTATTAAAATTGGCCATGAAAACACAAATTTATACAACTTGTCGACTTGATCACGACTGATAACCCCTCGGATTCCCAGATTCTTCCTATATTATGCTCTGTCCAAAGTTGCAAACTAGAATATATAGCTGCGATAATGAGAACCGAGTACCAAAAGCAACATTCACAACTTGGTAGTTTCAGCTGTCCAATCCAACATCTGCTCGGCGCATACCAACCATGCTCCTCCTCCATCGCCATTTTTGACAATGCTTATCAAATATAAGGCGGAGCAAAATGATTGAGCCTAGTTAGGGTGAAGTGGCTGGTGTGTCGATGAGTCAATATTATATTATATATTTTACCTTATTCT
Organism: Pyrus x bretschneideri; assembly: GCF_019419815.1. NCBI lineage: Eukaryota > Viridiplantae > Streptophyta > Magnoliopsida > Rosales > Rosaceae > Pyrus > Pyrus x bretschneideri. Next base: position 353,016 of record NW_025999579.1, on the reverse strand, counting down.
TAGTATAATTTGGTAATTATTTTGGTAGAATTTTAATACTTTGCTTTATATTTTCAATATAGGGTATTCGAGTTCATCTGAAGCAAAACGTGATCAAACGGACGAATTTTGGAGTGATTAAAATTGGGGAACATTCGTGTATCTCTGGGTTTGTTCATGTCAAAATTTGGGATTTTTCTACCAAGCAGTTATTTTCTGGCGATTTATTAAGGTAGCAGTGCGTGTTGCTGGAAAGTGACGTTTCCGGGCTTAAACTACGTTTTTGGAACCCAAGATGACCTCGGATGGGTTCGTGGCCTTTTAGAGAAGTGTTCAGAATAGTCCTTTAAATCTAGCTATTTTGGGCTAGTTTTGTAGCTAATTTGGGTCCAAAACGTGGCTGTGCAGAATTTTGGACGAATTTACCAAGTCAATTTAGAATTATGTTACCTATTTTATTTCAATTTATTAGGTTTCCTAGTCTTAGCCTTAGTTTGGTACTAAGGTAATTCTGAAAAAAGTGGCTATCAAAAAAAGCTGGGAGCTTTTTTATGTTTGGTAAACATTCAGCTTCAGCTTTTTTTCATAGTTTTGGGTGAAAAAAAAGCCAAAAACACAAAGCTACAAAACCCAGCTTTGAAAAACCAGTTTTTTTTCACATCTATTTTACATTAAAGTTTATCAAACACTATAATACTGCTTTTTTTTTTTTTCAAAAGCACTTTTACAAAAAAGTATACCAAACGCTCTGCTGCTTTATTTCACAGCTGCTTATTCTCACAGCAAAAGCAGTTTTTTTTCAAAGCACAACAATTCCAAACCAGCCTTTATTCTAAGACCTTTTACTAGGAAGATTTTAATAGAGTAGTATAAATAAGCCTTTGAGCAAACCTAGGGTTTCTCTCATACGTATGCAATTTTTGGGAGAAGACTTTGGGCAAAGCTTAGAGATTTCAAGACTTATACTTTCAAGGTGTTTTCATTTTTTTTCTAGTTTAATAAAACTCTTTTGATTTTAATTATGAATATGCGTAACTAATTTTCTTTTGCTAAGAAGATGCCTTGAGTCTTAGCATGAATATGTAGTTTTTATTTAATTGCTTATGATATTATTCATGCATGCTTTGAATTATTAATCACTGTGCTTTAAACTGTCTTTGTGTCTTAATGATTCATGACCATTAGGATGTTTAGATAAGTAATTGGATGCAATTCGGTCAGAATGCCACCGGAGAATTGAGTATTGTTTCTTGTGATTGATAGTTATAATTTCACCTGGGGCAAATGCCACATCTTAGGGGTTGCATGGTTTTTCAAGGGGTTTTCACAAAGCATAATGAGGCATGCATGTTTATATTTGATCTTAATGTCACGGACAGATTGCATGTTTGATATACGTTCTAGCTTGAATGCCACAAATAGAATATATTTTAGTAAAACCTACACTTCAAAGTTGCATGGATAATTCATAAGTAATTAGTAAATCTACATAGGATTGTTAAGGGGATGCTTTTCCAAATTTGTTTCTCAAAACCTTTTCTCTTTGATTTGTTTCCTTTTTAATTGGTTATTAGTTGTTTTTCCTAAATTACTTTTATTAAAATTCGTTTTTATTACTTTTAAATTCAAAATCAACATTTTCCAATATTTATTTTCAAATAATTAATTTAGATTAGGGTTTTTCATTAATTGTTTTAAATAATCCCTGTGGAAAACGACATTACTTAAGCTGTTTATACTACAACTACCTTGTTCTCTTGCAAGTATTTTGTGTGATTTTAACCTCTTTGTGCAGGTAACTAAAAATCCCATCAAGAAATTAGCGTCGTTGCCGAGGATTGTTTTTAAACAATTTGTGTTAATCATAATTCTTTGTTAATTATTGCTGTAGATATATATTAAAAAAATTATTAATTTAATTTTCGTTTTTTTACAGATCACACAATCTGGGCAGATCCAGTACATGGTATGCAATAGATCTCAAAATCAACAGCTAGTAGAATTCAATCCAGAACTGGAATGCACTTTATGACAAAGGTGCAAGGAGTAGTTTTTAGCATGGGAACCCTCATTGGAGGGAACTTTTATGAAAAATCTGTTTTCTAGGGTTTTGGACAGCAAGGATACCATGGCTTTCGCCATACCAACTGCTGGATGACCATTGAGGGATACATTAGCAACCCGTGCTAACGAATTACCAAGCTGCATTGTATATCCAGACGAGGAAGGCGACACGTTCGAAATAAGACATCACATGTTGGAGACTTTGCCTACTTTTCATGGATTAGCTCATGAGGACCCTAATATGCATATCACAGAGTTTAATGGGGTGCATAAATATTATAGTGAAGGGTTTTACTACAGAGTCAATCAAACTTTGTCTTTTTCTTTATTCATTAAAGGACAAGGCAAGAACATGGTTGCTTACCCTACCATTTGCTAGTATCACTTCTTGGGCACAAATTAGTGACAAATTTCTTAACAAATATTATCTTGCTTCTAAAACTCTTGATATGAGGACTCAAATTTTATCTTTTGCACAAAAGCCTAATGAAGAGTTTCACGAGGCATGGGAGCGTTTTAAGGAGTTATTCAGAAAGTGTCCCCACGTGGGCATTGATGGAGACACACAGATGGGCATATTTTTTAGAGGATTAAATTCAAACACCAAGAATCATATTCATGCTTCATCAGGAGGTTCTTATTCAACTAAAAATGCCCATGAGGCTTATCAATTGTTTGACAACATGGCATTTGAATCTCAACAATGGGCAGGGGATCAACCACAAAATAGGGGTGTTTTTTAAATGCCCATAGGTCTCCACATGTATTTGCTCAAATTGAAAAGATTGAGAAAAAAATAGAAATTTTTGATGCAAAATTTAACATGATCCTACAGAAAATTGCAGCACCAGTTCAGCAGGTTGCTGTCTAGCAACCTACAGCAGCATGTTGTGCAATTTGCAACCAACCCACACATGATTTATAGGCTGTCCACAAAGAGATACATATCCAGATTTTGTGGCAAAGCAAGTTAATGCATTCAACAATTATCCAAGGCAAATAAATGATGTTTATTCAAATTTTTATAATTCGGATTGGAGAGAACACCCAAATTTAAAATGGGGTGGTGAGCAGCAAGTTAAACCACCATTCCCACCACTAGTCCAGCAACCTGCCACACCAGCCAAATCTTTATGGGAAATTGCAATTGACAAGTTGGCAAATGTCACTCGCATCAGTTTTGAGCAAAGCAACCAGAACCTGCAAAAGATAATGCAGATAATGAATCAAAACATGTAGAATATGCAAGCTTCCCTAATTAATTTGGAGAGGCAATTTAGGCAGCTAGCAGGTAATATTACAGAAAGGGAAAAAGGGAAGTTTCCTAGTCAAACAGTGCCTAATCCAAGGGGTACAGCATGCAGTGAGAGCTTTACACAGTGGAAAAAGTTACGACAATCGTGACAAAGGAAAATTTGAAAACGAGGACAAAGCTACAGAAATTGCAGAAAAAGATGCAAAAACTGTTCTGGACAGATTTCAAACAACTCAGAATCTGTCTCTGCCCAGAAATCAGACGTGTTTATGATCCTCCTCTTCCCTATCTCGAAAGGTTACAACCAAAGCTCAAAGATCAACAATTAAGAGATTTCATGCAAACATTAGTGAACGTTCAGATTAATTTACCATTGTTGGATGCTATTAAGAAGATTCCATCTTATGCCAAATTTTTGAAAGACATATGCACACACAAGAAAAAGCTTGTGGACTTCGAAAAAGTGATTCTCACTGAACAATGAAGTGTTACTTTACTGCACAAACTGCCCCCTAAAAAAAGAGATCCAGGGAGTTTCACTATTTCTTGCACTATTGGAAATTCTGATTTTAAGCATGCTTTAATTGATTTAGGTGCTAGTATTAATTTAATGCCCTATTTTGTTTTTCAGCGACTAGGTCAAGGAGAGCTAAATCCTACTTCAATTATCCTACAATTAGCTGACTAATCAGTTGCATATCCAAGGGGCATCATTGAAGATTTGATCATCAAAGTTGACAATCTCTATTTGGCAGCAGATTTTGTTGTTTTGGACATGGATAAAGATTTACAAATGCCAATTAATTTGGGCAGACCGTTTATGGCAACAATAAGAACATTAATTAATGTGGAAGTGAGGACTTTAACACTAAGGGTCCAAGTTCAGTCAGTGGTTTTTAATTTGTTTGAAGTAGCCAAAAAGCCAGCAGAAAAGCTTGACTGTATGCGTGTTTATGTGTTGGATAGGTTTGTTCATACAAATTATGTGGTTTATTCAATACAGGAACCTTTGCATCAGGTTTTATATGGGAACTTTGATGCAGAAACACATGATGAAGACATCCTCGAAGTTGTTCAAGCTCTAGACAGCATGTTGCATGTTTATGAAAGTTTGGGGAAGCTAAAACAACCATTAAAACCAACCAAATTATAGCCACCAAAATTGGAGCTGAAACCTTTGCCTGAACACTTGAAATATATGTATTTAGGGGCTACCCAGACGCTGCCAGCTATTATTGCAGCAGACTTGATACATTACGAGGAGGAAAAATTGCTTAGAATGTTGCGTAAATATCATAATACATTAGGGTGGACTATTGCAGATATTAAGGGAATCAACCCATCTATTTCTATGCACAGAATTCTAATGGAAGAATGTGTTAAACCCACAGTTGATGCTCAAAGGCGCCTTAATCCAATCATGAAGGAAGTGGTTTGAACTGAAGTAGTGAAACTTCTTGACACAAGTATGATTTATCCAATTTCAGATAGCTAATGGGTAAGTCCTACACAGGTTGTGCCAAATCGTACTGGAATTACGATAGTCAGGAATGATAACAATGAGCTGGTTCCTACGCGTTTAACTACTGGCTGACACATGTGTGTTGATTATAAGAAGCCTAATTCAGCTACCAAAAAAGATAAATTTCCTTTATCTTTTATTGATCAAATGTTTGAGAGATTGAGTCGGGCATTTTATTGTTTCTTAGATGGCAATTCTGAGTACAATCAGATTCCAATTGCACCAGAAGATCAGGAGAAAACAACTTTTACTTGTCCTTTTGGAACATTTGCTTACAGACGGATGCCGTTTAGGTTATGTAATGCACCAGCTAGTTTTCAACATTGTATGATGAGTATTTTCTTTGGTTTAGTTGAGCAGATTGTGGAAGTATTTATGGATGATTTTTCAATATTTGGGGATTCGTTTGATAAATGCTTGAAGAATTTGTCTTTGGTCCTACAACAGTGTCAAGAGACAAACTTGGTGTTAAATGGGGAAAAATGCCACTTCATGGTTAAGCAAGGTATTGTTCTAGGCCACTTAGTTTCCAACAAGGGAATTGAAGTTGATAAGGCCAAGATTGACATTATTGACAAATTGCCACCTCCTACTACAGTGAAGATTGTGAGATCATTTCTTGGGCATGCATGTTTTTATTGACGGTTCATCAAGGATTTCTCCAAGATTAGCCAACCTTTGTGTAATTTATTGGCTAAGGATGCAATTTTTAATTTTGACGCAAATTGTTTGGAGGCATTTAACAAGTTAAAGACACTCCTAACTTCAGCCCCTATTATTGCAACCCCGGATTTGAGCTTACCGTTTGAGTTGATGTGTGATGCTTCAGATTATGTAATTGAGGCAGTTTTAGGGCAGCGTAAGGACAAACTTCCCCACGTCATTTATTATGCAAGTCGTACTCTAAATGATGCATAGCTCAACTGTGCAACCACAGAGAAAGAATTGTTGGCAGTAATATTTGCTTTAGAGAAGTTTTTGTCTTATTTGGTTGGAGCTAAGGTCATTGTTTATACTGATCATGTTGCCCTTAAATATTTATTATCTAAGAAAGATACCAAGCCAAGATTAATTCGTTAGGTTCTTTTGCTTCAAGAATTTGATTTGGAGATTAAAGATAAAAAGGGTAGTGAAAATGTGATAGCTGACCATTTATCCAGATTAATTCTTCCAACTACTGCTGAAGAAGATTCTCTCCCACTGAGTGAAAGCTTCCCAAATGAACAACTTTACGCTGTCCACAACAATACCCTGTGGTTTGCTGATTTTGTGAATTATTTGGCAAAATGAGTGTTACTTCCTGATTTTTCTTTTCAGCAGAAAAAGAAGTATTTAGCGGATGTTAAACATTATTTTTAGGATGAGCCATATTTATACAAATATTGTCCATATCAAATTATAAGGCGTTGTATTCCTGAAAGTGAGTAGGAAAGTGTGTTGAAATTCGCCCATCACTATGCATGTGCTGGACACTTTGGACCCAAACAGACCGCAGAAAAAATATTGCAAAGTGGGTTGTTTTGGCCATCAATTTTCAAGGATGCAAACAATTGGTGCAAGGCTTGTGATAAGTGTCAACGATGGGAAATCAGTCCAAGAGGAATGAAATGCCACAACAGGGTATTTTGGTTGTTGAATTATTCGATGTTTGGGGCATTGATTTTATGGGACCATTCCTATCTTCACATGGCAATCAATATATTTTAGTGGCTGTTGAGTATGTTTCTAAGTGGGTCGAGGCAATTTCAGCGCCAACAAATCAAGGATCAGTGGTTCTAAAATTCCTCTAAGGGGTTATTTTTCCACGGTTTGGAATCCTTCGAGTTATACTTAGTGATGGGGGAAAACATTTTATTAATAAACAGTTTGCTGCGTTGCTTGCAAAATATGGGATAACTCATCATGTTGCCACTCCTTATCATCCACAAACATCAGGGCAGGTTGAAGTTTCAAATAGGGAAATAAAGCGTATTTTGGAGAAAACAGTTGGCTCCACTCACAAAGACTGGAGTTTGAAATTAAATGATGCACTTTGGGCCTACAGAACAACGTTTCAAACACCGATTGGGATGTTCCCGTTTCGGCTCGTGTATGGCAAGGCTTGTCATTTACCTATAAAGCTAGAACATAAGGCATTTTGGGATATTAAGGAGTTGAATTTTGCTTACGATTCAGCAAGGGAAAAACGTAAGCTGCAGTTCAATGAGCTTGAGGAGCTTATGACAACGCACACATATACAAAGACATACAAAATCAAAGCATTTCATGATAGTCAAATTCTCAGAAAATAGTTTCTGCTAGGGCAGAAAATGTTATTATTTAATTCTAGGCTAAGGTTATTTCTAGGAAAATTCAAGTCTCGCTGGAATTGGCCATATCGGTTTCAAAGATCTATCCTTATGGAGCTGTTGACATTACTAATGAGCACAGTGGTAACACATTCAAAGTTAATGGTCATAGGTTGAAACCATAGTTGGAATCACCCTATGATATCACATGCAAGTTAATGACTTTGAAGGATTTAGCAACTTAATCACTGGGCTTCTGTTCTGTCTAGCTACAGACGTTAAATAAAGTGATTATTGGAAGGCAACCCAATTTTCTAACTTTTTCATTACTTTCTGACTATTTTATTTCATCATTTTCAATCTATATATATGCATTTAAATTCCTAGGCTGTCCTTTAAGGTCAGCAATAATCTTAAAAAAAAAAATACACAAATACAAATACAAAAAAAAAAAAAAAGAAGAAGTTTTTACTTGTTTAATTTTTAGTTTACAATTAGTATTTTCTATATTTTATCTCTGATTTCATAACGTGGGTTTTTGCATACAGCAAACAAAGCAAACAAGAATTTATGCACAGAGAGATTATTTTAGGTTGGAATCATGCACCCAGCAGCAAGTCAACATTACCATCAACCACATTCCTACACTATGCTGAAACATAATGCCAAAATTACAAAGCTTTTGCAGAATCATGGATCCAGCCACAAAAGTGTACATCTGACCATTTGTTTTCTGGGATTCAGTTATGTGATATGTGGATGTAGAATAATGAGAACTCACAGATCCACATATCGCAGCACTGAACTCCATCATAGTAGCAGATCTACATTTTTGTAACCCAATCTTTGATCCAGATTTGGGGGATAGAATGTATACCTCTTTATTTTGCTAAGCGGCTAATTGTTCTGTCCATCAAGTTGCCCTTGATGATATGGGGTATTTTGCTGCAACAGAACAATTAGGCGTATGAGTTACAGTGGAAATGGTCCGTATATCAATCATTTTTTTGGGATCTATCTCTTTTACATTCAAGGATGCCATTATTTAAGTTTGGGGGTAGTTCTTTCTCTGTCCTCAGTATGGTTCAAGTCTAAATGGCCCATACATATGTTCAAGGGTGATCATTAACTTTTATTATTGGGACAAGTCGTGTTCAAGGTCCATCTTCTTCATCAACATCCCAAATCCAAGTTTTATTTATTTTTCTTAGCATTTACTCGGTGTTCGTTATCCGTTTTAGGTACTATCACAGTACATCACAAGAAAAATGTGTACATACATGCTGAGTAAAATAAGAACCGAGGGATGAGTTTTATACCTGTTGCAATTATATGAGCTTGACCGTTAATTTTTCCCTTGTGACTTGCTGGATCTGCAGCTTGAGTGTTCATTTCTCCCGGTTATCAACTTCATCCGAGTTGCCTACGCACAGAGAGTCATACAGTGAGATTTAAACTGACATTGGACGACCACTACTGTTATTGAAAAACGAAAAAAAAAAATGAAAAAAAAAATCGAAAATAAGAAAAAAAAAATAGTCTTATTTAAATGTAGTATGTGTGAAATACAAGGACGAGGAGCAAGGGTTTTTTGTCAAGTCTCCTTAGCTATGTTGGTTCACTTTACACCAAAGGAAGTTTGTGAATTCTTTTCTAATTGATTATAAATGGCTTAGACTCTGTAGTGGGATGAGCTAGAACTTTTGAAAAGATGTTCTGATTTTTAATGTATTTTATGGATTGCAACTTTGAAGGTGAAATTTTTTGTCATTTAGTTTTAGTTAAGTTTATAGTTTGTTAGCTTTTATTTTTGTTTTGCTTGAGGACAAGCAAAAAGCTAAGTTTGGGGGTATTTTGATGAGTCAATATTATATTATATATTTTGCCCTATTCTTAGTATAATTTGGTAATTATTTTGATAGAATTTTGATACTTTGCTTTATATTCTCAATAGGGAAGTGTTATTGGCACTCCAAAAATCTCATTCCACACTCCTCACAAGTGTATTTTTCTTTCCAAATATAGAAAGTTTGGAGTGTAGAATGAGATTTTTGGAGTGCCAATAACAATTCCATTTCAATATAGGACATTCGACTTCCTCTGGAGCAAAATGTGATCAAACAGACGAATTTTGGAGTGATTCAAATTGGAAGACATTCATGTGTCTCTAGGTTTGTTCGTGTCAAAATTTGGGATTTTTTTACCAAGCGGTTATTTTCTGACAATTTATTAAAGAAGCAATGCACGTTTATGGAAAGTGACGTTTCTGGGCTTAAATTGCGTTTTTGGAGCCCAAGATCTTGGATAGGTTCGTGGCCTTCTGGAGAAGTGTTCAGAATAATCCAAGCTTTAAATCTAGCTATTTTGGGCTAGTTTTGGAGCTCATTTGGGTCCAAAACATGGCTTGCAGAATTTTGGGCGAATTTACCAAGTCAATTTAGGATTATATTTCCTATTTTATTTCAATTTATTAGGTTTCCTAGTCTTATTCTAAGACCTTTTACTAGGAGGATTTTAATTAGAGTAGTATAAGTAAGCCTTTGGGCAGACTTAGGGTTTCTCTCGTATGTATGCAATTTTTGGGAGAAGACTTTGGGTAAAGCTTAGACATTTCAAGACTTATACTTTCAAGGTGTTTTCATTCCTTTTCTAGTTTAATAAAACTCTTTTGATTTTAATTATGAATATGCGTAACTAATTTTCTTTTGCTAAGGCGATGCCTTGAGCCTTAGCATAAATATGTAGTTTTTATTTAATTGCTTATGATATTATTCATGCATGCTTTGAATTATTAATCACTATGCTTTAAACTGTCTTTGTGTCTTAATGATTCGCGACCATTAGGATGTTTAGATAAGTAATTGGATGCAATTCGGTCGAAATGCCACTAGAGAATTAAGTATTGCTTCTTGTGATTGATAGTTGTAATTTCACCTAGGGCGAATGCCACGGCTTAGAGGTTGCATGGTTTTTCAAAGGGTTTTCACAAAGCATAATGAGTCATGCATGTTTATATTTAATCTGAATGCCACAGACAGATTGCATGTTTGATATACATTTTAGCTTGAATGCCACAAGTAGAATATATTTTAGGAAAACCTAACCTTCAAAGTTGCATGGATAATTCATATGTAATTAGTAAGGGGATGGCAGAACCCTAGTGTTTTTCCAAATTTGTTTCTCAAAACCTTTTCTCTTTGTTTTTTTTCCTTTCTAATTGGTTATTAGTTGTTTTTCCTAAATTACTTTTATTAAAATTCGTTTGGCTTTTTTATCAAAAATGGTCCCTGAGATTTGCATAACTCCTTACTTTGGTCCCTGAGATTTCAAATCAATAGAAGTGGTTCCTGAGATTGTCCACTATCCACCACTTTGGTCATTCCGTTAAGTGTCCCAGAGCTCTTGGCCAGAAGTTTGGGCAATTTTCAAAGCTTCGTAACTCAATCGTTTCTTAACCAACTTCGACCCATAATTTATCAAAATGAAGATAAGAAAGTGTAGAATAAGATTATACCTATTTGGAAGCCTAATGGTTTCTGGAGATGGTTGGAAAATAGACTAAGTTGACTGGTCCGAGGGAAAACTGAGCAAACTTTAAACGTTCATAACTTCTTCAATAAGCAACAAATTAAGTGATTTAAAAAAGAAAATCATACTTCTAGACGAGACGAAGAGAATGGTACCTTTTTCAAGGGCTAACTCGACGTGGCTTGACCGGAAAACGGCTCAAAAGTGGCTAACTCGAGACCAAGACAGCTACTTTCGAGCCGTTTTTCGGCCAAAGCAAGGAGAGTTAGCCATTAAAAAAGATACCATTCTCTTCGTCTCGTCGAGAAGTATGATTTTCGTTTTTAAATCACTTGATTACGTTGAGTATTGAAGAAGTTATGAACGTTTAAAGTTTGCCCAGTTTCCGGCGGGTTTTCCAGTTTTCCCTCGGACCAGTCAACTTTGAGGCTATTTTCTGACCATCTTTGGAAACCATAGGGTTTCCAAATAGGTATAATCTTATTCTACACTTTCCTATCTTCATTTTGATATATTATGGGTCGAATTTGGTTAAGAAACGATTGAGTTAGGAAGCTTTGAAAATTGCCCAAACTTCCGGCCAAGAGCTCCGGGACACTTAACGGAGTTTTTAACGGAAAGACCAAAATAATGGATGGTGGACAATCTCAGGGACCACTTCTATTGATTTGAAATCTCAGGGACCAAAGTGAAGAGTTATGCAAATCTCAGGGACCATTTTGGCTAAAAAGCCAATTCGTTTTTATTACTTTTAAATTCAAAATCAACCTTTTCCAATCTTTATTTTCAAATAATTAACTAGGATTAGGGTTTTTCATTAATTGTTTTAAATAATCCCTACAGACTACAACTACCTTGTTCTCTTGCAAGTATTTTGTGTGATTTTAACCTCTTTGCGCAGGTACCTAAATATCCCATCATGTGTTACAACCAAACCACCTAAAATGTTCGCCTAGCTTGAGCTCGAAAAATGATCAAGGTCGACCTCATCATGGATGGCCTCGTTTTGGTTGACATGGTAGTATGAAGATCCAAGTTTAAGTGTATTTGTAAATGACTTGGTCCGCTTCAATTTCATGTAATTGGTTAATAGACTTTGTTATTAGCTAGGAGGCACATTTGACTTATTCTGCTATTCTACTTGAACCTAACGAGAAAAAACTTGTTCTTAGCTAGGAGAAACTTCTTCTATGCATGAACAAGGAGAGTAGTGGCGTGACCCGGTCCATTATTTTAAGGGAAAATTGGAGAATAAGAGCCCCAAGTCTCAATGGTGGTGTCTCTGGTCTGAGCTGAGATGGTTAGTAGCCGGCCACATTAATAGTGTTGCATGCTTCGTCGTCCTCCTTTTTGTATTTTCTGATCAGACCCAAATGAGTGGATCAGACGACATACTAATAAGGTGGTGGTGGTGGGAATCGGTAGTATAAATGCTGACCCAAAGAGAAATTTAGGTGCCCTGATCAATTTTGGAGCGAGGTGGTTTGGAGGAAGGCATTTGCTTGTTTGAAGTGGATTGGAGAAGCAGATTGTTTGTTGTTTTGGACGAATCGAGCAGATCATTTTGTTTGAGGTGTCGAATGATTTTATCATGATCTCTGTGTTACAATAAGTTTAAACTCTCTTTTGTATTTGATGGTTGGTAGGAAGAGCAGATGTGGCTTGACAGAGCATTAATTTTCTAGGCCCAGCAGATTTAGTTTTCGATAAGACTTGTGGCTGCAACTTTTGGTGGTCGGGTTCGGCTCCGATATGCTGCTGGAACCAATTTTTTCTTCTCTTTTGGTTGATACGGTGTTCTTATGGCAATAAGGTTAGGTTCGTTCTTTTGTTGCCTTTTTGCTCTTATCGAAGGTGGTCATGATAATTTTGTTGAATCGAATGATATATTATATTTATATATGTTCATTTTTCGATTGTTCAAACTGCAAGTGAGAGCTCGACCCACAAAGAAAAAAAAAAAAAAAACCTTCCAAGTAAGAGATTTAGGGATAAATAACACATATCATTGTTGTATTAAAATTATGCTCAAAACATCCCTCAGAGTCGGAAGGGGACTGGTTGTATAGGAAGATTGGTACATCATTGTTGAAATAGTCAAAAGTCTAGTTGTTAGGGTTCCTTTATTCTAGGCTTTATTTCTAGACATGCTAATAACCCTCCTATACTTGAGGGACAAGTTGTTTTCTGTTTAACCTAGTCACTCACCATGATTTTAGGTCCTGTATAATCGTGGGTTGTTATTTGATTTCCTGTTTGATGTAAGGCTATTTAATAGCCGAAGTTGTTTGTTTCAAGCTAATAAGAATTCTCCCGAGTATACCAATGCTTTCATACTTTGCATTCTCAAAACTCTTAGTGACCTAGTTCAGTTCCAACATCTGGTATCAGAGCCCTATCACGGGGCCTGACCAAACCTGGTGTCAGTGTGAGAGAACAAAAACATGACGTCTGAGAGTAGCTTTGTACAACCTGCCATCCCAAGGTTCGATGGGCACTATGATCACTGGAGTATGCTAATGGAGAACTTTCTGCGTTCCAAAGAATATTGGAACTTGGTGGAGACAGGAATCACTGCAGGAGCAGGAGGGGCAGAATCTAGTGACTTGTAGAAGAAGGCGCTGGAGGAGCAGAAATTGAAAGACTTGAAGGCCAAGAACTATTTGTTCCAGGCCATTGATTGTGCGATTTTAGAAACAATCTTGAAAAAGGAAACTGCGAAGGATATATGGGATTCCTTGAAGCAGAAGTATCAGGGAACAGCACATGTGAAACGTGCTCAACTGCAGGCACTTCGAAAGGAGTTTGAAGTACTGCATATGAAGGCTGGAGAAACTGTGAATGAATATTTTGGAAGAACGCTTGTTATAGCCAATAAGATGAGGCTTCATGGAGAAAGAATAAAGGATGTGGTAATCATTGAAAAAATTTTGAGGTCCATGACTTCAAAAATATGATTATGTTGTTTGCTCGATTGAAAAGTCGAATGACTTGGATGCTTTATCCATTGATGAACTCCAGAGCAGCCTTCTTGTGCATGAACAAAGAGTCAGTCGGCAAGTTGTGGATGAACAAGCTCTTCAAGTCACTTATGGAATTCAACAAGGAGGAAGAGGCGGTGGTCGTGGCTCATACCATAGAAGAGGAAGAGGAAAAGGTAGATTTGGGTTCGACAAATCTATCATTGAATGCTACAACTGTTATGAGCTAGGGCATTTTCAATGGTAATGTCCAAAGAAAGGAAGAAATGTTGCTGATGGTGCAAGTGGATGTTAAGGGAACTGAGAAGGAGTACACTTGGTTCCTGGATTCTGGATGTAGTAATCATATGAGTGGCAGCGAGGAAGTATTTATCGAGATGGATGACAGTTTCAGAGAATCAGTAAAGCTAGGAAATGACTCCAGTCTCAGTGTGAAGGGCAAGGGCAAGGTGCGAATAGAGGTGTATGGGATCGTGCATGTTGTTACAGGAGTCTTCTTTGTACCTAAGTTAAAGAATAATCTGTTGAGCATTGGTCAACTGCAAGAGAGGGGACTTGTTGTGCTCATGCAACATGGAAAGTGCAAGATCTTTCATCCTGAGAAAGGTCTAATTCTTGAGACTGAGATGACGTGCAATAGGATGTTTGCCTTGGTTGTTTGTTACTCACTGAAGGAACAAAAAAGTCTCACCATAACAACCACTGATCAAGCGACTCTTTGGCACTGACGGTATGGGCATTTGAGCTGGAATGGACTGAAAGTGCTGCAACAAAAGAATATGGTTGAAGGGTTACCAAAGTTCAAAGCGTCTCAGAAAGTGTGTGAAGATTGTCTTGTGGGAAAACAGCACCGTGACTCTTTTCCATGGGAAAGTATATGGAGAGCCTCCAAGATATTACAATTGATACATGCTGACATATGTGGCCCGATAAGTCCAGTCTCAAATAGCAAGGAGAGGTATCTCATCACTTTTATTGATGATTTTAGTAGAAGAACGTGGGTTTATTTTCTGGTGGAGAAATCAGAAGCCTTTGCTACGTTCAAAACTTATAAAGCTAGAGTGGAGAAGGAAACAGGAGCGTTCATAAGAGCCTTAAGGACATATCGAGAAGGTGAGTTCACGTCACATGAATTCACAAGTCTCTACAGTGAGAATGGCATTCACAGACAGTTGACGGCTGCCTACACACCTCAACAAAACGGCGTAGCTGAAAGGAAGAATCGAACTATCATGAATATGGTTCGGTGCATGCTATCAGAGAAGTAAATTCCAAAAACTTTCTGGCCCGAAGCAGTGAACTGGGCAGTGCATGTATTGAATCGAAGTCCAACTCTTGCCGTAAAAAGCAAGACACCTGAAGAAGCTTGGAGTGGGCACAAACCATCGGTGGATCACTTTAGAGTCTTTGGATGTGTATCTCACGTGCATGCACCTGATAGCAAAAAAGTGAAACTTGATGACAAAAGCCTCAAATGCATACTGTTATGGGTAAGTGAGGAATCCAAAGCTTATAGACTGTTTGATCTCATCTCACAGAAAATTATTGTAAGTCGAGATGTGGTTTTTGAGGAAGATGAATAATGGAATTGGGATGACATTCATGAGTAGGCTATCTTAACTGATCTTGAATGGGAAACTGATGAAGAAACAATCATAGAAGATGAAGAAGGATCTGGAGCTATTGAAGATATGGGAACCAATGAGTCTCATGGTAATGATTCATTTGACAGTGCATCTCAAGAAGGACGAACTCGAAGACCACCAATCTGGATGAGAGATTATGAAACTGGCGAGGGTCTCTCTGATGAAGAAAGTGTAAACTTGGCTCACCTAGCCTTGTTTACTAATGGTGATCCAACAACTTATTACGATGCCGTGAAGAGTGAGAAGTGGAGACAAGCAATGGATCGATAAATAGAAGCTATAGAGAAGAATGATACGTGGGAGTTGACTGATCTGCCATCGGGGGGAAAAACTATTGGAGTGAAGTGGGTTTTCAAGACAAAACTGAATGAAAATGGGGAGGTGGACAAGTACAAGGCTCGACTTGTTGCAAAGGGATATAGTCAACAATATGGAGTTGATTTCTCTGAGGTGTTTGCACCAGTGGCTCGACTGGATACAATACGAGTGGTCATTTCTCTTACTGCACAAAAGAGTTGGAAGATTTACCAACTCGACGTCAAATCAGCTTTTTTGCACGATGCAATTGATGAGGAAGTGTTTGTTGAACAACCACCTGGTTATGAACATAAGGGGAGTGAGTCCAAGGTATATCGTCTCAAAAAGGCACTCTATAGACTCAAGTAGGCTCCACGGGCATGGTACAGTCGAATAGAGTCGTACTTCATCAAGGAAGGTTTCAATAAATGTCCCTACGAGCATACACTGTTCATTAAGGCAGCAAATGAAGGTAAAACTTTAATTGTATGCCTCTATGTTGATGATCTTATATTCACTGGAAATGATGAGTCATTGTTTGAGCAATTTAAAAGGTCCATGATGGATGAGTTTGACATGACTGATCTCGGACAAATGAGGTATTTTCTTGGCATAGAAGTGGTGCAGACAACGGATGGAATATTCATCAATCAACGAAAGTATGCACAGGAAGTGTTGGAAAGGTTTGATATAGATCAATGCAACTCAGTGCACAACCCTGTTGTTCCTGGCTTTAAACTAACTCGTGACGAAGAGGGGGTGAAGGTTGATAGCACGCTTTATAAACAGATGGTAGGAAGTCTCATGTACTTAACAGTTACACGTCCTGATCTTATGTTCACTGTAAGTTTGATTAGTAGGTATATGGAGCATCCTACTGAGACTCATCTAATGGCAGCTAAAAGGATTTTAAGGTACGTGAAAGGCACCATTGGTTTTGGGGTGTTTTACAAGAAGGGAGGAGATAAAGAGCTTATTGGCTACACGGACAGTGACTATGCCGGTGATCAAGATGACAGAAAAAGCACTTCAGGTTATGTTTTTATGATGAATTCAGGTGCAGTGTCATGGTCTTCGAAGAAACAACCAGTGGTTACTCTCTCTACTACTGAAGCAGAGTTTATAGCTGCAGCTTCAAGTGCATGTCAAGTGGTGTGGTTAAGAAGAATTCTGGGGAGTTTAAGTTTGAGGCAAAGTGATCCAACGGTAGTTTATTGTGATAATGTCTCAACCATTAAACTTTCAAAGAATCCGATAATGCATGGTCGCAGTAAACACATAGATGTTCGGTTTCATTTCCTTCGAGATCTTGTCAAAGATGGAGTTGTGGAGCTGTTACAGTGTTCTACTTAAGAACAGATTGCAGACATCATGACAAAGCCGTTAAAGCTTGAAGTGTTTTTGAAGATGCGAGAGTTAATGGGTGTTCGTGAATACCCTGGAATAAACTGAATATCAATGGTATTCAGTTTAAGGGAGGATGTTGAAATAGTCAAAAGTCTAGTTGTTAGGGTTCCTTTATTCTAGGCTTTATTCCTGGACATGCTAATAACCCTCCTATACTTGAGGGACAAGTTGTTTTCTGTTTAACCTAGTCACTCACCATGATTTTGGGTCCTGTATAATCGTGGGTTGTTATTTGATTTCCTGTTTGATGTAAGGCTATTTAATAGCCGAAGTTGTTTGTTTCAAGCTAATAAGAATTCTCCCGAGTATACCAGTGCTTTCATACTTTGCATTCTCAAAACTCTTAGTGACCTAGTTCAGTTCCTACAATCATTACATAAGCAAATCAAACCATGATCTTCTTATTTATTTAATATTAGATTTCATATAATTTGTGTGTCGTTTTGATTAACTGTTATTGTACCAAAACTGTTTCTGAAGATAATCAACCACATTATCGTCCACCTGGAATGCCTTGGCCAAAACATCAGGGTTGATGGGAGGGTTGGATCCGAAGACTGCATTCGCAATGGTGATCACTCCTGGGTTCTGGCTGCTGAGACCGGCTATGGCCAAAGCATTGGTTTTTCCGACATTGAGTTGGAAGTGAATGAGACCGATTGGGAATACAAACACATCTCCCTTGTACAACACTTTGGTGAACAGCCGATTGCCGTCGCCATTGGATGTGACAAATCCGACGTAGAGTGAGCCTTCCACGACTATGAGGATCTCCGTGGCACGAGGGTGAGTGTGAGGAGGATTGAGGCCATTTGGTGCAAAGTCTACACGAGCAAAGGATATGCCGAGAGTGTTGAGTCCGGGTATATTATCCACGTTCGCCGCCGTAACAATTGAACCGACCGGATTCAATGTGTTTCCGGGGTACCGAAGCTTGTCAGAGAAGAAATCATTTGCTGATGCAAGTTTTGGGTCCTTGCAGAACTTCCCGTTCACAAACACTGCTCGCAATGATACACACAAGCAAATTAAATCTTTTTTATGTACGTAGGTGTTGTACATGCATGGATGATGAGCCATCAGCCATGCAAAATCATATAGTTAGGGTTTAGGCCTTGCTATTTCCTACGTACTCTCTGTACTGAATCGAATCTTAATTAAGGATATTGTTTTTACATAATTAAACATATAAGTATACGTACCAGCAGAATCGGTGTTATTAATTGCTACGCAAAAGTCCTGAAGAGGATCGGGATCAGAGGCAAAGGCAAGGAGGGTGGCGAATGCTAATACTGACAGGGCAGCAGCAGTTACAGGGAAATGAACTCCTTTCATCTCTAGCTATAGTCTATAGGGGATTAGCAAGGACGTGGAACTTGTATTTAACTAGATGATCTGATGATGAGTTGGTTCGAGATGGATGAAAATTATGCATGGGGACACTTCTGTATTTATAGATTAGCAAGAGAGACTGATGATGAACTGGTCTTGGATTTTCCCTGTGGGTAATCGAAGCAGGTAAAGACTTGGATTAATTTTTAGAAGCAGGTAAAGACTTGGATACTTTTAGAAGCAGCTAGCGACTTGGTTGTAGTTACTCCTCATTGAATTGGTCTTGGATTAAATTTAATATTAATTTGTACCAATTCCTTTCGCAATAAACCACTGACCATATATACCACATTTTTGCAGGTGATCCATTATCGTAATAATAAAATCTGCGTTACACTTAGGTTTGAACTCTCTATCCTTTTAGTGTAATTTAAATATTATTTTAAAATCGAAAAATTGTATTGCATTTCTTTTGTTCGTTAGAAATTTTGATGAAAATTAAATTTGTTACACTAAAACATGCATGCATGTATAGGTGTTTTCAGTAACTAATTAAATTGATCTCGAGAACCGGAAATTATATATATACTAAAAGAGAAAAAAAGCCTAAAACACTGTTCCTTCGCCAGTGTTATGCCTTTTTAGCCCACGAGTTTGCTCTGTAAATTTAGGTTTTTGTGTGTTTTATACAGTGAAATGGCATTTTTGACCCTGGGTGTCCAATAGAAGTCTCCCAACTTCTTCCTTAGAAATCGCAAAGATCAAAAAGGAAAAAACTGTGCTCTGCAAATATATACAAACAAAGTATCATGTGGTAGAGAGTGAGGCTAAGGAGTATGTAAAATACCCAATACTTGGCCTCGATAGAGATCCAACATGCCTAGGATGCCAATTGGGGGAGGGGAAGTGAGGGAGGGTAGTAGATTTGGCATCCAATTCTGATCAGAGCCCGTCTATCCGAGTGCCTGGTGGAATGGGGATGGAGTATCCCAGCTAAGGAGGAGGGAGGAAGGAAAATTAAAAGATAAAAAGCAATAAAAGTAGGTAAAAGACGCCAGATAAGGGGCATGAAGCCCATATTTGATACAAACTCAGGGGATAGTTAAGACTCGACTTAGGAAAATTGTGATAAACTCAGGGAGAATCAGGAATAAACGAAAAGAGCCTGAGAAGGGGAGAGGAAAAAGGGGGAGGGGGATGAGGCATAGGAAGTAAGAGAGGAGGAAGAAGATGGAAAAGGCAAAGGAGGGAAGGAGTAGCGGGCTGTCGCCTACCCCAAGCAAGAGCAAGTGGCAGCGGCTGAAACTTGAAGCTGGAGATGAGGCTGTGGATTTGGGCTTCTAGAGAGAGAAAGAATGTCATTTTTCTTACTTTTCTTATTTGCATTTTTTCCAACTTGCAAATAATGTATTTTCGTTGTAGAAATTTCATAATTAGAGCTGTCCAATATCTTAATCTTCATTTGAAGATCATCTTTACAAAAAACATTCAAATTCGAATTGTTACATTCGAATCGAATTGTTTAGTTGTCCTAATATATCAAATAGTTGGACGATTTAATATTACGAATATGCTGCTTAGTACCTACACTATGAACTTATTTGGTACATCAAGACAACTAAATGATTTTGGAATATGAATGATTTTTTGTATAGTAATCTTCAAGTAAAGATTAAGATATTAGACGGTTTCAGTTACAAACTTTTTACGGCGATGATACATTATTTGCAAGTAAAAGAATGAGTTCATTCCTCCAAATAGGAATGCAAGTATCAAAATAGGTATCAGTAGCTAAGCCAATTGAAGCATTCCAACGTAATCCTCTCTCTACGGACAGTGGAATTGGTTTTCTCAAACACACTAATTAATATTCATGTTGACAACGGAAGGGAACTCTCGTTGACAATACACAATTATATATAAACATTCCGCAAATTTTGATCTTGTCAAATTTCCACTTGCACCGTAGAAAGAAAGTTTTATTTATTTATTTTTTATCTATTTTTATTTTTTTGTGTTTTTGTCAACTGATACATTTGTTAGATTAGATAATATTATGGAGCTGACAGGGTTCGAATCCACGCAGTGGTGCAAATGCATTACAAAAGCAAAGCTCATTTGGTTAAATCTGAACTGCTTACTCGTGAAAAACAATGTGTAAAGGAGAATTTCCCTCGTAGTATTCTTGTAGTTAGAGTTACTTATGTTTCATTAATTGGGCAACGAATATGGTTGTCGTTAAACGTGGTAGAATACGTTATGAAATGAGCGGAGTAGCAGAGAATATAGCTGGACGGAAGTTTGGCCCAAATCTAAGCGGGTATAGGCCCCAATAAGTGTCCAATGCAGATGAGATTTATCATGTAAGTCCAAGTAAATCATAAGTGAACACTAAGAAAGTTCTTGCTACAATTTATTGCTGCATGCTTCGTCGTCCTTCTTTTTGTATTTTCTGATCAGACCCAAATGAATGGCTCAGACGACATACTAATAAGGTGGTGGTGGTGGGTATTGGTAGTATGCTGACCCAAAGAGAAATTTAGGTGCCCTGATCAATTTTGAGGCGAGGTGGTTTGGAGGAACACATTTGCTTGCTTGAAGTGGATTGGAGAAGCAGATTGTTTGTTGTTTTGGACGAGTCGAGCAGATCATTTTGGGGTGTGGAATGATTTTATCATGATATCGGTGTTACAATAAGTTTAAAATCTCTTTTGTATTTGGTGGTTGGTAGGAAGAGCAGAATAGCAGATGTGGTTTGACAAAGCATACATTTTCTAGGCCGAGCAGATCTACTGATTTAGTTTTCGATAAGACTTGTGGCTGCTACTCTTGTTGGTCGGGTTCGGCTCGGATAGGCTGCTGGAACCCTTCTTTTTCTTCTCTTTTGGTTGATACGGTGTTCTCATGGCAATAAGGTGAGGTTCGTTCTTTTGTTGCCCTTTTGCTCTTATCGAAGGTGGTTATGATAATTTTGTTGAATCGAATGATATATTATATTTATTTATGTTCATTTTTCGATTGTTCAAACTGCAAGTGAGAGCTCGACCCACGAAAAAAAAACCTTCCAAGTAAGAGATTTAGGGATAAATAACACACATCACTGTTGTATTAAAATTATGCTCAAAACATCCCTCGGAGTCGGAAGGAGACTGGCTGTATAGGAAGATTGGTACATCATTACATAAGCAAATCAAACCATGATCTTCTTATTTATTTAATATTAGACTTCACATAATTTGTGAGTCGTTTTGATTAACTGTTATTGTACCAAAACTGTTTCTGAAGATAATCAACCACATTATCGTCCACCTGGAATGCCTTGGCCAAAACATCAGGGTTGATGGGAGGGTTGGATCCGAAGACTGCGTTCGCAATGGTGATCACTCCTGGGTTCTGGCTGCTGAGACCGGCGATGGCCAAAGCGTTGGTTTTTCCGACATTAAGTTGGAAGTGAATGAGACCGATTGGGAATACAAACACATCTCCCTTGTACAACACCTTAGTGAACAGCCGATTGCCGTCGCCATTGGATGTGACAAATCCGACGTAGAGTGAACCTTCCAAGACTATGAGGATCTCCGTGGCTCGAGGGTGAGTGTGAGGAGGGTTGAGGCCATTTGGTGCAAAGTCTACGCGAGCAAAGGATATGCCGAGAGTGTTGAGTCCGGGTATATCATCCACGTTTGCCGCCGTGACAATTGAACCGACCGGATTCGATGTGTTTCCGGGGTACCGGAGCTTGTCAGAGAAGAAATCGTTTGCTGATGCAAGTTTTGGGTTCTTGCAGAACTTCCCGTTCACGAACACTGCTCGCAATGGAACACACAAACAAATTAATTAATCTTTTTATGTACGTCCGTGTTGGACATGCATGGATGATGAACCATCAGCCATGCAAAATCATATAGTTAGGCTTCTAGCTATTACCTACGTACTCTCTTTATTTACTGAATGAAATTTTACTTGACACAAAATAACATATAATTAATTTATAGAACAGAAGAACAATCTTAATTAATGAATTGTATTTACATAATTGAAACATAAAATTATACGTACCAGCAGAATCGGTGTTATTAATTGCTACGCAAAAGTCCTGAAGAGGACTGGGATCAGAGGCGGAGGCAAGGAGGGTGGCGAATGCTAATACTAAAAGGGCAACAGCAGTTACAGGGAAATTAACTCCTTTCATCGCTAGCTATGTATAGTCTATAGGGGATTATCGTATAGATTAGCAAGGACTTGGAACTTGTACTTAACTAGATGATCAGTTGCTTTGAGAAGGATGAAAATTATGTATGGGGATACTTGTCTATTTATAGATTAGCAAGAGAGACTGATGATGAACTGGTCTTGGATTTTCCCTGTAGATAATTGAAGCACGTAAAGGCTTGGATTAATTTTTAGAAGCAGGTAAAGACTTGGATCATTTTAGAAGCAGCTAAAGACTTGGTTGTAATTACAACTTAATTGAACTGGTCTTGCCGTCTTGGATTAAAATTTAATATTAATTTGTACCATTTCTTTTCGCAATAAGCCACTGACCATATCGCATTTTTTCATATGGTCGATTATCCTAATATTGCATTTTTTGCATTTCTTTTGTTCGTTAGAAATTTTGATAAAAATTAAGCTTGTACACTAACACATGCATGCACGAGGATGGGGGCCTAGTTGCAGTGGCACTAGAGCCAAAGAAACTCCCACCTCACCCAAGTTCGATTCCCCCACCCCCACGCTTAAATAATGACAAAAAAATAAATAAAAAAAAAAACATGCATGCACGTATAGGTGTTTTCAGTAGGTTAATTATAGTAACACTCCGCAAGTTTATTGTGTTTTCATAAAACTTTCTTACGTTTGAAATACTACACTCATACTCCCTTAAGTTTTAATTTAGTTTCACATAATCTCTTTTGGTCAAAAAATCATCTTAGTAGGACAAATCTACCCTTATAATTACTTACAAACCAAAATGAAAATAAAAAACCTTTATAAATAAAAAGAAAAAGAAATCAAATTAGAAATTAATAAAACATTAAAACAAACTAATTTTTTTTGATAGAATCTCACATCTTCTCCTCCTCCATCTTTTCCTCCCTTGAATCCAAACATCTAACTTCCCTTAGTTTTTTCACTGCGGACCCACAGACAATCACCATCTACCCTTTCCCCAACTCATTCCCAGCAACAACCTTGGTTCGTATGTGCTAATTTAGGGTTTTGGAATGCTTCGTAAATATATGATACAAGAAAAGAATAAAACTAATAACCCCTATCCTGATTACAAGGTGTCAAATCCTACTATAATGAGGAGTCAACTGACGCCAACCTCAAGGAGTTTTGTAAAAACACTGTAAAACTTAAAGATGTTTATGCAATTAACCCAAACAGTAACTAATTAAATCGATCCTAACTAAGATAGCCGGAAATAAAAACTACAAAACAAGAATAAAAAAAGGCCGATCAACCATGCATTTAACAGTTGAAATTAGAAGCTACTTATGTTAGAATTTTCAAGCACATAAATAATTTGACTAAGTTCCATTATTTGGTGTTTCAATATACAATATATAATTTTGCTTGAAAAAGAAGAAGCGAAGAATATCCGGCTAAGGGTACCTTTAATAAGGAAGCCCTTAAGGGTAGGGATCTTTATATTTATATAAAAATAAGAATTAGTTATGGGGTCCACACCATATCGAACTTTAACAATCTAAATCGTCTATTTTTCAAGTTGCATCTCATAGATCATCCTTACAAAATATTAGCCAAATCAAAAATATTTAGGACATCTAATTGAGATCAAAAGAATTAACGAACACTTTGTTATATAAGAAACAATGAAATTTTATCTTGATAATTAAATAGGCAAATGATTTTGGATTGAATTGAATTTTTGCAAAGAATATCAATAAATCGAGACTTACAAAATAAACGGTTCAGATCATTAAAGTTCTATGTTGAGTGAGCCATACGAAAAATTTTTAGGTGTGCCGGGTACACCAAATTTTTTTGGTGTACCCTCACTCATTAGAATTTTTTTGGTGTACAAAAAGTGAGGGTGCACCAAATTTTTTTGGTGCACCCTCACCATTATGAGCGAGGGTACACCAAATTTTTTTGGTGTGCCGGGTACACCGAAAAATCCCTCGAGCCATACACCTAATCCTCTTTTTTCTTTTTTTCTTTTTTAATGGAGATTCCTTTGCATTAGGGGTCTGCCTTTAATAAAGGTCTATCTATTAGGTATATAAAATATACTTATTTATAAAACGAGGAAGATGTAGAGGAAATGAGTTAAACTAGTACCAAAGAGTTGTTAGAAGGAGGGAAAATCTGGTCAAACGACGTACACAATATTAAAAGAATAATACTTGTTTTTTTTTTTCAACTTGCGAATAATGTGTTTTTCTTTAGGAGGACGGAAAATCTGGTCAAACGATGTACACAATATTAAAAGAATAATACTTGTCTTTTTTTTCAACTTGCAAATAATGTATTTTTGTTGTAGATATTTTATAATCAGAATTGTTCAATATCTTAACCTTTGTTTGAAGATTATTTCTACAAAAAAACATTCGAATTAGAAATCTTTAATTATCCAAATGTATCAAATAATTAGACAGTTTATCACGAATATTCTATTTGGTACCTACACTATGAACTTATTTGGTACATCTAAACAACTAAACCATTTCGAATATGAATGATTTTTTTGTAGGGATAATCTCCAAGTAAAAGTTAAGATATTGGATAGTTCGGTTACAAAAAATTTTACGATGAGTATACGTTATTTGCAAGTGAAAGAATGAGTTCATTTCTCCAAATGGAAATGCAAGTATTAAAAAAGGTATAAGTAGCTAAGCCAATTGAAGTATTCCAACGTAATCCTCTCTCTACGAATAATGGAATTGGTTTTCTCAAACACACTAATTAATATTATTGTTGACAACGGAAGGGAACTCACGTTGACAATACATAATTATATATAAACATTCCGCAAATTTTGATCTTGTCAAATTCCACTTGCACCGTAGAAAGAAAGTTTTATTTTTTTATTTTTTTTATCAAATAATATATTTGTTAGATTAGATAACATTAGAGAGCTGACAAGATCCAAACTCATGTAGTGGCACATGCAATACAAAAGGAAAGTTCATTTGGTTAAATCTCAACTGCTTGCTCATGAAAAACAATGAGTAAAGGAGAATTTCCCTTCTAGTAATCTTGTAGTTAGTGGTACTTATGTTTCATTAATTGGACAACGAATATAGTTGTCGTTAAACCCGGTAGAATACTTTATGAAATGAGCAAAGTAGCAAAAAATTTAGTTAGACAGAAGTTTGGCCCAAATCTAGGTGGGTATAGGCCCAAATAAGTATCCAGTGCAAACGAAATTCTCATGTAAGTCTAAGTAAATCACAAGTGAACACTCAAAAAGTTCTTGCTACACTTTATTCTTAACTAACAAACTTGGTAAAAACATTAAAATTACAGATCTCTTTCACTAAGGCCACCGGATCAAGTGATCCGGACTTTTCAAATTTCATCTAACGGCTCACCGGTTTCGATTCTTTAAAAGCTATAATAATTTTTTGTTGTTGGATGAATTTTGTGTTGTATGAAATTACCTCTTTGTATCCAAGAATTATCAAGTTGAATATAGAATGAGTATTACTATAAGGTATGAAATTTCAAGTAAATTTCTGAAAAGGAAATATCATAACTTCCAATTAATTAGTGGTAAATATGTTTGGTAATGGTACCAGCATGGCTGGTCACACCCAAAGGGTGTGATGCTTACGATTTGCGAATAATTAATTTGGAATATAATCTTATTACATCAACCTTCGAATTCCAAGTGCCCAGGGGATGGAGGTCAGTTCAGCTCCTACCCTCATACCCTCATACCCTCCTACCCTCCTCGGGTATTTACATCATCATGTATTAAAGTATAAAAGTACTCTTCCGTCCTGTTCTAAATTTTATCCCAAGATGATGTCCTGTAGTCGTAGATATCAACAGTAAATTTAATATTAAACAAATGAATAATGCAGCTAAAACAAATAATGATGCAGCAAGCGAACAAGCTTCTTTGTTTTTCTTTTCTTTTTCTTTTTCTTTTTCTTTTGTGCGTGTAAAGTTTTTGTCTAGAGACGAGTTAACCGGAGAGGGTGTTAACTGTCAAGCCAACCCCGCCTACCAAAGTCGCAAGAATAAAAAGTAAACAAGGAGGACGGACATTGGATTGTCTTGTCCGGTAGTCGTTAGATTATTGTGTCCGGTCCCCCCCTCCTTGCTCCAGGAAACTTCAATCTCCCCAATTCCAATCACAAACAGTCAAACACCCCTTTCTTACGCTTCCCTTGGAATTTCCAAGCTTCCCTCTTTTGTTTAGTCCTCAAGTCCTTAGTCAGCTCTTTTAGTCTTCGCCGGCCCCTCTCTCTTTCCTTGTGATGAGAATGTATCTTTATTTAATTTGTTGGCTAATTGATGATCACAAGAGTTAATATTCTTGGGTTTCTGGTGCAACCCCTGTTGAGCTCTGCTTCTCTTTCGAATTATTCAGGTAAATTTCACACCTTTTATTTAAGGATTTGTTGAACTCCGATGGATTATAATGTACCCCTTTTCCTCTTTATATTCTTTTGTTTTTTCTAATTAAAACTGCAAATTGATGCCTTGAAACTAGAAATTAAAAATTTGGAACTAGTAATTTGCAACAGAATTTGTCTTATGGTGTTCTTTGATACATTTAAGCTTTGTTCCCTGCAGAAAACGAAGACAAATAACAACTTTTTGAACTTAAATGGAGCTAACTAGCATGATTACTAATGTGCTTCAAACATTGTACTAATTGTATTGTAATTCTACTCGAAAGTAATTTAATTGAACTGATATGAATACTTATGTAGTATAATTTTATCTTGGCTTCTTCGTTTTTAGGTTCAATTTGTGAGAAATGGCTGGTTATGATAAAGATGAGGTACCCATGCTATCAGACACTCACCCGCAATACTCAGATGATAATGTGCAGCTAAAACTCGACAAATTTATGTCCCGAACCCGAAGTGCATCAGTTTCCATCCCTATGAGCTCTGTGGACTCGTCATATGAAGGGAAACCTAGACTTGTAGGTCATACTGGTCCATTAAGGAGTCAAAGCAAAACTCTTTTCGTACCTATGAGTGGTCCATTAAATGCTAACCGCAGGCCCGATAGCATTTTCCGGCCAGTTCAAGCTCCAACAGCAGGGCAAGAAGCAGTGGAACCTGCAGGAGAAAAGTTTCCTTCTACCAATGCAACAACTGAGAATGAATGGGAGGATGAAAACTATGTGGGTAAAAATGAACACTTGCTGAGATCTGGCCAACTGGGGCTGTGCAATGACCCTTACTGCACAACTTGCCCAACATTCAATCTCAAGGCTGCTCAAGAGAAACATCGAAGGGCCTCAGATATATTTGATCCCAAGGTGTTTTTCACTCTCCAATCAGAGGATTTTTTTTCTTTTAATTTGGTGACAATATTTGTAGAAATTTAGGTGCTGTCTTTTTTTATATGCTCTGCATGATTGCCACTTAGTAAATACGTCGTGTTTTGCATCTAATCCTGTCAAATGATTAGGAGCTTGCCTGTCTCTTCTTCTCAGTTACAAAGAAGAAGCAACTACATTCATTCATGTTTGCTTTTCATTTGATCTGTTATATTAACAATGCAATTAATAGCCGTGGAGACTCTGGAGAGAATGGAAATAATATCTGTACTTACATTCTCTGTGTGCAAAAGCAATTACAAAGCAATAATTCCTCTCAAGCTGCATTGCATATCCTTTTTCTTTCTTGTGTTGCCTTTTTTGTTTCACTGATACGACTATTGCTTGAGATTTAGCAACGATACGTACTTTATTAATATATTCTCATCATCGCTTCCCTATTTCTTTTATTTTTTGGTAAGACAAGATATAAGCACTCCAGGAAACTTATGCCTAGTTCCTTTATTCTCAACTGTGTGCAGTTCCATAATGCTCTGTATGGGGATGCCAAAGGCTGGGCAAGGAGATTTTTCTCTTTTCTGCGTCCATATATTCCTGGAGTTATGAACCCTCATGCTAAATTTGTGCAACGGTGGAACAAGTTTTTCGTCATTTCTTGCTTAATATCAATTTTTGTAGATCCATTGTTTTTCTTCCTGCTGTCCGTTGAAAAGGTATTTCCTGGGTTCTTCCTTGTCATTTCATGAATTAGATTGGAATTATCAGTTGACCGAGGACTAGTTTGGTTTTCCAATTTACACATTGTAGTTATTTATTTGTAAGGCTTTCTATGGAGAAGAAGAGAACGTTTTTGGTTCATTTCGTTGTGACATTGCTTCCTTTTGAACTTGATTTCCCCGTTTTTGAATGTAGGAGAATAGCTGTATAGTTATTGATTGGCCCTTGACGACAACACTTGTGGTATTTAGAAGCATCACTGATTTCATACTCCTACTGCACATACTCCTTCAGGTAAGATTTCCTTCCCTCTCATCCATTCATATCTCAATTTAGAAGTTAAATAAATTATGGATGAGATAAGTTGATTGGTTTCAAGCCTTGGCAGACAAATAAATCCTTCTCTCTCCCTCTCTCTCCCTCTCTCTGCAGTTTAGATTGGCTTATGTGGCTCCTGAGTCCAGGGTGGTTGGTGCTGGTGAGTTAGTTGACCATCCGAAGAAAATCGCTCTGAATTACCTTCAAGGATATTTTCTACTAGACTTTTTTATTGTATTACCGCTGCCTCAGGTAAACATGTCTTTCTCTCACACACACACACATGCGCGCCATATTCTGTATTCTTGGTTTCCTTCGCTGTATTGGTATTTTTTTGTTTCATCCATTTTATAGTTCAAGCAAGTTCCTCATGTTTTAATTCATGGAATGATGTAATTTTATAGTATTGTTGAATATCAATAAAAAACAATTCTTTCATAAATTATCTCTTAGATTAGACACTGTATAAAAATTAGTGTTTGGTAAGGAAAATCCAATGGCTAAATGGAGATATTATGCAAAAAAAAAAAAAAAAAAAAGATTGAAAGAAGGATTTAAGGCAGATGCAATTTGTGATTCTGACATGCTAACAAGTGCTTGATAGTATATTGCTTTTTGCCATGGAAGAAAACTGTTTTTCAGTGGCTTTGCCGAGGGAGGGTGATCACCCGTGCCTGCTGCCCTCTCAATCCCCTAAATTACTTGAATCAGTCACTATATCTATTTATACGCTAACATGACATTGTAACTTGTTCTGTCTGATGTAAGCACATATTTTCTTCCCATGTGCTAAGTTGTTCTTTCAGTTGTTTACAGATCATAATACTGTTAGTTCTACGAAACACCTCGGGATTAACAGGAGCAAACCATGCAAAAAATCTTTTACGTGCTGCAGTTCTTCTTCAGTATATTCCCAGGTTGTATAGGTTTCTACCTTTTCTTGCTGGGCAGACTCCAAGTGGCTTCATATTTGAGTCAGCATGGGCAAATTTTGTAATAAATCTTCTCACTTTTGTGTTATCTGGCCACGTTGTTGGATCGTGCTGGTACCTCCTTGGGCTACAGGTGGGTGGAAAATATTTTATTCTTAACTCTCGAAGTTTCCCGTGATAGACATTTTTATGTTTCTCGCGTGTCTTCATTTTGTATGTCCAGAACTATTCCAGATTCATATACAATCTCTTCTCACCTTTTTGTCAAACAGTGAAATATCTGATAAGTTCTTCCTGCATACTATCTTAAGTCAATCGAAACTTTTCAGGCCTGCGAAAATGTGAAAAATTGCATCTTTATCTGTTTGCTTAAACTTGCAATATTATGATTTAATTTGATAGTTCTTTTTTTCACTATTGTAATAAATAACATCATGAGTTTTAAATAATGTGGAGGCAGTGAATTCTATTGGATATCGGACTACTGAAGGTTGGTTTTCATTCACTCACTTACTTCCCCTCTTTCTTGTCCCAGAGGGTTAATCAATGTTTTCGAGAGGCCTGCCATAACTCTGCAATTGCTGGGTGTATGGACTTCCTAGATTGTGGGCATGGAAGTCAACCTGAAGATCCTAAAGCAGATAATCCGTTACGTGATGGCTGGAGAAACAATGTGAATGCTACTGCTTGTTTAACTGCAAGTGGCTTTGATTACGGAATTTACGGCCAAGCTGTCAATCTTACAACAGAAAATAGTATAGTCACTAGATATGTGTATGGATTGTTTTGGGGATTCCAGGTATCGCTTTCATTTGTCCCTTCTTTTGGCCAAATAATTTCAAATAACTGTTTAATTCTTACTTTATACTCAGTTAAGTTAATAGTCTATCACAGTCTTGCGATTGACTACCATTCTACACCAAAAACTTATACTGTAGGGGGTATAAACTTGACCCTTACCTAGTTCAAAGCTAAATTGAGTTGGTTCTGAATCTTATTATTCTGAAATGAAAGCTCAAAGTTGATGGCATCAGTGCTTAACTGAATAATAAATTTACATTCCATTATCTCTTGGCGTAAGGCTTGTTTTGGTATGGTCTCATTACAAAGCTGAATGAAATTAACCATGTGATTTACGTTATGCAGCAAATCAGTACCCTGGCTGGAAATTTAATTCCAAGCTATTTTGTTTGGGAAGTCCTTTTTACAATGGCCATCATTGGCCTAGGTCTCTTGCTTTTCGCTCTTCTCATTGGAAATATGCAGAACTTTCTGCAGGCTCTTGGCCGGAGGTACAACTTTTATCCTAGGATCTATTCTTCTTAAATATTCCTGCATTTAGAGTCACGATCGTAGCATATTTTACTGAGTACATATCCAGCTGTATAAATGTTAGTAACTCTCTCCTGTTTGTCTGAAATTCAAAGTTAGAAGTTATGTGTGCTAATTGAATTATTAAATACCATGAGCATTCACTTGTCACCTGCAACCATGATGTGATTCATTCTTTTGATTAAATCTCAAAGAAATAGAGCAATAGAAAATGCCAGTTAGTTTTCCGTGTTGCTTATGCTATGTTTTAAGAAAAGGAAACTCTGTTTCTCTGTACAGACGGTTAGAAATGTCCCTGAGACGTCGTGATGTTGAGCAGTGGATGAGCCATAGACGCTTACCAGACAAACTTAGAAGGTATGATGTATTCAGAATGTCATTTTGACATTTGAATTTCCTTATGCATGAGGTTTTACTATCCATTGTAAAAGAAATAAATTAATGCTTTATGAAAAGAAGAATCCCTTCTTAAATCGATAAGTCTATGATGTTAAAATTTTATTGATAAAGCCTCATGTATTGTGCTCTGAAGGCGAGTACGAGAAGCTGAGCGGTACAATTGGGCAGCAACCAGAGGAGTAAATGAAGAAATGCTTTTGGAAGTCCTGCCTGAAGACCTTCAGACGGATATAAGACGCCATCTCTTCACGTTCATTAAGAAAGTGAGCATCTTAGTATCACGGAATAATAAATTTATAATGATCGGATTTTCTGCTTACTTACTAAATGATGGTCTTCATTTTTCCTTAGAATTATTATTTGATTAAGGTTCAAAGTTATCAGCTTGGCGCATTTTAACTCATAATGCATGTTCTAAATTCCGAAAATTCTACAGGTACGAATTTTTGCCCTGATGGATGAACCCATCTTAGATTCCATTTGTGGAAGACTAAGGCAAAAGACATACATCAAGGGAAGTATAGTTTTGTGCCGTGGTGGTCTCATCGAGAAGATGGTTTTTATAGTGAGGGGAAAAATGGAGAGCATTGGAGAAGATGGGAATAGAATTTCTTTATCTGAAGGAGAC
Organism: Pyrus x bretschneideri; assembly: GCF_019419815.1. Classification (NCBI taxonomy): domain Eukaryota; kingdom Viridiplantae; phylum Streptophyta; class Magnoliopsida; order Rosales; family Rosaceae; genus Pyrus; species Pyrus x bretschneideri. The sequence continues at coordinate 320,892 of NW_025999579.1, read as the reverse complement.
GTTTGTGGTGAGGAACTTCTCGCATGGTGTCTTGAGCATTCTTCAGTAAACAAAGGTACAAGTCTTGAGCATTCTTCAAAAATTTTAAAAAACAACATCAATTTATCAGTGTGGTTTCTGTTGCAGATGGTAAAAAGATCAGGATTCCCGGACAGCGGTTGCTTAGCAACAGGATGGTAAGATGCTTAACAAACGTTGAAGCATTTTCACTCCGAGCAGCTGACATTGAAGAAGTCACCAGTGTTTTCTCCAGATTCTTGCGCAAACCACGTGTTCAAGGAGCCATAAGGTTTTTTTTTTTTATTAAAGTTACTCCTATCTCATGTATGCATATGTTTGAGAATTATCTCTGTCGAAATGCACGATTGAAGACTGGTGACATATGCATACATGGTCTGCAAGAAATCGTCTAGGATGCATGTGGGAATGGTTTATGACAGAACATTGATGTTGAAGTTTGGTTTTTATGGCAGGTATGAGTCACCTTACTGGAGAGGCCTTGCAGCAAGATGCATTCAAGTAGCATGGAGATACAGGAAAAAATGCCTACAGCGAGCCAACACCTCTCAGTCTCAATCTCATTCTCAACTCGAATCTCAATCCCAATCCAATCATGCATTGTTATAAGCTAATTAGCATATGTATTAGTTATTGTACCTTCCTTTCCGAGGAAGTTGATCTATGTATAATATGTAATATGATGGATGGTCTTTGAGATATAGAAGTAGACAAAAAATAGCTATTTAAATTGAGTGAAAAAACAAATTCATAACAAAGAAAAAATTTAAATAATTTCCGCACACCTATTGTTTGAAAATTAAAAAAATCTAGAAAGTTTGAATCTTGTTCCGAAAATTTTGAGATAACATTGATTCCATAATTTATTTGGGAAAGTTCGATATCGAAATTTTTTTTTATTGAAATTTGAGAACCTCCTACAGTTGTTCTGCTTGGGCTTCTCCATTTTGTGGCCTTTAGCAGTTCCAACGTGGTACCCTCCTCTTAGGCAATACACTATGATATCTATCCAGTGAACAGTAATTGTCCTTAATGAACAATAATCGCATTTTACATCTTCATCGTTGCACTTCAATAACCCTGGTAATAGTCAATAAAATATTAGTATTTTTTATTTATTTATAAAATAATACAAAATAATTTTATTTGTAATTTCGGATAAATTTTTAATCGTTCTTATTGCGTCACGTGTTATTATTTACATTATGGTCAGCAAACAAGTTAAAGAAATTAAGCAACCTAACCACACACTTCAAAAAAAAATTGAAGCTCCACAAGCAACCACAAAAGCCAGAAATTCAAATATACAAAGGAAATGTAGGAAATTAACAAAGGTTTAATTTGTCAATACGCACAAAGCAAGCTCCAAAAAAAAATACCCATTTCAAAAACCTTAGAAATCCGAACCTAGATGGAAAATGCGACCATAAAAGACATCAGAGACGGAATATACCGTCATCGAAGTCACTCTCGCCGTCGTTGGCTTCGTCAGCGACGTCTTCAAAGAATCTAAGGACACTAGGGTTGCTCCTCTTCCGGCCACCACCGGACTTGTCATCGTGCTTACGCTTCCCGCAGGAGAATCCACCTCCTGTGGCGATTCCCTTACCCTTCGACGCCATCACAATGCGAAGGTTTCAGGGAAGGAATGCCTCAATCGCAAGCAGTGTGAGAGAGAGAGAGAGAGAGAGAGAGAGAGAGAAGTGTCACTGATGTCAGCCCACGTCAGACAGCCTTCGGGCGCTCAGGCAAGCACGAATCCACGAGCCTGGAGCTCGAGCCTACTCGGGCTCGCTCGCCAGCCAACGCTGGACTTCCTCCCTCGGGCAATCAGACCCTGTTCCGCAACCTGTCCCTCGAGCAGTTGCTCCTACTGGAGCTGCTCTTAGCTTCTAAGTTTCTCTCTCTCTCTCTCTCTCTCTCTCTCTACACTATATTAAAAGCCACATGGTCACTATCAACCTCCCTGCATGCCTTAATTTGCATTTTCTAGCATTTTCTAGCTAACTATATAACTATCCCATATATATCTATGTGTGTGTGTGTGTGTATATATATATATATTTCGCAGTTAGGTTTAGATCGATGAACAGGCACCAATTTTCAGGTGATGATGAGGAAGCTACGGATAAATATGAACAAAGGCAAATATGTATAATATGAAATGAAACCAGTTTTATAAAACAATATTAACAAATGTTTAATGCTGAAAACCTCCATTATAGAAAAATTATAAACTTGATAATTGTATTCATAGACAAAAACATAATTCTACAATTGTATATACTTGGTGTACAAGTAAGGATGTCTACAAATCAAAACACAATTAGAATTAGATTACAATATTAATTCTTAAACCTTAGGTGAGACTGTTTCTTTGGACAAGACTCCTTCTCTAACCACATTACACCTGAACCTGTGTGTATTTTTTTTCACATCTTAGTAATAACAGTTATATTAGTTTAAATTTCGAGATTTATGTAGTAGATAGATTAAATCAAACTCATCGAACGATAATGTGTTGTGAGCCTCACCATCATTTTAGAGAGTCGTGAGCAAAAACATACCGGAACTTGTAATCTCAATCGAGCATGCATGTTGCGATATTGTTCTCCATTTTCATATATTGAAGAGAGAATTGTTTGATTGTTTTTGTCACTATACATTTGAATTTTCTAGCAGAATTATTTAATAATCTCTTTAAATGGTTCTTGAAAAAACAGATGCAGCTGCAACACACTAATCTTCCCTACCACGAAACCTTCCATAATATAATGGCAATGACTTGCCGCAACAGACTATTAAGATCTTTTATTACTTGTACTAATTCATATATAAGCCTAAAAATTGGCCTTTTAGCCAAAACGGAATCTAACATTGACATAATTTCTTACTTACTGACAATGAAAATAAATAGAGTTTGTTCACCATAATTCATTTTGATCCATTCGTGAAAAATGTCAATATCCTCATTAAGTTGTCAAGTGACCGACTACGTTACCACCTTTTTAAGGGTATTTTTGTCAAATCAACCCCTCCACTTAACTAGAATAATGACAGATTTTTCACAGAATGACCAAAATAATTTACGATGAACAAATTTAATGACCATTTCTATCAATTAGGGACCAAAGTGAGGAGCTACACCAATCTTAGAAATCATTTTAGCTAAAAAAACCTAACAAAATTTTCATCAAAAATTTGATTAACTAACTCGCTTAATTTGCTCGGTCCTTATCATTCCAAGTGGCTTGTTAAAAGAACATGCATGATGAAAATTTGAGAAATGAAACCATTAATTGGATATATAGCCATAACCTCATGCCTCGTTAAACCCTAACTTTATCATTATATCCTCTAAGAACACCCATTCCACCCTATCATAGGCCAACTGAGATCCAACTTGAGAGCCAAAAACCCTTCATTAATATCCGCTTATTGTGCAGGAAATACCCAATCTCAACCGCCACCAATGGGTAATGAGATATCAACCTACCCGGCATAAAATCACTTTGGTTTGGGCGATATAATGGAAGGAAAAATAAGCTTTAGGTGATTCGCCAACCCGGCCCTTTGCATCAATTTTATGCAAACATTGCACAAACTAATGGTCGGAGTTGCGTCATATCCGGAGGAGCATCGAACTTCGAAATTAAAGCAACGTAAGAGTAAAACACACTGATCTCACTAATCTTCCAGTGGTCAAGAAGGAGGAACGTACTATCACATTATGTCCAACAACGTCCCAAAAACGTTGGTAAAAAAGAGGCGACGACGGTAATTTTGAAGGATGCATATGACATGCAACAGCTTTAATCTCATTACCTGAATAAGGTTACATCAGAGATTTATTCATCTCTTTAGTAACTCGAGTATCCACCGCACCCACAACCACTGCATTATTCACCACAACCTAAGAACCAAAAATATCCTGGAAATAATCCAAAACCGTTGGTTTGATTCCTTCCTCTGAATCTTGCCACACTCCCCTCACATCACGCAGCCCTTTGATAGATTTTTTCCTCCGGTGGTAAGATGTCCGTCGGTGGAAGAATTTCGTATTTCGATCCCCCTTTAACCACATGGTTCTGGACCATGAATTAAACATTAATTAATTTCACCACCAGTTAGACGCCCATTGGTGGAAAAATTTCGTATTTTGATTTGGGAATGCCCTTGAATAAAACATTTAATTTTTTTCAATTGAAATCCATTTCTCATCCTACTTTGTGAAATCAGCTCAAAACCATAAGATATTGTCTGACGAAGGATACATGCATGTATCGATTGAGTATTAATAAGGCTGTAATTATGAAAATTAATATTCAATTTCTTTTAATACAGTACTCATCAAACAAATTTTCCAACTATAGTTAATATATTTGGCACAAGCTGTTACCTTGCATATATATATATATATATATATATATATCTATATATATATATGTATGTATGTATGTATGTATGTATATATATATATTTTTTTTTTTTTGGTTAACCCTAAAAATATATATATTTCGATATAGTTAACAAAGAGTAAGAACGAACATATTCAACATACACTGTTATTTATGGATCTATTATTTTTCATGGAACAATCAAGTTAATTAAATTCGCCAACCAATTAAATTTCCATGTGTGTAATTGAACCACTAAATGAAACAAGTGCAGTGCAAATTAATCCCTCTTTAATTAGTGAAGCAAATTCATTGAGACCTTATACTTAAAACAACGATGCTTAATTTTAAGATTAATTACTTGAGGTAAAGGGTTCCTAGCTCTCTATCTTGCATGGCACTTTAAGGCATGATATATATTCATAGACAATACTTGGATGCTAATTATGTGACTCAATAAAAAATAAAAAAAAATTAGAATCCCCTGCACTTTTCTAATACTCTTTAGATTAAATATTGGTTCTATTTTAAAATTTAATGAGGATGCCTAAACAATAGCTATGTTAGCATTTTTATATTTATTTATATTACATGCAATTATTGTGTTTTTTTTAAATTTAAAATGTTAATTATTAATGTAACATCCCACATCGTCCAGGGGAGTGATCCTTAAATGTATATTCTCATCCCTACCTAGCACGAGGCCTTTTGGGAACTCACGAGCAACTTCCCAGTGGGTCACCCATCATGGGATTGCTCTCGCGCGCTACTCGCTTAACTTCGGAGTTTCTACGGAACCCGAAGCCAGTGAGCTCCCAAAAGGCCTCGTGCTAGGTAGGGATGAGAATATACATTTAAGGATCACTCCCCTGGGCGATGTGGGATGTTACAATTAAATTCCATATATATCCTTTTAGGTTGATATATTTTTGTATGTGGCCTTTTTTTTAGGAAGCCAGTTTCTTCTCCCACATTTGAGCCGTATGGTTTCTTCTTCCACGTTAGAATTTTGTGATCCTCATTTTTGAATTTTGAATGGACTTATCCATTTCAATTAGTGGTTGTTTTCACTATTTTATATTGATATCATGTGAGATAATTAGATGTATTCTTTATTTTCGGAGGCTTGAGGCTAGTACATTCAGATAATATATTTAAACGTACCAAGAAGATATATAAAGTAACGTACCAAATACGTTTTTTTAAATAAATATAAGCGTACCAAAATAATATATAAATGTACCAAATACATACAAAAAAGAAATATGAACGTACCAAATACGTACCAAGAAGATATACAAAGTAACGTACCAAATATGTACCAAGGAGAAATATATCTTTAATCAAGAGGAAATATATGTACCAAATATGTTTTTTTTAAATAAATATAAACGTACCAAATACATACAAAAATGAAAACAAACATACCAAATATGTACCAAGAAGAAATCTACATTTCATGTGTAATTTGAAAGACTTTTTATTAAAATTGAATACTACAATATTTATCTACAAGATTTTAGGAGTTTTGAGATATTATCTAAGAAAATTAAAAGGTATATTAAATATAATGGCAAGTCGCATTCATGGGTATTTTGAAAGACTTTTTATTGGAATTAAATTCTACAATATTTATTTACAAGATTTTAGGAGTTTTGATGTATTATCTAGGAATTAAAAGGTATATTTATATAATGGCAAGTTGGGTAATTTAAATTATTAAAAAAGGCTACTCCTAATCCTCATGGCATCTAAATTGTAAGATTATGTTTAATCAAAACTCTAAAAGCATAAATGTTTAATCTCAAAAATTTAAAACCTAGGCATCTGTATCAAAACCTTCCTAAAAAAATGCTATATGTCACTCTTAACTCTCCAAGTAAACACCAACAGATATACCATTCTTTGTCGACCTCGACTCCAACCAGCCCAATTCTTCTATTCTCCGGCAACCCGACCCCCACTCCTCTCTACGACGTTGACCACCCTCATCCCGCCATCCAACCTGGCAACAAAATGATGAGGTCATTGGCCTAGTAGTTGGTGGGCCGGTGGCGGCTTGCTTCGATGGCGAGAACTAGACACCTCCGCTTCCGGCGACGACTTTGATAATCCTGCAAATCTCGCTCTCGGTATCCTGATGAAGATGGAGATGGTGAGGATTATTGAGCTCCACTTTCAGAGTTTAGGGTTTAGGAAGAGAGAGAAGAAGATGAAGTGGGGTCGGGAGGGAGTTGCCGGAAGTAATAGACGATGATGTCGACGAGCTTCTGGCGAGGGAGGAAAGTGGTTTCTGGGCTTGAAGAGAGAGAACAGGAAAGGTAGAGAGAGAGAGAGAAAATAGATTTTGGTTAACCGTCGTTTAGTTGTAAAGTTAGTCTACAAATTTAATTTACCTAGCATTATTCTAGTTAAAACTACATGTGGCCTTAGTTTATTAGGGAACCTAGGTTGTGAGTGAACTGGGTGCTGATTAGTATTGTCCTATGTTCATGACGCTAATTAGTGAGGGCACCCGAAATTCCATGGAACTACTTAACATGCCTACTTGGCTAGCTATATGTTTCAAGTATTCTACTTATTAGGCGTGGATATTAGATGGGTTGGCCGGGTTGAACTTCAACTCGTTGGTCATATCAATAGATTCAGGTTGATATTATTTCTACTCAAGAAAATGGGCAAACCAACTCACTTACGATTTTAAGACAAGTAAGGTTGGGCAGGTTCCACACGAGTTGAGATTATTTAGTTTTTTTTCTTATTCCTAAAGTGTGTGAGTGACAAATAATTCAAAATGCATGTTCTATCATGCTTAAAGCATTGGAATTTGGTGTTGTAGAATCACTATTTGTTACTTAATATTTGAATTTCACTATTGAACTAAAGTATAAATAAACAAGTGTGTTTATTAATAAATGTTATATTTTAAAGAAAACTAACGAAAAGTTAAAAAAAAAAACTTTAATTTTAATGAAAAATGACAAATAAATGTGTAATAAATAGTACCAAAAAAAGATTAAAATATGATTTTTCGTTAAAAATAAATAATACCATAAATGTTTCATTAAAACCCCTTAAATTTTATGCATATGTAAGTAATATATATGCATGTTTAAAAATTATTGATATTTGGTGGGTCGGATTTCGATTGGGTTAATATTACTTTACCCAACCCAACCCACCTATTTGACAGGTGATCAGGTTTTTAATTAGAAATATATTTTTAAAGTTTACAACCCAACACAACTAAACCAACTTCGAGTGGGTTGATCAGGTTGGTTGGTAAACCCATTACAGTGCCCAACTCTCACTACCTATTAACAAAAGGCTCCGAATTTAATTAGCATTATGTGGTTCTAAAACTCTCTTTTAATCAATCCTTAGCCTTTGTATAACAAACTGAATTCCCTATCTCAGTATGATTCTCTCAACAACGTACGAAGTACAAATTTTAGACGAATATGTCACATCAATCGCCGCACATTTGATCTTTGACTACTACCTAATTAATACGGTTTAACTTGGAACCAGATCCCCTCCCGAGCTTAAAAGGCTAAGCCTTTTGCGTAAATGATCCAAACCGTTGAAATTTGATCAAACGGTTACAAACAGGAAGACCCTCTAAAAGTTAAATTATTGCAACTGTTAGATCAAATTTCAACGATCCGGACTCAAGAGGGGATCCGGTTCCATTTAACTTTTGGCATATGCAACGTTTTGTACAACGATCTCCACGTATTAGGAAATCAGCAAAAACCTTGTGTAATGAAGATAGGAAAAATGCTTACAATGAGGGAAGTTTGGTTGGTTTATTAAATCTTAATTGGTAAATAAACATTTACATCTAGTGATATTCCTCTTCACTTGTAAGTGTTGTTTTAAATTCGAATCTCACCAGAGACGAATTTGAACCACATTGTTGCTAGTCAATTGTAAGGCTAAGTCCACCATCCTCTTCCTTAATGTAGATAATATTACATGTGTTATAATTTGAATAAATTTATTTTGACACCATTAAAAGAAGTATTTTGAGATACGACATGATCTTTTCAATACTTAATGCGCACATGAGTTGATAGCATGAATTTGAAAACCCAATTGCCAAACCCTAAAACTAATTACTTCTAAGTACTTAACACAAGGCTTCTATCCTCTAATATGTGATAGGGTAGTGCTATCTACACACTTATTTTTATTTTTCACACATTATTCTTTTTTCTTTTTTTTTGGAAAACCTCGGCAGGACGAGGTAAATTTATTGATAGGAAAAAAGATTACATCTAGTCAGGGGGAGACATAAATTTTATCCCTCATAAAACAAGAAAAACAAAATACAAAGAGGGAGGACATACAACTTACCCCTTTTGAAAAAGAAAATATAGGAAAAAGAAGGGGGGGACATAGACCATACCCCTCTTGAAAAAGAAAATACAAGAAAAAGATTGGGTGGACATAAACCCAAACCCCTCTATAAACCTAAAAAAGGTAAGAACTTGTAAGACAAGCTGCAAAATGAAAGAATTAAAGAAGATCGTTGGTAAAAAATTAACAAAAATGTGTCGAAGGTAAAATGACCTATAAGACACTCACATAACATAGCGACGTCAACTAGGTAGAAACATGGCAAGTGGCCCTCTACTCTTATAGTACTCGATCCAATGCCCACTGCCCCGACCCCAAACAATATATTTTGGGATTTTCAAGGATCAAATCCAGTAATCAATTTCATGATCTTCCTAATTTTGATTTACTTCCCTTGTTTGTAGTAGTAGATCACTTTCATTAACTGCTCAACCATTTAGGTTACATTTTCACTTTAAATGATCATAACAACAGATAAATCTTCATCTTCATGGCTTTTGAATTGTCATCATCGCGTGCATGTGGTCCAATATCCTAGTGGATAAGGTATTGAGTTTCCACTCATGGGGTTTGAAACTTCTCATCCTCTAAATTATTGTAATAGTTTCGAATCATCTCCTTGTTCTTCGTAATAATATATAAAAAACGTCATCATCGCGCACCTTGCCACCCTAAATTCAGTTCTTCATGTTTTACTTTTATTTTATTTTTCTTGGCAAAAATTCAAAAACTGCAAAGCACGTTGGCAAATAATCAATTAAAAGTTTGCATTCATGTATGCGACAATTAGAGTTATATTTTAGCTGCAGGGCATATTGTTTGTTTTTTAACAAAGCTGGGGTACTGTACTGGCCTGTTTTGAAGTATAAAGATCAATAAATAAATAAAATAAAATAAAAAAACAAACAAACAAACAAACAATTAAATACCATTCAATCGGGGAAAGATAAAGTTGGAAGAGTTTATACAAAGAAAATTACAAAGTCAAACTAAAACAAAGTCCTTCCGCCTTAAATCATCCTTAAAAATTGTCGAATATTTGACCGGACATTGACCAAGCGATCGATTTGGAAGGAAACTAGTTCAAAACAAAAGGTTTATAGCAAGTGAGCACCGAAGAGTTACAATGAATTATGATTTAAATGTAAAATCTCCTTCAAACACACTGTAGATTGAATATTGTTAAACCAACAGATCACATAAGTGCAATCAGTTGTAACGTTTTATAGATAACCTTTATTTATTTTTGCTTTATTAATGACCCACCTTTTAATGCGAATCATCAAAAATATTTTTAAGAGCATCTCCAAAAGATAATGGTATGGGAATTAAATTTTTTAACTAAATTTGTGCATCACATGATATGTCACTAATAGAAAATAAACATGTTAATTGATATTTGATTAATAAATCAATCATCATTATTTAGTTCACATAATTTCATTTAAAATTTTGATATAGTTGACATTATCCTCAAAAATAGTGCGCACGTTACAATATATTTTTTAAAATCGTTCCCGACGACATATGTAGTTCATTTTTCTTTCAAGTGAAACATTAACGGTTTAATTAGAATATAATATAATTGGATTCTACTGGCGCAAGAGTAAAAAGGAACCGTTGAAATGGAAGGTGAGTTTGACTTGGGTTGAGAGGATTGCAGCCCCAAAGTAGAATCACGTTTGACTTTTAGACGCACGTGGTTCTATTTCAACGGTTCCTTTTTACTCTTGCCGAATCTTTTTCATGAGAATCCCGAACATCATTCAATCATATCCGTTTATCGTAAATCGTGCAGTTAATTTTTGTCAAGTACTATTTATATTCAATTTTAAATAATAAAAATTACAATAATTTCTAACCGCACGATGCACGATAAACGAATATAATTGAAGTATCCTTATGATTCTCACAAAGAATAACCGGCAAGGATCCTCCTAGGTCTATGTCAACAACGAAAAATGCAAAAAAGATTGATTTCTTTAAGAAAAATGCTAGGGGTCATTTTTTTAGACCATGATTGGTAAATCACATCACGTGAAAATAAAGGATTTCATAATCTAAATAATTTGAAATAAAAAATCAATCGTAAATAACCATATCATGTAGTTTATTATAAATCTTATTGTAAAATATAATTTATCTTTGTAACTTAGGTGCGGGACGTTCTTTTTTCCTTCCATCAAGTTAAAATTCTCGGCAAAGTTTTTATCGAGCCCATTAATTTGTACCATATCCTTGATGTACTGTACGAATTTCAAATTTTCTTGTAAATGAATTTCGTACTTTGAAGTTTAAAAAGAAAAATATAGTTTCTGAAGAATTAAACAACCTGAGAAAGAAATAAACCAGAATTAGAACCAAGAAAAGCAAAAAAATAAAAACGCAAAAGGTGTGGTGGAAATTGGGAAGTGGGAAGTGGGAAGGAGGAAAAGGGTATAGTTGTCATTACAAGGGGTTGGGGAATTGAATGAGGTACCCGGAAAATTAGCAGTGTTGTCCACCGGTGGGTAGGAGTAGCAAGTAGTAGGGTTTAGGGAGCTGGTATTAAAAGCTCAACGGCTACACACCTGGCCCTGAGTGTACCCCCTTCTATATTTGTACCACCACACAAAAAAACCAGAAAAGTATTACGCCCTCCAATGGGGTGTGTTGAGAAATTAAATTTCTCTACCCTTTTGCTTCTCTCTCCTCTCTCTCTCTCTCTCTCTCTCTCTCTCTCTCTTTTGGACCTTTGGGAGTTGTTGGTAGAAAAGCAAACGCTTCCAAAACTCATCAGTTACAAAAACCGCAGAAATCAGTGGAAGTGGGGATAGTGAGAGGGGTGACTGCCTAGTCCTCTCTCTCTCATCTTTCTCTCTCTCTACGTATATATTGGATACTTGTGGGTGATTTTGTTCTGGTAAAAGTTAATTACAGGTCCAAGATTTAATCTTTCCAAAATCAAGCCGATATCTTGATAATCTTTTAGCAGCCGTTTATGAAATTTTAGGTGCACTAATGGCTGTCCTTGGCTTCCATAACTGATGCTCTTTCTCTATATATGTATTTCAAACCACCACATTTCCTCCTTAAACCCAGTTTTCCAAATCCCCATTATATATATATATATATATACGTATATACGTGTGTATACATATACTATATAACCCACAAACAACAACACAAAGTCAAAACCCATATAAATACATCAGTCACTCCTCTTGTTTGCTTGCTGTTTCTCTCGTGGGACTCAGCTTCTTCTGCTGATCAAGTGATCATAAAACCATTTAGTAGCTTTCTTCTAGCTACTTCCCAACTCAGGACAGAACTACTAGTGTGCGTGTGGCTGAAGAATTAGAGGAGGAAAATGGAGTACGGCAGAGGAGGCGGTGGCTCTGGTGGCGGAGACCACCACGACGACGCCTCCGGCTCTCAAAGAAGGAAGAAGCGCTACCACCGTCACACTGCTCACCAGATTCAGAGGCTTGAAGGGTAAGTCTAAAGTCTACAACTTGTGCTCTGCATTTTTGTGTCTGATTTGTTGGGTTTGTTGGTAATGTGGGAGTGATCGGAATAACTGATAATTAATTTTGGCTGCATATGTTCGATATGAACTACGAAGAATGTATAAGGAGTGCCCTCACCCGGATGAAAAGCAGAGGATGCAGTTGAGCAGAGAGTTGGGTTTGGCTCCTCGCCAGATCAAATTTTGGTTTCAAAACCGCAGGACCCAGATGAAGGTAAATTCTTACCCACTCACTCTTTTGCTTGATAATTAAATTACTGCACTTTTTCTTCATTTATTTGTGCCTCATTGCTCTACTACTAATGGCAGGCGCAAAACGAAAGAGCGGACAACTGCGCACTTCGAGCAGAGAACGACAAGATCCGATGCGAAAACATTGCAATCAGAGAGGCTCTCAAGAATGTCATTTGCCCCTCTTGCGGTGTCCCTCCACTCAACGAAGATTCCTACTTTGATGAACAGAAATTGCAAATGGAGAATGCCCAATTGAAACAAGAGGTTTTTACTCGATTTCCATTTCGATTTTGTAACTAAAGTTTCAAGCTTGATGCAATTTTTTTTCAGTTACTATGTTCATTTAGTATGTGTATATTCAAATTTTCAATCTTTCATTCATTTGCAGCTAGATAGAGTGTCTAGTATTGCTGCAAAATACATTGGGAGGCCAATTTCCCAGCTCCCACCAGTGCAGCCTATTCATATTTCGTCTTTGGACTTATCAATGGCAAGTTTTGGGGGCCATGGATTGGCTGGCCCTTCTCTTGATCTTGATCTTATTCCGGGGAGTGCTTCATCTACCATGCCCAATTTGCCTTACCAGCCTCCCGGGTTTTTGGACATGGATAAGTCCCTAATGACTGACGTTGCTGCAAATGCCATGGCAGAGTTGCTTAAGCTTCTGCAGACCAATGAACCTTTGTGGATGAAGTCTTCTACTGATGGGAGGGATGTTCTTAATCTTGAAACCTATGAGAGGATTTTTCCGAGGGCTACTAGTCATTCGAAAAACCCCTATGTCAGAATTGAAGCATCACGAGATTCTGGTGTGGTTATCATGAGTGGTTTAGCATTAGTTGACATGTTTATTGACCTGGTAATTCTCTTCTCCTCCTAGTTCTCTCTGTATTGTCGTCTAATTTGCAATTCCCAAAACCTGAATTGTAGCTTAATAATTTATATCCAAGTGTTTAACAATTTGAAGTTTGCAGAACAAATTTGCGGAGCTGTTTCCAACAATTGTCTCAATGGCAAGAACAATCGAAGTAATATCATCTGGAATGTTGGGTGGTCATGGCTCTTTGCAGTTGGTATGTGGATTAAAATCTTTTTACTTTATTTTGATTTGTCTAATCTTCTGCTGGAATTATGCTTGGATAAGTTTCTGATCACTTGGAGGATTTACCTAGATGTACAACGAGTTGCAAGTGCTTTCGCCATTGGTACCAACTCGGGAGTTCTACTTCCTTCGTTATTGTCAGCAAATCGAGCAAGGCCTGTGGGCTATTGTCGATGTCTCTTACAATTTTCCACAAGATAATCAGTTTGCAAACCAATGTCGATCTCATAGGCTTCCTTCTGGGTGCTTGATTCAAGACATGCCAAATGGATATTCCAAGGTTTGTTTCACAAGCAAAAAGTACTTTTTTCTGCATGTGAAAGGTAATGGTAATATCTTCACTTACTTCCTCATATCATTGCGAAAAAATAGGTTACTTGGGTGGAACATGTGGAAATAGAAGACAAAGTTCCAATTCATCGGATTTATAGAGATCTTATTCACAGCGGATTAGCATTTGGAGCTCAACGATGGCTTGCTGCTCTGCAGAGAATGTGTGAAAGATTTGCGTGTCTAATGGTTTCAGGCACTTATACTAGAGATCTTGAAGGAGGTATCAATTTTCAACAGCGTAGTTAGTCAACGATCATTAACATCCTACCCTAGCAGCTAAATTTCAACATTATTTTCTTATTTTTTGTGAAACAATTAGTGATTCCATCGCCCGAAGGAAAGAGGAGCATGATGAAACTTGCTCAAAGGATGGTGAACAACTTCTGTGCAAACATTAGTGCATCCAACGGACATAGATGGACCACCCTTTCTGGGATGGACGAGATTGGAGTCCGAGTCGCTATCCATAAGAGTACCGATCCTGGTCAGCCCAACGGTGTGGTTCTCAGTGCAGGTACTACCATTTGGCTCCCATTATCGCCACAGAATGTCTTCAATTTTTTCAAGGATGAAAGAACTCGACCTCAGGTACATTTACGCTTACTAGAAATTGTTGCTCAAATTTTGTAACATACTAATCAGATTAAATTATATTCCAACTTTTAAATTGGTTTTGAATTTTTGCTCTAGTGGGATGTGCTTTCAAATGGCAATGCAGTGCAAGATGTTGCCCATATAGCAAATGGTTCACATCCAGGGAACTGTATATCTGTTCTTCGAGTAAGACTACTCTATATTTGCGAAACAAGTAATTCTGTTTTTCGTATTGAAAATTGTTATTAGCATTTCCCAAAAGTCATTATGTACCCCTACCCTCGTATCTTCATTGTTACACGCAACTTAATTTAAGGACTACTTAAGTATATAGATTGCAAATTAATTGCCTTGTAACGTGTATAGGCTTTCAACACTAACCAGAACAACATGTTGATACTCCAAGAGAGCTGCATAGACTCATCAGGCTCACTTGTTGTGTACTCTCCTATTGACCTACCGGCCATCAACATTGCAATGAGCGGTGAGGATTCTTCCTACATTCCCCTCCTGCCATCAGGATTCACCATTGCGCCAGATGGGCGGGCAGATCAAGGGGATGGCGCCTCGTCAAGTTCTTGCAATGCAAATGCGAGTGGATCACTAGTCACAGTGGCATTACAAATTCTGGTGAGCCGCTTGCCATCCGCTAAGCTGAACTTGGAGTCGGTAAATACCGTTAATAACCTAATCGGAACAACTGTCCAGCAAATTAAGACAGCCTTGAATTGCAATAGTTCCTGATGATGATCACTCTCTGCTCCACAACTGTTTTCTTGTCTACTATTGATCTTAAATATTTCTGATCGGAAATGATCAGAGGTATTCAATGTGGGACAAAGCATCTGGGTTAGTTGGAAACTTTGAATGCCCTCTCATCAAAGACCTGAAGCTGTACATTTACTTCCACTGTTGCTGCTGCTGCTGCTGATGGTTCAGAAAAGCTGTGTTTTTGCTTCCAAGGTTCATTACAATTTACACCAACTGCGAACTTTAATTTTTTTGGTGGGGTAGGTTTTTGTTCTGGCTAGTGATTTTAGCACTCATCTTTTCAATCTCATGTACTCCTTCCGTGAGTGCGTAACAAATTATAGAGTATTCAGTAGGGGAGTGCGCGTGGTTAGAAGAGGAGTGTTAAAATCGCTAGCCTTGGTTTTGTTATTTTGCAAATTTAGGTTTGGAAAAGTAGAGCATTAAAAGAGGGAGTCAAGAACGCACCATACGCATCTTCCTTCTTGCTGAATTTCTCTCCGTCCATCTCTCTCCAGCAAGAAAAAAAAGTTGTATGGTTCGGGCATTGACTTCTTGTTCATGGACTTATGTGTCTTAATTTAAACTAAATTTGAATTTTCTCTCAACTGTTTTTCCTTCTTATTGATTGACAGATCAAATGTGCTTTGATTTTATGTAGTATTGTGTTTGAGTGGAGGGAAACTTCAATAAATTTGTCTAATTGGGGTAATTTTCAAATTTCAAATCGAACAAGAGGATCAAAGTACATAAGTTCTTCGTAATATATTTTATGGATGACGTGATCAAACAATCAATCATATTCAAGTTTTTCTTCTACGATGAGCGATGATGGCCAGGTAGAGGCTCCATCCATCTCCATGCTTTTCCTAGAGTGCAAAAGTGGAAATTGAGCTTAAAGATTGAACTTTTATGCCTCGACATTTTCTGGAGGGAAAAAGTATTTCCTTGATGAACTTTGATTGGCATGACCCTAACTGACTGCCTAACTGTCCACATATTACTTCATTTAACCAAATTCTTTGAGTTTGAGTATGAGATTGAGTTGGATGGTCAATTTGTTAAATAAGGGTGGATCCCCCATAAGCTTGGGGCCATCAACCAATCTGGTCGTTGGACTTTTGAAACTTTTGGATCTTTCTTTGTCTAATTAATTGGCAATTGACCATTATTATTCTTGCCTTACGTTAAGTAATTAAACCTGGGTTTGTTTAAGAGGAGTTGCAATGGGGGAAGGGTGGCACCCCTCTTTCCTTTATTTGCACTTCAAACTAAATATTTACGATTTGTTTATAGTCACACATGTATGAAGCACAAAAAGCTAAATGAAAATAAAGAGTGTTAAAATCACGAGCTAAGTGAGGAGTGTTAAAATCACCATTTGCTAGTCATGGGAGAAGGGGAAGAAGGAGAATATGATCATCCATCCACCCCAGCTTACACAGCTTAAGCTGTGCTGCTATGGAAACAGTGAGTCATAAAGACGGGGTTCATGAAAGTTAGCACAGAAGACAATAAATTGGACTTGGTCTGTTTTTGGCTATGGATCAGCACAAAGCACAATTTCATTATAGTTTGATGTTTGTAAAAGAGACGGAGAAGTAAGAGCCAAAAGTGCTGCAACAAAGCCAGTATAGTATAGTCAGCCATAAAGACAGGGTCTTAAAACACCATCAATGCATCGTGTAGCTCTATGATTTCTGATGATTCCACCTACCTATATACATATACATATACATGTATGTATGTGTGTCTGTGTGTCTGTGTTCTGGCGGATCCATATAGGGACCCGAGGGATCCCAGGATCTTTCGGAAGCCCGAAGAAACACTTGTGATCGACCTTCAGGACCTTCCAACAATTTGGACAGGTGCAGTAGAGAGGCTTGTTGCCTCCATGGATATGCAGGCAGTGCTTATAACAAAGAAGAAGAATAGGTTTTTAATTTTTGTTTTAAAAGACCTAGTCAAATCGACTGCGTTTTTGAGCCAAGTCGTTATAAAAAATTAAAAAACTAAAATATCTTTGTTTTCTCTATAGAGCCCTAGAACCCCAGTCTTTTCTAGTATCTCCAAATTATATTTAAGAACTCTCAGCCCCAATCGTTGCGACCTTCCAACTTTAAACCCAAGTTACCCTATTCCCCACCACCATTTGCCCTTCCACTGCCTTTAGCTGCCTAATTTTATTTCTTCCAAATTCATACAAGGTTTTTAATCCTAGACTCTAGTCGTAACTCCCAATTAATAATATATATGTGTTACATTAACAAATTTTATCTTTGTAGAGTCACTAATTGTGTTATGTTGCTGAGGAGAATTTGTTTGTTTTATTACCTTTGAGATTAATCTTGATTTATTCAATGAACCAAATTCAGTAGAAAATAGTGATACGGAACCAAATTAGTCTAATATTTTTTTTTCTTTTTTTGAGCTTTTATGCTTGGACCCCCTGAGCTTGAAATCCTGGATCCGCCACTGTGTGTGCATGTGTCTATATATATTGATTGAGATCTGGAGGCACATGCTTTTGACGCACATGTTGATATCTATTTTCTAGGATCCACTTCGTAATATATTTTAACGATTCGAACAATTTTGTATTTTCATATATCATCATTGCAAAAGATTAGACAAATCTACAATCATTAAGACATTCTTTTGTAGTGAAAGAAATAAACAATACGGCTCTACAAAGCAGTAAATTTAATCCAACGGTCATATGGTTTTCGATTTGGGTGATTTTTTGGTAGACATGATCTTTGAGGTAAGACATAAAAATAGATAATTGGATAGTTGAAATACATTACAGAATGAACCTAACAAAAACGTTGTCAAAAGCGCCTACTCTACATACACACACACTATATATATGCCCTATTTTTATATGATCCCATTCCCTAAAGCTAGCTTTAGCTTGCCACCTCACACACCATCCATCCATGAACATTCACCATGTAACCCTAGCCTTCCACAGCTTTACTTGGTAACCCTATTAAGTAAAGAACGTACGAGTGCCTTGTTACCTCTTTGGTTGCTATATAACTTGTGACATTAAGGAACAAACAAAAAAAACAAGGAATGTGG
Organism: Pyrus x bretschneideri; assembly: GCF_019419815.1. Taxonomy (NCBI): domain Eukaryota; kingdom Viridiplantae; phylum Streptophyta; class Magnoliopsida; order Rosales; family Rosaceae; genus Pyrus; species Pyrus x bretschneideri. Next base: position 302,510 of record NW_025999579.1, on the reverse strand, counting down.
ATATATTGTGTTCAATCAATGAAATGCAGGATATACTTCTTTGACATGAAATCCGAACCCCTCTCCCCGAAGATAATAACTGAGTTGCGAACAATCAGATCATGTGCTTGTTTGATTGCACATAGAAAACATCTCACACCCTACTTTGATTTCGTCCTCCCTAATCTTGTCTCGTCACAACCCCTTGCGTCTGGTGCTTGCTTGTACACGATCATCCCACCCACCCACTCACCACGCACCACCCAACACCCAACACCCACCACCCACCACCCACCACCCACCACCTCCTTTATTTTACCTCTAGTACTACTTACTAGTAGGGCTTCATTTCATTAAATGATCCTGATGGTAGAGTTGTGATTAGAAACGAAGTAGTTTTGAAGGCAGACACTGACACTTCTCCACATACAATAACCCTACTAGTCTATACCTCCACCCTGCTATCCAGGGCTTGCATCTAACCTGTCTAGTCTCTAGAGAAACTGGCTGTGAAATGTTTCAAATTTCGGTTTATGCAACTATCAAATTATTTTAATATGTTATCGATATACACGATCGCTATGTTAAATAATGTTGAATCATGGTATAGCCTATGTTTAATTTTGATCAACTTAATAATTGAGATTTAATATAGAGCATTTTGGCCGATTTCCCATAATCCATCACTTAATTTTGATATGTAAGAGCATGTGGTAGATTTTTCTAGTGGTTAAAATATTCTTTTTTAACTTATTGCGTTCTGAGTTAGAAACTCTTTTTCACATTTTTATGCAATTTAGGGTAGAGTATCGTTCAATTACATAAGATGATCGGCAAACTGACAAAGCCAATATTTTATGGGCTTCTCACCAAAACACTCGGCCCATTTTTGAGCATAACCTTAAACTCTCCAAGCCGAAGCGGGCCTTTTATATGCATTTCGGGAAGCATGAAACAAGCAAAAATAAATAAATAAATAAAATTAATGTACAGCTCACTACAAAGTATCGTTCAAACATACCTGACTTCATTGCAAATTAGGGTCTGAGATTTCAAATGACCTAACCACCTGATGTGTCTTACTAATCGTACGTGAGATATTAGAGTAACTGAACTAATTAATCATTGGTGTACTTAATTCTTAACCTCACAAATGAATGAGCTAATCACATGGCCCGAATTAAATATCTGTAAAAGTAGGAAAATTAGGCCAAATAAAGGGCTGGTTAGGCTCCTACATACCATGTGAGAGACTAGAGAAGGAAGAGAGTTGCCAAAAGCACCCAAAATTAACTGAAGACCTAAAATGAAGCATGCATGCATGCATGGGTCCTCTCGACAATGACGGATTCAGAATTTTAATATCGGGATAATCTCAATATAAAAGTTTCAAAAAAAATTAAACACTAAATTACCAACTTTTCATTCATAATATTTATACAAGCAACATTTTAAGCTACAACGATTAAATTTGTCCACGACGAGATTTCATACTCCAAAATGTGTCATGACAGTTTCATTGTCAATAAAAGAGAAAACAGATTGATAAGGATTTGGAACTATCCCAAAATTAGATTGAACTATCCGGAATAAGATTGGAACTATCCAAATTTGGAGTTGAAATATTTAGAATAAAATCGGAGATAATCGATGATGGTTTTCACTGGTGGTGGCCTAAAGATCGGTTGGGTGTGGTTAGAGAAAAAAAAAGGAATTGGAATTGGGAATTACCCAACTGGAGAAAGTGAATGCAAAATGAGATTTGGGTGGAGATCTCCGGTAGAAGGAAAGACAATGGACTATCTTTATTTTTGTTTAATTAAAAAGGATCTCCCTCATGTGGCATAATATAAAACTTGCTTTTAATTATTTTGTTTTAAATGCTCAAAACAACGTTGCTTTTATCAAGTCTTTTAAGAAATAGTCTTCTTCTCCTTCGTTAATCGTTTGCATAACCTGCACCCCTCGAATTTGTCGTCCGCTCTTCTCCTCCACCACATGCCCAAACTTGGTGGTCCTCGAAGGTCCTCACAACCACTTATATGTATGGGTAGATTTTTTTGCCAAATTGCCGTGTCAACCGAGCTGCCAACCATGGCATATCGATTATGTGCCAAATTTTTTGTGCCAATCGGTAATGGTACGATATTGCACCCTACCAAAATTTCATGGTACGGTATTGGTAATGGATACCATTACCACGATATTGGTAATGAATACCATTACCACAGTATTACCGTACCGTACCAAAAATATAATATAATATAATATATAATTTATAAATTATAGAATATATAATTATATAACACATATTTATTATATATATATGTATAATATTCCAATAGTTCGAAAATAAAACCCTACTTATATTAGCATTGTTGTTAGTGACTTTGATCTCTTGAGTGGTGGAAATCAAACACAAAAGAGTTCCCAATTCTTTCCCAAATAGCCAAAGATATCTTTGTAATCCCCACTTTTACCATTGCTATTGAAAATGCATTTAGCCTAGGGAGGAGGGTTGTGAATCCTTTTAGGGCATCATTGACTCCTAAAATGGTAGAGGCACTATTGTGTACTAGTGATTGGCTTAGGGCGGATAAAGTAAACTTCTACAAGGAACCAACAGATGATATGCTTCAATTTTACAAGGAAATGGAAGAAGTGAAAACAAGTAAGAAATTCTTTAATTTTTTTAGTAAATTTGTTATTAAATGGTCTTTAACTTTAATTCTTCTTGCTACTAATATGTTTTCTTTATTTGTAATGTAGGCTTGACACAAGTTCTATCTTTTACAAGTTCAATGCCTCCTCCAAAAGTTTCGACATCTCAAGTTTGAAGAATTGATCAATGAATTTTACTTTTTGAAGTGTAGTTCCAATTTTCATTTGGTTTGAAACTTTGACTTCTATTTGTTTTGGTTCGTAACTTCTATTTGGATTGTAAGCTTAATTTCATCATGAATGTTGATGCATCATTTGAATTATTGTGTGTGTGTGTGAATTGTGAATGATTAATAATAGACGTATTTAGGCTACAATGTATGAGATAAAGGTACCAAAAAAAAAGTTTTGCCCTTGAACTGGGTTAAAAAAACAAAAATAGATTTTGTCCCAAAACAAAATGGCAATTACCATTGTCATTCCATGCCAACCGAATTATTTGGCAATACCAAACTTCGGTACATATTTTGTCAAATTGAAAGTTTGGTACGTTAATTGATACGAGGGTTTTGATACGGTAACCATACCTAACCCACCCCTACTTATATGGTCTTCAGGGTGGTACTGGGACCACCTAGGTCCCTTAATGTATCTGATAATGCTCCTGCAATGTGGGAAAGATCAAAGTATCATGATTCGATGATGTAGAACAAATGGGTTAATGGACTGAAGAGAAAATGGACCGTTGAAGGCAAAATGATGCAATAGAAATTTGCATATTTGATGCCCGAGCTTCAATTTTGGTCCATGATACTTTTTCAGAAAAGTAAAGAATTCACGGTTCAAACTCATTGATCTTCCCTGATATACTATGAGTTTTGGCCATAGGAGGTTGTTTTAGCCTCCAAAATGCAATTTAAGCTCAGTAATAAATCGGACTTTTGGGTTTGCTCTCAAACTCATGTGGATTCGAGAAAAATTGTTATTCAAGGGTTTACAGTCATATCCCTCTTGCTTTGTGCTATGTCAATCAATGGTTATGCGAAATTTTACCGTGTAATAGAATTTGGGGTGTACTATTCACACATCTCATTTTACTTCTCATACACCCTTTGATAATTTATGTCCGTTGATCTTTTTCAATTTATACGATCCGACGGTTGAAAATTCAAAAGGTGTGTGAGAAGTAAAATGGAATATGTGGATATCACACCCCCAAAATTTATCAACTAAGATTTTATTTCTCTGTTATCCACTAAGATTTTATTTCTTTGTTATCAACTAAGATCTTGTCGTGGAACTCAACCATCAGGTCTATAATGAAGTAGGGATCCGCATGAAGATGAGCCTAAACTGTTAATCAAATGACTATTAATGATATTCTCAAATCTTAAAGTGAAATTGGATCGATTTTGTCATGTTTAATTTGCCAAGATTTTTCGATTTGAGTTCTTCGCTTTAGATTTTGGATTCGAGTCTGTGATGAGGTAGGCATACTATCTAGATAACAAAAGGGATGTGCTATCTACACATCCTTTTTTACTTCTCATACACTATCTTAATTTTCTACCGTTGGATAAGATAAATTGAAAAAGATCAAAAGTCATAAATTAATAAGAGCTATAAATAAAAAGAGATGTGTGGATATCACATCCCTACACGAAACAGGAGCCTCAGAAAGTTCTTTGGCATATATTATCAAAACCATGTGACAGTGCCGATGGATCTTGTTCGATCTAAACCCGACAGACGATTGGTTGGCTTTGAGTTAGGCGAGGATTATCAAGTGCCAGCGAGCGCTACAAGCCTACAAGTCAGGGAACCAAACAACCAATCATACATATGCAGATGATCATATGTGTATATATAATGATAGCATATGAAGCATCCAAAATATACACACTACTTATTACTTGAGCTCGCTAAGAAAGAAGCTGGTGATCCCTCTCCAACTTCAGCACAGCCAGACCCAAAAAAACACACTCAAAGGTAGCATTTGTTTTACAAGAATGGGGTTCGAGATTGAACATGAGATTTCATTCTCATTCTCGAACGTGTTTGTGTTTGGCATACACGTGCCTTCGGGAACCTTTTGATACGAAAATGTGATAACTCCTATAAAGAAATCTACATGTAACTCAATAACATACTTGAGTTTGTCATTTCCTTCCTTAAGAATGCATTTAATTGATACAATTTTATAATTTATGAGATTCTTGCTAGTAGACTTTACAAACCAAATATTTTAAATTTTTAATGGCAACATTCTTCATTTTTTTTCTTCTTCCTTTATATGAACACAACAATGTTGTTTCCAAATAATTCATTTCACAAAACAACGATAACGCTAGATATGCATGTACTGCATTTTTCATTTTATGTGATTTATTAAGAGTGTGTATTATAAATATATACATCACATTTTATTTGCACGTGTTACGCTAATTACTTTGTACACTACTTATAATATTGTTCAATATACACAAATGCAGTATTTTTTAAAACGCAAATATGTGTAAAAATAAAAAAAATAAAAAAAAATTTTCAATGTACTGAAAATACAGTCCAATACATTAAGTACTACAAAATTTCTTTACACTTACTATATTAGACCGTGTTTTCGTAGACTTAAAAAATTTCTTGTGCAAAAGGACATTTTGAAAAACAAAGATCCATCTCGATTGGGTGATGGTTATTTCTCTTTTTGAAAATGTGAATGGGTTTGTAGGGCACGTGTCAATTGTCGTTTGGAGCTCAAACATGAACCCAACTAACCAAAAGAAATTAGAAATTAAAGAGTCGAAATCTTGCCCAACCATAATCAGATACTAGAAAGCTAGAAACTTGTGGTTGCGAAATTTCATGATTTCTTTATTTAATTTTTCTTTTTTATCTTTATCTTTCAAAGTTTTTGGCCTAAATGGTATTAGGTGGATTCCACTATCACCAACTAATTAGGCTTCCTATTCCATTCTTATGATTATTATTAAGGCCAGCTTCATCTGGAGTCAAATAATAATGCACTTTTAAAGCAAAATATTTTATCACTTAATACTATAGTTTAGTAATATTTCTTTTTACTTGTATGTTGTTATGTTCAATTCTTGCAAAAAAAAAAAAAAAAAAGAATTTGAACGAAATTATTATGATTAGTTCATTGTTTTTTATTCAAAATAGTAGTAACAGACTAATTCATTGTTAAGTTTATCTCACTCTCATATTCTTTAGTGTAAATAGGATTGAATGTATTAAAAAAATGATGCGATATTTCAAACAAATTACTAAGAGTTTATCATGTAATTAACTTTTTAAATGGTTTGCATAAAACTAAAAGAGTTAAATCTCTAGAGGGTGTTGGGTTTACTCAGTACAATTGAAGCTTATTGAACCCTGTTTTACTTAGTAAAATTGTCTGTATAACACTAGTAAAAAAAAATCACAGTGAATAAGGTGTTCGTATCCACTCAAGCATTTTGTGTTCAATTGGTCTGAACCAACTTTTTAACAGTTAAAAAAGGAAACACATTAATATATAAAGGGAATTGTTATTAGTACTTTAAAAATCTCATTCTACACTTTTCATAATTGTATTTTTCTTTCTAATTATAAAAAATTTAGAGTATCAAATAAAAATTTTAGAGTGCTAATAACAATTTTCTATATAAATTATCTTTAGTTTTCCAGTTACAAATTTACAATTGGATAAATGGTCCTCGTCGTAGAATTTACATATAAAAAAATAGAATTATTGGTTTTTTTTTTTTGGTCAATGTGAATATTTGGTTGGACAAATAAAAAGAGAATGGCGGTGGGCCAGCGGGGTTTGCGGTCGTAGTTTAAATAAGGAAGACACGAAATAAAGGGCAGCTGATGTGTCAAAAAGCGCAGATAAAGGTAAAGTAGGGACCACTCAGTTCGTCACGCACTCACCTCCCCACGTCTCCTCTAATTTTTTTGATAAAATTACAACCAAAAATCACATTCATATAATATAAATATCTTAATATATCTATCTAATCTTTGATTATATGATCAGGATTGAAGGCTGAATGGACACCACTTGCACTTTCCACTCTTCGTCTCTCCTTTTGTTTCTTGTGGCTTAGATATTTTCTTTATTTTATTATTCGAGATATCATGGTTGTATTCTTTTTTATTTGTAGTTAGATAATTTATATTTGATTTGACTCGTTCGTTGTTATATTTAAATGTAAATATATCATTGTATATTTAATTTTGTATAGCATGAATATAATATTTATTTATTTATATAAGTGTGAGAATTGTTTTAAAATATCAATAACAGCACCGAAAAATAATAGTAAAACATGAGATTGTGGCGAGTGTATTTTCGAAAATAGTATGGAAAAATCTAATTAGTGTGAAAAGACTCAATCTTGTAGTAATTATCCGAATCTGTGTTTGAGTATTGGGGAGATTAAATATCTTCCACAAGAATATCAAGAAAATAAAATAAAATGCGGATTTTTGTGGGGTTTTATTAAGAAGTCGGAAAAGCCGAAAAGGTTGGATGCAAAGTACCAGAAAGTGCCGGGTGTCCGTGGGTCCCCTGCGTTCTCAGCCACAAGATTTCCTCATTGCGCCACTCCACTTCCAGAATTTTCCTTCCCAAACTTGCTGTACATCTTTTTTATTTTCTCAAACAAATTAAATTTAAATTAATATTCTCGGTCTGACTCTGACGTGGCAGCCCCTGCTTTTACTTTCTTCCTCCTCCATTTAACTCTGGGTTTCCTTGTGCGCTTCTTCTCTACTCTCGCATTTCTTTCTTCTCCTCTCTTTACATCCTCCTTCCCCTCCTCCTCTCGATTTGGATTTTCTGTTTTCTTGTATTGTCCGGCAATCCGACGGCGGAATCCGTTTGTTTGTTTCTCGGGAAAGTTTATTTTCAGTTTTCTCTCCCACTTAGAAAACTGTCGAGACAAAGTTTATTTTCAGTCTTTCAAATACCATTTCAGGTAAGCTTCTGATTGATCTGCTTTATTTTCCCATAAATATCTTTTCTTTTCTTTTTTTTTTTCAGAAAAATAATTATTCATAAAGTATAATTATTGGTTCTTATTTAACCTTATTTGTTTATTTATTTATTAATTTAGATTCGGCGGAATATCCAATTGATGAAATTCTGTTTTGCTTTATTGGGAATCAATTTCTCAGATTACAGGTTTGGTTCGGAGTAAACGTGTCGGACTTGTTCTGTTTGATTTGAGCAGCAATGGCAGTTGAGGTATGCAAAAGCAATCTGCGTTACTATGTTTCAATTTTCTGTCTTTTCAATCAATTGTTTTGGTCGGAATTTGATCATGGTGTGTGAGTGAATACTTTCTTAGTACAATTTGCTCCAAAAGTAGAGGAATTTGGCTGTCGATTCGATAGATGTCTCAAATCAAGATAAGATTTTGATGCAGTTGTTACTTAATTCACAGTTATTAAGTTTATGATCGATTAATGAATATGTTTGCTTGGATTGATTGTGTTTCTGGTAACAAGATCAGGCAATTTGCATGATTTCTCTAGTGCTCGTTTATTATGTTTTCAAACTCGTGCAGAATTATTTTGTTTCGTGTTTTCGAACTGAATTGTGTACTAATGATGAACGCTTTTTCGCTTTTGTTCTTTACTATGTTGGAAGCCAAAGTATCAACCCGACTTTTTGTTTGGACATAGGATCAGATTGAAGCCACAGGTTCAAACGCCTCTGTTGCGGTTGGAAATTGCAGTTCAAACGGTGATGCGCAATCTAATGCGGAGATTTGTTCATTTGGCAGTGACCATGCACCCAAGGTCACCTTCTTTTCATTGCTTTCGTTGCAGAGGGGTTCCCTTTTGCCTAAATTTATGTACCTACTCAAATTTTCGCTGAACGGTTCTTTGTTTTTGCCTTGTTTCTTCAGGTTAGGAAACCGTATACGATTACAAAACAAAGAGAAAAATGGACAGAGGAGGAGCATCAGAAGTTCCTTGAAGCCTTGAAATTGTACGGCCGAGGTTGGCGTCAAATAGAAGGTATAAGCTCATTGCCTCCTAACTGTATCTATATTCTAGAGCAAGTTTCTTTCACACCATCTGACGATGAAGTTAAACTCATCTTTATGCAGAATATGTAGGCACCAAAACTGCAATTCAAATTCGAAGTCATGCCCAAAAGTTCTTCTCTAAGGTTTAATGCCTATTCGACCTTAGTCCCTATTTCCTTTAATAGTATATACAGGATTCTGAAATTTCTTTAGTTAGATATTCAAGACCCTGTGCCATTAAATCATCATTCGGCCGTATTTTTTAGTTAGCATGTATCCTTCACTGTATTAATATGGTTTTTCTTGTTTTCAGCTATCTAAGGAATCATGTGGACCTAGCGAAGGCACCATCAGACTGATTGAGATTCCTCCTCCCCGGCCTAAGCGGAGGCCTGTGCATCCTTATCCACGTAAATCAGTGGATTATCTCAATGGATCACCAGAAAGGTCACCATCCCCACAATTTTCGGCTCAAGGGAAAGACCAACAATCTCCCACTTCAGTACTATCTGCACATGATTCAGATGTACTGGGGTCTGCTGCTTTCGACCAGCATAACAGATCTCCACCCCCGACTTCAGGTACCACTGACATGCACTCTACGAGCTTATCCCCCTTTGGAAAAGAGAGTGATTACGTGGTGTCCAACTCATCCGCTGACGAAGTGAAAGGGTCCTCGCCATCGGTCCAATTGGAAAAATTTCCATCCGTGGTATGATGAACTGTTATGCTGATTATGAATTTAGATTCCTTTATTCTGTTTTGGGTTCTGACTCTGGTTGCCCTTGTATTGATCTGGATTTCCAGAATTACAGATCCGGTTCCAAGCACACTGTGAGTGCTGAAGACGATGCCGGCAATATAAGAGCTTCTGTGAGCATTAAGCTCTTTGGAAGGACAGTTTTGGTACCAGACTCGGAGAAACAACGTCCACCTGGTGCAGAGGATTCTAAGATGTTGACATCAAAGGTGGAAGAAGACAAATGTGAGAGGGAGAATGATAAGCTTGTTCAATTATCAAGATCAGATCAATTAGATACGAGTTTAACACTCGGTGGGATTGTTGGCAACGTGGTTTCATTGGCATGTGGTGCTACAACAGAATGGGAACACCAAAAACATAGCCCTAATCCTGAAGCTCCTCTGCCATGGTGGTCTATGTATCATGGTTTTATGGACCTTCACGTCAGATCGTGTAACCAAAACTCAGCTAAAATTACGGGAAGATCCTTTCATAGTGCAGTGGAAAGTTTAGGTGAGAGGCACATAGAGGCTGTCGATTCATTACTCGAAGAAACTTGTTCGGTGCCCTGCAGTTCACGGAAGGGGTTTGCAGCGTACAAAAGATGTTTAGCAGATGTAAATAAGAACTCATCTGCCATAGTTTATGAAGACATGAGGGACCGGCGAAGGGCTCGTGTCTGCTCATAGTTTCGCATTCCAGATGTTCTGTTTTTCAAGTTTATTGCAATACGCCCGTGATTGAAAGTTTACAATTCGATATCTTCCGGTCGGATGAGGTTGCAGTTTTGGAACAAGCAATAATTGTAACTTCCTTTCTGGGTGTATTCCTTGAACCCTATTCTTTAAATGAAATTATTAGGCGTCAATTGAATAGATATTCGTTTCCTCGACTGTTTCTTGGTCACAGTTTATGCAATCCAGGGAAGCGATTTTCGCATTTCCAGTTTATGCAGTCATTTGAATTTTGGTGGCCTTGACAAAAAGGAGAGAGAGAGAATTTTGCATCATTAATTGAATCATACAATCATACGTTAAACAGAGCATACAAAAATGAGAATCCAAACAAAGTAGACACAAGACAGTCCAGACCAGTGAAGGCACCATGGACTCTGTTCAACGACAATCACGGCTACGGCTGACATTTCAATACCGTCTTGGGTTTTGTTTGGGAGGTTGACGAAGTTCTGATCTCGGCTTTGCAACTTCAACAAATATTACCCTGCCATCCGAAAACTGAAAGAGAGAACAAGAAGCAAAGAAAAACTCAATATCTGATATGTCATTTGGACAAGCCGATATAAGCGATGCTATCGAAGATACTGGAAATGAGTGCTGGTATGCGCAGCAATCATCATAAACTAGAAAATTTTGAAGGTTCAAATCAAAAGGCAATCATCAGTTCACTACATATATCTTCTGAAGTTACACAGGACACAAACTCCATCAAACAAACAACTCAATGTTTCATCAAGCTCAAAAACAACCGACTGTCCAGACACTAGAACAGGTATAAAAGACTACAGTCATTGGAGCTAGACGTCAATAAGCAAAGATTTCCAATTGAAAGCATGTAGAACTTTTAAGAGAAGAATACACCTGGTAGCGGTTTCCCTCCTAACGTCAACACATATTGCTTTGATATGTAGCCAGCTAGTTTTAGGTCATGATATGAGAGCAGTCATGCACTACTTCAGTGAAGCAACATACTTTAGCGCTACCCAGCACGCATATCCTTAAGGGGATTCGATTTATGAGGCTAACACATGTTTCTGAAAATAATGACAGTCACAATCAGGGCAGCGCAGCTGAAAATGATGGCATCATGTTAGAGCAGAGCATGAGATGCCTACACTTCTCGTGGTATCGTATGTTTCATGTTTATGCTAAGTTTACGCATCACCATTGGTTTAGATGATCATAACAAGGTGGTAGAAACCTTTTCACGTTGCCAGTCAAGGTATTCATACTACATAAGGGGCCCTGATAGAAGTAAGCCAAAATCCCAGGTGTCCAAGATCTCCCTTTTACCATCAGAGTACATAAAATTACTATGAAACTCTAATTCTCCTATGACACTCTGCTCGATACATTGTTGCTTCACTTGGTGAACGTATTCTTACCATTAATACACTCTCCTTGATATATTCTTCCCATTTATACAAGTTGTCAATTGGCAAAGCATCCATCCTTTGGAGAAATTAAGAGGACCTAGTTGCATAAATTGTCCCGAGTAATTTTACGTTGACTAAATTTACAAACTAAATAATGTGTCACCTATAAGAAATGAGCACGTTTATTAACATTTAAATAATAATTTACTCATCAACTTTCATATTATTTAATTTACAAAATTTAATGTCCCAAGTCTCTCAATCATTACACAAATCGTCGGTTATCTAGCCTCCAACTTGAATCAATTTTTAGAAGGTAGAAGGGGCGGAGCGCACGGCAAAGTTGAATATGGTAGTTACCAGGAGACCGGCTGTGCTGTACCACTACCCTTGTCCGGACGGCGCCTTTGCTGCATTGGCAGCGCACCTCTACTTCTCCGCCGTCTCTGCCGAACCCCTCTTTTTCCCCAACACCGTTTACAGCCCCATCACCCCCCAACACCTCCTTCTCCCCAACATCGACCACCTCTACCTCCTCGACTTCGTGGGTCCCCCCGGTTTTGTCCAGAAGATCTCCTCCGTGGTCCCAAACGTCGTGGTCTTGGACCACCACAAGACTGCCATTGGAACCCCCATTGGCGGAAATGTGACCGGCGTCGTAGACATGAACAGGAGCGGCGCCAGCGCCACCATCGCTTTCGATTACTTCAGGGACAAAATTGACGCCGACAACAAGGCAGCGGTTGCTCGGTTTGACGGAGTGAGGAGGCTGTTCGAGTATATCGAAGATGGTGATCTATGGAGGTGGAAGCTTCCCAACAGTAAAGCTTTCAGTAGTGGTTTCAAAGATTTGAACCTTCAATACGACGTTGGGTTGAACCCATCTTTGTTCCAACAGGTAATATCAAATTTGCTTGCTTCATTAATTGACGGCGTTGAAATTACTGAAAAGTTGTGTGCTTTATTGATTTTTGGTTTGAATGAGCAGCTGCTGTCTTTGGATTTGGAGTCTTTGATTAGTGAAGGAATGGCGAGCTTATCGGAAAAGCAGAAATTAATAGATGAAGCTCTCAGTAAGTCTTATGAAATTTCGCTTGGCGGTGGAGCCTTTGGAAATTGCCTGGTATTATTAGTATACTTCTTTTCTGCATTCTATTGGACTGCTGCTGCTGCTGCTGCTGTGTGTGTGTGTGTGTTAGTGTGTTTATGCATAGTCTTATCTTTTCTGCTTGTAGGCTATCAATGCAGATTCTATCTCCGAGCTGAGGAGTGAACTCGGACATCAATTAGCTACTAAAAGCCGTAGTCTAAACTAAAGGTATGTGCCGTTCTGTTTCCTTGCTCATGGTCTTGAAATGTATACATATATCGGAATTTTTGTCTGGTCACTCTGTTACTTTTTTCCTTTCCAAACTTTTCAATAATGTTCGGGGCACGCTTAATGTTGCCACTCTTTACATTACTGCAATGCATCAAGATTACAAGTTTTGGGCTTTTTTAGTTTGAATTTAGTGTGATTTTATCATTGGTTCTAGTTCGAATTTTGTGAAAGTTATTGAATTTCTTGCCTTGTTTTTGCTTTCTTCAAAAGTGCTGCTGTTGTGGTGATGCCACAATGTATTTTGCTTATCACATTCCAATTCTTGTCTTTATAGTTTATAAGTTAAATCCACCAAGAAAGTTGAATGCACAAAACTATAAAGCAGTGTTAACAATTGCACGATGAATATAGCATTTTTTCTCCCTTTATAGCATTGGAGTGGCATCTTATATAGGACACTGGTAGTTCCTCAGTTATCATGTTTATTTATATAACTGTGGTATAATTTCATTCATTCAAATGGAGAAAATGTCCCCTTAGTTGAAAGAGCAACCAATTGGAGATGTCTCAGTTGTGGCCTCATAGAGGAGGGTTTACTCAGTTGTGGAATTCCATTCTCCAGAAACTGCCCTTTCTTATATTCGCAATCCATGCCTTTCAATCCATTCTGTTTGGAGGGTCACAAATCACATCTGATTAGGAGGGACCAGGTAATTTGCTAAAAAATGGAATTTCAACTTCTGACATAGTAATCTTTCCAAGAGCTGCATTCATGATGATGATATTTTTGGCAAAGGAATTTTAGTTGAGGAAGTAGTTTCTCCATTTGCGAATGGATTTGCAATTACAAGAATTGTAGAAAGAAAATGTAAAAGTTTTAAGGGAGAAACCATGCGATGTAAAATTAAAGCTATCTATCCAAACTGATGCTAGGATTGAAGCATGTTGAACCAGTGGGGCTATATTTGTTCCTTTTTTACTTGGTAAAAAGTCTGGTTAATTGGACCCATGTTAGACTCCTCCTTGAATGCACTATTCTAGCAATTCATGATTTCGTCTTGTTATTTTGTTTGTTTTAATTGACGTTGATCTCTTCCAAAGCATGGTTTCCATCAACTCCAGTAGTTTTTATTGAGCTCAGCTCAAACTGTTCCACCCTTCTGGATATCCAATGCACCTTCAGTAACTTGTTTGAGATGTATTGTAATCGGTGCTATCCTTCCATTTTACATTTTAGTTTTGTTTTTTTTTTCTTTCAAATTCTCTGTAGGGGCATTGGTGCTGTTGTATACAGAGTGCCTGAGCTTGAAAATGACCAAATGCTAAAAATAAGCCTTAGGAGCGTGGACACCGAAAGACACAATGCTCATCTCACAGGTTGTTCTCATCATATGGATTTTCCTTCTGCCTGTTAAACATGGAATTAACTGGCACATATACGTAGTACTTTGGGAAAAGCTAAAATGCGTTTTGCATTTTCTTCTCAGGAATTTGGAGGCGGTGGGCATCGACATGCTAGTTCCTTCATGTTAGGCTCTGCAGAATTCAAGCAGTGGAAACTGTGAAGATTAATATGACATTCAAGAGGTAACTTCAAAATCCAATCGTTAAAAATGTATTGTATATATTTATTCCACAATGTATTGTATATATTTATTCCACAAGTAACACCCAAATCACCTCAGGAAAGAGGTTAATAACTAAATCTCTAGACTGGTCATCTGATAAACTGACTCTCAAGAGAATCCACCAACAAAACTAAACCGAACCAAACCAAACCATCATAAAATGGCTAAAGCCAATTTAAGATAATTAATCTACAAATTAATGAAGATATGATGACAAACCTTACAAACTTTGTCTAGTGTTCTTCATGAAATCGTGTATACATACATACATACATACATACATATATATATATATATATATATATATATGTTGTATTTTATTGTTTGAAAATTACATCCGTCCGTGCATGCATTTTCAGGTTATTTACTGTTAACACCAATTCCGGTAACCATCCATGTACTCATCTTCACTGATCAGTTAGTTTGTGAAGGCCACATGAGAGAGCTGATCTTCACCACTGACACCGGTGTTAGAAGAACACTGCATCCACGTATCATCTGTGATGAACTGCATCCAGGAATCGTCTTTCTCATCTTCCTCCTGCAGGCATGAGATTGACGATGACGATGCCATCGGAATCTCCGGTGACATGGTTTGATCACAATAATCGTTGCTTACACCTTGTGATCGTTCATGAATATTATTTAGTGTTAAATTACTTGATTGGCCTTGCTGCTCTTCAATCTCCGCGCAAATGCCATTTTTCTTAAACACGCGACACAATGCAAAAGAATCCTGCTATATAAATTCAGTATTTGTTAATTTATCAAGCAAAGTGTAAAAGGAGTTGGAATGATATTGTATAATGGGAGATTTTTTTTAATGTGCCGATCATGCAGGAACACGGTTTACTACATTAAATGTCACAATATAAGTGTTTAATTTTTTTTTTTTTTTTCAAGCATCAAACTACTCGTGTTATATCATTTGGTGTACCATATTTTTAAAATATTAAAAAGTTCGTATAATTTATTACAATATATGCATATTAATTATTATTTTGGAGTTCGGAATAAAGTAAAAAGTCCCCGACACCTTACATAAATGAAAGTGATCGATGTGGAGCTAGCTAGGCTGCTTCTTGTGGTTAATTAATTGTATGATCAAACGTAATTTCAGTATAATAATCCTTAATTCTTAATTAAGCTTGAGTTAATTAATGGATATTAATTTATATCTGAATCTTGTGGAGGATTGTACTTTTGTCTGATTAGAAAAAAGAAAAGAGATTTAAGTGATCCACTGCAAGCAACGAATATTGTCAGGTATTTGTTTATTTATTCCATTATTTATATATTTCAAAATATAATATCATAAATTCCATGCATGCAAATGCAAACTCATGCAAGTTTTACGTGGATAGTTTTACTTTTCATTATTATACACTATTAACTTATGGTCCAAAGCTTTCTGATTGATTATGCTCTATAATTGATCGATTAATTTTTCTTTTAAGTGGAGTGTTAATTAAGTTTAGGGGCAGCGTAGCCAAGGATTTGCATCTCACGCTGCAAAAGAGGTAAAATTATAATAAAAAGCATGAAAAAGGAAAATGCTTTTCTCCCTGCCTCAAGCATCGAACTTCATGCTTTTTAGGTCAAATATTGTATGATGATTCGAAAAAAGATTAATCTCTGAAACAATGGTCTTAGGGTTTCCGTTCTGTGTGATTTTGGTAGAGATAATTTTTGACAAAAACTTAAAAAATAGTAGGTTTGATTGTTGAAAAACAATGTGAAATTATACTTCCCCAACTAAAGCTCACTATAATCATTCTGATCATCTTGTCTTTCTTTTTCATCAGATAATTAGTAACAGTGACACTAATGAGTTCCTTCTAATGAATAAATTGGTGAGTGATCATCTAGAATTTATAAGTCACACTCGCAGCTTTCATTAATTAAATCCCACCATACTCTTCAATTTAATGATGAGAATATTTTGGGACAAATAAAATGAGCTACAGATACAAAGAATGCTTAATCCTCCCAATTGACTAATTAACGTGTGGACATTATATTTGTATACTAATGTGTGTAATATTAGTTAATTTAGAGCACAAACAATGCGTGTATAAATTGATGGAGAATATGGTACCTGAATTGCGGCAGATGATGAGGAGGAGGTGTCGAGGTCGGAGGAGCAGTAGTAGTCCTTGTCGTCGAGGCGATACTCGTGCATGACCCAGTCAGTCCGAATGCCCTGAGGAGCTCGGCCTCTGTAGTAAACCAGCGTCTTCTTCATTCCGATTGCTCGATTCTGGCACGTCACTCTCCTGTCTTTCCCAGTCGACTTCCAATATCCTGCTCTCGTTGCTCTGTTCGTTCTGAATCCATTAGGGTATTTTCGATCCCGCGGTCCAAAGAAGTACCACTCGGGGTCTCTACTTGGTAAAAACGATTTTTCTGCATTGATGCACCAATCAAATTTGCATTATACATATACTAAGATAACGCTCAAACGCTAATCAGAAAGTTAACTATCACGAATGGTATACTGCTTGAATAATAATGGTGTTGATAAAGTAAAGGGACTCAAATGATGATCGGTGAACGACCTGCTAATTCCCAAGGCTCGCATTTGTAGAGATCAACTTCAGGAATGATGTCGAGCTCAATCTCTTGGCCGTTGATTTTCCTCTTGAGATAATAATTCACCAGCTCCTCGTCCGTTGGATGGAACCTAAAACCGGGAGGTAATCCCACTGGCGCCATATAATTGATATCAAAGCACGGCTTAAGCTAGCTAGTTTTGTTGTTACTGATTGTTTCCTTGGCGATCGATCGATCGATCGCCCTTCTCCTCCTCCTAGCTAGCTAGCTAATGATTTATGGATCATGATCATGTTATATATACAAGTATAAAAAGGACTGAAAGTCCCTTGTATTAAGGTCTTTCCCCACTCCTCATCAGGACCTCACTTTTCCTTTTCCAGATTCTCAGACAAAACCTTCTTCCTATTGACACTTCTCTGCCTTACTGAATGTTTTTAAATTTTTCTTATCTTTCAATTTTGCTTATTTGTTTTTACCAAAGAAAAATTTTATTTGTAAGCAAAAATCATATAAATATGCGTGTGTTCGTACATATTATATGCGCTCTCATGTTAGGATTTATCATCAAAATACGTTGTTGTTAGACTATGAATTTCAATCGCACATTCAACATTCATTACAATACAGTATAGCATGTGTCACTCGCTCTTGCAACACATCATATATTCTGTTAATTAATTTGGTAGCTTAGTTTCACTTTTGTTTTTTCAAGCCTCAATCCCCTTATCCCTTTCCGGCCGAACGCTTCTTAATAATTTACAGTTACAGTGTATCTTATCAGATTTTGACAACGAGTTGAGTTACTAAATTATCTAAAGTTATACTGTACTACTGGACCAAAACTCAAAACAAGGCTGTCATCTTCATTCACCTTTACATACTATATTTTATTGTCTTTCATTGTTTCTCTTCAACTTTTACCAGCTATTGGTCACTACAAAATCCACATCAAGCTTTAGATGTAGATCGTGTGATGTCAATAACGTGATGTCATGTACCGGAATGAAGTTGAAGAAGGGCCAGGGGCCACGTGACCCCTCCCCCTCTTTCTCTCCTTTTTCGAAATGATAAAATTACTCATAAATTATGAAATATCTAGCTCTTTGAAGTTGAAGAAGGGTCAGGGGCCACGTGACCCCTCCCCCTCTCTCTCCCCTTTTTCAAAATGATAAAATTACTTGTAAATAATAAAATATCTGGCCCTTTGTCGGAAACATATGAGTTTCTAAACAACACACATTCATCTAGACTGTAATTGTTTCTTGATCATCTTGTAGCCTTGAATTAATGTGCATATTTTTTGTACAGTTGATGGCTGGTCAAGTGCATGCTCTTTTGTTGCTGAAATTACATGCATATGTATATGGGGTTACTGGTTACCTCTCTATATGTAAACATAAGGATTATTTGCATGGCTGGCTCGTCATTGAGATTCTGAGAATATATATAGTAGGTCTTATACTATGTATTTTCATCTACTAAAATAGCATGAGAATTTCATTATGAATGAAATCAAAATTACTATTTCTAAATTGATCACAACTATATCTTATGGAATCGTATTAAATACTTGACCACACAGTTCGTACTTTGATACGAAACCAATCTTTCTTTAACAACAAAAAATCTTATCAACACACAATCTGTGCCAAAATTTATTTCGTCATTCCTCATGCATGCTGAACCAAATAATCAACGGCACGCCCATTAATCTTTCTCTCCCTCTCTTTAATATTTTTTTGTGTGGAAAGTACTCTCTCTCTCTAAATTGGAATGCTGCTTCTTCAATTGGAAAGCTTCTACTTCGATGGCTTTTTACCTAGTTTCAATCAACTTGATATATGTACTATACAATTACATAGTTACAATCTGCTTGGGCAACATCAAGTAGATTAAAGCTAACCCTCTTTACCTCGATTATTCTGAACTTGACGACTCAACTTATGGGGAATTCTTGAAGATACTTCAGAAGTTGTTGGCGGGATCTAGTCTTGTTGAATTGGAAATTGCAATACTCCGTGAAGAAATCACGGTGCAGGACTTCAAACGCTACATCTTAGTTGACTTGTATGCCGAATATCAACAGAAGAACACGTTGGTGCTCAGTGTGATCAACGTCTACGTGGAAGACTATTGCAACAGAGAAATACTTTACAATTTTTAAGACATTGCAACGGAGAAATATTGCAATGAAATGAAAGTGAGCCGCCCTGCACATGGACTGGCGTGGTTGCCGAAAGGGCAGAGTAGTTATTCTTCGCCCTTCAAGAACGCAACTATCTGGTGTTATTCCTGATGGAATTCAATTTCTAACACCTGAGGCATCTAAAACCGATGGCCTTTCGAATGAATGGACTCACCGGCACAGCACTTTACCGGCAGATTTGTCAGCCTGCCTGATGATGGAGAACTTGTAACTTCAAGGTAATAACTGCACCGAACAAATACCAAATTGCATTTATAGCATGCACAGTCTAAGATTTAATAGCCTAAGCCAATTGCACACTTCTTCAGCAAAACGAATTCACAGGTAGAATGCCGGACCTCAAGCTTCACTTTTGGGATCAGCTGAACTTGTTATTCAACTTGCTGAACGACTCCCTTCCGAAGTCATTGCAACAATATCCTCCCACATCGTTTATGGGAAATTTGTTGTGGTGGCCGGCTTTGGATCCATGACCATGTGCTGGTAAACATATAACTTCTCTTGGAAACCGCCATGGATTGCTCTAGGTGTTATTTTTGCTGTAACGGCGATTGTACTTCTTGGAGCTGAGCTCCGACGGAGCGTAGAAGGTGATTAACATCTGCAAGGACGAGTAGGAAGTGGAGAAGAGGTACAAGGACGAGTAGGCTTTCCTATGTAGGCTCTTGTTTGGGAGTGGAAACAAGAGTTCATATTTTTTTCATCATAAATGAGAAGCCGATGCTACTTTTAGTGATATTGTAATGTCTTGATCAATTTGTGTGGGTAATTCGTAGCCATCAAGCATTACCCTTTAATAAAAAAATATAATTATTCAGTGGCCCAAACTTAATAATGAATTACAAAATTGGACTTATATCAAAATTTAATGTATAAAATATTGACTACCTTTTTACCTCTTGGTATTACAGTCTAGTTTTATTTCTCCACTTATAAGTGAATGAGGCTTTAGGTTCGATTTTCGTCAAAGACGATTATTGAATACCCCTTTTAGGTTTTTTTTTTTAAATTATATATTTTTTATTTACTTTTGGTTGAAGCCTTATTTCTAAATTTGTGCAGAAGTCTATTTAACTTGTGTTTACAGTTTTAGAGTCGTCGTGATTAGGCGAAAGTAAGAGAGAACAAGGAGGGAGGGAGATGTTATGTTTTGGTAGGCGATCATTCTCTCGGAGTCGGAGTCGGAGTCGGAGTCAATACTATCATACCACTCAGCAAGCCATTGTGATATTAACCCACAATTTTTCGACACACACCCTCACTCGTCTCGACTTTGATTACAAACACCTTCTCGAAGCCTGCATTCGATCCAAATCTCTTCCTCAAGGCAAGAAAATCCATCAGCTCCTCCTGAAAAACACTACCCACCTCAAAGACAGCTCCTTTTTGCTTGAAAAAGTAGCCCATTTGTACATAACCTGCAATCAACTCCAGCTTGCATGCCGCGTGTTCGATAAAATTCCCCAACCAAGTGTTATTCTTTGGAACCTTTTGATAAGAGGATACGCTTGGAACGGGCCCCTTGATAAAGCCATCGACTTGTACCATGGCATGCTCAAATCCGGCGTTCAACCCACCAACTATACTTACCCTTTTGTTCTCAAGGCTTGCTCCGGTTTACAAGCACTCGAAGTTGGCCGAAAGATCCATGAGCATGCCAGAGGACTTGGGCTTCACTCTGATGTCTACGTTTGCACTGCTTTGATCGACCTGTATGCCAAGTGTGGGGACTTGGTGGAGGCTCAGAGGGTGTTCCATGGCATGCTGTACAAAGACATTGTGGCGTGGAATGCAATGATTGCTGGGTTTTCACTACACGGTCTTTATGATGACACTGTACAGTTGCTTGTTCAAATGCAGCGAGCGGGAACAAGCCCAAACTCTTCCACCATTGTTTCGGTTCTTCCCACTGTTGCACAAGCTAATGCATTGAGGCAGGGGAAGGCAATGCATGGTTACTCCCTAAGAAGGGGCTTTAGTGGTGAGGTGGTGCTTGGTACTGGCCTTTTGGATATGTATTCTAAATGTCAGTGCATAGCTTATGCGAGGAGAATCTTTGATGCCATGAATTTCAAGAACGAGGTTTGTTGGAGTGCTATGATAGGTGCATATGTTATCTGTGACTCTATGACAGAGGCGATAGCATTGTTTGATGAAATGGTTCTACGAGAGGAAATAAATCCAACAGCAGTAACTCTCGGGAGCATTCTACGAGCTTGCGCAAAGCTAACTGATCTGAGTAGAGGGAGACGGGTTCATTGCTATGCAATTAAAGCTGGGTTTGATTTAGATAAAATGGTGGGTAACACAATGCTGTCTGTGTATGCGAAGTGTGGGATTAATGATGATGCAGTCAGATTCTTTGATACAATGAACTCCAAAGATACAGTTTCTTATGGTGCTATCATCTCAGGCTGTGTGCAGAATGGTTATGCAAAGGAGGCTTTACTTATGTTCCATAATATGCAATTGTCTGGGATCAATCCAGATGTGGCAACCATGAAGGGTGTTCTGCCTGCTTGTTCACATTTGGCCGCTCTACAGCACGGGGCCTGTGGACATGCTTATTCAATTGTTCACGGATTTTGTACAGACACCTCAATCTGTAATGCCTTAATAGACATGTACTCAAAGTGTGGGAAGATCAATGTAGGAAGGCAAGTTTTTGATAAAATGGTTACGCGTGATATTATTTCATGGAATGCAATGATAGTTGGTTATGGGAATCATGGCCTTGGGATGGAAGCAATCTCACAGTTCCATCATATGCAGTCATCTGGCATTAAGCCCGATGATGTGACTTTCATTGGCCTCTTATCTGCTTGCAGCCATTCGGGGCTTGTAACTGAAGGCAAACACTGGTTTAGTACAATGAGTCAGGAGTTTAACATAAACCCGAGGATGGAACATTACATATGCATGGTGGATATTCTCGCCCGGGCAGGACTTTTGGATGAGGCACACGGTTTCATTCAAAGAATGCCGTTTGAGGCTGATGTTCGTGTGTGGAGTGCACTGCTTGCTGCATGCAGAGTCCACAATAATATGGAACTCGGGGAAGAAGTATCCAAGAAAATTCAAGGGAAAGGACTTGAAGGTACTGGGAATTTGGTCCTTTTATCTAACTTATACAGTGCTGTTGGGAGGTGGGATGATGCAGCCGATGTCAGAATCAAGCAGAAGGACCAAGGCCTTAAGAAGAGTCCAGGATGCAGTTGGGTTGAGATCGATGGTGTTATCCATGGATTTGTCGGTGGAGATCAGTCCCATCCTCAGTCAGCTCAGATACATGAAAAACTAGAAGAACTACTAGTAGATATGAAACAGCTGGGATATCGTGTGGAAAATAGATTTGTTCTCCAAGATGTTGAGGAAGAGGAGAAAGAAAGAATCCTCCTTTACCACAGTGAGAAACTAGCCATTGCCTATGCAATTCTTTGTCTGAGCCAGGGCAAATCCATCTTAGTTACCAAAAATTTGCGGGTTTGTGGTGATTGCCATGCTGCCATAAAGTTCATCACTCTTGTTACAAAGAGAGAAATAACTGTAAGAGATGTGAGTCGGTTTCATCATTTCAAGGATGGAATTTGCAGTTGTGCAGACTTCTGGTGAAGCCGATGGATTCAGGGGTGCATTGTTCAACCTTCCCCTTGTCTCTTTGGCTACATAATTGCTGCATTTTTAGCAGGTTAGTTTCATTTACGATTAACCGAGCACTTCCATTACATTGACAAGTTCACAAGTTGTAGTTGCTTCAGATGTAGGCCATACTACAGTTTTTTTACATTGTATAATTAGGTTTTGCCTTCCTGGGGGATTAAACAAAAAAAAAGAAAGTTAAAGATTCCTCAAATCTTTTGTAACGTGAGTTTGGGTTTATAGAACGGATGCTTTTTCTTAAAATAATCTGAGGAAGTCCTTTGTGAAGATGCAAAAGCCCTCCGAATCTACCGGATGGAGTCCCTTTATCTTCTCTGACCTGTGCTTCAAATGAGGGAGGTTTCCATTTGCTGGGACATTTCACATTTGCAGAAAAATCCATTATCTTAACATATAATCATATTAATAATTAAGGTTTACCTTTGATAATGTAGAGAGAGAGAGACGCGCACCAGACAGCAAAGCTTCAAAGCTTCAGCTTAACGGTGGTGAGAATATCATGACAACTCCTAGAGTTGTTGAAGATCCGATTGTTCCTTTCTTTTCATAGACCGTAAACAGTAGCATCCAAACACAACTTCTTCACCCTAGGAACTAAGGAACTTCTTTTTCAATGAGAAGCCGTCCAATCTTATGGCTGGTTTGGTATTGTTGTGTTTTGAAGAAAAAAAAACTGCTTCTGCTGTGCTGTGAGAATAAGCTCATTTTTGCTGCCGTAAGTTTTCAACTTTTTTTAACCCAAAATTGTGAAAATAAGTCGTTTTTAAGTGTTTATCAAACATCTTTTTGAGTTCAGCTTTTTTTGATACTCACTTTTTATAAAAGAACTTCAGTACCAAACCAGTACTAAGAATAGAGGCCATAAAGGATTTAATTGAGCACGTCACAAGCAATCAAAACGGAGCGCCAAATCATTATACTAAAAGGCACTAAAAAAATGATGACCATGAGATTCAAACCAACTCCCGGAGTGAACAAGAAGGATTGACACGACGAGCAAAAATTTTAGACATGTGTTATCCACATACCTCATTTTACTTTTCAACCATTTCTTGATAATTTTTATCTGTTGATCTTCTTCAATTCATCTGATCAAACGGTCGAAAATTAAAAGGTGTGTGAGTAGTAAAATAGGATGTATGGATATCACACCCCTAACTTTAACCTGATTAAGCGTAGATAGCTTGCCCTTCATAGCTGGCTATAAAATGAAGCAGCCTCTGCGAATACATTGACCGTTGGATTCGGTATTGACCCTTGGATTGGATAATTGAGCAGTGGTACTTTGGTAAATTAATAAGCAGCCTCGGGTTAAAAATTACATGAAATAAATGAATAGGTGATGCGGCTGTCGAAAATTGAGTAAAAAGAAAAGAAAAGAAAAGGAAAGGAGATGTATTGCTGTTACCCATCCTGGCATTTGAGCCATGTCACTATCCAGCTAGCCGTTCATGTACAACATTATTCCCCCATCTCTTTCAGGTAGATATCATTATTAATAATATTATTCACATGTCTATTTTTACCTGCTGCGCATCTTTGTTAAAGTTTGTTTATTAATCTTTTTTAATTTATTTAATTCGATAATCAAAAAATTAAAAGAGATGTGTAAGATGTAAAATTAGGTTGTGTATGTCTTTTCCATTCATGTACAATAATACCGCTATGAGGATGTCTTTTCCATAAAAGCTTCTTTAAATAAGACCTATATTAATTGGTTTGGTTTATTGAGATGCATTTATCTTTAAACCAATTCTTTTTTAGTACATCTTTAAATCCATTCTTAAAGTTTTATACCAAAATCGATTGGGAGTAGGGTGGGTGACTAACTCCTTACTTAAACCCATATTCTTAAAGACCCTTTGCAATGTTTTTAAACTTTCTTAAGTGGAACATTTCTTCACACTCGTATGCCTACTCGTGTGTGGTCGAGTCAAGCACATAGACAAATTAACTAGTGAATTGAGACATTTCTTCACACCCTTATTTGCCCACTTTGTTTTAGGTTGGAACATCAACCCCTTAACATGTTTGAATATACCTGAAAATAAGTAATTAGACTTTTGTCAAAGTGTCGAAATGAGTGTAGAGTGTTGACACGGTACAACCCATAAAGTAATGTATCTATTCGTTTTCAATATGACCCGATAAGCTCGAATCTCAATGTGTCGTGTACGACTCGCCTAAAAACTTTAAAAAGTAATCGGTACATTTTCTGTTTTTATTTTAATGCGATTAATACACCATTAAATATCACTTTACAATGAATTTTATTTAAATGAATACGAGATGACTATTTTAAAGTATCAATAACAAGTTTTATTTTCTTGATTTTAGAAAGAAATGTAGCTTTCACAACATGAAAATGAAATTAATATTATTGGATGAAGTAGTAGGGGTAGGAAGAAGGACGGAGTGGTCATTTCGAATGACCTACCCGCTGGGTACTATAAAAGCACAATGTGGGAAGCGTAGTTGCGTTGGGGTTTTTTTATTTATAAAATTATTTAGAATTTTCAATTGAGAGAGAGGGGGAGAGAGTGACTACTGAGTAGGCAGGCAAGACCCTTTTCGCTTTCATCGTTCTCGCCCTCTGAAGCAACCGCTGCCGCGGCGTTGTACGACGGTCATCGGGGCTCTGATTTCACGGTAACCACTCGCAACGACTCGTTTTAGGGTTTGGTAATCCCATTTGTTCCCGTTGCTGTTTTTCTTCTCGCTCTCACTTTTCTATTTGCTAATTTGTGGTATGGATCTGCATATTTTGCCATAAAATTGGTGTTAGGCTCCAGTTTCTCTAACGAAGGTCTATTTACGTTTTTAATTTATTTTTATTTTTTTCTGAAAGGCTTTATCGTCGCTTGGGTTTTACGCTGCGTTTTGTTTTGGTAGATCGTTAGATCTCATGCGTATTTTGCAATGCCGGGAAGCATACGTGGTTGTTTGGGATTCTAAGAATGTGATCTTTTAGGGTTTATAGTTGGTATAGTGATTTATTTATTCTGGGTTTGTACTTGGGTGCTAGAGTTGTTGGGCGTGCTTGTATCAAAGTAATTGATGATAGGCATTTTATCGTCTGTGTTTATAATTTTTCTCGTATTTTTTTTTTAATTTAAAAAAAACTGAAATTTACATGAAATTCCTGGTACATTTTACCAAATTCCAGGAACGCACATAGGATTTTCAAAATTATCGCACTGAAAAATTCTGGGTAACCTTAACTCGTTCTGATTGAAGTATTTTCTGTTATTTTAGTGTTTACTCGTTATTTATTCGGCGCACTGTATATGATGTGGTTCTGGGTATGTATCTCTCAGCCTTTTGAAAACCCTTGGATATATGTTTGTATGCTGGAAAACCCTAGCTCATGAGTGGATTCTTTGGCTTGGTGTACATTATGCATTTTCTTTTATTGTATATATTCTTTAATACATTGTTTTCAGTCTATAGCCTTTGGTTTCTTTGCAAATGGTTCTTTTGATGTAATGCTGATTCTCTTTGTATAGACATCATCATGGTGAGGAAGAGGAGAACTGAACTCCCTAGTGGGGAAAGTTCCGAGTCTCATGAACCTGCTGGGGGTAGTGGTCGTGGTTCCCAGCGTGCTCCTGAAAGGACTCCACAACAACAGGGTGGAGGAAACTACCGAGGTGGTCGTGGACCTGCCCCCCAGGGAGGTCGTGGAGTCTATGGAGGGGGTCGTGGTGGCCGCGGAGTGCCACAACAGCAGCAATATGGTGGGCCCCAAGAATACCAACAACAGCAGTATGGTGGGCCACAGGAATATCAAGGCAGAGGCAGGGGAGGACCGACTCAGCAAGGAGGTTATGGAGGTGCCCGTGGTGGCATTGGCCGTGGAGGACCACCTTCTCCTGGTGGTCCAACCAGACCTCAGTTCCCCGAGCTGCACCAAGCAACCCCAGTTCCTTACCAAGAGGCCACCCCCCAAGTTCCTTATCAAGGGGTTACCTCTCCGCCTGTATATGGTGGAAGTTCATCATCTTCCCAGCCACCTGAGCCTTCAGAAGTAGCGGAGCAGCTTGCTGACCTTACCGTCCAGCAAGAGAGTGCACCTAGCCAGGCTATTCAACCTGTGGCTCCCTCAAGTAAGTCAGTCAGGTTCCCTCTTCGCCCGGGTAAGGGTAGCACTGGCAGAAGGTGTACAGTCAAGGCAAACCATTTCTTTGCAGAATTACCCGACAAAGACCTCCACCAGTATGACGTAAGCTCTCTTGCCATCTGTGTCTATCTTTTGATATTGTACTACTATTGATAATGTATCTTTTCATTATATGTAATAGGTTACTATTACACCAGAGGTCACATCAAGGGGTGTTAATCGTGCTGTGATGGAGCAGCTGGTGAAACAGTACAGGGAATCCCATCTTGGAAAACGTCTACCAGCTTATGATGGACGAAAGAGCCTGTATACTGCCGGCCCACTTCCTTTCCTTTCAAAGGAGTTTAAAATCACTCTTATTGATGATGATGATGGATCAGGTGGACAAAGGTGCGTACTCACAGCTCTTTATGTTTAGTACATTTTTTTCTGTGCACTCTTATTTTGTATGTATTTGAACATGGCTTTCTTCTTGATGGCAGGAGAGAGAGGGAATTTAGGGTTGTCATAAAATTTGCAGCACGCGCTGACCTACACCATTTAGGTCTCTTTCTGCAAGGGAGGCAAGCTGATGCACCTCAAGAGGCACTTCAGGTTTTGGACATTGTTCTGCGTGAATTGCCTACTTCTAGGTAAATAGTGTTTCTTCCTCCTGGTGATGACATAATGACACATTTATGTTTTATATGTTTGATAGCTAATTTCTCCTGTTCGGTTGTAGGTACTGTCCTGTGGGCCGTTCATTTTATTCCCCTGATTTGGGTAGAAGACAGTCACTTGGTGATGGTTTGGAAAGTTGGCGTGGTTTTTATCAGAGTATTCGTCCAACTCAGATGGGGCTGTCTCTGAATATTGGTACTTAATTTTATGCTATCCCTACGTGCATCATTTCTGTGAATAACAGATTATCTACTCTTATCAATTTAATTGTTGTAATAGTGATGTATTACACTGCATGGTTATTCTGCTGACTGGTGCTTTGTTTACAAAACATGTGCTGTCCAGACATGTCCTCTACTGCTTTTATTGAGCCATTGCCAGTTATTGAGTTCGTAACACAGCTACTGAATCGGGATGTTACACATAGGCCACTTTCTGATTCTGATCGTGTAAAGGTTAGGTTTCCCTAATTTTTTCTGTTTTGGTGATTTAATTGTTTCTCTTGAGTGTTTGTTTCAAATTTTGACAATTATTGTGGTGCACTGGTGTTGGTACTTTTAATCTGTTTCGTGTTTCCTTGTGTATATCTGTTTGTTAAAATTAACTTACATACGTCAAAACTCATTGACTAGGGTTAATGCTTGTGTAGTTCTTTTGGAGGTAATCCTTGATCCTTGTACATTCACTTAAAACTATATGTTTATAGATCTGATGGTGTATATGGAGTGTGTATCACGATTAGTGTACAGTTATATTTGCCATAATTTTTATATTAGCTATCATAGTAACTTTTGACTTGTGAACAGATTAAAAAGGCTCTTCGTGGAGTCAAGGTTGAGGTCACACACCGAGGAAATATGCGCAGAAAGTACCGTATTTCTGGTTTAACGTCACAGGCAACAAGGGAACTGACGTGAGTACTTCTTAACTCATATATTTGTATATTTCTTATGCCTTCATATGCTTGTATATTTATTAATGTGGTATTTGTTTTAAGAGCACATTGAGGTGTGTGAAACTTGTTTCCCTGAGATTGTATTTTGTCTGTTCAGTTTCCCTGTTGATGAAAAAAGAACTATGAAATCTGTTGTTGAGTACTTCTATGAAACTTATGGTTTCGTCATTCAACATACACAATGGCCTTGCCTTCAAGTTGGAAATCAACAGCGGCCGAATTATTTGCCCATGGAGGTGAGTTGTTTCTATAATTTCTAGCTTGTAATACTATGGTGATATGGATGTTAATGAGCAGTAACTGGATTCAGGTTTGTAAAATTGTCGAAGGTCAAAGGTATTCCAAGAGATTGAACGAGAAACAGATTACTGCTTTGCTTAAGGTCACCTGTCAGCGCCCTCATGAGAGGGAACAAGATATTATTCGGGTGTGTTATCTTTTGGTTGTTGTATTTTGTCATGACTTGGTTTTCATTGCAGTTGATGCCATGAGTCCTTTGCTTACTGCTTTGTTATTTGATAATACCGTCACCTTGTTTTCCTTAACTTTATCTTCTGTGTCATAATTTAAATGCTCACATCATTTGAGGTTTTATGGTAGAAGGCATCTTTTATCCAGAAATGTAGTTCATGGTGATATGTTAAATCCCATTTTAATATTTTTGTACATGTTACAGACGGTTCGTCATAATGCTTACCACGAAGATCCTTATGCCAAGGAGTTTGGAATCAAAATTAGTGAGAATCTGGCTCAGGTTGAAGCTCGTATTCTTCCTGCACCCTGGGTAAGATATGTAATTGCGTTTAGTCCCAAAAGGTACTTTGATAGTATACGTGTATTGATTTTTGGTTTGCGCAGCTGAAATATCATGATACTGGAAGGGAAAAGGATTGCCTGCCCCAAGTTGGTCAGTGGAATATGATGAATAAGGTAATATTCTGGCACCCCTCTAAACCCTTGTTCACCTTGACTTAAGTGTGTGGTCAGTGTGATCTGTCTTTCGACCCCAAGAAAGTCCTCTTTTATTATTTATGCATTAATGTTTCTTTAATGCCTTTTACGAAAGTTATTTATTGTCTTAAGTCATGTATGAAATTGTATATCTGGATATTTGTATGATTGATTGTTATTAACTGTTTACCCACTTTACTATGTGATTATTCATTCAGTAGTTTGCATGTTTACTTGGTTAATAAATACTTATTTGGACTTATGGTTGATTCTGTAGACAAATGAATGTCCTGTTTCTTGCTGAATTATTACAGACCTTTTGAATTACTATGATATTTTTGCAGAAAATGGTCAATGGAGGAAGAGTAAACAATTGGATTTGCATTAACTTTTCACGAAATGTTCAAGACAACGTGGCCCGTTCCTTCTGTAATGAACTTGCTCAAATGTGTTACATTTCTGGCATGGTATGGAAATTTTCTTTAATCTTTATGGTTTCCACTGGTTTTAATTGCATTGTTTGATTTCTATATTTGGATTTCTCTGATGCTGAAGTGTTTATTATATTAGGCGTTTAATCCAGAATCGGTACTTCCACCAATAAGTGCTCGACCTGATCAGGCAGAGAAGGCCTTAAAAACTAGGTACCATGATGCAATGACCAAACTCCGACCCCAGAACAAGGAGCTTGACCTGCTTGTCGTTATTTTACCAGATAATAATGGCAATCTTTATGGTACGCATTTGAAACCATTTGGCTCCATTATCTCATTCTGCTTTTTATCTCTCTATAATATCGTCTCAATTTTGTGTTGTCCTGAAGTTCTAGATTCTTGTATATACTGATATCCATCCAGGTGACTTGAAACGAATTTGTGAGACGGATCTTGGCCTGGTATCCCAGTGCTGTTTGACGAAACATGTTTTCAGAATGAGTAAACAATACTTGGCAAATGTTGCTTTGAAGATAAATGTGAAGGTTGGCGGAAGGAACACAGTGCTTGTTGATGCACTGTCAAGACGTATTCCTTTAGTCAGTGACCGTCCTACTATAATTTTTGGTGCTGATGTTACCCATCCTCATCCCGGGGAGGATTCAAGCCCATCAATAGCAGCTGTATGTTGTCGATGATATCTATGGGCTTTTGCTAGTGTGTACATATTTGTCTTGAATTCACATAGGGAGTTGCAATTTAATTGTTCACATGTCTTTTATGACAGGTTGTGGCCTCACAAGATTGGCCAGAAATCACCAAGTACGCTGGCTTGGTCTGTGCGCAAGCTCATCGCCAGGAGCTTATCCAAGACCTCTTCAAAACTTGGCAGGATCCTCAGAGGGGCACTGTAACTGGTGGAATGATAAAGTCTCTTTCTCCCTCTCTCACTCTCTCTCCCTCTCTCAATCTATCTCAATAATTATATTAATTCTCTACTTTCTGGGGATTGTTAGGAAGTGCAGAACTGAGTTGAATTTGTTTGTTAATGTAGGGAACTGCTAATTTCGTTCCGTAGAGCAACAGGACAGAAGCCACAGCGTATCATATTTTACAGGCATTTAACGCTCCTTTGCCATTGTTTGTGTCCTATGCACTTCTCCTATGTCTAATGGTGTGTATGTATACACCCACCTTTGTTTTTTCAGGGACGGTGTCAGCGAGGGCCAGTTCTACCAAGTTCTACTATACGAGCTTGATGCGATTCGTAAGGTAAACTTGCATTTTTGGATTATTCTAAAGTTAGTATAGTTTGTGCATATTGTTATGTGTTGGTGATATTATTAACATCTTTTTGCTTCTTGTCATTTTTCTTCTTCTTAGGCTTGTGCTTCCTTGGAGCCAAACTATCAGCCACCTGTGACATTTGTTGTGGTTCAGAAACGTCACCACACAAGGTTGTTTGCCAACAATCATAATGACCGTAGTGCAGTTGACAGGAGTGGAAATATCTTACCTGGTAATTAATTTTACCGTATGAAATGTTGGGATGATGTAGTTCAGTTTTCATGCCTGTTATGCGAAATTTTTACCCAATTATTTCTGCAGGCACGGTTGTGGACTCCAAAATCTGTCATCCAACAGAGTTTGACTTCTACCTCTGCAGCCATGCTGGAATTCAGGCAATGATTTTTTCTTTGTTTTGTGTGATGTGTGTGTTTGTGAAGCAGAATGTTTATAAATGTGTATACACCATGTTTTGCAGGGTACAAGCCGTCCGGCTCATTACCACGTGCTGTGGGATGAAAACAAGTTTACAGCTGATGAACTGCAGTCACTCACAAACAATCTTTGCTATACGTAAGTTGGCTGATTTAGCGTTTTCAGTCACTGAATTTTATTTATTTATATTTTTGAATCCTTAAACTCTAGTGCTAAATAGTTGACCTCTTGAACTCTTGCAGGTACGCAAGATGCACGCGTTCGGTTTCCATTGGTAAGCTCTCACTCTGGTGCCTTTTCAGTATTTTCCTTGTTGATTCGTTTAATAGATAGTGTTCTGATTTGGCCTTAAAATTGCAGTTCCTCCGGCTTACTACGCCCATCTTGCTGCATTCCGAGCTCGGTTTTACTTGGAACCAGAGACATCAGACAGCGGATCAATGACCAGTGGTGCTCCTGGACGCGGGGGCATGGGTGGGGGTATGGGTCCGCGGAGCACAAGAGCACCAGGTCCAAATGCTGCAGTGAGGCCCTTGCCTGCCCTGAAAGAGAATGTCAAAAGGGTTATGTTTTACTGTTAGAGAGAGGGGTTGCGAAGAGATGTCGCCCATAAGAATGTAGCAAGATTATGCAATGTAATGGTGTCGTTTTGAAGTCTGCCAAGTGCCAAGGGTGTCTATACCCTTCGCTGCACTCTTGTTTTAGATGTCTGCCGCCGTTAAGTATCTATCTGAAATTTCCCGTTGCAACTGACTGGTATGCGGTTGTTACTGCACTGCAAACCGGTTGATTGTTTTTGGGAAGTTAGTGTAGTTATCTTATGATGTAGTTTGAGATGGAACTCGGACAACTATTTGCTGCTTTCGGTTAATTTCTAAGGCCCTGTACAACTTTCAACTTTATTTCGGTTGTCTTTTTATTTATTTAAGTACATCGATATTTTTACATTAAAGGGTGAGAGAGTTTGGCAAAGTCACATAATGGGCAGTTTAATTTGGTATCGAAATCGCTATCCATGAGATTCGAACTTAAGATCTCTTATATAAGTTAAGAGAAAAACTATACTGCAGTATTGAGTGACGACTTTAATTCGGTTGTTGGAGTGCACTCTTGCTTACAATTTTACCATTTCTTCCTTAAAAGATCCTTAAAAATAGTTTCTTAATCATATAATCCAATATTCTGTACCAACGAGGGTCAAGTGCAAGGAAAATGAAATATATTTTCCATAAAAAGGACCCAAAGTTCCAAAAAAAGCCAACTTCCCCCATGTAGTAGGCTTTATTTTCTTTGATGTTACCACATTTGTAGCTTTAATGAAAAAAAATTTCATTTTCAATGGACCGAAAAGGGGACTACATTCATCACATAGGTTAGTAATTTCAATCGTTGGGTAGCAAAGAGTTAAGCTGCATCTAGCCCCCTAAAAGTACAGGGATCCACATCAAATTGAAAAATTCATAAAAAAGTGATGAAATTAATTGGTAGTTTAGAGACCTAAAACAAAAATATAAACAAATAACATAACTAAATTGTGCTAAGATAATCCAATCCAATGGTTGTTATGAAATAAAAATCTTCTTTGATTTCGGAGAATGCATCAATCAAAGAAATAAACCAATAGATAAGATTGAGATAAGATAAACAAAGCGAATGGTTGTTATGAAATGAAATCTTATCCTGTCTGATTTCATAGAAACATACCAACGAATGAGATTGAGATAAGAGAGCCTACAAAAGTACATAAGTGATGAAATATAACTTTGTCAGAATTTGAATTTTTTTAGGTTAAAAATTTTATAAATTAAAATTTCAGATAAGACTCCAAAAAATCAAGTTAAGAAAACTTAAGACAAAAATAAATTTACCATGTAATCAAATTACTATAAAATAAAATATATAGCTCTATATAGAGCCCGAAAGATATATAACCCCTTGTTGGGACAAATTATTTTTTTAGAGCCTCAAAGATTCCTAAGAATTCTAAATTGGGCTATATATAATTATATATCCACCACTTTTCTAGCCCCATATAGAGCCCCTCATTGAGAATGCTATTAGACTGCATTTTTTCCTACTTCAAATTGAAATGCTAATTAGTTTTTGGTCCGTCCAGTACATCTTGCAGATGACATGGTTGATATGTCAAATATCTAAGTATAATATTAATAAATAAATTTGTAATAGTATAACTATGTATTGGTGGTGTTACTAATTGATGTGTTCGTGATAGTGTTTCAGTGTTGTGGTGGTGAAAAACTTGTGCACAATTTGACATGAAACAGGTCGTAAACTTGAGATTGGAAGAAGTATAAAAAAATGCACTTTTACAAAGACCAAGTACGAATTCCTTGAGATTCTTTACCTCCACTTTTAAAACAAATATATACCACTATGAAAGCCAAATCTGGTAGATTTGCTTCAACCCGTGTAAAAATTCCTTTCTTGCTTTCATCTTTCCTTTCCTGCAAAAGGCATAAAAGAATCAAGGATGTTCTTTCTCCTCCCACGGCAATTTCAGCCATCTGTAACCTAACCACTCTTCTCTTCCTGCATTTTTAAGTTCCCTATAAATTCACCAATAAACAAAACTAACGTTCATAAAACTAAACCAACTTCGAAGATCGCTTGTTGATCGATTGTTCTAATTAGTTGACTGAAATGGCTTCCACCTCAAATCCTTTAAAGAAATCTGATACGATTGCAGAAACCATGCCAGAAGCACTCAGAGCGAGTCGCTTTCATATGAAGAAATGTTTTGCCAGGTATTTTTTTAATTTTTTTTTCCATACAATATTTTTATATACTATATGTTTGTGAAATTCGAATGTTGATGTTCTTGTTTAACTAATTAACAAATTTAAACATGCATGCAAAAAGTTTTGTTGGAACGGGGAAAAGGCTAATGAAGCCGCAGCATATAATGGAGGAGCTGGAAAAATCGATAGAAGATAGGCATGAAAGAAGCAAGGTCTTGGAGGGTTTACTTGGTTACATCCTCAGTCGCACTCAGGAAGCAGCTGTTGTTCCACCCTATGTTGCTTTTGCAGTGAGACCGAATCCCGGTTTCTCAGAATTTGTTAAGGTGAATGCAGATGATCTAGCAGTGGATGGCATTTCTGCTACCGAATACTTGAAGTTCAAGGAAATGATCTTTGACGAGAGCTGGTACGTTTTATACGCGTACGTATGTAGCTACGTGTATATGTATATATATGCATGACTAATTTCAAATTAATTTGAGTGATGCATGCATGCAACAGGGCGAACGATGAAAATGCTTTGGAATTAGATTTTGGTGCCATCGACTTCTCTACTCCTCGAATGACGCTTCCTTCTGCAATCGGACATGGACTTAACTTCGTCTTAAAGTTAATCTCATCAAGGCTCAGTACTCATGCCAGCTGCTCCGATTATGCTAAACCCCTTCTTGACTACTTATTACCGCTTAATTATCACGGAGAGGTTGAAATCATATATGTCAATTTTGTTTGAGATTAATTGATTAATTACTTGATCTTTTGCGGCCTCTCTATTAATTTTTCTTAATTAAAGTACAATATATGTATATGCAGAATCTTATGATCAATGAAAGTCTAGATACCGTTGCAAAACTTCAAACTGCATTGATCCAAGCGGAAGTACTCGTCTCCACACTTCCAAAAACCACACCATTTCCGAGTTTTGAGCAAAGGTTATCTCTCATGAACCTTAACTAAAGAATGTATGTGTTATATGCTGCAGATCTTGGTCGTTTATATACGAACAAATGTTGTATTCAATCTTGAGCAGGTTAAAAGTGTTGGGTTTTGAGAAAGGATGGGGAGATACAGCAGAAAGAGTTGGAGAGACAATGAGGCTGCTGTCAGAAGTATTCCAGGCGCCAGACTCAGTGAAGTTGGAATCGTTGTTTAGCAGACTTCCCAACACGTTCAACATCGTTATCTTCTCTCCTCACGGCTACTTTGGCCAGTCGGATGTCCTTGGATTGCCTGACACGGGTGGACAGGTTGTTTATATTCTTGATCAAGTGAGAGCTTTGGAGGAAGAGTTGCTCCTCAGAATTAAACAACAAGGCCTTGCTGTGAAGCCTCAGATTCTTGTGGTGAGCTGGACTAAGTGTACATAAACAAAAGAATACTGAATAATGCTGTACACGTTGCAATTCTAATTTGTACTTTGTATGTACAATGTATGTACGTATGTGTCATGTACACAGGTGACACGACTGATACCAGACGCTCGAGGAACAAAGTGCAACCAGGAGTTGGAAGCTATCATCGACACTAAGCACTCCCACATCCTTAGGGTTCCATTCAGGACAGACAAAGGCTTTCTCCGCCAATGGGTTTCTCGTTTCGATATCTACCCTTATCTCGAGACATTTGCACAGGCATTCATCTTCTCACTCTAGCTATCATATATATGATCAATTTATTCTTCTGACCTCATTTCTCCGGTACTAGTTTATGTGAGTTATTGGAAAGAAAAATAGATGATTTACATATTTATTCTGTTCTCATCGTTGTTTATTAGGATGCAACTTCAAAGATCTTACAACACATGGAATGCAAACCGGACCTCATAATTGGGAACTACAGTGATGGAAACTTGGTGGCCTCTTTGATTGCTTCTAAACTTGGAATCACTCAGGTCTAAGTCGACACGTAACCACCTCCTTCGATACATAAATGTCGGTTAAAAACTTGAATCTCAACTTAATTAACCTGTTCCAAGTAATTAACTCTCTGCAGGGAACGATTGCGCATGCGCTAGAAAAGACCAAGTACGAAGATTCTGATGCCAAATGGAAGGAATTTGATCCTAAATACCACTTCTCTTGTCAGTTCACAGCTGACATAATCTCTATGAATTGTGCTGATTTTGTCATAACAAGCACATTTCAAGAAATTGCTGGAGGGTTAGTAGTCTTTCATGCCAAAACCAAAATTAACATACAAGGTTGATATGATCTTCTCCTTATTCGATCAATGTGTTGTTTTCATGTTGCAGCAAGGACCGACCTGGACAGTACGAAAGCCATACAGCATTTACAATGCCAGGACTCTATCGAGTTGTGTCAGGCATTGATGTGTTTGATCCAAAGTTCAACATTGCTGCGCCTGGAGCTGAC
The DNA here is from genome assembly GCF_019419815.1 of Pyrus x bretschneideri. NCBI lineage: Eukaryota > Viridiplantae > Streptophyta > Magnoliopsida > Rosales > Rosaceae > Pyrus > Pyrus x bretschneideri. The sequence continues at coordinate 265,630 of NW_025999579.1, read as the reverse complement.
CAATCCGTCTACTTTCCCTACTCCGAGAAACAAAGACGATTTACCAAGTTTCAACCTGCCATCGAAGAACTACTCTACACGAAAGAGGAAAATGATGAGCACATGTAATTAATTCTTACACATTTATAAATTCTTGCACATTTTGTTGTGGCAATTTCTTAATGAAAACTCTTGAACAATAAACATGCTTGGAACAGAGGATTTTTGGCAGACAAGAAGAAACCTATCATATTCTCAATGGCAAGGCTGGACACAGTGAAGAACCTCACAGGACTAGTTGAGTGGTTCGGAAAGAACAAGAGGCTGAGGAATTCTGTCAATCTTGTAATTGTCGGGGGATTCTTCGATCCATCTAAATCCAAAGACAGGGAAGAAATTGCTGAAATCAAGAAACTTCATGCCTTCGTGCAAGAATATCAACTTAGCGGTCAGTTCAGATGGATAGCGGCTCAGACTGATAGATACCGAAATGGGGAGCTGTATCGGTGTATTGCAGATACAAAGGGAGCTTTCGTGCAGCCTGCGCTGTACGAAGCTTTCGGTCTCACAGTCATTGAGGCCATGAACTGTGGGTTGCCTACATTTGCAACCAACCAAGGCGGCCCTGTGGAAATCATTGTGGATGGCGTCTCAGGGTTCCATATTGATCCCAACAATGGTGATGAATCCAGCAACAAGATTGCTGACTTCTTTGAGAAATGCAAGACGGATGGCGAATACTGGAAGAAGATGTCAGCTGCCGGACTGCAGCGTATAAACGAATGGTAATTACTCACAAATACTATGACTGCAGGCCTATTTGAGACTGTTTTTGGAATAACTGAAGTGTTTTATGATAACGAAAAGTGTTTCTGACTACGTTTTAAACCTTAAAAACACTTTCTGTCCATTAAGTACTAGAGTTTTTTTATAAAAATTTCGACATGTTTATAGTATGCGTGATCTTATTAATTTTTGGTTTTCTTGCAGCTATACATGGAAGATATATGCAAACAAAGTGCTGAACATGGGATCAACTTATGGATTTTGGAGGCAGTTGAGAGATGACCAAAAGCTAGCCAAGGAAACCTACATTCATATGTTTTACAATCTCTTCTTTAGGAAATTGGTACGTCTCGTGATTCTGACCCTGCCATAATCACTCTTAAACAGGCTGTAAAATACACGTTGTGTGTTAATGCAGGCAAAGAATGTAGCTGTTCCAAGTGATGGATACGAACAACCGGCGCCAAGGGCTGTAACTGCAGCTGTCGACCAACCAACAACGGCGGTAGTATCCAAACCTCCGCAGCCGCCTGCAGCAGCAACCTCAGCAGTCCCTCAGCTGACACCAAGGTACGTATATAATTAGTACGTAACGTAGGGAGCTTGCTTAATTAAATCCTGAATTTGTGATTGATAAATACATGGATTAATTCATTTGGCAGGGAGAGGGATGAGGGTAGGGAACTTGGTCAACCTCGAAGCCGCAGTAGAGCACGATGCCTATGGAATTGCTGCTGCGTCATCCTTGGTTTTCTCATCATTCTTTATTACAAGATTAGGAATATGTACACTTAATTGTATAAATTAAAATTAAATTTAAAGTGAGATCAACTCACAATGATCATGTAAATTCTCTCCAACTTCCAATCGAATAATAAAGATCAATTACAATATTCTGTATTCTTTTTACACATTACAAATCACGTGATGTTTCATCAATAAAAATAAGCATGTTAATCAATACTTGAAGTAATAATACAATTATTAACAATAATATCATATGATTTACAAAATATGATTTAATAAATAATTTTCCTAGCATTACTCTATTATATATATATATATTACATTTATTAATTTGATAGCGATTTTAGAGTAGTTCCATTGCTGCTTTTTAGCCTGGCACCCAGGCCAAAAAATGGACCCGTTCCCTTCAATTTGCTCCACCCTAGCCCTTTAGGCTGGCACCCAGCCTAAGCCAGGCCACAAGCCGACCCAGAATTGATAGAGGAAGGAGACGGCCCATCTAATGCTAGCGTGGTGTCGACGGGAGTTTGAAATTTTCTTTGCGCCTGGCGCATGGGAAACATGCCCGATTGGGTGTGCGTCGCTGACAAGATTTAGAGCCGGGGCCTACGTGTGCTGGCGCACCCAGAGAATGAAATGGGAGGCCATGTGGCCCGTCCTGAGTTGTTGGATTTCCAACGGTTAAAAAAAATTGAAGTTGAATTTTAATCTAGACCTTCCAATCACAAATCAACGGTCCACGTTTTTCCCCCAAAAATTTAAAAAAAAAAAAGAAAAAAAAAAGGCACAACGGTCAGAATTATGATCGTTGGTCATGTGTCAACTTATAGGCTATTGGATTTGAATATTTTTCAAATCCAACAGTCTAGATTAATTAACTACATTAAAATTTATAAAAAAATTAATTAAAAATTATGAAAAATTGTTAAAAAATACTGAAAATTTTTAAAAAATTTAACCCTCATCTTCCACCTTACACCACATTTCAATATTTTCTACACTTTGAGAGAAAAAAATGACTTTGTAGAAGCTCATTGAAGATGTTACGTTGTGTGAATGTTGGGTTCACACTACTCATGACCCAATTACGGATAATGAGATGGATAAGCGAGAAATGTGAAGTAAAATTACGAAAACATTTTGCGATGTACATGGAAAAGACACCAGAAGTAGTCAAGGTCTTCAAAGTCATTGGAAAAAACTCAACGCATCATTTACTTGTTGGAAAAACACCATCTCTCATGAAAATTCAATTTAGAGGTGGAGTTGCTCTTAAGGGCCTCCTCATCAACTTGTGAACCAGCAATGTTCTTAATTTTTCCAATTTATATATACATGAAAATTCAATTTACAATCATATTTGTGAAGAGTGAAATCCAAGAGAAAGATGAGTAGTTGGTGCTACTGTGCTGGCAGTGGCAGGCACCAGCTGGTAGTGCCACCCTCGGCCACGGTGGACGACTTTGTTTTATAACGTGGCAAATTACGCTTTGCAAGTGATAAACGACGACCATGCCAGTGCACGTGCATTTGCATTTGCACCTTAATATACTGCACATGCATTTGCATTGCCACTACGACCATGCCAGTGCACGTGCATTTGCATTTGCACCTTAATATACTGCACATGCATTTGCATTGCCACTACGACCATGCCAGTGCACGTGCATTTGCTTTTGCACCTTAATATAATGCACATGCATTTGCATTGCCACTACCTCTTCTTTATTTATTTATTTATTTTCTCAAACATAAGCTTCATTGATATAAAAATAAATAAATAAATAAAAAACGCTACTAGAAAAAAAACTGAAAAAAAAGCTACAACTAGGTCAAGTGAACATAAAAAGCCAAACATAAGCTTATTGATCCATTCGTACCAACCATTTGCACAACCTAGTTCTAGTGACTTAACAAATGCGCAATTCTCAATTCTCAAAACATTAAGTATTTGTTTGAAATATTTTAAAAAATTGTGACAAATTGTTATGTAATTATTTGTACGTAATTAACACAAGTTTGTAGATCTGAATTTAAATAAATTGACTAGAATAATATACTCTCTCATCTAAATCAAAATTTGACTCTTACAAAATCATCGGTTGTAAAAAATAAAAAAAAAATGATGAACACAAAAACGCGAAATCTTCAAGACTCCAATTCTAAATTGAGGAATCTTGTGAATCATGTTAGAGTAGTGACCAACACCCATCACCAAAACAACACACGTGTTTTGTGCGGGTATCTTTTGACTTGCGACTTGGCAGCTTGGCAACTTGGCAAAGAAATATTAAATCCAGACTGATCTCTTCTACTAAGGTTATTGAATCAAATGATTTGGGCATTTTAAATTTCATCCAATGATCCATTTGTTTTGATTCCTTAAAATCTGTAATAATTTTTGGCCAATGGATGAAATTTGAAAAGTCTGGATCACTTGATCCGGTGACCTTGGTGAAAGAAATCCGGAGAAGACTTCTTTCCTTAAATCCATTCCCCTAAATAACAAAAGCTTTTAAATGTGACCGAAACATGGAGTGATACATCACGTGTCAATGTACAAATAATATGAAATATTTGTTAAAAAGTTAATAACTTAAAAAAATAAATTCTCTCATCACTTATATTAGAACATATATTATACCACATGTATTCTGATCACAATAAAAAATTTCTTCCAAATAACAAGTTCTTTTTGAAATTGTTTAATTGATTAATTTTGTGAAAGAACATACGTTTATTAGACATGACATGATATTAAATTTTGGAAGAGGAGAGCCACCGTCCCCACGCCTGGCGTCATTGTCTGTCCGCTATCTGCAACGATATAGTGGTCAAAATTATAATTATGTTTAATCGATAATCTATATCTATAAGAGCACTCCCACCGTTGCAATTTGCTCGGGGGACCGGCTCCAGAACAAAGGCCCGAGGGCCGGTGGAAGGCGTCCAGCGTGACGCAGGCCGGGGGACGGGGGAGGCCCGAGGGCCAGGCTCGTGAGGAATCGACAGGCCTTGAGCCCGGGGTGGGAGTGACGTCATGCTGACGCCAGGGTGGCGTCAGCGTATTATTTTATTTTTTTTGTGTCAGGCGCGTGCACCCCACCCGCGCGTGGGGGCGCGTCCTGACAGTTTAATCAGAAAAAAAAAAACTTTTGTCTGTTACCGTTGGGAAGCCACGTGGCTTCCCACGGTACGTTAGATCTTAACGGTCACTTAATGTGGACCGTTAGATCTCAACGGTAAAAAATTTTAAAACTGTCAGATTTAATATCCACCGTTCGATCTGAGATCAACGGTGGATATTAAAATGCTTTATAAATTAAAAAATAAATGAAAAAATAGTTTAAAAAATCTGAAAAGTTACCGTTGTGACACGTGGCACAATCTGGAGCGTTGGAATTCAAATTTTTTTATATCCAACGGCAGAGATTAATTAATTGAATAAAAATTCAAAAAAAAATCTGAAAAAAATTGTAAAAAAAATTGTTTTTACTTTTCTATAAATACCTTCTCATTATCATCTACCTTCACAACAATTTCATATTTTCTCAACCACTTTCAATCACATTCCTTTCTTTGTCTCAAAGTTTGAATCCATTTTTTTTCAACAAAATGACCACTGGTGCAGGTACGAATTGGTCGCTTATTGAAGATGTTGCGTTGTGTACTAGCTGGGTTGAAGTTACTCATAGTTCGCTTACGGGTAATGAGATGCAGTTGCGAGAAATGTGGAGTCTTATTCATACCAATTATCTTGAGAAAATTGGTGGGAAAAGAACCAAAGAATCGATGTCCAGTCGTTGGAAATTACTTAGCCAATCGTTTAGTACGTGGAGAGACGCTTTGGCACAAGCTAGTAATAATATTCGAAGTGGGGAAAATTACTCGGATATGGTAACAAGATATTATTATTTATTGTTTGTATTCTTTATTTGTTACGTACAAAATTTATTATTTATTGTTACTTATTTGTTACATTATAATTATGTTGTTTGTTACATTATAATTATGTTATTGTTACTTATTTGTTACATTTATTTGTTACATTATAATTATGTTGTTTGTATTATTTATTTGTTACTTATTTTCATTAAAATTAATGTATATATATATATATATATATATTTGTTAATTATTTTCATTATTTACTAAACTTGAAGCCTTCTTATTTGCTTTGTTACTTATTTTCATTATCTTTGTTACTTATATATATATATATGTATATATTTGCTAGTTACTTATTTTCATTATAATTATTTATTTGTATTATTTATTTGTTACTTATTTTTATTGTGTAGGAACTTCAAGCACAAGCTTGGTATGCTGCCAAAACCAAAGGCAAAAATAAATCATTCAACCGGTGGGAATGTTGGAATATTGTCAAAGATTGTCCTAAATTTAGAGTTGTGCCAGTTGGTCCAGAAGTGCACATGAACAGCACCCCTCTAAACTCTACACCCGATCATGTTCATGAAGATGATGCAGAAGAAGTGCCCGAAACGCCCCTCCCTGAACAAGCGTCGGGTTCGACCCGTTTTCCAATTAGGCCTCAAGGTAAGAAGGCTACAAAGAGAAAAGGGAGTGCTTCCAAGAACGATTATGCAAAGTTCATGGAAGAACTTACTCGCCAAGGTGAATTGACTTTGGCGAGGGAACTGACGAAAGATGAGGCTGATAAGGCTGATAAGGCATCAAAAGCAGCAGCTGTTGAGAGAGAATTTTATGCTAATGAGAGAGAAAGAGAGCTACTTAGGCAAGAAAGGGAACATGTTAGAGAAGAAAGACGAGCTCAACAAGATCGTGAGATTATGAACATGTCTTTAGAAGGGAAGTCTCCAAATTCTAAATTTTTTGGAAGTCAGAGAAAGCGGACGTGGTGCGAAGGAGGCGTGCAAGAGAAACAATAGCAAGCCAAGGTGGTTCTAGCACCGCAAGAGAAGATCATCCTAGCAGCACAAATTGGTTAAGTGATGATGAATAGAGTACTTTTTGTAATCGGAGCCCATAATTTTCCAATCACTTTGGGTTGTAATTTATTATTTATTGTTTGTATTATTTATGTTGTTTCCATGTTCATGAATATTTATTCAAATTAATTTGGTAAGTTATTTATATTAAGAATTAATTTGGTAAGTTATTTAATTTGGTAAGTTATTTATGTTGTTAAAAGTCCATTAAACATAAACATAAACATAAACATAAACATACTAAGAATTACATAAACATAAACATAACAAAATTACATAAACATAAACATAAACATACTAAGAATTACATAAACATAAACATAAAAAATTACATAAAAAAATTACATAAACATAAACATAAAAAAATTACATAAACATAAACATAAACATATACTAAGAATTACATAAACATAAACATAAAAAAATTACATAAACATACCAAATAATAAAACACACCAAATAAAATAACATAAACATACCAAATTCAAAATAACACACTAAAATGAACTTAATTATCCTCAGCTTGTTTCAATGCCCACTGGTGCTCTATCAAGTCAATTTGTCGGGCATTGTGCATGTCTGGCATTTGAAATGCAGTATATCGTTGAATGAGCCTTTCATTGTAACGTCCATCCCTTTGTAATGGCTCATGTTGCACGGGGTCATCGGTGGCGTCATGAGCACAATATATACGTGTTCTTGAATTGTTCATCGGGTCTGGCTCATATTCATCAACAGCTTCATAATCGTACTCATCTTCCACAATCATGTTGTGAAGAATGATGCACGTCATCATGATGGATCGAAGCGACTCTACATCAAACAATCTGGCCGCACCCCTGACGATCGCCAAGCGAGCTTGGAGGATACCAAAACAACGCTCCACATCCTTCCTGCACCCCTCTTGACAGCTTGCAAAGTGTTTTTCCTTCGCACTCCGCGGACGTGGCACGGTTTTGACAAATGTTGACCAGCGCGGGTAGATGCCGTCAGCTAGGTAGTATGGCCCGTCGTACATACGTCTGTTGACCTCATATGTAACTTTTGGTGCCTTTCCTTGCAGGACATCGTTGAACACTGGGGATTGGGTAAGGACGTTGATGTCATTTTGAGCTCCCGGGACCCCGAAAAAGGCGTGCCAAATCCATGTATCAAAAGATGCCACCGCCTCCAGAATGATACTTTTTGCCCCTTTTCTGTCCCCGTAAGCGCCTTGCCATGCACTTGGACAGTTTTTCCACGTCCAGTGCATACAATCAATGCTTCCAATCATCCCAGGAAAGCCACGCATCTCCGCCTTCTTCAACAGCCGCTCCAAGTCCATGTGTGTGGGTTTGCGGAGGTACTCAGCGGTGTAGATAGATTCGATTGCTCCGCAAAACCTCATCAGGGACTCAAGAATGGTTGATTGCCCCATCCTCGTTATCTCATCCACTTGGTCTGCAGATGCTCCATATGCAAGCATCCGCAAGGCAGCAGTAATTTTTTGCTCCGGCAGTAGACCCATAGCACCAAAAGCATCTTTTTTTTGCACAAAATAAGAATCATGGTTGCAAACAGCAATCATGATTTTGTTGAACAAATGTCGTTCCATTCTAAAACGACGTCTAAAGTACGTATCAGGGAATGCACTATTAGAAACAAAATAATCATCCAAGAGTTCCATACCTCGTCGTTGCCTGTTTCTATCAATGTTTCCGGAACGCCTGGGCCTGCAGATCTGAGCCGCAGCTTGGATGACTCGACGGGAATGTGAGGCTCTGCCCCTTCTTACGTCGTCATCTCTCATTTGACGCTCCTCATCTTCTTCCCTCTCATTTCTTACCCCCTGCTGATTGAACATTGATTCTGATTGGTTAAACAAGTCTTCCTCTTCCTGATTCAATTCCCACATCATCCTTGAGGAAGAAGAAGAAGACATTGAAAGAAAGAAACAGAAACTATGAATATTGAAACTGATTTTTGTGAATAAGGAAGCAGAAATTTTGAGATCAATGATAGAGATCTTGAGAATTTTGGTGTGAGATTTGTGAAGATGGATGGTGGATTATATAGAGGATTCAGAAAGGATTAGGTTCTGCATAATGCCACGTGGCATGCCGTCATTCGTTAAAAATCTGATGGAAATCTATCATCCAAGATTGTTAACAGATTATGACACGTGGCATGTCGTCATTCGTTTAAAATCTGATGGAAATCTATCCTCAAAGATTGTGAACCGATTATGACACGTGGCGCGACGTGATTGGTTAATAATCTTATCAGAAATCCATATTATAATTATTTATTTTGTATTATTTAATAATACTTAGGATAATGACACGTGGCGCACCGACAACGATTAAAAATCTTATCCGATATTACATTTAAAATTATTTTGTATTAATTTTATAAATAAAAAAAATACTAATATTTTATTGCCTATTGCCAGGGCTATAGAAGTGTAACGGTGGAGATGCAAAATCTATTGCCAGGGCTACTTACTGTTCATTAAGGGCAATTACTGTTCATTAGGTGGATTGAATAGTGAATTGCCAGGGGGGAGGGCTCCAACGCTGGAGTTGCTCTAATAGATAAAAGCCAGAGCCCCACTTTGGGTCACGTCTTTGACAAAAAATAATAGGAAAAAATTGCCCCTTAATCAAAAAAATTCAAAAAGAATTCAATATAATATATCAAATAAAACATGGATAATTTGGTAATTTGATCATTATAAAATATAATATAAATTTAAGTCGGAAGAGAGAAAAGAATAAAAAATTGGAAGGATGAGTGAAAGTTGATGGTGCCCATATGAAGGGGAAAGAAAAATATAATAAAAAATAAGAAAAATCATGAATGTTGTGTTTAAAATATTTGAAAAGGCGTGTAATGTCGATTATAAAAAAAATATTTTTCGAACGCGGATAATAATGTGATTAAATAAGTTGTCAAATGATTGTTGTTTTTCTTTTAACAAACGATATTATCTACAATAAGGAAAATAAGGTGGACTTAGCCTCACAATAGGCTAGCAATAATGTGATTCAATCAGTTGTTTATTAAATATTATTTTCTTTATAAAAAAGGTATTTTGCACGCTGATATTAATGTGATTAAATTAATTGTCAAATGATTGTTTTTTTTTAACAAATGATATTATCTACAATAAGGAGCTTAGCTTCACAATGTGCTAGCAATAATGTGATTCAATCAATTGTTTATTAAATATTATTTTCTCTATTTTTAATGTAAATTCTATAGAAACTGATTTTATTACGTGAATTCAGCTGCTTTAATTGGTTTATGAGGGGTTTCTTCTAGCATGATCTAAAATTATTCATTTACTTCAAATATTTGAATTTTTTTTGTCAATTTACGCATATAAATATATTTAAAACATGTAAGTCGTGCGTAACACACTGTGATTCAAAAAATGTTTGCTGCACGCGCTCTAGTAATTAGAACCAGATAAGGAAAACTAATGATAAGGGCTTGAAAACTTTGAGTTTTAACGATAAAGACAAAATAAAGGGTAAAGTGAATAGTACCAGGATTGACTTTTTAGTGTAAAAATGTGGTTTTTCGTTAAAGTGAACAGTACCAGAAGTCTTTCGTTAAAGTTCCCAACTATATATGTAAATTGTTCCAAGGGTGAACATTATTACTTTATTGTATATATCCAAGGGCGAACATTATTAATTGCAGATACATATCCAATTTGGAAAGGGATACTAATCCACCAAATCAATGGATCTGTGCCATTGAAATTTGATCTAACGGCTACAAAAAGGAGTCTACTTTAAAAGTTATAATAACTTCAACCGTTGGATCAAATTTTAATGGTACGGATCCACTGATTTGGTGAATTAGGAGGAAGAAATCCGGAGATAATCCCTTTTCCATCCAATTTTATGATTAAGTGTTTGTTCTTGGCTTTTGTTTTGGTTTCATTTGTACCCGTTAATTTATTTTTGCGATGTTGTTCCTGATTGTAGTGCTCATCACAATTTTGTGCCGGATACTTTCTATCTATATGTTTTTACACAAAATATTTAGAACGATGAACTTGTCCTCTGTTTGCACTTGGATTGTTTGATGCAATAGCTGGGGTAGGTACTTTTTTTTTTTTTTTGGTATACACATTTAGTTGATCTATATCTTATGTTTAGAATTAGATAAGAAAAAAGCTTCAATCAATGGGTACATTTTGCTGCTTTTAGAATACATATTTTTTTCTTATATTTTCACCCATAATGTCCACGAAATTCTTTAGGGTACGTTTTGGTACTTTTGGGGTACAAATTTTGTTCTTATGTTTTCACTTATAATTTCCACGAAGTTCTTCAATAAATACATTTTGCTAAATGAGAAAGTTTTTTTATAAAAAAAAAAAAAAAAGGGCAATGTGAAAATGGTTACATCTTGTAATTTAGAAATGTTTTTAAAATTGAAATTATGAAATAATTTTACTAAATAAATTCCTAAAAAAGGGGAAACTGATTAATGAATGAGTGTGTAATAACCCTAAAAATTAGGCAGAATTGCAAAACTTACCTAAAGGGCCGGGGACCTCAATCATAATAAAGTATTCAGGTTTTAGTCAAACAAAACTAGTGGTGAGGGATGGCAACCTAATATTACAGTTGAAAAATAAAGTAAATATTAACAGAAGGATAATAAGGATCAAAGAGGAAACAATTAGCCAGGCAGGCAGGCTATACAGGTTGACTTCTCGCATCAGCAAAAAAAATCAGGGAATTAAGAGGCGGAGGTTGCCAAATTATATCCGTCCGACTCCAAAAGCGAGAGAGAGAGAGAGAGAGAGAGAGAGAGAGAGAGAGAGAGAGAAGAGAGCATGAGCAAATTATCGGTAGATGAAGCAGCTGGAAATTATGTTAGCGGGAATATGATGAAATTACTATCATCATCATCATCATCATCATCGTCGTCGTCATCACCATCATCCAACGGTGGAAACGGATCATCAGGTAGCAGTAATCGAGCGTTGGTGGCGAAGAAGTTTCTAAAGGTGACGTTGCTGTTTGCGGCAGCCACTGTGTGTTGCTTTGGCTTCTACAATTCTGTCTACACTTCCGGATTTCTGCTCAGATCCTCTTATGACTACGCTTTGTCTGCCACCAGAACCGTAACTTCTCATCAGGCCAGGACTCTCTTTCTCTCTCGCATGTTCTATTTTGTGTTCATCCCAAGGCTTGTTATTTTAGTCATAATTAAGCCGGCATAATCCAACAGCAACATGTTTTTTTTTTTTATATTAGTTTTCCTAAAAAACGATCAATTACACATAAAATATCAAAGTGGTAGTAATTACTTGTAGACTCGGGAGCAAATTAAGTAAAACAATATATTCTTGTTGTATGCTAGCTAGCTAATCCGAAATCAATATATACATAATTATGAAGGATTTGGCACTCAGATAATTATGTTTATCGATACATGTTCCATAACCTTCCTTCATTGCCAAGAGAGAGAAAGAAAAAAGGACTTTTTGTTTTAATATCATTACCTTTCTCTCTACGTAACACATCCATGCCAATTTTTAATCTGGATTTTACTCATATTTTATAAGTAGCTCTATTTGTATATACTACTCTTTTTTTTATCCTGTAATTGTTGATGCCACATGACTCAAAAAAGGGTTAATGCTTTTACACACGGAGTGGTTGACCTTGTCGTGTGGCACCCTTTACTCCCCTCAGGGTCGGGGCCCAATGAAAAATCTTGGGTCAAGTTGCTGTACCACCGGGCATGTCCGACCGTTCTCACATACTTATGAAAATCTCTATAATTTTATCTCGTCACCCAACCTCACACTGATCTCATATGTGTGAGTTTCTCTGTAAGGATAACCCTATCGAACAATCCCTAGGGCCTGGGGTTGTGGTTATGCAATGCTATTACATGGATCAGTTAATTGATTTGATCTTGATGATGCAGACCAAAGTAGAAGATCCATTGGACACAGTTCTCAGAAATGCATCCATGAAGAACAAAACCGTTATCGTAACTACTCTAAATGATGCATGGGCAGAACCCAATTCAATATTCGATTCCTTTTTAGAGAGTTTCGAGATCGGAAGTAACACAAAATGGCTGCTCAAGCATTTGGTGGTCATATGCTTGGACAAAAAAGCATATGCGCGTTGCTTGGCATCACACCCTCATTGCTACCAACTCTACACTCAAGGTGCCAATTTCACCAGCGAAGCTGCTTTCATGTCTTTAAAGTACCTGGACATGATGTGGAGACGAATCCAATTTTTGTCTTCTATTCTCGACAGAGGCTACAATTTTGTCTTTACAGTAACTCCCTTGATCTAATACTCATAATTTTCCATTGTCTCTCACCTACCAATTTACCTATCTATATATCCAAATGTCACTTGCTTTTTTTCTTTCCAAAATTGGATGCACAGGACACTGATATAATGTGGCTACGGAATCCATTCCCACGATTCTATCCAGATGCAGATTTTCAAATTGCATGCGATTACTTCCTCGGTGATTCTTATAGCATGAAGAACTTTCCCAATGGAGGGTTTACTTATGTAAAATCAAACAATCGCACGATTCAATTTTATAAGTTTTGGTACTTCTCAAGAAAGGCGTATCCAAAGATGCATGACCAAGACGTTCTCAATGAGATCAAATTTGATCCCTTCCTCACCCAAATTGGATTGAAAATGAGGTTCTTGGATACACTATACTTTGGTGGCTTCTGCCAGGCGAGTAAGGACTTTAACCAAGTTTGCACAATGCATGCCAATTGTTGTGTTGGCCTCGAAAACAAAGTCAATGATCTTAAAATTTTGCTTCAAGTTTGGAGAAAGTACATGTCCTTACCTCCTAATGTAACTGCCACACCACAGCTTTCATGGACTGTTCCACAAAATTGCAGGTATACATATTATATTTTATCGATTGTATTCAATTGTGACTTTTCTTATTATATTTAGGAAACTGATTTTCACCTTTTTTTAACTTCTAAGAAATTCATGTTTAATCCTAGTCATGAGTTTTTTATCCCGACATTTTCTATATCTTTTTCCGCATTGGTGCAGTCGTATCGTAGTGGGTTCCCGGCCATCTTATGGTTCCTATCCGATGTGATGAAATTGAGGGAAAATAATTTTTTATTGTTCTTTAAACATTTTCTTCAAGAACTATGCGGTTTGTTGTATTTTTTGTTTGTTTCTTTTAGAAGTATACGATTTGTCGTTTAATATTGAACCTTTTTCCTTCGACTTTGTTATTGGCTTGAAGCACTTCCTTCCAACGCCTTGAAAAGCACTCGTGACAGGAAGAGAAGGGAAAGGAAATTGCACAAAATTCTTACAATCTGTAGAGCTTTTGCAAGATTTAGTTACAGGTAAATCGTATAGCATATGTGTACATACATGTATTTAATTAAATTGGCCTCGAATACATCTAATATACAAGATTAGTCGGAAAACATTTCTACCATATTGCATTGTTTATGACGCGCGTTCCAAATAGAATATACGTAGTAATTGAAACTTGATTTCAGAAGCATGGATCTGACGTTTTGTATTTTATGTTGTTATTTCAGGTAGAAGGACAACGGAAATGGCACATTGGTGATCAATTATCATGTCATCTTAATACAAAATTGATTAATACGAAACTTACTCAGTTTGCACTACTCTTTGATTTCCAGTTCTATATATAATGGAAACACAATGATAGGCAACTCCTTCCTCCCATAGCCATGCATGAGCACCAAGGCCACACAAGTAAACATATCATAAACATTATAAAAATTGAATAGAAAAAAATCAGAGGTATTTGGTAACCATTTAGTTTTTTCTTTTTAATTTATTTTTTTAGTTCTCACTTTTTATGTTAATGATAGAGATAAAATAAGAGGGACAAAGAAGAATGAATGAATGATGGTGGGAAAGACATAGAAGAAATTTATAACAAAAAACACACAAAATAAAAACCAACAAAATTGATAACCAAAAACCATTTAAGTTATCACTTTCAAAATGTTGTTTTCAGTTATTATTCTTTATTTCTTTCCCTCTCTTTTTTATCACCATTTTTCATCAATTCATTTCCTCATAAACTCCTCATAATCTCAAGCACAAACAGTAAAACCAAACCTAAAAACAAATTGCCACTACCAAAATGGGACTTGCGTAATGCCTACTTCAACTTCGAACCTGCAACTTGAAATGTAAAAAAAAATCAGAGTTCCTCTGTGTGTGTGTGTGTGTGTGTGTGTATCCGAAAGTCCAATGCCGCAATAATCTACCAATTCAATCCCGGAATTCGACGCTATAATATATACAATTGTGCGTAATGACTACTACTCTGGTTTGCTTTCCTGCTTTTCGCAGCAAGCTAACACATGTTTCTTGATTTAGAAAAATCTCTCTAAGATCTATACATATAAATTAAGTACAATACTTTATATATAGCCAAGTCTAACGCAGTTTGGCATATTACAGCCCAATATTCAAGAAGAAAAAGGGTGTAAGTTGAAAAAGCATCAAGAATGAGAAACTCGGCGATTCTTGATACTACTGGGAAGAGGATTAATGTACGGACGACACTGGTGTTTATGGCGGCAGCAGCCGTCGCCGGTTGCTTTATTGTCTACAATTTTGTGTATCCTACAGGAGTTCGTTATGATGGATTGGCACCACACCTCCCCTCCTGCAAAACCACAACCCCTCCACTTCAGCAGGCGAGTACACTCTAGTCTTCTTAATTCATTAGTTATGTCTCACTAATTAATCCCTTTCACTTTCTACTCCACAAATATATTAATTATTTTAGCATGTAAGTATGTAAGTACATATATATAACATGCATGCATGGTTATCGGTGCATGCAGGGCAACCAACTGGAGGATATGGATCCATTAGATAAAGTTCTGAAAAATGCATGCATGAAGAACAAAACGGTTATAATAACTACGTTAAATGATGCATGGGCAGAACCCAATTCAATATTTGATCTCTTTCTTGAGAGCTTTAACATTGGAAGTAACACGAAATGGCTGCTCAAGCATTTGCTAGTCATCTGCGTGGACCAAACAGCATATTCTCGTTGCTTAGCATCACACCCTCATTGTTACCTACTTTACACTCAAGGTGCCAACTTTACCGGAGAGGTATTTTATCTGACTCCCGATTACTTACAGATGATGTGGAGAAGAACCCAGATTTTGTCTTCCATTCTCGATAAAGGCTACAACTTTGTCTTTACGGTATGTATATTAAATACACATGTCACTCTCCTTTCTTAGTCCTTAAATTCTTCCAATTTTTCCTTCCTTCCTTTTCCATGTATGAACTACTTAGTGAAATTGATGAACAGGATACCGATATAATGTGGCTTCGAGATCCATTCCCATACTTCTATCCAGATGCAGATTTTCAAATTGCAACAGATAAATTTCTAGGAGATTCTTATAGTTTTAAAAATCCTCCAAACTGTGGATTTGTCAATGTAAAATCCAATGATCGGACTATTGGGTTTTACAAATTTTGGTATCTCTCCAAAAACACGTATCCAAAGACGAATGAGCAAGATGTTCTTAATAGGATAAAGTTTGATCCTTTCATTGCGAAGATTGGATTGAAAGTGAGATTCTTGGATACAAAATACTTTAGTGGATTCTGTGATCCAAGTAAGGATGTTAACCAAGTTTGCACAATGCATGCTAATTGTTGTATTGGTCTTGAAAACAAAGTCAACGACCTTAAAGCTTTGCTGCAAGTTTGGAAAAAATACATGTCGTCGCCTCGTAACGTCACTGGCACATCACAAGCTTTATGGACCGTCCCACAAAAATATTGCAGGTATATTTTATCCATCAGTTATGAATCTTCTTCTGTTAAGCCTATTTCTAATTTCATATTTATCTTTCGAAGTTGCAGTCCCATTTCTAATTTCATTTGGAACTTAATTATACGGACTGTTGCTTTATATATATATATTGACCCTTTGACTATCTAATTGACTTGAAGCACTTCCTTCGAACGCTGGAAGCATAATAAACGGAGAAGGGAGTGAAACTATAACAAGATTATTCCAATCTGTGGAGCTTTCGAAACATTTACTTACAGGTAAATCTTATACAATGTTACGTTATCAAATATCTTTGAAACTTAATTTGAGAACCATGGATGCATACATGAATCTGACGTGTATAGTTCTACTTTATCATGTATGTCGTTACTTCAGGTAGAAGAAAAAAGAGGGTTAAGTTCAACAATGGAAATTGCTCCTTGGCGATCAAATATATGTCATCTTGCTCATGATTATTACAAAATTTATTTTGCAGCTGTTTTTGTTTTGCAATGGTATCAGAAGTGAATTAGTGAAAATGAATATGCCCTCCATTTATGAATTATGACAACGGGAATAAACGAAAAGCCATAAGTGTGAGATTTATAATGTGTAATTTGTATGTATTATGTAAGATACACAAACACCTTTGCGTAATGTCTATTTCAACTCCAAATAGTAAGCAACTTTGAAATGTACAAATCAGAAGGGATAGATATGTAATCTAAAATTTCAATTCTATTTATTCACATATCTCATCGCTAACATGTGCAGAAGCGTAGTTTAGGTTACTAAATTAATAGATTAGTAACACCGTTGCAATATATGACTTTCACACAACTTTTTTCCTCATACTTTACTAAGAGCAATCCTTAAACAGGTGGAGTTGTACTATTACAAATCTTAAACGGATGAGATCACAAGAATGGAAAAATCCATTGTCCTAGAGTCGTTGATGGCTTTCTGCCAAGCAATCGAATATCTATACTAATACTAGAAAGGAGTAACTCCGCCGACCCATGATAATGGACCTCCGAAGGCTTGGTGAAGGTAGGGTTTTTCTACCATGATTGGAAGCATCGACTCTATGCATTGGCAATAGAAAAATTGCAAAAGTTCTTGGCAATAAGATTACAAAAATAGAAAAGTTACAAAAAATATCATTTTGGAGGTGATGACTTCATTTGATAAAATATAAAGTTGTTTTCAAAGGAGAACGCACTAGGAGGTTTGGAGGGTTAGTCGACGCTCCAAACTTAGGTGAAAATTCATGGATAACTTGGGTATTGTCCATTTGAAGGTTGGAGTTGGCCTTCATACATGTCCTCCGAAAGTTTGATAAAATAACTCAAAGAAGAGTTGCTCTTCTTATTATTTCTTTTTAAAATATTACCTGACCAAAATGATGCACTATAATCTTTAAAAAGAGAAGATTCGCACTTGCAGGCTGTAGCTAGCAGCAAACCCTAGTCCCCAAACTCACTTCCAAATTTTCAATTCCAATTCTCAATTTCCATCCCACCAAACTCAATTCCTAACGCCCAAACTCCTACCATCCCACTCCAGCGATCATTTCGACAACCACCTAAAATTCATCTTTCAAATTTCAAAGTAAGTTTTTCATTGCTAATTCAAATTAAATTTCTTTTATGAATAATTAGATTTGAATATTGTGAAAAGTTCATTCCGTAACCGAACAATTAGATTTAAATTTCTTTAGTTCTACTGATTGCTATTGTTTCAATGGAGGGAGCCTTTTCTACTATGAATATTGTGGAAAGTCCATTGTGCAATCGAATGAGAAATCAATGGTTGAGTGATAGCATAGTGATTTATATTGAGAGCAATGTTCTTTCTTCCATTGATAATGAAGCTATATGGTGTTTTCAAAATATGAAACTGCGTCGTGGACAATTGTAGCTTGTATTGTTATTCGTTTTATAAGTTATAAATGATGGAACTATGATTTAAATTTTAAGGTTATTATATGTCTAATAAATGTTTGTGGACTTTTACACGTGACTCTTTGAATAATTTTTTCTGAATCCACCACTTGTTTTCACTTTCAAAATTTTGTTTTCATTAATCCTTTTTTCTTTCTTATATATAAACATCAACAGTGAAACCAAACTAAAAAGTAAAAACAAATTGACACTATCAAAATGGGACTTGCGTAATGCCTACTTCGACTTCGAACCAGCAACCTGAAATGTACAAGTTAGAGTTCCTATCGGGAAATCAATTAAGCCGCAATTGTCTACATATTAAATCTCGCACTTTCGACGCAACCCGCTAAAACCAAAACTCGTTGCTTCAGTCTTGGTTACATTTCGCAGCTGTCGCCGGTTGCTTTACTGTCTACAATTGTGTGTATCCTCCGGGATCTCGTTCGTTATGATGCCTTGGCAGTGGCACCACACCTCCCGTTCTGCAGACCCACAACTTCCTCCCAGCAGGTGAGTACAGTAGTCCGCTTAATTAATTACTATTTAGTTATCTATCACTGATTCATCCCTTTTACTCTGTACTCCACAAACAAATTAGTTACGTTAGTACGTAAGTACGTGGGTACATATAACACATGCATGCATGGTTATCGGTGCATGCAGGCCAACCAGCTAGAGGATATGGATCCATTGGATAAAGCTCTGAAATACATGCATGAAGAACAAAACGGGTATAATAACTACGTTGAATGATGCATGGGCAGAACCCAATTCAATATTTGATCTGTTTCTGGAGAGTTTTGAGATCGTAAGTAACACGAAATGGATGATTATTGCTTAAGCATTTGGTAGTCATCTGCTTGGACGAAAAAGCATATGCTTGCCTAGCGTCGCACCCTCATAATTACCGACTCAACACTCAAGGTGCCAACTTTACTCGCGAGGCAGTTTTTATGTCTTCCAACTACTTACAGATAACTCGGAGAAAAATCCAGTTTTAATCTTTTATTCTCGAGAAAGGCTACAGCTTGTCTTTACGGTACGTAATTTTCCTTCCAATTTTTGTTTACTTTTCCAAATTAAAATTCGAAAATTAAAAAAAGCTAGTATGGTGATTTGTTTTAATTGTTGTTAGATTTTGCTGCATGCATTGCATATCGGAATGCACAGGATAATGATATAATGTGGATTTGAGATGCATTTTTACAATTCTTTCCAAATGTAGATATTCAATTTTCATGTGATTACTTCATAGGTGATCCTTATGCTGTAAATATTTTTCCCAACACGGGACTTTTCTATGTAAAATCCAATGATCGAACTGTCCTATTCTATAAGTTTTGGTCTCCAGAAATACGTATCCAAAAAAACCGCAAACAAGATGTACTTAATGAGATAAATCTGATCTCTTTGTTGCTCAGATTGGATTGAAAATGAGGGTTTCTGATACACTATACTTTGGTGGCTTCTGTCAACCAGATGGGTTTTAATCAAGTTTGCACGATGCATGCTGATTGTTGTATTGGTCTCGAAAACAAAGTCAATGATCATAAAATTTTGCTGCAAGTTTGGAGAAAATACATGTCATTGCCTCGTAACCTAAATGGTACAGCACATGCTTCATGGACTGTTCCAGACAACCTCAGGTATATTTTATTGATCACTTATGACTCTTTTATTTCATTTTTAAGCATGCAACTTTTTGTTTCGTTCCTCTTTAATTAACAGAATTTAATGATTCTTATTCAAATGTGTAACTTAAATATGCACTGAAAATATTAGTGCTCAAGATCCTAACATTGTAAAAATAGCATGCGTAGGGATGGTTTTGGGCATCCCTTCCTTAAAATTTGGTTCTTAGGACAAGTTGGACCGATGCATATGTCATACAAAACGTGGCTGCATCTGATCCGTTGGGTTTGTGATGGGCCGCCTGGGTTGTATTTTGTTTGGGCCTGACCTAGTGCGACTTGAAAAATAAAGGCTATACGATATTTACAGGAGGAGAAGGCGGTGGTGGAATTTTTGATTGGGGATTGCGTTCCGGAGAGTTTTGAGAGAGAAAGAGTTGGGGAAAACAGAATCCAAATCAAAATTTACAAGGGTTAGGGGAAATATGTCGGATCCATTCGAGAGAGCGAAAGGAGGCAGATTGACCTTCAAAGATGGAACTCTTGCCACTCGCAGCAAAGCCATCGACAAGAAGAAGAAGAAAAAGAAGAAACAGCAGCTTCAGGAGCAGCATATGAACCCTAACGACGATCCCCAAGTGGTGGCTGAGGACGGAAGCGCCGAAGCAGCAGCAGCAGCAGTAGAAGGAACTGGAGGAGGAACAGAGACGTACACCATCGACGCAGCGAAGCGGATGAAGTATGAGCAGCTGTTCCCGGTTGAGGCCAAGAAGTTCGGCTACGATCCCAAATCCGTTGAACGGAAGTCCGTCGAGGACGTTCTTGACGACCGCGTCAAGAAGAAAGCCGACCGCTACTGCAAATAACTATCAGTTCTATTTTACACATGTCCGATTCCTCTTCCTTGTTCTTCTTCAATCTTTCAGGTCCGTCCCCTTCTTTTTCTCTGTACAAATTAATCGAAATGTGTTTCTTTGTTGTTCTTAATTTGTTGGGTGTCACTTGAATTATTGTAACACTAAATCGTAATGTGCATCCGTTTTGTTCCGAAGTTGTTGTGTGTCACTTCAATTACTTTGAATTTGAATTGAATAATCACTTTCTTATCATGATATTAGTTGTCACGATACTAGTTATTACGATTACGATTGTGTACACTGAAACAAACTATTCCGATTGCATCATGAAGTTTCTACAGAGCCCCCTTCTGAGTTGTGCAGATTTGGCACTTGAATAAATAACCATTTTTCTGTTTGGTGTTCATGACTTGAATACCATGTCTGGTATCTTTTTTGTATAATAGAGTTGCCATGATATGAATGTGTGTTCACAGTTACAAACACATTGTGAGGCCTATAATTTTGTCATTTCCTCCTTCCATTTTTTCTGCTCAGAGGTCTCGTCTATTGACCCTTTTGCTTTGTTGTTACGGCTTTAGAATCATTATCAATCACGCCCCACCACAACTCTTTTCTATTTTCTACACACAGTATGATATAAAAGTTTAGCATCTAGTATGAGCAGAACCTGATTAAGAGTTAAGAGTTGCACTGCTAGGCTTGTCAAAAAGGTCTATATGTTACCTGACCTGTTTTAGGAGTTATCCTACATCATGATCATCTTGCATCCTATTCATTCGATCAAATGCTATGCAGCTTACTAGCCAGGTGAAGTGGCCTGATTTTCGTTGTACTGCTTTATGGTGCATTGTTTGCTTTTGTTCGTGTTGCAAGTTTTTGTGTGGCTCGAACCCTCTCTTTGTTGCCTTCCGGATGAGTGTGGCATGGCTTGCATGAGCACGTATAAATTGTTTCCTTACGGTATAATATGCTAAGCTGCAAATTTTTTCTGTCATTGTTATCAGCCAGTCTAACATATTTTGTTTAATTCATGGCAGGAACGGCATGGTGGAGTTGTTGCATTTGCACGAGCCTTTGATTAGAGACTGTCATTGATTAAACTCACTTTGTTCTGTATACTGAAGTTTTAATTCATATATTGCTCTATGCTTATTGTACCCTTTAGTATGTTTTAGGGCCCTATGTTTTATTAGCGGGATAAGCTGCATCCAGTATGTAAAACAGTGTTTTATTAGCGGGATAAGCTGCATCCAGTTTGTAAAACAGGAACCGAGCATTTGTGCTCTATTTTATGTATCCGTATCTGATCGGGTGTTTTTACTTTTCACTGTCATAATTTACATTCAAATAAACAGTTGAACACTAACAATGAGCCATTCATGGCAGATCTTGGGCATCTGGACATGTAATGTTGCGCTCCAGTGTTGACATGACAACATTTAGGGAACAAAAAAATTATAAATATGCGACCAACTAGCTTCGAATTATTGTTGTGGCTAGATGATTCAGTTCCTCGTTTCTGCTACATTCACTGCTGCTGCTTTTTTCCTGTAGCAGAAGAGATGGGCCGATGTAGATTCCGGAGACCGAAGGCTGCAAGCTAACCTTCGATGACCACTGACACCAAACATGCCTTCTCCATTGTTAGAAAAGAAAAGGGAAATTCGTCCCGCTCCACCATGCATTGCAACAATCCAACAGCCAACAGGAAGACGAGCATGATGCCCAACAGTTGCTTTGGTTTAGATAAAGTGATGAACCGTCCCGAGGATTTACGAGTCTGATCAAGCCGTCAACCGGCTGTGTGGTATCGAATCTCTATATGTGTGCCACTTCTTGTATCTCTGGAACCCTGGAAGAACAGGTCTAAGTCGAGCAGCAGTTGTGCAGTTGGAACAGCAGCATCCTCTTAAATCCTTCACACAGTTCATACAGCATCTGAAATAGAAATCCTTACGTAATTCAGATGGTAAAATGATACCTAGGCAGTGACGCTTCAAGTTGTAGGAGGGAGGGAGGGATGGATGGAGAGGGAATAGGTAACAAAAGGAACTTACAGATACAGCAGATTGCAGTCGAGATTTGCACAGTTTCTATGCCTTAACTCACAGACTTGTGAACTACATATATAGCATCTAGCGAACGTATTATTCTCTGAATCTTCATGCCTGCTTGCTTTAGTCGTGGTTTCAGGCTTGTAGGCAGGCGGTGGGAGAGAGAGACGAGAGTCAAATACGAACAAATTACCAATCCACTGGACAGGACCTTCATTCTCCAGATAATGAGAAACACCTCCCTTTAATGTGTATAGATTTTGAAAGCCCTGTTCTCTGGCAGATGAAATTAAATTACAACTTAATGACCAAAATAAGAAGGGCGAGAGAAGAAAGATAAAGAATTGCTTCCAACATCACAACACAATCCGTTCCATCACAGATTTTCCCATTAATAATGCAATACAATCATCAATATACATCGCAACAGATGGAGGGTTACCTTAGGATTGTGGAATATACATCACAACGGATACCTCCAGTGCAATACATCAATATATCTGTCTTTTCTTTGTCAACATTTTCTAACGGATCTGCGGCAATGACCTGAATAACAGAGACAGAAAGTAGTATGTTCACATCCGTCACTAGAAAATGAAGTTTCTACTGCCTTCAGAACATATTATTGCCTAAATTCTCGTATCTCAAAAAGTACAGGCTGCGACCTTCACTATATAATACCACAGAAGTGCGGCTTCACCACAATCTAAGGGAACCTCCTAATTGCTAATGTGCCTGATCTTAATCTCCATAGCTAGGAAAAAACCTTCACAGCAGAACTTCATTTCAAACCATTACACATCAATATCCTTACGGCTATGGGACTTCTTCACAGCTGTTTTGTTTTGCCCAAACAACACTAGTTCATGTTAACATGTCATTGAACTAAAAGTCACGTACCTCTGGTTGCGATAACCCAAACGAAGTGCTCCTAAAGCAGTCCACGTCAGGTCGCCGAGCCCCTTCAAAATGACCAATATCCCACTCATAACCTGATTACAAGCAGTGACAAAATCTTCAAACTTCTGTGGCTGAAATTATGAACACGATTAATATGACTGACGTAGAGGCTACAGAAATAACAATAACTGCATGCACAATTGTACATTAGAAACATGACCAAGGGCAACATGTCAAAGACAAAAGAAGAAACAACACTGTTAAACATATCTAGCTATCAAAACCGTTCAATGTACAGTATGAGCAAATCTGTATGATACACTCAAATTATCAAACCATCAATACACAATTGAAGGGAATCGCCGGATTAACGATAAGAGGAAAAATCATTTGAAATTATAAGGCTGGGAAGTAAAATACCATTTCTCACATCCAATAAAATCTGGTTTCTTTTAAGATTGTCATTTGATGCATCACTAGTTGTATTCAATGATTCCAATCTCTTTCTCCATTCAGATGGCGATAGAGGCGTTGCTCGCATTGAAGGGTCCAGCAAAGGAAGATGGGAAATGCCCCCTTCTAACTGCAAGCGGGGGAGATATGTGTTATGACATTAGCTACAAGGAGTAGAAGAAAAAGAAGAAGTTGGCTTTTGGGGCTTGCCTGAACCAGTGAGGGCTTATACCGCAACTTGAGTTTTGGAAAGGCGTGCCCATTTGTTGCTGCAGAAATCTGCACTAGGATGCCAGAAAATCTCTCGTCCCCCCTTAACCATTCAACATATGCAAGTGCATCTCTCAACGGCCCACTGTACTGTACATACGCACAACACAGGATATCAAACACACTTCTTATTGTTTTGTCTTGCAGTAATATGTATGGTTCATGAATTCAGTTCAGTTATACATACAATCCGGCTATGGACTGAACGTCGTCCACAGAGAATTTCTGCTCGTACACATTACAAAAGAAAGCAATATGCTATAAAAAGAGAGGTTATAACATTATATAAGCATTCATTCGTTCATTCCATTGATTTCATAAACACACATTAAAAAAAGAAAGCAATAAGTACCTGTGCATTTATCCCTTGTTCATTCAGATATATCCGTCCTCGTATGTCGAGGTCCTCTACGAAAGAGAGATGCTTGGCCACCTCCGCCTCTGCGTCTTTGATCATCACGAAATGGTAGAAATTCACCACCACCCATCCGTTATCCTCTCCTCCGCTTTCGTAGCTGCACTTGCATTGCAAGCCAATGCCCGCACGACGTCCTCCTTTCCATTTGCTTCTCTCTGGTAACCAAAGGCATTGTCTTCGCCTCTGTCTTTGCCTCTGCTGGTTATGCTCGTCGTGAATTGAGAAGGAAAAGCGAGCTGTTTGGGAGGAGGAGCAGACTGGGAATTCAAACGAATCTTTCTTTCTTCTGCCCACCAAAGAAATTTGAGTAATTGTGAAGCTCACCGCACCGGATATAACCGCCGGCGCCGGAAAACTCCCTCTCATCTTTTCTCTCTCCTCTTATCTGTTCAGTCTGTGAGTAGTGAGTGAGTAGTGTGCCGTGTTGATGGGTGGAGAGACCGGAGACTCAGTGACAGTGTGTTCCATTTGACACGGCGTCGTGTTACGGTTGGTTTTATTTGTCCAGCCCAAAGACTAGAGGCCCAGTTCAGACGAGTCGAAAAGCCCAATATAGACGGCGTCGTATTGGCTTAAAATGTCCGAGAAAATATAAATAAGAATACGGTTTAACTTGACTCTGACAAATTCTAAAAATTAGGTGGATAGATTGGTCGTCTAAATTTGTTCAGTTCGAGCGCAATCGGGAAAACAAAGCAATAAAAAACCCTAACCCTAGCGGGGTTGCAATCAGATCGTCCGGTTGCGGGAATTAGAGGATGGGTGCAAGTCGGAAGCTCCAGGGCGAGATCGACCGCGTTCTCAAGAAGGTCCAGGAAGGCGTCGATGTCTTCGATAGCATTTGGAACAAGGTTTGTAGCTTCTTCTACCTTCCTCGTTTGCTTGCTTACAGAAACGCAAATTCCAACTGATAAAACGACTGATGCGTGTTTCTGTGCAATGCGGTTAGGTTTACGATACGGACAATGCGAACCAGAAGGAGAAGTTTGAGGCCGACCTGAAGAAGGAGATTAAGAAGCTACAGAGGTACAGGGACCAAATCAAGACTTGGATTCAGTCCAGTGAAATCAAGGATAAGAAGGTCTTTCTCTTTTTACTTCTCCCAACTGTTTTCCATTTGCAAATTATAAGTTTTTCTACCTTGGTTTGTACTCGATGGTTTTGGACATGACAATTAATTCATTTTTTGATGCATGTTGACGTAGGTGAGTGCCTCTTATGAGCAGGCTCTGGTGGATGCTCGCAAACTCATTGAGCGCGAAATGGAAAGGTTTAAGATTTGTGAAAAGGAGACTAAAACAAAAGCATTTTCTAAAGAAGGATTGGGCCAACAACCTAAAACCGTAACTACTAATCCTTCCCGTTTCATTTTATTCGCACCTCGTTTTTAATCATTCAGGAATTTTGTATTTTGGTAATGCTGTTGTGGCAATGCTTATTTCTCCACCTTGAACACAGATTTAGCTCTTTTATCCTTATGATAATCCATTTAGTAGCGAATCAACTTACCAACTGTGTTATTCCTTTTTATGATAGGATCCGAGGGAGAAGGCCAAATCAGAGACAAGGGATTGGATAAACAACGTGGTATGTGAAACAAAAGATTTTTCTTGAAGTCTGTTGTTACCTACTTCTGCTGCCTTAGAAGCCTGTGAGGCTTGACTATATAAAACAGTATGGTTTAAGATGTCTGCTGCGTTTGTAATTTAAATTATGTCTGCATCATATTTCATTCATTGCATGATCCATGTTTTATGTGTATAAGTTTTGGCTTGTGTGTTCTCGTGTCTGATATATATTTAATTATACGTATAGTGCCAGTGGATGGTTGTGAAAGGTGGAGTTCTTTAATTGATTGATGGCTGTCATTGGTGCTTGATGCCACTGATTGTCTTTTTTGAAGTTTTATACGTTTGTGGTTTTTTTTTTGTTCAGTTATCCTTTAGATTGCAAATGTTTGTTATGTCATTATAACTTGTCAATAATGGTTGTTCAATCATATCTGATGAGATTGGTTTTACGATTTATGTATTTGCAACTATCCATTATCATTTGGTGAGTATTTTTGGTGTTTCATTGTGTTGAGAAGGTTGGGGAGTTGGAATCGCAGATTGACAGCTTTGAAGCTGAAATTGAAGGGCTAACTTTCAAGAAAGGGAAGGGCAGGCCACCCAGACTGGTAGGAGAAAAAACCTGCATTCTTAGGAAACATGTGGTTTCTGCATTCTTTGACAATTTATTTATGTTTATTTTGTCTCGCAGACCCATCTAGAGACTTCAATTACTCGGCATAAGGCACATATAATGAAGTTAGAACTTATCTTGAGGCTATTGGATAATGACGAGCTGAGTCCTGAGCAGGTCAATGATGTTAAAGACTTTTTGGAAGACTATGTGGAACGCAATCAGGTTTATTGTGCTTTGAAA
Source organism: Pyrus x bretschneideri (assembly GCF_019419815.1). Classification (NCBI taxonomy): domain Eukaryota; kingdom Viridiplantae; phylum Streptophyta; class Magnoliopsida; order Rosales; family Rosaceae; genus Pyrus; species Pyrus x bretschneideri. Next base: position 238,364 of record NW_025999579.1, on the reverse strand, counting down.
TTTATCTTTGTTTTTTCAGCATCAATAAATCAACATATAGAACACTCTCAATCGAGGTCATGAGTGCTTTTCGATTACCTATATCAGACTTTTTTATTTTGTTATGTTATATTTCAGGAGGATTTTGATGAATTTAGTGAAGTTGATGAGCTTTACAACACCTTACCATTGGACAAGGTGGAGTCCCTTGAAGATCTGGCCATTATTCCTCCTGGTCTTATCAAGGTACTTTTTTTTTTTTTTGCTGAATGCAAATTTCTATTTAAGGTTCTTATATTCAGTCGGAGGTGTAATTTATTTAATTTTTCATTACATTAGAAACATATCTTGTCAGTTGAGATAGACATGTGAAAAAAAGAAATGATTAAAAAGTCTTTTTAAACCAGAGTCCCTTTTTTACGAAGTAAATATTTGCTTATGCGTTTGTTAATTCTTTATTGACTATATAATTGCAAGATACTAGTTAGTATGCTTTGTTTTTTTTTTTTTTTAAATCTCAACTTAACTGGCCATTCTATACAAGTTATCCTGCTACCATAGGAGGAATGGATGAAAAATTGGAAAGTAGATGGTTTTTGTGGCCTTCCTTATACCGCACCTCATTCAACATTATATTTATATGCTAGGTCTCATCTCTGTTAACTGAGTTCTTAGTTAGGACATGTGGTTGACTCATCTAAACCTATTCCTAATTGTTTCTTTAAGTTTACAAATCAATTGTTTGCTTATCAATTTTGGTATTTTTGTTATATGGATTCCATTACCTTTCATGGCATCAGGTATCATATATATTGTAGTATTTCAATGACCACGTCAAAACCCAGCTTGATTTTTTATTTTTGAGGGGCAGGGTGCACCGATGCTTTGCTTGAAGACTTCTTTGGCACCACTCGCATCTCCAATGCCTGTATGTCCTCAAAATCTTGAGTCAATGGTACTTGAACGAGTAGGTTGTTGTATAGTTGAAGCCGTGAAATTGAAGTTTGCATCTTTAGTTTTTGATATAAACAATTGCATCCATAATTGGTGTGATGCTGCAGAATGCTGTTAAGATTTGTTTGTGGTAGATGTTTTCTGATATATAACATATCTATGGGTCAATCATTTTTATCTTTTTAGTAGATTTTAAATCAAAATTGTTAAGCAATTGAACGAACCTTTGGTTTAAAGGAAGTTTAAATTGAATAAGAAAGTCTTTCCCCCCTCAGTTTTCTCTCTTAGAATATTTTAGAACTTGGAGATATGTTGATGACCTCTGCTTCCTTTCTGTAAGATGCTGTCTGATGTTGCTGTACTAAAGGTTAATCTTTCTTTTCCAGCCCGCTGTTACTTCTACTAATCAGCTGAGTGTTTCTGTACAAGAGCCAGTTGAAGATACAGTTTCCCAGGACAGTAATGCTGATAACATTCCTAGAACTCCACCTCCTAAAAGTGGTGCGCTTTCTTCGTCTCCTGCATCAACGCCAACTGGGAGTCATGCAACTCCTGTCTCTGCAAGTGTTTCAACTCATAATCTGCCCAGTGTGCCAAGTGTTTTGGCCATTCCAGGTTCGAATGCTGTTCGGGGTGTCACAGAGAATGCAGGGGCTGCTAATTCTTCATCTCCTGTAAGCTTGTCTGCTTCTGTGAAGGAAGAAGAATTAGCAAGCTTCCCTGGCCGTAGACCATCACCATCTCTTTCTGATGCTGGACTTGTAAGGGGCATCAGTCGAGGTGGCTTCTCTGCACCAATTCCATCTAGTATCCCTGTTAGCTCTAGCAATGTGGCTCCTAGTAATAGTGCCCTTGGTGCAGTTCCTTCAGTTTCTGATGTGACCAAGAGAAATATATTGGGAGCTGATGAGAGAATTGGGAGTAGTGGTGTGGTGCAGCCGCTTGTTTCCCCCATAACTAACAGACTGATCTTGCCTCAAGCTGCCAAGGCTAGTGATGGAAGTGCTCCAGTTGATTCTAGTAATGCTAGTGAGGCTGGTATACCTGGCAGAGCATTTTCTCCGTCTATGGTCTCTGGCATGCAGTGGAGGCCTGGAAGTTCCTTCCAAAACCAAAATGAAGCAGTATGTAAATTTTTACTATTAAGGATTTCTTCGATCTTTCTCTCTCTATCTCTCAAACTCTTCATTAATTTCCAGTTTTATACGTAGGTTGCATGGCCTAATGCAACCTCGAATGTATACCATTTGTAGAATTGAAAATATGCTTGTGTTTTGCGGCTTTGCAATTATATTTATTCTTAATCTCATTGCATTCTTGGATTCAAATTTTATGGACTAGATAAATTTTGTGATATTTTAAGTCAGTTAACCAATTTTCAGGGAATGTTTCGTGGAAGAACTGAAATAGCACCTGATCAGAGGGAGAAGTTTTTGCAGCGGCTCCAACAAGTGCAGCAACAAGGTCATAGTACCATGCTTGGCATGCCTCCTCTTGCTGGTGGAAATCATAAGCAATTTTCTGCACAGCAAAACCCACTTTTGCAACAGGTACTGTACTTTGTAGAATCAGCTGTTTGTGTTCCTTCTGATTCAGTGAAATGTGGACAAATGTAATCATATCAAACTTTCATGGACACAGATTGATATTTTTTTTCCCACAATAATCTATGTGGCTGCACTTTGTTGATCATCCAATTCTTTGCACATTGCTCTAGTTAATATCATGAATAAATAATATCCATCGTTTATTACTGAATAAGATATGCTTATTTGGTGCAAAGAGTTATTATAGATGACATTTGATTATATGTGCAGTTCAATTCTCAAAACTCATCAGTGTCTTCTCAAGCTGGCCCTGGACTAGGAGTACAGCCCCCAGTTCTCGGTACTGTTGCACCTACCACCTTACAACAGCAGCTAAATTCTATCCATCAACAGTCTAATCAACAGCCATTGATGTCAAGTGGACAAAAAGAAGGTGGTAATCTTCATCCTAATTCAGTTTATGATATTGTACTAATGTTTTCTATTTTCCTTTTCTTTATTTGTGCTATCTTATCATGACTCTTCTATTTATTGTTTCCACAAAGAAGTGAAAAGACTGAATTGAATACAGAAAACTAAAATACATAGGAATTGTTTTGTAATGAAAAAAATTCACAATCAATAAAGAATGGCAGTTTCTTGTCTAAACCCACACTACACCAAACACTTGGGATTAAATTTAAAGTGGCGGACTGTACTGATCAGCCCTGTGTAACATGGATGCATTATCATCAAAACTGAATGATCTGTTTTATTTGATGCAGATGCAAGTCATCCAAAAGTTGAGGACCAGCAACAACAGAATATACCTGATGATTCTACTGCAGACTCTACCCCTAATTCTGGACTCGTAAAGAATCTAATGAATGAAGATGACTTGAGCGCCTCATATACAATTGATTCTCTGGTATGAATATTTTCTTGATTACTATATATTATGATTTGTTGCCAATATTCTTTTATCTTTTTCTATTGGATTTTTAACTGGTTCTGAGGGAAAAATTGTTGTAGTGTAGAGCGGTTAGTAAATCTTTATAATTGTAGTTGTATTATTTTTTTCAAAAGATGTAAAGGCAGAGCAAGATGAACAGGTTGGCTACTCTCTGTACTGCCTGCCCAAGTGGAATACAGAAGAGGATAGGTGTCAAACTTCCCTTATTCCAAAACGCTCTCAATATTACATAGCATTCTGACCACTTGACATTTAGCAGTAAAAAACTTATTTGGACTCTTGTTAGTTTATTTGTGGAACAATGGATGTGGAATGTGGCTTGAAATTTGTTACTGAACTTATTTTTTGAAGGCCGGAGTTTCTGGCACTTCCACAGAGCCTGCTCAAGTACCACGAGATATTGATCTCTCTCCTGGGCAACCTTTACAATCCAATCAACCTTCTGCTAGCCTTGGTGTTATTGGCAGAAGAAGTGTTTCTGATCTTGGTGCAATTGGTGATAACCTTTCTGGATCAACTGCTAATTCTGGGGGAATGCATGATCAGTTGTATAACTTGCAGATGCTTGATGCTGCTTACTACAAACTTCCACAACCCAAAGACTCAGAACGTGCAAGGAGCTATAGTCCAGTATGACCCAATTATATTTATCATTTGATCTCCCTTTTACTGTGAATAAGAGTCGTGCTTTTCTTTAATGCTAATCTTCATTCCTTTTGCCATCAACAGAGGCACCCCGCAATAACACCTCTTAGCTATCCTCAAGCACAAGCACCTATTGTTAACAATCCTGCCTTCTGGGAACGGTTAGGTCTTGAACCATATGGCACTGATACGCTGTTCTTTGCATTTTACTATCAGCAGGTACTTATTATAAATTGTATCACATTCAACGGTGTATGATCACTATAAAGTATAAACTTGTGCTCAAGTCCATTATTGTCTGCAGAACACTTATCAGCAATATTTGGCTGCAAAAGAATTGAAGAAGCAATCTTGGAGATACCACAGGAAATATAACACTTGGTTTCAACGACACGAGGAGCCAAAAGTTGCCACGGATGAATATGAACAAGGGACGTATGTGTACTTCGACTTTCATATTGCAAATGATGATCTACAACATGGATGGTATGTTTTACTTATCCATTAGTTTCACGTTCAAGTTTCTTTGTGTCGTTGTACTTGGTGTTGCGGAGTCTAAGTAGTCAGAATTGAGCCTCCACCCCCCTCCCTGGTGCCCTGAGAATTTGGGGACCTTAGGCGAGCCTTCGAATTGGGGCCCTAGAGTTCTTTGACTACCGACCCTTTGTACATTGGTATGTGTAAAAAAAAAAAAAAAAAAAAAAAAAAAAAAAACCAATTCGGTAAATACATGAACAAGTTTATTTTAACATCAAATATCATTAAAAATTAATATCAAAAGAAGAAAGATATAAAACGTTACCCAAATATTACACATCTCGGGTTTTAGACGCAAACGTACAAATTAAGTTTACATAATCTAAATTTTCAATCAATTCTTTTTCAATTGCCTGTGATTTTATTTTTTGATATTTTTATTGAATCTGAATGGTAAAAAGTCAAATATGTATATATATATTCTCGGGTTTGCTTCCCATTTGTGTTAAATTATTTAGATTTGTGGTTTGTTTATGACAACACACTTACAATCACACTCGTTATAGAAAAACTGATATTGTTATAGAAAAACAATCAGTTAGTGTGCTTGACATTTTTGTATTCATTGATATAATGGATTTAACTATGATTACGTTTTGTTGTGGTACGTTACGGTACAGGTGCCAAAGGATTAAAACAGAGTTCACTTTTGAATATAACTATCTTGAAGATGAACTTATTGTATAGAAGATGTTGAGAGGATGCTACAGCGTTGATCCTGAACCCGTCATGGTATTTGACATAGTTCAATTGGGGGAAGATGTGATGTGACCTTTTATTAAATTGTTTGGCTGTTTGTTCTGTGCAGGTTAGGTTGTATAGTAAGAATGGGGCTGGAAATTCTTTCTTTGGGGCTCTACTTCTTGACCGAGTACAGCTTGCTTACTAGGCTTAATGTTATTGGTCGTATCGAGTGTTTTAGTCTTTCAACTGTAATGAAATACAACAAATACACTGCTTGCTGTTTCTTCAAAACTCCTCTTAGTCGAGTTGCCGCGTTGGTCGTGCGCGGTATATCATGGTGGTTTTGTCTGCTCTTGCAATATGACGTGGTGTGCAAAATTGATGATGGGTTGCACAAGGTACGTGTATACTTAGACTATTTAGTTTAACCTTACTTCCTTTCCAAGGCTTATAACTTGAATTAGCACTAGTGCGGAAAATCATTATCAACACAAATTATTGAGTATCTTATCGATTGACAAAAATGACACGAAAGTAGGCTTGAGTTAGTTATTTTAGAAAATAAGAAAAATGGATCTCAAATCGTGATTTATTGCTTACAGTTTTTGTCAACAATTAAAATTTTGAACATATGCAAATTTTTTGGTTTACCCGTTTAAGAAAAGTTTTCATAAGTTCTTTAGAAGCAGTTCGACTATTTATTGATAACACAAATATTTTTCATGTGTTGAGTAGAAATATAAATAAATGTTGGCGGGGAAGGAAAGTGATAGCCGAGTTTGAAAAATCACTAAATACTATACAAATTATTGAGAAGCTTATCGATCGACATGAAAGTAGGCTTATGGTCGTTACTTTAGAAATTAGCAAAATTTATGAAGTGATTTATAACTCAGTTTTTGTGAAAAACTCAAATTTTGAACATTTGCAAATTTTTTGGTTAACGCATTAAAGAAATTCTTTTAAGTTCTTTAGAAGCAATTGGACATTTTATTGATGCACGTAAGTATTTTTTTGTGTCAAGGGGAAATATAAATAAGTATTTTTTATGTCCTACGGAAATTATTGAGAAGCTTATTGATCGATGAAAATGGTACGAAAGTAGGCTTAAGTTTGTTACTTAAGAAATTAGCAGAATTGATCTCAAGTCGTGACTTATAGCTCATAGATTTTGTGAAAAATACAAATTTTGGACATTTGCAAATTTTTTTAATATTGCGCAATAAAGAAAGTTTTGTAGGTTTTTTTAGAAACCGCTGGACAATTTTTTGAGAAAGTGAAAGTGAAAGTGAGAGCCGAGATTGAAAAGTCACTAAAATCTCTACACAAATTATTGAGAAACTTATCGATTGAAGAAAATGACATGGAAGTAGGTTTAAGTTTGTTACTTTATAAATTAGCAAAATCGATCTTAAATTGTGACTTATAACTCACAGTTTTTGTGGAAAATTCAAATTTTGAACATTTGCAAATTTTTTGGTTTACGCATTAAAGAAAGTTTTGTAAGTTCTTTAGAAGGAGTTGGACAATTTATTGATACACAAAAGAATTTTTTATGGATTTTTATGTGCCAAGTTTGAAAGAGAAATAAACATTGGCAGAGAGTGAAAGTGATAGCCGAGTTAGAAAAATCACTTGATGCCCTACACAAATTATTGAGAAGCTTATCGATCAACGAAAATGACACGAAAATAGGCTTAAGTTCGTTACTTTAGAAATTAGCAAAATCGTTCTCAAATTGTAATTTATAGCTCATAGTTTTTGTGGAAAAATACAAATTTTGAACATTTGTATATTTTTTAGGTTTGTGCAGTAAAGGAAGTTTTGTAGGTTCTTTAGAAGAAGTTAGACAATTTATTGATACACATAAGTATTTTTTTTATTCGAATAAAAATATAAATAAACAGGTGGCAGAGAGTGAAAATCATAACCAAGTTTTAAAGATCACTAAATGCTTTTCACAAATTAATTAGAAGCTTACGGTCAACGAATATGACACGAGACTAGGTTTAAGTTTGTTACTTTAGAAATTAGCAAAATCATATTAAATTGTGACTTATAGCTCAAAGCTTTTGTGAAAAATATAAATTTAGAACATATGCAAATTTTTTTGGTATTGCGCAATAGAGAAAGTTTTGTAAGTTCTTTAAGAGCAGTTGGACAATTTATTGATACACATAAGTATTTTTTATGGATTTTTATGCGTTGAATAAAAATATAAATAAACAATGGCAAAGAGTGAAAATTATAGTCAAGTTTTAAATATCACTAAATGCTTTTCACGAATTATTGAGAAGCTTACTGTCAACGAATATGACACGAGACTAAGCTTAAGTTTGTTACTTTAGAAAAAAGCAAAATAGATCTCAAATCGTGACTTATAACTCATAGTTTTTATGAAAAGTTCAAATTTTGAACATTTGCAAATATTTTGGTTTACGCATTAAAGAAAGTTTACAAGCCCTTTAGATGCAATTAGAATATTTATTAACACATCTAAGTAATTTTCACAAATTTTTTTATGTGTAAAATAGAAAAATAAATAGACATTGGCAGATAACAAATTCTTGCGAAGCTTATCGATAGACAAAAATGGAATGAAAGTAGGCTTAAGTTTGTTATTTAGAAATTTGCAAAATTGATGCCAAATCGTGACAGCCCACAGTTTTTGTGAAAAATATAAATTTTGAACATTTCCAAATCTTTTGCTTTACGCACTAAAAAAAGTTTTATAAGTTTTTAAGAAACAGTTGGACAATTTATTGATGCACAGAAGTAACTTTTTTGAATTTTTATGTGTCAAAAAGAAATATAAATAAATATTGGTGGAGAGTCTAAGTAATAGACGAGCTTGAAAAATCACTAAAAGCGCTACAAAAATTGTTAAGAAGCTTATTGATCGATGAAAATGATACGAATGTAGGCTCAAAATTTTTGTGAAATTTTGAACATTTACGAATTTTTTGATTTACGCATTAAATAAAGTTTTATAAGTTCTTTAGAAGCAGTTGAACAATTTATTGATACACAGAAGTATTTTTTACGGATTTTTTATGTGTCAAGTAGAAATATAAATAAACATTGGCGGATAGTGAAAGTGATAGACGAATTTGAAAAATCACGAAATGTTCTATGTAAATTATTGAGAAATAAGCAAATTATCGAATGAGGAAAATGACACGAAAGTAGGTTTTTCTTTGTTACATTAGAAATAAGCAAAATCAATCTCAAATTGTGACTTATAGCCTACAGTTTTTGTGAAATTTTGAACATTTGCAAATTTTTTGGTTTACGCATTAAAGAAATTTTATAAGTTCTTTAGAAGAAGTTAGACAATTTATTGATACACATAAGTATTTTTTATGGATTTTTTATGTGACAAGTAGAAATATAAATAAACATTGGCGGATGTTGAAAGTGATAGCCAAATTTGAAAAATCACGAAATGCTCTATGCAAATTATTGAGAAGCTTATAGATCGATGAAAATGACACGAAAGTAGGCTTCAGTTTGTTACTTTAGAAATTAGCAAAATCGATCTTAAATCGTGACTTATAGTTCACAGTTTTTGTGAAACATTCAAATTTTGAACATTGTAAAATTTTGGTTTACGCATTGAAAAAAGTTATCGAAGCTCTTTAGCAATAGTAGGACAATTTAATTATATACACAAGTATTTTTTGTGGATTTTTTTTATGTGTAAAGTAGAATTATAAATAAATATTGGTGAAGAGTGAAGGGGATAGTTGAGTTTGAGAAATCACTAAAAGCCCTACATAAATTATTGAGAAGGTTATCGAATGACGAAAATGATACAAAAGTAGGTTTCTGTTCGTTACATTAGAAATAAGCAAAATCGATCTCAAATCGTGACTTATAGCCTACAGTTTTTGGGCAAAATTCAAATTTTGAACATTTGCAAATTTTTTGGTTTACGCATTAAAGAAAGTTTATAAGTTCTTTAGAAGAAGTTAGACAATTTATAGATACACATATGTAATTTTTATGGATTTTTTATGTGTCAAGTAGAAATATAAATAAACAATGGCGGATAGTGAAAGTGATAGCCGAATTTGAAAAATCACGAAATGCTCTATGCAAATTATTGAGAAGCTTATAGATCGATGAAAAAGTAGGCTTAAGTTTGTTACCTTAGAAATTAGCAAAATCGATCTTAAATCGTGACTTATAGTTCACAGTTTTTGTGAAACATTCAAATTTTGAACATATGTAAAATTTTGGTTTACGCATTTAAAAATGTTATATAAGCTCCTTAGCAACAGTTGGACAATTTAATTATATACACAAGTATTTTTTGTGGATTTTTTTTATGTGTAAAGTAGAATTATAAATAAATATTGGCGGAGAGTGAAGGGGATAGTTGAGTTTGAAAAATCACTAAAAGCCCTACACAAATTATTGAGAAGGTTATCGAGAGAATGACACGAAAGTAGGCTTCTGTTCGTTACATTAGAAATAAGCAAAATTGATCTCAAACCGTGACTTATAGCCTACAGTTTTTGTGAAAAAGTCAAATTTTGAACATTCGCAAATTTTTTGGTTTACGCATTAAAGAAATTTTAGAAGTTCTTTAGAAGCAGTTATACAATTTATTGATACACATAAGTATTTTTTATGGATTTTTTATGTGTTAAGTAGAAATATAAATAAACATTGGCAGAGAATGAAAGTGATGGCTGAGTTTGAAAAACCACTAAATTCCCTACACAAAATATTGAGAGGCTTATCGATCGACCAAAATGACACAAAAGTAGGCTTAAATTCATTACTTCAGAAATTAGCAAAATCGATCTCAAATCGTGACTTATAGCTCACAGTTTTTGTGAAAAATACAAATTTTGAACATTTACAAATTTTTTGGTATGCGCAATAAAGAAAGTTTTGAAAGTTCTTTAGAAGCAATGGGACAATTTATTGATACACATAAGTATTTTTTATAGATTTTTAATGTGTCAAATAAAAATATAAATAAACAGTGGCGGAGAGTGAAAATCATAGCCAAGTTTTAAAGATCACTAAATGCTTTTCATAGATTATTGAGAAGCTTATGGTCGATGAATATGACATGAGACTAGGCTTAAGTTTGTTACTTTAGAAATTAGCGAAATCGATACCAAATCTTGACTTATAGCTCACAGTTTTTGTGAAAAATTCAAATGTTGACCATTTTCAAATTTTTTGGTTTGCGCAATAAAGAAAGTTTTGTAAGTTCTTTAGAATCAATTGGACAATTTATTGATACACATAAATATTTTTTATCGATTTTTAATGTGTCGAAAAAAAATATAAATAAACAATGACAAAGAGTGAAAATCATAACCAAGTTTTAAAGATCACTAGATACTTTTCACAAATTATTGAGAAGCTTACGGTCGACGAATATGACACGAGACTAGGCTTAAGTTCCTTACTTTAGAAGTTAGCAAAATCGATCCCAAATCGTGACTTATAGCTCACAGTTTTTGTGAAAAATTCAAATTTTGAACATTTACAAATTTTTTGGTTTGCACAATAACGAAAGTTTTGTAAGTTCTTTAGAAGAAATTGGAGAATTTGTTGATACACATAAGTATTTTTTATTGATTTTTAATGTGTCGAATAAAAATATAAACAAACTGTGGCGAAGAGTGAAAATCATAGCCAAGTTTTAAAGATCACTAAATGCTTTTCACAAATTATTGAGAAGCTTACGGTCGATGAATATGACACAAGGCTAGGCTTAAGTTCTTTACTTTAGAAATTAGCAAAATCGATCTCAAATAGTGACCTATAGCTCACAGTTTTTGTGAAAAATTCAAATTTTGAACATTTGCAAATTTTTGGTTTGTGCAATAAAGAAAGTTTTGTAAGTTCTTTAGAAGCAATTGGACAATTTATTGATACACATAAGTATTTTTTTATCAATTTTTAATGTGTCGAATAAAAATATAAATAAACAGTGGTTGAGAGTGAAAATCATAGCCAAGTTTTAAAGATCACTAAATGCTTTTCACAAATTATTGAGAAGCTTACGGTTGACAAATATGACACGAGACTAGGCTTAAGTTCGTTACTTTATAAATTATCAAAATCGATCTCAAATCGTGACTTATAGCTCACAATTTTTGTGAAAAATACAAATTTTGATCATTTGCAAATGTTTTTATTATGTGCAATAAGGAAAGTTTTGTAGGTTCTTTAGAAGCTGTTGGACAATTTGCCCATACACATAAGTATGTTTTATTAATTTTTAATGTGTTGAATAAAAATATAAATAAACAGTGGCGGAGAGTGAAAATCGTAGCCAAGTTTTAAAGATCACTAAATGCTTTTCACAAATTATTGAGAAGTTTACGATTGACGTATATGACACGAGACTACGCTTAAGTTAGTTACTTTAGAAATTAGCAAAATTGATCTCAAATCGTGACTTATAGCTCACAGTTTTTATGAAAAATTCAAACTTTGAATATTTGCAATTTTTTTGGTTTGTGCAATAAAGAAAGTTTTGTAAGTTCTTTAGAAGCATTTGGACAATTTATTGATACACATAAGTATTTTTTATCGATTTTTAATATGTTGAATAAAAATAAAAATAAATAGTGCCGGAAAGTGAAAATCATTGCCAAGTTTTAAAGATCACTAAATGCTTTTCACATATTATTTAGAAGCTTACGGTCAACGAATATGACACGAGACTAGGCTTAAGTTCATTACTTTTGAAATTAGTAAAATCGATACCAAATCGTGACTTATAGCTCACAATTTTTGTGAAAAATTCAAATTTTGAACATTAGCAAAATATTTTGGTTTATGCATTAAAAAAAGTTTATAAGCTCTTTAGAAGCAATTAGAATATTTATTAACACACCTAAGTAATTTTCACAAATTGTTATGTGTAAAATAGAAAATAAATAGGCATTGGCAGAATATGAAAGTGATATCTGAGTTTTGAAAAGTCACTAAATGGCCTAGACAAATTCTTGCGAAGCTTATCGATAGACGAACACGAAAGTAGGCTTAAGTTCGTTATTTAGAAATTAGCAAAATTGATCCCAAATCATGACTACAGCCAGTAGTTTTTGTGAAAAATATAAATTTTTGGTTCACGCATGATTTTTATTTTATTTTATAAGTTCTTAAGAAGCAGTTGGACAATTTATTCATGCACAGAAGTTTTTTTTTTGGATTTTTATTTGTAAAAAAGAAATATAAAAAAACATTGGCGGAGAGTCAAAGTGATAGATGAGTTTGAAAAATCACTAAAAGCGCTACAAAAATTGTTGAGAAGCTTATCGATCAATGAAAATAATACGAATGTTGGCTTAAGTTCGTTACTTTAGAAATTAGTAAAATAGATCTCAGACTTATAGCTCACAACTTTTGTGAAAAACTGATATTTTGAACATTTTCGAATTTTCTAGTTTATGCATTAAATAGTGTTTTATAAGTTCTTTAGAAGCAGTTGAACAGTTTATTGATACACAGAAGTATTTTTTACGGACTTGTTGTTTGTCAAGTTGAAATTTAAATAAACATTGGCGGAGAGTGAAGGGGATAGTGGAGTTTGAAAAATCACTAAAAGCCCTACACAAATTATTGAGAAGGTTATCGAACGAATAAAATGACACGGAAGTAGGCTTTAGTTTCTTATTTTAGAAATAAGCAAAATTGATCTCAAATTGTGACTTATAGCTTACATTTTTTGTGAAAAATTCAAATTTTGAACGTTCGCAAGTTTTTTGGTTTACGTATTAAAGAAATTTATAAGTTCTTTAGAAGTAGTTAGACAATTTATTGACACACATAAGTATTTTTTATGTGTTAAGTAAAAAATAAATAAATAAACATTGACGGAGAGTGAAAGTGAAAGCCGAGTTTGAAAATTCACTAAATTCCCTTCACAAATTATTGTGAAGCTTACAATCTACGAATATGGCACAAGACTAGGCTTAAGTTCATTACTCTAGAAATTAGCATAATCGATCTCAAATCGTGAGCTCACAAATTTTATGTAAAATTCAAATTTTGAACATTTGCAAATATTTTGGTTTATTCATTAAAGAAAGTTTATAAGCTCTTTAGAAGAAATTAGAATATTTATTAACACACCTAAGTAATTTTCACAAATTGTTTGTGTAAAACAGAAAAATAAATTGACATTGGCAGAGAACGAAAGTGATATCCGAGTTTTGAAAAGTCACTAAATGCCTACACAAATTCTTGCGAAGCTTTTCGATAGACGAAAATGGCACGAAAGTAGGCTTAAGTTCGTTATTTAGAAATTAGCAAAATTGATACCAAATCGTGACTTATAGCCCACAGTTTTTGTGAGAAATATAAATTTTGAACATTTCCAAATTTTTTGGTCTCTACAATAAAGAAAGTTTTGTAAGTTCTATAGAAGCATTTAGACAATTTATTGATTCACATAAGTATTTTTTATGTGTCGAATAAAATATAAATAAACATTAGCAGAGAGTAAAAATCATAGCCAAGTTTTAAAGATCACTAAATGCTCTTCACAAATTATTTAGAAGCTAAATGCCCTACACAAATTCTTGAAAAGCATATCGATAGACAAAAGTGGCACGAAATGAGGCTTATGTTCGTTACTTAGAAAATTAGCAAAATCAGTCCCAAATCGTGACTTATCACTCATAGTTTTTAGTTGATTTTTACAAATTCGTACATAAATTGTCGTTCAAATTATTTATTTTCACCTTTGCCCCACTATGAAGTTTGAAAAATAAAGTAATACTCTCCGTTAATATTCTGGAGGGAGGAACCTAATTTTAACAATGTTTTAGGCCTCATTACTATACTTCACTTATTTTTTTAGTTTTCGCCTTAAATAGTCTACAAAATATCCATTTGTTGCTCAATTAATCGTGAATCCACTGCCAACTACCTTATAAAATTTTCATTAATGCTCATGGAAAATATTTCACAAAAATAAAATATTTGCATTTTTTTACAAAAAACATGGGTTAACTAACACTCACAGTTTTTAGTCGATTTTTACAAATTCGTCATAAATCGTCGTTTAAACTATTTATTTTCACCTTTGCCTAATCGTGAAGTTTGAAAATTATAGTAGTACTTCTTGTTATATTCCAAAGGGTGGAACCCCATTTTAACAATGTTTTAGGACTCGCTACTATACTTTTCACTTATTTTTTTAGTTTTCAACTTAAATAGTCTACTAAATATCCATTTGTTCCTCAATAAATTGTAAATATGCTTTCAAATGCCTTATAAAAGTTTCCTTAATGCTCCCGGAAAAATTTTCGGGAAAATAAAAATTTTGCATTTTTGACAAAAAACGTGTGTTAACATTCATTGTTTTTGGTCAGTTTTTACAAATTCGTACATAAATCGTCATTCAAACTATTTATTTTTGCATTCACCTCACCGTGATGTTTAAAAATTATAGTAATTCTTTTTGTTGTATTCTTGAGGGTGGAACCCAATTTTAATAATGTTGTGGGCCTCACAACTATATTTTTCACTCATTTTTTTAGCTTTCGACACAAATAATCTACTAAATATACATTGTTGCTCAATAAATCATAAATTCGCTTCCAAATGCCTTATAAAATTTCCTTAATGCTCATGGAAAATGTTTCGAAAAAATAAAAAATTTGCCTTTTTGACAAAAAATATGGGTGTTACACTCACGATTTTTTGTCAATTTTTACAAATTCATACATAAATCGTTGTTCAAACTATTTATTTTCACATTCGCCTCACCGTTAAGTTTGAAAATTAAAGTAATACTTTCTGTTAACATTATTGAGGGTGGAACCTTATTTTAGCAATGTTTTGGGCCACACAACTATATTTTTCACTTATTTTTTAAGTTTTTTATTTAAATAGTCTACTAAATATACATTTGTTGCTCAATAAATCGTAAATCCGCTTCCAAATGCCTTATAAAATTTTCCTTAATGCTCACAAAAAATATTTAGCAAAAATAAAAAAATTTCATTTTTAACAAAAAAACATGGGTAAACACTGATTGGTTTTAGTCGGTTTTTACAAATTCGTACATAAATCGTCGTACAAACTATTTATTTTTACCTTCATCTCACCATGAAGTTTGAAAATTATAGCAATACTTTACGCTATATTCTTGTGGGTGGAACGCAATTTTAACAATGTTTTGGGCCTCACTACTATATTTTTCCTTTATTTTTTTTCTTTTCGATTTAAATAGTCTACTAAATATACATTTGTTGTTCAATAAATCGTAAATCCGCTTCCAAATGCCTTATAAAATTTTCCTTAATGGTCATTGAAAATATTTCGCGAAAATAAAAATATTACAATTTTGACAAAAAAACGATTTTTAGTCAGTTTCTACAACTTCGTACATAGATCGTTGTTAATTTTTCACCTTCACCTCATCATGAAAACTAAAAAAGTAAGTGAAAAATATAGTAGTGAGGCCCAAAACATTATTAAAATAGGGTTCCACTCTCAAGAATATTAACAGAAAGTATTACTTTAATTTTCTAACTTAACGTTGAAGCGAATCTGAAAGTAAATTGTTTGAACGACGATTTATGTACGAATTTGTAAAAACGGACTAAAAACCGTGAGTGTTAACACATGTTTTTTTTTTTTTTTTCAAAAATGCAAATTTTTTATTTTCTAGAAATATTTTCCGTGGGCATTAAGGAAAATTTTATAAGGCATTTGGAAGCAGATTTATGATTTATTGAGCACCAAATGTATATTTAGTAAAGTATTTAAGTTGAACTAAAAAAAATAATGAAAAATATAGTAGTGAGGCTTAAAACATTGTTAAAATGGGGTTCCACCCTTAAGAATATTAATGGAAAGTATTACTTTAATTTTCAAACTTCATGATGAGGCGAGGATGATAATAAATAGTTTGAATGACGATTTATGTAGAAATTTATAAAAACTGACTAAAAACCATGAGTTTTAACCCATGTTTTTTGTCAAAAATGCAAATTTTCTGTTTTCGTGAAATATTTTCCGTGAACATTAAGGAAAATTTACAAGGCATTTGGAAGTGGATTTAAGATTCATTGAGCAACATATGTATATTTAGTAGACTATTTAAGTCGAAAACTAAAAAACATAAGTGAAACATATAGTATTCAAGCCCAATACATTGTTAAAATTGGGTTCCACCCTCTAGAATATTAACGGAAAGTGTTACTTTAATTCAAACTTCATGGTGAGGTGAATGTGAGAATAAATTGTTTGAACGACGATTTATATACAAGTTTGTAAAAACTGACTAAAAATCGTGGTTGTTAACCCACGTTTTTTTTGTCAAAAATGCAAATTTTTTTTTTTGCGAAATATTTTCTGTGAGCATTAAGGAATATTTTATAAGGCATTTTGAAGCGGTTTCTGATTTATTGATCAACAAATGTATATATAGTAGACTATTTAAGTCGAAAACTAAAAGAATAGTGAAAAATATAGTATCGAGGCAAAAAATATTATTGAAATAGGGTTCCAGCCTCAAGAATAATGAGGACCAAAACATTGTCAAACGGGGTTCCACCCTCAAGAATCTCAACGAAAAGTCTTATCTTAATTTTCAAAATTTCCCGGTGTGGCGAAGCTGAAAACATATAGATTTAAAAGCGTATTTACAATTTATTGAACAACAAATGAATATTTAGTAAACTATTTAAGTCGAAAACTAAAAAAATAAGTGAAAAATATAGTAGCGAGTCCTAAAACATTGTTAAAATGGGGTTCCACCCTCAAGAATATAACAAGAAGTACTACTATAATTTTAAAACTTCATGATTAGGTGAAGGTGAAAATAAATAGTTTGAACGACGATTTATGTATGAATTTGTAAAAATAGATTAAAAACTGTCAGTGTTAACCCATGTATTTTGTAAAAAAACGCAAATATTTTATTTTTGTGAAATATTTTTCGTGAGCATTAAGGAAAATTTTATAAGGTAGTTGGCAGTGGATTTACGATTTATTGAGCAACAAATGGATATTTAGTAGACTATGTAAGGCGAAAACTAAAAAAACAAGTGAACAATATAGTAGCGAGGCCTAAAACAATGTTAAAATTAGGTTCCTCCCTCTAGAATATTAACAAAAAGTATTACTTTATTTTTCAAACTTCATAGTGGGGCGAAGGTGAAAATAAATAGTTTGAACGATGATTTATGTACGAATTTGTAAAAATCGACTAAAAATTAACCCACGTGTTTTTGTCAAAAATGCAAATTTTTTATTTTCGCAAAATATTTTCTATGAGCTTTAAGCAAAATTTATAAGGCATTTGGAAGTGGTTTTACAACTTATTGAGTAACAACTGTATATTTAGTAGACTATTTAAATCGAAAACCAAAAAAATCAGTGAAAAATATAGTAGTAAGGCCCAAAACATTGTTAAAATGGGGTTCCACCATCAAGAATATAGCAAAAAGTATTACTATAATTTTCAAATTTCATGGTAAGGCGAAGGTGAAAATAAATAGTTTTAAGGACAATTTATGTACGAATTTGTAGAAACTAAATAAAAACCATGAGTATTAGCCACGTTTTTTTGGTCAAAAATGCAAATTTTTTATTTTTGCGAAATATTTTTCGTGAACATTCAGGAAAATTTTATAAGGCATTTTGGAAGCTGATTTATGATTTATTGAGCAACAAATGTATATTTAGTAGACTATTTACGTCGAAAACTAAAAAAATAAGTGAAAAATATAGTAATGAGCCCAAAATATTGTTAAAATGAGGTTCCGCCCTCAACAATATTAACAGAAAGTATAACTTTAATTTTCAAACTTCACAGTGAGGCGAAGGTGAAAATAAAGAGTTTGAACGATGATTTATGTATGAATTTTTAAAAACTGACAAAAAAGCGTAAGTGTTAACCCACTTTTTTGTCAAAAAGGCAAATTTTTTATTTTCACGAAATATTTTCCATGAGCACTAAGAAAATTTATCATAATGCATTTAGAAGTGGATTTACGATTTATTGTGCATATTTAGTAGACTATTTAAGTCGAAAACTAAAAAAATGAGTGAAAAGTGTAGTAGGGAGGCCCAATACATCGTAAAATGGGGTTCCACCCTCAAGAATATAACAAAAAGTATTACTATAATTTTCAAACTTCATGGTGAGGCGAAGGTGAATAGTTTGAATGACGATTTATGTACAAATTTGTAAAAACCGACACAAAAACGTGAGTGTTAACCCTTTTTTTATACAAATATTATATTTTCATGAAACATTCTCTGTGAGAATTAAGGAAAATTTATAAGGCAACTGGAAGTGGACTTAAGATTTTGTGAGCAACAAATGTATATTTAGTAGATTATTTAAGATGAAAGCCCAAAATATTGTTAAAATTGGGTTGCCCCCTCAAGAATATAATGGAAAGTATTACTATAATTTTCAAACATCACGGTGAGGCGAAGTTGAAAAGAAATAGTTTGAATGACGATTTTTTGGTCAAAAATGAAAATTTTGATTTTTGTGAAATATTTTCCATGAGTGTTAAGGAAAACTATATAAGGTGTTTGGAAGCAGGTTTATGATTTATTAAGCAACAAATGTATATTTAGTGGAATATTTCAACCACAAATTGAAAAAAGTAAGTGAAAAATACTATAGTGAGGACCAAAACATTGTCAAATGGGGTTCCACCCTCAAGAATCTCAATGGAAAGTCTCACCTTAATTTTCAAAACTTCACATTCAGGCGAAGGTGAAAATAAATTGATTGAACGGTGATTTATGTACGAATTTCCAAAACTGACTAAAAGCCGTGAGTATTAATCCTCGTTTTTTTGGTCAAAAATGAAAATTTTTATTTTTGAAAAATATTTTCCGCGAGCATTAAGAAAAACTTTATAAGGTGTTTGGAAGCGGTTTTATGATTTATTGAGCAACAAATGTATACTTAATAGAATATTTAAACCAAAAACTAAAAAAATAGGTCAAAAATAGAATTGTGAGGACCAAAACATTGTCCAATGGGGTTCCACCCTCAAGAATCTTAACGGAAAGTGTTACCTGAATTTTCAAAATTTTACGGTGAGGCGAAGGTGAAAACAGATAGATTGAACGAATGATTTATGTACGAATTTGTAAAATCGACTAAAAATCGTGAGTGTTAACCCACTTTTTTTTGGTAAAAAATGTAAATTTTTATTTTTTGCAAAATATTTTCAGCGAGCATTAAGGAAAACTCTATAAGGTGTTTGGAAGAGGTTTTATGATTTATTGAGCAACAAATGTATACTTAATAGAATATTTAAGCCGAAAACTGAAGAACAAAAATGTGAAAAATACAATAATGTGGACCAAAACATTGTCAATTGGGGTTCCACCCTCAAGAATCTTAATAGAAAGTCTCACCTTAATTTTCAAAACACCACATTGAGGTGAAGCTAAAAATACATAGATTGAACAATGATTTATGTACGACTTTGCAAAACCGCTAAAGTAGTGAATGTTAACCCATGTTTTTTTGGTCAAAAATGAAAATTTTTATTTTTGCAAAATATTTTCTGCGAGCATTATGGAAAACTTTATGAGGTGTTTGGAAGAGGTTTTATGATTTATTGAGCAACAAATGTATACTTAGTAGAATATTTAAGCCAAAAACTGAAAAAATAAGTGAAAAATACAATAGTGAGGACCAAAACATTGTCAAATGGGTTTCCACCCTCAAGAATCTCAACGGAAAGTCTTATCTTAATTTTTAAAATTTCACGATGTGGCGAAGGTGAAAACATATAGATTGAACGATGATTTATGTACGAATTTGTAAAACCGACTAAAAATCGTGAGTGTTATTAACCCACTTGTTTTGGTCAAAAATGCAAATTTTTATTTTTGGGTAATATTTTCCGTGAGCATTAAGGAAAACTTTATAAGGTGTTTGGAAGCGGTTTTAGGATTTATTGAGTGACAAATGTATACTTAGTAGAATATTGAAGCCGAAAACTGAAAAAATAAGTGAAAAATACAATAGTGAGGACCAAAACATTGTCAAATGGAGTTCCACCCTCAAGAATCTCAACGGAAAGTCTTACCTTAATTTTCAAAATTTCACGGTGTGGCAAATTTGAAAACAAATAGATTGAATGATTATTTATGTATGAATTTGTAAAACGACTAAAAATTGTGAGTGTTAACCCACGTTTTTTTGGTAAAAAATGCAAGTTTTTATTTTTGTGAAATATTTTTTGCGAGCATTAAGGAAAACTTTATAACTTGTTTGGAAGCAGTTTTATGATTTATTGTGCAACAAATGTATTCTTAGTAGAATATTTAAGCCGAAAACTGAAAAAATATGTGAAAAATACAATAGTGAAGACCAAAACATTGTCAAATGGGTTCCACCGTCAAGAATCTCAAAGGAAAGTCCTACCTTAATTTTCAAAATTTCATGGTGACGTGAAGGTGAAAACATATAGATTTTACGATGATTTATGTGCGAATTTAAAAAAACGACTAAAACTCATGAGTGTTAACCGACGATTTTTTTGTCAAAAATGCAAATTTTTATTTTTGCGTAATATTTTTCACAAGCACTAAGGAAAACTTTGTAAGGTGTTTGGAAGCGGTTTGATGATTTATTGAGCAACAAATGTATACTTAGTAAAATATGTAAACCAAAAACTGAAAAGAAATAAGTGAAAATTACAATAGTGAAGACCAAAACATTGTCAAATGGGGTTCCACCATCAAAAATCTCAAAGGAAAGTTTTACCTTAATTTTCAAAATTTCCCGATGAAGCGAAGGTGAAAGCAAATAGTTTGAGCAACGATTTATGTAGGAATTTGTAAAACCGACTAAAAATCGTGAGTGTTAACCCATGTTTTTTTGGTCAACAATGAAAAAAATTACTTTTGTGAAATATTTTTCGCAAGCATTGAGGAAAACTTTATAAGGTGTTTGGAAACAGTTTTATGATTTATTGAGCAACAAATGTATACTTAGTGGAATATTTAAGCCAAAAATTGAAAAAAAAATTAAGTGAAAAATACAATAGTGAGGACTGAAAGTCTGAAACATTGTCAAATGGGGTTCCACCCTCAAGAATATAATGGAAAGTATTACTATGATTTTCAAACTTTGTGGTGGGACGAAGGTGAAAATAAATAGTTTGAACGACGATTAATGTACAAATTTGTAAAAACTGACCTAAAACTGTGAGTGTTATCCAATGTTTTTTGTTAAAAAGACGCAAATTTTTTATTTTTGCGAAATATTTTTCGTGAGCATTAAGGAAAATTTATAAAGCATTTGGAAGTGGATTTACGATTTATTGAGCAACATATGTATATATGGTAGAATATTTAAGACGAAAAAAAAAAGTGAAAAATATAGTAGTGAGGTCCAAAACATTGTTAAAATGGGGTTCCACCCACAAAAATATAACGGAAAGTATTACTATAATTCTCAAACTTCACGGTGAGGCGAAAGTGAAAATAAATAGTTTAATTGTTGATTTATGTACGAATTTGTAAAAACTAACAATAAACCATGAGTGTTTAACCCACTTTTTTTGTCAAAAGCGCAAATTTTTAATTTTTGCAAAATATTTTCCGTGAGCATTAAGAAAAAATTTATAAGGCATTTGGAAACGGATTTACGATTTTTTGAGCAACAAATGTACACTTAGTAGACTATTTAAGTCGAAAATAAGTGAAGAATACAATAGTGAGGACCAAAACATTGTCAAATGGGGTTCTACCCTCAAGAATCTCAATGAAAGGTCTCACCTTAATTTTTAAAACTTCACATTGAGGCGAATATGAAAATAAATAGATTGAACGGTGATTTATGTACAAATTTGCAAAACCGACTAAATGTCGTGAATGTTAACCCACGTTTTTTTTGTCCAAAATGAAATTTTTTATTTTTGCAAAATATTTTCTGTGAGCATTAAGGAAAACTTTATAAGGTATTTGAAAGCAGTTTTACGATTTATTGAGCACCAAATGTTTACTTAGTGGAATATTTAAGCCAAAAACTTTAAAAAAATAAGTGAAAAATACGATAGTGAGGACCAAAACATTGTCAAATGGGGTTCCACCCTCAAAAATCTCAATGGAAAGTCTCACCTTAATTTTCAAAACTTAACATTGAAGCGAACTTGGAAATAAATAGATTGAACGGTGATTTATGTACTAATTTGCAAAACCGACTAAAAGTGGTGAGTATTAACACATGTTTTTTTTTTCAAAAATGCAGATTTTTTATTTTCATGAAATATTTTCCATGAGCATTAAGGAAAATTTTATAAGGCATTTGGAAGCGGATTTACGATTTATTGAGCACCAAATGTATATTTAGTAGAGTATTTAAGTCGAATTAAAAAAATAATGAAAAATATAGTAGTGAGGCTTAAAACATTGTTAAAATGGGGTTCCACCCTTAAGAATATTAACGCAAGGTATTACTTTAATTTTCAAATTTCATGGTGAGGCAAGGGTGAAAATAAATAGTTTGAATGACGATTTATGTACAAATTTATAAAAACCGACTAAAAACCGTGAGTTTTAACCCATGATTTTTGTCAAAAATGCAAATTTTTTGTTTTCGTGAAATATTTTTCGTGAACATTAAGGAAAATTTATAAGGCATTTGGAAGCGGATTTAAGATTTATTGAGCAACATATGTATATTTAGTAGACTATTTAAGTCGAAAACTTAAAAAATAAGTGAAACATATAGTTTTGAAGCCCAAAACATTGTTAATGTCACATCCCGATCCGGGCGGCGCACCACTTCCCGGGCCCGCTCCACCACTGTAGCACGATATTGTCCGCTTTGGGCCCCAACCACGCCCTCACGGTTTTGTTTCTGGGAACTCACACGAGAACTTCCCGATGGGTCACCCATTCTGGGAATGCTCTCGCGCACTACTCGCTTAACTTCGGAGTTCCCATGGAACCCGAAGCCAGTGAGCTCCCAAAAGGCCTCGTGCTAGGTAGGGATGGGAATATACATTTAAGGATCACCCCTGGGCGATGTGGGATGTCACAATCCACCCCCCTTAGGGCCCGACGTCCTCGTCGGCACACACGCGGCCGGGGTTAGGCTCTGATACCAAATTGTCACATCCCGACCCGGGCGGCGCACCACTTCCCGGGCCCGCTCCACCACCGTAGCACGATATTGTCCGCTTTGGGCCCCGACCACGCCCTCACGGTTTTGTTTCTAGGAACTCACACGAGAACTTCCCGATGGGTCACCCATCCTGGGAATGCTCTCGCGGGGCGGATCACTTCCCGGGCCCGCTCCACCATCGTAGCACGATATTGTCCGCTTTGGGCTTACCATTCCCTCACGATTTTGTTTTTGGGAACTCACGAGCAACTTCCCAGAGGGTCACCCATCCTGGGAGTGCTCTCGTGCGCTACTCGCTTAACTTCGGAGTTCCCATGGAACCCGAAGCCAGTGAGCTCCCAAAAGGCCTCGTGCTAGGTAGGGATGGGAATATACATTTAAGGATCACCCCTGGGCGATGTGGGATGTCACAGTTAAAATTGGGTTCCACCCTCTAAAATATTAATGGAAAGTATTACTTTAATTTTCAAACTTCATGGTGAGGCGAATGTGAAAATAAATTGTTTGTACGACGATTTATATACGACTTTGTAAAAACTGACTAAAAACCATGGGTGTTAACCCATGTTTTTTGTCCAAAATGCAAAAAAAAATTTGGCGAAATATTTTCTGTGAGGATTAAGGAATATTTTATAAGGCATTTTGAAGTGGATTTCTGATTTATTGATCAACAAATGTATATTTAGTAGACTATTTAAGTCGAAAACTAAAAGAATAGTGAAAAATATAGTAGTGAGGTAAAAAATATTATTAAAATAGGGTTCCGCTCTCAAGAATATTAACGGAAAGTATTACTTTAATTTTTAAATTTCACGGTGAGGCGAAGGTGAAAATAAATAGTTTGAACAACAAGTTACAAACGAAAAACCGACTAAAAATCATGATTTTTGTCAAAAATGCAAATCTTTTATTTTCGCGAAATATTTTCAATGAGCATTAAGGAAAATTTTATAAGGCATTTGGAAGCGGAATTGCGATTTATTGAGCAACAAATGTACATTTAGTAGACTATTTATGTCGAAAACTAAATAAATTAGTGAAAAATATAGTAGTGAGGCCCAAAACAATGTTGAATAGGCTCCACCCTTAGCAATATTAACGGAAAGTACGTATTCCTTTAATTTTCAAACTTCATGGTGAGTCAAAGGTAAGGGTGGGCGCGGTGCAGATCGGTGTGGTGTCAAGTGAAACCGCAACCCAAACCGAAACTTTTTGCAGTGCGCTTCGGTGCGGTTTTGAAGCCAAAACCGAAATGAAACCAAACCGTTTGGTTTGGTTCGGTGCAGTTTCAAACGGTTTCGATTTGGTTTTTGAGAAAAAAAAATGTACAATTTAAAATATACACTTATTTATGCATAAGACTGTCAAACCTGCATGACATCTCTACCCTTAATAGACCACTCTCCTCTGATTTAGCTTGTAATTCTTGGGTGGTACGTTCTACTTCTAGCCCTTTGGACTTAGTTGGTGATCTTATGACAATTCTTGCCAAGTATTTTCCAACAGAAAACACTATGTTGCACATAAAAGAATTTTCTCATTGAATTTGGTTCTACAAGTAAAAGGATTTGTACAGTTAAGTAATGTATATTATGCTGGAAGCCATGGGATAGATATAATGGTCTCACCAAGGCTGCTAAAGCCCTGCGATGGCATGAACCACACTACAACCATGGATAAAAAGGTCAGTGAGGTCGCAGAGATGTATTTGATAAAGAATTTTAAATATTATATATTTATTTAGTTTGCATTTATAAATTTGATAAAGAATTTTCCACATTACTGTGACAGCCCATCCTGGGAATTGTAAAACGTACGCGTGAAAAGACTATTTTACCCCCAGTTCGATTCTTTACGTTTTGTGTTATGTTTTGAGCTTTGTTGGCATGTTTTGGGCCACACACACACTTTCCCACACTCCATAACCTTTCCTCCCTATTCCTGCACCCTGTCCCGAGCCCCATTCCTTCCTATTTATCTTTGAAACGTACGGACACACCCACACACTCCTCGAACCTCCACAGATCGAAGAATCCAACCACATTTTCAGACTCGTGAGGCTTGTAGGAGTCCAACCATACCCATTTCAAGTAAGAATACCTTCGTTTTCACGTCGAACTCAAGATGCCCGATTTTGGTACTGTTCATGCACACGTAATTTCTCACGTTTTAGGGAATTTCAAGCTTGTAGGAAGCTTGGTGAGGTCCCTAGGAGGCTCGGGGTGGTTCGTTTGAAGGTTTTGGACGTTGGGATCACGAGTTTCGAAGTTGGCCGGAGTTGGGGTGATTTTCCAGGTGAGATTTAGTGGTTTTTAGCACTTGAAAGTGGTATGATTGTGTTCCTCTCGTTGTAAGCTTCATTTTGGTACCAATTTCGTGAAATTTGGTTGAAAAACGAAGGAGATATCGAAGTTTGAAATTTTCCCAGTTTTCCGGCGCCGGCGACGGCGCCGGAATATTCCGTCAAATCTGACGGAATATTCCTGACGCCGTTGACGGTTACCGTTAGGAATAACGAAATATTCCTAACGGCGTCAGTTGATGCTGTCAGCGTGCCAGGCACGTGCCTGTGCGTGGTCGGCGCGTGCGACGGTGAAAAATTATTTTAAAAATATGAGGATGTTCCTGAGGTTGAGTAGATCACGTTGGTGTATTCATACACCCCATTTGAGCAATGTATGAGAAGTTATTTCTAAAGGTTGGTTATGTGCTTTAAAATTAACGTTTTTATAGTTGTTTCGCATATAGGTGAGACGTATCCCGAGGACGAGCGTGGTCACTCGAGGCAGGGGGGCTACGACCCTTCCACTTATCAGTGAGTGGGCTTTTGGTTTTCCGTATATACCTATATGCTTATACGTTTCCCAGAAAATGAAATTAAAATGTTTCTGCATTATATTGCTATGTTTATTGTTGCCGTTCGTTCATGCATTATTAGTTATATATATATATATATATATATATATATATATATATATATATGCATGTGAATTGATGCTGCGGACGCACAGGTAAGTGCCAGGTGAGTATGACTTTATATTTACATTCAGTAGTGACTTTAGAGACTTAGAGAGCTCGTAACATGCACCCCCGGTGTCAGTGCTCCCGCCCAGAGTTGGGCACAGTCCTTCACGTGATGTTCACCTCCCGCACCACACGCTCAGCTTAGATCCAAGTTAGGTGCACAGTCCTGTCGTACAGACCACTTTAGGTGGTTCTGACTCGTAGGTGACCCGCGATTATTCGCCCAGCCTTCACGTGATCGTAGCACTAGAGCGTATTTATATTACACCCAGGCCTGTCGTACAGACCACTTTAGGTGGTTCCGACTCATGTGCAGGTATAGATAGTGAGATTGAGATTTGAGCTCTAGATTCAGCCGTACAGGTCACGTTAGGTGACTCCGGCTGACAGTTTATATGATTTGGATGTGATATTACCTGAGCACTTACATTTTATTTGAGGTCTTGGTATGGCATATCCTTGAGCATTTACATAATAATTCGAGGCATATTCATGGCACGTTTTTCGAGCATAGTATATTTATATATTCTATTTTCTGGGAGGTATACAGGTTTTACGGCGAGGGGTTAGAACTTATTTATTAAATTGGTTTTCGAAAAGCTTTGTTTTTGCCCACTCACGCTTTTGTTTTGCGCCCCTCCAGGTTCTAGTTGGCTAGCACGTTTGGTGGTTTCCCCAAGGGCTTTTCCGGCATATCTGACAGACGATCACCAGCGTAGGACCACCTTCGGGTGTACTATTATTGTGTCGTTTTCTTTTGGACTGCTTAGGCTTATTGCTCTGAACTCGTGTCTCACTTACGCTAGCACTTGTTCTATTACCTTATGTATGCTAGTTTTTATTTATTCGTACTATTTACATTACTATTTTATAAGTTTCCGCACTGTGCACATGGTTACGTCACTTCCACGTGACGGCCAGCATGCCCTGATCTCGATCGGGGTGTGTCATTACGCTTAGATTAAAATAACGTTTATAAGAATTAGCATATTAACAAAATTTATGGAATTATGCTACGTTCGATGGGATGCACATGTATGCGTATTATTATTGATGCCTTAATTGGATTTACGGTCATGAATAGTATTGCACTGACTAGAATTATTGAATTATCGATTTACCATTATATGAATATAATTACATTATTTGCTCATCGTGTGCTACACTGGTGTTTGTACCTGTCCCGGATAGGGCCAGGCTTCACGTGTATGTTCACATTGCATCGTACCTCACTTTGAATCCATTGTAGGTGCCAATCATGTCCTAGACTGCTATGGGCAATTAGGACTCATATGTGACGCGCATAGCACCAGTCTTCACATAATTGTAGTACTAAAGTGTAAATCATTATTACACACAGTCTTATTCATGTTAGAATACCTCTGCATGAACTCGTGTGTCAGCATATGTCGACGAGCACCCTATATTATATGTTTGTTCATTCAAGTTATGGTGATTACCTGTGACATCCCACATCGCCTAGGGGAGTGATCCTTAAATGTATATTCTCATCCCTACCTAGCACGAGGCCTTTTGGGAGCTCACTGGCTTCGGGTTTCGTAGGAACTTCAAAGTTAAGTGAGAAGAAAGCTAGAGCAATCCCATGATGGGTGACCCACTAGGAAGTTGCTCGTGAGTTCCCAAAAACAAAACCGTGAGGGAATGGTAAGCCCAAAGTGGACAATATCGTGCTACGGTGGTGGAGCGGGCCGGGGAAGTGATCTGCCCCAGGCCGGGATGTGACAATTTGGTATCAGAGCCTAACCCTGGCCGCGTGTGTGCCGACGAGGACGTCGGGCCCTTAAGGGGGGTGGATTGTGACATCCCACATCGCCTAGGGGAGTGATCCTTAAATGTATATTCTCATCCCTACCTAGCACGAGGCCTTTTGGGAGCTCACTGGCTTCGGGTTTCGTAGGAACTTCGAAGTTAAGCGAGAAGAAGGCTAGAGCAATCCCATAATGGGTGACCCACTGGGAAGTTGCTTGTGAGTTCCCAAAAACAAAACTATGAGGAAATGGTAAGCCCAAAGCGGACAATATCGTGCTACAGTGGTGGAGCGGGCCGGGGAAGTGATCCGCCCCAGGCCGGGATGTGACATTACCGATGGTCATGTGTTTTATATGCTGAATATCGTGAATTGTTGCATTATGGTGATATTATTGTTTATGATAAACGTTTTCATAGTATATGTAATATATATATATATATATATTTGGAAACTATATTTGTTTTACGGCAACGGGTTATTACATTTTCGAAAATGTTTTACAAGCTTTATTTTTAGGCCTCTCCAGGTTTTAGTGGCTGAGCTTTCGTGTTGATGAGGATTCTTGACAAATCTTGGTTTAGGAGTTTACCTTTGATGGTAGAATTTTGATTCTACTTTACTATACTTTACTTATACTCCGACATCACGTGTGAAATAGGTTCATTCCTGCTCACATGCGCACGCTTGAATTCAGGCACTTTTAGGTTTAAATTTATTTATATTTTCCACCTCACAACACTATATGGCTTCGTCACCTTTCTGGTGTCGGGCAGCACAGCTCGATTCAGAGTCCAAGTGGACATTCTGGGTTGGGGTTTGTCACCCAAAACATTGCTAAATTGGGTTCCACCCTCAAGAATATCAATGGAATGTCTAACCTTAATTTTCAAAACTTCACGATGAGGCGAAGGTGAAAATAAATAGATTGGACGACGATTTTTGGACAAATTTGCAAAATGGACTAAAAATGTGAGTGTGAACCCACGTTTTCTGTCAAAAATGAAATTTTTTTATTTTCACGAAACATTTTCCATGAGCATAATGGAAAAGTTTGTAAGGCATGTGGAAGTGGATTTACGATGTATTGAGCAACAAATGTTTATTTAGTAGAATATTTAAGATGAAAACTAAAAAAATAAGTGAAAAATATAGTAGTGAGACCCAAAAATAGGGTTCTACCCTCAAGAATCTTAATGGAAAGTCTTACCTTAATTTTCACAACTTCACGGTGAGGCAAAGGTGAAAATAAATAGATTGAATGATGATTTAAATACGATTAGGCGAGGATTGGTAGCGTGGTACTGATCTTTCCCAATTCCATTTTTTTATTTATTTTCTGCTTTTTTGTTTATTCGTTTGAGTTTTTTCTTCGTACATTACTTTATCTGAGTAACCACTATTAAATTCAAATATCTTTAAATTTAGGTTTTAAATCGTTGATTACAAGTGTTTAAATATGTACGATAATAGATTTTGCATGAAAAAAATATATTTTGAAGAATATGAGTTTGATAGTTTGTTGGTATGGTAAGAGAACTAAAACAAACATAAACTAAAAACTAAAACTAAAAAACTAAAAAGAAAAAATTGAAAAGATGGGTTTGGTACAAAGATAGTGATTTTTACAAGCAACTGTTGCTAACTCACTAGCGATTAAGACAATCGGTACCAAAGTACTGATCGTATCATTTTCTATTTCATTTGTTTATTTGGAAGCAAGTTTATGATTGGCTAAATAGCCAAAATGGTCCCAAAGATTTGCATAACACATCACTTTGGTCCCTGAGATTTCAAATCAATAGAAGTGGTCCCTAAGATTGTCTACCATCCATCATTTTGGTCCTTCCTTTAAAAACTCATTTAAGTGTCTCAGAGCTCTTGGCCTGAAGTTTAGGCAATTTTCAAAGCTGCATAACTCAATCGTTTCTTAACCAAATTCGACCCATAATACATCAAAATGAAGATAGAAAAGTGTAGAATAAGATTATACCTATTTGGAAGCCCAACGGTTGTTGGATATGGTCGGAAAATAGCCTCAAAGTTGACTAGTCCGAGGGAAAACTAGAAAACTAGCCAGAAACTGGGTAAACTTTAAACATTCATAACTTCCTTAATACTCAATGAAATCAAGTGATTCAAAAACAAAAATCATACTTCTAGACGGGAAAAAGAGAATGGTACCTTTTTTTATGGCCAACTCACCGTGGTTTGGCCGAAAAAATGCTAAAAAGTGGCTAACTCGAGATCATGACATCTACTTTCGAGCAGTTTTCCGGCCAAACCAGGCAATTTAGTCGTCGAAAAAAGTACCATTCTCTTTTTCTCGTCGAGAAGTAGGATTTTCATTTTTGAATCACTTGATTTCGCTGAGTATTGAAGAAGTTATGAACGTTTAATGTTTACCAGTTTCCAGCGAATTTTCCAGTTTTCCCTCGGACCAGTCAATTTTGAGGGTATTTTTCGGCCATCTCTGTCAACAATTGGGCTTCCAAATAGGTATAATCTTATTCTACACTTTCCTATCTTCATTTTGATATATTATGGGTCGAATTTGGTTAAGAAATGATTGAGTTACGAAGCTTTGAAAATTGCCCAAACTTCTGGCCAAGAGCTCCGGGACACTTAACGGAATTTTTAACGGAATGACCAAAATGATGGATGGTGAACAATCTCAAGGACCACTTCTATTGATTTGAAATCTCAGGGACCACGCATTCACGGTTCTGTTTCTGGGAACTCACACGAGAACTTCCCAGTGGGACACCCATCCTGGGAATGCTCTCGCGTGAACTCGCTTAACTTCGGAGTCCTGATGGAATCCAAAGCCATTGAGCTCCCAAAAGGCCTCGTGCTAGGTAGATATGGGAATATACATATAAGGTTTACATGATTCATTCCCCTGAGCGATGTGGGATGTTACAAGTAGGGAGGCCCAAAACATTGTTAAAATGGGGTTCCACCCTCAAGAATATAACAAAAAGTATTACTATAATTTTCAAACTTCACGGTGAGGCGAAGGTGAATAGTTTGAACGACGATATATGTACAATTTGTAAAAACCAACAACAAACCGTGAGTGTTAACCCTTTTTTTATGCCAATATTATATTTTTGTGAAACATTTTCCATGAGCATTAAGGAAAATTTATAAGGGAGTTGGAAGTAGACTTAGGATTTTTTGAGCAACAAATGTATATTTAGTAGACTATTTAAGTCGAAAGCCCAAAATATTGTTAAAATTGGGTTGCACCCCCAAGAATATAACGGAAAGTATTACTATAATTTTCAAACATCACGGTGAGGCAAAGTTGGAAAGAAATAGTTTGAACGACGATTTATGTACGAATTTGTACAAACTAACTAAAAACTGTGAGCGTTAACCCACGTTTTTTTGTTCAAAAATAAATTTTTTTATTTTTGTGAAATATTTTCCACAAGTTTCAAGGAAAACTATATAAGGTGTTTGGAAGCGGGTTTATGATTTATTGAGCAACAAATGTATACTTAGTGGAATATTTAAGCCATAAACTGAAAGAAGTAAGTGAAAAATACTATAGTAAGGACCAAAACATTGTCAAATGGGGTTCCACCCTCAAGAATCTCAATGGAAAGTTTCACCTTAATTTTCAAAACCTCACATTCAGGTGAAGGTGAAAATAAATTGATTGAAAGGTGATTTATGTACGAATTTGCAAAACCAACTAAAAGCCATGGGTGTTAACTCTTGTTTTTTTGGTCAAAAATGAAAATTTTTATTTTTGCGAAATATTTTTTGCGAGCATTAAGGAAAACTTTATAAAGTGTTTGGAAGCGATTTTATGATTTATTGAGCAACAAATGTATACTTAGTAAATATTTGAGCCGAAAACTAAAAACAATAAGTGAAAAATAGAATTATGAGGACCAAAACATTGTCAAACGGGTTTCCACCCTCAAGAATCTCAATGGAAAATCTTACCTTAATTTTCAAAATTTCACAATGAGGCGAAGGTGAAAACAAATAGATTGAATGAATGACTTATGTACGAATTTGTAAAACTGACTAAAAATCGTGAGTGTTAACCCATGTTTTTTGGGTCAAAAATGCAAATTTTTATGTTTGCAAAATATTTTCCGCAAGCATTAAGGAAAACTTTATAAGGTGTTTGGAAGCAGTTGTATGATTTATTGAGCAACAAATGTATACTTAGTAGAATATTTAAGCCGAAAAATGAAGAAAAAAAATATGTGAAAAATACAAAAATGTGGACCAAAACATTGTCAAATGGGGTTCCACCCTCAACAATCTCGATGGAAAGTCTCACCTTAATTTTCAAAACTCCACATTGAGGTGAAGCTAAAAATAAATGGATTGAACGGAGATTTATGTACGAATTTGCAAAACCGACTAAAAGCAGTGAATGCTAACCCATGTTTTTTTGGTCAAAAATGAAAATTTTTATTTTTGCAAAATATTTTCTGCAAGCATTATGGAAAACTTTATAAGGTATTTGGATGTGGTTTTATGATTTATTGAGCAACAAATGTATACTTAGTAGAATATTTAAGTCGAAAACTGAAAAAATAAGTGAAATTTACAATAGTGAGGACCAAAACATTATCAAATTGGGTTCCACCCTCAAGATTCTCAACGGAAAGTCTTATCTTAATTTTCAAAATTTCACGGTTAGGCAAATATGAAAACAAATAGATTGAACGATGATTTATGTATGAATTTGTAAAATGACTAAAAATCGTGAGTGTTAACCCACGTTTTTTTGGTCAAAAATGCAAATTTTTATTTTTGAGTAATATTTTTTGCAAGCATTAAGGAAAACTTTGTAAGGTGTTTGGAAGTGGTTTGATGATTTATTGAGCAACAAATGTATACTTAGTAAAATATGTAAACCAAAAATTGGAAAAAAATAAGTGAAAAATACAATAGTGAAGACAAAAACATTGTCAAATGGGGTTCCACCGTCAAGAATCTCAATGAAAAGTCTTATCTTAATTTTCAAAATTTCACAGTGTGGCAAAGATGAAAACATATAGATTGAACAAAGATTTATGTACGAATTTGTAAAACGACTAAAAACCCATGCTTTTTTGATCAAAAATGCAAATTCTTTTTTTTTTTTTTGTGAAATATTTTCCGCGAGCATTATGGAAAACTTTGTAAGGTGTTTGGAATTGGTTTGATGATTTATTGAGCTACAAATGTATACTTAGTAGAATATTTAAACTGAAAACTGAAAAAATAAGTGAAAAATACAATAGTAAGGACCAAAACATTGTCAAATGGGGTTCCACCCTCCAGAATCTCAATGGAAAGTCTCACCTTAATTTTCAAAACTTCACATTGAGGTGAAGTTGAAAATAAATAGATTGAACGGTGATTTATGTACAAATTTGCAAAACCGACTAAAAGCCGTAAGTGTTAACCTACGTTTTTCAGTCAAAAATGAATTTTTTTTTATTTTTGCAAAATATATTCGTCGGGCATTAAGGAAAAATTTATATCGTATTTGGAAACGGTTTTATGATTTATTGAGCAAC
The DNA here is from genome assembly GCF_019419815.1 of Pyrus x bretschneideri. Classification (NCBI taxonomy): domain Eukaryota; kingdom Viridiplantae; phylum Streptophyta; class Magnoliopsida; order Rosales; family Rosaceae; genus Pyrus; species Pyrus x bretschneideri. The sequence continues at coordinate 204,628 of NW_025999579.1, read as the reverse complement.
ATGTATACTTAGTAGAATATTTAAGCAGAAAACTGAAAAAATAATTGAAAAATATAATAGTGAGGACCAAAACTGTGACATCCCTCATCGCCCAGGGGAGTGATCCTTATATGTATATTCCCATCCCTACCTAGCACGAGGCCTTTTGGGAGTTCACTGGCTTCGGGTTCCATGGGAACTCCGAAGTTAAGCGAGTAGCGCGCGAGAGCATTCCTATGATGGGTGACCCACTAGGAAGTTCTCATGTGAGTTCCCAGAAACAAAACCATGAGGGCATGGTCGGGGCCTAAAACGGACAATATCATGCTACGGTGGTGGAGCGGGCCCGGGAAATGATCTGCCTCGGGCAGGGATGTGACAATTTGGTATCAGAGCCTAACCCTGGCCGCGTATGTGCCGACGAAGACGTCGGGCCCCTAAGGGAGGTGGATTGTGACATCCCACGTCGCCCAGGGGAGTGATCCTTATATGTATATTCTCATCCCTACCTAGCACGAGGCCTTTTGGGAGCTTACTGGCTTCGGATTCCATGGGAACTCCGAAGTTAAGCGAGTAGCGCGCGAGAGCATTCCCATGATGGGTGACCTACCGGGAAGTTCTCGTGTGAGTTCCCAGAAAAAAAAAAAAAAAAAAAAAAAAACCGTGAGGGTGTGGTCGAGGCCCAAAGCGGATAATATCGTGCTACGGTGGTGGAGCGGGTCCGGGAAATGATCTGCCCTAGGCCGAGATATGAAAAAAACATTGTCAAATGGTTCCTAACGGAAAGTCTTATCTTAATTTTCAAAATTTCACGATGAGGTAAAGGTGAAAACAAATAGGTTGAACAATGATTTATGTACGAATTTGTAAAACCGACTAAAAATCGTGACACCCACGTTTTTTTGTTCAAAAATGAAAATTTTAATTTTTGTAAATATTTTCCGCGAGCATTAAGGAAAAGTTTTTAAGGTGTTTGGAAGTGGTTTTATGATTTATTGAGCGACAAATGTATTCTTAGTAGAATATTTAAGCCAAAAACTGAAAAAAATAAGTGAAATATAAAATAGTGAAGACCAAAACATTGTCAAGTGGGGTTCCACCCTCAAGAATCTCTATGGAAAGTCTCTCCTTAATTTTTAAAACTTCACATTGAGGCAAAGGTGAAAATAAATAGATTGAACGATAATTTTTGTACGAATTTGCAAATCAGACTAAAAACCTTGAGTGTTAACCCACGTTTTTTGGTCAAAAATAAAAAATTTTATTTTTGCAAAATATTTTCCGTGCGCATTAAGGAAAAATTTATAAGGTGTTTGGAAGCTGTTTTATGATTTATTAAGCAACAAATTTATATTTAGTAGAATATTTAAGCCGAAATTTGAAAAAAATAAGTGAAAAATACGATAGTGAGGACCAAAACATTGTCAAATGGGGTTCCACCCTCAAGAATCTCAACGGAAAGTCTTATCTTAATTTTCAAAATTTTGGCGAAGCTGAAAACATATAGATTGAACGAAGATTTATGTACGAATTTGTAAAATGACTAAAAATCGTGAATGTTAACCCATGTTTTTTTGGTCAAAAATGCAAATTTTTATTTTTACAAAATATTTTCCGCGAGCATTATGGAAAACTTTGTAAGGTGTTTGGAATTGGTTTGATGATTTATTGAGCTACAAATGTATACTTAGTAGAATATTTAAACCAAAAAATGAAAAAATAAGTGAAAAATACAATAGTGAGGACCAAAACATTGTCAAATGGGGTTCCACCCTCAAGAATCTCAACAGAAAGTCTTACCTTAATTTTCAAAATTACATGGTGATGCGATTTTGAAAACAGATAGATTGAATGATGATTTATGTATGAATTTATAAAACCGACAAAAAATCGTGAGTGTTAACCAACGTTTTTTTGGTCAAAAATGAAAAAATTTATTTTTGCAAAATACTTTCCGCGGCCATTAAGGAAAATTTTATAAGGTGTTTGAAAGCGGTTTTATGATTTTATTGAGCAATGAATGTATACTTAGTAGAATATTTCAGCGAAAACTGGAAATTTTTTTTTTTTTAATACAATAGTGAGGACCAAAACATTGTCAAATGGGGTTCCACCCTCAGGAATATTAATGGAAAGTCTTGCCTTCATTTTCAAAACTTCATATTGAGGTGAACATGAAAATAAATGGATTGAACGGTGATTTATTTACTAATTTGCAAAACCAACTAAAAATTGTGAGTGTTAACCTACATTTTTTGGTCAAAAATGAAAATTTTTATTTTTGCAAAATATTTTCCACGAGCATTAAGCAAAAATTTATAAGGTATTTGGAAGCGGTTTTATGATTTATTGAGCAACAAATTATACTTAGTAGAATATTTAAGCCGTAAATTGAAAAAATAAGTGAAGAATACAATAGTGAGGACCAAAACATTGTCAAATGGGGTTCTACCTTCAAGAATCTCAATGAAATGTCTCACTTTAATTTTTAAAACTTCACATTGAGGTGAACGTGAAAATAAATAGATTGAACGGTGATTTATGTACGAATTTGCAAAACCGACAAAATGTCGTGAGTGTTAACCCATGTTTTTTTGGTCCAAAATGAAATTTTTTTATTTTTGCGAAATATTTTTTGTGAGCTTTAAGGAAAACTTTATAAGGTGCTCGGAAGCAGTTTTACAATTTATTAAGGAACAATTGTTTACTTAATGGAATATTTAAGCCAAAAACTTAAAAAAATATGTGAAAGATACGATAGTGAGGACCAAAACGTTGTCAAATGGGGTTCCTGTAACATCCCACATCGCCTAGGGTAGTGGATCCTGTAAGCCTTATATGTATATTCCCATCGTTACCTAGCACGAGACCTTTTGGGAGCTCACTGGCTTCGGAGTTCATAAAGTTAAGCGAGTTCGTGCGAGAGCAATCCCAAGATGGGTGACCCACTGGGAAGTTCTCGTTTGAGTTCCCAGAAACAAAATTATGAGGGCGTGGTCGGGGCCTAAAGTGGACAATATCGTGCTACAGTGGAGTCGAGCCCGAGATATGGTGGGGGCCCGGGCTGGGATGTGACAATTTGGTATAAGTGCCAATCCCTGGCCAGAACTGTGCCGATGAGGACATCGAGCCCCTAAGAGAGGTGGATTGTAACATCCCACATCACCCAAGAGAGTGGATCATGTAAGCCTTATATGTATATTCCCATATCTAGCTAGCACGAGGCCTTTGGGGAGCTTATTGACTTCGGAGTTTATCGAAACACCGAAGTTAAATGAGTTCGCGAGAGAGCAATCACAAGATGGGTGACCCACTGGGAAGTTCTCGTGTGAGTTCCTAGAAACAAAACCGTGAGGGCGTGGTCAGGGCCAAAAGCGGACAATATCGTGCTACGGTGGAGTTGAGCCCAGGATGTGGTGGGGGCCCGGGCCGGGATATGACAGTTCCACTCTCAAGAATCTCAATGGAAAGTCTCACCTTAATTTTCAAAACTTCACATTGAAGCGAAGTTGGAAATAAATGAATTGAATAGTGATTTATGTACTAATTTGCAAAACCGACTAAAAGTTGTGAGTGTTAACTCACACTTTTTGTGAAAAAATACAGATTTTGAATTTTTACAAATTTTTTTGTTTACGCATTAAATAAAGTTTTATAAGTTCTTTAGAAGCAATTGGACAATTTATCGATACACACATGTATTCTTTATGCATTTTTTATGTGTCAAGTAAAAATATAAATAAACATTGTCGGATGGTGAGGGGATAGTCGAGTTTGAAAAATCACTAAAAGCCCCACACAAATTATTAAGAAGCTTATCGATCAACGAAAATGACACGAAAGTAGGCTTAAGTTCGTTACTTAGAAATTAGCTAAATCAATCTCAAATAGTGACTTATAAGTCACAGTTTTTGTGAAAATTTCAAATTTTGAACATTTGCAAATTTTTTGGTTTATGCATTAAAGAAAGTTTTGTAAGTTCTTTAGAAGTTGTTGGACAATTGTTGATACACATAAGTATTTTTTATGGGTGAAAAGAAATATAAAAAAATATAGTGGTGGAGACTAAAAGTGATAGTCGAGTTTGAAAAATCACTAAAAGCCATGCACAAATTATTGAGAAACTTATCGATCGAAGAAAATGAAACGAAGGTAGGTTTAAGTTCGTTACTTTAGAAATTAGCAAAATCGATCTTAGATCGTGACTTGTAGCTCACAGTTTTTGTTAAAAATTCAAATTTGAACATTTGCAAATTTTTTGGTTTGTGCATTAAATAAAATTTTGTAAGTTCTTTAGAAGTAGTTGGACAAGTTATTGATACACATAAGTATTTTTTATGTGTCAAGTAGAAATATAAATAAACATTGGCGGTGAGTGAAAGTGATAACCAAGTTTGAAACATCACTAAATACCATACACAATTATTGAGAAGCTTATCAATCGACGAAAATGACACAAAAATAGGTTTAAGTTTGTTACTTTAGAAATTTGCAAAATCAATCTCAAATTGTGACTTATAGTTCATGGTTTTTGTGAAAGTTACAAATTTTGAACATTTACAAATTTTTTGGTTTGGGCAATAAAGAAAGTTTTGTAAGTTCTTTAGAAAGAGTTGGACAAATTATTATACACATAAGTATTTTTTATGTGTCAAGTAGAAATATAAATAAACATTGGTGGAGAGTGAAAATCATAGCCAATTTTTAAAGACCACTAAATGCTCTTCACAAATTATTGAGAAGCTTACAGTCGACGGATATGACATGAAACTAGGCTTAAGTTCGTTACTTTAGAAATTAGCAAAATTGATATCATATCTTAATTTGTAGCTCACAGTTTTTTGAAAAATGCAAATTTTGAACATTTGCAAATTTTTGGGTTTATGCATTAAAGAAAGTTTATGAGCTCTTTAGAAGCAATTAGAATATTTATTAACACACCTAAGTAATTTTCATGAATTTTTAATGTGTAAAATAGAAAAATAAGTAGACATTGGCAGAGAGCAAAAGTGATATCCGACTTTTGAAAAGTCACCAAATGCCCTAAACAAATTCTTGAGAACCTTATCGATCAAGGAAAATGGTACGGAAGAGGCTTAAGTTCGTTACTTAGAAATTAGCAAAATCGATCTTAAATTGTGACTTATAGCTCACAATTTTTGTGAAAAATTACAAATTTTGAACATTTGCAAATTTTTTTGGTTTGCCCAATAAAGAAAGTTCTGTATGTTTTTCAGAAGCAGTTGGACTATTATTGATTCACATAAGTAAATTTTATGTGAATTAGCATAAGTAAAAGTATGTGATAGCCGAGCTTTAAAAATCACTAAAAATTTAAGTTTTTGTGAATTAGCAAAATTGATCTCAATTGTGACTTACAGCTCAAAGTTTTTAATTTCAAAATTTTGAACATTTGCAAATATTTTGGTTTATGAATAAAGAAAGTTTTGTAAGCTCTAGAAGCAGTTGGACACTTTCTTGATATACATAAGTATTTTTTAATGTGTCAAATAGAAATGTAAATAAACATTGATGGAGAGTGAAAATGATAGCTAAGTTTGAAAAATCACTAAAAGCCCATTCATAAATTATTGAGAAGCTTATCGATCAACGAAAATGAGACGAAAGTAAACTTAAGTTTGTTACTTTAGAAATTAGGAAAATCAATCTCAAACCGTGGCTTATAGCTCACAGTTTTTTTGGATAATTCAAATTTTGAACATTTCCAAATTTTTTTGGTTTACGCATTGATGAAGGTTTTATAAGTTCCTTAGAAGAATTGGACAAGTTATTGACACACACAATTTTTAATGTGTGAAATAGAAAAATAAATAAACTTTGGCGGAGATCAAAAGTTACATCTGTGTTTTGAAAAATCATAAATTGCCCTGCATAAATGATTGAGAAGCTTGTCAGTCGACGAAAATGGCACGAAATAAGGCTTAATTTCGTTAATTTAGAAATTAGCAAAAGTGATCTCGAATCATGACTTATAGCTCATAATTTTTGTGAAGAATGCAAATTTTGAACATTTGCAAATTTTTGGGTTTACGCATTAAAGAAAGTTTTATAAGCTCTTTAGAAGCTGTTGGACAAGTTATTAATACACAAAGTATTTTTTACGAATGTGTAACATATAAAAATAAATAAACATTGGGGTGAAAGTGATATCCGATTTTAGAAAAATCATTAAATGCCCAATAAAAATTATTGAGAAGCTTATCGACGACAAAAATGACACGAAAGTAAGCTTAAGTTTGTTACTTTAAAATTTAGCAAAATCGATCTCAAATCATGGCTTATAGCTCACAATTTTTGTGAAAAATGCCAATTTTGAACATTTACACTTTTTTGGGTTTACACAATAAAAAAAGTTTTATAAGCTCTCTAGAAGCATTTGGACAATTTATTAATACGCAAAAGTAAATTTTACGAATCTTTAATGTGTAAATTAAAAATAAAGAAACATTTGAGCAAAAATGATATCCGAGTTTAGAAAAATCACTAAATGTCCTACTCAAATAAATGAGAATCTTATCAATCGACGAAAATGACACAAATGTAGACTTAAGTTTTTTACTTTAGAAATTTGCATAATCGATCTCAAATCATGACTTAATGTGCATAATCGATCACAGTTTTTGTGGAATTTTCAAATTTTGAAGCAATTGGACAATTTATTAGTACAAAGTGGCATTTTTTGCGGATTTTTAATGTGCAAAATAGAAAAATAAAAAAAAAATATTGGCAGAGAGAGAAAATGATATCGGAGTTTTGAAAGCCAATAAATGTCTTATACAAATTATTGAGAAGTTTATCGATCAAAAAAATGACATGAATGTAGGCTTAAGTTGGAGAAATGAATTCTAAATGAGCAATGTTAGGTAGGCAAAATTTGCAAACCATGTGATATGTCACCAATAGCAAATAAACATGTTAACCAACAATTAAGTAATAATTCAATCATCAACTACCACGTCATATAGTTTATAAAATTTGATTTAAATAGTTGATTTTCCAAGCATTACCCATTCGAAAATGACCATGGGCACATAAATACAAACCACGCACCATTTTTTATTTCTCACACATACCTCTCAATTTCTAATCGTCGGATCGAATGAATTAAAAAAATCAAAATGCTAAAGATTAATAAGAGTCTGTAGAAGGTAAAAATAACTATATAAATAACACTATTTTTTTTTTTTTGGTTAAAAAATCCTCACTGTCGATACCTCGAATGTTCCAATAAACAAGCGTCGCCTGGATGTATGTACTAGTACTCGCCGATCTGTCCTAGCTGCATCGTTTCTTTTGAGATTTTGAAAGCACAGGAGAAAAATCTTCTTCGCCGATAGGCGAGTATACCCTATTTTCGGTTCGAGGACCAAAACCGGGCGGGCCATCCAGTTCATCCACATTTACATCGGGTGACTGATCAGATAACAGTTGCGCTGGTTGTGCAGAAAACGGGGGAAAACATCAAATTTTGTGACACGCTTGATTTAAATAGTAGGTTTCAGCCAATTTGAGCATCAAATTCTACTGGATCACGAAACTAATATAAGGCAGCATGACCATGGAGTCAGCAGGTTCATGACAGTGTTGCCACTACAGGACGACAAACGAAATATAAACAGACTGACCACCATTAACGCAAGCTTAGTCAGTAATTAAACAGACAGACACCAATTGAGGTCAAGTAGAGCTTGAATTATGTCCGCATAGAAACAAGTCCATGTTCTTGACCTTTTCCCACCAACTCCAACCCTTCTTCCCACTTGCAGTGCCAAAATCCTTCACATTGCTATTACCTCTCTTCAGCCTCCGATTGATCTTCCCTATTTGGAAGCAAACCTCCAAATTCACTTCATTCCCGTTAAACTTGCTTTTGTTGTTTATGCTCCTACTCTCTTCTCGTACAAGTTGAGAGGACCATTGGTCTCTCTTCACAAGTTGCTCATAGTACTGCTTGTTCCTCTTCTCCAACCCATAGATCTGGCCCTGCAGGTCCTCGATTTTACGGCTAAGCATGCACGCCCTCTGATCCTCCCTCACCTTCAGCAAACACCTAGCCAGCTCTCCAGCCTTCCTCCTCATGAACATGGACTCGGACGCGATGTCTTTGTTCTCTTCCACCAATGCACCCACTTTGTACCCCAACTTAGCATTCTCATTCAGTAGTATGAGCCTTTCGGACTCCAGCACCTCCAGCAAGCTCTTCTGCAACTTTATCTTCCTTGATGACTCATTGTATCGCCTCCCCATGGTGCTGGCCTCATCAAGTAAGATATCGCATTCCACATTCTTCATCACAACCTCCGCAACAATTGCATCCAAATCCAACACCATGTTATCATCCCGGGCAGCAGCAAGAGATAATTGTGGCTGATAGGAGAGGGAACTGCCCACGTCCGAATCCATCTGGCTTAATGTATCACCATCGGCATCTTGTTGGTCATGACAGTCGTCGTAGTAGTCATTAACAATGATTGAGGTTTGGGAGGAGTGTCCACGGCGATGATTGGTTTTGGCGATTGTATGAATGTAACGGTCAGATAATGTGACGTAGGCATTGTACAAGTCTTGAAGCAGAGAGTGCAGCTGAGGGCGTCGTTTGTAGTAAGCGTCGGCTCGTTCAGTGAAGGTGTCTCCAGTGTCTTGTTGGGCTGTGTGAGATGCCAGCATCTTCATCCTCTCTTCTATATCTGACATAATAACAACCAAGGCTCCGTTAATTTTATTTGAATTAGAATGCAGCCTTACCTTCCGCTCATATTTGTTCAACATATATGAGATAGTTAGCCTAGGATGCATGGACAGCCAATTTCCAAGGCAAAAAAAATTCACATTATATGCTGAACAAACAAATTAACCATGCAAATAAAAAAAAAATGGAGTTTAAAAGGGAAATAAAAGATGGAGACTGAGCAGAGCACCTAATTCGAAATGAGATTTTGAATTTCACAACAGCCAACAGGAGGTAAAGTAAAGACAGCAGCAGGACCACCAAATGACTAAAGGACCAATTTCCACCCGGGAGAACATATATGTCAGTCACTCCCCATCCATCAAGATATAAGATTCCCTCCCTCATTATTTCAAATTTGATTTTACTCTTGATACAAACTAAACACTCATGTGTAGCCCCCTTCTGCATAGAATCAAAGTTATCGTGGGGGCTTTATAATTAAATTCAATATCGTATGAGCTTAAAATAAAATAAAATGTTAGCACCAATTCATGCAGAATTATTGTTAAAAAAAAAACAAACAAAGAATATTGAAACAAACAGATGGAAGGAGATTCTCTCTTTTCTTGAATCCTATTTCTAATCCTAGCACGAGTTTGTATCATAGAGTATGAAAAATACGAAGGAAAAGGGGAAAAAGAAAGGTCACAGACTTCCTGCCTCGAGCAAATATCAAACAAAATCAATTACATACCACTGCAAGCCAATGCCCTTATAGCCTACTAGACTACTCACTACGACTCTATCAGATCGAGTTTTGAAATTCAAACACAAAGGAAGATGGATGGACAGATAGACAGACAAAGATGGAAAACTCCAGGCTACGTACGTTACCTAGTCACATGACGTCATCACATGTGCACTTGCACGAAAAACCTCCTAAAGCATTTCCATTCAATCATGCGTACGTTGTTCAATTCAATTACGCGTGCACCAAAACAAAGATAAAAGATTTATAGAAAATGACTGAAATAAAATGAGTCTGTAAGTGTTTCAATTCAATAATACAACATCATCATCTGAATATTTGTTCATGCGACATTGTATTATTAAACAGAAACACCAACTGACGATCTTTTCATGCAAGTTGCCCGCCGGTCCACGAGTAAAAGTTGAAGGGAGAAGCGAAATGATTCAAGTGAAAATGTTCCTACCGTCACGGACGGATAAGAGCCATGTGGGTTTCCGATTCATGGTGGACTTGTTGCTGCCGATAAAACTACTTGGACTTGGAGGAGCCGACGACACGACTGAAGAAGGAGGAGGATTTGATGAAGCTGCTGATGTTGTTGTTTGTTTCTTCACCGCTGTCGATCCCATCGGTATGTCTCAACTCTCCTATTAGGCTGCAATATCTTTATAAAAGTGATTAAATTATATAAAATTAATAAAAGAAAAGCAAAACATAAGCATAGCTTTGCTATTCATGAACAGTAAAGCATTATGCAAACAGAAAGAGCAGGAGTAGGGTTCCGTCTCTGAAACGCATTTAAGACGGAGACAGTACGTACACTTGCATCTAATCCCTCGGACTCGTGTTTCTGAGAGAAGAGAGCAGAAGCAGCTGCACCACACAAACTTAATTCTTTGACTTGTAGTACAAGACATTACAGCGCAGATCTCGAGGAGGGGGAGGACGAGCAATGAATTCGAAAAATAAAAATAATCTTCTTCTTTTTGGTTTCAAAAACGAGTATCAAACTGTTCATTTCGCATATGTATGTATGTATGTATGGTCATTGGTCACAATAACTCACAAGTATATCTGACATTCTAGACATGGCGCGTGGTTTTGGAACAGTGATCATTACTCAATTCCCCATGCACAATTTTCATGGAGAAAAGTCATATTTATTTATATAACCACTTCTATGAGAGTCATCCTAATTTCTATTCTTTCGTTCCTTCTCACACACACTCAAAAACAGACAGAATAACAACTAATAAATGAAAAGTTAACTAATTGAACAAATGCTGTTGTTTCATTGTTTGTTTGTTTGTTGGAATCTCAATCACGGGTTCCCTTCCAAATTCTAAATGTTTATCGAATTTATGAATTAAGAGGATCAAAGATAAAAATTAACAGAAAATTTATGAAAGATATAAAGAAGTGGAGCACCATCCTAAATTAATTGTTAAGGAGTCAAAAGTCAAACCTTAATCAAAACACTCTTGAGATATTAAACTATGGAGACTCGGACTGTGTACGGCATTCAAAATTTCAAATCATGATGGCTTTCATACTATGCAGTGGTGCATTCATAAATAAATTAAACACACGCATGGACAGAAAGAAGCCCAAGATTAAAAGAAAACAATGAACTGATATGCGTTGTGTATGTATACCAACAGGATGCTTTCCGGATTTTTTGATAAGTTTTTTTGTTAGATTCTGTTTGTATTTAATATTGAATAAAAATATTTAAAATGATTTCTGATCGCACGATGTATAATGAAAAAAATATGATTCACGGATCCTCGGTTATGATTCGTATGTATTTGTACATGTATATATAATAAATAAAGGAAATTAGAAAAGATTTGGACTAATGGTGTGTCGCGGATGATGGTATAAGAATGGCAAGTTGCAAGAAGAAAAGAAAGCATGAGAGAGATAGTTACCTGCAGGCAGAGGCAGAGGCAGAGGCAGAGGCAGATGCAGATGCAGATGCAGATGCAGATGCAGGCCCAAAGAGAGAAGAGTAACGTATGTGAGAATGTGGTGAGTGACTCTCAGTCTGAGTTCTTGACAAGCAAAGCAAAGCAATGCCTAAGCAAGGCTCCTAATAATACTTATTACTTACCTTCATTCTTGATTAATATCATAATATGGACGGAGACCAGAGAGAATTCAAGGAGAGTCGGTGCGCTTGACTGTATAACAAAGATTTCTCCCCCAAAAATCCGCAGCTACTCTCTCTTTTTGTCTTTCTTTAGCTTCACTTTGACCACTCCCATTCCGACACGTGTACTCTCCCATGTACTTCCTCTCCTTTCAAATTTGTATTTTCAAATCCTCTTTTCCTTGCTTCTTACAAGTTTAAACTCTACGAAGAGAAAGAGACTTCCATGGACACCTGTCGCTGTAGCGTTTTCAAACCACTAGTACAAAGTTATTTATCACACTTTCCGCGTGGCCTTGCATCAATGGTTAAAAACATTACGATGACGGTGACCTTTTTTCACCCAAGTCTTTCTCCCAATGTAACACACGTTTTACTCGGTGAAAAAATTCAGGCATGCTATTGTATCTTGCATTGTTCCATAACATCCATCCCATCTCATTTAAATCTAAATTCGTGGGTGTGGGTATGTCCACATATATTCTTAAGTCATTACTCATCTTTAAGACTACAATTGTGTCTCTAAATAATTCTCTACATTCTCTACGAAATTGAAAACATTAGTTTACAGCAAGAAAACAATTAAACCAGTGGGAAGGGCGGGGGTGAACCAAATACCAACATCAGACCTTCCTAATCGTTCTGTTTCCGCACCCGTCAATAGTCAAAAACAAGTCTAAACAATTAAAGTGGTGTACAACGCAGCACCATCTCTTCAAATTTCTTCGAGATGATTGTGGCGCTCCAGTCTTTCTTCTGTATTCTATCCTTCCACACATTATCTAGGCTGAGCATTTGACACGCACTTCTAGCATATCATGTAACAAGGCTACTCCCCATGAGCCCCGTATCTGCTTGCAACTTCTTCCCCTTCTAATAGCCTCTCCACTGCATCAGAAGGAAGGCCAATCATCTCAAATGTCTTCTCCCACACCTCGTGAGAAGTTTCAACATTATGCGATTCTTCTGAAGGATTCGTTGGGCGGCAATCTTGAGAAATAAAGGCACAAACAGGAAAATCATCCGTTTTCAACAATTCACAGTACTCGGGAACCTGGGGATCAGTGGCTGCAAACAGAGCACTCCTAGAACCTGCATACAATAAATCATTACAATATGATTTTCACATTCCCTCCCTTCCCTTCTTTTTGTTCAGTTTTCAAAGGAGCATTGCATTTATTGCATAGCAGTAAAACTCGGATCTGTTAAGTAGATCACCTAGGAGCAAGGTCAATAGTACCTGATAGGTTAAAAATTCATAATGTAATAAGTGATCAGGAAATAAGCTATCATAAAGACGAGGTTTCATCCAAACTTTACGAGTCTAGGATGATCCCAGGGCTGCTCAGAATAATCTTTGTTTCATTTTTTTATATTTACATTTTCAAATTTAGTAGGAAACATATATGCATCTTGCACATAAAAGAACAAGCCACATCTTCGTAGCACATATAGGTGTTTCAGTTTCTTAGACATTCCTATCGACAAAGAGCTTTTTTAGCATTATTGTTGTTCTTTAGTTTAAAAACTCGTAGGTGAGTTTAAGCGAGTTCTTAGGGTTTAACAAAGTGAATAGGAAACAGGATCATGACAAGAAGATGATGAGAAGAACCGACTTTTCTATTCTGTTCTGTCTTATCTTTTATAAACTTTATTTGGCCAACTAACAAGATCATGTGACTTTAATTATAGCCCAACTCTAGCTTTACTAATTGCAGTAAAATACAAAATGATATTAGCTACTCATCAAAGATTATATTTACAAACCTTTCTTCTGGGGTGTCTTCAGTATCTTATAAGTAAGAAGGTAAAATGGAAAATCAAATGTAATAGCAAGAATGACACACCTTCTTGAGCACTAAACATAAAATAAGGTACTAGATGATAAGCAGCCTGAACAATCTTGGATAGATCCCTTGCCTGCAATCAATTGAAACCCAAAATGATAAATAAAACTCAACATAATATATAGGTAGAGAAGCTTTGAATATAAAATCTTCAAGGCACATAAAACCAATAACATGCAAGACTGTTAATTAAACTTTCATATAGAAACCTTGAAGGCATATCCTTCTTCGAGGTAACAAAGAAGGGAGGCGGAAGGAAAGCATCAAGATACTTACAACATTAGTCTGGACAATTCCAGGTGAAACGCATACTACACTAATGCCAGATTCAGCAGGCAGACACTTATGTAGGACACTACTAAACATAATCTGCAATCCAAATACAACTAGGTTAGAGTAGTCGTCTTACAGCTCCAGAAATTATATACATACCACAGCAGTTAATTGACATTTCATTATGTGCAAGTGTCCAGCCTTGGATAATAAATGACCAGCTTTTACAAACGATTAGAGACATCAAAGCAGATGTTGAAACCATAAAAGGAAAGGAGGAATGCCAAAAAATACAAGCAGATGCTATAGTTATAGCACCCAATTATCAAGCACTTGATCAATGTACAGGACCAAGTAACTAAAAAGATCTAAATAAAGACAGAGACACTTGTATTCCACACAGAGTAGCTAACAGTTTACGGATCAAAAGGACCTAATTCCTTTCCACAGACACAGATAGGGAGGAAAGCTTGTAGCTCTTACAAGCTTGTTCCAGCTAAAATATGCAAAACAACAAACAATAAAGACTTCTAAGAGCACCTGTGCCAGCTTGCTGCTTGTGTAACCCACTAAGCTTGTAAATTTTCTTTTCCCAGAAACAACGTTCATGTCTTCTGTGTCAACAAAGCCAACATAATGCATCTATATAAAGAAAGACAGCATTCTCAGATTTATGTTATATAACAGTAAAACAAGAATATCAAACTGTGATATAAATTATAGTGCCAATATAAGAACTTAAGGATGCATCTACGGGTAGTTAGCATGTACGCCGACTAGTTTTTCTTTCCATGTGTGTGTAAATAGGTGTGTGAAAGTTATATGTATCGTATATACGTAAAAAAGCATAAGCATAGGCGTGTAAATTTTTACGCATGATGATCATAGAACTTACAACGGAATTCAAGTTAACAATTCGACTCGGAGAGCCTCTAATGAGGGAAGGCAATAGCAAGACAGATAGCAGTGCTGGAGCCAGATGGTTCACTTGCAAGTGTTCTTCGTAACCATCTTTTGAAAACTTTTGCGGCTCTGAACACACCAGAGGCAAGGTATTCCAGTAAATGAAAAATAAGATCTGAAGAGACGAAGCTTTGAAATTGTGTAAAAATGTCAATAAAAGGATCAACCTCCAATTGAAAATATCCCAGCATTGTTGATAAGAACATGAAGAGGGCCTAAACGTGCATTCCATGCTTGGGCAAATCTCACGACAGAATCCAAGGAAAGCAGATCAAGTTCCATTACCTATAAAGATTAAACAATATTATATATTTGCATACAATTAATGAAATCGAAGGTAGATAATTGGCGGTGGCCCTTGGGGTCTTCATAAGATACCTCAATATTGAGAGGAAGTCCCATTCCAGACCATTCATTCTGCCACTTCTGGATCAGCTCATTAGCTGCTTTCGTATTCCTCACCGCCATTACAACATGCGCCCCTGATTCCGCTAACTGCCTGTTCAGTTTTCATGTTCAAGCAAATCTAATTCAAACTTGAGAAATGAAATTGAGCAATGGGCACCAGGGTATCCAAAGTTCTCAGCAACCAAACAGAGGGACGGAGCCCCAAATCCCAATGCAATCTTGCAAATCGAGTTGATTCATTTATACTAAAATAAACAAGCTAACAAGAAACTGAATTCGTGAATGTTTGGAGAGTTGAAGGAAGGAGAAGTAGGAGACCTGGCGATTTCGCGGCCGATGCCGCTGGTGGATCCAGTGACAATGCAAGTGAGATCGTTGACGGGAGGCAAAGGCATGGGGTTTTGCAAGTGGCTGGCAGTGATTCTCTGGAACAGCATCTCGTAGACCACATACAACCACCCCCTCATCCACTGTATCCATCCCAATCCCTCCTTGCTATTCTTGGTCTTCACTTCCTCTTTCGGATTTGACGACGCCGCCGCAGCTGCCATCTCAGCCTCCTCTCTCTCTCTCTCTCTCTCTCTCTTTCTCTCCTGTGACGCGAGACAAAACAGTAGCTGGAGCCTCTGTGGCTGTACAGCATATAGTGGCAATGGTAGACTGGTAGTGGTTGTTGCGACTTGCGAGCGTGTGATTCTGGGAAATATTTTATTTTATCTTTTTCCCCTAATTTGTGGTGACTTTAAAAACTTGGAAAAGCTGGAATGGGGAGTAGTAAAGAATAATCTAGATGAAGACTGAAAGAGGCATAAGCCACCCCATGAGCCGCGAGGTTTAATTTGGCGTTGGGCCTGCCGTGCGAAATGGTAGAGGCTTTATTGTTGTGGATGAGCTAGCTAGAATCTCCCCTCGCCTGGATGGCTTTGCTTTAGAGTAGAGACCCTAGAGAGACTTGTAGCCCAAGGTTTTGGGTTAAAAGGGTTCATTTCTCATGCTACGCCAAATTCTGAAAAGTTGTTTTGTTGGGTGGGTTACAGCTTACAGGGCATCATCGTTCATCAATACCCAATAGAGAATAGACCACTAGTCTACTAGTGCCTGTTGGGACTCGGGACTCGGGAGGGAGGTGCTTTCAACCAGCTCATTAGTCATTGCACAAGGTCACTCAACTTGAATGAAATCCAAAAGACCTTCAACTTTTGTATTTTGTCTTTGGTGGCAGGTCTGGCAGGCAGGGGCCCATTTTTGATACTTGGAGATTCTTATTCCTCCTTGGGCCCAAAAACTCTTATTAGCCTGCCTCTTAATCTAAAATCCCACACAATCACAAATTCCACATTACTAATCAAAAATGGATTATTGATGTTCTACGCCACATTGCTAATCAAATACGAATTCTATTTCGGTACAGCCTTTTCTTTCTTTAAATCTAAAATAATCTATTCTACTCATTTCAAAATAAATAATCTCCACAAGTTTAGAAAGCAAAGACTTTTTCCTTATGTGGTAGAGAGGAGAGTCTCTAAGTACAGTATGGGAGGTGAGACAATGTCCTCAATTCTTTATAGATTTGAGCATACACTAGTTTGTTTTCAAAATTAGGCTTAATCTCGAATTAGTGCTGAGATACCAAAATTCTAAATTGGATGGATGCTGTCCTCACTCCTAAGTACCTAACCTATACATATTCCTACTCTTGCTTGATAATTACACTACCCAATTACATGCCTACATATAATCATATATCATCTATATGATGGAGTGGATACTGGATAGTCAAACAATCAATTAAACAAAATTGTAAACAAGGAGTTGAAGTATCCTTGTCTAATTAATACATAAAAGGAAGATGTATATTTTTCATCATCCAATTAATTAAATTAAACAAATCAACGTACAAAACTAAACATGAATGAGTGAGAGAATAATAAAAGATGCACGGGTTTATTATTTTTTTAAATATAATCCTCAAGAAAACACAAGCCTACCTGAAAAGATTCGACAACATATACAGATTATTAGTGTTTAAGCCAAAAGCCATAAAGGAATTTCTCAGCCGAGTCTACTCCCACAAAACTCTAATATAACAGCAATAGTAGTACTAATTAAAACAAAGTTAATCAACATATATAATAACCATACATATAAAACTAATGGTTTAGTACTCGATGAGCTTCTGCCAGCTGATAACTAATTAACAAATACATAAGAGATAAACAAGCTTAAGGTACAGACAAGAGAATCTCTCGGGGTATTCCTTGTGCATATAAAAGTATTGAACAAAAAAGAAGATAATTAAATACACACCAAAAGAAAGGAAAAAGGTTTATGATAATAGTACGAGTAGAAGCTAAATGCCAGCGCTAGCAATCTCCCTGAAACGGCGTTGATCAGATTCTAGCCTCTCGAGTCTGATGTCATTGTTGATCTTCTTGATGAAGGCCTCTGCTCGCTGGTTCAACTCTTCCTGAGTGATCGACTTTTCTCTTCTCAAAGACACCCTGTCGCTAAACGTGTCCGATTTCTTGAGCTCCCGTCGAGCCCATGTCACTGCATCGTCCTCGTCATCGTGATCATCATCCAAGTTACATTGATTCAATTGACGTTGTGGGACTTTGAATTTGGTATTTGTGATGGCCAATTGCCGGCCGGTTAGGCGAGGAGGCGTGTCCCAAGTGTCACTCTTTTTGAGGTGCTTACCGCTTGCCTTGCCTTGCCCATCCATGATGGT
Organism: Pyrus x bretschneideri; assembly: GCF_019419815.1. Classification (NCBI taxonomy): domain Eukaryota; kingdom Viridiplantae; phylum Streptophyta; class Magnoliopsida; order Rosales; family Rosaceae; genus Pyrus; species Pyrus x bretschneideri. Next base: position 186,832 of record NW_025999579.1, on the reverse strand, counting down.
CTTCCATGTCGTGTCCAATGTCTTGGTGTCATCATCTGCCTCCACCTCCTCCTCCTCCTCCTCCTCCGTTGGCATTGAGTCACGGCAGCACTTTTCCGGTGAAGGCCCAGATCGCTGATGATCATCGTACTCAAAGCTAGTAGTACTAGTACTCAGAATAGTATTTGGAATTACACCTTCTTGTACTGTGTGAATGTCATGCCAACTGATCATCTCATTATTCAATGTGTACGGATGGTTGTCTAGAGATGATGAAGAGAATAGAGAAGTTGCATCATCTTCCGGATGACTTTGGATTAATCTGTCCTGCTGCTGCTGCGGCGGCTGGGTGGACAGCATCTGGGATTGGCTGCTGTTGTACTTGTTGTCGATGTTGTTGTCTGGACTGTAAATAAAATCGTGAGAGGGGTCAATGTCGTCAGTGGACTTGGCATTGTTTTTAGTAGTGTCGCCGGAGGCAACGGAAGAAGAAGAGAGAAGAAGAGGAAAGGTGGTGCTTGTGGTTGTGGTTTTGGCGTTGGAAAGCGGAGGAGGCAGCGATGGTGAGGATGATAAAGTTGAGGATGATGTAGATGTAAACAGGAGATAAGGAGCAGCAGTTTTTGAAAGAAGTCCGGATGTGAAGGACGATGGAAAGACTGAGGTTGAGCAGGTAAGGAATGATTGCTGCTTTGAAGAATACCACTGTCGACACTGTCCCTACACAAAGCAGCAACACCCTTGCCGCCCAGATTGCTGTTTCCAGTCTTCCTCTTTTGAACGCATCCGCCATCATCTTAATTTGTATCCTAATTATAATTAATTCCTAATCCAAAGAAGGATAAGTTTTGAGAGAAATTCAAATTCAAAATAAGAAGAAAGAAAGAAGCAGAGAATGTGTCAAAAACCACACGCTGTGCCTCTGCTCGACAAAAGGAGACCCAAAATAGCATATAAAACCGCCATTTTCGAAACAGTAGGGACTTGGGAAATTGGAGACTACTTTACTTAGGCTAGACACGGAGACTAGGAACTGAGAGAGAGAGAGAGAGACGAAAGGGTTCCTTAAAACAGCATAAAAATTTGCTGGAATAAATTTATACCTTAAGGCTCAAGACAAGAAGATGAATAAGTCTGCGTGGCACTTGATGAAAATATGTATATGAGCAGCCTTATAGCCTAGCTAGGATGGGATCACATGAAAATTTTGGATCACTCCATATCATATACATATATATAAACAAAGAAATTAAGAAAAAGAGAAATCAACAAGAAGAAAATGAAGAGGGAATGAAGGTGGGCTAATGGACTAGGATTAATTCATTCATATAGAGCTGCGAAGAATGGACAGAAAGTAGAGAAGAGAATGAATGCAGTTTGCATTTGCAGTTGCAGACGGATTTTGCATCTCATCGACTTCAATGGTGATGCAGAGATTAATGGGCTTTTTGTTTAGAGAGAAAGAAAGAAGGAAAGAAAGAAAGATAAGCAAGGACAAGGAGGACCAAGAGGCAGGGACAGGGAGGGGGTGCTTAAATGCACGAAAGGAAAGACCCCTTGTGCTTGTGAGAGGCGCTTAAACTTAAACTCCTCACAACTACTCCTCCTTGATCAAATCTCTGCCGTCCAATCTTCATATCCTCTTCCAAACTGTTCGACGTTTGCCACATTATTCTTTTTATTATTAAAGATTACCCTTTCTTTTCCTATTATGGTCATATATGGGCCAGCATCAGCACCAGCACCAGCACCATCACCAGATTAGAAAATTAGTTGATGCTACAAGTTCGAGCAAAGTTTTGGATTAATTAACTGAAATCTAATCTCCATTAGATCTCGGACCACTCTGCTTTGCTTTCGTCCGCGGCTCAATCCTACTTCTAAATAGAATTCATAATAAGTGCATACCACATAGTTGATTATCACTATCAAGTGTCAAATTTTAATAAGACGTGTTAATGATTTAACACACTGATATTATCTCACAACTTATCCACCTGCTAGCTCCACATGAGTTTGATGTCATCCTAAAAAGCCTTAATGGAATTAGGACTAACAGACATATGTGTGTGTGTGTTGCAATTTAATTTGTGAATTTTTCAGTCCGGAATTTTCTAACACTAAGAACTAACCCTGCAGCAAAAAGATCCCATATTTGCACATGCTATGCTAAGCTTGAGTCATGATCAATTGATCATGCACTGTAACTCTGTAACAACTTACACTGTAATTTTGTAAAGAACAGTTTCTGTACAAACTGTAAATAAATTAACCAATTAAGGAAGTAAACTTGGCTCAACAAAAGATCCCTCCCTAGCTCCTTCTCTATTCCTTAAGCCAAAATGGAATGGAAGCTGTATGTATATAGTTTTAAGTTGTTTTTGGAGGGGTTGGTTGAACTTGGTGGGTGGATGGATATTGGACAATCAGCAGCTGTTCTCCATTCCTAAATTTCCTCCACTACTTTTCAAACAAACAAATATTAACCAGCTTCTGTCTTTATATGTATATACAACTACAGGAGTAGATGATGATATTGAACATCGTGTTTCTGTTAACCCCGCTCAACTAATCAAAGTTTATAATTTCTTCTTGGATACCAAGCTAACTATTAGCTTAATTACCCTGGATAATTAATTAATTACTTAGATCTAGTAGAAGCTAGCTAGCTAGGTGCTCATCATCATTTAGTTACAAATTATTAAGGAAGGAAATATATATTACAAATATATCTCAAATCTTAATTTGTAGGAGGATGCATTGCATTTGCATGTGATGAAAGTGGCATAAGTTAACCAGGCTGATGACAAGCAGAAATGGACCCTCCCTTTCATTGGGGGCCATTGGGGGTCTCCTTCTGTCTGACCCCAGGGAACACCCACAGCCATGTACTAGCCACCACCTCCACGGAAAAGGGTTTTTTTCCGAATGCTTTCTATCAAATTCATCAAATTAAAGGATTCAGAGCCTTAAAATTTGATTAAATAGCTAAAGTTATTATATTTTTTTAGAGAACTCCGTGTGTTTGGATCCCTTTATTTGGTGGAAGGGATCTAGAGAGGATCTCTTTACCCTCACGAGAAATTTTTCATTATGACGAGAAACATGAGTGATACACCACGTGTTTTTATACAAGTGGTGGGAAATTTTATTTTTTAAGTTATTAAATTTTTAACATACATATCTCACTATTTATATAATGACACGTAATATATCACTCTCTGTATCGATCATATTAAAAAATCTTTCCGACCCCACCCCACCCACTGTGGTAGCCTGGTTCTGCTTTTCCACAATCTTTTCTCATTATACTACTTTATTTTCGAAATCTATATTATGAATATTCTGCGTTGAAACTGATAGCTCACTAGTCACTCACTAAGTACCAAAAACACTATGCCATGTCCCAACAAGTTCATTTGGAACCTACCTCTCTCCTCTAACCAACTGTAATTACAGCTTTAACCCAAATGAACTTGTGCCGTTGGTTTCGATTCGTCTTCAAATGTATCTGAGTCGTTTGTCGTGATTATCAAAAGTTGCACAGGCACTGGCAGGCTTCATGTCAGCCAAAACATTGCAACTAGCTACGTACATCATATCATTATCGGTCAGTGACGGATCCAGAATTTTAACATAGAATGGTTCTAATCAGTGTTTTAAAAATCGGCATAGGCAGCGCCTAAAGGCTAGGTGGTGAAGGCCCGTCTTGATTTTGGGCATATCGTTTCAAAAAATTGGTCTGGAGCTAGGCGGTCCTAGGCGGCTCTTTGGCGAAGGGCTAGGCAGCACCTAGGCGGTTCTAGGAGGTTTTTTGGAATATTTTTGGAATGTGAATGGAAAATCATGATCTTTAGCTCTAAAAGACTCTATCAATATACATGCTCTTTGGACCTCATTTCGAATATTTGGAGGATAATCCCTTTTATTTGTCTACCAAAATAAAAAATGAGTACAACTTCATAATGTATAATTCTTGTCGTGAATGCAAAACTATCAAAACTCTTGAGATTTACATAGATAAACACTATGTTGATCACTTGAGTGACAAGTCCTCACAACATGCACTAATAAATAAACCAGGCTCCCCAAGAAAAACTTGCATAACCCTAATTAGGGTTTTGGCATCAAAATGAAGAATGAAAGACGTTTGCAAACCTAGAGGCTAATCCCTAATGCCAAGAAAGATACAAGCCCAATAGGCAGTAGTAAGCAAGAAGGATAGCGATGAGGAGGGTGTTAAAAGTTTATTACTGGTTGGACGGAATCCCACTTAATTTAATTTTTTTCCTTTTTATTAAAGTCTCTAAATTGTTTTTTACTTTGGAATGATACAAAAGCCCGTAACGTGGAGTCTAGAGGATGTCCAATCACAATGAAATGCAGTCGACAATGCTTTTTAAATTATTTTTTTATTTACTTAGGCTCAAAACGGTGCGTTTTGGCCAAGTCATTTCAAGTCATTTTAAAACCAAAAAGTCATCTTCTTTCTCCTCCTGCAACAGAACGAGCAGTGCATCAGCAGCCATGGCTGCTGTTCTCCACCACCACAGCCCAGACTTGGGTGGTCCTTGGAGGTTTCAAGCCCCTTATGTGAGCTTCCGGGTGGTCCTGGGACCATCCAGGTCCCTTAGTAGATCCGCCCCTGTTAGCAGTGCTGATTGCCTAATTGCCACGAGGTGAGGGCTGAGGAGGAATGTTGAAGATAGCCAATGACTGATGAAGAACACAAGAATGTTGATTATGTTTGTGGTTTTATCGTAGGATAAGAATTATAGTTCCTTTTGTATTTTTATTAGGGATTAAGAATGCTTTATTATGTGTTTCATAATTAGGTCTTTATAAGCACGCATTTTAATTGTAATTCTGTATGAATTAAATCTAACAAGACGTAGCTGTTTGGTTGTGTAGTTGTCTTGACGCTTTGTTGTATTTTTATTTATTTTAATTAATCGAATAAGAATACAAGTTTATAATGCGTTTGTTCTTCTTTTTTTCGTTCTTTGATGGATATTAATTTTAACACCATCATTAGATATATGGTAGCAGAGCAAGCAAATAAAAGTAAAATAACGTCACTCGGAATGAGCTACAGTGTACATATTAGACTACTACTACGTAATTCTACTAGTGATTGATGGCATTACATTTACAATAGGGAGAGGGAAAAATCTTTCTACAGTGATGATCACAAACAGTACAGTATTGGCTTTGGCTTTGATTTTGGTTAACACATAAATCCACCCGTTGAGGGATCAACAACTGAAAGTTGAGTTGTTAATAATTATGCATCACTATCCCTCTTTGGTCAGGCCCAACATTGTTAGGTAAACAGTAATCCCCTCTTGGTGTATTTTGCGATCGATACATCGAAATCTCCATCGTGGGTTTCCTTTTCATTTGACATACGTACCTAGTTGCTTTGATGAGTCGGTGGCAAAGTTGAGCTCGATCGCTTTTTATTAGCATACAAGAATAAAACTCTTTGTACATAGTACTAGCTAGCTACCAATCAGCACATGCTTAAGTAATTATAAGTCAAAACATGATTGGGATATCTTACCAATTATGAATATAACAAAATTATAAGAATATTGCTCTCTTAATTTGAAGGATCTTTCACTTAAGGACATGCAGTTTTCAATTTTGGCAATTGAAGTCCTTCGTGGATAATCCGTTATATCAACAAACAACAACAAAAGTTGATGTATTCCTTCAAGCAATGAACACATGGAAGGCCATAATTGGTATGTTCGAGCGTAGTTAATGTTAGACTTAAATACTCTCATTCCGCAATTAAAAACAAATTTTTAAGTTTTTTTTAGCACTTTGTAGAGGATTTCATGGTAAAACGAGAGAGTTTTTAGTCCATTGTAATTATTAATTTAACGTATAAGGTGAAGGAAAGCTCTAAAAGGTCAACTTTAGATCGAGAGCATGAACACGGTATGCAAAATTATAAAAATAATAATTATGATGTTTAAAAAGAGTGAATAGAGTATTGCCTATATATATTTCAAATACGTCTTTGATTTCTTGTTCCATACTATTATATGAGTAGAGGTGTAACAATGATATTATTTGCAGTAACATTCTAGATATATAGATATGTACATCGAGGTGAAATTTGTTCCAAGATTACTTTTGTTTATAAATTGGCTTCTTGGGTGACCAAATTAATTACCACTGACCCCATATCATTATCCTCTACCATATATATAATACACAATTTACTGCATGCATATGCTTTTTAAACTGCTACTGCAGTTTAATTTTCCTTCGATTGCATCGGCAGCAACGGCAAGATTAATAAATAATTCCACTAGAATATAGTTCCATCTTCATGCGAGATATTGACGACCTATGAATTATGATACATGTAGCTATATATGTATAAGAAATTAATGAATTGAAGAAAAGTTTTTGTGATTGATGTCCATGCTCTCGACCTAGCTATCAAGTCGATTCACACGTGTGTATATATATCATCTTCTAACTTCTAAGAATTGAAACCACAATCTCCTTTCTTTATTAGTGATTAGGGATAAATGGACGCTGCTTGTAATTAGTTAAGATTAACAATTAAGCAAACAATGTAGTGAATATATAATGAATTGTATTGTTGATTGTTTCAAGTAGCTACCGCTTGATTAATGTTTATATAAAGAGATGGAGACATATGTTGGAGTCACACACACTGCTGGTAGGGGTTATACCCCTATATAAATAGCCTATGTATATTTATCTCCCCCACTAGAAACCAAACCAGAGAGGCAGAAAGGCAGAGAGAGAGAGAGGAGAAGTTTGAAGATGGGCGTTGGAAACTTTGAAGCTCTGCCGCTAGTGGTGGGTGTCCACCAAGCGGCGCCCTATCCCTTTTGTTTGAACTTTTTCCCTCGCCCTAGCTAATTGCCAAGTGGCCACTGCACAATGGAATTAGGGTTTTTATATGATATGATACATATATTTTCTTTCTTCTCTCTTTCTCTCATCAATCATCACTACTAGTACTATATTATATACCATACGACTACTACAAGGAAAGGTAAGGACGAAACTAAAGATTTGTATGAGCAGGGTATCCTCAAACAATAAAGTTATAATTAAAATCTCAAGAATTTATTGAACAAAACACTAATATATTAATCAATAAAGTTTTTCATACAATATATTATATTATTCATCGAATCGTTTTCATGTTTTAAAAACGTTACATAATAATATCATTACCAATATCATTAAATATCTCTTTATATAAAAATAATCATGTTATCATTCATCCACTGATCTCTAAATTAGAAAACTAAATTCTAAATTGAAATGTCAAAAACAAATTAATGAATTAAAGTCGTATAAAATACCTTGTGGAGTAAAATTCTTAGTGTTGAATTTTGATAATTGATTACTTGAACTCATACAGTCTATAAAATTCTTAGTGTTGAATTTTGATAATTGATTACTTGAACTCATACTGTCTATAACACTTCAAATTCAATTGACTTTTGGTTGAATAAAAGGGGAGGAAAAATCTGGAGAAGTTGAGGACTGTAATTGCTTTGCCGTACTTGATGGGATGAGTTTTGTGTGGATTAACGACCTAGGGTTAGAAAAACGGGTAGGCACAATTAAATTAATTGTTAATTAAATTGTCATCAGGTAGGGCATTTGGGATCCAAAACGGTAGACTAGTTTAGTTGCCTACCAATTTTTTTAATTGTAGTTTAATTAGGGCTGATTATTGAGAATTGGAACGCAAACATACATTTTTTTTTTAAATGAGTGGGAGCCCTCCTAGGTCTACACTAACTCCGTACTTGAGGAAAGGTCATTATATATGATTTGGAAGGGCCCTATGCAGCGATATAATATACATATATATATATATATATATATTAAGAATTTATATAACATTCAAAGAAAGAAGAATTGGAATTAGAATTGGAAGTGGAAGGATCTTTCATATCTAAATAATTTGAAATAAAGGGTGAATTAGTGGTCCCTCTCTCCTCCTAAAGAGAGCTGGAGTGGAAATGGCATACATTGACTTATCGGGCTCAGCGTGCTTTATACACATAGTTGTACTGATGGTGAGTCTTTAATTACATGATATATTGGTTGGTTGCTTGGGGTGAAAGACTAAGGACGACCAAAGCCACCAATTCCAATTTGCTGGGGTGGCACCTGCTTTGCTTCCAAGCCAAGCACCAATAAGTCACGTACTAATTATAACTGCTTTTTGCATTTTGCATATATACCAAATCAAATATTATATTGCATCTATGGCCATCATCTTTTCACGAATCATGATTCCTTTGCATGCTCCATACACATATTTATATACCATCACTTTTCACTTTCCTAGCTATAATATATATATATATATATATATATATATATATATATATAATATAACACATATCCCTAACTAATTACAAAAAAACAAAATGGTTATTAGACATGTCTTAAGTGTCTAAGTTGAGAGGCAAATTCAAATGGACATGGATTGTCTGCTCTTTTCATTTCATATTCTTCACATCCGTTCCTATATTTTGTAATCACGGTTAAGCCACGTCAACATTTTATATTAATTTTTTTATAAAAATAATAAGACAAAAAATAATAAAAATATAAAATATTGACGTGACTTAACCGTAACCACGAAAATAAGAAAAAATGGGAAGAATATAGGATAGGAAGGCAGACAATTCAGGTCCAATTCAAATAACGATACACTGACAAATTGCAATTCCTTCCAGAATGTTACTATTCTGCATGCAGAATTGAAGCTAATTAATATATAAAATTGTAAAGTAATTAGATGGTGGCAGAGAGAGTTGTTAGCTAGGGCAGGCAAGGACAAGAATCTAGGCCGGTTGTATGATTGAATCCGTACCAATTGGCTCTCCTCGATCGACAAGATAAAAAGAAAAGAAAAAACGCACAAACCTCACCTCACCTCGCCATCAGTGTTGGTTTACTTCCATGAGCACTGGCCTCTCGACTGCGGCATAAAAGCAGCTTATTCTCGGATGTTTTTCTTTTTTTCTTCTGTCTAAATGAAAAAAGATGTTTGTCCCAACTCCCAAATATTTCTAGGTAATATTTTCTTTCACATTTTAATTTCTATGTCCCTGCCTAGTAAAAAGAAAAAAATTTGGCCATTTCTATATTCTTGTCGAATGCTATATATATATGAAATTAATACTAAATAGCAATCTTTCAATTCAAGTTGCGATCACCAAACACACACACCCAATAGGAAAATGGGAGACGGCCACAGAGACACAGTGAGTTGTGTGAACTCGGACACAGAGAAATAGAAAAAGGCCCGAAATTAATTAAGATTAGGTGCTTAATTGTTCATCATGCAGTTGGTTATTTAATTAGTTTGAATGAATAAATTATGTACATATGTATATGTGAATACAAAATGTTAGAAAAACTATATTTACGGATCACATTTTGTGTCACATAACGCATATAACCAATATATCATTTACCATGTGCTATGTGTATGTTACTTTTCACATTAAATTATGCATCAATATGGTAAAAATATGATATTTCTAAAATTGTCATATGTATATATAGAGCTTAATATTAAGGCAGATCTCCATCAGGAAAAATGAAACATGAGACATAGACTCAGCCCCATCGATCCCCCTATTGCACATGATTTTGTTGGTTTGAGTTTGAAGATGACCCTTTGTAATTAATTAATTAATAATGTCATAGTCCCCTTTATAAAAGGTCCAATTAATTTTATATTTAGATGTATTATACATAGAGGTCACAGAATTAAAATTATGGACGACAAAAGCATGCATGTCTCAGTTTAATTGACAGATGGTTCGATCCATTCCTGATTAATTCATGATGAAGTGAATCCTGAGTAATTCATGATGAAGTGAATGGTTGTAATTAATATATATATTTATTGGATATTATACATGTACATTATGTATCATGCATGTATCAAATTAGATGAAGATGCTCCGATGGAGAGAGAGAGAGAGAGGGTCAACAGTTGACATGTCATTTCACTCTTATATATAAAATATATTGGAATATAATTATTGTATAGAAGAATACATATAATATTATGAAGGGAAGTTATATATCCATGATCTCTAGGAGCCAAATTGAAATTTTGGGTCAAATCCTTCCAATTAGATAACAACATATATATAACATCCAAGTTGATTATATATATATATATATATAACGTAGATGCAATGTAATTATTGATATATGTTCTTCTGACAGATTCCAATTAAATTAAAATGAACCAATTGATGCAACCAATGCATAAAAGACTTAGACACTTATTTTGAATCTTGTTGTACATGTAATTCTATAGTTAATTAGCATATAATCTGATGATCAACTGTTTGTATGTATGCATGCATAATTAAGGAGGTTAAAATGAAAGTCGAATTCGGATTTCTTTTGTATTTCATAGGATTTGCAACACAGTCCTGCAACTTAGTAACTTAGTAGCGTCGGCAAATTTGACCGTATAATTTGCATAATCTAATGAAAGCTATATGTGCCCTTATATGTCATTTACATAAAAGGCCTTCGTTTTTCTCACTGTATTATTATTTATAATATTCCTTGGATTGTGGGACTCCAATCTTCAAATCATGAATGATGAACGTCCAACTCCAACCAGATATTAATTTTAAAAGATTTTAACGAAAAGTTTTTCGTATTTTTTATTTTAATAAAAAATCATATTTTTACATTAAAATGTCAATCCTGATACTATTCATTTTACTTTTTATTTTATCATTATCATTAAAACTCAAAATTTTAAAGTTATTTTCATTATTTTTCCTTTAATTTTTTGTTCTTGTTTACTATTATGAGTTTGGGAAGAGATCCCATCCGGATCTCTCCCACCAAATCCTAGGGATCGGGAAATCCAGACCCTTGAAATTTGATTAAACGGTTACAAACAGGAAGCTCTCTAAAAGTTATAACAATTGTAACTGTTGGATCAAATTTCAAGAGTCTTAATCTCCGGATCCCTTGGATTTGGTAGGAGAAATCCGGATGGGATCTCTTCTCTATGAGTTACGTACATATCTTCCTTTTTTTTGTTTATTAATTCTTTTTCTGTCTCTGTCATTACAGAATATTAGATCGATAAAGACACGGGAGAAAAAGAAAATAAATCTTTTGATTGATTCAGATCCCATCTGATCTTCTCTTCTCTTCTGTTGCAGTGTATGAAGTGTAGAAGGATCGAACAAACAAGAAAAGAAAATAAATGTAGTCTTATTACAGAAGAAACTAGTTTTGGTTTTGAAGGTGATGGATGGACATGAGAACAAACGCAAATATATAGGTCAAACAACCTCATTCTTGCAACCAACTGGAAAACGAAATCTTGCAAGGAAAGAAACCAATTAAGTTAATGGCATATTCTGCAGACTCAGCCCGAACGTTTTCTTGCATATCATGTGATACAATTCTTTTTCCTTTGCACCATTTTTTCTTCTTCCATAATCCATAGCGTGCGACATTAGTACTCCCTAGAATAGGAATAGGAATAGGAAAGAAGAGCAAAATCTTCCATAATCCAGTTCAGTTATAAACTATGGCCTTAACTCAAAAAATCATCTTCTCCTGCAAAGCATGGATGATCACAAGTCATTTTCCATGTATTAATTATAAACATGTTTTTGCTGGGGTTTTTAAGGAGGAACTACTCAAATTCAAGTTATTTTCCGTCTCGCTTTCTTCAATTTTACTACTTCCTACCCAACTACAAAAATATAAGTAACAAAAAGAAACATGTTACTATAATTTTCTTACAATCAAAAGTTTGCCAGGGTGGGGGAGTGGCATACTTCTGCTTTGCATCATGAACATACAGCAAGCCAAATAGGTCTGTTGTACCGTTGATCTTTTTTGTGACTGTATCACATTCCATCGAAGGTGGTGGCCCCTTTGCTGGAGGTGAAGTAGTAAACTTATGATTCAAATCTAAAGAGCCCTGCAATAAACAAGGTAAATATTAACTAGTAAATGCCTTCGACTTGTCAAAAGTACCATTAAAATTACTCACAGAAGATAAGAGCATTACAAACACATTTGACAAAGCACACAAAAAGACATGAAAGAGTAGACATACAACAAATCACGGAAGCAGATAGCTCCTGATGGGTAGTGACTTTTCTCATTCGTGTCATCTTTTCGACACGTGAAATCAGTTATATAATAGGTTACTTGGTATGGACCTTATAAATTTTTCTTCCAGAAAACTTGGGCGAGGCCTAAGTACAATATGATAGGTATATATTAAAGGGTAGAGGCAAAAAGCAGCTTAATAATCTATGAAGTCAAATTATGGATCATATATGACAAATATTAGGCAAAAGTGAAAACCTTTTTTTGCTTCACCAGACCTAATTTCTCAATCTCATAAACTCCAAAGAAAGTGATATCGGCAACAAAGAATCTCGACTTTTTTGCTTTCATCTTTAAACCGCCAATTTTCTAAAAGCTCCCTTATCGGTCTAAGAATGAGCAAGACCCATAAGAACTCAATTAAGGGTCAGAAACAAAAAATTTGAGCATTTTCATCAAGATAACATAGCAAACATAACCAGATAAAAAATTCACCCCACGGGGTCTTGCCACTGTAGGAGCAGCTTCCGCCAGGTTAGTAAAAAAGCATTGCTTCCTCAAGAGAATTTCTCCTTGTTTTCTTAGGAGCTCCAGATGTGGCTCCACCCTTTACCATATTGTTGGAATGGATGCTCATATCTACTGGTTCAGGAGCTGGTTGTTTTGCATTCTTCGCAACCCACATTCTTCCGTCATACCTGTAAGTTCCCTAGAAAGTTAAGCGCAGAAGGAAATAATAACCAACATATTCTCCAAGTTCCACATGAAGCTCATAATTAGTTTAAGAAAACAACTTACTTGGCCCAAATAAATTTCTCAGTCCCACTTCTGTCAATATTTGGTGGCAATTCTTTTTCCCAATAACTGTTTGCCCTTTCATTACCCATGGCTACATGAAAGTGCATAGAGAGTTATTTAACTGGATAATGAATCAGAAGATAGTAGTCGGTTAGAAAAGATTAAAAACACACAGAGCAAAAATGTGAATACTGAACTGATGTTTAACAACTACTTTGGTTAAATGATTTCGAGGAAAAAGAGGGAAAAAATGGCACTAAGATGACAAATAATGATTCAGTATCAGCTACCATAGTCGTGTTCTTACATTCCATAAAAGCAACCTGTTCTGGCAGCCATGTATCCAAAGTTGTAGACCGTACCTATTTCCAAGATCAACCAGGCTACGCTATTATTCGAACATAGAGTTGCAATAGTATGAAAACATATGCTACTCAAACAGATGTATATAGAATATTACTTAACTTTGATAACAGTAGTCCAGTAGACCAGACCACATAAATAACTCGTAGCAGATTCAGGATATGCCAATCACCATTGTCATTCAAAACATTTTCGATTACTCAGAAGGTATACAATGGCCTCATTATTTATCTTTAACAATTTCAGAAACCAAGAATAATTCTCTAGTCATATGGCTGTTCAATTTCTTCAATGAGTACCAATCCATTTGAATTTGAGATGCCAGGAAAGGAAAGGAAAAAAAAAAAACCTTACCAGCACGAACAGCATATGAACTAGGAAATAGAGAAATGATAGGTAGAAAAATAAACCTTTGAAATATGCACCCCAAGACTCCGATGAATTCCTGAGCATTGCATGCAAATAAATATTCCCAGGCTGACACTAGCCCATCGCGGAGCTCTGAAAGAAATACATTGCAGCACGAAGATCACGTTAATATGGACATCAAATTGCCACAATCAGGACCAAACAATATGAAATATAGCCGAGAATAGCACTTGAAGACAGTAGTAAAAATATGCTACACAAAAGGAAAGAGAGGGATGTGAAATGCGTACTTGCTCCGGCAATCAGCACATTCCCTGTTTTGTGGCAGCTTAAGAAGACCTTCTAAAATCTGGGGGCACAAGTGACAACATGCAACATAACACAGTAACAATAATGGAAAATGTAAGAGCAGCACAAGAATGTGCAAGGAACAGAGGGGGGAAGAAATAGAGAAAATAAAGGATACCTTGAGGTGTTTGGCGTTGAGGTCTTTCGAAACAGAGGCTTTGTTGTTCATTGTTGATAGTGTGAGTGTGTGTGCTTGTGCTCCTACCTTCGCTAGTTTGTTGGTTTGGATGATACGGGACCTGAAACAACAACACAACAACACCTACACAGCAGCAGCAGCAGCAACAGCAACAACAGAGGCAAGTCGTTAAGGCTTGAGAGCGAAGGAAGGCAAGGCCCAAGCACGGAGAGAGAGAGAGAGAGAGAGAGAGAGAGAGAGAGAGAGAGGCTGGAATGAAGGTAGAGGCTCAACTAATTCCAAGGAAAAACGGTTGGCATTCCTCAAAGCATGCCTACAGTCATTTTCCATTTTCCATTCTTTTCTATTCTCTTCTATTCTCTTCTATTTCTGTCTGAGTTTTTTAACTTTTGACTCTCACAAGCCTCATATTTTCACCTCTCTCTCTCTCTCTCTCTCTCTCTCTCTCTCTCAATACTTGCAAAATGCAAAACATTCATTCAAGCGCAAACTGCAACTGAAAACTGCAAAATTATAATCAAAGCGCATAGCATAATTCTGGAAGAAACAAATTGGATGTATAACTAAAATATAAGCAAGCATTTCAATGTCACATTTAAAACCAACAAAAAATACATAATATATATAATAATAATAATCTGATAAATCCTGCTGCATAAATAAAACACTAGCAAGTAGCAATCAGCAATTGGATTAACCACAAGAGAGTTTTCATTAGGTGGAATTTCGAATCCTATTATTTGGGGTTGGGGGCAATCTCTTGGGGAGTCTTGGCCACGATGGACAGCGCGTGGAGGCCGGACTGGAGCTCGTCAGCCAAGGCATCGTAGACCATGCGGTGTCGTTTCACCAGGTTCTGCCCCTCGAATTTTGAGGACACGACCTTGAGGTTGAAGTGAGTTTCGCCATTGGCATTGGCCTTGTCTCTCATGGCGGCATGGCCAGCGTGCTGATGCGACACGTCTTCAATCTCCAAAACGCTCGCTTCCAACGCCGTCTGCAATTTCGTTCTCATTCTGCTCGCTCGTGTCAGCTGCGACACCACCGTCCCTGCTCCTCTCGATCCCATCTCTCTTTCTCCGCTCTCCAGCACCACCACACTCAGAATAGGTCAAATTCATATATTAATTATTTTCTTAGTTTTTCATTTTAAAAAAATAAATAGATAACGAATTGAAAAACTAAAAAGAAAAAAACTTGGTGCGGTGAAGGTGGATCGAACACCTGACCTTCAGATCTTCAGTCTGACGCTCTCCCAACTGAGCTATCCCCACAATCGTTGGCATTTCACTTAGGTATAGAATTATATTCATGCACTAGCTATTTGCTTTTCAACTTAACAGAATAAAAATTCAAATGACGTTTTTATTAATTAATTAATTAGAATTTGATAAACATTAGTTAATTGGTATGTATACATGGTTATGATGGTCCATTATTTATTGTAATATTTGACAACATATGCGCCAAATACAAAAGCCACAATCACGACAACTGCTGGCACAAGCTTCACTGCAACATCTTTTTCCATTTTCAATTTTGTAGAAACTATAATCCTTTAGCCCTTAAATTCGCAACTTGTTGGTTTATTAACATCATAATCACTACTTTGATCGTAATTAGTAATTGCAGTTGTTGCTGAATTTTTTTTGTCAATAGTATTGTTATTGTGTTTCATCTGCAGCTGCTACTACAACTTTTTCATGGTAATGATCATCATATGCAACCGGTATTATCATTGTAAGAACTCCTGCCTTGTCAAACTTAGCACGAATGTCATTTGAATTGCACTTGTCGCCATGGATTGTAACGATTCCCATACTATTCGTTTCATCCTTCAGGTGTTCATTTCTAAAGCATGATCTACATCGATTAGTACAGTAAGTACGAGAATTAGTTAACAAAATTAAGCAATATCAAATGATCATTCAAATCAACTTGTATCCAAGGGAATTAGATCCTCTCCGCATTCCCTCACTGGGAATCCTGTGGATCAATGAATATTAACCGTTTATCAAAGATTGTGCGGTCACGATTTTTTCATTTTTTATATTTTTTTATGCAAAACGAGGCTGCTTTACTTTTGAAAATATAAAAAATATTTAATTGTGACCGACGATTTTTGATGAACAGTTAATATTTAATGATCTCCCGGATCCCCAACGAGAAGATCCGGAGAGGATCTAATTCCGTATACTAAGTACGCATGAAATATAATTTACGCAAAATGAAAGGAAAAAGTAGGAGGAAGAAGCAAGCAAATGTTGGCGAGTGGTTAGAACAGTCAAAGGTGTCTAACTCTAATCTAAATAAATGAGAGAAGAAAGAAAAAAGAAAAGAAGAAAAAAAATGGGAAAGGGAGGCAAAATAAGACCTGGTACCGAGTGAACCAGCCAAACGCCTTTGCGATTGACGATTGATTTCGATTTGCGATTGAAGCATGAGCGGCGGCGGCGGCGGCAGAGGTAGAGGCAGAACAGCACCAATGACGAGCGGGAGCTTGACGACGACCATCACCCTTGAGAACGCGGGCGCATCGTCATCGCAATCGGAAGGTGTGGTGCTGAGGCTGAATCGGAAGAAGAAGCAGGTGTCGTGGAAGGAAGGGACGGTGGACAACGAGTTCATGCAGAAGAAGAGCTCCAAAAAGTGCTGCATCTTCCACAAGCAGAAGCCCTTCGACGAGGACGACAGCGACGATGACGAACACCATCACCGCCACGACCGCGATCACGGTCACGACCATCATCCCTCACCTTCTTCTTAAGGCCTTAACAGAAACGCCGTCTGATCAGTAATATTGTGGATCTGTGACGATGTTTTGTACTGCGCATTGGTGTTTGTTAGAAGGAGAAGGGGCTAATGAATTAGGTTTAGGTTTTGTGAGTGATAAAACAAAGAATTGTAATGCCCCAAAATCCCTGTGACATGTAGTAATTTGTCAATGTTGGTTTTCGTCAATTGAGAATTGACATATGATGCTGGTGAATTTCAGTAATGTTGTTTTTTAATCCAAAAACTTGTACAAATCTTGCATACAAGTGCAATCTGTTAGATTGTTTTCGCGGTTGAAAGTTCAAAAAGGGAAAGAAAAAAAAGTTCTCAACCAAATGTTTGCATCAAGTGTTTCTGATAACAATTGGTTAGCTTCCTCCTAAGCTCATTGAATTCAATTGTCTCCGCCCTCAAATGTGCAAACCACCGTCGGTCGGAGCCCGAGCATGAGGCCAGAGACAAGGGCTGGAGCCTGGAGTGGTGGGTGGAACCGTGGAGGCAAGGTCGCTTCTTACTGAGAGTGTCAATGTAAAGCCAGTGAGCACAAACCACCAATAGAAGATGCAACAGATGAAGTAGAAGAGAGCGTTGTGCTAACAAATTCAATCTACATTGCCAATAAGCAATAAACAATTCTGCTGTAATGCACAGCCTCACAAACATTATACAACGAGTAACATATCACATGACCCAATACAAGAAGCCAGATTCCTATTTTTCGATACAAATCACAAACCAACACATGACAGCAAACAAGAACAAAACAATAAATAATTTGGCCATATACCATCTACATTTCTCAAGCTGCGGCATGGCATCTACTGCTTCACACTTTATATGCTGTTATAAACATAGTTCTGCATGTCATATCTTATTCAATTTATTTTCCTTCTATCCTCTCCTTCTCAAGTATATTTCTCCCGCTCGAATTATAATACTGCACCAGCTCTAGAATATGTATGCCTTCAGTGGAATCTGTAGCTGAGAAATTTTCAGCCAACTGGATCGAGTGTAAGGAAACAAATTGATGATATCACAGTGCTAATGAATTTCTCTAATCAAGGGCAGTTTTCCAGCGGCCAGTTATTGGCTTTGGTAAGCCATCAAAGATTGGTCTGGCCATCGTTGCACTTGACAGAGCTTGAATGTCTTGTGTCAAGCTCCACCTTGAAGTTGGCCAAATTGATGCTGTGTTATTACTGTCTTGGTCTTTTAAGCTCGGTGTGCTTGATGACTTCTGAACCACAGCCATTTCGTCTGTCATGACAGTTATAGAATCCCCCATGCCCACCGGAATAGAGTTCAACCATCCTGACTCCGAATCAGATGGCAGCGATGCTCGGCTTGATGACTTCTGCCTCATGGCTAAACCATTTCCTGTTGAAGCTCTGGTCCCAGCACTGTTTTCCCCCTTCAACAACCTTTCAGGTGTGACAGCCCCATTATCAACTTCAGCTTTCTGACGCCTCCGGACTGATTTGTCATCAGATTTCTCACCCTGCCCATCTCCAAGTTCTGCTGCAAGGTAATCAGCCATTGCACCATTCTCCGACAACAGATCAATGGAAGAATGTCTGGACTTCTTAGGGTGACTTAGTGGGTCAGACAATGGTGAGACCGCACTTTGATCAAAGGATTCAGAACTTCGACTTCTGTAGACAGCCATCTCGGTGCCTTCTGCTTTTGCCTTCAAGTTTGGAGATGTTAGACCATAGTATTTCTGTAAAGTGCTCATTGCTGTAGTGGCCTTCTTCTCATTGGGAGGGTTTGAACCCACAGAAGAGCAGAATGGTTCTAGCATAATAGATTGGCCAAGACATGGGGTGGATTTTTCAAGGTCGTTTTCTCTGCAATAAGTTATACAGAAGATTAGCTTTATGTAAAGCGGCAGCTATATAGAGAGAGACTAAGAGGCACTCGAGCATCCATTCCGACTTGAAAGTTGGTAAAGGAAACGTCATAACTTAAGAAGAAATGCTTCAACCTTGTTATAGACGATAGAGCCTTAAGGAAGGAACCCTAAAATCAAGTTTTCAGGAATAATAAATCTACGCTTGCAATGGTATTCTCAACATAGAGACGTAACAAGTAGCATGTAAAAATGTAGGATTCCGATCAAGAGTCAAGAGTCAAGAGTCAAGAGTCATATTAAAAAGATGATATCTCTTCTCTTTCTTGTTATAAATTGTTGGAAATCGGAATGAGAGAAATGAGAAGATGTTACCTTGTGGTTGTGGTTGTGGTTGTGGCTGGAGAAGGAATAGAGGGAGGATGTCTTCCGGGCAAAGGTATTTTCAAGGTGTTCAAAGCGAACATTTGAAGATCCGTAGCAAACCCATTCATCCTTTTAATGTCACACACCTGTTTAGGGTTTACCATTTATCAATTCCATACCAATTTTTAGCAATTAAGACTAGTACTAAACGTAATTAGGAACAATGCGCAGGCAGGGCAGAAGCTAATTAAAAAAGGTATCTCAGAGAAAAATTGGAAACCTCGACGCCGTATTTGATGGCAACGCCGGCGAGTGTGTCCATCTTTGAGACTTGGTGCTCTATGTAATTCTTGCCGCCGCCGCCTCCTCCTCCATTATTCTCGGCCGACCTTGTATTGGAAGGAGACATAATTGATATGCCTCTTCTTCTCAGATCTCTCGTCCCTTGGCAGCTGTGGCCGAGTGCCGACTGCCTCAAATCCAATCCAAATCCAATCTCTTGGCTGGGACTTCGGGGGTAGAGATTTTTTCAGAAAGCCAACCGACACGAAACCAGATCCATACAGCAATACAAGAGAAAGAATAACAATAATATTAAATTGTAAAGAAAAATGGAGTCCACAAAAAAGTCAAATACTTGGCCTTTTTCTTCTTCTTGTATGGTGATGGTGAATTGGTGATGGTGATTGTGATGCTGGAGAAGAAGCATCAGGCAGACAGTTGTTATTTGATTTTTTAAACATTAACAGGAAACCAACTATGAATAATAAAAATAAAATAACAATATTGTATTTTCTTTTGACGCGGAATGACAGAGCTGAGTTGAGTTGAGTTGAGGGAGGACTTGAGGAGGACAGCGGACAAGAGAGAGAGGGAGAAGCCGAACCGACTACCGACACATCTCTCAGCCTCAGCAGCAGTAACACTCAATCATCTTTTTCATTTTATTTTTATGCCTAATATTAGATTATTAGTAAATCACCTATCTGGTCTTCTTTCATTTTCTATTTCTCCTTCATTCCAGCAATTCTTGGTTTTCATTGGTTTAATGGGGCACTCCTCTCGAGCAGATTTATGTGGTGATACGGTAGATGAAAAATAATTTTTATTGAAAAAAAAAAAAAAACTAGGATTTAAATCTTGTGGTGAAGTCTTCTAATATTTTAAGCTTAAATTGAAAATTTTGTCAATTTTCGTTAATTGTTAGCATATTAGGCTCGCATGTGAGACTAAAAAGATAAAATTAGTCTTACATGTAATATCACGCATTAACAATTAAAAGAGGGTTCTATTTTAGCCTAGGGTAATATTAGGCGACTAAATTTAGAGACAAAATTAACAAACTAAATTATGTGTCATTAATAAAAATGAACATGTTTATTAACGGTTAAAGAATAAACCAACTCTCACCTTCTATATCGTTTAGTTTTCAAAAAATTTCTTCAAATTTATTCTCCCTAATCTC
The DNA here is from genome assembly GCF_019419815.1 of Pyrus x bretschneideri. Classification (NCBI taxonomy): domain Eukaryota; kingdom Viridiplantae; phylum Streptophyta; class Magnoliopsida; order Rosales; family Rosaceae; genus Pyrus; species Pyrus x bretschneideri. The sequence goes on along the minus strand of NW_025999579.1, from coordinate 166,243 downwards.
CAAATTTATCACATGTTAGTAATTAACAAATAATTAGATAAAATTTTCAATTTTACACATAAATCTTAACAAATTTCACCACGTAACATAATTTTTTTTTTTTCTCGTAATCGTCTTATATAGCATTTTGTATCGTACGATAAAGTCACGCGAAGGAACAACTCTCCAAGTCCCACCTCCGGGCCCCACCCTCCTTCTCATAGCCGTACAGTAGTCGTATGCGTATATGTATTTGCATTCCCACCTCGACTTGCCTCCCCCTACATACATTTGGAGTTATTTTTTTATTTTATTTCCTAGTTGCCCTTTTGAGGGATTGTTGTATTATTTCCCGCCCTTTTTTTAATTTTTATTTTATTTTTATCCATTTTGAGAAGAGTACAACGGGGCATGAGGAGGAGGAGAAAAAGAGGGACAATGTTGCACTATTTGATTTATGCACGTGATAAATAATAAGATTCTCTCATCTCTTTTTATATTTTCATCCCCTTTTCTTCTATTCTCTTACACTTTGTTTTTTACATTTTTATTTCTATAAAAAAATCAATACAAGATGTTGACGTACATTAATCGTAACCGTTCAAGTCAGAGAGAAGAAATGAGAAGAGAGAATCATTATCCGTGATATAGACCTACCTTACTCGACTCAACTTCATCACAATAAGTTAGTAATTCATCCTAATATATATATATATATATATATATATATATATATATATATATATATAAAGTGCCGATTTAGTTCCTGAACTATTAGCTCAATGAAAATTAGGCCCGTGAATGGTTTTTTCAGTAAAATAAGTCCTTAAATTTATTAAAAATTGCTACTTTCATCCCTACTAACTATTATATTCAAAGTTATTTTATTTAATTTTTCGTCAATTAAGTCACTTGACACACTTTAGAGTGTAATATTATTCTTTTCTCGCCTATAAACCCTTAACATTTAAAATAGATTGCGAATCTAACGTCTTATTTACCTTCCAAAGTTAACTCCACACACTATTTCTTTATTAAAAGGGTAAAAAGACTTATATCATCATTCCACATTAAAAGGGTCATCCATTATGTAGTAGCAACGGCATGTTTACTTAACAAAAATTGGAAAAGAAATGAATGGGAAAAGCTTAAAAGTAGGATAAGTAAGAAAAGAGAATCTAAACAACCAATCCCTCCTAGTCAATCCGATTCCTTATTTTTTGGTATTTGTTTATGGATTTTATGAAAAACTTGCACTTTTCTAATCTTTACGTGTAAGTAAACACATGAGAAAGTTAAAAGAATAAAATGATTTCCATACCCATATTTTTGTAACCGCAATGAACTCATGAATCAAAATGATTTCAATTCCTGTTTCTTGTAAGTAAACATGCCCTAAAATCAATTGGAAATGTTGCTATAATCTTGTCTTCTCCATTTTAATATTAATCAAGCTACTATTTATACAGACCATGAAACCAAAATGAAATGATATATATGAGGATCAATCATTGGCATGGAAAATATATTTTGCAGAAGAGATGGCTGTCAGGTAAATTTATATGCAAAGTTTTATACAGTCTAGAGAGAGAGAGAGTTTGTATAGTATTTGAAGTTGGAAGAATGCAAACAAAGCAAAAGGTTGTGTGGTAATGCACAAGAGAGAAAGCTGGATTAGGTTTTTTATTAAAATTACACAAACACCCTTACTTAACAGGTGCTTAGCGGGTATGTAGGTAGACTCAAAATGACCAGTAGAACAACATGTGATTAACAGGTCCATCCGTTAACGACCCAACCCGTTAATCATCCACCCAAATGTTGATTTTAATGGGTGGGTTGGGTCAAGTTGGCTCCAAAATGCCACCCCTACTCCAAGGTATCAGACACAATGTGATTTTTGGCTACTAAATTCTTGATACACGGTCAAATAACACGGCCATGGCAACACCAATCTCCATTTCTACTCACTACATACTGGCGGTCAAGTTCATCACCACTAAAGGGATTCACAATTACGGCCATAAACTCCGTGGTTAGGGCGCCTAATCACAATTTGGGTGGGGGTGGGGTGGGCGTGACAATAACAAAAATATAGAATCAGAGATACAATATCAAAACCATTTCACAGCTACACTACAATATAAGCCAATTAAGAAAGAAAGACAATGCCTCATTACAGACACATTACACGACACACGACACATAAAAAATTAACACGGATCATGCACATAAACTTCTCATAAATAGATGATGAATCTATAAAAGAATTCACAACAATGAAAAATAACGATGGACATTTACCTATGATTATCAGGACAAAATATTTAGAGAAAAACAATTGTCACTAACTGTTAATGTGTAAGATCTTTCTCTTTGTTCAACAATTGGTTGCATATCCAATCTGCCAACTGTACCTACCAAAAAGAGACAAAGCAACCATTTAATTGAAAACTTAATAAAATTGTAATATCAGAGCGAGAGAGATAGAGAGAGAGGGAGAGATAACATTTAGAGCACATAATTCAAAACTAAACACGACGCCACATGGCAAACTAGAAAAAAAAGAGCACTAAGGCTCATTTGGTGTCTAGGATTGAATATTTCACAGTATTCAATATATTTTGAAGGAAGATATGGAAAAACTGTGTCCAATTAAAAAGTAGATGGATCCAATCCCCCCAAATGAAAGGACTAGAAGGGACAAGTTTCCTTCATGTCTAATCTTCCACTTCTAATACCCTAAAAATGAAAAATCATACACCAACCTTCAATATACCTTGAATTTTATGAGCTATCCATTCCAATTCAATCGGAGACAACAAGCAATGCCAAAAGTCTTAGAACTTATAACATAAAGCTATGTTAAAGACTTGCTTCATAAACTAAATGAATCATGCACATAAATGCTGCTGGAAATATAGTCAAACATGCACTCGAAATAATCCAACCAAGGATCCATATTGATTTCCTCAAGTTTCAGTATACTAAAACAAAAGAACCTCGTTTATGTATGGATTGGCTTAAAAAACTTGGTCACACAGAAACACTCTTACGATCCAATACTAATACAAACAAGACAGCCTAGATTTGAATGGAAAAGAAAAATAAACATTAAAATCTGATTTGAATGGATAGAAATACTCATACTATCCAATACTGATACAAACAAAACAGCCTAGATTTTTGTATGGTCCAACTCTTTTGAATGGATGGAACACAATACAAAAATCTCATCAGCACACAACTTCAGGTGATTCTGATAGCAACAAGAGAATTAGGAGTATTACAATTTAACTAATAATGCAAACAAGTATGCTCCTATCAAAAATCTGATGCATCCAACGATTCAAGAGTCTGACAAACCTAAGAATTCGCAAGTCATAACTGCCATAATTAGAAAATTGGAAAACAAGCAGAATAACCACTTCCCCAATAGCTTATAGTCAACTTACTGCTTAGAATTTGTATCTCATAACTTCCACATTTAGGAAGTGGAATATGAGCAGAATAACTACTGTCCCACTAACTTATAGCCAAATTACTGCATGAAATTTATAAAGCACTCCGACCCACCTATACATCCAACCCCATCGCTTCTCCACTTTTTGAGAGTAACCTTCAAAAGCTGGATACATAAAATAGAAAAAACTCAGAACAACTTGATCTTCTGAAATAAATCAGGAAGGATGAGTCACATATTCTCAAATCTAGAGACTAAGGTCACTGCTACAGATCCATAATCATACATAATTGGGATGGTGATCTATGACTACCCTGACCAGGGACACCAGATTAAGACACAAGAAAAGAACGGAAGGTTCACTCCTGGGCAGAGTAGGTTTATCCCAAGAGTTAGACAACATTACCCTAGAACACTGCAGATGGTGATCTTAGCCTTTACACATAATAAACCTAGTATGTCGTGGCATTGGTGCTTATGCACCTCGTAGATCTCTCACCTATAAACAAATATCATACCGTCTAGGATTTCAAACATTATCCTAGAGATGCCGTTAAAGTCACCTCCTACAACCATCTCATGAGATATGGTTGATATCAGCCATATCACAGTATGGCGATCGGATACACCAAAATACCAATAATTATGAGTATCAACCAACGCAGCTGCATTTATGTGTGTTATACACTATGGTTTAGTATTATTATTTAGATATGCATTCCCAATTCACATCTGTATATTTCCAGAGTTCTTCAGGTATGCATTATAGACTTTTACTAGTTCAAAGAAGGTAATTTATAAGATTGTTGAGGCTTGTTGGAAGTTTTATATGAATGGAGGTCTACTGGTTGCATGTTACTTCTGAAGAAACCAGAATGACCCATTGCTTACGACAGTTTCTTCCTTGTACCTAACACTATACCAGTCGTTTCATCCCACATTGATTAGCTACAAATAACTCATGCAAAACAATGTTTCTAAGGTACAATCCAGTTGCAAGTTTGCCACATAGAAGGCTTACGATAAGTATTATCAAATAAAGACTTCAAATTTACATGATTTTTCATGAAAATATGAGTTAAACCAGTGATGCAAAAATAAAGGAGCTAATGATCATTGTTTGTCAAGGATATAAATAACAAAGTTTGACAGGCACATTCAAGCTTGTTAGGTTAGAATAACCAAATGGAAGGCAAAGATATATAAATGTGTTAGGTAAGTAACAAGTGCAATACCAATTGTGCTCAATCAAGATCTTCTTGCCTAGGCTCCTCCGATCCAGAGTTATGCCTTCCCCTATTCCCTGAGTTCGACTCCTCATTGTTTCCACTCCCAGTATTGCTAGTCTCGGCCGGACCACCAAGTGCCCCGAAAAAGCGTGGTAGGGAAATGGTAAACCTCCGCTCCACCGTTCGCGGACTTGGACTCGGATTGTCTAGAGCTGGCGTGCCAATTCCTAACCCAAACCCACTAACACTCCCACCACCGCCCATAGAAATATTAGTCCCACCAGGAGCCACAGATTGACTGGTTTGATTGCCATTTCCGGAGTCCCCACGGATCCTCTGCTCGTATTCAGGATCATCAGTGGGCAACTCGTGGCGACAGACAGGACATGAGTTATGCAATTCCAGCCAAGGCAGAATACAATCCGAGTGGTATAAGTGCTTACAGGGCATCTGTTTGGCCTCCTCACCGAGCTCAAATGAGTCCTTACACACCGCGCACTGTGATGAATCCGAAGCCAACAACTCCTCTGAAATTTTCACAACCGGCAAGGCTACGATGGCGGATTTAGAGGCGGGTGGGGTGCCGTACCTGTTTGGATCGTTCTCGGCTAATTGTTGGATCAATTGCTCGATGCCCGGGCCAAAGAAGTAATCGCCGAGATTAAGATTGGTAGGAGCACGAAAACCTGATGGGTCCCCGCCGCCGCCGCCGCCAGGGCTGCCATCGATCACGAACTGGACATTGGCACCATTTGCCCTTAGGGTTTGCAAGTAGTTCTGGAGGAAGACGAACGGGTTGAAGGCGTCGGGGTCGTGAAAGGGTGAGGAGCGTGAGGGTGCGCCACCGAAGAGGGAGGAGAGATCATCGGCGTGATTGGCAGGGGCGGGAGCGGGAGCGGGACCAGAGGCGGAGGAGGAGAAGAGGAGGGGAAATCCGCTGGAGGCGAAGGGAGGGGCGTCGGAGGAGGGGAAGGAGAAGAAAGGATTGGGGGGGAAAGAGTTAGGGTTGGGGGTTTCCATCTCTTCGAGGAAGCCGCCGCTGCAAAGCGGGCAAACGAGATCGGAGGTAGGTGAGGGGGTGAGGGAAACCGTACGGTCGCACTGGTGGCAGAAGTAAAGCTGAGGGGCGATCGGACCGCCAACACTGCCGGAGTGGCCGCCCGAGGACGACATGACTCTTGGGTTGAGAAAGGAGAGGGAGAGATTTGACAGAGGATGGGCGAGGCGATTTATACGGAGGACGAGACGAGGGACGCCTGAAACTCAAGGCTCAAGCCTCAAGGGAAGGGAGTTTTTACTTTTGGGGAGAGAGAGAGAGAGAAGAGAGACAGAGACAGAGAGATTAAAGTTGTAATGAGTGGATGAAATATGGCGTTTAGGCGAGTGCGCGCCGATGTACGACCACTCGACGGATGTGGATGACTAGGAGTGGACTCTTCTTGTCCTACTACTAATACACCACAACACTATCTTTTATTTTTCTTTTCTAATTTAATTCCTTATTTTTCATCCTATTTAAAATGGTTTTTTCTTTTTACTCTTTTAATCCTAACCCTATTCCTATATTTATGGGTTTAGATTTTTTCCTTTTAATGAATATATTTGGTTTTTTCTCTTTTTTTTATTTATTAAATGTAAATTCTATAAAGGCTTATTTGGAGGTTGCAAATGTTCTTTTCCCCTTTCTCTTTTTCCCAAAGTTTTATTTCAAGGTTGCAAATGTGCTCAGGACAAAGACAAAAAATGTTTTTGGGACAAGATGGAAGACTTGAGGTGGATTTTGGTGTGGGGGTGTATGGAATGTGTGGGGTGTGAGTGTAGCTTTGGTTAGTAAGCAGGGCGTATGGAATGTGTGTCTTGGATTGATCTAAAACCTGATGCCTACCAAGAGTTGAGCTCAACTACACAAAAGCTCCTGGTCATTACCACCATTTCCAAAATTTCTTTCTAATAATTCAACCCATTCTCACATCATGAATAGTTATGAAAGTTTCCATTTCTCTTTACACGTAGCAAGGATAATCATAAAATCAATATTGAAAACCAACATTTCGAAACATCATAAAATCATCAATCATATTCGACCAACATTTCGAAACATTATTCAGATTCAAACCACCTTCATAATAACGTAATAACAAACAGACATACAGAAGCAATATTCAAACTAAATAATAGAAGGTTTCCCAGAACCCCTACCTTGATTCCAAGGTAAAAGAGCAACTCAACCTGATTGTGTAACATCGAACAGCTTGCTTCACCTCTTACGTTCCTAGGTACAAGTACAAGCTATCACTATAGCACGTATAACAAGTAAACCCTATGCTAGGTACCTAGGATTTATTGCTCACTTCAGAAATCCTTACATGAGCAATGACATGAAATTAGGCTTATACAAATCACTTTAAACTAGTTTGAAAACACTTTAGCCTCTAACTATATAAAAGCTTTACTCGATTTGGTCTATGATCTGAGGGATGAAATCATATAGTACACATATATAATATAATCGTTTCTGACTTTAAAGAAATGCTTTATTGTCTAACATGGCTTAAACCGAATTTGACTAATAATGTTTAACTTGATAATATGATAAATCGCACTTGTATCTAGATAATTCAAGCCCAGCCATGGAACAATATCATTACCTCCCCACGGGCCACAGCCGTGGAACAATAAAATACTGGACTACTAGCTCTCAAGGAGAAACCAACGAATTCCACCCAATTAAACAGCATGTAGGAATTCCAAGGAGAAGGAAGAGAGGTCAATTTCTACTTGTCTAAGATTTTATCGTTTGAATAATAGTAAGTGGGTGAGAATATGGAAGCAGGTACCAATGAAATTAAGCAGGTCTTTACAGAGGTGATGATGCCTGGCCTTTTTCCACTTCAATCCAACTGGATCCTGGCACTTTCTGCACATCCCTAACCTCCATTAGTTTCCTAAGCATCCCAACGTCATCCCAATTGCTCAATCCAGCAAAAATGTTTGACAGTAGCACATACGTCGATGGATCCCTTCTGTTTATATCTAATGCATGCTCTGCCGCCCGCTTTCCAGTTTCTGTATCATCATGAATCTGGCAAGCACCAAGAAGAGTTTGCCAAACCAGAACACCCGGCTTAAAGGGCATGCTCAGGATTAATTCCTCAGCTTCCTTAATGCATCCTGCTCGGCCTAGAAGATTCACCATGCATGCATAATGGTCTTCTCCTGGGGAGATTCCGTGGTCCTGAGTCATGGAGGCAAAATACTTCCATCCTTCATCAATAAACCTGCCCTGGCTACATGCGTAGAGTACACATATGAAGGTGATGTAATTTGGCTCAATACCGGCTTCCTCCAGCCTCATCTTATCAAAAATCTCAAGAGCTTCCCTAGCTTGCCCGTTTTGTGCGCACCCCATGATCATTGTGGTCCATGACACCACAGACGGATCCTTCATGGACTGAAAAACACTCCTTGCACCCTCCATCCATCCACATTTTGCATACATGTCTAGCAGAGCATTATCCACGCACACATCAACATCAGTACTGGTTTCAAGTTTAATTCTCAAGCCATGGAATTTCTGCCCTTCATCCAAGGAAGCCAAATTGGCACAGGCATTCAGGGCAGTTGCAAGCGTGAACTTGTTAGGCATTATACCCACTTTCTTCATTTGATCAATAACCTCAAGCGCTTTCCTTGGCTCCCCACATTGAAGACACCCAGCAGCCATTTGGGTCCATGAGCACACATCTTTTGAAGGCATTTCATCAAAGGCTTTGAAGCCCTCCATTAACTTCTGATTCTTAATGTACATATCAGCCAACGAATTCCCCACGCAAATCTCAGCCCCATAGCCATACCTGACAAGCTGTGCATGAACTTGCTCGCCCATTTTAAGATCAGTGAGAGCAGCCAACCCAGTGAGAACACTCGAAAATGTGTAGCTGTCGGGTTTCACTCCCTCGAGATTCATGCGACACCAGAATATCGGTATTTCCAAATAAGAATACTGCAAGTAGCCAGCCATCACAGCATTCCAAGACACTATATCTTTATTGGGGCAATTCTCAAAAACTTCCAAAGCATTTTTTAATTCCCCATGTCTTACTAAAACAGTCAAAAACGCATTACTGAGAAAAACATTCCACTCAAATCCTAGCCTAACGATGAATGCAAAGACTTGGTAAGCTTGAGTCAGGTTCCCATACAAGGAACAGGCGTGGAGGGCGCTAACCAAGGTAAACTCATTGGGCTTGGTGGTGCCGTCCCGGTGCATACGACCAAACAGAGACAGGGCTTTCTTAGGAGAGTCATGTTGGACAAAGCCCGTAATGACCGCAGACCACGACACAACATTCTTGTGAGGCATTTCATCAAACAGTTGGAGAGCATTAATAAGATCACCGCATTTTGCGTACACGTTGAGTAGATGGTTTTGAAGAAAAGGAGAGAAGGGCAGAAGGCCTCGGATGAGTTTAGCATGGAGTGCTCTGCCATGGGGTAAGTTAGAGGTCTGGGCACATGAACGCAAGAAACCGGAGTAAGTCTGTTCCCCAGTGGCCAAGTTGTGTGTGGATTTTGATACGATAAGCGTAAATGTATGTACAAGAAAAGCGCGAGCACCTGGGCGGGGGCGGGGACGGAGCATCTATCTATAGAAAACATGAAGCGCGAGTACCCAAGTTGCTTACTTTTTATCCAACCTGACTGCTTTGGTTTTTGGTTTTTAACCTCTCTGTTTTTCTTTAGGAATAATTTTAATTCTCTCTTTTCGTTGTCGAATTTTAATTTGCACCAAAAAAAAAAATTTAACTTTTCAAATTATGAAACGTATAGGTCGTTTCCTCTGCGGAAATTAATTATGATTCTATGAAATCCCTCAACCACAGCGAGCCACTTGACCCGAAGAAAAGAAAAAAAAAAAAAATGCCGTGGCTCATCTAATCTTCATATTCTCTCTTAAAAAAGTACTACCGATATTATGATAACGCGCTAAATTTAACAATTTATAGTACGACTTAAATGAAAACTGCTCAAATGTTACATTGTAAAATCTCTCAACGATACAATGAACAAAACCGTTGTAATTCAGAGGCAAAAAGACGGCCTTCCAATTAAGGGTTCCGGATGAGATCAGTAACTTCAGTGCCACAAACCAAGTCTAAGAAAAGAAAATTACGCTTTTACTATCTCTGAAAACTATATCTCAAGACTCCAATCTCTCCGCCTTTCATCTACCCATGTTCCTTCACTATTGTCCTTTCCTTCCTTCCTTGTAGCCGCAAGAGAGCCGGGCTTACCACCTATTATTTGGTGGTTTCACTTTGTAAATACGAACAATCCAATTCGATGTTGTGAATGCCTCTTCCAGGTATTCAAGTTTGATATCCTTATTTCCAATTTCAACCCCCCGTGCACGATCATACCTGTCAATCAAAACGACGACAATCAGCTATTTGGCATAGGTAGCACATGCTAAGGCACTGCAAGCACATAAGCATACAGATGTGCTTATGCAATAATGTACTCTCCATTTTCACCCAATAATGTACTAGGCTTCAACTAGTAGTGTAAACCCGAGCCAACAGAAAATTACCAGTCTACTGCAGCGTTTAATGCAATATAAAACTTAGGAAGAGCACCTAGTATTATCAATCTTGGCATATTATGGCCATTCTCTCAATAAGGATGCACAGGCTCCGGTTTCTAGGTTTTCTATTTGTCAATCAGTTTAGACAATTGTTGGTAGTGTCTCATACTCCACATGCTGCGCTTTTGCATTACACTTGTGCATTTGTTTGCACGGAAGCATGCACACCTATAGTTGGCACGTGAAACTTACCCAGGTGGTTTGCCATACTCTGTCGTCAGCTCTCCAAATCGATAGTAAGACAGCTTGTACCTAATCACCATAAAAATGGAAAAAACAAATCATTCCTGTACAGAACTAGACATAATACATAAGGAAACACAAATGGTATAATAATTTTCAAATGGATAATTCATCGAAGGGTCTCTGACTAATTTTGAGTGAGATAGCACCCAAATACCCCGCACATTCGAACCAGTGGTCCAGCAGAAATGAAACTCAATTTTCTTTATGATATACAGTCCACGTATATCAATCAATAGGCCTTAAGGATTGCAAACCAAAACATCATCAAGCCAATTAGCTCTTTAACTATTTTCAAGCCAATATATGGTGTTATTTTATGACTAAAAGTTTGAGAGAATTCATTCATAAAAGAACAATCATAATCATAAGCTCAGTGTAACAAGCATAGGTTTTCCATTTTGCCTACTTTAAATCATCATACCGATTTTCAGACACACAAATTGTTCTGGATTATGGAACCCCTTTGGACACATGTGTTTTTTCTTTTACTATGTTTGTGAAATGAAGTAAGGTGTCGTCCCACTAGGGAAAAAGATGAAATCATTAGCCCTGTTAAAAAATCTCATATGTACATACACATAACATAAGTTTGCACATCTTAGCTGTGTTATGAAACTTACATGAGACAGTTCAACATCTTGGGAGCTGCACCTTTGTCAACACGATATTCACCATTAACAAGGTAATCAGGTTCCTTAATCACAGGAAATACTCCACCCCCAATTCTCACCATCCACAGAAATCTGGCATGAAGAAATTTGTGTTACTATATAGTGAAAGCAGAAAAATAACTAACAAGAGTATTACTTTCAATTAAATTGAACAAAATGGTTCTGAAGAAGCATCAGAAACATGGATCAAAACAACAGACAACACTGTCATAAAATGCTTTACCAAATAGCAAGTGATGTTTCAAAAGTTTAAATAAATTCTTATGAACTTACTTGTTGATATCATCAGAAGAATAACCAGTAACACCACCAAATACAACTAAGACATAGTCGACGTCAAGCGATCTCATTATGTCATATGCCTCATCTTCATAAGATGACATTGCACGCCCAACTGTAGCAATGTGCGTATTGTTCCAGGTGTTATTGTCCACTATAACAGTTCTGTTTCCCATTGCAGTGATTTGGTACCCATAATCCCACCATGACATCACTTTAGCATCTGGAGGAGTATTCTGACGAAGCCAAAAGTATGCCTCACGGTAATCATCAAATATGACCCTGTTCCCATGGGCACCCCTCGCAGCCAGAACAATTGAGGGAGATGAGTATGCCTCTGACGTGACCCAGGTACAGTGAGTTGCATACTTACTAAGCAAGTAGAATGCACCAAAGAGTAAGACAAGAGCACCATTTTTTTGAAAAGGCTGAGATTGATCAATTGAACCCTACTTGTCACACAAATGTAAGCAAGATACTGCTTGTTATATACTGTGATTAAAAAATAAAACAAAAAAGGGTACTTGATATATAACACCAAAATATCTCGAAAGAAAATCACATGGGTGGTTCTAAACGCCACACACACGATCACAATCTTCTAGCCACCATTAAGAACCAAAATCCATACTCACTTACCATGGATCCAAATCAGACAGCAGATATTTATTCAGAAAATTAATTTTCTTTCTAGAGACTCAAATATCAGCCATTGCATTTGGTTTAAATACACGGTGAGTATGGACTCTGTATTCAACAGTGAGCAAGAGATCAAAACTGCAAGTATATTTTTGTGTGTATGTATGCATATAAAGGAGTAAAGATGTCACCTTTGAAGAACCCTTTGTGCTGCTGGCGCCTTTGGTGGAACCAGTTTGGGAAACCTTGTCCTTTGCCCTTGCCAACTGTGTCAAATTCTTTATAGTCGCGGAGACAGCAATGGCACTAATAAGACAAACTGCAGGTGTGGCAACAAGAATCAACCGAACCATGACACCAGCAAAGTACATGCTTGTAAGACCATACATTACCACAAATATGGTGGCATCTGACAAACGCTTGAAGCAGAAGTAGAGACCGGCAGGGAAAAGGAAGAGCAAGATATGAAAATCGAACATAAAAGATGACCAAGCCGTCGGTTGGTGCTCAGAGACAGATGCAATAATAGGAATGTGATCCTTGGCATATGTTGGGTCTAGCAAGGAATAAAACCGCCCTGTCCATGGAGAGATATAGCCAGATGCAGTGCCGACTCCCAAGGCAACACCACCAACGCCTACAGCGCAGGTGACAGTGATCCTTAAAAAGGCTTGAAACATCTTAGAGTCACTTAGTAGGTGCTTGACATAATCTAAGAAGTAAAATACCTGCCAACCCCATCCCCCGTGTCACCAAACAAAGATGAAAAATGAAGTAAGCACCAAGAAATGAATTGACAAAAAGGCACAGATAAACTGAGTTAATGTATGGAATGGAAAAGCAACCTAAGGAAAACAACCAACCAACCTGCATCAAGAAGAAGACGCCCATGGCAGCCATGTGCTCCCCAGACTGAACGTGCTGAAAGCCGACAAAGCGAATTTGCATAGCGAGCAACATTCCAAGAATATAAGTGCAATTGTAGGCGACATACAACCTCATGGAATATCGCCCGGTGATCAAAAGCACCAAAACGTAAAGGGGAATCAAGTTGATTATAAAGATATAACCTCCCCAGGCCGAGACCATGTAGAAGTAGCCCAATGCGGAGCCCAACGCCCAAGCGAGCGAGCCAGTATTGACGGCCTTGACGAACAAGTAAAACGTCAGCAACAGGGCGAAAATGGCGACACCCTCATTGTCGTAGGAGCCGGCCACCGATCTGGAGATGTAGCCGGGGCAAATGGCGATCAATGCGGCGGCGACAAGGCCGGCGCCGGTGTCCCAAATCTCTTTACCGAAGAAATATGCTACGAGGGTGGTGTTGGAGGCGAAAAATGGAGCGGTCATGACGCAGACTTCGCGAATGTGTACGGCGAAGCTGAGGAATCGGAGGGCCCAGTAGATGATGGCGGCGGTGACCATGAGGCCAGGGTAGAGGGTGCCGCCGATGATCCGACCCAAGGGGTACCAACTCTCAGAGTCGAACCAGTTCCAGAATTCGTAGAAGCCCTTCTCGGTGAGGTAGAGGGTAGTACGGTAATTGAAATAGGGATCGAACTCATGGATCATGGACTCGTAGCGGAGGACGCTGAAGAGGCGGGTGATGAAGGCGAGGACGTAGACCAAGCAGAGGATGGAGACTCGGATCAGGAGCTCCTGCTGCTTGGTCTTCAGTTTCAGGGTTTTGAACGAGAAGTTGCCGAGGAGACCTGACATAGATGTGGCTTGGGGCGAAGATGGCGAAGGAGATTGGCCGGTTTTCGTGGTGGCAGTGCCGTTGAGGGGCTCCGTTTTTCCGACCATGATGTTTGTGTTTCCTTTGAGAAAGAAATGAACTGGAGCGAACTGAATTTCAGGGGTTTTCACTTGTCAGTTGCAATTCACTAGGAGTGACATTTTAAGGACGACACGAGCACGACAGGCAAGGATCAAGGATTACGAAGGGGATCTGCTCCTGCGATTACGAGTGCGATCACTCGCCTTAGGGACGACACGAGCACGACAGACAAGGATCAAGGATCAAGGATCAAGGATCAGGAAGGGGATCTGCTCCTGCGATTACGAGTGCCATCACTCGCCGCGACACAACCAGTTTAGGAGACTCTCCCGCAGGTCAAACATTAACAGTGTTGGACTTGGATATTTTGGGCTTTTACTTTATATGGGCTAGCTGGGCCCTCTAATTGGGTTTTCCTTTTTACCATGATGTCTTGTCCCTCGGAGAGTAGGTATCTGCCTTGCTATAGCGATTAGCGAGGGAAAGATTATCTCTCTGGAGAGACGAAGTAAGAAGTTCCAAGTTGGAGAGGTTAGGGCAAACATCGAATTCTCGATTTCTAACTCGTTAATCAGAATTGAGAGATTCAGGGAGAAGGAAAGATGTTCTTCCATATAGTGCTGGAGAGGAACATGCAGCTTCATCCTCGCCACTTTGGCCGCAATCTCCGTGAAAATCTCGTTTCCAAGCTCATGAAAGATGTCGAAGGCACTTGCAGGTTGTCCTCTCTCTCTCTCTCTCTCTCTCTCTCTCTCTTCGGCTTTATTTTTTCTTGTATAATTTGCTTTATGCTGTTGGGTTATGCAATACACGTCAGAACACGAAAACAAACCAAAAGTTGCTTCTTGTCGATCCTTTACCGCATTCTTTCTCCTATCCAATTCAATATTGACATTCAAGTGCTTTACTTAGTGTCTTTCAAACCACATATATGGCAGATTGGCCATCACGGGTTGGGATGGATCTAGTAGTTGATATGAATACTCTTTGTGCAGTGGTCAACATGGATTTGTGGTTGCAATTACGGGCATAGAAAACATTGGGAAAGGGATGATTCGTGATGGGACAGGCTTCGTCTCATTCCCCATCAAGTACCAGTGTGTTGTTTTCAGACCATTCAAAGGAGAGATCTTAGAAGCTGTTGTTACCATGGTCAACAAGGTATGCTTTTCCTCTTTCACCTATTAACGTTTTATCATCAGTGTTCTTACTTTGCATTTGCAAGCTCTTGTATTCTGTATAATACTAACTGCAGAAAATGTAATGTCATCTCCAAATTTTATAGATGGGATTCTTTGCTGAGGCTGGTCCTGTTCAAATCTTTGTTTCGAACCACGTAAGCATCTCTTCCCCCTTTGATTACTCGGAGCAGTGATAAACATTATCCATATCTTGTTAGAAAACTTTGTTTTCCATAATATAATTTTTTGCCTTGTACAAAGTTGTAAACTTTTGCAAGGACTTGGGTTGTATTGTTGCTATGGTATTCTTTTACCTTTGCCGTCCATTTCCCCCCTTCCTTCTAAATAACAAGTTCTACTCAACTTTTTAAATCAAATGTCAGTCTAAAGAATGATATACTTTTAAGTTAGTCAATCTTGTATCTTTCTTTAAAACATAATCTATGTATGTTGTATTTTGGCTTTGTCACCCAACCGGTGATGGCCAGCACGCCTCGAGTTCGGTCCTCATTGGAAACTGGCGTTGGGGTGTGTCATAAGTAGTGGTCTACTAGTCTTTTACACAAAGGAATAATTCTCATAAGCAATAATTCTATGAGATTTGTACTTTCTCAACTTCTTTGGATCAGGTTTCTGGTTTTTGGAGTTTAAAGAGTTCTTGTTTCTTTTGCTGTCTCAGTTAATGGGTTAAACTAACATGTCATTATGTTTTCCATATACAGTGTATGCTAATTTCCTCATCTTGTTTTGTAGTTGATACCGGATGACATGGAGTTCCAGACTGGGGATATGCCAAACTATACAACATCAGATGGATCAGTATGCTTCAGTTTCAATTGATTCTCAGCTGTTTCTTTTAGCTTAGATTTATATGGTTAAACATTGATTTCTTGTTATTTTGCAGGTTAAGATTCAGAAAGACAGCGAAGTGCGATTAAAGATAATTGGAACCCGAGTAGATGCTACTGAAATTGTATATGCTCAATCTGTTTACTCTTCTCTCCGTGACTTTTATGTTTTGCCATTTTCCTTGTACTGTCCAAGTGATTCAGCTTTAGTTATGGACGAAAAGGGTAGGGTGAGGATGATTTAGAGGCGTAAAGTAGCAGTGTCATCCTAGCCTTCTAGGAATGGTCCTGTTTAATGTTCCTTTGATTAGTCACCGTGTCATATTTTGAATTTTCAACACTAAATCATACTGAATGTGGAGTGGTGGGATGATCATCATGATCCAACCCTACATTCTGATGAATTTCCTACTTGTTTGATCCTGGTTACCCGCCATAGTCAGTTTTTGACGCATTTAGTTTCTTAGAGCCTGGCTGAAGCTACTTCTATACAAACGAGCTAGAATCGTTTTGTCCTTCATTTAATGTAGCGTTCGTTTGCTTATGATACTAGTTTTTCCCTCAAATTTTGCAGTTCTGCATTGGCACCATAAAGGACGATTTCTTGGGTGTGATAAACGATCCTACGACTGCTTAATGAAGGTAGGATATCGTGGGCATGGACATTTGCCCGTTTGCCTTGTGGCATTCGAACTGTTGCAGACCCGAGTAGCGTGGAATTTGTGTGTTTAACTGGGGGAACGTTTAGACTTGCCTTGTAATCCTAGAACAGATAAAACCATTCTTGAACTTGTGTACATTTTAATCTTATTTACTACTCACAACAGTCTACTAATTCATGTTTTATTGTTTTGTGATCGGTCGATTTGTACATAGTATTTCGTCTAAATTGCATAGATCGTCCTTGTGGTCCAGAGTAAGTCTCAGACTTGGTGAAGTTCGTTGCTACTTAGTACTACGGTCTAGTAATATTCCTCTTCACTTATAAGTGAGAAGTCTTAGGTTTAAATCTTGTCAAAGGCGAATTTGAACTATATAATTGCTAGTTAATTGTGAATCTTATTTCACTTCCACCCCCCTTGTGTGTTGTTTGTCCAAAAAAAAAAAAAAAAAAAAAAAAAAAAACAAGATTTCTATCGAAGCCTTGTCATTTGAGGTTCATGTGTAGGGTAACAGTCCTTTCACGCGTAAATCGAAGTAACTCGTGAACACTAGAAGTTTGGCGATCCAGGAGTTGGCTTCTAAAGTGGTTAGAAGCATTATCTATGCATCAGAGGTTTCTTCTACCATTTTTTACATCCCAATGCGGTTGTAAGGTCTGGCCAAAACACATGAGAGTGGTTCTTTGCATGCTCAAATTTTGTTCCTCGGCACCCATTAATTTTATTTAACAGAAAAGACATTTTATATCCAGACATAAAATTATCGCAAAAGGCTTAGTAATTTCTTAAGGAAGACAATTATTTTCTTTGGACACTCATAGGGTCTTGCAAACAAAACGGATGCATTTTGCCACTGTTCACAAAAAAATTGAAGAGAAAGCATTCATAATTATAGAAGAAAAATGGATGTTCCAAAAAAAAAAAAACTAACAAGTAAAAGAAGGGTTTCTTTACTCTTGGGGGTGCTCTTGGCCCAGTAAATATTTTTTTATCTGGTGTTCATCGGTGGTGGTATACAATCGGTTTGTGTTAGTAATTTAGTGCCAATAACAATCTCTAATAAAGTCAACAATCATGAGAGTCAAAGGGTATTGCTATCCGTAAACTCAGTTTTAACTCCCATACACCCTTGTTAATTTCATCCATTAATCTTCTTCAATTCATTCGATCCGAGGATCGAAAATTGAGCGGGGTGTGTAAGAAGTAAAAATGAGCGTGTGAATTGCACTAATCTAAAAATCATTATCAAGGAAAGAAACAAACGTTGTAACCAGAAAAGAACAAATAAAAGTTAGATTGAAGACCCTTCCCTCTGTCCTCTTTGTTTTTCTAATCTGATTGGACAGTAAAAAGTTGCATTACAACATTGTTGTTAGCTCGGCAGTCGGCATTCAGCCTTTAAGTTACGAAATGAATTCCCTGAGCATAATCTGTCTACAGCAACAATATTCATATTCTGGACTCCCTTCAAATCACTTATGTATGAAAAAACAATCGCAAAAACCAAATTAATGGGGGAAGAAATCTCGGAGCATTCAAATGCTCCACCGCAGTTAAGTTATATTCAGTGAAAAATTGAAGACAATCATCTTGTTTTTGACATCTTGCCATAGAATATTATAGGTGTGATTGCAAATGAACTGCCGTTGTCAAGCTGCTAATTCACAAGGCCCCTCTGTTTGAAGACGTCAAGCATGGCTACCCCAATTTTCGCGGGAGACTCCACCACTGTAACATCAGCTTCCCTTAGTGTCTTGATTTTGTCTTGTGCGGTACCCTTCCCCCCCGACACAATAGCTGCAAAACCAGATGTGAGCAATCATAACATATCGGAAACCACACACTCATCCTTAGACAATGAGACAGAGAGGGTAAGAATTATCTACCTCCAGCATGACCCATACGACGACCAGGAGGTGCAGTTAATCCAGCAATAAATGCAACAACAGGCTTCTCAGTTCCACTTTCCTGTTTAATTGGTCAGAGAATCAGTTGGAGCAACCCATATCCAGACAACAAATATAGACACCAGTACTTACTGTTACTGAAGCTAACTTTGAGAATCTACGAGCAGTAAAATCATGTATGGCTCAACAGGTCCTTAGATGTTCAGACACCAGAAAAAACCTATGAATTATGGTATACAAGCAAAAATTTGTGAGATTCCTACCTTAATCAATGCAGCAGCATCCTCTTCCGCAGTCCCACCAATCTCTCCTATAAGAATGATGCCTAAAACACGCACATTCTGGAATTAATTTCAAATTACTTGTCCTCTACTTCAAGATATGTTTTATTGTATACTTCACCAACATCCTCACAGATGACAAAGGTAAGAAATGAATACATACACTTTACATCAAAGAAAAAGTTGGTTAACGCAGTGTTTAAGCAACATACACAATGTCAGCCAGCCAAAAATAGTAGAATGGACAAGCATCCAGTCAAAGTAGTTGGAACATGACGCTTATCATAAAGCCCCTAAAAAGGGTTGAAAAATGGGAGCATAAGAACACTTTCTATTTGACTCGACAAATTATAGTCGGTCAATGTCAATCCAGGGATGTTGTCTAGCCCACTATGCTCATTGTACTGATGTAATTTCCAGCAGTGGTGAACTGACCTGATTTTTAACATCGAACATATACTCCAATGTTGAACCTTAAAACTGAACTAACGCTGACAGAGTATTGTTTTACCTCATCAAAGCTGGATAACTGTTTGACTTAGACAATATGGGTGTCTGTGAGACAGAGATGGGAAACAGGTGGGTCCGAATACAATCAATTATTTTATGGACGCTCATAGCATAAATATGAACCTATGCATGCAATGTAAACAAATACACATGAGCAGATGAAGGGATGCATATCCTTCCATTCAATCTGCAATTTGATCAACTGCAACATGAAAAGAAAAACTAATTCAAACTCCTAACCTTCTGTTTGAGGATCTTGTAGGAATCTGTCAATGCAATCAACAAAGTTTGTACCGTTAAATGGATCCCCCCCAATACCAACACAGGTCGATTGTCCAAGGCCAACAGCAGTTGTTTGGAAAACCTGCAGGGTAAAAGGAAAAAAATTAGTTAGATTTATAAGGAACAGAACTGGTGCCCACAAGATCCAAACATCAAACAAGAAAAGCTGAAGATTGAATGATAATAAGAGTATCCAATCTACTGAAAGGACCAAATTAATATGAAAATTGTATGTTGGAGAGTAAAAATTGTAGAGGCTATTCGGATAGTTCTCCCAGTCTCCCTGGATTAAAATTAGTACTCACTGCTTCATAGGTCAAGGTACCAGATCGAGAAACAATTCCTATACGCCCAGGTTTATGAATGTAGCCAGGCATAATTCCGATTTTGCATTCACCAGGCTTAATAATTCCAGGGCAATTTGGCCCAATGAGCCGAGTTTTAGATTGCCTGTTA
The DNA here is from genome assembly GCF_019419815.1 of Pyrus x bretschneideri. Taxonomy (NCBI): domain Eukaryota; kingdom Viridiplantae; phylum Streptophyta; class Magnoliopsida; order Rosales; family Rosaceae; genus Pyrus; species Pyrus x bretschneideri. The sequence continues at coordinate 146,186 of NW_025999579.1, read as the reverse complement.
ATAGCAGCCTTGACACGCACCTGAAATTCATAAATATTAGCTTCAATAACACACTCGCACGAATCACAGAAGACCAGATTCAAGATTAATAACTAGGCTTTCAGTGAACTAGTGAACTGAAAATAATTATCCAAGCCCTGATCAAGTTCAATGAAGTCCGTATTCCAAGCCATATGATAGTCCATGAAGGATAAACTCAATAAATATGGTTAGGGGTTCTTTACAAGTCCCAAAAGATGAGACTACTGGCGCATCATCCCAAGTAAAAACATGGTGACCTTATTTTTCCTATTTAAAGATATTGGTGAAATTAACACTACCATATCATGTTGTGGGATCCCCTCTGTAATGCACACAACAAGATCCAGCTCTGCTTCCACTGCCTCAAGAATAGCAGCAGCAGCAAATGGTGGGGGGACATATATGACTGAGGCGTTAGCCTTTGTTTCAGCTTTTGCTTCTGCAACTGAGTTGAAAACAGGAAGTCCCAAATGCTCAGTCCCACCCTTCTTCGGTGTTACACCACCCACCTGTTTCAGCACAATCGTATACAAATATAATCAACGAAAGAAAGAAAGAAAGGAAGAATAAAATGGATCACTCTTTAAGTTTTTTTTTATAGTATATTTCAGAAAGAAAGCTTGTTATAGAAAATTAACCTTGAAACTAAACTTAGTCAATTAGTTGCAAGCACTCCTATCTTTCTTTAATATATTGCATTAGCGTTGCCGCATTAGGAAACCCACATCGCCAGTTTACATGTCAACATGAACACAATTCCCAATTATTTTTACCGATTTGAAACTTCGCTTTCGATATTCACTAGTAAGAGACAAACAAGTTTAAGCACATGAGCAAATGAATCTAAATACATAAACAAAGCAACACGAGAATCAAAAGAAAATCCCAAAAGTGTAAAACAGCAAACTAATCTCAGGTGGCGCCAGTAATTTGATAATTGATTTCGAAGCTTTCGGCTTTGTGTAAATCACTAGCAGAAATTTCAAGAAAAATTGCATACACATCTAAGGCCCGGCCTGTATGAATGCGTTTGAGAAAAACCTAGAATTTTCAATAAAGCAAACGAAAATCGGAAACAGATGAGTGCACATATAGAGACCAATTTGGAGAAGGGAGAGAGAGTGAGAGGGGAATGCAAGTGATAGATACCATTTTGGTGCCATATTCGATGGCTTGTTCGGTGTGGAAAGTGCCGTTCTTGCCGGTGATGCCTTGGCATATGACGCGAGTGTTTTTGTCAACGAAAACAGCGGGGGGCGGTGGCGGAGCCGGGGAGTAATGGCGGCGCTGAAGTAAGGACGTTGACGGAGATGCTCTGCGCGATGCGATCGAACCGATCAGCTTGGCTACGGCTTGACGACCCATCACCGTGATTGGCTTTCAAACTCTCTCTGATAGTCGTCTGAATTGTGCTTCAATTCAAGGCTTCAATTCAAGCTTAGATTCGCGATCAAAGAAATAGTCTCTAATCTCAGATTCTTGCGCTGTGGGGGTGGGGCGCTGTGGTTTAACATGGGCTGTGCTGGGCCGGGCTTGCTTTTCAAAAGCTTTGTGGTTGTTCTTTCTTTAAACCTCCTAAACCTCCTATTTAAGGGGCAGACATTTGTCTGTTAGTTTTGACTTTTTTTTTATATCTTTTTTAGTATATCGATATTTTTATACTAAGGGGGAGGAGTTCAGCTAAGCTACACAATAGACAAACTAATTTAATATCGAATTAGTCATTCATGAGATCAAGCCTAAAACCTCTTACTTCCAAGTGAAAGGAATATCATCAAACAGTAGTACTAAATGGCTTGTTAGTTTTGACTTAAACATGTGACACTTAGTAGTATATTCGGACCTCGAACGCGTCACATCTTCCACATAAAACTCGCACGCAACAAATTTCCCACATAAAACTTGCACACAACAAATCTCCCGTTACGTAATGTCTAGGTTTAATAAGAAAAACGGCTAAATTAGCATAACAAGATGGCATGGTATATTTGGAAACTCGATCCTCCTTCCTTGTCCTTTGAGTTGGATAATTAAACAATAATTTGTACACGTCTCAAACAATTCCTATATTAAAAGCCAACAAACACACGACGATGAAAGCAATGCTCATTCTATTCCAGCTACATGTAAACAATGTATCAACATAATCACAACTAAAAGAATTATCGAACACAAACCATTTTCATACTTCTGCGAAGGAAAAAAAAAAAACAAAAAAACTCCCTAAATTTAGATCCACATCTCCAATTAGTTGGGACCTCTCCTCCAAAAGAAAAAATACAGATAGGAGGAAGGAACCAAGTTAAAAAAGCATTATTCGGCGTGGATGGTTCAAGCTTACAGCAGCAACTAGGCTAGGCCAATGTTATGATGGTGTCTGCACTTCCCCTTCACAGAACCTCCACGAACCGTCTTCTTGCCTTCTTAGAACATACCAAATTTTATAGGTGCTGCAATCACTCCAACAGAAAAGAAATCAAATACAAGCCCCGATAATCATCACCCTCCCCCACCCCACCCCACCACATACAGTAATAGAAACCACAAAAATAATCATAACCCCTTCAATCAACTCACCTGTAATAACTTGGGTTCTTTTGCTCAGATTCATTAACAAGTTCAGCCGCTTCCTCTACGACAGCCTCAACCTCTGCGGTTTCTCCTCCAACTTCATCTGATAAAATCTCAGCATGTACGACAGACAGTTGTAGCAAGACAAACTTCCAATAACAAGACCTTGCTTTTGCAGCATCAGCCAAAGCCTGCCACTGTGAACCATGCATGCAATCGTAACCACCCAAACCCATACCGTAAAGCAGTAAAACTTGCAAGAATCATCAAGGAAAAGAACATGTAAAAGGAAGTAAGCTTAAATACACCTGAACAAGCATTGAGTCATCAAGGATTTCAGAGAGGCTGTGAACTTCATGAGTGGGCCCCAGAGCTTCAGCTTTAATTGCTTGCCATTGCTTCACAAGGTCTTTAGCTTCTTCAATAGACATAAGTCTCCGGAACACAGCTGTTGAAGAGGACAAATACGGAATCTGCCGATTTCCAGCATCTGAGAAGGTCCCCACCGGCTTCATAAAAGTCACCAAAAGCTTCTTAAATCTGCCAGCTAGTCCATTCCCCTTGATATAAGCAGGGACAAGATTAGAATCCGCAGATGGATTTGTTGTCCAAGCAATAGAACTTGTGTGCATATTTCGCTTACTGGAGGCCTGTTTAGAAGCACTTCTCATCACATTTCCCTTCAATCCTGTTAATCTTAAGGTAGCAAAAACAATGCACCCCAGTACTCCAACTAAAGTGATCCTTCCAACCAAAACTCCTCTCGCAAACCAACCATCCCAAACTTTACTGCGGTCCATGCCAAGATTCCTTTCCAATTGAACAGATGATGCAATGGCACTGGTTCCACTGCCAGTCTTGCCCAATATCAAGGGACTTCGCATATCAGTTGGAGCCAACTGCTTAACAGCTGTTCCAAGATATTGAGAAGAGTTCATATGGGAAAAACATTTATCAAAATCTCTCCGTTCTGAAACAAAAGTAGCGGACATTGGTCTTTGACTTATGATAGGCAAATTCTGTGGAGCTACTTTGCTTTTCTTGCTCAGAGGAGTTCTCTTGTCACCACCAAAAAAGTTGGCCTGCAAAGACATACATACACACATACATAAACTGTCTGGTAAAATAAAACTAAAATCCTTAATCAATCCATCGTTGTGAATCTCACCAACGATGGAGGGCAATTTCGTGAGTCTGGAAACACAGCAAGGACAGCATCCTTCAGCCACATTTCCTGATTAAGTTCAGCAGGCAGTCCGACATGAGAAAGTACTGGCCTTGAAAACAAACATAAAGTTTGTACTGAAATAAGTAGAGTGTGAAATGGCACAATATAGAACACAATGCATTTTCATGATAAACCATCTATTCCACAGGCTAAAAACAGCTTTTACTTTTCCTGAAACAAATGACATGAGACAGAGAAAGTAAAGGAAAATTGATTAAGAGCTAGAGTGGCCCCTGGTTACTAGTGTATGCTTTTTTGGACCATTGATGTGCATGCCACTAATTAAAAGGAGTTGATACATAAATAGACCACATTGATCACAATATACGCTGTGTAAATAGGGAGACAACAACAACCCATAAGAGATATACCAATGATTGTGTTGCACCACAAGTATCCTTAACTTCCTTCCCTACGATTGAATTTCGTGCAGCAGAACTTGAGTTCAACTCCAGCTTCTGAAGCTTTTCAACAACGGCAGCCTCATCACCCTGGAAACCAAGTTAATATTTCGTAGAGAAAACAGAAAGGAGAAAAAGGAAAACAAATTCAGTCTATGCAAGATATCCAAAAGAACTTTGTGAAACAGTGCAGGACATAAAACTAGAAGGAAAGTGAAAAATGTACCTGACCAAGAAGGAACAAGCAAAAAGCTTCCTCAAGTTTCAGATCAGCACCCTCTGATGCAATCAGGCAGTCACATACAGATTTTGCTTTCTCAATCTGCACAACCATATGATAAATACTGAAATTAACAAAATGGAACAGACAACAACACCCTCAAGAGAATTTGAAGGGAACCATTCCATCAGCCTTCTCATTCAAAACTAATTATTTCAAAGCAACTAACCTAGGAGAATAATGAACTTACCAATTCCTTTTGCTTGCTTGAAAAACCCAGTGCAATATGAGCTAATAACACCACATAGAAACAATTAAAATCAATTACAACCCGTTGATTCTGTGATTCAAGTGATTTCTTGTTCTTCCTTGTAATAGCTAAGTCATCCCATGGAAGAAGATCAACTATCTCTGAAGCTGTTAGTCTATTCAGGGCTTGGGTCAAGAAGCATGGCCAGTCTTGGACCCGGCATGAAGTTTCCACATCAAGTCCCTGCCTGACCAATTCACGCAAGGCTGCAATTGCTCCTCGTCTTCTTTCCGCATTCTCAGGTGAGTGAGACATGCCAAGCAATTCCAATGTACAAGCAGGTGCAAGCTCCTCCAAAGATTCTTCTATCTATTAAACATGACCAACTTATGATTTACACAGCAGCATAAGCAAGTATACTTTTTGGGCAAGTACAAGCATGGAATAAAGTTAAATGTTTTCAAACAGAAATTTGTCATAATTTACAAATTTCAAACAGCAGGTCCATGATCCATCTCAACATTTGATCCACTATACTTTTGGATTATTAGTAGATATCTGGTCACTACTTTGCAACCCAAAAACAAGAGTCCCATTCCAGAGTGACAAACCAGATAACAAAATATTGACAGAATAGAAGACGAGAGTATTACCTGAGACAACAATGCTATTTTACCAAGAGACTTTCTACTCCTTAGAAGACACTGAGCGCGAGCTAGAGCTTCAAATCCTTGGGACACCTTGTTCTTCTCAAAACCAACCTTTGCAGTTGCACACTTCAAGAAAGCACCTAAGATGAGAAAGGGAAGCATAACAATGCAGAAACGGATGATACAATATCCTGACCTCTTTGCTGATATGCCTTACCTCTGCTAATGCCATAGAAAGAAGAAGATCATGAATATACTGCTTAGCATCTGGATGCTGAACAGCCACGCGGCCAACATCTTGCACAAGCTTAATTTCCCCAACCTATAATGGAGAAATCCAATATCATACACCCGTGTCTTGCAAAACAAAATCCTTTTTCGTTTATAATTAGACCAAAACAAAAAGTTGTTGTACAAAATTACAAATAAGAAGAAAACAGTTCCAGTTAATAAAGTATCTACAAGAATCCACAATGAAAAGCACTGTGCCAAATGGAGTTTCACCAACATAGTTCGGTAACTAATATCTGAAAAAAGAATTCAATTCCTCTTCAGTTAAATCAGTGATTAACAGTATTTATTTTTCTTTAAAGGGAAGAAAAGGAACAAAGAAGCAACATTATATTACAAATTAAGAAGAGTGCACAAAGACAAAGCTTTACCTCTTGAAGAAGGCAAAGAGCACCCGGCAACCACGCCCAAGGGATTCGTAGGGAAGATTTAGGTGGGATCTCTTCCTTAATATTGCCAGCGTATTCTGGTTCAAAAAGAAGCTTATCTCTCACATCCGTTAAGAGACCCTGGCAACAAACGCGTAAGAGAAAAGAAATTAAACTATATAATACATAGCACAACTTAATTAAAAAAAATATAGCAAAGAATAAAAATCCAGGTGTGTACCAGGCGAGATCGGACTGTATCCAAAGTGTAGCCTTCTTCAATTTCGGCACTCTTCAATTCCATCACTGATTTAACAACCTCATCTTTCTCAGCCTTAGCAGGAACGCCAATAAGCTGCAAAGTCATTTGTATGGCATTTAGTAAATGGTGACCTATAATGAAGTTCCGAAAATAGGGAAATCATAACACAAGAAACAAATTTCTTAATCACTAAAACACTAGACAGACACTTGATTATGGCACTGCCAGGCTGCTACGCTGCTAGGATGGCTAACGTAAGGATAGCAGAGTGATTTGAAGGTCCTTGATGGCAATGTTCAACATTTAACTTGTATATATGTCGCTATTGCAGGATCTCTCTCAACCGCAAAGAAAATACATGTAAAAATCACAATTTGACAAACACAGAGCCCATTCAAATTAAAGACGAAAGAAGCGACCTGGTAACAGGTGACGGGGATTTCAACGGTGGTGTGACGAGGAGCAGTCTCGACACCAATGTGGGTGTCGAGTGCGTTGAGAGTCCAGCGCCCGGTGAGGTTATCACCCAAGAGGCTCCTCTTGTAAACCCGAACAATTCCGATTCCAGAGGCGCTTCTTTCTCTGGAGGTGGAGAAACCCCAAACGCAGAGCTTGTGATCTTCCTTGTGATTATCGATTCGGCAAAGGCAACAAGAAGACGGAATGCTTGGCAAGGCGTGAGACAGAGCACCAACCATGGCTTCCTAATTGACTGTCACTAATGAAGAAACTTGGAATTTTTCACATCGGAAATGAAGGAATGGTAAAAGGATGGAGGGTTTCTGTGCTGAACAAGAAAGAAAGAAAAAAAGCGCAAAACACACTCATTACTCCTCCCTTGCGGATTTGGACCGACAACGAGACATTTTAATTAACATTTGGATTACTCTGCCCTTTTCTGCTTTCTGTTAAAGGATGCAAATTTTGCGTATTTTGTTGTGGTTTTCTTTTTTCATACCATCGTGAATTGTGGTGTATTTTGGTTGAACGGGTTTTGTGTTTATGTGTTGAGTGGTTATGTACAAACCTATATTTCGTTTCCGAAACCCCTTTTTTTTCTAGACACTTAATTTACTCTCATACATTTAGTTGAACTCCAAAATAGTTTACTAAATGGTTTAGAAGATCCTTGTTTTATTTTTAAAATTTTTCATTTTCTTTGACACCATTTTCTTTGTATTAATTATAAAAAGAAAAATTTTATTTAAACCCAAATAACCTCATTCTACACACAACTTAAATTTTAAATGTGAATGGTCTTTTTTATCTTATTGTATAATTACTATTAAGTACAAGATAAATAAACAATAAACCTAAAAATTATTAATAAACCTACACTCAATAGTCAAATATTTGTCATCATGCAACCTTTTGTGAATTTGGGTTCATTAAGCATTATGAGAAGATTAAGAAGACAATATGACCACTTTTTGGGCATCCAGGTATCCAATTTTCCTCTTCCACCTCCTCCATATGGTGATGCCTTGCTTGAAGAGTCTTCAAGCACTTGACAAAGATGGAAGACTGACACCTCTAGGGAGGGCCATGGCTCATTACCCTATGAGTCCTTGTCACTCTAGGATGCTCACTGTTATTCAAGTCTTGATTAAGAAGAAGAGTTTCAGAGATAATTTAGTGCTAGCATGCGCAGTTGCAGCTGTTGCTGCTTTGAGTTTGTCAAATCCTTTCGTTAGGCAGTTTGAAGATAGCCACAAAGAAAGCCACGACTTAAATGAGGACGGGAACATTACAGTTATACACAAGCTAGAGAAGTTGGGGAGGAATAAACTAAAAGAACAGTGAAAATATTCCGTGAAATTTTTTCTAATCCCAGCAATGAAACTCTATCTGTCACTTTTGCTTTGTAATGCTATGAACTTGGAAGATCCTAGTGGAATTGGAATTTATCGAGAGCAACTTTGTAGGGAAAAGAACATATGCTTTGATTTTGGGTTTTTATTTTAAATGGGTGTAGAAACAAATTTGCATATTGAATTGAGTTTGTTAGGGTAATTTAGGTAGTAAATTTGGGTTTAAAGAGATATTAATAATTTAATTACAAATAATTAGGGTGTAGAAAGTAAGTTTGATGTGGAAAGAGGTTATATGGATTCAAATAAAATTTCCCTTATAAAAATTTAACAGCCCTGAAGTTTATTAATCACTTGGTTACCACATTATTTATTTATTTTTTTCAAAGTCCCATGGATGTTCAAAGAAAATGATTTTTTTTCTTTTTCATAAGTCAGTAAAACCTTTGTAGTAATTTTATATATGATTGTAATACTATGTTTGGATGAAGAAAATAAACATGGAATTTTGATAGAAGCATAATTTATAAATTGATATAAACCAATTTCGTTGTTTGGATTCATAAACATAGAAATGCAGAAGTTTCACGTGAAAAAAACTTAGAAGTTTGAACCTCCAATTTCCAAGTTTAAATTTTATGTAAATAAGTATCATTTTCAAATTTTTATGAGTGAGTTCAAAAATTAAAATTTTCGTATTCAAGTTCTATAGTGCTTTAAGGTCAGCCAAACAAGAAAATTTATAAATTTTAAAAAATAAAATTTAATCATTTTAAAACTTTTTGGTAATCTTAAACACACGAAACTTGCTTTCATTAAAAAAAATAAAAAAAATTAAAAAAAAAACACACGAAACTTTGTGCACAAATTACAACTCATTAGATCGAATGCATAGGCAGGCATTAGTCGGATAGGCCCGTTCGTGTGATATAATTGGTCGATGTTTTGTGAGCGATGAAGCTCGTATTATTTTGGGTAGGCCGCTCAGTAAATTTGGATGTCTGGATAAACTTGTTTGGCACCATACGAAGAACGGGGGTGTATTTTGTCAAGTCAGGTTATTGGATTGCTCAAGAACTTAATCGCGATGCGGAGCTAGGGCGGAAAGGTGTTGGGGAGTCGAGTGTAGGGCAAAATAAGGATAAGGTGTGGTCTTCTATTTGGCGTTTGGAGGTTCCACAAAAACTCCGAACTTTATTTGGAGGTGCTGCAAAAATATACTAGCGGTTCGTGTTAATCTTAACCGTCAAAGAATTCGACTCAATACTACATGCCCAAATTGTGAGGTTGCGGTAGAACACAAGAGCATTTATTTTTCCATTGCCCATACGCTCGAGTGTTTTGGTTTGGGAGTCCATTCCAACTAGACTCTACTTTGGTTAAGGGAGATAATTTTTTGGAAAAATGGAAGTGGTTATCCAATCGGTATGAGAATGTTGAAGAAAATGGGAAAATAATGAGATGGGTGGTGTGTGGATTATGGAGACTTTGGAAATGTAGGAATAGTGTGGTTTTTGAAAAGAATGTTGTTCAACTAATTGAAGCTGTTAGGATGTTACGACAACAATGAAGAGAGTTAAAAGATAGCCAAGGGGAACAAGGTTCATGACTGAAGGTGGGGCATCGGCAGGCTAGGTTGCAAAGGGTATTGCCATCGTGTCGGCAGCAGCCTCCGTTTCGTACAATTAAAATTGATTGTGATGGAGCTTGGGTTTGAGAAACAGGATGGGGAGGATATGGTTGGGTGGCACGAGATTTTGCTGGAATTTTCAAGGCGGCAGAAGGTGCGGGTAACATTCTTTGTGAGTCTAGTCTTATGGCGAAGGTGGAGGTAGTATGGGTAGGACAGGTGGCATGCATGGATAAGAGGTTTGAGGTTGTCTAGGTGGAATCGAATTCAAAGGAACTTGTGGATATGAACAACGGAATCACTCAACCAAACGTTGTAATTGAAGGTATTCTATTTGATATTAAGTGTATACAAATGCAACTGAGATCAATAGATTTTATTTTTGCTTCTTGAGTTTGTAATCGGGTAGTACATCTGTGGGTCTTTTGTCTTGCACGAGAGGATTTATTAAAATCTTTCTTTCGAAAAAAAAAAAAAAAAAAAACAAACAAACAAAAAAAAAATCTAGGAGAATACTTGGGTCGGGTCGGTTGGGTGCAATAGACATTTTAGAGAGAGGTTCAAAACCCTACAGAGACAGGAGGTAGAGTTGGTGGTCTCCGGTCCGGTGGAATCAAAATGGTGCGGACCTCGTCATCGAAGAAGCGGAAACACGAAGATGATGGAGGGGCAGGGGCAGAGGCAGAGGCAGAACCTGAGGTGGCGCAGCGGAAGAGGCTCAAAGCCCTCGCCTTCTCCAACAACCAGCTCTCGGAGATCCCTGCAAAGCCCCGCGCGCCTCTCACACCTTCAAACGGTGTCCTTAAGCAGCATGGCAAGGACATTGTAAAGAAATCTCAGCGGAAGAACAAGTTCCTCTTCTCCTTCCCTGGCCTCCTTGCCCCCATTGGAGGTGGTAAGATCGGCGACCTCAAGGATTTGGACACCAAGAACCCCGTCCTCTACCTCCAATTCCCTCAGGTCGGGCGGTGACCTCTACTACTTTCATTCCCAATTTTCTTTCTCTCACTTGTCTCAGTTGTTTCTGTTTCCACTTTTCAGGGTCAGATGAAGTTGTTTGGGACTCTTGTGTTCCCCAAGAACAGGTATCTGACAATGCAGTTCCCCAAGGGTGGAAAGAGTGTCATGTGCGAGGACTACTTCGATAATATGGTTGGTGCCTTTTTATAACTCTGTACAAGTACAACTTTGTCTACCGCATTGATTTTCAAGTTGCTGCTTTGGTATATATATGCATATATATCACTTTGTTCATAGGCTTGGTTGATGACCAATGCAATTACTATAAAATATCTTATGAATTTGACCAAGGAGGATTGACCTGCTTGCATGGTTGACGATATAATCATTTCAATTTTTTCAAATTTCTAGAAATAAGAAAGAGAAAAAAGAGGGTTAATGGGAGTTGATAGTTTCATATCAGCCATTTGTTGGTAGAGAATGAGGCAGCAGATTGCAAAGCTGATATGCTTGAAAACTTGTATTCTAAACGTTGTAACTCCTAAGGCAAATGTGTACATAATGATTTTAGAGTTATTGTCTTATACAACTTCCACCTGGAATCTTCTTGTTTTGTAATTCCTTTAAGGACCCCTTTCCAACAAATTTCCTCTCCTTTGATTTGGAGAACAATATGTTTCTAAGCTTCTCAGTTCTCAGGATTTCCCATGTGCCACTACCCCGTTATATACACTTATATTATTGTTTGTCTAAGGTCGGGTGCTTGTTGTATGAAACTGAGGTTCAGAAAGCATGTTTTACACATCTATATCAGGTTTATCAGCAGTAGCTTTTCATGTCCCAGATTGTATTTTCCGATGCTTGGTGGATTGGGACAAAAGATCAGAATCCCGAGGAAGCCCAACTTGATTTTCCTAAGGAATTGACTGAGGTTGGTTTCTATTCACTTAGGTTATACATGTTGTAGGGTGTGCATATCGTTGTTTTCTGATGATCGACTCTCGGAATTTGTTGGTTTCAGGGACAACACTCTGAGTTCGACTTTCAAGGTGGTGCAGGTTCAACATCTGCCAAAAAGCAAAGTGATAGTAAAAATGAAACTACATATGTTGAAGAGTATTCCCCACATAACAAGGTTGAAGATAATTTATCAGATGAGGAAAACAATGAATTAATGAAGGCAACGGCAGTTCGACATTCAGCAAGAACTGCAGGAAAAAAGTTCAAGTACTGGCATTGCCTTTTATTGTACTCATTAGATATTCTCATAAAGAAATCAGCAGTTGCATAAGTTAAATACGTGCAAAACAAAGTGTGCAACCTATGATACATATATAGGTATACATATTTGTACAGGAAAACAGACACACAGACATACCTTATCATGTGCTGAGGCCATCTCTGAAGGATAGTAATGAAACCAACATTTTATTTTTCATTTGAGCAACATGTCCATATTTTCCTTTTCAGGCCTTTCTAATTAACATTCCTCTGAGTAGTATAGTTTTATCATTCCAAGGAAAAAAGAAAACAATTAAACATGTTGCAAATAGTTACAAAAGGCCCTTATGTCCAATGTCCTTTCACATGTAGCTTGTGGAAGACATGAATGCGTTCTTTACTTTTCAGCCGATGGTCTATCATGGAATGTTGTGTAGTCTCTATGAATACTGTGTAAACTATTAGACAATTGTCTTCATGATATTTTGTGATACCTTCTGTTACATACTTACGTAGCATATATAAGTAACCATTTTGATATTTTTCTTTTTATTGAATATTAATAAAAGAAATGAGCACCTACTGCCCTGTGATGTGCCCATATCTTGCTTCAACTCTTGTTCTGTCACTTTGTTCAGGTTTGGAGAAGCTTCTTCTGGAGATGATTCTGTTGAAAGTGATACCCCCTCAGCTGAAGGAGAAGATAAAAAAGTTGGAAGACTTGATTCTTCATCCGGGAAGCACAGTAGTGGAAATATCCTAATTTTTACTGTCTTAATTTTGTAAACTCCAGCATTTTAATTTATATATCGTAATTTGAACTTAGGTTTACCATGCTCCTTGTATCAAACTTCCATCTCAGCTTGCTATATTTCAACTGATTCCCTTAACTGGTAGATACAGACTGACAATCTCAGCTTTGGAGATGCAGACATTGATAATGAGGATCCTATGAAAGGAGCTCAAACTCCCAAGCAAAATGAAGATTCCTCTCTGTCCGAAGCTAAATCAAAGAAAGAGTCACATTCTGCCTTTGCTGGGACTACATCTAAAGAGGACTCTCATAGCAATCATGGTTCGCTCATTCAAACTACTATATCTACATTGTTTAAGAAAGTGGAGAAGAAGGTAACCCTTTTTTTTTTTTTTTTTACACTTTTATGCTTAAGATTATGATTTGCCAGTACTTGTTATGTAGCTAGGGTATGTTTCAGACTACCATGAAGCATGTAACTGAAAACCAAAATGAAACAGCTAATCAGAGTGGACTTGATGATTCTTGGCATGTCAAAAAGAGAACATTGCATCATGCATTGCCATTTTCCTTCCCTTTATCAGAATTTTCCTTCTTTTTCCTCTTAATGCTTACAATGCTCTGAAATTTTTCAATGTGTTGCAGAAAGTGGACTCCAGCATGCAAAGTCAAGTACAGCTTCCCTCTTCACAGGTTCATAAAACACCAAAAGGCCCAAGGAAACCTGCATCTCCCAAAGGTTGTTAATTCTTCCAAATTACGCTTTTATGAAAATATTGGGATTTGAGTACTCAGAATAGTGAGTGATGTTGATGTTTTCCAGATTCTGGCCAGAAGCCGCACCAAACGGATTCAAGGAAGAAGGTTAATCTGGTTACATTTTGTTCTTAATGCTCCTTCCCCCTTCTCCCTGCCCTTTCAAACTACAATTCTAGCTGATTTTATCCTTGTCTTGGACATGACTGCTTTCCATCAGAGTGTTGTAGCTGACATAGTTTGTTGTTGTTGCAGGATGCAGGACCCAGGAAAAAGGCAAAAACTGCCAAGGAAAAGGATGCGGGTCTCTCTCTCTCTCTCTCTCTCTCTCTCTCTCTCTCTGTGTGCACATTATGGTAGCTAATAAATATAAACTTGTCAGTATACTTGAGGAGATAAATTATTTGATGAAGAGGTGATTACATGTTTATGAACTTATCAGTATGCTTAGGAGTTAGGAGGAGGGAGATTCATATAACCATTTTAGTCAGGTTTGGTAAGAGTGGTATAGATTGCAGTTTAGTCTACCGATTGTGTGTTTATGAACTTATGAAATGCGGAGTTCTTGACGTCCTATCTGGGAATAGTAACTGTTTGTTATCTGATGAGGTGCATGATCTTTTTCCGTCTTTTATTGCTCAATTAACTTTTAGTGATGGTGGGGTTGTTGAGTGCTGCCCAAAACTACAACTTCACCTTGTTCAGTGCTGCATACAGGAGTAATTGTTTTCATTAGTTGGGAGTTCTCATGATAATGTGAGCGGTGATAAAGGTTGAGTTAAACAGCTGTTGTTTCCTTCAGGCCTCTCTGCTCACATCTTCATCATTGTTTGCTCGTTAGCAACACTATGTCAGATTAGAGTGGCATCGGATGTGATATGGTTTTGAGTGTATAATTTGATCTAGTTTATTAAATATTTATGGAATTGCAACTTTTTTTTATTTTATTATTATACATCTCCCAGATAGTTACCTTTTTCTATTTTTATTATTTGTTTGAAAATTCTTCTTCATAACAGTTTCTCTTATGCATGCATCTACGTGTGGGAAAGTTAGCACTTATAAGTGACGTCTGTGTTTCTGTAGGAGGCAAAAGCCTGGCAAAGAAGAAAAAAAATGAGGTACGTTTGTGTCTGGGGTGATTCTTTTTGTACGATGGCCATTATTGTTTCCCTTTTATTTTGTGTGGATTTTTAGTTAATAATTGTTATCAAAGCTTTTACTCTAAATTAAAATGTATTTCTCAGTGTAATAATAAGATTGTGTATTTTTGTGCTTCCTTTTGAGATGGGGGTGGAGATGGAAAGATTGAAAAGAAGAGGGAAGTGGTTTATCAGAGGGCATCTCTAGCCATGATGAGGTGGATAGTGCTCTTCCAATGCAATCTAACCAGCCAGAAAGGAGTTTTTTAGAGCATTATCTTATCTTATATAGAAGCATGTTTGATGCGCTTTAATTTGGTAAAATATATTATATATTTTGGGGGCCTGTTTAGTATCCAACTTAAAAAACTTTGCTCCCTTTTGTATAAGCTGGGCAAGGACCTGGTCACTTAAACATTATGATCTTTTTGAAAAACATGATTATCCAATTACAATACTAGAGATTTGCTCTCTTAACTTGTTAATGCTCGATTACCTTTTATGTCGTAAGATTGTTGTTTAAGTAATTATTACATTCTACTTTCTGAAGTGTTGAGGTGTGCATAAACATGTAGGTTGAAGAGGATGATATTGAAGAAAGCACCTCACAATCGCAGGTAATTCCTACTTTTATTTAAAATTTTAAATAGTGTTATGGATATGGATTTTTTGATTTTTTTGGTGCAATTCCTTGAAATTAAGATGCGTGATTGGTGATGGCATATCTGGTGCCTTGGTATTTTGGGCGCTGATCATCGAAATTGCCATGATTTTTTTTAAACTGATAATGATTTTGGATGCAGTGCTCTAGTAATAACATTTCCTTGTTGACTGGAAATAGGCCTTAATTACTGTGGAAAATAATGATTTCTTGAGTTTATGCTTTGTGTAGGATACGGATCTTAGTGATGAAGATTGGGCTGCTTGAGGTCAGTGATCTCACAAATTGACACATTGCCATGTATTGCTATTTTCACTCACATCAAACATTATTGTTCGGTTGTAGCGTCGTGACATTTAAGTAAAAGTGTTCTTGATGATTTGGATAGGCCTTGCCTTGTATTGGAGAAAAGTTGAAGCATCGGCTTCTGGACGTGGGTCCAATTCCGAGTTGTGGTTCAGGAACTAAAATTAAGGGATCATTGCTCCATGTAATCATAAGTTGAGCATTAAAGTAAACTGTACAAGGCATTTGAAAGCGGTTTTTACCATTTACTGAGCTACAAATATATTTAGTATAAAAAAAAATGAGTTGATCCATGGTGCACATTTACCAGTTGACGAGAATTGTCGCAGCGGCGCTATATATGTGGTCCACCAACCAGGATTAAGTTTTTAGATAGTTAGGAGATAATATTTGATTGTTCCATAAGCAAATTCGACGCAAACCTTCCTTCCAAAGACTTGTACAGATGATTCGTATATATACATACACATATGATATCATGCATAGGGGGAGGCTGGGGATGGCGATGAACTTAATTAGTGAGCTTTACCAGCTATGAATGCATCAACTCTAGTGTTTTGCGAGCTTGACAAAAACTTCATGCAAATTGGCGGCTGAACCCCGGCAAGAGCGAGTATTGAAGCGGGCAGAGTCCAAGTGCCGTCCCCGCAAATCAAACCTGAAGCTACGGCAGGGACAAAAGCGTCTGCCTTGGCTTTGTTTACCCTTCCCCACAAATACACTATCAAGCTCCCAATGCACATGTCGATCGCAAAATACGACCCTATATAGAAAGGGATTGCCATTGCCATTGGTAGTGGAACAAAGCGTCCCCTCTTTTTACCAAGGCAATCCTTGAGCACGTTTATGGCAATGGCCGCCCCAAAGAAGATGCCACAAAGCATGAGACAGTTCTTGGGTAGAGATTTTACACCTTCTACCCCCAAGATAGCCATGTTACGGAACACAGCAGCATACGGAGCTGGATACGCACTTTCAGGTATTCCGAGGTCACTGAAGGCCTTGAAGAAGAGCCAAAACACACAAGGAGAAACTACACAACCCATTGCTGTCCCAACGACTTGGCTCACAAACATGGACTGGGGGGAAGCCAAGGTTAGGTAGCCGGTCTTGAAATCCTGGGTTAGATCAGAGGCTG
The DNA here is from genome assembly GCF_019419815.1 of Pyrus x bretschneideri. Lineage (NCBI taxonomy): Eukaryota > Viridiplantae > Streptophyta > Magnoliopsida > Rosales > Rosaceae > Pyrus > Pyrus x bretschneideri. Next base: position 129,545 of record NW_025999579.1, on the reverse strand, counting down.
TCGACACAATGTTCATCATAACTCCACATGCTGCTAGTCCAGCAAGAACACTACCATGTGCAGAACCGGCCCATGCCCCAATCGTGAAGATGGCCACCGTACCGTAAGTGGATGCCAAGGACCAGTCAGTGAGGCCACAACCGTATGCATTACAGAAAGCCAACGTGGGTGCAAAGAGGTAGATAACCAATATATGGTACCACTTGAGTTGGGGAAATATGTGCGGCACAGTGGCAATTGAGATTGCAGCAAACACAACATACCCTCCAACAGCTATCCACGCTGGGATTTGGTCTTTAAGAAACAGCTGGGTCCGCCGCTGGTCATCATAAGATAGCTCTGAGCTCACATCTGGAGAGCCATGATGTTTCTTAACAGGGAGGATGCCGCTCGCATCTTTGCTTCGGAGTTGAGATTGCAAAGCAACGAGGGTTCGACTTAGCACCTTCACAAAGTTGTATAGCCCATCACCAAGGATCAGGGCAATGGCAATGAAGACCTATTTAAACAAGTACATGATAAGTTCCATTGACACACATCCTTACATATATGCATTGGAAGAATATTATTATTAATTAAGGTTTTTTCTTGAGCTGGAAGATTGATCACCTTGTAACCTTGAAGGCCATTCATGCTTTTTGGGCTGAGCTCTTTATCGTACCAATCACCACTCCTGGTTTCTATGAGAGGCCACATTAATCCCCAGGAAAGAATGCCTCCAAGAAGAACTGATATGTTCACAATGTGGGGGCAAATCATCCCCACTCCAACATATGTTGCCGAGAAATCAAAGAAGAACCTGCGAATTCAATTCCAATTCAGGAGCACATATGATTAATAACCAGAACTGAACATTTATTCATATCATCGCACGCAAATAAGAAAACCAATTAAGGATGGGGCAGGGGTGGTATATAAGTATTACTTGTTCTGATATGCTTTGAGGCCGAGTGAAGGGAAGCTTGCAAATCCACAATTGTCTCCGGCAGTATAGAACCACTGAAAGAAACCCCACAAAAAGCTGAAGGAGAAGAACTTGCCCAACTCCCTTACTTGTTTCCTAATTAAAAGAGTAGAATAGTCATTAGAATTTAGAGAGACACAACTTTCACCTAATGTTATGTTGATTTTGAAGACGTATGTATTAGTCATAAAATGTACGGGTGTGTATATAGGAATGAGGTTTGATGGTGCCTTACTTGGCTAGCTTGACTCCTTCGGGAGTGTGGAAACTGTTGATAAGGTGAGCAGTTGCAGTGCCACTTGGATATGTCAATTTGAAGTCTATGATCATGATCTGAAATTACCAACCATATATGTCAATGAACATGTATACATTAAACTTTGATATACACCGCCCGGCAATGCCCCTTTCTCTATTTGCGAACCATACATAATGGATTCTTTCTTATGACAGGAAATGGAATGCATTGAGTGGGTGGGTGTGCGTGTGTGTGTGTCTAGTAGCTAGTGTACCTTTCGGAGAGGAACGACTGAGAAGAGGCCCAGAAAGCTAACAACAAAGAGAAAGCCAATGATCCAGAGTAATCCTGGATCTTTTGTGTCACTGCTGTCTTTGGATTGCTGGGCAATGCGTTCACTCATTCCAAACAGATAGCTCCCAAACCCTCCTGTGGTCAGTTTGTACATAACATATCAATACATAATCAACCGGAAGGAATTTAACACTAGGAATATATAGCAGGATGCATCCTAGTACGCAACACAGCCACACAATCCATGACTCCTCTGTGTCCAACCTTTCTGGCCACAGCGCAAAGTTGTAGCATCCCTTAATACTGGCAGCACACTGAATTCAACAATGGAAGATTTTCAGTCCTCTAGCAGGATGGATCCAGTTTTAACAGTGGCTTATTAGCTAGCTCTTCATTATTTTTTAGAAGAAACGATATAATCTTATTAAAAAGAGAAGATTTACAAGACTCGGGGTGTGGCGTCAAATATAGGTAAACAATCTCCATGACCAATCTCAACAAACCCCTGACACAGCCACCAGTATAAAGAACAACTAGCTGATCTGTTTGAAAATCTTCGCCTGTGTATCCTCATGGGGTTGAGTTGCCTAACCTTTGACAACTAATCAGATTCCCCCTTTTTCTTGATCTCTTCTGGTAAAAAAGGTCTTACTATTTAACTACATATACATCAAATAGTAATCAAGTAAACTTATGACGCCCAAACTGCTTAATCCCCGAAAGAAAAAAGAAAAACAAATGAAACAAATACTTGTACTCTGTTTATATATCAGGGATGTACTTATGTCATGAACATGGTTGTCTGGTTCGTTTTAATAATTTTCCTGTTTCCTAATAGAAAAAACACTCAGGTTCTTCCAAGAAGATTAGCCAGCATGACAGTCAAAGAAGCAAATATATAATTGAAAATCAACAAAATAATGGAAGTATTAGTTTAAGATGTTGGGCACGGTAGTTTCTCTCGGTCTCATCTCATCCTTAAGATGGACGGACGGATGGATGGATGGCAGAGGATCTAGTTCTGAATTGAATATTAATCTGATGAGAGAATTAACTAGCAAATTAAGAATAATGAAAGAATAGCGCACCGCTGAAGGCGATCCCGGAGGAGGCAACGACGCAGGTCTGGATGACGGTGTTCTCCTGCCTGGTGAAGGGCTGGTTGAGGAGGCCGCACCTGTCGAGGAACTTGGTCCAAGTCCTGACAAAGAAGAAGCCCAAGAGACCCGCAGAGACGTTGAGAGAGGGGATAATACCGGTGGTGAGGTTGAGCTTCATGACGATGACGCTGAAGAGGATGCTGAGGACGAAGCTTATGAAGAAGGCTCTGAACGTGAGCTGCTCCCGCCATGACGGCACTGGTTGGTTCTCGAACAACTTCTCCACCGACAGTAATTCTTCCTTTGCCGTGTCATCGTCATCGTCTTCCACCACCACGTACTTGTTCTTCTTCTTGTTCGTTGTCATAGTCTGGTGCTGGGAATCCAGCTCCGCATCTCCTGATGATGGTGATGAATTTATGTTATGATGATGACGGTCGTTATCATCTTCTTCAAGTTGATACGGCCTCTGAGTGTCTAGAACCCCCATCTTACTATACTAATACTATTGTACAATTGTTATGTATTGGAATCCTGCCCGCCTGCCCGCCCGCCCGTGGTGGTTGTAGTACTAGTAGTGTGGAATATATAATACTACTGACTACTGAGAGAGTCCATGAAAGGAGGAGCCTGCAATTTAAAAAGAAATAAAGGACTGAAATTTTATGATATTCAAAGAAAAGTTAAAAAGGAGGAGTGAAAAACAGAGTAAAAGAAAGGGAATGGTTTTTCCAAGGAAACGAAAGAGACATGGATACGTCTGTGACTCGTGTGTGTGTGGTCGTGGAGTGCGGAAGAGATAGAAATGTCGAAATATACAGATTAAGCTACAGTCTCACTTGACAGGTGGACGAGTTACAGGTTAGGCGTGCAGCGAGAGTGACCCCATCATTCGGATTTTTCTCCAGCAAAAAGATTTTCTCTTGATCTTTTTTACTAAAATATACTGATCGAGTGATTCGAATTTTTAAAATTTGATCTAACGGTTAAAATTATTATAACCTTTAAAAATGGTCTCTATTTTTAACATTTAATCAAATTTCAAAAGTCTGAATAATTTAATCTGCAAATTTTAGTAGAAGAAATTCGAAGATAATCTCTTCTCTTTCTACTTGGGTTGAGAAAGAAACTGCGAGGCTTCCCTTTTAGTAGGGAACCAGGGGTTACTGGCCACCTCAGGTCAACTTAGGCCCTGTTTGGCAGATTGGATAAAGGATCGGATATGACTAGTTATACAGACACAGGTGTTTGGCGTTCACGCGTACTAAATAAGCGCCGGATTAATTTAACCGGTCTGCTTATTTAACACGGTATACGCCGGATTAATAAAACCAACCAAAAGACTCAGATTATTAGTCGACCCTTCTCTCTCGCCTTTTCTCAGCATCGTCGTCCTCCCCGTCACCTTCTCTTACCATCGCGGTCCTCCTCGTCGCTTTCTCTCACCGTCGTTTTCTATCATCATCGCTTTCTCTCGCCATCTCTGCTCTCCTAGTCCTTGTCGCCTTCCTCGTCGTCGTCTCTTTGTGGCCTTCCTCATCACCTACTCACCGTCCTCCCCTGCAACTGGGTCTTGCAAATAAACATGGTGTGGCAGAGAGATGATTTCAATTTGGGATTCTTCCGCGATTAGCTATTTGAATTTATTTCGGATTCTTCTGCAGTCGGGGAAGAAGAAGAAAGGAGAGAGAGAGGGAGGGAGTTTGAGGGGTGTAGCGGAGAGATCTGGGAACAAAAGTGATGGTTTCTGTTTTTTTTTTTTTTTTTTTTTTAAGTTTAATTTAATTTTAAGTTTGATTCCTCCTATCCGGTATAAAACCAGACACAGTATAAATAATACGGTCATTAGTCTGATACTGCACCAAACGCCCGACTAATTTAGTCAGTACTATCCGGTGGCTATTTATCCTATCCGACAGAAATAGTCAGTACAGTCCGAGCTACCAATCGAGGCCTTATAATACTAATCATTCCTATCCTGAATACATCATACATTAATACATTCTCTGTAATTAATTATCAAGTATTAAATAAATACCAGCCTTAGAGGTGGGAAAGGAAAGGGATTAGCGAGCAAGTTGAACCACCAACACCTCAAAATCTACGTCCTCATCTATCATATGGACACGGTTTTCAAAGCTTCAACTTTCAAAACTACCTATTTAGAATTACGATCTAATAATATTCTTCTTCATTTATAAATAAGATGTCTTAGGTTTGATTCTAGTCAAAGACACATTTAAATCACATTATTGCTACCTCATCTTCTTCCTCTTTAATGTAGATAATATTGTTTGTTCCAAATTAAATCTATATATATATATATATAAACTTTCATCAAGGAATAGGACATGGACATCAAACTCATAAATTTCTAACTTAGAAATGTCAAGGAAACTTTTTAAAGTAGGACTCTAATCTATAGAGAGTCTTCTTAGTATTTTTCTTTCTTATTTCATCATACCACAACTGCTTGTAAATTATTTAGGGCTGATTTAGAGTTGTAGTACTTTTATAAAAGGTAGCTTATTAAAAAAATTTGGAACATCAAATGCTGTCAATGACAGTAGAAAAGCAGAATCAGAGTTTACCATGCTTCTAAAAACATGTTTCTTTAGAGCATAGTGAACAGCATTTTCAAATAGCAAGTATACCCCCGCATATTTTACAAAATATTTTACAAAATTACAATTTTTGGCCTGACATTATTTTCTTTGGCAATTATTACATTTAATACCATATCATTTTTAATCATTTAATATATTTACATCAGTTTTATATAAAAGTTAACTTTACAAAAAAAAAATTAACAACTTTATTTTACAACTGTTTATTCTTAAAGCAAATTAGTTTTTTTTTTTTTTTAAAGCATATGGAAGGGTTTTGTAAATAACACCTCCCAATAAGAGTTTTGCAAATCTCACCGACATACTTTTGTAATGCTCATGGATGGTTTTTCTAAGGATGGTGCTCTTCACACACATTTTTTTATCTTCTACATTCTTCACAATTTTCAATTGTCAAATTGAATGAATTGAAGAAAATCAAATGATAAAAATTAACAAAGATTGAATGAGGGGTGAGAGGTAAAAAGGGTGTGAATAATACCCTCTTTATTTAACGTCTCTATGCTACATTTGTAGTTCAGTTTTTTATAGCTTGACATAAATCCCTTGAATTTTATAAAACTCTCTTTAAAACATGCCCCAAAGGTTAATAATAATAATAATAATAATAATAGGAAACCAAGGGAAATTATAACAGAAGAGTTAAAAATCCCCTTTCCTTTTTTCAAATTAAGCACAGGCACTCATGTTTTAAACTGCCGTTTGACATAATCCCTTGTTTCAAATTAAACTGCCGGAGTAGTCAGAGCCGGGGATGAAAGGGTGGGGATCATCTCCATCTTGTTTTCTTCTTATCCTTAGAATTAATCTATTAATATATTTATCTTTTTTCTTGTTTAATTTTTCTATAGCTCATACACCTTTGCAGAATATAAGCTCTGATATTCTGGGATTCACGGGCTGCAAATTCAGTTCGGGAAGAAGATAATGCATCTTCTCCTTCTTTTTTCTTTTTTTCCTTTTTAGGTTTTTTAATCATATAAAATAATTTTTTTAATTATTTTAACATTTTTAATCCATGACAAATTTAAATAAACTTGTAAGACCTAGTTATGTGTCACATCAGCAGATAACAAAAATTTTGACAGATATGTGACAAAAAGACTTGATTTGTGACATTCATTTTCAGGGATTATATTTCAATTTCAATGACTATCTTAATAGGATAAATCAATTTCAAGAATCATTTATGCTAAAAACCTTACATAATATAATCGAACGATAATATATATATATATATATATATATATGTATGTATGTATTCATTATTCATTGAACACATTACTTGAGAATACAAAAGTTGCATTGTTTGAGTAGTTTATGAGAAAGTTCAAAAGTTTTGAATCAAAATCAAAGAAAATTTAATGGTTCTTATCAGAGATATAAATTATCAACCGACATCAGTAATGATTTAAATTCAATATTTTAATTTTTATACTCCACAAGATTTGTTCATTGAATCATTTTATACATTAACTGTTTAATGACGAAATTAATATCTACTAATTTATTATGCATCAATGGAATGAATATATTTTTGTATTGAAAAAGATGGATATAACCGTTAATTGATGGGAAATCCATTACCCAATGAGTATTGTTATGAATAATCCCTAATCGTTAATTTGCGGATAAATATGATTAATTTCCGTAGTTGTGAAGATGAATATAGCATTTTTCGTTCTCAAATTGAACCATTGTTATTCCTAAGTGTTGAATACTAGACAGATTAGCAAACAACACGAAATAATTGGCAGATATGGCCACCCAGACCCAGAGTGCTATAGAAAAAGGTATGTAGGCTAAAAATTATATTTGTTATTGATACATGAATGTGGAAAAATGGAAGAGAATGCAAATGGAAGAGAATGCTTATGGAAGAGAATGCAAATGGAAGAGAATGCTTATTTTTTCATTATTTTTCTCTACAAGATTACAAGGATATATATACATGATACAAATGTGTAGGTAGGACAAGGTAGCCGTCCTAGTGTGTAGGTAGGACAAGGTAGGACGGTTGTAGAGGACAAGGTAGCCGTCCTAGTGTGTAGGTAGGACGGCTAGTGTGTAGGTAGGACAAGGTAGGACGGCTGTAGAACGGCTTGACGGCTGTAGGACGGCTTGACGGCTTGACGGCTTGACGGCTGTAGGACGGCTTATTCTTCCAATAATAATATTATATACAATTACACAAGGACTCCAACCATATTCCTTATTTGTCTAACAAGTGCCGCTTTATTTAGTTTTGGTTCTACAAATAAAATTATGTGGCTAAAATTACGGGTCCATGTCATTATACTTAGGAATAGAGAATAGTTTAGGAAAAGATCCTAGTTGGGCGCGGTATACCATACACATGAGTGTACCGATTAAAAAAGAAAAATAAATCCAACCAGTGAGATTGAGAAACAGATCATACATCGTCTGCAAGATCGCAAACACGCAGTGACAGTTATGGACTTCTAATTTTGGGGTCTCAACTCTCAACTTAATATAAAAGATTCAAAAAAAATTTAAATGGAAACAGCGCGCACAACACTCAAACAATTATTTGACATGTAGTCATATGACCAGCTATGCTGCAAAGCTTTTTAGGGAGCATGTCAACAAATGCCAAGCGAATCCTACCGAGTTTTGTAGATGCTTGCTGCCGAGTGATCCATCGAGTGAGCATTTTACCAAATATTGGTGGGCACTCTTGGGTCCCCTACGAGACATTCGAAGGATCTCTTAAGGACATTTCCAAGCTGTTTTTTTGGCTTCTAGTGTATCATGGACCACCCTGGACCCTACCTAATGGACCCAATCCATCATGGAAAGGGATTTTTTCTGGATCCCTTTCATCTAATCCTTATTATTAAACAATCTGGACCTTTAAAATTTAATACAATGATTACAAACATAGGCCTAATCTAGAAGTTATAATAACTTTAGCCGTTTGATCAAATTTCAAAGGTTCGAATCGTTTGATGAGGAGCATTAAATAGAAGGGATCATGAGGATCCCTTTCCATGCATCATGATCATTTTGCTTGTACACGAAGTTGGCATTGGTTAGATTATTTTGTATATTTATTTCCTTACGTGGGGCAACAAATTTTACATTTACCTTTCTACGCTTGTCACATTATTGGGAATGAAATTTTTTGGTGACAATTTTTCTAACATGAGCTTGTCTTCTCCAACTATAATATGACATGATTCCTCTCTGTTGGCTGCTGGTGCTGCTTTGTTTTAGGACTATATGTTGGCTGTCTGGCTTCCACTTGTCAAATTAATGTGCATCTTGATATACATATTTGTCTTTTTTATTTTTATTTTTGTCCTAACCTTGTTGTGTTGTTCAAAATGTTTAACAGGTTGAATCCTTTTGTTTAATTTGGTAATTTAAAAGAAACGATGAGCATTTTGGGTAGAGGCGTCAAAATCACATCATTGACAAAAGATCTGGTGATGTTATGAATAATCCATTTTGGATTAAGAAACCTCATTTGCTTAGTTTAAGAGTTATCCTAATTTGAAAAAAAAATTATTGTTTTTGTAAATAAGAGGATGAAATTGTCACTTAGTACTATGGTCAAATAGTATTCCGGTCAAATAGTATTCCGTTTTACTTGTAAATGTGAGGTATTAGGTTAGATTCTTGTCAAGGAGGATTTGAACCATATTGCTAGCCACTGTGAGACTTACCACTCCCCCACTAACATTAGTGTAGATAATATTGTTTGTTGAAAAGAAACAAAAAAGAAAAAGAAAAAGGATGGCAGTGCCATTGCCATTGCCATTGTCGTGTTAGGTGAGGGTCCTTATCTTATCCCGTCGGGATGGCCATTGGGCAAGGACGATAGGAGGGTGGAGGAATATTGGCTATTGAATAGACAAAGCTGGCATGGTTAGTCTGTCATTAGGAAATTAAATTAAATTAAATTCCTTCCAATCAAATCACTAATAAACTCTCAAAAACTCCAATGAAATGGTGCCAAGCGAATTACCTCATCCTCCTTCCACCACCCTATTCCGAACAGGCAGTCTGGTGTTAAGGGCAGTCTTGGACTCACATGGATATGGTGGAGGCAGTTGTAGCACAGCACAGACAGCAGCATACACTCTCTTTATTGTAATTTATAATTAGTTTGTTGTGAAACCTAGACAAAGACACACAAGTACACAACTAGACAAGTAACAAACCTAATGGAAAAGGGCAAGGAATAGCCCTCCTCCTCCTTTTAGGGGTTTATCCAAATTGTCTTGTTGTTGAATTGAGTTGAATGTCCTTTGTCTTGACCTTGAGCCACAGCCACCCTTTGTTGACTTTATTGCGTTGGAATTTGAAGGTTTCCAAGCGATACTAGTTTTTCCTTTTGCCATTTTCCAAGATGGGCCTGGGCCTAGGCAGGCAACTGGCAATTGCCATGAAATTGCGACGTGTTCTAGAAGGATGTTTCATTCAAAATAGGGTTACAAGGTTCTTCGATATGTAGTCAACAACGCCATATAATATTATGTATGAGCAGAATCTTTGAAACTTCCTTGTGGTGGGTGCTTGATGCTTGAATATAATATAATATAACAAGTGCAATTCTTCTATTCTAATATAATATAATATTGATGCTATTGAATTGCCAGATACAATTATAAAGACACTGATAAATTAGCACATGAAGCACCATCTTTTAAGGAGAGGAGGCAGATCTATACACGCTTACAACATCTTTCAGAGTTAAGAAAGTTTAGAAAGTGGAAATGAATGAGAAATTTGCAGATCAATTTGTTGCCAGTAGCAGTCCGTACATGATGCACTCATATGATTATGATAGTGATACAACACCAGAAAGGCAAAGGCAGGCATCTTCTCTATCTGAACCTATCAGCTTATGCCATAGTCCTTCTGCACACTCATCTTCCTCCTTCAACACCACCTCCACCTGTGCGTCCCCCTCTCTCTTCGCCTCTCTACTGTGTGTGTGCTTGTTTTGCAACTGCAGTTAATGTATATATTTTTGCGAGTACAGATGGAGATGATTCGAGGAAAGGCCTCAACAAAAAATTAGGGAAGAAAAGTAGCAGTTTCGCATACAGGATACGCGACCACGGTGAGAGTCAGTCGGTCTTATTAATTCATCTACTCTTCCTGTCCTCCTAATACAACCTAATTAAGCTATAGAATCAATCATAGATGATATATATATATATATATATTTATTTATTTATTTATACTTGCATATGTGAATAAATTGGAATTCGAATTGCAGTGAAACTCGGGCACAAGCTGTCAGAAACAGTGAAGGGCAAGTTGAGTTTGGGGGCAAGAATCATTCAAGAGGGTGGGAGGGCCAATATTTTTAAACAGATATTCGGTGTCAGCCAAGGAGAAGAGCTTTTGAAGGCCTCCCAATGCTACCTATCTACCACCGCCGGTCCCATTCCTGGCCTCCTTTTCATTTCTACCCAAAAGCTTGCTTTTTGCAGCGAAAGACCCATCACTCTCCCTTCTTCTCCTTCTGCTCCTGCTGCTGCTGGACAACTGCAACTCCTCAGAACGCATTACAAAGTTCAGATACCAATAAGGAAGATCAAAACAGCGAACCAAAGCGAGAATGTCAACAAACCACAACAGAAGTACATTGAAATAGTTACCCACGATGATTTCGACTTCTGGTTCATGGGATTCTTGCGCTACGAGAAAGCTTTCAGAAATCTTCACAAGGCCCTTTCCATTGCCAACCACAACCAGTCCCACAACTAGAAAATGCAGGCAGCACATTAGCAATTAGCAAGACGTGTTTTGTAATTTGGAGATGAGCAAATTAACGAGAGCTAGCTCATCTCCGGTAATTAGCTTCTACATGTGTTTTTATTTTCCTCAAGGTTTTAGTTTTACCCTTTTTTTGCTTGGGTTTCTAATATCAATAATGTCAATTTCATGCGCTGTTCTTCGAACTGGTTGGGGTTGCTTAATTTTCTATGAAGCATTTGTTTTAAAACATTGGGGATTAGCTGTCCGCGTACCATATACGACATTAATTCACCATACAAACGTCATAACTGATGCTGTTAGTTCTCTTTCGCCGTCATCTAAATATCACATCTTAAATTATTTGAATATTATTTAGCCATCTACATGTGCTGAACAAATCGATGACTATCATAACAAATAGGCTTGTGAACACGAAAGTTCCTTGAAACAAGAAACAAGAATAACGTGTACAAAATAATATTTTTGGGTTTAATGATTTTGGGGTTACGATCTCTCTCAAATTTGGTCATCTGATTCTATCTTCGTAGGGTATAGGTTTGTGGATGAGTTGTTGATCCAAAGGGCCGTCGGGGCTTGATTTAAGGATGAACAGTTGATGAACGGATGAACACTTTCTTCAAGGGCCGTCGGGGCTTGATCTTGAATAATGATTGTGTGGATTTCTTCAAGGGCTTTTGGGCTTGATCTTGAAGGTTGATGGATGAGTGGATCTTCAAGGGCTTTTGGGCTTAATCTTGAAGAACGATTGGATGTGTGGATTTGTTGAGGTTGTTGATCCAAAGGGCCGTCGGGGCTTGATCTTGAGTTGGTGGAAGTTCTTCAAGGGCCGTTGGGGCTTGATCTTGAGTTGGTGGAAGTTCTTCAAGGGCCGTTGGGGCTTGATCTTGGGATGAACGGATGAACACTTTCTTCAAGGGCCGTCGGGGCTTGATCTTGAGTTGGTGGAAGTTCTTCAAGGGCCGTTGGGGCTTGATCTTGAGGGAGGATTTGACGAAGAACGAAGAGTGCTTTCTTGATCCTTCGGGATTTTCTTGAGAGCTTTAGAACTCTAAGGCTTCAAGGTTTTGGTGTGTGGAGAAATGTATTTGTGAATTGGTTGATGCTTGATACCTTGATGGAGAAGCCTATTTATAGGCTTTGAGAATGAATCACCACCACAAAATATTTTTTTCCTTTCCAAGCACCATTGCCTAATTTTCCCACTTAATGCAATATTGAAATTGAAGTGGTGTAACTTATGGCCTAATTTCCCACTTAATACCATTTTAAACTTGAAGTGGTGTAACTTATGGCCTAATTTCCCACTTAACACCATTTTAAACTTGAAATGTGTATGCTTTGTCATTGCCCAAATGAGAAAAACTTGCTTTGATCCGTAATGGATTGAAGTTTGTTTGCCTTGTCATTGCCCAACATGAGAAGAAAAACTTGTTTTGATCCTCAATGGATTGAAATGTACTTGTCTTGTCATTGCCCAAAATGAGAAGAAAAACTTGTTTAATCCTTCAAGGGTATTTCTTCCTATTTTGTTGAGTCACACGCCATGTGTACAATTTGTACAACACGTGGCGTATGCCATGTATGCCTTGACACGTCAAAACTTTAATGCATTGGTGAACATTTGTTTTTTTTTTTTTTACTGAAATTTCGATGTCTACAAGGCTAAATTGGATTAATGGCCTTTGTGGTAATAGAGTAATATAAGGATAGATTCTGTGGTGAAAAAATTCAAATTTAAACACTTGTGGTGAAATCCGTTAGAATTCAAATCTAAAATTAACATTTCTGTACTCTCCGTTAACATTCCCACACACGCCTCCCACCTTGGCTTTTTCCCGGATAGCTTATCACCCACTTGGGTTCTGCCTCTGCCCGCCTGCTTCTCTGCATCCCATCTCTCTCTCTCCTTTTCTCTCCAGACTTCCAGCCTGCCCTTCCACTTCTAGTGTCCTCCTGTTTTGTGTAGTCACGATTAAGCCACGTTAATATTTTATATTATTTTTTTATATATATAATAAGACAAAAATAAATAATAATATAAAATATTAACGTGACTTAACCATAACCACACAAAACAGTTCGGTACAAAACAATCAAACCCCAAACAAAGATTACATGCAATCCTCAACAAGGAGGTCCAAGATGAAATTAGGGGGATTTAACAATCACGGAAACAAATTTCTGAAACAAATCTCAGAAACAAACCATTGATTTATGCTCCTTTTTTCATGTTTCTTGGCTTTTGTTTTGCTTGATATATAGGTGTGCGATTCTCAACGAATTAGTCGAACCATCGATTGGTTTTTGTTGGCTGGTTGGTTTTGGGATTGGATTTCAGTTCTTCCATCTGGAAAAAAGACGGGGTGGGTTAACAGAAATGTTGACGAAATGAGTTTTTTTTTAGTGCTGCATATATATATATATATAAATAAAATAAAAAAATAAAAATCTAGTTTCTCTTATGGGCAAAAGAGCTTTGAATGGATTCGAAGCATAGAGCAAAGAATTCAAAGCCTGAATGAGTTTTTTTTTGTTTCTTTTGGTTATAAAGGCTGAATGAGTTAACAGAAAATTGACGGAAATGTTAATTGGACTTGAATTCTAACGGAATCTACTATAAGGATTAAATCCGAATTTTTTCGAGACTATCATTACCTTGTTATCACGGGGATTATTAATCCAATATAGCCTAACAAATAATTTCTTTGTGATACATGTAGTCGTGGAAATTGAGACACTGGAGTACCCACGGCACTCCAGAATATGTTGTTTAACAGTGTTACAAAAAGAAATTGAGACACTGTAGTACCCACGGCACTGGCAGGCAAGCAGGCACGACATGCAGTGGACTTGGGCGACAATACAAGTTTCTCGTTTTCCGGTGGGCCTGCAACATTCCCTGAGTTCAGTAGACAACCAATTTGGATCTGATTTTGCGGTGATTTTTCGCACCCTTTGCCGTGTGAGGAGACAGAAACAAGGGTTTGTCTTGATAAGTTTTGACAGGGAGATACTGGGAACCTTTGGGGCGGTTTTCACGGTGGACGATGGAGATGATACGTGTACTCGCACGGAGAATAAAATGAAAGATTTGGAAAGATACGGGCACATGCACTCACAGACACTCCTAGGGTTGGAAAAAAAGAAACCCAAAATTCGAAATCGAACCGAAAAAATTCCTAAACCAAATAAAAAAAATCTCAAAAATTTCGGCACCCTATCTTGAACCGATCCAAAAATTTTCTTCTCAATCTTTCTCAAACATGTCTGAGTGCATCGATGGTGGGGATGAACTGATGAAGCCCTCACTCTCTCATTTTACCCCGAACCGATCCCGAATATTTGAGATTGTAACAGTCATCAGATTTGGTTGAGATTTAATCTCAACCGTTGAATCCAAATAAAACTCACTCTCTCTCGACCTCACCTCACCCTATTCTCTCATCCTTCACCGATTTCTCTCGTCCTCCTTATTTGCCGTCTTCGAATCCTGCCACATCACACAAGTGACTCACCTCTCTTTCTCGACTGACCTCTCTTTCTTTCTTTCTTCGACTTCTCATCCCTCGCTAAAAAACACGTTGCAGGAATGGCAACAGCTAAACTGATAACATCGTTGATCTTGACCAAGAGTTTGGCTTTGTTTGAAGGGCTCAGACCTTCAAGCCTTAAGTTCACTCAGTCTCATACTCTCTATGTCTCTCCTTCTCGAATTCGAAGCTCAACAGCCACCCACCCTCTCACAATCTCACTTCGAAGAAATCTCTCCGCTTTGGCCACCATCACATCTCACATCCTTATCCCCACCACCGATTCTCTCCAGTCTATGTGTGTGGGGTTTTGAATTAAGGTTAGGGTTTCGAATTGGGGACTTGGGTTAGGAGGAGGATGCAGATCCATTTGACTATCTCCTCACTCTATCTCTCTCGACCATCAATGTTCACCGATTCACCGTCACTGTCCTTTTAATTTCAATTTGAGTTTTTAATGCAAGTTTAGATGATTTCAATTTCAATCTAGATGATTTTGATTTTAATGCAGGTTCGATTTTGGAAATCTCAAAATTTCAGTTCGAGATCGGTCGTCGTATTCCCGCCCCCAAAATTTTCGGTTCGAACATACCAAACCAGCCCTACACTCCAACTGCCAACTGATAGACGACTCCCAACTGTTGATGTGTGCTATTTGCCTTCTAAAGTCGGAGAGCGTAATGATGAAAGCATTGCTGAATGCAGATTCATCAATTGTTCGACGCAAAACTGCTAAAGGTGCTTTTGGTTACTGATGAAAGCTTCGCATATCCTGATCATCCTCACAGACTTTGTGTTGCATATTTCGTTATTTTAACAAGGATCATCCAATTTCAACACAATTAAGCACAATAATCGACCAAAAATTCAGAAATAGTAAAACTAAATTTTAACCAAAAGATAGACTACTACCCAATGTATCATAAGGAGAATCCATCAAACATGGTCAGACATGACAAGGTAAAAACAAAATCAAAAACTTCCCCAGCATCAAAAGTATATAAAATGACACAAAATCCCCTTAAAATTCCCTACGAAGCTTGATTCTCCTCCTTGTTCTTCTCCTCTGCAGCGGCTTCAAATGTTTCCCCAGCCACAAGCTCGGGAACCTCATCATCATCGTCCTCTTGTGCAGCAGCTCCACCAGCACCAGGTGCTTGCTTCTGGAACTGCTCAGCCAACTTCTTCAAATTGTCCAAGTTATCTGGCCCTGAAAATAATCAAAGGTGTGAAAAAGAATTTGACAACTGTCAACTGATTCACATAAGCAAGAACAAAATAAAAAGGTTTGCAAACACACTTACCCAAGTGGCTGATAATACTGGGAAGAATATCTTGCAACTCTACAATAAAGATCATATGTCAAGTTACATGAAAATATGTCTAAAATCTAAAAAAAGACAATCAAAGGTATAAACAACAGCAAAATTGGCCGTCAAAAGCCAAATGCATCATGATGTCAACGCACAGCCACACACGAATGTAAATATGTTTGATATTTTAAAACTCAAGCAGTGTGTTGTTTTGCCAGATGGTCTGATATTCTAAACAAATTTCAAACTCAAAAAAACTCAAAAGAAATAGTAGCATACTCTTTGTTTGAGGAGAGCCACTAACAACCCAAGTGTTGGCAGCAATTGAAGCTTGAACTGAAACGTACAAGGAAAATCATCAACTATTAGTGGGAAAAAACTTGAAACAAACTGATAATATACAGGACCAGAGTTTTGTAGGGCTGGCTTCACCTTTGGGGTTTATGAACTGGATAACTACATCATCCTTAAATATGTTAACTTCCTCGATAGCAGGAATAGCATTCACCCCTATTCTCTTAAGGGTGCTCTGAAGCCTTTTGTCATCTGTGGTGGTTGTCTTGTGAACAGCCTTCTTCTTCCTGAAGTTAAGAGCATAAATTAATAAGCGAAATCACATACAGACAACAGGAAGATAATGCAACAGAAGCGAGATAACTACAAAACCACTGATGACTATGTTTTATACTGAAACTATTAAACCACTGATGACTATGTTTTATACTGAAACTATTGCCAAACAGGCAGTAATTTTTATTATAAAGTGATTGCACTAAGAAGTCAATCAAACGCCAGATGAAGATCCTCTTAAGAAAAGCAAAACATAGTAAAACAACAATTTACTGAACATACCATCAGGGTAACCGCATCACATAAATCATCAACCACAAGAATATCCAACACATACTCATTAAAGCTAGCACTTGAAGATTCGGACTCTGAATTAGATTGGTGGACAAGAAGAATTTCAAAGTGAGAGTTTAACTCACCTCCTCACGCTGCCCTTTCCACCAGTGCGAACCGCACCAGCCATCTTCATAAGCTTCTCCCTATTCATCTGCATAAAGTAAGTGTATAATGAGATGAAGTCATGAGTTTTAATTGAGACATGCAACAAAAAGTTTCAAGAGACAAAACATTGCATCTTTAATTACATTATTGTTAATCTAAGTTTTAAGCAGTAAAACCTCCAGCTCACAAAGCCTTTTGTTTTACAAGTGTCAAATAATGAACTTTTCATTTCCACTTTCGGTTATCTTGTTTCTTCAATCTCATATTGTATTAAGAAAGATAAGCATGAATTATAGAAACTTCAATAAAAACGCTCTATGAGGTGACAACATGCAACCAAAGAAAAGACCCATCAATTATACAACTTGGCACACTGAATAATTGAGTTCAAAACGTCTTCCAAATCCTATAAACATTAAAAAAAATCTTCAAAGTTCAGTTTATCTTCTTTAAAAGATGAGAGAACAAGTTAACCATGTTAGGAGACATATAATGAAATGGGAATAAGCAAGCGGTTTAAAGGCTTAAGGCAACAATGACAAGAAAGCAAGAGAATTTATAAGTATATATATAGACCTATACGACTGAATACAAACAAGACTACCAAATTTGACAAAGTAATACTGGTGACACTGTCGAAGTAAAACCCCGTTCACGTTCAGAATTCATAATTGGGCACTATCACACCCATTCGCCCGAAGACGCTTCTACTTATACAGTGACACCAATGACGACATATGCGTGCAATAAGTGCACAGCTGTGGCAGATGCATTCGGAATCCCACCGAGTAAATATTTCAAACGTACTCTTTTGGCTGCCCACACGATCAAAACTAGAAATCCAAAACTACAAAATTTGCACCAGAAATGATTGATTTAGCTTTACCCACCAACGAACAAGCTTCAACGACGCAAACAGCAGCAAATTACAAACAAAAACAAACACAATACAAAGGGTGCACTGCTCAATAAACCATCCTCAATCACTTGATTAGCCAGCAAACAAGCACAAGAGGAATCAAAACAAAAGACCTATTCCAGTAAACAAAACAGAAACAGAAACAGATTCCATCAACAAAATAAAAGGATTGACGACAAGAGAGAGCGAGTGAGAAAGTCTTCACCTTGGCGTTGGGGGATTTGGGGGTTTTGGCCTCCCTAGGGTTTGTGCGTTCGGGATAAGAAGATAAAAAGATTACGAATCCAAAGCCTTCACCTCAGACGGCGCTATGGTTAGGTTTTCTCTCTCGCTATAAAAGCCCTCTCTCGCCTCCCCTCAACATCCGACGGTCACCAACCCACCTCTCTTGCCACGTGGTGCGTTCCTGATAGGGTTTGATTATCACCTCGTTTTCTGATGGGATGTACACTCGAGCCCGCGTCGGTTAAATGAAAAAGAAAAAGAAAATAAACCCAAAGGTTTATATACATTCTTTTCCAAATGATGCACGAATTTAAATTTAGACTTATTTTAGATTTTCCTTTGAGATGCAAATAAGGTCTACAAGTGGATTTGAGTCTATGTATTCTTTTGAACTAATCTCCATCATTGTTATTCTAAATTTCTTAATTTTTATAGAAACCAGACCAATAATAATTTTATTTTTTATGCCATTTGAGATTCCTAAACAATTTGAACTTGATGCCATCTATCTCGCTTACAAGTTGAACTTGACCTCATATATCTCGCTTTATTTCAAAATTTATTCATATCGTCTTTAAAAAGTTTTTTTTTTTCCAACTAGTTACTCAATTGCCATTAATTAGTGGTACTCATCTTCACACCTAAGTAAAAGAGTCTTATGTTCGAGTTTCATGGCTAATAACTTTGATACCAATTTATCTCATTACTCCTTAGAGTCAACGTATCGTTGTATTCCTAAAAATATTTGCTTAAATTACATTATAATTTTTTTTAAGATGCATAAACATTTACTATACCATAGGAAAGACACGCATAAAATTTATCTTTTTTATTTATAAATGATAGAATATTTACAAAAATACTTTATAATTAGTTGTCGATCCACCCACCTAAGTCACAAGAATCACAAACTTATTGTCGAACTCAATACAAATATTGTCATCACACGTGTGAACAAATACCTATCTATACAAATATATAGTCAATAAGTAAGTACATTATAAATTGTATTTTGTTTCTTGAATTAATACTTATTCTAGTGGAATAATGTTTTAATAATGTTTGTGAGTTTTCTTAACAATGTGTAACGTGCCTTCTTAGTCAAGTTTATGTTAAAAGAGGTCATGAGTTCAAAACCGATGAAATCATAAGGAATTTTTTTTACAGAGTGTTGTTCTCTTGCTCACTCTGAATGATCAAGGATTTGTGATCACCTCCTTTAAATTTAATAATAAGGTTCAAAAGCACATTCATTTTTCTTCACCATTCATAATCTAAAGGTGAATGACTATGCCTGCCCATCTTATATGAATGAATTAAGTTGTCGAATAAGTTCATATTTTTTTTGCAAGTTGTCGAATAAATTCATATTTTTTTTGTCAACGAATAAATTATTATTATTATTTTTTGCATTGCAGGGCCACTGTATCAATTCAATCAGTTGATCGGGAATTAGGGACTAGGATTCTCTTCCATCATCTTTCCATTCCTTCCTCTCATATTCTTTTATTTTGTCTTTCTCTTACTATAAAAAATTAATATAAGATGTTAACGTAGCTTAACCGTGACCGTTCAAATAGGAGGGGAGGGGAAAAAAGAGGGGAGATAATCCTACTCCGGGAATTAGATCATCTCCGAATTCCCTCTCTGGGGATCCCCGAAATCAATTAATAACAACCGTTAATCAAATATTGTGCGGCCACAATTTTTTTCTTTTTTATATCTAAAGGAATTAGATCCTCTTTGGATTCCCTGTGACATCCCACATCGCCCAGGGGAGTGATCCATATATGTATATTCTCATCCTTACCTAACACGAGGTCTTTTGGGAACTCACTGGCTTCGGGTTCCGTAGGAACTCCGAAGTTAAGCGAGAAGGGGGCTAGAGCAATCCCATGATGGGTGACCCACTGGGAAGTTGTTTGTGAGTTTCCAAAAAACAAAATCGTGAGGGAATGGTAAGCCCAAAGCAGACAATATCGTGCAACGGTGGACGTCGGGCCTCTAAGGGGGGTGGATTGTGACATCCCATATCACCCAGGGGAGTGATCCTTATATGAATATTCTCATCCCTACCTAGCACGAGGCCTTGGGAGCTCATTGACTTCGGTTCCGTAGGAACTCCGAAGTTAAGCGAGAAGGGGGCTAGAGCAATCTCATGATGGGTGACCCACTGGGAAGTTGTTCATGAGTTCTCAAAAACAAAACCGTGAGGGAATGGTAAGCCCAAAGCAGACATGGTAGTAGAGCAGGCCGGGGAAGTGATTCGCCCCGGGCTGGGATATGACAAATTGGTATTAGAGCCAATCCCTGGCCGGAAGTGTGCCGACGAGGGCATCAGGCCCCTAAGGAGGGTGGATTGTGACATCCCACATTGCACAGGAGAGTAATCCTTATACGTATATTCTCATCCTTACCTAGCACGAGGCCTTTTGGGAGCTCACTGGCTTCGGGTTCCGTAGGAACTCCGAAGTTAAGCGAGAAGAGGGCTAGAGCAATCCCATGATGGGTAACCCCCACTTGGAAGTTGCTCGTGAGTTCCCAAAAAACAAAACCGTGAGGGAATGGTAAGCTCAAAGTGGACAATATCGTGCTACGGTGGAACGGACCCGGAAAGTGATCTGCCCTGGTCCGGGATGTGACATTCCCTCACTGAGGATAATGAGAATCAATTAATAATAACCGTTCATCAAAAATCATGCGGCCACAACTTTTTTCTTTTATATATTTTTCAGGCAAAACGAGACTACTTTAATTTTGAAAATAAAAGAAATATTCAATTGCGACTGCATGATCTTTGATGAGCGGTTAATATTAATTGATCATCCGGATCCCTAGTGAAGAGATCCGGAGAGGATCTAATTCCGGTTGATCGAATCTGTCACAATCACTAGTACACTTGTATCCTCTTCTCCTCAAACTTTGACACATTTTGAATCTGCCACCTTCTTGATTCTGCACGTCATTGTCATCGGACAAAAAAATATCAATTTGACAGACAAATGATTTGCTTCCAACTTCTAAAATGAAAAAACAGCATGAAAGAAAATAGTCGCGACAAGCTTTTGAATAAGATGATGAAAAACAAATATCCATAATACAAAAAGAAATAAATTATATTCACACATCGAAAATTACGTCTTTCACACTTTTTTAATTTTTTAAAATATTTTCTATCAAGTGTTAATCAGGTGTAGAATATCAAAAAAATATTTAAAATAAGAAAGTATGAAAAAAGTAATTTGGGATGTGAATATAATCTCTCTACAACAAATAAACTTGTAATCTACAAAGGATAATCAGGAACTTCTTGATATAATTTTTCCCTCATAAAACTGAACAAGATATACCAAAGTTAAACGAGATAGAAGACCACACCTGAACAAGATATACTAGAAATGCTTTATTATTAAGGGTTAAACCTGTGATTTCCCCTACATAACCTTCAATCGAATAATACACTAGTAAAAACGAAGTCAACGTTCCTAACCAAATTGAGATTCTCTTAACATTGCGTGGGTGCTCCTGCCCAACATTAACATTAAAAAGAAAAACCTATCATGTCCTCATCCCTTGTGTTAAAAGGGTTTGTGCACACCATGGGCCAGAAAGATGATTCCCCACCGCAGAGGGAATAGTGGGCAACACGTAAGAACCTTCCTTTGGGGGACACCACAAGGATATTTCTCACGGTATTTTTTTACAGAAATTTTGATATTCTTATGAGAAACTGATGTCACTGGAAAAGGCCTAACAACATTGATCTTATCAAGTCTTCTAATCACATACCAGACATCTCTTCATGTGTAAGGATGTTACTGACAAATTAACGGAATAAAAATGAAGCTTACTTGTACACAGTATCTCCACTAGCAACTCCATATGGAACAAATTTGGAACATACCTTTTAAGAAGATCAATATGTTCTTTGACTTCTCCTGAAAAGGAAAAAAAAAAAATGGTCAAGTCATGAAACACCTAGTTTAGATAATGCAACAAAAAAAAAAAGCAAGAGTTTAACTCATTGACACACACTTCTTTTAACAATATCCAAGCTACTCATAAGTCATAATTATCTTGTGCACAATTTGTGATTAGGGACCAGTTTAAAGACTTGAATATCCCGTGAACTATAGTAACCACATCATCTATGCAAGCAGAGATTTGATGGCACAGTGATGCGCTTGCAATCCTTATCAGCGTAACCAATTATCTGCTTGACCTATAGGCTCCATGTTAGTGGGAGACAGAATTAAGTTCAAATAATGTAACAGGTAAAAAGTACAAAAAAAGGGATTGCACATTTAAGTTCTCATAAACAATATCTACTTGGACAAAAGAAACATCATTATATTTCCTGGTGTCATATCATGCAGAATTGATCGATAGTATGAGCTTTCTTAAGATAAATGAACACACACACACACACGCACACACACCAGAGGAAAAATACCAGAGTTTTGATGCAGTAAATCTAGTTGATCTCATCATGAACCTTGAAATAAACACTTCACTTGACAAAATTTAAAATTGCCCCAAGTCAATCAATTCAACAGCCTTTAGAAAAGAAAGTTATGACTATGCAAGTTTAAGAAAACAGTAAAGAACTAAATTTAAAGTATGCCAATGCCAATTTACAAGAATAATTGAAAAGTTCTAAAATAACATACCTTTTGTGGTTCCAGAGAAAAAGTAACATTTTCATCCTCAAAAGGTGTTTCTGTAGTCTTAGGGATGTTTTGGTTTACAACTTTGTAGTAGTCTGACTAATCTGTTATACAATCCAATGCAATCTTATCACCTTCCAAGTGCGAGAAGTCTAGAATTCTTTTTGCAGGCTTATAACATGATGTTGATTGGCTGTTTATGGTCTCATGCTCGGCGTCACAATTGGGCATTGATCTCCTTGGTGTCAATAGTGCAGGTGTTTGTACCTGAAACTGTCAGCAGATGAGGTGAGCTTTACATGAGGGCTTTCAGATACACTTGAAGCAATAGAGCATTGTGGGTGGTTCAGGTGTACTGAGTGGTTGATAATACGAAATTCAAAACATGATTCCTTCTACTTCCCATTTTTAGATATCTAGCTCCGATTTACTCTTAAAATTGGAAGATTGAATAGTAAATACTTTATTCTGCCCATTTTTGTTGTTCCTAACACCATCAGATGGCGTGGGGGATGGAGATGCTAAGAGCTGGGCCTTTTCTGTTTGAGCAACAATAACACGCTGTCTTTGGCTAAAAGGCTCTACCAAAATGGCATCTAGAACATCACAAGCCTTTATCTCAAAAATAAAAATGCATGAGTTCATTTCTTTTATCTTTTAACACCCAAATATTACATAGAATATTACCTATCCGATTAATCAAATACACTAATACAGGATGCAAAGAGGTATGCCCAAGTGGAGGAAACATAATCAATTTGTTGAAATAAACTTAATCTTTTCTTTGTACATTTATACAAAATGGGCTGTCATCTGAAAATTACTCAATCAAACTTTCTGGCATGCAACTGTTTCATCTTCTACGTGTCACTAAATAACTAATCCCGATCCTACAAAGCAGAATCACTAAGTTGAAGCCAGCTCAATCTGATCACTAACATTTCATATACCACAAGACTATCATATGTCACTCAAATCAAGCTAAATTAACATTTTTAGGCATTATTCATGTCCTACACGGTTGAGATCCACATCTTCTGTTTTATATAGTCAAGTTTCATTTGCTAAAACATACTTATTAGAACCAATCAAGGAGCTTGCAGCAGTCTTTCATATTGAAGAAGGAAAAGTGGGGAAAATATTCTGAGAAAGAGTAGGCATACCTCAGGATGCAGGGCGAAGAAATGAATAAGCCTAAAATTAAAAACTTGGCGCAGAGCCATAAAGTCAGGTACTTGAGAGTGAGTTTCTACAACATCAACTAGCAAGGTGATATTCATATCTGGATTGGTGCATAGAGTTTTCTAGTCCTGCGCCAAAATACTATCTATCTTTATGGTTTCCGGAAGTACAAATTTCAGTTAAGTAAGATGCATGTGCAAGAACTTTCTGAAAAAAGGAAAGGAAAAGAAGAACACTTGGTTATAAGTGGAAAAGCAACACCCACCACCGCTAGGCGCCAACCAGCATATGAAAGAAATGCACTATCAAACAGGAATATTGTGAAGGGTTAGGCATTATCTTTGTGCCATGACTTTCACCTGAGCAAAAACATTTTGAAAAGTAGGCGACCTTTTACTCAGAAGAAGCAATCTCAAGGAACAATTCATATGAGCAAACAATTCCGCTATAATCCTATATCTACACATTTACAAAAAAATATAGACTAATTTTAAACAGAATTGTTTTTATAAAGGAAAGGTAATGAGAAAATAGTATAAGGTGTGGAGAAATAAGGGATGGTTTACTTACTTGAGTGGAAGCTGGGGTTGGCAATCAGCCTCCTGGATTGGGATTGGGATATTGGGATATTGGGATATTGGGATTGGAACTGGGATTAGGATTTGCAGGAGTGGGAGTGACAAGGCTTGATCATATTTTCCGATGTCTGACTTGTAATCTTACTTTCATCGCCGGCTGTTAGGGTTTTTGCTGATTTATTCAAATCTACTGCGGCCATTATGATTCGTTAACACCAACACCCAATAACAAATAAATAGAAAATAGAAAGCAGGCAATTTACGAACAACTTATCAAATCAACTATTTACTAAATCAATAGATCCTGCTGCCCTAAAATTCAAAGTAATAAGTAAATAGAAAAATCCAAGTATCGAATCAAACTCACAAAAGAAAAATGGACTTTCTTTTCCGATTAGGGTTTCTCTCTCTCTCTCTCTCTCTCTGTTTACTAAATAAATAGCTCCTGCTGCTCTAAAATTCAAAATAATCAGTAAATCGAAAAATCCAAGTATCGAATCAAACCCACAAAAGAAAAATGGATGGATTTTCTTTTCCGATTAGGGTTTCTCTCCCTCCCCAGAGGGAAGCATTTGATTTGCGGACCGTTGCAATTTTCTGCACTTTTTGAATGTTCGATTTTTTTTGAAAGACGGAAATACCCTCCACCCATCCTTGTGAGTTGTGACCATTAGACCCGTTGTTTCTTGAGCCTTCTTTGTAGCAATAAGGTTATCTCCAACTGACTAGTCAAAAGATCAAAAGGTTAAAAATAATTCGGAATGACACGAAAATCGTCTTCAATTGAGGGATAGGGCAAATAGCTTGTGGGGCCTATCGGACCAAAACCTATAAATCAGGCCAGCGGGCTGGCCATTTCTAGCTAGCCCTCCAACGTTAGAATGTTAAGCATGACTTTGTGGCCGGTGCAACAATACCACGCTTTCTTCGTTATTGTGGCAAGTGGCACTTAAAATATGTCCGAAAACCTTATTTTAATATGGTAGTTTAATTTAATTAACTATATTAATTCAATTAAAATAATAAATTATTGAGGGGTTTATGTTTGGCCTATGACCTTTTGGCCCCCTCAGTTGGAGATGAATTTTTTGCCAAATGACTATGTTTGGCCTATGGCCCCCTTGGTTGGAGATGGTATAAAATATGGTATGACATTATTCATTAAAATATAATTTCTTACAAGGCTATAGGGCTAAACATGGTTATTTGCCCCTAATTCGATTGGAGATGGCCTAGGAAGCCTTGGACAGATAGTGGCCTTAATCAAAACAAATCAAAATAGCTCAGGTCAGGCCCCACTCTCACTCATGATTGGTGCTACTTATCTGTAGTTGTGGACATGTGGTCATGTTTTCCATTTCAGTCGGAATAAGATTCTCTCTCCTTCTGAATTCCTATCTTTCTCTCACACTTCCCTCTTTGTCTTTCTCTGTCTATAAGTTGACCTTTTATAGAGAGAGAAGTACAAAGATAAGGGGATTGGAGGGGAGGAAGATTTGAGGGGAAATAATCTTACTCCATTTCAGCTTTATTTGGATGTCATTGTGAAGAGAATTTTATAGGCTTCTTATACATAAGTCAAGTAATAATTTTTTCATGTGTTATGTACTATTTTTTTTTTTTTAACAAAAGATATTATCTACACTAAGGGGTGAATGAGTGGGTTAAACCTCACAATGGGCTAGTAATAATTTGGTTCAAATTCACCTTCGACGAGAATCAAATATAAGACTTCTTACTTATAAGTGAAGAAGGATACCACTAGATCGTACTATTAAGTGGCATGTTTTGTGTACTATTAAATGACAAAATTGATATGTTATGTTTTTTTTTAACAAACGATATTATCTACGGTAAGGGGGTGGGGAGTAGACTAAGCTTTACAATGTGGTTCAAATTCGCATTTGGCGAGAATCGAACCTAAGACCTCTCACTTACAAGTGAAAAAAAATTTAATTTGTGAAAAATAAATAAATTTAAGCATAATAATTTGATAGCATTATTAGTGTTGTGCCCAATCATCACACTAAAAATTTGCTCTGTCTCTCAAGATTATGAGTTTTAAACTCTTGATGAGGCGCCGAATAGTTTATCTGCCTTGTGATCTCAATCTAACGAACCAACTACTTAGTTCTTCTTCCTTTTGCCACACGTGTGTTATTCTCTATTATTCCACTCCCCTGGCCATAAATTCCAGTTTGTCTGCTAAATGCTTGTTTTCCATTGAGAAGCCTTTTCTAACCACTGTGTTTGCTATCCACCTCGAGAGTGAGTCGTCGCTCACTCAGATGAAGGTGTGCAAAACCACTTTGTAGCTAGTTTGGGTCTCCACGTCGCATTCTTCTATGGTTCTGATGTTCAACTTCAACCCTAACCGACATGCAATAGTCATCAAAAGTTTTAGATGTGAATTTTCCAGCATTTTCCAATCAAATAGATTTGATCGGATAATCAGGATGATGAGTCCTGAGCTTGATAACTTAAGCCAACAGTTTGGAAAATGTAGTGTTCCTTGTGGACAACAAGCACATGTGTGACCAACGTGTGGAAGCATAAACCAAAACTATAAAGTATCTAAATGGTCCGCATGGAGGGTGAATCAGTCCACAAATGTCCCCCTGAATCCATTGTAGAAAAATGGGAGGATTCGAATGAATCTTGTCATAAGAAGGCTTAGTAATAAGCTTTCCCATTGAACATGTTTGACATGCGATTCCTTGGATCGAACCTAAGCTTTGGGTTAGTGGATGCCCGTGTGATAATTTAAGGATACGGCGTATCGCTATTTATCCATGATGTCCTGAACGATCATGCCAAAGTGTAATTTCGTACGCAGTCCCAGTAGTAGGGCTAGCCACATAATGGCATTCTATGAGATGTATGGTCATAGTATACAGATCACTCGGGATACGTTCAATCTTCTCTAAAATACATTTATGGCCATATTAATAGGAAGTTATGCACATAATTCAACTCTGTTTTCTACGTGGGTTTTCTTCCGAAATGTGGAGAATAGAGTGCATCAGAGATGGTCAAGATTGTACCATTGGATAGCATTATACGTGCCTTACTGTATCCTTTTATCAGGTTAGATAGGCCTAAGAGGGTTGTTAGAGGTGCATTCTTAGGTATGAAGTTGGTGAAATAGATGCGTTCACACAAAACTGTATGCGTGGTTGCACTATCTGTCAGACAACTAACTTTCCCTCTAATCATACCTAGAATGAAAAATTAATTTGAATCGGTCACATGCATAAAAGTTCATAAAAACAAATATCAATTCAAAATAATTTCATTTATTCAAGGATGGCAATTAATTAAAACTTAATATCGAAAAGAAAAAAAAACACCAACAAATATTCCAAACATAAAGGAAAATTGTTCAAAAATCAACCAAAAACAAAGGAGGGGTTCGGCCACTAGGTGGAATTTGGCCCCATTGTCTTATTTCAACTAAAAAGTAAGTATATGTCTAAGATTCTAATCTTCCATAACGGTGGTATCCCCTTGAAAGTTAGAAACCTCCATCTTTGTAGTCTTCGGTTCATCCACTAGCAAAAAGTTTGATTCAAACTTCTTACGACGAGAATGATATTCATTTACAACCTTCTTGGGAGCTCGAAAAACACGGGACCAATGGTCCTTTGAACCACAGCGATAGCACATATCCGCGTCCATGGTTGCAGGTGATTTGCCCTTATTCTTAAAGTTTGGGGCCTTGGGTGCGAGGTTTAGACGTTTTGAGGCTTTGTTTCCTCCCTTAGATGGGCCTTAACTCTGTTGACCTTGGTGGGATGGCTTCTAGCCGCCCCTACCACGCCTCTTTTGGCGTTTTGGACGTTGGTTGGTGCTATAATGTGCTTCAGGCACAGCAGTCGCCCCAGTAGGTCGAGCTTGATAATTCTTCATCAACAGCTGTTCTACTTTTCAACAAGAAGTAAAACAGAGATCAAATCCTAGAACTTGGTGAACTTCTGAGCTCTATATTGTTGGCAGAGAATGACGAATAGGTCTTCTCCAAGAGATCATCTTCAATCAAAGTTTCGTTGCAAAACTTGAGAAGTGATCGAATTCGACAAACTTTAGAATTATATTCATTCATAGACTTAAAGTCTTGGAAGCACAAGTGTTGTCAGTTGTGTCTTGCTTCAGGTAAGAATATGTCCTTTTGGTGATCAAAATAATCAACCAAAGTGACCCATAGTGCATGCGGATCCTCCTAAGTAAGATACTTAGTTTGCAGAGCATCATGGATATATCTTCAAATGAAGATCATAGCAGTGGCTTTTTTAGTTTCACCAATAGGGTTGTCTATCTCTTCTTCAATAGTTGGACGTAAATTCTTGGCAGTGAGGTGGAGCTTCATATCTTGGACCCACTTGAGGTAGTTTCTTTCATAGACCTCTAAAGTAGTGAAGTCGAGTTTGTTCAAGTTCGACATGTTCCTATCACAAAATAGATAAACAAGATGTGGTTAGTGTAATGGAGAAAAAATCAATCCATTCACATAGGAGTAGAACATATAAGTTCTAATAGACATGTATTGGTTTAATTTTGCATGAAAAACTTCAGGTTATCATGGGTGATGTTGTTAAATGAAAACTTCAGGTTTTCAAACAAGGCATGTTTGTAAGAAACTTTAGGTTTCAAAATAATTATGAACTTCAGGTTCATATATTCCTGCAGGCAAACACAAATATATACAGAAATATGCAACAAGAATATGCAAAATAAAAAATAGAACTTTTAGGTTTACAATGATAATTGAATTTAACTATTTGGACTTCGGGCTAACTTAAAGTGTGGGTAAAAAAAAATATAAAACCCATTGGGCCTAAAATAATTAGGGAAATAAAACTCGGGGCCCAAAAGAAAAACTAAGCCCACGGGTGGCTTAAGAAAATTGGTGATGTGCTTCCTAGGCCGAAAATGGGGCTGGGGGATCTCGGTTGTAGGCTGCAGGCCTACGGGGAGAGATAAGAGCAAGGAGGTGGGTTGCTGTAGGCAAGGCCAAAAAAAAAAAAAAAATTCCATACGGGCCACTTTAGGCGAGCCCAAAACAAAAATTTATTTTGTTTTTTTTTTCTTTTTTTCTTGTAAGCTGGGAAAAATTGGGTCAAAAGAAATGTTATGGGCTATAGGATGCAGGCCCAAAACCGATTGAGGTTTGAGGGTTAGGCCGAGAAGGGGCCCAAAGGGTTGCAGGTCATACATCCCAACCATGTTGAGTGTGTGCATCAGAGAAGAACATTGGGGTTTTAGTCGACGACACTGCGTCAGGTGACGTTTCAAGGTCGGGCAAGCCATGGTTCGTCGAAGAACTAGGTGTTTGTCAACGGAGAAGAGATCTTGACGTCGAAGGAGAGAGAACCAAATGAATTCAATTGAATTCGAACGAAAAACCCATGAAATTCTTCTGGAATTTCTAGAAATCATTGGTGAAAATAATGGGTGTTGTCCAATTTGCATGACTGTCGGTCGTGTTTCGTAGGAAAAATCGACGGGGATGACCCGAGCTTCAGGCCGTGGGTCGGGACAAGGTGCTTCAAACGCATCGTTCTGGTTCAAGCTTGCGGTCGTGATTCAATGTTTGGGCTGGGCCATTGCAGGCTACTGGCCTGGTGGCTAGCAACTTGCATGGTGCAAGTGCACGGGTTCGAAGAACCCTAGGTTTCCAATTGCAAAATTTTCTCTTTTTTTTTTTTTTTTTAATTCAATTCTTATATAATTTGATTTGATGCATATGCAATTCAATAATTTCAATGCAAGTACATATACTTGATGCAATTCATGGCAAATATCAAATTCACATACTTCAACAATTATGATTATGATGCATACACAATTTATGTAGAATCTAAAATTTGTAAAACGTAAAGTTGGGTCATGCATCATGGTGAATGTTCATGCTATCAAGACTGCAAAAATATCGAGATAAAAACCGTTATTTTGAAAGAACATGATTGCATGATGATATGGATGAACTGGTTTGATGTAGAAAAATTCTCTAACGTCAGATTCCTCAGCGCAGCGGTAGCAACATGTTGATAACGTGTTGTGGTCTATTTTATCTGACAAGGTTAAAGAAGGTCGGCGGTAAGGAGAAGAGAGATGTGTTTGTAGAATTGTAGGGGAATGTGTGTTGTTATTCGTCCTAACATTGTGCCTTTATTTATAGTAGTAAAAGGAGAGAAGATATTCCTTCATCCCCAAGGAATACAAGATACAATAGGAAAAGATAACTAGAATTAAATCGAATATAGGATTTACACAATCACACTTAAACTAAGAATGTTTACAACAGTTATAAGGTTATTAGACCACCTATTATAGTGAGTAAATTGAGTACTAACTTCAAGTATTGTTCTTTTTTTTTTCTCTTCTGACCCCACATTTTTTGTGGTTTGTTAACCCATTTCTCTTTTTTTTTTTTTTTTTTTTGAAATTTGTATGTAATTTTTCTCCTCTTTTTAAGATCCCCAGCGTATTAATCTTAAGTTCTCACATTATCTATGAATATTGTATTAATTTTTAAAAAATAATGTAAATATTGTTTAATGCTTATTCTACAATAAAAGAAAATTTATTTAAATTTTATCTAGGCTCTTGCCTAAATTTCGCCTAGGCGCCTAACTACTAGGGCACAGTTCATTGCTTGACTAGGGCCTAAACGTTTTTTAGAATCTAATCTTAACCAATTGAAGCTTTTTACATGACTTTCATATTACCGCTTACAACCGTTTTGATGAAAAGACTGTTTTCTGTTATGAATATTAATTCAAAACTTTACACTTTCCAATGTGAAAGCAACTGTTTCGATTGAACCTTGCACTCTTTTAAATTTCGTCCCTTCCCTCGGCAAATCCTGACCTCGCCACTGGTAATATGTATATGCATATGTGACCATCAACTCAAACACTTTCTATACATATATATATATATATAGAGGGAGAGAGAGAATATATATGACGTTGCGCAGCCCAGAGATCTAATGAGTTCCCATAAAATCCTGTTCTTTTTTATGAATCCATCTTGCTCCTAGCAAGCATGCAATTGCTAATTCATGGCGTATGCTTATGCATATGCATGCATGTCTTAGTCAATCAAAAGTCTAAAACTAAAACTATATAAATGCATGCAAGTCTAAATATTCATATTAATTTCTTACTTAATTTGTTAACACTTAACAGTACCTACTTGTCAAAATTCAATTTGTCAAAACTTAAAGAGTAGTTTATATTCTTACCATCACAGTCATGACAGATGTTAAGTTTTCCTATTACATATATAATACTTATACATTATATATAGCTCCATGAGGAAACATATATATGACCCGCGAATAGCTACAAGTTCAAGCTGATTTTCTCTTTGATTTATATTAAATGAGTAATTTTAGAAAGACAAAATTTATAGACAAAATTTGACACACCCCAACCGAGATCGGAGCGTGCTGGCCATCACACAAAGGCGACGTAGCCATGTGCACGTGCGGAAGCTAATAGATTAGTAATATAAAAGTACGAATAATTAAAAACTAGCATTCAAGTACTAGAATAAGTGCTAGTTAGTGCGATACAAATTCAGAGCAGGTCTATAGCAGTCCAAATAAAATAACAACCGTAGTACGCCCGAAGGCGAACCTACAATGTGGAGTGTCTGTCAGAACGCCGAAAAGCTCGCAAGGGAAACCACCGCAACGGCTAAGCTACTAGAACCTGGAGGGGCGCAAAACAAAAGTGTGAGTGGGCAAAAACAAAGCTCTTTGAAAACCATTTAATAAAACACAATCTAACCCCTCGCCGTAAAACCTGTATACTTCCCAGAAAATAACATATGTACGTATGTATAGATATGCTCAAACATGCTCAAGGGTATGCCA
The DNA here is from genome assembly GCF_019419815.1 of Pyrus x bretschneideri. NCBI lineage: Eukaryota > Viridiplantae > Streptophyta > Magnoliopsida > Rosales > Rosaceae > Pyrus > Pyrus x bretschneideri. Next base: position 97,258 of record NW_025999579.1, on the reverse strand, counting down.
ATCATGTTCAATATATGCTATGTCAAAATCTCCTAATGATATGCAAGTGCTCAGGTGTGAGTCGTATCAATCACACAATCCTCTGGCAGCCGGAGTCACCTAACGTGACCTGTACGGCTGTATATAGAGCTCAAATGTCAAACTCAATAACTAAACCTGCCCACGAGTCGGAACCACCTAAAGGGGTCTGTACGACAGGCCTGGGTGTAACATGTATATACGCTCTAGTGCTACGATCACGTGAAGGCTGTGCGAATAATCGCGGGTCACCTACGAGTCGGAACCACCTACTGTGGTCTGTACGACAGGCCTATGCACCTAACTTGGATCCAAGCTGAGCGTGTGGTGCGGGAGGTGAACAACACGTGAAGGACTGTGCCCTACTCTGGGCGGGAGCACTAACACCGGGGGTGCAGGTTATGAGCTCTCTAATCATCTCTAACCACTATTTAATGCAATCGTTAATTAACGCTTACCTGGCACTTACCTATGCCTCCACAGCACCCACACATAAATATATATGACATATGCATATGTATATGTATGCCACAAATGATGCATGCAACGATGCATAAACGATAAATAATAAAGTACATGGCATAAGGCAAATAACCCTTTTTAAATCAATTTCTGGGAATATAAATGTATATAGGTATATACGGAAAACAAAAGCCCACTCACTGGTATGTAGAAGGGTCGTAGCCCCCCTGCCTCGAATGTGCACGCTCGTCCTCGGGATACGTGTCACCTATATGCGAATTAACTATAAAAACGTTAACTTTAGAGCACATAACCGTCCATTCAAAATAACTTCTCATACATTGCTCAAAATGGACAAATGAATATACCAACGTGACCTACACAACCTCACGATCACAACCATATTTTTAAAATAATTTTTGGACCACGCACGCGCCCCCACGCGCCTGGAATGGCACGGGTCCACGCGCCCCCACGCGCGGCCACGTGCACGGCACACCGACGGAATATTCCGTTGACTGACGGAATATTCCGTTGACTGACGCCGTTAGTCCTGTAGGAATATTCCGTTAAGTCCAACGGAATATTCCCCTGTCTTCTCCGGCGAGCCGCCGCCGCCTGCGCCGGCGCCGGCGCCGGCGCCGTCGCCGGAAAACTGGAAATTTTTCAAACTTCGTTTTCTCACTCGTTTTTCAACCATTTTTCACGTTCTTTATACCAAAATGAAGCTTAGGACTAGTAGAATCACGTTAGACTACTTTTAAGGCCTAAAAATCAAAGAATCTCACCTGCAACAACGATCCAAGTTCGGCCAACTTTGAAACTAAGCTTTCCCGACGTCCAAATTCACCCAACGAAGCATTCCCAAGCTCCTTGAGGCCTCACTAACACATCTACAAGCTTAGAATGTCCAAAAACATACTAGATTAGGTTTGCATGAACAGTGCTCAAAACGGAGCTTACGAGATCGACGTGAAAACGACTGGTTTCTCACCTGAAAATGGCACCAGTAGACTCCTCTCGGCCTCACCATCAAGATGGTGTACTTGGTTCCCTCGATCTGCAAGGTTTTGGGTGGTTTTGGGTTTGGTCCGTACATATATGGTGAAGAAGAAGGGGAAAGAGAGAGACACGGGAGGGAGAGAGACAGAGGGAAAGGGAAGGGCAGAGAGTGCATGTGTGTGTGTGGCCCAACACATGCCACAACACACAAAACACCCCACTAAGTAACGAAAACACACTAGGGGCAAAATTGTAATTCCACACGTACGTGTCAATAATCCCGGGACGGGATGTCACAAAATTTTGGAAATTAAAAGACATGGAAATTGATGATGATTTATTACTTAAACGTTGATAAAAATGCTCATTTTTATTGGTGATATGTCATTTAATTTGTAAATTTTGTCTTTAAATTTAGTCTCTCTAACATTACCCAGATTAAATTAGTGCTTAGTGGAACATATATTTTGTTTTTCAGAATTGGATACCATCCGGATCCAAATTGTGGGGATCGTATGGATCCTTACATCTTAGTCATTCATCGTGTAACGTGTGGTTAGAAATCATTTGACTTTTTTATTTAAAATTAAATACAAATAATATCTGATGAAATATAACCGCACGATATACGATGAACGACTAAAATGTAAGAATTCCTAAAATTCCTACTAAGTGAATTCGGAGAGCATCCTCTTCCTTCTTTTTCTTTCGTCAAAAAATAAAGGCTAAATTGGATTAATGGTCCCCATGGTGAGAGAATGTCACATCCCGGCCCGGGGCGGATCACTTTCCGGCCCCGCTCCACCACCGTAGCATGATATTGTCTGCTTTGGGCTTACCATTCCCTCACAGTTTTGTTTTTGGGAACTCACAAGCAACTTCCCAGTGGATCACCCATCATAGGATTGCTCTAGCCTCCTTCTCGCTTAACTTCGGAGTTCCTACGGAACCCGAAGCCAGTGAGCTCCCAAAAGGCCTCGTGCTAGGTAGGGATGAGAATATACATATAAGGATCACTCCCCTGGGCGATGTGGGATGTCACAATCCACCCCCCTTAGGGGCCCTACGTCCTCGTCGGCACACATGCGACCAGGGTTAGGCTCTGATACCAATTGTCACATCCCGGCCCGGGCGGGACCACTTCCCGGGCCCGCTCCACCACCGTAGCACGATATTGTCCGCTTTGGGCTTACAATTCCCTCACGGTTTTGTTTTTGGGAACTCACGAGCAACTTCCCTGTGGGTCACCCATCATGGGATTGCTCTAGCCCCCTTATCGCTTAACTTCGGAGTTCCTACGAAACCCGAAACCAGTGAGCTCCCAAAAGGCCTCGTGCTAGGTAGGGATGGAAATATACATATAAGGATCACTCCCCTGGGCGATGTGGGATGTCACAATCCACCATCCTTAGGGGTCCGACGTCGTCGTCGGCACACATGCGACCAGAGTTAGGCTCTGATACCAATTGTCACATCCCGGCCCGGTCGGGACCACTTCCCGGGCCCGCTCCACCATCGTAGCACGATATTGTCCGCTTTGGGCTTACCATTCCTTCACGGTTTTGTTTTTGGGAACTCATGAGCAACTTCCTAGTGGGTCACCCATTATGTGATTGCTCTAGCCCCCTTCTCGCTTAACTTCGGAGTTCCTACGAAACTCGAAGCCAGTGAGCTCCCAAAAGGCCTCGTACTAGGTAGGGATGTGAATATGCATTTAAGGATCACTCCCTGGGCGATGTGGGATGTCACAGAGGATAATTGGAAGATAGCCCCCTATGATGAAAAAATTCGGATTTAAACCATCATGGTGAACTTCGTTAGGATTTAAATCCAAAATTAACATTTATGTGAACTCTCCGTTAACCCAAAATTAACAATCCCACCATTCCCCCAAAGATTTCATTGGATTTTAAAACCACGAAGTTTGCTGCGTTCAATCTCAATTTGTCCTGCATTTTTCTCCATGTGTCATATTTGAATAGCTGCAACCTCAATCTTTTGATCAGAAAAGCAAAAGAACAAAGAAAAATTGTGTGAGCGTTGAGATAGAGAGTGCAATCAAAGCAGCAACATTCTTACCATCAAATAAATGGCACCAAAAAAATCCAAATCCATCTCCCATCCAAAAGAGATACCCATGTTCATGTTTCTTCAATCTCCATAGACGCATTCAACAGAAGAAACCCATTTCCCTGTAAATGAATACCACTACGTATTTTGGATTTTCATCGCCAATTTTCTCCTCCTATTGTTTATAACTATAATATTCATTTTGGTTTTGCTTTTTGCGAGAAAATCACAATCCTTATGTAATCTGACAACTGAAGGACCTTCTTTGAAATCATTTTTTCTCAAATGGGCATATTTAGGGAATTCACTGATTAATGGACAAAAGATCTTTGAATGGAATCGAAGCATGGATCAATGAATTCATAGTCTTGGATGAATGAGTTTTTTTCTCTTTTGGTTATGAAGGTTGAATGGGTTAACAGAAAGATGAGGAATATGTTAATTTTGGGCTTAAATCCTAACGGAGTTCACCACGAGGGTTTAAATCTGAATTTTTTCACCACAGGGGCTGTCTTCCGATTATCCTCTCATCACAGGGACCATTAATCCAATTTAACCAAAAATAAAAGGACAAGTAAATATGATGAGCCGATCGAGGTCGGATAGGATTTGATAACAGATATTACTATTCTAGAAACAACTGGAAGTTTGGAATCAGTCAGGACAATGACCAAATCCAAAAGATTCCATATATTTTGAGAAATTTGTATCCGCGCTTGCCAAGTTAATTGAGAGAGGATCCTAGAAATGCTTAAATTATATTCATTTATTATATATTATGCGATCAATTTTCGTCATGTACTATTTATATTTAATTTTAAATTAAAACAATATATAATAATTTTTAACCGCACAAAGTAAGATAAACGAATGTGATTTGAAGATCCCTAGGATCCTCACAAAGAGGATCCGGCGAGGATCCTCACTCAAGTTAATTACCTACCAAAGTACCAATGTAATGAAAGCCAAAATAACGTGTACGTATTAATATTAATATCCATATTGTTCTTGTTTTGTTTTCTTTATTACAAACAACGTTAATTACTACTCCAATCTCAATTAGAAAAAAAAAAAAAAAAGAATGTTTTGAATTTGGAACACATCAAGTTGAAGAAAAATTCTTTATTAATGGCTTGTGATCAAGTTTTAATTAGGATAATCGTCGGTATGAGTAATATAGAACATTTGCATGATGAAATTGTTCATTTATTTAATACATTTGAATGACTAAACAATCACTGATTATAATAATCAAATGAAGATTAAGAAATTTAACAGTTTCCATTACAAAATTTATGCAGTTTATACAAATGAATTTATATGGTGCCATACCTTGAATATATATATGTTATTAAAAAAGTGAGATATGTGCATTTTTTCATAGAGAAATGCAAGTATTATTTTTTTTACTGTTTATAAGTTAGTAATTACTCGATAAGTGCATACATTATTATTTATTCGGTGTCAATAAGGGATGGAAGGAAAAGATAAGACATGAAGACAACGTCCACGCTCAAGTCTCAATAATTGGACAAAGTATAAGAAGAGCTTGGTTTCTTAAGGCTTGGTGCATATTCACATAACTTCGTGCTTATGATTGAAACTGTTCATATTATATATGCGACGACCCGTCCCTATTTCTATATAATTTTCTTCTCGAGTGTGTTAAATGACGATTATACCCTGGTTGACTAAGTGACGTGGATGTACATATGCAGTTTTACATTATTTTTATCACTAACCTTATTCACCAATTATTTTAGTTCCTATTTTCCCTAGCCTAATCATATTATATCTCTCTCTCCTATCTGCTCAATCAGGTACTCTCTCTCTTTCATTCTTGTACCCGAGACACCACCACAGCACAACCATCCCTAAATCATTACAAATTGAACTTGCAAATACCACCATCGTACTCATCTCGACCTCATGAACCCAATCGTACCATCTGATCGACGAACGGATGAGTTTTAACTCGCTAACTCAGAAGCTCCGACTCAGTCGAGTTGGTATTATCGTGATCCCGATGAGATTTCAAGGTTTTAGGATGTGAGGAAGCCTCTACGCAACTCCCTAAGGACCCTAGAGTAAGTTTGGAGTGAAGTTGACATTGGAACAAGTGAGTTCGAGGAGTTTTAGTTTTGGCAAGAACTTTCGAGGGATTTTCAGGCTGTTTTTCATTTGATTTTGGACTTTTAAAAGGTACAAACTTGTTCTACTCTTCAAGAGCTTTAAATCCATATAAATTTCATGGATTTTGGTTGAGAAATGAGCTAGATATTAAGGTTTGAAAATTTTCCCAGAATTCGACGAATTTTCCCAGAAACCGGGTAACCAGACGGCGGCAGACAACGAAGCTAACAGGAGAAGACAGGTATATTCCATTAAAGTTAACGGAATATTCTAACGGCGTTAGGTAACGTTGTTACCATTTAATGGAATATTCTGTCTGTTTAGACGGAATGTTACTAACGACCGTTAGAGTTTTTGTCGTGCATGTCATGCACGTGCTTGTGCGTGGCCGCACGTATGGCCATGGGTTGGACGACGCGTGAGGGTGCGTCCGGCCTCCGGCCAACGAGTGGTTTTTACATGCGGGTCTATGACTTTGAGTAGAACATTTTCGTATATTCAAACCTTCCGTTTGAGCAAACTATGAGAAGTTATTCCTAGATTCTTGTGTATGTGTCATTTAATTAACTAAAAATAGTTGTTTCGCATATAGGGGAGACCTACCCCGAGGATGAACGCAGTCAAGTGAGGCTAGGGGCTATGATTCTTCGATATATTAGTGAGTAGGCATTTGTTTTTGTATATGTGTGTGTGTGTGTGTATTATGGTTTCCAGAAAATATTTTAAATTAATTATGCATAGCATGCCATGATTTAAATGTGTTATATTTAAATATTGTATTATGATGAGAATTGTGATTATGTCAAATGATCATACGGAGGCGCATGTAAGTTCAGGTGAGTTATTATGTGGTTGAAATGGGTGCATTATATGAGCATGCATATACTCATTTAGAGCTCATCATTGATGCACCCCCGTGATTGTGCTCCCGCCCTGGGCCAGGGCATAGCCTTCACGTGTATGTTCATCTCTCACACCGCAAGCTCGTCTTGGATCCATGTAGATGCTAGCCTGTCGTATAGACTGCAATAGGCAGTTTCGACTTGTAGGTGACCCGCGATTTATCGCTAGCTATCACGTGATCGTAACACTAGAGCATACATATTTACACCCAGCCTGTCGTATAAATCATACTAGGTGACTTCGGCTCATGTGCTAGCATAAACTAATGAGCAATAGGTCCAGTCGTACAAGCCACATTAGGTGACTCCGACTGACATGCTAGTTTAGATTGATTTTACACCTAGCTTACATTTGCTATTGCTAAGATATTATGGCTTGGCATGTTTCTGTTTTCACAGCTTTGTACATTCATTTTCGTATTATGTAGTATTATTTTCTGTAAACTATACGGGTTTTACAATGAGGGGTTATTACTTTCAGAAAGAGAAATGTGTTTTCTAAAGCTTTGTTTTTGCTCACTCACCCTTCTGTTTTTCGCCCCTTCAGGTCCTAGATATCCTTCGCTCTCTTTCGTGGCACACGAGGACTAATCGGCGGTTTTGACACTCCATCAAATAATGTAGGGATATTTCCTCTTTTGTTGTGTATTTAGTACTTAATTAGTTTGTCTGCACCTTTATGTTACCAATGCTCTGGATGGTTGTATTTCGGGTTTGATGTCATATCCCGCCCCGGGTGAGACCATTTTCTGGTCCAACTCCACCATAGCACGATATTGTCCGCTTTGGGCTTCGACCATGCCTTCACGGTTTTGTTTTTGGGAATTCACGAGCAACTTCCCAGTTGGTCACCCATCATGGGATTGCTTTAGCCCCCTTCTCGCTTAACTTCGGAATTCCTACGGAACCCGAAGCCAGTGAGCTCCCAAAAGGCCTCGTGCTAGGTAGAGATGAAAATATACATATAAGGATCACTCCCCTGGGCGATGTAGGATGTCACAATCCACCCCCCTTAGGGGCCCGACGTCCTCGTTGGCACACCACGACCAGGGTTAGGCTCTGATACCAAATTGTCACATCCCGGCCTAGGCGAGACCACTTCCCCGGCCCAACTCCACCATAGCACAATATTGTCCGCTTTAGGCCCCGACCACACCCTCACGGTTTTCTTTTTGGGAACTCACGAGCAACTTCCTAGTGGGTCACCCATCATGGGATTGCTCTAGCCCCCTTATCGCTTAACTTCGGAGTTCCTACGGAACCCAAAGCTAGTGAGCTCCCAAAAGGCCTCGTGCTAGGTAGAGATGAGAATATATATATAAGGATCACTCCCCTGGACGATGTGGGATGTCACATTTGACCACTTCCGCATGCTTACTTGTTTCTAGTTTAAATAAGTTTTAATTTGGTTTTAATTTGTTCATATTTTTTTAATTACTTCTTTTGCACTCTTGGCCACATTACTCTCGCGTGACGACCAGCACGCCTCGACTCTAGTCGGGGTGTGTCAATATAAATCACTCTAAAAAGATTATTTATGCAAAAAATCAATTAAAACTACAATTCTTTAGTCAACCAATTGTAGCAAATAAATAGACAATTCATAATGCTTTTGCCGAATCTATCCATCTGATTTTATAAAAATCAACACTTGGCTCCTCAAGGTTAAGGATGAACTCCTCTTCAAAATATTTTGTATCCAATTTACATAACTTCATGCTTATACTCGAGACCGTTCACGTTATAATTCACTTTGTTGTAAAGATGATCTCATAAAAAATCAATTAAAAAATGTTTAATCAATTAACTATTGAAAATAGATAGACGGTTTACGATACTTTTACCAAGTTCGATTATCTGTTTGTATATAGTTCAATGACTAAACATGATCGAAGACCATAAGAATTATTAGGATATGATAAAGTTCATTTACATTAGTATTTTATATTGATTTTTTGTACTGATGAAATGTACATTTATAATAAGTTGTTCTAATCATGGGCGTAAAGTTCATTTGAACCGGCTGATCCAAGTTAATTCCATAAGAAAAATGTGAAACTTGAACTTTACAACAATTAGATATTTGGTTACAAATATATATATATAAAATATATGTTTAGAATATGAATTCTACATCTAAAAATTAATGAACATTGTATGTGTTTATAAGTAAATAGACTAGTCTTCGTATTATCACTTAATTTTATAATATAAGCACTTTCTTTATGATATAAATCTTTAAAAAAAACCCAAAGTATCCGTTACTCGACAGCTCGCACCACCATAAAACTTTTGGATAAGCCTCCAGGAGTGGTTTGAACCATTATCTGGTTGACACTAGTCATTTATTTTGTGAAATATGTAGTCGTAATGGGGACGAAGTCGATTCAAGTCAGATGGAACTGGCTTTGTTTTGTTATATTTTCTATAGTTCTGAGAAGAGAAAAGAAGAAAAGATGAGTTGCAAACGACAAGTGTGCACTACAATATCAACACCAACATTCTCGATTCATAATTTTGATTAATTGATAAGTTAACAGTTGTTGCCGGAAATAGAAAGAAGGGTGAAAAAGTAAACATGCAATGCAATTTGTGTAAGTGAAAATTGTGTGCGGAACTGACAAGAATAACTGTCAGTTAATGTTGACGTAGGAAAAGAAGAACCGACCACTCGTTTTATCTCATCACTCACTGGTCACTAGTCACTAGTGATGTCCGTCGTCTGATGAGCACTAACACTGACAGAGAGGAAAAAAAAAAAAAAAAAGAGAAACCAGTATACAAGGAAGGAAAGAAAGAATGGAAAAAAAGGAAAGAAAAAGGGGGAGAGAGAGGGATTAGAATTTTCTTTCCTCATCTTTCTTTCCTCTCTTTTTATATTTTATATTTTTTTCTATAGAAACGTCTTTTACATTTTTTATTTTATTTTTCTATAAAAAATTAGTACAAGATATTGACGTGGTTTAATCATATTTATTCAAATAGGAGATAATAGAAGGAGAGAAAAAAAAGAAAGGAGAGAATCCTACTAGAGAGCCACTAAATAGTGATGGATACTAGAGAGCCACTAAATGGTGATGGATATATAAAATAATAATAATAATATGGTAAGGAAGAGGACACACAAAGTTGAAAGTTACATCCCAATTTTCCAATTTCCTCCATTTCCCCCATTTGTTAATTATGTGTCGACCTAGTGAAGTTAAAACTCAAAAAGGCTGAAAGCTTTTGGAAGCTGTAATTGTTATTTATTTTATTTTAAATATAAGGAATTTTACATTTTCCAAATTTCCAATACCCTCCTCTGTCCTCCTCACCTGTTTGTTTGGCTCTTTCTTCTCTGGACTCCTGGACGACTCTGCTCCTACATCAACAAAAGGCAGGCTGCCCTTCTCCTCTTTGTAAAAATTTTCAAGGGCTGTTAGGTCTGTCTGTCTGTGATCTATCTCTCTCCAGACTGCAGAGACCAAATAAGCTTAAAGCTTCTTAAAGGCTAAAGGCGGTAATTGTGGGGTGTCCGTCGTAGAGTAAAAGAGCTTGTTTGTTCCTTCTCATATTATCGTTAATGGAGGAGACTGACTGACTGATTGGGGTTGATGATCGAAAGAGTCCACCAACTTGCAAACTCAATCCAAAGTCGCTGGCTTTTATGTTAACTGGTAAGTATTCTCGCCTTCTCACCCTATCAATTATTCAATTGCTTCCAGTTGCTTGGATTGGAGCCTTAGAGACTTTGGAGTCCCTTCAAGCTTCAAGCTTTGAAGCTTGAAGCCTGGAATTCTGGGTTTTTAATTTAATAGAATTCAATTCAATGCTTTGCTCCAGTTGTTGCTTGTTTCAACTTGTTTGTTTGGACACCCTTTCTTTACGCATAATCCTCGGCTCAAGTTCACTATTTCGTGAGCGGAAAGGGTTAGGTTACTCCAAATACCAAATACCAAATACCAAATACCAATTACCAAGCACCAAATGCTTTCCTTTAGAGTATTTGTAGTTCAATTGTAGAATTGCTTTACTTTCACATTCACATTTCATATATCATTTCAACGGACGGGCGTACGTATGCAAATGCAATTGCAATTGCAATTGGTTGCACGAGAAATCATCCCCTTCTTTCTCTTTCAACTCTTGTCCAACGCCATGCCTCCCTCATGCCTTTCATGTGATTCATTCTCTCCTCCTTTCACAAAAAACTAACTAATTTTTTTAATTTTTTTTCTTCTAGCCTCTCTGATTCTTCTCTTTCTTTTTTCCTTTTGCTGCAGAAAATACAACAACGCTTGACCAATCACTCACCCTTCCTTTAACAGACGAGGTTTGTTTTTTATTTCATCAATTTTTCCCAACTCTTATTTATTTCTTTACATACTACTAGTTGATGTTCCCTTCCTTCACACTTGGTCTACCTTTGTAAATAGATATAATTGTTTTTAAATAACAATTGATAAAATTTAATTTCTCAATCTCAATCTCAATCCCAAAGACAGAGAGAGAGTTCTAGTCAAGCCATTTGGGTGTTGCTCGTGAACAAGTGCACTTTGGTGGTTGGCATTTAATTATGCCTTCCTTGCTGTTTATTATGTTCCTCCTCCTCGTGATACCCATCTCCATTCTTTGGACTATAGTATTTGAACAATCTTCGTTTCTGTTTCATATGCATGCTCTTCTGAATTCACCACTGTTTCATGTGTGAGAGAGAGTCTGCCTCTGTTAATTTGCAAATTCATATACATAGAGAATCGTATGCGTATGTCCATAATCTATATATACAGCCGCCGATGCTGATTGAATGAACTTTGTTTGGTTAGCAGATATAGCGAGTCTTAGGATATGGGATGCCTGGTCTCAACACCGAAAGATACACTAGGAAATAGGAGGAGGCCGGCAAACATTGGGGAAGTTTCTGTCTATGTTCCCGGTTTGCGAATCCCTAAACCTGTTGATTTCTCTCATTCACTTGGTGATCACTTGTCCAAAAGTTTAGTGGAACGCCTATCTGCTTTAAGGACTCACATAGTTGTAATGGCTGCCCAAGAAGGTCCAACAATTACCAGAACGAGGAGAAGAGCTGCTACTCAACATGGTTCTCATAAACACAAGCTTGTTAATTTTTCCAAATGATATCTGAACTCAGATATTTCTTTATCTAAATGAATTCTTATCATCAGGTGGTTCAACATTGGCCGATCTTCAGCAGGCTCTCGAGGATTATTTGCCTGTCCTTTTGGGATTAATGAAAGATGGTAAATCATGATCTCATGCCTTCTTATTTAATTTTATCCTCAAGTTTTAGTAAATCCTAAAGGCGTTTCTTATTTATAATGTGAAGGAAGCCAGCTACACCACAAGGTTCAATTTTTGTGGGTAAATCATGAGGATGATGCAGAGGTGGGCATGTGGGAGCGCTCTTAAAGCTCATATTTCTCTGTTGTGCAAATCATAGTTTTTGCTTTCCTCATTCAGTCATTCCTCAAATAGCGTTCAGATTCAATGGTATTGTCAAAGGGAAACTAGCTTAATGTGAATGAATGATTCTTCAGGAAACAGCTATGTCTAATGCATGGTACGAGGTGCTGTCGATTTTGCACTTAATGGCAATGCTATCATTATCACAAGCTAACTTGTTACTTCTTCCAAGAACATCTGCTGATGGTTATCAGCCAAAAGTAACAGAAGGTAGGCATTACCACATGAAAACTGCTAAAGCCGATTAATTATGTTTTTTTTTTTTTATCATCTCTATTATTATCCTACCATGGCTTGTTAAGTTAACGAGAAAAGTTGCGTTGTCAATGCTTTCTAGAATGAGTATAGCTTTAATGGTTATAAAGTCTTCTCAGTTTCTAAGAGAACTTTGTGTTATAGTACAAAACTGTTGCCTGGATTTAAGAATCAGATGCAGTAATTTTTGGGTGAAGCCTAGTATGGTTGACATAGGAACTCAGTGAAAAATAGTAGGAATTGGAAAATCGGAGATAAAGAAAACTGAAAATTCATTAGATTATGTCATTAAACTCTTAATAGCGGCATGCTGATATGTTAAGGAATTCACTAAGACGAGTGAAAAATGGATTTTGTGTTTGATACTTCGTACTAAGTTCTTTGTTTCACCTGTTTATATTATATTATCAGAAATCTTGTTTTTGTAAGACTTCTAAAGAAAATTAACAAATTCAGTGTATGCAGTAGTTGTCATCAGTCTACCTTTAGGTTGTGCCTTGCATGGCTCTTTCTTTTTCATTGGTCATACTATGAAGGTTCCATTGTTTTTCTTGTTGTTACAGAGAGTAGACGAGCTTCCATTGATATTTTCCTGAAGGCAGCAGGATACCTTGATTGTGCCGTCCGACATGTTCTTCCACAGTTGCCTAATGAGCTCAAGTTTGTATCAGTTTAAATTTTGCACTGATTTTTAACTTTCTGCTTGTTATCATGTTCCTAACGCTGTTATTTATAATCTTTTGACTATTCCTTGATTGCAGGAGAAATCTGCCAATTGACTTAGCAGAAGGAGTTCTTCGAGCGCTTTGCCTACAAGCATTAGGACAGGTAGTAACTTTACTTAAAGGGACTGATCTGGTAAAATGTTGCATTTTATATTTCAGCATTTATGCTTCTGAAATGCCATCTTTTACTATAAAACATAAGTATTGCAGTCAGCCTGAAGTTGTGAACCTATCCTGCTTAATGGGCACAAAGGGTACAACTGCAATAAGTTTGGTTTTTCATGCATCTTCTTTCTTTCTTTTTTGACATCTCGTTATTGTCCAGCTTATCCCGAAAATGCAATTTAGTTGGAACCTTGTGTCTTCTGACTATAATGTTTTGCTGACCCTTTTTATCGCTTGATTTCCTTGTTTTATTTATAATTTTTACTTCATTCTTTCATTCTTTCCACCTGTCTCCTGTAGGGTGTTGATATTCAACTTGGAATGGCAATAGATAGCACAAAAGCTACACTTGCAGTGAAGCGAAGGCTTGCATGTGAAATGGTGAAGTATTGGCAACAGGTAAGAAATTTATCATGATTGCTGGTTTGATCTTGTCAATGAGTAATATCATTTAATGTCTGGGATATTTGTTATAAATTTTCCATGCTTCCATTGTGTTCCTGTTTTAATTCATCTCCTTTGGCTTATATGCATTTTGAATTTGAACCTTGTGAATTGAGTTGGAAAGAGGAAGCAGTAGTCAGCTCGAATAGCATCAGTTCAGGGTCTGAATTTAGATATTCTAGATTAACGGACCATTATAGTGATTCTAAAACCGCGTTGTGAATACATGATGGATTCCATCGATGGCAAGGTGAAAAAACCAAAAATGATAACAAATATACACCCTCTTTTGTTTGATGCCTTAGGTGAGCTTACCCCATTTATACCACTACTCTATATTTACTAATGAGTTTGTTTGGTTCTAGGTTATCATCTCTTTCTATCAGTAGTCTTTTGTAATGTGCTGGATTCTCTTTTACGAAGGCTATCATGCCTTCATGTGCATATATGATGCATGCCCATGATGTGGAACTTACCCACATACCCAACATTTAGAATGGGTAAAAAAACATGAACTCTCTGAATACTCCAAACAAGAGGATCTAACCTCCAATTTGTGCTGTTTGTCTAAAATCATATCCCTATTCAGTATTCCTTTTATTCATAAACCAATTTTTTGCTACATTCTTAGGTTTTCCTTTTGCATTTCCCGACATTGAGTAATGTTGGCTGTTCTCCATTTGGAGTAGTTGTGAGAAGTTCCTATACATTTCATATCAGTTACATGTCATATATAAGTTGTTAATTCTGTGGTTCACTATGTTTCTCATGATTACTCTTGTCATCCGAACACATTATATGTTTGTTGAATCACATGGTGATCCTGAAGCATATTGCTTTCTTTATGCCATTTATTTGCAGGCTCAAGATAACATTATGAACCTTCCATTATTAAATGGTTGGGGTGAAAAGCATCGGCTCTTTGTGAAGTGGAAATATGTTGAGGCAAAGGTATTTTGCACTTTCTGCCTGTCTTTTTTATGCTCTTACCACTATCCTTCTAAACTTATGAGTTTACCTCCCACTATAAGGATAGTGTCTATGAGAGTAATAAGGAAGCCAAAAGCGTGATTGTTAATGTATGTTTTATTTATGGAGGGAAAATAGTGGCCTTGTAGCGATTCCTCTAGAAAGCACACTTGCATTTATCTAAAAAAGATATCAAGTTGGTCATTTGTATTTTCTACGTTGGTGATTACTCGCTCATTTGGTTTGTCTTCCCTTGCATTAGATTACGTGCATGCAGATTTTGATACCTATGTTCTAGGTTCTGATACGCTATTGTCTTTTCTGAATGAGTAACTGCCAAATGAAAGTATATTGAACTATTCATGAAGAATCATATAGTTTAGTTCATTCTTTAGAGTTGATCTAGCTGATAGGGAGGGGTCTTACGCTGCTAATGTTGAATATTTGATTTGAATTACGAATTACGATTGAAGTTTGTGTTCTGAACAGCTAACCAAAGTTCTTCCAATTTTAACCTTCCCATTTTAACCAGGCTGCTGCATATTACTATCATGGTTTGATCCTTGATGAGGGTAACACAGAAAAATTTCATGGGATGGCTGTAGCTGCTTTGCAAGCAGCAGATGAGTATTTCAAAGAAAGTAAGAAGGCATGCGAAGCATTTAATGCTGCTCCCCCTTTGTCGAGGTGGGTAGAGGGTGGATTTGCGTATTCATTTTGCTAATTTCATTGGGTGGCATCTAGCGGATTATCTGCTGTTTTTTCTAGGGGCAATAAATTATGTGCTGTAGTCGCAATATCTTTATCCTCTCCCCCTATCTCCATGAACGTCAAACACAAACATGTACAAGGAACGAACATAAAATTGTCTTTAGTATCCATTAAGATGGAGTTCAGTTTCTACGAGAACTCTTCCTAAGAAAACTGTCTCCTAAATTATCTACTCTAGAGTCTAGTCCAATCTCTAGATATTAGCAGAGATTATTCTACTGGCCCTTCTTGAAATTTGTGTGCGTGTTGTGAATATCTACCGTCTCGTATGTAGCATTGGATGTTTCAAGATTGAAATGTCCATTAGCTGATCAGTTTTCTTCTTCTTGTCAATCGTTCTTCTTTTAATGGTTAAGTGCTTTTTTTACACACATTATGCAGAAATCCACCGCTCTGGGGAACCATGAAGTATCTATCTGAGAAAATTCCAAAAGATGCTTCAAGCAAAGTGCGGATAAACCGTGATCTGTACTCACACGAGAAGTATGTCCTGTTCCTGCCTGAGAGAACTATTACCAATAGTATTTTGTTTATGCCTAAATGCAATCTCCTTTTCACTCTTGGCACCCGTAATTGCAATCTCAGTGTTCTTGGCTGATGATACATAGAAAAAAAACCCTCGGGAATAATTAACGTCTGGTTTTGGATATTTCAACTGCAGAATCATGGAGACAGCACCAACATTGCCCGATTTTGCATTGGCCTTGAAACCGGATGAATTCCAACTTCCTCCAGTAGACCCCTCTTGGAACATGGAGCACATGAATAAGGGCTCCAACCAGCTCAGCAGGAATGACAGAATATAAGCAATATCATTGTTCTAAAAATCCCAGCCTAGAGCCTCTTAGGCCCCGCCTAGGTGCTAGGCGGTTGATCACCGTCCCGATTAATGCCAAGGCATTTGAAAATTAAGAAAGGGCCCATAGACCTACTGAGGTGCCCGCCCAGACCGCCTAGGCACCCGCCCAGACCCGCCTATGCATTGTCTCATTTAGGCAGAAAATAGATAACTTTCATTTTGCATTTTATTTTATTTTTTCAATAAATTGTAAGGGACTTGTTGAATACTTAAATGAGCACACATTATATGCTTGTTCTCCGTGTTTTCATTATGTTCAAATACTTCATAATATATGTCATTCTATTTTGTAGTTTATGAAGAAATTATATATATTTTACGTATAAATATACACTTAATTACATGAAATATTATGGATTTAGTTAAATCCGTCTAGTTCGCCTAGATCCCGCCTAGTCGTCTAGGCGCTAGGCTCCAGCTCGCCGCTGAACTAGAGTTTAGCGCCCTTTAGAACCTTGAGCAATATATGGGAATAGTTTTCTGCATTACAGAGTAAAAGTGACCGATCCAGAAGTGTGGATGGCCATTCAAAACTGGGTGGATTATTCTTCAATCGTTGTGCATCCATTTTTCCTTCTAAATTTCTTTTGTTCCTTCTCCCGTGGGTAATTTACTTTTGATAGAGCTCTGTAAAAGTCTCCCCTTTCTTGTATGTAAGTTGTTAATTGACTGTTTCAGGGAAAGAGATGAATGATTTGTTTGCAAAGTACCAAAAATGGGGTATTTGCCCATCAAAGTTAATCCAGTACAAATACGTTTGCCCATCGCTTTCATTTCATAAAAAAGCATTCTAAAATTACTCTGTTTACATTGACTCGTTTTGTTGGTTGGAAGTTGGATCTTGGATGTCACTTTGGATTTGGAATCGGAGCGGGTCTTGGGTATGGCCACCGCATCTCAATCCACCTACTGCGCAGGTGCTGCTCTATAATTTCTTCTCTAGATGGAGGTAGAGGTGGTGGCCGTAACCAAGACTATCTCCTGTAATATTTTCATCAACAAGAACAAGGATAATCATCAACAAGAACAAGGATAATCAAGCACAAAATCACACATTGTAGCTCCAACAGGTCGGAATTTCCAACTTGGAACTGCAGCAGGCCATTCTGTCTAGGGTGTTGATAGCTCAAGTTGGCTGTGGATGTTTGTATCGAGTCTATTGACACCATTTTCATTGTTTGGCAAAAATACAAGAATACATTCAGTTTCAACAAATGCAGAACACAGAGTTTATCATCAATAATAAAGCTAAAAGAAGCTGATTTCCAAGTCACTACTTGCAAACAGGTACAAATCTCTATTCAACATGTTTAGAAGTGAGCGGGAAAGGTCTGATGTTTAACTCGAAGAGCTTATGTGATTTTTTTTCCTTTTCCCCTTTTTGTTTTTCAGGTGCCAGGGTCAGGAAAAGTCAATTCTAGTCTTCTCCACCATTTCCGCCGTCTCCATCCAATTGCTTTTGCTTCTCTTGTTCCCCTGCTAAAACAAAAAAATACAAAAAGAAAGAGAAAACCAGTTATTAAGCAGTTGATTCTCATTGTCACAGGAGATAGATTAATTAAAGTGTAAAGTGATGCAGTTCCTTGAAACCTTCAAACCAATTTCCTAACCAAATGCAATGTTAGCCTCTTTACATTGTAAGCCAAGCACATCAAGGAAAAGACTTGATCTTTTTAATGCAGAGGCCGAACTGGGGCCCCAGTTATGGTTCTGAAACTATTTACTTCTCTAGACAATGCAACTGAATATCCAATGGGACACCATGTGAGATTGATATATTTCCCAGTAGGGGAGGCATGACTTTAATAATGGCGAGGAAAGTAACAATACAAGTTACGGACATACAGCTCAATATCAGGAAAGACGAAAAGAAATATGAAGAGATCAACTGCTTTATTTCTGAAAACAACAATATGGTAATGGTGATTGAAATTTATGGCACGCCTTCGAACGAATCAATTTAAGAAAATATTTCATGATGTTCATTCTTTTAAATTTTCTATGGAGGGTGATGGTGAAAATGGTAATTACATACCCATAAGTTTAAGCATTGCCTTTTGGGTTTGCTTTTCAAGCTTATCAAGCCTCTTCTGCACATCCCTGCGAAGTTCCCAGTTTGGTTTTTTAGGAGCAATATTCACAAATGGGTCCTGAACATTGATCCAGAATTAGCACAAGTAAGATAAGGAACAATCCCTTTGAAAAACACAGATGCTAGTGATTAATGAATAAGAGAGTGGGCCTCGAAATTCAAAAGTAATCAAGCACCTCTTTCTTCTCTGATAGAGGAGGTACTGCTGCAACAGGGTCTTCAAACTTTGGCAGCACCGGTGGAACAAGCTTTCCCCCCTGAAGCTGCTTATCATGAGGAACATAATTTCGGAATTTCATGTTGGTATTACTGCACAAACTTACAGTTTAAGGTTAAGGCAGCCATTTTTTCTGGGTCCTATAAATTTAAAGGCCATGAAGAACAGACAAAACCTATGTATCATAATAAGTAATGATACAATGGAAAACATCCTGACCAAGCCTTCTACTATAAATCAACTATCTCACTAAGCTAAACAAATACAACCATGAAATGAATTCAAATGCTACTATAAGTGAAGACATAGACTATGAAAAAAAATGGAAGCAGAAGTCTCATATGTGTATGGTACGACGGTATCTACTTCCCAACCTTCATTCAGCTACTCCTTTTGGGGATTATTCAGGTTTACTCTTGTCCTCACCCTAAAGATCTTGTGCTCACGATGAAACCACATAATCCATAGTTATGTTATCCCCAAAAAAACCCATAATCACATGCATACCTCATGCCCGTAGAGATACATGAAATATTAAATGCAAACAAAACCGTTTAGTATCATCTCAAATGACACATGCGTATGAAATATAAATCCAGAGCGAGTAGGGATTGCAAACATAATGGGTAAAATTACCAAATAATGTTCACATTATCAACCCACAAACTTGTGAATTTAAAATTAATACAATACTTGAATAAGACTATTGAGAAAATGGAGGATAGGTAAGGGATACTAACATACAAAACATGAATAGGATCTACTCACGCTTCGTCCCTAATTGCATTGTTTTCATTAGTGTTATCGTGAACTTGAGCGGAATCCTCATCTGGAGTGTTTAACAGTTCCTGAGCAGCTTTAAGAGCTCTTAGCCTCTCTTGACGCGCTGCAAGTACTTGTTCAACGGAGTCCTCTTCAACGGCCATTGCTTCACCTATAGCAGATGAAATGACATTATAATGAATATATATTTTGGCTTAGCACGAAAGAAATTAAAAAAAAATTCAGAGGATTGTTATAATTTACACCAGATTATCCTATCCAGCATGATATTTAATCTTTAATCTGTAACCTTTAATATTTAATCAAAAGGGGTATTAATTGCAGGTTAAGCCCAAAAGATGTGAACGAAGTAATTTGCAATAACAACAACTGGCTAAATCAAAAGCCCTAGGCTGGGTTGGTTGGGCAGAAAAAATGAAGAATAAAACAGAAGAGAAATATCAGCAGCAGCAGAAATAATAAAAATAAATAAACAAATAGTTGAGGAAAAGTAGCGAGAAGAAGAAGATGGAATACCGGAGAAGACGAAGAGAAGGCCCCGGACCCGTCGTCTGCGGCGCTGCAATGCACTGTTAACACTGTCACTGTGGAATGGAATGGTAGAATTGACAATTTGAGAGGGAGGAGGAGAAACAAAAGGGGTGGAAACTGGAATAGAAAGACACAGCCGACCACAGGACAGCATTGACATCGATGGACTTCTTTTCGTGTTGCATGAGTTGGTCCAAGTGAGATAAATGGGCTTTTAGTGAGCCGAGCCACAGTATATAAAAGGCGTTGGGCCTGCCGTTCGTGCCTCATATGTATATAGAGTATCTTCTTGTTGGAGTACTTTGTCGAGCAAAAATGGAAGTCGGAAGAAAGGAAGTGATTGATGGAGCAGGGGCAGAAGCAGAAGCAGAAGCAGACGCAGATGCATATGCATATGCAGCACAACAAGCAGCAGTGGAATTGGAATTGGCAAGGAAGAGATGCAGATTTGTGATAGGGCGGATAGAGGGATTGCCAGCTCCTACCAACATCAAACGCACTCTTCTCAAACTGGTTCACTCCGAACTCACTTTTCTCTCCCGCTCCTCCTCCGCCGCCTCCTCCTCCACTTCTTCAACTCCCCTCACCAACATCAAGAGGTTTGCACTGAATTGCTTGCCCATTCATTCTCACGTCATCTCATTCTATTATAATGAAATTCGAAATGTATCGTCTGAATCAATGAAATTCCAAAAACAAACAAACAAATAATTATCATCTGGTTTGCTTTTCATTTCTTTACTTGTTTATGCATGAGTTGAGTTTTTTTTTTATTGAGTTTTTTATGGCATGGCATCTAATTCTATTTAGTCTCCAAATAATCTGAACCCACTTAGCTGCTTAATGATTTTATCGTGGAAATATATCGACTGAAAAGTAAACAAACGAATAATTGTCATCTCCTTTGCCTTTCATTACTTGTGAACTGGAATGGAATGGAGTGATTGTGATTGTGGAGTGTCTGTCTTGTATTTGACGGGTATCTTTTTTGTTAATTTCAACTGTAATTTTGGCAGTGTCAATATCGGACACATTGAGGCAGTTGTTCACATTCTCCGGCAGCCTTTCATTACTGGGGTTTCTCGCGTTTGCAAGCCAATCCCTTTCTCAACCTTAGCCCCAATTGCACAGCAAACCGACCCTTGTGTCAACCACAAACATGTCCATGTTGATATAGTTTGCACACTCCATAGGAACCCTGTCTGGATTGTTGTCTCCGACAGGAACCCTAAATACATTACTTGGACTGGCTTCCGATCCCCTTCCCATCATAAGAGTAGGGGCTTAAAATTGCGTATTCAGCAACTCACTGCTGCTGCCCGCTCTGCTGTGGCACTCAAACCTTCCTCGATTATTCTATTCTTCTCATACCGAAACGGTCTTAGCAGCGTTATTTGTGATAGACTAAAAGAGGAGTTTGGGGCAACTGAGTTTCGATTGGATTTTCCTATTTTAGACTTTGATTTTGATTTATCCGAGGAACCTGGTGACTGGACTAATGTACTTGCTGCAAGAACGTTTCAACAGGCTTGTGTATTTGAAATAAAGGTTAATGATCCACGGGACACTGTTTTCAGTTCAGAATCTGATGTCAAGGACTCATGCCTGGGAGAGGCGGCTGTGGAGACTTACCAGGATCCGTCTGTCCCTTTGAAGCACACTCAAATTTTCCCTGTTTTCTCTTCTCTGATTTCAAGAATGGGAATTCACTCATTGGATGCAAAAAATGTGGAATCTGTGAAACTGGGGTGTATTCTGGGTGATGGTGAACTTATTAACTTTGATACAACTGCTTTGATTGCTCTTATATCGGGTATTAGTAATGGTGGTACAGACAAGCTTTTGGCTACTCCAGAAAGTGAATTGAGGCAGCGGTTTAAGGGTAACTACGAGTTTGTGATTCAACAGGTTAGTTCTTCATTCTAGTTTTGTGTTTCCTGTCCCATTGTCTTGGAAATCTTTTGGTGTTACAGCGGGACATAGCCGTATTGAAGGATTGAATTATGAACTCAAAAAGTAGTTAGTTTTAGGGTTAGCGTGTCTGTTGGCTCTGTGGTATTCTTCTGTGAATGGTTAGTTTTACTTTTAAGATTTAAAATATCTTGAGAAATCCTTTCAACGCAGGCTGTTCAAGTTTATTGTCTTACAGTGTGGCAGATACTGAATAAACACAAACACAAACGGATTGGTTCGGTAGATCATTGGCAGTCCGTTAAAACAACCTATAAGATTTTAACCACTGTTACTCTGTACATTGAACTTCTTATTATATTTATATATCTTTTCCTTAAATATTTCTTATGGTATTTGCTATCATGCTGATTCATAAAGTTTGTTTATATGCCTCATCAACCATTTTTTCGTTCTGGGAACTAAATAAAATTATCCACCTTTCACAAGAATTATGTTACATTAACATCCAATCCAGGTTAAGGTTTCTTGATATCCTGCCAGGTGATGTCTGAGATTCAGAATCCAATTCTTGTTGAACTTGGTCGCGCAATGTCTGGAAAGAGAAGCATAATCTGTGAAAGTGTCCTTTTGGAGTTCAAAGAGTTAGCATTGATCTGTGGTGGGCCCAATGAGAACTTGAGAGCTAGCCATTTGCTAAAGTATCTTACGTGAGTTTTCCTACCAGTTTTTTGTTACTTCTTTAAACATTTTTTTGTGTCTGCCCCAATTTCAAAAGAATATAAACACTGACATTATAGAAAAAACTAAGGGTCCATTTGATAACAAGTTCTTTTTTGTTTTTTTAGTTTTTAGTTTTCATTTTTGTGCTGGAGATAGAAGAACAACACTGACATTATAGAAAAAACTAAGGGTCCATTTAATAACAACTTCTTTTTTGTTTTTTTAGATTTTACTTTTCATTTTTGTGTTGGAGATAGAAGAAAAGCATGGGAGAAAGAGAGATAAGGAAGAGTGGAGGAAGGATGCCGGAAGAGATGTAGCAGAAATGTATAAGGAAAAGTACACAAAATGAAAACTAAAAACCAGAAACTGTTTTAAGTTGTTTTTCCTTATATAATTGGCTTCGGCCTGCGAAATGCTTCAACTTAATTGGTGAGTTAACCTTGGGTGTATGATTTAGATCATTGCACATACGAGGAACTTCGTAGATTGCATTTGGAGGATGATGGATGAAATAGACTTACATATTGGCTTCCGAGGTTGGTAAAGCCTATCTAGATTCTAGTGCCCTCAGTCTAGGACATTAAACATATTTTGAGGTTATTTATTTATTTAGGAAATGAAAATTTATAGAAAGAAGGAAACGAGCACTGCACATTTGTTATAACCAACCAACCCTGGTCTGCATTGAGGTTCAAACTGAGTTGTATGGACGTTGGTATGATAGGTTTGATGATTTGCTCCTTTATTATCTATAGGGTCTGTATCTGGTTGATCATTTCCCTTTTGTTGGTATTATCATGCGCTAATAACCTTTAGGACTGGTGCAGGGTTGTTCCTGATAGTCCCTCTGAACGAATGATGAGCCTTCCAACCACTAGAAAACTGGCTTTGAAGAATAAGGTTGTTTTTGGTACTGGTGATTCCTGGTGTGCTCCAACTGTAACGGCAAATATGGCATTTGTTAGAGCAATTTCACAAACTGGTATGTCCTTGTTTACGATTGAGCACAGACCTCGGGCTTTGACTGGTGATTAGTTCTTGTATATTGTCCTGATATTTAGAAGTCAAACATGCTTCCATGGATGGCAATGAGAGGTATTGTTAATCCACTTTATAAATTGAAGTGGTTGGGTCTGTATCACATAAGATGCACCCAGAATGACTGGAACGTACAGGTGACAAAATCCATCAGGTGTTCTGGTTAGTTCAAGTTGAAACTGATCCTGCAGGTCAGTTCAAGTTGAAACTGATTCTGATTATGTGGTGCACACTGCTCGTAGACCCTTCTAGTTATATATTTTTAACTATTGTAGGACACATGACATGACATTTTATCGATAGGCATAACACTCTATGTAGGTAGATCTGTACACCATTACATATAAAATATTTTATACCTTTAGCATCACTTCTTGTGATTTTGTCTCGTGCGCGCTCAATTGCTGTGGTTTTTATTTCCGTCACAACTCAATTGCTGCGTTTACTACGAGAGAAAACGACAACTGCATTGATGGAAATACATATGGAAAGAAAGAAAGAAAGAAAGAAAGAAAGAAAGAAGAGAGAAATCCAACAGATAAAAAACAAATAAATAAATAAACAGCTCCCATATCCCCTGTATTGCAGATGTATTGCAAGATTAATTCAAAGTTTCATTCTGAATATACAATTATTAGCTTTAATGCTAATCAAATTGTTAGCAGTTAAGCTATCTACCACCAACAAGCATTTCCCCAAGATGGTCACCTTCCTGAGCTTCAATTTCCCGGGTTTAATTGCCACGGGTTCGTTAAGCTTTAGATCCAAGGGGATGCTTCCGGTTTGTTGTTGCTGTTGCAGTGTATTCATCAAAGTGCTTCCATATTGCGTGTGGCCAGTCAAGGCTACATTGAGTAGAGTATTGTTCTGATGAGCTTGGTAAAACTTTGGTAGCGTCCCTTGATAAAGCTTCGTGTTTGTATACCACACACTCAACCAGCCACCATTCTCGTAGTAAATTCCGATCACTTGTTTGGGTAATTGGCTGTTATTTGACGTCGAATTGAGCATATAAGGTCAAGTCCAAATTGTGCCTTAAGTCGCTAATCTTCAAGCTATCATCCGAGTAATTAGAAGTTTAGGGTGGAAGATGAGATAAGGGAGCAGAGTGATTTTCGCCTGAACCAGAAGCAGAAGCAGCTTCGTTTTCTCTGTCGCTTTCTCTCTCTGTAGTTGATGATGATGATGAACTGTGTCCATGCAGTAGCACCAACGGAGGCATAGGCGGTGCCTCCACATCTCCAGCAGGATGAACACCAACTCTCTGGTGATCAGCCATCTCTATTGTTAATTAACTTTCCTTCATGTCTACGTTTCCAGTCCGTGTATATAAATAAGCATGTAGGTTTCCTAACGTTTGCGTATGGTCCTCCGGCCTTTCTTAATAATATTCCTACGACTTTGTTGGGAGAAAAAAGGTTTGATCACAGATCACCCCCTCACCTACTTAAAACGACAGACATATCGCAATTTATACTTACAGCACCAAGTGTGTATAAAGTATGTGCTGTGGTTCAGCTAATCAAGTTAATAAGCATTCAAATGCGAACAATACCTTGGTTGCCTTCATCCCTTGTCAGTTAAAAATTCACAATAGCATTCCTAAAACCAAGTTATTTTGACGTTCAAGGTGTATAGTAGGTTAATTTGTTCGTTCAATGTTTTAACAAGGGTGAAGTGTCGATTTAGTCCATGGACTATTAGCTCAGTGAAAATTAGGTTCCTGAATTATTTTTAGGGATAAAATAAGTCGCTAAATTCATAAAAATTACTAATTTCATTCCTACTATTATATTCAAAGCTATTTTATCTAATTTTTCGTCAACTTAAGTCACTTAACACAAGTATAATACCATCATTTTCTCGTTTATAAGCCCTTAACATTTCATATAGATTGCAAATTAATGTCTAATTTAGCCTCAAAAGTTAACTTACAATATTTCTTTATGAAAAACTACCAATTTATCCTCCAAAGTTAACTCCGTGCACAATTTATTTATGAAAAACTACCAATCTACCCCCAAATGTGTATCACATGCAAGTAACGTGACTTAGGCTTGGTTTGGTACTGAGGTGATTCTGAAAAAAGCTGGGAGCTGTTTTTGTGTTTGGTAAACATTCAGCTTCAGCATTTTTTCACAATTTTGGGTGAAAAAAAACCAAAAATAAGAAGCTCCAAAACCCAGCTTTAAAAAACAGGTTTTTTTTTCACATCTGTTTTACATAAAAATTTATCAAACACTATAATACTGCTTTTTTGTTTTCAAAATCACTTTTACAAAAAAGTTTACCAAACACTCTACTGCTTTATTTTACAGTTGCTTATTCTCACAACACAGCAAAAACAATTTTTTTTCAAAGCACATCAATACCAAACCAGCCCTTAAATTGACGGATAATTGAATATAGTAGCTTCGAATATAATATTAGGGATGTAATTGACAAATTTTTATAATTTAAGGATTGATTTTTTTTTGAAAAAATAGAGATACAATGATTGACAAAGATGCAAGGATTGACAAGCGTCGAAACTCAACAGACAAATTAGAATTCACCCACAAAATAGAAAACTCTAAATTTGGTTGATAATAATATGACATAATCTGAATTACAACTCCAATAAGCCAAGCCTTTATATAGACATCAAACTCTAATTCCACTACTACGACATGTAAATCTAGTAAATAAACGAAACACAAAGGAAAACTAATAAATTCTTACAAAACATGAAAAGACAAAATTAAGCTACTAGCAAATATGCAACAATGACTTGTTGCCTTTTCCTTTGCTAAAAACCAATGTTTTCTCAATTTTGCACTATTATTTCTTATTTTGTACGACTTTTGTTTCTATGATTCTCTCCACTTTGATCGACCCCTATTTTCCTACATCAATCCATCAACACAGGCAGGCTTCACATATGTATGTATCATTCAACTTTGTGCCTTTTCTTTTAGAAACTTGAAATACAAGATCAAATTCATTTCTTTTCCCCCAAGAGAAGCTTCAATTTGATTGCCACGCAACAAATGAAAGAATCTCCAATTCAGTTCTCGAGCATGAACCAAGTAATTACCGAGTAATACGGTTGGTGGATACAAATTCTCTATTTATGTTTGTAAATAATCTTCGACATCAATTGGATACATGGATATTGATTGGATTCTTTAAAACTAAAATTCACTAATATTGCAACAGGGAACAGTTTACAATAAAGTTTAAACAGCTGGGGGAAGGAAGGAGTGCCAGTTACTTGAGCTAGCCTTCCAACTTCCAAGGGAAAGTATTATTAATCACAGATAATTATCCTCCACGAGTAGATAAAACTTGATCAGAACAAGGATAGAACAATCAAATCTTGTTCTATCAAAGGATCTAGGTGACAAAACAAGGGAAAACTAGTTTTCCATGTGGATGACACAACGCAAACACTTGCCTTCTCGCATGAGATTGAAAGCTTTATTCACATCTTCAAACGGCAGGTTATGTGTTATGTACTCATCAACTTGGATTTCCTGCTTTTTCCAATTAACAAAACATACGTTTTATAATTATTAGACTCTGAATACTTTTTGTTAATTCAAAAATTCTTCAAGCAAAATCTTTGTCATAAAAAGAAGGCCAAACTGGAAGGCTTCAATATTATTATTTTGACATACTAAAAATGCTTCCGAAACTTCAACAGTTATTCAATTTCTATTTGCTCATATAAAAGGAAATGTTTCCGTGATCACGTTGAATCATCGAGACATTAGACATTTATCAAACTAAGACATGCTAAAGTGTTGACAAGAGCTCTATTGCTTAGACATCCCCCCTGTCGCATTTTCTGGTAAGTACCAGAATGCTAGGACCGAAGATGGTCTGTAGATTACCTAACTACATGAGGACCGAATGAATTCTACCATAATGAAAGGTAAATGGACACTTCATATTAGATGATATATCTTTCTTGAAGCTTCAGTGGAATTTTGGTTAGTTCAATTACCTTTTTCATGTACATTTCTACTAAGGAAGGGAGATCAGTTTTAGGTTTCCATCCTCCAAATAGCGATCCCTTCAATGTTCTTCCAGTAAGAAATGCTCCATAATGAGCTGTTATTTCGGGCTTCACTTTTGGCACACCAAGTGTAACTGTCAAACCCCATCCCTTCAAGCAAACGGCATATAAAAATGAGGCCAAGTTGAATGAATAGAACTTCATCAATTTACACACAAAATTAAATATGAGATATGCTTAAAAAGAAAATCAAACCCTGAGATATCAGAAACTTACATCGCAACATGCCTGCAATGCAGTAGTTACCATCCCAGTGTCACCTATACATTCAAATGAGTAATCTGCTCCACCGCCTGTCAGATGCTTAATAACCTGAAAGAAAGTTAGCTCACATTTTAGTTTCAAGACAAATGATATTCAAGTTGATCCATTATCGTTCCTTACTCACTGTAGAATTCCAATCACCTCATTCAATCTACCACCAAGCTCCAACCATCGGTCACGCTGACTATTTAATTATTATTATTTTCTTTGATAATAAGTTTAAATTGGGGGAGGGTGATCCATCTGGACCATATGGTTTAGTCAGAATTACCTGTTGAATAGGTTCTTTGCTGTCATTTGGGTTGATAAATTCTGTAATTCCAAAAGCTTTAGCTGTGTGTACCAGTAGGAGCATCATTACCTAACATATAACTCCAGAGTCCAGATAGAAGAAACACATATCTCTCAAAATGTACCATTTTCACCCTTTTCAGGATTAGTGTCAACACCAATTATTTGAGATGCTCCCCTAAGCTTTGCACCCTGTGAAACCTATCACACATGAAACCATTATTGTTTGAATTATATGCTGCATTGCTGCTGCTGTCATTTTTGCAAGGCCTACTGTAACGATAAAGGTAAACCTGTACTTACAGAAAGGCCTACTGTCCCAAGACCGAATATCACCACACTTGATCCATTAGATATATCAGCAATGTTCCAAGCTGCACCCAAGCCTAAAAATTTGTATCCATACATAACATATGTTAGATATGCTTTTCCTTGACCAAGAATTGTCATTACCATTACGCATACAGCCTACATAGACGTCCATGTAGCGGTGTCTGTGGGGTATCATAAACTGAAATTGCATTCCTCTACCAAACCTTAAACCCTCTGAGCTGTATATGTATACATACATCATGTGTATGTATGTATCATGCGATCTCATGGCAGTATCAGCAAGACTTTAAACTCTACCTGCAGCTACTCCACAACTGAGAAGGCATACTCTCTCCAGAGGCACAAACGAGCTGATTTTGACAGCACATCCTGAGTGCACCACAGTATATTCGCTAAAACTTGAAACTGCACAATAATGGTAAACGGGCTCCCCAGTGGCATTTATAGAGAAGCGTGTCCTCTGATCGCAGTGCATTACGCCTCTCCTTTCAAGCCCCAGGAGATGACAGATGTTAGTTTTACCCGATGCGCATTGCCTGCATTTCCCGCATTCCCCAATGAACACTGTTAGCACATGGTCCCCTTGAGTAAATTCAGTCACTCCCTCCCCAACACTCTCGACAATCCTGCAATAATATTGCTATTGATTAGGTTAGTACCTAATATCACCATATTCCATGTTCATACAATATATATATATATATATATAAGTAGATGGAATAGAAAATACAGAAAAAATATACCCCGTTGCTTCATGGCCAAATATCCGAGGAAAGATAGCCTGCAATTAAAATTACAGAAATAAATGCGAGCAGGTCAACAAAAAAATTGAAGAATAAGAAAAAGAAGAAGAAATACCTGAGACTCCCAGGCAGAGAGGTCACTACGACAGAGAGAGGTGCAGACAACTTTGATCCTTATCTCCATGGGCTGAGGTGGACTCACATTCACTTGCTCTATCACCAAAGGATGTCCAGCTCCCCACGCCACCGCCGCTGCTTTTACATTTTCGTTTGGATTTGGATTTGGATTTTCACAAGACATAACACATGAGTAAGTATTTTGGTATTTGATTTTGATTTTAGTTGTAGAAATTAAGAAACATATAATGCATACCTTTGCAGGTGATGACATCGACATCTTCGACATCATGGACATGGGGTTGCGCTTGTCTTATGGAAGTGGAAGAAGACAATGACATCTGCTCAACTCAAAGTTTTTCTCTCAATCTGCAATCAACAAGAAGCAAGCGTAGACGAGGTTGGAGGAGTCGGTAGTTGAGGTTAAGCACTTGCCTTTGATGGCTCAAAGCGTGGGATGGTTGGTAAAGAAGGGTCTCCTCACCTAACCACACACCCAGACCCTTGTTGTTTTTCTTTTGTTTTTCAGAAAGTTGGAGTATTAATTGGTTTTTAAATTTTAGCCGAATTGCTACTTTGGTTTATGAACTAAAAATTAGATGGATCTCACAATTAATCGATATAATTTACTTTGATCAAACTCAACACTTTCTGTAACAACTGTAATGTAAAAATCAAGGGTAATTTCTATATACTTGCTTCCTATGTATAGAAATCAAGCTCATAAGAACCAGTGTGAAAGGTAGCAGTGAAAGAGAATTTATTTTATACAACTAATATTGTGGAAGATGGTATCAAAAAGACCTCAAATGTGGAGGTGAACACCTATTGAATTACAAGCCCTTGCAAATAGTCCGGAGATTTTTCATTGTGCTCAAGACAAGTGGTGGTATGCCACATGTTAGTATATAAATGAGGGAATTTTATTTTTCAAGTGTTCCTCTACTTGTATAATAACATATGACGTATGTGCTCGTGTTTCAAACATACTGAAAAATCTCTCCAATAGACAATAACATACGTGGTTGGAGTATGATTTTCTCCCCTCCTAATCTCTCTCCCCTTTCCTCCCCTCCTATTTAAACGATTACGGTTAAGCTACGTCAACAATTTTGTATTGTTTTATTTATAGAGAGATAAAGACAAAAAGGAAAGCGTGAGAAGAGGGGAGGGAAGGGAAGGGGATTAGAGCATCTCGAGTGAGGGGCTCTATATGGGGCTAAAAAAATAGTGGATATAGCCTATTTTAGGATCCCAAGGAATTTTTGGGGCCTTATAAAAGAATTTCTCCTAATAAGAGGCTATTTACTTTCGGGCACTATATGAGGTTATATATATTTATTTATGAAGTAATTTGATTACGCAATAATTTTTTTTTTGTTAACTTTTCTTAATTCAATTTTTGGACATGTTATCTCAAAGAAAATTTATGAACATTTCAACCTAAAAAAATTCAACTTCTGACAAAGTTAGATTTCATCACGTATGAACAGTCGTATTATGTTATCTTATCTCAATCTTATTTGTTGATTTGTTTCTCTGAAGTTAGACAAGATAAGATTTTATCTCGTAACTAAATTGTAATGCCCTTGCACTTTAGGTATGTTTTCGGTTTAGGTCTCCAAATTTCCAATGTCATTTCAATATGTAGTGTTTTTATTTGGAAATTAATAAAAGTAAGCCCTTTTAGTAGAATATCTTATATCGTTTTATGTTTTAAGCATTAAATATACAAATAAAATGGAGGACCTTTAGAACAAAAATATGTAAAGAAAAAGAATTAAAAAAATGAATAAAAAGAAGGTATAATTGTATTTGCAAGGGAGGAGGGAGTGGTAAAATTTGGCTCACATGAGTAACTACTTTTCTCGTGAGATCCATTGTTTTTTTAGGCTAGATATAGCCTAATTTTTTGCTACCCAAGGAAGGAAGTTACTAACCCAAGTGGTGGATTTAGCCCTATTTTCCATCTCATTGAGGATGAAATTTATCATTAGAGCTTCAACTGTAGTAGTTGTAGCTTCATAGAGGATAAAGTCTTTATTGGAGATGCACTTACGAGGAGAGAGAATCCCACTCTTAAATTTAAGGGTAAATTACATAAAACTACCTTAACTATTGGGTCAGTCACAATTTCATACCCCATCTTTAAAAAATTTTAATGTCATACCTCATATACGAATTTGTTACAATTTCATACCTTCCGTCAGTTTGTCTGTCAAGTCTTTCGTTAAATAGTGATGTGGCTTGAGACAGGGCCTACTCTCTATTAAAAAATTAATAAAAAAAATAAAAAAAATGAATTAAATATTAAAAACTAAAAAAATAAAATCATTTAATAATTTTTTTTTGCATGGGGGACCCACCCCTTATCCCCTTCACCCTTTCTTCCCCCTCCTGTCTTCCCCAAACCCAAAACCAGATCCCACCTCGCTTCCGTCTTCTTTGTGCCAATCACTACACCATTCTGCCTTCGACCTCCTCCGCTGCTTCTCCGGCTTTGCTAACCACCTTCATCTATCACTCAACCACCTCACCCGTCTTTTCTCGCACTCATTCTTCTGCAGCTTCAGGGAGATGTCGCGGATTGGGCCCTTCTAGATCCGCTTCATCAGGTGGGTGGAGAATTGGGCGATCTTGTTGTGGAGGCGTTTGGAGGGGATGATGGTAACTTCCTCGAGGATTTTCTTGTTGGTGTGGAAGTGCAGGGTCATGCGAGAGTAGCAGCGCTCGATCAACTAGGGGGAGGATTTCTTCACTGTTTTTGTCTGGATGCGACCTATGATGATGAATTTGCGTGGAGGAGATGGGAGGCGACGACGCTGGTATGTGCGTCTGTGTGTGAGGAGAGGGTATGACCCACCCCTTATCCCCTCACCTTTCTTCCTAGCTCCTGTCTAGAACAAGATCCGCCATGTCAGCCATTATCCCACCCACATCCCATCCTCCTTCCTCTAGTCCTGTTGTTGGAAAGCACGACAGATGAGAAGGGGAAGAAATTTAGGGTTAGGCTTTGGGTGGAATTGGGGTATTTTGTTTGAATTTGGTTACAAGGATTAATTTAGTGAGGGTGATGTGTGTGTAGGAGGAAGGGGAGGGGGAAGAGCGCCATGGGAGGGAGGTGGAGATGGAGGAAGAGAAGGTGGCAGGGGTTCTGGTTTTGACATTGAAGGAAGGTTGGGGGGACATAGGTAGATGGGGAAGAAAGGGTGAGGGGGATAAGGGGTGGGTCCCACATGCAATTTTTTTTGTATTAAATAATTTAGTTTTTTAGTTTTTAATATTTAATTAATTATTTTTTTAATAGAGAGCAGGCCGTATCTCAAGCCACGTCACTATTTAACGGAAGAATTGACAGACAAAATGACGAAGGTATGAAATTGTAACAAATTCGTAAAATAAGGTATGATATTGAAATGTTTTAAAGATGAGCTATGAAAATGTGACTGACTCAATAGTTGAAGTAGTTTCATGTAATTTACCCTAAATTTAAATATTAGTTGCCATTTTGTCAAGAATGGGCTTGTGCATTCCCATTGTGGTTGTGTCAGCAATTAGACGGATCGAACCGGGAGCAAAAGTTGGGCTTGTACAACCATCTCAAACGGTCTTGTTATGGTTTGGTGGAGAAGGGAAAACAATTGTAAAATTCATTATCTATATATATAATTATAAAGTGAGAAAGTAAAAAAGTTAAACTTTCATAATATTTAAATTACCTTTCTTTCATTATAATTTAAAAAAATAAAAAAATCATAAAAAAAATCCACGTAGTAGAACTGTGGGTGACTACTTTCATTATTTTTCAAAATATATTTTAATAAAAAATAATTTATCTAAAATAAGTAAAACTTAAAAAAAAAAAAAAAAAAAAAAACTAAAACAATAAAACAAAGCGCCAATTGACACACGTGTAGGTGTGTGGTAAGATGTTAGTAAGTTCTAATTCCAGATTAACAATTTAAATCCAAATCTTATTCACATTTAAACTTACCCCATATTCAAAATTTAAGCAATTTCAAATATGAAAAAACAAGGATTTCAACATGAAGAATTGAATGATGTTATTGACACTTCAAAAAAGTCATTACGCGTCATCCAACTATTTTTTTTTCTTTTTATATTTGTACTTGTGTAAAGTGTAGAATGACTATTTTAAAATACTAATAATAGCTCTCTTGAGAATAAACAATGTTTGGCTCATAAAATACTCCACAATACACTTCATGGTTGACTCAAAGAACTTCATCTTTATTATTTATAACTGTTTAGAAGTAAATGTGACAGCCCGTCCTGAATTATTCGTACCGTAGATGTAAAATGACGATTTTGCCCCTAGTGGTTACGTTTAATTTTGGGGTATTTGTTTGTGGGCTTGTTGGCTGCATCTAGACCACACACACATTATCATCCCTATCTCTTTCCCATATACTTTCCCTGTCCTCTGTGTGTGTGTGTGTGTGTCTCTCTCTCTCTCTCTCTCTCTACCTTTTCTTCTTCATACGGATAAGTACCAAAACTCATGAAAACGTTGTAGATCGAGGTGGAAAACTATATCTTTGTGTTCGTGAGGATCATACGAGTTCAACCATACCCATTTCAGGTGGGAAATTCTTCGATTTCACGTTGAACCATGGAACCTCGATTATGGTTACTGTTCATGCACACGTGAAACGTTGTTTTTCAGGGAATTTGAAGCTTGTAGGAAGCTTAGTGAGGTCCTTAGAAAGCTTGGGGTGATTCGTTGGAAGGATTTGGACGTCGGGATCGTGAATTGCAGGTTTGGCCGGATTTTGTGAAGTTACTCCGGCGTGGTTTCGTGAATTTTAGGGCTTGAAAGTGGTAAGATTTTGTTCTACTTGTTGTAAGGTTCATTTTGGTACCAATTTTATAGAATTTAGTTGAAAAACGAGTGAGAAACGAAGGTTTGAAGTTTTTCTGGTTTTTCGGCGACAGTGATGGCATCGGAGGTGTGCTAGAGAAGAAGACGGAATATTCCGTCAGTTTGGATGGAATATTCTTAACGGCGTTAGGTTGACTTTAACGGAATCTGTTAGTTTTAACGGAATATTCCTGACGGTGTTAATTGACGCTGTCAGTGTGCCTGGCACATGGCGGCGCGTGGGAGGTCAGAAAATTATTTTAAAAATATGGGGATGTTCGTGAGGTTGAGTAGATCACGTTAGTGTATTCACACACCCCATTTGAGCATTGTATGAGAAGTTATTACCTAGTTTTGGTTATGTGCTTTAAATTGACGTTTTGATAGTTGTTTCGCATATAGGTGAGCCTATCCCGAGGACGAGCGTAGTCAGGGGGTTACGACCCTTCCACATACTAGTGAGTGGGCTTTTGGTTTTCCGTATATACCTATATACTGTGGTTTTTCCCAGAAAATGAAATGGAATGTTTATATGTTTTAAATGCCATGCATTGCGTTTGCCTATTGATTTATGCATTAGTAGTTGCATATATGTATGTTTGGTGCTGCGGACACACAAGTAAGTTATGGTTTTTGATGATGATTTGTAGTATGTGAGATACGTAGAGAGCTCATAACCTGCACCCCCGGTGTTAGTGCTCCCGCCCAGAGTAGGGCATAGTCCTTCACATAATGTTTACCTCCCGCACCACACGCTCATCTTTGATCCAAGTTAGGTGCACAGTCCTGTCGTACAGACAACTATAGGTGTGTGAACATGAAAAATTTCTTGAAACAAGAGACAAGAATACGTGTACAAAATAATATTTTGTGTTTAATGATTTTGGGGTTACGATCTCTTAAATTTGGTCATCTGATTCAATCTCCGTAAGATGTAGATTTGTTGATCCAAGGGCCGTCGAGGCTTGATCTTGGATGAACAGTTGGAAGTTTCTTCAAGGGCCTTCGTGGCTTTGATCTTGAAGGTTGATGGAAGTTTCTTCAAGGGCTTTCGGGGCTTGATCTTGAAGGTTGATGGATGAGCGTTTCTTCAATGGGGGTTGGGCTTGAGAGCTTTAGAGTTTCAAAGCTTCAAGGATTTTGGATGTGTGGGGAGTATTCTCTTCCATTTTGGGAGTAGAGAAATGTATTTGTGAATTGGTGTCTCTTCCTCTTGATGGAGAAGCCTATTTATAGGCTTTGAGAGTGAATCACCACCATCCATTTTTTTGGTGAAGTGAGTGGATGTTGTAGGTGAAGTAAATGGAGTTGGTAGGTGAAGTAAGTGTGTGAGGTTGGTGAAGTAAATAGAGTTGGTGGGTGAAGTAAGTGGATGTTGTAGGTGAAGTAAATGGAGTTGGTAGGTGAAGTAAGTGTGTGAGGTTGGTGAAGTAAATGGAGTTGGTGGGTGAAGTAAGTGGATGTTGTAGGTGAAGTAAATGGAGTTGGTATGTGAAGTAAGTGTGTGAGGTTGGTGAAGTAAATGGAGTTGGTAGGTGAAGTAAGTGTGTGAGGTTGGTGAAGTAAATAAATGTTGTAATTTTAATACCTTGGTTAACATTTATTTCACTGAAATTTCGATGTCTACAAATGCCCCCACTTCAAGGCGCGTCGTAGACATGTGCTTGTCACGTGTAGAAGATGCGTTTTGAAGTCCCTTAATGTAGATGTCAACCCAAGGGCCGTCGAGGCTTGATCTTGAATTGGGCTGGAAATTTCTTCAAAGGCCATCGAGACTTAATCTTGAGTTCGACTGGAAGTTCTTCTAGTTTCCTCCAATCGTTGATTTTCCACAGGCTTAATCTTGAATTGGGCTGGGAGATTCTTTTGGTCTCCCCCAAAGGTCTGAACTTACTCCTTTTATCTGGAGTTGAATTTGATTCAAGGGTGGTGAACACTTGATTTTGATGATGATTTTGCCGTACACAGTTTATGCTCTTGCGGGCCAGGAACGTTTGGTGCCGTTTGCAATTTCAGCTCGTGCAGGCAAGGAGCGTTTGGTGCCATTTGCAGTTTCAACTCGTGCAGGCAAGGAGCGTTTGGTTGTCACCTTTTAGGATCGTGCGAACGAGGAGCTTTTTTGAATTTGTCAAACGATCTTAGAGAGGCATTCCTTGCAATCTTCATAGCAAGGAGTCTTGACTGAGTGATTGAAGAAGTCTTTGGGGAAGAAATCGCGCATCGTGATGGCAACGGACGATCTTTGTGTCATAATTTCATCATCCTCAACACTTTCATGTAGCTTTGAAGGTTGACGGTAGCTGCTTTGCCCCCTTTCCGATTGGTGAACTTGTGCAACCAATAGACACGACTTTCCTTCAGACATCCATAGTGCTGATGAAGAACCCCATTGGCCATTTTGGGGTGTCATCTTGTGCGCCTCAATAGCATGCTTTGGTGCCCCCAGCAAGGTCAGGTTGATGACCGACTCGCGCCTTTGATGCTGCTCTTGCTTGCTTAGCGGTATCAACTTTGCAGCGGCATGTTGAGGAGTGGTTATGGCACCAATGGATGCTCCATTTATGGCGGAAGTGCTCATGCTTCTTCCCTTGGTGGTTGCAAGAACGGCTTGTCCCTTGCTTGATGCCATTGATTTTGGAGGTGTGCTTTGGTTTTCTTGAACGGAGAAAAAGATGAGAGGTAGAGATTGTCCCATTGGGCGTGCCAAATTTGTGAACATGAAAAATTTCTTGAAATAAGAGACAAGAATACGTGTACAAAATAATATTTTGTGTTTAATGATTTTGGGGTTACGATCTCTTAAATTTGGTCATCTGATTCAATCTCCGTAAGATGTAGATTTGTTGATCCAAGGGCCGTCGAGGCTTGATCTTGGATGAACAGTTGTAAGTTTCTTCAAGGGCCTTCGTGGCTTTGATCTTGAAGGTTGATGGAAGTTTCTTCAAGGGCCTTCGGGGCTTGATCTTGAAGGTTGATGGATAAGCGTTTCTTCAAGGGGGGTTGGGCTTGAGAGCTTTAGAGTTTCAAAGCTTCAAGGATTTTGGATGTGTGGGGAATATTCTCTTCCATTTTGGGAGTAGAGAAATGTATTTGTGAATTGGTGTCTGGTGTGTGTCTTTGTTGAGGTTGTTGATCCAAAGGGCCGTTGGGGCTTGATCTTAGGATGAACAGTTGATGAACAATGAACACTTTCTTCAAGGGCTGTCGGGGCTTGATCTTGAGTTGGTGGGAGTTCTTCAAGGGCCATTGGGGCTTAATCTTGAAGGAGGATTTGACGAAGAACGAAGGAAGAGTGCTTTTTTTATCCTTCGGGATTTTCTTGAGAGCTTTAGAACTTTAAGGCTTCAAGGTTTTGGTGTGTCTTCTTCAAGGGCCGTTGGGGCTTGATCTTGAAGGAGGATTTGACGAAGAACGAAGAGTGCTTTCTCCATTCTTCGGGATTCTTGGGAATTTGGGGGTTGGATGCTTGAGAGCTTTAGAGTTTCAAAGCTTCAAGGATTTTGGATGTGTGGGGAGTATTCTCTTCCATTTTGGGAGTAGAGAAATGTATTTGTGAATTGGTGTCTCTTCCTCTTGATGGAGAAGCCTATTTATAGGCTTTGAGAGTGAATCACCACCATCCATTTTTTTGGTGAAGTGAGTGGATGTTGTGGGTGAAGTAAATGGAGTGGGTAGGTGAAGTAAGTGTGTGAGGTTGGTAAAGTAAATGGAGTTGGTGGGTGAAGTAAGTGGATGTTGTAGGTGAAGTAAATGGAGTTGGTAGGTGAAGTAAGTGTGTGAGGTTGGTGAAGTAAATGGAGTTGGTGGGTGAAGTAAGTGGGTGTTGTAAGTGAAGTAAATGGAGTTGGTAGGTGAAGTAAGTGTGTGAGGTTGGTGAAGTAAATGGAGTTGGTAGGTGAAGTAAGTGTGTGAGGTTGGTGAAGTAAATAAATGTTGTAATTTTAATACCTTGGTTAACATTTATTTCACTGAAATTTCGATGTCTACAAGGTGGTTCCGACTCGTAGGTGACCTACGATTATTTGCCCAGTCTTCACGTGATCGTAGCACTTGAGCGTATTTATTTACACCCAGTCCTGTCGTACAGACCACTTTAGGTGGTTCCGACTCGTGTGCAGGTATGGTTAGTGAGTTGGGGATTTGAGCTCTAGATTTAGCCGTACAGGTCACGTTAGGTGACTCCGGATGACATGTTATTTGCATTGTTTGGCATTACCTGGGTTACTTACATTTTATGTGGAGGCATTCGAC
Source organism: Pyrus x bretschneideri (assembly GCF_019419815.1). Classification (NCBI taxonomy): domain Eukaryota; kingdom Viridiplantae; phylum Streptophyta; class Magnoliopsida; order Rosales; family Rosaceae; genus Pyrus; species Pyrus x bretschneideri. The sequence goes on along the minus strand of NW_025999579.1, from coordinate 58,778 downwards.
ATGGCATATTTCTGAGCATGTTTTCTATATATGTGTATATTCTATTTTTTGGGAAACTATACAGGTTTTACGGCGAAGGCTTAGAACTTTTGATAATAAAATGATTTTGAAAGCTTTGTTTTTACCCACTCACACTTTCTGTTTTGCGCCCTTTCAGGTTCTAGTTTGGATTGCTCTTTTGGTGGCTCACGAGGAATTCATGGCATATCTGACATATTATCACCAGTGTAGGACCCCCTCTGGGTGTGTTTAGTTAGTATTTGTTCCTCTGGACTGCACTAGGTTTTCTGTGCTCTGAATATTGTTTTTCACACTTACGCTTGCACATGTATGTTAACTACCCTGTGTGTAGTTTAATTTTTATTTGTTCGTACTTTTATTATTATTCTTAGCTTCCGCACTGTGCATATGTTTACGTCACCCTCACGTGACGGCCAGCATGCCCTGATTTCGGTCGGGGTGTGTCATAAAGATCATCAATACAAAAAAATCAATTAAACTAAAATGATCATCTACACAAAAAAAAAAATCAAATCAACTAAGGTTGTTTAGTAAAACAACAGTAGCAAATAGATATATAGTTCGTATACTCTATGGTTTTTATATTATTTTATGACCAAATGGTATCATATCTATTGATTTTTTTCATATGATCTTTTACATAATGACTTATAATATGAATAATTTCGATAATATATTAAAAGTTCCATGAATCATAACAAAAGCCAGACCCAAACAAATGATAAAGAGCTTGTTATGAATTTTGAAGCAATCTCTTTTGGTCATCACACATAATTCAGATTGTAGAGATGTATAGTAAGAAAACGTCAATTACGATAAAAAAAAACTTCAATATGTTTCTGTAGGTTATCAATGACATTGTGAGACTGGAAGATAATATCCTTTCCTGTCATGAAATATAGATAACCACGAGCAAAAACGCCTGTGCTCTGCTGCGGGGAGGGCCAGAAGTATGATATTGTATCATCTGATTTATTTTGCTATTCCTATTCCTTTTTGGCATCATGTGCAAAAAATGTAAACTCCAAGCAAGAGATTAACTTCGATGCATAATTGTTAAAATGAGTATAAAGCTAACTTGTAATCACAATGGCAATCCATATTATAGATCATACATAAACACTGACTAAAACATGTTCATCCATGCATACAAAAAGAAAGCACATAAACAGTTTGTAGTATAGAAATATCCATAGCCAACAAAAACAGGCATATTGTAGCAGCATATATTTTAAGAAAGGCCATCCAATGTTTCGTGTATAGGACATTACTCATTTAATAATATAATAACTCGCAAAATTTCGAGATACAAAACTCTGATAGTAGAAAGGACACAGTGAATGATGATAAACACATTATATCGTAAAAGAAAACTACCTCAACAGGCCATCCATCCACCACAAATACATCTAAAGAGTAGCCATCGGTTGTCAAGAAGACGTGCTTCACAGATGTTAATTCCTAAATCTGAAAGGAATGAAGAATGCTACAGAAAAATGACATAAGTTAGAAAGATGCGACCATACTATGGTTCCACTTTTGCAGTTATCTTGGATTCAACTGTAACACCCCGTCCCTAACTTTACGATTTTATAAATTTTAAGAGAGTGAATTGACGAAAATGCTCTAGAGACGAGATTGTTGACTTTTGTTGACCGTCATTTTGGGACGTGTATGAACTGTTATTTTACCATAACCTCGAAATACTTGACAATACGAACGCGTAGGCGCAAGTGAAATCGAATTTGGAGCTACGATTAAGATTTTACGAAACTATGAAACTTGAAAGTGTTTTATAAAATTTGAATTTTGGGTATTTTATTATTTTAATATTTTTTGAGTGGATATTTTAAATATTTTATAATTTTTCTGGTCTATGGGACCCACACCCACATAAGCTCTCCACCCATTTCACTCCACGTTTCCATTCTCCCTCTTCTCCTCACTCTCCGGATTTCATCTCTCATTTCCCTCTCTTTCTTCTCTCTTTCTCTCAAACTATCCCTCTATTCTCTTTGTAAAAATGATGGAGCCGAGTAGCACCATCACTACCCCACCGTACTCCGACGAACCTCATAGCCGCCCAAACCAAAAGAACCACGAGTTTCATCTCGTCCTCACGAGCCCAGAACACCCAACCTTATCTTGAGCTTCCTTTTGGATCTTTGAGATTAAAACCCAAGTCGGGATGTGACCTTTTAGGTCATTTTCCAACCAAACGACGGCGAACTAGCCATGGAGAAAGTTTCCGGCGATATTTGAGGCTTTCAACGCATTTTTTGGCCAAACCACGATGATTTAGCTATCAAGAAGGAAACCAATCTCTTCGGCTTGTCGAGAGGTATGAATTTTGTTTTTGAATCACTCAATTTCATTGAGTATTGACAAAGTTATGGACGTTTAAAGTTTTTCATTTTTTCGACGATTTCCCTAGTTTTTTCAGCGGACCAGTCACCTTTCAGACCATTTGCTGGCCATCTCCAGCCACCATTGGACTTACAAATAGGGATAATCTTATTCTACACTTTCCTATCTTCATTTTGATATATTATGGGTCGAATTTAGTTGAGAAACGACGAAATTACGAAGCTTTGAAATTTGCCCAAACTTCCGGCCAAAATTCCAGTTTCTAGTGAAGTCCGGCGACTTGACTTGGCTTGGCTCGGCTGAGTGAGCCGTTGACTTCTGGTCAGCGTTGACCGTTGATCGATCAATGTTGACTTTTGGGTTGACTTTTTCTGGTTTCGGCCAAAACCCCTCCCCCTCCTAGGCTAATTTCGACTTCCCGGGTCCCTTTTTGGCATCCATTTAGTGAAATTCTAATGTTTTAATGTAGTTGACCATCAGAGCGTCTCGGTTGACTTTTTAGGGTTGACTGTTGACTTCTACGAAAATTACTCAGACCATTCTTAGTGTATTTCGACATGTTGATTCCAAATCCGCCATCTGTTTCTCCAAATTCAAATGTTTTAATTGAGTTTTACTAATGGGTCCCAATATTATGCTTAAGTGCGATTACTATCGGAGACTTCGGCCTTCCTAACTCGGACATAAGTGACATCACAAGTACTTGTGAGTGGGTCTTTTCTTTTATTTAGTATATATATAATTGTTAGTTTCCATTTATACATTTCATAAAGAGTTTTCTACAATACGCCTAGATTAGCGTGACGTTTATAAGTTTTAGCGCATTGATAGAAATTATGACGTTATGCTACATCCTACGGGATGCATAGGTATACGTATTATTATTGATACCTTAATTATATTTATGGACGTGAATAATATTATGTTGACTAGAATTATCGAATCATTGTGGCATGACTATATTTATGTTATCTGCTCATCGTTGCACCGATGTCAATACTCACCCGGGCCAGGGCCAGTTTTTCACATGTATGTGCACATCGCACTGTATGCTCACTTTGGATCCATTGTAGGTGCCATAGATTGCTATAGGCAATTAGGACTCGTATGTGTTGCGCATAGTGATAGTCTTCACGTGATTATAGTACTAAAGTGTATATTATTGTTACTCACAATCTTATTCATGTCAGAATATCTCTGCATGAACTCGTGTGTTAACATGTGTCGATGATCACTCGATATGATATGTTTGCTTATGCGAGATTATGTGATTACGGACGTCATGTGTTTACTTACGAAATATTGTGCTGTATTGAATTCTTGAGATATTGCACGTTACGGTAAGTAGTTTCTTACTATATGTGGTATGTATATTTTGGAAACTATACTTATTTTATGGCAAGGGGTTATTACGTTTTCGAAAAGGTTTTTACAAAACTTTATATTTTAGGCCCACTCACCCTTGTTTTTCGCCCCTCTAGGTTTAGCAGCTGCGCTTTTGTGTCGACGAGGAATCTTGACAATCTCAATATAGGTGGTTACCTTCGATGGTATAATTCTCATTCTACCTTACTGTACTTTACTTATGTTCTGACATCACGTGTGCAATTGGTTCATTTCCGCTCACATGCGCACTCATGTAAATTGCTTGTTTGAAGTAAACTATTTACAACTTCAGTAAACAGTTTTTTATGTTCTCTTACAAATGCAGTCATCCTATTCAAAGTGACACACTATAAGCATACAAGAATAATACTTACAATGAATCCGCAGGCACGTCTGCTTCATTGTGTCAAAGAAGTATATGAGGTAAGTTGCCAGCAGAACTTATTTCAATGAGTCACGATTACATGCTTAACCAACTAGGGGAGCCTAGTGCACATACAGAAGTATGAAATGTTATTCAATCTCAATCTGTTGCGGGGCTTCTCCTTCTGGTTTTAACCCATCAGCAACAATATCTTCCTCCGTGATTCCAGAGGCTTCCACAGTCCTTGAAACCCAATCCTTGAGTGGATCTTCATTCAAATCAAGCCGTAAAAGACCAGCAAACATCCCTCCCATGAAGGCAACTGGCTCCTACATGATGAGATAAGCAGAGAAAATCATGGTACTAATATTACCATTTACATACAAAACAATGTGCATGCTCATGGGAAATCCTCTATGTACTCGCACATATTTATAGAAAACACAGTAGAGGCCTAGAAGGCTGAACAAATGAGCGATACGGTCAATTAGTGACTCATAAGAAATTGATCAAAGAGTTACTTTTAGTTTTACCAAAGTAAACACTGAAGTAGCATGGATACTTGCTTTTAGAAGATACTCATGATGCAATCCAAATATGGACCAGGCAAAATATAATGCAGTGATTTCACGTGTGGTTACTTGACCTCTTGCAATGAAAGGGGAAATCGTCTTTCAAAAAGAGACACGAAGTGATGCACAATTTCACAAGGATGAAGCTAGGAATATAGAAGAGCAATTTAGCTGTACAACTGTTGACGTGAGTCATAAATCAGTTAGTATTGGAATGTAATTTGGTTTCCTAGATTAAGGGGATCCTTACCTTACTAGTTTAGGTTAAACTCTCTTTTATTATTCCTTGTACTACAAGGTGTGGATGTATATATATTGCCTCCATATTGGAGAGATAATACAATAAGCAGAATTTATGATCTTTACCTTGGCATCAGAGCCGGGTTTTATGGCCTGGTATTTTTTCTCCAACCTTAAATTCAAACTCAATGATTCGAACTTTAATATTTGGTCGAAGATGATGGAAGTTCACACGGAAGGATTAAATAAGATGGGTTATCTCAATGGGAAGACTCCGGCTGTGGATGAGACAGAACCCGGGTTTTTAAAGTGGCACACTGATGATGCAATCGTCCGAGGATGGCTGCTAAAAACTATGGAACCACATCTGTTAGGGCTATTCATTGAGTTACTAACGGCACATGATATTTGAGAAAGCGTTAGTTAGATGTTCTATGATGTGGCAGACGAGTCCCAGTATTATGGGCTATGATGCAAGACAACAAGAACAAGACATAATGGACGTCCAGTGAACAACAACATATCAAAAGGTGGTATCAACGTTTTTTTTTTTAATATTTTATTGGACAACAATTTAAGGGAAAAAAACAAGAAAGAGCAAAGCAAGTAATAAGAACGAAATTTTGAGGCCCAAAAGGCTTATAATAGAGATTTTTCATCCGATGTCCATTGCATAAGAGAGAGTAGACACTGTATTATAAAAATGCAAGAATCGGTTGGCAACAATCTAACCTCTCAGAAACCCAAAAACATCCTCACAAAATCATACAATAAATCATCAAAAAAATAAAAAAACACCATGACAAACGCGTAGACCAACATCCAAAGTATCCGTAAAATCAACAACACAGATTCAAACATCATTAAACCAAATTATGCATGGGTAATCTATGAATTATTGAAAAATGGGCGGTGGGTGTAGACAGAGGTAGTAGTAGCTGTAACAAGTACCTTAAGCGCTTCTCTGAGAATGGGTTCTTCGCTGGGATTGAAGAAAAACGCCTTAATCCCACTGCAGTTCCCCAAACGCACTTTTCTGCTGCTGCTGCTGCTTCTGATGGGAACCAGCTCCTTCGGTGATGTCGATGGTTTAATAAACCCAGGGCCAAGCTTCTTTGATTTCCACTGTTACCCAATTGTCAATTACTCATCAAAATTGATAAGCAGATGAAGAAGAATAGGAAAAAGAAAATTTGGGCCGTCGGATTATTCACTCACGAGTGCACACGAAGGAGAATTCACAAGAAACACAGACATGTTGACCAACTTGAACGCCTTCTACTGTCTTCTCCGGTGTTGATGGCTGGTTCAGTGGTTCTTATTCCGGACTGGTAGATTTTTGCCTCTCGCTTTATTTTAAGGCCATTTTCGCTTCATACAAATACTTTGGGGCTGTGCACAATTTACCCTGCCAGGTTACTGTAACGTAAATTCGCAAGTTAAATTATAATCTAGTGGTTTTCCGTCTTCGGCAACAATTTTTTATCCCATCCTTTAATATAAAATATTATTTTATCAATGTTCCATAAGCATTGTGCTCAATTTCTCTTTCGCTTAAGCTTTGTTCTACCAGGTTTTCTAAACAAGATCGTGAAATCATTGATTGATGAATACTATTAAGGAAAAACTAATAAAAATGCTTTAAAACTTACACTCTTAAATAAAAGTATCTTAATAACTTTATTTAATTGTTAGGACAACACAACATCAAAACGTCTCAATAATATTGATTCAAGCAATGAGTTTCCTGATTTGCCCCTGATGGCAAGCCTTTGCCCATTTATTTGGTCCGTTTCACTCTAAAAACATAGCAACTGCTGCTTGTGTTCTTCCATATCATTTCCTTCTTTCCAATCTTCATAAGTCTTTGATACGGTAACGAAATCGTGCAAGGTCAGAGTCTACGAGTTCGTATCGACACCCTCTTTCTTCTAATACAAGGCTCACACGTGGAAACTCAAGTACCAGGGAGATCAAGCTCTCCAAAGATGACCTTTTTCCTGCGATTTTACCAATTTCCTACTAAACATGACGGAATTAGTCTTCAACTTAAGAGTTTAATCCCCTCCTCATGGCATCTTTTCCATATAAGTACTTATCAAAATTGATACTTTCAAATTTGGTTCTTCAAATAATGACAGTGTTCAGTTCTAGAAATAGTGGCAGTAGTAGCGTTCATTTCTAAATAGTGGCAGTATTCAATTTTAGGAATAGACAGTTTTTTGTTATAAAAATATTGAAAGTGGTAGTGTTCAGTTTTAGAAATAGTGACAATGTTCAATTCTAGAAATAGTGGCAGTGATAATGTTTAGTTCTAGAAGCAGTGACATTATTTAGTTTTAGAAATAGTGGCAGTGACAATGTTAAGTTCTAGAAATAGTCATATGTGGGACCATGATTTTCCAGGACTGAAGTAAAGCTGATCCAAATACAATTACCTCATAAGTTCGGTCTTGGACTCACAGCTTCGGGGAAGCTGGATCATACGGAGTAACGGTGCTACCATCACTCTGTTTTGGGGCAATAGGAGGAGTCCAAGCGATTTCGTCAGATGACCATACTTATTCAGCAAGACACGTGATCTGATCCTGATACGGACCCAATCAGATCCTTATAAGTCTTGAAGTTCATACAATCTAGGAATTGACATGCACAACAAGTAACCACAACACCTAAGAGGGTACAATATCTACTTCTAGATATCATCTAGAATTTTTCTGGATTAGAACAAGGATCCTATCCTAAAAAGATATTTCTCCCTATGATATAAATACACTCATCGAGGGTTCATTTATGGTAATGCAATTTAAACACTTCAATTATCTTACCCACTACTAGAGTATAAATTTATTCCCTAACTTGACCGTAGGGGAGCCTTTGGCAGGCACAACTCCTCCCTCCCCCTTGGTGCCATCTTAGGCTTGCTCACGGTTGTTTACTATTCTACAGGTTGTTCGAGTTTGTGCACAACCACCACTTACAACGATGTGCAAATTTGGTTCCAACATTGTAGTGGCAATTTTGTAATTAATCTCTTGCCCTACTAGAGTATAAAATTATTCACTAACTTGACCGTTGGAAAGCCTTTGGCTTGCACACTTCATCATCCCCCCCCCCCCAGGGTGTGGTCTCATGCTTGCTCATGGTTGTTTACTGTTTTGCAGGTTGCTCGAGTTTGTACACAACCATCACTTATGACGGTGTGAGAATTTGTTTCCAACATCATAGTGGCAATTAATCGACGTTTGTTTAACGAATTAGGGGCAGAGGTTGGAAGATAAAATTTGGATGTTTTGGGTTGGTCTTTGCTTCTAGCCCATGAGTTTTTTATGCTTAGTCCATTTTTCTTTTGTTCTTTTCATTATATAAAGTTTTTAGAATGCCTTCGGTTAAACAAAGTATGTAGGAGTATTTTTCATTAAAGCTCACAAGAGCAAATCAGTATTTCCAGCATTAATTCTTAAATGTCACATTGAACAACCAATAAAATAGGACACTGGACTAGAATAATTAAAAATAGTGGACCACGTAGAATTATAACTAATTAAATATATGTCCTTGCCATTTTAAATTTCAAATAATAAGATTATGAAACTTATAAATATTTTAATCATGAAACTTATAAATATTTTTGTCACATCCCGGCCCGGGGTGGACCACTTTCCGGGTCCGACTCCACCACCGTAGCACGATATTGTCCGCTTTGGGCTTACCAATCCCTCACGGTTTTGTTTTTGGGAACTCACGAGCAACTTCTCAGTGGGTCACCCATCATGGGATTGCTCTAGCCCAAACTCGCTTAACTTCGGAGTTCCTACGGAACCCGAAGCCAGTGAGCTCCCAAAAGGCCTCGTGCTAGGTAGGGATGGGAATATACATTTAAGGATCACCCCTGGGCAATGTGGGATGTCACAATCCACCCCCCTTAGGGGCCCGACGTCCTCGTCGGCACACACGCGACCAGGGTTAGGCTCTGATACCAAATTGTCACATCCCGGCCCGGGGTGGACCACTTCCCGGGCCCGACTCCACCACCGTAGCACGATATTGTCCGCTTTGGGCTTACCAATCCCGGCCCGGGACGGATCACTTCCCGAGCCCACTCCACCATCGTAGCACGATATTGTCCGCTTTGGGCTTACCATTCCCTCACAGTTTTGTTTTTGGGAACTCACGAGCAACTTCCCAGTGGGTCACCCATCATGGGATTGCTCTAGCCCCTTTCTCGCTTAACTTCGGAGTTCCAACGGAACCCGAAGCCAGTGAGCTCCCAAAAGGCCTCGTGCTAGGTAGGGATGAGAATATACATTTAAGGATCACCCCTGGGCAATGTGGGATGTCACAATTTTAATTATGAAACTTTGGCCATGTTCGATGAGAGTTTTTAAGTCCCAAGGGAGTGATGTCAAGTTACGAAGTAAAATATTATATAGAGGGGATTAGAAAAGTCTTCTATGTGTACAAAGACATGTGTGAAGGATGTGTAAATGACATCTCTCAAGGATTAGCAAATCCCTCTTATATGCCTATGCAATGCCCATAAGAAGTTTTTCTAATCCCTTCTTTGTTGCATTTTATGATCAATTCCTTAATAACTTTACATTAATCCTTTGGAACTTGGAAAACCCTCGTTCAAACATTGCCCTAGGGATGTTGGCTATAGTTCGTCAGAGTGTGGGTGGGGAAGGGTCCATGAAAATGACAATCTTTTATTTTCTAATTATTATTAATATAAATTAGTTTAAAAAGGTAAAAGTACTTTTGTAATTCTCATTGTTTTATAATTATTTTAAAGTTTTTATCCCAAAAGGTCTCTGAGAATCCCCCGACATAGTAGATGTCACATTCCAACCCGGGCCCCCACCACTTCTTGGGCTCGACTCCATCGTAGCATGATATTGTCCGCTTTGGGCCCCTACCACACCCTCACAGTTTTGTTTCTGGGAACTCACACGAGAACTTCTTAGTGGGTCACCTATCTTGGGATTGCTCTCATGCGAACTCGCTTAACTTCGGAGTTCCTACGGAACCCAAAGCCAGTGAGCTCCCAAAAGACCTCGTGCTAGGTAGAGATGGGAATATACCTATAAGGCTTACAAGATCCACTCCCCTGGGCAATGTGGGATGTTACAATCCACCTCCCTTAGGGGCCCGACATCCCCATTAGTACACATCCGGCCAGGGATTGGCTTTGATACCAAATTGTCACATTCAGGCCTAGGCCCCCACCACATCCCAGGCTCGACTCCACCGTAGCACGATATTGTCCGCTTTAGGCCCCTACCACACCCTCACGGTTTTGTTTCTGGGAACTCACATGAGAAGTTCCTAGTGAGTCATCTATCCTGGGATTGCTTTCGCGCGAACTCGCTTAACTTCGGAGTTCCTACAGAACCCGAAGCCAGTGAGTTCCCAAAAGGCCTCGTGCTAGGTAGAGATGAGAATATACATATAAGGCTTACAAGATCCACTCCCCTAGACAATGTGGGATGTTAAAGTAGATCTTTCTCAAATGGAGTGTAAATCGCCTTCATACCGTCCGATTTGCAATTTATAGGTGCACCTAATGCCTGATAAGCACTTGGATGGGCCGTATACCTGTCGGCTACATACTTTAGGAGTTGCCATTACCAAATAAGCGCTTTTATATTGTCATTGAGATTTATGCAGTCTTCAGAAGGTGACCATGATCTTGGTGATGCCGGCAATACTTGGTATTATACCTTCATCATCAGAAACTAGGTTGTACTCTTTGAGTGGTGGGGAGTTGTCGTTTTACAAGAGGGAACATCTCTCTTTAAGACATTCATGGGGCTGTAAAATATGTACATGTCATACTGCTTGAAGCAACTTTCCATGCTAGGCTAATAATCATACTTAATCTTTTTTGGTGGACTATCGTATACGACTTTCTATTTCACTTTAGTTAGTGCACTCGGAAGGTTCGTTCTTTTGCCGGGGCGATGATTTGCTTCCTTGTTTTGTTCAGTTGCTCAGCTCGGGAGTAGATAGTCACTTTATGGGGTAGGCCTATAAAGGTTTCTAGAGGATTGGTTAAATGGAAGTAGAAGTCTCCTCTGGTAAATTTTTCCATGATGGCATTATGGGCCATTGCCTCGTTGCATCTTTTGCATTTGGCATTGCCAATTACTAAGGTGATGCCAATTGATGTGTACTGTCTCTTGGAGATAATCATATATGTGTTAAGAAAAACTTGTCTCAGCCCTGAGACAATCTATTTGAACCAATCTATTTGAACCAATCCCGAGCTGTTCATTTGAGGGTGGTTGGGAATAGCCTACATAAGTAAACCTTTCTAGGTGGTCGTATAGATCAGTAAGTCTGTCACAACTTTGCATTTTGAGTGCCCAGGTAGCCTTATCCTTTAGCTTATCGAGCAGTTCCTTGGAGAATGGTAGAGGAACTTCTTCCTTGGAATAGTCGAGGTTCTTAGGCTTAGATGCTCGGTCTTTGTCTCCCAGTCGATCTCATACATTAACTAACAAAATATTAAGATTAAGTTAACAAAATACATAGAACTTAATTAAACATAGACTTTTCATCTCTTCATCATGACTTCATTCGGGATGCTTTTTAAGTCAGGGTGGTCGGGTGAAGTTTTGGTCAAGCTTTTTGTTGCATGTTCGGTGACTTGCCCTTTTTCCCCGAGCACTCTCCTCTGCTTAAAGCCTTTTTTTTATGACCTCGCAAGCATCATCACCTTTGTTTTCGACATTGCCAGGGGGAGGAAGAGGAGGAAGATTAGTTCCTACCTCGGGATGTGTTGTCGATCTTCTCATTACTCTGGTTGATCTGTTCCTAGAGGTTGTCATGCTTTTCCTGGAATAGGGTACTTTGGGCTTGGATGAGGTTTCTTACCTCATTCATTTATCCAACACCGGCAAGTATGTTATTCATCTTCTCTTCCAGGCTGGCGAGCCTGGTTTTCTTTTATGGAAGGCCACCTCAGTTTACCTGAAAGAACCTTATCTCTTGTTATTGTGTTGGTCTTCCTGCTTGATTGAGCACGATCATTATAAGTTCCTATGACAACTGGGTAAAAAATGCAACCAAATTGTATGCAACTGTTAAAACTCAAAATTTGCAGGTTAGCAAATTAAAATACTAAACCCCTTGTGGGCATGAAATCATACATACTAAAATGAAATAGACTTAAAGATTTAAGTAGCACCCCACAAAACTGGGCTACATCCATTGTGTTGCTCAGATTATATTGATTTCAAGACTAAAAATAGCGCTCAGCTAAATACATGAACTCTATCATTTTATTCGCCCGACCCTAATATAAGAGGTTCACACCCATTACATAGGCCTTCAATAAACCTAGAAGCCTTGGGCTTACCTCTTTTCACTTCCCTGGTAGTTAATGCACCATCTACATAGATTTTTGTGTTGACACCTTTTTACCTATCGACTGGACATTCGTCTGTGAAGTGACATGTGTTTAGTCGAGATTGCATGCCTTTACAGAGTGATGCGTGCCAAGTGTCTCGCTCGGCCTTGTTTATCTAACCATGTGTCTTCAAGCACCGTTCTGATCACCTTTACATCCCATCATAGGCCTCTGCCACTAACTGTGAGTCACCACGTGGCTTGATTGACGTATAAGTAGCATGTTCCTAGACACTTGTGCCATAAAGCTGTCAGTCTTTTTTATAAAAAAAAAAGGGGACAACTAGTGGCAAACCACAATTATCGACCCCTTTCGAGCTCGAGAGACTATGGGAAATTCCATCCTGCCCGTGCCATTGTTAAGTAGACTTGCCAGTTCGAAGTATCAAAAAATAGGAGGGGGACGAATTAGGGAGAGATTAGGGAGGGAAAGGAGAAAGGTGAGTGGTACCCAATGACTTCCTTCCCTTTTACCCATTTTCAACCCATGCAACCCATCCCAATGACCCGGTTCTTACAACCGATTTCTAACGCCATTTTCGGTGTTTCTCAGGTGATTCATAGCCAGAGGCCACCTAGAAACAACTCGGCATGAATCACTCCTCATTTTCCACTCAAACGTGACGAGATTTGGCCTCGGGTTTATGAAAAGCACAATCGATGGGCCCAAGGGTTTTTCCATAGCAATCAACCGTTTCTAAAGCTAGATCCTTTCACCACCACCACCACTAAAGGACTTTCTTTAATCGCAGGAACAAGCCCAAACAAGAATGGGGGCGTTGGAGTTCGAATTGAGGACAAATCAAGGGACACCCATTTCTAGGGTTTCCGACGGGTTAGAGGCAAATTGCAGTCATTCCAGGCCAAATTGGACTTAGCCACAGGTATAAGGTTTGCTCTACTCTTTGAGATCTTCATTTCTGTAATTTTTGAGAATTTTTAGAAATAGTTGAGTTTTCCGACGAGTTGGGGCGGCTGGTGCGGTGGCGCACGGTCAGGAAGCCGACATTGTGTTTTTATGCAGACTTGTTATTCTATTTATGCTTTCGAGACCTAATTGCTGTGGTTTGAATATTAATACGATTGTAGAGTATGTTGGATTAAATGAATATATTTGGATTTGATTTGAATTTTGGATATGTGAACTACGAATGACTTGATCCTTGTTTAGGGTACGTAGGTAGTCTAACGAGACGTTAGATGCAGCCATACAATATTTAAGACAAAAGCCTTGTTTGGGAAATTAAGCAATGTGAAGGAATTGGTGAAAATGTGAGTTTTAACTTTATGATTTATTGATTGATGAGATATGGGTGAGTTGTACAGGTTACTATAGGTGACTTCGACTTACGTGCTAGCATTGATTGATGAGATATGGGTGAGTTGTACAGGTCACTATAGGTGACTCCTACTTACGTGCTAGCATTGATTAATGAGATATGGGCGAGTTGTACAAGTCACTATAGGTGACTCCAACTTATGTGTTAGCATTGATTAATGAGATATAGGTGAGTCGTACTGGTCACTATAGGTGACTCCGACTTACGTACCAGCATGGATTATTAAGCACCTGATTATTTATATTGCTGATGAGATGCTGTATCATGGTATACTTCTGGATTTACTGATAGTATACAATTGATTTCATTCTTATACGTAGTATGATTTTCTAGGAAATTTTACAGGTTTTACAGCGAGGGGTTATAACGTTTAGAAGATCTTTATTAAAACCTTGTTTTTAGGCCACAATAGGTGGATCCAGTTGACATATTACTTTTCATGGATTTACTTCACTTGGTTTACCTATTTCATTATGTTGAGTTATTGAGCATGGCATACATATGGATATTACTATTCCGAGCATTGTTTCGATATAGATATGTATTCTATTTTCTGGGAAATTATACAGGTTTTATGGTGAGGGGTTATTACTTTTGATAAGTGAATGGTTTTTGAAAAACTTTGTTTTCACCCACTTACATTTTCTATTGTGCACCCTTCCAGGTTCTAGTAGTGAAGTTTCTGTATCAACGAGGATTCGTGGCACTTCCCAATACAGGTGGCTTCTTATGATGGTATAATCGTTATCTTATCTTACTGTACTCTACTTATACTTTGTATCACGTGTGTATGGGTCCATACACGCTCACCGCGCACTCGTGTATTTAGGCACTTCTAGGTTTAAATTTATTCTTAGTTTACACATTATCACACTTTATGGCTTCGTCACCTTTCAGGTGTCGGCCATCACAACTTGATTCGGAGTCCTAGTGGACATTCCGGGTCGGGGTGTGTCAGTCACCCACGTTGGTCTATCTTATGTGTTTTTGATAGATGACTAACGTGTAAAAGAAGTTTCTATTTAAGAATCTTTAACTTGATTAGATGTACTAGAAAATTTTTCGTGTGACAAAAATATTAATCATGTTATCAACACATATTTTGCGAGGGCAATTATGTGACCGATACCTTAGCTAACGGTTTATTTTAAAACTATATTTTACACCAAGATGTGAGGGGCCTAAGCCAATTGGGTCATGATAATTCGATATCAAACTCATTATTCATAGAGTCGAACTTAATTAGTGTAGATATATAAAATATTTTGAAAAACAATTTTTTTTTTTTTGAACAAATTGAAAAACAAAACTTAAGACTTTCTATTTACAAGTGGAAAGAAAACTAAGAAAAAACTATGCTTGGCTAGATTTTGGTGGCATATAATTGTAGCCAAAAATCTGCTGTTTCCTTTTTTTGTCTCTTTGCTAATATTTCGATACATGTCCTATGCCCTAAACCCTAAACCAAGTTAAATCTGGCGTCCATCTTCTTCTCGGTCCCGACTATCATCTTCAAACCCTATCATCGTCAATCTTCTTCCAGTAATTCTACAATTTGGGGGCAAGCATCAGTCCCGGTATATGAATCTTGAACCCTCTATGCCCACTTTCTCTCTTCGTGTCTCATATCATATTCCTCTTCATGTTTTGTTTTTGTCAAAAAAAAAAAAAAAAAAAAAAAAAAAAACGGTTATTGACACTTCAAAATTTCATTTAGCACTCATCACATGTGTATTTTTCTTTCTAAATATTAAAAATTTGGAGTGTAAAATGAGAATTTTGAAATGACAATAACAATTTTCCAAAAAAAATCAGTATAAAGAATGTTTGACAATTTATCATGATTCATGATGAAGATTAGTGTTATTTTTTAATCATTGTATACGGGTAGAAAAAAGTCATCAAGATAGGATGGGCTTTGAATAAAAGTTAAGGGAAATTTTATTTAAACCCATCTAACCACTTTCAACACCCAATTTAAATTTTAAATGTTAATTGTTTATTTTACCCTATTGCATAATTACTATTAAGTACAAAATGAAATTAATAATAAAAATCAAATTTATCAATAGATCCACATACTATAATTAAACCCTAGCATCACCCTTTGTTTATCTTACGTTTATTCCGACTAAAACCCTAATAGCTCTGATAGAGAAAAACAAGTTTTTCTATTGATGGATGGTGATTTTGAAGTTTTTAATCCTCCAACTAAAGTATGACTCGATTTATGGATATTTTGTTTGTTTTCTTCTTATTTGGATTAAATTTCAACTTTTTATATTATATTGTATTTATCTTTCTCTGCCATCTGCATGCGCCCCAAAACACCAATGTAAGGCCTTTTGATAAGTACTATAAAGACATAAAACTTGATTCTTGGTGCAAATAAAGATTGCTCAACCTTAACCACGAGCTAGCGGGTGGCATGTCTTGCACCTTTTTTATTCGAAATAGCTCCAATTTGTTTATTTGTTTATTAACATAGTAGCAAAACACTTAGCCCTATGTCACTTCAAAGTATCTTCAAAAGTACATAAAAATGCTCGATTTAAAAATGACTGAACTGGAGTTTGCTTAACTTTCTATTAGCAAATTCAAGTCTATGGAATGATCTCTTGGATCCTAAGTCCATGGAAGGGTTGTGGTAGCAGAAAGAAACAAAGCACCCATGGACATGCTAGTCCTATGGCATATGCAATTATAAAGGGAATGAGTGTAAAGATAATTTTACATTTTGAATTGGGTTTGAAATGGTAGTTTAGGTAATAAATTTGGGATTTTTTAATAAAAAATAATATGGGTGAAGAGAGTAAGTTGAGTGTAGAAGATGAGTTCAAATAAAATTTTCCAAAGGTTAATAGAGTTATCTCTTAGTTAAGTTCTAAGACATGTGTCAAGATATTAGCAAAAAGACATAATGGGAGACACAACGGGAGACACAAAAAAGGGAACATCAGATTCTTGGCCTATAATGTGAGAGATTTTTTAGTATGACCAGAACTCGGAGTGGTACATCACATGTCACTATACAAATTGTGGAATATGTGTGTTAAAAAGTTAATAACTTAAAAAATAAAATTTCTCACTACTTATATAAAAATACATGGTGTAGCACTTGTATTCCGATCACAACAAAAAAATTTCTCCAATAATTGCGATGTAAGGACCATTCCTTTTAATATATCACGGCACTAATTTAGGACCTTAATTCGAGGAAAGTATGCCTGAAAACTAGGGTTCCACTGTCTTTCTATTTTCTTTGGTTTTGTGTTAATTAAGACATTTTAATTGGCCTAATGTCTCTCCATTGTATATGCACACCACAGTGATTTCGATCTGGTCATATGAATTGACAAATTTGTCCTACACAAAAGCCACAATATTCATGCATTCATTTCGGTTCGTTGCTCAAAGCTGATATTTTGCATAAATAACCTGTTGTCTAATAGTCTATAGGCTATAGCTGCCAAACAAACTCATTCTCGAGCTTTAGAACTTGGGGCATATCATATGTGCTTGGATCCCCTCAAATGTGTTGAATACTTAAAGGTGGCAACAATATTATATATGTATTATTTAAGGAATTTTAACAAAAAAATTTCGGTACTATTCATTTAATGAAAAATCATATTTTTACATTAAAAAGTTAATCATGTACTATTCACTATACCCTTTATTTTGTCCTTATCTTTAAAACTCAAAATTTTCAAGCCATTTTCATTAGTTTTCCTTATTATTTAGGGAATTATTATTAACACTCCAAAAATCTCATTCTACACTCCTTAAAAACGTATTTTTCTTTCTAATTATAGAAAATTTGGAATGTCAAATGAGATTTTGGAAGTGCTAATAACAATTCCCATTATTTATTGTGTTTTCGGATACAATATAAACATATACAACGCAAAATCAAACTTGCTTTAAGATTTCTCATATATAGACGTCGTGAGAATCTCTTCACCTTGAAGACGAGTCGCCTGGTTTCATGCCTGCTTTTGCAGTAGAACAAGCTAAAGTTAGTTTGTAACTTGAAATACACACATAGCCCATTCCGAAGTATGAAGATGTCTACGTATTTAACTCGAGGACTAACTACAATTTACATTTTTCAAGGTTTTTTGTTTTTTTTATAAGTTCACCTTTTAATTTTTAAATTTTGCACCTTGAGGATTTTATGTTATATAATTTATTCGTTTGGTTGTTTGTTTGATCACCTAATCTTCTATTAATTAATTTACTTTTTTTTTTTTAATGTAGTGTAAATATGACTTATATGCATTTCAATTACGAGTTTTACACTTATCATATCAATCAATTAGATTCAGATAAAAAAGAAGAAAGGATTAGATATTTCATTAAAATAAAGGCATACACAAATGGAGTCTATTATCAATAGACGTGCAGCTAGAAATAAACAAAATATGGGTTAGTGATTCTTCCTTGAGAATTCAGATAATTGATGGCCTGCTCTATACGATATTACATTAATTCAAACTTGTACACATATATCAGTCTGCACTACGAAGAATAACTTATTACCTGTGTAACTCGACGTGGCTTTACTGTGTTGATTAGTTTGGTCAATGATTCCTGCTTAGGTAATTAATTATGGAATTATATGTATATTTATAAAGGTACATGCTGTGTTATTTTTTTAATTATAATCGATCGTGTTGTATTAGTGGTTGTCGTGTGTGTATACATACACACACACACACATATATATATATATATAGAGTCAATTAAGTTAACGTCAACCGATACATTTTTCTGGCAGGTTCCGAAAGATAGGAAATGGGAAACCTTTTCCCAGCTGCGACCTGCCTGCATTTGATCTCCACAGTATTGTTCATTTCTTTTGTTGCAACGTTTTTGGTGGTAAGGATCAGAAAAAGAAAGCTCAAGGTTGGCCAATTGCCACCAGGAAGAAGAGGTTGGCCAATCGTTGGCGACAGCTTCAATTGGTACAATGCGGTCGCGAGTTCCCACCCCCCTCAGTTTGTCGAACAACAAGTCCAGAAGTTCGGGAAGATATTCTCATGCAGTCTGTTTGGAAGATGGTCTGTGATATCAGCAGATCCAACCTTCAACCGCTTTGTAATGCAGAATGAAGGGAAACTGTTCCAGTCTAGTTATCCAAAATCTTTTAAAGATTTGGTTGGCAAAAATGGTGTCATCACGGTGCACGGAGAGCCACAACGAAAGCTCCACGGAATCGCCTCCAACATGATGCGCCTAGACCACAAACTTAAATCAAAGTTTAATTTCTTGGACGACATTCAAATGATTATGACTCAAACTTTGAGCACTTTTCAAACCAATCAATCGATACTTCTCCAGGATGTTTGCAGAAAGGTAAGTTCGTTACATTTTGTCTCCTCTCTTTTCCTTTCTTTTATTTTTGTTAACTTTCTCTTCAATAACTTTAATTAATTCATTCACCAATTTTATTATTGTTTCGTTCTTTTGGCAGGTGGCTATAAATCTAATGGTTAATCAACTTTTGGGAGTGTCGAGCGATTCAGAGATTAATGAGATGGCTCAACTGTTCTCCGACTTCGTTGATGGTTGTCTCTCTTTTCCAATCAACTTGCCTGGTTTTGCATACCACACTGCCATGAAGGTACACATTTCACAAAGAAAAATGCTAGAGGGACAATATTTTTAGACCACATTTTGTAAATTATATGATGTGGCAATTGATAATTAGATACTCTTTAATGATTTAAACTATGAATTCAATACATTATATGTCACATAATTTTGTCTATAAAATAGGATTCAAGCAAATAGTTTCTATGGCATCACTATTTCACAAATATTAACATATATTTAAACTTTAAGATATTTCATCGTCCAAAGGCTGAAATTGTATCTTATCAAAACACATATAATTTGCTTTATTATTATTTCATCACGATCATCAATTGTCACACTAAAAGATTACTAATTAACCTTAATTTTCTTGTATCCAACCCATGGGTGAAATCTTCACGTCCATGCTTAACATACTTTTACCGTACAAAAATTATTCTCGTAATCATCTTCTAAAGATCATTACTGTAAAAAATCATTCAATATAGGGATCATTTAACCATACATATGCATTGTACAATAGACATTTCATCATGAGGAACTTTTTTTTTTTAATCAAAATTGTCAATTTGTTCAACACATATAGACGACAAAATGGTCACCATATAGAAGGATTTTTTACATAAATGATACTTAGATGATGATAAAAAAATGAACGATTCCAATTGATTATGATAGTTGTACATTGGAAGTACGTTATTACAAGTGGGGTTTTTTTTTTTTGTTTTTGGGGGGGGGGGGGGGGGGTGGTGGTGGTGGGTGAATGGACAAATAGGTTCACCCCATGGGGAATGCACATATCTACTCTTTGTGAATAATGTATCTTCACCGTACAAATTCATAATAGGAACCGTTTAATTTTTTAATCTTCATTTAAAGATCATCCCTACAAAAATATCATTTCGAATCGGATATTGTTTAGTCATTGAAATGGGTGTACGTGTCCAAATTTATGATGAACCGTCCATTTATTTAGTATATTTAAATGACTAAATGATCTATGTGATACAAATGATTTTTATAGGAATGATCTTGAAATATGTTATTTGCAACGGTATGCAAGTATCTTCTTGTAACAATATTATATAAACAGCTGACTCTTTGTCTAACTGTACTTTCTCTTGCCACTGTTGAAAGAGATCCCAAGTTTGAATAATTTTCACTTTTGTAGTAATCAACTGTGAGCCAATGTGTGATTAATGTTTTGGCAGGCAAGGGAAAACATCATAACCAAGATAAATAGGATAACGCAAAATCACAGAGAACAAGGTGAAGTTGGCAATGGCGTCCTTGGAAGACTATTGGAGGAAGAAAGCTTACGGGATGAAGCTGTAGCAGACTTCATTATCAACCTTCTCTTTGCTGGGAATGAAACAACTGCTAAAACAATGCTATTTGCAGTCTATTTCCTTACTCAGTGTCCCAGAGCAATGAAACAATTAGTGGTACGAACCTAACTTTTCCATATTGCTAGCTAGGTTCCTCGTCTTATTGTGTTACGCTTTGCTGCTAATTAATGGTAAAATTGGTAACATATTGTAAACTTTTTTTTCTTAATATTACAAAGTAATTGAAGTTTCGTCTTAAAATTAATTGGCAATATAGTTTATGGAGAGTAAATTAACTCATTACGTGTGTACGTATTTACATGTTAGATAATAGAATCTCACATTAGAAATATAGCAAAATAATACACAACATATATGTGGGAGGTTTACTTCTAGTATCATTGAAACCTTTTATAATGAAACTGCACATCAAGCAATATGTGGGTAAGTTAGGGACAAAGAATAGTTATGTTGATGTGGACCATACAAAGGCTAAAAAGTTTATCCTGGTATCAAATCATGTTCTTGTGGCACGTCCTGGCTTACTGGTCTTAAACTTGCTTTCTAAAGTTGGGTTTCCAAAATTTGCGCTAACTCTAGCATAGTGTTATTGAATAATTAGGCCTTCAAAAAAGTTGTGTTGGGTCTAAGGAATGATGATGCCCGGGCTCTTAAAAAGTAGTTTTAGCTCTGACATAATAAACTGATTAATTTTATATGTGAAAATTGATTTTTCGTGTGGGATCATTCATGAGTGGGCATGTTTGGAAAAATAGACTCTCACATGGATAGAAACGTGTAAGCAAGATCAGGCATTGATCACAGATCATAAATATACTCATGGCATATCAAATATTATCAATTTAACATGTACATGGTCAACTCTATCATTTCTCTCTTTATAATTAAGATCCCTTGGATGTAGAAGCAAGTTATTCATTTAAAATTGATTCATGACAGGATGAACAAGACAGTTTCCGAAGCAAACCTGTTGGAGAAGAAACTCTTACATGGCAGGATTACAAAGCAATGTCTTTTACTCAATGTGTATGTATCAATTCTCTTTCAATTTTATCACCAAATACCCTAATTATGACGCATGCCGTGATCTCATATCAAGTTTTTATCTTCCCTAAATTTTAAAGGAAAGAAACTCCAATTTAAACGTACGTACCAATCTGAAAATGAACTTGGGGCCAAGAATCTGAGACACATATGAGCTTTTCTATTAACTTATCAAATGTAATTGTTTTTTCACTACAGAAACAGAGGTAATAGTCACTTAACGAAGCGTGTAATTAAGTAGTTAATACAGAAAGCGTGATAAAACGTCTAAAAGTGTGAGTCCCAGATTATTAAAGAATGAACTTAGGCTAATTTTTTTAAAATTAACTTATAAAAAAAAATTATGTAGACTATCGTAAATTAATTTTATGAAGATTTTAATCTAAAAATATTTAAATTCCGATAAATATTGAAAAATCATTAATGGATACATGAAACACTATGGAAGAATATGAAAATCATGATAGAGATGTATAAACACAAAATACATGAAACACACAAGATACACAGAACACATGTGAATGACACACAAAACACATGTGAAGGACATACAAAACACATGATAGAGATGAAGCACACACAGAACACATGACACACACGAAACACATATCAAAATACGTACATACAAAACACATGAAACACATGAAACACAAACCTACACACATGAAACTGAAACCTTCAATCGTCCTCTATATAAACACATGTTGAATATCAAACCATCACACAACATATTCACCAATCTTTCAACTTTCAAAGTGTTTTTGTTTTCTAAAAATCCTCAATATCTCATCAATGGGTGATAGAAGAAAGTGTAGCCTGGCAATGCAGATGACACAATACCAAGCAAGCCTTGACAATGCAGATGCAGAAATGATCAACGCAGAAGCCGAATTTGCAAACTTGCTTATGCAATATAAGCACCATGCCGAATCTAGCTATCGTGGCTCTGTTATGGGGCGTTCATTTGTGCAGCGTGATAGAAGAGTGTCATGACCGAATGATGAAAGATTATTTCATCAAGCGTCCAAGATATCCTGCTCATGATTTTCGAAGGTGGTTTTGGATGAGAATAGAGCTTTTTGAAAGCATCTTGAACGTAGTTGTCAATCATGACCACTACTTTACAAGGAAGATAGATGTCGTAGGCCGACAAAGTCTATCACCTCATCAGAAGCTCACATCTGCATTTCAGATGCTAGCTAATGGGTGCTCTGCAGACTTAACTGACGAGTATTGTCAACTTGTCGAGACTACTGCTATTGAGAACCTGAAGCGCTTCTGTAAGGCAATTGAAGTCATATATAGAGCCATATACCTCCGCAAGCCAAATCTTGAAGATTTGAAGAGGCTTCTACACAAGGCAGACAAAAAAGGCTTCCCTGGCATGACAGGAAGTCTTGATTGTATGCATTGAGAGTGGAAGAATTATCTTACTGCTTGGGCTGGCCAATTCAAAGGCCGTCATAACAAGCCAACCATTGTGCTTGAGGCTGTGGTGTCTTATGACACTTATATTTGGCATGCATTCTTCGATACTTTTAGATCAAACAACGATATCAACGTCCTTGTGGCATACTTTTACAAAATTTCCTTTTGCTTACCATGTAAGAACTTCTTCCTCTCTGGAATGTATTTGTTAAGGTCCTCCATCATGAAATTAATTTTGAACCTCTCTTGCTCCTTATCCCCTTCTTCCTTCATTTGCAAACACATTTAGACCGCTTC
This sequence comes from Pyrus x bretschneideri, assembly GCF_019419815.1. Classification (NCBI taxonomy): domain Eukaryota; kingdom Viridiplantae; phylum Streptophyta; class Magnoliopsida; order Rosales; family Rosaceae; genus Pyrus; species Pyrus x bretschneideri. The sequence goes on along the minus strand of NW_025999579.1, from coordinate 35,359 downwards.
TTCTTGCCTAGAGCTATGACTTTCGGTCAATCTTGCAAATCCGGTAGCAATGTGTGCACTCATCGGCTCTTGGGACTTCCTTTTTCTCTTTGCTTCCTTTTTCTTATCTCTTCCTAGGGGCCTTGTAATAGAAAAAGTTAGGGTCATTTCATCGACACCTTCATTGACACCTTCATCTCCATCATTTGTCGGTGCGGTTTCACGTTGAAATAATCTTTCCCATTGTTGGTCCGCATCGGTTGCCCACCTCGGACAATCCTTGAGGACGTCCCAAGCATGATGCAACTTCAAAGGTTGATTTTTTGGTGTTACTCTTGTCTTGTAAATTGCCAATGCTTTGTTGATAACCTTCCATCGATCGTAAACACCACCACCTCCCCCCCTGTCGCCTTTTCACTTTTCATGGAACTTTTCAATGATTTTATCCTATAAAACCTTTTTATTTTGATTCATGCCAACTGCACCATCTTCGCTAATAGAAACCCATGCCAAGTATAAAGCAACATCTTCCTCACAGGTCCAATTACGACCTCTAATATGCTCTCTTGCCATCTTGAAAAATTTAGAAATGGGAAGAAATGTAGAAAGAAAAATTGGAAGAATTGTATGAGAAAAGTGAGTTTTGTGTGAATATTTGAACAAATACATATGTAATTATAAAGTTTTTGGGTGAATTTTGAGTTAAATAATTTTTTTTAATTGTTTTAGCCTATTTGATTTAAATTTGGGCCGTTAGATTTTTTTTTTTTTTTTTACCGTTAGATTTGATTATATTCGATCTCAGCCGTTGGATTCAACAAATATATAAATATAAAAGAAAAAAAAAGAAGTTTGAATCTAGGCTACCAATGGCCTGTTGATTCCATCCGTCGGATCAAAAGAGTCGTTGGCTCGCTTGGGGAACGTGGCCAACATGCCCACGTGGATGGGGCCTAATCGGTATGAATGCTCACGTGTCGTGCGCGTCTGGCAAGTGAGTGGGTGGGTGGGTGGGTGGGGGGGGGGTTTTGGTGCACTACTACCCGCTTTCAGTCAATTCGGTGGGGCCCATATCGAATCCTGGGCTAATTTTTGGACGGAGTTTGGCTTTTGGCTTTTAGCCCAAACATTTAGGTTGGGTTGGGTTGATTTTTTTTTTTTTTTTTGGGGGAGGGGGGGGGTGTGGGGTGAATAAATGTTAAAATTTGGCTTTTAGCCCAAGGTTGGGTTTGGTCTTATGTAATAGCTATTCAAGTACCAACCACATTTGCACAACGGAAGTTGCCCCCTTTCTTGTAGTGTCTTCCAATATACTAATCATGATAGTATGATGTTTGTGTACCAGCTAGCATTCCTCGGTAATCACTAATATATGTACAGGTCATTGATGAAACACTTCGACTCGGAGGAATTGCAATTTGGTTAATGAGGGAGGCAAAAGAAGACGTTGTGTACCAAGGTATATATTTTTCTTTAAGAATTCATAAAGCTACGTACGTAACGTACGTAATTCGATTGGTGTATTTTAACCGTGTTGTCGTGAATGTTTTTGTTGGTAGACTATGTTATCCCCAAAGGATGCTTTGTTGTTCCCTTCCTTTCAGCGGTTCATTTGGATGAAAATGTGTACAGAGAATCCCTTACTTTCAACCCATGGAGATGGATGGATCTTGAAAATCAGGTTAATTAGTATCCAGATAGAATATTCTTTCTATATGTAATGTTCTCTCTCATATGAATTAATATTACATTACATTTCTTTTTCTTTTTTAGTTAAATATATAGTAGTACGTGTAAGTCACAATTTTTTGTGCAGGAGAAAAGAAATTGGAGAACTAGCCCGTTTTTTGCACCCTTTGGAGGAGGAGCCAGATTCTGTCCGGGGGCTGAGTTGGCTCGCCTTCAAATTACCCTTTTTCTCCATTACTTTGTTACAACATATAGGTAATCCTCATATAATTTACAAGAACTTGAGTTAATATTAAAGAAATATCATACAATCACCAAAAACAGTAAAAACCTCCATGCACTAAATAATATATTCTTCTGAAAATCTTTATAGTTCTTATAATCCCAACTTATTTAAACCGTATGGATTTGCAATCTGCAGATGGACCCAACTAAAAGAAGACCGGATGTCATTCTTTCCCTCAGCTCGTTTAGTGAATGGCTTCCAGATCTGCTTAACTAGACGGTCGACATGAACAAGTGGGGATGAAGTGCAGGGATCAGAGTTATTCATATTTTTTTTTTATTTGTAATTTTCATTGTGTACACACTCCTATTTCTTTTTCAATATATGTAACTAAATTGCTGTAACAAAGACTTCAAGTGATCCAAAAATTTATTACTCCATCAGTCAAAACAAGCAAGAAATTAATACTACAAGGGCTATTTCATTACGCCATACATCAATTCGAGTGTCATTGGTTCGGTGATCCCCACAATGAGCCAGCCAGCTGACACCTAATTCGCATGATCTGGACGGATTTGGCAATGACCGGACGGATTTGGCATCAACAACTCGGAAAGTTTGTTCCCTGTAATAGTGTGGCTTCGCTCCACCTGTACCTGATTGGGCGAAAGATGCCCCATTTTCGAATATATCTCCTGCCGAGTAAAATATCCACGTGTTCTTGTTCCCAAAGCTGTCCTTCCTCCAAGTGATATGTGCATACGTAATATGCATACGAGAATATACTTGTTAGTTTCATGAACACATATGTGTGGTGTGTGTGTGTGTGTGTGTGTGTGTGTGTGTATTGAATCATGAAAACCCGATATATATTTGGGTCACCTCTTTATTGTTTAACGATTTTGGTGCAATAAAGAGGTTTGCATCACTCTTAACGCTAGGAGTTGAGGAGTGCCTGCGTAAATTGAACATGTAGAGTGACGAACCACACCAGTTAAAAACCATCAAAGACACTTCAAATAATTGAAAAATGAGTGTAGAAACCCAGTAAATGAAGAAAAAAAAAGAACAATTTAAAGTGTGAATATTCCATGAACATCTTCTTATGAATTGTGAAGAAACAAACTATCAGATCAGAAAAGATAATTAAGAGGGAGAAAATTTACTGTGTGAAGATAGGTGTAATTTGAAATTGAGAGGCAATAAAGACAATTTTCTCAACTTGGTAGTTGAGAAAATTGTAGAAATTTGAAACGTAATTTTAGCACGCTTTCATGATTTAATATTTTAAACGATATCTTCATCGATATCAAGATCAAGATATTTATCAACATTTCTCTAAATTTGGATTGGCTATAATGTCTATCAAAACCAAAACTTAAATCCTTGATGGTGGTTGGTGGTGGCAACTGTGAAAACGGTATGCAGTGGCGGTGTGTGGTGGTAGTGGCAACTCATTATTTAGTTGTTTTGTATTTTTTATTTTTTTTATTTTTATAAGCTCTTACTCATGAAAATTTGGAAATGACGATTATTTACATCGAATTTAAACTTGAGAATTGAAGGTGTCAAATTCCAAGATTATTTTCACGCATAAATTTTAAATTTCTATGTTTATAAATCTAAATAAGGAAATTTGAGAAATCTATTAATTTTTTTTTTTTTTTTGGATTAACAAACTTATCAAAAGTTAGTTGCCAATAAATGGAACATTTTTTTTTTTTTTTGGAAATACTAATTAAACACACTTTTTTTTTCCTTCTACATAACCCTTCTTAATCTAGTTTGTTTGGTTTATTCAATTCAATGTATTAGTTTTTTCCTTCTCTATCCTCAATACCGGTTTGGATACATTATGATAGACAATTGAATGATCCAAACTTAGCAAAGTACGAGTTGATGTGCAGTATCTTGACATTCTAGTTACCAATTCAAAGTATAACACATTGTTTGGATTAGAAAATTTAAGATTATTAAGGAATTTTAAAACGATTGAAATTGAAATGATAAAATTTTATTGTCTAGAATTTGTGAATTTTCTTGTTTGGCCAACCTAAAAGAATAATGGAATTTGAATACGTACTTTGATATTTTTAAACTCTCACTCATAAAAATTTAGAAATGATACATATTTACGTGGAATTTAAACTTGGGAATTGAGGGTCCCAAATTCTAAGTTTTTTTCCACGTGGAAATTCTAAATTTTAAATTTATATGTTTATGAATCCAAACAAGAAAATTGGTGTATGTCAATTTATAAATTCTAACTTTTATCAAAATTTCAAGTTCAATTGATGTAAGGTTAAACTTTATGTTCCTTCAGCTTTGAGGTTTTTGTCCTACTTTTTGGTGTTTACAAATGTTTAAAAGGAACTAATATCCGCACATCTTTTTTCTTCTCGCGCAATCTTGTTTACTAAATAAACAAAAATGTGTAGAAGAAAAAAAGATGTGCATAAATTAATTTCCTATCAATGTTAATGATAGGATTTTTAGTACCTGCGTACTTACAAGAATACAGGGTAATTGTAGTATAATCACTCATGCAAGGTTGTCACATCCCTCCCTGGGCCCCCACCACATCCTGGGCTTGACTTCATCGTAGTACGATATTGTCCGCTTTGAGCCTTGACCATGCCTTCACAGTTTTGTTTCTAGGAATTCACACGAGAACTTCCCAGTGGGTCACCCATCTTGGGAATGCTCTGGCCTCGTACTCGCTTAACTTCGGAGTTCCTACGGAACCCGAAGCCAATGAGTTCTTAGAAGGCCTCGTGCTAGGTAGAGATGAGAATATACATATAAGGTTTATAAGATCCATTCCCCTGGGTGATATAAGATGTTACAATCCACCCCCTTAGGGCCTGACGTCCTCGTCGGCACACTTCCGGTCATGGATTGGTTCTAATACCAAATTGTCACATCCCGCCTCAGGCCCCCACCACATCCTGAGCTCGACTCCACTGTAGCACGATATTGTTCACTTTGGGCCCCGACCACGCCCTTACGGTTTTGTTTCTGGGAACTTAGACTATAACTTCCCAGTGGGTCACCCATCTTGGGAATGCTCTATCCCCGTACTCGCTTAACTTCGGAGTTCCTACGGAACCCTAAGCCAATGAGCTTTCAAAAGGCCTCGTGCTAGATAGAGATGAGAATAAACATCTAAGGCTTACAAGATCCATTCCCTTGGGTGATGTGGGATGTTACAAGGTTGTTGTCGCCAAAGATTGTTTGACTAATTCGTAAATAAATCAACTCTTAATTAAATATTAAAACAAATTTTTATCAAAGATTTGAGATTTTTAAATTTAAAATGATTAAATTAACAATAAAAGAAATCTAAAAGTTTGGAAATAATAGTAGCAAAGAAGAAAAACGTTTTTAAATTAAAATCAATTTAAAGAAAAACTAGGGCTTAGCCCTCACCGTTACAATCATATGCAATTATACTAATTACTTATGAATTTCCACATACATGCCTTGAAGGTTAGGTTTTCCTAATGCATATTTTTCTCATGATGTTCAAGCGAAAACATATATCCTACATGCAACCCGTCTGTGATGTTCAAATCAAATATAAACATGCAAGACTCATTAAACTTTGTGAAAACCTTTTAAAAAACCATGTAACCCTTAAAAGTGTGATGTTCGCCTTAAGTGAACTTACAATTATTAATCACAAGAAGCCATCCTCAATTTCAGGGGTGATGTTCCAACATAAATTGTATCAAATTACTTGTCTAACAATCCTAATGGTGATCAATCATTAAAATATATAGATAGTTTTAATCACAATGATTAATAATTCAAAGCTAGCATGCATCAATTCATAATCAAATTAATAAAATCACATATTCATGTTAAGGCTCATGGCCTAACTCTAGCAAAAGGAATTAGTTATGCATACTTATAATAAAAATCAAAGAAAATATCATTAACTAGAAAAAGAATGAAAACACCTTGTAGGTAAAAAGTCTAAAATTCTCCAAACTTGCTAAATTCTCTCAATGTTGCATTCATTCCCCTAATGGCTAAAAAGCCTTATTTATACTACTCCCAATTAAAACCCTCATAGAAAAATGTCTTAGAATAAGACTAGGGAACCAAATAAATTGAAATAAAATAAGAAACATAATCCTAAATTGACTTGGTAAATTCGCCCAAAAATCTGCACAGCAACGTTCCATAACAGCTCCAAAACTAGCCCAAAATAATTGGATTTAAAGCTTGGACTATTCTGAACACTTCTCCAGAAGGTCACGAACCCATCTGAGGTCATCTTGGACTCCAAAAAATGCATCAAAGCCCAAAAACGTCACTTTTGAGCAACGCACACTGATTCTTTAATAAATCGCCAGAAAATAATCGTTTGGTAGAAAAATCCCAAATTTTGAAACGAACAAGCGAAGAGACACAAGAACGTCCTCCAATTTGAATCACTCCAAAATTATTCCGTTTGATCACGTTTTGCACCAGAGGAAGTCGAATATCCTATGTTGAAAATATAATAACAAAATATCAAAATTCTACAAAAATAATGACCAAATTGTACTAAGAATAGAGTAAAATATATAATATAATATTGATTCATTAGTTAATATAACCATACCCAATCAAACTGGAATACTTTTCTTGGTGGTCTATCGAATTCGGCATTCTTGTTATATTGACTACAATTTTTCATCAGCATAGGCTGAGTTTGCACAAACCAAATTTATTTTTAGGGTTTTTATCACAAATGATCCCTGAAATTGACCATCACCATCAAGATGGTCCCTGAAAATGAAAATCAATTAATGTAATATCTGAAAATAGGTGTCGCAAATCAATGTGGTTATTCTATTACAATTCTGTTAAAAATCCTGTTAAGTGCTGATATGGCACATAAATGGGTCCCATAAGTCTTATTTCTCACAAATGGTCATGAAATTGACCTGTGACATCAAAATGGTCCCTAAAATTAACATGCGACATCAAAATGGTCCCTGAAAGAAATTGAATATCAATCAATGTAGTCCTGCAAGTAAGTGTCCCAAATCAATTTAGTAATTCCATCACAATTCTGTCAAAAATTATGTTATGTGCTGATGTGACACAAGTGGATCACACAAGTCTAATTAAATTTAAAAAAAATTACAAAATAAGTTTAATAATTTAGTAGTTAATTAGAAGTTGTGAACCCAAAAATTAGGCATGGCAATTTCTGACACGACCCGATAACCCGACACGACACGACACGAAATTAACAGGTGTTTGGGTTGACACAATAACAAATCGGGTCTTATCGGGTAACCCGATAAGCACCTGTTAAGATAACGGGTTGGTTCGGGTATACACGTGGGTAACACGATACACGATAAGCAGAATATTATTTTTATAATTTTATAACCCTAAAAAAATACTGTAATAATTATATACATTAATTTTACAATTTTATACCCCTAAAAATTATAATAAAATATATATATATATATATTAAATTAACTATAAAATTTATAATAATTATATATACTATAATAATTATACTCCCAAAATATTAAGTCTATCTATAATAATTATATATATATATATATATATTAAATTTTATAAAAACTATAATAATTAATAATTAATAATTTAATATGCATGATCATGCATTGCATATTTGCATGATTTTGCATCCATTGAAATTTGATGCGTAAGATGTGATTTGTTTCCATTCAAATTTCAATAATCAATTTTTTGCCATTGCCATTTGCCAACTTGCCGCCCTTTTTGAAAAAAAAAATGGAGGGAAAATAAAAATGTTAAGAAAAGTTGAAAATAAAACAAAAAAGTGAGGGAATTAGAGAAAGATGTTGGAGGGAAAAGTGAAAATGATAAGAAAAAGTTGAAAAGGTAACAAAAAAGAGAGGGAAAAATGAAAATTAATAGAAGTGGTGAGAAATTTTTTTTTTTTTTTTAAGTTATTAACTTTTTATCACACACATGACTGTCATGACATATCTCACTATTTAACGGTTATTTTAACTCCGATTTTGATGATTTTTTATAACTACACTCATTGACCCTATATGAATACAATGAATGAATTTGATCTTCAATTTAAAATATTTACACAAGTGGATACCACAAAATCTTATGTTATACTTAATGAAAGTATAAATAAACTCTAAGTGTTAGTCAATCTATCGTTTTACGAATTCTCCAAAACTAATTTCAACGATCCAAACCGTCAAAATTGTTTGTATATGCTTGGAGATCATATCAGCAAAAACTCACAAAAAAAAAAACATTCAGAGATCAAGTAACGGGACAAAGCTTTTCAACGGTTATAAAAGAAAAATCACGATTTAACGGTTATTTTAACTCCGATTTTGATGATTTTTTTATAACTACACTCCTTGACCCTATATGAATACAATGAATGAATTCGATCTTCAATTTAAAATATTTACACAAGTGAATACCATAAAATCTTATGTTATACTTAATAAAAGTATAAATAAACTCTAAGTGTTAGTCAATCTATCGTTTTACGAATTCTCCAAAACTAATTTCAACGATCCAAACCGTCAAAATTGTTTGTATATGCTTGGAGATCACATCAGCAAAAAATCACAAAAAAAAAACATTTAGAGATCAAGTAACGGGACAAAGCTTTTCAACGGTTATAAACGAAAAATCACGATTTAACGGTTATTTTAACTCCGATTTTGATGATTTTTTATAACTACACTCCTTGACCCTATATGAATACAATGAATGAATTCGATCTTCAATTTAAAATATTTACACAAGTGAATACCACAAAATCTTATGTTATACTTAATAAAAGTATAAATAAACTCTAAATTTTAGTCAATCTATCGTTTTACGAATTCTCCAAAACTAATTTCAACGATCCAAACCGTCAAAATTGTTTGTATATGCTTGGAGATCACATCAGCAAAAAATCACAAAAAAAAAACATTTAGAGATCAAGTAACGGGACAAAGCTTTTCAACGGTTATAAACGAAAAATCACGATTTAACGGTTATTTTAACTCCGATTTTGATGATTTTTTATAACTACACTCCTTGACCCTATATGAATACAATGAATGAATTCGATCTTCAATTTAAAATATTTACACAAGTGGATACCACAAAATCTTATGTTATACTTAATTAAAGTATAAATAAACTCTAAGTGTTAGTCAATCTATCGTTTTACGAATTCTCCAAAACTAATTTCAACGATCCAAACCGTCAAAATTGTTTGTATATGCTTGGAGATCATATCAGCAAAAAATCACAAAAAAAAAAACATTCAGAGATCAAGTAACGGGACAAAGCTTTTCAACGGTTATAAATGAAAAATCACGATTTAACGGTTATTTTAACTCCGATTTTGATGATTTTTTATAACTACACTCCTTGACCCTATATGAATACAATGAATGAATTCGATCTTCAATTTAAAATATTTACACAAGTGAATACCACAAAATCTTATCTTAAAAACAAAAACTCTTTATCCTTGCACATTTAATATTTGTAATAGATTAGTAGTGTATGTATTATTTTTTTATTAGGCTTTTATTTTTGAGTGTAGATATAGTACTTGAATGAGAAATGTTTTAATGTTTTGAAGTAATATTTACGTGGCAATGTGTGGTATGTGCAAATTTAAAAAAAATATATTTTTTTCTTAACGGGTCATAACGGGTCATAACGGGTCGGGTCACTTTACTCGTTGGGTAAAGTGACACGACCTGTTAAGGACCCGTTAAGATAATGGGTGTGACACGACACGACCCGTTAAGATAACAGGTGTTACACGAAAACGACACGAACACGATAGACACGACCCGTTTGCCAGGCTTACCAAAAATTAGTCCTATAATCACTTTCGATCCTAATCCACATTCTTCTACCTCCTTCGCTGTTTATTCTCTAAAAAAAATCTCAATACATCCACCTTTACACACTTCGACACAATTCACCTGGATTGAAATCACCTTTGGTGACGACATAACTGATTGGCAACGACTTCTGAAATATCAACGTTAACATTTAGACGATCAACATTCTCACAACCTTAATCTTGGAGAGCTTGTACAACGCTTCCCTAGTGGTCTATTGACTCAAAGAACAGCAAGGTCTGCCTTGAGATAATGAGGTTATAACTGAGGTGCGTATATTGTTGATTGGAAACTAGTTCCAAACCCCTCTTAAGATTTGATTAAGCCTTGTGCCTTTGAGAATTTATGGAAGGGATCTCTCTTTGGAGTATATCCTAGTATAAGAAAAAAAAAATTTCATTGTGTAGAATTGTGGCAGAAGGATTATATTGAATTTACAAAACAAAAATTTTACAAAATTATGGCAGAATGATCATATTAATTTGTGACTCCTATTTTCAAGGACTACATCTATCGATTTTCAATTTTAGAAACCATCTTTATGATGTGAGTCAATTTCAAGGGCCATCTTGATGATGTGAGTCAATTTTAGGAACCATTTATGATAAATACCCTTAAATCTTGTGAGGCTCATTTATGTTCTATATCAGCACTTAACGAAATTTTTAACAGGATTATAACAGAAGGACCACATTGATTAATTTTCAATTTCAGAGACCATCTTGACGGTGAGGATCAATTTCAGGGACCATTTGTGATAAAAACTCTTATTTTTATAATGTACTTGGCTACCAAGTCATAAAAAGGTAGCAAATTGTAAGATTTTTGCTAATAATTCTGCTTGATTACATCGGAGTTTCAGAAAATGATACGACTAGAAAACACTTTTGAAACCTATTATGCATGGACATAACAAAACAGAATCTCATCCTTGTATACATGCCACAACATTTATTTGGTAGGTCACAATTCATCGAGTCTACAACCGCTCTGATTTTCATGCTGAATCAGTGGATGACAGGCTTAAGGGGATAAGCTCTCATCTTCGACCACTCAACGGTAGAATCAAGATCTGCATCTAATTCCCCAACAATGCTTCTGCAACAATTGGAAGATACTGATAACTTACAAGGGAAGTACATACATATATTTGTAGAAACTCATTCCAAATTACTTCCCTCAACCCATTGGAAACTATCATAAATAGAATAAAAGTTTTTGACACTTACATGTTGTCACCTCTGATTATATACAACCCCAACACGAGTTGCTGAACACCCTCCTGTCAGTCAGAAATACAAGAATTTTTTTTGGGTCAAGTTGATGATTCCATAGCAAACCCGAAAACTGACTGGGAAAGACAGATAAGTAGGAAAAAAGTTGTGCCACCAATTAAGAAATACAAGTTAACCCAGTGCCAGTGGGACAATAAAACGAATGTATGCTTTGTATGTGCTGATTTGGAAACCATATATAAACCCGAATTAGCATGATATGTAGCAGTAGAGATGAAACACAGAAGTATTATTCAACACTTAAGATCCTCAATGTCATGAGGAAAACAACAAATGCTCAAAATTGGGAAAAATCAGAAATACTTCCGCCTGCCAGAAAGTAGATTCCACATCCCTTTCCTTCTGTCCAATTACAAAAAAGAGTAAACAAAGATGACGCTAGAAAGGGGAAGCTTGTAACAGTGAAGATGCAAACCTTTGTAGAGAAAACACGTTCATGAGATTCATCGAGAATGATATTAGTAGACTGGTCAAAGCCTTTCAAGACTCCCTGAAATAAAAACAAAAAATTGTTCACAAAAAATCGATTCGATTAATAAGATGTAAAAGGTACATTTGAATTTTGGTAAGGCGCAGAAGGTGCATTTTTGTGTTAGTGTGTAATATACCACAATATTCCGTCCATCATTTGTGATAACTGAAATTGTTTCTGCACATAGAAATGTTGTTAAAGAGAGAAACTTGAACTGCTCACAGCATATATACTGCATTAATGGTGCACAAACTTGGGCTATAGGATAGAAGGATTAACTATATTCATGCATAAGAATCAAAAGCATCGATATTTGAAAAATAATAAAGGAGAGTGAAGGATTTCATACGATCAACGAGTGACTCAAGACCAGGGCCACTCGACATATTTCTGAGTTTTCTGTGCAAGACTTGTAATGAACAAGTTTAACTGCAAGAGAGAGAGAAATTTCAGAATCAGTAACACCCATCTAAGGGAAACAAAATCCATAAAAAACACCAAGAAATTTTTAAAGTTGGAGCCAGGAGACATTCATTGTAGCCTTATAAGGGTAAAGGTAATAAAGGGTATATTAGTGTTATAGATAATCCCAAAGATCAAACCTGACACCTCCAATCCCAACCAGTCTTTACCAAGACATAATCTTTCATTTTTTCAATAACAAAAAACGGAATTAACATACAATACAAAACCAGTCACCACATCACAGCAATTGAGTTGAGTGTGCCGTTGTAAAAAAACAAAATCTTTCTTTCAATAGCAAAAGCCGTAAACCCTATACACAACAAAACTAAACTTTTCCTGATTTCAAGTTAATGCTTTCCGAAAACTAAAGCATAAGCTTGTCCCTCCTAGACACCGACAGTTCTCAAAATCACCATTCCTATCAGTAAATAATGAACCTGTAAAACACCCCGAAGCGCTGAAGTGTTAAGCCTTCGGAATTTCGCTTGAAAAACAAATAAATAAAATCGATACCAATTATTACAGTCGCAACCCCTAGTAGCAATACATGTTCAAGCTTGAATCACAAAGGCCAAAATACTGCAATAACTTTTATCCGAAAGAAGACATACCTTTGAACAGCAAAGATTAAACTGACTGATATTGCTGATGTCGGATAGAAGAGGGAAAGTTGAAAGAAAATTGAAGAACCAAAAAACCTAAAAGCTGAAATACCTGGGGTTGGTTAGGATCACACTTTGTGTTACTGGGCCTGGAAGGCTAGGGTGGGCCTTTGGACTCCTAACTTTAATGTGACTATTTAAGAAAACCCGGCAAGGCCATTTGGACCTGGCAGTGGTACGGGCTTAAATAAATATTGATGATGTTAGAGTAACCCTCTATTTAAAATATTTTTTGTAGATCAATTTGATCAGATGTGGCAGTTGATAGATGGTGTTATTAAAAGAGAAACTAATGAAAATGGTTTGAAAATTTTGAGTTTTAACGATACAGACAAAATAAAGGGTAAAGTGAATAGTACCAGGATTAAATTTTTAGTGTAAAAATATGATTTTTCGTTAAAGTGAACAATACTGGAAGCTTTTTGTTAAAATTCCCATTATTAAATCACTGATAAAAAAGTTCAACCATGGCACATCATGTAATTAACAAAATATAATTTAAATAAATAGTATCTTTAACATTTTTACCAAGTAAATAACAACAAAGAGCTTACCGGCAAAAGTGAAAAGTTACCCACCTTCTCCCTCCTTGGTAACAATAACTGAATAATTAAGTTAATACATATTCTTATTCCGACCATAATGTAGTATGAACTATGAAGTGTGACAAAAAGAAAGACATGAACTATGAAGTTACATGTAAATTTAACTGAGTTGAAGCTGTTCATGGTATGACAACAACATAAATTTTTCGTATGTTCAGAATACGGGATAGTACATCACATATCAGTATAAATTTTTCAAGTGTCTCTTCAATTGTATAATAATATGTGGTCTATTGGATTATGTTCCGAATATACTGTAAAATCCCTCACAATAACAGTATTGACAGGGACCCACCGACAGCGTAACCTATTACGGAGCTGAGCTGGAATAAGAATCTTGACAACATGTAAAGTTAATATATTGTTGGTGCAACTGCGTTGCATCACTTCCCACGGCCTTTGACATTCCCTTGCTACTAACGATGTTAATATAATATACCGATATATTTGTCGATTTATCTTCTGAACTTGTATAGAGCTGATAATTTATTTTCCAAACTTTAATTTTAGCTGATTACTCTCTTGAATTTTTATAATTAACCAATTTTCCCCTTGAACTATAATTTTAGCTGATTATCCCCTTAAATTTTTGTAAATAGCCAATTTCCCCCTATTATTAGATTTTAATAATTTTCATCCAATTTTCCATCCATCTTTATCATGGAAACAACACATAACAATTGTATAAGGGCAAAAATGATGAAAAATTGAATGAATTTTTCTTAAAATCTAACGCCAGGGGGGGGAATTGGTTATTTATAAAAGTTCAAGGAGGTAATTGGCTAAAATTCAAGTTCAAGAGGTAAATTGGCTAATTAAAAAAGTTTAAAAGGGTAATCGGCTAAACTGAAAGTTCAAGAAAAAATTTGGCATTTGCATACAAATTTAGAGGTAAATCAACAAATACCTTATAATATACGTTTCATTGCATATTGTAATCTCATATATGGATCCTTGCCTACAATTAAACTTGGGAAAATGGGATATATATATTGTTGGTGCAACTGCAGTGCATTACTTCCCACGGCCTTTGACATTCCCTTGCTCCTCGAGATGTTAATATAATATTCCTTTCATTGCATACTGTGTCTCATATATGGGTCTTTGCCTACAATTAAACTTGGGAAAATGGGGGCTAATGGTTCACAAACTAGTCTAACATTAGCTGTCGCGTTGTTTATAAAATGGATATCTTTGCAACCCATGCCTTGCCCTCTTCGTCAAACAATCATAAAAATTAATAAAATAACGAGGATATGACGTCCAAGCAGGCTAGACACAACCTGCTTGACATGATTATGTCTTACTTTCTCGATCGCCATTAATCAATCCCATGATCCATCTTCTTCATCGTCCTCCTAGTCGTCGTGATGAATCTGCGTAAAACTAAAAGCGCACTAATTGTTATTGTGATGCTGATTTTATACAGAGAGAATCCATTAACATCAGCCTGTGAATTTTGTTACATCTTCTTCAGAAGTTGATGAATACTACCCAGAAGAAAGAGACGCGCTGTTGAAGCTGAGAGATTCCGTAAGCTCGAACTCCAATTTACATGGGAACTGGAGCGGTCCGCCGTGCATCAACAACAGCACCAGATGGGCTGGTATTGCTTGTTCAAATGGGCACGTTGTTCACATTGCCCTCCAAGGAATCCAGCTGGCAGGTTCCCTTCCACCCGCATTTCTACATAACATAACTTTGTTGAGCAAACTTACCCTTTCAAACAATACTCTCTCCGGCCCTCTTCCAAATCTCTCAAATCTGGTTTACTTGGAAGATGTGCTTCTGTCTTACAATTACTTCTGGGGTTCAATTCCCTTGGAGTATACTGAGTTGCCTAACCTCAGAGTGCTTGAGTTGCAAGACAACTTTTTGGATGGCAAAATTCCACCTTTTGGCCAGCCCACGCTGAGAGGATTCAATGTTTCTTATAATCATCTCGTGGGTCCAATTCCTCAAACGGGTGTGCTGCAAAAATTCCCAATAAGCTCCTACTCTCATAACTCAAATCTTTGTGGAATTCCTTTGGAGACACCATGTCCACTAGTTCCACCTCCATCTCCATCTCCGGCCGTCATTGCGCCATCTCCTTCCTCAAATATTATTCCACCCAAGAACAAGAACAATCTCCAAATGTGGAGTGTTGCTTTGATTGCCACTGCGGCTGCGCTCGTTCCATTTATCGTCATATTTGTTTTCTTATGTTATCGCGGGAAGATGCAAACAAAAGAAGCGGCAAAGGAGGAACAGGCAGGTATATATGTACCACTTAACCAACACCTTATAATGTTCTGTGATACTACCCTATATGTGTGTGTGAGTGTATGTGTGTGTATATAACGATTATTGGTATCGAATGCACATTAGTTGATGAAAACCTTAATGAAATGGAATTTATCACATGAAACTGAACTGATGAACTGCTTTTTCACAACTATAAATATATATATATATGTATGTATGTATGTATATATAGTACTAGTAGCTCTGCATTAATTTAAATTTTTTTGTCTTTTGTCCCGAGCAATAGGAGATGGTTCGTCAGGGTGGGTAGAAAAGAAAATGCCAGATTTGGAGAGGTTGGGGGATCCTGAAAAGAGGGTTGAGTTAGATTTTTTTGACAAGGAGATGCCAGCAGCTTTTGACCTGGATGATTTACTAAGGGCATCTGCACAAGTGTTAGGCAAGGGGAAACTTGGCTATACATACAAAGTAGCACTGGAATCAGGTCTTGTTGTCATCGTGAAGAGACTTAAAAACATGAATGAGTTGAGCAAAAAGGAATTTACCCAGCAGATGCAATTGCTAGGAAATCTGAGGCATGAAAACCTTGTACAGATTCTCTCTTTTTACTATTCCAAGGAGGAGAAGCTGGTCATCTCTAAGTTCGTCTCTGGCGGCCGCACTTTGTTTCAACTCTTACATGGTCAGTTATTAACATTTTATTCTTTCCCATGAAAATCACAATTAATTAAGCATCATCTGGTTGCTTATAATTATAACTTAATTGTGAAACTGAGTTATGTTAACTTGATTCATGCATGCACGTGTGGTGTCTATATATATATATATATAATTGCTAGAGGACAGAGGAGTAGGAAGAGTACCTTTGGATTGGGCAACAAGACTGTCGATAATCAAAGACATAGCACAGGGCCTCACATTCCTTCACCAATCCTTGCCTTCCCAAAAGGTCCCTCATGCCAACCTCAATTCGTCTAATGTACTCGTCATCCAACGAAGAAACAGCCAAATCTACGATTTGAAGCTTACAGATTTCGGATTCTTACCACTCCTTGCCCTCGCGAAAGTCCTCCGAGGATTTAGCCATCAGCAAGTCACCAGAGTTTGCTCAAGGGAAGAAGTTGTCTCAGAAAGCCGATGTCTATTGCTTTGGTATAATCCTACTGGAGGTTGTTACTGGCAGGATCCCGGGTGAAGTTTCTCCGGGAAATGATGAAACCTTCGATGATCTTTCCGATTGGGTTAGAATGGTGGTGAACAATGATTGGTCTACTGATATTCTGGATGTAGAGATACTGGCGGCAAAGGATGACCACGATGACATGTTGAAGCTGACACAGATTGCGCTAGACTGTACAGACATGACACCAGAGAAGAGGCCTAAGATGGTTCAAGTATTGAAGAGAATACAAGAGATTAATTCACTCAAGATCCAAGAAATGACATGCATAGAATAATGAATGTATTATTTGATTTTCATAGCTATTACTATTCCAATCTTAATGATTTTGAAAGAGTTATGCTCTGCTGCATCAAGTGTGTTCCATCCAAATGTGTAACAACTATAACAAACCACAACATAAATGAATCGAGTCCTGTACACTACACTAGCTCATTAAGGCGGGAAAGCTTGAACTTTTCGATTATTATGGTTTCAATTCTAGCAATTACACAGCCTATTTATTTTTCAAATGAATTTTCTTAATACTTGTCTGACGTTATATGTTTTGGACTTTTTTTTTTTTTGAGAAGAAGTACGATATTCATTTATTTGGAATAAATCGTACAAAACTGAGGATATGTTACAATCTGTCCATAATTTTTCACGTTTCGTCTTTAATGGCCTTAATTTGTGAGCCATTGGGACCCACAATGAAATTTGGTCCCCTTGCTTTTCCCCCTTTGTCCCGTGACACCTCCCCTTCCCCTTTCTTTTCTGTTATTTGTCTCTCCCTCTCTAACTCTCACTTCTCTCTACACTCTCTACTTCTCTTCCTCTCGGCCTTCTCTGGAACAACCTTCCCCGAGGGCTTTTCACACAAAAAAACAACACAATAACGACAACAACAACCCCACCATCACCGCTGTGAACATAAAATCGAAAGAGGACCCTCCAAACCCTTCAAAACTCGCTGCACAGTGTTCACCACTGTTCACCGAGTTTTCCGATGAGTTCTCACCTTCTCCGGTGAAGGTAAGCTTCGAAACTGGTCCAAAACTTGTAGATTGTGTCTTGGTGTGTGTTTGGAAGTAGTTTTGAGAAGTTTTGGTGATGTTTGGACGTAGGAAACTCACGGGGAAAGCTTCCCTATTTTTCCAGCGAGGATGCCACTTTTGAGCCATTTTTTGGCCAAAACACGATGAGTTAGCCATTTATAAATGTACCATTCTCTTTGCATCATCGAGAAGTATGATTTTTATTTTTGAATCATTCAATTTTGTTGAGTATTGAAGAAGTTATAAACGTTTTAAAGTTTACCCAGTTTCTGGCAAGTTTCCCTAGTTTTCCCGCGGACCAGTCACATTTCAGGCCATTTTCTGGCCATCTCCGGCAGCCATTGGGCTTTCAAATAGGTATAATCTTGTTCAACACTTTCCTATCTTCATTTTGATATATTATGGGTCAAATTTGGTTAAGAAAAAAAATGAAGTTACGAGGCCTTGAAATTTGTCCAAACTTTTGGCCAAAAATTCCAGTTTCCAGTGAGCTCCGGTGGCTTGACTTGGCTCGGCTCAGATGAGTCAGTCGTTGACTTCTCGGTCAGCGTTGACCGTTGACCTGTCAACGTTAACTTTTGGTTGACTTTTTTTGGGTTTTGGCCAGAACCCCTTCTAGACTAATTTTGACATCCTGATTTCCAAATCCGTGCTCCATTTTCCCAAATTCAATTGTTTTTGTAGAGTTTTACTAATTGGTCCTTTTATATATTTAGGTGCGTTTGTTAATGGTAACTGTGTCCTCTTTAGTTCGAATGGTTATTCGGCGACGGAGTATCTATGAGTGAACCACTTTTAAAATGCATGTTTTTATTACTAGAAATACATACATGAAAAACATGATTTTATGACTACGTTTTATGAAACGTTTATTGAGTTATTGGATTTACGCTTTATGAAATATCATGCTTTATCGAATTTATGTCCTTTGAAATATTTATGAATATATATATATATATATATATATATATATATTTATGAACATGGTTTATGATGATGATTTGAGCTAGAACGCTCCTATAGATTTATGATATGATGTTTGAGCTATTGAGCTCCGATGATATATTAAAGATTATGTTTATGATTTTCTGTGCTTACTTAGTGGATATTCATACAATGTGCCTTTGGGCGGGCAATGTAGTGCCTTCGAGGAGGGTGATGTATGTGGCTTCAGGTGGGCGATGGATGTGCCTTCTGGCGATTATGATACCACTACTAAGCACACTATATATAATATGTGTATGTGTTTTACGAAGGTTTTATGGCATGCTAGAGTTTTCAAAAAACCTACTACTTATTATGCTATATAGGAGTTTTCTAAAATTTAGAGGTTAGTATGTTCAAAGAGTAATGGCTTTAGTATTACTTATATATAAACTTGATCCACTCATGTTTTGTTTTGCGCCCCCTTTAAGACCTAGGAACGAGGCATACGATTCGAGCCACGAGGCTTTCCCATATCAGTGAGATTATGTCGTTCTCTCTGCATAAGACATCTCTTGTAATCACACTTTCTAATATCCCTTCCTCTTGTATTTTGAATTAGTAATATGCTCTGAACATGTTCATGCATTATCACTTTTTAAATGTTGGCAGTTGAATATTCTCATTTGGTTAGTGACTTTTACCATATTACTATTATTTAGTTAAGGTTTGTATTTTGATATTACATTGCGTTGTTACGCACAAAAATTATATGCATGTTTTACATGTTCTCAACATATGCATTCATGAAATGACTTGCATCACCCTCAGGTGTTGGCTAGCATGTGGCCATCCCGTTGTCCTTCAAACACCGGGATTGGGGCGTGTCAGATTGGTATAAGAGCTTAGTTAATATAGAGCATACTTAGGATCTTCTTTTACTGTAGTAGTTCGGTTTTGATATCATTTGGATGTCACTGCTTCTGTATTTGGTTTCTTTCAGCGCAGTTGTGTAAACCTTATTTTGTTTGAATTGTCATATCTTATTTGAAGTACAAAATTCGTGTCAGGATTGTGCCTCAAAGGTGACGAAATGGAATGATTGACGACTTTCAATAACGGACCGATACTTTATAACTTGTATTCCCTAGGAATGACGGGCAAAGTCGGATTTACATTGAAGTGGCGTGAAATAGAAAAATCTCAGTGAGAGGAAGTTTGGTTAAGACCAATTGAAGATCTGAAACGAGGATGGTACTCTGCAACTTGCGTTCCCTAGGAATGGTAGGTAGAGTCGTATCTATATGGAGATTACTCAAAACATTTGAAGTTTGTATGGAGAAAGTGAGTAAACACCAGTTGTATGCGAAGTTTAGCAAGTGTTAGTTTGGTTGGATCGAATCAATGTCCTCGAGCTTGTTGTTTTTGCTGAGGGAATTTGTGTAGACCCTCAAAAGATTTCTCGATGATTGCATTTCCTAAGAAGTGGACGAATGCTCCAGTGACGTTCATGAACCTAACCGATCGGTTATTCCACCCATATTCCGACATATTCATGATTTTCTTATTGATAACCTTCTTGTCTACTCCAACAACAAGGTCAAGTTCACTAAATATCAACAGTCAGCTTTACCCAAATTCTTCAAACGTTGATTTTGTTTAGATTATATACTTTTGTTAGGAGACTCTATTGTAGTAAATGCTATTCTTATCAATTTCCAAAAAGGTTGCGATTGTTGAAAATTGAAAATCCTCGCAAGGTGTTGTGAAATACGAAATATCTTTGGTCTTATCAATTTCTATCGGCAGTTCTTAACGATTCTATGAGCATAGCCCTATTTCCTTTTTGACTACGAAACAAGTCAATTTTGTTTGATATGCTGAAGGTGAACGAAGTTTCTAACAACTAAAGTATTGTTTCACCTGATCGTTGTTCCTACACTCTTCGATGACATCGATAAATTTTGAATTCTACAGTGATGTTTTATTAAATGTTTAGCTGCACACTGATACATCATGACCAAGTAACGCGTGTGCCTGTTGACGGTTGGAACCGCATGAAGTGAACCATCCTATCTACGACCTTGAGCCAATGGTTACCATCTTACTAGAAAACCTAATGACACCCTTTCTTTGTAGAAATTTATGTGGGACGAAAGTTGGGAACATAACTTTTTGGAGCTTAGAACATCGTCTTACTCGTGCTCTGTCCTTGTTTTTCTTGAGGTTGGTGGTGAGTTTTAAGTCTCTTGTTTTGCATCCTTGTCATGTTTGAGGTTGTTTCCTGATGTAGCATGGGAAAGTCATCGCTTATGCTTCTGGACATCTCGAACCTCAGGGAGAGAATTATCCTATTCATGACATAGAGTTGGTAACAATTTCCCTTGTTGTAAAATATGGTGACGTTTTCTTTACAACAAGAAGTGTTGCATCATTTCTTACCAAAGAAGTTGTAATGTGTTTTCACCTAGAAGGTGTTGAGCTTGAGACAAAAGAGGTGGATGGAACTTATTGGTGATTTTGATTGCACTTCGAGTATCATCTTGGTCAGGCAAATGTTGTAGTTGATGCTCTTAGTCAGAAAACTTACCTCCCTTCGAGCTATCCATGTTCCATTATTGTTTTCTCTTCGAGGAATTGGCTTTACTTTGGCGCCAGATCCACGGTGAATATTGTTGGCCTACTTCTAAGTCAAAACTGTATCGGTAGATTTCGTGTAGGAAGCCTAATGAGTTTGACCAGTAATGGGAGAGTTTGAAGGAGCAAGTGTCGGATGACATGAGATGGGATTTAAAAGTCCGAGGAGTTGGAACTCTGTTGATAAGAAACAAGTTGTTTTTGCCTAAGGGTAATGAAGCTGTGAAAAAGGAAAATTCTTGATGAGGCTTATATTTCAACGTATGCTATGCATGCTGGCAGTACTAAATTGTACCAGTTTTTTTCGTCTACTTTATTACTGGTATTGTATGAATGGGATATCGCTGAATATGTGAGGAAATGTCTGATTTACTGGTAAATGGAAGCAGAGATATGAAAGCCATCGGGCTTATCTTAATTTCCTTTTATTCCTATTTGAAGGTGGGAAGAAATTTCCATGGTTGTCATTTTTAGGTTGTCAAGGACCCATTGGGTATGTGAATGGAAATGGGTGAACGTCACCATAGATTTCCATGTATAAACCACCTTGTACATGTGGAGACTATGATGACGTTTCAGTATTTGTTGATCAACTCACTCAGTATATTATCTACCAGTTCACGAAGACTATACTTTTGACTGCTTGGCATAATTCTTCATTTTAGACTTCGTTAGACTAACGTCTCGATTCACTTTGATTTCGACCGTAATCCCAGATTCACCTCCTGGTACTAGAAAACATTCTAGTCAACTTTGGGTTTGTGTTTACCCTACAACACTTCGTATCATTTTTAAAGCAGATAGACTGTTCAGGAAAGCCACTCAAGTTTGAAAGTTTTAGCTGAGATGATGAGTCATTCAATCACCCATTAACACCCTATCGAGTGAATCATACCACTAGTGATTGAATATCCTTCAGGTTATCGTTGTAACAAGTTATTGTGAATATTGGAATGGGAAAAAGTCTTAAGTTCTTGCCTATCATATTACTTTAGACTACTAATCGAGTCGAGTCCGTGCTCAACCATCTCGACTTGCCACCACAGAATCAAGTTAGGTACTCACACATGTTCTTGCATCAAAAGTTACGCATTCAATCCAGTTATCTTGTACTCTAGATTTGATGGACTTTATTTGATCTTAAATTCTTGAGTGTTCTTTCAGCTTTCTCGGTAGCCTTTTGCTAAATCTGAGAGAAATTTTCAATGAATCAGCTTGCTTGGGCTTTGTGAATCACATTGTTCGGTTATAGGGTGTGCCATCATTATTGTACCTCACTGGGATGCGCGTTTCACTTCCAAGTCTTGTGAAGCCTTCTTGAAGGCTATGGGTAATATGTTATTGTCAAGTACCACATTTCATTCTCAGACTATTGTCTGAACGAACTATCCAAACCTTGGAAGACATGTTATGTTCATCCGTTCTATGGTTTCAGCATGATTAGAAATTGCACTGACCTCGATTGGAGTTGTTTACGACGACAATTATTATTTTTGATTTGGGTATGGCACTACTTAAGACATGGTATGAGAGATTCTACAGATAACACTTGTTAGACAAAAGAGTATTACGAACTAGTATTCGAAGGATCGAAATTTCGATATGGGAAACTATATGCTTCAGATGATGTCGCCTTGGAGTTTGGACAACATGGTAATTTTGCACCCTCAGGATTTACTACTTGTTTATCGAGACAACAATGAGTTGTTGATATTGGGGGCTATAGACTTATAATATTGATGGCTTATTCGTTGAGTTTGCTAAGCAAGTGGTCAAGTAGGTCGTGTACGTGAAGTGAGACATGCCATGAGCTATGGAGATAAGCCAGTGGAAATCATCGACCGACAAGATAAAGCGCTAAGAAACAAAGTTATTTCGTTGGTAAATGTGTTGTGGAGGAACCACGCAGTTAACGAAGTGACGTGGGAAACAGAAGAACTGATGAGAAATCAATATCCATACCTGTTTACTTGAGGTAGTAAATTTTGGGGACAAAATTTTTCTTAAGGGGGGTAGATTGCTAGGACCCGTCCATAATTTTTCACGTTTCATCTTTAGTGGCCTTAATTTGTGAGCCACTAGGACCCACAATGAAATTTGGTCCCCTTGCTTTTCCCCTTTGTCTCGTGACACCTTCCTTCCCCTTTCTTTTATGTATTTCTCTCTCACTCTCAAACTCTCACTTTTCTCCCTCTCGGCCCTTTCTGGAACAACCTTCCCCGAGGGCTTTTCACACAAATAAACAACACAACAACGATAACAATAACCCCACCATTACCCATGTTAACTCAGAATCGAAAGGGACCCTCCAAATCATTCCTAACTCACTGCACAGTGTTCATCACTGTTCACCGAGTTTTCCAACGAGTTCTCACATTCTTGGGCGAAGGTAACCCTCGAAACTTGTCCAAAACTTGTAGATCTTGTCTTGGTGTGTGTTTGGAAGTAGTTTTGAGAAGTTTTTGAGATGTTTGGACATCGGAAACTCACGGGGAAAAAGAAGTATGATTTTTGTTTTTGAATCACTCGATTTTGTTGAGTGTTGAAGAAGTTATGAACGTTTAAAGTTTACCCAGTTTCTGGCAAGTTTCCCCAATTTTCCCAAGGACCAATCATCTTTCAGGACATTTTCTAGCCATCTTCAGTAACCATTGAGCTTCCAAATAGGTAAAATCTTGTTCTACACCTTTCTATTTTCATTTTGATATATTATGGGTCAAATTTGGTTAAGAAACAACGAATTTACGAAGCTTTGAAATTTGCCTAAACTTTCGGCCAAAAATTCCAGTTTTTGGTGAGCTTCAACAGCTTGACTTAGCTTGGCTTGGCTTGATTGAGTCAGCCGTTGACTTTTTTTGGGTTTTGGCCGAAACCCCTTCTAGACTAATTTCGACGTCCTGATTTCTAAATCCGCACTCCGTTTTCCTAAATTCAATCGTTTTAGTAGAGTTTTACTAATTGTTCCTTTTATATGCTTAGGTGCGTTTGTTAGTGGCAACCCTGTCCTCTATAGTCCAAATGGCTATTCGATGACGGTGTATCTATGAGTGGACCCCTTCCAAAATGCATGTTTTTATTACTAGAAATGCATACATGAAAATTATGATTTTATGACTACGTTTTATGAAATGTTTATTGAGTTATCGGATTTACGCTTTATGAAATATCATACTTTATCGAATTTACGTCCTTTGAAATATTTATGAATATATATACTTATGAACATGGTTTATGATGATAATTTGAGCTATAATGCTCCTATAGATTCATGATATGATGTTTGAGCTATTGAGCTCCGATGGTATATATTTTGGAAAGATATGTTAATGATTTTTTATGCTTACTTAGCGGATATTCACACAATGTGCCTTTGGGCGGGCGATGTAGTGGCTTCGGGCTGATGAAATATATGCCTTCGGGCGGGCGATGTAGTGCCTTCGGGCATATGATGTATGTGCCTTTGGGTAGGCAATAGATGTGCCTTCGGGCATGCAATAGATGTGCCTACGGGTGATTTTGATACCACTACTAAGCACATTATATATAATATATATGTTTTATGACGGTTTTATGGCATGTTAAGAGTTTTCGGAAAACCTAGTACTTATTATGCTATAAATGAATTTTCTAAAATTTGGGGGTTAGTACTTTGAAGAGTAATTGCTTTAGTATTACTTATATATAAACTTGATCTACTCATGTTTTGTTTTGCGCCCCCTTCAGGACCTAGGAACGAGACATACGATCTGAGCTACGATGCATTCCTATATCAGGGAAATTGTGTCATTCTCTCTGCATAGGACATCTCTTGTAATCGCATTTTCTAATATCCCTTCCGCTTGTATTTCAAATTAGTAGTATGCTCTAAACATGTTCATGCATTATTACGTTTTAAATGTTGGGAGTTGAATAATCTTATTTGGTTAGTGACTTGTACCTTATTACTATTATTTAGTTAAGGTTTGTATTTTGATATTACATTGCGTTGTTACGCGTGAAAATTATATGCATGTTTTACATGTTCTTGGCATATGCATTCATGAAATGGTTTGCGTCACCCTCGGATGTCGGCCAGCACGTGGCCATCCCATTGTCCTTCGGACACCAGGATCAGGCCGTGTCAGGATAAGATGCTAATAATGAATCTCAATAAAAACCTTGCCGGGGTTTTCAACCAGGTCGAAGGGAAAAAGAGTGTTCTGTACCATATTAAGTATTAATACTATTCTCAAGAAGAATATCAAAAATTACATTAGGTAGTTCTTCAAACCAAGAAATTTGACCACTCAAAGTTAAGCCCAATCGTGCCAATCTGTGTGTTGCCTTGTTCGTCTCTCGTCGACCAAACGTAACTTTCCATTGTGAAAACAAAGCCAACATATGTTTAGCATCATGAATAACATGAACTCACCATTCAAATTTGTTGTCTCGGCTTGTAATGCAGTAATCACTACTGCTGCATCACCTTGTATCTCAACAGCATGGGACGTCGCCATATGTGCAAAAAAGACAGCAGCTCTCGCTACTATATTCTTTGCCATCTGTGCAGAAAGAACCCCCGCAAATTTGAAGCCATGGCTGCCAAAAATATCCCCCGATCGTCTCGGATTATAACACCAATCCCTTCGATCCCATCCTGCTCATTTCACTCACCATCAAAGTTACATTTAAGCTAACCTACGTCAGGTTTTTTGATAAACTCATATCTATATATATTTTACATCAAATTCACTTGTCTTTTCTTAGTTAGTTCCTTATATTTTTGAGCTATTTACTTTGTTTTTGTGTTTTGTAGGATTTGTCAAGTAAAGAAAAGAAAAATAGCACAAGTGGGATTTTAAGTAACAAATTCGTCAAAACTGCCTGTGCAGGTCAGCTGACTTTGGAAGCAAGTTGCGGACAGCTCAGAATGAATTAGAGAATTAGCCTTATATGCTTAGAAAGCTACGGATATCTATTTTCTGGAGCATTTCGCGGATTGTTAATATCATTTTCCTAGAAGAAGTTATGGCCGTTTTAACACTAAAAGATTCCCAAGAGGCTGAGCAGTTTGTAACTGACAAGAAAGCATTGAAAGCAATAAATCCAATAAAACTAACAGCCAAAACTGATGCAGCCAAGAACAAGCCAGCTAACACCTATTCAAATATCAGAGGAAATGGAAAATTAAGTGAGAGTAATGGGCATAAAGGCTGCCCAAAGAGTTACAATTGTTTTAGCATTTCCTCTCACTTATTGTCATCACTAAATGGCTGTTAGTGGGATGAGTTATGGAGAAAAAACTGTGGCAGCAGAAAAGAAGAAAAGACCTACAGGTTGCAGCAGCAAAGGGGGAGAAAAAGTGTGAAAAAAAGATGGAAAAAAAAAGAAGGAAAGCAAGGAAAAAAGGCAAGGCTGCTGCGTTGGGGAATGAAGGAAAGGAAGGAGGAAATCTTGGCATTCTCTTCTCTCGGTTTTATCTTCTCAAACTCACGTCTTTCTTTTGGTTTAATTTGAGAATTATGTGTAACTAATTTTTAGTAGTTAGGGGCTGTTTTGAAGCCCCGAATATGATTGCAAGTTTGTTATGACATTTTGTTTGAATTACTTTTACGAATGGATGAAAATTGGTTCACTACTTGTCTCATTGATGAATTCTTTATGTGTTTTCTATGGATGCATGCTTAGTAAGCATATCTAGGATTCTAATGCTATGAATATGTGTGTGCCTGCCCTTGTCGAATGAGGACCTACATATGTTCTAGAGTAGTACTTGTTAATTGCGATTAACATGTGAATCAATTTCTAGGATAAGTAAGACAATGCTAGTACTTAAGATGCCTTGTGATGACTCAAACTCTTTTTGTTTTTAATGATTTCTATTTGTTAAATCTATGAACACACCATTCTAGATTGCATGTTAGGGACTAAGTTGAAAACGCCATTCTCTTAACATACCACATAAGAAAGAGTAATAGGTTGAATTCTAACATTGAGCCAACTTGAGCATCTTCATCCAAAAATGAAAGGAATTTGAATGAAACATAACATGTTTGCATGATTATTTGGTGGTGGATAGCAATTCCCCTAACTCGTTTTTCTTAATTTGTGAACTACTTAAAAATCTGTCTCTGTCTTGTTTTTGTTCGATTTAATTTAAATATCAAATCAACTCCAAAAACAAAAAATTGTGTGAGTATAGTTCTGTGTGTTTAGTATATGCATATAAAATTTCGTAGACTTTAGATAAGTGTAAGTCGGTCTAATAATTATTTTTCTGTGGCTGGTCAGTAGGGACAACAGCCCAGTTTTTGTGACATTCTAAGTAGTTAGATAAAACTATCTTCTGCGAGAAAGACCCTTATTTTCATATGCTACAATTGATAAATCTTATTGTTAACAAGGAAAATTAATAGGGCATTTGTGTGCTACTTTGTGGCGTGCTTTTAATCCTATCAAATTTTTGGCACCGTGTCGCCGGGGATTGTTATTTCTAATTACTTATTTTTTATTGTTTTCTTTTCTTGTCTAATTAGTGTTTTTGTTTTTATTTCAGGTACTCTTCGTAGTATATGCATACTCGAAGGTCCAAGAGCATTGATCTAGCTTTCTACGATCCTGAGGTTGAACGAACACTTCGAAAGCTTCGAGGAACAATCAAGCAAAAGCGTGCATCGGTGTCTTTACCACCATCTTCTCCACCACATTTGAGTTCGGAAGAGGAGGAAGAACCACAAGAAGGTATGGCTGATAACCGTACTCTGAGGGAGTTAACAACGCCAAATACGGATCAACAACCATTGTGCATCACATATCCAAATGCAGAAGGAGGATTTGAGCTTAAGTCTAGCATGATTCACTACTTGCCTAAGTTCCATGGCTTCTCAACAGAGGATGTCAACAAGCTCTCATGGAGTTTCATGTGGTATGCTCGGGAATGAGACCAGCCAATGTGGATGAAGAGCAAGTCAAGTTGAGGGCATTCCCATTTACATTAGAAGCTAAGGCAAAGGAGTGGCTTTACAATTTACCTCTAGGATCAATGAACACATGGAACCAGGTGAAGCAAGCATTCTTGAAGCAATATTTTTCGGCCACAAAAGCTGCAAGCATAAGGAAAGACATATATGTAATCCGACAACAACATGGAGAGCCCTTTGGAGATTACTATGAGTGATTTACACCTTTGGTTGCATCTTGTCCTAATCATCAAATTTCAAAGCATCTTTTAATACAGTATTTTTATGAAGGATTGTGTGGTACTGATCGTGTAATGCTTGATGCAGCAAGTGGAGAAGCATTCATGGACAAGACACCAATAAATGCTAAGGCATTATTAAAGAACATTGCTGGCAACACACGACAATTTGGAGGGAGAGATGAGCTACCTCTTAAGAAAGTTAACGAGGTAAGTGCTAACTTTAGTATTGAATTACAATTAGCTAACTTAACTAATCTTGTGCAACAAGTTATGGTGGCTCTAAAACAGGTGTGCGGTGTTTGTTCAATGATGGGACATGCCACGGATATGTGCCCTTCGTTAATGGATCAAGGTGGTCTTGAGCAAGCTAATGCGTTAGGAGGATTTCAGGGGCAACAAAGACAAAAGTATGATCCATACTCCAACAACTATAACGCAGGGTGGCGCGATCCACACTTAAAGTGGAACAATCAAGACAATGGACAACAATCTGTTTTCAACAACTATAACCGTCCACCTGGCTTCTTTCAAGCAAGACCGTAAGCACCATTTCAACCTCAACAACAACAAGCTCCAAGTAAGTCTCTTGAGGATTTAATTGCTTCTTTAGCTAACTCTACTCAATCTTATCAACAGAAAACAGACAAAGCAATTGAAAACCTTGAGTGCCAAATGAGTCAGTTAGCAAGTTTGATGGGGCAACAACATCAACCAGGAAGGTTGCCTAGCCAAGCCGTGGTGAATCCAAATGCGGAGCAGATAAATGTTGTGACTTTAAGGAGTGAAAAAGAAGTTTTTGAGCAGCCAAGGATGCAAAAGAGGACTAGAAAAGATACAAATGAGCAAGAGGAGCAACAAACCAAAAATCTTGAGTAAGATGAGGCTTCAACAAAAACTGAAAAGTCTCATAAAGATACAGAATTGAACAAAAAAGATTCTGATAAGGTAAGTAAAGAAGTTCAAAATTCATTTAACTAATGTGTCCCTATTCCTTTTCCTCGTAGGTTTATGAAGTCTAAGAAGGAGCAAACTGATAAGGAAATCTTAGATACTTTCCGAAAAGTCCAAGCGAACTTACCTCTTTTAGATGTTATAAAACAAGTGCCCAAGTATGCAAAGTTCCTTAAAGAGCTTTGTATGAACAAGATGAGATTCAATGATCAAGAAACTGTGGCATTAAGCGAGGAAGTATCAGCTGTTTTGCAGAGAAAGCTACCACCGAAGTTGAAGGATGCCAGTAGCTTTACCATTCCATGTGTAATTTGAGGGAAAGAGTTTGGGAAAACATTGTGTGATTTGGGGGCCTCCATCAATCTAATGCCATATTTAGTGTATGAATCACTAAACCTTGGAGACTTGAAGGAAACAAAGGTAGTAATCCAGTTGGCAGATCGTTCAAATAGATATCCCAAAGGCCTATTGGAGGATGTACTTGTGCAAGTGAATGAACTTATTTTTCCCGCTGATTTTTTTGTTCTTAAGATGGAACATGATCCTATGCCTACTGCACTTCCTCTTATATTGGGAAGACCATTCTTTAGAACGGCGCGTACGAAGATTGATGTCTATGATGATACTTTAACCATGGAAATTGATGGAGAAAACGTCAAGTTCAAAATCTTCAATGCTATGAGGTACCCTAGTGATTTTGAATCTTGTTTGTCTATTGATGCGTTTGACTATTTTGTGCAGGATTGTTTTAATGAAGGTGTGGGACAAGACAATTTAGAGAAGGCGTTAGTGCATAACATTACACATGGAAAACTTAATTATTCTGAGCACATTGAAGAAGAATTAATCCAGACAGTGGCAGCCCTTGAGTCTCTTTCACCAATTTGTGCTTTGAAGTATTTACTCACAAAAAAAAATGCAAAACCGCGACTCATTCGATGGATACTTCTGCTTCAAGAGTTTGACTTGGAGATCAAGGATAAGAAAGGGAGTGAGAATGTTGTAGTAGATCATCTTAGCAGACTTGTGCACTCAAACACAGAGGAAGATTTCATCCCTTTATGTGAGAGTTTTGCGGATGAGCAATTGTTTTTATTAAAGGTTACTGACCCTTGGTATGCAGATATTATCAATTACAAGGTCACCAAAAAGATTCCGGATGATTTTACATGTGCTCAGAAAGATAAGCTTGTCAAAATCGCCAAATACTACGAGTGGCATGATCCTTATTTGTGGAAATATTGCCCTGATCAATTGATTAGAAGGTGTGTCCCCGAATCTGAGTTTAAATCTATTCTAACTTTTTGTCATTCTTATGCATATGGCGGCCATTTTGGAGCAAAGAGGACGACCCTTAAGGTGTTAGAGAGTGGTTTTTATTGGCCTAGTTTGTTTAAGGATGTGTACGAGTTTTGTGCAACATGTGATCGTTGTCAACGAATAGGTAACTTGGGCCCAAGAAATCAAATGCCACAAACCCCTATTTTGATTGTTGAGATCTTTGATGTGTGGGGCATTGATTTCATGGAACCTTTTCCATCTTCAAATGGTTTTCTTTACATTTTATTGGTTGTGGATTATGTTTCTAAATGGGTGGAAGCGAAAGCCACCAAAACTAATGATTCAAAAGTTGTTTTAGATTTTATTAAGACTAACATCTTTGCAAGATTTGGGACACCTAGAGCAATCATTACCGATGGAGGGAGTCACTTTTGCAATAGAACATTTGAAGCGTTGCTTAGGAAGTACAATGTCACACATAAGGTGTCTACACCTTATCATCCGCAAACTAATGGTCAAGTAGAAGTATCAAACCGTGAGGTGAAGCAAATTTTGGAGAAAACTGTGAGTCCTAGTAGGAAGGATTGGAGCATGCGCTTGAACGATGCATTGTGGGTTTATAGGACTGCTTATAAGACTCCTATTGGAATGTTCCCATTTCGGTTAGTTTATGAGAAACCATGCTGTCTTCCAGTAGAATTAGAACACAAAGCTTATTGGGCGATCAAAGCCTACAACATGGATATGAGTGTTGCCGGACAACAGAAGAAGCTTCAATTGAATGAGTTAGATGAAATCCGGAATGATGCATACGAGTCTAGTCGAATATACAAGGAGAAATCAAAGGCATTTCATGACAAGATGATATCAAGGAAGAGCTTTGCCATTGGACAAAAAGTTCTTCTATTTAATTCTCGCCTTCGGTTATTTCCGAGTAAGCTTCGTTCTCGATGGGTTGGTCCGTTTGTTATAACTAATATTTTTCCTCATGGTGCAGTGGAAATCCAAAGTGCAAAGACCAGAAACGTGTTCAAAGTGAATGGACATAGACTTAAACCATATTACGAGTTTTTTGCGGAGCATGATATGGAGGTTCTACCCCTCCAAGAACCAGCTTCCCTTGAATGATTACTCTTAGTACCGTCCAACTGCGGACGTAAAAGCAAGCGCTTATTGGGAGGCAACCCAATATTTCTATTCATTATCTTTTTATGTCATTTTCAATTTTTCGTTTGTTTTTTTCTGAGTTTTCTTGCGTGCTAAGCTGAATTATTTTTTTTCTTTGTAGGAATCTTTGGTTATGTCCACCCTTGGAGTTGATTGCAGAATTGAAGTTTGGGGGTCATCACTTGATTTTACTGCAAATTGGGGAAGTTTTCAGTCCAAATGCTTTATTTTGTTTCTTATTATTTTATTTTATTTTTATTTTATGCATTATTGTGTTTTCTGACATTGGGGACAATGTCCAGTTTAAGTTTGGGGGTAAGGATTGAAAAAATGACCAAATTGAAAATTTTCATCCCTTTGACTAAGAATTGGTTTCATTTGTTTCCTTCTTGTTGTTTTTTTTTGTTTTCTTAATTAGTTTTGTTGACTCTAAAAAAATAATAAAAAAAAATAGAGAAAATTCTAAAAATGAAAAATTCAAAAATAGTCTTATTTTCTTTATTGTTTTGAATTAGATTTTTATTAGTTTCCCAACCCAATGATATAATTGGATTGAATTTGGACCACGGTGATCAAGAACTTAGTAAGCATGTATTGTGAGAAATTCCTTATTCTCTTGTTAGCCTTGTACATGTTTAATCATCTTTGAAAAACCAAAAGCACATAGCCTTGTTGATGTGAAACTAAAGCATGATTTAAAGCTTCATATGTGAACATAGTGACCATATACAACCTATGTGAGTTTTTGAGCCTATTGAAAGTGTGTGCATTTTTCATACACTCCTATTCTTTCATGTGTGATGAACTTATGTGACTTACATCTCTAGAACTTGCGCAACGATCTTTCGAAATGTTTGTCATTGATTGCATGAACTTGAAAAGGATAGAGGCATTAGGTTTATCACCATGGCCCAAATAAGCATGTTTCCTAAAGTAAAATGATATCATTAGATTGCAAATTTGAGCCGTATATATTAAGCCTTTTATTTCTCATCACCATATATGTTTGCCCTTATACCTTAAACATTTTCCCTTACCCTTTCCAAGCTAGCTAGTGAGCAATGTGAGATTGTCTTATGAGAAATGTTTGTGAAGTACTTTGAAGGAGTTTGGCAAAAGAATAAGTGTGGGGGTATTTCATGTTTGTATTTAGTTATGTGCAAAATTGGTTCTCAAAAAAAAAAAAAAAAAAAAAAAAAAAAAAAGGAAGAAGAAGAAGAAGAAGAAGAAAAAAAAAAAAAAAATGTATACAAAGCAAATAAAAAGTTTAGGGGGTGTGATTGAAGGTATTAGTAGAGTGGTTGGAGAGCTTGAGTTCTTATAAATCTCAACAAGAGAATTGCTTGCAATGTAGCTTGGAACTTGTGTTTACCTATCCTTTCATTTCTATAACCCTCTCCCTAAGCCTAATTACAACCAATAAAAGTCCTCTTGATTTTAGTTTTGCAATTATGATTGTGGAGATGAGATCTTTATGCAAGCTTATGGTAGATCTTTCACATTTGATTCTTTGAGCGAAACACGTTAAACTAAACATATGTGTGATTGAGTGTATGTCCCATGAGAAGGTCACTAGTTTGCATGTGGTGTTTTAAAACAAAACTTGAAATTGCATTAGCATGGCTATTAAACACACTACACTTCAAGGATGATTAGAAGGTCGCTGTTAACATTTGAATAAGGAAGATGAGCTTGGATTAGCTTGTTTGGTGCTAGCTAAGGTTCTTGATGATTTGTTTTCTTGAATGAAATTCTATGAGGGTCACATAGGGGAAGCTAATGTTTTTCATATTGCTACTTTTTCATGTTTTCTTTGTTTTGCTCGAGGACTAGCAAAAGCTAAGTGTGGGGGTATTTGATAAGCTCATATCTATATATATTTTACATCAAATTCACTTGTCTTTTCTTAATTGGTTTCTTATATTTTTGAGCTATTTACTTTGTTTTTGTGTTTTGTAGGATTTGTCAAGTAAATAAAAGAAAAATAGCACAAGTGGGATTTTAAGTAACAAATTCGTCAAAACTGCCTGTGCAGGTCAGCTGACTTTGGAAGTAAGTTACGGACAGCTCAGAATGAATTATAGAATGAGCCTTATATGATTGGAAAGCTAAGGATGTCTGTTTTCTGGAGCATTTCGCGGATTGTTAATATCATTTTTCTAGAAGACGTTATGGCCGTTTTAACACTGAAAGGTTCCCAAGAGGCTGAGCAGTTTGTAACTGACAAGAAAGCATTGAAAGCAATAAGGGCTGGTTTGGTATTGCTGTGCTTTGAAAAAAAGTTGCTTTTGCTGTGCTGTGAGAATAAGCAGCTGTGAAATAAAGCAGTAGAGCGTTTGGTAAACGTTTTTTGTAAAAGTGCTTTTGAAAAAAAAAAAAAGCAGTATTATAGTATTTGGTAAACTTTTATGTAAAATAGATGTGAAAAAAAGCTGGTTTTTCAAAGCTGGGTTTTGCAGCTTCTTGTTTTTGGCTTTTTTTCACCCAAAACTGTGAAAAAAAAGTTGAAGCTGAATGTTTACCAAACAAAAAAATAGCTCCTAGCTTTTTTTGATACCAGCTTTTTTCAGAATCACCTCAGTACCAAACCAGGCCTAAATCCAATAAAACTAACAGCCAAAACTGATGCAGCCAAGAACAAGCCAGCTAACACCTATTCAAATATCAGAGGAAATGGAAAATTAAGTGAGAGTAATGGGCATAAAGGCTGCCCAAAGAGTTACAATTGTTTTAGCATTTCCTGTCACTTATTGTCATCACTAAATGGCTGTTAGTGGGGTGAGTTATGGAGAAAAAACTGTGGCAGCAGAAAAGAAGAAAAGACTTACAGGTTGCGGCAGCAAAGGGGGAGAAAAAGTGTGAAAAAAAGATAGAAAAAAAAAGGAAAGCAAGGAAAAAAGGCAAGACTGTTGCGTTGGGGAAGGAAGGAAAGGAAGGAGGAAATCTTGGCATTCTCTTCTCTCGGTTTTATCTTCTCAAACTCATGTCTTTCTTTTGGTTTAATTTGAGAATTATGTGTAACTAATTTTTAGTAGTTAGGGGCTGTTTTGAAGTCCCGAATATGATTGCAAGTTTGTTATGACATTTCGTTTGAATTACTTTTACAAATGGATGAAAATTGGTTCATTACTTGTCTCATTGATGAATTCTTTATGTCTTTTCTACGGATGCATACTTAGTATGCATATCTAGGATTCTAATGCTATGAATATGTGTGTGCCTGCCCTTGTCAAATGAGGACCTACATATGTTCTAGAGCAGTACTTGTTAATTGCGATTAACATGTGAATCAATTTCTAGGATAAGTAAGACAACGTTAGTACTTACGATGCCTTGTGATGACTCTAACTCTTTTCGTTTTTAATGATTTCTACTTGTTAAATCTATGAACACACCATTCTAGATTGTATGTTAGGGACTAAGTTAAGTTGAAAATGCCATTCTCTTAACATACCACATAAGAAAGAGTAATA